>NC_136068.1:443673407-446073407 GCF_964261635.1 Lissotriton helveticus
TTTTGAGATTGTTAGCGATCTCATCCTCTCCAATATAAAGGGAGATGCAGTGAACTTTCAGGTGTCGAATGCTTTGGCTGCTCTGCCCGATGCCGATAAACCCCGACAGTTAGCGAAGATTGTTGTGGCCGCATATAAAACTATTGGTCGCACAAGTAAAGGTCTGAAATATTTTGCTGTCAAGGAGAAAAAACAACCACAAGGGCGGTCTGCTGAGGCAGATGTCCAGCCCAAGTCCCAAAAACAAAATTGGCCTAAAAAACAGAAACAGGGGAAGCAGCAGCAGCAGACTCAGGATTCTTATCCTGCGCCACAAGTTTCTGCGCCGACAGAGAGAGTTTATGACTTGCGCGATCGCGCAATGATTAAATCACCTGATCGATTTCAGGTTTCTGATCAACGCTCTCCTCGTTCCTTTCAGGACTCATCGGCCCCGAAGACCGGTGGAGGAGGAGGCGGTAGGGGACGTGGTGGCCAACAAGGACGTGGCCAGCCCCGCCAGACAGACGGCGCAGCGAAGCAGGAGGATTCTACGCCAAAAAGACTGCAGTTTGCGAAGAAGAAAGTCGCAGCCTTAACAGCGCATCGATATGCCACAGATAGTGAGAACGCGGCTTCGGAATCTGACGTGGGCTCTGACCTTGCTGGACAGCGCGGCGGAGATTACCATAGTGAGAGAGGCGCTGCGTCCACTACTGAGGGTGACAGCGACTGATGTCTACGTTGTAATAGAAACAGCCGATACAAGACTTGCTCCCCCTGAAGACTTTATGAAATTGTCCTGTTGATTGAAGGTGACATACAACGTACCATCAAAGGGGTATTTTGGGAAAATCTTTCTTCTACGTATGATATTTTGCTTTCGGAGGCTGACTGGCCCCCACCTTTTGTGCTCGCGGCGCCGCGAGGGGAGGAGGTAATCCTCCCCAGTTTCGCGAACACTGTCTCGAAAGAGCATGCGCAGCATTTTGCAGAAGAGTGGGCTCGGGCTCTCGCACCGGCTCTGTACCGTTATCAATGTGGTTGGGATAAATTGTCCCCGAGCCACGAAATTCCCTTACGGTCTCAACCGCAGCCTCAACCTCAATATCCCATCCGGCGTGAAGCTAAAGCTTCCGTCGCGGAAATCCTTGACCAATTGGAATATCAGGGAGTTATTGAAACGTGTGTGTCACCAATGAATAATCCTCTTTTTACTGTGACCAAGCCTGACGGATCGTATCGTTTGGTATTGGATTACCGGCATTTGAACTCGCATTGCCGTAACTGTGCAGTACAGAATACTCACGGCTCTGCCCTGGTGGATAGTCTTGTGCGTAAGCGTTTTAAAACAACGCTTGACATTTCCAACGGTTTTTATGCCCACAGATTGGATAGCTTAAGCTCCCAATGGACCAGTTTTACGTGCGCTGGGGTCCAAAAACAATTCCGGCGTCTCCCAATGGGCTATAAAAATAGTCCTGGTATATTTACCGCTCGCATAGTCTCTCTTTTGGAGAGAATTGACCCAGATGCTTGCTCGTACGTGGATGACATATATCTCACAGACGACGAAATTTGGGAGCATCTGTGTCGTGTAAATTCGATAATTTGTACCTTTGCAGACATCGGTTACAAATTTAATTTTGCAAAATCGCACATTGCTGAGTACACAGTGTTGTTCCTGGGCTATGAGCTCAACAATGAAGGTAGAGGTTTGGCTCCTCACTTCTTGGAGAAATGCGCCCAGTTGCGCGCTCCAACAACACTGAAAAAATTACAGTCATTACTGGGCTTTTTAAATTTCGGGAGGACATACATTCCGGAATATGCCCAGCGTATCAAGCCTTTGTATGCTTTGATACAACCAACCTTTTCTAAATCATGCTGGCTGCCTGAGCACTCGGCCGTCTTGCAATCTTTGCAGGCTGATCTGCTCGCTTCTAAATTTTTACTGACTCGTGATAACCACACCAACCTGGTAATTAGAATAATTCCTGGGACGGTGGGTTTCACGTACCTCACTTTTAATGAAGGAGACACAGTACCTATTGCTTACAAGTCACACTTGTACACTTCGGCTGAGATGCGATTTCCCACTGTGGAAAAGGTTTTTACAGCTGTGCAGATGGCGATTCTTAAGGAACGAGCTCTGTCACAGGGGAAACACATGTTGGTTGTTACACCCTGTCCTCATTTGGAGGCAGTGACGAAAGCCAGTGTACCAAATTCAAAAGCTTTGCACCCTCGGTGGATTCAATGGGCTGCGTCGTTGACGTCCACGGATGTCACGTTTATTTTTGACGCCTCGTTACGGTCGCAGGAGTACTTGCAGTATGAGTTTGTTCATCCTGCTCCTCTAGCTATGCGACCTTTGGAGGACTTCCATTGCATCATTTACACTGATGGTTCGGCGCAGGTTGCGCATGGCTCTAAACACGCCTACGTTTCCGCATGCGCCATTGTGGTCAGTGCCATGGTGAACGATGAGTTCCGGTCCCATGCAGTTCACACGCAGCCGCTAGGGGACTGCACCGCACAATTGGCAGAGCTTCGTGCTCTCTTACTAGCGTTGGAGTACGCTGATCCTAGTGTGACTACTCTTGTTGTGAGTGATTCCTACTATTGTGTTCAGTCTTACAATGAAAACTTGTTCTTTTGGATTCAAAATGATTTTCGTGATTCCAAGGGTAGCACGATAAAACACAAGATGATCTGGGTTCGAGTGGCAGAGCTTAAGGCTAAGTTGCCGCTCGTTTTTGTGATTCATACTCTCGGCCACCAGCGTGTTGGAGTCCACGCTGTCGGTAACTCGCTTACTGATGAAGCAGCGAAGTCAGCGGTATCTACATACTTGGTTGCAGCAGTTACTAGGTCCATAAGTAAGATTTATAGTGAAATCTTAGCGGCTGTTGCTGCCACTGAGAAGGGAGGTAAATATCCTACGGGGTTCCCTTCGAAGTACACATACCACTTAAGTCCCGAAAAGGTTCCTTTTGTGAAAATTCCTGATGATGGAGAACGTTTGATTCCCAACGCGGACCGCAGGGCTGACTTGATTACAGCGGCTCATGAAGGTGTGGCGTCTGCGCATGCGGGCGTCTCGGCCACTGAACTCAATTACAACAACGTTTCTGGTGGCGGGGAGACTGTACAAACAGACGCGTTATTATGTCCTTCTTTGTGACATTTGCCAGCAGATTAAACCTTCGACTGCTGCGCGTCCGCCACAGACACAGTTGTACATTTCTAATAAACCACTAGGTTGTGTTTATTTAGATCACTGCGGTACTTTTTCCTCTGATACTGCGTATAAGTACATCTTAGTAGCAGTTGATTCATGCACACGCTTTGTGTGGGTCTGGCCCCATCGCAGCGCTGATTCACGGACTGTCATTAGAGATTTGCGTGTCTTTGTAGGGATTTTTGCCTGTGGTACCTTCCATTCGGATCAGGGTCCGGCTTTCGCCTCTAAGGCGTATAAGGATGCCATGACTTCGATGGGGGTCCAAGTCAAGTTTTCGTCTCCCTACAGACCTGAGGGTAATAGTGTAGTGGAGCGAATGAACCGTGATTTAAAGCAATCTTTGACAGCTCGAGTTATAGGCACTGGCAGAAACTGGCTGGCCCACCTCAATGGCGTGCACCGTGCTCTTAATAATCTCCCTAGAAGGTCTCTGGGTGGGCGGACCCCATACGAAATGCTCTTTGGCATCAAGGTGTACGTCCCTGACCTTGACGGTCTAGACTGCGTGGCTCGCGCCACATCCTTTGACGTAGATGAACATTGTAATGTTTTACAGGATCTACAAAAGACCAGAGACAGTCTTGCGAAGGAACATTTGCCCTCCACATCGGATGTTGCGTTGCAGATCCCGGTAGTCGGCTGGCTACCCCAAGTTGGAGAACTGGTTCGAGAGAAGATCGATAACAAAAAAGAATTTGGTCCTTCCTATCGAGCACCGGTTCCAGTCCTTGGAGTGAAGGGCACAAGAACAGTCATTTTACCACCACTTCCTGGTCGTAAGGAAAACAGGTTTATCTCAATTGACTATGTCAAGATACACAGAGTGGCCGATTCTTCTTAGCATGACACCGGCGGTTTCTTGTCCTTCCATTGTGAGAAATTCAGTTTTGCCCACTGCTTCTAATCATGAAACTGAAGTGGCCATCGAATTACCTGCACTTTCCGGTCCTTTATTAAGTACTTTACCCGGTGCTGACCAAGATGAAATAGACTACACATACCCCACAGACTTGTCCATGCCTGACCTGCAAGCACGTTTAGCCACAGAATCCAGATTTTCATTTGACTCTGTTTCCAATGCCTCGAAGAAAGCCTCACGTTTTGCAGTTTATGCCAGCTTATTTAAAAAACATTTTTTAATTCCCCCATGGACATATATTTGGCTTGTGCTTTTTTCAATTTACCTTTTTATGTCAATTGGGTTTGTGTTTTATTTTTTCCGCTTGGTAAATGGACACTATGTCGAAGAAAGAACATGCATTCGACATCTCAATGGAACTTTGGCCCCCCTTTCCTCATCGCATTCTGCACACAGACTGAAAAGAGACTTGACATTTGTTAACATCACTGCTTGGCCTGTCCTTGATGGGATTGTGTGGGATGCCGTTAGATTTCAAATTCATGGCCCTACGGAGGTTGTTAATGTCCCTAATGTACTTAGAGTTAAATGGGGGATGTGGTGAAACAAAACATACGTTCTGATGATTGGGATGTTTAGGCCGTAGAGTCTTTGTTTTCTGATTTGAAATACTATGTTGCCTTTGATGCTGAAGATTTGTACTTAGAATCTGCTAATTATGGTGATTTGTTTTGCTTTCAACATTTTGGCAATCACTACTTGCATAAAACTACATCCAGAAGGAATGCTGTAAATTGTACACAATGGGAGCATTGTCCAGCTCCTAAACAAGGCAGTTCAAGTACTTTTTTGAAAAAGTACACATATTTTACTGACTTCAATCAGTCTAATCCCGAGTCCTTTTATTTCAAAATGACACAGAAGCCTATGTCCAAGGTTAGACTTACCGATACCAAATTATTGTACTCGAAGTCCTTTCTTGATCAGCTGGCTGTTGGCGGCTATGAATTGTGGAAGAAAACTATTGACCTAAAATCTGTTTGGGGTTCTAAAAGCTGGCAGGTACAAGGCACTGAGGCTTTGCACCGTGCATGTCTCATCCCGAATCATATGTTGTTTTTGAATTCCACTATTTCACAGACAACATGCTTTGGATTGGCTACTTCTAAAAAATTAAACTTTCCAGCCATTAGAAGAATATTCTGGCTGGAGTATTTATACTCAGTTTTCGATTAGGGACTTACAGACCCTATTGCTGAATTCATCCTTTAACATATCCAGTATGGACCCTAAAGGTTGGCTGGTGTGGCACAGAAGTGCTGAATCATGCCAGCACCGTTTTCTGGGTTTGTCTGATGGCTTTACACAGGTCAGACCTGATCCACGTTTTGAAACTGAACATTCTGTCACAACTTACTCTGTGGGCAAATTATGGCAAAGTTGGCTGAAACATTCTAAGTTGTCTGCAGTTAAATTACATCTTGCAAAACTGAATAATGATGTCGATTTAAATGATTTCATAAAAGGCCCGGCTAGTGGTAGATCAAAAAGATGGATATATGCTATTTACAATTAAATCTGGAAGACCTCACAGATTGAGGCAGCGACACGACTTAGAGCTATAGATCAAGCAAATCTAGAGAAAGTGCTTGCAGTTGTTGACAATAGTATTAACATTATTTCATCCCGCATTTACACTTTAGATAATATTGTGTCTTCTGTAGTGGATATTGTGCATGATGAAGTATCTGTGTTGTACCATGGTCAGAATCAATTACGTTCTATCATGCAATTTGCATGGACCCTTCAAACACTTAAATCTGGCAAGGTGCCATGGACCTACATGAATGTTTCTTCTCTCTTTGCCCCCTTTAATTTAACTGACAAGCAGCGCTTGCTTTCTATGCGAGATGCTTCTTTTTCTATGTTACATATTGAGAGATTAGAGTCCTTACCTTTTTCTGTGGCAGAGGCCTCCGCTGCAACGTGGCTTATCCACGGTTTGATAACATTACCTTTTGCTTTGTATAAGTTTACAAATTGTATGAAATATGTTGCCATAGGTCGCTATGAGCCTTTAGGTAGTGCATTTCTCCATGAAGTGTGGTCCCTTCCTTTCACTTATAGATGTTTGAAAGACGGCCAGGAAGTTTATCTGAATAGGGAGGAATGTACAGAAACTCCAGATCACTCGTTAATGTGTAGACACATACAATTACACGGTTCTTGCAACCAGGACCAACCAAATTTAGCCTGTATTTTAAAAGGGACTCCGGTTCCAGCGATCATCCCGACTTTTACCTTACTGGGGAACGGAAGTTATTTACTTTTGAATAATGAAGATTGTTGCCGGTTAATTAAAGGTGTAGCTTTTGTGGTAACCGTAACTGAGCGTGTCGTTTGCTGCAGAAATGTCCTGTACCCACCCACACATGAAAATAGGGATGTTTCCATCTGGCCACGCATCCCAACCTTGAAAGCAGAGTTCAACGGCATGAGCAGACTAAGGGCTCTATTGTCCCAGAAAGAAGTGGCCTTGAGTTCGGCTCGGGAAACTTTCGTGCTTCACATAGCTAACACCCGGACTGAGGTTCAGGCCCTTTTAAATACTGATTTACCGTTGCATTTTGGCAAAATGATACATTCTATCTTTATTGCGTCCTCCACAACTGGGCTGGCGCCTTTTTTTAAAAGCATTAGCAGCGGTCTTGTAACTTCATTTGAGAAAATATTTGGAGTGATCCCTGCTTTCTTCCATTCCATTTTTTCGAGTTTGTTTGGAGGATTCCCGGTATTGCTGGCACTGCGGCAGGCGTTCTAATGGTCCTTTGTTTCCTTAAATATGGATGCTCCACATGTGGAAGGAGCCGCCCAGCCCCTTCTGGCGCTGTTTCGCAACCGGATGCTTGAATATTATGGCACGCTGCTGCTTGCGATTTTAAGCACGGCATATGGATTATCGTTTCGATTTTCCTACTTCACCTGTGTCCAGCCTGTGTTTCATTGCCTAAGCTGTGATTTTGACTGGGCCATTGATTTGTGTCTCTGCGGACCGGTTTCTCCTGACGTCGACTTTAATCAGCTGATGAGTCCCATCGTTACTCACGAGTTGGTTTGTACTGGCGAAAGGATTATGGCCTTAGCAGCGATGCATGGACTAATGGGTCCTTGGAACATACTCGCAGCAGCGCAAGATTTCTTGGCACTGAGCTTTCTTGAAAACCCACCGAGTTGTCCTCTGATGGTGATAGAGGCTCCGGTACTAGGAGAACATGTATGTTCTTTCCCGCTTTTAAATTGGATGGCTGACCTGTTTTCAGATGAAGACGGTGATTTCATGTTGGAGGCTGTTGCTGCATATTTTTCATATTCAGTCTTGCCTTAACTTTCTTTATTGATTTATGGTGATGCCACCTTTTTCATTTCATTTTTTTCACCTCACAGTCCTATTGACTTGAGTGCTATTGACCACTAGAATTGACATTTTTGAGTTTTTGGTTTTGTAGTCTTTTCCATCACTTTATATGTTTGTAACTTTGTTCATCGTTCTTGAACTCTGCTTTCATGAAGTTGCCCTTATCTTATCTCATCTTATCCGTGCTCGGATCATGGGGGGGTGTCATATAGCTACTGTATATCTTTATAATGTGTTAAGTTAGCATAGGTTCATTAAATGTTTAAACGCCATTGTTCCTTTTGCTGCTTCTGCACACGACACTTAATTGTTGATTTAGCTTTCAACCTAGTAGTTCGCTGTGGTTTACAGGAGAATAATATGTTATTACTCTGATATCATTTACTCCACGTTCTGGTTTGAAATGATTGTATAACGAAAGAGTGCTCATGTGTTCCACGTAACCTGAGGTATTGTAAGTTCATGTTCTTGTTTGTCTAAACATTGGGAGTTTATTATGACCAATGAGACACTGTAGCTAGCTCGGTAAGGGGTTTGTTGGGTACTGAGGTGAGTTTTGGGTCACCCTAATTCGCCGAGGTTCCAATCCTCTGTGCACAGTTCTGTGGGAGAACAGAAACCCTGCTACACCTCTTCTCTCCTTTCTCTTTCCTACCCTCTATCTATCCTCCTTATTACCTTCCCACAGCACCACTCAACGCCACAGCACCACTCGGCACCACTGAATGCCACAGCACCCCTCAACACCACAGCGCCACTCAACGCCACAGCATCCTTCAACGCCACAGCATCCCTCAATGCCACAGCATCCCTCAACGCCACAGCATCCCTCAACGCCACAGCATCCCTTAACGCCACAGCATCGCTCAACGCCACAGCATCACTCAACGCCACAGCATCACTCAACACCACAGCATCACTCAGCACCACTCAACGCCACAGCATCACTCAGCACCACTGAAGGCCACTGCATCACTCAGCACCACTGAAGGCCACAGCATCACTCAGCATCACTGAAGGCCACAGCATCACTCAGCACCACTGAACGCCACAGCATCACTCTGTGCAACCATTCAACAACAACTGGTTTTAATATGTTCTCTCAATGTTTCAAGCTTTATTACAATTGTCACAAAAAGATGTTAATATTTAACTGCTGTTCTTGGATTTTCATCACAATAAAATACACTGAACATAATCTTCCCAAAAGTTATTTACAAAAAGTTAAGCTATTGCCATTATAAATTACAATAACTTTTATTTAAGTATTAATTATCCAAAAAAAAATAAAAGCCATTGTTATTCGTAATATTAATACATCTAAGTCATGTAAATACAACACATATTGCATTACAAACGCTATAGGTGTCACGTTTTCAAAAGTTAAAACAATTGGCATTGTAAATGACAAAGCTATTAAATTCGCTATTTTCAAAAACCAACACATAAATAAAATATTTGTCATTTACAATACCAATAGCTCAAAATGTCCAAATGCGAGACCTATTGCATTGCAAATGCTTGTTTTGCATTTTTCACCCCGAGTGGGACGGGTATGCTCAGACGTGAGTCCCTTGCTCTCCATGCCACTGGAATCAAGCTATCCTGGCTGATGACGACTGATAGCCAGAAACCGGTCCTAGGATGCTTGATTCCAGTCCAGGGAAGACATGGCTTGGCAGTTCTGGCTGGACTGTTCCCATGAGGCAGAGGGTCAAGACGGATTTGCATATGGTCATGTCTGAACTGGGGTGCAGGGTGGTGAGCAAAATAACGATGGATTAAACCCAGATCTGTGACTGGAGGTGAATGTTTTGCCATTGTGCAACATTCCGTCCATCAATTGTTGTTTTTGCATTTGTCACTCCGAGTGGGACGGGTATGCTCAGACGTGAGTCCCGTGCTCTTCATGCCACTGGAATCAAGCTGTCCTGGCTGATGATGGCTGATAGCCAGAAACTGGTCCTAGGATGCTTGATTCCGGTCCAGGGAAGACATGGCTTGGCAGTTCGGTCTGGACTGTTCCCATGAGGCACAGGGTCAAGACTGATTTGCATATGTCCATGTCTGAACTGGGGTGGTGTGGTGAGCAAAATGATGATGGATTAAACCCAGATCTGTGACTGGGGTGAATGTTTTGCCATTGTGCAACATTCCGTCCATCAATTGTTGTTTTTGCATTTGTAATGTTTCCTGGCACACGCACATGAAAAAAATGCAGACCCTACCTTTTATAATATTTATATTTATATTTATTCATTGGTAGAGCGCTTGGTTACACCAAGGGTGTGTCCCCGCGCTAAGGCATGGACAGGGAAGAGGTTTAGGAGGTGGGTATTCTTATATTCAATTCTATACACTGGTGAAAAGCCAGGTCTTTAGCTGTTTGCGGAATACTTTCTCGTTAGGTTCCATCCTTAAGGTTCTCGGCAGGGAGTTCCAGGTTTTTGCCGCTACGAACCTGAAGGAGCGTGCTCCGGTGCGGGCTTTGAAGATTCTAGGTATTTTTACCAGTGCCTGGTCAGCAGATCTTAGGGTACGTCCAGGAACATATTTTGTCAGCAAAGGTTGCAGGTATTTAGGGCCTTTTTGCACTAATATGCGGTGGCAGTAGCACATTGCCTTGAATTTGGTTCTTTCCTTTACCGGAAGCCAATGGAGTGTTTCTAGGGCCTTCTTAGTGTTCGTTTTCCTTGGGAGGCTGAGGACCAGATGTGCAGCTGCATTCTGCACGCGTTGTAGTTTGGCTAGGCCTGTTTTAGAGGCCCCAAGGTATAAAACGTTTCCGTAGTCCAGTTGTGAAGTAACCGCTGCATGGACTATGGTTTTCCTAGTTTGAGCTGGAAGTAGGTCTATGACTTTCCTAAGGGTTTTTATGATGCCATAGCATTTCCCGGTTACCTTCTGTATTTGGTTATCGAAGGATAATTTATGGTCCAGCCACATGCCTAAGTTCTTTCCTTCCTGTTTGGGGTCGGGGACTTGTCCTAGTACTTCCGGCCACCACGCAGAGGACCAGATGGTAGGTGTCTTTCCTACAACTAATACCTCCGTTTTATCCCCATTTAATCGGAGGCAGTGGTTTGACATCCAGTCAGCTACTTGCTTAAGACAGTTACCAAAGCAGGCAGCTGCCTGACTTTTGGTTTGGGATAGCTTAACAATGAATTGCGTGTCATCCGCATAGGATACTATCGCCACTTCATGCTTCTCCACACATTCCGCCAGTGGTCCCACATATAGGTTAAAAAGTGTGGGGCTCAGGACAGATCCCTGAGGGACTCCTTGGGGCAAGGGGTAGCTATTTGACAAGTGTGTTTTCTGGGCCACTTGGAAGCTGCGTTTGTCTAGAAATGAAGCCAGCCATTTAAGGGCTGTCTTTCTGATGCCGCAGGATTTCAATCTCTGAAGCAGCATAGGATGTGAGACGGTGTCAAACGCCGCACTGAGATCCAGTAGGATCAGTGCGGCTGTTTGACCTTCGTCTACATGCTGCCTCAGAGCCTCCGTTGCCATTAGCAGTGCCGACTCAGTAGAGTGTGCCGTTCTAAATCCTGACTGCGAAGGGTGTAGTAGATCATTGGTGTCTATGTGCTCCACTAATTGTTTATTGATAATTTTCTCTGCAATTTTTGCCATCAAAGGGAGTAGGGAGATCGGGCGCAGATTGTCCAGCCTAGTGTAGTCAAGGGTGGGTTTTTTCTTCAACGGCCTCACAATTGCTTGCTTCCATTTTATTGGACTACACCAATTTTGAAAGAGTGCGCAATGAGTTCTGTGATATAGGGTTGGATAATTTCCAGCCCTTCTACGATTTTCTCTGGTCGTGCTGGGTCTCTTGGTGAGCCTGATTTTATTCCTTTTATTATGGCAGTTAGTTCCATGCTGTCTGGCATCTTAAAGCTTTCTAGAGGGGAAATGACTAGTGCTACAGGTGTGTCATTTTGTTTGGTAGTCCCTAGTCTTGCCTCTGCTGGGAAGGTTTGGTATATTTTTGTTACTTTGTTAGAGAAAACTCGGCTATCTCATTACAGCTTTGTTTGGTTTCTGGAACGTCCGCTGTTTTTTCTTTCTGAGTTTTGAGGGTTTTTAGGATAGAGAACAGCTCTTTATGTGAGTTCTTTGCAGTATCTATTTTGAGCGTGTAGAATTCTCGTCTAACTTCTTTTTATGAGTGTGTGGTAGTTTTTAAGAACTTTTTTGTACTCATCCTTGGCTTTGTTGCAGTAATCTTTCCTCCACATTCTTTCTTCTTTTTTGGATATTTTCCTAGCAATCCTTAGTTCTTCATTGTACCAGGGTGCGGTTGTTTTAGGTCTTTTAGGGACTCTCGTGCTCCATTGTGCTACTTCGTCAAGGGCGTTTGTAATCCAGCTCTCCAGCTGGTTATTGGCTAGGTTTATATCCTGGTCTAGTATGGGCTTCTGTTTCATAAGCGTGCTCGAAAAAGAGGTAGAGTTACATTTTGCCCATTTTCTGGTAGTAATGGGTTTGGTACATTCCTGTGCCTCCTTTTTCTCGGACGGTAGGGTAAAAGGAATTAAGTAGTGGTCAGACCATGGGAGTGGGCGAGGTGTTCCCACTTCCACCTCAGGGTAGTTGGTAAACGGTGAGTCTAGGATATGACCCCCTTGGTGAGTTTGGGATTTTACCTTCTGCGTCAGTTTTAATGCGAGAAGGTCTTTGCAGATTGTATTACTGTCTTTGTCATCTACTTTGTCAAAGTGCACATTTAGGTCCCCTAGCACGAAAAATTGACTATATCTCAGTGCTGGGTGTACAACTTTATCCCCTAGACTGGTTGAGAAAGTAGTAGCTGATCCTCGTGGGCGGTAGATGAGGAACCCTGTGATAATTGTATCGTCAGTTATTGTTAGCGTAAAGAAGAGGGCCTCGCAATTCTCTAGGTCAGTTTGTTGAACTTCGCATTTTATGGTCTCCTTATGGATTATGGCGATTCTCCCTCCTCTCTGCTTTATCCTGTCTTGCCTGAGTATGTCATAGCCATTTGGGATGGCGTCTATCACATCGGGTGTAGAGGCGTCATCAAGCCATGTTTCAGTCAGAAACAAGGCGTCTAGTTTACTCTCCTCTAGTAGGTCGTGGATTTCATACTTGTGTCTGGCCATAGATCTACAGTTTAGAAGTGGTAGCTGTATTTTGGGTTTGGCCGTGGGGTGTGCTTGGCAGTTGAAAGTGGTATAACAATGCCTGCATGTAGTTTCCCCTAAGTCAAGTTTCAGAGTATGTCTGCATTCCATGTTACTCGAATGATTCCATCTTAATAAGGCCTCTTTGGAGTATTTTACCCATATCAGAGTTTTCGCCGGACCAGGGTGTATAGCCCCTGCCCCCGGCCGGCCGCGGATGGGCGCAGACGGGCTTGCCTTTGGCGAGCCTTCGGCGCGTCGTCGGCGCGCCCGCTGCGCGTTGTCAAGATCATCCGATTAAATGGGGTGTTGCCAGAGAAGGTCCGCCCCCTCCTCCCCTCTTGCCCGAAGTGCTCCGCGCTCCGCTCCTCCCTGCACAACAATCGGGAAACTCCCGTGGTGGACCGGGGAGGAGCGGGGAGACTGGGTGTCCAAGGGTGCAGGAGGACAATGGGTGAGTGGTAATTAAAATTGTGAAAGTGCGCCGCCGCTAATTCGGGCCAAAGCGCCCAGTGCAATTTAAAAAAAAGACAAATTCTGTCCTGTTGCAGGTAACAATTTTCAGGTAAACAAATTATTTTTAAAATAAGGTGGTCAGGTACCAATTCGGTAGTTGCTCTCCCTGTGCCTGCCTCCGCTAAGTGGTCACAGAGTAGCCGGTTTTGTAGAGCGCTGCCAGAGAAGGTCCGCCCCCTCCTGATCATCGCCATGGTCATGTCCCATGTTGACTATGTCAATTCTTTATACTTCGGCATCCCTCTTTATCTTTCTCTGTGAGTGATATGGACAAACCTGGTGAAAGTTTTGGACAAGCAAAGGTGTGCATCCCTTCTCTCTTCTGATTATTTCATGTTAAATTGCCCTTCAAGGGTTTGCACCCACAAAGGAAAAACATTGAGAATGGCTCAAATATATTTATGAACATCATACTCCACACGTATGGAGAAACATTGCTTCGTTAAAGCAACTTTGTGTTTATAGTGTTGGCAAATGTACACTTAAGTATTTCCAGTGATAGGTTTTATGCATTATCTCTCATTGTTTCATTTAGTGAAGGTGTTAAAGAAAAATGTAATTTCTAAAATGCAGATTTGTTAATGTTTTGGAATGGCACATCTAGTGTATTATGAAAGCAGTAGTATTTTTGCATATATTAGTGGCTGAAGGAGTTGTCAGCAGGGAAATCACGTGACGTATCACGGAGTATGAACAAGGGAGTAGGGTTCTGGCGGGAAATGTGGGTTTAAATATCGGGCGGTTTTCACCTGGGGGCGAAGTTTCCATGAAAAAAGCGGCTGAGATGGAGGTTTTAAACAACTTTTGGCAGGTATGCGAAGGGTCTGTGTATTAGCGGCCGATGAAGAGAGAGAGTGATTGTATATGAAAGTGTTGAATGAGGGGTGGGTTTTGTCAAGCATTTTCGGATTGTAAGATCATGTTTAGCAATGCACATTTGAGGGAGATAGGGAGGGTGTTTGAAGGTAAAAAGGGTGGTACTTAATGTGTATGAGTGATAGGAACGGTGTGTACGATCAAGACAAAGAACAGGCTGCAATTTCGGAAGAGGAAAGGTGAAGGGAACCCGTGTGAAATCACGCAAGTAAGTTAGAAAAGTAGGAAATGGATACAGGGAGGTACAAAGTGGCATGGTTATGAAATGGAATGAGGTGTGCCAAGGGCCAGCCTAAGTGATAATGAGTTATTATAAATGCATGGACAGATGGGTCATGAATCAGGTTTTGCAGCTTGAATCTTTCTGGATTCACTATGCTGTGCATATTCCGCCATCTTGTGGTTGGAGTCGGAAAGTGCTTTGTATTTTTTTTTTTTTTGCTGTGGGAGGTTGCGAAACCTGATCCCTCTGGTGCTGCTACAACCCCCATCGTGTGTGTGCAGGCTCTCAGATTATTTTTTCCGCCATGGAGATCGGAGGTGCCCCGAAGACTTCGGTGAAAAGACAGCAGCAGACGCAGCAGGCAGAAGAGGCCCACCAGAAACTCCAAGGAGATAGGTGGTAATAACAGAGTTGCATGAGGGAGAAATCTTGAGCAAAGCACCTTGTTGGGCGCTGCTCACATTATTCCTCATGCAGCAAGGCAAGTACACTTGGTTGCCTTCACAAAACTGTCCCCAGACGGTAAGGGGTTTTTCTGCACTGAGCGAATACTTCATCCACAAAGGAGGTAAGATTTGCATCTTGAATGTATGATAGCATCATGACGCATGAAATGCTCCACACACAAGTGCAGGGCTTTAAAAATGTAAGCCGGATTTATTTAAACAAATTCGGAATATAGACTAGTCTGTGTAACCAGCCGGTATTTACAGCACTGTGCGGGTACGCATGCAGGATTTGGGTACTGCAGTTCAAAAGAACAAATATTCAAAAGGCTTCATGGGAAGGGATAATATCCCAGCCTTTATTTCATGTTCAAACATATAAGGTAAGGGGTGTAGTCTTGCATTAAAAGACAGTTTAACCCCTTAACAGTGGCCAGCAAGTAGGGTGCTTAATTCCCGACTATCTACCTAGTGGGCATAACAAATATTTATAAACAGCACCAAGGGCCGCAGTTTAACTAGCGGCAAAGCCAAACCTTTTGGGTTGCACGTAGCCCAATTCTCAACACAGCCCCTGCCCCTCCCTGATACACATAGCATCAAGGAGGCTTCCAGCATTCCCCTGTAAGGGCCATAAAACTTGCCCGTTACTGGAGACTGCACGAGGCCTTCATCGACCTCCAAGGTCTCATAAATCAGGGCCTTATCTCCGGGAAGACGCATTCCTGAACGGCCTGGTTAACTGGGCCTCGAAGGGGGTTTTAGGTTCTCAGTAAGAGTCTAACAGCCTGATTCATCAAGCCGAATTGCGCTCGCAAAGAGCCAGAATCTGAGAATCTGGCCCTTTGCGAGCGCAATTTTTGCATTTGGGATTCATCATCCCAAATGCAAAAATCGGTAATTGCTAATTCGCTAAATTGCGAGGAATTACATTTAAGGAATCTCTATTTGAGATTCCTTAAATGCAATTTATCAACCATTTTTAAATTGCTAATTCGCAATTTCGGGCCGCTATTTACCGAGAGGTCAGACCTCTCGGTAAATAGCAAAAACTTAGAAAAATGCTTTTAAAAGCATTTTTCTAAGTTGCATGTTACACACACACATGTCCTTTGGACATGTGTGTGCGCAACACCTGTTCAAATGTGCATTTAAGGGGTGCTACAGGGTGTCCTTTGGACACCCCTGGCACCCTTAAAATCGCTATCTTATTTGCGATTAGCAAATTGCTACTCGCAAATAAGGGATACTCCCCATTCATTCCTATGGGCCTTTTGGCCCATAGTAATGAATGGGGAGTTATTCCTTATTTGCGAGTAGCAAATTGTTACTCGCAAATAAGGAATGTGTAGGAATCGCTATTTATTTAGCAATTCCTACATGAATACCGTTTTGCAAGTCCTCAATAGCGATTCGCTATGAATCGCTATTAGGGGCTCGCAAAACGGCCCGTTGATGAATCAGGCCGTAAATGAATTAAAGCGCTTCATTTCCTTCCAAAAGGGGACATTTGCGGTAAAGGTGTTTTTCTCTGCAAAGCCAAGAGCATGCTATATCTCATACCATAGGGCAACATTTAGCAGTTACTAAAGCACCTGGCTATATTAATTCACTGCAAAGCTTTCGCAAGAAATACACGACAAAGCATTTCGTGCAGGCAGTACAAAGCAAGGGTTCACAGCTATGCTGTGCATAAGCCTCAAAGATTGCACTGCCAAACAGTCGCTGATAACATAACACAGCAACGAGGAAACAATTATTTATGATAAAGCATAGGGCATACAATAAATGGAAGCCTCATTCTTGCGCAAACCGGCAGGCGCTGGCAAAGTAGCACTAAGTACTAATATGCCCGCAATGGCTAAGTTCCCTACTGAGCCACTACATTAACAAAGCTAAATTAGTAGGGGGCCTTGTACTTTAAGCCTCATATGCACATAGACAAAGGGCCCAATAAGCCAAAGCAATATGTGTTCACAAATGCAGGAAACGATCTTGCGGCACAATGTTTACAACATATAAGTACAATATTTAGGTGTTCACAAATGCAGAAAACTATCTTTGCGGCACAACGTGTGCAACATATAAGTACAATATTTATGCACAGTTTTCTAAATTAGATCGCAAAATAGTGATTGATAGCTAATGCTCTATGGACGCTATCCACAGCAATATGTGTTCACAAAGGCAAATAAATTATATTTGCGGCACAACGTGTGCAACATATAAGTACAATATTTATGCACAGGTTTTAAAATACATCGCAAAACAGTGATTGATAGCTAATGCTCTATTACGCTATCATGTATGGTATGGCCCCTCCATTGCTGGTAATTTAAACTTTTACTTGTTACCTAAACTTTTACTGGTTACTGCAGTACCTTCACAAGGTTTATACACTACATGTATAACAAGGAAACGGGCAGGATCACAGATCATGCTTCGTCAGTTACTGCGCCAAACACAACCAATGTTTATCAGCCGGCTGCATAGTATTGTAACAGGCGATGCAAGGGAGGGACCCCTTACTACGAGATATACACGCAGTAGGGTAACTTGGCCTACTAGGCCTCCTAAGACTCTTAGGTGGCAAATAAGAGGCTGAAAGGAGATAAATTCTTCCTATACCAATGACCAGGTACATTATATCAAACAGTTACAATTGGGTGTATACTGCTATATTGGTAGGTATGGGTGTATGAATATGCTTGCATATAATACACAGCTACATGTTTTACCGCGGGGTGTATACATGTAGATATACAGCCAATCAAGACGAAGATACACCAAGTACTAAGGTACAGGTGAAGTTCCATATATGCAATTTTCAGGCATGTGTATATATGGGTGTTTATGTGTCTGTGCATATGTATGTATATGTATATTACCTACTGGCGGTCGCCAGTAGGTATATATAGTTAGGATTTTTTCTCTATGGGTTTTTTGAAAATTCTATGTCTAATAACTTTGGCGTTTGTGGACGGAATTGGCTGAAATTTTCAGGAAAATGGCACATTTTGTTTCTGAGCAGCCCCTGAAAATTTTGGGGGGGTTCGTCAAGGGGGGGCCGAGAAAAAAGGGGGGTCCCAAAACGCGTTTTTCCCATGTTAATTTCCATAGGGCGGTTGGCCTCACTTTTAGCCCGAACGGCTGAATGGATTTGCACGAAACTTGGCAAAATTGTAGGGACTGGTAGCCCGATGTGCCTTTTGTAGGTCTCAATATATGTGCTCCAGTGGATTTTGAGAAATTAACGTTTAAAAAAAGATATATATCTGTAACAGCGGACCGGTTAGCGCTCTGGTTCGCGGACTTTTCGCGCAACGGAGCTTTGTGAAGCGAAGCTGATTGGTTCTCCGGCGTCTGTCAACATTCCAAACAGTCCGTAGCGGCCGCCATCTTGTCTCTCGGTAGGATCGAGAGACAAGAGGAGGCCAAAGCGAAGGGGCAAATGACCATAAGGGGGCATAGTACATTGTCGCTCACCCCCTAGGTTTGATGTGGAGGTTTTAAAAGGGCCCCGCGGGGCAAAAAAAAATAAAAATAATAATAATCGAACAGCTGAATGGATTTGCACGAAACTTGGCAAAATTGTAGGGACTGGTAGCCCGATGTGCCTTTGCTAGATCTCAATATATGTGCTCCAGTGGATTTTGAGAAATTAACGTTCAAAAAAAGGTATATATCTGTAACAGCGCACCGCTTCGCGTACTTTTCGCGTTACGGAGCTTTGCGAAGCGAAGCTGATTGGCTCTCCGGTGTCTGTAAACATTCCAAACAGTCCGTAGCGGCCGCCATCTTGTCTCTCGGTAGGATCGAACAGCTGAATGGATTTGCACGAAACTTGGAAAAATTGTAGGGACTGGTAGCCCGATGTGCCTTTGCTAGGTCTCAATATATGTGCTTCGGTGCATTTTGAGAAATTAACGTTCAGAAACAAGATATATATCTGTAACAGCGCTCCGCTTCACGGAGATAAAATTATATGTGTATTACCTAGCTGTTGCTTTTGTTGATTATTTTTTATTTTTTTTTATTTTTTAAGGATTGTTTATTGTGTTTCATAATTTATTAAACTTTCTAACGCGGCGCGTCATATGACGCATTACGCGACAACGCAGGTCCAGAATATAGTCAAAATGTCTCCACCAACCAGCGGACGGCACACAACCCCTTTCAGCAGGCTAAATAGTTCTGTTAAATGACAACAGAAGGGACAGGCAACAAGAACCATCAGTCAAAGAGGGGAGGGCAAGTTCTTCTCTACCGGGTCACGTTGGAGCGCTACCGGAACTGATCGAATTGGTAGTCTACAGTGTTTCTGGATGTTTCAGACTGAAGCTGGCGTTAGCATGAGAGCACCACCATTTCGTAGCTCCGTCGTGGCCATTCCACGAGCAATCATGCTAGGCGCTCCCCACCAGAAGCCTGCGGGAGTCGGGGGCCCCCAAGACTTTTGTAGAATCTTCAAGGATGAGGGGACGCTTTCGAGAATGGAGCCCAAGCTCTAGCAGACAAGCGTCCGAGTTCCAAGGTGTCGCAGGCCCATTTAGTGGACCACGCCCAAATCTGAAGAGATGGCCGCCATTTTGAGAGTCCTGTGGCAGCCGCCTATCGCTGCACCGCAAGAGCGGGAGCAACTCAAGTACATGGTGAGCGAGACGCTGTAGTCGAAAGAGCGGGCGGTAAACAGCTGAATAGCGAAAGAGGCACAGTGTAGCAAAAGCGGGCTGAATGGCAAATGAAACGGAAAAGGGGTGCCCCACTACAGCGTGTCTTTAGGTGAAACGGATTGTGGGACAAGGTGAAGAATGGAAGAGTCACCAAAAGGAAAAAAGTTCCGCTTGACCCCGGGAGCCGGCCACCTATGTCGGGGGCGATCTCAGGCCACACCAGGGCAACACGACTTGGGGAGGGGGCCGGAGCCAAGCGCCCCCTCCGAGTCCGCGACATGA
Organism: Lissotriton helveticus; assembly: GCF_964261635.1. NCBI lineage: Eukaryota > Metazoa > Chordata > Amphibia > Caudata > Salamandridae > Lissotriton > Lissotriton helveticus. The sequence goes on from NC_136068.1 coordinate 443,693,074, forward strand.
CACCGTCCCTCGGGGGCCTCCGTCAAGCGGTTCAGGGTGGCACCGCATCACAACAGCCCCCACTTACTTTAAGAATAGTGAAGATGAAGCAATTGCAAATAGGCTTCAGACAATGTTACAAGCACTCCTCAAAACTTTGAACTTTCAGAGTGCATGAGTTGGGACAGCGAGGGGTGATTTGGTTTCTCGGATTTGGTTTCTCGGACTGTTTTTCTGGTCTCTCACCACTGGCATACTTTAACGTTTTCTTGTTTCTAGGACATTAATAGGTTTTATCATTACGTTATGTTATCGTTTCTTTGTTTGTTGTTTAATAAAAGTTCATGTTCATCAGTGGCCTACTGATTTTCGTTTTCCTATTTTTTTCTTTCCAGGTTGTTTCATGGTAAAGTTTCTGTTAACAGGATACAGTGATCACTTCGTTATTATTGCATATGTCCTTTTCACTAGGGGTGCTCTCTGGTCGGGCCAGATGACGTATCTCTAGTAAATGGTCCGGGTGAAAAAGGTGCATCAATCAGTGGGGAGTAGATAGGCATGACAGATTACAACGGGGGAGAAAGGTCCGCATTACGTACCCTTTCACTACTTGCAAAGATTTTCCTACGTTTATTTGCAAACAGGGAATACCTCCAAAAAGAACTAATTCCCAAACAGTCAATGTTCGGACAATCAATCAATCAATGAGGAATGAAATAGGTACGACGTGTTAAAGGCTTGCGTTACCTACCCTTCACTATCTGCAAAGGGAGAGAGAATATTCCTATTCTTCCTCGTTTGCAGGTAGAGAAGATCCTTAAGAGAATTAACTTCGAACAATTCAATGCTCGATTGAAAAAATCAACAAGGGGTACTGTGAACACAAATGAACGCCGCTTATGTACATACGCATTGCTATTTTCAACAGGTTGTTCCTAATGTTTCTATTTTAGCGAGGTCAAAAAGAGATCCCATTAGTGGCCTACTGATTTTGCTCGATTCCTTTTGTTTTTTTACACGATTTTTCGCTATCTGCAAAGACTAAACAGAGTATTGCGACTCTGTGCTTGTTTGTAAATAGAGAATGAACCAAAGAGAACAATCAATCAAATGGAGAGAGAAGCAGGCACGACGTATTACAAAGGGGGCAAAGGGCTGCGTTAACTACCCTTCACTATCTGCAAAGAGAGAGTACTCCTAATAGAAATGAGGGGTGGGGGGCAGCATTCAAAGCAGATCAGTGTGCATAAACACAAAAATGTTTTTACTTACCACGTACTTGACATTCGACAGCTTATGATATTTGCTATTAAAAAACCATTGAAATTCACTGAAAAAACCATAGGTTATAGACCATATATAGTTAGGAATTAGCATTTACAAAACCTTGAAAATTCACTGAAAAAACCATAGGTTATAGACCATATATAGTTAGGAATTAGCATTTAAAAAACCTTATTTTACTCACACAAAACCATTGAAATTCCATATATAGTTAGTTGCACTAACTATATATCGCGCACCCGCAATCCACTGCTGATCATGTCACATATTACATCATTCATGACATGGTCAGTGACATCACTGATGACATCACTGATGACATCTCAAATGACATCACTGATGACATCTCATTTGACATCATTCTTGTGCTAATACGATAAACCTCTTCAGACTCTAATATAACCTTAGATACACTCAGTGTAAACAGACACTCACACACTGCCACTTATCCATGGAGTTACTCACACACCCAGTCAGTCATGCAAAGAAACAATCTCACCTCCATTTCTTCAACTATACAGTTAAACACACCTTACTTATTGAAACATATACTAACACATATTTACTCTCTTATACAATCCCTGATACAAGTTCACAATGATCGATACAACCACTCACTCATTCAGTGGCTCTCATGCACAGTTATTTATATATGCCAACTCTCACATGTACTGTGTTTTACATATGTACTTACTATGACATGTAGCATTGAGATATCCATTCACTCATCAATACACTCATGCACACAGTCAACTGCCCATGTAGCTGTTTCCACATGCACTCTTGAACTCATACACCTAGTGAATAAACTGCTCACACATCTATGCATAGAGTCACACACCTTCCAGCCACCCCCACACAAACTCAATCTCCCATAGAAATACTTGGGCAACCAATTAATAACACATATAGCCTCTCGTATAGCTAATGATCAACACATGCAGCAGTTTACAGAACAACAGACATAATGATGCACAAATTAAGACAGTTTAGTCACTAACCCATGCATTCAGTGAGACACATTTAATCACTCACTCATACAGTCAGTCATGCACCTACTAAATCCTTCATCCAGACACTTATACATCCACTCAAGACATATTTTAACTTTACAGAAAAGTACAGTCACTGGATGTTGTCATCAGTGATGTCATCAGTGATGTCATTTGAGATGTCATCAGTGATGTCATCAGTGATGTCACTGACCATGTCATGAATGATGTAATATGTGACATGATCAGCAGTGGATTGCGGGTGCGCGATATATAGTTAGTGCAACTAACTATATATGGAATTTCAATGGTTTTGTGTGAGTAAAATAAGGTTTTTTAAATGCTAATTCCTAACTATATATGGTCTATAACCTATGGTTTTTTCAGTGAATTTTCAAGGTTTTGTAAATGCTAATTCCTAACTATATATGGTCTATAACCTATGGTTTTTTTCAGTGAATATATATATATATATATATATGTATATATATATATATATATATATATATATATATATATATATATATATATATATATATATATATATATATATAAATCTATATATATATGTATATGTGTGTGTATGGATATATATATATATATATATATATATTTACACGTATTAGGCAAAATACAGTATTACATATGCAAACAGTCCATGTATGTGTTTTAATATATACATATACGCCCCCCTTTTTACCGGTAACATGCACCGCATGGCACCGGGGAAAAAGATAAATACATAAAAACACATACGCTGAAAAATAGAAACATTATTTTGTATGGGGAGCACATACAATGTCTTTGGAACACGGTCACACAAGACATTTGAAACACATGCCTATTCCCTCCTCTATTCACCACTAGGGGGCGGCACAACCATGTTTTAAAACTGGCGTGTGTCACATAAACACTATGCACAGTCTCTAAGCACAAAAGGCATAGTTATAATGGGGAATTGAGTCTCACACAACAGGACTACAAACCCCAGAAGACAAGTACATAGTTTTCAAACGCTGCACAGCATTACCCCACCGCAACATGTACTTGCAACACAACATTAAGTTGGCTACAATATCAATGGCGAATCACCTTCACTAAGGGGACTGATCGCCTCGAGATGCTGGGGCATACCACAACTGCAATGCTCTCATGCACGTTATGGGTGGTTCACTGAGGCCGGTGTAAAATATACAACATACATAAGGCCTATAACAGACGGTGCTGCAGATATGACACTATGCATACTCTAAACGCACTGTCACTTCTAAAGGGCAATTGAGTCTCACTCAGCAAGACTACAAACCCCAACATACAGGTACATATCTACGCACGCTACACAACATTTATTTCACCAATGTATGCGTACTTGCAGCACAACATGGTTTTTGCTTCAATAACAAAAGCCGATTCAGCTTCACTAAATGGGCTGATCACCATGAGAGGGGTGGGCTTACCACAACCACACTCACCTCACACACACCATGGGCATGGCGAGCCCAAAAAGGTGGAAGTCTTCTCCTACCACAGAGACTGATCTTCACACCATAAGGATGCCGGCAGCTCTTCAAGGGGAGTTGGCCACCGATTCCAATCAGAAAGCCGGCAACTGAGGTTCACTGCGGCCTTTCTGAAGACCATAAAGAAACCGGGGGCTCTTCAAAGGAGTTCACCGAGACTTCCAAAGGTATCCCATATGGCCAGCCAACTGCGGTTCGCCGCGACCATAAAATTCGCCAACTACAGTGGGGGGTGCACACCCTTCCACCACGTACTGCACATACACACAGTAACACAAACACAATCAAAGCAATACCTCAAACATTGCATATGCCTACCCTATAGCAAAGTAGGTTGACTGGGATTATGTAGGAACACGTACCCCACATGCAGCCCACCGGAGGGGACCTCCTACTCATCACAAGGTATAAGGGCAAGCGCAACACACACCTACCACGGCATGTTCCCGTTACAACTACCATTTCCATCCATAAGGGCAGAATGAACACAAGCAGGGTGCAGTTCTTCAGGCTTCCTGCCTACATGATAGAAACTACACATGGTCTGCACACAGCACAGTGAAAGGTCACGGTGTTTCTCCCTTGCACGGAATCACAAGGCAGCTCAATATCAAATAACACCAGGCAATAGCCTAATTAAAATTACGAGACCATTCGCAAGTAGTTAGCCAAAAGGCCCACTGTGCGCGATACACTCAAAGAGCCGTCACCTTCCTTGAACCCAGTGGCCAAACTAAGTCCAGGATAACTTCTCCTGTACAAATCAATATTTGGATGCACCACATGGGTGGAGTATACTTTGTAAGGAAAGGATAAGCGCACACATATGTGGGCCTCTGCATCAAATATATATATTAGATATATAGTTGATCTAGCTTCAGGTACGTTTATATGTACAAGCGAATGCAGATAATAGGGTAAGGCCTTCCTTCCTCTACCCTCTTTTCTCTCCTAAGAACATTAACAGGACGCATAAGCAGGTAATAGCGCCCGTGTTCTAAAATACCATAACCATGGAAGGGTGGTACCAAATTTCAACTGGGCATCAGCATACCCCTGCAGTGGTCTGGGCTACCAAGGTGAGCATCAGACAAGAAATACGTACTCCCGTAAATCAGCCAGTCACCCCAAAAAACCATTAAGCCTTATCTACTTATGGGAGTAAAACCGACTCATTGCATCAAAAAAAATAAAATAAAAGGGGGAGCTTGTGGTTGGTAAGGACCATTTTAAAAATAGCACGCACAGAATATAACAAGGAAATCAGGTGTTAGCCGACACAAGGATGAATGGGCCTAGGACGTTTAACCATTTGACTAAAACATCCAAGGGGGTCGTTCCTAGTCACATGTAACATTATTAAACAAATACAGATTAATACGCAAAGTAGTACGTATATGGGTACTTTTCCTCAAAGGAAAGCCGTATGGATACCTACTAGGTAAACAGGTAGGCCAATAACTAGCAGGAGGGGCACAGGCCCACTCTACCAGGAAAAAGGGTGCAACAATAGCCTTCCTGGCTAACACACCCTTTCAAGACATATGCCTGGCGGCAACATGGGCTTCAGTGCACACGTTCACGAAGCACTACTGTGTGGATATACAAATAAACAAGGAAGCACAAGTCAAATACAAGGTGCTTCAACATATATTCAACAACCAACTCTCATCTTCCACCCAGCCGCCGCAAACGTAACTAAACCGCTACAAAGTCTATGCACAGCATAGTGAATCCAGAAAGATTCACGCTGCAAAACGAATAGTTTTCTTACCTGTCGGTGTAGTTTTGCAGCTTGAAGATCTTTCTGGATTCACTAGCGAACCCACCCACCTCCGCCAGAAAGATGAGGCTGGAGAAGTAGGTGGTAATACAAGGATATATATCTATAGAGATGTTTGCATACGTAGGTAGACACATACATACATGCAAAAAATAAATAAATAAATAAATAGATAAGAAACAGGTGTGTACATGTCAATATGTATATAATATTTATTAAAAAGTCACCTTTTGAAAATCGACAAGTGTCCCTGCACTCTCAGCCCCTTAGGCAATATATATAGTAGACTTACTAAGCAATAAGACAAAATCGCAAGGCAGAAGGGGAAAAAATAATCTGAGAGCCTGCACACACACGATGGGGGTTGTAGCATCACCAGAGGGATCAGGTTTCGCAACCTCCCACAGCAAAAAAAATAAAAAATACAAAGCACTTTCCGACTCCAACCACAAGATGGCGGAATATGCACAGCATAGTGAATCCAGAAAGATCTTCAAGCTGCAAAACTACACCGACAGGTAAGAAAACTATTTGTTAGATTAGGTTTGGAAGGATGTAACTGGAGAAGGAACAATTAAATGAAAATGTTTTCGTTTTTGCGTTTTAGCATTGACATACAAATGGATTTTACATAAACAGTTTTATAAACATTGTGATAGCATAAACTTTCATATTAATATGAACGTGCAATGATGTAATGGCATATGTTTTTGTTACTTATAGTGACCCCTGAAGAAGAGCTTGTCATAGCATGAAATGCATTGGGTTTTTAATAAACACTGCTTGTGGACGAATTATGCATTGGTCGTGTTCTTGGATAGAGGTCCGGATGGGCACACCTCGAGCACAAGAAACTCTGAAAATGAGCATGACATCCCCACGTGTGGAGCGAATGTGATTAAAATTTAAAGGTGGAATAGACTTTGGAGTACACGGATTAATATGGATTAAAGTGAACTATAAATATGGAATATTGGGAAATTTTCTCAAACAAGCTGTGCGACTGGGAGAGGGGCAGAAATGCTGTTCCCTTTAGTATGATAAAAACGTTTGTGCTACCTTGGGCAAGGCATTGAACTCAGTTCACGCACGCACTCTGTGAGTGATACGGACAAACATGGTGAAAGTTTTGGACAAGCAAAGGTGTGCATCCCTTCTCTCTTCTGATTAGAGTTTTTCAGGCATTCTTTCCCGTTCCTAGGCAGAATAAAATTGCCATGGTTACCTGTAGGGGATTGACGGATATAAGCATGGGGATGCGGATGGCCCTCCACCCTCACAGAATGAACTTTTTCATTACAGGAAATCACAGCAGCTGATGCACACAGGGCGATCTTTACAGGCCAACTCGGGTAGGTGACTGTAGGGGGGACAGCAGTCCTTGGCAGTGGTGGAGTTGGGGTATAACAAAAACTGGTACTCAGCTTAAGGGTTTACAGCCTCTAAGCTGTGTCTTCTCGTGGCGTCGGGGGTGGTTGGACCTCCGTGCCTATTACAGGTTTCTTGCTGGTGGTGATTCGATCTCCTCATCTGAACCAATTGCACCAGTCACTTGTCCCACGACAGGCTCCACGGTGATGCAGTCTTCACACTCTGCTACAGCCTCATCTCCAGTTCTCCAAAACATTGCAGAGGGACTGCAAGGACCCCTTAACAGCACGGGTCAATCATGAATCGCTCTCTTGGGTTCATCAGCTTCCTCTGGGTGTTCCATGTGCCGAGAACACCCTGAACCTGAACTCCTGAACAGTATCTAATCCTGCAGGTCCAGGCACTTCTTCCCTTTCTCAACAGACAAGCAGACGCTCACTCTCGCTTTTGCCTACCACCGGGGGACCAGGACTACGGGTCCCAGCACCAATTGCGGCTCTCCTGCCTGCCACCAACAAGGGTCAGCTTCACCTGGAGGTGCTTGAAAAACAGGGCAGCCCTCCCTCAGCAGGGGATGCTCACTCTTGCTTTTGCCTACCACCGGGGGACCAGGACTACGGGTCCCAGCACCAATTGGGGCTCTCCTGCTTGCCGCCAATGAGGATCAGCTGCACCTGGAGGTGCCTGAAAAACAGCGCAGCCCTCCTGCAGCGCGCCTGCGCCCATCAGAGTCCAAAAGAGCCTGGGCTGGGGCCATTCTTTTGGCCCTGCGATGCCTGCCCCTTGCAGTGGGTCTGTGGTGGCGAATATTTGCACTTAAGCTATAAGACACCATAAGGTGACTTAATTTGATTTGTCCTGAAGAAACGCATAGGGTTCCTGCAACATGGGGGAACAGATTCTCACACCTGCCCCATAAACCACAGATACCACTCTTGATGGATTTTTTCAAAAGGCGGTGGGAGCTCTCAGTAAAGAAATAAAATGTGCTGAGAGGAGACTTTCCTTGACACCCATTCCTGAACTACTCCCCGATTCACTTTTACCTCCCTCTAATAATGACTCGCAGGTGGATATTCCGGAAACTGTTAATGCAGACAGGCCCCAACCCCCTATCTCTCCTACTGTGATAGTTCTTGCCCCGGGTGAACTTCGTGGCACAGGAGATGGTGGAGAGCGCCTTACTCACACAACTTCGGCGAATGCTGGCCCACTGACTGAAACAGGTAGAAAGAGGAAACAACTTGAGAGGATGGGTATTGCTCATAAGACTATTAGCCAGTCACCTGAGATAAAAAAAGATCTAAGCAAACCCACATATTGGGAAAAGTCAGTAAATCATGTACAGGAGGGGTAATATTGTGAAGATGGGTCTGATATTTTAATTAGAAAATTTAGTGAGTTAGTCCAGGTGTCCCTAGCTCCCATTCTGACAAGATTGACCAGCATAGAGGAGCAACTAGCCCTTGTCCGTCAAGTCTAGTGCCGCCAGTGGATAAGACACCTGTATAGAAACTGGTAGAGAGGGATTTACCATTAAGTGGCACAGAAGGGTGTTGTTTTTTCTGGTGCCTCACTTAATGGGGTGGCCCCTGTGAGAGCTATATCTAACCCCAATACCATTGCCCCCTCTCACGGTTGCACCCAGGATACCATAAGTATTAGCACACCGGCCATGTTATCAAAGGACTCTGTCTATAAGGGGAAACCCCCGCACAGAGTCAATTCCCGGGACATGGCGCTTTGTATAAAAAAAAACTAATCCAGTGGGCAGGGGTAGATCCCTTGCTGGGGACACAATGTCACACAATCGCTTAGATGGCCCCCTGGGTGGGAGGGAGACCATTGACTAACTAAATTTGCCTCCTGAAAGTACACCATACACTCTGATTTTAACGGGGGTTCTGGTATTATTACCTGGCCAGCAAGAAAGTTGCAAGAGCCTCATAAATAAATCCGCACATTGGTGCTCTAGGAAAACTCCCCCCTGTTTGAACTGATTTGAATATATCATTATGGCCAGGCGGGTGAGTTGGGTGAACCACACGAAGCGGAGCATTCGGGGGGATTGTGTCATGCTGAATTTTAGTGTTCACTAGGTGAGTTTCTAAGATGTTTTAGGGCAAGGTGCACACACCTCGCTCTAACACATCTTAGAGACTCACATAGTGAACAGATAAAGGCTCAACCTTTGGCTTTCTTTTACCCCCCTAACCAAGTTTTCTCTATTATTCAGCGGTCCATCCAGCCTGGACAAATCATAGATGTCCCTACCCGCCCCTCCTCTTTCTATCCAAATCGCTTTGAGGCCCTCTCAGATCTAACTGAGATCGATTGACTGTTTATACAACCTGGATGTCAAGCTGATAACAGAAGTAGGGGTCTCCTATATGCTGATCCAGGGGGAGTAGTGAATAAAGAGGTACTTGGCAACAAAAAATTCCCAGATACCCCTGACTTAAACTTCATTGATTCAATTGTTAAGGAGAAATGTGAGTGAATCTAGAACCTATTCCTATGTCACAAAGGCAACCTCTAAGATCAATTGCGAGGAAGAGGGGTCAGGCCAGACATCTGCGGTTTGCCCATCTGTTTTCATTGTTACACTACCGGACACTGGCCTGGGTCCCCCTATACCCTCAGTTAAACTATTCTCTTGGAATATTGCAGGCATTCATCTAAATTATTGGACGTGGTTTGGTTGGAATACATCAGGAGATTTGACATCATTTGTTAGCAGGAAACATGGTCTAAAGAGATCATTGTGATGGATGGATATCATGCTCTTAACATGCCTGCCACCCCTTCACCAGCTGGGAGGGCAAAAGGAGGGCTGGTAACCTTAATCACAGTTACATTTGGTTCTATAAATGCTCACTGTGTAGGATAGCCACAATGGTTCTAACTGATTTTGATTGTAAATCTGATGCAGGTTAGGATTTTACTTGTAAATTGGTACTACAATATCTTTGACCCAAAGATCTGTCATGTCCTAGAATCCCTACAGATGGAAATCACTAATGTTTCTGGGAAGTGGCAGCCTTTGTGTGTTCTGTGGGTGGTTGACTTTAATTGTATGTCTTGTGAGCACAGCAATGAACACATTTGTGGTCTCTTGGACACAGTGGGACAGCCTCTGATGCACGTTATCTACAACCCACAAGGCGAGGCTCCAAACACCATCATTATCGAGAATGATCTGGATAGTTTGAGCAAAAGTTTCTCAGTCCAGTGTCCCACTTTTGTTGGCGGCGATAGGGAAAGTTTTATTGATTTTATGTTTATTTCCAGGGAGTTTTCTTCGTTTGTCTGTGATTTTAATATATACCCAAACCGTTCAAGTGACCATAACCCACTCACTGTCTTACTTAAAGTAATAGCTCAGGCAGCTGGGGTGATGATCCCCGGATTCACTATAACCACAACAAAGGGGTAATAATAAACTGGGTGAGATAAATCCGCCACAATTTGAGGGTGAAAGAGTAAAAAAACACATGATCTGATAATGGAGTAACTCCAACAGGATTTTCCCTCAGCCATGATCATTCAAAACTTTGAAAGAATCTGCATTAATGTAGCTAATAGACTAACACGCCTGGCTAGGTCCATAGAGCACCTAGAGACACATGGTTTAATGCCGAATGCTCCAGAGCCCACAAGAACCTAAACATTGCCCTCCAATATACCCCTTGTAATAGAGCACAAATCAAAGATGCTAGACGACTATGTAAAAGCAAAATCAATAAAAGAAAAGAGGAGTTGAGGTACTTAGCATGCAAGGATTTGGAGACAGCAAGCGCTCTTAAAGATAGCAAAAGTTTCTGGGCCATTATCAATCTACCACAATTTACGGAGGAGGTGAAAAAGATGGACTCAATGATTCTGGGAGACACTTGAGAATCCCATCTTGCGACCATATTTAACCCAGGTGGTCTGGAGTTTACAGCGAGCAATGAGGACCTTACCATAGATCTAGCACAGGCTGCTGAGCTCAGTTCCTCATTTACAGTGGTAGAGTTTGAAGAAGCGTTACCGAAAGGAATTTGTTAGAAGGCCCCAGGTCCAGATGGAGTCCCATTAGACCTATTCAAAATAAACATTAATCTTTGGGCTCCCCTGCTGACAAATGTTTTTAAAACAGTTGTGATTGGTCCAATCCCAGCATCCTGGAAAGAGGCCATTGTCGTACCTGTGTTAAAAAAAGGAAATAGAAGTGATCCTGCCTGTTACAGGCCAATTCCCCATATCGATGCTGCTGTCAAGGTGCTGGGTAGGGTAATTCTGGCTCGACTAGAGACCTGGGCAACTAACAAGGGGATCATCTTGAAAACCCAATATGGCTTCCGTAGGGGGGTGGGCACTAGAGAGCAATGCCTACATTTCCCCTTATTTATGGGCAAGTACTTGAAGGCAAGGGGGCGGGTTCTATCCACCTTTCCTTCATGGACTTGTCCAGTGCATTTGATATTGTTAACAGGGAGAAATTGTGGGCATTAATGGGAGAAATGGGCTTTGAAAAGGCAGTGATCCTGAAGACTCCATGCTAACACCTCTGTCACCATAAGATGTGCCCCACAGGGAGAAAGGACTAAGCCCGTTGTCTCCACAGAAGGAGTTTGTCAGGAGTGCATTTTAGCTCCTTTTCTTTTTCTGATTCATACTAATGGTTTGGAAGTATTTTTACTTGGAAAGAAAATTGATTTCCCCCTTATTAGAGGCAAACCAGTCCTGCTACTTTCGCACACGGATAATACTGTGATCATGGCCTTGATGGCCAATAGCTTACAAACATCGCTGGACGCCTTTACAGATTTTATGTTGGCCCTTGACCTGAAGGTCAACTTTTCAAAATCTTATATAATGGTATGTGGTCTAAAAAAGACTAAAACCTGAAGCTTTACTGTAAAGGGCAAGGTTATCGAAAAGGTGGAAACCTTCACATATTTGGGGAATATGGTCAATACAGAGAATAAGTTGGAACCCCTGGTCATGGCAAGAGCTCAGCAGACAAGTAGAGTTGTGGAGGGGGTGTTTAGGTTTGCCTGTAAGTTAGGCCATAAGCTGGTGCCTGAGCTTGTTATTTTATATAAAGCAAAATGTTTATCAGTTGCGTCCTATGGGGTGGAAGTTTAGGGCTACCATAAAAATCTCCTGTTACAAGTTGTGGAAAATAAGTTTATAAAAAGATTATTGATGATTCCAAATAGCTCTGCCACTTATTTCTCCCATCAAGAACTGGGGATGGAAAACATAGAAGATCTCATTGGCATTGCCCCCTGCTCTTATGGACCAAAATATGGGTGTCTGAAGAGTTACTGTTCTCCAGGGAGTTTATTGAAGACTGTATTAACTTGGATAAGTCTTTGAAGATCCCCTGGCTCCATTTTGTGAGGGAGAGGTTATTTGAGATTGGTTTGGGCGAGTACTTTGACATCACTACGAGTATTCCCACAAACGCTAAGGGTATTATAAAAGAGGCTCATTACACCTGGGCAACTTTGCGTCATACTCAATTGGCGGCAACAGGTAATGATGGACGGCTACGCCAAGGATATGAGCTGGTATTTTGAAGTAGGCGCCTTGACGCCCATTGGGCTAGGTTCGCGCGAGATAAGACGCCTTTCATTCATTCATTCAGGTACCATTTTTTTTTTTTACTCCTAAACAGCAATTTTACTTATCCTTCACTACGAATATTCAGACACGTTTCTGTTTAACAAGATTCCGCTTAGGCACTCTGCACTTTCTAGTGGCATTTCCTAGACAATCTGGGTGGACAGACAATCTCATTCCCTGTGCCTGTGAAAACATGGCAACCCAGAGCACGCATCACTTTATTCTTTTTTGCTCAGTTTACAAGGAACCAAGGAGAATATTTTTGGCACCACTACTAAAGAACATTCGTCCATGTACATATGTTGAGGGGTTCAGATATCTGCAATCGCTGACCAGTCCGGCTATTTGTAGTGCTATGTCAAACTTTATTAAAACTGCAATGGCTTTTAGAAAACATTATGAAATACAGTAATCGAAGGGGAAGGAGACATTCTTCTTATGGTTTAATTTGATCCAATATGAAAGTTAATAGCCGATGATGCATCTATTTTACATGTGATTTTTTTTATTAATAAGGATTTTTTATATTTTTAATGTATTGTCTGCTTGTCAAACTTTTGTGGTCTTAGTGCGAATAACATTTTTCCTTACTTGACAAGCAGACTTCCAAGTTGAGACAGATCATCACCTTTTCAACAGGAAGTTTTGAATTCAGGTCATGTCCCTTTGGCTATGGGAGACTGATCAAAATCAGCCCTGATTACACAGCAGCTCTTTGAGTACTCTGTGGAGCACTTCCTTCCTTAATCAAGAATAACTTGGGACTGGAGCAAAGTAGGGTGGTTTTGTTTCCCACTCATCTATACAATTTAAAGACAAGGGAAGTGGATCAACTGTCACGATTTAGAACCTGATTGGGGTTGTCCGCCTTCAAGAGTTCTTCTCAGGCCATTCTCCTGACACACCTCTGTACCCCCCTGACCTTGTCCCGTGCTACCTGCTGCCCCTGCACTGCCTGCTTCCCCTGCGTTGCCTGCTGCCTCTGTGTTGCCTGCTGTCCCTGAGCTGCCTCGGCGCTGCCTGCTGTCCCTGTGCTGCCTGCTGTCCCTGCACTGCCTGCTGTCCCTGTGCTGCCTGCTGCCCCTGCTCTGCCTGCTATCCCTGTGTTGCCTGCTGTCCCTGCGCTACCTGCTCTTAGGCCACCTTCCAGGACCACTAATGGAGGCAGGCACACAACCACTCAGTGGACGCACATAAGGGCGCACCTCCAACCCAACACCGGTTGGATAACGCCCAGCACCAGCACCCCTGGCCCTCTTCCCATCCGATCATACACCTTCAAGAAACTACTGAACCTGGACCCCGGAAGCCGAAACAACAGCTGCGTCTCCTGCTGCCCACGATCTACCAAAGCAATCAATCAATCAATCATGGGCATATGTATAGCGCGCTACTCACCCGGGAGGGTCTCAAGGCGAAGGGGGGGGGGGGAGGGGTTCGTTACTGCTCGAAGAGCCAAGTCTTGAGGAGCTTCCTGAAGGAGAAATTATCCTGGGTCAGCCGGAGGTTGATCGGGAGGGAGTTCCATGTCTTGGCTGCCAGGTAGGAGAAGGATCTTCCCCCGGCGGTGGCTTTGCGGATGCGTGGAACGGCGGCGAGGGCGAGGCTGGACGATCGTAGCTGGCGGGTTGGCGCGTAGAAGGTCAGGCGGTTGTTGAGGTACTTGGGGCCCAGGTCGTGGAGGGCATTGTGTGCGTGGGTGAGGAGTCTGAACGTGATCCTCTTGCTGACGGGGAGCCAGTGCAGAGCTCTCAGGTGGCCGGATTTGTGGCTGTGTCGGGGGATGTCCAGGACGAGTCCTGCGGAGGCGTTTTGGATGCGCTGGAGTCTTTTTTGAAGTTTGGCTGTGGTTCCGGTGTAGAGGGTGTTTCCGTAGTCCAGCCGGCTGGTGACGAGTGCCTGGGTGATCGTCTTCCTGGTTTCGGTGGGGATCCATGGAAGATCTTGCGGAGCATGTGCAGGGTGTTGAAGCATGATGATGAGACAGCGTTGACTTGTCTGGTCATCGAGAGGGAGGAGTCCAGGATGAAGCCGAGATTGCATGCGTGGTCCGTTGGTTTGGGAGTGGTGGCCAGGGCAGGGGGCCACCCGGAGTCGTCCCAGGCAGAGGGCGATGATCCCAGGATGAGGATTTCCGTCCTGTCTGAGTTCAGTTTCAGGCGGCAGTTCTTCATCCATTCGGCGACGTCTTTCATCCCTTCGTGTAGGCTGGTTCTGGCGGTGGAGGGGTCATTGGTGAGGGAGAGGATCAGCTGGGTGTCGTCGGCGTAGGAGATGATGTTGAGGTTGTGTTTGCGTGCGCTGGCTGCGAGAGGGCTCATGTAGACGTTGAAGAGGGTAGGGCTGAGTGATGATCCTTGTGGTACGCCGCAGATGACTTCGGTGGTCTCGAATCTGAACGGGGGAGGCGAACTCTCTGGGTTCCTCCGGCGAGGAATGAGATGATCCACTCCAGTGCCTTCTCTTGGATTCCGATGTTGTTGAGGCGCTGTACTAGGGTGCGGTGGCAGACAGTGTCGAAAGCTGCAGAGAGGTCCAGGAGGATGAGGGCCGCTGTTTCCCTGTTGTCGAGCAGGGATCTGATGTCGTCAGTGGCTGCGATGAGGGCGGTCTCGGTGCTGTGGTTGGCTCGGAAACTGGACTGCGAGGGGTCGAGGGATCCGTTCATCTCGAGGAAGGCGGCAAGCTGTCTGTTGATGGTCTTCTCGATGACTTTGGCAGGAAAAGGGAGGAGCGAGATGGGGCGGTAGTTCTTGAGGTCGGTGGGGTCCGCTGTTGGTTTCTTCAGGAGGGCGCTGAGCTCGGCGTGTTTCCAGATCTCCGGGAAGGTGGCGGTGTTGAAAGAGGTGTTGATGATGTCCCGGAGTTGGGGTGCGATGATGGAGTCGGCCTTGTTGAAGACGTGGTGGGAGCACGGGTCGGTTGGTGAACCGGAGTGGATGGTGTTCATCGTGCGGGTGGTGTCTTCGGTGCTGACCAGGGTCCAGGCGCAGATGGTGGTGGTGGGGGGCGATGGTTCGGTGGTTGGGTGCGTGGTTGGTGCGCCGAAGCTGTTGTGTATATCGGCGATCTTGCGGTTGAAGAACGAGGCGAGTGAGTCGCAGAGTTCTTGCGAGGGAGTGATGCCCTTGTTTCCGGCGCTGGGGTTGGAGAACTCTTTGACGATGCTGAAGAGTTCCTTGCTGTTGTGGGCGTTGTTGTCCAGCCGTTCTTTGAATGCTGTCTTCTTGGTGGTGCGGATCAGCTGGTGGTGTTTGCGGGTGGTGTGCTTGAGGGCCGTCATGTTGTCTGTGGTCTGGTCGTGGCGCCAGGCTTTCTCGAGGGTGCAGCAGTTCTTCTTGGAGATCTTGAGTTAGACGGTGAACCAGGGGGCTTTCTTGCTGCCGGGTCTGCTGGGACCCTTCACGTGAGGACAATGCCACTTCTCACATGCCTGCTGCCCCTGCACTGCCAACTGCCCCTGCTGCGCCTGCTGCCCCTGTGCTGCCTGCTGCCCTGCCTGCTGTCCCTACCCTGCTGATGTCCCTGTGCTGCCTGCTGCCCCTGCATTGCCTGCTGTCCCTGTGCTACCTGCTGCCCCTGCACTGCCTGCTGCCCCTGTGCTGCCTGCTATCCCTATGTTGCCTGCTGCCCCTGTGTTACCTGCTGTCCCTGCACTGCCTGCTGCCCCTGCGCTACCTACACTTGGCATACCTACCAGGACCACCAATGGAGGCCGCCACACGACCAGTCAGAGGACATGCACAACAGGTGTTCTGCCAACCCAACACCGATTGGATAACGCCCAGCACCAGGGCCCCTGGCCCTCTCCCCACCCACAAAAGAACCCACACCACTCCTGCCCCAAGACCAAGAACACCCCGCAACCACTCAGTTGTATACTGCTTAATGCCCCCTCACTCTTCACACACGCCATGGAAATCTGGGACAACATCACCACCCTGTTATGTTATGTTATGTTATTAATGATTTTATATAGCGCTCGGCTACTCCGAGGAGTGTCCCGGTGCTTTTAAAAAAAAACAGATGCGGCTATTGGGAGCGGAGGTGGGACAGGAAACTATTGAACAAAGAGCCAGGACTTTAACTCCTTCGTAAAGGTCAGCAAATTAGAGACTTTTCTCAAGTGAGCTGGCAAGGAGTTCCATAACTTGGGTGCCAGAAAACGGAAGGAACGACCCCCAATCCGGGCCCGACGTATGGATGGTACAGATGCCAAGGCCAGAGAGGCTGACCTCAGTGTTCTGGCCGGCATATAGAAAGCCAATCGCTTTCTAATATATTTTGCTCCCGAATCATGCAGTGCCTTGAAGGCGAGTGTAAGTGCCTTGAAAACCACCCGTTACTTAATAGGGAGCCAATGCAATTTTTGCAATAACTCCTTTGCACTGGTTCTACGATGGAGGCCAAAGATGGCTCTAGCAGCCGAATTCTGCACTACCTGTATGCGCGATAACAGGTAATCAGTAATGCCCAGGTAAAGGACGTTGGAATAATCCAGGCGGGAGCCTATCAAGGCCTGTACAGTGACATTTCGATGCGCCAAAGAAAGCATAGGAAGAAATTTCCTAAGCATTTTCAAAATGCTAAAACACTTTCCAACAAGACCTAGGATCTGAGGTTTCAGAGTAAGACCCTCATCGATCTGCACTCCCAGATTCTTAGCCCTGGTGGAAACAGCCGATGGAGGGAACATGGCCGGAGGCCACCAAGACTGCCATCTGGGATCGGCGGGACAGCCAAAAAACAGCAACTCCGATTTATCGGAGTTGCATTTGAGGCTATGATGTTCAAACCACTCAAACACTGCCCCCAGGCAGCCTCTGATCTGCACGCTGTCAAAATCCGAGCCCTTCTTGCAGGTGAAGAGAAGCTGGGTGTCATCAGCATAAGAAACGATCTGGGCACCGAAGGACTCCGCCAAAGGTGCCAGATAGATATTGAAGAGGGTGGGGCTCAGGACAGAGCCCTGAGGCACCCCGACCTCCAATGGCGGCATTTCAGCGGAGAAAGGGGGGACCCAGACCGTTTGGCGGCGGCCAGCTAGAAGGTCTTAAACCAGCTGAACACCACTCCCCGTAGCCCGATCTCCCAGAGTCTTGAAAGAAGACCGCTATGGGGAACGGTGTCAAAGGCCGCCGACAAGTCCAGCATCACCAGCATGGCCTTTCCACCTTCATCTAACACCTCACGGATGGCATCGGTGACTTCAAGGAGAGCGGTCTCCGTACTCATGTTGGCACGGAAACCCGACTGAGTGTCATGAAGGATGTTTTTACATTCCATGAAGTTGGAGAGAGAGATGTGAACATGCTTCTCCACCACTATTGCCAGAGAGGGGAGAAGGGAGATAGGCCTGTAATTGGCATAGGCCAAAGGATCAAGATTAGGCTTTTTTAACAGCGGCAGAATCAGGGCGTGCTTCCAGGCCTGAGGGACCTCTCCTGTGCTCAAGGAGAGATTGAGCACCGGATTGATCAAGGGGTTGATCACTGAGGCCATTTTCCCAAGATATTTTGCCGGGCAAGGGTCATGAGGTGATCCAGATCTGAGTTTAGAAAGAAGCTCCAAAGAAGAAGAGAGAGATAGAGAAGGAAATTCCGATAGAGAGGGACCATCGCCGGAAAGAGACGTGTACAGAGGAAAATTAGTGTCTGGGGGGCAAATCAGGTTAGTGGAGGGAAAAGAGTCTTGAATAGTTTTAATTTTGGTGATGAAGAAATTGGCGAGATGTGACACCCACGATTCAGAGTGAGAGTGTGTGGGCAAAACAGAGCTAGGTGAAGTGAACTCCTTTACTATAAGAAAAATTTCTTTACTCGTATCTGTGGCGGCCTCGATTCTTCTGGCATAATAGGCTTTTTTCTCCAGCATGATGTTACTATGGTAGAGTTTGATGGCTTCCCTATATGCAGTTTTATCCGCTACCTCATAATGCCTGCGCCAGGTACGTTCCGCTTTCTTTTTTTTTTTTTTTGAAACTTTTTTATTGATTTTATAAACACAAACAACTTGCAAGGAACAAGGAACAGGAGAAGACATCATTACAGATAACGTTGCACTGTATGGTGTGTGAGCGGGAAGGTCAACCATTGAGCAGAAGGGTTATTCAAATAAAGAGTCTCGTGTGGGGGAGCAGAGGAGCACAAAATAGTCTAGTACATAATAGTAAGTGGAGGAACCAACGGGTTATGGGGACACAGGTTCAATATCCGGGTCTGGGAGAGGGGGGGTACATATATCACCACGATAGGAGTTCCATTGAGTCCATATCTTCCCCCATTTACGGGGCGTACCACGAGAAATATACACAGTTTTTTCCCAGAACATGCACCAATCCATATTTTGTTTCCAATTCCGAATCCCGGGTGGTCCTTGAGCACCCCACAGTTGCGCAATATCTCTCTTGGCTATTATGTTTCCCAAGGTCACCCATCGAAGCTGCGACACATTATAGTCGTTCGGTTCCCACACATTCAGCAAACATCTCCTAGCCTTCGGCATCGATCGCACACCCGTAACCTCACTCATCACCTCATGCACACGGGTCCAGAATCACACTATCTCAGGGCATTCCCAAATGATATGCAGAAATGTGCCCAGGAGACCGCAGCCACGCCGGCACAAACCATCCACAGAAAAGCCCATGCGCATCAAGCGGGGACCAGTCACGTACACTCTATGTAGGATTTTGAGCTGAACAAATCTAAGGCGCGCCGGGATAGCCACCTCTTTAGGGGAGGAGATCGCCGCTTGCCAATCCTCGTCGTCAAGTTCCAGCCCATCGCTAGTCCAGACCTCTCTAAGACGAGACAGGAGATCGGATCTGGAGTTGATGAGTTTTTTATAAATACGCGAAATAGTACTATCGGGAACATGTCCGTCCAGCACCCTATCTTCAAGCGGGGACGCTTCCGGTATCTCAGCTCCCGGAGGGAAGACCGAGAGTACCGCGTGACGGACCTGCGCATAGCGAAAAGATTCGCGATCGCCCAAAGCGTACTCGGCTCTCAATTCCTCAAACGTTTTAATTCTCCCTTTGGTCCAAACGTCATCCACCCTACTGATGCCTATCAAGTCCCACCTGTCAAACCCCTTCGATTGCCAGAGAGATCCAAGTCTATCAGATGCATACAATGGGGTGGCACGAGTCAATTTATCAGACCACCCAAGCGCCATGGAGGCATGCCTCCACACTTGGACAGCCGTCCTAGTGGGGCCCGTTACATTTCGAGGGGTGAGTCTGGAGTAAAGGGCTCTATTATAGTCACCCCCTGGCAATAGCCACTTATCCATCTCGAAGGCTGGGTTCGGGGAAGGGCCGTACATACAGTGATTTATCGCCCCCAATTGAGACGCCCAATAATAGCGACGGATATCAGGTAAGGCAATTCCCCCGTCATACCACGGAAGCGTCAATTTAGCAATGGCGATTCGGGATCTACCTCCCCACACCAATTGTCTCTGTAGGGTCTCAATCTCACGGAAATATTTGGCTGGGACTATGTCAAGTGTGTTCTGCAACGCATAGAGGAAGCGGGGCAGCGCATCATCTTGAACAATGCCGCTCTACCCAGGGGAGAGAGAGGAAGTTTCCCCCAAGCAACAACATCTGCCCGAAGGCGCTGAAGAGGGGGCAACAAGTTCCGGTCAAACCGCAGTTCAGGCTTCAGAGTGATAAAAATGCCTAGGTATTGAAATCCCTCACGCGCAATCGCGATGGGGCACCCACTGGGCAAAAGAGGAGCGTCTCCCGACAGGACGTATATACAGGACTTCGACCAATTAATGACAAGACCCGAATTTTTACGAAAGGACGTCAAGACATCAAACAGTACGATGAGGGATTTACGGGGAGATGTGAGATACAGCAGAATATCATCCGCGTAGAGAGATACACGGTCTTCGAACTCCGAATTCCATCTAATGCCCTTCAGGGACGGTTCCCACCACAACCAAGCCGCCAGTGGTTCCAAGGCAAGAGCAAACAACAAAGGGGACAGAGGACAGCCCTGTCGCGTCCCCCTGCCCAATGCAAAGGGAGCAGAGACCCGACCATTTACCCCCACCTGAGCGATGGGATCGGTGTAAAGCAACCTGACCCACCGAACGAAGGCCGGACCGAAACCAAACTTTGCAAGAACCGCCCACAAATATGGCCATTCTATAGTATCAAACGCCATCGTAGCGTCCAAGGACGCCAAAATGGCGGGCTCACGTAGCGTCTCGGCTCGCGCCAAGACGCCGTGCAACCTTCGGAGGTTAAGTGCCGTGTTGCGGTGCGGTATAAAGCTGGACTGATCAGGGTGAACAAGGTCCCCAATGACAGTCGCCAAACGCGTCGCCAGCAGTTTGGCCAGGATTTTAGGCTCAGCATTAATCAATGAAATGGGTGTAAAAGAGGCACAGCGATCCCGAGGTTTTCCATCCTTGTGGATGACGACTATAGAGGCCAGTCTCTGGTCCGGCGGGAGGGAGCCCACCTCCAAAGACTCGAGAAACATCGAGCGTAGGTGTGGGGCCAGCGTGTCCGGACGCAGTTTATAGAGCTCAATGGGGAGTCCATTAGGGCCCGATGCCTTGCCGGATCGGACCGAACGGATGGCAGCGGCGATCTCCTCCACACTAGGCGGCACATCTAGAGCATCCCTATCAATGTCAGACAATCGGGAAGTGCGATATCCCGCAATAGCAAGTGGGAATCCTGCTCAGACCGATCAGACACCGGGGAATACACCTCGCGGAAGTAGTCAGCAAAACATGTAACCACATCAGCAGGGTCGGTATAACACTCACCATTCTCCGCAACAATCACAGGGACGACTCGACTTGCGTTCTCCCTCTTATCCAGCCAAGCAAGCAGCTTCCCAGCTTTATCACCCACATCATACAGGCGGCCCTGCTGGTCCCTGCCCATTTCCTTAGCTGCGTCCATAACCAAAGCCCTGTATTCATATTGTTTCAGCTCCAACAAGTGTAGCCCCTCAGCGGTGACCCCAGATTCCAAGTTCCCCTCCAAAGCCGCGACCTCTCCCTCGAGGCGAACCACCTCAGCACGGTTAGCCCACTTCACGCCACCAATCAACGAGAGGGCCTGGCCACGAATGACAGTTTTGTAAGCCTCCCAGAGCAAACTTGGAGAGGAAACAGAGCCCACATTCTCAGCAAAATAACAATCGTGCGTTGTGACTAGCTCAGCCCTGACCCTGGGATCCCGCAAATACCAGGGGTTAATCGGAGCCACACGGCCCGCCGAAGCCTGCCGTGCATCAACCACCAGCCAAAGCGGAGAGTGATCTGAGATACCCCTCGCTAGGTGTTTAACTTCCCGTATGATGGAGGCATGGGCAGAAGGCAGTAGGATATGATCCAACCTCGAAAGACTACCATGAGCACCAGAATGAAAAGTATATTGCGACTGCCCCGGGTGGAGCAAACGCCAGCAGTCAGTTAGCCCCAGCGTTTCCAGAAAGTCGCTCAACCAAGTCTGGGCCTTAGGCAGTTCCCGGGGAGGGTGACGGTCACACATCCCCGAGACCACCGCATTAAAATCACCCCCAACCAGAAGCAGACCCTCGGGGAGACCCAGGATAAGTCCACTCAAGTCAGCGAATGTGGTGGCTTGAAGTCCCGGGGGCACGTATACGGAAATCAGGATAACGACCTTCCCTTCCCAACGCCCAACAATGGCGGCGTATCGTCCCTTATCATCTAGTATGACATCATCAATGGCTAAGGGGAGGGAGGTCCGAACCAAAATGCCCGCCCCTCTGGATCCCGAAGTGAAACCCGAGTGCGCCACAAGGCGATAACCACGCCTGTTCAGAGCATAGCACTTGTTGCCGAGCAAATGTGTCTCCTGCAGTAAGACAACATCAGGAGACAAACGTTTCAGCAGTTGCAATACCACCCTCCTCTTAATCCCATCCCCCAACCCATTTACGTTCCAACACAGCACCCGAAGTCCCCTACCCCCCATCCCCGAGGTCAATCCCCCCCCCGCCCCACACCCGAGGCAACTTCAAAAAACAGGAGTTCGTCTGTCCTTCGCCTTGCAAATAACAATAAAATTCAAACCAACATCCCCGTTTCCCCAACAATACCCAAACAACTTCTCCCCCCACCCCGCACCCCTGCTGAAGACCAAAAAGCCCCATAAACTTGCAGTGTGCCTGTCGCCCAACCACCCAACTAGTCTACGAAAAGAAAACCCAGGAGGAGAAAGGACCTGCCCACCCCCCACCCGCCCCCATATGGACTAATACTTGCAGACATTAATGTCACGGCATTAGCACAAATCAAAGTCAACTGTAAAGGAACGGGGGTCGAAGATGATATCTACTCCTGCTCCATAAGGCCACCCTCCGCTCGATCCGATTTGCCAGAGTCCTCAGAACATTCATGATCCGTAGGCAGCGAGTCAAGCCAGTCACTCACGACCCCAGGATGGTCGAAGAAAAAAGTGCGATCATCATGCACCACCCGCAGACGGGCCGGGAAGAGCATGGCATACTTCATAGATCTTTCCCTGAGTCTCTTCTTGACACCTTGAAACCCCAGCCTCTGTTTCTGGACTTGTTGTGTAAAGTCTGGATAGAAGCTAACTGTAGAGTTCTCAAAGGCAATGGGACCTGATTGTCTCGAAGCCTGCAGGATAGCGTCTCTGTCCCGGAAATTGAAGATCCTCGCAATGATGGGACGTGGGTTAGCACCCACTTTAGGCTTGCCACCAGGGACCCTATGTGCACGCTCGACAGTGAAAAATTTACTGAGACCCTTGGGTGCCAAGTGATTCAGCACCAGGTCTTCCACCAATAAGTACGTCGAGGCAGCAGTCGATGATTCCGGGACCCCAATTAGGCGAATATTGTTGCGCCTGGCACGGCTTTCAAAATCCTCCAGACGCCCAGAGAAATAGTCATTAGCCTTCCGCAAGTTCCCGACTTCGGCTTGTAAGTCGGAGACGTCAGTGATTAGGCTAGAGGTCTTGAGATCCAGGGATTTGACCTTTTCGTTCGTCTTCGCCAGGTCCGTCCTGATCAAATTGACGTCTATCGAAACGGTATCCAGTTTGAGAGTCAAGGCCTCATATTGTTGTCCCAAAGAAGCCTTCATCTCGGAAATGGCACCCATGACATCCCGCAGCGAGAGCTCGTCTTCAATCGATGAGTCCTCAGGAATAGTCGTCGAGGGTTTAGATGCTGCACCCGGCGATCCTTTAGTAAGGGTGTACCGGTCCATGATGTTCGTTTGCAAAGCACTACCTCAAACGCCCGTTTTGGTCTTGCGTCTCTCACTCTCCGGCTTGGTGGCCATCTTAGATCCCGGACCCTTGAGGGTCGCCTGTTGTCGGGTGAAAATGGTTACTGCAGTAGTATGAGCAGGACCAAGAGGGATGAAGTCGGTGCCAGTCTCAGAACTGGAGGCCACAATAGATCGGCATCAGAAACGGAGATACCAAGAAGCAAAAACACTTCGGGCTTGCCGCGCCACTGGCAAAATCAAGCTGGTCTCCGGACAGGAATCGAAACCGAAAGTGACTGCCAAGCCCAGGCGAAACCAGCAATCCGTTGTTGTTCACTTACTGGACGGCCGGCCAAGACAGGATAGCCCGGGGCATCACCATGGAGCAGGCCCGAAAATGCGGCGATCCGTAGCTCCGGACCCCGAGGTCCAAATAAAGTTCAGACAACAGATAAAGAATCAGCACATCTTCGCCTATAAACACCCGTCGTCCAAAACAGGATAAAGTACAGGATAGTCGGTGGAGGCGGTGAGGGTCTGGGAGCCCTGTGCTCACGCGACCATCTTGGGCGCGCGCGAAGCTCCTCCCCCACGTTCCGCTTTCTTACCTACACCGCTGATCGAAGAGCGAGGCCGTGAACCACGGGGCAGATGCCCGCCTGTTGGCTTTGCGAGAACTGGTCTCAGGTGCTAACTCGTCGAATCTATCGACAAGCCATCTGTGCAGAAGGTCGAGATCGGCCTCAAGACTACCTGACAGCTGGCATGGATGAATGGAAAGAGCATGCAACAGCATGTCAGGGGATACACGATGGAATGCTCTCGCCGTTTGCCGCGGGCGTTCTGAAGGCCTGAATGAAAATGTATCTGTCACTGGAATCTGAAAGTTGACTAGATGGTGATCCGACCATAGCACCGGTTTGGGAGGGAAAGCAACAAGTGGAGAGGTGGAAAACACTTGGTCGAGAGTATGGCCTTTCTAATGCGTAGGGCCGGTGATAAAAGGGGACAAACCAAGTGGAGCGGTAACATCCAGGAGCTTAATGGCATCAGTGTCGGTTTTAGAGTCCAAATGAATGTTAAAGTCTCCCAGCAATAGGCAGTGGGTCGATCTCATACATAAGGCCGAAACCACAGCTTGAAGGTCGTCAAAAAAAGAACCCAAGGGACCAGGAGGTCTATATATAAGAAGCCCTGCATACACTTGATGAGGTGACAGAGATAGGGAGAACCCAAGGGATTCGCAGCCCCAAATGTCATCAGTGGGAGTAATGGTGCACGAAAAGCGTTTATCAATAATCAGAGTAATGCCACCGCCCCTGCCCAAAGTCCTATCCTTCCTAATAATAACATAATTAGGAGTAATAGCTGTTGCTAGGTCTGGGCCTGCGGCTTCGCCCAACCAGGTCTCAGTTAGAAAAAGACATATAGGGTTTGCCTCGGACAAGAGGTTGTAAATGTCAAGGGAGTGCCTGATGAGGGATCTAGTGTTGAGAAGCAGACAAGGGAAAAGTTTGGGGGGATTAAGGGGAGGTGGAACAGGCACACAGGTAAGTCGCCAGCCACAATTAGGACATTTCTTTTTCAAGGCGTGCCTCCCAGGAAAGATTCTACTACAGTTGCCTGTATCGCCCCTCAGAGAGAGAAGCTCCAGCGGGGTGTAGGAGTGCATGCTTAATGAGAGCCCAAGGCAGATAGCCCCGCCCGCACCCGTCTGCCTCCGGGACGCTGACAGGCGCAGATGGGCTTACCTTAGGCGCTCCTTTGGCGCGGGATAGGCGCGGCCGCACAGCGCGTCCGCTACGCGGGGAGAGTGCCTCTAATTTTATACCTGAGCAGGCAAAGTAAGGCAGCCCGCCCCACTGGTCCGCCGACCAGCGTGCCTGACTCCTCCAAAGATGGCCGTTCCCAGAGCAGGCAGCCTACAATTCCCGAGATACCCTACGGCACCTCGTCAGCCGTGTAGATATGGAGAAAGTGAAAGAGGATCCCCCGCGATGCCGTTGCCACCCAGCAAAGCGGAGGGATCGAGCGTGAGAAAGAGAAGAAGATAGTGAGAGTACACCCGGCTTTCCGCCTCAGGTGTAGAAAAAAGAAGAGAAGAGAAGGAATGCCCAGTAAGGTAGGATTACACAGCCACGTAAAATGCACACAAATGTTTTGGAGCGCTCGCACTCAGCGCGGGAGTCAGTAAAAGCAGCTCCAACTACGAAAATATAGCAGCGCTAGAAATCAGCGCAGGAGCTAGAGAAATACCGCACCAGTAGGGAGATGCCGGTAGGCGCTAGTGAGCAGCAGTAAGACGCTGGCCCACGGCGCTAAAACAAAAACAAAATGCAGCAGCAAAGAAAGAAGTTAAAAACGCTAGTAATCAGCGCAGGATACAATATATTTTTTAAAATATGTTCAGAGCAGTTCGCAATTGCCACCGCACATCCGCACCCAGCCACCACCTCAAATCAATTGCGGGAGGGTTCCAATCTCCAAGGAAGTTGCCTGCATCACCAAAATGTAGCTCAACTCCTCCCCAAACCCTGACATCACCACGCCACTCCTGAAGGAGACAAGATGATACACTGGGAACGTGACAACAAACAAAGCGGAGGCATCACCATCATCTTCAAGGAAACCATCAAATGCACCATCGTCAATGCCGACCCCTCACCTCTCATGGAACACCTCAACTTCCTCCTGCAAACCAACGCAAAGACCATGATAAGCGGCATCTCCAACCTCATCGCAATTGATTCTCACCACTACATTCTACTCGGAGACCTCAACTTCCACATCGATGGCCCTAATGATTCTAACTCCATCCCCCTCCAGGAGCAACATCGCCCTCACCCAGCTGGTCACTGAACCCACTCACAAAGCCAGACACTCACTCGACCCCATCTTCACCTCCAGTGACAGAATCAAATTCAGCCACACTACTGAACTCACCTGGACTAACCACACCATTGTACACTTCTCCATCACGATGCCGAGCACAGCATCACATGGTGCTGATATCCTCCCGCCCCAGCTGGAGCAAGGTCACTGAAACTCAGTGGTCACAGGCCTTCATCACCTCCCAACCTGAATCTCAACAGACCCCAATCTGGCCATCCAAAACGTCACCATCTGGATCACCGACAGCAATGACAGATTCGCCCTACTGAAACCTTCAAAATCTAACAACATCTCCAAGCATTCCAACTAAAGGCTGGTAAAGCCAAGAACTCAGGATGACCAAGCGCAACTGCCACTAACTGGAGAAACAATGGTGCACCTCAACCCTGCCGACAGAGCAGCTCACAAAACAACCCTAAGCATCTATCACTGGCACATCAAATAATCCAAAAAAGCAGCTATCACCACCACCATCTACTCCGCAGCCAACCACACTAAGAAACTCCGCAAAATGGTCAGAGAATTCTCCAACCCACCAACCATAGAGAACACCATCCACACCTTCCAAGAACTGTGTGACACCCTCTCAGACTACTTCCACAACAAGATCACCATCATCTACAACAATTTCAACATCCAACCCACCACCCTTGACCCAGACAACCTCAACTAACCAGCGAACTACAGCCAAACCATCACCACCTGGTCACCGCTCACCGCTCTGACCACCTCAGCCATCATGTTTTCTATCCACTCTGGTATGCCCAGCAACCCCTGCCCCCACTCACCTTTACATCCTTGCAATGAACCCCATCAGCACACTTCTCACTGGCATCCTCAACACCTGCACAGCAACCTTCCTGAACAGTTGGAAACTCACAGATGTCAGACCCCTCCTAAAGAAAACACCTCCTGACCCCAATGACCTAATAAATTACCGTCCAATTTCCCTGCTCTGTTACCCAGTCAAAGTTCTTGAGAAAGCCTTCAACCAGCAGCTCACCGAATTCCTGGCCAAAACCACCTACTGGATGCCTCTGAGTCAGGATTCTGGGCCAATCACAGCACTGGGACAGTGGAGATTGCCACCACAGATGACATCAGAACACTCATTGATGCAGAGTAACCATGGCCCTGATCCTCCTCAACCTCTGTGCGACATTTAACACAGTCTCCGACAACACCCTCGTCAACAGACTCCACAACATAGGCATACAGCAAAACACCCTTAAGTGGATCGCCACCTTCCTCGCAGGATGCACACAGAGCATCCGACAACCTCCCTTCACCTCCGCACCTAAAGACATCATATGCGGCATACCACAAGGATCATCCCTCGGCCCCACCCTTTTCAACATCTACATCAACATCTACATAACCCCCCTCTCAAACTTTGCCAGATCCCATAGACTCAACATAATCGTCTACTCAGGTGACACTCATCTGATCCTCTGCTTCATGAGGGCCCCTCCAATGCCAAAACCAACTTCTGCAATGCCACGACCAACATAGCAGAATGGATGAGAGAAAACTGCCTCCAGCTCTACTCTGACAAAACTGATATACTGATTTTCGAGAAGAACACCTCTGCATGGGAACTCAGTTGGTGGTCTGCAGAATTCAGACTCATACCCACACCGATCGACAAAGGCACGCAAACTCTGCATCATCCTCGGCAGCAAACTGACCATGAAATGTCAAGTTAACGCAGATGCCTCCTCCTGCTTCCACACACTCCTTATGCTCTGCAGAATCTTCAGATCGATTCCAACCAACACCAGAAAGATTGACTCTCAGGCACTCGTCAACAGCCATCTAGACTACGGCAACGCCCTCTATGCCTACATCTCCATCCACCTCCTCAGAAGACTCCAGACCATACAGAATGCTGCAGCCATACTCATCCTGGAACTCCCCAAACAAACCCACATCACCTTCCACCTGAGAGACCTCCACTGGCTCCCCATCCAGTAAAAATGCCAGTTCAAGTTCCTCATGCACGCCTACAAAGCCCTCCATGACCTAGGACCTGCCAACCTCAACCATTGACTGAACTTCTCCCAATGCCCTCGAGACACCTGTGCTCCTCTTCACTTGCCCTTGCACCCCCCCCCCCATCCATCGCAGCCACAGCGGTGCCCGCTCCTTCTCCTACATCGCTGCCAAGACCTGGAATGACCTCCTTCTCCAGCTCCATACAGCCTCCTCGCTGGCAGACTTCAGAAAGAGACTCAAGACCTGGCTCTTTTATGGAAACCCAGCACCCAGATGCCCCTATGTGTGACAGTGCTGCACTTTACAAATTCTGTTTGATGATGATGAACCTTTGTGTAAAGTGATGCTTCTCATAGCAGTTAGCAGTGCGCACAATCAAGTGTGAAGTTAATGCACCTGCCTGTCATCATCCTCCCTGAATTAGTAATCATGGCTAGACAAAAGTGCAAGTCTAACCTAGGAACCTCAGCCTCCTCGCCCTGAACAACAGAAACTGAAGTCTCAACCTTCACCTTATCATCTAACAAGTGGCAGGGCTCAAAAAGAATTACTCTGCAGCCCACTTTTCACAAAGTCTACATAAAATGTATAAAGGTATCCCTCTCTGAATCCTGCTCACCTTAGTATCTCGATCTCCATCCTCTAGCCACAGGAATAGGGGCAGTAAACGTCCTCTATCTGGGGAAGCAATCATCATCCTACATCTTGTGCCGTGCTAAACAAGGTTGTCCAAAATGTCCATTAGCTTCATTGTTCAGACTAATCCTGCTACTATACATGTGTCATATGCTCACAGTACACACACATGCACTCAAATGAATACATGATGTGAGCACAAAGTTTTACACAACAGCAGAACTTTCAACAGTGGAACTATGCCCGAGAGGGGTCGGTAGCTCATGCCTTCACTGACTCAGGAAAAAGGTCTGGTCACACTACAAATCATAAAACATGGCATGTTGCCGCCACCACTTTGTGTTACAGCCAGAATAGGGGCAGTAGTCCTCTGTCTACAAGAAAGGTCTCACTCATCCACCCTTATCGCCCCACTCGCGATTTACGCTCCTCCCATCTTCAAAAGCTTGTCATGCCCAAAATAAGAACCAATAAATTTGGTGGACGTAGGTTTGCCTCCTTGGTCCCAAAATTCTGGAACCCCCTCCCTATGGCCATCAAATCCAGCAGCTCCCTCCTTCTCTTTAGGAAACAGCTCAAAACCTTCCTCTTCCCCCCACACTGCTAATCCTTGTAAACCTCCTCAGTCTGTTCCCCCTTTGTTCTACAGCGCCAGGAAACTCACGGTGTCAGCGCGCTCTATAAATGTCACCTAATAATAATAAAAATAATAATAATTAGTGCACCTCTCCAGGTCACATAACAGGTCCTGGACCTCGATTTGTGGGTGCCAGGCCCAGACCTCCACACACAAGCCTGATTATTATGATGCCAGGACCAAAAAAAAATTCACCTGCAGTGGGCACTCAGTGCAGTAGAACATACCTGTAAACCATGCAGTGCACTTTCCTTTCACAACAAAGACACTATGATGGCTTGGCTTCCTAGGTACTCATGATTTGTGCTTGACATATGGCTCTCTTAGCATCGTGTTAGATCTTTCATTTTGGGTATTTTGAACTTTCTAGTCTCTTACCTAACTGATGGTTGCAAAGTGGCTATTCGTGTCGCAAATGTAACACTCATGTCCCGTTGGAGGTCATGACTCATTATAAGGACGGGTATGTATGTGAATATTCTTCTCTATGGCCCTCTTATCTTACGCCTTTCTCTTAACTCCATCTTGTTATCTGCAATACCTGCTTACATTTTTTGCTATTATCAATTACCATGTGTATTACTTGATTGTCGTCAGTGACTTCCATTGGCTCCATGTTTTGGATGTTAGAAAGTGTCATTAATACTTCTAGTTGGCGCCTGTGAACGTGGAATGATTTGTGGTTGCACTCTTCAGTGATCCTCAAACTAATGGCATTATCTTTAATAACACAAACATCAGCAAGTTGCTTGTTGTGTGTGATCATTGATTCAACAAGAAGCTTGCATTTGTGTCACTGAAAGCTAATGTTACATTTCCCCATAACACATGAAGACCTATGTTCCTTGTCATCCCCTACCAGGTTGATTAACAGCTTTGTCACATTTGTCCATGTTAGTCAAGGTATCTATAAACTTTGGCATCCACTTCCCCCACTCATGTCTCAATGTTTGTACATCAGACATATCAAATTGTGGTGTCCCAAGCAATGCAGCAGACTCTTTATCATCCAGGTTTGCCCTGCATTTTGTGTAAGAGGTCAACATACATTTTCACACTTCCATACTATTTCGAGACACATCAGAACTATCAAGTTCATTGTTAGCTCAAGTTGAATATGCAGCAGAGCTCCCAAGTGTTGGGGAGAAGATGTGGCCATATGGCTAGAGCTGCTAGAAGCTTTGAAGCTGGGGGAGCAGGTTCAAGCCTTGGCATCGGCTCAACAACATGTGATTCTGGGCTAATCACTTAATCACTTAATCTTACAAAAAATGAATGTGTTCTTGTGTACCGTAACTGGTGATCATGTAAAGCGCTCCAATACCTTCGTGTTGAGTATGCGCAATATAAATCTGCAACAAAACAAATGTGTGGTCTACATGTCATTCTTCATTTCTAATTGACTGCTCACTTTCTTATTCTTACATATTTCCTTACCTTGAACAATGGCATACCACCAATTTAAAATGGCTACTATCCCCTTTACCTATGAAGACAAGTGTCCTTAAGTTTGGCAAGGGACTTATGTACCAGACATGCACAATTAGTACCCAGAGGATAATGTCCCAAAGCTGTGTTCCATCTTCCAGGCAAAGTCTGAAACCACAAACTCACAAGGCAGTCAAGTCTTCCAACCTACACCTGCTGAGTGAACACACTGACCCTGTAGATGTGGGCATCGTACGCAGCCTGTTGCCCAACAACAGTTGAAAATATTCAAACAAGTAGGAGATCCAACTCAATACTGTAAAGCATGTTATAGTTCCAAAACACAGGGAAACTATAGCCCCATTGGGTGGCTTTCATAGCTGCTGTGGTTTCCCACACATGTGATGATGCCAGCCACTCCAATCCTGATGAATGAAAGACAGGACTGACTGTTCTCTGACTCTCATGGGGCTCCAACCATCATTGTCCAAAATGTATTTACACTTCCTCCTACCTACATGCACCCATAACATTGTTGAGTGTTTCACTTTATTTTATTTGTCACAGAATGGAGCACACTGAGGTTGCCCTTTACCCAGAGGCAAAGCTGATTCATGGAATTCCTTTCATCAAATACTTTGCTGAAAATTGGGAGCAGGTGGAGGTGTTTCAAGCGAGAGAAGATGATATACTTATTGCCACGTACCCCAAGGCTGGTAGGTATGGTGCACCTACATTACACCACCTACTCTAAAACTAGTGCACTGGACAAGTACACCAACCTGCCCAATAAAGGGGAGGTGGGAGACCTCTGATCTCATTCATCCTTGGTGTTTGATATTTATCTGTGAAAACTGAGACCATCCCTCACTGAATGCGGGAAGATATGGGCTCATACCGACAGACCCTGTAAGGTTGCACTATCTGCATTCCCTTTTTTGCTGAAATGAAGTACAGGGAGCAAGACCCACCTACTCCTTCCAAGACAGAGTTTGTCTCAAAAGATCCTGAGTGCTTGTCACCTTCCTAGCAGGATATCTCTCACGTCTCCATTAGGTTCAGAATTCGAAGGATGCAATCTTTTGAGAAGTGAGAGAACTCAGCGGTCAGATGAAGAGCTTTTCTTCTCAACACTGAGTTTTCTCTCCTCTCTGAGGATTGCTGCCTCCATACTATGAATCTTGTCATTTTCATACTATAATGTCCATCCCCATCCACATGAGATCAGTCACCTGTTGTTTAGCGCCTTGACGCCCTTGGGCTTAGTTCGCACTCTATAAGTCCAATACTTACTATTCACTCTGCTCTAGTGCTTACTATTTCTTCAAGATAAGGTTCTACTCCTTTCCAGCCTCGGTTTTGGTTGTATGTTACAACCACGTATTCCCTATCCACACAATCCTTAACAATGCGGTCTTAATAATGACAGTTTCTTAACCACGCATACCTTTACCATGCATGCCTTTACGAATTTAGTTGTAATGGCATAATTGGTAAAATCAAATGGGTGGTTAATATTACGCCCTATTTATTTATTTATTTATTTATTGTGACTTATATAGCGCACTATAACCCAGGGGTCTCTAAGCGCTTTGTTAGGATCAGCTAGACAATAAAGATGCATCAGATTACAATTAGTGGCCACCCCACGCTTGCTGGAAAAGCACAGTTTTTAATTTCTTGCGAAAGGGCATTAGTTTCTTTTCATTGCGGAGTTCCAGCGGTAGTTTATTCCACATAGCTGGCAGAGTATGTGAAAAAGCACGCCCACCCACCGTGGTCAGTCTACAGCGTGGCTGGACCAGATAGATGGAATCAGCAGATCTAAGCACCCTCCCTGGTTTATAAAGGGACAGGCGAGATTTCAGATAGGTGGGTGCCCTGCCATGAAGCGCTTTGTGTACAATGCAGAGCCCTTTGAACATTAGCCTCTGCCTAACTGGCAACCAGTGGAGTTCCCGCAGGAGGGGGGATGCCTGGGTACTCCTCGGTTTCTTAAAAATGAGCCTAGCAGCATCATTCAGGACCGTCTGCATTCTGTTAAGAAGGCCCTGTGGAAGTCCTATATACAATGAATTGCCATAGTCCAGCCTGGCTAAAATCATTGCAGAGACCGCACTCCTTAGAGTGGAGAAAGAAAACAGCGGGGAAACTTTCCTGAGTTGGCGAAGGAGGCCGACACAGCAGCCCACCACAGCTGTGACTTGCTTTTTCATGGACAGCTTACTGTCCACCTGGATGCCCAGGCTCTTAACCACCTCCGCCGGTTCTGGAGGCGTGCCCAACTCCCCAGGCCAGAAACGATCACACCAAGGGTTGCCAGCGATGGTGATCGGCAACACCTCGGTTTTGTCCGGGTTGATTTTTAGGGAGTTGCCGGACATCCAGTTAGCTGTGCTTCTCAGGATGTTTTGCAGTCTGGTAAAGGCATTCTGGCTATCCTCCAACTGGATGATAATCTGGGTGTCGTCTGCGTAGTTATATACCTGACAGTCCATTTGATTGAGCATTCGAATCAAAGGCTGTAGGTATATGTTGAACAATAGGGGTGACAGAGCAGACCCTTGAGGGACTCCGCAAGTGATCGAAGTTGCGGTAGAAAGCATGTCACCTAGCCCCTGGCCGAGACCTAAAACCCAGTCACCTGCCCCGAGTTCTACCCAGGCCCAAAAAATAGCCCAATCCCCATGCTCTAACTCCTAAAGGCAGCCCTAAAAACAAATCCCACCCAAGCCCTAAAACACCCCCTCCCTATTCCCTGAGCACTAAAACCCTGCCCAAGCCTTGAAATCTACTCAGATCCCCCCTACCCTGAGGACAAAATCATTGACCCAAGACCTAAACAAAAACCCCAGCCCCCCCACCCTGAGTCCTAAAACTGTGCCCCAACAGTGTAAAATGACTCAGACCCCACTGCCCTAGACCCTAAAACCTTAGCCCCATATTTAAAAACCACCCCAGTCCCCTGCCCTGAGACCTAAATCCGTCACCCAACCTTTAAATTGACCACTACCCCCTGCCCTGCACCATAGAACCTTAATCCCAGACTTAAAAAATACCCCAGCCCCCCACCCTGAGCTCTAAAACCGTCTTCATATCCAATAAATGTACCCTGACCAGCCGCCCTGAGCCCCAAAACCCCATATAAAATACAAAATAATTAAAAAATCTTGCTCACCAAGCTGTTCCGCTTCCGGGCAAGAAGTCACCTCTGACACTCCGCCCAGTCTGCAACACCCTCCGCTCAGAGTCTAGACCGCTAACATCTAAACCAGGCATATGCATGGTAAAGGCATTTTCGTGGTTTAGACGTGTGTAGTACCGCCTGCTGGTTCAGCCACACGTTGCTTAGGCGTCGTGGTTAAGGCTGTTTCCCCTAGGTTTCATCTCTACACTGAAAATGTCCGCTTCATACACAGACAACAATGTATCTGAGCATCTAGTTCTAGGCAAAATGAGATCTAGACCTAGGTCAAACAATGTCTAGTCCCAGGTCTCCTGAGGTTCAGCTCTAGATGAGAAGATCAAACACTAGGGCACAGAAAGTTTATTTTTAGGAACTAGGCAGTTTACTGTAAAGCCAAAGGAGGTCCAGCTTGTGTCAGTGGAGGCCACAATGCCTAGTCCCAGGTAAGTAGAAGTCTAGCACCAAGGTACAAATTTAGAGATGGCCCCTTTGTCGAATCCAAGTTCATAGAGGTCAAGTCCTCTCTGTCCAGCCCAACATCATTGGCGATCCAGCCCCAGGTCACATGAAGTCAATTTCAAATCCAATGAAACTACCTCCTACAGATCACATGTCCCTGGAGAGGCAAGAATGTACAGTTCTGTTGCAGGACCGTGGCCCACTTGATGCTTAGCCCCCCATTAACACCTCATGGCATTGTGAGTAGTAAAGTGATGGATTCTCCAAAAGGTTGACAATATAGAGCTCTCAATAAACAGTTTATCAATGTGAATCTTTGTGGTATGCAGCATAGTACCATCCCTCTGTCACTACTAACTTTGGGGTTTCCCTCGTTTTCTGCAGGAACTACATGGGTCAGTGAAATTGTAGATCTGATCATGAATAACGGTGACTCAGAAAAATGCAAACGGGATCCCATATATTGCCGGGTCCCATTCCTGGAATATGCTGTCCCTGGCTGTCCATCAGGTACAAATCGCAGCAGATATAGCAGTGATGGTGATACACGCCAGCAGCAGGCGCAGTAACAGATAATGCAGAGGCTATACTTCAGTGGAGGCTCAACAGAATCTTGCAGTACCGCTAGCTGTAATGGGGAAGTAGGGGGCTAATGAAATGTATACTGTTTGCTCCTCATGTATGCATCTGTAGGCACTCATGGCTTGCCTTAGACAGATCAGAACTATGGAAATTAGTAAATACAAGCATGAAATGTTTGATAAAAGTTTTCAAAAGGGTTAGGCAATGGGAGGAAAGTGTATAGTTATGAACTGAGGTACTATAAATGATGACCTCATAGGATAGAGCACTAACCGTTAGCTTGTAGAAGTGGACTTGTATTTGAGAATTTAGGGATTCTTTAGGCTTAAGGAAGTATTTGTAGACTTGGCATGAGCATTTGCATGTAACACATTCATCTATGGGGAGCTGGCACATTTTCCATGTGTTGTCAGAAAATGGTCCTCTTTCCTGAGGCCTGGAATCAGTTTTGCACCCAGTTGGGGGCAGCTGAACTTTAACTTTCTAGGCCAGTGCTTTGATAAAGGCTTGAAGTAGACCATTTGTATAGTCTATTCGCTATCTGATGGAGTGCCGCAAAGTAGAACTAAAATTTGGTGGGGGAGTTGTACAATACTATGTAGAGCCACTACACTGGGGAGCTATAAAGAAAGGTGCAGGACAGCTACCCTATAAGGCAAAGCCAGGTGATCTGGCTTTGTGGGGAGCTTTAGCGAATGGTGTAGGTCTGCTGGGTTACAGAAGCTTTAGGGAATGAAGCGGTTTCTTTGGATCTGATTTAATCTTGGATTTGTTTGTTAATGACAACATTAGAGCCATCTCAAATGTAATCCTTTTCTTCTTCTCTAGGAACAGAGGTGTTGCCTGCAGTCCCTTCTCCACGAGTGATAAAAACCCATCTCCCTGTCCAGCTTCTTCCAAAGACCTTTTGGGACAATGACTGTAAGGTATCAGACCACCAGAATTGCTCCAGGAGGGCAAGGCATGAAGGGTTTATCCGTGAAAA
The DNA here is from genome assembly GCF_964261635.1 of Lissotriton helveticus. Taxonomy (NCBI): domain Eukaryota; kingdom Metazoa; phylum Chordata; class Amphibia; order Caudata; family Salamandridae; genus Lissotriton; species Lissotriton helveticus. Next base: position 443,729,664 of record NC_136068.1, read on the forward strand.
TGGAAGGGTCTGAGATGTGATGTTATTAGCTAGAGATGTTTGTGGCCCTTCTCTTTGATTCCTGTCTTGACTTTGACTATTGATAACAGTTGGATGATTAATATTGTCTACCTTCACCCTCATTCAACAGGTTATTTATGTTGCTCGCAATGCCAAGGATATTGCAGTGTCCTACTTCTATTTCTACCAGATGGCAGTGGTGCACCCGCACCCAGGGACTTGGGAGGAGTTCCTGGAAAAGTTCATGGCTGGAGAAGGTGGGGTTTTTACATCTTGATCATGTTAATGTGTGTATGTTAATAGGACATTCAACTCAATTATAAGTTGGCATGTTCATGTATTTATTTTAAAAAGAGTTTGTTTGCAACTTTGAAGTTACAGTCTCTGTGAGGCCTTCTCTGAGTCTTGGGGCAATCTGTCAGTTATTGTGATGAGAACTGTCATTTATCTCTGTCCAAACATTATTCTAGGACTTATAATAATGCCAGCATGATTTTCTGGTGGCATTGGTTCTCAAGGTGCTGTGAACACCAACTGGACTAGTTGGAATCTACTGATGCTAATGGGCCAACCTAGTTATGGTTAAAGTGTCTGTTAAAGCCCAAGGCCCTCATTTATTTGGCATAGGGCAGGGCAGCAACTCACCTTGCCACCCTGGCCTCCACCAAAGTTAAATGGCAAGAATGCACCGTATTTATACAATATGGTGCATTCTTGTCCTTTTCCTGTGCTGGTGCCGTTTTGGCAGCCTAACGCCAATGCAGTCACCCTTGCACCATGGTGCAAGGGTGACTGTGTTGTCGGCAGGATTGTTTTTGTGCAGGAAGGGCCACCTACCTGCACAATAACAATCCTGAGAGGTGTTGTCCTCTTTCTATGTGTTCTGCAGAATGAATGTAGCACACATAAAAAGAGGAATAACGAGGAGAAATGGAGATATTTATCCTTGTTACGCCGCACCTCTGGAGGCAGAAGATTTTGACACACTCGCAGGTTTACAATTCCTTGTAAACCTGGGAATGTGTCAAAAACCAAAGGTTAGTTGCATGGGAACACCCGCTGCAATGCCCATGGAATGCCTCCCTTGTGCAGAGGAAGTGACACCAATTTGTGCTTCTTTGCCTTACTCATTGATTTATGGGGCCACTCAAAGCCACACAACATGGCTTTGCATGGCTTCATAAATTTGTCTCGGAGCCTTGCGTTACGCATGTACCACTTTGCGTGATGCAAAAGTGACGCACGGCTCTCATAAATATGTCCCCAATCTCTCATGGTCACTGGATACTGGTTCCATTTTGAGTTGAGTGCAAGTAATCCCAGCCATTAAAACACACCTGATGGGTATACAGTGAAACAGGGCAAAATTGTTAAGCCTCTCTCTTGCTCATTAAGGGAAAATCCGAATACAACACATTAAAAAGAGGTTTAATATCCTATTTACGGGCCACATGCCTGTCCACCACCAGGCCATTGGCACAGGTGTCCCTACTAGGTTGTGGAGTAGCTACCCAGGAGACATGTCAAGGAGGAACTGCTGACGCACTCAAAGACATGGTTCTTTGCCACCTTTGCCATATCCTTGCCCCCCCACCCTAGAGTTGAAGAAATGCTCGGTTTGGTCCAGGTTGACCTATAAAAGCGTTGGTAGGCAGAAAGGTCTGTGCCTTTCATTCACCTTGTGATTCAACAGTAGTGCCCTCCACTATAGGTGGAAATACACTTGAGACATATTTATGAAATTTGTGAAGCGGGGCAGTGCAGCAAGTCACCTTGCTGTCCTGCCGTGCATCACAGGGAAAGGGCAGGAATGCACCACACTCATCTAATACAGTGCATTCCTCTCCTTTCCCCCTGCGATGGTGCCATTGTGGCAGCCTAGCGCTAACACAGGTATCCTTGCACCATGGTGCATCAGTGCCTGTGTTGTAGGCAGGATTGTTTTTGTGCCTGAAGGGGCACCTTCCTGCACAAAATAAATCCTGAGAGGCTTTTTCCTCTTAGTATGTGTGCTGCAAAATGCAGCACACCTAGAAATAAGAAGTAGTGAGGAGAAATAAAGATGTTTCTCCTCGTTATGCCTCTCCTGGGGAGGTGTATTTTTCTGGTGCATTCCCAGGTTTACAAGTCCTTGTAAATCTGGGAATGTGTCAAAGACCATGGGAGTTAGTTGGGAACACCCACTGCAATGCCCTTGCAATGCCTCTCTTTGGCAGAGTAAAACAACGCAGCGATTTGCATTGCATTGCGTTGCCTTACTCTAGATTTTTTAAGACATTCAAAGCCATGAAAAGTTGCTTTGTGTGGCTTCATAAATCTAACTTAGAGGTGTGCGTTACGCATGTACCAAACTTCCCACACACAGCAACCTAAAATAGCATGTTCGAGGCATGTGAGCTGTAGATCACATGCTGTGCATAGCCTGCCATTTATTGTTGGGTCCGGATGTTTGCACTTTGTTTTTGTTCGAAGAAGTCTTTTTGCAGCGTGAATCTTTCTGGATTCACTATGCTGTGCATATTCCGCCATCTTGTGGTTGGAGTCGGAAAGTGCTTTGTATTTTGTTTTTTTTGTTGCTGTGGGAGGTTGCGAAACCTGATCCCTGCTGGTGCCACTGGAGCGGCGTAGATTGCTCCTGACCCCTGCCTCGGACCCAACATGGCGGCCGCCCGTTACTAGCCCGGGCTCAACAGTGACGCGGAGCGGAGCCTAAGGTGTCCTGCCGGAGGCGATTCTGACAGGCGCTGAACACCCGAGCGGTACGTAGGGCTCTAGCCGCGTCCCCCTCTGCCACCCGCCGCGTCTCTCCTGTATGCCAGGGGCACACCAGAAAGGGCCGGTGATTGACGGCGGCGCCCTCTGCTGACGACCGCGCCGCCTCGAGACCATCTTCACTCACCAGCTCCGGGGGCCATACCTCCGCTCTCCGCGACAGACGGGTCTGGGCCCGAGGGCAGAGATGTGCCCCCCCTCCCCCTCCCCTTGCTGGCTGCGCTGTTTCGCGCCAACGGTGGCATGACTCCAAGATGGCGCCCTTGGGGACACGCTTCCTACGACCGGCAGCCACAGACTCCAGGGACACCAACGCATGCCAGGGCCGATGAACCCACACACAACTCACCGGGTGCCAGCGCGACCACATCAATAGCATCAACACGGCCTTCACCCCACACTCATCTAGCTTTACTTTGACGGCGACCCCCTCTGAGGGAATCCTCCCAGCGCCTGCCTGACTCCAAGATGGTGGCCGGCGGCTCTGGCTCGCCCCAACTTCTCTCCGGCCTCTTGTTTATCCTGCGGCCCTCTCCCAGACTGTCTGGCCTGCCACCCGACCTGCCTCGGAAGGCTTCATCTCCCAGCTGGGCTCCCACCTTCCCTCCTGGACTTCTTGACTTTTTGTTCTGTCCTGGCCGACACTTTGCTGCTGATTTCGGACAGTTTTCTCTGGACTCTGGCCCTCCTTCCATTCCCTCGTCCTTTAACCCTTTTCCCCGTTGATGATCCTCAAATGTTTCTTCCCTTTTCTGCTTTCCCTTCTCTCCATACCCTTACATCCCTCCCACCCTCCCTTTGTGCTGTTGACTGCATCCACACTTATGGAACTCTGCTTTTTGGCATATTGAAATAACTCTAATCACTGGTATGTGCAGTAGACCTTGTACCATCTACCATTCCTATGTGACTCTTAGAGTATATCCAGTCATACCCCCTCCCCATGTATATAGAGATAACTCTAATCACTAGTATATGCAGTAGACCTTTGTACTCTCTACCATTCCTATGTGACCCTTGGAGTATATCCAGTCATATCCCTTCCTATGTATATAGAGATAACTCTAACGACTAGTCTCCTATGTGACTGTTAGAGAATATCCATGTGTATCCCTTCCCTATGTATATAGAGATAACTCTAATCACTAGAATATGCAGTAGTCCGCTATGCTCCCTACCATTCCTATGTGACTCTTAGAGTATATCCAGTCATACCCCTTCCCTATGTATATAGAGATAACTCTAATCACGAGTATATTCAGTAGACCTTTGTACTCTCTACCATTCCTATGTGACCCTTAGAGTATATCCAGTCATATCCCTTCCTATGTATATAGAGATAACTCTAACGACTAGTCTCCTATGTGACTGTTAGAGTATATCCATGTGTATCCCTTCCCTATGTATATAGAGATAACTCTAACGACTAGTCTCCTATGTGACTTTTAGAGTATATCCATGTGTATCCCTTCCCCATGTATATAGAGATAACTCTAATCACTAGAATATGCAGTAGTCCGCTATGCTCCCTACCATTCCTATGTGACTCTTAGGGTATATCCAGTCTTACCCCTTCCCTATGTATATAGAGATAACTCTAATCACTAGTATATGCAGTAGTCCGCTATGCTCTCTACCATTCCTATGTGACTCTTAGAGTATATCCAGTCTTACCCCTTCCCTATGTATATAGAGATAACTCTAATCACTAGTATATGCAGTAGTCCGCTGTGCTCTCTACCATTCCTATGTGACTCTTAGAGTATATCCATGTGTATCCCCTCCCTATGTAGATAGAGATATCACTAGCATATGCCTAGAGTATATCCATTTGTATCTCCTCCTTGTGTGACTTTATCTCTTGTACATTTGCAATTTTTTCTGTTTGTACTTTTTTTTTTTTCTTTTTTGTAACGCATGTAATCCTAAGTCCGTATGTTTTCAAATGGTTCTTATGTAAAGCAAAAATGTGCAATTTTTTTACGCATGTAACCCTTAGTCCTTATGTTTTCAACTGGATCTTATGTAAAGCGCTCCGACACCTTCGGGTAAAGTTTGCGCTATATAAAATTGCACAAATAAATGAAATACTTCATCCACAAAGGAGGTAAGATTTGCATCTTGAATGTATGATAGCATCATGACGCATGAAATGTTCCACGCACAAGCGCAGGGCTTTAAAAATGTAAGCCGGATTTATTTAATCAAATTCGGAATATAGACTAGTCTGTGTAACCTGCCGGTATTTACAGCACTGTGCGGGTACGCATGCAGGATTTTGGTACTGCAGTTCAAAAGCACAAATATTCAAAAGGCTTCATGGGAAGGGATAATATCCCAGCCTTTATTTCATTTTCAAACATATAAGGTAAGGGGTGTAGTCTTGAATTAAAAGACAGTTTAACCCCTTAACAGTGGCCAGCAAGCAGGGTGCTTAATTCCCGACTATCTACCTAGTGGGCATAACAAATATTTATAAAAAGCACCCAGGGCCCAAGTTTAACTAGCGGCAAAGCCAAACCTTTTGGTTTGCACGTAGCCCAATTCTCAGCACAGCCCCTGCCCCCTCCCTGATACACATAGCATCAAGGAGGCTTCCAGCATTCCACTGTAAGGGCCATAAAACTCGCCCTTTCCTGGAGACTGCACGAGGCCTTCATCGACCTCCAAGGTCTCATAAATCAGGGCCTTATCTCCGGGAAGACGCATTCCTGAACGGCCTGGCTAACTGGGCCTCTAGGTTCTCAGTAAGAGTCAAATGAATTAAAGCACTTCATTTCCTTCCAAAAGGGGAAATTTGCGGTAAAGGTGTTTTTCTCTGCAAAGCCAAGAGCATGCTATATCTCATACCATAGGGCAACATTTAGCAGTTACTAAAGCACCTGGCTATAATAATTCACTGCAAAGCTTTCGCAAGAAATACACGACAAAGCATTTCGTGCAGGCAGTACAAAGCAAGGGTTCACAGCTATGCTGTGCATAAGCCTCAGAGATTGCACTGCCAAACTGCCGCTGATAACCTAACACAGCGACGAGGAAACAATTATTTACGATAAAGCATAGGGCATACAATAAATGGAAGCCTCATTCTTGCGCAAACAGGCAGGCGCTGGCAAAATAGCACTTAGTACTAATATGCCCGCAATGGCTAAGTTCCCTACTGAGCCACTACATTAACAAAGCTAAATTAGTAGGGGGCCTTGTACTTTAAGCCTCATATGCACATAGACAAAGGGCCCAATAAGCCAGAGCAATATGTGTTCACAAATGCAGGAAATGATCTTGCGGCACAACGTTTACAACATATAAGTACAATATTTAGGTGTTCACAAATGCAGAAAACTATCTTTGCGGCACAACGTGTGCAACATATAAGTACAATATTTATGCACAGTTTTCTAAATTAGATCGCAAAATAGTGATTGATAGCTAATGCTCTATGGACGCTATCCACAGCAATATGTGTTCACAAAGGCAAAATAAATTATATTTGCGGCACAACGTGTGCAACATATAAGTACAATATTTATGCACAGGTTTTAAAATTACATCGCAAAACAGTGATTGAGAGCTAATGCTCTATTACGCTATCGTGTATGGTATGGCCCCTCCATTGCTGGTAATTTAAACTTTTACTTGTTACCTAAACTTTTACTGGTTACTGCAGTACCTTCACAAGGTTTATACACTACATGTATAACAAGGAAACGGGCAGGATCACAGATCATGCTTCGTCAGTTACTGCGCCAAACACAAACTCCCCTTTATTTTGAGGTTCCCTAAAAGGGCGTTTAAGGTCGGGGCCACCTGAGTGCAGATTTTGGTGTATGCTGTAAGGACCTCTTTATCCCTTGAGTTGTCATTTAAGCAGAGGTCCATCTCCCTTCCCACAGTGTTCAACAGGTTTGCCTAAAACCCCCCCGGCACTACCATGCACCATTTAAGTCTACGGGCCTGGTCTTTAGGTCTTATATTGGAAATACAATCACGTCTATTATATTTTCTGGGTTTCTTAAGACCACCCGCCAGTGTCAAACATATAGGATTGTGGTCACTAAACTGAGACCAAATGGTAGTGTATCCTATCACCCGAGGGGTCAAAGCTACACTAATAAAAATATAATCAATAGTAGAGTGCATTCCCCTGCCTTTAAAGGCTGGGCTGTCATCACTATCATGCGTTTCATTGGGATAAAATAGACCATGATCTGCCATAATGCTCTCTAAAAAAACACCCTGCAATGAGTGTTCAAAATGGATCTCTAAATGATTATCAGGACCTAGGCTGTCAGAAACATGACAGTTCAATTGACAGTGATGTGCATTAAAATCACCCAAAACAATAACCGAATAAGAGGTAGTTTGTTTCCCACTCTACAATTCAAGAAAACAATTCAGACTTACCCAATGTTCATTTGCAGTAATTCTATCAATTGAATTATAAAAATTAACAATGAGCAAATTTGGTGCGTGAGTAAAAGTAATCTGTACTGCCAGACAGTTTGGTGAACCTGAGTCCAATTTACAGTGATCACCTGCAACTTTTTTAAGGAGACCAGGGCCTTCTTTTCCTGACAGAAACATGGTTAACCGATGACACTACGGCCATTTCCACCTTGGCGCTTCCCCCGGGGTACCTCATATGTTTCCAGAATAGATCTAAAGGTAGAGGAGGGGGTATAGCTGTGATCTTTAGAGACAACTATTCCTGTACCCTCAACCCTACAAATATAATAAACTGTGAAAGTGCGGTATTCAAGGTGCGGGTTTCTGACACTTTTACCCTTACGGGGCTGCTGATCTATTGCCCTCCCGGATCAGCCAGTGCTTTTCAAGAGTCGCTGGTGGCGACTATCACTGCGCTGGCCTGACAGCCAGCAAACTTCAGTGTTTTGGGGGACCTCAACCTCCATCTTGAGTGTCGGGAATCATCTACTATACTGAGGTTTCTGGGAGATATGGAGGCTTGCCAGCTCAACCAGTTGGTTGAGGGGCCCTCACATCAGGCAGGCCATTTATTGGATCCGGTGTTCACAAACATTCAGGAAGCCTCTGTCTCCACTCTCGGTCCCCTGAGTTGGACGGATCATTTTCCGGTTTTTATCTCAATTCAGATGCCAGTTAGATGCAGGGAAAAGCCTCCACCTTTGTTGCGGAGACGCCCCTGGAATAAGCTTGATAATACAGCGTTCAAAGCTAGACTCCACACTTCCTGCCCCACCTGGCCGAGCAATCTGGATAAGGCTGATACAGCCTATAGGGAGTGGATAGAGGAATCACTTGATCATTTCATTCCGATGAAATGCACTAGGCCTAGACGGGGCCAAACTCACCCATGGTATTCGGAGGCCCTCACAATAAAGAAAAAACAATGTAAACAGCTGGAGCGTCTATGGAGGAGGTCATATGACCATCTGGCTAAAACTAATTTTAGAGCAGCCACTAAAGCCTATCATAAACTCATAAAACGGTCCAAAGCCAAATATTATACAGATTTGATCAACTCCAGTACCAACTGCTCCAAAACCATCTTTTCCTTAGTAAAGGATCTGACCAAGACACCGAAGGGTCCCGGTAATCTTATTGTATCTGATGCACAATGTGAAGAGTTGGCCTGTTTCTTTGTAGACAAAGTCAAAGGGATTTATAATTCCCTAATGTCAGACGGACCCACTGCAAACCCCAACCCTGCGGGCCCAGCTGACTTACATTTTGCACTACAATGCTTACCATCTATTAAGCAAACTGAGATGGACTCCCTGATAAAAAAAATAAAGTCAGGCTCCCCGGAAGATCCTGTTAAGCCGGAATTGTTCAGACGATTCCTGGATCCTATTTTGCGGGAAGGACTGAAGTTAATTAACAACTCACTTCAGTCGGCTATCATTCCCTCATCCTGGAAACATGCCAAAGTTGTTCCCCTTTTAAAAAAACCTTCATTAGACTCCACCAGACCGGACAGCTACAGACCCATCTCCTTGCTTCCTTACCTTTCCAAGGTGATGGAGGTCCATGTAAACTCCATTCTGACTACATATTTGGAGTCGAATGGAGTACTGGATGAATCTCAGAACGGATTTCGTGCTAAACATAGCACGGAGTCTGCTCTGTTACCTGTTACGGAACATCTGAGGGAGGGGCAGGACCAGGGTATGACATCGGCCCTGGTCCTGCTGGATTTGAGTGCGGCCTTTGACACGGTCTCCCACAAGGTCCTGCTTGCAAGACTGTGGGAGATCGGAGTCAGGGAGAGAGCCTTGGAATGGTTTGCGTAGTTTTTTTCTGACCGCTCCTTCCAAGTGCATGCCCCGCCGTACTCATCCAGCACACACCCCCTGGAGTGTGGAGTCCCGCAGGGCTCCGCGCTCAGCCCCACATTGTTTAATGTGTATGTCCGCCCCCTGGCCATGTTGGCTCGGGATCGTAACATCAAATTACAGTCATACGCGGATGACACACAATTCATTTTCACCTTTTCTAAGAACACAGGGGCCGACCAAGCTAAGTTCCAGGAAGACATCTCAGCCATATCGAATTGGTTGTCACAGAACTATCTCCAGCTAAATTCCTCTAAGACGGAGATACTTCTGGTAGGTAAGGACACTCAGAAATGGGATGAACACTGGTGGCCCCCAACCTTAGGTCTCCCCCCTGCCCCCAAAGAGGTTGTCAGAAACCTGGGCGTGATGTTGGACAACTCACTCTCTATGGAAACCCACGCTAAGAAGGTGGCAGGCACCTGTTATGGTCGCCTACGCTCTCTGAAACCTATTCTTGGTTTCTTTGAGCCCTGTATCCGTCAGATTATAATCCAGGCTTTAGTCTTATCCCAGCTAGACTACTGCAATGTTCTTATGCTGGGTTCTAGTCTGACAGTGATACATAGGTTGCAGAGAGCTCAGAATGCCGCAGCCCGCATCTTATTTGGGCTGCCAAAAAAATGTCACATCTCGCCTATTCTTTATCGGCTACATTGGTTACCGGTTAAACAACGCATCCAGTTTAAAAGCCTATGTCTAACCCATAAAATCTTGTATGGCACTGGCCCTCAAACCCTGCAGGGACTCTGTTCCTTCTATGTCCCTACGCGTGCCCTTAGATCGGCTGATCTATCTCTGGCACGCATGATTAAGATCCGTAGGTGCTGAGCAGGCGGTCGCGCTTTTAGGTATTTGGCGCCGAAGCTGTGGAACTCGATCCCTTTCGGGGCTCGGGCCACCTCTAACCACTTTCTGTTCCGCAAACAAATTAAAACCTGGCTGTTCTCCTCTATTTAACTTCACCTCGCTGTTGTGCTGCTTTGTCTTTAGGTATGTCCGCAGCGCTGGGACGCCCCATTGCTGGGGTAGCCATGCGCTATACAAGCAGATTTAACATAACATAACATAACATAACATAAACCACCCTTTGTCCTGCCAGCTACTGATGCTTTGGCTGTCTCTGAATAGGTGGTATAACCATCCATCCAGAAGTTATTATCGGTTTCCCAGGTTTCCTGGAGCCCAATCATGTCAAACTCCCTTAAAAAAACTTTCCACCTATCGTCATCTGACTTATTTTTATGTTCCAGCTTAGTATCTTAGAACACTGTCCCAGATTATTCTTTTCCCCCTGTGTTGGTTTACTGAGACAGTTCATGTTGTTATCTCAACTTCATTATGCCCTTCAAAGGAAGAACAGGGGTCTAGTCAGTCATTACTGTCCAACTGACTCAATGTGGCAAATCTATTTGGGTTCGCAAACCTACTCTCTTTAATTCTGTTGTCTGCTGCAGTGGTGACATTTAGATGGACTCGGGTTTGGTCAATAGTGTTTACACTGAGGGACTGGCCAGCATTATACGCATTTTTGACAATCGATCTAAGCGGCCCCTTTCCTGCCGTGTGTCTTTTTCGGCCCCTTACTATCTATGCCCCAGTCACCCATAACCAGAGGATAAAAAAAAGCACAGGGGTAAGGCTGTGATCCCTCCCCAACCCCGGTTAGAGCTCCCATAGAGGAGCCAGCCTGCCACGTCTATCCGATCGAAACTGATCACTATACAGTCGCCATCTTCAGATTTAGGGCTGCTTCCCAACCTACCCGCCTGGCCATTATAATGTGTGTATATGCTCTTAAACCCCCCTCGGAAGACCTACTAAACCAGAACATAACTTTGCGAATAAGTTCCTCATTTGTCTCAGTGCTGTTGCTTTTAAGCGGGGCACCCCTACGAGAACCGCGACAAGAGGTGTAGCCTCCGGTGGCAAATTCAGCCTACCTTGTTTGACGGGTGCTCCTAAAGGTATTAGATTTGGCCCTGTCAAAAATGGTGTATTGGACTTCCACTGGGAAGTGCTCACAGCTCCCTTAGCAGTACCGCCCTTGGGCCATTACATGTGTCATTTATTTGTATGGGCCCCAAGGGTGTCGTAGTTGGTAGCCTTCCCTCTTCAGGGATCGTAATCTGAGTTGTCTGTTACCCACAACATTTACATTGTGAACCTGACTCCCTCCCACACTGGGGTCATCAAGTTTGGACTCTATTTTAATTAACCTATCCATCACACGATCTAGGCCAGATTTAACAAACTTAAATAAGTCCCCCCTAAATGAACCAATAAGCATGTCAATATGTGATAGAACCGAGTCCACGTTTACTCTGGTCGGATTAAAGGATGACAGTTCCTCTGGAGTCCGGAGGTCAGCGCCCCGCCTTCCGTGTAAATAGCTCCTTTATAGTAGGGCCTGTTTTTAAAAATGTTTCCTCCTTTTTTGCAGAAGGCTACAGCCCCATCTCTTGGTTGTTCCGGGCTCCCCTTGCCCTCCAATTGACCTTTAGAGCAAGACGTTAAAGCAGTGTCATTGCCTCTAATGATGTTATTTACAGCCATCTGTATCTGTTGTTAGGCTGGGACAGGGTCTATACATAGGGCATTATCGGTAGCAATAACATCTGATCCATCAGTCCCCAACCCCAACTGGGCCTCCACATCCTGAATCTCATTGGTTATGGCTCCCACAGCTGTATTCAGGTAGGAGATAATGGAGGCACAGTAGTGTGGTATTTTTGCCTTAGATTTAGTGGAAACTGCAGAGCATAAGTCTTTTCGCTTACCCATGGTGGCTTCTCAGTGAAAGAGAATTGGCCCGGTCCGGTCTCAGTCAGTCACTGACGGGCACAGACGGGCCCGCCCTTGGCCCGGGCTCCGCCCCGTGCATCCAGCGATTTGTTTTAAATGCCCCCTGGGGACACATCAGCAGTGTCAGCACCTCCTAGCGCAAAGTCATGGCCTTCTGGGGGTTGGAGTCCCCTTCCAGTGGCAGCAATGTGGTGCGGTTTGCGGAGAAGCGGCTCCCGCGAGTTGTTTTAAAAGCCCCCTGGGAACACAGCAGCAGCGTTGGCACCTCCTGGCCCAAAGTCAGGTCCTCCTGGGGATTGGAGATCCCTTCCAGTGGCAGCAATGTGATGTGGTTTGCGGCAAAGTGGCGCTAGACATAAAGTGAGGGACCCTTGGAAGCTGTTCCTTGCTCAAACTCACCCGGATTGCGAAGGAGTGTGGACTCTCTGCTGCCCTTTGCGGGAAACGGACCTTCATCACCTCCCGACCAGCATCTCGCCGGACCCGCTTCGCGGGTCCCGCAGCGCGCCATCTGCTGCTGGTGACTGCTGTTTGCTGAGGAGGAGCGCGGGGAAAGGCAAGTCGACCAGCGGGGCTGCGAGCACAGGCAGGGACTCCAGCATCCAGGAGCCCCTGCGCGCCCAACCTGCAACACCTGGGCTGCTCTCCCCGCTGGCCACGCCCCCCGCCAACAGAGTGAAAACCGGGCTTCACTCTCGCCCCTGTGGGACCCTTGGAAGCTGTTCCTTGCTCAAACTCACCCGGATTGCGAAGGAGTGTGGACTCTCTGCTGCCCTTTGCGGGAAACGGACCTTCATCACCTCCCGACCAGCATCTCGCCGGACCCGCTTCGCGGGTCCCGCAGCGCGCCATCTGCTGCTGGTGACTGCTGTTTGCTGAGGAGGAGCGCGGGGAAAGGCAAGTCGACCAGCGGGGCTGCGAGCACAGGCAGGGACTCCAGCATCCAGGAGCCCCTGCGCGCCCAACCTGCAACACCTGGGCTGCTCTCCCCGCTGGCCACGCCCCCCGCCTATCACCTCACGTACTAACAGTTGCTGACTCAAAAGGAGGGAGCCGCCCCCGCTACGCGGGAGCGTGCGGGAGCGCGCCGGGAGAAGCCCGGGACAAGGGCGGGACCGTCTGTGGCCGGGCTGGGCTACATCCCCTGGTCCCTTAAAACGGATATACAGCCACCAGGACTATGGCTTCAGGTACTCGATCCTGTAAGACAAAGAAATCTGCTGGAGACGTTGTTTTAGGTACTATGGACCAGTTCATAACCCGAGCAGTTTCCATAGTTGAGAAGGAGATAATCTTGGCAGAACGAAGGTTATCTCGGGATTCTTTGAGTTTGTCTAACAAGCGCTCATCTCTGGGCGCCATCGCCCTAGCTGACAGCCCTGGTTATGTTCCTCTAACTCCATTGTTGATAGTTGATTCTCCAACTGTAGACGAGAGAGTGAGTCGGATTAGGGCCAGTTTAGAAAGGGTAACCACCACAGCACCAAGTATTGTACTTGACCCGACACACTCCCTTTCCTCCGCTCCTAGTATCCCATCTCCAGGGGGTCAGGTTTCAGATAGCAATCCCGAAATCTTTGACGTCCCCAGCCCCCCTGTGCTTATTAGCGAAGCTGTGAATTCCCCATCCACTACAGGACATACTGTTATTAACACTCTTAGAGTAGTAACTTCTCATACTGCACCTGCAGGCATAGTCGCACAAAAGAAGAGAAAGCGTCCCGCTAGTCCCCGCAGGGGAGGATCTCTAAAACCTTATAGTAAAGTAAGTAGGAACATTCCATCAAAAGGGGGTACTACTCCGAATCAGGTTCATTACCTAAAATCTCACGCACCCCTGACCGGAGACTCCGCCTTGGAGGGTATTCCTGGCCAAATGGCTCCTATAGATACTAGCATTTTCCCTCAAGTAGAGAGCATTATTAAGTCCGTGGTGATGCCTCTCGTAGACAAGATTGACGGTCTCACTCGCAAATTAGCCTCACTTGAGCAGTCAATGCTGGACAACTTTTACGCAGTGAAATCGTTAGTTAAATTTCACGCTAAGTCCCAGGTTGAAGAAATTGGAGGGCCAAGGGGGGTGCTGTGACATTAGTTCCCTCAATTTCTACAGCCCCCCCTGAGCCCACAACTTGCCAAAAAACACCCGCCATGGAAAAGGTTCCCCAATCGAAGCAATGCAACACTGGAACCATACCCCCCCCTCCTACTTCTACTCCTGAGTCTAGTTTGGCCCGTCCAATGAACAAATCTAGTACCCAGGCTCCCAAGGCACCTAAGGTCAAACTTGTTGCAAATCCCAAGCCTATAGTCTCTAACACTAAGGTAATTGGTGACATAATGACCGTAAGTAAGGGTGTTACAACCCCATCTACTCCAACTCCTGTTACACAGGCTGTGCCCAATCCTCCAGTGAAAACCACGGTAAAATCCCCGGCTAAAGACAGGGTAAAGCGGCACACGCCAAATGCTAGCCTTCCCCCTGGCTGTAAGCCTTATGTGGTAATTTTAACAGGGGTCCCCGAGCTCGAAGAGGGTTCTTGTGAGTCCTACTTTGACCTTAAACACAAGACGCTCTCCTGGCTAAAAGCTAATAGACCCCTCCCAGGGCACATTGATGGTAGAATAGCCTTCGTCCGACGCGTGGGTTGGATTGGCAACAGACGTAAGGCTATTACCGGTGACTGTGTGTTGATCAACTTCAATGATCCGAGAGCAGCTGGTATGATCTGTAGCCAGCAGTCGTATCACAATTTCTGTGACATACAGACCAGGGATTTGGGGTACTTCTATCACCCCCCCCCCTTGATGGGGCTAAACAAGTCCCTTCAAGATGGGGGTAGAGGAGCATGGCTCCCTCATTATCCATCCATGGACCCCAGAGCAAGGGTATGGACCCCTATTCAACCAGCCATTCCTCAGGGCTGGGGTTGGTGACTTGACAATTTAGCGGCTATTAATGTCTCCCCCCCCAGGGTCAATAAAATAAGCATAGCTGGGGAGGTACCCTTGTTCATTAACGTTGTACCCCAATCCCCGCCTACCGTTCCCTTAGGTGACGGGACAGATAAAATTGAGATAGTGGTAGGAACTCAAACCCCAGGTCCACAGGGGGGGAATGGTGGTTGCAATGAGCTCCAGCGTCATACATTCCTGAAAACCATTAGTTGGAATGTGGCAGGCTTAAACAGCAAGCTAGATGTCCCGGACTGGGTGGCGCTCATCGAACCCCACTCAGTCTGTGCATTCCAAGAGACGTGGTGTGTAGAACCAAGGTACCGAGTGGGTCATGCTACCTTCTTTGTCCCGGCAGAAATTCCAACTTCGGGAAGAGGTCGCCCCTATGGAGGTCTCTTGGTTTGGGTAGACATCTCTTTGGGATGGAGGGTACACCACCACCCCCAAAAATCTCCAGATTTGATGCGTCTCACTGTAACTTGTCCGAGGAGAGCTGAAAAGCTGGAGATTATTAACATCTACACACGAGGGGCCTCTGGGAGAGCCTTGTCACCAACGCTCTCGGACCTGGAGCTAACCCTGGGCGAGTGTAGCAGTGACTCTTTAATTTTGGTCATGGGGGACTTTAATTGTACATACGAGCCGTTGTTGCCCGATGAACCCCTGGATTTATATGATGAAGATTCTAGGAGAGGTGTCCCGTCACTCGACCTTCCCATCATAAACAGTTGGACACCCAGAATCATCCAGCTAAATTCCCTCACTCTGGAGCACGGCTTAAGAGCAGCCAATGGGAGGACACCATCAGACCTAGCGGGGGCCCACACATATAATAGGGTCGGTCACTCATCCCGGATTGATTACATCCTTTTAAACTTTTCCTTGTGGGCACATATGAAGGATATGGTAGTCTTACCTTCCCTGGATAGTGACCATAATGCTCTTTCTTTGACCCTATCAAACTGGTGGAAAGAGATTACCCAAGCAAGTGGAATCCATGATACACTAGCAATAGGGCCATTGGGAGGGGTGGTTGCATCAAACTGCTTAAGACGTCTGAAATGGGACAAAGTGGCAATAGATGAGGAGAAATTGGCATGTATCAGAGCCGTTACTTCTACAGCCTGTGCCATTTTGGAAAGTGAGCCTGTTTGCCCAAATCAGATTACAGCGTTGTTTTGCGAAGTCTCGCTGTCAATTGGGGACCTTTTCAAGGCTAAAGTAAAAAATGGAAAGTCTAATCGTGATAACCGGCATGGCAAGCCAGGATGGTACTCGAAGGAGTGTCGTGCCTTGAAGAGAGCTCTGATAGCGGCTGTAAAAAGTGGAACTGCTACCATAATAGCATCCAGTCGGAAGAGCTATAAAACGGAGCTTAAAACAGCAAGGAGAGACTGGGAAGACAAATTTTGGCAGGATCTCCGAATTGCCAGCACCGGAAAAAACGCAAAAGGTTTTTGGGACTTAGTGCACAAGAAAAACAGACCCCTTGATACAGTCATAACCTGTAACATAACCGAGGAACTATGGTACTCACATTTTTCGAATCTGTACACAGCAACTGCAGCTGAAGCGACGGATTTCGTAGTACCACAGCCCTCACGAGTGGAGGAGAGACCTGAGGAAAGCCTGTTTTCTAAGAAAGAAGCGGAGGGTGCAATAAAATCTCTCGTCCCGCGTAAGGCGGCTGGTCCTGATGGTCTTCCGGGTGACCTGCTCCGTGTTGACCTAGATGATTGGAGTACGCTGATTTCATCTGTATTGAACGCTGCCATGGCGGGTGCTCCTCTGCCTGCTTCCTGGATGGCCGCTGAAGTGGTCCCCCTGCACAAAAAAGGTTCAAGAGAAGACCCAGGGAATTACAGGCCAATTAGCCTGATAGACTGCTCACAAAAAGTAGCAGGCAAGGTCCTTTTAACTAGAATACAGCAATGGGCAGATGAAAACAGGGTACTTTCGGATCTCCAGGCAGGGTTCCGTACTGGCACAGGAACAATTGAACAATCGTTAAGGCTATTTATGATTTACTGGAAGGTCGTTACGATTGGGAAGGGCTCATTATATCTTGCTTTTATTGACCTCCGAACGGCCTTCGATTTGGTCCCCAGAAATAACTTATGGAAGGTTCTTAATGACCTTGGCCTGCCACCCTACCTGCTTCATCTGATCATGAAGTTTCATGAAAATAACTATGCCCAAATCCGCTGGGGTCCTAATGGTCAAAAGTCTCGAAGAATAAATGTGAACAGAGGAGTGCGGCAAGGGTGTGTTCTTGCCCCAACACTCTTTTCGCTCTATGTCAACGGGGTGGTGGACCACCTGTCAAGGATACCAGCAGATGCCCCTCGCCTGGCAGGTCGTTCTATTCCCACCCTGCTTTTTGCGGACGATACTTTGCTCTTGTCAAAATCGCCAATGGGCCTACAACAGCTTCTTTCGGGCTTTGACGATTTTTGTAAACAAAGAGGACTCTGTATAAACACAGATAAAACAAAGTATCTCATTTTGAACCCTCCGCAAAAGCTCGGCCCTCCGCCAACATTGGGCTCTGTGGCACTGGACAGGACTAAGACCTTCGATTATCTGGGTGTCAGGCTAATGGATACTATGAAATGGGACCAGCATTTGACTAAAATGCTGTTAAACCTAAAAAGAGTAACCGGGACCTTGCTGAAAGAGCAGAGAGCAGCTTCAACCAAACCCATAGCTGCAGTTTTGGACATCTATGTGGCTAGAGGAGTAAGTGCCGCTTTGTACGGGGCGGAACTATGGGGAATGTCGAACTTGAAAGACCTCACTCGAGCTGAGAACATCTTCTTGAGAAGCCTGATGTCCCTTGGCCCCTCTGTCCCCATCTTGCCACTGCAATTGGATATGGGCTGTCGGGCGATTGAAGATCTAGCAAAATTACGCCCTTTGCTTCTGTGGGCCCGCATCTGGAGAGTCCCCGAACTCTCAAGTTATGCGGATGGACTGCGGGAGATATTAAGATCGACAGGTTGGGCGAAAATAAAGTGGCTAACGGACATTAAAGAACTACTCACCAACCTGGGGCTGGAAGAAGCATGGTTCCAACAGACAGCCCCGCCTAAATCAATAATAAAACAACTTTATTGGAACTGGGTGACAAATAGAAGGAATTCTTCCACCTCGATTTGCAAGTCGACCAGAAATTTCATGGAGTCTAAAGATACTCCTTTTAGAGAACTGTATTTGGACATAATCTCAGAACCTTGGGATAGGTCCCTGTATTTTAAATTTAGAATTGGCCTCCTCCCCGTAATGGAATTTACTAGTCATTGGAAAATCCCATACCAGACTGCTCCGTGGTGTCCTTTCTGCCCACAGCGCCAAGAATCCGTCCCCCACCTTTTATTTGAGTGTCCTGCATACAAAGTCCCACGGTCAAAATGGTTAAAACCCATGTGTCGCACATTGGGTACTAGGCATTGTAACTTGGCCTTAAGGATTCTTCTTTCAGACACTCGTACCTTTTACGCATGTGCCACCTCGAAGTACCTTGGGTGGGCATGGCGAATTCGGTCAAAAAGACTCAGACAAATTGTTTAATTATGTTTTTTCTCAGGGTGTATCTAAATCTGTGGTTTTTATCTCTAAATGCATTGAAATGAATTTTATTGTATGTATGCTTTTTAAGATATTTTCATATGTCGAAATAAAGCCTTTTTGACTGACTGACTGATAAAGTGAGCGGGGAGAAAGAGGCAGGCAAACGGATCGTGGATGGCTCACTGCACAACACAATCAGATGAGGCTGAGACTGTGGCAAAGTCAGAGTGCCAGTGCACCTAGGAACCGGGGACAAGACCTAGTCAAATGCTGCAACTCGATGGCAAGGATGTCCGAATTCAAAGTGCCCCGCCGCACTCTGGTGAGCACTAGAGAAGCGGGCATCAATGCAATGGGACCGGGGGCCAGGAGGACCCAGGGGTCTCGCCGCCCCCTGCGCACAGGCAGCCTCTATATGGACGAAGGATTTGACCAGTCACTGGGTGAAACACTTGATAACTCTGCACAAAGCAGGACTCAGGCGTGAGCCCCAGGGTCGCCTGCATCAATATGCCTCTGGTAGGGCGAGGTCCAGGCATTCGCATCCCCGGTGTGCTCGGAGGGCCACAGACGCAGGCGATCGTAGCATCGACAGCTCCAGAGGGTAAGATGAGACCAAGCGCTGGGGGAAACTGTGGGGGAAACTGCGGCGCGCCCACTTGCAGGGCGCGAGCTGTGGCAGGACCTCCTCACTGGAGCGCCGAAGGCTCAAATAGCTGCCGATCCTCACGCTGTGCTGGCCCCACCCAGGTAGGCAGGAAACACCGCTTGCGGCATTCGGGTGCTCCCGGTCGCCCCGTCCCCTACTCTTCACACTTCGGGTAGGTGCCGGTATGGCAGCTCTCTCCAGGGTCAACAATGCGGGGCAGAGCTGTTGCTGGCGGTCGGGGCCACCCGCTCCTCCTCCTTGAGTCACTTCACTTCTCTGCACCTCGATGCAACAATTTTGATTGTTCCCATTAACTATGAAAATTGGTTGAGCTGTTTAAAAACTCAACTAAAAGCGTTGCATCTTTTTGTAACATTTTATTTCAGCAGTCAGAACTTATTCCAAGGGAGTGCCTTTTTGAAAAATAGTATAATAAAGTTATTGTATCTTTTGTTTTTAGGTCTCCCCTAGACACCACATGTGCTGTCTCTTGGAAACTTTTTGTTTATTAACACTGGGCTTAGAGGCCGCATCTTGCTTACCATTGGTTGGGTTCATTTTCAATCACATTTTCTTGCTTCTTATTGGTCACATTACCTGTAGCCTTCCACTGGTCATGTGTTTTTTAGGGCTACTTTATTCTTTGCCTTGGGGCACTCTACCAGAGTCCATCTTTTTCAGATGGCTTCCTCATGTAATCCATCCCTCCATGTTCCTTCCTCCCTCATCTTCATTTGTTACCCCCTACTGCCCCCGCCCCCTCCCTTGTTTGCGTTGCTTGCCTCTAGCCTATCTCCCTTTCGCCTGTCGTTCATGTTTTTGTTTGCCAACCTTCCCACCCTCACTTCTTCCGTTGTCCTCTGTGTTGTAACTTACCCTCCCGCCCTTTATTGTAATCCATGTTTTTGCTTGCTTCCCCTCCCTCCGTGTTGCCTCCCACCCTGAAATAAACAAAAAAGCAGAGTTACAGGTAACAGATAAGCAGTTGTGGGGAGAAAGGAGGGAACTATCACACGGAGGGTGGCTGAGCACATATAGAGCCGGCTTTAGTGCTGGTGGCACCCGGTGCAACAATCTCGTTTGGCCACCTCCTCGGATTCTCTCACTACCACCTGCTAAAGTGTCCGTCATCTCTCCTATCATAAAATATTGCTGGTCACAGCGCTCCCCTTTCACAGGTCAGCGCCCAGTGCGGCCGCAACAGTTGCACTGCCCTTAAGCCGGCCCTGAGAAAACCTGCAAAAAGGGTACCTCGGGCAAGATGGAGCGAGCAACAGCAGTGGGCAGTGGGAGAGAAGCAGGCAAACGAGACCGCAACATGAGAAGGAGAGAGTCATACACAACGGAGACAGCCAGAAAACACATGCACTTATGAAATACATAGGTGTAAAGAAATAGAAAGTAAAGAGCCGCGCAGCGTGGCGGGAGAAAGGCTTACAGATGAAAGACAGCAAGACTGAGTGGGGGAGATGAGAAGCACAGGAGGGAAACCGCTGGAAAACATGATCGAAACAGCAGGAAAACATGAGTGAGACATCTGGAAAACACATGTACTCGTGTGGATTGCACAAGTAAAATGAAAAAAAAGTAGTTCCCTAAAATCAAGCCATGAAAGGACACAAGAAAAGAGGACTTGTACCAGAGGAGGAACAGACACAAGATGAACAAGATAAGCCATTGAACCAATGGTAAGCATAGGGGAGACTTTAGGCCCACTGTAAAATCTGGTAAGCTGACAATATAATTTCTCAATCTAAAAAAAGCCCCCTGCAAACAATGCAGCATTAAACCGAGCGAGCAAATATGATTGTCTTAGTAGTGTCATTTGTTAGCAGCATCATAAAGTCCTCAGGTTCTCAAGTTTATCGGTTACCTTAGCCTGGCCACTGAAGACTAAGTGATAATTACAAATCAAGATGCAAAGACCGTTGGGAGGAGGGGGAAGAATTACTCGGGTAGTTGTTTCTAAACGGTCCATGCACCCCTGGAGGTTCAAGCAAAATTTCATAAACCAAAGCAGGTTTGTTTTGAGCAAGGAAATCTGTGAAGACATTTTTTAGACAACAAAAATATAAAGCAAGGACGCTGATGGCAAATCGGGCGATAAACACCTGACACACACGAGCCTGAATTTGTAATCATTTACTCGAGCAATACGAGCTGGTTAGTTGGCAAGAGGGCCTATGCAGCAGCGTAGCCAGTGTGCCTGGGCCCTAGAGGAAGGAAGAAAATGGGCACCCTGGCAGCTCTATGATCGATTACATACTGCAATAATTTGGTTTGGACTCGTCAGGCCTCTGGGCCTCGGTGCCTCTGCACCTGCTGCACCAATGGAAACTGCGACCATGGGCAGATGATGGGCAGAATTTGTTAGGACACGGGTGAGGTCAAGTGGGGAAGGACTGCAAGACGAAGTGACTGGCGGATTCAGCTCCTCAACCTCCTCATGCGGTGTCCTTGCACAGCCATCCCCACGGATGGAAAGAAAACACTGTCATTCAGACTTGGCAGAGAGTCTCCCACTCAAATATGGATTGCATCTACTTAGCCTTAGTAACCAGCACATAGAAGCCTAAAGAAGCTCCCAGGTCCAGTGATGGGACTGGATAAAAATGTGCCATGGCACACACATCGTATGAGAGAGAGAAATACAATGGGTAGAGCTAGGGAGCGGGAGAGGGGTCACTGTGAGAGTTGGGGAATGCAATCCTTAGGCACAGTAAGCTTCAGGAAAACATAATACCACATTGCCAGCACCACTGTAGCTCGGGTGCGTTATTAACTTGTCTGCATAGTTAAATTGTTATATTGCCAACACCTTTCAGTAGAGTTGCTACATGCTAAAACTGTACAGCTGAAGTATAAATCAGTAAGGTTGATGTGTACTAACAATGCATAGTCTAAGACAGCAAGGGAACCCAAAAAAAGTCGACCAGGGACCTTGGGACCCAATTATTTTAAACAACAGTGGTCCCTAGAGAGAACAAAATAGGAAACCAAGTAATAAATATAGACTCAATCGTTGCTATATTAAGTGGACTTGTCCAGCCGGACAGAGGTCTGATATTTACTTATAAGCAATAGAGACAATAGTACCTAGCAATACATAAAATGGGACACACGCCTGTGTCCTGCTTAGCCAGTAGAGTACAAAACAGGGGGAAAAACGAACAGTAGGGGGATCAGGCAAAGCTTTTTGGTTTGTTACACATAGGTAATACAAAGTGTCATCAGAACAAATCGCAAAGAACACCATTACAGTGAAATGAACTAAAGTTTTTAGCGTATAAGGTGTATTAAAGTGTCGACAGTGCTTCGATCGATTGGGAAAATGGGCGGATCATCATCAGGGCATTGAATTCATGCCTGTTAGATAGAGCCTCATTAGCCTGGGGGAGCAAGGTATGGAGGGAAAATACATAAGCGAAAAATTAGGAGAGGGTACACAATTACACAGGGAGATCAGTGGCGACAACGCAGCATGCAACTCAGATAGGAAAAGGTGTAGTCATTCTGATTGCCATGCACGACTATGTGTAAATTCCAGGATCAGGTGATTGGTCGGTGTGAGCCACGAGGTACCTTGAAGGTAGGTACTGCAGAGGATACCGGTAAGCGGCTGTCACTAACTACGTGGTTTGTTCTGGTCGTACTGGGATCAAGATTGTGATTAGAGGTGAGAGTACAGTGTAATAGAACAGAGCATGGAGGTAAAGCGTACGTTTTCAAGCAGGTGAAGGAACAATACCAAGGTGAAGCCCGTTGGTCTACCATGCTGGGTAGATAGGATCAGGTACTGCCGTAGTCATTAACCGTGAAAAAGGTGTGAGGGATTGTGATGATGCCAGGACATCTGGACAATGTAACTATTAAAAACACAGTCTCGGGATGCGTCAAAGGCAACGATTCAATAACCGGAATATGCAGATTATTTGACAGCCGAAGTGACATATAAAACCATCTCACAGTGCGTAACAGGGTAATCGTTTCTGCAAGTGAATTATACACAATACAGGAGGACACAGCACTGTGGCAATCGCATTGAAAATTATAGTACAGGAGAAGGAGCTACGCTGGCAAACAAGATGGCTGCTTAGGCTCCCGGCTCCGCCGACCTCCGTATCCTGCGAGATGATCCTGTCCATTATCCTGTTTTTACACCCTTCCTACGTGTAGATGAACTGTTCCGCACTCCGATGGTGTAATCCTGAAATTTGGATCGGCTTGTTTGACGGAGTTGCATCGAGTCTAAGTTTGTGGCCTAGTCCAGCGGGGAAGCCGGGGCCTCGAGTATCTGCATAGCCTGGTTGCAGTTCAACAACATCGGCCGAGTGATTCAAGCAGGGTCCGGTCTATCGAAGTGGAGGTTTTCTTTTTCGCCCGGATTTGTCGGCGATCGTCTGACTACTTAACATCAAGGGAGGAGTGACTTGGCACGATATCGACTGTGGGTGGAGGTCCCCATCCCGCGGACCCGGTTTTGGCCCCCGCCGGGGTTCGGTGGGCTGGGGCCTTTGCCTGCGGTGTCGACGGGCGGATTACTGCTGCATATAACGAACAGTCACCCTATGACGCCGCCCGTTCGTGATCCTGTTTGTTCCCCCGGGGATACCAGATTCAACGGGGGAGGTGATTATGATTGGTACCGGGCGAGAGATAATGGACCGAACGGAGCATGAGCCTTCGCTGATGTCAGTATTGGCAGCAATCGGGGCATTTCATTTGCATATGGATGCCCTGATACACAAAATAAATACGGGCCTATCTGAGATGGTGTTTGTGGAACCGGGCCCTGCCCCACTGCAGGAACTGCAAACGGCTGCGATTCAAGCAGCGGCCATTTTGATTCTGTGCGAGGACCCCGTGAGGAAACAAGTGTCGAAACCATCGGTTGGTGCTCTGGAGAACTGTATCCCCGAGGTCATGATCATATCGCTAAGCCTTCCATCATTGCTGACTTTGGATGTATCGATTGACGTTCCCCTCCCGGAGACGTTTGTTGTTGACTGTTCTTCCACTTTGTTTTTATCCTTTCCCTCCTTGGTGACTGTACGATTGTGTGAAAAACTACATTGTGACTATCCATCCAGGAGGGAGCTTTTTTGTGCGGCTGAAGTTCTCGTGGACTCACAGACTAGGAGTAGTAAGGGACTGATTTTTGTTAGATTCCTTTTCCTCTTGGATTCTCTTGTTGACATATTAGTCTTGCTGGGAGGGGTTTGCGTGATGGTTCGGAAGGGTCAAGGCTGAGATCGATTGACCGGGGCGGTTGGTTTGGCTCAAATGGGTGTTCGATCTGCATCTGTTGGACTTACGGGAGGCTGGGCGGTGTATTACGGCTCCCCCTAATTTTCTTCTACTATGGTCTCTGATACACTTGTATTTTTACTATAGGTGGTGCCTGTCTCTGGCAGGGGGGGAAGGGGGCTAGGAGCCCATACGGATATGCCCTCCCCCATTTTTTCTCTTTTTCATCTTCGGAACCTAGTTAGTTGGGGCGACAGGCACGCTGCTAGTTGGGGTTAGGTGACAGCCATATGCAGGGGTGCAGGGTGGGGGGATGGGTTTATTATTTTCTTTGTGTTTCCTTCTCTTGGTTTCTCTTTCCTTAGTCTTTCTTGGCCTTTCCTTTTTAGTATAGTTGGTGACATATCCTGCTTTCTTTTAAATTCCAATGTCCGGTGGCCACGCTTCTTCTATTATCCTGATTATATGGTGTGGGCGGGATTAGATGGCTTGTGCTTAAACTGTTTCTCGATTGTATTGTTGCAATATCTGTTTTTGAGTTATCAACGCAGGCGCATCAGGGATTCTTCTGTTGCTCCAAGTCTATCCTGTCAAAGCATCTGTCCAATCTGTTATTGTTTATGAATGTATGGCGCCGGATGTGTCTATTTCTTTTTCTTGGTTTTAAAATAATAAAAAGATTTAAAAAAAAAAGAAAATTATAGTACAGTTCCACATTAGGTAGATCGACGAAAAAGTGAGCGAGTAAGGAGGTGAAGAGCAAGAGGCGTGCTATGGTGAAACAAGGAATTGGGCATGCAATACGGGATCAATACAGCGGGTCTTACCAACAAGTTCAGTTAAGGGGAGCTTGGGCGGGAAAGCGGGGGCTGCTGCAATGGCAGCTCCTGAGGGGAACATTTGGATCAACCCATGCGGTTCCAAGAGTAATAAGGCCGGGTACCAAGGTAAAGAACTCACCAGAAGTGATCAAGTCAGAGTTCACAGCGGCTGAAGGGGAGTCTCAGTCGCCTGTAGGGTGGAGGGGGTAAGGTTAGATGCTGCCGGTAGTAAGTTAAGGGCGTACATGTGCTTGCAGTGCCAAGGCTTACCGGTGTATAGGTCAAGGAGGCTGAATAGCGGGATTCTTCCATGCGTGATTACGGTTCCAGTCAGAAAATACATTAACCCATTTATGGAGGCGGGCGGGAGCATGGATTGGACCTAATGGGTCAGGTGGGGCGGTGACAGAGACTGAGAAGGGACTCAGCGATCGGGAGCCCTTAGGAATGATAGTAATAGCGAGGGGACTAACAATGCATAGGGCACACACTTCTAAAAGGGATAGTGGCATCGCTGGGTATGGTGGGGGAAGCATGGTGCAGCCGAAGCACAATCAATCAATCGGGCCTTTGTTAAGCACGACTCCTCACCCATAAGGGTTTCAAGGCGCTGGGGGGGGGGCTGCAGACTCCAGTCCATCAAGGAGGGGGGTCTGTTGAAGTGCCAGGTTTTGAGGTTTCTTGCGAAGATGGGAGCGATGTCTGTCTGAGGTGGAGCAGGAGGGTGTTCCAGGCTCTGGCCATGAGGTAGGAGAAGGAGCGGCCTCCAAATCTGGTCTTTCTGGTGCGGGGGACAATGACGTAGGAGAGCTGGGCGTATCGTAGGGTCCTTTGGGGTGCGTGGAATTTGAGTTGGCTGTTCAGGTATTCTGGTCCGGTGTCGTGGAGGGCCTTGTGTGCGTGGGTGAGCATTTTGAAGTTGACTCTAGCCTCAATGGGGAGCCAGTGGTGTGTGCGCAGGTGCTGGGAGCTTTGGCAGTGTTTGGGCAGGTTGAGGACCAGTCTTGCGGCGGCGTTCTGGATGTTCTGTAGAGTGAGGTTTTTGTTTATTCTGGCATAGAGTGCATTGCCGTAGTCGAGTCTGCTGGTGACCAGGGCATCAGTGACGGTCTTTCTGTGTTCGAGGGGAGTGAATTTGAAGGTCTTAAGTAGGAGGCGGAGGGTGTGGAAGCAGGAGGACGAGACAGAGTCGATCTGGCAGTCCATTTTGAGCTCAGAGTCCAGGATGATTCCCAGGTTGTGTGCGTGGTCCGTGGGGGTTGGCAGGTTTCCGAGGGCGGGGGGGCCACCAGGTGTCATTCCAGGCATCTGGGTTTGGGCCCATGATGCCTACTTCTGTTTTGCTAGTGTTTAGTTGTAGGCAGCTGATTTTCATCCATTTGGCGACGACTTCCATGCCTTCTCAAAAGTTGTGTCGGGCGGCGTTGGTTCGTTGGATAGGGAGAGGATGAGTTGGGGGTTGTCTGCATATGACACAATGTTGAGTCTGTAGGTTCTGACGATGGGAGCAAGTGGGGCCATGTAGACGTTGAAGAGCGTTGGGCTGAGGGAGGAACCCTGGGGCACTCCGCAGGTGTAGGGTCCGAGAGGAAAGGGGAGCCTGACCCGCTGCGATCTACAGGAGAGGAAGGAGCGGATCCAGTCGTGGGCCTTGTCCTGGATTCCTGTATCATTGAGTCTGCCTATTAGGGTGTGGGGAGAGACTGTGTTGAACGCCGCTGATAGATCGAGGAGGATGAGGGCTACTGTTTCTCCTTTGTCCAGTAGGTTGCGGATGTCGTCTGTTGCAGCGAGGAGGGTGGTTTCCATACTGTGGTTTTTTTCTGAAGCCGGATTGGGAGGAGTCGAGGATGTTGTGCTCTTCGATGAATGTGGCGAGTTGGCTGTTGATGGCTTTTTCAATGAATTTCGCTGGGAACGGGAGCAGGGAGCTGGGTCTGTAGTTTTTTAAGGTTGGTGGGGTCCGCTGAGGGTTTCTTCAGGAGGGGGTTGACCTCTGCGTGTTTCCAGTCATCGGGGAATGAGGCGGTCGCCAGGAAGCGGTTGATAGTGTGGCAGAACATGGGTGCGATGGTGTCGGTGGCTCTGTTGAAGATGTGGTGGGGGCAGGGGACCGTGGTGGCCGGGAGTGGATTGACTTCATTGTCTTCAGTGTGTCTTCGGTGGTGAGGGCTATCCAGTTGTCGATCGCTGGCCTCCGTGTGCCGGGTGGTTGGTGAGGGTTCAGTGTGTTGGTTGTCTTCGTCGAAATTGCTGTAGATGCTCTTGATTTTGTGGTGGAAAAAGGTGCTGAGTTTGTTGCAAACGTCTTGTGAGGGAGGGATGTCAGTAGACTCGCTGGTGGGTTGGGCTAACTCCTTGATGATATTGAAAAGTTCTTTGCTGTTGTGTGTGTGTAGAGATTCTGTCTTAAATCGCTTTTTTTCTAGTTTCTCTGATGAGTTGGTGGTGGGTGTTGGTGGCGGCTCTGACGTTGTTGTGGGCTTCTGTGGATTTGGTATTCCTCCAGGCCTTTTCGAGGCAGCGGCAAGTGGGTCTGGACTCTCGAAGTTCGGTGGTAAACCATCTGGCTTTTTTGGCGTGGGTGTTGTTGTTTTTCTTGAGAGGGCTATGGTTGGCACTGTCCGAGATCCATCAATGCAGGGTTCGGGCTGTGGTTTTGGGGTCGTCGTTTTCCGAGATGGTTGGGGTGGAGTTGTTGAGTGAGGAGGTGAGCTGGTCGTCGTTGATTTTGGTCCAGTTTTTTCGTGGGAGCAGGTGCTGGTGTCTGTGGATGGTGGGTGTTCTGAAGGTGAAGTGGACGCAAAAATGTTCAGTCCATGGGAGTTCGGTGGTGCGGCTGAAGGTGATGGAGTTTCCTGTAGTGAAGAGGGGGTC
Organism: Lissotriton helveticus; assembly: GCF_964261635.1. Classification (NCBI taxonomy): domain Eukaryota; kingdom Metazoa; phylum Chordata; class Amphibia; order Caudata; family Salamandridae; genus Lissotriton; species Lissotriton helveticus. The sequence goes on from NC_136068.1 coordinate 443,757,680, forward strand.
GAGGGTGTGTCCTGCTGAGTGCCTGTGCTCGGTCACAATCTGGCAGAGTCCAATGTTGTGGAGGTTGTCCAGGAGGGATGTGGTGTTGGGGTCCAGTTGGTTGTCGCAGTGGAAGTTCAGGTCTCCCAGCAGGGTGTAGTTGGTGGATGCGATGGCCTGTGGGGAGATGATGTCTGTGATGGAGTTGTTGAAAGGTCCGCTGGGTCCAGGGGGTCGGTAGATGAGCATTCCTCTGAGGGTGGTGGTAGGGCTGGCCAGTATCTTGAAGTGAAGGTGTTCCATCAGGTCTATGGGCTCATAGGGGAGTCTGCTCAGGCGGAGGGTGGATTTGTGGATGATGGCGATTCTTCCTCCCGGGCGGGTGAGGTGGTCCTTCCTGGAGATCTGGTATCCTTGGGGAATGGCGATGTCCAGTCCCGAAGTGGTGTTGGACCAGGTTTCGGTGAGGAATGCTATTTCCTGGAATGGTGCTGTCGAGCAGGTCCCAGATTTCAGTGGCGTGCTTGTAGAGGGATCGGACGTTGAGGAGGATGCATTGCAGGGTCTTCGGTTGTGTTCCTGTGGGTGGGTTGTGCTAGGTCCGTGTTCTTGGCGGTGCTGCAGGTCTGACGGCAGCGGTGACAGCTGAAGGGTCCGTGGGTGTCGGCTGGTGAAGCTAGCTTGCAGTTGTTGTTATGGCCTGGGTTGAGTGAGTGGAGTGCTGCTGGGTCGTAGCGTTGGCGGGGCGGAGGTCCAGGGTTCCTGGCGCTGGTCGCTGTTGGGTCGCGGACGGGCACAGATGGGCTTGCCTTTGGTGTGCCTTTGGTGCGCCTTCGGCACGCCAGAGGCGCGCGGCCCACCATTAGGTAGGGGTCAGGGAGGGCTGGACAGCTGGGAGGCAGGAGCAGGGAGGGGAGCTGGATTGTACTGTAATTGTCCTGGCCCACCCCCTTTCTGCCTACTACCAGGTGAGAGCTGCAGCAACGTTAAAAATAACTAGCCTCTCAGCCTTGGGACAGCAATCTTGTTCCTGTTTACATTTAATGTATTACTTATTCTCGATTTCCCTTAGAGTATGGCATTTTCCAGGCTGTTATGTTTCTGTAGTTTTTTCATGCAAGATATTACTCATGTTTAATATGTACAGTGAAAAGAGCTGTCTCTATATATATGTGTGAGCTCAGGTTATGGGTGGGTATTTATAATGAGCCATTATTAAGAACTGTGGAATTCAGGCTGAAAGCAGAAAACAGTGCATGTCAGTGGGCCATTAAAGTGATCAGAATACACGCTCATCCAATACCTGGCTTCTCTACAGAGCATAAAGAGCAATGGCCAGTTGTGCCAATTGTAAATGTGATTCTATGTAAAAGTTTGTGAAAGAGGTACGCAGCTCTCTAAATATTGACTTGGTGAAAGATAAAGTAAAGGCAGTGCTTATAGGTGAGTAGGTGTGTTGTGTATGGGGATGGGAGGGAAAGTAGATGCAAGAAAGTATGTGCAGGAGAGAGTGAAAAGAGGGTGCTGAAGGGGGTTTGGGAAAGATATTAGGAGAAAAATGGCATAAGGGTCGAACTGAGACGCTGCAGAAGAAAGCTCCATGAAGAGGAGAAATGGAGTGACTGAGACACTCCGAAGACCACTGACCATTCCACAGACCTTAGTAATGTTTTATTCATAGTCTGCTTAAATGTTACACACGTGCACACAAGCCTCATGATTGTGCATTGTAGGTGGTCCCACCACTTTTATCTGCAGCCCTTGTGTATCCCCCTAAAAAATCACTTTTTGAAACGCCTCTGAAAAGAAGTTGCCATATCAGAGGGCAGAGTACCTTTATGTTCATCAGAGCATCCATATATTTATTCTGGTAGTACTGATACAGGCCTGCTAGAATGTCCTATTACTTATCGGTAATCTTCATTACTCCTTCTCCTGTTGTCCTAGTCCCATTCATGACTTAAGGAGACTGAAAAAAGAACAAAAGGAAGGATGGGACCCTCTACACCACCCTCCCACAGGGAATACTAACCCAGCATTCTTCCTGAACTACCAAGCCACCAAAAGGGAGGCCGGCCATTCAGTAGGGTGGGGTGTCATGAATGGGAGGAGGACAACCTGACCAGGAGTAATGAAGATTACCGGTAAGTAATAGGGCATTACCCCCAGGTCCCTCCTGTCCTTGTCCCATTCATGACGTATGGAGCATACCAAAGCCAAAAATCCAGCCTTCCAAACTCAAAAAGGACACCAGGACACCACACCGAAAGCAGTATCCCAAGTGAAGCAAACGTAAAAACCACAGGAAAAAAACAGGCAGGATCACATAGCCCAAGACGTTCCCTACCGAAAAAGGGCCTCACCACCCAGAACAAGCAGGAGACTACCAAGGCGAACAAAAAAGCAGTACAGCAAGCCTACAGCTCTGCCACATAACCACAGCAAAGGGCACCCCATGCCACACAACCCAGAGACGATTCAGAAAAGGGGGTGGTGATGAACAGAGTGTCTGAATTAAGCAGACCACTCTTACCCAGTCCAAAGATCAGGGCTTGATCCATCACCGTTATTTATCTCACTGCCCCATCCCAGCTCAGAACCTGGCTATATGCAAATTAGTCTGTCCCTGGCCCAGTGCATCATGGGAACAGGGCAGACCAAACTACCAAGCCAATTCTTCACCAGAAAGGAGACAAGCTACCGGGGACCGGTTTCTGGCATTTCAGCCTCTTCGGCCCGGCTTGCTTGAATCCTGATGGAGCAGTGAGAGAGGGACTCATGTCTGAGTATACCCTGCCACACCTATAGTGGCCAAAAACGATTCAGAAAAGGGGGTGGTGATGAACAGAGTGTCTGAATTAAGCAGACCACTCTTACCCAGTCCAAAGATCAGGGCTTGATCCATCACCGTTATTTATCTCACTGCCCCATCCCAGCTCAGAACCTGGCTATTTGCAAATTAGTCTGTCCCTGGCCCAGTGCATCATGGGAACAGGGCAGGGCAGACCAAACTACCAAGCCAATTCTTCACCAGAAAGGAGACAAGCTACCGGGGACCGGTTTCTGGCATTTCAGCCTCTTCGGCCCGGCTTGCTTGAATCCTGATGGAGCAGTGAGAGAGGGACTCATGTCTGAGTATACCCTGCCACACCTATAGTGGCCAAAAACGATTCAGAAAAGGGGGTGGTGATGAACAAAGTGTCTGAATTAAGCAGACCACTCTTACCCAGTCCAAAGATCAGGGCTTGATCCATCACCGTTATTTATCTCACTGCCCCATCCCAGCTCAGAACCTGGCTATATGCAAATTAGTCTGTCCCTGGCCCAGTGCATCATGGGAACAGGGCAGACCAAACTACCAAGCCAATTCTTCACCAGAAAGGAGACAAGCTACCGGGGACCGGTTTCTGGCATTTCAGCCTCTTCGGCCCGGCTTGCTTGAATCCTGATGGAGCAGTGAGAGAGGGACTCATGTCTGAGTATACCCTGCCACACCTATAGTGGCCAAAAACGATTCAGAAAAGGGGGTGGTGATGAACAGAGTGTCTGAATTAAGCAGACCACTCTTACCCAGTCCAAAGATCAGGGCTTGATCCATCACCGTTATTTATCTCACTGCCCCATCCCAGCTCAGAACCTGGCTGTATGCAAATTAGTCTGTCCCTGGCCCAGTGCATCATGGGAACAGGGCAGACCAAACTACCAAGCCAATTCTTCACCAGAAAGGAGACAAGCTACCGGGGACCGGTTTCTGGCATTTCAGCCTCTTCGGCCCGGCTTGCTTGAATCCTGATGGAGCAGTGAGAGAGGGACTCATGTCTGAGTATACCCTGCCACACCTATAGTGGCCAAAAACGATTCAGAAAAGGGGGTGGTGATGAACAGAGTGTCTGAATTAAGCAGACCACTCTTACCCAGTCCAAAGATCAGGGCTTGATCCATCACCGTTATTTATCTCACTGCCCCATCCCAGCTCAGAACCTGGCTGTATGCAAATTAGTCCGTCCCTGGCCCAGTGCATCATGGGAACAGGGCAGACCAAACTACCAAGCCAATTCTTCACCAGAAAGGAGACAAGCTACCGGGGACCGGTTTCTGGCATTTCAGCCTCTTCGGCCCGGCTTGCTTGAATCCTGATGGAGCAGTGAGAGAGGGACTCATGTCTGAGTATACCCTGCCACACCTATAGTGGCCAAAAACGATTCAGAAAAGGGGGTGGTGATGAACAGAGTGTCTGAATTAAGCAGACCACTCTTACCCAGTCCAAAGATCAGGGCTTGATCCATCACCGTTATTTATCTCACTGCCCCATCCCAGCTCAGAACCTGGCTATATGCAAATTAGTCTGTCCCTGGCCCAGTGCATCATGGGAACAGGGCAGACCAAACTACCAAGCCAATTCTTCACCAGAAAGGAGACAAGCTACCGGGGACCGGTTTCTGGCATTTCAGCCTCTTCGGCCCGGCTTGCTTGAATCCTGATGGAGCAGTGAGAGAGGGACTCATGTCTGAGTATACCCTGCCACACCTATAGTGGCCAAAAACGATTCAGAAAAGGGGGTGGTGATGAACAGAGTGTCTGAATTAAGCAGACCACTCTTACCCAGTCCAAAGATCAGGGCTTGATCCATCACCGTTATTTATCTCACTGCCCCATCCCAGCTCAGAACCTGGCTATATGCAAATTAGTCTGTCCCTGGCCCAGTGCATCATGGGAACAGGGCAGACCAAACTACCAAGCCAATTCTTCACCAGAAAGGAGACAAGCTACCGGGGACCGGTTTCTGGCATTTCAGCCTCTTCGGCCCGGCTTGCTTGAATCCTGATGGAGCAGTGAGAGAGGGACTCATGTCTGAGTATACCCTGCCACACCTATAGTGGCCAAAAACGATTCAGAAAAGGGGGTGGTGATGAACAGAGTGTCTGAATTAAGCAGAGCACTCTTACCCAGTCCAAAGATCAGGGCTTGATCCATCACCGTTATTTATCTCACTGCCCCATCCCGGCTCAGAACCTGGCTATATGCAAATTAGTCTGTCCCTGGCCCAGTGCATCATGGGAACAGGGCAGACCAAACTACCAAGCCAATTCTTCACCAGAAAGGAGACAAGCTACCGGGGACCGGTTTCTGGCATTTCAGCCTCTTCGGCCCGGCTTGCTTGAATCCTGATGGAGCAGTGAGAGAGGGACTCATGTCTGAGTATACCCTGCCACACCTATAGTGGCCAAAAACGATTCAGAAAAGGGGGTGGTGATGAACAGAGTGTCTGAATTAAGCAGACCACTCTTACCCAGTCCAAAGATCAGGGCTTGATCCATCACCGTTATTTATCTCACTGCCCCATCCCAGCTCAGAACCTGGCTATATGCAAATTAGTCTGTCCCTGCCCCAGTGCATCATGGGAACAGGGCAGACCAAACTACCAAGCCAATTCTTCACCAGAAAGGAGACAAGCTACCGGGGACCGGTTTCTGGCATTTCAGCCTCTTCGGCCCGGCTTGCTTGAATCCTGATGGAGCAGTGAGAGAGGGACTCATGTCTGAGTATACCCTGCCACACCTATAGTGGCCAAAAACGATTCAGAAAAGGGGGTGGTGATGAACAGAGTGTCTGAATTAAGCAGACCACTCTTACCCAGTCCAAAGATCAGGGCTTGATCCAACACCGTTATTTATCTCACTGCCCCATCCCAGCTCAGAACCTGGCTATATGCAAATTAGTCTGTCCCTGGCCCAGTGCATCATGGGAACAGGGCAGACCAAACTACCAAGCCAATTCTTCACCAGAAAGGAGACAAGCTACCGGGGACCGGTTTCTGGCATTTCAGCCTCTTCGGCCCGGCTTGCTTGAATCCTGATGGAGCAGTGAGAGAGGGACTCATGTCTGAGTATACCCTGCCACACCTATAGTGGCCAAAAACGATTCAGAAAAGGGGGTGGTGATGAACAGAGTGTCTGAATTAAGCAGAGGGCAGCCAACCCACACTGGAAACGCCCCCGTACCTACACCGGAAGAGGAGGAGCAGCCGCCATAGGAAGCACAAGAGACATCCATCAACAGAAGGACGGCGAGTAGGCCACAGACGGAAGAAGACCCATAGCGGTCAGAAACACCAGAAAAGCAAGGGACAGACCAACAGGGACATAACCAATGCACTTGAAGAACCAGGACCCAACACCAAAGCCAGAAACACCAGCCCCAGAGACAAATGGAAAGGAGAAGCCACCACAGGCACAAAGGAGGCATCCACCCACAGGAAAACAACAAGCAGGGCATCCCCAGATCCCCCCAACCCCCACACAGCCGAGCGTAAAGGAGCCAGCGCAGAAAATCACTATGCAGGCGAATAGTCCCACAACAACAGGCACAACGGAGGAGTACAACAGACCAAGCACCCCACAGAGCATGAAAAGCCTGAAAGGGCCCCCACATGGCCACAAGTCCGCCAGTGCCCAGCGCTCCCCAACCCATCTCAGACATTGCAGCAGAACTGACAGAGAGCACTCCAAAGCAGACAACTGAAGAAACGCCCTACAATGCCGAAAGCCCCCACAACAAAACTCAGAAAAGAGCAGAGGAGAGGCAGGGGAACACACAAAAGCCACACGCCCCAACATGGGGTCATCTAGCTCAAACCGAGAAGGAGAAAACCCCCCAACTAAACAACAAGCCAACCAACCAGCCCAGAGAGCAAAGGATAATACAAAGGAACCACACCAAGCGAGTCCCAACACCAGCTGCAGAAGGGTCAGTATCAACCACTCCCCAGAAACACTCCAACCCCAGAGGGCAGAGATAAATGCCCACCGTAACCAGCCCCAACTATGACCACAGAGGCAACACACCAGAAAAAGCGGCTGGGAAGCCATGGCCAAAGCCGCATGATGCCAAAAAGAGGAAGGCAAGCCAGCACGGCTCAATGGCAAACACCCAAAAGGTGACCACCTAGGCCCTCAAAGGCCAAGACCAGACATACCCCCTGGAGGAAAGCCCCCCTAAACCAAGAAGTACCCAAAACCAGGAGACAAGTGCAGAGAACCAAAAGAGTCATGCTCATGCCTCTAGGACAAAGCTCCTGATGAAATGAAGCAAATGGCATGAATTGAGAGAGAGACAGAAAAAACGCTGAGCAGTACTTACCCCCGGGGCTGGCAGACTCCCAAAGCATTGTCCACCACAAAAATGCTCCCTCAAGCCAGCCTAGGCACGCACCACATGCCAGCACGCCTGGGACCTAGCCATCCGTCACACCAGCAGCTAGTCACTTCAGGAGCGCAACCAGGCACAGCCCCTGTGCCGAAAACAGCCCACCACAGTGCATCTTCCACCCGGCCCAGCCACCAGGAACCCAGACCCACCCTGTAGAGACGGCACACCATCCGCAAAGGGTTGGCCAGCAACATCCATGCCTCCCAGCAAGCCCAGCAGGCCGGGAAACACATGAAACCCCGTTGAGGACAGCTCAGCAGTAAGACAGGAACTCCAAAGAAGACCGCCACTCCCATCCAGCTGGAGCAGCTCCTAGCGCACTCATCCCATTCTGTCAGCAGACAGGAAAAATGACCGGAAATATCGCTGGGTTAGTACTGGTTAAGTACTCCCAGTGGGAAGGGGTGGGATAGACTGTCCCAGCATTCCTTTTGTTTTTTCCGTCTGTCTGGGAGATGGTTATCTCCTTAAGTCGTGAATGGGACGAGGACAGGAGGGACCTGCAGGTAATGCCATATTTACAACTAGACTATCACACAACTTCTCAGCAACAATGTAATGCTTTTAATGGGGCTGTTGAAGCACTTCTTCACAGAACACCAATACTTTAAGAAGGTAGGGGAGAATGTGGATATATATATATATATATATATATTCACTGAAAAAACCATAGGTTATAGACCATATATCGTTAGGAATTAGCATTTAAAAAACCTTATTTTACTCACACAAAACCATTGAAATTCCATATATATTTAGTTGCACTAACTATATATCGCGCACCCGCAATCCACTGCTGATGATGTCACATATTACATCATTCATGACATGGTCAGTGACATCACTGATGACATCACTGATGACATCTCAAATGACATCACTGATGACATCACTGATGACATCATCCAGTGATTATGTGTTTCTGTAAAGTTTAAATATGTTTTACATATTGAAGAATAAATGGATGTATAAGTGTCTGAATGAAGGTTTTAGTAGGTGCGTGATTGACTGTATGAGTGAGTGATTAAATGCGTCTTACTGAATGCATGGGTTAGTGACTAAACTGTCTGAAAGTGTGCATCAGTATGTCTGTTGTTGTGCAAGCTGCTGCATGTGTTGATCAGTAGCTATATGAGTGGCTATATGGGTTATTGATTGGTTGCACAAGTATTTGTATGGGAGACTGAGTGTGTGTATGGCTGGCTGGGAGGTGTGTGACTCTGTGCAGATCAATGTGTACTTGTATCAGTGATTGTATAAGAGAGTAAGTATGTGTTAGTATATGTTTCAAAAATGTAAGGTGTTCTGTGTTTAACTGTATAGATGAGAAAATGGAAGTGTGATTGATTCTTTTCAGGACTGACTAGGTGTGTGAGTAACTCCATGGATGAGTGGCAGAGTGTGAGTATCTGTATAGGTGTATGAGTGCATATGATAGTGTTGTAAAGATGAGTTATTGTATGTATGAATGATTGTATGGGTGAATGAGTGAATGTGTGTGTAGACATAGGAATCAGTGAGTGCGTATGTAGTAACTAGTATTGGTGTGTCAATGGTTTCAAAAATTATACTCTGTATTTAACACTGGGTGTAACGGAGGTTATAGTAGAGTGTGAGGAGATGCATTGTATTATCACATGAATGATATCATCAGTGATGTGATCATTGATGTCAAATGAGATGTCATCAGTGATGTCATCAGTGATGTCATTTGAGATGTCATCAGTGATGTCATCAGTGATGTCACTGACCATGTCATGAATGATGTAATATGGGACATCATCAGCAGTGGATTGCGGGTGCGCGATATATAGTTAGTGCAACTAACTATATATGGAATTTCAATGGTTTTGTGTGAGTAAAATAAGGTTTTTTAAATGCTAATTCCTAACGATATATGGTCTATAACCTATGGTTTTTTCAGTGAATTTTCAAGGTTTTGTAAATGCTAATTCCTAACTATATATGGTCTATAACCTATGGTTTTTTCAGTGAATTTTCAAGGTTTTGTAAATGCTAATTCCTAACTATATATGGTCTATAACCTATGGTTTTTTCAGTGAATTTCAATGTTTTTTTAATAGCAAATATCATAAGCTGTCGAATGTACGTGGTAAGTAAAAACATTTTCGTGTTTATGCACACTGATCTGCTTTGAATGCTGCCCCCCCCTCATTTCTATTAGGAGTACTCTCTCTTTGCAGATAGTGAAAGTAGTTAACGCAGGCCTTTGCCCCCGTTGTAATACGTCGTGCCTGCTTCTCTCTCCATTTGATTGATTGTTATCCAAGCATTTACTGTTTTAGAATTGGTTCTCTTTGGTTCATTCTCTATTTACAAACAAACACAGAGTCGCAATACTCTGTTTAGTCTTTGCAGATAACGAAAAATTGTGTAAAAAAACAAAAGGAATCGAGCAAAATCAGTAGGCCACTAATGGGATCTCTTTTTGACCTCGCTAAAATAGAAACATTAGGAACAACCCCTCATGACAAATACGAAACTAGTGAGATGAACTAAACTCCACACCATGATGGCTGCAATACAGCTCGGCTCCGCCACCCACCCCGCCCAAAATAACGATAAAGAGCGGCTGCCATGATTGCTCGCAGAATGGCCACGACGGAGCTACGAAATTGTGGTGCTCTCATGCTAACCCCAGCTTCAGTCTGAAACATCCAGAAACACTGTAGACTACCAATTCGATCAGTTCCGGTAGCGCCCCAACGTAACCCGGTAGAGAAGAACTAGCCCTCCCCTCTTTGACTGATGGTTCTTGTTGCCTGTCCCTTCTGTTGTCATTTAACAGAACTATTTAGCCTGCTGAAAGGGGTTGTGTTCCGACCGCTGGTTGGTGGAGACATTTCGACTATATTCTGGACCTGCATTGTCGCGTAATGCGTCATATGACGCGCCGCGTTAGCGCATCCGGAAGTGATCCGGGGCGCGACGCGCAGCGCGTAACGTAAGCATAACAGGTCATGTGACTTGTTAATAAAACTTTTCATTGGTTCATTTTACTTTTCTTATTCTAATGATGAAAGGCTTGGTCATATGACCTAAAAATTACGCTTTTTATTACTTCCGAACATTATTTTTTCTTAAACATATATGTTATAATGTTCCAGGCTAATGTACTTTCCCGGAAAATTTACAACTGTCCTGCAAGTAAAATATATTCTTTTTTCGAGAAAAAGGGCGTTTCTTCGTCCCATGATGGAGCCGTTGAGCAAAAGAGGGTCGACCTGCTGTCATAGTCGCCGATACGCCTAAATATGAGATTCTTATCAATCACTTTATGTTGCAGGAGTAGAAAACACAACAGCCCTTGACCATTTATCTTTACTGCGTTCCTGCGTATTATACCTTTTACCCTTCATGTAATTGGTCTGCTTTATTTCACTTGCCTTTTACTGATTCTAAAACAGTGACTATTATTAAAAACTTTACCAATGTAAATACTACTACCATGTTTTCTTTTAAAAACCTTTATTGTGAAAATGTCAATATACAAATACGGGCCTATAACCACGTGCGCCGGCCACGGAGCAAACTGTAATCGTATATGATGAGGAGACATTTACACTGTAGAGGAACGTAACGGGCGGGCCATTAGGTTGCAAGAACTAAGGTGTCTAACAGCTGCGGAATCGGTGGACGTACATTTTATAATTAAAATACGACAGGGCCAGTTACAATAAAATTATCTAGATATACATTTGCGGGCAAGTACCATGGGTGACGTTAATTCGAACTTTCAATAGTACAGTAATCAATAACACATCACAACTTAATATCAATAGAGATGTCGAAATATTCAATCTATTCTCGTCCCCGCCCGCCATGTGCTTCAAAACTGCATACGTATCTCGTGATATCAAGGTTGTACAACAAGTACACAACAAGGATTTACGAGTCCCATTTATTCCGGCGCCATTTTGGGCGAGGACGGGCAGGTCCAGGATATAGTCAAAATGTCTCTACCAACCATCGACTATGATGATGTTCATATGCTGTATTTATTAGAGTAACACTCATCTGTCCACATGAAATTAATTTGCCACAATCTAAACATGTCATTTTAATCTTTCCAAAGTTCTTCTAAATATTTGGGACCGTTTCCCTTGCCTCTGATGCTGTCAGTGCCACTTCTTTGATGAATGTACTGGCAGGTCGGGGGTTCTTCTCCAAATCTCTCTTTTATGCAGCACTATAATTAATCGGTGCCACCTCTCCATATGACGATGCATGGTATAGTTACCATAACTATATTTTTTTTCGGTTCCTCTGGAGAGTACATCGTGGCAGATGAAGCGTGTAACGTACCGGGCTTTTACCTTTTTTTGCATGTAGAGGAAAGGAAAAAAAATTCAAGCGTCCGAGTTCTAAGGTGTCCCAGGGCCATTTTAGTGGACCAGGCCCAAATCCAAAGAACAGGCCGCCATTTTGAGAGTCCTGTTGCAGCCGCCTGTCGCTGTAGCATCAAGAGCGGCCGAAACTCAGCTGAATGGCAACTGAAACGGTAAAGGGGCGCCCCACTACAGCAGACGAGCCTCCACCTGGGAAGGCCCGTTCACGCCGCCTCCCCCCTCCCCTTCGGGCACCCCACGCCGTTATTCGGAGCAGTATTGTAGGATGGCCACACCAGTGCAGCAACTTGCTAGACACCACCTCGGTGGTAACCGAATCTCAGCGCCTTGTGGTGTCTTCTAGTCAGAAAATATTGTTGCACTGCCTTTGGCCCCATTCGCACATCGGTCCGCTACTGACGCCACCTCACAGGCCAACGGGGCGCCCCACGCCGACTTTCAGCATTGTAGGATGGCCACACCAGTACGGCAACTTGCTAGACACCACCTCGGTGCCATCCGGATCTTGGCATCTCAGCGCCCAGAGGTATCTTCCATTCAGAAAATATTGTTGCGCTGCCTTTGGCCCCATTCGCACATCGGTCCGCTACTGACGCCATCTCACAGGCCAACGGGGCGCCCCACGCCGACTTTTACCATTGTAGGATGGCCACACCAGTGCGGCAACTTACTAGACACCACCTCGGTGCCATCCGGATCTTGGCATCTCAGCGCCTTGTGGTGTCTTCTATTCAGAAAATATTGTTGCGCTGCCTTTGGCCCCATTCGCACATCGGTCCGCTACTGACGCCATCTCACAGGCCAACGGGGCGCCCCACGCCGACTTTCAGCATTGTAGGATGGCCACACCAGTGCGGCAACCTAGACACTACCTCGGTGCCATCCGCATCTTGGCATCTCAGCGCCTTGTGGTGTCTTCTATTCAGAAAATATTGTTGCGCTGCCTTTGGCCCCATTCGCACATCTGTCCGCTACTGACGCCATCTCACAGGCCAACGGGGCGCCCCACGCCGACTTTCAGCATTGTAGGATGGCCACACCAGTGCGGCAACTTACTAGACACCACCTCGGTGCCATCCGGATCTTGGCATCTCAGCGCCTTGTGGTGTCTTCTATTCAGAAAATATTGTTGCGCTGCCTTTTGCCCCATTCGCATATCGGTCCGCTACTGACGCCATCTCACAGGCCAACGGGGCGCCCCACGCCGACTTTCAGCATTGTAGGATGGCCACACCAGTGCGGCAACTTACTAGACACCACCTCGGTGCCATCCGGATCTTGGCGCGTTGTGCTGCCTTCGGCCTATTCGCACATCGGTCCGCTACTGACGCCGCCTCACGTGCCAATGTATTTTCTCCGCATTTTATACCCTATGCCGCATAACAGGTCATGTGACTTGTTTATAAAACTTTTCATTGGTTCATTTTACTTTTGGTTTCCTAATGATGGAAGGCTTGATCATATGACCTAAAAATAACACTTTTCATTGGATGAAAACTTTTTTTTTTCCCAAACGATGAAAGCCCCACCTTGTTTCTGGATGTTTCAGACTGAAGCTGGCGTCAACATGAAAGCACCACCATCTCGTGGCTCCGTCGTGGTCATTCCGCGAGCAATCATGGCAGCCGCTCCCCACCAGAAGCCTGCAGGAGTCGGGGGCCCCCAAAACTTTTGTTGAATCCTCAAGGCGGAGGGGACGCTTTCGAGAATGGGGTCCAAGACCTAGCAGACAAGCGTGCGATTTCCAAGGTGTCCCAGGGCCATTTCAGTGGACCAGGCCCAAAAGGAAAGAGCCTGCCGCCATTTTGAGAGTCCTGTGACAGCCGCCTATTGCTGCACCGCAAGAGTGGGCGCAACTCAGCTGAATTGCGGCTTTTGACACAGTGGACCAAAAGCGGACGGAATGGCAACTGAAACGGTAAAGGGGCGCCCCACTACAGCAGACGAAACTCCACCTGGAGAGGCCCGTTCACGCCGCCTCCCCCCCCCCCCCCGGGGCGCCCCACGCCGTTATTCGGAGGGCGGCAACTTACTGGACATCACCTTGGTGCCATCGTTCTGCTGCCTTGGAACTATTCGCACAACAGACCGCTACTGATGACCCACCCCCCGCGACGCCCCACGCCGGATACCGAAATCAGTGCGGCACCCAGGCAACATCACCTGGGTGCCGTCCAGAAATCTGGACGTTGTGCTGCGTTGGGACTATTCGCACAGCCGACCGCTACTTCCTTCATTTTCCCTTAAAATGTTTAAATGTTTTTACTGTTTTTGTTTTGTTGTATATATTTATAAGTTATTAAAGTTTTATAATCTTACTACTTTGTTGGAGTGCTATATATTTTTAATCTGACACATAATTGTAAAAACTTTGATGTACAAAGAGTCATCCCTGGAATCTTCCGCTTCAGGCTCGGTCCCCTCCCCAATCACAATACAGGATGGTTTTCCGATAGTAGGAACGCGTGTGCTGTGACGGATCTCATCGGGTGTGGGCCTTGATCTACTTTAACTCCTTTGAAGAGGGGTGATTCTTTACAGCTGGGGCCATAAACTACATCTGCAGGGCTAGCTGATAGCCTAGGACCGGCCTGGACAATCGGACACAGAGGAAAAGGAGTGTCAGAGGGTGCGGTAGTGAATAGGGCGAAAGGGAGGTGTCGGGCGGGCACAGGGTGTGATTCTCAGGGAAGAGCAGCGCAGATGGGGGGAGGTTTATTACCCATGCATAAGACAGAGAGCGGGGGTGACCAGTGCCTGGGGGAGTTGCTTGCGAGGGTGGGGAGCCATGCTAAGGATCGACAGCGTACAGAGAGTGGGTCTGGTCAAGGCATCTAAAATGGCTACCGTGCACGACAAAAGTGTGGCATTTGAAAAAAGGCAAGATGGCGCAGACAATGTTTTTCAACACTTCCTGATTTCCTTCGAATCGAACGTTAACAGACGTTCGGGCATATTACCAAAGTTAAGCGATATTTATCCCTAACGATGCTTAGCAACGAATTTTTTACCGCTAAGCATCGTCAGAAATTATCGCAGATAAACCTTGCTATTATCAAGGTTTATCGCAAATGCGATGAAAAACGACCGCAATGCATTAATATCGCTGAAAAGTCAGCGATATTCATGCATTACCGAGCTAATGCTCTTAGCCATGTTATCCACCTCCCATTGGATAACATGGCTAAGAACTGCTCAGGGCAGGTGTTACTTTTTGGAGATATTCGCGCTTAGCGCGAATATCTCCAAAAGTTGGTAATAGGAGATAGCGATGTTAGCGACTGTTTCCAGTCGCTAACATCTTGGCATGCCCACTTTGCATGTCATTAGTGATAAATATCACTGACATGCAAAGTGGAGCCCAAGATGGTCGCTATCTCCTACTAGCGGTCGCTAACTGGTGTTAGCAACAGCTAGGTAATACAGAGATAATTTTATCTCCGCGAAGCGGAGCGCTGTTACAGATATATATCTTTTTTTGAACGTTAATTTCTCAAAATCCACTGGAGCACATATATTGAGACCTAACAAAGGCACATCGGGCTACCAGTCCCTACAATTTTGCCAAGTTTCGTGCAAATCCATTCAGCCGTTCGATTATTATTATTATAATTTTTTTTGCCCCGCGGGGCCCTTTTAAAACCTCCACATCAAACCTAAGAGGTCAAGGAGGATCTACTATGCCCCCTTATGGTCATTTGCCCCTTCGCTTTGGCCTCCTCTTGTCTCTCGATCCTACCGAGAGACAAGATGGCGGCCGCTACGGACTGTTTGCAATGTTTACAGACGCCGGAGAACCAATCAGCTTCGCAAAGCTCCGTAACACGAAAAGTACGCGAAGCGGAGCGCTGTTACAGATATATATCTTTTTTTGAACGTTAATTTCTCAAAATCCACTGGAGCACATATATTAATACCTAGCAAAGGCACATCGGGCTACCAGTCCCTACAATTTTGCCAAGTTTCGTGCAAATCCATTCAGCCGTTCGATTATTATTATTATTATTTTTTTTGCCCCGCGGGGCCCTTTTAAAACCTCCACATCAAACCTAAGAGGTCAAGGAGGATCTACTATGCCCCCTTATGGTCATTTGCCCCTTCGCTTTGGCCTCCTCTTGTCTCTCGATCCTACCGAGAGACAAGATGGCGGCCGCTACGGACTGTTTGGAATGTTTACAGACGCCGGAGAACCAATCAGCTTCGCTTCACAAAGCTCCGTAACGCGAAAAGTACGCGAACTGGAGCGCTGCCCGGTCCGCTGTTACAGATATTTATCTTTTTTTGAACGTTAATTTCTCAAAATCCACTGGAGCACATATATTGAGACCTAGCAAAGGCACATCGGGCTACCAGTCCCTACAATTTTGCCAAGTTTCGTGCACATCCATTCAGCCGTTCGGGCTAAAAGTGAGGCCAACCGCCCTATGGAAAACTCAATGTTAAAAACACGTTTTGGGACCCCCCTTTTTTCTCGGCCCCCCCTTGACGAACCCCCCCCCCAAATTTTCAGGGGCTGCTCAGAAACAAAATGTTCCATTTTCCTGAAAATTTCAGCCAATTCCGTCCACAAATGCCAAAGTTATTAGACATAGAATTTTCAAAAATCCCATAGAGAAAAAATCCTAACTATATATACCTACTGGCGACCGCCAGTAGGTAATATATATATATATATATATATATATATATATTCACTGAAAAAACCATAGGTTATAGACCATATATAGTTAGGAATTAGCATTTACAAAACCTTGAAAATTCACTGAAAAAACCATAGGTTATAGACCATATATAGTTAGGAATTAGCATTTAAAAAACCTTATTTTACTCACACAAAACCATTGAAATTCCATATATAGTTAGTTGCACTAACTATATATGGCGCACCCGCAATCCACTGCTGATCATGTCACATATTACATCATTCATGACATGGTCAGTGACATCACTGATGACATCACTGATGACATCTCAAATGACATCACTGATGACAACATCCAGTGACTGTATTTTTCTGTAAAGTTAAAATATGTCTTGAGTGGATGTATAAGTGTCTGGATGAAGGATTTAGTAGGTGCATGACTGACTGTATGAGTGAGTGATTAAATGTGTCTCACTGAATGCATGGGTTAGTGACTAAACTGTCTTAATTTGTGCATCATTATGTCTGTTGTTCTGTAAACTGCTGCATGTGTTGATCATTAGCTATACGAGAGGCTATATGTGTTATTAATTGGTTGCCCAAGTATTTCTATGGGAGATTGAGTTTGTGTGGGGGTGGCTGGAAGGTGTGAGACTCTATGCATAGATGTGTGAGCAGTTTATTCACTAGGTGTATGAGTTCAAGAGTGCATGTGGAAACAGCTACATGGGCAGTTGACTGTGTGCATGAGTGTATTGATGAGTGAATGGATATCTCAATGCTACATGTCATAGTAAGTACATATGTAAAACACAGTACATGTGAGAGTTGGCATATATAAATAACTGTGCATGAGAGCCACTGAATGAGTGAGTGGTTGTATCGATCATTGTGAACTTGTATCAGGGATTGTATAAGAGAGTAAATATGTGTTAGTATATGTTTCAATAAGTAAGGTGTGTTTAACTGTATAGTTGAAGAAATGGAGGTGAGATTGTTTCTTTGCATGACTGACTGGGTGTGTGAGTAACTCCATGGATGAGTGGCAGTGTGTGAGTGTCTGTATACACTGAGTGTATCTAAGGTTATATTAGAGTCTGAAGAGGTTTATCGTATTAGCACAAGAATGATGTCAAATGAGATGTCATCAGTGATGTCATTTGAGATGTCATCAGTGATGTCATCAGTGATGTCACTGACCATGTCATGAATGATGTAATATGTGACATGATCAGCAGTGGATTGCGGGTGCGCCATATATAGTTAGTGCAACTAACTATATATGGAATTTCAATGGTTTTGTGTGAGTAAAATAAGGTTTTTTAAATGCTAATTCCTAACTATATATGGTCTATAACCTATGGTTTTTTCAGTGAATTTTCAAGGTTTTGTAAATGCTAATTCCTAACTATATATGGTCTATAACCTATGGTTTTTTCAGTGAATTTCAATGGTTTTTTAATAGCAAATATCATAAGCTGTCGAATGTCAAGTACGTGGTAAGTAAAAACATTTTCGTGTTTATGCACACTGATCTGCTTTGAATGCTGCCCCCCACCCCTCATTTCTATTAGGAGTACTCTCTCTTTGCAGATAGTGAAGGGTAGTTAACGCAGCCCTTTGCCCCCTTTGTAATCCGTCGTGCCTGCTTCTCTCTCCATTTGATTGATTGTTCTCTTTGGTTCATTCTCTATTTACAAACAAGCACAGAGTCGCAATACTCTGTTTAGTCTTTGCAGATAGCGAAAAATCGTGTAAAAAAACAAAAGGAATCGAGCAAAATCAGTAGGCCACTAATGGGATCTCTTTTTGACCTCGCTAAAATAGAAACATTAGGAACAACCTGTTGAAAATAGCAATGCGTATGTACATAAGCGGCGTTCATTTGTGTTCACAGTACCCCTTGTTGATTGTTTCAATCGAGCATTGAATTGTTCGATGTTAATTCTCTTAAGGATCTTCTCTACCTGCAAACGAGGAAGAATAGGAATATTCTCTCTCCCTTTGCAGATAGTGAAGGGTAGGTAACGCAAGCCTTTAACACGTCGTACCTATTTCATTCCTCATTGATTGATTGATTGTCCGAACATTGACTGTTTGGGAATTAGTTCTTTTTGGAGGTATTCCCTGTTTGCAAATAAACGTAGGAAAATCTTTGCAAGTAGTGAAAGGGTACGTAATGCGGACCTTTCTCCCCCGTTGTAATCTGTCATGCCTATCTACTCCCCACTGATTGATGCACCTGTTTCACCCGGACCATTTACTAGACATACGTCATCTGGCCCGACCAGAGAGCACCCCTAGTGAAAAGGACATATGCAATAATAACGAAGTGATCACTGTATCCTGTTAACAGAAACTTTAGCATGAAACAACCTGGAAAGAAAAGAATAGGAAAACGAAAATCAGTAGGCCACTGATGAACATGAACTTTTATTAAACAACGAACAAAGAAACGATAACATAACGTAATGATAAAACCTATTAATGTCCTAGAAACAAGAAAACGTTAAAATATGCCAGTGGTGAGAGACCAGAAAAACAGTAAGAGAAACCAAATCACCCCTCGCTGTCCCACCGCCTGCCACGCCAAAAAAATCGATAGACTAGGGAAAATGCAAGTCAGTAGAACATCCGCCCCCACTCTGGAAACTTCCAAGGTGGGGCAGGGTTCCGGCTACGCCCAGCCGGGAGCAGCCCATATAAGGCAGGTCCTGCTGCCACGCCTCGGAGATCCTAACGTAGGGTGTAGCCGGAGGAGAGGCCGAGACCAACGGGACCCGGCCAGGGAATTGCCTTTACAACGCTGAACAGTTGCAGGGGGGGGGAATGTCTCCTCGACCCTCCCCTCTCTCTCCCAGTCCGGCCGCGGTGGCCCTTGAGAGTTGCAGGTAGTCCCGCCACATGCTCTTCCGGTCCGGCCACCAACGGTCGGGGGGCCGAGACCGACGGAATCCGGCTGCAGCCGATAAACCAAGAAACCCGTTCATGGGGCCAGAGCCAGGGGCGTCCGGCCGACATCTACCGGAAGCCCGGCCCGAAGACGGACGGGACACTTCTTCTTTCTTGTATAATTGCTGCAACAACCCTGGGGGGGGATGTCTTGCACATGCCTCCGACCCCCCCCCCTCGTCCTCATCGCCTGGTCCGGCCATAACAAATCTCAAGCGAGACGCCGTGGGGTGCACTGGGAGGGAGAGACGGTGCGAACAGGCCTCTCCCGCCTCCCCAGTGGAGGCTTCCCAGCTGCACCCTCAGCGGTCCAGGCGCCCGGAAAAGAGTTCTTCCACTGTGGCCATGCTGCAACGTCTCGCCCGGCAGGGTGGAGCCCGTCCGCTCATTTGACCCCGCGATCGCCAGTAGCTACCGAACTCTCAAAATGGCGGTCGACCTGGCAAGAGCGGGCCCAGCATAAAGAAATGGCCCGGTCACTGGTTGACTCCACCACCGTAGTCCTCCACGACCTTGAAGATTCTAGAGGAGCCGCGGGAGTCTCCGACCCCCGATGGGGAATGACTGCCATGATCACCCGTGGAGTGACGAAACTGTATCCGCGGGACGTCGGCGCCAGCCTCACTTTGAATTACTAGAATCCTGCAGACCTCACTTCCGGTGAAAGCACAGTGTGACCCGGTAGGAAAAATTGTTGCACCCCCTCCCCTTTTTGACTGATAGTTCAAACCACCGATCCTTTCCTTTGCCCTTTTAACGGAACTTTGGACTGCCTCCCCCTCTTTTACATTTTCTAGAGAAAACAAAACATTAACCACTACATTAGCATAGCAGTTGACACCAGAACTGTTTTCAAATTGAAAACCAACAACATCTTCAACAGAATCCTTTTTGTTTCTGCTGTGACCCTGCTCCAGCACAGGCATTGTCCCCAGCAGTAATTCTGCAATGCCGGTAAGAATAGCTGTGGTGCCTACTGGACTCACTCACCCCCGCGGCGCCCCACGCCGTTATTTGCTGGGCGGCAACTTGCTAGACATCACCTTCGTGACATCCAGATTTCAGCGCGTTCTGCTGCCTTGGAACTATTCGCACAACAGACCGCTACTGACAAGAATATTTCATTATTGGTGCTGTCAATTTCAATAAATCTATTACTGTTTTTGTTTTGTTGTATATATTTATATGTTATTAAAGTTTTATATTCCTACTACTTTGTTGGAGTGCTATATATTTTTTATGTGACACATAATTGTAAAAACTTTGATGTACAAAGAGTCATTCCTGGAATCTTCCGCTTCAGGCTCGGTCCCCTCCCCAATCACAATACAGGATAGTTTTCAGATAGTAGGAACACGTGTGGTGTGACGGATCTCATCGGGTGTGGGCCTTGATCTACTATAACTCCTTTGAAGAGGGGTGATTCTTTACAGCTGGGGCCATAAACTACATCTGCAGGGCTAGCTGATAGCCTGGACAATCGGACACAGAGGAAGAGGAGTGTCACAGGGTGCGGTAGTGAATAGGGCGAAAGGGAGGTGTCGGGCGGGCACAGTGTGATTCTCAGGGAAGAGCAGCGCAGATGGGGGGAGGTTTATTGCCCATGCATAAGACAGAGAGCGGGGGTGACCAGTGCCTGGGGAAGATGCTTGCGAGGGTGAGGAGCCATGCTACGAATCGACAGCGTGCAGAGAGTGGGTCTGGTCAAGACATCTAAAATGGCTGCCGTGCACGACAAAAGTGTGGCATTTCAAAAAAGGCAAGATGGCGCAGACAATGTTTTTCAACACTTCCTCATTTCCTTCGAATCGAACGTTAACAGACGTTGGGGCATATTACCAAAGTTAAGCGATATTTATCGCTAACGATGCTTACCAACCAATTTTTTACCACTAAGCATCGTCAGAAATTATCGAAGATAAACCTTACTATTATCAAGGTTTATCGCAAATGCGATAATAAACGGCCGCAATGCATGAATATCGCTAAAAACTCAGCGATATTCATGCATTACCGAGCTAATACTCTTAGCCATGTTATCCACCTCCCATTGGATAACATGGCTAAGAACTGCTCAGGGCAGGTGTTACTTTTTGGAGATATTCGCGCTTAGCGCGAATATCTCCAAAAGTTGGTAATAGGAGATAGATATCTTGCATGTTGTAATGCAAGTTATTGTGGTATATGGAACTCATACCATAATCTCTCAGGAAAGCAGAAACTGATCCTTTTGGGACCGCCTAAAAAGGCCTAGGGGGTGAGGAGTACTCTACTTTGCCCCCTTTTCACGTTCCGAACTATTTTATTTTACTCTCTTCTGTAATTACACAAAATACCAGCGATAAGATGCATCGGAGACACACAGTGAGAGAAAGGAGGCCGGAGATGAAGAAGACATGTCAAATACACATTGGAGATAATATAGTGGCAGAAGGGAAGTAAATATGAGTAAACTTACCATGTAACATAAAAATGTTGCACTCTATACTATAAGTCTCATTTTATACTACAATCACTTCGCTACAACCTCATAAATTAAAAATAAAAATAAATAATGTCTCAAACAATTTTTGATTTCTAAATATAAATTTATTCTTCAGAATTTTCTAAATTTGAAACAACTAGTAACATGTCCTCATCAGTAATTTCCTCTTCAATCATCTCATCTGGAATCTCCTCATTAAAAGTCTGCAATGATGATTCTTGTAACTCTATGGTCTCCAAACACTCGATAAATTCGCCATCAAGAGATTGATCAAAAAAATCATTCAAGTCATCTCCTCCTTCTGACAATATTTCATTATTGGTGCTGTCCATTTCAATCAATGTAGTGGAATCATTCAAGTCATCTCCTCGTGACAATATTTCATTATTGGTGCTCTCAATTTCAATCAATGTAGTGGAATCATTCAAGTCATCTCCTCCTTGTGACAATATTTCATTATTGGTGCTGTCCATTTCAATCAATCTAATGGAATCATACAAGCCATCTCCTCCTTGTGACAATATTTCATTATTGGTGCTCTCAATTTCAATCAATGTAGTGGAATCATTCAAGTCATCTCCTTGTGACAATATTTCATTCTTGGTGCTGTCCATTTCAATCAATCTAATGGAATCATACAAGTCATGTCCTCCTTGTGACAATATTTCATTATTGGTGCTCTCAATTTCAATCAATGTAGTGGACAATTCAAAAGAAATTGCCACGGTCTCTTCATTGTGAGCCATTTTATTTTGAAATTGCTTGCTGTAAATTGCAGAAAAAAATAATCACTTTCATTTATCGTTTTTAGTAATACATAATATAAAACTAACTTCATCAAGTATTTAGTATAACAGAAGGACTGCAAATAAATAACAGAAAACATTTTTCAAATTATCTTCAAGTGTACAACATAGTTCCCCTTACAAATTAACAACTCACCTTTTTAAAAGTAGCAGAAGTGTTAGTACTGTGTAAATCAAACACCAGAAATTCACCACCAAAAATTCCTCACAAATGTACCTCAGACAGTAGTATCGCAAAATGGCTGTGGTTTCCTCTCATTTGACATATATACATAACCAATTAACTTTCATCACACACAAATACAAAACCAAAGTAACATTTTAATTGGTTCTAAATTTCAACACTTTCAAATGTGTTTTCCCCATGCAATTTTCCATAGGACATTTACATACGTCTACAGCCTGAATGGCTGAACGGAATTACACCAAACTTGGCAAAATGGTACATCAAACCTAAGAGGTCAGGAAGGATCTACTATGCCCCCTTATGGTCATTTCCCCCTTCACTTTGGCCTCCTCTTGTCTCTCAATCCTACCGAGAGACAAGATGGCGGCCGCTACGGACTGTTTGGAATGTTGACAGACGCCGGAGAACCAATCAGCTTCGCAAAGCTCCGTAACGCGAAAAGTACGCGAAGCGGAGCGCTGTTACAGATATATATCTTTTTTTGAACGTTAATTTCTCAAAATCCACTGGAGCACATATATTGAGACCTAGCAAAGGCACATCGGGCTACCAGTCCCTAATATTTTACCAAGTTTCGTGCAAATCCATTCAGCCGTTCGATTATTATTATTATTATTTTTTTTTGCCCCGCGGGGCCCTTTTAAAACCTCCACATCAAACCTAGGGGGTCAGCGAGGATCTACTATTCCCCCTTATGGTCATTTGCCCCTTCGCTTTCGCCTCCTCTTGTCTCTCGATCCTACCGAGAGACAAGATGGCGGCCGCTACGGACTGTTTGGAATGTTGACAGACGCCGGAGAACCAATCAGCTTCGCTTCACAAAGCTCCGTTGCGCGAAAAGTCCGCGAACCAGAGCGCTAACCGGTCCGCTGTTACAGATATATATCTTTTTTTAAACGTTAATTTCTCAAAATCCACTGGAGCACATATATTGAGACCTACAAAAGGCACATCGGGCTACCAGTCCCTACAATTTTGCCAAGTTTCGTGCAAATCCATTCAGCCGTTCGGGCTAAAAGTGAGGCCAACCGCCCTATGGAAAACTCAATGTTAAAAACACGTTTTGGGACCCCCCTTTTTTCTCGGCCCCCACTGGACGAACCCCCCCCAAATTTTCAAGGGCTGCTCAGAAACAAAATGTGCCATTTTCCTGAAAATTTCAGCCAATTCCGTCCACAAACGCCAAAGTTATTAGACATAGAATTTTCAAAAAACCCATAGAGAAAAAATCCTAACTATATATACCTACTGGCGACCGCCAGTAGGTAATATATATATATATATATATATATATATATATATATATATATATATATATATATATATATATATCTCGATACACGCTTGCTTTTACAAAAGAAAGCAGACGGCACTCCAAGCTGGTGGTATTTCAGTGGATTTATTGGCAGACCCCCTACCCCATAAGAAGACAAACGCGTTTCGCCGTAAAACGGCTTCCTCAGTGTCAAAGTGAATAAACATATACGCCATTTTATCTCCACCTCTTCATTACCATCGAAAGAGGACTAAGCCAAAAAATTGGTTGGAATTGTGGCAGACATCTTGTAATATGTAAGTATATTATTTTTAACATTAATACACGGAGAATGGCGATTCATAAAGTGCTCGTGCATTTAAAAACAGAGGAGAAAACCCCATGTGGATCAATTGTTGGATACCGGACTTGCTCGGAGAGAGAAAAATTATGCATATAGTAAAAGCAATTAATTCATATATATATACACATTGTTTTACCGAGTGCATAGAAAAAATTACATTCTTTTTATATAAATAAGAATTGTAAAAATGTCAGGAGTTAGCATAAAGTACAAATATAATGCAAATATTTTATATAACTCTTTATATCGATCGTCACATATTTCGACATTTATATATAGTAAATGTCCATCAACAATCTATTTATATCCACCGTGTGTTTTAGATGTCTCTCTCTATGTAGTTGTACTTACTACGGGCAAGTCACTTTTTTCTTAAGCCCTGAATGGGCATATTTTCTTGTTTTTTTTCTCTTTCAAAATCTAGCCCTGTATGGGCATAGGCCTCCCTAATACAATTGTATTGATTTCATAATCATATATACACAAAAGCTTTTGGGAGAGGTAGCAGAAGATTAGTGTCCTGGTTTCATTTTAGATGTTTCCTATTCATTTATTTACAGTTAACCCCACTATGGTTTCAGTCCAGGTGTACCCAAAGTTCTTCATCATTATTTAGACCCACCGGCTTCATAGTTTGGAGGTCGATAATATATCTCGATTCCATTGCCCTGAGAGTTTTGATTTTATCCCCACCTCTTTCCTGTCTCTCCAATTGGTCTATCAGATAGAAGGACAGTAAGTCTCTGTTGCTGTTATGGTGGGTTTCGAAATGGCGCGCCACCGGATAATTTTTGTCCTTATTAGTGATGGCACGCATGTGCTCCAAGATGCGCTTTTTTGCTGGATTGATCGTACTTCCAACGTACCTCTTGGAGCACGGGCAAACAAGACAATATACCACAAATTCCGAATTGAAGTTCAGGAATTTGTTAATATTTCTTGTAGGTCGGGGGTCGTTGGGTCTACCCTCGTATTTAGTCTTCTTCTGACTGTATTTACATGCTTTACAGTGCATGCAGGGGTAGAAACCCTGGATAGGTTTGGATCTGGATGGTTTCGGTGGGTCCCTGTAGTGGCTCCTTGTTAGATGGTCACCTAAGGATTGACAACGCCTACATGTAATTGTTGGTCTGGGCGATATTCTATTCTTCAGAACATTGTCTGTTTTTAGAATATGCCAGTTGTTGTTAAAGATCTGGACCACCTCCTTTGATCTCATATTATAGGTCGTTATCATTCTGGTTACAGGTTTTGTTTTCTCTGGTTTTCTCAGGTTTTTGTTCACCAGCAGATCTTTTCTGTTTACAAGTTCCACTTTTTTTGAGGCCTCTGAAAGTGATTTTCTCGAATAGCCTCGTTCCAGAAATCTAGAGACTGCTGCTTTCTGTGCCTGTAGGAAATCGCTGTATTCTGAGCAATTCCGTTTTAGGCGCAGAAATTCACCATAAGGAATGTTTTTTACCATAGATCTAGGATGGTGACTGGCAGCGTGCAAGACGGCATTTCCTGCCGTCGGCTTGCGGTAGAGCTTAGTTTGAATAATGCCACCTTCCGCAAAAACCTCAAGATCGAGATAGTGAACTGCTTTATCACTAATCTCACTGGTGAATCTTAAATTGAGATTGTTGTCGCCTAGCGTCACCACAAACCTCTCAGCCGAGGGTCTGTCCCCCCGCCAGACGACAAACAAATCGTCAATGTATCTGGTCCAAACCATAATATGGTCCAGCCAGTGTTCGTTGGTCCCCCCCCAGGCCACGTGCTTCTCCCACCAGCCCACGAACAAGTTTGCGTAGCTGGGGGCGAAGCACGTGCCCATGGCGGTCCCCCTGATCTGACGATACATTGTGCCTGAGAAAAGAAAGATGTTATTGAAAAGACTCAGTCATTTTTAAAAGCATACGATTAGTACTGGTTAAGTACTCCCAGTGGGAAGGGGTGGGATAGACTGTCCCAGCATTCCTTTTGTTTTTTCCGTCTGTCTGGGAGATGGTTATCTCCTTAAGTCATGAATGGGACGAGGACAGGAGGGACCTGCAGGTAATGCCATATTTACAACTAGACTAACACACAACTTCTCAGCAACAATGTAATGCTTTTAATGGGGCTGTTGAAGCACTTCTTCACAGAACACCAATACTTTAAGGAGGTAGGGGAGAATGTGGATATATATATATATATATATATATATATATATATATATATATATATATATATATATATACATATATATATATATATATTCACTGAAAAAACCATAGGTTAGAGACCATATATAGTTAGCTGGACATTTTATTGACATAAAACCAATGAAATTCCATATATAGTTAGTTGCACTAACTATATATCGCGCACCCGCAATCCACTGCTGATGATGTCACATATTACATCATTTATGACATGGTCAGTGACATCACTGATGACATCACTGATGACATCTCAAATGACATCACTGATGACATCACTGATGACATCTCAAATGACATCACTGATGACATCATCTAGTGTCTGTGTGTTTTTGTAAAGTTTAAATATGTTTTACATATTGAAGAATGAGTGGATGTATGGAAGACTGAGTGTGTGTGTGGCTGGCTGGGAGGTGTGTGACTCTGTGCATATCAATGTGTACTTGTATCAGTGATTGTATAAGAGAGTAAGTATGTGTTAGTATATGTGTGAAAAGTATGGTGTTCTGTGTTTAACTGTATAGATGAGGAAATCGAAGTGTGATTGATTCTTCACAGGACTGACTAGGTGTATGAGTGCATATGATAGTGTTGTAATAATGAGTGACTGTATGTATGAGTGATTGTATGGGTGAATGAGTGAATGTGTGTGTAGACGTAGGAATCAGTGAGTGCGTATGTAGTAACTGGTATTGGTGTGTCATGATGTCATCAGTGATGTCATTTGAGATGTCATCAGTGATGTCATTTGAGATGTCATCAGTGATGTCATCAGTGATGTCATCAGTGATGTCACTGAAGTATGGTGTTCTGTGTTTAACTGTATAGATGAGGAAATGGAAGTGTGATTGATTCTTTACAGGACTGACTAGGTGTGTGAGTAACTCCATGGATGAGTGGCAGTGTGTGAGTGTCTGCATAGGTGTATGAGTGCATATGATAGTGTTGTAATAATGAGTGACTGTATGTATGAGTGATTGTATGGGTGAATGAGTGAATGTGTGTGTAGACGTAGGAATCAGTGAGTGCGTATGTAGTAACTGGTATTGGTGTGTCATGATGTCATCAGTGATGTCATTTGAGATGTCATTTGAGATGTCATCAGTGATGTCATCAGTGATGTCACTGACCATGTCATGAATGATGTAATATGTGACATCATCAGCAGTGGATTGCGGGTGCGCGATATATAGTTAGTGCAACTAACTATATATGGAATTTCATTGGTTTTATGTCAATAAAATGTCCAGCTAACTATATATGGTCTCTAACCTATGGTTTTTTCAGTGAATTTTCAAGGTTTTGTAAATGCAAATTCCTAACTATATATGGTCTATAACATATGGTTTTTTCAGTGAATTTCATTGGTTTTTTAAAAGCTAATATCTATAGCTGTAAAAT
Organism: Lissotriton helveticus; assembly: GCF_964261635.1. NCBI lineage: Eukaryota > Metazoa > Chordata > Amphibia > Caudata > Salamandridae > Lissotriton > Lissotriton helveticus. The sequence continues at coordinate 443,785,516 of NC_136068.1, forward strand.
ATTTTCTTTATTACGTGACGTATCACGTAGCCACGTGAGACGCCTCATGACGCGTCGCATAACCGTGACGTATCGGCTCTGCAGCGCAAACAAAACCCGTAACGTAAGCGTGCCGGAGCACGCTTACAGATATATATATATATTTTAACCTTAATTAGACAAAATCCACACGTGCACATATCTTGAGGCCTTGCAAAGGCACATCAAACAAACAGTCCCTACAATTTTGCCAAGTTTGCTGGAAATCTATTCCCTTAATTTTTTTTTTACTGTTTCTCTTGGTTTTCCCCTTGTTACGCTTACCGGGACGCTACCCGGTACGCGAACCGGACGCTCCAAAAACACAAGATGGCGGACTCCCGCTACGCTGCCGGTTAGCTGCCCGGTTCGCGTACCGGGAAGCGCCTCTACCGCGAAAAATCGCGGGGGACTTTAATATCCCCCTCATCAATCCTAGGGGGTCAGGAGGGGTTTACCTTGCCCCCTTTCCTTCATTTCCCCCTTCTTTTTTCACCACATCTTGTCTCTCGAACCTACCGAGAGACAAGATGGCGGCCGCTCCGGACTGTTTACAATGTTGACAGCTACGCTGCCGGTTAGCTGCCCGGTTAGCTGCCCGGTGAGCTGCCCGGTGAGCTGCCCGGTGAGCTGCCCGGTTCGCGTACCAGGACGCGCCTCTACGGCGTACGGGTAGTGTTGTAGTGTTTGCGTAGTGTAGGGTCATGCTGGGGGTAGTGTTTTAGGGTTTTGGGTAGTGTTGTAGTGTTTGCGTAGTGTAGGGTCATGCTGGGGGTAGTGTTTTAGGGTTTAGGGTAGTGTTGTAGTGTTTGCGTAGTGTAGGGTCATGCTGGGGGTAGTGTTTTAGGGTTTAGGGTAGTGTTGTAGTGTTTGCGTAGTGTAGGGTCATGCTGGGGGTAGTGTTTTAGGGTTTAGGGTAGTGTTGTAGTGTTTGCGTAGTGTAGGGTCATGCTGGGGGTAGTGTTTTAGGGTTTAGGGTAGTGTTGTAGTGTTTGCGTATTGTAGGGTCATGCTGGGGGTAGTGTTTTAGGGTTTAGGGTTGTGTTGTAGTGTTTGCGTAGTGTAGGGTCATGCTGGGGCTAGTGTTTTAGGGTTTAGGGTAGTGTTGTAGTGTTTGCGTAGTGTAGGGTCATGCTGGGCGTAGTGTTTTAGGGTTTAGGATAGTGTTGTAGTGTTTGCGTAGTGTAGGGTCATGCTGGGGGTATTGTTTTAGGGTTTTGGGTAGTGTTGTAGTGTTTGCGTAGTGTAGGGTCATGCTGGGGTGTAGTATTTTAGGGTTTAGGGTAGTGTTGTAGTGTTTGCGTAGTGTAGGGTCATGCTGGGGGTAGTGTTTTAGGGTTTTGGGTAGTGTTGTAGTGTTTGCGTAGTGTAGGGTCATGCTGGGGTGTAGTGTTTTAGGGTTTTGGGTAGTGTTGTAGTGTTTGCGTAGTGTAGGGTCATGCTGGGGTGTAGTGTTTTAGGGTTTTGGGTAGTGTTGTAGTGTTTGCGTAGTGTAGGGTCATGCTGGGGGTAGTGTTTTAGGGTTTTGGGTAGTGTTGTAGTGTTTGCGTAGTGTAGGGTCATGCTGGGAGTAGTGTTTTAGGGTTTTGGGTAGTGTTGTAGTGTTTGCGTAGTGTAGGGTCATGCTGGGGGGTAGTGTTTTAGGGTTTTGGGTAGTGTTGTAGTGTTTGCGTAGTGTAGGGTCATGCTGGGGGTAGTGTTTTAGGGTTTTGGGTAGTGTTGTAGTGTTTGCGTAGTGTAGGGTCATGCTGGGGGTAGTGTTTTAGGGTTTAGGGTAGTGTTGTAGTGTTTGCGTAGTGTAGGGTCATGCTGGGGGTAGTGTTTTAGGGTTTAGGGTAGTGTTGTAGTGTTTGCGTAGTGTAGGGTCATGCTGGGGGTAGTGTTTTAGGGTTTAGGGTAGTGTTGTAGTGTTTGCGTAGTGTAGGGTCATGCTGGGGGTAGTGTTTTAGGGTTTAGGGTAGTGTTGTAGTGTTTGCGTAGTGTAGGGTCATGCTGGGGGTAGTGTTTTAGGGTTTAGGGTAGTGTTGTAGTGTTTGCGTAGTGTAGGGTCATGCTGGGGGTAGTGTTTTAGGGTTTGGGGTAGTGTTGTAGTGTTTGCGTAGTGTAGGGTCATGCTGGGGTGTAGTGTTTTAGGGTTTTGGGTAGTGTTTTAGTGTTTGCGTAGTGTAGGGTCATGCTGGGGGTAGTGTTTTAGGGTTTAGGGTAGTGTTGTAGTGTTTGCGTAGTGTAGTGTCATGCTGGGGGTAGTGTTTTAGGGTTTAGGATTGTGTTGTAGTGTTTGCGTAGTGTAGGGTCATGCTGGGGGTAGTGTTTTAGGGTTTAGGGTTGTGTTGTAGAGTTTGTGTAGTGTAGGGTCATGCTGGGGGTAGTGTTTTAGGGTTTAGGGTAGTGTTGTAGTGTTTGCGTAGTGTAGGGTCATGCTGGGGTGTAGTGTTTTAGGGTTTTGGGTAGTGTTGTAGTGTTTGCGTAGTGTAGGGTCATGCTGGGGGTAGTGTTTTAGGGTTTAGGGTAGTGTTGTAGTGTTTGTGTAGTGTAGGGTCATGCTGGGGGTAGTGTTTTAGGGTTTAGGGTAGTGTTGTACTGTTTGTGTAGTGTAGGGTCATGCTGGGGGTAGTGTTTTAGGGTTTAGGGTAGTTTAGTTGTTTAGTGTATGCTAAAGGCATATTCGTTCTAAAAGTTTTCGTTATTTTAATTTGCGGCCTAATAGTACATGCGGGATTTTTTTGCGGACTGATGGTATGCGGGATTTCATCATATATTCGCTAATCATACTTTCTATGGCAAAATGAACCCCCTCATTTTGTTCATTTTTAAATTAAATGTTTTAAGAGTTACCACTTTATTCCAATCAAGATGGCTTCAGGTGTGCCATACCTTTGTAATAAGTAGGACTGTTAGCACTCTAGTTGTTCTTTAGAACACTCTGGGACATTCTGTCATTGGGCTATAGTTGGGCTACATCTGGCTGATATTTGGGCTACATTTGTTTTTTTTGTCTCTGGTGGCCATCTTTGGGCTACATTGGGCTACATTGGGCTACATTGGGCTACATTTGGGCTCCAACATATATATAGCCCAATGTAGCCCAATATATATTTTTCAAAGTTAATTTTCGTAAAAACCACTAGAGCCTATATCTTGAGACATAGCAAAGGCACATCGGGCTACCAGTCCCTACAATGTTGCCAAGTTTGGTGTAAATCCATTCAGCCGTTCAGGCTAAAAGTGAGGCCAACCGCCCTATGGAAAATTGCATGGGAAAAACACGTTTTGGGACCCCCCTTTTTTCTCGGCCCCCCCTTGACGAAACCCCCCCAAATTTTCAGGGGCTGCTCAGAAACAAAATGTTCCATTTTCCTGAAAATTTCAGCCAATTCTGTCCTCAAACGCCAAAGTTATTCGACATAGAATTTTCAAAAATCCCATAGGAAAAAAATCCTAACTATATATACCTACTGGCTATCGCCAGTAGGTAATATATATATATATATATATATATATATATATATATATATATATATATATATATATATATATATATATTCACTGAAAAAACCATAGGTTATAGACCATATATAGTTAGGAATTAGCATTTACAAAACCTTGAAAATTCACTGAAAAAACCATAGGTTATAGACCATATATAGTTAGGAATTAGCATTTAAAAAACCTTATTTTACTCACACAAAACCATTGAAATTCCATATATAGTTAGTTGCACTAACTATATATCGCGCACCTGCAATCCACTGCTGATCATGTCACATATTACATCATTCATGACATGGTCAGTGACATCACTGATGACATCACTGATGACATCTCAAATGACATCACTGATGACATCACTGATGACAACATCCAGTGACTGTATGTTTCTGTAAAGTTAAAATATATCTTACATATTGAAGAATGAGTGGATGTATAAGTGTCTGGATGAAGGATTTAGTAGGTGCGTGACTGACTGTATGAGTGAGTGATTAAATGTGTCTCACTGAATGCATGGGTTAGTGACTAAACTGTCTTAATTTGTGCATCATTATGTCTGTTGTTCTGTAAACTGCTGCATGTGTTGATCATTAGCTATACGAGAGGCTATATGTGTTATTAATTGCTTGCCCAAGTATTTCTATGGGAGATTGAGTTTGTGTGGGGGTGGCTGGAAGGTGTGTGACTCTATGCATAGATGTGTGAACAGTTTATTCACTAGGTGTATGAGTTCAAGAGTGCATGTGGAAACAGCTACATGGGCAGTTGACTGTGTGCATGAGTGTATTGATGAGTGAATGGATATCTCAATGCTACATGTCATAGTAAGTACATATGTAAAACACAGTACATGTGAGAGTTGGCATATATAAATAACTGTGCATGAGAGCCACCGAATGAGTGAGTGGTTGTATCGATCATTGTGAACTTGTATCAGGGATTGTATAAGAGAGTAAATATGTGTTAGTATATGTTTCAATAAGTAAGGTGTGTTTAACTGTATAGTTGAAGAAATGGAGATGAGATTGTTTCTTTGCATGACTGACTGGGTGTGTGAGTAACTCCATGGATGAGTGGAAGTGTGTGAGTGTCTGTATACACTGAGTGTATCTAAGGTTATATTAGAGTCTGAAGAGGTTTATCGTATTAGCACAAGAATGATGTCAAATGAGATGTCATCAGTGATGTCATCAGTGATGTCATTTGAGATGTCATCAGTGATGTCATCAGTGATGTCACTGACCATGTCATGAATGATGTAATATGTGACATGATCAGCAGTGGATTGCAGGTGCGCGATATATAGTTAGTGCAACTAACTATATATGGAATTTCAATGGTTTTGTGTGAGTAAAATAAGGTTTTTTAAATGCTAATTCCTAACTATATATGGTCTATAACCTATGGTTTTTTCAGTGAATTTTCAAGGTTTTGTAAATGCTAATTCCTAACTATATATGGTCTATAACCTTTGGTTTTTTCAGTGAATTTCAATGGTTTTTTAATAGCAAATATCATAAGCTGTCGAATGTCAAGTACGTGGTAAGTGAAAACATTTTCGTGTTTATGCACACTGATCTGCTTTGAATGGTGCCCCCCCCCCCTCATTTCTATTAGGAGTACTCTCTCTTTGCAGATAGTGAAAGGTAGTTAACGCAGGTCTTTGCCCCCATTGTAATCCGTCGTGCCTGCTTCTCTCTCCATTTGATTGATTGTTATCCAAGTATTTACTGTTTTAGAATTAGTTCTCTTTGGTTCATTCTCTATTTACAAACAAACACAGAGTCGCAATACTCTGTTTAGTCTTTGCAGATAACGAAAAATCGTGTAAAAAAAAAAGAAAAGGAATCGAGCAAAATCAGTAGGCCACTAATGGGATCTCTTTTTGACCTCGCTAAAATAGAAACATTAGGAACAACCCCTCATGACAAATACAAAACTAGTGAGATGAACTGAACTCCACACAATGATGGCTGCAAAACAGCTCGGCTCCGCCACCCACCCCGCCCAAAATAACGATAAAGAACGGCTGCCATGATTGGTTGCGGAATGACCACGACGGAGCTACGAAATGGTGCTGCTCTCATGCTAACCCCAGCTTCAGTCTGAAACATCCAGAAACACTGTAGACTACCAATTCGATCAGTTCCGGTAGCGCCCCAATGTAACCCGGTAGAGAAGAACTAGCTCTCCCCTCTTTGACTGATGGTTCTTGTTGCCTGTCCCTTCTGTTGTCATTTAACAGAACTATTTAGCCTGCTGAAAGGGGTTGTGTTCCGACCGCTGGTTGGTGGAGACATTTTGACTATATTCTGTACCTGCGTTGTCGCGTAATGCGTCATATGACGCGCCGCGTTAGCGCATCCGGAAGTCATCCGGGGCGCGCAGCGCGTAACGTAAGCATAACAAGTCATGTGACTTGTTAATAAAACTTTTCATTGGTTCATTTTACTTTTCTTATTGTAATGATGAAAGGCTTGGTCATATGACCTAAAAATTACGCTTTTCATTACTTCCGAACATTATTTTTTCTTAAATATATGTTATAATGTTCCAGGCTAATGTACTTTCCCGGAAATTTTACAACTGCCCTGCAAGTAAAATATATTCTTTTTTCGAGAAAAAGAGCGTTTCTTCGTCCCATGACGGAGCCGTTGAGCAAAAGAGGGTCGACCTGCTGTCTTAGTCGCCGATACGCCTGAATATGAGATTCTTATCGATCACTTTATGTTGCAGGAATAGAAAACACAACAGCCCTTGACCATTTATCTTTACTGCGTTCCTTCGTATTATACCTTTTACCCTTCATGTAATTGGTCTGCTTTATTTCACTTGCCTTTTAATGATTCTAAAACAGTCACTATTATTAAAAACTTTACCAATGTATATACTACTACCATGTTTTCTTTTAAAAACCTTTATTGAGAAAATTTCATTATACAAATACGAGCCTATAACCACGTGGGCCTGCCACAGAGCAAACTGTAATCGTATATGATGAATAGACATTTACACTGTAGAGGAACGTAACGGGCGGGCCATTAGGTTGCAAGAACTAAGGTGTCTAACAGTTACGGAATCGGTGGACGTACATTTTATAATTAAAATACGACAGGGCCAGTTACAATAAAATTATCTAGATATACATTTTCGGGCAAGTACCATGGGTGACGTTAATTCGAACTTTCAACAGTACAGTAATCAATAACACATCAGAACTTAATATCAATAGGGATGTCGAAATATTCAATCAATTCTCGTCCCCGCCCGCCATGTGCTTCAAAACTGCATACGTATCTCGTGATTTCAAGGTTCTGCAACCAGTACACAACAAGGAGTTACGAGTCCCATTTATTCTGGCGCCATTTTGGGCGAGGACGGGCAGGTCCAGGATATAGTCAAAATGTCTCTACCAACCATCGACTATGATGATGTTCATATGCTGTATTTATTAGAGTAACACTCATCTGTCCACATGAAATTAATTTGCCACAATCTAAACATGTCATTTTAATCTTTCCAAAGTTCTTCTAAATATTTGGGACCGTTTCCCTTGCCTCTGAAGCTCTCAGTGCCACTTCTTTGTTGAATGTACTAGCAGGTCAGGGGTTCTCCTCCAAATCTCTCTTTTATGCAGCACTATAATTAATTGGTGCCACCTCTCCATATGACGATGCATGGTATAGTTACCACAACTATATTTTTTTTCGGTTCCTCTGGAGAGTTCATCGTGGCAGATGAAGCGTGTAACGTACCGGGCATTTACCTTTTTTTGCATGTACAGGAAAGGAAAAAAAAATCGAGCGTCCGAGTTCTAAGGTGTCCCAGGGCCATTTTGGTGGACCAGGCCCAAATCCAAAGAACAGCCATCTCACAGGCTAATGGGGCGACCCACGCCGAGTTTCAGCATTGTAGGATGACCACACAAGTACAGCAACTTGCTAGACATCACCTCGGTGCCATCCGGATCTCTGCGCCCCACTGCAGATGAAGTGCCTCTCAACTATGAAACCACCACGGTGACATCCGGATCTTGGCGCGTTGTGCTGCCTTCGGCCTATTCGCACATCGGTCCGCTACTGACGCCATCTCACAGGCTAATGGGGCGACCCACGCCGAGTTTCAGCATTGTAGGATGACCACACCAGTACAGCAACTTGCTAGACATCACCTCGGTGCCATCCGGATCTCGGCGCCCCACTGCAGATGAAGTGCCTCTCAACTATGAAACCACCACGGTGACATCCGGATCTTGGCGCGTTGTGCTGCCTTCGGCCTATTCGCACATCGGTCCGCTACTGACGCCATCTCACAGGCTAATGGGGCGACCCACGCCGAGTTTCAGCATTGTAGGATGACCACACCAGTACAGCAACTTGCTAGACATCACCTCGGTGCCATCCGGATCTCGGCGCCCCACTGCAGATGAAGTGCCTCTCAACTATGAAACCACCACGGTGACATCCGGATCTTGGCGCGTTGTGCTGCCTTCGGCCTATTCGCACATCGGTCCGCTACTGACGCCATCTCACAGGCTAATGGGGCGACCCACGCCGAGTTTCAGCATTGTAGGATGACCACACCAGTACAGCAACTTGCTAGACATCACCTCGGTGCCATCCGGATCTCGGCGCCCCACTGCAGATGAAGTGCCTCTCAACTATGAAACCACCACGGTGAAATCCGGATCTTGGCGCGTTGTGCTGCCTTCGGCCTATTCGCACATCGGTCCGCTACTGACGCCATCTCACAGGCTAATGGGGCGACCCACGCCGAGTTTCAGCATTGTAGGATGACCACACCAACTTGCTAGACATCACCTCAGTGCCATCCGAATCTTGGCATCTCAACGCCTAGTGGTATCTTCCATACAAAAAATATTGTTACGCTGCCTTTGGCCCCATTCGCACATCAGTCCGCAACTTAGACATCACCTCGGTGCCATCCGGATCTTGGCATCTCAGCGCCTTGTGGTGTCAGTCAGAAAATATTGTTGTGCTGCCTTCGGCCTAGTCGCACATCGGTCCGCTACTGACGCCATCTCACAGGCCAACGGGGCGCCCCATGCCGACTTTCAACATTGTAGGATGGCCACAGAAGTGCGACAACTTACTAGACACCACCTCGGTGCCATCCGGATCTTGGCGCGTTGTGCTGCCTTCGGCCTATTCGCACATCGGTCCGCTACTGACGCAAACTCACAGGCCAACGGGGCGCCCCACGCCGACTTTCAGCATTGTAGGATGGCCACACCAGTGCGGCAACTTGCTACACACCACCTCGGTGCCATCCGGATCTTGGCGCGTAGTGAAGCTGCAGCAGCTGCAAATAAGCTTCAGACAGTGTTACAACCGCTGCTCAGAACTCTCAACTATGACACCACCTCGGTGCCATCCGGATCTTGGCGCGTTGTATTGCCTTCGGCCTATTCGCACATCGGTCCGCTACTGACGCCGCCTGACGTGCCAACGTATTTTCTCCGCATTTTATACCCTATGCCGCATAACAGGTCATGTGACTTGTTTATAAAACTTTTCATTGGTTCATTTTACTTTTGGTTTCCGAATGATGGAAGGCTTGATCATATGACCTAAAAACAACACTTTTCATTGGATGAAAACTTTTTTTTTCCCCCAAACGATGAAAGCCCCACCTTGTTTCTGGATGTTTCAGACTAAACTGGCGTCAGCATGAGAGCACCACCATCTCGTAGCTCCGTCGTGGTCATTCCGCGAGCAATCATGGCAGCCGCTCCCCACCAGAAGCCTGCAGGAGTCGGGGCCCCCAAAACTTTTGATGAATTCTCAAGGCGGAGGGGACGCTTTCGAGAATGGGGTCCAAGACCTAGCAGACAAGCGTCCGATTTCCAAGGTGTCCCAGGGCCATTTCAGTGGACCACGCCCAAAAAGGAAAGAGCCTGCCGCCATTTTGAGAGTCCTGTGGCAGCCGCCTATCGCTGCACCGCAAGAGTGGGCGCAACTCAGCTGAATGGCGGATTTTGACACAGTGGACCAAAAGCGGACGGAATGGCAACTGAAACGGTAAAGGGGCGCCCCACTAAAACAGATGAGACTCCACCTGGAGAGGCCCGTTCACGCCGCCTCCCCCGGGGCGCTCCACGCCGTTATTCGGAGCAGCATTGTAGGATACCAAAACCAGTGCGGCAACTTACTGGACATCACCTTGGTGCCATCGTTCTGCTGCCTTGGAACTATTCGCACAACAGTTTGCTACTGATGACCCACCCCCCGCGACGCCCCACGCCGTTATTTGCTGGGTGGCAACTTACTAGACATCACTTTCGTGTCATCTAGATTTCGGCGCGTTCTGCTGCCTTGGAACTATTCGCACAACAGTTTGCTACTGATGACCCACCCCCCGCGACGCCCCACGCCGGAAATCTGGACGTTGTGCTGCGTTGGGACTATTCGCACAGCCGACCGCTACTTCGTTGTTTTTCTCTAAAAATGTTTATATGTTATTACTATTTTTGTTTTCTTGTATATATTTATAAATTATTAAAGTTTTATAATCTTACTACTTTGTCGGAGTGCTATATATTTTTAATGTGACACATAATTGTAAAAACTTTGATGTACAAAGAGTCATCCCTGGAATCTTCCGCTTCACGCTCGGTCCCCTCCCCAATCACAATACAGGATGGTTTTCAGATAATAGCAACGCTTCTGCTGTGACGGATCTCATCGAGTGTGGGCCTTGATCTACTATAACTCCTTTGAAGAGGGGTGATTCTTTACAGCTGTGGCCATAAACTACATCTGCAGGGCTAGCTGATAGCCTAGGACCGGCCTGGACAATCGGACACAGAGGAAAAGGAGTGTCAGAGGGTGCGGTAGTGAATAGGGCGAAAGGGAGGTGTCGGGCGGGCACAGGGTGTGATTCTCAGGGAAGAGCAGCGCAGATGGGGGGAGGTTTATTACCCATGCATAAGACAGAGAGCGGGGGTGACCACTGCCTGGGTGAGATGCTTGCGAGGGTGGGGAGCCATGCTAAGGATCGACAGCGTGCACAGAGTGGGTCTGGTCAAGGCATCTAAAATGGCTGCCGTGCACGACAAAAGTGTGGCATTTGAAAAAAGACAAGATGGCGCACACAATGTTTTTCAACAATTCCTGATTTCCTTCGAATCGAACGTTAACAGACGTTGGGGCATATTACCAAAGTTAAGCGATATTTATCCCTAACGATGCATTGCAAAGATTTTTTTACCGTCAGAAATTATCGCAGATAAACCTTGCTATTATCAAGGTTTATCGCAAATACGATAAAAAACGAGCGCAATGCATTAATATCGCTGAAAACTCCGCGATATTCATGCATTACCGAGCTAATGCTCTTAGCCATGTTATCCACCTCCCATTGGATAACATGGCTAAGAACTGCTCAGGGCAGCTGTTACTTTTTGGAGATATTCGCGCTTATCTCGAATATTTCCAAAAGTTGATAATAGGAGATAGCGATGTTAGCGACTGTTTCCAGTCGCTAACATCTTGGCATGCCCACTTTGCATGTCATTAGTGATAAATATCACTCACATGCAAAGTGGGACCCAAGATGGTCGCTATCTCCTACTAGCCGTCGCTAACTGGTGTTAGCAACAGCTAGGTAATACAGATATAATTTTATCTCCGCGAAGCGGAGCGCTGTTACAGATATATATCTTGTTTTTGAACGTTAATTTCTCAAAATGCACTGAAGCACATATATTGAGACATAGCAAAGGCACATCGGGCTACCAGTCCCTAATATTTTACCAAGTTTCGTGCAAATCCATTCAGCCGTTCGATTATTATTATTATTATTTTTTTTTGCCCCGCGGGGCCCTTTTAAAACCTCCACATCAAACCTAGGGGGTCAGCGAGGATCTACTATGCCCCCTTATGGTCATTTGCCCCTTCGCTTTGGCCTCCTCTTGTCTCTCGATCCTACCGAGAGACAAGATGGCGGCCGCTATGTACTGTTTAGAATTTTTACAGACACCAGAGAGCCAATCAGCTTCGCTTCGCAAATTTCCGTAACGCGAAAAGTACGCGAAGCGGTGCGCTGTTACAGATATATATCTTTTTTTGAACGTTAATTTCTCAAAATCCACTGAAGCACATATATTGAGACCTAGCAAAGGCACATCGGGCTACCAGTCCCTACAATTTTGCCAAGTTTCGTGCAAATCCATTCAGCCGTTCGATTATTATTATTATTATTTTTTTTTGCCCCGCGGGGCCCTTTTAAAACCTCCACATCAAACCTAGGGGGTCAGCGAGGATCTACTATGCCCCCTTATAGTTATTTCCCCCTTTGTTTTGACCTCCTCTTGTCTCTCGATCCTACCGAGAGACAAGATGGCGGCCGCTACGGACTGTTTGGAATGTTGACAGACGCCGGAGAACCAATCAGCTTCGCTTCACAAAGCTCCGTTGCGCGAAAAGTCCGCGAACCAGTGCGCTGCCCGGTCCGCTGTTACAGATATATATCTTTTTTTAAACGTTAATTTCTCAAAATCCACTGGAGCACATATATTGAGACCTACAAAAGGCACATCGGGCTACCAGTCCCTACAATTTTGCCAAGTTTCGTGCAAATCCATTCAGCCGTTCGGGCTAAAAGTGAGGCCAACCGCCCTATGGAAAACTCAATGTTAAAAACACGTTTTGGGACCCCCCTTTTTTCTCGGCCCCCACTGGACGAACCCCCCCCAAATTTTCAAGGGCTGCTCAGAAACAAAATGTGCCATTTTCCTGAAAATTTCAGCCAATTCCGTCCACAAACGCCAAAGTTATTAGACATAGAATTTTCAAAAAACCCATAGAGAAAAAATCCTAACTATATATACCTACTGGCGACCGCCAGTAGGTAATATATATATATATATATATATATATATATATAGTCCGGGACCGCAATGGGCACCTGTTTTGCCCCCAGCCTAGCAAATCTTTTCCTAGGCTAGTGGGAAGAACAGATAGTGTGGGTGGAGGAAAATGAGAAATACACAGAACACATCTCAATCTGACCTTTTCCTCATTTGGGATGAACCCAAACCCTTGGCACAAGAATTCATAAACAAATTGGGTATTAACGAGTTGAACTTGAGCTTTACACATAAAATCAGTTCCAGTTACTGTGAATTTCTCGATATAGCCATCAATATAGAGAACAACCAAATGGTCACCAGCTTGTTTAGAAAGGACACAGCGAGTAACACCCTCTTACATGCCCACAGTAATCATCCTACTCCCCTTATCAATTCTTGAGGGCTCACCACAATTGTAGTTCCAAGGCTGGGTACAGGAAGGAGCAAAGAGTCATGGAGGAAAGGTTTTCACAGCACAGTTATAGCAAGAAAGTGTTGTTGGAAGCCAAAAAGAAAGTTGTCTGTTCCTCACAAAATGACATATTATTCCGTCAAACAAATAACGAGAAAGATGAGAGAAAGATGAGGTTATCACTCCCAGAATGGTTACCACCTCTAATAGATCCAATGCTATGAAAAGAATCATGAAATGCCATTGGGGCTTTCTAGAAATGGATCCTGTCATTGGGAAATACATTGGCAAATCGGCCCAGGTCACGTACAGAAAACCCAAATCCCTAAGGGATCTACTAGTCCGTAGCTATCAAGGGGAGCCAGCCACTAATACCTGGCTAGGTTCACCCAAAGGCTTTGTCAGATGTAGTACTTGCAAAGCCTGCAGGAACAGCAAAAATAGAGACGAGTACACCATTCATGGGAACAGAACTAAACAAATCACCAAGTTCATAACATGCACCAGTGATTATGTCATATATGTACTGGAATGTTCTTTCGTCCTTAGATATATCAGAAGTACTAAATTACAACTGAAAACTAGAGTTCTGCAGCACATGAGAGCAGTAACTAATCTAGATTTCAGCTATCCCGTGGCCAGGCACGTCGTTGAGAAACATCAGAGCAATAGCAACTTGGTCCAGTTTTTGGGAATTGACAGAATCCTAACACACAGAAGGGGCAGGGACTGGGAACTACTATGGCTCATGGAATCTAGATACATAATTAAGCTCAACACATACATTTCTAATGGGCTTAACAGTGGAGAAGAATTGGCAACACATATAGGACATAGATAGTTTACCCTGTCTTAGACTATTGTCTTCCTTTCAGAATAGACATACAAGGTACTTAGTTAGAGGCAGTTTTTATTCACTTTCACTTTTAATAGGGGGACTTGCCAAGAGCAGAAATTTAATTCTTATTAGGATAAGTTTATACGTGATTGTATATGATATTGATTAACTCGTTTTTCTGACATAACAGGCCTATTGATGCTGTAGAAATACACCTACCGACATTTCTGTTCGAGTGAGTGACAGCACATTTGGCGATACACTGCTCCATTTCCCTTGCATAATCGATTTTCTCTTGCTCATTGTAATCCCCCCTTTTATCACCTTATACATTTTCCCGTGAGCACATACACATGATTGTGTCTCCATTAGGCTGTGTGATTACAATAAGGTTCGTATTAGAACAGGGACATTTCCGCTATGACTAGAAATTGACATGCACATGGGGGCGCTCTAGTGCACGCACAACACATTTCTGTTCTTATAGTGACTGACTATGATCTCTCTACTCATCTAATGGAGAGGGGTACAGAGGTTTTAATTGTAACAATGCATAGAGACGATACGTAATGAATTATCTAAGTGTATATCAATAACTTTTGTTATCGAGCACTCGGTACATTACCTTCTGTCCCCCTGTAAACTGGCACATCACCTACCTATGTTTGAGATTGGTGGCAGTCGATTGTCAATTACATAACATTTGTAATGAATTCTAATTGCATTTTAGATTATATAAATATTGTAGGCTATTCCTGTCGATGCAATTATGAGATCTATTGAAGTTGGTGAAACTGATTGACTTTGTTAGGACAACGTATTATTTCTTCACTGTCAATGAATGATAAATGTCAATTTCAATAGACAAATCTATGCATTTATTTGGATCGAATGAAAAGCAATATGCCAACACAATATGCACATAGTTTATTGAGTTGTGCAAACATGTCATTCTAATATTGTAGTATGTTCTCACTGTCTATGAACCTCAAATTGTATTTCTCTAGGCAATGGAGCACATGTTTTTTACTTGAGAAAGGCTTTGACGAAATGCGTCTTTTTTATGTGCACAATAAAAGTTTATTGTGCTGTCCTCAGGTGTGCCGCTGTGTGCACCAGCACTTCGGCAACACCAACACTTTTCATGATCACCAGTTATGGACACATTCATTTTCTATAGGCACAGGAAGATTATGTGATTTGTCCAGAATCACAGGATGTTGACCTGAGTCTGAGACTCAAACCTGGTTCCCCAGCTCCGACGTCAGCAGCCCTGGCCTTTATGCCACATCCTCTCCCAACTTTCATGGTTAGCAGTTGTTTCTGTTTTATGCGGTGCTAAGAGAGGAAGTGGGCTGGTGCAAGCTGCCTTCTGATGAGAGTCCCAGCTCTTATTTTTTTTACAAATGATCCACTGCACAAACCTGGCTGGAAAGCAATGGAGCTCTGTACATTACAAGGTCAGAGGGGCATGGGACACGATCTACAAGACTGTATTTCAAGTAGGGATTACTAAAACATATTTCACACATGTAGGCACAGGGAGCGTAGGCGATTTGCCCAGAATTACACGATGTTGAGCTAAACACAGAAGCTGGGGTCCGAACCAAGGATGGCAGCTTTAGCCATTAGGCTATGTCTCCTCCCCAGGAGAAGGAGTACATTTCTGCCGTAAGCAGCTATTCAGTGAAAGCAGTAAGCAACAACGCAATTTATAATGCAGCAACAGCCCCAGTTTTTAGTGCCTGGAATGATCCAATAAACACCAATATTTCAAATCTTTAAACAAGCTCAGATATGAATTCAAATGACGGGTAGGCAACCCCCTCTTTAAAAGCAGGCTGTCTTTGTTTATATTTGATATTTTTATGGTGAAGCATCTGTATCAGTAAACGTTCAGAGTTGTGAGAGTAAAGCAATTTCGGAGTTTTCCTTGTACACATTTTCCAGGTATGACTTGGAGGAATTTGGTAAAGGGGACAAAGATGTGGATTTCTGTTGCAGTAAAAGCACACTCAATAACAGTAGATTTGCACTTCCCATAGCCAATACATTCGAACCTTTGCTCGATGTAGATGGGCTAGTTGGCAATGATTGACCACTAATTGTCTGGGCAGAGCTGCTGCACCCAAGGCCCACGGGCCGGGTGGGTAATGCATTTATTGCATCAATCCTCTACGGGGCTGAGCTGTAGGGCTATGCTAACCTGAATTCTTTGGTTCTAGCGCAAAATAAGTTTATGCGGTCATTAATTGGGCTCCCAAAGTCCACCCCACTGTTACCACTGTTTTTGGATTTGGGCTGCCACCACATTAGGGATGTGGCACAGTATAGGCCAGTTGCTTACTGGAGGAGGATTTGGGTGACCCCAGAGTTAAAGCATTATGCACTGGCATTAAATGATGTCAAGAACTTGGTCGTCTCCAACAAAATTCCATGGTTAAGGTATGTGAAGAATACACTTAGTGAGATGGGTATGAGTAGCTTATGGACAAACCCAGGGAATATTGCTTTTCCGTCTGAGGCAGTAAGGTAGCATATTGTAACATGGTTGTAATCAGGCGCTTTGCGGCCCATACTGCTCCTTCTCTGTCTAGAGCATTTCTTGACCTAAAATATGAAGCCAAATATGAAGGCTATTGGGACCTAATTACCACCCCCAAAGATAGAAAATGATACCATCAGTTAAGGGTGGGTTTTCTCCCTACAAAGGTATTTACAATGAAATGGAACACTATGAATACTTGTGCCTGTCCCCGTTGTCCAGATGCGGTAGAGACAGTGATCCACATCCTAATTGCTTGTCCAGCCTATCGAAAACCTAGGCACAGATGGCTGAAACCTGTATGCCTGAACATGGGAACTAGGTCAAGCAATGAGGCTGTTAGGATCTTATCTACATCATTGGAAGAGCCGGTAGTGGTCGCTATTGCCAAGTTCTTGGGATGGGTGTGGGTTATTCGTTCGAAATCCAGTAGCCCATAATAGATGACAAGATTTTTCTTGTACCTGTCCCTTGCACTATGCACTTAATATTAATTGTACTGTACATTTCAAATGAAGTGTTGTTAGAATTTCTGGATTGCTGTCTGATGAAACTGAATATCTTAATGGTCTTTATATCTTGGGTCTTCTTCGTATTTACATGGTTTTAATGTGTTATTTGTATATTTATATCCATTTTGATTAACTCTAAATTCCAGAAATTGATGAATAACTGTTATGTATGTATGGATGTTATGAATTTTTAAAGTTTCATTTAACTTCACTGCTTATGTGTCATTTATCAACTTTTGTGATTTTTAATCGAAATAATGTTTTTTGAACTGAACTGAACTGCATTTATTGTCCCCCTCAAGCCAGTCTCTATTGCTCCTGGTCCCTCTTGAATGAAAATGATGTCGTAGAATATAGCAGGACTGAGGTCTAAAAGAGATGATGCATTATGGTGACGGCCCAATGGATAATAACTATTCTATTATTCAATCTTGGTATAATAAAAAAATTACGCCCAATGGATAATAAATATTCTGTTATTCAATCTTGGTATAATAAAAAAATTACGCCCCACAACTGCCTGCGGCAACTTGTTGTAACTGTCTGATGGCTGGCAGGGCACTGATGCCCGGCGTCACCTGCACCAGCCATCAGAGAGATTCTCCAGTGCCTTAGGGCCATGGCATGACTCAGTGCCACCCCAACTCTGACATCTAAAGTGGCACAGCTGACGGGAGCCATGGGTGCTGCAGGTTTAAGCAGTTCCAATCAGTCAGTCACTCACCCTTTCCGAACTCGTCACAGAGTTGGATAAGGGCGGGGTGGGAGCAGACAGCAGAGATTGAACCCTCAAAGCTGAAACTGTGCAGGTTCAAGATTTCAGTGTCATCATTCTCTAGTGCTGGTAGCACAAAGGAGCAGGAGTCCAAAAGGGACCTGTGCAGGCAGCCGAGTAAGGAAACAAGCTTTTAACTGCTGTGTTCATGTACATGAGATCTGTGTCTGAGTGTTGGTATGTGGGAGCATGTCTTTGTTTCTGTGTGTGTGAGCGAAAGTGCGAGAGTACCAGTTAAGGAGTAAGTCTGAGTTCATGATGAGTGATAGGAAGAGTGAGAATGAGTTAGGGTGTGGGAGAATGACAGTGAATGTAACTGAGTGTTACTGTGCGAGACAGTGTCACAGTCTTAGTGAGTCAGAGAATGAGTGAGAGAGCCTGACAGAGGAACTGAGAATGAGTGGGATTGGATAAGTAAGAGCACGGCTTTAAGTGGGATGGAAAAACTGGGGGGGGGGGGTCTCTCAAAGGGGCGTGGACAATGTAATTAAGGGCGTGGCTTACAAAAACGCAAACTAAATATCTGTGCTTAGAATAGTGTGCCGCCCAACTTGTATTTTGCTGTTTCTGTCATTGCACCCAGATATATAATACAACAAGTAACATCATACCTACACCAAACCCCAACTATTGGCGTTGTCAATGGTTGTTAGTTGCGTAATATAAATTTGCAGCAACTATGGCTTGTATAGAATATACTTAAAACCCACCCTCGTGACACCACGACAATGTTGCTGCTCTTGCATTTCAAAAAGAGAAAAGAAATCCAGAGAGAAAATGACTTTCTTTAAAGGTTTTTCCTTCCCCCTTCAAGGCTCACCTGGCATGACGTCATACCGTAGCTTCTCTATTAGTGAGAAGTGAGCAGTGTGAGCAAGTGCGCGATATGCCTGCTGTCACTGCAGTCCGGAAAAAAAGACCCACCTGTGCCAGGGTACAAAACAGAGCCCGATTGAGACCCGTTTCGAGCCCCCCCTTAAAAAACTGCCGGTGACCCAGCCCACTTAAAGCCCTGAGTAAGAGAGCGAATGAGTGAGGCTTAGTCTGAGTGAGTCAGAGTGAGATTGATTCAGAATTAGTGAGTCTGAGTAATTATGAGTGATTTTGAATGAATCAGAATGAGTAGGACTAGTTGAACTAGTGAGAATAAAAGAGTCAGAGCAGGGGCGGCTCTAGGCTCATGGGGGCCCTGGGCAGGGAGCGTAGGTAGGGGGCCCCGGAAGAGAGGGTCCGGGCGGGGCGAGCGTGGAGGCCAGTGAAGAGGGGGGGTCAGGGTGTTTGGAAGTAGAACAGACTTGGAGGCCGCCAAATCCCTGCCAGGAGCCACCACGCAAAAATTTATCCATCCTCTGAGGATTATTATATTAAGGATATATATTGGCGTGGTGGCCCCTGTGGTTTGGTAGCCCTGTGCAGGTGCACAGCTTGCACATGCCTAAGGCCGCCCCTGGTCAGAGTGAGAATGACCTAGATGGACTGTGACTGAATGAGTCAGTGAGTCAGAATGATTTTGAGTGAATTAGAATGAATGGAACTGAGTAAGATTAAGTGAAAATGAGTGAGATTGAGTATGTCAGAGAGTGAGACTGAGTGAGTTAGAGTAAAGAAAAATTAGTTCAGGTGTGAATGAGAGTACATGAATGAGATTGGGTGAGAATGAGTGAGAGAGGAAGACTTGAGTGTAGGAAGTATGAGCGAACCCCCTGAACCCGACAAGGAGAAGTCAGGCTCACTCACTGGAATTCGAGCCAAGAATTGCGCCTCACCACTTCTAAAGTTGACCAGCTGCACAGTAATTCTGTGCTTAATGTATACAAGCTTTTGCAAAGCAAATATGTCTCTCCTTTGGGACCAATTGGCTTTGCCAATGGCGTTTAGCCATGCTGTACAGCATTCCCAATGCTGGGCAGCATGGCTAGGCAGAAAACAAGCCTATGACTAGGCCCATGGCAGAGAGTCTTCCATTCAAACCTATGCTTGGTGCGTATTAGGGCACTCGTACGAAGCATATGCCCTTCTACAAGATGATGAAACCACTTTTTTTTTTGTTCACTGATGCGAGCTGAATCGGAAAATACATTAAAAAAAATATAGAATGTGTTGAGGAATGTAACATGAGCGGGAAGAAATGTCAATTTATCTTGCGCCATTGTTATCATAAACATGCCTTTCGACTACAGGGTAATACGGGAAACTGGCAGAGTGTGAAAGGTATAACCGTTACGTTGCCTATACAATGTTAAAGTATTAAAAATCCATCGCGAATACGTGAATTACAACACCTGTGCTAACTTTATGGTTAAAGCTGTCAAGGTTATACTCACACACGTCAGAAGAACTTGTGGGGTAAAATGCTATTAAACTAAGCTTTAACCGTAGAACAGAAAAGGGACATTTATTGAAATAAAGGTCACAAAAGCGTATTGATTTAGAAGGCATTTCCCTCAGCAGAGCACAGGGCCTATTTGGCTAAACTCACCTGTGTAGCTTCAGCAGTGAAACAGTGCTCGTGTATGGAGGGGGTCGTGGTTGAGTTACGATGTAGAACAAGCATTTGAAATGCAATAGGTCTCGCATTAGGAAAGTTTGAGCGATTGGTATTGTAAATGACACTTTTTTTTATTTATGTGTTGGTTTTGAAAATAGCAAATTTAATAGCTTTGTCAGTTACAATGTCAATAGTTTTAACTTTCGCAAATGTGACACCTATAGCATTTGTAATGCAATGTGTGTTGTATTTACGTGACTTACATGTATTGATATTACAAATACGATGGCTTTTAATTTTGTAAATAATTAATACTTAAATAAAAAAAATTGTAATTTATAATGGCAATAGCTTAAACGTTTGTAAATAAATTTTGTGAAGATTATGTTCAGTGTATTTTATTGTGACGAAAATCCAAGAACATTGCATTTGCACCTACACACACACACAGAGCCACACACACACACATATAGATGTGGTGGTGGTGGATCTGGGGGATATGGTGGTGGTGGATGTGGTGGTGGTGGTGATGATGGATGTGGGGGTGGATGTGGTGGTGGTGGATGTGGTGGTGGTGGATGTGGTGGAGGTGGTGGTGGAGGTGGTGGATGTGGTGGAGGTGGTGGATGTGGTGGTGGTGGATGTGGTGAAAGTGGTGGTGTATGTGGTGGTGGATGTGGTGGTGGTAGTGATGGTGGTGGGTGTGGTGAATGAGGTGGTGGATGAGGTGGTGGATGTGGTGGTGGTGGTGGTGGATGTGGTGGTGGTGGATGCGGTGGTGGTGGTGCATGCGGTGGTGGTGCATGCGGTAGTGGTGGAAGTAGTGGTGGATGTGTTGGATGTGGTGGTGGATGTGGTGGTGGATGTGGTGGTAATGGGTGTGGTGGATGTGGTGGTGGATGTGGTGGTGGATGTGGTGGTAATGGGTGTGGTGGAGGATGTGGTGGTGGATGTGGTGGTGGATGTGGTGGTGGTGCATGTGGTGGATGTGGTGCTGGTGGATGTGGTGGATGTGGTGGTGGTGGTGGATGTGGTGGTGGATGTGGTGGTGGATGTGGTGGTGGTGGATGCGGTGGATGCGGTGGTGGTGGTGGATGCGGTGGTGGTGGTGGATGCAGTGGTGGTGGAAGTGGTGGTGGATGTGTTGGATGTGGTGGTGGATGTGGTGGTGGAAGTGGTGGTGGTGGTGGATGTGGTGGTGGTGGATGTGGTGGTGGAGGTGGTGGTGGATGTGGTGGTGGAGGTGGTGGTGGTGGAGGTGGTGGTGGATGTGGTGGTGGAGGTGGTGGTGGATGTGGTGGTGGATGTGGTGGTGGATGTGGTGGTGGATGTGGTGGTAATGGGTGTGGTGGATGTGGTGGTGGATGTGGTGGTGGATGTGTTGGTGGATGTGCTGGTGGTGCATGTGGTGGATGTGGTGCTGGTGGATGTGGTGGATGTGGTGGATGTGGTGGTGGATGTGGTGGTGGATGTGGTGGTGGATGTGGTGGTGGATGCGGTGGATGCGGTGGTGGTGGTGGTGGATGCGGTGGTGGTGGTGGATGCAGTGGTGGTGGAAGTGGTGGTGGATGTGTTGGATGTGGTGGTGGATGTGGTGGTGGAAGTGGTGGTGGTGGATGTGGTGGTGGTGGATGTGGTGGTGGATGTGGTGGTGGATGTGGTGGATGTGGTGGATGTGGTGGTGGATGTGGTGGTGGTGGGTGTGGTGGTGGTGGAGTTGGTGATAGTGGATGTGGTGGTGATGGTGGATGTGGTGGTGATGGTGGATGTGGTAGTGATGGTGGATGTGGTGGTGATGGTGGATGTGGTGGTGATGGTGGATGTGGTGGTGGTGGTGGATGAAGTGGTGGTGGTGGATGTGGTGGTGGTGGTGGATGATGTGGTGGTGGATGTGGTGGTGGTGGATGTGGTGGATCATTGAGGTCTATTTTGCATCAATGTATAATAGTTTCTAAATAACTACACAATAATGTGAAAAGGTGGCGCATAATTTGTTTCATTCACAATGTACCATATAATTTGCTTTTCAAAGCCACATAATAGCGCTGTCGGATAATTCGGCCCGGAATTGCAGCATTTTGTCAGTCTCCTCCCCACCCTGCGGGTCATCAATGACATCGTTCAGTACCGGGATCTGGACGAAAACAACTGACAGTGATTGAGGGGAGACGGGGCGGCATGTGGCCAATTCTTTCAAAAGAGTAGAAAGGGTAAGCTAGAGCAGTGCAGGGTGCGCAGAGTATACGTGCTGGAGAGAGACTCAGTGCTCAAGGTGCTGGTCGGGGTGAGGGGGGCTGGAGATGTGGTGACAGAGGGGAAAGGGTGGGTGAAGGAGCGCGAGCTAGTGCTGGAGAGAGTGGCAGGAGGGGGAATAGAGGTGTTGGAGATGTGGAAGAGAGAAAAAACAGCAAGCTACTCCTGGATGACGGGCGTGGGAGGGGGGCGGTGCTGGAGGATGGGGGGAGGTAATCGAAGAACAGGGTGAGAGAAAAAAAATCAAAGTAAGTGCAAAAAAATTGAGAGGAGAAAATACCATTACCGGAGAAAGGAAAGGCTACAGTCTGAACCCGTGCTCAAGGGGGGTGGGGAGGGGGTCAGTGGTGAAGGGGAAAGGGAGATTGAAGTCGGTGCCGGGGTGCGTGAGAGATAAGCGGGAGCAAGATCGACGGCGGAGTCGGGTTCAACGTTACAGCTGGTTGTGGGCAGAGAATGGAGAGTGCGTCCGGGGAGGGGGATCGGTAGCGAGGGCTGAGGAGCAAGAGGGGTGAGCACCAGCGGTGAGGGGCAGAGTGATCCAGTGCTGGCAGATGAAACAAGACGGAGGGCATTGCTGTGGGGAGGGGGGGAGTAGAAATGAGACACGGCGGGAGGGGGCGGAGCGGGGAGAGCGGCATGAGGGTGTGAAGCAGCAGGGGCCTTTGAAGTGAAGCTAAGCTTCACTTCAAAGGTGTGGGAGGAGTGCTGCTGGTGATTGACTGGCGATTTGATGATGTGCACGCGCATTTTAGGTCAATGCGCTTGCGCATTGACCTAAAAGCGCACGGGCACAGCATCAAATCGCCAGTCAATCGCCAGTCTAGGTAAAGCTTATTTAAGCCCCTATATATCTCGCTCCCGCTCAATGCGCATGCGCATTGAGATAGGTCGCTCGACCAAAAAAGTAATATTTACTTATGTATTTATTTGTTTGTCGGATCGGGTGAACATCAATCTAACAAAAAGGCAAAGATAAGAAAACGCTCATTATTTACAAGAAGATACAAATAAGTACACATTTTAAAAACATCAACAAATAAGCTGCACTTTACAAATCCCAAAATATTCACAATGAAGTTTAAAATCATTTTAACAGTTTAATTCTCGAAACCAGACGGCCGACGTATATTTCGTGCCAAACACAACGTACCCACTGGAATCGTATTTGCAAATTCTTAATGCAACCTGATAATTCCTTACACCCGATGCCAAACACAGCGGTTTAACCCATCAAGGTCTTATTTGCTTGTATGCATAACAGAATCTAAACAAGCATTTACAATGCAACGGTCTCGCCTTTGCAAAAGTTAGAGCTATTGGCATTGTAAATGACAAAATTGTTATTTATGTGTTGGTTTTAAAAACAGATAAATAAATGACATTGTCATTTACAATGCCAATAGCTCATAGTGCAGGCCACCGTGGCCCACATACACCCCGGGACTGTGCCGGCCGGGGAACATCGCGGCCGGGGGACATCGGCACCATAGGACGGCGGCAACCTTACCCCATGGCCAGCGTTGACAATGCGCTGAATGCTGGCACCGTGTGATCCCAAAACCTTCAGAAACGTCACGGCTCTAAGAAGGGATGCAGATCACGAGTAACAGGGTGCATAGACTGGTGTGGTTTACATAATGCCAAGACGCCGCCTTTCAGATACTTCAGGGCACTTCGAGAGTGTGGCGTAGCGTGTTCTATAAGACTCTTAAAATACTCCCAAGCATTGTAAAAGAAAATGAAGGCCTGACCGACTTTTTTTAATGGTACTTGACATCACATATTCCCAAAGTCGGTTTCAGCCACCAGACCTGTCACTATGCAAGGCACAGAGGGGAGACAGAGGGGTGACACTTGGGGGTGGCCCTTGGAGGAGACAGAGGGGTGAGACCGGGGATTGCACTGGGGGAGAGAGGGGGAGACCGGGGGTGTCACTGGGGGGAGACAGTGGGGTGAGAGTGAGACCGGGGGTGGCACTGGGGGAGACAGAGGGGTGAGACCGGGAATGGTACTGGGGGGAGAGAGGGGGGTGAGACCTGCGGGTGGCACTGGGGGTGACAGAGGGGTGAGACCGGGGGTGGCACTGGGGGAGACAGAGGGGTGAGACCGGGGGTGGCAGTGAGGGGAGACAGAGGGGTGAGACCCTGGAATGGCAGTGAGGGGTGACAGGCACGGCCACGGCGCGTTAGGAGCCAGGCCCGAAGGAGACCTCCCACCCTCCCCCGAAGGTGCCTGAATCACCTTCTCTTGACGGTGCGTGCACCCCCTCTCCTGACAGTGCCTGCGCCACTCCCCCTCCACCCCGACGGTGCCTGCACCACCTTCATCTGTGTTGCCTGCACCCCTTCCCCCGTCCGACGGTGCTTGTACCCCCTAACCCTGACTGTGGATGAACCCCCCTCACCCTGACTGTGCCTGCACCCCCCTCTCCATGATGGTGCCTACACCCCCCCTTTCCCTTGACGGTGCCAGCAGCCACCCCCCCCCCCCCGACCCCCTGTATAGTTTATCTGGATTGTCTACTCTACAGAAACATTTCTTCCCTATAAACTGCAGGACATTCTGAGTTTTCTGATAGAGGTGTAGTCCTCACACAGCATAGCTATCGCTCAGGTTACAGAGGTCGAACATGCTCGGGCGTCAGAAGCAGTTATTAAATAGGTGACACAGGCCGCGCCTCAACAGAGAGACCCATTACATTACACGGTGTGTAAGCGAGGCCTCGGACTAGCAGAGCTATCCTGCAGGTTACACAGGTCGAACACCCCCGGGCTCCAGTCCGCAGCAGAACTCTAGTTGAGTCCACAGACCTCCGATTACAGAGGCCTTAAAGGGCCAGAGCTCGCCCGGGGAGCGTTCTTTCACGGGGTACAAAGGCCACTGGGGCCGTGATGGGGATACATACAGGTTTACATAGCGCCTCGGCCGCAGCTCTAAATCTTATAGATTTATAAGAAACAGGAGTTACTATTATGCAATTCAATGACTAAAAACGAGGAAAGGCCAAGTCATATGTGCGCCTGGCACTGCGCACTGTTAGTGGGGTCAAGACCAGTGGTCTAAGGGCCGTGCACCGGTCTGGGGTCCAATCAAGAACCAGTTTAGCTGGGTTACCTGTATTGGAAGCTGTGATGAGCAAACTACACACAGATCTCTGAAGCATGCACTTTAACCCGCTGAGCTAATTTACAGGGATTGGGCTCTGTACATGCAGACTGAAGGCAGATCTATGGAGCGGGTGTAGCATCACCAAGAGGGGCTTATACTAGCGTCTTTGCGGAGGGCACACTACCTCAATGAGCTACGCTATGGGCATAGAAATCAGCTACAGGTCTCTGCACAATGCGCAGACCCTACCAAGCGTTCAGACCAGCTTAAGCAGAAAAAAATATATATTTTATTTTAAATATCCCACTAGTACCTCAACACTCCGTCAGCATGCCGCCATCACCATTCTATCTGTAGAAGTGCGTCATTTTATTTAAAAAAACACAGCTAAATACAATTAAGGGCACCTGCGTTCATGGCGACGGAGGGAACAGCGGTGGAGGTGGTATTAGCACCAAGGTGGAAAATACTAAAATGAAATGGGGGGCCTGCCGTTTCTTGAAAAACAAACAAGGGCACGGCCGGAAGCTGTCGCAACCAGAAAAGGGAACGCGTGGGTGGCGTCGCTTTGCAGAAGTAGTGTCCGAGGAGGATGTCAGCGTGAAATGACAGGGACGAGGGTCCTGGACATCACCTATGTAGGGAGAACAGCACAGCAAGCGTGGAAGTGTCGGCCTCCGAAGTCTGCAGACATGCATAGAGGTCAATGTGAACGCAGTGACGTGCGCCTCCCGTGTTTTGTAGATGTGCATACAAAGAACCGCATGAGTCCTATAGGTCACACTGTGCACGCACAGTGCATTGGTGAGACTGAGTGCTCCAATATTCTGCGGGAGGAACGGAGGAAGCCTTGCGGGAAAAACATACAAGCACTCGCCATCACGCAAGTTTTCTCTTTAACCCCTTGCATGCTGATCACGGCCCCCATCCGTCATGCACTACGGCGCTCGTGTGCTGATGACGGCTGGGGGCCGTCATAAACCCGCCCACTCGCGATTTTGCAGCACAGGTGCAGAATCGCGGCCGCATGCAAGGGGTTAAGCTCCGTCCTTTGCAGACTGGGTGGCGTGTTTTTCTTTCTCCCCTCTTCATTGGCTGGAGGAGAGGAGCGAAAGCAACGAAAAAAAACGCGTCCCTCAATCCGAAAAGGACGGGGCTTAAAGAGAAACCAGAACGTCACAGATTCCTCTTCTCTAATGGCTGGCCACCGTTTAGGAGGCCAGCGAATGGAGAAGAGGGGCGGGGTTTACCCTCGCTACTCTTAGACATAAAGTCTGACTGGCGAGACTGCGCATGCTCAGCCTACGCCAGTCTTGACCTAAAGTGTGCTTCAGTCTCATCTGCTTGCTCGACTATCGGGGAAAGCTTTTTTTTCTTCAAATACTTTATTGATTTTCACAAGGAATAATGAAGGCATATATTCGGTTAACCAAGTGTGTCCTAGTTTACATGTGCGTATAAGGCTTTATGCGCCTTTATGGACACCATTATCCCAACCAGTCGTCCATTGGTAGAAGAAAAAGGGACAGGTTAAGGTAGAGGAAAAGGAAAGAAGTGGTGAAGAGAGGATGGAGGGTGCACAGTTAGACAGTACAAATTTGATATGCGAGAGCATTATTGGCAACTTTACGTACTTGACGTTCATATTTGCCCATTAATTCGTAACCGAAGCTAAATGCCCAAACGAAACTTAAGATATAGGGTTGAGGAGGGTGGTTGGACAATATCCATGAAGTCCTAAAAGAATACACTTTGCATGGCTCTGAGTGGCTTCAAGAATCTGGAGTAAGACTAAACAGCACAAATTGCTTCCCTGTGTTTCTCTGCCCTGTAAAGACGCTGCTTGGGCGTTCCCACACAACTTCCATGGATTTTGACGCATCCCCAGATTTACAAGAACTTGTAAACCTGGAGATGTGCCAAACTCTTACACCTTCCTAGGGGAGGTGTAATGACTAGCAATATCTCTATTTCTCTTTGTTTCTTCCTCTGTCTATGTGTGCTCCATTTTGCAGCACAGATAAAAAGAGGAATATGCCTCCCAGGATTGTTTTTGTGCAGGAAGGTGTCCTTTGCAGCACAAAAACTATACTGCATGCAAAGCAGGCACCCTTGCACCATGCTGCAAAGGTGCCTGCATTGGCGCTAGGATGTCAAAAGGGCACTAGCCCAAGGGAAAGGACAGGAATGCACCGTATTGCATTAAATACAAGACATTCCAAAGCTGTACCTGTCACGCAGCGCAGCAAGGTGACTTGCTGTGCTGTACTGTGTGATAGATTAATAAATGAGCCCCTAAGTGTCAATCTGTCCATGCAAGAGGATGGCTGGGGATTTTCTAACAAACACTACCAGAATCGTTCCTTTACGATCTTTTTAGGCCCCTGATAGGATAGGGTGGGGGTAATTCAACACTTCCCTATTCGTAGGTATGTGAATTATCTAACATATTCAGCTATGGAATTATTGTTATCTGGGCTCCTTCTAAAACATCCCTGAGACCCACTTTGAAAATAGCAAGCTCTTCAATAGTTTTGATCTAGTGAAAAAATGGTCTCTGTTTTGCATGCTCAGTTATAGGTTTCAAGCCCAAGTCACATCCATTTGATATGATCGCAAGACTCTGAGGGAGCTATAATACAAATCAAATGAAAATATTTTCCAGTGTGTTTAATTTATTCAATTTATGCTGACGCCAGAGTTCTGAATAATAATCCACATTTGTAAAGCGCGAACACTCACCCGTAAGAGTCTCTAGGCACTGGGGGCCGTCAGGAAGATTAAGCAAGCTGTTGCCCAGAGTCACATGATGCTGGGCTAATCTGCCGCCGGCACTGAGGATCGAACCGTGATCCTCAGATTCCAACGTCAGTTGCCCTTGCAGTGGCGCCACACTGTGAAGTGCCACACCCACTGCCTGTGCTCTATGTACTTCAAGAGCTGGTGACACTGGGTTAATAGTTGTACATTTAGAAAACATAAATATTGACGCTGCTCTATGTTTTAACAAAGAAGAACTTTGGCCATTCCTTATAAGTGGATCAGAAAAACTCCCAGATAATCGACCTCTTTTTCCTCTCAAAGGGATATGAGTTTAGAATGTTTTTACCCAGGGCTTTTTGATGATGTCTGAAAGCCATAAATGTGTTTTTTGGTCCATTTATCTCCAACCCATGATTGCTACAAAATTGAGCAAACATTTGAAGGAGTATCTAGCCCCTTCTCTGTTTTGGGCAAATTATCATCTGCATAAAGTAGGGCAGGCTCCTTTCTCCCAGCCAATACCAGAGAATCATTCTAGCAGTTAAGTAGAAACTCTGCGCAGTCATTCATAAAAAGAAAAACAAAAAAAGGGTGGGTGCAAGGACACAATTCTGCTGGACACCCTTATTGACACTGATCTTATCTGTCAAATCATAATTCTGGCACCACTGAATCTGTACATGGTTACCTATGTTGGGCTGCCTAACTCGATCCTACAGTTCCAATGGTAGCCCCAACTCTGTATTGGCTTTCCACAATCTCTCCCTAGGGACCCCATCAAATGCCGCCCGAAGGTTGACAAAGGCTAAATAAAGATTGCCACCACTGACGTTGACCACCTTCCACTTAATAAGGAGGAAGTAGAAAACAATGTCGACCGTAGTCGCTCTTGCTTTAAACCAAGCCTGGAAGCAACTTAAGATGTGTTCTTTAAGCATCCAATTCGTCAGCCTGTCAAGAACCTGCCTGAAGAAACTTTCTGCAGGCTGTCGATCAGGCTGACTGGGCGATAGTTACATGGTACAGTTTGACATACATTTTTATGGATGGAGACTTTCTCTACTCCCATCTATGTATTGGGACAGCTTTGCATTTGACACAATATTAATATATGGGGACTGGATGATGGGTTTAGGCAACCAAGAGGTCAGCAGGGATCTTATCTAAGCCCAATGCCCTTGCTTTATTTCTGAACAATAAACACATTGGTTGTTACTTCCTGGTAGAAAAACATATTGGAACATTTGTACATATGTACTCAGTGGAAGTGACTGTAGCTTGCTTATCTTCTCTATGGGCTGTATAAAATGTCTCACAATATCGAACCCATTTATCCGCCTGAATATGAACTTCTGGACTCGAAAATTTGTTGCGTTCGCCTTATGATATAAAATGCCATAAAGATCTTAAGTTACTATTTTTGGTTGCCCATAGAGATTTACGCCTTTCTCTGTGTCCTGTTTTGTCTTCGGTTTTTTATACTTTCCCTATAGAGAATTCCCGACTGGGCAATTCTATCCCTGCTTCCTGATTGGACTACCTCAATTAGTTCAAACTTTCTTGCTTGGCAATAAGGATTGAATAACTCATTGCCACCTAGGCAATTCGTGCCTGCCTTAAAGTTCTTTATAAAAAAAGATTTTAAATTGCTAAATAGAATTTTATGTTTATCTAATAACAAAGTAGGAGAGTCCAGTTGTTAGCAAAATAGTTTAATGTAGATACAATAATGCTATATATACACTAAATAGTCATGGAATCACTGATGACCTTTGCCCATGTTACACTCCTCATATTTAGTAACCACTATATCATATATAATTAATAGCTGAACAAAGAGTCCCAGAGCAATCCCCGGATAATCCGGTCTGTTGAATACAGACACAGTGGATCATGGTCACTCTCATGTCTCAACATCAACTGGATGTCAACCATTTTACCGCATAGTTGAGTGTCTAGCAACGTGTGGTCGATATTGCTCCTGTAGGAGTCTCTCTTAAAAACTGGAACTCCATCCATGTCTAAAAGTGAATGGCCATTACATACACAAACACTGGGAGAAAGTGAAATATCAATAAGTTGTAACACATACATAGTGAAATGAGTTCTGAGAGGAGCAGTCTATTTTGGAATGCCCCAATGGGTGCCCTCCTCTTTTCCAACCTCCCTTAGTAGCCCAGAAGGCTCAAAAGTTGCGCTAAAAGCTCCACAATTAATACATAAAAAATATTCACTTTACTTTGTTAGGAGACTTTCAAGTAGATTTAAAGTCCTTGGTTCCATTGACCTACCAGTGCCTTGATTGTATATATTAAACTGAAGAATCGACTTCTGTTCTTTAGAAACAGTTTTAAGAGCCAGCAGGTCTGACGAGACAGCAAAAATTAGCTTGAAACGGCAAGACAATGATTTTTTTGTCCTCACACATAATCTCACTGAGGGTCTATCTATACCTGGATTTCCAGCCAAGACTTGAAAGTGAGTATAGCATAGTCTGTCATATTCCTGTGTAGCCAAACTCTCTTGTAAAATTACCTGAGTCACGATCACCTAGTTTAGATTTGAGCCTGAAATATTCCAACAAATCATTGCCACTCTCCTTGAAATGGAATGCTCATGATTGACTTGCTTGTGACTTGGGACTTCCACCTCCTGAGGCAGACAGTAGGGTAGGACTGTGGTTAACGCACACGCCCATTCCTCTAACCTAGTGTTTCCTCGACCCCCCTGCACTGATACTGCACTGGGCTCCACAGGCACCCTATATATATTAAACGTATTCACATCTACTGTACCTCAATCATTAGATGAATTATATGTGATTGGTAATTGACTCAGTGCCCCGTACATAAAGGTAATTGTTTCATGATTGGCAGGGTGATCGCCCTCCGTGCAAGAACGTGACAATGTAGGAACCTTAGACAATATAGCAGTCAGATGATTTTCAGTCAGACTCCCTTTCTCTGAGAGTCAACATGATGGCATGGGTGCCTTAGATACATTATTCTGCGAGGAACAATCTTAAACTCCAGTTGATTCCAATTGTGCATGAGGGCATGTGCTGGTCGGGGGAGAGATTTTAAATTGAATCTCCGACCACTTAGCACGATCACTATGACCAAGTATATGAAAACCCTTCGCCAGACTGGCTTCGCGAAGAGTCATTTTGATATAGTCTCTTTCTCTATTTGGATCTACACAACAATTAACATTCATCACATCTTGCTGGATGATTGAATAACAATGATGCACATTACTAATACATACATTACTTTGTTATTAAGTCAGATTTTATTCTTTTTCACACTGGATTTTAATCGTGGAACACCAGTCATAAAGACCATATTGTCACGCAATGTACTTTGGGCAATCTTAACCTGCTAATGATCCCTAACAAGATAAGACCTCTCCAGTATACTTCTGTTCACCATCCCATTATCAAGCGTGAAAGCACTACATGTATGATCCCACAAATCTCCCTCAGATCTCTTATCTAAATGTGCTGTGGAAGAAACGGATCTCAGTTCCATCTCTACGTAATTCACATGCGGGTACTTTTTGTTTAGAAACTTCTCCCCAATAGTCATCTCATTTCAAATGCAAGAATGTGGGTTCGCAAAACTGCTGTGACATAAGAATGGAATCGTATGGGATGTGTCTAGTTCTTGCCCCACTGGTGGCCGAATCTGTGGGGGAACGTTCAAAATGTAAGTGTGAAGCTGATCAGTCAATGTTAACTATTTTTTTAAGCCAAAAATGTCTGTTTACAATGAAGCGAACCGGTCCACAATCCCTTTAAAGGGTACCGATATTAAATATTGAGCCATTGGCTCAGTTTCCGTTTTTGACCCAGTATTCCTCCTACACTTTCCCCTGGACGACCCATGTTCTCACGCTCCAGAGACTGAAGGAGGTCGGATCTGTTAGTGCAGATAACATCCGAAGTAGCATAAGCACAGTATTGGCTGGACATCGTTTTCTCTTTAACCTTATTCTTTTTCCCCCAGTTATTTGGGGAATGGTTGCGGTGGAAGCTTTTGTGGCCGTTTTCTTTTAGACTCACATTTTTTTGCCACACCGTTACCCTTTTATCGCTTCTTAACTGAGATTCCACTTCGTCCGTCGGATTGTCCATGCCATCAAATGTGTAACTGTCAGTGGTATGTGTAAAGTATTTCTTCCTGCTGCGAATGCCTTGTGTGCTAGGAACTGAAAAAAGAAGCCAAGGACAGTGGCCCAACCCAGCCTTCTCGGGCAATGATGTGTGAAGAAAGATGGGCCTGCCCAGGCACAGTCTGTGCACGCCCACAAAGTGGGAAATGCCAAAGTGCATTCTAGTTCATCGAGGTCAGGGGTCATGTTCTCCTTCTCTGCACCCTCCTTGCGGTGACTTGGGCGGCTTGCTGTCCCCTTGGCCAACTAGTCCTCAATATCCCCAAAATGTTCCTCTCAAAATCTGTCTCTTTTGTAAATTTTCTCTTGAATCCAAAACCATGGCTTTCTTAGGACATAGTCTGCACGAATAGTAGGTTCTATGGTATTAGCCTAAATTGAATCTACCGAACAGAGTTTCACCTAATTCAAAGCACAGAACAGAAAAACGCACCAATTGTACCAGCATGTATTTAAGTAGTTTCTTATTCAACAGGGTAAAATCCCCTAATTCAAACTTCCCTGTACCATAGCTTTACCTAGCTCAGCTCCACTAATGAAAACCTTCCAAGTAAATCCTATCTTTTTCATGACATTTTATGATGGGGGTACCCCTCCCTTCACCAACATTGTCATACCTAAAGCACAGTTAAAAGCAGTTACAAACATTTTAAGATGCACCTAACCTAACTTCCCTCTTCACGAACATCATGGCTCTGAATCCAATTGTACAGCACTAAAATAAATTCTACTGCTGCAAAATGAGTATATTTCGACTTACATTTCGGTTTTCCTTGCTTTAAATTTTCAATGCTTTGCTTCTTCTATTCTTTTGTTAAGTACATTTAGAACGAATGTATGTTCTGTGTTTTAAAGTAGTAAAGGATACTGACAATAAACCACACAGAAAGATGAATTAGAAACAACTGACATAAAGTTGTAGCCATCAATTGATCACTACAACCCGTGCAGGCGTAGAAGGCTAGTGATTATATGGCTGCCTTGCAAAGATGTGACAATATTTCAAAAGAGGAAGTTACCTGACCTAAGACGATGCACCAATTAAAAAAATTCACCTGAATTTACTATGTAACTATAGTGCCCTTGTTGATTGGTGTCTGCTATTATGATCTGCCCTCAATGGGTGCTATGTAGTTTTCCTTACTTCATCGCCTCCTCTTGCTTGTGAACATTGCTGCCCTTCTCACATCCTCACTACTGACCTCCCCTTGACTTATTTTTCGAACTCTTTCCTCATTATAGTCTCTTATAATTTACCCATCAATTTTCTTATGTCTCCCCATCTCTCACTTATTTCGTTCTCTGTGCACATTTCTCTTCCACCACTTGTCTCTAATAATGAGCTTTTGTTATGCCATGTGCTGTAATTTGACATTGGCATGCGGCTCTTGCTTTCTGTTGTGCTAGCATTTTTGGAAGGTGCCTCTTTCTGTTTCACTATGTCTCCATGTCTCCACCTCATGTTCTGACTTTGGTCCCATGCAGTTGTCTTTGGCTCCTGGTATGACCACGTGAAAGGATGGTGGGAGAAACAAAACAACTGTCGAATCCTCTATCTCTTCTATGAAGACATGAAAGAGGTGAGGCTGGCGATGTGCTCTCACATTGATTGATCTTTCCCAAACCCTGGTTTCTGTCTGCTACCCTGAAAGCAACCTGTCCATCTGTCTTCCCCAACCCCACAGGACCCAAAGCGCGAGATCCGGAGGATTCTGCAATTCTTGGAGAACAGCATCAGCGAGGAAGCTCTGGAGAAGATTGTTCACCTCACAAGCTTCCAAGAGATGAAGTCAAACCCAATGGCCAATTACTCATTGACACCCAAGCACATCATGGACCACACCATCTCGCCATTCATGAGGAAAGGTGAGGATGTATTTAAGTGTTGCTTGTTCTCTTATTTTTTCTTCTTCATCTATAGTGACCCTTGTGATACCAGATCGGCATATCCCCTCACACAGATCACCGTCAAACAGGTTGTTGGTGGATCTTCACCAGATCCAGCATTCTTTCAGATTCTCTTTCTCTAGGAAAACACACTATCCAGCCGATAAAGGTTGAAGTTCAAAGACTGGGGGATACTGGAAAAATGAGAGAGTGAATCACACCACACCTAAATAAAGATATTTAGCAAATTCTTGTAGAAGCGCTTGCATCCCTGCTGAACTAAAGGCCTACTAATCTCCTTTGCACAGGGTTTTGGTGGAATTTTACAAGCCTAAGGGGTACTGTGGACCAATGCTTGAGTTTAGTTTTTTAAGTTTATTTTTTATTTGCTTTGGTACTCCACTGAGGACCACAAATATTATACAGATAAGATTCAGTTACTACAACATTTAAAACTTCTCATGTTATGTTATTTATGTTATGTTATTTATTCTTTTGTATAGCGCAACGGTTACTCAAAAAGAGTGTCCCGGCGCTTTTGGTAAAGGAGAGCTGCTACACCATAACATAACACAGTAAAAGAAGAAAATAAAAGAACAAACACAGTAAAAAGGGGCGAGTACAGAGCTAAAAAAGGCTTTAAAAATTTATAAAATTTATAACATACTAGTTCATTCGGGGAGATTTGCATACGATAATCAGTTCCTTTACGGTGGTAATACGGCATCTGACATATATGGGGTACAGATGTTTTGCCCTTGCCGCTACTACTTTTGGATTGGGGCATGTGAACAGTAGGTGCTCTAAGTCTTGCTCCCCGCCATTACATAGGCTGCATACTGTGGTTTCGTTTGGATGCCATTTCGCTGTTATAGTTTGGACAGGTAAAATGCCCAGCCGGAGCAGGATGATTGATCTCCTAGCGCCATGCGTAAGAGTAAAATCTATATATTTCTGCGTTTTCTTGAGTACCATTGTTTCCGTAATATTTTTGTATAAAGTTAATTTGGCGCAATGCGAGGAGTCAAGTTCAAAGCTAAGTCTTGGGGTATAGCATTTCAGAAAAAGTTTCAATTGAGATGGTGTCCAAGTTAGCAGCAGATTGACATTAATATCCGCCAGTTTAAAAGCAATAGACATGTTTTTGAAGAATATATGTTTCGATCAGTCACAGTCAAAGGTCTCTGCTTTGAGCAGGGAGCGAAGGGTCCCATCCTTCGCATGTAGCAGGTTGTATGCCCACCTAATCACGTTGGCGATACCTTTAGAGTAAGAGCTCGTGAGTGAAAGTTCAAGGCGGAGAGCTTGTACTGGGATAGATTGCGATACCTTTAACATTCTCCTTAGTATTTTTCCTTCTTTTAGGTCCAGGAATGACCGCTGTTTGATTGGAATATATTCCAAGGCATACGACAGAACTGAAGGTATCTTCACACTGTAGACTTTTAACAGGGAGGAGAAGTGTCTATTTCCAGAGGCCGCGTATAACCTTTGCAGAGCTCCTGCATGTACCTCGGATTTCCTGGACAAGTTTAGAAGCTGTTGATTGTTTTTTAGAGACTTAGTAAAAATCCTGCCCAGGTAGGTATACTCCTTAACCTCTTCGACTTTTTCGTCGCCCAGTCTCCAACAGTATTTGCTACTTTTTTTCCTCCCTGAAAACGAGACTATTTTTGTTTTGGTTAAATTAGGTATTAAAAAATGTTCCTGGGTATACTTATACAGGGCATCCAGATCGCTTTGCAGACCAAAGGGGGTTAGGTCCAGTACTATAATATCGTCTGCGTACAGTAGGGCATGTATATTTTGAGCTGCTACCTTTGGTGGGAAGCTTCGCACTTGTTGTAGACGCTGCGGGAGATCACTGAGATATAATGAAAACAACAAGGGGGCAAGGAGACATCCTTGCTTGAGTCCATTTGGCGTCGGGATCGGGTTGGTCAGGACCTTTTCCCTCCCCATTTGAACTTGACACCAAGTGTCTGTGTACAGGGCAATTATAATTCGTAGTAGCTGTTTTGGGATTCCTAATTTCCTCAATTTATTCCATAGCAACGCTCTGTCCACTCGGTCAAACGCTGTTGTAAAGTCAATAAATGCTGCATACACAGGCTGGAATTTAACTACCACATATTTGTCAAGGATAGTTTGTAGCATCGCGATATTGTCTATGACTGAGTGCTTTGGCCTGAAGCCTGCTTGGTAGAGCGGAATCAGTCCCAGTGAGAATGCCCACTTTTTAAGTTGGTCCAGGACCTCAGCAGCAAAGATCTTTCCCGTGGCATCCAATAGCACTATTTGTCAGGTTTCAGGTTCAGGTTTCAAGTCTTTATTTCGATTTTTGGCAAATCATAAAAGACACATTTTAATACATTTAAGAAAACGATAAATTAGAAGGCTTTAAGCAAAGAAAGGAATACGATACATTCATATGCAAAGGCTAAATATATGTAAATCGAACAAGTAAACCGAACAAAACAAACAAAACGACCAAAGCCTACATGAAATTAATTTTAAAAACAATTAAGAAAAAGTATTAAATATCTAGAGTAAGAAACCTGGATAAACATAAAAATTGATGATGCACATTAAGTCATAATAGATGGGAAACCATTACAAAGTTAAAATGCCAATCAAACTGATGTAGGAGAACGATTATGTAGGCAATAGGCAGGATACAGCACTTTATGAAACACTATTGATACGCTCCTGCAACTTTAACATATTTTTTTTTGCCTTATAAGCCAAGCCCATCCCAGATATTTAGCCAGGCTCACTACAAAGACCTCAGAAGTATTGATTTTTAACACCCAAATTGCATCAGCGGATTTTCTAATTGGTAAACGCTGGAACAATGGTTTGAGCCATTTTTTCTGCGGCACCGAATAACTGGGGCAGGCAAAAAGAAAATGGCCCTCTGATTCTTTCTGGCCTGGACAGCCTTTACAAAAAATTGAAGCCCCCATAGACCATTTGCAAACAAAAGTATTCAGAGGCAGAGCACCCACTCTGAACTGGTGGTACAGTTTCTTGTCCAGCTGCTTAGTGATAAGATCCCAGTAGGGCTCACGGGACGTATCTAACTTAAATGTGAGGAACCTGCCCGTAAGGCTAATATTGCCGGAAAGTGAAACTCGGATTTGGCGGACAGAAGCCCAATACAAGGCTTTGAACTCCTGTTTGGAGGGGAAAGCATTAGATGAAGGAGCTAACCAGAGCTGTTCTAAGCCCATGTCTATAAGAATCTTTTTTACAGCTTGGAGCCATGGGATATTTCCAGATCCACTAATTGACCTGACTTCTGCTAGTTCTTTCGCGAATAGATACAGGTCAGGGGAGGTCCATATTCTCCTCCACAGAGCCACCAGCCTGAATCTAGCCATCTCATTGATTGGTAGGCATCCCGAGTCCAGGCAAAGAGGAATTGAAGGGGTCGACTGTGGTAAGCCCACCAAGTTCCGTAAGAACTTGCATTGGGTTTTAAAGAGATTAAGG
The DNA here is from genome assembly GCF_964261635.1 of Lissotriton helveticus. Lineage (NCBI taxonomy): Eukaryota > Metazoa > Chordata > Amphibia > Caudata > Salamandridae > Lissotriton > Lissotriton helveticus. Next base: position 443,823,147 of record NC_136068.1, read on the forward strand.
AGGTCCATATAGCCCCAAAGATCTGCGCCATATAAAATGGCGGTGGTAATTTTGGCGTCATAGATCCTGAGGGCTGGAAGGACCCGCTTGGTGGTGGATCTTTTTTGCTCTTTTATAAGGCAGCCCGTTAACCGTGCAAGTTTGAGATGTTGTATATTAATTTGGTCTTTCCATCTCAAGCGGCTGTCAAGGGTAACCCCCAAAAAGGTCATTGTCTCAACTTGCTCGAGTTTAACTCCATTCAAGCTCACAGAGCTCCGGACAGGATGGTTTCTTGTAAAAACCATAAACTTTGTTTTCCCCACATTCACCGCCAGATTATTAATGGCACAGAACTCCTCAAAGCGGTTCAGAGCCCGCTGTAGACCGCTGCGTGTTCTAGAGAGGAGTAGGGTGTCATCGGCGAAGATGAGCAATGGGAATCTTCTCCCAGCCAGCATTGGGGCATCGGTGGGGGTGGCCATAAAGAATTTCACCACTTGATCGATGAATAGGAGGAAGAGTGTTGGCGCCAGGACACACCCCTGACGGACTCCTCTGGTCACAGGAAAAGTTTCCGTCACCTGTCCTTGGCCACCCCACCTTACCCTCGCAAAATTATCCTCATGAAATTTAATTATGAGGTCAAGTAAGTCTGGTGGACAACCCAATTTTTCCATCACTCCCCACAGTTTGTCCCTTGGCACTAGGTCGAAGGCGGACTTTAGGTCAATGAATGCTGCAAAGATGGTACCGCCGCCAATCAAGACCACTTTCCAATAGATCAGGCATAATCTAAACACCTGATCAATGGTGCTTATGCCCGATCTAAAGCCCGCCTGCATAGGAGATAATATGTCCTCAGATTCGATCCAGCCCTGAATCCGTCCCAAGATCATGCGAGCAATGATTTTTTGGATGGAGTCAATGAGACAAATAGGGCGATAATTCCCTGGCTTGGACCTGTCTCCTTTTTTGAATATTGGTATAATCTCGGCTCCCCTCCATGAATGGGGAATCGTAGCTCCTTTAGCTAGTGAGTTGGCTATCATGGTTATATAGGGGAGCCACAAGGCTGGGTTTGATTTAAACAGATCCGCTGGTATGAGATCCATGCCCGGAGCTTTCCCTCGCAGGGTCAAGCCCAAGGCCAGCTCAGCCTCTGATACTGAAAAAAGGAGTTTCTTCCCGTGGGTATATAACAGAGATGTCGTACCCGCTGTTGTTATGCATTTAGAGTTGTCATCTCTGAATTGGGCAGAATAGAACGCTACCCATTCCTCTCGGGGCACATGGTTAGCTGGGGAGCTCGAGTCTAGATCCTTCCCCCACTTAAGTAGGTCCCAGAATTTTTTCTGATTGTTCGAGGTGGAGGCATCCAGGAGATCTGACCAGAACCTGTCCTCCCACTCCCGTTTGGATTCCCACTGGGTTTTTCTATAATGAAGCCTAGCCGCTTTAACTGCACCCATGTCACAGGATTTTATAGCTTTGATGAGATCAGAATGGGCCTCCCTACATTTTTTATTATTTATTATTCTGAGGAAGGGGGTTGGTTTTAGCGGGAGTATTCCGACAAGGGAGGGAAAGGAGGGATTTTAGATGGGCAAAACAACTAATGTGAAGATTGATAACATTGTTTGCTGAGTCCGAACTTTTCCCCAGCAGGTCAATAGTTAACATGTCATTATACACATTTTTGGCCATTATATTAGCATTGTCCCATAGAGATTCATCCTCCATAATCTTAGACCATTTCAGCCTCCTCCTGTCGTTAGTCAGCAAAGCATCCCCTGCTTGTGAGGAAGTGGGCTCCACTGGGCTTTTTATATCTGGCAGTTTCAATGATGTTAGCAGTGGATTGTGGTCACTTTCTGGGCGCTGTATTACTACCATGTCCACTACTGAAGACCAGTATTCCATTTTCAACAAAGCATAGTCAATGCTGCTCCGCCTTAGGCCATTATCAAAGGTACAATTAGCTTCTTTATCCGACTTTGTGCGGCCATTACATGCTCGGAATCCCCTGTTTAAACAAAGGGCCATCCAGTTCACTGCCGCCTCAGTTGCTTTAGCCATTTTATCAACCATCAAATCAGGAATGTCCCAAGCAGCGTCCTCAGCCAAGCTCCAATTGTCCCCCATATCAAACAATGGCTCTATGGTGCAATTAAAGTCTCCAGCTAAGAGGGTAACATTCTCACAACCAATTTCAACAAGTTTATGGTCGATAAAATTCAGCAACGGCGGGCTACGGCCACCAGGAATGCCTCTCGCATATATATTGAAGATGTACAGATCCCGTTTCTTGGCCTTACTCAGTTTAATTGAGAGGAGGTCCAAATGCTGGACATGTAACTCTGTTGGATAAAGACCCAGTGATTGCTTCACCCAAATCAATAGGCCACCTGAGGCAGGCCCTTTACCCCCTTTCGTCGCCGGCTTAAAAAAATTGACATAGCCCATCTTGAAGACTGGTTCAGTTGCCCAGGTTTCTTGGAGCAAGATAATGTCATACTTGTCCACAAATTCCAACCAATCAGCAGAAGACATGCGGGCCTTAATTCCTGCGATATTCCAGGATAGAATTGTCAGGCTGTAAAAAGTTGAAGCCACAGGGGGAGGATGCGTGGATGAAGCCTACTTTCGCCTACTATCCCTTTTGTCCTCCATTTGTATGGGAGCCGTATTTATAATAACCTCCGGAGCTTTTTTAGGTGCAGGAAGATTATTCCCCATTATCACTGAGCCTCCCCCCACTACATCTAGATAATCGATTGAGTGCGAAGACTCCACTCTGCACCCTGTTGTCCCATGACCTACATCTATAGCCGGGGAAGACCTGCATGGTACTGTATGGAGTCAATCTACGGCCTCAAGGTCATAGAGGGGAGCATAGTGATTAAAAAGGAATGGGTGTTGGCGGTCAAGAGGAGTTAAAGCCAGGGGATGACTTGTAGCTGGGGGCTGTCGGGAGTTAAAGTATGATTGATAGGCCCTTTGCCTATGAGGATAGAAATACGTTAGGGCCAGAGTTTGGACGTCCCCCTGCCTGGCAAATCTAGCTTTTCTTCGGATGTTATCTACCACCCATGGGTCCTTAAATGAAATCAAGATGCAATCTCCCTCCAAATCCTTGGTCCCATGTCCCACCCAATCCACTCTTCTTACGAATAGAATTTCAGTCGGAGAGGAGGGGGGTAAGGGTCGATTTTTATTTAGCCAGAAGATTACTTTGTTACGGAGATCCCCATACGACTCCTTACTGCCTGGTTTTAGTGGGGCAACACCTGTCAAAACTATTGTGTGTTGTGTAGCTTCAGCCGGTAGGTCAGCGCGAGGGGTGGTAAATCTACTATGTCTCCCCTCCTTATAGTTAGAGTTACCTCGATTATCGGTTACACCTCTGTGTGACGGGGCTGGGGGATGGGCAGGGTTTGTTTTAACTAGAGGGGGTGGCCCTGTGCTTTGATGTACACAAGGATTTTGTTTGTCATTAGCCTTTGTCCTGGGTGCCTGCATTAAGGTATTCACAATAGACTTGGAGTGTGTTACTTTTTGCTTGTCCCCCCCTGTGGGCATATTAGTATTTGGCCTTGAAGTGCTTTTATGGACAGGGTTGCTCAATGCGGTATTATTACTGACTGAGATATTTGGGGTTGGTTGTGTTTTGCTAGCTTCTATGTGGGTGGTGCTTGTAAGTTTTTGTAGCATAGCATGGTTTGAGTTGATTACAACCTCCAAGCTATCGATTTTTGATGTCATTAACCTTGTTCGCTCCAAAACAGGTAGTAACAAGGTTTTGAACATAGCCTCCATTTTTACCAACAGTAGTTCATCGCTGTTGAGGCACGTGGGGCAGGTGTTTGAAGAGCCTAGTGTACTAAGGGAGGGGCACAGCATATTTGGGACCGCATGGGCATTTTGTATGTTGGAAGGAAGCTCGGAGCCCTGGCTCCCTTTACATGTAGCATCTTTTATTTTTAAAATCTTACGCACCCGCCCCCCGACAATCTAGAGTCATGTTTTCTCGTTTTTGGGTTAGGGACAGAGTGTGTATTTAGAGAATCAACGGCATCATCTGCTTTAGAGACATTAAATGGTAAGTATCCAGATAACTGGCTAAGTTCAACCCCCCCCGCTAATCGGTAGATCGTCCCCCTGACTAACTTGTGAGTCATCTATACTATACCCCTCTTCCTCAGGAATGGGAGCAGTTGGGCTCACCCCCACGCTTTCTAGATGGTCAATGGCGTCCGTGGAGGAGTTTTGAACGCAGTTAAAAGCGGCGTGCGCAACAGGGCTTGAGATGGTAGCCAAACCCCCCAGTGATTAGCGCTTTCCACTGATAAGGTCGAGCGAAAGTCTTTTTTCGACCATAGCAATTTCTTTCTCCATTTTTCCCGAGGCCCGGGTGATGAAAGCGTCAAGGGGGCCTGTGACAACTCCATTAGTGGTGTGGATTTGAACGGTTCGTTCTTTACCTGATCTTAATGTCATTGTGAAAAATTAAGTTGGATGAAGGGTCACACAGTTACTTACAATCCAACCTTGCAGTACCCAGAGGCAAACAGTTGTGTACTAAGGCACGCCGCCTACCTTAGGTGTCTTCCGGACAGCCAAGGGGGGTGGGCTCGGGCCGGACTCTGCCGTACTCGAACGGCCTCAAACGGCCCGCTCTTTGCCCGGTCTTCGCCTCGGTCGCTCCCTCGCTGCGGATACTCCGTCCTGTAAAATAGGGCAAGGCAGGGGGCGTTGCCGGCAGGGAGAGCGGCGGCAGGTGTAGCTCGCAGGGACTCCTGGACAATGGAGTCCCTGCTAGGCTGCTCGCAGCCCTGCCGGTGAACAAGCAAGTTTTAAGGGTGTTGGGCTCCACTCTACTCTATCGCCCCACAGGATGTTCTCGGGCGCAGCGGGACCCGCGGAGCGGGTCCGGCAAGTCGTTGGAGGGTCCGGTGAAGGGTCCGGTGAAGAGACCGGTGGCAGCCAATAATCCGGTAACAGCCTCCCGCAGTGCTCAGTAGATCCGAAATGGTTTCCCGCTTGATGGAGGAGAACGCTGCACTTTTGATCTGCAGTCAGGGGGCGTTGCCGGCAGGGAGAGCGGCCGCGGAGCGGGTCCGGCAAGTCGTTGGAGGGTCCGGTGAAGGGTCCGGTGAAGAGACCGGTGGCAGCCAATAATCCGGTAACCATTATCAAAATGGGGTAACCCAAAAAACGGTTGTTGGACCTAGGTGATCAATATTATTAGAAAAAACAGTGGCCCAACCCGAGATTGATTGTTAGCTCAATGAATCATGTGCTCACAGTTAATCATTTCTCATGACTGGATGAGTATTAGAATTAATCTCCTGAACAAATACTATTGATTAAATCTACAAGAGGAGATTAATTCTAATTCTCATCCAATCTCGGGTTGGGCCACTGTTTTTTCTAATAATAATCCGGTAACAGCCTCCCGCAGTGCTCAGTAGATCCGAAATGGTTTGTCTATAATTGCCAGGTTGGTGTCTCGGTCCCTTTTTGTGTATTGGATCTACGATGCTCCCCTTCCAAGATTTTGGCATTTCCCCTGTCTTTAGAATAAAATTAAAGAGGGGAGAAAGCACCGTACTCCATCCCTTAGGGTCAGCCTGAAGGACCATGATTGGAATTTGATCTGGGCCTGATGAAAACTTTTTGTTGACCAGGTTTCTTGTAGCGCAATTATAGCGGGTTGATTTTTTACGAGCTCAATCATTTTTTCTTTTGTTTTCCCTGCTATATTCCAGGATGATATCGATAGGCCATTGTTAAACAGAGTGATTCTTGTTCAGGACTTGTTTTTTGTTGTTCAGAGTCTCTGCGATCCATAACCATGACTGATCGACTCTTGCTGCATCCTTTTTTTGGGTACTTTGGCTCCGAATTTCCCTTTCTCCGTCCTTTACGGAAATAAATAGATTTTCTGCTCCATCTTCTATGTCCTTGGTCATTTTATTTGACTGATGGGGAACTTTTCGTAATGATCCCCTATGCCGATTTCTCAAGTTACAGTCTGTAGTTTTCTGTACTGAGGTCAAATCGTAGCCACATTTGTAATTCCAGGCAGCACAGGTGACCAAAATTCTACCATGGCGGTTTTCATGTTTTCTTTATCCGGAAAGGTTACTAAGTTAATTTCTTTTCGTGTTAAGGTTTGTAGCGGCAAAATACTTTGCAGGAGATTAATGATTCGGCCTCGATTGAGAGGGGCCTCATCTGTGGGAAAGAGCTCTGTTATTTGTAGGCGTGTTGATATTATCTCCTCCTGCGGTGAGTATTTGTTTTGATGAACTTCGGGTCCTTTGAAGTAGACTTTTAATGCTGGGCTTGCCGGGTCGTAAAGGAAGTCTTTTGCCCTTGGGTTTAACGCGGAGCTTTGTTGTGGGTTTTTATTTTCAGATTTTACCGTCGAGTTTCGATTTTTTATCTTTGATGGCGTAGGCGATTTTGTACTTTCTTCATTGTCTAACTGGATATCAAGGGAAGCAGTTGACTTCTGGAATTTGAGTTTTTGAGCTTTCTTCTTTTTAAATCTTCTTAGCGGCTTTCCCCTTTTTTTCTTTACCTCCACTTCTTTCTTTCTTATGTTTTTTCTATTTTGTAAATCCTGCGCGTCCTCACTATTTAAGTCAATGCTATCCTTTATTTCTTGATCCCCGGCAGGACTGATCGTAATATGTTTGTTTTTGATATTCCTAAATATAGGATATTGGTTAGGCTCTCTGTTGTTTTCTTCTTTAAAGAGTTTCCTTAGGGAATATACGATAGTTTCACACTGGTTGCTCATAGTTCCCTTGTATGATTTATTCCCTGTTTGTGTTCCAAATTCTCTTTTACCCGGAACTAGATGGGTACTGATGGTTTTGATATCACTTGTTGCTTCTAGATTGCTAGCAGATGTTCCTTTTGTTTTTATTGACTCAGTTTGTTCTTTTTTCCTCTTTTCTTCTACTAGGAACTTTAAAATTCCTATTTGCACATTGAGTGTTTGATCCGAATTCTCCAAAATATTGCCTAAATGGGCGAGGACCGAGTCCAGGATTTTTTGCAATGTGAAAAGAGAATTAGACACTGGAGTATAATTGTTCGTTAAGCTGGCAGTCTTAAACATAAAGAGATCTGGTGAATATTCCAGGAGGCCTTCTCGATCCGAGGATTTTAGTAGCGTGCTATTGTATATGTCATCAGGCTCTATTTGTGGCCCGAGATCTTTGTCTCCGTCCTTGGTGATGGTTTCTGGCCGTATGGGGTTATAGTCTGGGCTGTGTTGAATATCTGATAATCCCAATACTATTTGGCCAGTTCATTCTATTTCCAAAGGTAAGTCCACCAGCTCCGTTAGAGTGGTTTTTTGATCAGCCTCGGGAGTTTTTAGTGAGTGTTCTTTGGGGTGGTCTTGTATAGTTCCCACTTCATTTTCCCCATCCTCCTTTATAACAGCTACTATAACTGAGTTTGATTGATTTTTTGCTATTTGTCCAGGCTGTTGGGATAATGCCTCAGTGAGTGTGGACCCTTTGATATCCTTAGGCAGCCTTAGGTAGCCTCTGCCTCTGCCTCTGTCTCTGTCTCTGTCTTGGGGACCTCTGTCTCGGCCGCCGTCTTACTTGTTCCCCTGGGTGGCTCTGAGGAATGGGGCACAGATGTTCGAGGGGTCGGGGGGCTGCTCGGCAACTTGGCTTGCTGTTCGCCGGGATATCTGCCGGCAGTCCGCGCCGCGCTGCACTGGGTGAGGAAGCCGCCGGATTTTGTGAGCGGCTCGGAAGGGTGCCCAGAGCAGCTCAGCGCTAGTGCCCAGATCTCGGCGGGCTGCGGGCTGCCGCAGCAGTGTGGATCTTTGCTGGCGGCTCGGCGGCGAACGGCGGGCGGCTCGGTTTGGCTTTTCCAGACGGTCCGCAAGCCTCCCGACTCCCGACTCCTGCTCCTCTCCTCTCCTCTCCTCTCTGGTCGCGGTTCAGACTCGCTGGTTCTGGTTCTGCTCTCGTGCGCCACCTAGTTGCTAGAGCACACCAATGCTTGAATTTAGCATTGACCATTGAAAAATACAGCAGCATAAAAGATGGCAACTTATACATGGTGACGAAGTAGTGTACGCATAAGCCTATGCAGATACATCCCCACTATGGCACTCCAATTGGACAAGAAATGTCTTTCAATGGTTGATTATTCCAAATTTTAAAAATTTATTGAAACAACATATTTTTTCATATGGTCGATATTTCGTTCATATCAATCCAATTTGATTATTTTCAGAATGAGGAACATTCAAGGTGTATAACTCCACTCCGATGCATTTCGGGCGGTGCCCTTTCTCAAGGAGTGCTAGGAAGAAGACAAAGTGGTGTTAGAAAAGAAGAGTGAGGGGCGCTGTGATGAGCTGAATCTTTTTAAAGTGCCTATCAATGAGTGAGGACATTTAGACTTAATTTAATGACGGGGGGCGAGTGATGGAAGGTGCCAGCTAGTAATACAAATGGGATGTGAATTAACGATATCAGGGCGTGAATGGCGGGCGTTACAACGTGGCAAGCTAACAAGCGGTAAATGACTTACTTGAGATTTAATGTAACGCGGAGCGTTACTGACAGGTACTGGAACGGGTGATAGACGCTAAACGCGGGAGGTTCAAGTTAAAGAAAATTAACCTGAAAGCGTGAAATAGAAAGGAGACTGGAGGACGGAACGAGATAGGCTGGAAACCGGACTTAGGATAGGAGGAGGTTGTAGCGCCATCTTGGAGTGGAGAAAATGTGAAGGGGACGGATGAGGATCTGATAAAGGATATGGGAAAAAAATGAAACAAGGAAAAGTAAATGAAACTTGGGCAATAAAGAGACAATATAATGCAATCTGACACATTACAAGTAACAGCTATAGTCAAAGCGGTCATTAAGGCCAAAAGGCTTTTAGGTCTGTAGGCGGAACATCCATTCGAGTTCTCTTTTTAAGAGTTTGTTGTTGTCAGTTCCTTCTTTTTTATTGACGATTTCGAGAATGATAAATTGCAGTTGGGCAATAGTGTGACGGGCTTCCAAAAAATGCATGGCTATGTTGGATTTAGTGTTTTTGAGTCGAATGTTTGATTTGTGTTCATTCAGACGTGTTTTGATTTTTCTTTCTGTTTTGCCAACATACAGTTTGCCGCACGGACATTTCAGGGCATATATAAGGTTACAAGAGTCACATGTCCCATTCACTTGTAATTTGATGGCGTTACCTTTCATCGGGTGATGGATGATATTGCCTTTAATAACGCAGTTACAATGGCTACAATTAAGGCAAGGTTGGGTACCTTTGTAATTTTGAGCTATACAGGTTGGTTTGGATAATATCTCTTTGATGTTCTTACTTCTTGTGTGTGCAAACAAAGGTAAAGGTTTAAACATGTCACCAAAGTCTGGTTCAACTTGAAGGATAGGCCAGTGTTTAAGAATGATTCTTTTGTAGATGTTGCTGACTGTTGAGTACTTTGAGTACTTTGATACCAAAACCATTCGTTGTTGTTCCTTAATAGGTTGTTTAGTGAGAGCCTCTTGTCGTGATATTTGTGCCACACGAATTTGTGCCTCAGATAGAACTTGTGTGGGGTATCCTCTGTCCAAGAATCGATTATGCATTTCTTGCATGCGTGTTTTCATGGTGTCTTCATCGGACACTATACGTTTGACACGTAATAATTGAGAGAAAGGCAAGTGCTTTTTAAGGGACTCTTGGTGGTAGCTCTGATAATGCAATGTGTTGTTCCGATCAGTGTTTTTTCTGTGAAGATCAGTGGTGATGCCAGTTGAGGAGATTTTGATATTGACATCCAAAAATGTTATTTTTGAATTGCTGATCTGCCAAGTTAGCTTAATGCGTTCATCCTTTGAATTGAGGTGATGAAGAGATTGTTCAAGAGATTCTTTGGAGTCCGTCCAGACGAAAAATAAATCGTCGATGTATCTGACATAAAGTTTAGTTTTTTCTTGAAAGTTGATATCGCCGTAGATGTGTGTTTTCTCAAAGTTTTCCATATATATATTGGCATATGTGGGGGCAGCACAACTTCCCATCGCCATTCCCGATAGCTGTAGAAACCATTCGTTGTTGACTTGAAAATAGCTGTGGTACAACGTGCATACCATTAATTCCATCAGAAAAGATTGCATAGGATTCTCAATGTTGCTGTGTAGTAAGGCTTGCTCAATGGCTTCAATGCCGCCCTCATGCGGGATGGATGTATATAGAGAGCTGACGTCAGCTGTACACAGTATGTATGAATTGTTGTCATCAATTTGAATATTAGCCAACTTAAGTAAGAATTCAGTTGTGTCCTTAATATAGCTGGTAGCCTTTGTAACAATTGGTTGCAAATAGCGATCTATAAATTTGCCTGTTGGCTCATGGATCGAACCCTTGGTGGATACTATCGGCCGAAATGGGGGATTTTTGAGATCCTTATGTATTTTAGGGCTCATGTGTATGGTAGGGCTCCTTGGATGTTCAACCAGCAAAAAGTTCTTAGTGCGCTCTTGGATAATGTCTTTATGTCAGATACATCGACGATTTATTTTTCGTCTGGACGGACTCCAAAGAATCTCTTGAACAATCTCTTCATCACCTCAATTCAAAGGATGAACGCATTAAGCTAACTTGGCAGATCAGCAATTCAGAAATAACATTTTTGGATGTCAATATCAAAATCTCCTCAACTGGCATCACCACTGATCTTCACAGAAAAAACACTGATCGGAACAACACATTGCATTATCAGAGCTACCACCAAGAGTCCCTTAAAAAGCACTTGCCTTTCTCTCAATTATTACGTGTCAAACGTATAGTGTCCGATGAAGACACCATGAAAACACGCATGCAAGAAATGCATAATCGATTCTTGGACAGAGGATACCCCACACAAGTTCTATCTGAGGCACAAATTCGTGTGGCACAAATATCACGACAAGAGGCTCTCACTAAACAACCTATTAGGGAACAACAACGAATGGTTTTGGTATCAAAGTACTCAACAGTCAGCAACATCTACAAAAGAATCATTCTTAAACACTGGCCTATCCTTCAAGTTGAACCAGACTTTGGTGACATGTTTAAACCTTTACCTTTGTTTGCACACACAAGAAGTAAGAACATCATAGAGATATTATCCAAACCAACCTGTATAGCTCAAAATTACAAAGGTACCCAACCTTGCCTTAATTGTAGCCATTGTAACTGCGTTATTAAAGGCAATATCATCCGTCACCCGATGAAAGGTAACGCCATCAAATTACAAGTGAATGGGACATGTGACTCTTGTAACCTTATATATGCCCTGAAATGTCCGTGCGGCAAACTGTATGTTGGCAAAACAGAAAGAAAAATCAAAACACGTCTGAATGAACACAAATCAAACATTCGACTCAAAAACACTAAATCCAACATAGCCATGCATTTTTTGGAAGCCCGTCACACTATTGCCCAACTGCAATTCATCATTCTCGAAATCGTCAATAAAAAGAAGGAACTGACAACAACAAACTCTTATTAAAAAGAGAACTCGAATGGATGTTCCACCTACAGACCCAAAAGCCTTTTGGCCTTAATGACCGCTTTGAATATAGCTGTTACTTGTAATGTGTCAGATTGCATTATATTGTCTCTTTATTGCCCAAGTTTCATTTACTTTTCCTTGTTTCATTTTTTTCCCATATCCTTTATCAGATCCTCATCCGTCCCCTTCACATTTTCTCCACTCCAAGATGGCGCTATAACCTCCTCCTATACTAAGTCCGGTTTCCAGCCTATCTCGTTCCGTCCTCCAGTCTCCTTTCTATTTCACGCTTTCAGGTTAATTTTCTTTAACTTGAACCTCCCGCGTTTAGCGTCTATCACCCGTTCCAGTACCTGTCAGTAACGCTCCGCGTTACATTAAATCTCAAGTAAGTCATTTACCGCTTGTTAGCTTGCCACGTTGTAACGCCCGCCATTCACGCCCTGATATCGTTAATTCACATCCCGTTTGTATTACTAGCTGGCACCTTCCATCACTCGCCCCCCGTCATTAAATTAAGTCTAAATGTCCTCACTCATTGATAGGCACTTTAAAAAGATTCAGCTCATCACAGCGCCCCTCACTCTTCTTTTCTTACACCACTTTGTCTTCTTCCTAGCACTCCTTGAGAAAGGGCACCGCCCGAAATGCATCGGAGTGGAGTTATACACCTTGAATGTTCCTCATTCTGAAAAGAATCAAATTGGATTGATATGAACGAAGTATCGACCATATGAAAAAATATGTTGTTTCAATAAATTTTTAAAATTTGGAATAATCAACCATTGAAAGACATTTCCTGTCCAATTGGAGTGCCATAGTGGGGATGTATCTGCATAGGCTTATGCGTACACAACTTCGTTATTTTCAGTAGTGTTTCAGTCGGAGACACTACCCACTAGTGCACCCACCACATTGTTCAACTGAATTTTGAACCTATTCAACCATCGCAGTGCACCGCCTACTACTTTTTCAACTTATACATGGTGTTCATGGACCTTAGCGCGGCGTTCAACTGCGTGGTCCATGACAATTATAGGACATAATGGAGATGATGGGGGTTGAACTCGCTATCTTACATTTTATTAGGCAATCATATGTACATGCAACGGCTTCAGTGCATTACACTAAATCGTGAGATTGAACACACCTTTTTAAAATTTCCAAATGAGTAAGACAAGGCTGCGTCCTAGCCCCATTTCTCTTCTCCTTATATACAAATGGAGTGGAGAAGGAACTCACAGTGGCTGATAGGGATGTTCCCCTCTACGAAAACCAAATGTTACCGATACTGTTCTACGCAGATTATGCGGTTTTAATTGCAAGAACGGGGATCAGGCTACAAAGGCTTATAAAAGCGTAAAGGCTTATAAAAGTGTATGTCTCTTTTATGGACTCCTTATAGCTAAAAGTACATCATTCTAAGTCTTTTATAATTATAGCTGGGGGTACTAAAAGAGACAAAGTCCCGCATTTTAGCGCGGATGCAGGAAAAATTGAGGTCGTAGACTCTTTCCCCTATTAAGGTATCCTTTTCGATATAGATCTGTCATGGACAAAACTGATGGAAGGAAGGAGGCTGGTGATGGAGAGGGGTATCACTGCCGTAAAATCTTTTGAAAAGAAACTTGGTGCTAAACCCGTACTGCCAATAACAAACATATACCAGGCTAGAGTGAAAGCAGCCGTGACCTATGGAGCAGGGGTCTGGGGTACGGTCGCATCTACACCACTACAAATTATCGAAGATACATTTTTAAAATCTGTGGTGGGCCTTCCTTTGTCTTTTATGAAGGGGATTTTACATACGGAATTGACCCTCCCTTACATATCAGATCATATACAACTAGCCCCACTTCTCCTATGGCATTCTGTATGGAGAGGAGATACAGTACCTCTGACCCAAATGGTAATTAAGAGCTGTTTAGAGAAGGACAACTGGAAAAGATCTATGTTGCTAAGCTACGTGGAGTCAGTTTTAAAAGACATAGGCCTCAAAGACTTTTTAAAGATCCCCTGGCTTGTAAGAAGGTGTCTAAGCAGAAAGTCATTTCTACCTTTAAGTTGATGGCTAAATACGAGCGTAGGGAATACCATATAGAGAAACGTGCAGCAAAGGTTTATCACCTTAACCCACCACTAATGGAGGGAGATTTCTCCTACTTAGCCAATATAAATAGCGTGCAACATAGATTTATATTGTTAAGATTCCGCACTAATTTGATTCCCCTAATGCTCGGTTATCCTGAAAAAACGTATAATCACTCCAATCTAAGTATGTGCCCATTTGACAATTTATCACCCCAAACTGAACTGCATCTGGTTTTATTCTGCGGGCTCTATGAGAGCGAAAGGGAAGCCCATCTGAAACCAATTTTAAAGAAAAAATGCTTTAAGCAGTGTCGGGTAGCACTATTCTTTTTAAAAAACACTGCCCGACCCTTAGATGTGCTACTCTGTAGCAACATTCTTATGGACTTGCATGAGGAAAAGGAAGGGGATGATATGTAGTCCACTGAGTTCGATTAGTAACCATAATGTAATTAGATCCACGATATGAAATGTCTTATTCTTTTATACTTTTATGTATTCTCATCTCATTCCAGGATTGCGAAGAAATATTTGGAATTTTAAAGAATAATATTCTGCAACAATATCTTTTTATTGATGTTTTTATATGTGCTTTTATGATTATTTCTAATATGATCGAATAAAGATGATGACTGACTGAAAAACCTAACTCCTCATTATAAGAGATTCGCAACCAGCTGACATAGAATGCACACAAGAAACAAAATCACTTTTACGCAAACCACAACCGAATCACAAGACTTATTGTTCACACTCATTAGTTCAAGCCTGTCTCGATGACAGACACTTACTTTTAATAAAGCACAACCTTTAGGTGACGCCTGCACAGTAGGATTTACACAGAAGGGGACAAAAAATATCTAGTACAGCGATATCTTTTCTAGCGGTTGAGTAAGAGTGTTGTTCTACTCGTGGGAGATACTTGTTTTTATATTTTTATTCTCTGCCTTTAACTCTCTGGAAGAGAAAACAAGCAAGATCTTTGTGCTCCCTGATATGGAGTCAGGGAAAAGTCTGTCTGGAGAGTTAAAAAGAATCAGAAATTAATATATTTTCTACTTGGAATGAACTTAGACTTTGAACCCTGTAAAAGATAAACCAGTATTTGATTTCTGAGCCACCTGGAATGTATTCTTGCTGCTATCCCTACAGGAGTAGGAACAGTTCTGGGCCTGGATGTCTGTGTCCTCACAATGTACTTGGATCTAGCAGTGTGCACATTTTTATTCCAGAAAATGTTTGCAAAGTTTCTGCTTTTCACCATTTGCGATGTCTCCCTGTTTTGCGTTTGGTTTTACCCATGAAAAGCTTTCCTGCAAATTACGAGAATATGCACACACTGAGAACATTTTTGGACTAATTAAACCCAGCTGTGAAGGAAAATGTATGCAGAATATTGTTTACAAGTGTACCTTTTGTAGACTTTTTCTTTGTAATGGCAGATGTGTACAGAATTCCCATCTGCAAATTTATCTATCGCACTTATAATTGTTGCAAAAGTTAATATTTTTAAAGAAATAGGTTGAAAGCGTAAACATGTAACTTCATGAAGTTTCAAAGTTTTTTGTAGACATTTGCAAAGGTAATGAGAAGAAAAACCTTTGCGGCTTCACACTTTAGTGCAGTGCCATGGACAAGCTGAAAACCATAGCCGTATTTCTGGCCTCTTTAGAGTGGGCTCGAGGAGCAGACTCCAGGAGGAGTAGAACCTGAACTGCATTCCTATTCCTCAAGGAATGGGTCAGTATTCATTCCTTCGTGGAGGAGACGTTGGTCTTCTGGTGCTTCCTGGAATGGACTCCTGGTGGGGTTCCTATGAGGTAAAATAATTTGAACTAGGGCTTGGAATGAACTGCACGCCGTTTCTGCAGGTGAAAACGTCTACGGGTTTTCTGTGACTTCAGAAATATGACTGAGTGACCTGGTCTGGGAAGGAAGAGAGTAAACTGGATAACCATGCCCACTGAAGTGGACTTAGGAGGACAAGTGGGAGTCCCTGACCTATGCTCTGAAGATGAAGCTTCCTTTAAAACCAATGCTTCTCTCCTGTTACTAAGGAGGCTCAGTGGGTTACTGCGCTAGCTTAAGAGATCCAATTAACCTTCAGGTGAGATAGTCTATTTCCGCTAGGCCAACTCAGTCTGCCTTCTTTCTTAATTAAACTTAAACATCAACTTATAAAATGCAAATTCTTCGCATGAGATCGTCTTAATAGAATACTTGTGAAATCTACACTGTTCTTATTCTAGCATGTTATACTGAGTAGAAAATACATAAAATGTGTATAATTAACTTCAATCATATATAGCTGTCAGAAGGGGTCTCCCACTCATCTTCATTCAGACTCAGCCATACCATTTCATTGACTTTGAACTTGAAGCCATTTCAGTTTTTTCCCTGACCGTGGCAAGATTTCTTGTCAATAGATAGCAAATATAGGGAAACATCCTTTACCACGCGGATTTTACTCCGCAAGGCTTTAACAACGCGTCCATTACGACGCAAGTCGTAACCACGACTTGCGCTGGAGGGTGCTAGAGGATTAAGAATAGTATATTTACTATTCCAACACCTTCCCTAGTGTCCACGGGGACTGGTGTTAGAATAGTAAATTATACTATTCTCAATCCGCGCCCCCAACGCAAGTCGTGGTAACGATTTACTTGTAAGGGACGCGTTGTTAAAGCACGCGTTGTGATGGTACGCGTCGTACCGTCATACATCCACAAATATAGGTACAGCTATTGAATAGCCTTAAAAAGAAGAAGAATGTCACTTTAGAATTAGTGATTTTGAAGATAGAAGACATTGTTACTGACACATCTTTGCTACAAGTCACTGTAGTAGAGGATGCAGGTTTGAAATGTGAAAGGTATTTTACCATCTAAAATATCTATATGTTCAATCAGTTTCTGAAATCTCTGAAGTTTCAGCTAGCGATTGAGAAGTTGCTGGAAATCACTGGAGTCCTGTTTACATGTAGAGCAGCCCGGTGGCAGTGGGCTTGCTAGCAGGAGCTGAGGGCTGCGACTGTATTTTTAACTTTGCGCTGTCACGCTGACTGCGAGCGGCGACGCGCTCCTAATTAATTTTCGTTTTTGATTGTGTTCTTTTATTTCACTAACCTGTGCTGAAAATTAACAGGTATTTTAACATTCATCTTGCCTCGTAGGGGCTGGCTGGCAGCTGTTTCCAACGCGGGCTTTTAGTGGCTGTGGCCGCCATCTTTGCTTGGGCTGGTTTGCCCAACCCCACCCACGCCACTCCCCCCACGCTGCTCCTCCATTTAAACGTCCCTCATGTGTCAGCGCAGCGGACGAGCGCAGCGGGCGCGCCGTAGGCTCGCCGGAGTCACGCCAGAGTCCAGCCCGTCTGCGCCCGTCCGCGGCAGGCCAGGGCAAGGGGCTCCTCCCCATGTCCCACCGCTGTCATATTCATCACTTGACCTTCTTTCCCATTGGATCTCAGGTACTATCAGCCCGCACGTGTCCAATGTGTTGCAAAACTTACGTCTCCTTTCGAGACCTCCGGCCACTCCACCTACCGCCATACCAAGCTCTTCTCCCTTTCCCTGCACCGCTGCCCCCACTCCCTCCTCTCCTCCTGCCCCACACATGCCGATTTTTAACACCACTGCTACGCTTCTTAACACCAGATCAGCAGTCAGTCATCAGTATGAGCTACTTGACTACCTCGACACCCATAATCCGGATCTCTTGTTTTTAACAGAGACCTGGCTTAGGGCCGACTCCATACCCAATGTCTTAGCCGCACTTCCTCCCTCATACTCCATCATCCGAGCGGACCGACCGGAGGGTAGAAGAGGCGGTGGAGTGGCCCTGATAGCTCATACTGATTCCCACTTTCAGATCCTTCCTTTTCCCCCCATTTCTGAAGTCGACTGCTTGATAATTCGCGCTAACTCTTATTCGGCCCCCTTCACTGCTGTTCTCATTTATCGCCCCCCCCCACTCCACTCCCACTTTTGTCTCCAGCCTCCAGGATATTCTCGCAACACTGGTCGTTAACAACTTGTCAGTTCTGGTGTTGGGCGACCTTAACTTCTGGCCCAATGATCCGGCCGAAAGCCCCCTATCCAAAGAATTCACTGACCTTATGACCAGCCTCAATTTCATCCCCCATGTTCATAGCCCTACCCACGCGCATGGCCATTCACTCGACCAGGTCTGGACCTTGAATATCTCCATCACTCCCCCTACTATCTCCCCCTGTTCCTGGTCGGACCACCTTTTAATTTCCTTCTCCCTTGCCTTAGCTCCAGCAACCAAACCCCCCCTTCCCAAGAACACCTGGGTTAGAAAATGGGGTAAGGCAGACATGTCATCTTTCTGTTCATCCCTAGCCAATTCCTGCCCCGACCTTTCAGGCCTCGCCGCCCCGGTCCAAATGGCAACTATCGATGGCTGGCTGACCCAGGCAGGCGACGACTTTGCCCCCCTGAGGCGGATCACGGTCAAGCGAGCCCATGCTGCTAACCATTGGTTCACCCCTGAGCTCAAGGAGAAGAAACTGGCCGCACACAGAGCGGAGCGTGCATGGAGAAGAGACTACTGCCCCGCCAAAAAAATCACTTATCTCTCCATGCTCAAGGCATATAAGCAAGGCATCCTTGATGCTAAGACCCTGTTCTATTCTAACAGGATATTGGCAGCAGAATCCCAAACTAAAGAAATTTTTGCTACGGTACACGAGCTTGCCTCATCTAATAGAGCCACGGCCTCGATCCCCCCTTCCCAAGCGCTTTGCGACTCACTCAACGATTTTTTCGTCGACAAGGTCGCAAAGATTAAGGCCAACATCCCTCTCCCTTCCCCCACCTTCACTAACCCTTCCCCACCTGCTGCTACTTCCAAACTCACCTCCATTCCCCCCTTGACTAAGGCTACGCTTTTTCCCCTGCTCCACAAGGTAAAGTCAGGCTCTCCCCTAGACTTTGCCCCTGCCTATATTTTGAGAGAAATCTTCCTAAATTGCCCTACCCCTCCCCTCACACTTCTGAACGATTCACTTAGTAATGGAGTGGTCCCCACTGCTCACAAATTCGCGGCTGTTATCCCCATCCTAAAAAAGCCCGGTGCCGACCCTTCATCCCCCTCTAATTATCGTCCCATCTCCCTTCTGCCCTACCTGGGCAAGGTTCTAGAAACCCATGTTACCAGCACCCTGAGCACCTATGTGGAAGCTAACCACTGCCTCTCCCCCCGGCAGGCGGGTTTTCGCCCCCTCCACTCTACGGAGAAGGTGGTGACCTCAGTGATGGACAGCCTACGCGAGGGCATTGACACCAACCTCCCGCAGGCCCTCATTCTCTTAGACCTGTCCGCCGCGTTTGACACGGTGGACCACTCCACCCTCCTCATCCGTGTCAGAGCGGCGGGCATAGAGGGCCTGGCCCTCGCCTGGCTCGAGTCCTTCCTGAGTGATAGGGCTCAGGCGGTCCACCTAGCTGGTTTCACCGCTGCCTCTCGTAAGGTTGTATGTGGAGTCCCCCAAGGTTCCTCACTCTCCCCTCTTTTGTTTAATTTATACATCTACCCCCTCATTTTTATGTTACAGCAGCTCGAGGTCACGGTGTTCAACTACGCCGATGACCTCCAGCTAATTTTCAACCTTTCCCACTCTTCCTCCTCTTCCCTGAACGTCCAATCCGTTATGCTGTTCATCCAGGATTGGATGAACTGCAACCACCTCAAACTCAATCCGGACAAGACGGAGTTAGTCTTGACCGGAGGTGGTTGCAGTCCCTGGTCCCCCTCCCACTGGCCTTCCTCACTTGGTGCCCCTCCGCTCCCTGTCCCCAAGGTCAAAACCCTTGGTATTATCTTGAACTCCTCACTTTCCGTTCATTCACAGGTCAATTCGGTCGTCTCTTCCTGTTTCTTCTCCCTTAGAACTATCAGGAAGATCTCTCGCTTTTTCTCTCTACCTGCCCTAAAGATCATAGTGATGGCCATGGTGCTCTCGCGCCTTGACTATGGCAACATCATTTACAATGGCGCCCCAGCCTACGCCATTCACCGTCTGCAGCTAGTGCAGAACCAGGCTGCCCGCCTGATTCACGGCCTGCCCAAATTCCATCGAGCTACTCCCTTACTGCAGGCCCTGCACTGGCTGCCGGTGAAAGAGCGAGCCTTGTTCAAGCTTGGCTGTACCACCTTTCAGGCCAAAATGGGCACCGCCCCGGAGTTCATCTGCTCCGCCATCAAGCCCTACACGCCGGGTAGAGAGCTTCGATCCTCCTATCAGGCTCTGCTAACCACCCCCCGTTTCAGAAAGAAAAAGGCGGGCGGAACAAAATTTGCAGTTCTCGCTCCTGTGTTCTGGAACTCCCTCCCGACGGAACTCCGTGGGACACCCTCTTACACTGAGTTCCGGAAAGGTCTTAAAACTCTGCTCTTCTCCCGAGCCTATAATGTCTAGATTCCCTCCGCCCCTGTTTGCCTCCTCGCAATTCAAAAGCGCCAAGAAACCGCGTGGTAAAAGTGCGCTATACAAATGTTTTTTTTTTAAATTCAAATTCAGAGTTTGAACTGTATATAGATATATGTATGCGTAGGTTAGGTGGAAAAAGGCTATATCTCAACATTACTCTATGAAAAATACATTTTCCTTGCACACAAATAATAACTTTCACCCAAACGTCAAATAAGTTTCCAGTACTCAGCAAGTAGAGAACAAACCAGATCTTTAACCTACTTATACCATGGCAAAGAGTTCCGATAACAAAAGCACATTTTAAGTGTACATACAGTTGCACACGATACAATTGCAGCGCTATCCTACATAGGTCCAATGCATTTCCGCCACTGAAAAGAAACCATTGTCATTTATTTTATATTTTGGTGCGAACAGCAAAATCAAATGTATTTGCATTATCACCATTTATTGATTCTGTTCGGAAAAAGACATTCATACGTTAGACTCTGGTAAATGAAATTGCTTAGCTACTGTCAAATCATCCCATGGTATCTGCACATTTTTCATATATACGCTTTTCAATAGCTTATGCACTTCATACGAGCATAAATTAAATATTGAGGAAGGGCAGAGTAGTTCAGACAATTTTAGCCACTAAGAACAATTTTAATATGTGCCTAATTGTTATTCTGTGTTAAAAAGTATCAATTCGATTCCAGTAATGTAAAATTTCTTACACTTTTCAAAGAGTGAAAAAGAGTACTTTTGAGTTATATAATAATGAATTATATTTTTGTGTCAAGGGATGAACCATGCAGCTTCTTATCTGATGTCCCTGTTATTACCATATTATTCTATTTCTCGCCCCCTCCACAGGCATCGCTGGAGATTGGAAGAACCACTTTACCGTAGCCCAAAACGAACGATTCGAGGAAGACTACCAAAAGAAAATGGCAGGGTCTGGCCTGGAGTTCAGGAATGAGCTTTAAGAGCCAACCCTCTGCCCCAACCCATGTTTCAGTGCCATATTGAAGCCTTTCATTGAGTTGCAACCAGTAACTTTGGCCAACAGTGTTTGCAGGAATGGACTTTCTTGAAAGTTTCTTATTTTAGATTTGCAGCAGGTTGATTGCTACTCCTGATTTCTATGCAAAATCTGCAGCTTCAGAAGCTTTGAACCTGGATGTCCCCATCAGTAGTTCTGTGGTCCGTGTATGAACAAAATTAAGCTGAGCAACACTGAGTCAAACCCTGGAAACTGGAAAAATGGTTTGACACTGGGGTGGAATTGTTCTCATAGATCCTATTAGCCCCAGACTGGCTCATTATTGATGTACTATTGATATGCTATTGATATGATATGATATTGATTATTGATCTTGAGTTGTTCCAATTTAACATTCCTTACTTACATCAAGTTAGAAATATCTTTAGTCGAGCACACAATCATGAAGAGAGACATTCGTACATTTCCGAAACTCTGCAAGTACTCTCTAATCTTTTCACTTAGCTTCAATAAAAAATCTCCAATAATCTCAGTCCATGTCTTCCTCATCACAGTGCTTAGCACGGGCGTGATCACATTCAAGACACACATTTTGGGTGTAAATTTTGCAAGGTTTGCAACGTGCACCGCTGACTTAATTACTTGGAATGGGAAATAAAACAAAAAGAAAATGTTATTCCTCCATTTTGATATGTGTAAAGAGCTCATTTGCAGATACCTGTAATTTGCGCACCTACCAATGTGATCAGTGCCTTAATGATATTTAGCCATGTCCAGGAGGCAGGATTGCAAAACCTAATTTAGATAAAGTATTTTCCTCTTTAACCCACCTCCATGGTTGACTCTTCTCCTTCTTGAACCCAGTAAAAGATTGAGGAGTTAGGCAAGCAATTATGAAACCAAACCAAATGTAAACACCCAGGAAAACACCGCAAAAAGTGAACTCTATGTGTTTCTGATCAAACAACTTTGTCAAGAGACACAGATGACATGGCTCTCTCCTTCTAGTACCAGGTGTGTGCCAGACACCCAAAGGCAAGACAAGATGGGAGACGGGCTTGGGAACAGTTTTCTCAGACAAACACTGGACAATGGTTTCAGGCCACAACAAGTGGGTATCCCATAGCACGCGCCTTAAATTTACACAATTAGACTACTTCCATCAAACATACCTCTCTCCCCAACGCCTCCACGCGATGTTTCCAGTAACTCTTTCCATTTGCCCTAGGGGCAGATATACAGATGCCACATTTCTACAGACGGTGTGGAAGTGCCCACCTCTGGCAGGCGCCTGGACCCAGGTAATGGAGATCTCTGCAGTGTTTGATTTACAGCTTTCTCTGGATCCAGAATTTAGTTTATTGGAGATCACTAACCGTGCGAAACGCTCTAAGCATTACTTGAAAATGGCGGACTTAGCATTGGCATTATTTAAATGGCTGAAAGCTATGTCTTGGAAAGCAGCTCAGCCGCCTGAAGTCTCAATATGGCTTGGGATGACATAAATGGGTAGTTGCAAAGGCAAGTGCTAGATCGTCAGCCTCCATGGGGCGCGGGGCATCACACTCTAGGACACGTGCAGAAGCTCTTTGACAAATTGCACCCTCCTCCCTGTTGATCTCAGGTATCTCTCCCTGGGCCATCCTCTCCGTCCCCTTGAGACGTAACTGCTGGACTGTTGTGCACAGCAAGGTGTTGCAACCATATACAATACACAATACACCTTCTCACCCACCGCAGCACACCTGAAAGCTGTTAATGTGTACTATGTTTCCTGGACCTCCTCATTATTCTCTGTATGCCAGTGGGGACGTTCCTCCTACCTACTAGCCAATATTGTTTATTTTTGTTAATGATATTGGTGATCTCTAATGGTATTAGCTTTTTATATAATGTTTGGATGTATCAGGTTGTGCATGAATCCCCAATCATTGTAGTTCTCTGAGACCATTGCTTTCTTGTAAGGTTGCTTGATTGCATTCCTCCTTCGAATCTAAGACCTATTGCGGCCTGTCATGTTTCTGTTTGTACCTTGAAAATGCCAATAAGAGATTTAATTAAAAAAAATGATATGGCTCTCTCTTACTGAAGAAGAAAGTAATTGAAAAGGTTCCAGCTGCAGAAAGGCGACCATGGGTTTGCGGTTTGTTCCACTAGAAGGTTGGAGCTCTCAGACTGTCCTGTACTAGGATCAATGATAAGTAAATATTATTCACCTCAAATGATCACACTCCAAGAGGTTATTACTCTATTACAGCAGGTGGAACACATGATAACTCTGGATCTCATGGAGGGGTGCTCCAGTGTGCTGGTGCATTAAGCTCACTGTAAATACCTACCTGGCAAACATTACCGGTTCGAAATGCTCCCAGTCACCATCACATCAGTGCTCAGAGTGCTCACAAAATGCCTGACAGTGGGGGAAGCCTATCAACACAGTCACCAGATATAAAGCTCTTCAGAACTGTCAATGCAATCAGCAGACTTAAGATACTCCACACAGGGTTTACTATCATTGTGAAGAAATCCCACTTGTAACCACAACAAACCCAGAATTTTATGGAATCTACGCTACATTAACTCATGATATTATTTCAAATGCATGTCTTCACATCCGTCCCCTATAAGAAAGTCTAGCACCTAAGTAATCACAAGCTACAGGAGCCTTGGAGGTGCTAATGTTGATGGTGCAGAGGGTACAGTGCAGACGTCACTGGTGGAACAAAACAGATTCATTGTTTGGGAGATCTTTTCTCATAACCAAAGCCACAAGTGATCATTAACCAGAATGCAATTTTGACAACTTGAGAGCATATGCCGGGTACGGCAATTCAGTGCAACTGGTCACACAGGGAAGCACAGTTGCAATACAGTCAGTTGCCACTACAAACATTCAAGACAAATGGCTGCAATAAAAGTTCTTCATTTGCTTGGACAATATCACCATGATGTGCTAGGTTCAGGAGCTAGTCAGAGCCAGGGGAAGCATTTAGAGTTGGGCCTAGCTCCGGCCCCACCAAACTTGTAGTTCCCTCGTTCCACTTAGAGTCGGGGAGGTGCTAGTTCCAAACTTTTGACCAGTTGGCCCACCTGCTAAGCCGAGCCAGATTACAATGAGTCTTTCTGCCCTTTTGAGGGTGGGGTGATCACTCTTTTTCACTGCTTGTGTCCTTCATGTGAGGGACAGGGAAAAGAATAAATGGGCCCTATGTAAGAGGAGAAAGCTTCCTGTTGTGCCATTTACAGATCATTCATAGAAATCCCAGACACACTTTATTAGTTTGTTTTGTCCAATCAAAAACTTTACCAAGCAGGAGCTTTAGATATATATGTACTGCAAAGGTTACCTGCTTGGAAAATCGTCAGCCGTGCAAAGGGTGCTTCCTAGGTGCGAGCTTAATTTATACCACAGAGACAAGGCAAACTGTCCCATCCACTCACACCTTACTCTCCTCAGCTGCAAGCGATTTTCATTTGACTAACTGTTATCCCATTGATGAGCTGGCAGGACAACTGCCAAGAGTGTACACCAACTTTTAGATTACCTAAATGAAGATCATCAAATGACTCACAAATAGGAAATTAAGCCTTACACCAATACCAAGGAGGCGCACCCGACAAATCTGTTTGCCAGTTGCAATTACAATAACATACTCAAGTTACACGTTCAATTGCATACAAGCCTGTCACTGTGGAATGCCCTTTGAATGATTGCTTATGGATATTTCCATGGATCCTTCCTGGACACATTTCTTGGTGCTCCCTCCTGCTGGAGATGTCCATCCATTCGATGTACAACGTTCCCCTCCAGCTGGCTTACTTTGTCAGCAATGGAACCAGCTTCTCAATAACTCTGGCGATTTGGCACCTGAAACCTTAGAAACTGGTAACTTACAGCTTTCAGAAGAATACATGCCTTTCCTTGTTGTTGTGCAAGCATGCTGCCCTACTACCAGTACTACTGCTTGTTTAGCAGCTAAATGTAGGGATGTTCTATACAACTGCAATTCTCTACATCAGGAGCTGCTTAAGTCATTGTTCCAAGATATTGTTCCTTATCTTCTAACTACAAAAGTCCGGCTTGATTCATGCATACCTAATGGGAGATTCGGCGGTAGTCACCACTAATCTACTAAGCAGGCTCTACCCTTCCATTTTTAGAAATCCTATCATGAAGCCTTTTATGGAGGGATTAACTAGGAGTTTAACACATTAAATAGGGTTATCCCACCCAGGACTATCTTTTCTCCCTCTCTTTCGAAGTACTATATTCCTGCCCTCTACAACAACTCACACAGAATGCTCGGTTCCTAGTGGCTATAACTTCTGTTTGTGCAGTTAGTGAGCTTTACGCATTGTTTATGGAAGAGTCATCCCTGCGGGTAAACAAACCTAAGGTAGTTTTGTGTACTCTTCTACACAAAGTTAAATCTCCCTTCCGGATGTATGACGTTACATCGCAAACTTTTACAACGCACACCGTTACAACGCAATTTTTACAACGCAGATACATTTACAACAAATGCTTTTACAACGCATGACATTACATAGCAGATGCTATTACAACGCATGCCATTACAACGTAAGTATAGGTAAGTATATTATTTAAAAAAAAATGTAATTTATTAAAATTTAATTAATTTAATAAATTAAATTATTTTTTAATAATTACTTTATAAATATATATATACTTTAAAAAATAGTTTATTTTAAAAAGAACAATTATTATTAAAGAACTAATATTAAAAAATAATAAAATTATTAAAATTAATTATTTAAATTATTTAAAATTATTTATTTAAAAACTGAACCCTAAAAATACCCGTTACCCTGAACCCTTAAAATACCCCTGTACCCCAAAACCCAAACCTAGCCCTGAAACCTAAAATACCCCTGTACCCCAAAACCCAAACCTAGCCCTGAAACCTAAAAATACCCCTGTACCCCAAAACCCAAACCTAGCCCTGAAACCTAAAATACCCCTGTACCCCAAAACCCAAACCTAGCCCTGAAACCTAAAATACCCCTGTACCCCAAAACCCAAACCTAAATATATACTATTACTTAAATTAATTTATTTAATTTACATTTTTAAAAAATGATTTAAAAAATAACATACTTACCAATACTTACGTTGTAATGGCATGCGTTGTAATTAAGCATGGGCGTAAAATCCGCTCCGATCGCGGATTTTTCGGATTTTCGGCAAATTCGCAATCCGCGAACTCTCGCGAATTTGTCGAAAATCCGTGAATCCGCTCGCGGCGGATTTTTTGCTTGGTTGCGGCGCGCGGCGTGGTGCACGGCGTTCACTTTCCGTCATTTAGCGTTTGCCGAGTTGTTTTTCTTTGCGAGTGCCGCGCCATTTTGGATCTTGCTGCGTGATCCCGCGGGAGTTTGGCGCCCGCGAATACGTAATCGCGGCTTGCCACCTTGCACAGCACACCTCGCGAGAGTTCGCAATTGCGAACACGTAGTTGCGGCGGAAAGGAACAATCTCGCACTCGCGAAATAGAGCTTTTGCAATTCTGCACAAGAAAATCACCAGCAAACAGGATAAACCTTCAGAAAATTATGATTTTTATCAGAATCACTCCTCAGATTGACATTTGCATGGCCTTTTTTTTTGCAAGGAGTCCATTTTTGGGGGGGGGGAGGGAGGAAGGAAGTGCCCCACAGTCTCCAACTTCCTGTTCCTGTCCAGCAGGCTCCTCCCAGTGCTTTGTCCATCTCCTGGTCACTTTCATTTGGATCTGGAGCTAGAAGGATTACTTTTTGTGGGTGCTGCTGGATATTTGGATTTGAGGCCTTTTTGACTGTCTTTGGATCACTTTTGGATTAGAAATCAACTTTCACAAGTAAGTTTGTTTGGGGCATTACAGTTGCTGCAAGTAAAATTTTGGAACTTTTTCAGAACATTAAATAAATTATATTGTGGGTAGCCACAGTATCCAGTAGGACCAGGGTTGGTTAGGGGTGCATGATACAACTGTTTTGTTGAATTTAAACACCATTGAGGCCATGGATGGGCTGGGATTGTGCTGATTTTTGTCGTTTTTTTGGGCCTGCTGATGGGGCCCTTTGCCCAGGGGTGGTGAGTGTTGCATGGGCCTAGTCTTTCTGTGGGGTGTCTTCTTGAATTTAAACATAATTGAGGCCATGGATGGGCTGGGATTGTGCTTATTTTATTGTTTTTTGTCTTTTTTTGGGGGCTGCTGGTGTGGCCTTTTGCCCAGGGGTGGTGGTGCATGGACTGAGTGTGCCTGTGGTGTGGTCTCACTCTCTTTAATGTAAACATCATGGATGGCATTGGATTGTGGTGATTTCTGGCTGTTTTTCTGTTTTTTGGGGGTGTACTGTTGATGTGGACTGGCCATGTGGGTGGTGGTGGTGGCCATCTTGAGTGCTGGCATTAGCTTCATGACCACCACCACCAGTATCGCCGCCTCCTCCAGGTCCCACAGACACTTCAAGTCCCCAGTTTGGGACTTCTTTACTGTTTGTCCAAAAAATCCAAAGTTTGCCATTTGTACCATTTGTAAGCAAGCAGTTAGTCGTGGTAAGCCAGGTACCAACTATGGTACCGGAGGCCAGAGAGGTCATCTTAGGAGACAGCACACTGTCAAATGGTTTGCGCACCTGCATGCGATCAAGAATGGTCGAATTCAAGGAAACGTTGATGTTTCATCTGATGATGACGAGGAGGAAGAAGACGTGTCAAACACTTCCCTTACACCCAGTACCCCTGTCAGCAGCACACCCAATGTGAGGCACACTAAGAGTGTTGGAGCGACTGAGACACCAACGCACAAAAGTTCACCAGCGAGCAAAATTGGGTCAACGAAGTCATTATCAGCCCGTAAATGCTTGGTCCAGGGCAACATTAGAACAATGCTTACTTCAGACGTGCCATATGAACGCAACCACCCACTGACGCGTCTGTATAACACTAAGCTGGCTAAAATGCTAGCTGTGGACCTTCTCCCTTTTTCTTTTGTAGAAGCGGTAGGTTTTCTAGAATTAGTGGCAACGCTCTGCCCTAAATGGAAGGTTCCTAGCCGGTTCTATTTTGCCAGAGTTGCGGTTCCAGCACTACATGAAGATGTGCTGGAGGCGATTGGGGCAGCTTTGCAGAAGAGTGCTGTTCACACAATACATCTGACAACAGACATGTGGACCAGTGGCGCAGGCGCTGATTACATGTGCATCACTGCACACTGGGTCTCTTTTTCAGGTGTTAAAGCAAAGCTAAACGCAGGTGTTGACCCGGACAAAGTTTTCAAAGCTGCTCGGAAACATGCAACACTAGCCATGTTTGGCTTGGAGAAAAGTCACACAGCAGAAAACCTTTTGGAAGAGTTTGACAAAAAGGTCTTGAAAATGCTATCCCCCCAAAAACGCAAGATTGGTTATGTTTCCACGGATAATGGCGCCAATGTAGTTAAGGCCATGTGGCAGGGTGACTATTTTAGAGTGCCGTGTTTGGCGCACTGTATCAACCTGGTAGTTCAAAAATTCTTGAGTGATAAACACAGTCCAGCGTTCGAGGTAATGGCCACCTGCCGCAAAATGTGCAACCATTTCAGCCATTCTTTTAAGGCCCGGAAGCATCTGAGGAGACTGCTACTTGAACGTCAAATGCCAGTGAAAGCACTCATCCAGGAGGTGGCAACACGTTGGAACTCAACCTTCTACATGCTTGAGCGTCTGTATGAGCAGTATACGGTACTCGATCACTATTTCTTCACAGAGGGTACATCTCAGAAGGAGGACATGCGGTTGGGTGCGGCGCAATGGGACATAGTTAAAAGCCTGACAGACATGCTTCGTCCTTTTGAGTTCTTCACGCGTGCAGTCAGCCAGGAGGACTGTAATTTGGGAAAAGCTATCCCATTGTTGTGCATGCTGGAGCACCAACTGATGGCGGTGTCTTCTGAGTTTGAAAAAGATGAAAAAAAAAAGACCATTTTATTTTGTCTGAGAAATTATTAGAGCGCCTACGTGGTGATGAACGTCTTAAAAACATCAAGTCAGAACAGCATTACATTTGTGCTACTATTCTGGATCCACGCTACAAAAAGGCGCTGGCAGGCGAAGCATTCTTTCCTTTTGCTGATGCAGATGTTCAAAAGTACAAACATTGGTTAGCCTTGTCAGCCAAGAGGTTTGAAAAAGAACGGCAGGTTATTGAAGGAGAAGACAGTACATCAGCATCAGCATCAGCAGGCCATCCCCAGTCACAAGAATCCACTTCTGCACCTGTGGCTGGGGCACAAGTGACCTCTCAGCCGTTAAAGGCAACTGGATCATCTGCACCACACACAACAGTAACAGTGGCTGTTGTAGAGGATTGGCTAAGTTTGCTTGGGTATTGTTCTCGAAAAAATGTCAAAGGCACAGCAAAAAGTAAGCAAAGTGGAGGAACCGTTGATGACCTTGAGTCGATGGTGCAGGACTATATGAATGACTCAACAGAGGTCTTTCTTAATGATGAGCCATTGTAGTATTGGCATGGCAAAAAACAATTGTGGCCACAGCTCTCCAACCTGGCTATAAACTATTTGTCTTGCCCACTCGCAAGTGTGTCTTCTGAACGTGTTTTCAGTGCTGCTGGTGGCATTGTAACTCCCAAACGGAGCCGCCTCTCGCCCAAAAATGTGGAGCGGCTGACAATGATCAAGATGAATCAGCACCTCATACCACCAGATTACAAAGTACGAGAAAGCACGTCGCATGAAGACGAGGAGGACGGCAACGTAGATGAGGGGATTTGTTCTCTGTTCGGTGGCACTGACCTCATCCTGCCTGAATTCGCAGAGTATGATGACGAAATCTTCTTCTTATTCCCTGACACCGAGCCTTGAAAATGAGACAATGAATCAAGAACTTTCTTTTTCGTCCTTATTCACTTTTATTCCTGTTTGTCTCTCTTTCTTTGGTTTGCACAGTTAATTTAATTCAAACTTTAATCACCTAATCCCAAAAACAAGACCATCAGCAGAACTGTCTTCACTTGTTTGCTTATTGATTTGAAGGTGCCGCAGTCTACATTCCTCAGGTTCACAAGTTCTGAAGAACATGCTCCTCTATCCTCCTCCTCCAGACTGCGATTTCCCTCAAAGCAGAGTGCTGGATTACGCCCAATGAAGAAAGACTCAGCACTTGTGGGGGTGTTGTACTTCTTTGCGGGTGAGTTGACGGATTTGGGCCCATTGCTGTGAAGCTCTAATAATGGACAAAAGTGTTTTGGACCAAATATGAGGTGGAAATTTCTTGCCGTTTTTGCTGACTTGCTTGCCTTTGGGGTGCTCTTTGGCGGGGTTCCGGGTGTTTGTGGGTGATTTTTGGTGTCTGGGAGCACTGCTGCGACAGTCTAATCTTGATTGCATTTGCTTTTCAAGAAATCCGTGGTGGAAAACAGGAGTTATGATGATTGATGATGATGACCTAGCTGCACAGCGCCGCGTTTGGACCGAAGGCCGAGAGATATTGTAAGTATGAGATTTAGCTTTTTCGCTGTTTGGGGGTGTTGTCGGGTGGTTTTTTCCGGGTGGGTTGGTGGGTCTTGCCTGGGGCATTCCTGGGAAGGTCTAATACCGGATAGAAGTGTTTTGGACAAAATCCTTAAGGAACAGCCTTTTTTTTGCTATTTCTTCTGTCATCTTGCTCAATGTAGCGTTTTGGGGGGCTTCCTGCTGTTCGTGGGTGGGTTGCGGCCGGGGTCTCTGTCGAAGCACTGCTGCGACAATCTAATCTTGATTGCATTTGCTTTTCAGGAAATCCGTGGTGGAAAACAGGAGTTATGATGATTGATGATGATGACCTAGCTGCACAGCGCCGAGTTTGGTCCGAAGGCCGAGAGATATTGTAAGTATGAGATTTAGCTTTTTCGCTGTTTGGGGGTGTTGTCGGGTGGTTTTTTCCGGGTGGGTTGGCGGGTCTTGCCTGGGGCATTCCTGGGAAGGTCTAATACCGGATAGAAGTGTTTTGGACAAAATCCTTAAGGAACAGCCTTTTTTTTGCTATTTCTTCTGTCATCTTGCTCAATGTAGCGTTTTGGGGGGCTTCCTGCTGTTCGTGGGTGGGTTGCGGCCGGGGTCTCTGTCGAAGCACTGCTGCGACAATCTAATCTTGATTGCATTTGCTTTTCAGGAAATCCGTGGTGAAAAACAGGAGTTATGATGATTGATGATGATGACCTAGCTGCTCAGCGGCGCGATTGGACCGAAGGCCGAGAGATATTGTAAGTATGCGATTTAGCTTTTTCGCTGTTTGGGGGTGTTGTCGGGTGGTTTTTTCCGGGTGGGTTGGCGGGTCTTGCCTGGGGCATTCCTGGGAAGGTCTAATACCGGATAGAAGTGTTTTGGACAAAATCCTTAAGGAACAGCCTTTTTTTTGCTATTTCTTCTGTCATCTTGCTCAATGTAGCGTTTTGGGGGGCTTCCTGCTGTTCGTGGGTGGGTTGCGGCCGGGGTCTCTGTCGAAGCACTGCTGCGACAATCTAATCTTGATTGCATTTGCTTTTCAGGAAATCCGTGGTGGAAAACAGGAGTTATGATGATTGATGATGATGACCTAGCTGCACAGCGCCGCGTTTGGACCGAAGGCCGAGAGATATTGTAAGTATGAGATTTAGCTTTTTCGCTGTTTGGGGGTGTTGTCGGGTGGTTTTTTCCGGGTGGGTTGGCGGGTCTTGCCTGGGGCATTCCTGGGAAGGTCTAATACCGGATAGAAGTGTTTTGGACAAAATCCATAAGGAAACACCAGTTTTGGCACTTTTTGTAAGTTAGGGTTCGTCAGGGTTAGCCCTAGCAGCAGGATTGCATGTGTTTCGGGGGGTTCTATTGCAACGCAGTTCTGGTGTTGTAGAGCACTGTTGGAGCGATGCTGGCTATGGATACTTTTGCTTGCTTGCAAGTGGTTTGAATACAATCCACGGTCTGTATTTGGGCCTACTGTTACTTTCAAAGTACGTTTTGTAACCATTTTTCTGCTAGAAATCGTTTTTGGAGATCTGATTGGGGTTCTTCTACATTTTTGCGACTGGCTTTAGTAAGGGTCTAGGTGGGAGCATTGCTGGGAAGGTCAAATTTTGTTCTAAAACACAGTTTACAGTACACCTACCTTGAGGGGAAAGATCCGCTATAATATTTTGGCCATACTTATTTATCCTTAAAAAGGTGACTCAGACAGAGCACGCAATTTCAAAAATATTGTACTGTCTATTAGGGAAATCAAAGTGTCACTTTTTGAACCACACAGCGTACATACCTTTTATTTATTTATCAGTGGTATTGTAATAGCACTTCCTGTTTTCCGTTCAATAATTACAGGCCGGGTTTCAGTCAACATCCGCCAGGCAGGCAGTGGACAGGGTGTCTTCTGTCAGTGGTCACCAACATTGATGGACGAAGCGTCAGCTGGAATGGAGGAGTGCCGCCAATAAGAGGAATTGTTTGCTGCATGCAACTTAATTACCAAATTCAACAGGACAACTCCAACAACATACGCAATACAGATACAGTATCCATTGTTTTATTCTATGAGTGTGACTGCATGTGCTTAGCTTTAGTTTGTAACCAAAGATTGTCTTTATCTTCAATTATTGTTTGTCCATGCTCTGCTTTTTTTTTCTTCTCTCAACAAAACCTACCCAAAAAGAAACCCCCATTCCCATCCATTTTACAAACCCTAACCCTCTTCCCCCGGGCTGTGTTGTTTTGCTTGATGTCTGACTAAAATGACATCAATAATTCCACACACTTGCTGGGGAGGATAAGGTCATAGCAACAGGCTGGTGAAGGAATATGAGGATATCTTCTAGACTTACTCAGCTTCAGTACTATATCTTCTAGTAGTAGTAGCCATTGTCAAATAAATTCAACGCAAGTACTAGTTATACTTGCAAGCAAATACTTTACCATTTGTTAGGCTACATTATGGCACTGTTCTAGTGTACTGTCACCTGCTATATTCTCAATCGTACCGTAACCGTTGTAATGCTACAGTAAGGACAAACAAGGTTTCGTTTTCTTTTTTTCCATAGGCATGCAACTGCCACTGTGTCACACCACTAGTACCACCGCAATGAGGAAATGTCACCCGCCCAGGATTGACAACGTTAATCCCCATTTCACGTGGAGCCAGCCCTGGGCCTAGCCCTAATTTCTAACACTAATTACAGGTAAGATAAGCGTTTGGTGGGAGGTAGTATAATGGAGTATTATTTCGGAGTAGACAAGAGATTGACGGTTGTACTACTAAAGTCCTACGACTGTTCAGGAAAACAAAGTTACTGTTACACCCCCGTCCCCCACCCACCAGACTGAAAAGCAGTAAAAAACAGGTATGGTCAGATAAAGTTTAAAAATGTATATTTATGTAGCCCTAACAAAATAATCTCCCTCAAGACCCACCCTAACCCCAACGATTGTCTTTGAAACGTCCCAAAACGATCCCAACTCCCAAATCCCACCCCCCAAAAGTCTATAAAAAAAGGGCAAGGGACACTCCACTACAGGAGGGTGCTGGTGCTGGTGCATTTTGCGGCATGGGCATCATACTCCTTGCGGAGGGTGGCAAGCTCGGAGCGGAGGCCCTTCACCAAGTTCTTATACTTCTGGACCTCCTGCTCCAGGTTGGACATTCGGACTCGTAGGCGGCGTTGGCGTTCCTTGCAGCTCCTGTGGGGGGCAGCTGGTTTTTCTGTTGCTTGGCGGTGGCGGTTGGCTTTGTTAGCCTGGCTCGGTCCCGCTGGAGCACTGCGCATGCTGGCGTCCCGTGGGGTCACGGAGGAGGATGCAGCGGTCCCAGCCGAGGATGTTGTTGTTGCACCGCTCGACTGCGTGTCCTCCTCCTCCTCCATGGCCACCAGCCGCCGATATTCGGCGACAGTGGCCTCCAGCCTCCGTTGCCGGGCCATTCTAGCCTGCTCCCTCCGTGTTGTTGATTTGGAAGGAGCAACTATATGAAGAAAGAAAGACATAGTCTGTAACCAATGCTCCTTAGCATTAATAACACAAAGTGATTGAGCCGAAAGTTGGGTCACAGTACAAGTAGCAAATTGAAAGCACAGTACATAACTATTGAGGACAGTATCTATGTAACCTCCCACTTCTGCATCCTTGCTCTAACATTAGTGGTACTTTAATGAACAAATTCTACGACCACTATGGACTTCCATTACAGTCGACTATGACAGTACACCAGTCTTATTCTTCTTCTTCTCTCTTGTTTAGGAAAATTGGTACGCTATCTTATGCAAGCCGGCAGAACGACATGGACAGCACAGTGAACTTGCACCCGAGAAAAAAAGTTGCACACCATGATGAGTGAGACAGACTTGCGTTACTGTACCGGTCCAGTACATGCAGGTGGTGAAGCTATTACTTTTCTATTACGGGTGGCACTGAGAATACTCTGTTACAAGGTCTACTGCTTAATTAATTTACCTTTCACCCTACAGTGCAAATGAGTACTAGAAAAGGAAAATGAAGAAGCTAACTCATTTGATTATCTATCACTTCACATGGGACGTATTTGATGACATATGGGATGACTTTAGGTGCTTTGCTTAATATTGAGTGAACAGTGATACACCCACACATGAATGACGTACTACAAGCAAACTAAAGTTATTAAGAGAGGTACGGAGTGTCCACCGTAATAACCAGATATATGCTGTGATTGCAGACGCAATACAAAGTACTGCTACTATTCATGGTAGTATTGGACACATTTACAATTCCTTTTCCTTTCCTTCCCTGCACTGGAACGGACGTGCGGGTGCGGTGGTACATGCTCTTCAAGGTAACACTTAGTTCATCTGGCGACCATCTACTCTCTCTAGATACACATGTGCTATCTAAGAGTCAGAGAATACCATGCTCCAGGCATCCATTCAGTCAAAGTATACGCACACATACAGTTTCTGTTTCACCCACCCAGGCTGCTGTCCTTCCACCCATCCTTGCTTCATCATTGACCCAGCCATGCACCATACCATATTCTTTCCTTCCAAGCCACCTCGGGGGCCAAGCAAACACATATCGTTCTTCTTTGCCAGCCATCATACAATTACGTGTCCCACTTACTTACACCCTTCTTTCGCTTTTCGTTCATCCCATCCATCACGTTCGTCTAAGAACTTATTGGGATTCTTCTCACCAAAAACTTCACAGCTAAGTCGAAGTACATTTCGAGGAGGCTACTACCTGGTTGATTTGTAATACACCCGTGCAGAAAGCACACTATGCAGTCTTCAATCTCAATAAGTAAGGAATATATAGCTTACCTGTTTCCGCCACCACCGTTTGAACCCCCACAGGACCGTCCGCCGGCTCTTGCACCGCCTCCTCCCCAGAGTCCTCCGAGTCCTCGCCCAACACAGCCACCTCCGCGCTGGCCCCGTCACCAGATGTTACACCTACAAAGTA
This sequence comes from Lissotriton helveticus, assembly GCF_964261635.1. Taxonomy (NCBI): domain Eukaryota; kingdom Metazoa; phylum Chordata; class Amphibia; order Caudata; family Salamandridae; genus Lissotriton; species Lissotriton helveticus. The sequence continues at coordinate 443,858,647 of NC_136068.1, forward strand.
CATTTAAGAATGTTAGAATACACCACTCACTACTATATAATATTTGGTCTAGGAGAAATGTTTAAAAAACTGAATACAATGTAATAATTTGTGACTGTCTACTCCAAAGTAAAAATGTCCCTTTTTCCAGGGAAGGCTGTTGTCTTGCTGCACTTTTATGCACAACTGATGAATGCTTGCTTTTTATTTTTAACACGCACCACTTTTTCTCCTAACAGACAGAAGCTTGACTCCTAAGAACACGACCAGGATCAAGTTCAAACCAGGTGAGAGCTCGGCTCGACCACAAGAAATGTGTCCAATTAATCGTCAGCACTAACCACTTTTCCGTTTTCAGTTAAATAGTTTTATGACAAAGTAGATTTTAATAAATGTGTTTACTTTTAATAAAGCTTTTAAACTTAAATAGACTCTGTGGTTTTTGGTCCTCCAGACTAGAGTGGATGAGCTAAAGGTTTTGGAATTTTTGCAAGCATGAGTGCCTCTGACACTTCTTGACTGTGCTGTGACTCCGTACTCTCTTGTCCTGCGTACGATAATCTAGAGATCATTGGGGATCAATAATCGGTGACTTCGGGAGCTGAATGACTCTGCCACACTATCTAGTCAGTAAGGAGACAGTGCATAGAGCTATTGCTGAATAGAATGGGAGTCCAATGGAATTGCCAAATGTCCAATCTTAGTTAGCTACACAGACAGACTAATAAGAATAATCTAGTAATACCACAGGGAGTCATATTAGAGCCAGGATAAGAATTTATATCCAGTCTACAAGAAGATCAAAGACGATTTAGAAAAAATTGAATGAGGAACGCTAGGAAAAAATAGGTACTCTTTATTACAAGTAAAACTTACTGGGGCCAGCAAAGGAGCCCTCGCCTGCCCGATCCTGGCCTGCATCCTGAGCACCCTCCTCCTCCTGTGTCCTCTTGCCCTTGGGGGGAGCTGATGTACAACATGAAAGAAAGAAAGACCAGAAAACATGGATGAGATTTGTCAACCAAATCAACCATTTCAAAAGAACAATAACAACATTTTTTGGAGAAATAGCAAATAGATAGACAACTATTCCACGGGATCTGTCTCATGTGGTATACTACGTTATTCGTATTGCCTGATTTGCGGAACGTTGACTTAGAAAGTTCCTATGTAACTCAATAAACAGACTACTAAAGAGGTTTGCCTAGGCCTGGCACTGCAGGCAGCAGTCCGCAGCACGCGAAGTGACAGACAAAGTCCATCCTGCTTGCAGATCAGTGAATACTCAAACTATCAATCCACCCACCACCGCCACTATTTCTTCTTATAGCCATGTGTCTAAAGGAAGGAGTGGACTTCAGTCTGTTGGGGCTGATTTAGAAGTCCCTTGCGGCTCATTTTCCTCCATTGTTGCGTGACTTTTGTGACGCTGCGGCAGAACAAAAGACTCGCCATGGTGTTGGTGCGGCGTATATATTAAAAAAAAACAAATTATGGGCGATGCATCACGTTGTAAAGCCCTGCGCCATCAGGGGGCGTTCCGGCGCAAGGGAGGGCGTACCTGCGCAGGGACGAATCCTAAAAGTGGCTGAGGGAAATCTACAAGATGTCAATCAGTCACTTTTAAGACAATGATGCATGAGTCAAACCCTGCGCGCTTGAAGCCGACGTACGGCTTGATGCAGCATTGGGGAGATAGGGTACCCCAGAGCATTGCTGGAGCTGCGCCATCGTTGGCACGCAACTCCAGCAATGCGCCGCCTTTACGGCACAGATGCGTAAGGCTTCTGTGACGTTTTGGGCCAATGGGTGGTGGTGGTGGCATGGCACACAATTACTGCCGCATCCCTGCTACTTTGCAGGGATGCGCCGTTAATTGAAAATATGACCCTTAGTGTCTAGCATTACGCAGTTCTTATCTTTACACTACACTCATACATAATTTCTCAGGCCAATGAAATGAACACAATGTACAAAACAAATAAGCATAGTAGCAAGCAAGGCTACTGAGAAGGAGAGCAGTGCACCTGAAATGCATAGAAGATTTTGAAATATAATTTACCTACAATGTAATCGGCAGCATTATTGCTCTTGGTAAAGAACAAAGATTTGCAAATAACAGAGCCGGATAAAACAGAGTAGTGATGAATAGCTACTACTACTCACCAAGCCCGGGGACCTCTACGCCGAGCGCGTCCAGCAAGTCCTGTTCCCGGTCCATGACATCGGTCCAGCGGTGGGTGGCCTGGTTATATGTGCGCCGGACCCCAGAGAGCTTATACATGGCCCGGCACACCTTCTCCCACCGCTTCCGGCGCTCCCGGATGCCATAGCCAGTCGCGATCTTGCCGCCTCCCAGGATCGTCTTGGGGAGGCGGCGCTGGACGTGGAAGATGAGTGCCACCACTTCCTCCGCGCTGAAGATCTCCCGCGGCACCACTTGCTCCCCCCTCAAACGCCCGCACGGGAGCCGGGCACGGGGTGCGGGACCCTTCCCCTTCTCAGGGTGCTTCCCGGCTCCCTTTACCATGGTCTGGGCAGAAATAAACTTAAATGATAAAGAAGAAATAGAATAGTGAAGAAGAAAAGAAAAGAGTTTAAAAAAGTAGTTTAAAAGTAACTAAAAGTAGCAGAAAACACAAAAATATACAGCTAGAAAAATAGAGGGATAGATAATAAGTAAAATAGATTAAATAAACTTCAAACAAGCAAAGGATGGCAGAGATTCAGAGAGGATACAGAAAGCATGCCCAGAACCATAGCAATGAATGAGAAACAAGATGGCCGCGCCCGTTCACAACCGCGTGGGTAACTTCGCGCGAGATTTTCCTCGCGAGCACGCGCAAAATTGTACTAGCGAGCAGCACAGTTTGCGAGATTACACATAGCGGCCGGAAACGGAATTACGTCACGCAAACAAGATGGCCGCGCCCGTGTACGACCGCTAGGGTAACTTGGCAAACGTATAGCTACAAGCGCCTCGCGAACACGTGCAAAAGCCCGCGAACATACACGTCGCAAAAAAAAAAGTGTATTCACAAGCATTCGCGGCTCCCGAAATCGATCTCGCACGGATTTGCGCCCCAAAAAACGCGCGAAATTGCAGAAAAAACGGTTTTTGCTAAACTGAAAGCAATGAGCAGGTGCAAAAGTTCAAACTTAACATTTGTAACATTCACTGTAGTGCTTCCTGAGGGGCCCCTCCAGAGTTTGCAACTATTCTATGACCCTGCTATGACCCAAACAGCAGGCTCATAGAATAGCTACAAGTAGACCATAAAGGTCCTGTGAAAAAAAAATTCACTGCAACAGAAAGCAAATTACAGATAAGGAAGGAAGCAGGTGCCAGCCAGACTGGAACTTTCTAAATAACTGACACATTAATCAACCCCCAATTAATTCATGGCAGTTGAAGTAGGGGAGGTGTGCTTGCTTTTTTCACCCCCCATAAACTACAGTGATAAACAAACCTAATGGGTGGCAGTGAGGATGTACCAGAGGGTGGCATGGGTGTCCCAGAGGGTGGCAGTGGTGAAGCAGAGGGTGCTGTGAACCTGTGATGATAAACCAGACGTAGAAACAACATAGTCGCGGCCGTTGCGTGCCGAAAAGTAAGTTCGCAATTGCGAAATTGTCCCAAAATCGTCGCGAACGCGCGCCAACACAAAAAACGGGAAAATCCGCAAATCCGCTAGAGTTCGCGTATCTTCGCGGATTGCGAATCCGTAAATCCGCAATTTCGCGTACGCGAGATCCGCTAGATCCGCCCATGCTTAGTTGTAATAGCATCTGCTATGTAATGTCATGCGTTGTAAAGGTATGCGTTGTAACGGATCCTGCGTTGTAATGGTGTGCGTTGTAACGGTGTGCGTTGTAATAGTTGCGTTGTAAGGGTTGTTTCCCCTCCCTTCCATATGGTGGAGAGGAGTTGGCCTAAGGGCTAGGGTGGTCGCCCTCGAATCTGGGGAACAGGGTTGGAGTCTCGGCAATGACGCTGAACAACCTGTGATTCTGGGCAAAACAATTAATCTCTCTGCGCCTAACAAAAATGAATGTGTCATCATGTAACGCAACTGATGCTTTGTAAAACGTTCTGACACCCGGTACCGGGTCAAGTTCGCGCTATATAAAACTCTGTAAAAAATAAATAAAAAATATGACTCAATCCACTGGGGGGTCCAAAAACCATACCTGAGTGAATACTAGGATCGAGGCACAAGAGGAGTTGGCAGCCTGATGATCCATACAGTTCCACGCCAAATGACCACACCGACCGCCGCCACCAGGCACGCCGCCGCTCCGGGACTTCAAATCCCGGCAGCCTTTGCGGCGGTGCGTTCCCTGACGCGCTACACGCGCCAGGAGGGGCTACAATTTCAGCGAGCCGTCAGCGTCGCGGGACGCGAGCGGGACGCCCGGAGCGAAGCCCGGGCAAAGGCCGGGCCCTCTACGGCCCTCCAAGGCCAGACAAGGCTCGGCTTGGCCATCCCCTTAACGTGTGCTGCTCCGTAGGTGGGTATTGATTTATTTACATCGAACCATCCAAATATATACCTTCAATTATGGCTATGAATGCTGCAGATGCCCTTACTCCTACACCAGGGGTCTCCGTCTCGGGTCCTTTGGACAAATTCTTTTTTAAAACTACTGCTGAAGTCGATAGAGACTTGGCATTGGCAGAGCGCCGTGTTGCTCGTCGACTATCCATCGAGCATCTAAAAAACACTGTTTTAGACTCTTGCTCTAAAGTTACTTCTAAGGTCCACTTTGAAAATCTAACCCTGGAAAATATAGACGCTGAGCTATACAATACGGACAATATCCCCTTAATATTCCAGCTCTGTTCGCCCCTCAAAAACAATATATCTGCCTCATATACACCTGAGCTACTCCTCCCCAGCACTGATCCAACCATAGGCCTTGTAACCCCTAATTCACCTAAGGCCATTGAGGATGAAAGACCACGTACAGTGGAAGTTCCAACACCCGCGGTGGCTGAACAGCGAAAACAATCCCATCCAGTGCCTCCCATACCTACTTTAGCTAAACCTTTGTCCCCCCTAAACCACTCTAAAAGGAAACAGGCAACTATTCAACCGCCCCCAAAAAAACTTAGAAAAAGAGGCCTGGCTCAGGCAGACACCGTTGCACATAAACTAATTCCCTCTAAAGATGCACTTAGGAAAGAATTACTCCAAATAGTAGAAGGTGCACCGAATGTAGCTAGAAACACTCTGACCTCTCAAGTTCCACCATCTATAAAAGATTTTGTTGACGCAATGGAACACCTAGTGAAAGCGTTATTAATTCCAATAGTAGAGAGAGTGAAGAGAATAGGAATCCAATTAGACACCCTCATAGAATGTTCTATTCAAGACATTCCAACTAACAAGGATTCAGTTAATGCCCCTACTGTGAAAGATGGAGAGAAAATGACTAAAGTGGGGAAAAAGAACGAGGAGAACATACCCATAAAGGGATCAAAAACTCCAACTAAACGAACATCTTCAGCTACTTTGAGGCCAGCTACCAAAGCTCCATCTGTTCAATCAAAATCGATTCCAAACATACGGGCACAGTCCGCACAAATAAATTCCCTTATGGACTCTGCAAGAATGGGGATTTCAAAAACCAACTTGGGCATGAATAAAACTGATCCTAAATTTAAAAGACCACCACGTGAAAGAAATGTGGACTTACCCCCAGCTGCGTCACAAAATGTTACTGTTCTAACGGGGGTTCCGCCATTACCGTCTTCAGGAGCATACGAAAATCAAACCAGTCTTAAAAATAGGGTCATATATTGGCTTAAAAACAACAGGCCACTACCACCTCACTTAAATGGTGATATCATCACGGTGAGAAGAACAAACTGGGTGGGTATACGTCCCAAAGATATAGAGGGGGACGTAATAATTATCACATTTAGAGACCCTAGAGTTCCCACACATATCAGGGATTGGTTTTCAGATTTCAATAGTGGTCCGATTACACCTAAACCACTATCATATTTTTACCCCGAAGCTTTAATGCCCCCAAAATTACACCAACCCAAACCTAAACCTCTATTTGACAATCTCTCCTTCCAACAGTACAGAAGACTAACCCAAAACATGTACCCTTCAAGGTATGGAGTGAGGGAAAATACATTTCCACCTCATAACCCCTACCACGATAGAGAGACCATGTGGGAAAATAGATTTACCCCGACTTCTAGATATGACTCTGTGGGTTATGGTCAAGGTTTTCCACCATTAACTCCCTCTTGGAATTTTCCCTGTCATAATTTCTATGAGCCACTCTATGGTCTGGATGACATAGAATGACTCTCGCCAATGAAAGAAGATTACCCGTGTGGGGAGAAAGCACCTGTCATAACTTCTAAAGTATCCCCCATAAAGGGCCATTTGGGTTGTAGTAATCTAGTAAAAGGGATGTTGAATGGGGTAAACAATATGGTCTTAGCAAATATATCGCCCATAACAGACCGGCCAACCTTCACAAATACCCTGTCTACACATGTGGAAAAGGGGAAATCATCTCCCAAGATAGAGATCCTTAGTTGGAACTTGGCAGGAATCTCCTCAAAAATTGTTCAACCGGCTTGGCTGGATGTGGTAAATTCCTATTCAGTCCTGTGTTTTCAGGAGACTTGGGTGCTTACCCCGATACATTTACTGGGTTACCAGACCTTTCACTCACCAGCGATAGCGAGTAAGCAGGGTAGACATAGGGGGGGCCTGTGTATATACATTAGTGTTGCAGTAGGGCATAGGATCCGGAAAAAGGTACTCAGGGCTTCTTACCAAATAATTGTCATGGACATTGGCTCATCCATTACATTGCTAATTATTAATTTCTATAATAATATGCCCTCAGAGCATTTGGAGAAAGTCTTAGAGGACTTACACCATGCCGTTGTATCAATTAAAGAATCATGTGGGGGTGAGTGTGTGACAGCGTTTATGGGCGACTTTAATTGTCACATCTGCCAAAATGTCTCAAGGGGTATGTGTGACTTCTCCCCCACACAGGAAACTGAATCCGATGAAGTCATTTCTAACCATTTTTCACATTCAAAAATAGGGGAGCCACTAAATAATTTCATGGCTTCCTTTAACCTAGATTTTGCAAATGATCTGTCTCTCCCTCCAAGACCATTTAAACCATATTTCCATGGCAGAGCAGCAAACTCTACTATTGATTTTATTCTTTTTTCAAAGATGCATGCCCCATTAATATCTTTCTGGGACACTCTTGATCACCTATACGGTGACCACTATCCCTTGGCTTTATCCATTGTGCTACCCTCTCCTACTAATATAAAAAATCACCCCAAAATAAACTATGAACAACCCATCAAATTGGGGGCTCTTAATGGTTATACCATTAAATGGGAAAAAATCAATCCGGCTAGTCTTCTTAAAAATTTACTGAAGAAGAGGTGGGAGGAGGTACATATTTGTTTGTCTTTGACTGAACAGCCACATTCCATTCTTGAAGCCTTTTTGAAAATACAAGTCAGTCTAAAACAACTACTTACAAGACAGTTTAAGCCAGGGTGGATCACCCGTAAAGGGTGGTTTGATAAAAACTGTTCCAGGGCCTTAAAATCATTGAAGAACGTACTGCGTATAACACCGAAGCCAATCATGGAGATACGTCAGGCCAGACTCCGATATCGCCTAGCCATCAAAAATAGGATAAAATCTTTGAAGGCGGAAGCGTGGCAGACCCTGCTGTCAACTTGTGAAAATCGTGACCATTCAGTCTTTTGGAAATTCATAAATACCCCTCTTCCTTGGGTAAAAATGCCTGAGAGGAGCTTGGACCTTGCGATTGATGGAGAGACATGGGCGGTTTACTTTCAACAACTATACAGTAAACCGATGCCATCAAAAAGTATAACATCGGAGCTCATTCCTCCCCCTAATACAAGGTCTCTGAGTGAAAGCTATCCCAACACCTTATTCTCGTGTAAGGAGGTGGAGTTGGCTATAAGGGAGAGCCCAACTGGGAAGGCACCCGGTCCGGATTCAATCCCAGCAGACGTTTTCAAGGCAGAAATAGCCTTTTGGGCCCCAATATTGACCTCTGTCCTGAACTCTGCGAATGCTTCGGGCCATATTCCATCCTGGGCCGAGGCCATAGGAATACCTATCTTTAAAAAAGGAGATAGGCATTCACCATCTTGTTATCGGCCTATCTCCTTGCTTGATTCTTCAATGAAGATTGCGGGCTGTATCATTCTGAAACGTTTAGAAAAATGGATGGAAGAGAAGGATATACTCTCAAAACTTCAATTTGGCTTCCGATCTGGAAGATGCACAATCGAACAGATCCTGAATTTACACCTCATTATGTCCAAATACGTGGAGATAAAGAAGGGAAACCTATACGTAACATACATAGATCTAAGTTCAGCTTTTGACTGTGTCCTCCACGAACAACTATGGAAAATTCTTGAACACCTAGGGATGGATCCATCAATCCTTCTTTTCATCAAGAAGTTGTATAGAGATGCCGGTGCCAGAGTGATGTTTGGCCCGAAAGTCAATAGAGGGGTTAGGCAGGGGTGCATCCTAGCCCCCCTGCTTTTCTCCCTCTATATAAATGCCATTGGTGAACACCTGAAAAACATAGAATGTGATTACCCAAAAGTGGGAGGCCAAGCCATACCAATCTTGTTATATGCCGATGATGCGGCTATTCTCTCCCAAACAAGATTGGGGATGCAGAGAGCAGTTACCGCATTTACTGCCTTCATGCATGAAAGGGGGTTGAAAGTGAATATTGGAAAGACCTATTCAATGGTATGCAGTAAGAGGACAAAGAAAATCCCATGTCCCATATTCATTGAGGATCAAAGACTGGAGACAGTGGATAATTTCACATACTTGGGTATATGTGTTCACAGGAAAGTTACATGGCAGTCTGCAGTCAAGAAGAGGAGACTTGCCTTTGTTAGAGCAATTGGGGGGCTTAGAGATTTTGCTGGAAAAATAGGAGGGAGGCCAGTTAAACAACTCATTATTATATATAAAGCTAAATGTGTGTCAACAGCAATATATGGGGCTGGCCTTTGGGGTATTGACAACAATATTTCTTCAATCCAAATGGCAGAAAATAGCTTTTTGAGGTATCTCCTGGCCACACCGAAAGCAACATCTGTCTATATGATGCACATTGAGCTAGATCTGCCATTCATATCAGATCTAATCAAAGTTGAGCCTCCTCTTTTGTGGCATAAAATCTGGACTACCCCTGAGACTGCTCTGAACCGAGAAGTAACATTGGATATTTTTAAACAGGAGGGGGCAAAACATACGAAATGGTTGGCCTATGTCAAAAACTTTTTTTATGACATTGGTCGCCCAGAGTTTTTCACCGACCCTTTGACTCAGGAAAATATTTCAAGGAAAAACCTGAGAAAGATCCTACTGAATCACCTGGAAACCAAAAGATGGAATAATCAAAAACTAAATAAAACACTCCAGGTCTATCAAAGGATTACCCCTAAAAAGGGGCTTCAATTATATCTTTCAACTGACTTTTCCTGCTATACCAGAATGTTGCTTGTTAGGTTCAGATTGGGTTCTTTCTTTCGTTTTATAACATTCCCTTCGTGTAATGACTGGTCCCAAAACCTGTGCCCCTGTCCATGTGACGATATTTCTACTCAATCTAACATCCATTCTATATTATTTCGTACATACTATGTGACCCCAAGGAAATCCTTATTGAGACCTTTATTAAAGAGATGGGGCTTGAGGTCCTGCAAAGACGCATTTGAGCGCCTACAAGAGTTAGAGGATAGGGATGTCATATGTATCATGGAACAGTATTTAAAATTACTGCTCAAATTTAGGTAATCGTTACAATGGCCTATGTGATATTGATCCATGATAATACACTTTTGTATAAATCCTTCCCTTTGAAAGTTTGGTTTCCCCAACCATTTTAAATGAAAATGTTTTTTTTAAATTGCTAATTTTTAATGTTAACGATTCTTTTAATCAAACAGATATGTACTTTTTAAACTATTGTTATGAATGCTTATATGATATTTTTTTCTTGAACATCGAATAAAGCTTATTTTGAACTTTGAACTTTGACTCAATCCACTGAGCTACGTACATTTGTTTTTAGCAAACCATACACTGGTACAAAGATCTTTGCACACACTATATTTTAGAAAAGCCCATAAGCATTGATTTTACTAGTCCGCATTGCAAAATAACATTTTACAGCTGTTTCCCTGGCAAATATAGTAAACCCAATTTCGAAGGCAGGGATTACTGGGTGAATTGTAAAATGCAATCACATTTGTTATGCTTAAACAAAATAAACTTTTATAGGTACTCCACAAGGACAAAATAAAGCCATGGTGGATTTTTTTGGAAGCTTTTCAGGGACTGACCTGTGTAAAGCTGCTATATGGACATCTTAAAACATTCACAACCATTACTAGGTTGATCTAGAGACCAGGCAAGAGACCCAAGACGGGCACACTGTTCTCAAAACTGCTTTCACTACGGTTTTTAAGCCAACTCTTTGAACCCAGAAAGATAATATTTTGAAATCTGTTCAAAGCCAGGGATCTACAGTGACAAATGCTGCAAACAGAAATTTTTACATATCTGTAACAATCCGTTTGTGGTTTGTATTGTTGGAGAGTCATATGCATCCTACCTTCCTCCTGGAAAAGTAGTTGAAATCCACACAAATATACGCTACTACGCCTATGCGGGAAAAACCCCCCAATATAGAGTGGATTCTGTGTTCTGAAATATTGTTGATTGTGGAGATATGGTTGTGAGCCATCTGATGCATGCTTGAAACCAAAACAAAGACACCAAAGAGAAATAAAGTGTCTAATTTTAAACTCAACAGTATATGGTAGAAGAGAGCTCGCACAACATGTGGTCTGCAACACCACAGGTTGTACCCCAATTGGGATATGTTAAGTAATGTTTTCCATTTATAGCTATCATGGGTCTCAATATGGGGGGGGTGCTTGTGAGGACTTAAAGGAGGACTGTGTGGTTCACCAGGGCAAGATTAATGCTCTTAGAGAAACCAATAAGTGGGCAAGGCTCCGATGCTGATTGAAGCAGAGCAACAGGCAATATCTGTACAGAACGCACTACAAGTTCAAGGACACCACAAGGACTTACCATCGCTACCAAATTACCAAAGGTGATCATTCAGCTACAAGACAGAAAGAGGTGTAGGATGCAAGCACCTTTTATGGTAGAAGGAAAGAGGGACGCACTTTACAGTGCAAATATCAGGGAAGATAAATATTATAAGATAGGCTATTGTGCCCTGTAGCCAACATTAACAAGCATTGGCATAGCCAATAGGTCTCGCTTTTGAGACCTTATAAGTGATTAGCCATGCAACACTTGAGGCCTGATTCTGATGCGGGTTAGAAAGCTTCCCGACCGAATCGGTTTGGAAATGGTTCCCCACCCACTCCGATCGGGAGAGTCCGACCGACGGAGTACGATGCATCCGGATGCTTCCAGATATGATTTGGTTGGACTCCCATTGACTTCAATGGGTCCATATGTTCCTAACCGCATCATAATTGGCCCCGGGTCGGAAGACACGTTCCCGATCCGATTTAGAAGGATCAAATGCCATTAGAAGGCCTTCCTAACCGCATCAGAATCAGGCCCTAGATGTTGTTTAATGGTGGATATTGTGCTGGATAACTAAACACTTATAATGTCCCAAAGACGAGACCTATTGGCTATGCATTGGGGGCGTCTTATAAGTGTTTATGTAGAGCTATTGACTTTGCCAATGTTTCTAAGTTGTGCTGTAGAGAAGTGTGGCTGCTGTGCTGCATGCTGAGAAGTTGTAAATTAAAAGTGTAAGAAGCACGGAGTGATGCTGTGGTGTCGTTGAGTGATGCTGTGCTGGCCCTGAGTTATGCAGTGTTTGCGTTGAGTGATGCTGTTCTGGCCCTGAGTGATGCTGTGGTGGCCCTGAGTGATCCTGTGGTCGTGATGACTGATGCTGTGGTGATGCTGATTGATGCTTTGGTGCTTCAGAGTGATGCTTTGGTAGCGCATAGTGTTGCTGTGGTGGTACTAAGTGAAGCTGTGGTGTTCTTGAGTGGTGGTGCTGAGTGATGCTGTGGTGAAGGTGAGTGATCCGGTTGTGGCCCTGAGTGATGCCGTTGTGGTGCTGAGTGATGATGTGGTGGTGCTGACTGATGCTGTGGTGGTGCTGACTGATGCTGTGGTGGTGCTGACTGATGCTGTGGTGGTACTGAGTGATGCTGTGGTGGTTCTGAGTGATGCTGTGGTGGTGCTGACTGATGCTGTGGTGACGTTGAATGATCCAGTTCTGGCCCTGAGTGATGCGGTGGTGGCCCTGAGTGATGCTGTGGTGGCCCTGAGTGATGCTGTGGTGGTGCTGACTGATGCTGTGGTGGTGCTGACTGATGCTATGGTGGTGCTGACTGATGCTGTGGTGGTGCTGACTGATGCTGTGGTGGTACTGAGTGATGATGTGGTGGTACTGAGTGATGCTGTGGTGTTCCTGAGTGATGTTGTGGTGTTTCTGAGTGATGTTGTGGTGAAGGTGAGTGATGCTGTGGTGGCCCTGAGTGATGCTGTGGTTGTGCTGAGTGATGATGTGGTGGTGCTGAGTGATGATGTGGCGGTGCTGAACGATGCTGTGCTGGCTCAGAGTGAGGCTGTGGTGGTGCTGAGTGACACTGTGGTGGTGATGACTGATGCTGTGGTGGCGCTGAGTGATAATGTTGTGTCCCTGAGTGGTGCTGAGTGATGCTATGGTGGTGCTGAGTGATCCTGTGGTGTTGCTGAGTGGTGCATTGTTGGCCCTGAGTGATGATGTGGTGTCCTGAGTGATGCTGTGGTGGTGCTGAGTGATGCTGTGGTGGTGCTGAGTGATGTTGTGGTGGCGCTGAGTGATGCTGTTGTGGCCCTGAGCAATATTGTTGTGTGCTGAGTAATTCTGTAGTGTTGATGAGTGATGCTGTGGTGGAGTTGAGTGAGGATGTGGTGGTGCTGAGTGATGCCGTGGTGGTGCTGATTGATGCTGTGGTGGTGCTGAGTGATGCTGTGGTAGTGCTGAGTGATGCTGTGGTGGTGCTGAGTGATGTTGTGATGATGCTGAGTGATGCTGTGGTGGCGCTGAGTGATGCTGTTGTGGCCCTGAGTGATGATGTGGTGTCCTGAGTGATGCTGTGGTGGTGTTGAGTGATGCTGTGATGGTGCTGAGTGATGTTGTGGTGGCGCTGAGTGATGCTGTTGTGGCCCTGAGCAATATTGTTGTGTGCTGAGTAATTGTGTGGTGGTGATGAGTGATGCTGTGGTGGAGTTGAGTGAGGCTGTGGTGGTGCTGAGTGATGCTGTGGTGGTGCTGAGTGATGCTGTGGTGATGCTGAGTGATGTTGTGGTGATGCTGAGTGATGCTGTGGTGGCGCTGAGTGATGCTGTTGTGGCCCTGAGTGATGATGTGGTGTCCTGAGTGATGCTGTGGTGGTGCTGAGTGATGTTGTGGTGATGCTGAGTGATGCTGTGGTGGTGCTGAGTGATGCTGTTGTGGCGCTGAGTGATGCTGTTGTGGCGCTGAGTAATGTTGCGGTGGTGCTGAGTAATGTTGTGGTGGTGCTGAGTGATGCTGTGGTGGTGCTGTATGACACTCTGGTGGTGCTGATTGATGCTGTGGTGTGCTGAGGGATATTGTTGAGTCCTTGAGTGATGCTGTGGTGGTGCTGAGTGATCCTGTGGTGGTCCTGAGTGATGCTGTGGTGGTGCTGAGTGACGCTGTGGTGGTGCTGACTGATGTTGTGGTGGTGTTAAGTGATCTTGTGCTGGCCCGAGTGATGCTGTGGTGCCCTGAGTGATGCTGTAAAATGAGTTTAATTGAGCGTGGCAGAAAATCTCTATTAAAGGTACACTACAGGTAAGAAAAGCCTTTCTGTCTACTTTGGTTGAGCCTATCAACCAATATGGCAGGTTTATTAGGTAAAAGGGTTGGGGCAGCATACAAACTCGCTCATTGATAGGGCTTTTCCACTGCGACTACCGTTTACGTTAAGGCCAGCGACTTTAGAGTACTTTTCACCACCATGAGTGGTAAACGACGGCGAGAGTTAAAGCTGAAATTAGCTTTATTCGATAATATTAACACAACAGGTGAAGCCTCGAGCAAGGAAATCGTAAACAATACTTTACGATTATATGCAAGTAGAAACAAGTAAAATAGCTACACAAAGGCTCCGTCTTGGGAAATAAATGATGGGGTGAAATAAGATTTTAAATGGCATTAAACAAATCTATATTTAAAAAGGTACATATGAAAATAGGGTCCCCAACAGCAGGCTTGAGCACGAAGAGCCTCTTCAGCATTATTTGTATTTATTGTGGGCATCTATCCCCAATTGGGGATGGGGTTGTGCGTTTCCTTTGCAGGTCTGGGAAGGGGTGCATCAGCCCGCTGCCTGTTTTCATGGGTAAAATGGAGGCTTCCTCTAATGGCGATGCATGCTAGAGGGCTCACACGGTCGCCAGCTCACTGTTCACTATTAATTGTATGATAAACGCCCATGATGTACCCAAGGCCGGCGCACAGTTATTTTTCCCTTTACAACTGTGGTCTAACGTGTGATAGATACTCCAGTGATGTTTTTTTGTTCAGCTATTACAGGGAGAAAGGCTGGATTTCCTTATGTGGTGGGGTGGACATTAATAAATCCGGGCTGGTACAGAACTCTGTATTTTATTAAATTGGTAGTGTCAATTTGAATGCGGGACTGTCTTAGGAAGAGAAATACTCATTTTAGAGGCTGAATCACGTGTGAATGTTTGTCTCAAAAGACAAATGACACAATGGAGTTACCGTATGTGGGCAAGACGCGTGGCCTGACACGATGGAGAGCAAGCGAGAGGAAAGCCAGATGGCGCCTGATCACGATGATAGCCAGATGGCACCTGATCGCGAGGAAAACCAGATTGCGGCTGTGCACATGCACGCATGCATAACAGCAAGTTTTAGGCTGCAAGCAAAAGCTTGTGGTCACAATTATAAAACGCCCACGCTCATTAAATGTCTCGCCAGCCCAGGATATGCCCTGGCTCAGGCGAGACCTAAAAATCACTCATTGAGTACTGTGAGAATGAAAAGGGATGAAATGTGTCCATTCTCCCACAGATCATCCATAAATGAGTTAGTTCATAGTAAAAGCTAATATTGTTAGGCTAATAGCCCTGGCATCGTTTGATAAATGTGCAATTAGTTAAAAGAAATGTAATTCGCTTTTAATTTAACCCTGAACATTTCAATCAGACTGTTCACAATTGATTTGGGCAAAGTTACAGAGGGAACTCAAATCTTCTGTGCACTTCTAATATTTGGTTGAATTCCATTCAAAAGTGCTTTAAGAATGTTTTTCAGGAATCATGTTTAAAGATATCTGATTAGGAAAACATGTGTAGTCTACAAACTTTAATGATTTTGAATGAACACGAAGTCTGATAAGATTTTGGTTCTGTGTTTAAATTTCCCGCAATT
Source organism: Lissotriton helveticus (assembly GCF_964261635.1). Lineage (NCBI taxonomy): Eukaryota > Metazoa > Chordata > Amphibia > Caudata > Salamandridae > Lissotriton > Lissotriton helveticus. Next base: position 443,874,181 of record NC_136068.1, read on the forward strand.
GCACTTTTAAATTCCTGTCCTCAATACTGTGTTTGACCCAGCGGTGTCCGCCTGTTAGAGCGGGCCCGCTGTACTTCTGGGGTGAGCCTCCTAGTTGATAGCGCACTGCCTATACTCACGTTGGCACGACCGATCAGCGTATGAGCGTGGGAATCGTAGTTGTACTGGCTCGGGAGGGGGCCCGGTTTTTGCTGCTATAGTTGCTGCTAAATTGCTATTTGCACGTCGCACTCTTGTTTTTAAATATATTAAAACTGGTTCTGTATTTAAATTTCCCACAACTGCACTTTTAAATTCCTTTCCTCAATACTGTTTGGCCCAGCGGTGTCCGCCTGTGAGAGCGGTCCCGCTGTACTTCTGGGGTCAGCCTTCTAGTTGTTAGCGCACTGCCTATAAATACTCAAGCTGGCGCGTCCGCTCAGCGTATGAGCGTGGTAATCGCAGTTGTACTGGCTCGGGAGGGTGCCTGGCGCTTGCTGCTATAGTTGCTGCTAAATTGCTATTTGCACATCGCACTCTTGTTTTTAAATATATAAAAACTGATGCTGAGTTTAAATTTCCCACAATCGCACTTTTAAATTCCTGTTCTCAATACGGTGCTTGACCCAGTGGTGTCCGCCTAGTAGAGCGGGCCCGCTGTACGTCTGGGGTCAGTCTCCTAGTTGTTAGCGAACTGCATATAAATTCTTACACTGGCGCAACCGCGCAGCGTATGAGCGTGGGAATCGCAGTTGTACTGGCTCGGGAGGGCCCCGTGCTTGCTGCTATAGTTGCTGCTAAATTGCTATTTGCACGTCGCACTCTTGTTTTTAAATATATAAAAACTGGTTCTGTGTTTAAATTTCTCACAATTGCACTTTTAAATTCCTGTCCTCAATACTGTGCTCGACCCAGCGGTGTCCGCCTGTTAGAGCGGGCCTGCTGGACTTCTGTGGTCAGCCTCCTAGTTGTTAGCGCACTTCCTATAAATACTCAAGCCAGGGGCGGCCTTAGGCATGTGCAAGCTGTGCACCTGCACAGGGCCACCAAACCCCAGGGGCCACCACGTCAATATATACTCTTAATATAATAATCCTCTGAGGATGGATACATATTTGCGTGGCAGCCCCTGGCAGGGATTTGGCTGCCTCTGGCTCTGTTCCGCTTCCAAACACCCTGACCCCCTCCCTCTTCCGGGGCCCCGCCCGGACCCCCTCTTCTGGGGCCCCCTACCTACGCTCCCTGCCCAGGGCCACCATGAGCCTAGAGCCGCCCCTGCTCAAGCTGGCGCGTCCGCACAGCATATGAGCGTGGGAATCACAGTTGTACTGGCTCGGGAGGGTGCCTGGCGTTTGCTGCTATAGTTGCTGCTAAATTGCTATTTGCATCTCACACTCTTGTTTTTAAATATATAAAAACTGGTATTGTGTTTAAATTTCTCGCAATTGCACTTTTAAATTCCTGTCCTCAATACGGTGCTTGACCCAGTGGTGTCCGCCTAGAAAATTCTCACGCTGGTGCAACCGCGCAGCGTATGAGCATGGCAATCGCAGTTGTACTGGCTCGGGAGGGGGCCCAGTGCTTGCTGCTATAGTTGCTGCTAAATTGCTATTTGCACATCAAACTCTTGTTTTTAAATATATTAAAACTGGTTCTGTGTTTAAATTTCCCACAATTGCACTTTTAAATTCCTGTCCTCAATACTGTTCTTCACCCAGCGGTGTCCGCCTGTTAGAGCTGGCCCGCTGTACTTCTGGGGTCTGCCTCCTAGTTGTTAGCGCACTTCCTATAAATACTCATGCTGGTGCGGCCGCAGGGGCGCCAAAGGCAAGCCCGTCTGTGCCTGTTCCCGCACCGGCAGCGCACAGCACCAGTTATGTTGCCGGTTTTGAGAGGAATCCGGCCGAGAAGTCTGCTCTTCGCTATACGAGCGATTCCCTTTGGGCTATAGGTGAGCAGGGAAGTGATGCGGGGGAGTTTAAATGACTGAATCGGCAGGGTTAGTCTCGGATTTTGTTAATAGCGGCATCCTAAGGTGTGGCCTGCTCAACGTTAGGTCTCTATCGAAGCACCATGTGAAGACGGAGCAGCTGCTAGAGTCACATACCTTGGAAGCCCCCTTTATGACTGAGACTTCGACGCACCTTGGGTCCGCTCTGGAGCTGGGCTTGGCCTGCCCGCAGGGGTATAAAGCCTTTCACAAGCCACGTCCTAATGGTAGGGAGAAGGGGTAGGGATTATTTTTAAGTAGTCATGGGACATTTCTCCTTTAGATATTTACGAGGTGGAAGGTGTTGAACTACAGGGCTTTTCTCTAAAAGACCGTGGAAGAAATATGTTGACCGGCCTTCTCTGCTATAGGCCTCCAGGGGTAGCTACTCACCACCAACAGCAAGACTTAACTGATGTTATCAGTAATATTGCTCTTTCCCATGGCAGACTTCTTATTCTGGGGGATTTCAACTTGTGGGCCAATGGCAGTCTGGACCCCGGTTACAATAACCTTTTACAATCTTGTGCAGACTTGGAGCTGATTCAATGGATTAAAGAGCACACACACATGGGTGTCATATACTGGACTTGATTTTTGCCAGCATAGACTCCTTGGAAGTGGAGAATATCTTGCCAGTGGGCTGGTCCGACCACCACTTGGTCAAATTCGATGTGTACAATCCCAGGCAAAACGGTCCTGCCACAAGGGTGGCTAGGAGTTTTTTAAGTAGGGACTGGAAAGGTCTGCTAAAGAAGGCAATAGCTTGCCCGGTATTCCATCTAGAAGGGTCCTTTGACCCGGAAAAACAGGTGGAGGATAACTATGCAGCCTTTTGTCTACACATTAATGACAATCTTGATCAGATTGTCCCTCTTAAAATGGTGAAAAAGGTAGGCAAACCTTCCGCCCCATGGTACAGTGATAACCTGCAAAATCTAAAACTGCGATGTAGACAGGCAGAACGGAGGTGGAGGAGGGGATATTTAGATAAGGACAAGGCCGCTTGGAAGGAGAAAATTCAAAGCTATAAAAAATAAATTGTCTTTGCTAAAGCAGAATATTTTACTGATGTCATCTGAAGGCTCCTAACAGCACAACAAGCATTTTTAAAGTTGTAAATGATATCTCACACAAGAACTTTGCAATAGACTGTCTACCTTCTTTGAAGATAAGATCTGTAAAATTGTCGAAGGGCTGGAAGTGGTCAGCTCTGAGGCCAGGGTTAATGGGTTACCATCAGACCTGCTTGAATTCAGTGAAGGTTGTGCATAAACCACCGGACCAGAGGACCCTTTTAGATCACAGCACTATCCCTTCTGAGGGGGACTTCACTATTACAGCCCTAGGTGTCTCATTAGGGTCACCCTTGGACCCTCTCCCACATAAGGTTTGGGAAGAGCTGGGTGCTGAACTTTTTCCTGAGGTGCCGGGTTTTTAGGAACCCGGTGGTGCCAGGGGGTAACACCCGAAGACCTCTGAGTTCTCCCTTGTTCCGGACCACAGAAACACTGAGTCTTCTAGTCACGGTCAAAGATCAAGTTTTATTGGTAGCTACCAAGTAACACGTGTCCCAGAAGTACACCACACGGAGAGTAGGTTCTCGGGAGACTGTTCGTTTTTACAGAATCAGCCTTCTCCTTATATACAAGATACATGGCTCCAAGCAAGAATTCTTGGGTTTATGATATGGCTATACACATATTTCTACAATAATACAAAGAGCGAAGTCATGTAAGCAAGCCCATATTTTAGATGTCCAGTTCGCTGATAGATTACCCAGTTAGATCGGAAACTCCCATCAGATATCGATGAAACACCAATAAAGAAAGGTACAACCCAGTCATAAAACTGGCCATAAACAAGGAACGTGGACAGGTGCATGTTTGTAGAAAGCATGGTCTGTATGTAGTGAATGGTTTGTGGAATGTTATGTATTGATGTTATCGTACTCGGCCACTGGGCGAGGAGCTGCCCAAACAGGTTTGGCTTAAGGCAATGGAGTCAGTTGGGACAGGTCAGGGGGAAGTCAGGGAAGGTGGGCGTGTCCCTTTTGATCAAGCTCGACCTTTAATTGACTTAACATGAGGGCAAGATGTAAGATGGATGCCGTTCACAAAATGGAGTCTAAGGGATTGGGACGGAAACTACGATTTTGGGGTGTTGGCAACCCTTGATTGTGACGCAAATACATAGGAATGATGTCCTAATCATTATCGGTTCATAGACACCAAAATCGTCATGGTACGTTGAGGTTTGGTGACACGGGTATTGGACCTCGATACCGGGAAAACAACAGGGTCCAGATTTTCAGAACCACAGACCCTCCTTTTGCCTTCATATAAGGCAATAACTCATGCTAATCTGAGTCCAAATCGGTATGAAGAAATTCGTGGAGATGTTGCTGTAGTATCATTCTGTTACTCAGCTCGTCCTGTGACACAGGCTTCCGTACACACGAGGTAGCACAGAGGCCACATAGTGCAGGAGCACACTGTATACACAGGCAAAACATGAACAGAAGTGCCAAGATCATCCCAATGAAGATCAAGGTTTTCCATCCCCAGGCAGTGATCAGCTCCCAGAACCACCCCAGCAGGGACCAATCCCCTTTCTCAACGTGAAGGGAACCAGATATTTCGTGTAGTTTGGAGATGGCCTGGTATACTGTCGGTGCGTTATCAGGGATGAATATGCAACAACTGGATTGGATGACTCTACACACACCACCACGATCGGCGAGTATGATGTCCAAGGCAATTCGGTTCTGAAGGGTCATAAGTCGATCCGACTGAAGCTCGGTTGTCAGATTGCCAAGGGCTCCGGCCGTAGTAATCACGGCGGATTCAACTATCCTCAATAACTGGCGAATATTTCTGCTGTTCACCATAGGCCCCCAAAATGGCAGAAAACCCTTCGCAAAGTCAGCGAATTCCTGACCCGCGGTGTCGTCTTTACTCACGACACCCCTAGCTGTCCTTGTCCGATGGTAATCTGCTCTGGCCGTGTAGGTGGGAGGCAGCAGAAATGAGATAAAACATGTACCTGAGAAATCAGGGGGCAACCACGTGTAGGCTTAGTCGTGGCAAACGAAATACGTGCCTTTGGCTGCTAAAAGTATAGGGGAAGTTCGGGAAGCGAATACATATGTTTCTGTGCAAATGCTCTTTCCTAACTGTGCTGTGGGGTCCCTACCAATACCCTGTAAACATAAGTGACCTCGGTGGGGCACTATCCAAACTGGGCGGGATTTCTTTGCTGCCTGGCTCTTGACCAGGTAAACCCCATGTTTAGTCACGTTCCAACGGGTGTAGGGACTGAGTTCATCTTTGGGGATTGTCAGATATGTGTCGATATCCCTACTCATATTTCTTATTCCTGCAATTAGTGCCTTGTTACTGGAATCGCTCGCAGTGGAACGGGTCGGGTATGGTTCTAGGGCGAATAGGAACATGGTCTGGAAAGCCCACAGAGAACCATAGTAGCTGAATGGCAAAATGAAGTATGGGATCCCCTTATCGGTTGTGTGTGGCATAAGTCCGCATATCCAACAGTTTGATGTGTTCATTATGGACTGGTGTTGGTGTAGGAGCTGAATGAAAGAGTTGTTTACAAATTCGAGTCTTCGGGCAGACTCGTGTTCAGGTAGAGGGTGAAAGTAGTGTGGAGAAATAGTGGGAGGAGGTGGTGGCTGGGTGTCATTCGAGAAGGTAACTTTAAATACGAACAGAGTATAATCAGTAAAAAACACAAGTATGCTACATAACATTAAAACACATAGTATCAGGAATTTTCTTTTGGACAGTATCGTGCATAACTGTTTTTCGAAGTTCGTGGGTCTGATAGGTCTCTCTACCCTTGGAAATTCCATCCTCTAGTTGCTGCCCGCGGTGGTTGATTGATTCTCCCAGGGAGCGCGCTCTGCTCAGTCCGGGGTAACTCCCGTGGACCAATCAGAACCGTGGACCTAGAACTTCCCAGTTGCACTCCCCAGACTTCAACCGCGACCCTAGCAGCAGAACCGGATGGCGGTTCGAAAAAAAAAAAAAATGAGCTAGTTCCCCTGGGACGAGAGAGCTGAAAAATCCAAAAATAGTTCTTAGGGGAAAAGGGAAATCACATTGGATCAATCATTTATTAGTCTCTTTGTTTAGACCGTAGGTCGTACCGTCGTTTCCCAGGTACGGTGTGGTCTTCAAACAACGTCTCAGGTTCGGTAGTGTCCAATTGCATAGACGGTGGCACAAGTCCTTGTAAAATATGATCACTCTCCTTTTCGGTACTAGTTTCTTTCAAACGTGCATCGCTGAAAGGGATGAAGCGAGGTACGGATTCTGTCTCAGAGTCGGCAAGTCCTTTGTTGACCCACCGGTCGTATGGAAGATGTAGAGGGACCCGTTTACAGTGGGTCCCATGTACCCAGTTCTTCTTGCCTTCCACCCGAACAGCAGATCTCGTTGAAAGCAGCACTAGGTGCGGTCCGGTCCACCTCGGTTGTCCGTTGTTGGTGCGCTGGAAATTTCGCACCAAAACCCACGAGCCGGGTTCGATGAGGTGACCTGGATCGTCAGAGGCTGGTGGAGAGGAACTGTGAACCTGTTGGTGTAAAACACGCAATTTAGTTGTCAATTCACACAAATAGTCAAACAGTACGGGGTGTTCTATCTCGCTTAGTTTCTTGGGTCTTGGCACGCCCCAGACGTTGGCTGGGCGGCCAAACACGATCTCATGGGGGCTAAGTCCTAATCTGGAGTGGACAGTCATCCTGGTTGACAGAAGTGCTAGAGGCAAGGCGTCAGGCCATTTAAGACCTGTACTGGCTTGGATCTTGGCTAGTTTGAGTTTTAGAGTGCCATTGTAGCACTCTACTAATCCAGCTGATTCGGGGTGATTTGCAGCGTGGAATTTTTGGTGGATGCCTAAACACTCACACACTCTCTTCATCACGCATCCTACGAATTCACTTCCGTTATCACTCCAGACAATTCTAGGCATACCGAACCTCGGGAAGAACTCTTTGACAAGGGCTTTGGCAGTTGATAAGGCGGTGTTGTCCTTAAGGGGGTACGCTTCCACCCACCTCGAAAAGGCGCAGACAATAACGAGCACATACTTTAGATTGTTGCACCTCTCCATGTGGATGAAATCGAGCTGCAAAACCTCGAACGGATACGTTGGAGGCGCAAAGTGACCAGCTGGAGTTGGGGTTCCCCTACCGGGATTGTACTTCAAACACACCATACAGTTTTTGACCACATTCTCTGCATATTTTGGGATATTGCTATTCTGCCATACTGGGGCCAATAGTTTACATATTCCTTTTGAACTGATGTGCGCCATTCCGTGAGCCATTGTTACTACTGCAAGTACGTATGCATTAGGTAATAGCCATCGCTGGTGTTCTGATAGTTCGACCCAACAACCATTCGCATCCAATCTACCTGTGCTTTCTCTCCATTCATTCACCTCGTCCTCAGTGGCCTCGGCTTGTATCGATTTTACGCTTTCAATGGTGTCCTCACACATTCCCACGTCAGCAATCCATCTAGCGGGACCCATAACATACATACGACTCATTGTGTTCCTTGCAGTTTCTTTCGCAACCTCATCTGCAAATGCATTCCCGCGGCCAACATCATCCTGAATCTTTTTGTGTGCACTGCATTTTATAATGGCGACTTGTAGGGGCAAGGTGAGTGACTCAAGGAGCTCACTGACTAGCTGGCCATGTTGTATCTTTGCACCATGGGACGTAAGGAACCCACGTTCACGCCACAATCTCCCAAAACTGTGAGCCACGCCAAAGGCATATTGGCTGTCAGTGTACACATTCACTCGCTTTCCTTTCGCCAGCACACATGCTCTGGTAAGCACTATAAGTTCTGCGGCTTGTGCAGAATCGTGGGAAATACGTGCAGTCTCTACAATGGTGTGTAATGTCGTTACGGCATATGCTGTAGTCGTATCACCATTCGGCAACTTGAAACATGAACCATCAACCCATAAAGTATCATTGCATTCGGGAAGGGGAGTGTCCTGTAAGTCTACTCTCCCTTTTGTCTCTTCCTCTGTCCTGAAACAGCAGACATGTTTGTCAATCTTGTCTGTCTCTGTCGGGATGGGTAATAACGTAGCGGGGTTGAGTGTATCACACCTCTTTATGTGGATGTGACTTGCTAGCAGGGTAAGTTCGTAACTGGATAGTCGAGCGCTAGTAAGATGTTGTGTCTTTGTCCTGTTTAGCAAAATGTCTACTGCATGCGGAACCATAACGATCAGAGTGTTATTCATGACTAATCCAGCAGACTGTCGAATGCAGACAGCTGCTGCAGCGGTTGCTCTCAGACAACTTGGCAGTGCCTTAGCCACAGGATCCAGAGTTGCCGAAAAATACGCGCATGGGCGCTGTTTGTCCCCAAAGTGTTGCGTTAAGACTGATAATGCACAACCTTCTTTTTCGTGGACATACAATGTAAAAGGCTTACTGTAGTTGGGGTTTCCCAACACAGGAGCCGAACACAATGCATCACGCAACTCGTGGAAACTCGTCTGACAATCTTCAAACCAAGGCATAGGATTAGGCGTGTCTTTGCGGAGTAGTGCCAGCAAGGGTTTGGCTAGTAGTGAGAAATTCGGTATCCATTGTCTACAGTACGATGTAATGCCCAAGAAGGCTCGAACTTCTCTCTGTGTCCTTGGGGCACTTAGTTCTGTAATGGCCTGTATTCTTTCTGGTGTCAGTCTCCTTCCCTCCTTCGACAAGATGTGACCTAGGTAGGTCACTTCTTGTCGACAAAATTGCAGTTTGGAAAGGGAGACTTTGTGCTTCATGTCACATAAGTGACGCAATAGCGACAACGTAGCTTCCTTGCAAATCTCTTCAGTGTCTGCAGCGATCAGTAGATCGTCTACGTACTGGACCAAAGTTAACCCATCTGGCAGCACAATTGTGTCTAGTTGTGTTTTCAGAGCCTGACTGAATATTGATGGGCTTTCGCAGTAGCCTTGAGGAGCGCACTTGAAGCGGAAGCTTCGTCCTCCTAAATTGAAGCCGAAAAGGTCTCTACTCTCTTCGGCGATCGGGATGCTGAAGAAAGCGTTCTTTAGGTCAATCACCGAGAACCAGGCTGCTGAAGCTGGAACCATTGTCAATAAAGCAGTAATGTCGGGGACGTCTGGAAACTGCGGGATAACTACCTTATTTACTTCTCGGAGGTCAATCACAAACCTATACACAGGGGGCTGTGAAGGATCAGTACGTTTTAAGACCGGTAAAACTGGACTGTTACAAACGTTACCTGTTGTTTCTTCGATAACATCTTTATCGATCAAATCATAAACGATCGTTAACAACGCCCTCTCGCATTCGTTAGATATTTTGTATTGGGGAATACGTGGCAATCTGACGTTGGCTTTCAAAGTTATGACATACGGTGCTATCTCCAGACGACCTACATCATTGGAACCATTAGCCCACAGTATATCAGGAAGTGATGACAATTCAGTTGGAATACCTTCTTTTGACAAGTACATTGGAGAAATGACTTTTTTCCCTAAAGTAAGTTGTACTCCCGAGGGAGAACAGTACAAAGTCGCATACAACCTCTTTAGCAAATCCAATCCTAACAAATTTTCACCGCAACCTGTTGTAAGAATGAGGGGTGCTTCTAATTCACAGGGGCCAACAGAAAGGGATGTAGGACTAGAGATCGGGTTTCTAACAGGGGCGCCGGAGAAACCTACTGAGACATTCATTTCGCCAGACAAAGGTGCGCCAGGAAGTTTTGAGTGCATAATAGAACTTTTTGTAGCACCAGTATCCAGCAGAAATGGCTCTGACACTCCTGAGGTAATTACCTCGACATAAGGTCCATCCTGATCTACTGGAACTGAAACAACTCCCTCTCTTTGTCCATGGCTGTCCTAGCGATCGTTACCCTCATTGTCGTGTTCGGTGTAATAGTCGTCAGCATAGTACTGAGCTGACCTAGACGATGCGTTATTCTGTTGGTCAAAGTTATTCATGGAATTCTGAGGCGGAAAAGAAACTGTGTTCTGGGAGAAATTTCCACGGCCCCTACCTCTGGGGGCATGTTGAACACCTCTCCCCCTTACACCTGAAACACCGTTTAAGCGTCGCGCCAGAGCCGGACAATTACTTTTGAAGTGACCCTCTTCCTTGCAATACGCACATTGATTCGGGCCATACGGAACACGCTGATGGGAAAACTCGTTTCCTTGCGCGTCTCTAGAATACTGCTGATTCTGTTGATAATTGGGCTGGCTAACCATACGAGGCAGATAGGCCTGTTGGAGAAGAACTTTAGTTTTTAAATCTTTCGTCTTTTTGTCTGCCTTATCTAGCTCGTCTTTGCGCCTGTTTTCGTAGTACTGAGCTGTTGCTAAAATCTGCGCTGACGTAGAGACAGCCCAAGCACTCTCTGAATCTTTTAGTTTAGCACACAGTTCGGGAAGCAGATTGTGTACAAACTTGTCTACAAACAATCTTTGGCCACCCTCGGTAGCCATATCCTGACCACTATGGTCAGTGAAAGTTTCCTCAAATCTTGTGAAAAAGTCAGACACATTCTCGTCTTTCTTCTGCTTGCACGCGGATAGCTTGTCCCAGTTTACGCGTACTTCAGGCATAATTGTCTTCATGTACGCAATAATTCTACCAGGAAGTTCAGCTATTAACGGCTCAGGCTTGAAACCACCGACTTGTCTAGCATCTGTAGTCGCAATGTTCGCCCACGAGTCACCTAATTCTTGGTCATGATCCGTATGACGTATTTTACTCCATAAAGGATGTGGAACAACGTTCCCAAACAACATGTCTATATCCGCTAAATTCATTATACATGAGCTTGCAGTTTGGGACAACTCCTTATAATACCCAGTCGGGTTTTTACGGGGATCGGGTAATGTCTGCTTGAGTGCTAGAACTTCGGATCTTTTCCAGGGGACATGTACCCATACACGCTGGAAATGAGGCAGAGCCGGTGGAACTGCAGTTGCGTCACCTTCCCTCCAGACCGGAGGAACCTCTCTCATTGGGTACTGTCTCGCTCTTTTCCTACTAGATGTACCACTGTCAGAGGATGACCCAGAATTACCACCCGTACTTCGATGTGATAATAATATCTCAACTGCTTTTTCAACGTCGGGACCAACTATCATACCCTCCCCAAATTTAAATCGTACACTACACAACTCTTGCTGGTTGCTCTTCTGACCATTATCTTCCAAATCCTCACACAGAAAAACACACATCTGCTCAAACATGTATCTTTGCGTTGGTTCATCCCATTGACGGAAAACGTTCATGACAGACTCTACATCATATCTTGCGGTGTCAATAGCCCAATTCCGTGCTAGCTTATTCAATGATTCCCTTTCCTGATAATCGGGCATTTGGCTTCGTAATTGTCTTCGTTCCGTGTTAGGGGTCGTTTTAGGCGACCGAAAAAGTGGTGAAGGAAAGTTAGTAACAATGCTGGCCATTTTATGCCAGACGGAAGGTAAAAGTGGAGGAATAACTGGTGGTAGTACAGAGTCACGCAAAGTAGAAACAGAAATGTTCGTAGAACGAGTATCAGAGAGACTAGAAGGTACGCTAGGCGAAATTTTAGAAGGAACAGTAGGAGAAGTAGATGTGATCGGTGAGCCTTGAGGAGGCTGCGCCAGAGAAACAGGAGCCAGCTGAAGAGTAGCCGGTGAGTGCGGTAAAGGAGCCTGTATAACAGCTACCAGAGGTGCAACTAAAGGTTGCGGAGGTGCTGTGGCATTTTGTGCATAGGGTGGGGGCGAATTTAATAAGTGGGACATTAATGGATCTTTCTCGGATCCTTCCTTTTGACCTTGTCCCTTATTTGGCAGCATCGGGTAACATTTATCTATCGCTAGTTTCTTGCTCCTAAGCATCTGTTCGCTTTCCTGCTCTTCCTCGTTATCTCTGTATGCGACGGCAGCTTGCACCATCGACATACCTCTTTTATTCTTTTTTGCTAATTTTATTCCTTTCTGTTTGGCTTCTTTGCGCCATAAGCGGAAAGAGTCAAACATCGCCGGCCGGGCTTTTTCCTTGAACAGTTTGACCTCTAAGTTATCTAATATTTCTGGGTCGAAACTACCGTATTGGGGCCACTTTAAAACACCATCCTTGCGGGTGTATTTTATCCACACTTTGTTATATGTTATAGGACCTACGCCGTGCTTTTACATAGAGCTCATACATTGGAGTTCCAATTGGAGGAACCGGACAAGAATCCTCTAATCGGGAGTCCTTACTACAACCAAGACAAAACAAGTTTCCAAGTCTGCTAAAACCAGGCATCTTCGCTCACTAGTCTAGCTTCAAACTTCAAAGGATTATCTGTTACGATATTTCTCGTGAATACACGAGTCCTTCGGCTTTGGGGCTTGCAAGTACCAAATCAAAGCGTATCTCAAGGATACCAAAAACTAAGGACAAACTAAGGACTGGGAGACGCTCCACTTATACTTAACTGAAGTATTTGAAGATCTGTGACGTCGCTAGAAGACTCGTCTATCGTTTCGCTCTACCAAGGATCACTGGGTCCAAAACAAGGTGATAGTCAGGGCAGCAGTCCTTCGTAGCCGTCGGGACGCGGGGAACCTCGCAGCAAAGACCTTCGGAACCACGTCGACATACAGGGGTCGCTAAAGTGGCTGGCCGTCCACCGGAATTTTCACACGAAGCTCCTCACGAACATCTGGCTTGGACCGTCACCGCTTGATATCGCCCCGAGTTGGGCGCCAACTGAGGTGCCGGGTTTTTAGGAACCCGGTGGTGCCAGGGGGTAACACCCGAAGACCTCTGAGTTCTCCCTTGTTCCGGACCACAGAAACACTGAGTCTTCTAGTCACGGTCAAAGATCAAGTTTTATTGGTAGCTACCAAGTAACACGTGTCCCAGAAGTACACCACACGGAGAGTAGGTTCTCAGGAGACTGTTCGTTTTTACAGAACCAGCCTTCTCCTTATATACAAGATACATGGCTCCAAGCAAGAATTCTTGGGTTTATGATATGGCTATACACATATTTCTACAATAATACAAAGAGCGAAGTCATGTAAGCAAGCCCATATTTTAGATGTCCAGTTCGCTGATAGATTACCCAGTTAGATCTGAAACTCCCATCAGATATCGATGAAACACCAATAAAGAAAGGTACAACCCAGTCATAAAACTGGCCATAAACAAGGAACGTGGACAGGTGCATGTTTGTAGAAAGCATGGTCTGTATGTAGTGAATGGTTTGTGGAATGTTATGTATTGATGTTATCGTACTCGGCCACTGGGCGAGGAGCTGCCCAAACAGGTTTGGCTTAAGGCAATGGAGTCAGTTGGGACAGGTCAGGGGGAAGTCAGGGAAGGTGGACGTGTCCCTTTTGATCAAGCTCGACCTTTAATTGACTTAACATGAGGGCAAGATGTAAGATGGATGCCGTTCACAAAATGGAGTCTAAGGGATTGGGACGGAAACTACGATTTTGGGGTGTTGGCAACCCTTGATTGTGACGCAAATACATAGGAATGATGTCCTAATCATTATCGGTTCATAGACACCAAAATCGTCATGGTACGTTGAGGTTTTGTAAGTCAGAAAGAAATTCCCTTTGGGCGAATTTACAATGGTACATGAATACTCACAAACATACAAAAAACTACCGACATCTCATATATCACAAGGAAGCAATGTAAACAGGTGAGAATTATAACATATGTGAAAACACTATCGCAAAAAATAAGGTATTAAAACAATTTATTGAGCATACATTACATCAAATTAAAAACTAAAAATTGGGAAACGCATACAGGACAGTACAATAATTAATAAAAACCACATTCCAATAAAAAGGAGTACACAGGGAAAAAGGATCAACTCAAACAAGAACCATTAGTTTTGAATTCCTCCTTAATTTATAATCCCAGATTAACTCCTAGGGCGTCGACGCGTTTCGGCGGTACATTCAATTAAATCCGCCTTCTTCAGGACAATGTATAGACAATGTTTCCCAAATTTTCTCATGCAGAGGATATATACACACACACAAAGGTGTATCGTAAGGGGTATTCAGCCTCCTTATCTCTAAGTGGGAGCTTTCCTCCAGCGAATAACCTTCTATAAATGTCCAATGTACTATTTAGATTCAATGACAGGACGCATTTTAGATCATTTTAATGTCCGTAAGTCGCATCCAGCTTGATGACTGGAAGATAAGCTTAAAGGGCTGCCTCAAACGTACGCGGTAATTATATATTAGGTTCCGACTTTCGTTTCTTATTAAAGCCTTTTCGAGGATCGGTAACCTTGCAGTTAGAGGTTAAGAGTTCCACTTCAAGGGTACTCGCTACCCGAGGCTGTTTCCTTAAAGTTGACCCTTTCGTATCCCGGTCATGCACGTCCCGCGTACTGATCCTCTCATCTTCCCGGCAAATCCGTTGAGGTTTTGTGACACGGGTATTGGACCTCGATACCGGGAAAACAACAGGGTCCAGATTTTCAGAACCACATTCCGCCCCTGAGACGGCTGTGTAGTCAATCTCTGCGTAGTGGGTCGGTACCATCCTGCTGGAAACAGGCAGTCATATCTGCACTTTTGAAAAAAACATCACTTATCCCAGCATGCCTTAAAACCTATAGGCCAATATCTCTCCTACCGTACCCAGTAGAGATCATTGAACGTCTGGTTAACAAGGTGCTCTCCCAGTTCCTGGAGGTTAATAATAAACTGGAGAACGCGCAATTCGGCTTCCGCCCGGGACATGGCACTGAGACCGCATTGGTGATTGTGTTGGACGATCTTTGCATGCGGGCAGACAGGGGACAATCAGCTACATTGATGCTGCTGGACCTGTCTGCCGCATTCGACAAGGTCGACCATAAGGTTCTACTGGCATAGTTGGAGGAAGCTGGTGTGGTGGATGGGGCGTTGAAGTGGCTTCAATCCTATCTATCCGGCAGAGGTCAGGCAGTAGCTCTACCCCCCTTTCAGTCTCAGTTCTCTGAGATCCGACACAGGGTCCATCAGGGATTTGCAATATACACTATATTATTTATTGCGTACATGCGTCCACTGCTGGCCGTCATTAAGTCTTATGATATAGGCTTGGTGAATTATGCTGACAATACTCAGCTTATTCTATCCCTGGAGGGGGACCAGTCAACAACTTTAGGCAATTTCCGTGCCTGCATGCAGGACTTAGTACATTGGCTGAGAAAACGCTCTCTGCAATTCAATGCAGATAAGACCGAGATTCTCTGTTGTGCTGGCGGGAAAGTGCCATACTCTCTTCCTACCGACTTCTGGCCCATCCCTTCTGACACACCATTGGTGCCCTCTGAGAAGGTTCGCAATCTGGGAATCTGTTTCAATGAGAAGTTGACCTTGGAAAATCAAGTCAACAAGGCTGTTGGGAGCAGTTTTGCTCTAATCAGGGTACTCCAGAAGATTCTCCCAATACTTCCGACACAGGCACGTGCAATAGTGGTGAGGAGTGTTATCATGAGCAGGCTGGACTACTGCAATGCTTTATTGTTGGAGTCCCCCAAGTATCTAATTGACGGCCAAGTTGGTTCTGAAAACGTCTCGATGGGCATCAGCGTCCCAGGCCCTCGCGGAGCTCCATTGGTTACCAATACTGCAGATAATTCAATTTAAATCACTCTGCATTGTATTTAAGGCGCTGCATGGTGCAGGGCTCCAACAGCTGCAACACTAATTTGGTTGGTATGTTCCCACTCGTAACCTCCGCTCATCCTCTGCTAACTGGGTAAAAGTTCCCAGGACCAAAAGAGTAAAACTGGGGGCCATGCTTTTGTACTTGGTCCCTTCTAGTCCAGTTGCTGCTGGGTTACCACGCCTCTTTAGCGCCAGGATACCAGTTGGGTCAAAGTGCACTTTATAAGTAACAATTACATTATAATACATTTTTAAGCTGAACGTTTCCTATAGATACCATGGGGGTCATTAGGATGGTGGGCCGACATCCTATTGGGAAATGGGACCGCCCGCCATAAGGGCAGGGATCCCAATGGGGGCCATTGGGATGCGCCCGCCACAGTGGCGGGCGCTTCCTGAATTCCTGTCATAGTGGTGGGCGGTGCACTCAGCACCGCCCGCCACAATGCCAGGAAGGCATGTTGAGCACTTCCATGCACAACATGGCAGGTACTGCGCGGTGCCTGCCTTGTTGTGCATGGAACTGCAGGGGGTACAATAGGTACCCCCCACGTGCACCCCCCACCCTCCATTGTCCCAGGGGGCCCGCCACGGGCTTCCGCAAGCAATTACCGCAAGCCTTTCATTGCCATGGAAAGGCATGTTTCTGCCCCCATGATAATATGGCTGGCGGTGTCTGACAAACACCGCCACCATATTAAACTCTTTTCCGCCCGGTCAACTTGTTGACCAGGCGGAAAAGCGGCAGACGGTCTTTCCATCCGCCGCAGTCCCCCCCACCATAGTAATATGGCAGGGGGGAAATGGGTGGCGGGCAGGTACGGATCTCGGGCGGATCACCACCGCCATGCTGGCGGTGGCGATCTGCCTGAGATCCTAATGGGCCCCTTTGTGTGGAAACTATTGCATCTGCAACTTGCTTTGAACTGATCTATTCTTACCATTTGAAAGTCATATTTTTATTACTGTGTTGTGTAGTCACAGGGTATGACTCTTCTACATATATTAAGCATTGTAGGCATTTGGAAGTCTCTTGCATTAATGATGTTTTGTTTACAGAGTTATTTCCTTTATGAGGGAATAGGGGATTGTTTAAGTTCTTATCAGTAAAGCATGATGTTTCTTTACCACTAGCAGTTGTCCTTGTGGTGGGCTTGTTAATTCTCATCTGTAATGGTTTCAAGCGAGGGAATGATGTAAGGGTAATGTGTTCCACTCCCTCACTTAAATTCATACTACCACCCGATGTCCCAGAGCGAAACAACTAACTAGAGGTTTGGTTGTGAGCTTGGTTAACCTACAGGTGGTAGGGTGGGTGGAGGGGCTTTTATTGTGTGATGCTTCTTGGATTGGTGTGTGGGGGAGGCAAGGAAGCCAGTGCTTAGCGTGTAACAAAATTAGTGCCAGGACCGTCGTCAGGAACCCACGGCAGCTTGCACCACCCACTGCTCCTGCCAGTGCTGCCAATGACATTACCAACACAACCACTAACCACCACACTCCCACAGGTGTGACAATTCAGACTTCAGACTCTGCCATGCCCTTAAAGTTATAAGAATGGCTTGGGTAGCAGGTATTAGTCCTTTTTAACGTATATTATATGAATTAACAACTGTAGTGTTCATCTCTAAATTAGACAAACAGCACTGCCATGTGGCAGACTGTCATAAGTTTTGGTGTTGGCAATTAAGTGCTGGTGTCGAGCACCAGAATCCACCAGCCCAAATTAAGCAATGGGGAGGCCTCATTTTCAATTAATTAAATGGAGGGAGTAGGAGACAGAGTAATGCCATTTCCAGTAGATAATAGAAGCACTTTCCACTCCATCAGCCCAGCACAGCCTAGGAGTGGGGGTGTCTGTCATAAACATACTTACCAGAATGATGCCTGTGAAATTCATGGCCACCCTTAAAAATGAAAAAATATTGGGGCCCATTAGGATCTCGGACAGATCGCCACCGCCCGCATGGCGGTGGCGATCTGCCCAAGATCCGTCCCCGTCCGCCACCCATTTCCCCCCACCATATTACTATGGCGGGGGGACCACAGCGGACAGAAAGACCATCCGTCGCTTTTCCGCCCGGTCAACAAGTTGACCGGGCGGAAAAGAGTTTAATATGGTGGCGTTGTCTGTCAGACACCGGCAGCCATATTGTCATGGGGCGGAAACATGCCTTTCCATGGCAAAAGGCATGCGGTAATTGCTTGCGGGGGCCTGGGGGGTGGGGGTGCACATGGGGCGTACCTGTGGTAGCCCCCTGCAGTTCCATGCACAACATGGCTGGCACCGCGCGGTGCCTGCAATGTTGTGCATGGAACTGCACAACATGCCTTCCTGGCATTGTGGCGGGCGGTGCTGAGTGCACCGCCCGCCACAATGACAGGAATGCTGGATGCGCCCACTAACTTACCAAGAGCATCAGCTCTGGTTTAATGGCGCCCTACAACATCAAAATCACATTACCAGGCTCGGGCACTAGGTAGACCAGGAGCAACATGGCCGGTACTAGCCAGCTATACACCACATCCTGAAATTGAAAGCATGACAGGTCCAGAACTATTAGCTCAGCTAAAACAACAAATTAAAATACATAGACAATTAGTTCAAAATTTCATGAGGACTTTAACAGTCCAACCTGCTATAAGGATTCCGCTGCACACCCCTCATTAGGGGAACACAAAAAAAATCACACCACAGACAATACAATCAGTCATTGGTAAATTGCCCGCAAAACGAGAACAAATTCCGTTCTGGTTAGCACAAAAAATTACTCAAATAGAGGCAGTATTCCCTGATAGTACACCTCATGAGAAAAACAGGATTCTAACAATCTGTTTACCAATGGGGATTGCACCACACGTAGAAGACTGCGACACATGGGGTACAGTCTTTGCTTCAATATACACAAAAACACATGGTGTCCCGTCTATGGCGGTAATACCAGACGTTCTAAGACAGATTCAAAATTAATACGGTCCAGAACCTGCCTTAAATCTGGGTATGAAATTATTGAAATATTTCAAACAGGTCTCGGCTATACTATTAGCCAACATAAAAGGTGAAGCAGCATCAGTGGCGATCCGCTAAAAACTAAAAGAAACAGATATAACAGAACAACCTTTTGAACTTGCCAGAATTATTGAAAAATCATATGAAGAACTAGGTAGAGATAGTTTGGGTGGGAACCCAGTAAAACCCCAATTAACTGAAAATCCAGAAAAAGTTTTTATTAAAAATAATCTCACTACTCCAAAGAAGAAGTGGGAAAACACCAAACAGACACTTCCTAGAGAGAAGCGTTCACAGTCCAGGGGAAGGTCTCCTCAACAGGAGCCCTCTGAAAAAAGATACAACCGTAGAAATAGTGATAATTTGAGAAAACCTGATAGATATCAAGATAATGATATACGTTCCTCTCGTACCTTTCAGACTTCCTCGCAGAAATCCAAAAGAAGAGGACGTTCAGAACAAAAAGAAAAACGAGAGAAGTCTAAAGACAAACAACACGTTCCAAAAAAATAAGAAAACTCAATTCACCAAAAAGAAGGTAGCAAGTCTAAATATCAGACATGCCGAGGATCTTGAGGACACAACTCAAGAACGGGGAGTGGGCCCAAACAATGCTAGACAGCGCAGCAGAGGTAACCAAGCTCGCAAGATCCTGAAGGATCATCTGGAGACAGTGGACTTGAATGAAAAGATGAAACTGCAGATACCAGGGTTAGTGTACCACATAAGTTATATATACAAAAATCAAAGTTTCCCTTTTCCTTATTTTTATGAGACTAGCATCTCAAGAGGATCTAAGGAGAAAGAGCTATTCTGAGTGGGGCTTAGAGTTTCATTCAGATTAACAAATTTACATATCATACAGTGTTATCAATTTACAGATAATGATCACCAGGATACAATAAGGGCAGAGAGAACAAAGAAATTAATTCTATATTTTTATTTGTTAAACTTTTCCGATTGTGTTGATAAAAACATAATTTTAATCATAAAAACAATAACATCTTAAAACAATTCATAAGAAGAAAAAATATGTTGACGCAGCGTTTCGGTGAAAGAGCTCGTCACCTTCTTCAGGACACTTTTTTTCATTTAAAAACAGTCTATGTTGGCTACTCGCTATCAGCTTTATTCAATTGGCTGTGTAGACAAATTTGTGCAGTTTGTTCAATATGTTCTAGAGTCTGAATTTATTTGCTTTTCTCCTCTCGTTTAGGAACTTTCTTGTTTTTATTGTTCCGTGTTTCCCTCCTTACAGTTTTCCATAAACACGATTGCAATTGCGTAAACTTTGTTTTTGTGCTTATACAGACAGGTTATTATCACTTTCCCTCCTGGTAGATTAATGTGGATTATCGCCAACTGTATTTAAGATTGGGATTTTTCACAAAGTGCACCTTCCATCAATTAATGCGCTGTGGGATCTCATTATTATGAGGAGGTATATATTCAGGACGGCCGTCTGTTCTTTAATTTAACTTGAAATAAAAGCTCTGGACTTTCTTAAAAAAACATCATCCACTTGGGAAGTTCTTAGATTCCTTGTGGAGCACCTCACTTGAATTTGAGGTATTCTTGTGTTGCAGAGTGATACCACGGACCGTCCTGTTCAGTTCTCTGGCTGCAGTAAGTTATATGAAGTAACACTCCGGATGGAGGGGGACAAACCAAGAAAAATTAGAGCACTCTTTTGGGAGAAGCTCTCTAAGGGTTATGACATCCTTCTAGCTGAACAAGACTGGCCACCTGAATTTGTCAGGGAGTGCCCACATGGCGAAGATATAAATATGCCAGCCCAGACCCCAGCATTATACAAAAAATATTTTAGGATATGATGAGGATTCCCCTCACCATAAAATCCATTTGAAAACTCAACCAACAATGCAAAGGCAATATCCTGTAAAACAGGAAGCTAAAAAACAGGTAAGGGGGGCGTGGCCAAGATGGCGGCATGAGCGGACGTGTTGTTCCTCTGCTCCCACCGGCGGATAATTTATAGCACCGGTTCTGGCCGTTCCCCGGACCCCTGACACGGCCTGGGGGGCGGACCGGACTGCGGGGACAGCTGGCCTGACCAGGGAGGCGACACCAGAGTGGCTAGGAGCAAGCACGGCGCAGTGCGGTGCCGGCGGCTGTGGACGTGCCCCTCCCCCTACGGAGCTGCGACTGAAGGCCTAGCCCTGCCGGGTGGAGATAGTCCAGGGCGCTAAAACGCAGCAAACCGGGAGAGGCTGCCGCTGAATCCCGGCCGCCAACGCCTAGTGAGAGCCTGGAGTCGGATTGGCAACGGAGGCATAGCTGCTGCGGGGACTAGAGGAGCCGAGGCGGCAGACGGCCGCGCAGCCTCCCTGCACGGCGCGGTGAGGAAGGGCGCCGAAGCTTGAGCGGTTGAGGGCCTGGTGGGGAAGCTGCGGCCCTCCTGCGCCCTGACGGAGTGAAGCAGTGAACGCGCCCTGGGAGGCTGGACGTACCGTACCATAGGAGTACCCCAGGTGAGAAGGGGACACTTGGCGGCAGGCGGAGAGTAGTCGGCAGAGAACGAGCGAGGGGCTACGTCTGGAGGAGGTGGCGACGCCATTTTGGGAAAGGCCGAGTGCGGTGGAGGCGCCGTGAACACAGCCCGGGGCCCGATGTGAGAAGCGGGTCGCTCCTGCGGGACATCGCAGAGTCTGCTGGATTACTTCAGGAACACAAGAGAGGTAGCTGCTATGCCTGGTGGCGATTGAACGGCAGAGATCAAGCACCGGGGGGCCTAGAAATGGACAGAGGAGGGCCTCAGTGGGGACACAGGGACCTGGCGGAGGGAGCCAACCCCTCAAGAGAAGTCCCTGGGCACGCAGAAGAAACAGGCATTGGGCCGAGCACAATAGTGTCCGCGGGGCCTGGAGGACAGGCCAACAGGCGACTGAGCGCGGTACCGGGAGGCCAGGGCGGCTCACGGGAGATACCGCGAGAGTGCAAAGACACCGCCATTTTGGGACGGAGCCACAGCACAGACGAGCAGGAGCGGCGGAATGGCCCAGAGACCTAACCGGCGAGCGGAGAGTTTAGTCTTGGAGACTCATGGGTTGCCCGGCTATTGGTTCGGGAGCCTCCTGAATGTGGGGTGTCAGACCAACAAGGGGAGGAGAGGACTAGGAAGAGTGGCGGTCGGTGCTAGCGCACGGTGGACTGGTGCGAGTTGGCCTAGGGAACGGAGCAGGTGAGATACGGACCGGCCTACGCACAGGACAAGGGGCGACGAGATTGTTGGGCACGATTGGATGCCCGGATCCACCATTACCGAAAACGAGACCGACAACTCGCAGACCACACTCGAGCATAGCCGCACAGCCGCACAGCCGCACAGCCGTGAAAGCGCCAGTGTCTGTTTTCAGAGCCGGGCCCCCGATCTGAGAAGGGGGACCCCGACAGGAACCCTATAAACCAGGGGTACTCAAAGTACGGCCCGCGGGCCAGTGGCGGCCCGCCTGGCCTTCTTTGGCGGCCCGCGGACCTTGTTCCCATTTCACCCACGTTTTTCCCAGGAAGTTAGTAAACCGAGAAGATGGCCGCAGGAACATACGTAGTGAATACGTATACAATACCTATTCACTACGTTTGCGACTGCGGCCATCGTCTCTGCTTACTGCTTGCCTCTTATTCGCCTGCCTCTGTGACGTCACATGCGGCACCCGGACGGCGCGAAGCACAGGGCCTTTAAAAGTCAGCTGTAACTAGCGCTTTACAGCTGACTTTTAAAGGACCTTCCTGTATCCATGGTGACGACGTCCTTGCCCGAGCCCCGGAGGATCTTTGCTGCTTCACCTTGCTGCCCGCAGCCCCGGATGATCTTTGCCGCTTCACCTTGCTGCCCGCAGCCCCGGAGGATCTTTGCCGCTTCACCTTGCTGCCCGCAGCCCCAGAGGATCTGTGCCGCTTCACCTTGCTGCCCGCAGCCCCGGAGAATCTTTGCAGCAGCCTTCTATACTGGAGAATATTCAGTGTTAATTTACCTGCAGGTATGTGCTCTGAGTCTTGCCGCCCGCCATGCTTCTGACACCCGCATGTTCTGTGATTCCCTCGTCGGTCCCCTTGTTTCCACCTCCCCACACTCACCCACTATCATTAGCGTTGTAAAGAAAACAAATTGTGAGCATGGAGGCGTCTGTATTGAGGCACGAGCCAGCCCTCGCCTGTGTGCAAGGTCTTTCTACAGAGGTCGCGAGGGCCTGGCTCGTGCCTCAAAACAGACACCTCCATGTTCACAATTTGTTTTCCTAACCTGCAGGTACTGTCCTGAGTCTTGCCGCCCGCCATGCTTGTGACCCCGCATATTCTGTGTTTCCCTCCTCTGTCCCCTTGTATCCACCTCCCCACCCACACCCACTATCATTATCGGTGTTATGAACAAAAATTGTGAGCATGGAGGCGTCTCCCACCTCACGGGGATGCCGAGGTAAGCACCGCAGCCACCGAGACAATGCACACCCCTTCCAGCCGGTGTTAATAGTGGAGGGGGAGGGGTGCTTTTGCATAGGAGTGACAAACTTCCCCTTCGCACCTCAAGCCTCACTGGTGCCTCCTACATACCAGCACAGACATTATGGCAGCGTTGTTAATCAGGATATCTACATGTGGTTCTTCTTCGTTTATCTTCTGTGCAAATTCACTGACAGATTTCAGAGATGCCAAGTTAAGGTGCTTTGCAAAAACGTTATGACGTTATGGCTGGGAGTTTTTCCACGAATCTCTTTTGCTGCTTCTTCACATTTATTCATGTTCCGACAAGCCAAACTAATTTTGCCTCTTGAGTATGATTGTGCCGCCGATAGCAGTGCCTACCACGGACATGGGCAACAAATACTTATTCATGGTTGGGTGATCAGGGCACACCTCAAATCTCACTTATGTCTATCCTGCTTAGCTTTTTCCGTGATTCATACCCCATGCTGAATGAACTGCGCGCGCATGAGGGAAGCATTTTCTGGTTAAGATTTGCCTTTGGGCTGTGACCTCCAGAGCAGAGGGTGTAGCCAGACAAACATAGACACTTCAGGGCAACAGGACCCCCCCACCCCACACTCAGCATGCATCCCGCAAATAACACACTAGACACCAGTGTTACATTGGGAATAAACTGCTGCAGGTTTATTTTATTACATTACAACGTTATGTAATCAAAGTGTGTTATCTTACGGGCAATCTAAGGGCAGGCGGCATTCTCGCCACCTGCCCGCCTGATGAGCCAGGCAGCACCGTGGCGAACCACCATGTGCTGCCCCTTATGGTAAACATAATACTCACGCCCCTTGCGGGGCGTACTAGGCAAACCCCCGGTTGCACAGGCCCACAACAGCCCGAAGGACGAATGGGGCGCTGACACGTGTTCCCGGAACCTCCCATGAGGCCCCAGGTCTTAGGCTCTGGCACCCATATGTGCCCGCTGAGGTCCAGTGCTGAACTTCTCTGCTTCCGGATTGCCCTGTAACTCCGCCTGCAACGAAAATTAAAACATTAAAACGTTCAAACTGTCCTCCACAAGCTGACACACAGGGTGAGAGGTCGGGAGGGAAAATGTGTGTCCCCCCACGTGGACACTACGACACGTCCGGTGCAGCAAAGAGGCAGAGAAAGTGTCGAGGGGGGCTTAAGTACCCCTCGCCCTGCCTGCCGCACCGGACGTGCCCGCCCAGCTCCTCTTAGCTCCCCTCGGGACCCCGCCTGCCCGGGGGAGGAGAGAGGCCAGAGAGGGGCGGGGGGAAGCCCTCAGTGTCTAAGGGGCCGCCCTCCTGATGGCCACTGCGTGGCCTCGGGCAGCGCATAGACACTTCAGGGCAATAGGACCCCCCACCCCACACTCAGCATGCATCCCGCAAATAACACACTAGACACCAGTGTTACATTGGGAATAAACTGCTGCAGGTTTATTTTATTACATTACAACGTTATGTAATCAAAGTGGGTTATCTTACGGGCAATCCAAGGGCAGGCCGCATTCTCGCCACCTGCCCGCCTGATGAGCCAGGCAGCACCGTGTCGAACCACCATGTGCTGCCCCTTATGGTAAACATAATACTCACGTCCCTTGCGGGGCGTACTAGGCAAACCCTCGGTTGCACAGGCCCACAACCGCCTGAAGGACGAATGGGGCACCGACACGTGTTCCCGGAACCTCCCATGAGGCCACAGGTCTTAGGCTCTGGCACCCCTATGTGCCCGCTGAGGTCCAGTGCTGAACTTCTCTGCTTCCGGATTGCCCTGTAACTCCGCCACAGCCCGGCCGGCGGCAAGCGTCGCCGCCCGGGCCCCCCACTACGTAGCTTCCTTCCTACCTGCAACCTTTGTCCTTTTGTCTCGCCATTAACTTTTTCTCAGTTAGCAGTGTCCCTAATACGGGATACTAACACGTATTTATACTATTGTAGCTTAAGCTTGCTTGGGCACAGCCATCCCAATAGCAACCAAGAGGCACCGCCTTAGACCAGTACTTGACCGAAAAGTCTCACTGATTATTAGTGCATTGTGAGCATCCTATAAAAGGGGGCATACTGTTGGAAGTTCTATTAAAGCAAAAAGCACTTCGCTATTACTGAAAGAAAATGTAGGGTAAGCTAAAGACCCGCTGTCCCAGCTGCTCCATCTCTCAGAAACTAACAAAAGTATAAAGATGAAACAGAGGTAAATAACCTGACTTTCAGAAAGAAAATATTCTTATTTCAGCAGCACATTCAAAATTGGCAAGTTGACAGACTGGAGCTGGTCTTTGTCGTTAGGATGACATTGCTTACATACTCCTAAGTCCATGAGATAATAGGCTCAGTTGCACGCTGTTCACCTCGCACTTCTGGCCTACAGCCTTACCACTGCATGGCGAACTGAAAAAGTGCCCCTCACTAATGCTTTAAGAATGAACACATCTTCTGAAATTTTAAGACAATGCAGCGAGTGTATCCTGGAGTACTGAGGCCGCTTTCCTCATTAAACTCTTTGTACCTTATTGCATAATGTGCCGTGGTTTAAAGAGCTCGTACGCTCCCCACACGACAGAGGTCAGGCTACTTGTACAGTATGGGCACTATACGGACTGCTAACCGCTGACTGAGACTCAGTTGAGGCGCCTGTAAACTGAACTCTGCCCGTGCGCCCTAGACGGGACATCCGCCACACGCGCACAACTCTGCCAAAACATGACATCCGCCAGGTACAGAGGCACCTCTCCCAAAGCATCATCAACCTAGTGCTATTTCTGTCCTGAATACACATAAACACAACTGTCAGAGCACTTCAGAACGAAATAAAAGGATGCAAAGCTGTGGGGTAAGCTACAGGGCATGCTGTCTCAGCTACTCCTTGTATAAACTGTCCGATCACCCTCATCAGGAGCGAGCCTCCACCCAGACCTGTCCATCTCCCTGATAACTAAATAGGTTATGGTTGGAAAACGAAGGAAATTACATAACTATATGCAAGATTTTTCATATTTTGCAGTACATTACAGAATGGCGGTTGACAGGCTGATGCTGGACTTTGTCGTTCGGATGCCATTGCTTTCCTACTTCGTAGCCTATAGGAAAAATAGGCTTAAAATTGTACACTATACCCCTCGCAATTCTAGCCTCCGCCATACCACAGCTTAGAGGACCGAATTGTGCCGATCACAATCAGCTTAAGAATGACCACAACTTTTAAATTTCTAAGGAGCCTGTCCGCCCTAGGTAGTCTGTACATGGGAAATACCCCAGGGAGCCTTGCCGATCCACAGGGGGACCCGGCAGCGGAAGCCCATACCAGCATGTTGGCTGCCGTTAGCCGGCCTCTCCAACCAAAATAACTGAGAAAAATACATGTTAAAACAATGCAGAGCGTGTTACCTGGGGTACAGGGATGCCGCTTATCTCGTTATTCTCTTTGTAATTTAGCTGCCTCAACGATGCCGTGAATTCAAGGGCTCCTACGCTGTGCAAGCCTGTGTAGACCAGCTGACAAATTCGGTCAGGGAGGAGATCTCAAAGCCCGTGAAAGGGTGCCGCTGAGTACGGGCCACCCTGACTACTATTCATGAAGGGCAACAGGCGGGGCCAACACTGCCCCCCACCCGACAGAGACTCGAATACCGGTCAGTACTCCATACCTAAAAAGTTCCCCAAATGCTCCCATGCGCTCAGAGGGTGGCAACAAGCCTGCGCCTGACATAACTAGCCAAGTAAAGCCAACGGCTGTCAAGGGGGGGGGGGGCCTGTCCTGAAAGCCAGACAGTGTTGTGCCTGAAATTAAAAGACTGTGCCACGCACCAGGAGCCACCAACCTGAAACTGAGCGCCGGTGCACTTACTGCTGGAAAAGCAGTGACGGGCCCTGCCGCACATAAGTAAGTTCGGGCAGGCTTTCTCACCCAGTGAGGTTAAAAGTTATCAAGAGACAGGTGGGGACCCCGCAGCGCTAGTCGGGGGAAAGGAAGGGACCCCTCCCCCTAGAATGGCACAGGTGGGCTTCTATTCATGAATGGTGTACTTGTGCAATATATTGTTCCCGGGCATTAAACCCTAGCAACATGACGGGGAAGACAATAGCAGAGCCTAGCCATGCCAAGCTTGAAACAAATAGACAGACAGTACCTCATGGCATAGCACTGCTACAAGCCCTAACAGGGCTGCACCCGTAGCCCGCTAGTACCTATGCTAAGGAAAATAGCCAACAGTATACACGTACTACCCACTAGTGTAGGTCAAAAGGACATGCCCCAAGAAATGCCGGGCAGTCATCTCTTATCTTGCCCTAGTTAGAGGCTCCCAGGACCTGCTGCCCAAGTGACCCTGGGTGTGAAACCAACTATTCCCCGGATCGCTTGCAGCCGCAAGAAAGCTAGCCCTCCGCCAGCGGGTGTGGCATAGGCATGCCTGAATCTAGTGAAGACTGGGAGGCATGAGGTTGCAGTGCTTAGCTATACCAATGCCCAACACACAAATGCCTGAGATAGTATAGCAAGGAGCCTGCTAAACTTGGAACCAGTTTGCTGTCTCTTTACACTGTAGCTTCCCGGACTTGCACAAGTGCGACCACTGCTAGTGCTGTGAAAGGCAGTCTGCCTGTAATGCAGCCTCGTACCTCTATTTGCACTTTCACTCTAGAACCTGCCCACATGTCACTATCTCCTTCTGAAAAGCACTACACATCCTGCTTGGAATATTTGGTCGTGCATGACACTATGTTCCATGTAACGTAGCGTGTGCTATAAGAAGGTGTTCAATGGTGCTCCCAAATGACCGTTCTGATCAAAGAACGCGCCTGACGCCTGTGGTTAACTGCTGCGGCAACGACTAAAATACAAGGAGATGCAGCGACAAAGAAGACAAAACTGGGGGCTAGCCTGGCGTGCCGCCTACTTGTTGAATCTCTGACATTACAGCCGCAAACATGGGCTGGTAATATTAAAAACGCTAGCATAGACGCCCAGAGGACACCCCGCCAGAATTGCTGCCCAAGTGTCATACCTATAAGTCTAGACTAATGGCATGATGCGTGGCAGTGTGCTGATAAAAGATCACTCAGCCGCAACCAAGCGTTGCGCAAATATTGAATGGTGAGTTCGGGCGGTACCCCAGCGCCCTGCCCCCTTTAATGCCCATACAAATTCTCAGCAATGCGGTGGGGCCAGATATGCCCCCCACGCCACCAAGGCCAAAACTGCTTGTCAGGTACGAACTAGAATGTGCAAAGTACCTGCTCGAAAGGGTAGGGTGAGGATTGGTAATCAAAAGCATGGTCTTGTTAGAAATTGTCTCTACTAGATCCAGCAGCTGTTACATGGGTTTACAGATGTCTACTGGACTACTACAGAGACTTTCAAGTTAGTTCCATGTACATATGAGAACTGGATAATGGTGCCCAGCAATGTCTGTCAGTTACAATTAGTACATATATTTCCCTAATAGCCTGCCGATACATAAAATGCAGGATATTGCTTCCTCAGTCCGACCAAAGATAAGGGGGGGGGGGGGGGCTGAGGCTTGAGATCGGGGCCATGTACTATGTGCGAACTCCCTTACTGCTTAAACACAATTATCACTTTGATTTGGTTCACCGATTTAACCTGCGCACTTCACTTTATTTTGCTACCTATTACACAGTGATTGCACAGGTAATCAAGAACAGTATTTTAGTAGGGTGGACAATGGGAGCACTAAAAAAGTTCTGGGCTGACCTTCCCCTAGAAGAACAGCTCCAGGAGGCTGTACTTAAAACGTCTGAAGCAACTGAAAATTGCGGATAAATGGCAGGGAGAAATAATGCTAGTCCCTCCCAAAGCATACCAAGAAGGTTCCTCCCCCGTGGCTTACCCTTAAGGTATTCCTCGAAGGAACCAACCAAGATGTGACCAACGCAGACGGGGGAGTGATCGCTGCATTAGAGATGCATGACACCTGCCAGCAACAAAAGGGGGGCCGAGTGACACACACTAACTTCCGCGACTCACAGAGCCAGTGGTGCACGTGGACACCACCCAATGGTCCCTGCTCGGTGTTCGTGGGTACCAACCGGAGCCCTGCCTGCGCTGCCTATGCACTGCGGAGCAAACCGTATCGACGCGTAGCTCACCAGCAGGACAGCACTCCCCACACGCTACACAATGTGCAGGACGGGGGGGGACATGGGAGATACATCTAGACACGCCGCTCACCCACCCTCTCTTCCAAAACACCCCTACGTGCACAACCGGGTACTTAAGTAAGACACGCTGCACTGCCGCCTGGTAGGCCGGATTCGCCGCCCCACCAACCCCCGCACCCGGAGAGTGCTAAAATGCCCCCCGCCGCTGAGGGCTGTGAGATGCCGTTCCAGCCCAGGAGCGGCCCCCTGTACCTGCACAAGACTGTCAGGGCCGAGGGTGGCCAGAAGGGTTGGGGCGAGGTGTCCAATCAGGGACAACGGGCAAAACAGAGCACCATAGCCAAAACGGGCTGCACGGCTGCCGCAAATTCACTGCTAGGCGGAAGAGCCTACATCGTAAGCGCTGAGCCCCCCACGCAATGGGATGTCCATGGGGTACCCGACGCTACCCTACACGAGGTCACGGCAATGCTACACGATGCGGTGAACAAAGACCGCGGAGGACCGCGACTGCGACCTGGGACCCTAGCGGTGCTGCCGCGCGTAGGGCGCGCTACGGGCGGTGCCAACCCCTCAGCTGGAGACTGCTGATAGTACAAAAGAAGAAAGAAGAGAAAAACCTCTCCAGCAATCTATGCTACGTAACCTGGCGCGAACCATGGATTGCGATGGCAAAAGACACTCCGCTGCGGACGGCCAAAGGTACAACATAAACGTCTTAACGCCTATGATAGCCGACCTGAAGAGGCAACTCCACCAGACTGCAGCCTGACACTTGGACTGAAATATCAAAGGAAAAGCCGGCGTCCATGTTCCCCGTGAGGAAAGAAAACGAAACATAATGGGGGAAAACACGGGCACCGTATCCCCCTTAAACAATACATTCCAGAAGAAATGCCCATAAAAATGACCGAACCAGGCCCCTTACCCACATGCGCCGGTCATCAACAAAAAGTGCCCCCAAATTTGCCGCCCACAGACGCCATTCACATCTTGCGCCGGACAAGAGAAACAAGCTGCCCCTGAAAATGGCCGCACTGGTTGCCATTACCCTTATGCGCCGGACATCACACAATGGTGCCCCTAAAAATGGCCGCACCCGGCCGCCATTACCCTTATGCGCCGGACATTACACAATGGTGCCCCTAAAAATGGCCGCATCCGGCCATCATTACGCATGTGCGCCGGAATAAAGTAGGAAACAACTGCATGAGACGGCACCATCCCCGCGTTTGGTCACATGGTTTAATCGGCAATATCATAGAAGAATCGGGACCCTATACCGAAAACCCACGGAAGTCTGATTTGTACCTGTACATTATCAAACACCACTGCGGTATAAAAACCGCACCGATTCTCGATCGTTGGGACACTAACCCAAGTGTGCCAGCACAACGAACCTACAACCGAGGTGCAGAGTAAGCCCCGGAAATAGCCGCCACCCCAAGCAGTGGGCCGTCTGAATAAGGAGCTCGGAGGGAAACACTAATGCCGCAGAGTATGGGCTTGCTCCCCGGCAGTGACGAGTTTGTATGCTGTGATTGACCACGAAAATTGAAATGCTAAATGAATAAGCGCCGTGGTCCGAAGCGTTTCTAAAGAAACTACAGCAGGCACCGCCAAATTTCAAAGCCGATAACCAGAGGCTATCGCCAATGGAAATGACTTCATGCCTCTTTCACCCACCCCCTACACTTTGGGGAAAAGTGATTGTTAAAGTTGAGTCCGGGTCAGCAGCGACAACAACCACATGCCGAAATGAACCCTGTATTCCACTGGGTAGTTTGCAGCATTGAACCGGCAACACCCGCCTGTGACCGCATCGTGCCAAAGGACCCGCGGAGCTGCCCCCGGCTTAATACCACCACCGTGCTCCTGCCGGACACCAGACAACTTGTCCTAAAGTTGAGGAGGCCGCGACCCGCATGCGCAAAACTCACCGTCCCCAAAAAGGGCGAAACAGCCCGACGCACCCGCTGCCCCACCCAGGGTGCGCTTGAATCTGTGGAGCCGCAACGGGACACCGCCCCAGGCAGCCAAGGCCTCAGCGCCCACTCTCTCCATGCCGCTGCACTGCTACCCTGGGGAACGAGGCTGCCCTTCCCCCAAAGGGACCACGCCAGGATATAGGAGCAACGGGACCCAGCAGACACCTCCAACACCTACCGCACATGCTAATGACCCCTGCTGCCACCATCCAAAACAAATCCTCCCGGTACTCGCGCACAAACCAGACACCAGTGGTACTGGCGGATCTCACAACAAACGACACAGTCTGGGCAGACAGGGAATGCACACCCGGACTGTGTTCGCTGACCGCCCCCCGACAAAACCCTTAGAAGGGGCAGGCTATGCTCGATGGGTTAAAGCAGCCACACAACCTCCGAGCTCAGGCTCCACATTCCCGCACGTAAACGAGGCCCGTCCACCGAAAATTGCGCACCCCAGGGGGCATAAGGGGCAAGACTCACCGCACACAGAAAAAGCCAACCAACACGACGCCAGACCAGCGAGGTGCCCCCTTGGGACCTCGGCACTAAAAGGGGACCTCCGAACGCGTCAGGGCAGCAGGGAAAGGAAAATGTGTGTCCCCCACGAGGACACTACGCGCGCCAGGTGCGGCAAAGAGGCAGAGAAAGTGGCGAGGGGGGCTTAAGTACCCCTCGCCCTGCCTGCCGCACCGGACGTCCCCGCCCAGCTCCTCTTAGCTCCCCTCGGGACCCCGCCTGCCCGGGGGAGGAGAGAGGCCAGAGAGGGGCGGGGGGGAAGCCCTCAGTGTCTAAGGGGCCGCCCTCCTGATGGCCACTGCGTGGCCTTGGGCAGCCGCAAATTGTGAGCATGGAGGTGTCTGTTTTGAGGCACGAGCCAGCCCTCGCCTGTGTGCAAGTTCTTTCTACAGAGGTCACGAGGGCCTGGCTCGTGCCTCAAAACAGACACCTTCATGCTCTCCACGCATCTTCTGTGTTTTCCTCCTCGGTCCCCTTGTTTTCACCCCACTCACAAGACTTGAAGAGAAAAAAAGACCTTTATTGATCCCATTTTACATAGATATAGTTGTTTTTTGTTACATTCTTGTGCAGGAACATGCATGTGTATGCAATGGGCTCACTAGACTTGCCAAAACAAATTAAGGAACAATTTGTAGCTCAGTAAATCCCAAATGTTTAGTGCTTTTCCATTAAATTCGATCCAATGTGTGACTGCATGTTACACCTTCTGTAAACAATGCAGTCTGTTGAAGGCTGCAATCATTGCCCAACCTGCAACTTTTACTGTGTTTGCCCTCTGACGAAATGTTATCCAGTTACTATGGGTTGACAACTGATTTCATCAGGGAAACTGTGTGCACATTATTTCTATCTATCTCTCATCCCTCTCTCATCCCTCCCGCTCTCATTCCTCCCTCTCTCATTCCTCCCTCTGTGTGAGGTGGGTTCTTTTGGCTACAGCTGGCGGTTTTTTGGTTACTTTACCCATCTGGGAAAAAGACACTGCACCCTGGAAACATGCCTCCTGCACAGGAGGGGGATGTGTTGCTCTGTTTTCCACACGGTCCCCTTGTATTCGTGCTTGCATGAAATTCCGATTGCATGATTAATGCCTGGCAGTACATTTTTTGTAATGTGTTCCATCGTGTCAACACAAATTCAGCGCTAAGATACCTATGGGTGAACGTGCGCTGGT
Organism: Lissotriton helveticus; assembly: GCF_964261635.1. NCBI lineage: Eukaryota > Metazoa > Chordata > Amphibia > Caudata > Salamandridae > Lissotriton > Lissotriton helveticus. The sequence goes on from NC_136068.1 coordinate 443,907,143, forward strand.
ATGTACGTGTGTGTGTGCATGCCATTTATTGGTTATAAAAATGCTATCCTTCACATACAGAGGTTAAAGTCAGGCTGTGTTTGGTGACCAGTTGCAGCTTGTTCTTTAACATCTCATCCCTCCCTCTCCCCCCTCTCCCTCTTTTCTTCCTCCCTCCCTCTCTCCCCCCAACCCTCCGTCTCTCCCCCTCTCCCTCCCCAACCCTCAGTCTCTCCCCCTCTCTCCATATCCCTCCCTCCCTCTCTCTCTCTCTCTCTCTCCCCCTCTCTCCATATATCTCTCTCCTCTCTCCATATTCCTCCGTCTCTCACACCTCTCTCTCTCCTCTCTCCATATCCCTCCCTCACGCCTCTCTCTCACACTTTTTATATATATATATATACATATATATACATATACATATATATATATATTCACTGAAAAAACCATAGGTTATAGACCATATATAGTTAGGAATTAGCATTTACAAAACCTTGAAAATTCACTGAAAAAACCATAGGTTATAGACCATATATAGTTAGGGATTAGCATTTACAAAACCTTATTTTACTCACACAAAACCATTGAAATTCCATATATAGTTAGTTGTACTAACTATATATCGCGCACCCGCAATCCACTGCTGATCATGTCACATATTACATCATTCATGACATGGTCAGTGACATCACTGATGACATCACTGATGACATCTCAAATGACATCACTGATGACATCACTGATGACATCTCAAATGACATCACTGATGACATCACTGATGACATCTCAAATGACATCACTGATGACATCACTGATGACAACATCCAGTGACTGTATTTTTCTGTAAAGTTAAAATATGTCTTACATATTGAAGAATGAGTGGATGTATAAGTGTCTGGATGAAGGATTTAGTAGGTGCATGACTGAGTGTATGAGTGAGTGGTTAAATGTGTCTCATTGAGTGCATGGGTTAGTGACTAAACTGTCTTAATTTGTGCATCATTATGTCTGTTGTTCTGTAAACTGCTGCATGTGTTGATCAGTAGCTATATGAGTAACTATATGGGTTATTGATTGGTTGCCCAAGCATTTGTATGGGAAACTGAGAGTGTGTGTGGGTGGCTGGGAAGGTGTATGACTCTGTGCATAATGTATGGGTTCAAAAGTGCATGTGGAAACAGCTGTATGGGTGGTTGACTGTGTGCATGACTGTATTGGTGAGTGAATGGATATCTCAGTGCTACATGTCAAAGTAAGTACATATGTAAAACACAGTACATGTGAGAGTTGACATATATAAATAACTGTGCATAAGAGCCAGTGAATGTGTGAGTGGCTGTATGGATCATTGTGCTCTTGTATCCAGGATTGTATAAGTGAGTAAATATGTTTAGTATATGTTTGAATAAGTAAGGTGTGTTTAACTGTATAGTTAAGGAAATGGAGGTGTGATTGATTGTTTGCATGACTGACTAGGTGTGTGTGTAACTTCATGGATGAGTGACAATCTGCGAGTCTGTGTTTACACTGAGTGTATCTAAGGTTATATTAGAGTCTGAAGAGGTTCATCGTATTATCACATGAATGATGTCATCAGTGATGTGATCAGTAATGTCAAATGAGATGTCATCAGTGATGTCATTTGAGATGTAATTTGAGATGTCATCAGTGATGTCATCAGTGATGTCATTAGTGATGTCATTTGAGATGTCATCAGTGATGTCATCAGTGATGTCATTTGAGATGTCATCAGTGATGTCATCAGTGATGTCATTTGAGATGTCATCAGTGATGTCATCAGTGATGTCATTTGAGATGTCATCAGTGATGTCATCAGTGATGTCACTGACCATGTCATGAATGATGTAATATGTGACATGATCAGCAGTGGATTGCGGGTGCGCGATATATAGTTAGTACAACTAACTATATATGGAATTTCAATGGTTTTGTGTGAGTAAAATAAGGTTTTGTAAATGCTAATCCCTAACTATATATGGTCTATAACCTATGGTTTTTTCAGTGAATTTTCAAGGTTTTGTAAATGCTAATTCCTAACTATATATGGTCTATAACCTATGGTTTTTTCAGTGAATTTCAATGGTTTTTTAATAGCAAATATCAAAACCTTTACAATGTATTCTTCTTTAAATCGAAAAATATTTTTTACATGTTTTTAATACAATTTTTTTTTATTATTTTTATTGTTTCGCTCCCGGTACGCGAACCGGTTAGCTTCCCGTTAGCTCAATTCGGAGTCGCGACCCGGTCCGCGAACCGGTAATCGTTCCGTTTGCGTACCTCTCGCGTTAGAAAACAACATCGTGACGCGTCGCGTCAGCATGACGTTTCGCGTTCTCGCGTGATACGTCATACGACGTGCTACGTTAGCGTACCCGGAAGCGCAGCGGTACGCGAACCGGAAGCGATCCGCGGCGCGGCGCCGACCGCGTAACGTAAACAAAGCAGGTCATGTGACTCGGTAATAACACTTTTCATTGGTTCATTCCACTTTTGGTTTCCTAATGATGTAATACTAGGTCATGTGATCTAAAATGAACACTTTTCATTGGTTTAGAACTTTTGTTTTTCCCAAATGATGAAAACCCCTCCTTCTTTCCTCACTCTGACTTTCATCTTGGTGAGAGAAAGACCCTTTATTTACACTTTGACATGGCTTCATTAGTAGCTTCAGCTGGTTCTAACCCACCACCTCCACCAAATCCAAAGAAGAGAGGACCACCTGCTGAAGTAATTTTGCAAGAAGAGGAAGAACAGGAAGAGGAGGAAGAGGAGGAAGAGCCAAGGTTTTTGCCAGAGGAGCCCAGGAGGTACAATCGGAAAGAGAATTACATTTGGCAATTCTATAGATTTCCTGAGGGGCAAAAAAAAGTGAATGCACGCTACGTGTTTTGCCGTATATGCGGTGATAGATTGTCAAGGGGAACTGAAAAAAAATACAGTTACGGCAATCACACTATGCATCGGCATATGAGTAGGTGGCACCCAAATAATTATAGTGCTGCCCAGCTACGTGATGAGCAACAAAATCCCCTCCCAATGGCAAGAAGATCGGTTGTTCCAGAGGTGTCGGGACCAGAGGCGAGGGAGATGATCCCAAACATTCAAATGTTGTTTGGGCACGTGAAGCAAGTGTGCGTGCACTGCGGCGATTTCATCTGCTACAGGGAAAGTAGCATCATTTTGATTATGAGAGCTATTCAGAATCATGTTAATGTTTGTCCGCGACGCCCCAAAAAATAAATTCTTTTTTTTTGTTGCTCCTGTTGAGCCCTTTACAATGGATCTTTTTTGTTTCCCCCCCCCAAAAAAACCAAAAAAAATATAAAAACGTTCAGAAAATACAAACAAAGTAAAAAAATGTTCAAAAAATACTAAAAAAAATATAAAACAACAAAAACATTAAAAAAAAGTTCTTTTCAGAACTACCTCCCCATTATAAAAAAATTGGTAGAATATTTGGAACTCTGCCAACCTCTATTTCTTTTTGTTCGCTCCCCGGAGCGCTACCCGGTACGCGTACCGGAAGCTAACCAAAAAAAATATTTTTAAAAAAAAAGAACAGTAAGTATAAGGTAAGCAAACAGACAGTTATGTGAAAAGAAAGACAGCTCTAGGGAGTAAACAAGAGATACTGTTACCTACAATCCACTGCTGATGATGTCACATATTACATCATTCATGACATGGTCAGTAACATCATCAGCAGTGGATTGCGGGTAACAGTATCCTTAGTTTACTCCCTATAGCTGTCTTTCTTTTAACATAACTGTCTGTTTCCTTCCCTTATAGTTACTGTTCTTTTTTTAAAAAAATTTTTTTGATCAGTCAGAAACAGTGACATTAATAGAAACAGAGAGAGTGAACAAGAGTGAAGAACTATGGTCCTCCTCAGCCACCCTCAGAAAACCAAGGGGGTCAAGATACATCTACCGTGCCCCCTTCTACCCATTCTGAACATTATTTGCCCTCCATCTTGTATCTTGATTCGACCGAAACACAAAATGGTGGACTCCCGTAACGCTGCTGCTGGTTTGCGAACCGGGCCACTTCCCGGGAAGTGGTCCAAAAAAAAAGGTGGGAAAGTAATTCACAGACACTAAGAGTAATAGAGACGGAGTGAGTGAACAAGACTGAGGAACTATGAGAACAGAGGGACTGAGAAAAAGAGTGGAAGGAGTTGAGTAAGTAGGTAATAGAGAAAGGAATGAGGAAAGTAGCAAAGGCAGGAAACTGAGGGTTAAAGAAGTGAAGCAGTGGATCTAATAGTAGGTGAATGTGATAGAAATGTAACGAAAAGAGTACAACTATTTACCTTATAATTGCCGTTAAATTACTCACTTTTTATTTTTATACTTTCAATCTGTGAAAGAGAGAACCAACATTTGAAAAATATTAAAACATGTATTTAAAAATTACAAAAGACAAGGGAAAAGATTGAAGGACAAATAGTTTTTCAACAACTTTGACACTGACAGAAGCTTCTGCTTCTCCAGGTCCCCTACACAGTCCTAAAGATATACATTTTAAACTAACAGTATCTTGATACAGATGAAGTGAGGCCTATCTTAAAACATAGTGCATCTTTTGCATTGCTCTTGTTTCAGAAAAGTGTCGCTTCAGGATGCCAATAACATCTCTCCTATCCAGAGGTTTGTTTGAGGTGAGGCCTACTCAGAGTTCAAGATGAGATTTGCACTTGTTGAAGTGTACAGAGGAGATAATATCTGTGAAAGTCTACCAATGAAGTGAGTCATGTCCACTGCACTCTTCAACAAAGTAGAAACCTCCTATGTTTCCCTGGACAGACCTAAAATTGATCTGCACAATGTGATTCGTAATGATAGGAAACACAGGTGATGTAATTGAAATACGTGCAATTTATTTTGCTCATTTCTCAATCACATCACTTGCGTTTCCTTTGCTTAGGTATCTCATTGTGCAGATGTAGTCTAGCATATGAAAGAATACGCAGAAGTGCAGCACTGCATGCAACAACTTTGACACTTACAGAAGCCTCACCTTCTCCATGCCTCCTACTCAGTTCTACATATACATCATAAATGCAAACAGTACAGAATTAATTATACATGTTAAATGGTTTATTTTTGCTGTTCTCAGAATGTATCAAAATTCACTAAAAACAGTGACTTGAAGGTATTCATCATGTAACAGCGGGGAAAAAAAAACACAATCAAAATGATTGTGTTTAAAAAACCCATACAACATCAGAAATCAAAATTCAGAACTCCTTAAAGTTCACTTACTTTCCATGACGTCCAAGGATGTCCTATGAACAGCTTACAGTCTTTTGTGCTGTTATTACTTTCAGCCCGCCACTTTCTGAAAGAAAATCTCCATCGTTTTTAAAAACACGTTACATGCAATAAATGACTTCTTGCTCTCTACCACAATTTTCCACAAGGCCAAATTTTGTCAGAGCCATTTATAAGTCTTGGATTTCTTGTAAGCCAATCCCGTCATTTGGCATTTCCGCAACTTTCAGAATTAAAATGTTGAAGATCATTTTCACAATCCTGGAATAGTAATATCTTCCCCTTCTTGCTCAGTCATATTCTACTTTTCCTATGACACTGATACAAGCAGACTTACACTACCCCTATGACTACTACAATTATTTAATTCTCTACATCACTTTTAATCACAAAGCAATGTAAAACAGTAGACAGCATTGCAGACTTACATTCCCTCTACTCCATGTTTTGATTGGCTGCTTCAATTAGTTTATAAAAAGAAACAGTTTTTCTGAACTCATTCAAAGTGCACGTATTTCTCCATAATGTCCAGTCCTATGGTTAGAAGTTATGTCTCTGAACTACACTTATCCTCAAGGCCAAATTGTGTAGGAGCCATTAGAACTTCTTGAAATTCCACAGAGCACATCCTGAGATTCTTTCCCTAAAATTTTGGTTTTAAAAACACCAGGTAAGAGTTTTTAAGTTCATACGGCAATTTTTTTTTGAAAATTAAAACAGAATCATTGCAGAATGACCAGCCATTTCTAGACTTTAAATAAGCTGTGTAATGTCCTGATGTTATTGAAGGGCCGTCATGATATATAATTGCTGCAGTTACAAAAGTCCTTCCTGATATTGACAACTGCGAAGCTACAAAATTTTTAATTAAAGTTGTCAATTTTGTTCCATCAGGCCTACATCGTTGGAACATTAAAATGACATACTGGCCATATGTTCGTATAAATAATGTGGACAACATTTCAGATTTACATTGGCTACACTCCATGTTGTGATCAGCTGCTTTTACTAGCTTATTAAAGGAGACTGATTTACTGTCTGGCAAAGTTAAATATATAAATCTTTCTGAGTCTACACTAGTAGTACTTGATACCATACAGTTCTCGCAGTCATGCTGCCATTGATAAGAAAGCCCAAACAGCTGATCTACATCTACACCTTCAGCATGTAATACATCAAGCATATACATTAAAAACTCCTGACAATCTTGCTGAATATTTTGAGAGAATTGTGTTTGGCCTGAACATCTGTCTAACAGATTTCGAATTTCAGACACACTTTCTATGTTTCTTCTATCAGTGGTACATTTCTCTAACACAGAATTTAACAAACTGTAAAATCTTTGATCAGAATTGACCACAATCTCTTCTTTTACATTTTTTAGACAAAATAAAACATTAACCACTACATTAGCATAGCAGTTGACACCAGAACTGTTTTCAAACTGAAAACCAACAACATCTTCAACAGAATCCTTTTTGTTTCTGCTTGTAATTTTAGGTTCATTGACTTTTTGTCTTTTTGCTACAACCTCCCCAGTATTGTTCTCATTTCTTCATTTCCGGCCTACCACACGTTTCTCAAACAAAGGATACTGAGGCAAATGTGGCGCATACTCTCTTCTTAACCTATTGTATTCCTTAACACAATCTAGATCCGCACAAATGTTTGTGACATCACACTCAATCAAGTACAATCCCGATAAAGTTCTAACTCGTGACAATGCCACATATGCCATACCCTCCTTGAACACAGAACTGCCAATATTCACCAATGCACTGTCTACGCTTAAACCTTGCGATTTATGAATTGTCACCGCATATGCCAAGCAAACAGGAAACTGCTTACGGCGAACATATAAGTCTTTTACAAGCAAAAATCTAGCAGAACAACGAGCAATTAGCTGTACTTCCTCAATGCCATCAAATTTAATTTTTAAAAATTCAATTCCATCTCTATTTCTGTATTTCACAAAATCAACAACATTACCCATTGATCCATTTACCAGACCTCTCTCAACATGTAAATTCCTTCTTAAAATTATACGGCAGTTCAAGCACACATTCAGAGTCTTTTCAAAACCTGCAGTTTTAGATATACTCTTCTCTAATGAATCCAATTTTGTTTTCAGATTCTCAGACAAAATAATTGTTGATCCCATATGCTCTACTCTATCAATAGCTTCCAGTTTCACAATCTCTTGCTTTTCTAAATGCAACATTTTGTTGTTAAATTTGGCACATTCGGCAAGAGTTGGCATCAAACATATTCCAGATTTCTTCTCAGTAATTTTCTGAAAAATATTCTCAGGCACAACATCTTGTTCTGGATATAAATTTGACAGTAATCGTGCATGTAAAGCTTCTTTCCCATGCTCGGTCACTTTTCCAATTCTAACATCTTGTAGAATAGTCTTGTAAACTTCATCCTTCGCCTGACGCATATTTTCATGCAGTTCAGCATAATTGAAGTTTAACCATATATTGACGTTGCCAATGCTGCCTAGGCACTTCCTGGTATCTTCATGCGTGAGCATTTTGAACACAGGTTGCCCTTTCACTGGTGTCAGCTGCAAAAGATCTCCGAAAACAATGATGTGTTTGCCACCAAATAACACATCATACTCTGTTTTGAGAACTTCTTGCATCCTCAAATGCACAAAAGCAAGCATGACATTGGAAACCATGCTTACTTCGTCAATGATAAGAAGTTTCATTTTCCTCAAGATTCTTGAAACTTCAAAACAAGCATCTCCAGATAGCTTGTGATATTGTAATTTGTTGTCATGCTCCACTGGCAGCATCAGTAAACGATGTAAAGTAATACCTTTAATATTATGTGCTGCCAGTCCAGTTGGAGCAGTGACAACACAAGACAGCGATGACTCTGTCCTTTCCTGCAAATAGCATGAAATTGCTTTAATGAGGAAACTTTTTCCAGTTCCTGCTTCTCCACTCACGTACAGTCGGACAGGCTTCAACGACGTACATGAGCACTCTTTCTTATCATGACTTAATCCATGATCAATTTGCATGGTAACTTCGTCATATATTTTCCTCTGCTCAACGTTAAGTTGTCTTTCCAACTCTTCTAAGTTAACCGCATCCTCCTGAGCATGTGCCATGGCTCTTTCCACTTCATTCATAGCAGTGGCAGCTTCATTTTCAATAACAGGTCCTCCTAGTGGATCCTGACTCAATGAAGCAGAACTCTGACTGTCCTGAGAACTGTCTCTGGCAATCTCGGCTGCAATCGTTGCTTCCTGCTCAATTTCCGCATTCAACATTTCTACATATTTGGGAAAAGCAGGACATTCTATGGTCTCCTTGGCGGCATTGAAAGAGTCTTCGTAACAGAGGAAATCTCCAAGCAGTTCCTCTTCTGCACGCCAAGGCTTGAAAAGTTGCAAAAGTGCTAAATAGAAAAACTCCTTTTTTTCAGGAGATTCGCCACTCAATTTTCGATGGTTTACCAAGTGGCATTATCTTTGCTTGACCAGACATCCCTCACTTCCTATTACAGCATACACTCCTTTCTCAGTATCTTCTTTGATGTTCCTCTTGAATATGTAATTTTGCAGAACCTCATACAGACAAACATTCTCAAGGTGACTGCTTCGATTTGGATAATATGTATCCAACATGTTTGTCTTCAAAATGTCGGTACTGTTTGGCTCCTTTTCCGCCAAATACTCAATTTCCCGCACAGGTTTGAGAACTCGATTACGCGTTGCAGCAAGACCAAGACTCGCCCAAACGATACTCCTGGACTTGGCATAGAGACTTGCTGAAGACAACCGGTCAGAACATTCGTACGCTCCGATTTCTCGATGCGACAACATCTTCAGACTGAAACTGTACAACTTCTTGCTGAGGCTCTTTTCATGGGAAATGTCCTCCCACATATCCTTCAATTCTGTCTTTTCTTTTTTGGTGATGTAAGACGTCACATACCGAGCCACAGCCATACAGTTATCAGCCACAAACTGTATATCCATGTTAGCATTCCACATGGACAAAATCACCGGGTTGTAGTCGTTGATGTACTTGGACTCTTCGTTCCTCTTCAAATTGTAAGTGTTTTTAGGTGATTTCTTCATGACATTGTGTCGCAGCGAAGACATCAAACTGTTTACTCTTCCTTTAGAAATCACCGGTCGTGGAAAGCCGAAACGACATTTAGTGTAGAACTTGTCTTTGTTTCGGAATTTACGACGGCAGTACTTTCCACATCGATGGCTTTGGAAACGCAGAACTTTTTCTCTTAGGCTTTTCTTCTCCTTTGCGTTTGGAACAGCACACGTAGAATACTGTTGGATGAAACTCATCACTGAGTCTTCTGGATCCGTTCCAAATTTAGGTGCATCCTTGATCCACAGCAACATATGTATATGAGGAGCACCTCTTGCTTGGTACTCCTTTCTCCAGAAGAAATCCAACACCTCTCCAAGAGGTGGATTCTTCTTATTCATGATGAAAGACATCATAGCTTCAAATCTATGATTGAAGTACCTACATACATTGACTGGATCCAAAGAGCACAGTTCTCCGGGTGTCTTGAATTCGATGTTATCTACGTTAGCATTTGCCTCTCGTAGAAATTCAAGTAAGTCTTCCCAGCCATACTCGGCACAGCTCAGAGTGAGGAACCATGTGGGAGTACCTAAGTTCCTCAGCATACATTTTAAATCACCATGACGACGGTACCAGTACTCATTAGTACCACGCTGACACGCCATGAGATTAATCAGGTGAGAATCCAAAATACTATCTTGGACATTGACTTTATCCATAAAGTCACTTGCCGAGATGTTTTGCATGTGTATACCACTTTTCAAGATGTGGTTCACTGCATATGACAGTCCAGACAGATCGCTTTCAAACAGGAGATGAAACAAATAAGGAATGCATTGTCGAAACCTAGCATCTCCTGCATACAATCGCAAAGTCCGGTATTCAGAAGCAGGAATTTGATGAGGTCGCTCATCATATCTTCCTCCCTGACCTGTTGGAAAAAGCTGTGGGAAACACCGAGCTTCCAAACTTTCCTCCCAAACACTAATGGGACTCCCTTTGGCTTGTTTCATTTGAAACAACTCAATAGCATTCCCCATGACTTCCTTGGAATGCAAAGGATGAACACTATAATGTTCATATGTTTCTTCACTAGTAGAGGGTTCTACTTTCTCAATTTGACCAGCACACAAATCGCTATCCTCTTCCTCACTTACTTCCTCTTCTGCAACATATACATTCTTATAGTATTTATTATTTTTTTTCAAATACAATGTTGCCTTTTTGACTTTCCTAACATCTACTAAATCTTGCCATATTTTCTTATTCTTTGTCGGAACCCCATTAACTAAGATAACCAGAGGTTCCTCTTCCACTTTTTCTACTCCAATTGTGTTAATGTTTTTCTTCAAATCTAGAGGCAAATAAACAACTCTTCCCTTTAATCCTCTCTGTAAATCTGATGGAGGCAATTTCCCTGTCTTTGGCTCCATTCTTACAATAGCCTGAAAGGGATGGATACTTTGAATCAAAATAGATTCATAAGTATTTAAATCCTTCAATTCAGAAGGAATCTCAACCAATTCCAGATTATTATGAACTGCTCTAGCAGGCATCTGGTTTTGATTTAATTTGCAACAACAATAAGTACACACACGTTGATCCAATCCCAAATCAAAACAATTTTCTACCATCAAGTATGTTGCAAAATCCTTCCATTCACTATTATTTTCCCTTTCACTTTTTGCATATAAATCCACTAACTTAGTCTGATTCTTATAATAAGTGCGTCGACAACACACACAAGTGAAATTAGGCCTCTCACTTGATTTCACCTCAAACGTCGCAATTTCCCTCTGGAAATTATCTGTACTGGAAACCTGTACACTATCTTCCACATGACCCTCTTCTTCTTGCTCAATTTCAACATTCTCCTCTTTACTTCCAAAGTAACAAAAGTCAATTTCTTCACATATATTCTTCACATCTATTTCAGAACCATGCAAAAGAGCAGCGCATAATTGTTTCAGCATAATTGCTGGACTCTTAGCATAATACAACATTCTAACTAATATCCTCACTTTGTTATGATGCACTGCTAGCATCCTGAAATGATGAAAAACACTCTGGCATACTCTCCTGGAAAGACAAGCCAGTGAATGACCATGCAAACCTGTCACTTCTCTTACTCTGCAAGGATCTAATTCTTGCAACAACATCATTTTCTGCTTCAAACTTTTTTTATTAAATGACCGTACAAAATCACAAAGCAAATTGATGGAATCCTGTCGCACACTGCAAATACTACTACACTTCCACGTGTACACAGGACCCTTACCACGTCTTCCTAAAACCTCATTACCTAACACCTCTTCTGCCTCTGTTGTCACAAGTTTTTCTTTTTCAACTGGACAACCATCTTTCATTTCATAAGCACGACCACTGGTGTCAACTGCATGCACCAAATCATTATCCTGGAAATAACTCTCCTCATTAAAAAATGCCTCACAGCTTGAACTATGCATCTATTCTCCAGAAAAAACTTCACAAAAATTACTACGATTAACTATTCTCTTCCATCTACTATTTCTTTTGAAATCATAAATTGCCTTGTTTAGCTTCCTAATTCTATTGATTATCAAAATAAATAACTTACGTTTAATTTCAAATGCCTGATCAATAACTTTCTCAACTTTTTTTTTTCTCTTATAAAAAACTAGTTTCTGTTGACCTTTCTTAATATTTTTTAACAAATTGCCAATTATCCTGTTCCGGAACATTCGTTTACGAATCTCCCTAAACTGTTGTTTCCTTCTACTATCATGCACAGATTTATCTCTTGCTCTAGCAGTAACATTTTTTATTGTCCTTTCCTTTCCATTTGATTTCCTTCTCGTTTTATGGACTGAAACATTTTCTGTAGTAATATTTTTTTTACTACAAATATTTCTTATGAAATATTTAGAGCTCTTACCCGGTGCTTTCTTCGTGGCTTGAGAAATCTTTTTGTTAGAGGACTGCTGCGTTTTTTTTTTCACCTGCTGTCTTTGACGTTTTGCAGCCTTTATCTGTCTTTGTATTGTAGGCATGGTGAAATCTTGAAATGATCTGCAGTTGAATCTGTGGAAAAATATAATAAAAAATGTTATTAACCATTATTACCAAACAGTAAATCAGTAACAGTGATCAAAAACTTAACACACTACTTGACATTTTAATTAGAAGATTTTTTAGTCGTTGGCAAATTTAGAATACAGAAATACCAGAAAAGAAATGACATTTATATTTATGTTACCTATGCTATTTTATATGTGAATCTGATCTAATTTTATGAGCATATTTTAATATTTTATTGAAGACACTACACATAACCTGTTTTTGAAGGTGTCTTTATTTTTAAATTAAACGGTTTACCTTTTTACTTTTTATTAATTATAAATTTTAAAAATAAATGTTTATATTTCCAAAGGCTCAAGCAGGTCAGCTTCCCATCCTATATCATATAATTCGGACAAATCTGCATCCTCATCACGCTCTTCTTCATCCTCAGGATTTAAATCATGCAAAGGATCAACATCCACTGATGTTTCAATTACAAGTTCAATGATGAGGTCAAAATCAACTGATTGCAGATTGTCGCTCATGTTGAGGTTGTCTTTATCTTTAAAGAAAGATAACAACAATAAGATGATGCAGAGTAAGAGACAAATCTCAGAGATTATAATAGTAAAATTGTTTAACAAGATTAACATTTTGCAGCTATTATTTAGCCATGTCCAGCGATGCTGAGCAGGTGAAGCCTATGTCTAATTTTTCACTGAACAGGACTCATCTCTTCTTAACCTTGGATAAGCCTCACCGACTCTGTGTCCCCTGCACATACTTAAATGTAAAGGGGCAGATTTATGTTAAATGGCACATCCCCAGGCATGCACCAGTTAACGTGCACCACTGCTCTGCCACCCATGGTGTGCCGCATTTACAATCAGATAGGAGAAAGCTGCGTCAAAACCCTGCGCCTGCTTGAAGCTGGCATAGGTCTTGATGCAGCATTGTGGAGATGGGGCACCCCTGAGCCTTGCTGGAGCTGCATCGCACTTGCGATACAACTCCAGCAATGCGCCACCTTTACGGCACAGATGCATCACGCATCTGTGCCGTTTTTGCCCCATGCTGCGCCGCATTGTAAATGCAGCACACCATGGGTGGCGGAACAGCGGCGCAGGATGACTGGCACATCCCTGGTGATGCGCCAGTCATCATAAATCTATCCCTAAGCTTCTTATCTTGTTAGAGATGAGCTGCCATATGTATCATCAAACTATTTTGCATTTCCTAAATAGCGAATTTTAAGGAATAAATAGCGATTCTTTACCATTCCTAATTTGCGATGAGCAAATTGCTAATTGCAAGTTACCCATTCATTTCCATGGGCTAGGAGGCTCATAGGAATGAAGGTTTAATTTGCAATTAGCAATTTGCTCATCACAAATTAGGAATTTTTCCAAGGGAGCAGGGGTGTCTCAAGAACACCCTGCTGCACCCCTGAAAAAGAAATTTGGGGGCATATGGCACACATACATGCCCTAAGGGCATATGTTGGCGTCATATGGCACCTTTTGTTTTTTTGAAAAAAAGCTTTTTGAAAAGAATTCACAAATTACCACCAATTTACCACAATAGTTTCCAAATCCTTAATGTCATTTTTTACATAGTTTTTGTTTGATACATTGCATTTAAGTAGTCACAAAATTTGCAAATCCTTCAGTGCAATTGCAAAATAAGGAATAGCAAATTTTGCTACTCCTTATTTTGCATCAAACTTGTTTGATACATACCATTTGTCTAATTAACATTCGCAAAGGCCAAAATTCGTAGAATTTTGATCTTTGCAAATGCTAATTAGCTTGATACATATGGCCCCAAGTGAGGCCTGTCTTGCGACATGGTGCATCTTTTGCATCACTGCTGCATCGGTTTCATGTGGTACGTTTTTTTTACACCATGACATATCTGCCTAAATGCATCAATTTGTAATGTTGTCGCCTCATAGCAAATCTTTTGCACCACCGCTGCATCATAAAAGTGACGCACAGTGGCACAAAAGAGGCATACACCTATCATAAATCTGTCCCTAGCTTTTTAAATGATTAATCCAGGATGACGATAAAGTGTGTCCTATCCAGAGGTTTGTTTAAGGTGAGGCCTACTCAGGATTGCAGATTAAAGTTACGCTTGATGAAGAATACAGAGGAGATAATACATGTAAAGGCCTACCAATGAAGTAAGTAATGAGCACTTTATTGCGCCAGTCATCATAAATGTATCCCTAAGCTTCTTATCTTGTTACAGATGAACCACCATATGTACCATCAAAATATTTTGCATTTCCTAAATAGCAAATTTTAAGGAATAAATAGCAATTCTTTACTATTCCTAATTTGCAATGAGCAAATTGCTAATTGTAAATTACCCATTCATTTCCATGGGCTAGGAGGCTCATAGGAATGAAGGTTGCAATTTGTGATTAGCAATTAGCTCATCACAAAATAGGATTTTTTTCAAGCGTGCAGGGGTATCTCAAAAACACCCTGCTGCACCCCTGAAAAAGAAATTTGGGGGCATATGGCACACCTACATGCCCTAAGGGCATGTATGGGCGTCATATGGGACCTTTTGTTTTTTAGAAAAAAATGCTTTTTGAAAAGAATTCGCAAATTACCACAAACTAGAAGTTGGTGGTAGTTTCCAAATCCTTAATATCATTTTTTACATATTTTTTGTTTGATACATTGCATTTAAGGATTCGCAAAATTTGAATTAATGACATTTTAAGTCATTTCCACATGTGGAGTGTTTTCAAATTATGATTTGAAAATCGTTTTTGGGGAAAAGTAATGGTTTGCAAATTTATGACAAGGACATAATGGTGTATGCTTCTCTATAAGGCATTTCAGTGTCTCTGATGTCATTTTTCCCATATTACATTATAAGACCTTTCCCCATGGAGCACATTCCTTGTAAATATGCTCCCACCTGTGCATTGCGAATTTAGATTTTGACTGTTTGAGTCACATAGCCATGTTAAAAGTGACCCAAAAAAATTGCAAACGTTGTAAAAAAACACATTCATGTGTCTTAAGGACATTTTAAGTCATTTCCCCATGGACAATGTTTTCTAAGTGGCGCAAAAGAGGCATACACCTATCATAAATCTGTCCCTAGCATTTTAAATGATTAATTCAGGATAACAATAAGATGTAGCCTATCCAGAGGTTTGTTTAAAGTGAAGCCTACTCAGGATTGCAGATTAAAGTTACGCTTGATGAAGAATACAGAGGAGATAATACATGTAAAGCTCTACCAATGAAGTAAGTGATGTCTACTTCATTGCGCCAGTCAGCATAAATGAATCCATAAGCTTCTTATCTTGTTAGACATCAACCGCCATATGTATCATATAACTATTTTGCATTTCCAAAAAAGCGAATTTTAAGGAATAAATAGCGATTCTTTACCATTCCAAATTTGCGATGAGAAAATTGCTAATTGCAAATTACCCATTCATTTCCATGGGCTAGGAGGCTCATATAAATGAAGGTGCAATTTGCGATTAACAATTTGCTCATCACAAATTAGGAATTTTTTCCAAAGGTGCAGGGGTGTCTCAAGAACACCCTGCTGCACCCCTAAAAAAGAAATTTGGGGGCATATGGCGCATATAAATTTTAACAACATTCCTTTACCTCAAAAACGATTTTCAAATCATAACTTCAAAACACTACACATGGGAAAATTACTTAAAATGTCCTTAAGACACATAAAAGCGTTTTTTGATTGGCTTTCCTGCATAGTAGGGTCACTTTTAACATGGCTATGTAACACAAACATTCAAAATCTAAATTTTCCATGCACATGTGGGAGCATATTTACAAGCAATTTGCGCCACAGAGAAAGGTCTTACACTAAAATGAGAAAAATAACATCAGGGACAGTCAATTGCCTTATAAAGAACCATACACCATTATGTCCTTGTCATGAATTTAAAAACAATTCCTTTTCCCCAAAAACGATTTTCAAATCATAATTTCAAAACACTGCACATGGGAAAATGACTTAAATGTCATTAAAACACATGAAAGCGTTTTTTGATTGCCTTTCCAGCATGGTTGGGTCACTTTTAACATGGCTATGTAACACAAACATTCAAAATCAAAATTTTCCATGCACATGTGGGAGCATATTTACAAGCAATTTGCGCCACAGAGAAAGGTCTTACACTAAAATGAGAAAAATAACATCAGGGACAGTCAATTGCCTTATAAAGAAGCATACACCATTATGTCCTTGTCATGAATTTAAAAACAATTCCTTTTCCCCAAAAACGATTTTCAAATCATAATTTCAAAACACTGCACATGGGAAAATTACTTAAAATGTCCTTAAGACACATAAAAGCGTTTTTTGATTGCCTTTGCAGCATGTTTGTATCACTTTTAACATGGCTATGTAACACAAACATTTAAAATCTAAATTTACCATGCACAGGTGGGAGCATATTTACAAGCAATTTGCGCCACATAATTCATAATTTTCTCCTTAAAGCACACTATTTTCTATCTAAATTAAAGAAATCTTTTCTCACCTTAGCAAATACTTTGAGTTTCAAAACAGTCTCAGAAACACACCAATTTGTCTTCAGCAGAGCAAAAGGTATGCACTCCAGAGTCTGCAGCTATCAAAAGCACAGAAATGCTGTAATTCTTCACACATATCTCTCATGTCACCCAATCAAAACTCTTCCCTCACTTTTTTTCAAATGAAAACCCTTCCCCCCTCTGCCATTTCATGCCTTTTCTGCATGGCAACCACCTCTTGGAAGGCCTCTGTTGTTTGCAAGTTCACACAACAATGTTGCAATTGAACTCTGAACTCTCAGTGCACCTGCATATCCAGTGCATTCTTTCATTTAATGATTTTTTATTGACCACTCAAAATACATCTTTCAAAGAACACATCCGTGCACCCTAACTTTCTGTTTTCAGCAATCAAAATCCACCAATCACTGTTACTGCTTCATGAACACAGAAACTCCACAGTTTTTTTTCATTTTACACTCTCATTTTTTCAACTGCCATTTCATTGCCACACTTCATCTGACTGCAGGAGAACCTTCTCTCACCATGTTTTCTGTCTGGATTGTTGGACATAGTTATATTCACTGGGCTCAAAGGTACGTTGAAAACAGGAATTTACCTAACCTCAATTTACAAGATGTGGAAATTAAGTGGTTTGGCCACAGAGGATTAAAATGTCACCAATTGATACCATTGGTGAAAACCTTTATGCATTTGCCCAAACCTGACCTGTTAATTGTGCACTGTGGAGGTAATGACTTGGGCACTTTGACTGGTGTAGGTCTGGAAATGCTTTTAAAGGACACCTTTGAGCAATTAATGGCACTTTTTCCTCAGACTGCCTTGGTATATTCAAATATATGCCAAAGACAGAAATGGAGGTGGTCAGACCAATTTTGTCCACAAATTGAGAAGTCGAGGAAGCATGTAAACAAATCTGTTTCAGCTTACATGAGAGACCATGGAATGGGCTCCCTGTACAACAATAACTTGCGTTACTACATGCAAGATATCTACAGAGGAGATGGAGTTCACTTCTCAGATGAGGGCAACAGAATTTTCACTCTGAATTTAAGAATGTGCATTGGTACCTACTTATAAGTACCTAAATGTACCATAAACCCAAAAGCTCTTCTCAGAGCTACCCTACATCTAATCACTCACAATTATTATTTTACTCTAACATTTTTCACTAATTTTCAACAAAGTACGCTCCCTGGGGCGCTACCCGGTACGCGTACCGGGAGCTAACCTCGCGAAATTTTTAAAATTTTTTTTTTTTCCCGCACATATAAGCCTCCTCAGCCACCCTCAGAAAACCTAGGGGGTCAAGATAACTCTACTGTGCCCCCTTCTACCCATTCTGAACATTATTTGCCCTCCATCTTGTATCTTAATTCGACCGAAACACAAAATGGTGGACTCCCGGAACGCTTAAGGTTCGCGAACCGAGGCGCTCAACGGTTCGCGTACCGGGTCGCTCCCTGGGAAGCGCACCATCAAAAAAGGTGGGAAAGTAGTTCACAGAAAAGCCACTGGAGACAATTTCACCAAATATAGATTAGCTCATACTACATACCAATCCCTACCATTTTCACAAATTTGATTGGAATTCCATTTAGCCATTTAGCCTGTAGACCTCTCTAAATACCCTGAGGTAAATTACTTCACAAAACACATCTGAAGTGTTGGAATTGACAACCAATTAAAATGTTACTTTCATTTTCTACTTTTTTTACCTGACATTTGATTGGTTATGTACCTGAATATATATAAAGGAAGAGAGAGAAACACAGCCATTTTGACTACTACTTCCTGAACTACATTGCAAGATCATTTTCACTCACAACTTAAACTTGATTTTAGAAGGTGAGATATTATTTTATAAATTTGAAAACATTTTCAGATAGTTATATACTATCCCTCTGTAAGAGTTAGACATTGAGAAAGGCTTCTTTATTTTAATTATGGATTGATTTAGGTTTCTGTGGTATAATTATGAATTTACTTAGGCTTCTTCACAGGCACTTTTTAATAGTACTACTTCACGCCTGAAACCATACAGTGCCCATAGATTACTTCTCTGTTATAAACTCACAAGTACCTGTCTGAACTTAAACCCAACAGTGCCCTATCTCTACTGATATATTTATTTTTTATGCAAATTACAGCAAGAAAATGGAAGGTGAGCAGAATGTTTCCTTTGAAATTGTTCTGGAGAACAACAGAGAAAAAGATATTGAGGACAATGATGACTCAGATTTCATGGATGAATCACGGGACCATGAATTAGTTCAATGTGTAGAATCTGTGGATCATTTACTTCATTATGATGACGGTCAAATGTGGGAACTTATGTTCACTCAACAAGAGGACATATCGGACAGTCAAATGCTAGACGTTCTATTAAATTTTGAAAAACAATCCGAAAAATAAAATTGTATGTAATATTAAAAAATAGTTTGAGTCTTTAATCATTTTTATATGTAATTAATAAACTAGTTAAATGTTAGAAATGTTATTAAATTTTCAACCACAATCACAATAATAAATAATTGCTTAAAAAATTAAAAAAATAAAAAATAATCAACAAAACCAACAATCAATTAACATACTGCATTTGAAAAGTCTCTCATTCATTTTTCATTGCAGTACGCTGCCCAGAACGCTTCCCGGTTCGCGGACCGGGCGCTAACCACGAAAAAAAACAAAAAAAAAATTTTTTTTTTTTTTTGCCCCGCGGGGCCCTTTTAAAGCCTCCACATTAAACCTAGGGGGTCAGGGAGGATCTACTATGCCCCCTTATGGTTATTTCCCCCTTTGTTTTGGCCTCCTCTTGTCTCTCAATCCTACCGAGAGACAAGATGGCAGCCGCTCCGGACTGTTTAGAATGTTGACAGACACCGAAGAGCCAATCAGCTTCGCTACGCGAAGTTCCGTTACGCGAAAAGTCCGCGAACCGGGGCGCTGCCTGGTCCGCGCTTACAGATATATATCTTTTTTTAAACGTTAATTTCTCAAAATCCACTGGAGCACATATATTGAGACCTACAAAAGGCACATCGGGCTACCAGTCCCTACAATTTTGCCAAGTTTCGTGCAAATCCATTCAGCCGTTCGGGCTAAAAGTGAGGCTAACCGCCCTATGGAAAACTCAATGTTAAAAACACGTTTTGGGACCCCCCTTTTTTCTCGGCCCCCCCTGGACTAACCCCCCCCAAATTTTCAGGGGCTGCTCAGAAACAAAATGTTCAATTTTCCTGAAAATTTCAGCCAATTCCGTCCACAAACGCCAAAGTTATTAGACATAGAATTTTCAAAAAACCCATAGGGAAAAGACCGCCAGTAGGTAATATATATATGTATATATATAGTGAGAGAGAGAGAGGTGTGAGGGAGGGATATGGAGAGAGAGAGAGAGGTGTGAGAGAGGGAGGGATATGAAACCTTAGTGTGTGTATATATATATATATATATATTCACTGAAAAAACCATAGGTTATAGACCATATATAGTTAGGAATTAGCATTTAAAAAACCTTATTTTATATATCATATGATGTCATATCAGTGATGTCATTTGAGATGTCATCAGTGATGTCATCAGTGATGTAATTTGAGATGTCATCAGTGATGTCATCAGTGATGTCACTGACCATGTCATGAATGATGTAATATGTGACATGATCAGCAGTGGATTGCGGGTGCGCGATATATAGTTAGTGCAACTAACTATATATGGAATTTCAATGGTTTTGTGTGAGTAAAATAAGGTTTTTTAAATGCTAATTCCTAACTATATATGGTCTATAACCTATGGTTTTTTCAGTGAATTTTCAAGGTTTTGTAAATGCTAATTCCTAACTATATATGGTCTATAACCTATGGTTTTTTCAGTGAATTTCAATGGTTTTTTAATAGCAAATATCATAAGCTGTCGAATGTCAAGTACGTGGTAAGTGAAAACATTTTCGTGTTTATGCACTCTGATCTGCTTTGAATGGTGCCCCCCCCTCATTTCTATTAGGAGTACTCTCTCTTTGCAGATAGTGAAAGGTAGTTAACGCAGGCCTTTGCCCCCGTTGTAATCCGTCGTGCCTGCTTCTCTCTCCATTTGATTGATTGTTATCCAAGTATTTACTGTTTTAGAATTAGTTCTCTTTGGTTCATTCTCTATTTACAAACAAACACAGAGTCGCAATACTCTGTTTAGTCTTTGCAGATAACGAAAAATCGTGTAAAAAAAAAGAAAAGGAATCGAGCAAAATTAGTAGGCCACTAATGGGATCTCTTTTTGACCTCGCTAAAATAGAAACATTAGGAACAACCCCTCATGACAAATACAAAACTAGTGAGATGAACTGAACTCCACACAATGATGGCTGCAAAACAGCTCGGCTCCGCCACCCACCCCGCCCAAAATAACGATAAAGAGCGGCTGCCATGATTGGTTGCGGAATGGCCACGACGGAGCTACGAAATGGTGCTGCTCTCATGCTAACCCCAGCTTCAGTCTGAAACATCCAGAAACACTGTAGACTACCAATTCGATCAGTTCCGGTAGCGCCCCAATGTAACCCGGTAGAGAAGAACTAGCCCTCCCCTCTTTGACTGATGGTTCTTGTTGCCTGTCCCTTCTGTTGTCATTTAACAGAACTATTTAGCCTGCTGAAAGGGGTTGTGTTCCGACCGCTGGTTGGTGGAGACATTTTGACTATATTCTGGACCTGCGTTGTCGCGTAATGCGTCATATGACGCGCCGCGTTAGCGCATCCGGAAGTCATCCGGGGCGCGCAGCGCGTAACGTAAGCATAACAAGTCATGTGACTTGTTATTAAAACTTTTCATTGGTTCATTTTACTTTTCTTATTGTAATGATGAAAGGCTTGGTCATATGACCTAAAAATTACGCTTTTCATTACTTCCGAACATTATTTTTTCTTAAATATATGTTATAATGTTCCAGGCTAATGTACTTTCCCGGAAATTTTACAACTGTCCTGCAAGTAAAATATATTCTTTTTTCGAGAAAAAGAGCGTTTCTTCGTCCCATGACGGAGCCGTTGAGCACAAGAGGGTCGACCTGCTGTCTTAGTCGCCGATACGCCTGAATATGAGATTCTTATCGATCACTTTATGTTGCAGGAATAGAAAACACAACAGCCCTTGACCATTTATCTTTACTGCGTTCCTTCGTATTATACCTTTTACCCTTCATGTAATTGGTCTGCTTTATTTCACTTGCCTTTTAATGATTCTAAAACAGTGACTATTATTAAAAACTTTACCAATGTATATACTACTACCATGTTTTCTTTTAAAAACCTTTATTGTGAAAATTTCATTATACAAATACGAGCCTATAACCACGTGGGCCTGCCACGGAGCAAACTGTAATCGTATATGATGAATAGACATTTACACTGTAGAGGAACGTAACGGGCGGGCCATTAGTTTGCAAGAACTAAGGTGTCTAACAGTTACGGAATCGGTGGACGTACATTTTATAATTAAAATACGACAGGGCCAGTTACAATAAAATTATCTAGATATACATTTGCGGGCAAGTACCATGGGTGACGTTAATTCGAACTTTCAACAGTACAGTAATCAATAACACATCAGAACTTAATATCAATAGGGATGTCGAAATATTCAATCAATTCTCGTCCCCGCCCGCCATGTGCTTCAAAACTGCATACGTATCTCGTGATTTCAAGGTTCTGCAACCAGTACACAACAAGAAGTTACGAGTCCCATTTATTCCGGCGCCATTTTGGGCGAGGACGGGCAGGTCCAGGATATAGTCAAAATGTCTCTACCAACCATCGACTATGATGATGTTCATATGCTGTATTTATTAGAGTAACACTCATCTGTCCACATGAAATTAATTTGCCACAATCTAAACATGTCATTTTAATCTTTCCAAAGTTCTTCTAAATATTTGGGACCGTTTCCCTTGCCTCTGAAGCTCTCACTGCCACTTCTTTGATGAATGTACTAGCAGGTCAGGGGTTCTCCTCCAAATCTCTCTTTTATGCAGCACTATAATTAATTGGTGCCACCTCTCCATATGATGATGCATGGTATAGTTACCACAACTATATTTTTTTTCGGTTCCTCTGGAGAGTTCATCGTGGCAGATGAAGCGTGTAACGTACCGGGCATTTACCTTTTTTTGCATGTACAGGAAAGGAAAAAAAAATCGAGCGTCCGAGTTCTAAGGTGTCCCAGGGCCATTTTAGTGGACCAGGCCCAAATCCAAAGAACAGGCCGCCATTTTGAGAGTCCTCTTGCAGCCGCCTGTCGCTGTAGCATCAACAGCAGCCGAAACTCAGCTGAATGGCAACTGAAACGGTAAAGGGGCGCCCCACTACAGCAGACGAGCCTCCACCTAGGAAGGCCCATTCACGCCGGCTCCCCCCCCCCCTTCGGGCACCCCACGCCGTTATTCGGAGCAGTATTGTAGGATGGCCACACCAGTGCGGCAACTTGCTAGACATCACCCCGGTGGTAACCGAATCTCAACGCCTTGTGGTGTCTTCTATTCAGAAAACATTGTTATGCTGCCTTCGACCTATTCGCCGCAAGTGCGCACACAACTCAACTGCATAGCTTGCTAGACACCACCTCGGTGCCATCCGGATCTTGGAATGTCAGCGCCTTTTGGTGTCTTCTCTTCAGAAAATATTGTTGCGCTGCCTTTGGCCCCATTCGCACATCGGTCCGCAACTTAGACATCACCTCGGTGCCATCCGGATCTTGGCATCTCAGCGCCTTGTGGTGTCAGTCAGAAAATATTGTTGCGCTGCCTTTGGCCCCATTCGCACATCAGTCCGCTACTGACACCATCTCACAGGCCAACAGGGCGCCCCACGCCGACTTTTACCATTGTAGGATGGCCACACCAGTGCCACAACTTGCTAGACACCACCTCGGTGCCATCTGGAACTTGGCATCTCAGCGCCTTGTGGTGTCTTCAATTCAGAATATATTGTTGCGCTGCCTTTGGCCCCATTCGCACATCGGTCCGCTACTGACGCCATCTCACAGGCCAACGGGGCGCCCCACGCCGACTATCAGCATTGTAGGATAGCCACACCAGTACAGCAACTTGCTAGACATCACCTCGGTGCCATCCGGATCTCGGCGCCCCACTGCAGATGAAGTGCCTCTCAACTATGAAACCACCACGGTGACATCCGGATCTTGGCGCGTTGTGCTGCCTTCGGCCTATTCGCACATCGGTCCGCTACTGACGCCATCTCACAGGCTAATGGGGCGACCCACGCCGAGTTTCAGCATTGTAGGATGACCACACCAGTACAGCAACTTGCTAGACATCACCTCGGTGCCATCCGAATCTTGGCATCTCAACGCCTACTGGTATCTTCCATACAGAAAATATTGTTACGCTGCCTTTGGCCCCATTCGCACATCGGTCCGCAACTTAGACATCACCTCGGTGCCATCCGGATCTTGGCATCTCAGCGCCTTGTGGTGTATTCTCTTCAGAAAATATTGTTGCGCTGCCTTTGGCCCCATTCGCACATCGGTCCGCAACTTAGACATCACCTCGGTGCCATCCGGATCTTGGCATCTCAGCGCCTTGTGGTGTCTTCTACTCCGAAAATATTGTAGAAAATATTGTTGCGCTGCCTTTGGCCCCATTCGCACATCAGTCCGCTACTGACACCATCTCACAGGCCAACAGGGCGCCCCACGCCGACTTTTACCATTGTAGGATGGCCACACCAGTGCCACAACTTGCTAGACACCACCTCGGTGCCATCCGGATCTTGGCATCTCAGCGCCTTGTGGTGTCTTCAAATCAGAAAATATTGTTGCGCTGCCTTTGGCCCCATTCGCACATCGGTCCGCTACTGACGCCATCTCACAGGCCAACGGGGCGCCCCACGCCGACTTTCAACATTGTAGGATGGCCACACCAGTGCGGCAACTTACTAGACACCACCTCGGTGCCATCCGGATCTTGGCGCGTTGTGCTGCCTTCGGCCTATTCGCACATCGGTCCGCTACTGACGCAAACTCACAGGCCAACGGTGCGCCCAACGCCGACTTTCAGCATTGTTGGATGGCCACACCAAAGCGGCAACTTACTAGACACCACCTCGGTGCCATCCGGATCTTGGCGCGTTGTGCTGCCTTCGGCCTATTCGCACATCGGTCCGCTACTGACGCAAACTCACAGGCCAACGGGGCGCCCCACGCCGACTTTCAGCATTGTAGGATGGCCACACCAGTGCACCTTACTAGACACCACCTCGGTGCCATCCGGATCTTGGCGCGTAGTGAAGCTGCAGCAGCTGCAAATAAGCTTCAGACAGTGTTACAACCGCTGCTCAGAACTCTCAACTATGACACCACCTCGGTGCCATCCGGATCTTGGCGCGTTGTATTGCCTTCGGCCTATTCGCACATCGGTCCGCTACTGACGCCGCCTCACGTGCCAACGTATTTTCTCCGCATTTTATACCCTATGCCGCATAACAGGTCATGTGACTTGTTTATAAAACTTTTCATTGGTTCATTTTACTTTTGGTTTCCTAATGATGGAAGGCTTGATCATATGACCTAAAAACAACACTTTTCATTGGATGAAAACTTTTTTTTTTCTCCCAAATGATGAAAGCCCCACCTTGTTTCTGGATGTTTCAGACTGAAGCTGGCGTCAGCATGAGAGCACCACCATCTCGTAGCTCCGTCGTGGTCATTCCGCGAGCAATCATGGCAGCCGCTCCCCACCAGAAGCCTGCAGGAGTCGGGGCCCCCAAAACTTTTGATGAATTCTCAAGGCGGAGGGGACGCTTTCGAGAATGGGGTCCAAGACCTAGCAGACAAGCGTCCGATTTCCAAGGTGTCCCAGGGCCATTTCAGTGGACCAGGCCCAAAAAGGAAACAGCCTGCCGCCATTTTGAGAGTCCTGTGACAGCCGCCTATCGCTGCACCGCAAGAGTGGGTGCAACTCAGCTGAATTGCGGCTTTTGACACAGTGGACCAAAAACGGACGGAATAGCAACTGAAACGGTAAAGGGGCGCCCCACTACAACAGATGACACTCCACCTGGAGAGGCCCGTTCACGCCGCCTCCCCCGGGGCGCCCCACGCCGTTATTCGGAGCAGCATTGTAGGATACCAAAACCAGTGCGGCGACTTACTGGACATCACCTTGGTGCCATCGTTCTGCTGCCTTGGAACTATTCGCACAACAGTTTGCTACTGATGACCCACCCCCCGCGACGCCCCACGCCGTTATTTGCTGGGTGGCAACTTACTAGACATCACTTTCGTGTCATCTAGATTTCAGCGCGTTCTGCTGCCTTGGAACTATTCGCACAACAGTTTGCTACTGATAACCCACCCCCCGCGACGCCCCACGCCGGAAATCTGGACGTTGTGCTGCGTTGGGACTATTCGCACAGCCGACCGCTACTTCGTTGTTTTTCCCTAAAAATGTTTATATGTTATTACTATTTTTGTTTTCTTGTATATATTTATAAATTATTAAAGTTTTATAATCTTACTACTTTGTCGGAGTGCTATATATTTTTAATGTGACACATAATTGTAAAAACTTTGATGTACAAAGAGTCATCCCTGGAATCTTCCGCTTCAGGCTCGGTCCCCTCCCCAATCACAATACAGGATGGTTTTCAGATAATAGCAACGCTTCTGCTGTGACGGATCTCATCGAGTGTGGGCCTTGATCTACTATAACTCCTTTGAAGAGGGGTGATTCTTTACAGCTGTGGCCATAAACTACATCTGCAGGGCTAGCTGATACCCTAGGACCAGCCTGGACAATCGAACACAGAGGAAAAGGAGTGTCAGAGGGTGCGGTAGTGAATAGGGCGAAAGGGAGGTGTCGGGCGGGCACAGGGTGTGATTCTCAGGGAAGAGCAGCGCAGATGGGGGGAGGTTTATTACCCATGCATAAGACAGAGAGCGGGGGTGACCACTGCCTGGGGGAGATGCTTGCGAGGGTGGGGAGCCATGCTAAGGATCGACAGCGTGCACAGAGTGGGTCTGGTCAAGGCATCTAAAATGGCTGCCGTGCACGACAAAAGTGTGGCATTTGAAAAAAGACAAGATGGCGCAGACAATGTTTTTCAACACTTCCTGATTTCCTTCGAATCGAACGTTAACAGACGTTGGGGCATATTACCAAAGTTAAGCGATATTTATCCCTAACGATGCTTAGCAACGATTTTTTTACCGTCAGAAATTATCGCAGATAAACCTTGCTATTATCAAGGTTTATCGCAAATACGATAAAAAACGACCGCAATGCATTAATATCGCTGAAAACTCAGCGATATTCATGCATTACCGAGCTAATGCTCTTAGCCATGTTATCCACCTCCCATTGGATAACATGGCTAAGAACTGCTCAGGGCAGGTGCTAGCTTTTGGAGATATTCGCGCTTATCTCGAATATTTCCAAAAGTTGATAATAGGAGATAGCGATGTTAGCGACTGTTTCCAGTCGCTAACATCTTGGCATGCCCACTTTGCATGTCATTAGTGATAAATATCACTCACATGCAAAGTGGGGCCCAAGATGGTCGCTATCTCCTACTAGCCGTTGCTAACTGGTGTTAGCAACAGCTAGGTAATACAGATATAATTTTATCTCCGCGAAGCGGAGCGCTGTTACAGATATATATCTTGTTTTTGAACGTTAATTTCTCAAAATGCACTGAAGCACATATATTGAGACCTAGCAAAGGCACATCGGGCTACCAGTCCCTAATATTTTACCAAGTTTCGTGCAAATCCATTCAGCCGTTCGATTATTATTATTATATTTTTTTTTTGCCCCGCGGGGCCCTTTTAAAACCTCCACATCAAACCTAGGGGGTCAGCGAGGATCTACTATGCCCCCTTATGGTCATTTGCCCCTTCGCTTTGGCCTCCTCTTGTCTCTCGATCCTACCGAGAGACAAGATGGCGGCCGCTACGGACTGTTTGGAATGTTTACAGACACCGGAGAGCAAATCAGCTTCGCTTCGCAAAGCTCCGTAACGCGAAAAGTACGCGAAGCGGTGCGCTGTTACAGATATATATCTTTTTTTGAACGTTCATTTCTCAAAATCCACTGGAGCACATATATTGAGATCTAGCAAAGGCACATCGGGCTACCAGTCCCTACAATTTTGCCAAGTTTCGTGCAAATTCATTCAGCCGTTCGGGCTAAAAGTGAGGCCAACCGCCCTATGGAAAACTCAATGTTAAAAACACCTTTTGGGACCCCCCTTGTTTCTCGGCCCCCCCTTGACGAACCCCCCCCAAATTTTTAAGGGCTGCTCAGAAACAAAATGTGCCATTTTCCTGAAAATTTCAGCCAATTCCGTCCACAAACGCCAAAGTTATTAGACATAGAATTTTCAAAAATCCCATAGAGAAAAAATCCTAACTATATATACCTACTGGCGACCGCCAGTAGGTAATATATATATATATTCACTGAAAAAACCATAGGTTATAGACCATATATAGTTAGGAATTAGCATTTACAAAACCTTAAAAATTCACTGAAAAAACCATAGGTTATAGACCATATATAGTTAGGGATTAGCATTTAAAAAACCTTATTTTACTCACACAAAACCATTGAAATTCCATATATAGTTAGTTGCACTAACTATATATTGCGCACCCGCAATCCACTGCTGATGATGTCACATATTACATCATTCATGACATGGTCAGTGACATCACTGATGACATCACTGATGACATCTCAAATGACATCACTGATGACATCACTGATGACATCTGATTTGACATCAATGACCACATCACTGATGATATCATTCATGTGACAATACAATGCATCTCCTCACATTTTAATATAACCTCTGTTTCACCCAGTGTTAAATACAGAGTATAATTTTTGAAACCATTGACACACCAATACTAGTTACTACATACGCACTCACTGATTCCTATGTCTACACACACATTCACTCATTCACCCATACAATCATTCATACATACAATCACTCATCTTTACAACACTATCATATGCACTCATACACCTATACAGACACTCACAGTCTGCCACTCATCCATGGAGTTACTCACACACGTAGTCAGTCCTGTTAAAGAATCAATGACACTTCCATTTTCTTGTCTATACAGTTAAACATAGAGCAGCTTACATTTTCAAACATATACTAACACATACTTACCTTCTTATAGAATCATTGATACAAGTACACATTGATCTGCACAGAGTCACACACCTCCCAGCCAGCCAGCCACACACACACTCAGTCTCCCATACAAATACTTGGACAATCAATCAGTAACCCATATAGTTAATCATATAGCTACTGATCAACACATGCAGCAGTTTACAGAACAACAGACATAATGATGCTCAAATTAAGATAGTTTAGTCACTAACCCATGCACTCAGTGAGACACATTTAATCACTCACTCATACATTCAGTCATGCACCTACTAAATCCTTTGTCCAGACACTTATACTTCCACTCATTCTTCAATATGTAAGACACATTTTAACTTTACAGAAACACACAGTCACTGGATGATGTCATCAGTGATGTCATCAGTGATGTCATTTGAGATGTCATCAGTGATGTCATCAGTGATGTCACTGACCATGTCATGAATGATGTAATATGTGACATCATCAGCAGTGGATTGCGGGTGCGCAATATATAGTTAGTGCAACTAACTATATATGGAATTTCAATGGTTTTGTGTGAGTAAAATAAGGTTTTTTAAATGCTAATCCCTAACTATATATGGTCTATAACCTATGGTTTTTTCAGTGAATTTTTAAGGTTTTGTAAATGCTAATTCCTAACTATATATGGTCTATAACCTATGGTTTTTTCAGTGAATTTCATTGGTTTTTTAATAGCTAATATCAAAACCTTTACAATGTATTATTCTTTAAAAAGAAAAATATTTTTTACATGTTTTTTATACAATTTTTTTTTTATTTTTTTTTGTTTCGCTCCCAGTACGCGTACCGGTTAGCTTCCCGTTAGCTCAATCCGGAGGCGCGACCCGGTACGCGAACTGGTAAACGTTCCTTTTGCGCACCTCTCGCGTTACAAAACAACATCGTGACGCTTCGCGTCAGCATGACGTTTCGCGTTCTCGCGTAATACGTCATATTACGTGCTACGTTCGCGTACCCGGAAGCGCAGCGGTACGCGAACCGGAAGCGATCCGCGGCGCGGCGCCGACCGCGTAATGTAAACATAGCAGGTCATGTGACTCGATAATAACACTTTTCATTGGTTCATTTCACTTTTGGTTTCCTAATGATGTAATACAAGGTCATGTGATCTAAAATGGACACTTTTCATTGGTTTAGAACTTTTGTTTTTCCCAAATGATGAAAACCCCTCCTTCTTTCATCACTCTGACTTTCATCTTGGTGAGAGAAAGACCCTTTATTGAGACTTTGTGATGGCTTCATTAGTAGCTTCAGCTGGTGCTAGCCCACCACCTCCACCAAATCCAAGAAAGAGAGGACCACCTGCAGAAGTAATTCTGCAAGAAGAGGAAGAACAGGAAGAGGAGGAAGAGGAGGAAGAGCATGAGTTTTTGCCAGAGGAGCCCAGGAGGTACAATCGACAGGAGAATTATATCTGGCAATTCTACAGAATTCCTGAGGGGCAAAAGAAAGTGAATGCTCGTTACGTGTTTTGCCGCATATGCGGTGACAGATTGTCAAGGGGCACCGATAAAAAATATAGTTATGGGAATCATACTATGCATCGGCATATGAGTAGGTGGCACCCAAATAACTATAGTGCTGCCCAGCTACGTGACCAACAACAACATCCCCTCCAAATGGCAAGAAGATCGGTGGTTCCAGAGGTGTCGGGACCAGAGGCGAGGGAGGTGATTGCAAACATCCAAATGTTGTTTGGTCACGTAAAACAAGTGTGCGTGGAATGTGGCGCTTTCATCTGCTACAGAGAAAGTAGCATCACTTTGATTTTGCGAGCAATTCAAAATCATATTAATGTTTGCACAAAACGCACCAAAAAATTAATTCTTTTTTTTTTTTTGCTCCTGTTGAGCCCTTTATAATGGATCGTTTTTGTTTCCCCCCCCCAAAAAAACCAAAAAAATTTTAAAAACGTTCAGAAAATACAAAAAAAGTAAAAAAAATGTTCAAAAAATACTAAAAAAAATATAAAACAACAAAAACATAAAAAAAAAAGTTCTTTTCAGAACTAACTCCCCATTATAAAAAAATTGGTAGAAAATTTGGAACTCTGCCAACCTGTATTTCTCTTAGTTCGCTCCCGGAGCGCTACCCGGTACGCGTACCGGAAGCTAACCAAAAAAATATTTTTTAAAAAAGAACAGTAACTATAAGGGAAGGAAATACACAGTTATGTTAAAAGAAAGACAGCTCTAGGGAGTAAAATAAGGATACTGTTACCTACAATCCACTGTTGATGATTTCACATATTACATCATTCATGACATGGTCAGTAACATCAACAGCAGTGGATTGTAGGTAACAGTATCGTTAGTTTACTCCCTATAGCTGTCTTTCTTTTAACATAACTGTCTATTTCCTTCCCTTATAGTTACTGTTCTTTTTTAAAAAACATTTTTTTGATCAGTCATAAACAGTGACATTAATAGAAACAGAGAGAGTGAACAAGAGTGAAGAACTATGGTCCTCCTGAGCCACCCTCAGAAAACCAAGGGGGTCAAGATACATCTACCGTGCCCCCTTCTACCTATTCTGAACATTATTTGCCCTCCATCTTGTATCTTGATTCGAACGAAACACAAAATGGTGGACTGCCATAACGCTGCTGGTTTGCGAACCGGGCAACTTCCCAGGAAGCGGTCCCCAAAAAAAAAAAGTTGGGAAAGTAATTCACAGACACTAAGAGTAATAGAGATGGAGTGAGTGAACAAGACTGAGGAACTATGAGAACAGAGGGACTGAGAAAAAGAGTGGAAGGAGTTGAGTAAATAGGTAATAGAGAAAGGAATGAGGAAAGTAGCAAAGGCAGGAAACTGAGGATTAAAGAAGTGAAGCAGTGGATCTAATAGTAGGTGAATGTGATAGAAATGTAACGAAAAGAGTACAACTATTTACCTTGTAATTGCCGTTAAATTAATCACATTTTATTTCTATACTTTCAATCTGTGAAAGAGAGAACCAACATTTGAAAAAAAATTAAAATATGTATTTAAAAATTACAAAAGACAAGGGAAAATATTGAAGGACAAATAGTTTTTCAACAACTTTGACACTGACAGAAGCTTCTGCTTCTCCAGGTCCTCTACACAATGCTAAAGATATACATTTTAAACTAACAGTATCTTGATGCAGATGAAGTGAGGCCTATCTTAAAACATGGTGCATCTTTTGCATTGCTCTTGTTTCAGAAAAGTGTCGCTTCAGTATGCTAATAACATGTCTCCTATCCAGAGATTTGTTTGAGGTGAGGCCTACTCAGAGTTCAAGATGAGATTTACACTTGTTGAAGTGTACAGAGGAGATAATATCTGTGAAAGTCTACTAATGAAGTGAGTCATGTCCACTGCACTCTTCAACAAAGTAGAAACCTCCTATGTTTCCCTGGACAGACCTAAACTTGATCTGCACAATGTGATTCGTAATGATAGGAAACTCAAGTGATGTAATTGAAATATGTGCAATTTATTTTGCTCATTTCACAATCACATCACTTGTGTTTCCTTTGCTTAGGTATCTCATTGTGCAGATGTAGTCCAGCATATGAAAGAATACGTAGAAGTGCAGCACTGCATACAATAAATTTAACACTTACAGAAAACTCACCTTCTCCATGCCTCCTACACAGTTCTACATATACATCATAAATGCAAACAGTACAGAATTAATTATACATGTTAAATGGTTTATTTTTGCTGTTCTCAGAATGTATCAAAATTCACTAAAAACAGTGACTTGAAGGTATTCATCATGTAACAGCGGGGAAAAAAAAACACAATCAAAATGATTGTGTTTAAAAAACCCATACAACATCAGAAAATAAAATTCAGAACTCCTTAAAGTTAACTTACTTTCCATGACGTCCAAGGATGTCCTATGAACAGCTTACACTCTTTTGTGCTGTTATTACTTTCAGCCCGCCACTTTCTGAAAGAAAACCTCCATCGTTTTTAAAAACACGTTACATGCAATAAATGACTTCTTGCTCTCTACCACTATTTTCCACAAGGCCAAATCTAGTCAGAGATATTTATAACTCTTGGATTTCTTGTAAGCCAATCCCATCATTTGGCATTTCCGCAACTTTCAGAATTAAAATGTTGAAGATCATTTTCACAATCCTGGAATAGTAATATCTTCCCCTTCTTGGTCAGTCATGTTCTACATTTCCTATGACACTGATACTGCTTAATATGAAGCAGACTTACACTACCTCTATGAGTACTACAATTATTTAATTCTCTACATCACTTTTAATCACAAAGCAATGTAAAACAGTAGACAGCATTGCAGACTTACATTCCCTCTACTCCATGTTTTGATTGGCTGCTTCAATTAGCTTATGAAAAGAAACAATTTTTCTGAACTCATTTAAAGTGCACATACATCTCCATGATGTCCAATCCTTTGATTAGAAGTTATGTCTCTGAACTACACTTATCCTCAAGGCCAAATTGTGTAGGAGCCATTAGAACTTCTTGAAATTCCACAGATCATATCCCGAGATTATTTTCCTAAAATTTTGGTTTTAAAAACACCAGGTAAGAGTTTTTAAGGTCATACGGCAATTTTTTTTTGAAAATTAAAACAGAATAATTGCAGAATGACCAGCCATTTCTACACTTTAAATAAGCTGTGTAATGTCCTGATGATATTGAAGGGCCGTCATGATATATAATTGCTGTAGTTACAAAAGTCCTTCCTGATATTGACAACTGCGAAGCTACAACATTTTTTATTAAAGTTGTCAATTTTGTTCCATCAGGCCTACATCGTTGGAACATTAAAATGACGTACTGGCCATATGTTCGTATAAATAATGTGGACATCATTTCAGATTTACATTGGCTACACTCCATGCTGTGATTAGCAGCTTTTACTAGCTTATTAAAGGAGACTGATTTACTGTCTGGCAAAGTTAAATATATAAATCTTTCTGAGTCTACACTAGTAGTACTTGATACCATACAGTTCTCGCAGTCATGCTGCCATTGATAAGAAAGCCCAAACAGCTGATCTACATCTACACCTTCAGCATGTAATACATCAAGCATATACATTAAAAACTCCTGACAATCTTGCTGAATATTTTGAGAGAATTGTGTTTGCCCTGAACATCTGTCTAACAGGTTTCGAATTTCAGACACACTTTCTATTTTTGTTCTATCTGTGCTACATTTCTCTAACACAGAATTCAACAAACTGCAAAATCTTTGATCAGAATTGACCACAATCTCTTCTTTTACATTTTTTAGAGAAAACAAAACATTCATTACTACATTAGCATAGCAGTTGACACCAGAACTGTTTTCAAACTGAAAACCAACAACATCTTCAACAGAATCCTCTTTGTTTCTGCTTGTAATTTTAGGTTCATTCACTTTTTGTCTTTTTGCTACAACCTCCCCAGTATTGTTCTCATTTCTTCGTTTCCGGCCTACCAGACGTTTCTCAAACAAAGGAAACTGAGGCAAATGTGGCGCATACTCTCTTCTTAACCTATTGTATTCCTTAACACAATCTAGATCTGCACAAATGTTTCTGACATCACACTCAATCAAGTACAATCCCGATAAAGTTCTAACTCGTGACAATGCCACATATGCCATACCCTCCTTGAACACAGAACTGCCAATATTCACCAATGCAGTGTCTACACTTAAACCTTGCGATTTATGAATTGTCACCGCATATGCCAAGCAAACAGGGAACTGCTTACGGCGAACATATAAGTCTTTTACAAGCAAAAATCTAGCAGAACATCGAGCAATTAGCTGTACTTCCTCAATGCCATCAAATTTAATTTTTAAAAATTCAATTCCATCTCTATTTCTGTATTTCACAAAATCAACAACATTACCCATTGATCCATTTACCAGACCTCTTTCAACATGTAAATTCCTTCTTAAAATTATACGGCAGTTCAAGCACACATTCAGAGTCTTTTCAAAACCTGCAGTTTTAGATATAGTCTTCTCTAATGAATCCAATTTTGATTTCAGATTCTCAGACAAAATAATTGTTGATCCCATATGCTCTACTCTATCAATAGCTTCCACTTTCACAATCTCTTGCTTTTCTAAATGCAACATTTTGTTGTTAAATTTGGCACATTCTGCAAGAGTTGGCATCAAACATATTCCAGATTTCTTATCAGTAATTTTCTGAAAAATATTCTCAGGCACAACATCTTGTTCTGGATATAAATTTGACAGTAATCGTGCATGTAAAGCTTCTTTTCCATGCTCGGTCACTTTTCCAATTCTAACATCTTGTAGAATAGTCTTGTAAACTTCATCCTTTGCCTGACGCATATTTTCATGCAGTTCAGCATAATTGAAGTTTAACCATATATTGACGTTGCCAATGCTGCCTAGGCACTTCCTGGTATCTTCATGCGTGAGCATTTTGAACACAGGTTGCCCTTTCACTGGTGTCAGCTGCAGAAGATCTCCGAAAACAATGATGTGTTTGCCACCAAATAACACATCATACTCTGTTTTGAGAACTTCTTGCATCCTCAAATGCACAAAGGCAAGCATGACATTGGAAACCATGCTTACTTCGTCAATGATAAGAAGTTTCATTTTCCTCAAGATTCTTGAAACTTCAAAACAAGCATCTCCAGATAGCTTGTGATATTCTAATTTGTTGTCATGCTCCACTGGCAGCATCAGTAAACGATGTAAAGTAATCCCTTTAATATTATGTGCTGCCAGTCCAGTTGGAGCAGTGACAACACAAGACAGCGATGACTCTGTCCTTTCCTGCAAATAGCATGAAATTGCTTTAATGAGGAAACTTTTTCCAGTTCCCGCTTCTCCACTCACGTACAGTCGGACAGGCTTCAACGACGTACATGAGCACTCTTTCTTATCATGACTTAATCCATGATCAATTTGCATGGTAACTTCGTCATATATTTTCCTCTGCTCAACGTTGAGTTGCCTTTCCAACTCTTCTAAGTTAACCGCATCCTCTTGAGCATGTGCCATGGCTCTTTCCACCTCATTCATAGCAGTGGCAGCTTCATTTTCAATAAGAGGTCCTCCTAGTGGATCCTGACTCAATGAAGCAGAACTCTGACTGTCCTGAGAACTGTCTCTGGCAATCTCGGCTGCAATCGTTGCTTCCTGCTCAATTTCCGCATTCAACATTTCTACATATTTGGGAAAAGCAGGACATTCTATGGTCTCCTTGGCGGCATTGAAAGAGTCTTCATAACAGAGGAAATCTCCAAGCAGTTCCTCTTCTGCACGCCAAGGCTTGAAAAGTTGCAAAAGTGCTAAATAGAAAAACTCCTTTTTTTCAGGAGATTCGCCACTCAATTTTCGATGGTTTATCAAGTGGCATTTTCTTTGCTTCACCAGACATCCCTCACTTCCTATTACAGCATACACTCCTTTCTCAGTATCTTCTTTGATGTTCCTCTTGAACATGTAATTTTGCAGAACCTCATACAGACAAACATTCTCTAGGTGACTGCTTCGATTTGGATAATATGTATCCAACATGTTTGTCTTCAAAATGTCGGTACTGTTTGGCTCCTTTTCCGCCAAATACTCAATTTCCCGCACAGGTTTGAGAACTCGATTACGCGTTGCAGCAAGACCAAGACTCGCCCAAACGATACTCCTGGACTTGGCATAGAGACTTGCTGAAGACAACCGGTCAGAACATTCGTACGCTCCGATTTCTCGATGCGACAACATCTTCAGACTGAAACTGTACAACTTCTTGCTGAGGCTCTTTTCATGGGAAATGTCCTCCCACATATCCTTCAATTCTGTCTTCTCTTTTTTGGTGATGTAAGACGTCACATACCGAGCCACAGCCATACAGTTATCAGCCACAAACTGTATATCCATGTTAGCATTCCACATGGACAAAATCACCGGGTTGTAGTCGTTGATGTACTTGGACTCTTCATTCCTCTTCAAATTGTAAGTGTTTTTAGGTGATTTCTTCATGACATTGTGTCGCAGCGAAGACATCAAACTGTTTACTCTTCCTTTAGAAATCACCGGTCGTGGAAAGCCGAAACGACATTTACTGTAGAACTTGTCCTTGTTTCGGAATTTACGACGGCAGTACTTTCCACATCGATGGCTTTGGAAACGCAGAACTTTTTCTCTTAGGCTTTTCTTCTCCTTTGCGTTTGGAACAGCACACGTAGAATACTGTTGGATGAAACTCATCACTGAGTCATCTGGATCCGTTCCAAATTTAGGTGCATCCTTGATCCACAGCAACATATGTATATGAGGAGCACCTCTTGCTTGGTACTCCTTTCTCCAGAAGAAATCCAACACCTCTCCAAGAGGTGGATTCTTCTTATTCATGATGAAACACATCATAGCTTCAAATCTATGATTGAAGTACCTACATACATTGACTGGATCCAAAGAGCACAGTTCTCCGGGTGTCTTGAATTCGATGTTTTCTACGTTAGCATTTGCCTCTCGTAGAAATTCAAGTAAGTCTTCCCAGCCATACTCGGCACAGCTCAGAGTGAGGAACCATGTGGGAGTACCTAAGTTCCTCAGCATACATTTTAAATCACCATGACGACGGTACCAGTACTCATTAGTACCACGCTGACACGCCATGAGATTAATCAGGTGAGAATCCAAAATACTATCTTGGACATTCACTTTATCCATAAAATCACTTGCCGAGAAGTTTTGCATGTGTATACCACTTTTCAAGATGTGGTTCACTGCATATGACAGTCCAGACAGATCGCTTTCAAACAGGAGATGAAACAAATATGGAATGCATTGTCGAAACCTAGCATCTCCTGCATACAATCGCAAAGTCCGGTATTCAGAAGCAGGAATTTGATGAGGTCGCTCATCATATCTTCCTCCCTGACCTGTTGGAAAAAGCTGTGGGAAACACCGAGCTTCCAAACTTTCCTCCCAAACACTAATGGGACTCCCTTTGGCTTGTTTCATTTGAAACAACTCAATAGCATTCCCCATGACTTCCTTTGAATGCAAAGGATGAACACTATAATGTTCATATATTTCCTCACTAGTAGAGGGTTCTACTTTCTCAATTTGACCAGCACACAAATCGCTATCCTCTTCCTCACTTACTTCCTCTTCTTCAACATATACATTCTTATAGTATTTATTATTTTTTTTCAAATACAATGTTGCCTTTTTAACTTTCCTAACATCTACTAAATCTTGCCATATTTTCTTATTCTTTGTCGGAACCCCATTAACTAAGATAACCAGAGGTTCCTCTTCCACTTTTTCTACTCCAATTGTGTTAATGTTTTTCTTCAAATCTAGAGGCAAATAAACAACTCTTCCCTTTAATCCTCTCTGTAAATCTGATGGAGGCAATTTCCCTGTCTTTGGCTCCATTCTTACAATAGCCTGAAAGGGATGGATACTTTGAATCAAAATAGATTCATAAGTATTTAAATCCTTCAATTCAGAAGGAATCTCAACCAATTCCAGATTATTATGAACTGCTCTAGCAGGCATCTGGTTTTGTTTTAATTTGTTACAACAATAAGTACACACACGTTGATCCAATCCCAAATCAAAACAATTTTCTACCATCAAGTATGTTGCAAAATCCTTCCATTCAC
Source organism: Lissotriton helveticus (assembly GCF_964261635.1). Classification (NCBI taxonomy): domain Eukaryota; kingdom Metazoa; phylum Chordata; class Amphibia; order Caudata; family Salamandridae; genus Lissotriton; species Lissotriton helveticus. The sequence goes on from NC_136068.1 coordinate 443,945,917, forward strand.
TATTATTTTCCCTTTCACTTTTTGCATATAAATCCACTAACTATGGGGTCGATTAGGATCGCGGACGGACTTGAGTCCGTCCGCGACCACTGAGGAGGAGGGAACGTCCGCATGGGCTGCGGCGTTCCCTCCGATCAAATTAGGATGTGACCGCCAGTGTGGCGGTCACATCCTCCATCTCTAACATTGCGGCGGGTGCAGCTTCAAGCTGCATCCGCCGCAATGTAAAAAATCCATGCACAGCATTTGCGTGCACAAAGCGGCAGGCACCGCGCGGTGCCTGCTGCATTGTGCACGCAAATGCAGGGGGGTACCATAGGTACCCCCCATGTGCACCCCCCACCCCACCTTCACCCAGGGGGCCCGCAACGGGCCCCCGAAGTGAAGGTCCGTATGCTTTTCCACGGCGGTAAAGTCGCCGCGGAAAAGCATATATTTTCAGACATCCTAATATGCCTGGCGGTGTCTGATAGACACCGCCAGACATGTTAGTGCTTTTCCGCCGCGGTCGCCTTCCGACCGCGGCGGAAAAGCGGCGGACAGATTATCAGACCCACCAGCCATCCTAATTTGGCGGTGGGTCTTTGGAGTCTCCGCCGCGGTTTTTCCGCATCCTCCAGGCCGGCGGACACTTCCGCCGGCCCGGAGGATGCGGAAAAACCGCCATCCTAATCGACCCCTTAGTCTGATTCTTATAATAAGTGCGTCGACAACACACACAAGTGAAATTAGGCCTCTCACTTGATTTCATGTCAAACGTCGCAATTTCCCTCTGGAAATTATCTGTACTGGAAACATGTACAGTATCTTCCAAATGACCCTCTATTTCTTGCTCAATTTCAACATTCTCCTCTTTACTTCCAAAGTAACAAAACTCAATTTCTTCACATATATTCCTCACATCTATTTCAGAACCATGCAGAAGAGCAGCACATAATTGTTTCAGCATAATTGCTGGACTCTTAGCATAATACAACAGTCTAACTAACTTCCTCACTTTGTTATGATGCACTGCTAGCATCCTGAAATGATGAAAAACACTCTGGCATACTCTCCTGGAAAGACAAGCCAGTGAATGACCATGCAAACCTGTCACTTCTCTCACTCTGCAAGGATCTAATTCTTGCAACAACCTCATTTTCTGCTTCAAACTTTTCTTGTTAAATGACCGTACAAAATCACAAAGCAAATTGATGGAATCCTGTCGCACACTGCAAATACTACTACACTTCCAGGTGTACACAGGACCCTTAGCACGTCTTCCTAAAACCTCATTACCTAACAACTCTTCTGCCTCTGTTGTCACAAGTTTTTCTTTTTCAACTGGACAACCATCTTTCACTTCATAAGCACGACCACTGATGTCAACTGCATGCACCAAATCATTATCCTGGAAATAACTCTCTTCATTAAAAAATGCCTCACAGCTTGAACTATGTATCCATTCTCCAGAAAAAACTTCACAAAAATTACTACGATTAACTATTCTCTTCCATCTACTATTTCTTTTGAAATCAAAAATTGCCTTGTTTAGCTTCCTAATTCTATTGATTATCAAAATAAATAACTTACGTTTAATTTCAAAAGCCTGATCAATAACTTTCTCAACTTTTTTTTTTCTCCTATAAAAAACTAATTTCTGTTGACCTTTCTTAATATTTTTTAACAAATTGCCAATTATCCTGTTACGGAACATTCGTTTACGAATCTCCGTAAACTGTTGTTTCCTTCTACTATCATGCACAGATTTATCTCTTGCTCTAGCAGTAACATTTTCATTTGTCCTTTTCTTTCCATTTGATTTACTTGTGTTGTTATGGATTGAAACATTTTCTGTACTAATATTTTTTTTATTAGAAATATTTTTTATGAAATATTTAGAGCTCTTACCCGGTGCTTTCTTCATCGCTTGAGAAATCTTTTTGTTAGAGGACTGCTGCATTTTTTTTTTCTCCTGCTGTCTTTGACGTTTTGCAGCCTTCATCTCTCTTATTTTTGTAGGCATAGTTGAATCTGAGGAAAAATATAATAAAAATGTTAATAAAAAAATATTATCAAACAGTAAATCAGTAATAGTGATCAAAAACATAACACACTACTTGACATTTTAAATAGAAGATTTTTTAGTCCTTGCAAATTTACAATACAGAAGTAGCAGAAAAGAAATGAGATTTATATTTATGTTACCTATGCTATTTTATATGTGAATCTGATCTAATTTTATGAGCATATTTTAATATTTTATTGAAGACACTACACATAACCTGTTTTTGAAGGTGTCTTTATTTTTAAATTAAACGGTTTACCTTTTTACTTTTTATTGATTATAAATTTTAAAAATAAATGTTTATAATTCCAAAGGCTCAAGCAGGTCAGCTTCCCATCCTATATCATATAATTCGGACAAATCTGCATCCTCATCACGCTCTTCTTCATCCTCAGGATTTAAATCATCCAATGGATCAACATCCACTGATGTTTCAATTACAAGTTCAATGATGAGGTCAAAATCAACTGATTGCAGATTGTCGCTCATGTTGAGGTTGTCTTTATCTTTAAAGAAAGACAACAACAATGAGATGTTGCAGAGTAAGAGACAAATCTCACAGATTATAATAGTAAAATTATTTAACAAGAGTAACATTTTGCAGCTAATATTTAGCCATGTCCAGCGATGCTGAGCAGGTGAAGCCTATGTCTAATTTTTCACTGAACAGGACTCATCTGTTCTTAACCTTGGATAAGCCTCAACGACTCTGTGTCCCCTGCACATACTCAAATGTTAAAGTGCAGATTTATATTAAATGGCACATCCCCAGGCATGCACCAGTTAATGTGCACCACTGCTTTACCACCCATGGTGTGCCGCATTTACAATCAGATAGGAGAAAGCTGCTTCAAAACCCTGCACCTGCTTGAAGCTGGCATAGGTCTTGACGCAGCATTGTATAGATGGGGCACCCCTGATCCTTGCTGGAGCTGCATCGCACTTACGATACAACTCCAGCAATGCGCCACCTTTACAGCACAGATGCGTCACGCATCTGTGCCTTTTTTGCCCCATGCTGCGCCGCATTGTAAATGCAGCACACCATGGGTGGCGGAACAGTGGCGCAGGATGACTGTCACATCCCTGGGGATGCGCCACTCATCATAAATCTATCCCTAAGCTTCTTATCTTGTTACAGATGAACTGCCATATGTATCATCAAAATATTTTACATATTATAAATAGCAAATTTTAAGGAATAAATAGCGATTCTTTACTATTCCTAATTTGCAATGAGCAAATTGCTAATTGCAAATTACCCATTCATTTCCATAGGCTAGGAGGCTCATAGGAATTAATGTTGCAAGTTGTGATTAGCAATTAGCTCATCACAAAATAGGATTTTTTTCAAGCGTGCAGGGGTATCTCAAGAACAACCTGCTGCACCCCTGAAAAAGAAATTTGGGAGCACATGGCACACCTACATGCCCTAATGGCATGTATGGGCGTCATATGGGACCTTTTTTTTTTTTAAAAAAAAATTCTTTTTGAAAAGAATTCGCAAATTACCACAAACTACAAGTTGGTGGTAGTTTCCAAATCCTTAATATCATTTTTTACATATTTTTTTTTTATACATTGCATTTAAGGAATCACAATTTTTGAATTATTGACATTTTAAGTAATTTCCACATGTGCACTGTTTTCTAAATATAATTTGAAAATCGTTTTTGGGGAAAAGTAATGGTTTGCAAATTTATGACAAGGACATAATGGTGTATGCTTCTCTATAAGGCATTTCAGTATCTCTAATGTCATTTTTCCCATATTACATTATAAGACCTTTCCCCATGAAGCACATTCCTTGTAAATATGCTCCCACCAGTGCATTGCAAATTTAGATTTTGACTATTTCAGACACATAGCCATGTTGAAAGTGACCCAAAAAAATTGCAAACGTTTAAAAAAAACACATTCATGTGTCTTAATGACATTTTAATTCATTTCCCCATGGACAATGTTTTCTAAGTGGCACAAAAGAGGTATACACCTATCATAAATCTGTCCCTAGAATTATAAATGATTAAATCAGGATGACAATAAGATGTGGCCTATCCAGAGGTTTGTTTAAGGTGAGGCCTACTCAGGATTGCAGATTAAAGTTATGCTTGATGAAGAATACAGAGGAGATAATTTATTGTAAAGGCCTACCAATGAAGTAAGTGATTTCTACTTCATTGCACCAGTCATCATAAATGTATCCATAAGCTTCTTATCTTGTTAGACATCAACCGCCATATGTATCATATAACTATTTTGCATTTCCAAAAAAGCGAATTTTAAGGAATAAATAGCGATTCTTTACCATTCCAAATTTGCGATGAGAAAATTGCTAATTGCAAATTACCCATTCATTTCCATGGGCTAGGAGGCTCATATAAATGAAGGTGCAATTTGCGATTAACAATTTGCTCATCACAAATTAGGAATTTATTCCAAAAGTGCAGGGGTGTCTCAAGAACACCCTGCTGCAACCCTGAGAAAGAAATTTGGGGGCATATGGCGAACATAAATTTTAACAACATTCCTTTACCTCAAAAACGATTTTCAAATCATAACTTCAAAACACTACACATGGGAAAATTACTTAAATTGTCCTTAAGACACATAAAAGCGTATTTTGATTGGCTTTCCTGCATGGTAGGGTCACTTTAAACATGGCTATGTAACATAAACATTCAAAATCAAAATTTTCAATGTACAGGTGGGAGCATATTTACAAGCAATTTGCGCCACAAAGAAAGGTCTGACATTAAAATGGGAAAAATAACATCAGGGACAGTCAATTGCCTTATAAAGAACCATACACCATTATGTCCTTCTCATGAATTTAAAAACAATTCCTTTTTCCCAAAAACGATTTTCAGATCATAATTTCAAAAAACTGCACATGAGAAAATGACTTAAAATGTCATTGAAACACATGAAAGCGTTTTTTTATTGGCTTTCCTGCATGGTTGGTTCACTTTTATCATGGCTATGTAACACAAACATTGATAATTAAAATTTTCATGCACATGTAAGAGCATATTTACAAGCAATTTGCGCCACAGAGAAAGGTCTTACAATAAAATGAGAAAAATAACATCAAGGACAGTCAATTGCCTTATAAATAACCATACACCATTATTTCCTTGTCATGATTTTAAAAACAATTCCTTTTCCACAAAAACGATTTTCAAATCATAATTTCTAAACACTGCACATCAGAAAATGACTTAAAATGTCATTAAAATACATGAAATCATTTTTTGATTGACTTTCCAGCATGGTTGAGTCACTTTTAACATGGCTATATAACAGAAACATTCAAAATCAAAAATTTCCATGCACATGTGAGAGCATATTTACTAGCAAATTGCGCCACATAAATCATAATTTTCTCCTTAAAGCACACTATTCTCTATCTAAAGTAAAGAAATATTTTCTCACCTTAGCAAATACTTTGAGTTTGAAAACAGTCTCAGAAACACACCAATTTGTCTTCAGCAGAGCAAAAGGTATGCACTCCAGAGTCTGCAGCTATCAAAAGCACAGAAATGGTGTAATTCTTCACACATATTTCTCATGTCACCCAATCAAAACTCTTCCCTCACTTTTTTTCAAATGAAAACCCTTCCCCCTCTGCCCTTTCTGCCTATTTTCCATAGCAACCACCTCTTGGAGAAACTCTGGTGTTTGCAAATTCACACAACAATGTTGCAATTGAACTCTGAACTCTCAGTGCACCTGCATATCCAGTGCTTTCTTTCATTTAATGATTTTTTATTGACCACTCAAAATACATCTTTCAAAGAACACATCTCTACACCCTAACTTTCTGTTTTCATCAATCAAAATCCACCAATCACTGTTACTACTTCATGAACACAGAAACTCCACAGTTTTTTTCATTTCAAACTCACATTTTTTCAACTGCCATTTCATTGCCACACTTCATCTGACTGCAGGAGAACCTTCTCTCACCATGTTTTCTGTCTGGATTGTTGGTCATAGTTATATTCACTGGGCTCAAAGGTACGTTGAAAGCAGGAATTTACCTAACCTCAATTTACAAGATGTGGAAATTAAGTGGTTTGGCCAGAGAGGATTAAAATGTCACCAATTGATACCATTGGTGAAAACCTTTATGCATTTGCCCAAACCTGACCTGTTAATTGTGCACTGTGGAGGTAATGACTTGGGCACTTTGACTGGTGTAGGTCTGGAAATGCTTTTAAAGGACACCTTTGAGCAATTGATGGCACTTTTTCCTCAGACTGCCTTGGTATATTCAAATATATGCCAAAGACAGAAATGGAGGTGGTCAAACCAATTTTGTCCACAAATTGAGAAGTCGAGGAAGCATGTAAACAAATCTGTTTCAGCTTACATGAGAGACCATGGAATGGGCTCCCTGTACAACAATAACTTGCGTTACTACATGCAAGATATCTACAGAGGAGATGGAGTTCACTTCTCAGATGAGGGGCAACAGAGTTTTCACTCTGAATTTAAAAATGTGCATTGGTACCTACTTATAAGTACCTAAATGTACCATAAACCCAAAAGCTCTTCTCAGAGCTACCCTACATCTAATCACTCACAATTATTTTTTTACTCTAACTATTTTCACTAATTTTCAACAAAATACGCTCCCTGGTGCGCTACCCGGTACGCGTACCGGGAGCTAACCTCGCGAAATTTTTTAAAAAAATGTTTCTTTTTCCGCACATATGGGCCTCCTCAGCCACCCTCACAAAACCTAGGGGGTCAAGATAAGTCTACCGTGCCCCCTTCTACCCATTCTGAACATTATTTGCCCTCCATCTTGTATCATAATTCGACCGAAACACAAAATGGTGAACTCCCGTTACGCTTAAGGTTCGCGTACCAGGGAGCTCACCGGTTCGCGTACCGGGTCGCTTCCTGGGAAGCGCACCATCAAAAAAGGTGGGAAAGTAGTTCACAGAAAAGCCACTGGAGACAATTTCACCAAATATAGAATAACTAATACTACATACCAATCCCTACCATTTTCACAAATTTGATTGGAATTCCATTTAGCCATTTAGCCTGTAGTCCTCTCTAAATACCGTGAGGTAAATTACTTCACAAAACACATCTGAAGTGTTGGAATTGACAACCAATTAAAATGTTACTTTCATTTTCTACTTTTTTTACATGATATTTGATTGGTTATGTACCCGAATATATATAAAGGAAGAGAAGGAAACACAGCCATTTTGACTACTACTTCCTGGTGTACATTTCATTTGGATTTTCATTAATAACTTCAACTTCTTTTTAAAGGTAAGTTGTTATTTTTAAAACTGAAGTATATTGTGCACTTTAAGTTAATATGGCAAACTTTTTCTGTTAGTTATATACTATCCCTCTGTAGTACTTATAAATTTAGATACACTTTTTTATATTCCTACTTCCACTCTGATACTATACACTGCCCAAAGATAAATTCTCTGATAAAAACTGCCTATCTAAAATTAATCCCAACAGTGCCCTACCTCTACTAATATATATTTTTTTATGCAAATTTCAGGAAAAATGGAAAGTGAACAAAACATTTCATTTGAAATTGTCCTTCCAGAGTCCAACACAGAAATCATTGATCCAAATGAGATTGAATTTATGGATGAAACATGGGACCAAGAACTACTGCAATGTGTGCAAGCAGTAGATAACCTCCTTGCAAATGAGGACATTTTACAACCTCAGAGACTACAATCTATATTCCATGATTATGAAATTTCTGACAATGAAATGTTAGAAAGTTTAATAAATTATGAAACACAATAAAAAAAATTAAAAAAAAAAAAAATAATCAACAAAACCAACAATCAATTAACATACAGCATTTGAAAAGTCTATCATTCATTTTTTATTGTGATACGCTCCCCAGTACGCTTCCCGGTTCGCGTACCGGGCGCTAACCACGAAAAAAAACAAAAAATTTTTTTTTTTTTTTTTGCTTAGCGGGGCCCCTTTAAAGCCTCCACATCAAACCTAGGGGGTCAGGGAGTATCTACTATGCCCCCTTAAGGTCATTTGCCCCTTCGCTTTTGACCTCCTCTTGTCTCTCGATCCTACCGAGAGACAAGATGGCGGCCGCTCCGGACTGTTTAGAATGTTGACAGACACCACAGAGCCAATCAACTTCGCTACGCGAAGTTCCGTTACGCGTCAAGTACGCGTACCGGGGCGCTGCCTGGTCCGCGCTTACAGATATATATCTTTTTTTGAACGTTATTTTCTCAAAATCCACTGCAGCACATATATTGAGACCTACAAAAGGCACATCGGGCTACCAGTCCCTACAAATTTGCCAAGTTTCGTGCAAATCCATTCAGCCGTTCGGGCTAAAAGTGAGGCTAACCGCCCTATGGAAAACTCAATGTTAAAAACACGTTTTGGGACCCCCCTTTTTTCTCGGCCCCCCCTGGACCAACTCCCCCCAAATTTCCAGTGGCTGCTCAGAAACAAAATGTTCCATTTTCCAGAAAATTTCAGCCAATTCCGTCCACAAACGCCAAAGTTATTAGACATAGAATTTTCAAAAATCCCATAGAGAAAAAATCCTAACTATATATACCTACTGGCGACCGCCAGTAGGTAATATATATATATATATATATATATATATATATATATATACACACTAAGGTTTCATATCCCTCCCTCTCTCACACCTCTCTCTCTCTCTCCATATCCCTCCCTCACACCTCTCTCTCTCTCTCTCTCTCTCACTATATATATATATATATATATTACCTACTGGCGGTCGCCAGTAGGTATATATAGTTAGGATTTTTTCTCTATGGGTTTTTTGAAAATTCTATGTCTAATAACTTTGCCGTTTGTGGACGGAATTGGCTGAAATTTTCAGGAAAATGGCACATTTTGTTTCTGAGCAGCCTTTGAAAATTTGGGGGGGGTTCGTCAAGGGGGGGCCGAGAAAAAAGGGGGGTCCCAAAACGCGTTTTTCCCATGTTAATTTCCATAGGGCGGTTGGCCTCACTTTTAGCCCGAACGGCTGAATGGATTTGCACGAAACTTGGCAAAATTGTAGGGACTGGTAGCCCGATGTGCCTTTTGTAGGTCTCAATATATGTGCTCCAGTGGATTTTGAGAAATTAACGTTTAAAAAAAGATATATATCTGTAAGCGCGGACCAGGCAGCGGTCTGGTTCGCGGACTTTTCGCGCAACGGAGCTTTGTGAAGCGAAGCTGATTGGTTCTCCGGCGTCTGTCAACATTCCAAACAGTCCGTAGCGGCCGCCATCTTGTCTCTCGGTAGGATCGAGAGACAAGAGGAGGCGAAAGCGAAGGGGCAAATGACCATAAGGGGGAATAGTAGATCCTCGCTGACCCCCTAGGTTTGATGTGGAGGTTTTAAAAGGGCCCCGCGGGGCAAAAAAAAAAATAATAATAATAATCGAACGGCTGAATGGATTTGCACGAAACTTGGCAAAATTGTAGGGACTGGTAGCCCGATGTGCCTTTGCTAGGTCTCAATATATGTGCTCCAGTGGATTTTGAGAAATTAACGTTCAAAAAAAGATATATATCTGTAACAGCGCTCCGCTTCGCGTACTTTTCGCGTTACGGAGGTTTGCGAAGCTGATTGGTTTTTCGGCGTCTGTAAACATTCCAAACAGTCCGTAGCGGCCGCCATCTTGTCTCTCGGTAGGATCGAGAGACAAGAGGAGGCCAAAGCGAAGGGGCAAATGACCATAAGGGGGCATAGTAGATCGTCCCTGACCCCCTAGGTTTGATGTGGAGGCTTTGAAAGGTTCTCGCAGGGCAAAAAAATATATACCGTTTTTTTAGTTTTTTTGCGTGGAGTGCGCTCGGTTCGCGAACCGGGAAGCGTTCTGGGGAGCGTACTTTCTTGAAAATTAGTGAAAAAAGTTAGAGTACAATAATAATTGTGAGTGATCAGATGTAGGGTAGCTCTGAGAAGAGCTTTTGGGTTTATGGTACATTTAGGTACTTATAAGTAGGTACCAATGCACATTCTTAAATTCAGAGTGAAAACTCTGTTGCCCTCATCTGAGAAGTGAACTCCATCTCCTCTGTAGATATCTTGCATGTAGTAACGCAAGTTATTGTTGTACAGGGAGCCCATTCCATGGTCTCTCATGTAAGCTGAAACAGATTTGTTTACATGCTTCCTCGATTTCTCAATTTGTGGACAAAATTGGTTCGACCACCTCCATTTCTGTCTTTGGCATATATTTGAATATACCAAGGCAGTCTGAGGAAAAAGTGCCATCAATTGCTCAAAGGTGTCCTTTAAAAGCATTTCCAGACCTACCCCAGTCAAAGTGCCCAAATCATTACCTCCACAGTGCACAATTAACAGGTCAGGTTTTGGCAAATGCATAAAGGTTTTCACCAATGGTATCAATTGGTGACATTTTAATCCTCTGTGGCCAAACCACTTAATTTCCACATCTTGTAAATTGAGGTTAGGTAAATTCCTGTTTTCAGCGTACCTTTGAGCCCAATAGATGTAGCTATGTCCAACAATCCAGAAAGAAAACATGGCGAGAGAAGGTTCTCCTGCAGTCAGATGAAGTGTGGCAATGAAATGGCAGTTGAAAAAATGAGAGTGTAAAATGAAAAAAACTGAGGAGTTTCTGTGTTAATGAAGCAGTAAGAGTGATTGGTGGATTTTGATTGCTGAAAACAGAAAGTTAGTGTGCATGGATGAGTTCGTTGAAAGATGTATTTTGAGTGGCGAAGAAAAAATCATTAAATGAAAGAATGCTTTGGATATGCAGGTGCACTGAGAGTTCAGAGTTCAATTGCAACATTGTTGTGTGAGAGGTCTTGCAAGAGGTGGTTGCTATGCAGAAAAAGCAGAGAGGGGGCAGAGGGGGGAAGGGTTTTGCTTTGAAAAAAAGTGAGGGAAGAGTTTTGATTGGGTGACATGAGAGATCTGTGTGAGGAATTACAGCATTTCTGTGCTTTTGATAGCTGCAGACTCTGGAGTGCATACCTTTTGCTCTGCTGAAGACAAATTGGTGTGTTTCTGAGACTGTTTTGAAACTCAAAGTACTTGCTAAGGTGAGAAAAAATTTCTTTAATTTAGATAGAAAATAGTGTGCTTTAAGGAGAAAATTATGAAGAAAGTTGTGTTTTTCAAATGTTGCTTTGTCTCAAGTGTTTCACAAATAGATTTTGTTTGTTTGAGAAATTGTAATTGGAGAAAATGTGAAGTATTAGTACTGACAGGGCTTTTATGTGCATAGGAGCTGTGGAGTGTTTTCAAATTATGACTTGTAAATCGTTTTTGAGAAAAAGCAATGGTTTTAATATTGATGAGAAGGACATAATGGTGTCTGCTTCTTTATAAGGTAATTGAGAGTCTTTCCCATTTCAATGTAAGAAGTTTGTCTGTGGAGCAAATTGCTTGTAAATATGCTCCCACCTGTGCATGGCAAATTTAGATTTTGAATGTTTCCGTTACATAGGCATGTTAAAGGTGACTGAAACATGCTGCAAAGGCAATCAAAAAATGCTTTTATGTGTCTTAAGGACATTTTAAGTCATTTCCCCATGTGCAGTGTTTTCAAATTATGAGTTGAAAATCGTTTTTGAGGTAAAGGAATGTTTTCAAAATTTATGTGCGCCATATGACCCCAAATTTTTTTTTCAGGGGTGCAGCAGGGTGTTCTTGAGATACCCCTGCACCGTCGGAAAAATTCGTAATTTGCGATGAGGTAATTGCTAATCGCAAATTGCACCTTCATTCCTATGGGCCTCCTGCTGCATGGAAATGAATGGGTAATCTTGCTGAAATGCAAAGTCGAATCTGTATTTAAAAGGGTCTGCACCTCTGTACGGGTGTTCGCTATGTGAAGCACGAAAGTTTCACGGGCCGAACTCAAGGCCACCTCTCTCTGAGACAAAAGAGCTCTTATTCTTGCCATGCTGTTGAAATGTGCTCCCAAGGTTGGTATTTGTGGCCAGATTGAAAACTCCCTATGTTCATGTGTGGGAGGAAATAGAACATTTCTGCAGCAAATAACCCGTTCATTTACTGTTACGATAAAATGAATACTTTTAATTAACCCAGAACAATCTTCATTATTGAGCATCAAATAACTACCATTTTCCAAGAACTTGAACGTGGGGATGATAGCAGGAACTGGCGTGCCTTGCAACACGCAAGCCATATTTGGTCGGTGTTTGTTGCATGAACCGTGTAACTGTCTGTGCCTACACATTAGTGAATGATCTGGCGTCTCAGTGCATTCCTCTCCATTCAGATAAAGTTCTTGATCATCTTTGAAAATCTGTATGTGTATGGAAGCGACCAGACTTGATGAAGAAAACCACTACCTAAAGGTTAATAACGACCTATTGGTATATATTTCATACAATTTGAAAACTTATATAAAGCAAAAGGCAGCGTTATTAAACCGTGGATAAGGCACGTTGCCAAAGCAGTCAACCTTTTGGATTTATACTGGAAATGTTAAAGGAAGAATTACGGAGTAGGGCCTGTAAATCTTTAATAGACAACGAGTAAAATTACTCCAACCATCGTATTCCTCTAACTCCGGGATAGTAGGGGTGTTTAATTTTTTAGAAGTAGCCAATCCAAAGCATTTGGTCTGGGAAATTGTTTCATTCACAAACAACATATGTTTTGGGATGAGACATGCACGGTGGAAAGCCTCAGTGCCTTGTACCTGCCAGGTTCGTGAACCCCAAACTGATGTAGATCCTGGATATTTTTACTCTGTATTACGTTAGCATGGTCTCATTACTGGTTTAAACGCCATTTTTCCTTTTTTGTAACTTCTGCACACGACACTTAGTTGTTGCTTTAGCTTTCAGCCTACCTGCGTCAAGATCTATGCCTGCTTCAAGCAGGCGCAGGGTTTTGATGTAGCTTTGTCCTATCTGATTGTAAATGCGGCACACCGTGGGTGGCAGAGCAGCGGTGCACGTTAACTGGTGCATCCCTGGGGATGTGCTAGTTAATATAAATCTGCCCCTTTACATTTAATTATGTGCAGGGGACACAGAGTAGGTGAGGTTTATCCAAGGTTAAGAAGAGATGAGTCCTGTTCAGTGAAAAATTGAAGATAGGCTTCAGTATATTATATACTTAAGTAGTGTGTTAAGTTTTTGATGACTGTTATTAATTTACTGTTGGGTAATAGTGGTTAATAACATTTTTTATTATATTTTACCACAGATTCAACTGCACATTATTTCAAGATTTTAGGATGCCTAGCAAAGAAAGAGTAAGAAAGGCTGGAAAACGTCAAAGACAGCAGGAGCATGGAATATTGCAGCAGTCCTCTAACAAAAAGATTTGTCAAGTCACCAAGAAAGCACCGGGTAAGAGTCAAAAAACAGTCATAAGAAATATGTGTAGTAAAAAAAATATTACTACAGAAAATGTTTCACTCCAGAAAAGGAGACCGAATTCAAATGGTAAGGAAAGGCCAATGAGAAATGTTACTGCTAGAGTAAGAGATAACTCTATGCATGAAAGTAGAAGGAAACAACAGTTTAGGGATATTCGTAAACGAATGTTCCGCAACAGGATAATTGGGAATTTGTTAAAAAATATTAAGAAAGGTCAGCAGAAAGTGGTTTTTTATAAGAGAAAAAAAATAGTTGAGAAAGTTATTGATCAGGCCTTTGAAATTAAACGTAAGTTATTTATTTTGACAATCAATAGAATTAGGAAGCTAAACAAGGTAATTTATGATTTCAAAAGAAATAGTAGATGGAAGAGAATAGTTAATCGTAGTAATTTTTGTGAAGTTTTTTCTGGAGAATGGATGCATAGTTCAAGCTCTGAGGCATTTTTTAATGAGGAGAGTTATTTCCAGGATAATGATTTGGTGCATGCAGTTGACACCAGTGGTCGAGCTTATGAAGTGAAAGATGGTTGTCCAGTTGAAAAAGAAAAACTTGTGAGAACAGAGATAGAAGAGGTGTTAGGTAATGAGGTTTTAGGGAGACGTCCTAAGGGTCCTGTGTACACCTGGAAGTGTAGTAGTATTTGCAGTGTACGACAGGATTCCATCAATTTGCTTTGTGATTTTATACGGTCATTTAGTAAGAAAAGTTTGAAGCAGAAAATGAAGTTGTTGCAAGAATTAGATCCTTGCAGAGTGAGAGAAGTGATAGGTTTGCATGGTCATTCACTGGCTTGTCTTTCCAGGAGAGTATGCCAGAGTGTTTTTCATCATTTCAGGATGCTAGCAGTGCATCATAATAAAGTGAGGAAATTAGTTAGAATGTTGTATTATGCTAAGAGTCCAGCAATTATGCTAAAACAATTATGCGCTGCTCTTTTGCATGGTTCTGAAATAGATGTGAAAAATATATGTGAAGAAATTGAGTTTTGTTACTTTGGAAGTAAAGAGGAGAATGTTGAAATTGACCAAGAAGAAGAGAGTAATGTGGAAGATAGTGTACAGGTTTCCAGTACAGATAATTTCCAGAGGGAAATTGCGACGTTTGAGGTGAAATCAAGTGAGAGGCCAAATTTCACTTGTGTGTGTTGTCGACGCACTTATTATAAGAATCAGACTAAGTTAGTGGATTTATATGGAAAAAGTGAAAGGGAAAATAATAGTGAATGGAAGGATTTTACAACATACTTGATGGTAGAAAATTGTTTTGATTTGGGATTGGATCAACGTGTGTGTACTTATTGTTGTAACAAATTAAATCAAAACCAGATGCCTGCTAGAGCAGTTCATAATAATCTGGAATTGGTTGAAATTCCTTCTGAATTGAAGGATTTAAATACTTATGAATCTATTTTGATTCAAAGTATCCATCCCTTTCAGGCTATTGTAAGAATGGAGCCAAAGACAGGGAAATTGCCTCCATCAGATTTACAGAGAGGATTAAAGGGAAGAGTTGTTTATTTGCCTCTAGATTTGAAGAAAAACATTAACACAATTGGAGTAGAAAAAGTGGAAGAGGAACCTCTGGTTATCTTAGTTAATGGGGTTCCGACAAAGAATAAGAAAATATGGCAAGATTTAGTAGATGTTAGGAAAGTCAAAAGGGCAACATTGTATTTGAAAAAATATAATAAATACTATAAAAATGTATATGTTGCAGAAGAGGAAGTAAGTGAGGAAGAGGATAGCGATTTGTGTGCTGGTCAAATTGAGAAAGTAGAACCCTGTACTAGTGAAGAAATATATGAACATTATAGTGTTCATCCTTTGCATTCCAAGGAAGTCATGGGGAATGCTATTGAGTTGTTTCAAATGAAACAAGCGAAAGGGAGTCCCATTAGTGTTTGGGAGGAAAGTTTGGAAGCTCGGTGTTTCCCACAGCTTTTTCCAACAGGTCAGGGAGGAAGATATGATGAGCGACCTCATCAAATTCCTGCTTCTGAATACCGGACTTTGCGATTGTATGCAGGAGATCCTAGGTTTCGACAATGCATTCCTTATTTGTTTCATCTCCTGTTTGAAAGCGATCTGTCTGGACTGTCATATGCAGTGAACCACATCTTGAAAAGTGGTATACACATGCAAAACATCTCGGCAAGTGACTTTATGGATAAAGTCAATGTCCAAGACAGTATTTTGGATTCTCACCTGATTAATCTCATGGCGTGTCAGCGTGGTACTAATGAGTACTGGTACCGTCGTCATGGTGATTTAAAATGTATGCTGAGGAACTTAGGAACTCCCACATGGTTCCTCACTTTGAGCTGTGCTGAGTATGGCTGGGAAGACTTACTTGAATTTCTACGAGAGGCAAATGCTAACGTAGAAAACATCGAATTCAAGACACCCGGAGAACTGTGCTCTTTGGATCCAGTCAATGTATGTAGGTACTTCAATCATAGATTTGAAGGTATGATGTCTTTCATCATGAATAAGAAGAATCCACCTCTTGGAGAGGTGTTGGATTTCTTCTGGAGGAAGGAGTACCAAGCAAGAGGTGCTCCTCATATACATATGTTGCTGTGGATCAAGGATGCACCTAAATTTGGAACGGATGCAGACGACTCAGTGATGAGTTTCATAGAACAGTATTCTACGTGTGCTGTTCCAAACGCAAAGGAGAAAAAAAGCCTAAGAGAAAAAGTTCTACGTTTCCAAAGCCATCGATGTGGAAAGTACTGTCGTCGTAAATTCCGGAACAAAGACAAGTTCTACACCAAATGTCGTTTCGGCTTTCCACGATCGGTGATTTCTAAAGGAAGAGTGAACAGTTTGATGTCTTCGCTGCGACATAATGTGATGAAGAAATCACCTAAAAACACATACAATTTGAAGAGGAACGAAGAGTCTAAGTACATCAACGACTACAACCCGGTGATTTTGTCCATGTGGAATGCTAACATGGATATACAGTTTGTGGCTGATAACTGTATGGCTGTGGCTAGGTATGTGACATCTTACATCACCAAAAAAGAGAAGACAGAATTGAAGGATATGTGGGAGGACATTTCCCATGAAAAGAGCCTCAGCAAGAAGTTGTACAGTTTCAGTCTGAAGATGTTGTCGCATCGAGAAATCGGAGCTTACGAATGTTCTGACCGGTTGTCTTCAGCAAGTCTCTATGCCAAGTCCAGGAGTATCGTTTGGGCGAGTGTTGGTCTTGCTGCAACGCGTAATCGAGTTCTGAAACCTGTGCGGGAAATTGAGTATTTGGCGGAAAAGGAGCCAAACAGTACCGACATTTTGAAGAGCAACATGTTGGATACATATTATCCAAATCGAAGCAGTCACCTCGAGAATGTTTGTCTGTATGAGGTTCTGCAAAATTACATATTCAAGAGGAACATCAAAGAAGATACTGAGAAAGGAGTGTATGCTGTAATAGGAAGTGAGGGATGTCTGGTCAAGCAAAGAAAATGCCACTTGATAAACCATCGAAAATTGAGTGGCGAATCTCCTGAAAAAAAGGAGTTTTTCTATTTAGCACTTTTGCAACTTTTTAAGCCTTGGCGTGCAGAAGAGGAACTGCTTGGAGATTTCCTCTGTTACGAAGACTCTTTCAATGCTGCCAAGGAGACCATAGAATGTCCTGCTTTTCCCAAATATGTAGAAATGTTGAATGTGGAAATTGAGCAGGAAGCAACGATTGCAGCCGAGATTGCCAGAGACAGTTCTCAGGACAGTCAGAGTTCTGCTTCATTGAGTCAGGATCCACTAGGAGGACCTCTTATCGAAAATGAAGCTGCCACTGCTATGAATGAAGTGGAAAGAGCCATGGCACATGCTCAGGAGGATGCGGTTAACTTAGAAGAGTTGGAAAGACAACTCAACGTTGAGCAGAGGAAAATATATGACGAACTTACCATGCAAATTGATCATGGATTAAGTCATGATAAGAAAGAGTGCTCATGTACGTCGTTGAAGCCTGTCCGACTGTACGTGAGTGGAGAAGCGGGAACTGGAAAAAGTTTCCTTATTAAAGCAATTTCATGTTATTTGCAGGAAAGGACAGAGTCATCGCTGTCTTGTGTTGTCACCGCTCCAACTGGACTGGCAGCACATAACATTAAAGGGATTACTTTACATCGTTTACTGATGCTGCCAGTGGAGCATGACAACAAATTAGAATATCACAAGCTATCTGGAGATGCTTGTTTTGAAGTTTCAAGAGTCTTGAGGAAAATGAAACTTCTTATCATTGACGAAGTAAGCATGGTTTCCAATGTTATGCTTGCCTTTGTGCATTTGAGAATGCAAGAAGTTCTCAAAACAGAGTATGATGTGTTATTTGGTGGCAAACACATCATTGTTTTTGGAGATCTTCTGCAGCTGACACCAGTGAAAGGGCAACCTGTGTTCAAAATGCTCACGCATGAAGATACCAGGAAGTGCTTAGGGAGTATTGGCAACGTCAATATATGGTTAAACTTCAATTATGCTGAACTGCATGAAAATATGCGTCAGGCAAAGGATGAAGTTTACAAGACTATTCTACAAGATGTTAGAATTGGAAAAGTGACCGAGCATGGGAAAGAAGCTTTACATGCACGATTACTGACAAATTTATATCCAGACGAAGATGTTGTGCCTGAGAATATTTTTCAGAAAGTTACTGAGAAAAAATCTGGAATATGTTTGATGCCAACTCTTGCAGAATGTGCCAAATTCAACAACAAAATGTTGCATTTAGAAAAGCAAGAGATTGTGAAATTGGAAGCTATTGACAGAGTAGAGCATATGGGATCAACAATTATTTTGTCTGAGAATCTGAAAACAAAATTGGATTCATTAGAGAAGAGTATATCTAAAACTGCGGGTTTTGAAAAGACTCTGAATGTGTGCTTGAACTGCCGTATAATTTTAAGAAGGAATTTACATGTTGAAAGAGGTCTGGTAAATGGATCAATGGGTAATGTTGTTGATTTTGTGAAATACAGAAATAGAGATGGAATTGAATTTTTAAAAATTAAATTTGATGGCATTGAGGAAGTACAGCTAATTGCTCGTTGTTCTGCTAGATTTTTGCTTGTAAAAGACTTATATGTTCGTCGTAAGCAGTTTCCTGTTTGCTTGGCATATGCGGTGACAATCCATAAATCGCAAGGTTTAAGTGTAGACTGTGCATTGGTGAATATTGGCAGTTCTGTGTTCAAGGAGGGTATGGCATATGTGGCATTGTCACGAGTTAGGACTTTATCGGGATTGTACTTGATTGAGTGTGATGTCACAAACATTTGTGCGGATCTAGATTGTGTTAAGGAATACAATAGGTTGAGAAGAGAGTATGCGCCACATTTGCCTCAGTATCCTTTGTTTGAGAAACGTGTGGTAGGCCGGAAACGAAGAAATGTGACCAATACTGGGGAGGTTGTAGCAAAAGACGAAAAGTTGATGAACCTGAAATTATAAGCAGAAACAAAAAGGATTCTGTTGAAGATGTTGTTGGTTTTCAATTTGAAAACAGTTCTGGTGTCAACTGCTATGCTAATGTAGTGGTTAATGTTGTCTTTTCTCTAGAAACTTTAAAAGAACAGATTGTGGTCAATTCGGATCAAAGATTTTGCAGTTTGTTAAATTCTGTGTTAGAGAAATGTAGCACTGATAGAACAAACATAGAAAGTGTGTCTGAAATTCAAAATCTGTTAGACAGATGTTCAGGCCAAACACAATTCTCTCAAAATAGTCAGCAAGATTGTCAGGAGTTTTTAATGTATATGCTTGATGTATTGCATGATGAAGGTGTAGATGTAGATCACCTGTTTGGGCTTTCTTATCAATGGCAGCATGACTGCGAGAACTGTAGGGTATCAGCTACTACTAGTGTAGACTCAGAAAGATTTATATATTTAACTTTGCCAGACAGTAAATCAGTCTCTTTTAATAAGCTAGTAAAAGCAGCTGATCACAACATGGAGTGTAGCCAATGTAAATCTGAAATGATGTCCACTTTATTTATACGAACATATGGCCAGTATGTCATTTTAATGTTCCAACGATGTAGGCCTGATGGAACAAAATTGACAACTTTAATTAAAAATTTTGTGGCTTCACAGTTGTCAATATCAGGAAGGACTTTTGTAACTGTAGCAATTATATATCATGATGGTCCTTCAATAACATCAGGACATTATACAGCTTATTTAAAGTGTAGAAATGGCTGGTCATTCTGCAATGATTCTGTTTTAATTTTCCAAAAAAAATTGCCATATGACCTTAAAAACTCTTACCTGGTGTTTTTAAAACCAAAATTTTAGGGAAAGAATCTCGGGATGTGCTCTGAGGAATTTCAAGAAGTTCTTATGGCTCCTACACTATTTGGCCTTGAGGATAAGTGTAGTACAGAGACATAACTTTTTACCATAACACTGGACGTTATTGAGAAATACGTGCACTTTGAATGAGTTCAGAAAAACTATTTCTTTTTATAAGCTAATTGAAGCAGCGAATCAAAACATGGAGTAGAGGGAATGTAAGTCTGCAATGCTGTCTACTGTTTTACATTGCTTTGTGATTAAAAGTGATGTAGAGAATTAAATAATTGTACTAGTCATAAAGGTAGTGTAAGTCTGCTTCATAGTAAGCAGTATCAGTGTGATAGGAAATGTAGAACATGATTGAGCAAGAAGGGGAAGATATTACTAGTCCAGGATTGTGTAAATGATCTTCAACATTTTAATTCTGAAAGTTGCGGAAATGCGAAAAGACGGGATTGGCTTACAAGAAATCCAAGAGTTATACATGGCTCTGACACGATTTGGCCTTGTGGAATCGTGTGGTAGAGAGCGAGAAGTCATTTATTGTATGTAACATGTTTTTGAAAACGATGGAGGTTTTCTTTCAGAAAGTGGCGGGTTGAAAGTAATAACAGCACAACAGAGTGTAAGCTGTTCATAGGACATCCTTGGCCGTCATGGAAAGTAAGTTAACTTTAAGGAGTTCTGAATTCTGATTTGTAATGTATGGGTTTTTTAAACACAATCATTTTGATTGTGTTTTTTTTTCCCCGCTGTTATATGATGAATACCTTCAAGTCACTGTTTTAGTGAAATTTGATACATTCTGAGAACAGCAAAAATAAACCATTTAACATGTATAATTAATTCTGTTCTGTTTGCATTTATGATGTACATGTAGAACTGTGTAGGAGGCATGGAGAAGGTGAGGCTTCTGTCAGTGTCAAAGTTGTTGCATACAGTGCTCATATTCTACGTAGTCTTTTATATTTCATTACTTTCACTGTTTCTGACAGATCTAAAAAAATTTTTTTTAAAAGAACAGTAAGTATAAGGGAAGGAAACAGACAGTTATGTTAAAAGAAACACAGCTATAGGGAATAAACTAGGGATACTGTTACCCGCAATCCTCTGCTGATGATGTCACTGAGCATGTCATGAATGATGTAATATGTGACATCATCAGCAGTGGATTACGGGTAATAGTATCTCTAGTTTACTCCCCTATAGCTGTCTTTCTTTTAACATAACTGTCTGTTTCCTTCCCTTATACTTACTGTTCTTTTTTATAAAAAAAATTTTTTGGTTCGCTTCCGGTTCGCGTACCGGGGAGCGAACTGGGAAGCGAACTAAGAGAAATAGAGGTTGGCACAGTTGCAAATATTGTACCAATTTTTTTATAACGGGGAGGTAGTTCTGAAAAGAACTTTTTTTTAAATTGTTTTTGTTGTTTTATATTTTTTTTATTATTTTTCTGAACATTTTTTTTACTTTTTTTGAATTTTTCTGAACAGTTTTATATTTTTTTTGTTTTTTTTTCGGAGGGGGCAACGAAAACGATTCATTGTAAAGGGCTCAACAGGAGGAAGAAAACAAAAAAAAGAATTTATTGTTTGGGGAGTTTCGGACAAACATGAGCATGATTGTTAATAGCTCTGTTGATCAGAGTGATGCTACTTTCTGCGTAGCAAATGATTCCACTGCAATGTACGCAGACTTGTTTTACTTCACGAAATCTCGTTTGTATATTTGGCACCATCTCCCTGCCCTCTGGTCCCGTTACTTCCGGTACAACAGATCTTCTGGCCATAATAGGGAGATTATCTAGGTCGTCCTGTTCCTCTTCTTCCTCTTCTTGCTGAATTATAACTTTAGCAGGTGGTCCACTCTTCCTTGGATGTGGTGGAGGTGGTGGGGAAGCACCAGCTGAAGCTAGTAAAGAAGCCATTGCTCACTGGTAACAAAGGGTCTTTCTCTCACAATGATGAAAGTCAGAGTGAGGAAAGAAGGAGGGATTTTCACCATTTGGGAAAAAAAATAGTTCTCAACCAATGAAAAGTGTTCATTTTAGATCATATGACCTAGTCTTACATCATTAGGAAACCGAAAGTGAAATGAACCAATGAAAAGTGTTATTACCAAGTCACATGACCTGCTGTGTTTACGTTACGCGCTTTGCAGGGCCTCCCGGTTTGCTTCCAGAAACCTGTGCTTTGCGACTCGGTAAGCGTACGAGTTCGCTAACGTAGCACGTCATATGACGTATCACGCGACAACGCGAAACGTCATGCGGACGGGAGGCGTCACGATGTTGTTTTCTAACGCGGCAGTTGCGGTAAAGAAACGTTTACCGGCTCGCGGTCTATTTCGCGGCATCAAGGTCAGCTAACGGGAAGCTTCCCGATTCGCGAAGCGGGAACGAAGAAAAAAAAATATTTAAAAAAAAAAATTATTCATAAACATATAAAATATATTTTTGGATTTAAAGAAGAATACATTTTACAGCTACAGATATTAGCTGTTAAAAAACCAATGAAATTCACAGAAAAAACCATAGGTTATAGACCATATATAGTTAGGAATTAGCATTTACAAAACCTTGAAAATTCACTGAAAAAACCATAGGTTATAGACCATATATAGTTAGGAATTAGCATTTAAAAAACCTTATTTTACTCACACAAAACCATTGAAATTCCATATATAGTTAGTTGCACTAACTATATATCGCGCACCCGTAATCCACTGCTGATGATGTCACATATTACATCATTCATGACATGGTCAGTGACATCACTGATGACATCACTGATGACATCTCAAATGACATCACTGATGATATCTCATTTGACATCAATGGTCACATCAATGATGATATCATTAATGTGACAATACAATGCATCTCCTCACACTTTAATATAACCTCTGTTACACCCAGTGTTAAATACAGAGTATAATTTTTGAAACCATTGACACACCAATACTAGTTACTACATACCCACTCACTGATTCCTACGTCTACACACACATTCACTCATTCACCCATACAATCATTCATACATACAATCACTCATCTTTACAACACTATCATATGCACTCATACACCTATACAGACACTCACACTCTGCCACTCATCCATGGAGTTACTCACACACCTAGTCAGTCCTGTAAAGAATCAATCACAGTTCCATTTTCTAATCTACACAGTTAAACATAGAGTACCTTATATTTTAAAACATATACTAACACATACTTACTCTCTTATAGAATCACTGATACAAGTACACATTGATCTGCACAGAGTCACACACCTCCCAGCCAGTCATACACACACTCAGTCTCCCATACAAATACTTGTGCAACCAATCAATAACCCATATAGCTACTTATATAGCTACTGATCAACACATGCAGCAGCTTGCACAACAACAGACATGCTGATGCACACTTTCAGACAGTTTAGTCACTAACCCGTGCATTTAGTAAGACGCATTTAATCACTCACTCATACAGTCAATCACGCACCTACTAAAACCTTCATTGAGACACTTATACATCCACTCATTCTTCAATATGTAAAACATATTTAAACTTTACAGAAACACATAATCACTGGATGTTGTCATCAGTGATGTCATTTGAGATGTCATCAGTGATGTCATCAGTGATGTCACTGACCATGTCATGAATGATGTAATATGTGACATCATCAGCAGTGGATTACGGGTGCGCGATATATAGTTAGTGCAACTAACTATATATGGAATTTCAATGGTTTTGTGTGAGTAAAATAAGGTTTTTTAAATGCTAATTCCTAACTATATATGGTCTATAACCTATGGTTTTTTCAGTGAATATATATATATATATATATATATATATATATATATGTCCAATCACCTTCCAAAAAGAAGAGTCTGAGGCCACTTGGGGGGAACACAGCGGAGAAACTTTAATGCAGCACAAGCACAGTGGCGCGGGCGGGCGTATGCATTTCGGCCGTATGGCCTCCTCAGCGCCCAGCATGTAGTACGGGAGATGAAAGCGCCTCTCAACAGTTCTGCCCCACCACGCTCAGGTGAATACTCAGATTAGCTCCTCCCCCTAGCCGTAATCAGTGTCACCTGCTCGGGTTCTCCAATGTGGATAGGAACTACTGGTCCCAGCATGCAATGCTCTGCCAGGATCGTCATGTGTCAGCGGGGATGACAGGACTGTAAGGCAGCAAAACTCCTTGTGTCCCGCACTGCCTGCCACAGCCAAAGACCTCCTTGCGCCCCCTGTTACTGCACAACCATCACATCCAGGTACGTTAATCCACGGGGACCCGTGCGGCAGTGCGCTGAGCCCAGAGCAGAGTTCAGTGACTCTGCCACCGCGTCTCTTCCTCCTGTGTGCAGTGGTGGGCTGCAGAACAGATGGCCCCGCTACACTCAAGCGTCCAGAAGCAAAGTTTGGCAAACTGCTGCTTGCAGCACTACATTCATCGAGGTATCGATAGCCTCTGTGACCGCCAGAACGCACATGGCACCATTGGGGAGACTTTGGTATTGAACCGACGTGGGAGCACAGTCCGCATTGACTGCCCCTGCTCAGTGGACTCTGCAATGTGTGACCTCTGGCTGTAGCGGTACGAGGGACCAAGAACGAGTAGCCGTGGACATTCACTGGTATTAAGGATGCGTGCCTACCCCCACCTCCCTGTATCCAGCACGGACCTACTGTCAATCTTACTCCTCCACGCCACCCCCCGGAGTGACCGCCACAGTGCACTCTGGGTTTTGCAGTCCTTCATTTCCACGAACTGCAAAGAGTGAGCCGACTGCTTTAGGGGGAGGAGACTCAAGTGCTGGAAGGTATTTAACGCAGTGAGAGAACTATTGAGGGGGAGGACAGACCACAGTGATTGGGCGCTGAGGAAGGCTCTTCGAGCCGAAATGCATTCGCCGCCACTGCTTACCTGTGCATTAAACGAGCTGTTTGTCCTGAACTCCCTCGGGCCTCTGAGTCCTTCTTCTTGAGGTACTTTTTCGTCATATATATATATATGTCCAATCACCTTCCAAAAAGAAGAGTCTGAGGCCACTTGGGGGGAACACAGCGGAGAAACTTTAATGCAGCACAAGCACAGTGGCGCGGGCGGGCGTATGCATTTCGGCCGTATGGCCTCCTGAGCGCCCAGCATGTAGTACGGGAGATGAAAGCGCCTCTCAACAGTTCTGCCCCACCACGCTCAGGTGAATACTCAGATTAGCTCCTCCCCCTAGCCGTAATCAGTGTCACCTGCTCGGGTTCTCCAATGTGGATAGGAACTACTGGTCCCAGCATGCAATGCTCTGCCAGGATCGTCATGTGTCAGCGGGGATGACAGGACTGTAAGGCAGCAAAACTCCTTGTGTCCCGCACTGCCTGCCACAGCCAAAGACCTCCTTGCGCCCCCCGTTACTGCACAACCATCACATCCAGGTACGTTAATCCACGGGGACCCGTGCGGCAGTGCGCCGAGCCCAGAGCAGAGTTCAGTGACTCTGCCACCGCGTCTCTTCCTCCTGTGTGCAGTGGTGGGCTGCAGAACAGATGGCCCCGCTACACTCAAGCGTCCAGAAGCAAAGTTTGGCAAACTGCTGCTTGCAGCACTACATTCATCGAGGTATCGATAGCCTCTGTGACCGCCAGAACGCACATGGCACCATTGGGGAGACTTTGGTATTGAACCGACGTGGGAGCACAGTCCGCATTGACTGCCCCTGCTCAGTGGACTCTGCAATGTGTGACCTCTGGCTGTAGCGGTACGAGGGACCAAGAACGAGTAGCCGTGGACATTCACTGGTATTAAGGATGCGTGCCTACCCCCACCTCCCTGTATCCAGCACGGACCTACTGTTAATCTTACTCCTCCACGCCACCCCCCCGGAGTGACCGCCACAGTGCACTCTGGGTTTTGCAGTCCTTCATTTCCACGAACTGCAAAGAGTGAGCCGACTGCTTTAGGGGGAGGAGACTCAAGTGCTGGAAGGTATTTAACGCAGTGAGAGAACTATTGAGGGGGAGGACAGACCACAGTGATTGGGCGCTGAGGAAGGCTCTTCGAGCCGAAATGCATTCGCCGCCACTGCTTACCTGTGCATTAAACGAGCTGTTTGTCCTGAACTCCCTCTGGCCTCTGAGTCCTTCTTCTTGAGGTACTTTTTCGTCATGTTTCCTGCGCCTGCCCGACGACGCAGAACAGATGGCCCCGCTACACTCAAGCGTCCAGAAGCAAAGTTTGGCAAACTGCTGCTTGCAGCACTACATTCATCGAGGTATCGATAGCCTCTGTGACCGCCAGAACGCACATGGCACCATTGGGGAGACTTTGGTATTGAACCGACGTGGGAGCACAGTCCGCATTGACTGCCCCTGCTCAGTGGACTCTGCAATGTGTGACCTCTGGCTGTAGCGGTACGAGGGACCAAGAACAAGTAGCCGTGGACATTCACTGATATTAAGGATGCGTGCCTACCCCCACCTCCCTGTATCCAGCACGGACCTACTGTCAATCTTACTCCTCCACGCCACCCCCCCGGAGTGACCGCCACAGTGCACTCTGGGTTTTGCAGTCCTTCATTTCCATGAACTGCAAAGAGTGAGCCGACTGCTTTAGGGGGAGGAGACTCAAGTGCTGGAAGGTATTTAACGCAGTGAGAGAACTATTGAGGGGGAGGACAGACCACAGTGATTGGGCGCTGAGGAAGGCTCCTCGAACCGAAATGCATTCGCCGCCACTGCTTACCTGTGCATTAAACAAGCTGTTTGTCCTGAACTCCCTCGGGCCTCTGAGTCCTTCTTCTTGAGGTACTTTTTCGTCATATATATATATATGTCCAATCACCTTCCAAAAAGAAGAGTCTGAGGCCACTTGGGGGGAACACAGCGGAGAAACTTTAATGCAGCACAAGCACAGTGGCGCGGGCGGGCGTATGCATTTCGGCCGTATGGCCTCCTCAGCGCCCAGCATGTAGTACGGGAGATGAAAGCGCCTCTCAACAGTTCTGCCCCACCACGCTCAGGTGAATACTCAGATTAGCTCCTCCCCCTAGCCGTAATCAGTGTCACCTGCTTGGGTTCTCCAATGTGGATAGGAACTACTGGTCCCAGCATGCAATGCTCTGCCAGGATCGTCATGTGTCAGCGGGGATGACAGGACTGTAAGGCAGCAAAACTCCTTGTGTCCCGCACTGCCTGCCACAGCCAAAGACCTCCTTGCGCCCCCCGTTACTGCACAACCATCACATCCAGGTACGTTAATCCACGGGGACCCGTGTGGCAGTGCGCCGAGCCCAGAGCAGAGTTCAGTGACTCTGCCACCGCGTCTCTTCCTCCTGTGTGCAGTGGTGGGCTGCAGAACAGATGGCCCCGCTACACTCAAGCGTCCAGAAGCAACGTTTGGCAAACTGCTGCTTGCAGCACTACATTCATCGAGGTATCGATAGCCTCTGTGACCGCCAGAATGCACATGGCACCATTGGGGAGACTTTGGTATTGAACCGACGTGGGAGCACAGTCCGCATTGACTGCCCCTTCTCAGTGGACTCTGCAATGTGTGACCTCTGGCTGTAGCGGTACGAGGGACCAAGAACGAGTAGCCATGGACATTCACTGGTATTAAGGATGCGTGCCTACCCCCACCTCCCTGTATCCAGCATGGACCTACTGTCAATCTTACTCCTCCACGCCACCCCCCCGGAGTGACCGCCACAGTGCACTCTGGGTTTTGCAGTCCTTCATTTCCACGAACTGCAAAGAGTGAGCCGACTGCTTTAGGGGGAGGAGACTCAAGTGCTGGAAGGTATTTAACGCAGTGAGAGAACTATTGAGGGGGAGGACAGACCACAGTGATTGGGCGCTGAGGAAGGCTCTTCGGGCCGAAATGCATTCGCCGCCACTGCTTACCTGTGCATTAAACGAGCTGTTTGTCCTGAACTCCCTCTGGCCTCTGAGTCCTTCTTCTTGAGGTACTTTTTCGTCATGTTTCCTGCGCCTGCCCGACGACGCAGAACAGATGGCCCCGCTACACTCAAGCGTCCAGAAGCAAAGTTTGGCAAACTGCTGCTTGCAGCACTACATTCATCGAGGTATCGATAGCCTCTGTGACCGCCAGAACGCACATGGCACCATTGGGGAGACTTTGGTATTGAACCGACGTGGGAGCACAGTCCGCATTGACTGCCCCTGCTCAGTGGACTCTGCAATGTGTGACCTCTGGCTGTAGCGGTACGAGGGACCAAGAACGAGTAGCCGTGGACATTCACTGGTATTAAGGATGCGTGCCTACCCCCACCTCCCTGTATCCAGCACGGACCTACTGTCAATCTTACTCCTCCACGCCACCCCCCCGGAGTGACCGCCACAGTGCACTCTGGGTTTTGCAGTCCTTCATTTCCACGAACTGCAAAGAGTGAGCCGACTGCTTTAGGGGGAGGAGACTCAAGGGCTGGAAGGTATTTAACGCAGTGGAGAACTATTGAGGGGGAGGACAGACCACAGTGATTGGGCGCTGAGGAAGGCTCTTCGAGCCGAAATGCATTCGCCGCCACTGCTTACCTGTGCATTAAACGAGCTGTTTGTCCTGAACTCCCTCGGGCCTCTGAGTCCTTCTTCTTGAGGTACTTTTTCGTCATATATACATATATATGTCCAATCACCTTCCAAAAAGAAGAGTCTGAGGCCACTTGGGGGGAACACAGCGGAGAAACTTTAATGCAGCACAAGCACAGTGGCGCGGGCGGGCATATGCATTTCGGCCGTATGGCCTCCTCAGCGCCCAGCATGTAGTACGGGAGATGAAAGCGCCTCTCAACAGTTCTGCCCCACCACGCTCAGGTGAATACTCAGATTAGCTCCTCCCCCTAGCCGTAATCAGTGTCACCTGCTCGGGTTCTCCAATGTGGATAGGAACTACTGGTCCCAGCATGCAATGCTCTGCCAGGATCGTCATGTGTCAGCGGGGATGACAGGACTGTAAGGCAGCAAAACTCCTTGTGTCCCGCACTGCCTGCCACAGCCAAAGACCTCCTTGCGCCCCCCGTTACTGCACAACCATCACATCCAGGTACGTTAATCCACGGGGACCCGTGCGGCAGTGCGCCGAGCCCAGAGCAGAGTTCAGTGACTCTGCCACCGCGTCTCTTCCTCCTGTGTGCAGTGGTGGGCTTGATGCTATCCGAAGCCTCGGAAACAAAGGAAAGATGCGCCAGAGCACATCACAGCCAGTACGATCAAGCCAGCAAGTGTGCAGGAGCCCCAGTAGCACTACACTGGCAAGGTAGTGCAAATTATGTCCAATCACTTTCCAAAAAGAAGAGTCATATATATATACACACACTAAGGTTTCTTATCGAATACCTGTCAGTGATTTCAAAGCTCTTATTTCAAAGACAAGAGGTCTAACTCTGTAATATTATTATTTCCCATAATTCACATTAAGCAGATAATGATGTATTATGTGTCTCACCCATCCCCTCTCTACAGGCTTGACCATGCTATCTGAGCCTTTCAGATTCCTTTAGTTTGACAGCTACTCCACACCAAACAGCGCTGTCCTAATTATCTCCTCCCACATGTTTCTACTCTGTATCCTTGTACTGTGTGCACATGGGGTCTGGTGGCTCAGTGGACTAATGCGTCCACTGCAGGGCCCTGTGTTCTAGCTCATGGTCACAGGTTCAAATCCTGTCTGAGGTCGATAAAATGAGTTGGGTAGCAATAAAAATCTGTTATTCAGTGCTAAGATACCTGTGGGTGAACGTGCGCTGGTATGTACGTGTGTGTGTGCATGCCATTTATTTCAA
Organism: Lissotriton helveticus; assembly: GCF_964261635.1. Lineage (NCBI taxonomy): Eukaryota > Metazoa > Chordata > Amphibia > Caudata > Salamandridae > Lissotriton > Lissotriton helveticus. The sequence goes on from NC_136068.1 coordinate 443,975,477, forward strand.
ATCCTTATTGAGTGACACATTTCCTGCATTCCTTTGGTGTTGCTCACAGATCTGTTGCGAGAAGTGGTGTCGGTCCAGCGGTCGTAACGCGGTGTCGGTCCAGCGGTCGTGACGCGGTGTCGGTCCAGCGGTCGTGGGGCGCATCGGTTGTGGGGTGACGTCGGGTGAAAAATCAGATTCCTTGTCCTTGTTACTGATTGCATTGTAACAAACTAGCTGGAGAGCTCCGCAATGGTGTACAGTCCAGTTTCTAAGGCTTGCAAACGACCCAGATCAATACAGAATGAACACATAACCTTCCGGGAAGCGTGGGAAGAAGAGTACTTGTTTGTGGAATGCCCAAAAGAAAAAGGCACCTGTTTACTTTGCAAAGAGAAAGTAAATGTTCTTAAGAGGTATAACCTTGAACGGCACTACAGAACGCGGCACTCTGGATTCACTGCGAACTTCTCACTGAACTCAAAACTTCGTTCTGCAAAAGTGGCATCATTAAAGCAAGCACTTCTTTCCCAGCAGAAGTTCTTCCTTTGCCAGATGAAAGAATCTGAGGCTGTTACAGAAGCGTCTTTCAAAATATGCTACTTGCTTGCCAAACATAAAAAACCTTTCACAGATGCAGAGCTGATGAAGCAATGTTTCCTTTCAGCAGCAGAAATTTTATTGGATAGCTACACTAATAAAGCCAGCATTTTAAAGGAAATCGGTGCATTGCAGCGATCAGATTCAACATGTGCAAGCAGAATAGAGGCAATGGGAAAAAACGTCAAGGAGCAGGTGATCCAAGCAGTCAGAGAGTCACCGTTCTTCAGCATTGCCATGGATGAGTCAACAGACATAGGCGATGTGGCCCAGTTATTAGTTTGGGTGAGGTATCTGGACCAATCGCTTCATCCCAAAGAAGAGCTCCTCTGCCTTCTACCACTGCAAGGGCACACAAGAGGAGAAGATGTACTGGACAGTATGTGCAACTACTTTAAAACAAATGACATACCACTGAACACTCTTGTCAGCATAACAACGGATGGAGCTCCTGCCATGGTAGGCCATGACAGAGGCTTCGTATCTATGCGTAAAAAGAAGCTCATAGGACAGACTGTGATAGACTACCACTGCATTATTCACCAGGAAGTGTTGTGTGCAAAATTAAAACATGGAGAACTGAATAATGTCCTAAATGGTGCAGTGAAAATTGTTAATTTTATCCGTGCCAAAGCTCTGAGCCATAGACTTTTTAAAGCAATGCTGCAGGAATCTGAAGCGGAACAAACCGACGTCTTGATGCACACTGACGTGCGTTGGCTAAGCAAAGGGAAGGTTCTGGAGCGGTTCATCGCATTGCTTCCTGAAATTGTACTCTTTGTGAACAGTAGAGGTCAATCGTTCCCAGAACTAACAAATGTGAAATGGCTTGTTCTGCTCCATTTTCTTTCAGATCTTTTCACACATTTTAATACTCTCAATTTGACCCTGCAAGGTAAACAACAGCTTGTGTGCTCCCTCATGAATGGTATTTATGCTTTTGAAAGTAAGCTTGTGCTATTCAAAGAACAACTGGATAATAGTGACTTTACCCACTTTCCAAAACTGTTGGCTGTAATGCAGAGGTTTTCAGAGGCACAATAAATTCTGGCAAACCTTGACCCTGGTGCATGTCTTGAGGAAATTTCTGGGGAGATCAAACGACGATTTTCGCAGTTCAGAGCCCTCACCCCTCTGTTCAGGCTGGTTGAAAACCCCTGGATGGTGAGTGCACGGAATCTTGATGTTGTTGCCCTTATTGGCATGGAAAGGGCTCAAGCAGAACTAGAGCTCATTGACATGCAGCACAACTCATCTCTTGAAGCATCTTTTTTGGGGCAAGCACCAGAAGACTTCTGGAAAATTGTGCCTCCTGACAAGTTTCCTCTTCTTGTTACAGTGGCCCAGAAGGTACTTTGTATGTTTGGGTCAACCTATGCTTGCGAATGTTCATTTTCCACAATGGGACTGTTGAAGAGCAAACTTAGAAATAAACTTACAGACATAAATCTGAAGCAGCTCTTAAGGCTTGCCGTTTCCAACTTGGTACCAGATTACAGAAAACTAATTGGTGACATGAAATGTAAAATAAGTTCATAGTGTTTGTGCTTAACATATCTATTTTTGGGACTCTGAAGCCTGTGCTGCACTGGGCATGTGCTGAATATCCGGTTGCTGCAAATTGCCATGCAATTCCACTTAAGATTGCCCTTGTCTGCTAATAAAACAAATATTATAAACATGTGCTGCATGTAGTTACATCTGCTTTGCAAATACAGCATTGTCTAGTAATGTTTTGAAACAGGACCATTTTTTTTTACCCCCTCTAGCCCCGCCCCCAATGACCCCGCCCCCCAAATGACCCCACCCCCACCGGTGCGGCCCTCGGCCACAAACCACACTGTAAATTCGGCCCCGAGAGAAAGTTTGTGAGTACCCATGCTATAAACCATGTCCGGGGTGAGAGCGCGTAAAGACAAAACAGTAAAGGACATGTTTGCGAAGGCCCAGGTGACTCCACCACCTAAAGACATGGCTGCAGCAGTTTCCCACCCCACTACGGGCACTACGGATGGCGCAGAACCCATCATGAAGGCCTTCATAGAATCACTATTCTCTGCACTGCGGGACGGCATCCACACCCTCAACATTTTTTTTACAGAGGAGGTCAAAGAGATCCGCAGAGAGGTCGATGGAATAGGGGAGCGAGTAATGTAAATGTAAATGTGTTGGACTTGTAAAGCGCACGGCGTCTGTGGGGGGCCGTTGTAGAGATGAGCCAAGCTTAATGCCCAGAGTTGCCGAGTGTGATCCCTGGTTAGAGTAGGCACCGAGGCGAGAATTGTCGAGGCCACTGACCCTGGTCCTCGACCCTGCCGCGTCGGGAATCGAACCCTGGTCCCGGGTCGTTCTCTGCTTCCGGGTCTGCGCCTCTAACCAGTGAGCCACACCACTCCACTTGTAATGACACTGGAGACCAAAGCGGACGGGCATGACACGGACATTGAGGCCTTGCAGCAAGAGATACTGAGGTTACATGACCAAAAGGTGGATTTGCAGTCCCACATGGAGGAATTGGAGAACCGATCACACCGCCATAACGTACGGATACGGGGAGTGCCACTGACGGACGATACCAAAGATCTATTTGGCTTCACAAGAGAACTCTTCAATCACATATTGGGTCACCCACTGGAGTCAGACCTACGACTGGACCGAGCACACAGAGTGGGCCCCCCGAGAGGAGCATCGGCCCCCCCGCATGACATCCTGGTGTGTGTGCAGGACTACCGCACAAAGGAGGACATTTTTCAGAAAGCTAGACAGCTGCACCCCATATCCTTCAAAAATCACACGCCAGTGTTGTTTCAAGATCTGTCAGCGCTTACGCTGCAGAAGAGACGATCCTTCAAATCAGTTACAGCTCACCTCCAACAGCTCCGAATCCCTTACAGCTGGGGCCACCCATTCCACATTGTGTTCAAACTGGATAACAAGTTATACCAGATCCGCTCCTTGAAGGAAGCCTGTCGCCTACTAGAGATTGACCTGCCCGAGGAAGATGAAGATCTGCCGACCCGCCCTGGGGGTGCGGCGTCCCTGGGCCCCCAGTGGCATCAACAGGGCAGGAGACGGCGCATCAGGAAGCCCCCGATGTCCGAGATCGCAGATGGCCAGCGGGCCGCGGTGGAAGCGGTCGCCTCGGACTCGGCATCAAATCACCCCAGCTGACTTTTAGGTCCTAACCGATGACTGCAACAGGCTGTTTCTTTCATATGCAGGTTCATCGGCGGGAGGGAGGAGTACACCGAATTGACTGTCTTACCCCGAGTGTTCACATTCCTGATCGCCCCGGAGGGTGATGGACTTTAAACTTTTGGACTGTTGGGTTTCTGAGGGGAAGGTGCGAGGGAGGCAGGGGGGGCTGTTGGGGTAGATGTTTTTTTGGGGGGTTAAGAAGGGGGGGGAGAGGGGTGGTCCAGTGCTCCACACCCAAATCCAGCACACAGACTTCATGCCTACACAGGGACAGAAACTCCTTACACGACACATACATGTTCACACCCATGGTGCTACTCATTGGGCCACAAACATTAGCATGATCGGGTTCCCCGAAGGTTATGCCGCCCACCACCATTAAGATCTTGACCCTCAATGTGCGGGGTCTTAACAATCCTGTTAAGTGGCGAGCGATCCTATCCTGTCTACAAAATGCGCAAGCTGACATATGCTTACTTCAGGAGACCCACTTATTGGCGTGCGATTGCTACCAACTGCGCTCTCGTAAATTCCCAACGCAGTTTTTCTCCTCTAGCCCTACTAAGACAGCGGGAGTAGCGATCCTAGTAGCACGGCGATTCAAAGGAGAGGTCCTACATAATAGCGGGGAATTCAAAGGGAGGCTGCTGGCATACCGCTTTGCATTGGGAGGTCTCACGTTTACTGTGGTGCACAGTCAAAATATTGATTCCTAATTATCGAATTACATTAATATTGAGTTTAAAACATCGAAGGTGTATCGAGGTCAAGAATATCGTTGGACAGAATATCGACCCTAAGGTAAGTAATATCGATTTTTTTATATCGATGTAAGTAATATTGAAGTTAGTAATATCGATATCAATTATATCGATGTTACTAATTTCAATGTTACTAATAATGATAACTGTTTGTTGTTATGTATTTTATTATGTATTTTATATGTACCGTATTTTCCGGCGTATAAGACGACCCGGCGTATAAGACGACCCCCTACTTTGCTTGATAAAATGTAGGTTTCGTGCTATACTCGGCGTATAAGACTACCCCCACTTCCAGCGCAGTCCAACTCAGTCCTGCATAGCCATTTTGAGAATTTATTTTATTTTATTTTGGCTCGTACTTTGTACGCTTTTGTAACCTGCACACTTATCACTTTTTTCTCCAGGAATGTACCGATTGCTACCTCATGTATTTTGGTTGCTCACTATTGTCCCTTTTGATCCATGTAACTTAACGTTTGCTTTTGTAATTTGTTCATTTGTAATTGTTCCTCTTGTATCAATACTGTTCCTACTGTAAAGCGCTCTGACACCTTCGGGTAAAGTCCGCGCTGTATACAATCGCATAAACCTTTTAGTGCATGATTGACGCCTGCGCTAGTGACGTACCAATATCCCCCACAGCCCCCGCGGTGCGAGGGGATGGGGAGCTCCGGCACTGGGCACGGACGGCGGATTAGAGCCCCTGGCTGGGTCCGAAGTGTGGGCGGGAAATGGTGCAGCTTAGGGAACTCAAACACAAGACGAACACAAGATCAGCCCCTCGCCAGCCCCTCGCCAGCCAGTGCGGCCAATACGCCTTACCGGTAGTATTTTCACTGCTTGAGCAATTTATGTTACAGGAGGATTTCTGTATTTCTGCCAAAAAAACACAAGCTCTGATTGCGTGCTCGCGCAGTGTTTTATAATGCAGAAGCAGTCTGACACCTTCGGGTGTAGTCCGCGCTATGTAAAAAAACGCATGAAAACATACCCTCAAATTTGGCACCCCCGACTTTCCAGAACATTTTAAGGGGTTAAAAAGTTGTCTTATACGCCGGAAAATACGGTATGTGTTATATGTTTTTTTAAGTATTTTATTTGTTTTAAATGATATGTGTACTATTTTTTGTATCTTAAAAATTTTATTTTTAATTTAATTTTATGTTTTAGTACTGGAGCGGGTTGTGGGTTTATAGGGGAATAGGGTGGGAAGTAATTTAATTATAGTAAATTAATTATTAATTTTTAGTAATTGTAATTTAATTTTAATTAATTTTGCGTTTAAGTTCTGTAGCGGGTTGTGGGTTTATAGGGGAATTGGGTGGGAAGTAATTTAATTGTAATTTAGTAATTATTAATTTTTTATTGGTATTGATATTTTTTTATTTTAATTAATGATTAATTGCTAAATAATTATTTTAATTGCTATTTTTTTGATTGGTAATTAAGGTTTGTAATTGGTAATTACATTTTGTAATTGGCAATTAATTCTTTTAATTGGTAATAGGTTTTTAATTGGAAATTACATTTTTTAATTGGCAATTAATTTTTTTAATTGGTAATTAATTTTTTACAATTGGTAATTGATATTTTTAATTGTTAATTACTTTTGATGAATTGTTAATTTATTTTATTAATAGGTAATTAATTTTTCATACAAAATGTTTTTTATTTAAAAATAAATTTATTGTTTGCAATTTTTTAATTGTTAATCAATTTTTAATTATCACTATGTTTTTGTTTTGATAAATATGTTAGTGTTCAATATTTATTATTTGGTAATTTATATTTATTAATTCATATTTATTGGTATTTATTGTTAATTTAGTGTTAATTAATTCAATTTTAAATATGTTTTTAGTAATTATTAATGGGTATTTGCAAATGATGTAGTTATTTAAAAATTACATTTTTAAATATTTTATTTACAACAATTATTTATAAGTATGTTATATTTAACTTCTACGCTATCCAACGCTTTCCGTACTGTTGCACTCTCTGGAGTGGGAATAGTAATTTTTACCACTACGCTATCCAACACTTTCCCTACTGTTGCACTCCCTGGAGTTGGAATAGTAAATTTTACCCCTACGCTATCCAACGCTTTCCCTACTGTTGCACTCTCTGGAGTTGAAATAGTAATTTTACCCCTACGCTATCCAATGTTTTCCCTACTGTTGCACTCTCTGGAGTGGGAATAGTAATTTTTACCCCTACGCTATCCAACGCTTTCCCTACTGTTGCACTCCCTGGAGTTGGAATAGTACATTTTACCTCTATGCTATCCAACGCTTTCCCTACTGTTGCACTCTCCGGAGTTGGAATAGTAATTTTTACCCCTACGCTATCCAATGTTTCCCCTACTGTTGCACTCTCTGGAGTGGGAATAGTAATTTTTACCCCTACGTTATCCAACGCTTTACCTACTGTTGCACTGGACGCATTTGCCAAGGTGGCCGGGTTCAAAATTAACGAAAACAAATCGAGAGCCTTAGACCTGTCATTGTCTCCTCCCACGAGAACTTACCTGCAAAGCCTCTATCCCATTCAATGGGCATCGGACACGGTCCCGTATCTTGGGATCCAGCTGGCCCCCTCACTTTCCACCATGGCTACTGCTAATTACACCACTCTCCGAGGGAAGATTCGGGGGGAGATCGGTCGGTAGAAACATTATCCGCTCTCCTGGTTGGGTAGGATAGCAGTGGTCAAGATGACCATCTTACCCCAAATTCTCTATCTCTTCCGGGCTTTACCGTTATGACCACCCGCCGGATGGATCCGGCAGACACAAGCCGAACTTGCCCAATTTATCTGGCAGGGCCGGAAGCCCAGAATGCGGAAGGCATTGGTTACGCTCGCCCCGGAAGCCGGGGGTTTAGGGGTCCCTGACTTGCATAAATACTACCAGGCAGCGCAACTGCGCTACCTGGTAGAATGGAGTAAATGGGAGTCAGAGAAACACTGGCTCTTCCAAGACCAGGCGGTGGCGGCCGCCCACTGCAGGAAATCCCCTTTCTCCGTGAGCCCCATCGGCCCCCTAACCTTTACGCTTCCTATATCACACGGGTTTCCCTATAAGTGTGGGACACCACTAACATTACCCATGACCTCACAACTTTACCCTCTCCACTTACTCCGTTGGTGGATAATCCCGACTTTAACCAGGGCACAGTGGGGTTGACTTTCGCACACTGGAGACCCGCGGGATGCAGATTCTTATATCACATCTACGGCCCAGAGGGGGTGATCCCCTTCCCCCAATTTAAACAAGAGTACGACTTCCCAGAGACAGAACGATTGCGATACCTTCAAATACGACACTGGGCACTGCAACCACAAGTAAGAACAAGCGCTGATAGACGGCTCCTTCCGTATGAACGGTGGCTCATTTCCCGCACCTCAGACACTAAACTCATATCTGACCTTTATAAGATGTTGCAGACAACGCAGATTCATATACATAGCCCAGGCAGAGAGCGATGGGAAAGAGAATTAGGCAGGATCCTTAGTCATAAAGAATGGGAGAAGATATCCTATAGAGCGCGCCACTCTGCTTATCACATTGGGCTCACGGAGACACTGACGAAGGTAACAACGTACTGGTACTACACTCCTGAAAGATTACACGAGATAGATCGCAGGAAAGAGAGGTTCTGTTGGCGAGGCTGTGGCCAGGTAGGCAACTTGGTACACCTGCTGTGGGATTGTGACCGAATCCAACCTTACTTGACACAAGTACTTGACGAAGTGGACAAACACTTTCAGACAGAGCTCCCGCGCTTTCCAGCATATGTATTATTAGGGCTTTCCAACCCACTAACATATCCCTTACGCTCCCGCAGAGGGCGTCAAATAGCCATCGCCCTGGGCTCCGCGGTGCAAAATATTCTCGCACACTGGCACACTTCCACTATACCCTCCTTTACAGGCTGGCTGCACAGGTTGTGGCATGTACTAGGAATGGAGAAATGATCACTCACCATGGCAGGAGAGGGAGATAAATACGAAGAGATATGGCAACCATTTAGATCACTCCTGATCATGGAATTTAGAGAAATCACATGCCCCAAGTACCTAAGACTGTTGAGGCTCACGGAGCCAAAGGAGGTAGTCCCTTAAGGCAGGTGTAGTTTGGGAAGCATAGTAGGCGGGAGCACCGGGAAGGGTTGGGGTGGTAAAGAGCACTGTATGGGTGGGAGGGGGGCGTAGGGTTGGTAGGGAGGGGGGAAGGTTTCCTAATTTCATTGTTTCACCTCAACTTTGCATCTTATGTTTCTTCTAGCACTTGGCTGTATTTCGTATGTTTCAAATACCTATACTGGCCTCCATTTGCTTGTTTGTTTAGCCATCGACAGCACGCGTCTAGAATGTGTATAATGAGAATTTTTTTTCTTTTGTGCGATGACTTCAATAAAAAGAGTTAAACCATAAAAAACAGGTCAGGGAGATTTTAAATCAACTTGAATATCAAGGGGTGATTGAAACCTGCACCTCATCAATGAACAATCCTTTGTTTCCTGTCTCCAAACCAGACAATTCATATCGTCTAGTTTTGGATTACAGACATCTAAACTGCTGCAAAACTTTTGCAGTACGAAATGCACACAGTGCAGCACTAATGAATAACATCGTGTGCAAAAAATATAAAACTACATTAGATATCTCAAATGGTTTCTTTTGTCAAAACATTGCACCAGAAAGCAGGCATTTGACCGCTTTCTCTATAATGGGGGCACAGCGACAATTTTGCCATCTCCCCCAGGGATTCAAGAATAGCCCAGGGTTATTTTCAGCAAGAGTAACGGAGTTACTACAAATGTACGATGATGAGGCATTATCCTATGTCGATGACATCTATCTTACAGACGATGATTTGGACGTACACTTGAAAAGAGTGAACACTATAATACTTGGGTTCGCTTCTGAAGGGTATAAATTAAATTTTAAGAAATCGCGAATTGCCCACCTCAACGTCCTATTTTTGGGATATGAGTTATCAAGTGAAGGCAAAAGCCTGGCAGCAAACTTTTTAGAGAAATGTGCGCTGCTCCAACCTCCAAAAATGCTGAAAAACTTAGTCAATTCTAGGTTTCCTGAATTTTGGAAGAACTTATGTTCTAAACTATGGAGAAAGGGTTACACCTCTCTACGAATCAATAAAACCTGATTTCAAACCTACTAATTGGACACGAAAACACACAGAAATTTTGCGTTCAGTGCAAACAGACATGTTAGCAAAAACACAGTTATGAACACGTGACAACGTGCGCAACCTAGTGATCTGAATCATCCCAGGGAGATGCGGATTCACATACCTAACCTTTAACGAAGGTGAGACGGTACAAATATTATACAAGTCGCACTTGTACACACAAGCTGAAATGAAATTCACTTCCTCAGAAAAGATACTGACAGCGGTTCAGACTGCTGTAGCAAAAGAAAGAGCCCTCGCACAGGGTAAATGCATTAAAATCATTACACCTGTACCTGCCTTAGAGGCTGCGACAAAGGCAAGCATTTCAAATCCAAAAGCTCTACATCCGAGATGGATACAATGGGTTAATTCTCTTGCTGCAGCAGACGTTGAATACGTTTTTGACCCGTATTTGAAAACACAAGAATTCCTACAATACGAATTATAATGTCCTCTGCCGACTGAAATTCTGCCACTTGAACATTATGGCTCTATATTATATACAGACGGATCAGTATAACCTGCAATTGGGGGTAAACAAGCTTACAGTGCTGCGTGCGCGATTGTTAAAGGTCGCTGGCGCTAAGGCAAGTTTAGACCTATGGTCACTAAAACTCAATCACTCGGGGACTGTACAGCTCAGCGAGCTGAACTACAGGCTTTCAAGATGGCGCTTGAAAATACAGACCACGAATTCCCCACACTCATAGTGTGTGATTCGTATTACTGCGTCCAATCTTACAATGAATACTTGCAGAACTGGGTTCAGAACGGCTTCAAAGACGCTAAAGGTGGCACAATTAAGCATAAACTGCTATGGGAACAAGTAGTTCTTTTGCAAAAAGAACTACAAAAGACTCATGTGATTCATACACTGAGTCATCAGCGTGATGGCGTTCACGTTGAAGGGAATTGATTGGCTGATGAGGCCGCAAAGGCAGCTGTGCAAACGGCTCCCGTAGCTGCAATCACTCGATCAAAAACGAAAATAGACGGTGAACCAATGCTAGCAGTGAATGCCTCAATGAAAAGCAACTATGCAACATTACCACTAAACTATCCACTCAGTAATACATACATAATTGATGCAAACTCTGTTCCTTTTGCTCAAATCCCTGGAGTGGAGGATAGAGTAATTCCAAACAGGAACAAGAGAGGTGCTTTTGTTCACGAAGCCCATATGGGAGAGGGTCAGACACATCAAGGGATCTTGCAATCTCTAATAGAATTAGAAGAGATGTACTGGTGGTCGGGAATGAGCGTCAACGTTTACAAATTCGGAATTAACTGTGATACCTGTTACAGAGAGAATAGCTTTGATGACCACCAGGTACCTAACTACAGTGTAACAAGCCCAGTTCAGACACCGTTGTTAGACAGCATTAGACTATCTACACGCAGACGTCGCCATAGACATACGTGGTCCCACAAATATTTATTAGGAAGAACATTAGAAGCCGCGTGGGTGCAGGGAGGCCGTCCTAACTTTCCAAGAACGTGAATAAAAGGGTGATTGGGGTTGAAAAGGGCCAACTCGCCATTCTCAGCGAAGCGCCAGCAGACTAATTTGACAGTTTGGCTCAAATCCAGCACCAGTGTCATATGTTTATTACTACATACTTCGGTGGCACCCACAGACGGTCGTTCACTCTGAATATTCCCTTATTATAGGGTATCCAATCTTGGACCTACAAAAACCATTCAATTATAAAGGAATTGTTATGTTAATTATTTTACGCAAGCTGAAATCTACACCTCGCAATTTAAGCCAAGATACAAAACAGTCCTGAAGAAGGTGTATATTGTAGAAAAATCACCGAAACGCAGCGTCGACGAATGTTTTCTTAAAATTAGGAGACTAATGTTTTTTCTTAAAACTGGGAACTGTATTTACCATGTGATTGTGTGATTTTAATATGTTTTTATATGTGAATATCTTTTAACCTATCAACATTATGTGTTTTTTGTTCTCAATGAAATGATATAATAAAATGTGTCACATTTTTATTAAATTTTTGAGCAATTTTGCCTTTATTACGATCTGTTGTTGGTTTGACCCTTGTTAACTTACTGTTTGCACACAACATTTGTATGATTTGGTATAGTGCTCGCTTTTGCAAATATAAACTTAGATAATATTCCCTTTTAGATGGACAGTTCTAAGAACAGATTCTAGGGACCTTTGTTTACTTTTCACCCGACAAATATTAAGACAAGATTAATTTGGATGTGGCCCCAGCGCTCGGCTGATGCCAGAACTGTTTAAAAGATTTGCGAGTCTTTTTCGGCACATACGCAATCGGCACGCTACATTCTGATCAGGGTCCTGCATTTAGCTCTCGAGCTTACAAGGAGGCCATGGCCAGCTTGGGCGTTGCATTGCCGTTTACGAGTCCCTTCCATCCTGAGGGAAATGTGGTAGTGGAAAGAAAAAACCGTGGCATAAAGCAATCTAAAACAGCTAGGGTATTAGGTTCGGGTGACGGGTGGGTCAGACACCTAAATAGTGTCTAACGTAGTCTTAACAATCTGCCAAGAAATTCTCTGGGGGATCCACTCCATATGAATTATTATTTGGTACTAGAATGCTTATCCAGGATCTTGATTGTCGAACTTCAGTGGTGGAACAGAAACCCTTTGATATCAAAGACCGTTTGGCTGTTTTACAGAACTTAAACGAAACGAGAAGAAGTCTGAGTAACACAACACAAAGCCCAACGACCACTGAAGAAAAACCACCTGTCCCAGCAAGACCTGTCTGTATTCCAAAGATTGGGGATCTAGTCAGGGAAAAGATCGCAGTAAAGAAGGAATTTGGGCCTTCTTATAGAAAAGCAGTACCTGTCTTAGCAATTCTTGGAACAAGATCAGTGCTACTACCGCCGCTTGCTGGAAAAAAAGAGAACAGAACAGTATCAATTGACCTGGTAAAACCACATCATATGGCCGATAATAAGTAGTAGGCCCAGTGGACTCCCAAGAATTAGCGGACAACCAAATCTGGCTACTATTCAAGAGGTTCAAACTGAAAGACTTATCACCTTTGATAAACCTGCAGTGAGAAAAGAAGGACTTTGCAACGCAGCAATGGAAATCGTCCCTCTTGATACCCAAATATCAGTTCGTCAAGAAACTCCTGTCTACAATGATGTAGCATCTGACTATACATATATGTGAAATAACGTACCCAGGCAAACAAAACAAGGACTGGCACAATTCAATTAGCAAACAGAACGAAATTAATAATGAAACACTAAGTTTAGCATGAAAAGTACATTTTAATATATTTCATAAAAAGTGTCATAAATTCGGGGCGTGGCCAGCAGCCAACGATGGCGGCAGTGTAGAAGCGAGCTCCGTAGTTGAAGCGGCCTCCTTAGAAATCCAAGCACTAATCCGTCCAACACCCATCACCTCCGGAAGGGTACTGAAGCCCAGGACCGGGCGGCACAAGCGGAGACCAGCCAATTCGAAATCCGACGGTGAGAAAGTCGATTCAAGGAGTGACCAGTCTGGGCCGTTGGTAACTGCTGGAGCCGGGGATTCGCTTGCGGTGAAGGTCGGGCCGGAAGTACATCGTGTGGGGAGGGACGCCGCCGGAAGTGCCCGCTCAGAGACGGGACTAGGAAAATAAAGGAGACGGAGAGGCGGACCCGGCACCGACTTGGACTTTCCCGGGTGTAGCGGGCGGGGGACCGCAGGTAACGACTCGGAGAGATCCCGGGGCGCACACAGCTCCCCTGATCAGGCGATCGAGGCGCGGACGCCCAGGCGGGCGCAGGAGCCAAAGACGCTACCCTGGGAGCCTAACTCGGTGAGACCGAGGACTCGGACAGTCATCCAGCGGCACGGACCGCTGTGGTCCCCCGCCGTCCCCGGGAACAATAAGCCGTCACATGGACAGCAGACTCCCTGATGGCGGAGGGGATTAACCCGGAAACGTCTACCAGACGGCAACGGCGCTAACTCTGGCACAATCAACCGGCGCTTGCACACCCCACTCACCACTCGAACTACACTGTCTCCTGAGGGCGGACCCAGTACCACGGAGCCCCGTGTCCCGTCGGGTGCGGTGGGTCACAGTGGAGAAACGGATTGAGCGGCAAGACCGGTGTCGCCTGAGTGGCCCCATGATGGCATCGTCGATGCGACTGAGGCGGCGCTAGCACCCACACGGCTCGTGCCTTCGACGACGCCAGCCACTGAGGGGCAGAGAGGTCGGAGCCGACTCTGAATGCGTGCAACGGGGGGACTGAGGCTGGAGTGACACAGCGGACCTCAGAACGTGCTTAACTTAATATCCGCAACATACCCCCCATAATACCAGCAAGCGGCGAGGAGCGAAGATTGTGCGCACCATTGGTTCAGCAAAGCAGCAACAACACGACTTCGACCCGCACGTATCCAGGGGTAGACACGGGGGTAACATCCCTTTAGGCCCCGCACCACCAGAGACCTTGCACGAGGAAGGAAACCATACCCTTCCACAACACGTCGAGGGTAAGCACCGAGATGGCTGGCAAGGGCACAAAAGGTGGAGCCGCACAAGCCCAGCTGGAAAAATATGCCTATGACAAAGTTCCATCCTCCTCACAAGATCCCAAAACACCGCCAGGCAAGACGATAGAGGCAGCGGGAACCAAAAAGGCGACCATAGATGATGTAATGAAGGCCCTCGCCCAGGTACAGGTGACGGTGGGGTCAATATCAACGGAAATCACTCTAATAAGAGCGGACTTCCATAAGATGTCAGAGAAAGTGCAATCGATGGAAGTAGTGACCAGATCGTTAGTGGAGGATGTCGCGGAACTACAAACAAGCATGGAACGGATCACGAAGGAGAACAAGGCCCTACGCGACAAGCTGGATGATCAAGAAGGGCGCTCAAGACGTAACAACATACGTATCATCGGGGTTCCGGAGTCGGAGGGCACGAGAGCTATGGACCTGTACGTAGAGGAACTCATCAAACAACACCTGCGACCAAAAGGACTCTCTACCTTTTTCACAGTAGAAAGAGCACACCGGGTTCCCGGAGGCCGCCCGAAACAGGGAGCTAACCCAAGGCCGATCATCGCTCGCCTCTTCAACTTTAGAGACAGGGATGCGATCCTACAAGCGGCTAGGAACTCCCCGTCGGTCCGGATCCATAACTCTACATTGGCATTTTTTCCGGACTATACAGCGGAAGTTGCACGGAGTAGGAGAACCTTTTTTGAAGTAAAGAAAGAACTTAGGGCCAGAGAAATTCCCTATTCAATGCTATTCCCAGCTAAGCTCAGGAGAGTAGCGGACAATAAAACATGGTTCTTTGACTCTCCAGAGACAGCACAGGAATGGTTTGAGGGGTGGAGATCAGCGGCCCGCCCGCGCCGTTCTAACAGGACAGCCATGCACAGCAACGATGAAGCCCGTCCGAGTTCCCAAGCATCCGGGGGGGGGAAAGGGCCTCCACTCACCTCTGCACGACGTTCCGGAAACGGAAGATACGGAAGAATAAAGACTTCTCACAACCACAATTGCAGATCACATGCTACGCTGGCCGGGCGTGCCGCCATGGACACTGGACGAAGGGCCCCCGGGACTGAGGAAGGGGGTCGCTGACTGCGGAGGGTCCTTCACCCCAGCGTGCAAGTACTATGTTTGGGGAAGGGTTCAAGCACTCTGCTGAGTTGGGGGGGCGGGCAGTTCTGAGTCCGTTAAGCAGGGGGGCAGGGTGGGGGGGAGTTGGGGGGGAGGTTTTCCGTTCTCAGGATGGTTGCACTGATAAAGATTGGAACTACATGGCATATACATATCGCTTAGCAGGCATTAGGCAACACAATCGAGCTCCATCGGAGCACCGCGATGATAAATTCACGAACGGAATCTATGGCAGGACTAACTCAAGATGAGACCGAGAGGGTGGACACGGGAATGAGGCGACTATCGCAGTTAGGCATTATGTCATGGAACGTACGAGGATTAGGGGACAAAGTCAAACGGGGGCTAGTACTGCAGAGTGTAAGACGCTTTAATCCAGCTTTGGTCCTATTGCAGGAAACACACCTAACGGGCACAGCTACGCGGGCCCTAGACAGGAAAGGTTACCGTATGATCACCCATGCAGAGTTCACTAGGGGGTCCCGGGGCACAGGAATCCTCATGCACCGCTCCTCGGGGTTCATCGTTCAATCCACGAAAACAGACACACTGGGTCGTTTTGCGGCCGCACATGGTCAATGGGAAGGGAGGCCATTGAATGTAGTCTCGGTCTATATTCCACCGGCACTGCACGCAGTTGCACTCCCTGATTTAGGAAAATTTCTGTTGGAGCTGCCTGAGGGTGATCTAGTCTTGGGAGGGGACTTTAATGCAGTGGCACATAATACACGTGATAGGTTCCCGATGCGAACACACGACCCTTGGCCCTCCCGCTTGCATGGCTTCCTGGAGGCACAAGGACTGGTGGACCTTTGGAGGCACTTCCATCCAGAGACTCAACAATATACATATCATTCGGCAGTCCATGACAGCCTGTCGCGGATTGACTATCTCCTAACACTGGGACACGGCCTCCTCACTATTACTGACGTACAAATTAGACCTAGGGGAGTTTCAGACCATTCACCATTAACACTAACTGTCTCTAACCCTGAACGGACCAGAACACGCGTTTTCCCGATCTTCCAGGGATACCTTAAAGTACCTCTGATAGCCAAAAAACTGAGGGAGGGTACGAGAGCCTACTTTACTGAAAACGAGGGATCAGTGGAGTCTCCCACCACCCTATGGGAGGCCTATAAAACGGTCCTTCGGGGGCAGGCCATCTCTATGATAGCGAGTCATAAACGTACACAAAAGCAAGAACTTGTAGACCTAGAAAATGAATTGGACAAAGCCAATACTGCCCATGAGACTAACCCGACCACGGACACACGACACGCACTACAATTATGCCAACAGCGTCACACTGACCATCTACGCAGCAGGGTGATAGATAGTTTAACGACCACACAACAAAGGATATACGATGTGGGCGACAAGGCCGGCAGACTCCTTGCCTGGTTAGATAGGAAGAAAGACGGACAAAGGGCCATTTTACAGCTGAAAGATAGCGCGGGTATATTACAAACCCACCCATCTCTAATAGTCGAAATTCTGGCTGATCACTTCCGGACAGTTTACACCCCCGACACCGAGTTTACCCAGGGGATGGTGGAGACGTCTCTCGTGGGGATACCCACCTGCACTCTGTCACAGGCCAACAAAGATGAACTAGAGGTGGAATTGACCACTGAGGAGATTCATGTAGCTATAACTGCCCTGCACTCGGGGAAGGCTTTGGGTCCCAACGGGATACCGATAGAATGGTACAAGACAATGTCGGACACGCTCTCCACACCCCTACTCAATATGTTTCAGGACAGTTTGGAACGGGGACAACTGCCGCCCGACCAACGAGCAGCAACTATAGTGACAATACCAAAACCAGGCAAGCCACCTGAGGATTGCGGTTCATACCGCCCGATTTCTCTATTAAACGCCGAGAATAAAATCTTGGCAAAATTATTGGCCAATCGGCTGATGCCACATCTGGGGCATCTAATACACCCTGACCAGGCAGGATTCATGCCACATAGAACCACAGCGATGAACCTAAGGCGGCTGCATGGGGTGATGGCACGGGCATCACTGTTAACAGAACCTGCGGCGATCCTCTCGCTGGACGCCAAGATGGCGTTTGATCTGGTAGAATGGCGATACCTGTTTGCGGTACTGGAACACATGGGCTTTGGCCCGAAATTTGTGGCATGGATCAAACTATTATACCAAGACCCGGTGGCGCGAGTGATGGCAAATGGCCGTCTCTCCAGAGAAATATCATTGAAGAGAGGTACGAGGCAAGGTTGCCCGCTCTCGCCGTTACTGTTTGCCCTGGTCCTAGAACCTCTGGCTACTGTCATTAGGACTACCCGGTTGCTAAGAGGAGTGCAATGGGGAGACGGATGGGAAGACAGGGTGTCATTGTATGCGGATGACATGCTAATATACTTGATGGACTTACCGGAGAGTATACCGGCATTACTAGCGCTGTGCGAGAGGCATGGGACGACGTCGGGTTATAAAATAAACTGGACGAAATCAGTACTATACATGTTAAATGGCACACCGCCGGACCTGAGCACAAGCTGTCCATTGCTACTAGAGGAAGTCTCCTTCAGATATCTAGGGATCTATATTGCGCGAGCACATGATACTTTCAGGACCCTGAATCTTCGACCACTGCTCGAAAGATTGAAATCAGACGTGCGACATTGGAGCACCCTCCCCTTGACGTTACTAGGCAGGGCAGCGCTATTCAAGATGATGGCGCTGCCCCGTTTTCTCTATGTCCTGGAAAATACCCCGGCGATAGTCCCAGCACAGTTTTTCAGACAAGTCTCTAATCAACTATCGGGCCTGCTATGGGGGAACAAACCAGCGAGAGTGGCGCATTTAAAATTGATCAGGGATTGGTACAGTGGAGGGATAGCCCTCCCAAACCTAGAACTGTATTACTGGGCAGCACAACTTAAGATAATTACCCGATGGTTACATGGCCCGCGGGACGACCCGGCGTTGATGGCGGATAGGAAGCAACTAGGCGCTGCCACCCTTCTGGCCCCACTCTATGACAATGGACTACTTAGGAAACTGATAGGGCCCACTAGGCACACTGTGACACTGTGGCATAAAGCTCAGAAACGATTGAAATGGGAGGGTGTGATCACACGCATGACACCGTTATGGGACTCCAAGGCCTTGGGTAGTCTAAGACACAGCAAGGGATTTGACCAATGGGACAACATAGGGATCTCAACAGTTGGGGACCTGTGGGCGGGAGGAGGAGTAATACCATTTGAAACACTCAGGGAACAGTACGACATGAGGGTAACTGAAACTTACCGCTACATACAGATCCGGCACGCGTTGATGACAGCATTAGAACCTGATACCACGGTCCCAGAGTCGGCTCCCCTGGAAGACCGACTATTGACAGATTACATGGAGAATAAGGCTACTTCTCTCACTTACCGTAAAGTAATAAACAACTTGCCAGACCCACTACAGAAACTAAAAGACACCTGGGAGGAAGAGCTTGGGGAGCTAGATGAAGATTGTTGGAATGCCGCACTGGCATCCCCCAGGGAGGCCGGAATATCAGCAAGATTTAGACTGGTGCAGTTTAAGATACTACACCGAGTCTACTATACACGTACTATGCTTCACAAAATACATAGAGCTGAACATCCGCACTGCCTGCGCCAATGCGGAGCACAAGGCACCCTGTTCCATACTCTTTGGGAGTGCCCTCAAATCATGATATACTGGCGGAGAATAACACACACTATGGCTCAAACTCTACAAATGACCATTACACCTGACCCCAGGCTTTGCCTACTCAATATATGGGGCCCAAATGATTTGACGACATATGGGAGGCGATGGGTGGGGATCGGCATGATGTTGGCGAAGCGCGACATAGCGCAAAAGTGGGGAGCAGAGGAAACACCTACCATGGCCCAATGGTGTAAGAACATGGACGTAATTATGGTGACGGAGAGGGCGGTGTATAAACAAAGGTCAAACCCACGCAAATGGAATAAATTATGGCTACCCTGGAATACCTATAGGGGGGATATATGCGCGCCTCTGCCAGAAGAAACAGATATAGATAGCTCGGGAGAGGAGGAAGATGAGGACTGAGGTTGAAGGGAGGAAGATAGGATCGGGACAAAGGGTAAGCTATAACAATAGGTGTTCACCGGACGGGGCTACAGTTCATGAAAATCATAGAACGTTCAGACTATACCACTGCTTAGCTCGTAAACAATGTAATGATGATTGTAAGAATTGATGCCAAGTATCCAATCAGTGGCGTTTTTAGTTACTAGTTATAAAAACAGAAAATGTAAGTTGCTATATTGATTGAGTATGGCTGAATGTTGAAGCCACACTACTAAATGTCGATACACATAAAAATGACTATTACAATGCAACAATAAAAAAAAAGTGTCATGAATTAAATCATTGACATATTGATAAAACATGATAAAACAAATTCTATTGATGAATATATAGTGTTTATACAGTAAGGTGATATAGTGGAGGGATGGTTTCCTGTCTACGCGTTCGACACGTTGAAGGTGTCTTCCTCAGGACACTACCATCATGATAATGAAAATAAATAAACAATATTTAAAAATCTGTCTTTATGCTAAACAATTTACAATGATAAATACAGTTTTCTAGAGTACCTGGGCCAGTAAGTAGATGGAGTTTCATGATATACCGCTTAACATTAATTCATTAAACATACAGAAAGATACTAACGAAGGCATAGTTACAGTCACAATGATTGGAACAGATATATTGACATTTCATATTACATCACATTAAGGTTTTCAAAGGAAAGGCATAGAAAAGGGAATGCACAGATCATGAACAGAGGGAAAAGAAGACTGGTGTTTATATTGTTCCTCGCAGGTTTTAAGCTACTAAAGTGCTGGTTTTAACATATTTACTGGTATTGTAAGGGGAAGGGAGAGGTCCTACACTTGATGGAGTCGAGACTTTTTATTCCCTAGTTGAAAGATTGCTTAGAAAAATATTTATCGGATTATTTACAATGTGGCAATGTATCTGCGCGTTTTATTACCTGTTTTAAGATCTTTGTGTTAAACTTGAACGGCGTGGTTGTTACGGTCAGGGCCCTAGTTGTAGCGTTTCGGGTGCGAAGAATATGCCTGAATGCGTAAAACCAGCTGTTAATAAAAATACAGGTGGCCAAAAGAATGGGGCAAGATATCAATTAATTATTTAGGTTCTCACAGAGGTTATCAAGTGCTATCTCTATTGCTAATTACCTGTATTTCAGGATCTGTGATATATCAAATCCAAAATACTTCTTTTTTCTTTCTGATTTTTATCGCCACCGTTGTTGTTTGGCGTATGGATCTTTTCAAGGATGCGCCATCTGATATCAGACGGAGAGTGTTTAAATTCAGAAAAGTGGTTGACTAGCGGAGCTATCAATTTACGTGTTTTTATGGCGGACCTATGTTCTGTGAGACGTGTTTTTATTGGACGTGAGGTCTCTCCCACATATCCCAAATTGCATGGGCATATAATCAGATATACTATGTTACGTGTATTACACGTCCATAGTTCTTTTGCTTGAATATTGAATTGGTTGAAGGTGAATGACTCTCCTGGTATGATGCCGTCACAAGATTGAGAGGAATCACATCGGGAGGTGCCCCTAACTTGGTTAATGCCATATATTGATTTTTGTATGAATGGGGTTTTGGTAGTCGCTGCAGTGTAACGTGAGCGGACCTCAAGATCTTTTAAATTTTTATCACGACGATGTGCAAACATGGGTTTGCTTAGTTTGGTTTGAGATGAATCCTCATTTAAAAGGTGCCAATTAGAATTAATGATTTGTCTGACAGAGGCATCTAGCGTAGAGTGCTTTGTGATGCAGACCAATTCTGGTTCTTCTTGCTTTTTTGGGGGTTTAAGTAGGGCATCTTGGTCATAGAAACGCACTCTTTTATATGCTTCTCTTACAAGGCGGTGGGGATAGCCTCGTTCAAGAAATTTCCGTTTCATTGTAACTGATTGGGTATCATAATCCTTTAGATTTGTGCAGTTTCTTCTGATTCAAAGGAACTGCGAAAAGGGGATGCCATCTTTCTGAGTTCTTGGGTGGTAGCTGGAAAAATGAAACATCCAAATCAGGGGGTCCTTGTTACTCTACATATTGATACCCACGGTGCATCCGTGTGGGACCTATTCGCTTGTTTTATTTAAAGTACCGCTTTAAACTGTTCTGTATTTGTACATTGTCCACCTCTCAATATACTCTTTGTAAACTCTGTTCTAACCTTTTCTCCATCTGATTCTTCTCTAGATACTGGTGTTTTGTTAATATCATTCCATAATGGCCCAAATGCAGACATTCGGTTTCTCCGATGAAGACTTCGCCACACTAGTAGGCACCAGTACGTCTTCAAGTCATAGCTTCACGCCAAATACTCAAAACAACAGCGAGATAGGCAAACTTTCCAACCTAAAGAAAAAACTAATAAGGATAGAAGCCCACGGGGAATTCATGCTCAACTATCTGAAAGCCGGCATAATCCCATTGGGACTAAGATAGGTAAAGGCTTAGGTAAAGGCTGCCCTGCATAGCGCTCTACATTTCGCGCTTTAACATCGCGCTGCATTTTTAATCCTACCTGTTGAATATTTGCTTTTTGGTTTGTTTCTTATCCCCTGATTTTATAGCGGGGTTATCCTTCCCTCATACCTGCACTTTAATCGTGGTGACCACCGCTGTTGTAGCGGGTCCGGGTCCCGGGGTGGAAAAAACAGCGGCCGCCATCTTGGAGTGGTGTTTTGCCGGGAGGGGGGCGGTGACCACGAGCGGACTAGTGCTCTGTGGGTGTGGATGTTCGCCTACATAAGGCGACCGGTTCCAGGCTCTCCCTCGCTTAGGTAAAGGCTGCCCTGCATAGCGCTCTACATTTCGCGCTTTAACATCGCGCTGCATTTTTAATCCTACCTGTTGAATATTTGCTTTTTGGTTTGTTTCTTATCCCCTGATTTTATAGCGGGGTTATCCTTCCCTCATACCTGCACTTTAATCGTGGTGACCACCGCTGTTGTAGCGGGTCCGGGTCCCGGGGTGGAAAAAACAGCGGCCGCCATCTTGGAGTGGTGTTTTGCCGGGAGGGGGGCGGTGACCACGAGCGGACTAGCGCTCTGTGGGTGTGGATGTTCGCCTACATAAAGCTCCCTTGCGAGCGCAGCGGGATCGCGCAGCGGGAGCGCCTACGCAGCGCCGGAGTCACGCCTGAGTCCAGCCCGTCTGCGCCCGTCAGCGTCCCGGAGGCGGACGGGGCTGGACGGTTTCGTGGGGCCGGTTTCGTGGGTTGTATCATTACGGCCATTGTCGTTTTTAACCTTTTAAATATGCTGACCTATTCTTCAGCTGAGCTTTTCGCTCTACGACTCCCTCGAGGAAAATGCGCTCATATTTTCCCTGGTGGTAGGAAACTAAGGAAAGGTTGTCCGTCATGTGCGTGGCGCCTCCCGGCTGTAGTTGAAACCGGGCATGACAATACACCTGTCTCTTTTCAATGTCTCCTCCTTAATACCAGGTCCGTAAATCGCCATTCCATTAATATTTGGAATCTTTTGTATGACTCCAACATTACGTGTCTGTTTCTGACCGAGACCTGGTTGTCCGATTTCTCCGCACCAGACCTGGCAAATGCCATCCCCCCGAATTATATCATCTTTAGGAGGGATAGAACATCGGGCAGAGGTGGTGGAGTTGCTATTATTGTGGAAAAGAGTATCCCCTGCTCTACCTTTCCGGTGGAGAATATGCAGGGATGTGAAGCCCTTGGTTTCACCTTACACCTCTCCCCACTCCAGGCCTGTACTGGGATACTTGTATATAGAACCCCTGGATCAACAGGACCTTTCTTTGACGAACTGCAAGAAGCACTTGCAGTCCCTTGTCTTAGATCTGATCACTGCATTCTTCTTGGAGATCTTAATGTCCATATGGACAATAGCTGCGACCCCGACGCTACAAAACTTATTGACATCACGGCTTCGTTAGGGCTATCTCCCTTTGTGAAAGGCCCTACACACAATAAAGGCCACACCTTAGACCAGGTATTCTCAACGAGACCCATTTCAGTCTGTGCCACACAGCCAGTACTCTGGTCGGATCATTTTTTAATTTCGTTTTCTTTGCCTGTCATTGCCCTTGTTCGGGAGAGAGAAACTGCGGCCATGCGGACTTCACGCCCGTTCCATCTGCTCTCTGGGGACATGCTGTCTGAGGCTCTCATCTCTTTTCCTTGCCCCCTTTTGGGAAGTCTGGAGGAGAATCTTGTTCTCCTACATAAATGGCTTTTAGCAAGATTTGAGACTTTAATCCCCAAAAAAAGATCTAAATTAGGTGAGCGCAGGGCGTCAGCCCCATGGTTCTCCCCTCAGTTGAGGATACAACGTCAGGAGTGTAAAAGGGCTGAGAGGGCCTGGAGGCGGGCTTACGACCCAACTGAGAAATTGAAATTTCGGGCAGCAATTAAAGCCTATCATCATTCTATTTGGGACGAATAAAAGGCCTATTTTGAGCATCGCATTGATGAGGCTGATAATGTCTGCAAAGAAATTTTCAAAGTGGTCCAGGATTTTATCTCTCCTGCTGTCTGTACCCCTAACCACACTCATACGGATGCGTGGATACAACAACTTGCCACCTTCTTTGTCAGTAAGATCACAGCCATCCAGGCCTCTCTTTCCAGTGCGCAATCGGATTTGAGCCTTCTAACGCTACCATGTTCTGTGGAAGACCACGGCCCTTTCCTCTCTGTATTTCCTCCCATGGATCTTAGTACATCTTTGGAGCTCTTGTCCGGCTTGAAATCCGGCTCTCCTTTAGATCCATGTCCGGCTAAATGCTTGGGGAAAGTGGCATCCGCCATTAACATCTTGGTGAACCCCCTGTTGAATACATCTCTGTTGACAGGGGAGGTGCCTCAGGCCTGGAAGCGGGCCATGATTCTACCACTGCTCAAAAAACCCACCTTGGACCCCCTCATACATGCCAATTACAGGCTTATCTCCCTTCTCCCTGCTCTGGCAAAAGTGGCCGAGCGTTATGTGCACAGGATAATTACCAGTTTCATCGAAGGAAACGACCTGTTGCACACCTCGCAGTCCGGCTTCCGTGCCAATTTTAGCACGGAGTCGGCTCTGCTGGAGGTCACTGATGCCATCAGGGAAACACTCGATGTGGGGGGAAAGGCCGTGTTAGTCATGCTTGACTTGTCGGCGGCTTTCGACACCGTTCCTCATGATGTCCTCCTTGTAAGACTCTGGGAGTGTGGTCTTCGGGGAACGGTGTGGAACTGGCTAAAATCATTTCTGGCCGACCGCCGACAAACGATCTGGGCGCCTCCCTTTTCCGCTGATATGGCTCCGCTAGAGGTGGGAGTCCCGCAGGGCTCCATTATTAGCCCTATGCTATTTAACATCTTTATGGCCCCTCTGGCGGAAGTCGCGGAATCCTTCGGCGCCCAGATCGTGTCTTATGCCGATGACACCCAACTCCTGTTCACATGTGACAGGGGTGGGTCATTTAATGGCACAAAGATCAGGGATTGCCTTGGTGCGGTGTTTGAGTGGTTCAGAGGTCATGGCTTAAAATGCAACTCTGATAAGTCAGAGTTGCTTTTTTTCGGTTGCGCACCGGAATATGACTGGAAATCTTGGTGGCCACAGGATATGTTTCCCCCTGACAAGGTTGCTGTTAAGGCAAAAAATCTGGGAGTGATAGTAGATTGTGATTTATCTTTTGGACCTCACATCCTGTCCATTGTTGGGAAATGCTTTGGCATTTTACGGATGTTGAGGAAATTTCTTCCTCTACTATCACTCAACCACAGGAAAACAGTTGTTCAGGCATTAATCGGGTCGCGACTGGATTACGCAAACGCTCTTTTTTTGGGTCTACCGAAATATCTTACGACCCGTTTGCAAGTTGTCCAGAATTCGGCAGCCCGTTCCATCTTTGGACTCCCGAGGAGAGCTGGTGCCACTGCCTTATTGAACACCCTCCATTGGCTACCTATCTCCAAGCGAATCCTTTTTAAATGCCTGACTGTGGCCTTCAAGGCCTTACATGGTATTGGCCCCAAATATATTGGGAAACGTCTTTCCCGGTATGTGCCAAGCAGGACTCTCAGGTCATCTGGTCTGTCTCTGCTTACTGTCCCTACAATTCGGCGTGCACGATTGGGAGGTCGATCTTTTCGCTACCTGACACCCAAGGCATGGAACGAATTACCACTGTCCCTGAGATCGGCCCCCTGTCTTCTTACTTTTAGAAAGGATTTGAAGACATGGCTTTTTAGGAAATAGTCTTTTTATTTCTGCTCTTTTCTGTTGTGTGGTTGCTTTCTATGCTGTCATTCTTTGCCAAAGCGCCGGGATGCTCCTCTGGAGTCGCCGTGCGCTATAAAAGAAATAAAGTAACATAACATAACATAACATAACTAAGAGTCAGGAACATCCCCGGCCTCTTTGTAGATGTGAAAACATTCCTACACAAATGGAGCATGATAGCCAGCAGATGCTCCCGGGACCTTATGATTTTAATCATAGCCACATCTAAAGAACTAGCTTCAGATTTAAAAAAAGAAATAGAAGATCTAGAAGATAAAATAAAGAAATCATCTATAATAGAGGAGGCAGATAAACAACTAGATATTCTAAAGAAGGATATCCTGTCCTTTACCTAACGAAAAGAAAAAATGAGAAATTCATAAAGGATAAGAGATTCTATTCCCTAGAGCGAGCTTATCCTTACCTTGGAGAGAATTTTTACCAAACAGATTACCATCAAGGAGAAACCAACTATAATCCCCAAAAAAGTAACACTTTCTCAGACTCCTCAGATCCTGATTCAGATGGAGATAGCAACTCCAATTATCATGAGCAAGGCCCGTATAACCCCCGTAATGGACGCAGAAACACACGCCAGCCTTTTTTAGGCTACCGCGGTGCCAGACGGGGACGACAGAGAGTAAGATTTCAGTCACAATCGAGAGGCCACTATCAAACCCATCAGTATCCCCAGGAACCTCAACACTATCTAGAGACACGCAACAAACAATATCAAAGACAATGGATGTAATACCCATTTTTAACCTTTCAACACATAATTTAGATACTGCAGCCATGTCTCTCTTAACGAAAGGATTAACATTTGTTCCCCATTCGAATGTAGACCTATTTGAACTACATCGAGATATCCACTCTTTTTCCCGCAAAATAAGATTGAAAAAGTTATTTTTGAATAAGGAAGAAACCGATCAAGATACTAGAGTAAACAACATAGTAGCCTTACCATCCACCTTTACCCCTTCCCTGGACCAAGTGGGCCCAGAAATGGCAATATTTGAAAAAGTGGTCTTAAACAGACTGGAACAAGCTCTACGGTCTGTACCTAAACCTAGATACAACATCTCTAAAGAAGAACACATATCTCTAAACAATCTGAAAAATAATAAATCTATCGTCATTAAGAGCAGTGACAAAGGAGGAGGTATAGTCCTTATGGACTCTACAAACTATGAGACTAACATGCTGAAAATGTTAAATGACCCTTTGTTCTATAAAAAAATTACAATTAACCCTACAGAGAGAGTAGTCAAAACAATTCAAAAGATAACCACCAGGGCTCTAGATACAGGAGTGATCAATAAAAAAGAATATGACTTTTTAAATAAATCAGAAAAAAAGATATCCTGTATCTACGGGGTACCGAAAATACACAAGAACCAACAGGACCCCCTTATCGCCCAATAGTACCAACAATAGGCACCCCTACTGAAGCCATCTCTAAATACTTAGACAATATCTTGAGACCCTACATCCCATTAACACCATCTTACATTAAGGACACAGGGTCCATCATTGCAAAGGTCGAACATCTGATAGAGCGCGCGAGGCCACCCGACCAATAGTTTTCGCCGTTTCCGGCTTCAGGGCCCATATACTTTCAAATCAACCACATACATCGATCGGGTGACTTCACGAGCTCTACCAGGTTGATGTGTGTGTGTTCCCTGCTAATAATTTTCAGTGCACCCGACTTACCATCCACCGATGCGGGTACCTAATGACCACAATGAATCAGGGAGCTAGCTGTAAAGGAAAGGCAGCAAAATGCAAACCCAAACAATAACATTCAAATACTGTTTAAATGACCACGGACAACTGGAAGTTTTAAAATGTTTATCTAAATTCAATATTTTCTTGCAGGAGGTACAGTAAAATAAGGCAATCAATAACCAAGATAACGTAAATTATATAGGCATAAAGAAATAATGACAGGGTAATCATTCAAATGTAATATGAAATGCAGATGGAAAATACTATAAAATCTCAGAAATGTTTAAGCATGGACAGTTTATGCATGAATAACTATGGGAGGGCCTATAAAGAGTAACACGCTTCACTTAAGGTGAATGGGCCTTTGAACAATCTAGGCAATGAAGTTCTAGACCATATCATAAAATTACAGACTGCAATGCAAAATATAATTTCTAACCAGTGAGAAGACATAGGAACAAAACCTTATGGAAAAATATGTAATTGACTTTCAATAGTTGCGGAAAGGCATGGAAAATATAACATATGCAATGATGAACTTTATTAAAGCAAAAGTCAGAAATTCAGAAGGTGCAAGATTTAAAAGAATTTTCAGAGCAATATTTACCTAGAAAGGTGTGGAAACCAAACCCTGGCCACGGGTCAGTTAAGGACAGGAAACCCTCAAGGAAGGATACCCCTCAAAGGACAGCAGGTGCAGAATGGACACCCAGGATAGGACAGGATACCCTCGGAATAGGAATCAGGACAGGACCCTCAGGACAGGACAGCAAACCCTCAGGACAGGACCCTCTTCAGGACAGGACCGGAACCCACAGTTCGGAAGCAACGCCTGCGCTCCACCCGCTCTGCAGCTATCGATCAAGACCCCGATTGGGTCAGCGAACTCCCAGCTAAGTGCTTGCCAGCACTTTAAGGCTCAGTAGAACCTCAGTCTATGGTCAAATTCGGACAGAGTGCTTCGCAGCGCTCTGTATCTTCAGTCACCTATTGAGTGCGTTGGGTCAGTGACAGGTCAGCTAAACCAGACAAGTCGGACGGTTCACTAGGTGAACCCAGGGTAGATATACAGTTTGGGGTCAGTGTACCACCCCCCAATGTTGCAAAGTGTCAGAATCCTTCAATTTGGATTGGTCCTAAGGTAGGATTTGGGTAGCACACCAATCACGACATAGAGTCTCAAGCCTTCATTTGCATAATAGGGTACCGCCTAACTAGATTGGGGTTCTCATGAGAACTGGTGCAGAAATACAATGGCAACTTTAACATTGTTGCTCTGTGAGCACATGTGATTGGTTCAGCCGAGTTTTCGGGTCGTTCTCAGGAGCATCTTGCTCATCACTGCCAACTGGCTGAGTTCCATCATTCAAGGTCTGCTCCGCCTTGGCAGGTCGCGCAGGCGCAGAAGGACCTCCAAAATGGTTCTCGGCACAGACAAACCCCATTCCCCGCGGTACATAAAAAGTAAGCGAAAAACAAATTAATACATAATAATGTCATTATGAAAATACATCACAGGATTTGTACTTTTGACTCATCATCAAGAAATAAAACTATTGCATTAAAATGTTAGCTACATTGACACAGTCACAAGAGCAGTGGCACGAGCAGTACCACATGATAAGCACAGCTATGAATTACGCATGCGCATAACTTTCCCTCCACTTCTGCAGACGCGTCAGGACACGTGAGTGTGGCTGACGCATGCGCAGTAACTAAATACAAGCGGCGGCCATTTTAGGTGACTTGGGTAAATTATTTTAGTAAAACACATGTGCAAGCTTCACTATCTATGTTCAAACTTAACATAAACGTTAGTAAAACATACATTTGTTACCTTATTACACATAAACGAGGTTCTTGACTTCGGCAAGCCGCAAAATATGCGAAGCTTTGCTTCATCAATCCCCTCTTTGATGATATTTACTATCATCACAAATTATAATGGAACCAGATGCCAACTTTCTCTCACACTTTATAAAGTTCTATTTCTTCCAGCAACCGTTCTAACTTTTCTCTCTCAGTCTTAGCAGGGTGAGAAGTCTTCACCTTTTTGTATATCTGATCATTCACTTCCTCTAATTCAATCTCATCCACACTTCGTTTCACTCCTCTTGCATTTACCTCGTGCTTTTTGGTGCGCTTGCGTTATTTACAGCATAAGAAAATGGAAAGTATAATGAGACCTATAATACCAATTGGCATCAGAATTTTGAACAATAAGCTTTTTCCTATGCTAGCAAGCCAATGACATACATTTGAGAGACCATCTACCAGTCTCTTCCAGGCACTATCAACCTCGAGTGGTTTGAGTTCCTTTGCCAAATTAGTAATGTTTTTCACATACCTTTTGATCTGTACACTTTTATCCGGAATATAAGTGCAACAATGTTGCGCCTTCAACATCCGGCAAACTCCGCCCCCTTTCGCTAATAAGGTGTCAAGAGCAAGTCGATTCTGCAAAACCATTGATCTGATCGCAACCATTTCAGTATTGACCAGCAGAAATCCATGAGCTGTTTCAGTAGACAGCACATCTACTATAGTAGACAATTTGCAAATTCTGTGAGTGTTCAGAACCACTCCCACTCCAGGTATCAGTGCACTGAAAATACTACCCATAATTTCACCTATACTTTCTCTTTTACTACGCACTAAGCCATTAGTATCTTCATTGCTTCCAGCTTTCCCATTCACATGGTATATTTTCGGGAAGACAATGCCAAAGTAGCAGCTTCCATACCAGTGATCCGGCAATTTGAAATAAGCCTTGTCCCCACAAATATAATAAATTCCAGGAAACACAGGCTCTGACCCATTTTTGAAACCCCAACCTCCAATTACCTTGTAATTATGTTCGCATTCACTGGAACCAATGAAAACATTATTATAATAGCTAGTCTTCTCGCGGTGAAGACATAGCTTGCCTTTCTTTTCAAAATCCAGCAACAGAGCAGGACCCGCTCCACCAGATGAGGTGCCTTCCATGTTCTCTGCCCACTTTGGCCTTTTCTGACTTTCGTCATTAGCCTTCTTTTGAATTTTAATTCTTCTTTTCTCTGCCATGTTCAGGAACATTTTTTCCTGCTCACGCAAAGAACAAGTCAAGTTATCTCTGTGTGCGTCTGCTATGTCAATGTTACCTATAGTCAGAAAGTAGTCTCCCATATATCTTATGGTGTCACTTTTGGTATGTACAGGATTCAAGTTCCCACGTATAGGAAGTTCAGAAAAGATCACGTCATTGTTAGAGTAATAATACTGTAACGGTCCCCTTTTGTAAAATAAACTAGCTAAAATGCTACAGGAGATTCCATATGTCAATGGCAGGTGATGGTATGTCACGCCTTCAGCCACAGAAGTAGGTAGCTTCATGCAGACATAGCAATCTTCAATTTCCATAGTCTCTACATAGTGTATTAATAAGTTTGCGAAAACATTTAAGTGTGTCTTGTTCTTAACTCCATGATAATGTAGTCCTCCCTCATCTGATGCTTCTAAGTTCTGTTTTGTTTGTCTCAGGGCTCTTTCATGTCGTGCTACACTCTGTGTTGTTAGCTCCTCACTGTCAGTATTTACAACTTCAGTAGGGACAATGTTAGTATCTTTACTTACAGCAAAGGGAATGAAAATTGTTAATCCTATCCAGATAACTATCAGTACTACTACACTACATATACACACCTTGCAACACGTCTTAAAACGGCTGCAACTAGGTCTACCATTCACTGTTGAATCAGACATTTTGGCTCAGAAGGAGTTTCTCGAACCCCTCTTTTTGGCTTTACACAATTAGCTTACTTTGTGCAAATTCACGGTGGTTCGTCTTCTTCTTCAGCTGAGTACTCAGGGACGGGCTCTCCGTCGCTCACGTCAGTTATATCAAGATCTTCAAGTTCTTCCAAAACCAGTGTCCATTCAGGAGACTTGTACTTTTTGTTTTGTCTTTTTATTCGTTCACTCCTTCTTTTGGAAGAGTCTTCTTCTTGCTCTGCTATCCGAGCACTTCTTCTTGCTTCTGCACGTTTTTCTTCCACTGTCTTTATCCTTAGTCTCAATCTTTTTACAAACCTAGGCTCAAGGTTGTTTCTTTTCTTTAGTCTCTTAGTCGGTACTTGGACTTCACTTTCTTCTCTTATTCTCTTGTTCTCTTTATCTTGTGGTAATTCTTCTCCACTTTCTTCTTCTACTTCCCCTATCTGGCTAGTTCCAGGGCTAGCATCAAATTCTTCTGCCTGGTTGCTAATCTGGCCTTGTTCAGGAATATTTTGCTTTTGGCTTTCGATTGTCTTTGTTTCTGTTTCTGTTTCCTGAACCCGTTCTTCTAACCCTCTCTGATCCTGTTCAAGCACTTCGATCTCTTGATTTTCTTCTGCTCGAACTATCACTCCATTTCTAGTCTCTCCTTTATCTGCATCAGGTGTTAGCGGTGGTGTATCGAACACCTGCTCTGTCCCTGTCTGACCTTCTCCTTCCTCAGTTTTGATGTGAATCTCAAGCGGCTGAGGTTCTTCGCCTGTGCCTTGCTTTTCCTGACTAGTCCACTCTCTACCTTCACTAAGTCGCTCTCTTGTTCTGATAGGATCTTCGGTCAGATCAATCATCGGTATCCATTCTTCTGGCCATATGCTTGGCAGCTCGTCTTCAGCTACTCCTGGCTCAGTTTCCTGGACCTCTTCAGCAGGCTGGATTCTTGGCAGTTCGTAGTCAACTACTCCTGGGCCAACGTCTGCTGTTCCTGCAACCTGACTGGTGCTGGGCTGCTCGTTGTCAGTTGCTTCTGGTCTGGCTCCTTCAGGGTCCTCTGCTGGTTGCCCTTCTTCTTCAAATCCTCTGTCTGGTAATACCTTCTGGGTGTGTCCAGCGTGGATCCACTGGGGAACACCTGCGACCTTTACTGCAGTGGTTGTTACCAGGATTACTTGGCGTTTCTTTCCCCACCTTGGTGCCAGACAGCTTGATCGAGTGTGCTTCTTTATTTTGACCCAATCTCCTGGAACCAAGCTGTGGAGAGGAGTCGTTGGATTGAGGATGCCGTCGTCTCCAATCTGGCGAGAGATAGAACGCACTTGATCACCCAATCTTCTGCAGTATTCAAGCACCAAATCATCAGTAATATTCAACAGTTTGCTTCCTGGCACCCATGCTTGTCTCATCACTCTTCCCATAATGATTTCATGGGGACTTAGGCCTGTCTTGCGGTCAGGAACACTTCTCAGTCCCATTAGGACCAGGGGCAGGGCCTTCACCCAGGTCATGCCAGTAGCATTTGTCAGCTTTGCTAGTCTGTTTTTGATAGTTCCATTTACTTGTTCCACTATTCCAGAAGCCTCTGGGTGGTATGCACAATGCAATTTTTGCCTTATTCCGAAGGCCTTACATAATTCAGCCAGTATCTCATTCTGGAAATGTCCACCCTTATCTGATTCAATAATGTATGGTATGCCGAATCTAGGTATCAGTTCTTTTAGTAAACACTTCGCTACTGTCAGAGCGTCACTTTTGGGAGTAGGGTAAGCTTCTACCCATTTTGAAAATACACAAACAATGACAAGGACATATCGCTTTCCTTCACAACGGGGCATGGTGATGAAATCAATCTGTATTTTTATAAAGGGACCCCCTGATCTCCCAATCTTGCTCAGTTCAACCATTGTCCTCTTGCCTGGGTTCATCTGTTGACATGACAGGCACCTCTGGCAGAGGGACTCTGCTACCTTCCTGAATTTTTTACTGTACCAAGTCTGTTGAAATACCAGAATCATGGCATCCCTACCAATGTGTGATCCTTCGTGTATTAATCTTGCCATTGCGCCAAGCAAGTGTCGGGGTAACACAGGCATACCAGTTGGGCCCAAAATCACACCATCCACACGCCTCGGTCTACACCCATCCTCCTTCCATTTCTCTCTTTCTTGCCAAGGAGCCGATTCCTGCCACTCTCTCACTTCATCCCATGTAGGCACTTCTTCAAACACCTGAAGCTGGCAGCTGGTTCCTGGCCCCCCTCGTTTTGGATTTACAATATACCGATCTTTGGCACACCATTGGGCCACTCGATCAGCATAATCGTTTCCCAGTGATACTTTGTCCATGCTCTTTTTATGAGCAGCACATTTTACCACTGCCAGTTCTTTGGGCAACTGGATTGCCTCTAACAGGTCATGAACAACCTTTGCATTCCGAATGGGAGTACCTGAGGAAGTCATGAATTCCCTCTGCAGCCACAATTGGCCAAAGTCATGCACAACTCCATAACAGTACTGACTGTCAGTATACACTGTTATGCGTAAGTCCTTCCCAATTTTGCAAGCTTTTATCATAGCTATTAATTCGGCTACTTGTGCAGACTTGATGTTATATAGGTAACCTGCTTCTTCAATTTTTGTGAAAGAGACTACTGCATAAGCAGCACTCAAGCCTCCGAGTTCATGTCTTAGACAGGAACCATCCACAAATAGTTCTTTATCATGTTCAGGCAATGGCACTTCTTTTATGTCTGGGCGTGGTTTAGTACTGAACTCTGTCAGGTCAATACAATCATGTTCATCATCATCCCCACCTTCTATTTCCAAGGGGTCGGGGAGTAAAGTGGCAGGGTTCAGAATACCGCACCTAACAATGCTTACATTTGCTGCACCCACAAGAATCCTCTCGTATTTAGTCAGCCGACTAGGGGTGAGATACTGTGTTTTAGTTCTGGTCAATAGAATTACCACTCCATGTGAAACATACACGGTCACAGGATGTCCCATGACAATGGACTCACTCTGTTCCAAACTTGCACAGGTAGCAGCTACTGCTTTCAGACAGCCTGGTAACCCAGCAGCTACTGGGTCCAAAGTGGCAGAGAAATAGGCCACAGGCCTTCTGGTCGTGCCATGTTCTTGAGTCAGGACTGACAATGCACAATTATCGCGAGTGTCACAGAATAGGGCAAACTCTTTGGAATAATCTGGCATTCCCAACGCAGGGGCTGTACACAGACAGTTTTTCAGTCTTGTGAAAGCCATTAGGCTTTCATCGTCCCACTCTACAACATCTGGCATTCCTCTCGTGGTCATTTTTATCAAGGGCCTGGCTAATGCTGCAAATCCCAGAATCCACTGCCTGCAGTACCCTAATACACCCAGGAACATTCTGACATCTTTTTGAGTACGGGGCAACTGCATCTTTTGAATTATTCTCACTCTTTCTGATGTGACTTTTCTGACACCCTTTTCTATTTGGTGTCCCAGATATTTCACTGATTTCGCACAGAACTGTAGTTTGTCAGGGGCCACTTTATGCCCTTCTCACACAGATGATTTAAGAGGGCAATGGTGTCAACTACACAGTCCCTATGACTTTTAGACGCCAGTAGAAGGTCGTCTATGTACTGCACTAACACAGAGTTCCCAGGTAAGATCAAAGTCTCTAGACATTTTTTCAAGATCTGATTAAAGATAGAGGGGCTCTCTGTATACCCTTGAGGGACCCGGTTCCAACAATACACGTGACCTTCGAAGGCAAATGAGAAAAGAAATTTGCTGTCGGGGTGCAGGGGTATCGAAAAGAATGCATGACATAAATCAATCACAGTGAACCATTCAGCATCCCAAGGAATCTGGTACAATATCACTGCAGGGTTCGGGACAATAGGGCAGCAAGGAACTACAATTTTGTTAACCTTTCTCAGGTCCTGCACTACCCTATACTTGCCACTAGGCTTTTTGATGCCCATAATCGGTGAGTTGCATGGGCTGCTCATCACTTCCTGTATGATGTCTCCTTCTAATAATTTTTGTATTTCCAGAGTGACACCTGCTTTCACTTCAGCATTCATTCGGTAGGGCCTAGTGTTAGGATATACTGCATTGTCCTTGATGGCTATCTGTATGGGGTCCACATCTTTCATCAACCCCACATCTTTTCCAGTGAAATCCCACACCTCTGGCTTTACGGCTTCCTGGAGTTCTTGGGGCAAGTCCTGCAGGGTCAATCTTTTAATTTCTGAGTCAGGTCTAAGTAACAATAATTTATAAATGCCATCTTCATCTGGGGTCTGTATTTCAACACCTTTTGGTGTGCAAAAGATGGTACAGTTCATTTTGCACAGCAAATCACGACCCAGTAGATTCACTGGACTGGTGTCACAGACGACAAATCTATGCATCTGTTTAAAATTTCCAATTGAAATCTCCATTGGTTCGGTAACAGGAGTACTAATCAATTGATTAGATACACCCACTACTTGGATATTTTCTCCCGAGAGGGGTAGGTTTGGAACGTCCACTGTTCTTACAGTAGAACGGGTAGCGCCAGTGTCCAACAGAAAGGTGACATCATTTCCGTCAACCTTTCCTTCAATATATGGTCCAGACTGGTCTACCGGCAAGGAAGCGCCAAGTACGCACTCCTCGTCCTCCCCTCTCAGGCCCCGTCAGTCCTGATCATTACAAAGGAAGGTATCATTTAGCAGATACTGCGAAGTTGCTGTATTTCTGTTCTCCCCGCTTTCCCAAACCTCTATCTCTTCATCTTCTGCCTGTCTTCCCCTGTATACCTGCTTGGGTGCTCGAGGCACCTGGACTGTTTTTACCTGGGGTTGAGTCTTTCTTGGTCTTTCTTTCTGCGTCTGTGGAGTTAAATCAGGAGTTTTTTCATTAGCATCTACTAATTGGGGACACTCGTTTCGCCAGTGTCCAATTTCGCCGCACTGATGGCAGGGAAATTTCTTCATAGCCTCTTCCCTGCTAAATTTGGGCCGGGGCTTTCCTCCACCCCCTCCCCCAGGACTTTTGTTCTCAGCATTCTTAACCATGTTACTCAATTGTTTTTCCTGCTGTTCTGCGAGCTTCACCTGAGCCCACATCACCTTTTCCTTAAGGGCCTTTTTCTTCTCTGCCATCTCGTCCTCGCAGTACTTAGCGTACCGCAGGACCTCATCCATTTTCTTAGTATGCCAACAGATTTTATTATCTTTTATCCACTGACAAATTTCAGGTCTTAAACCATTTACAAACCTGTAAATAAAGTGCGTCATGTCCTTCAAATCGATGTTATCAATACCACTGTATGTTTTAAATACCTGCAATAACCTCTCATAGAAGGAGTGCACTGTCTCGTCCCTTTCCTGAGTTGTTCTATCTATTTTTGTCCAATCAGTTTCTTTTGCGGGCACCTTTTCTTTCAAATGCTGAATTACCTGCTCATATTTTCGCATGACATCCTTTGATGGCTCCCCAGTTTCCTTGTTTCTGGGGTACTCCTCACTGGGCCAGTCTATGGCTATTTTACACTGGGTCCATAAATCTACTGGAACCACAATGTCAAAAAACCCATCCAGATCTTTCCACAGACATTTCTGTACCTTCACGAACCTCTCCACCTGCCTGTACCAGTCAACTGGTTTCTCTCGTAATTTTGGAAAATCGTTCGTGAAGGACACAATATCCTGCCTAGACCAGGGGACATGCACATATTTCCCTCCTGGAACTTCGCGCATGGGGCATAACTGCTCAGGTTTTTCTACCTCCCTTAAAGCAAACTCAGGAGTCACTTGTCGGGAGCGAACCTCTTCCCTCTTTTTCGCCCACCTGCTTCTCCATCTTTCCACATCTCCCCATTTCTGCAGTACCCCCATTAATTCTTTAATCTGCAACTTCTTCCCTGCCACATTCAGGTGTTCTATATCCTTGTCTGAGAAGTCTGCTCTGTACGGTTTCTGTAAGGGCTTGGATTTTGAGATATCTACCCCCATACTAACTGCTGTTTCGGTCAGTTTTTCATGGAGCACTCTGGTGTTCCTTGTAAAGCTTTTACATATGAACGACAACTCTTCTTCAGAGTAGGTATTCAATCGATCCAACCCCACATTTCCTGCCATTAATTCTTCTATTTCGACCCTCAGCTTGTAGAGGTCTAAAGGTTTTGTTTGCGGAGTCTGTTTCTCTAATTCACGACTCCAACTCTCAATTTCATCCGGAGTTACCAGAGAGACATTCCTAGTACCTGTTGCTGTCTCTAATTTAATTTCTTTTGTATTAAAAGGGTTATGCCTCTGCTGTATTCCCTTTCCAGTCTGTTTGTTGGGCAATTCCAAGAACGCAACTTCAGACTCGCACTCACTGGACTGATCATCTATGATGATCGGTTCCTGTCTCGGGGTTGCCATGACTAGGGTCATAACTGGAGTAATCGGATTTCCCTGACCATTTCCGTATAACGGGACCACCGGTCCAATAGTTACTGGAATAGTCAATGCCTCAGGACTGGTATTTAACTGGGAAATTTTCTGAATTATTTCTGTCCTTTGTCTAGCTAGAGCCTCTTGCTCCCTTTCCACTAGTACCCTTCTTAAAGTTGTGTCATGTAATATCTGTGGGGTCAACGGAGGAGTAAAACTCGGGGCAGTAGGATGCGTTTCACTTGGTCCTCCCCCATAATTTGGTTTCGGGAATAAAGTTCCAGTATTAAAGGACCTGCGCTCTTCCCCATATGGAGGTTGAACAAAAGGCAGTCCTGAATTCGATGGTTTCTCTTCGCTTTCATACAAGGGTCTGGGAAAAAAGATTTTCGTACGTGAATATTTTTCTTCCTGGCTCGCGGGCACTTTGGGATATATATCCCTTGTTTCCGTCGGTTCGGGTTTTTCAGGATAGGGCAATACTTGACCACCCCCTCCCAGTCCCAGGGACCTGTCTTCTTCCTTTAGGAAGTGGCGTCGGGGAACATCTCCTACACTGGAAGGTCGGGTTCCCTCATTGTAAGGTGGCGGACTTCTGGTACAGATGTCATCTATTAGTTCATCATCTGATTCCCCCAGGGCCCCCCAATGCTTACATTTTTCAGTACTTTTCTCACCCGCTCCAATGTTATGACATGCCGGCATCATGGGAAACAGACCCTCAACAATCATGCTCTGCCTCCACTGTTTCATCCTTTTGTCCCTGGACTCCTGTTTCTGCCTGGGGTACCACTTGGTCAAACCCTTGTCCATTCGGGGTCTTTCTCTTTCAAAAGCCTCAATCTCCCATTCCTCTAATGCCTCATACTGCGTTAGTCTCGGTCTGGGATGCAATTCGTTCATCCGAGTCCTTAAATTAAATAGGATCCTACCATTGAAAGTACCATCTAACGGGAAAGCCAATACTCCGTCATCTTTTGTGTATTTCACCCAATTCTCCAACCACACACAGGTATTGTACCCTCTGTCAAACATCATGAATGAGGCAGGAGTATTAGGCGATGGGACAAGAACACCTTCCCTAGATTTAATCGGTTTGTCCGTTTTAAAATAATTTTTCACCTTACTTATAAGGGACATTTTTCTCTTTGTTCCGTACATAATATCGTATCTATTAGTCTTCCACTGATCCCTTTCAAACCCTAGGTGCCTTGGATCAGGTCGAGTTCCTGTAGTCTGCGAGTGCCACATACGACTTCTGCGCTAAACTTTGTTTACAAACTACCTCCAATCAGAACGCGCTTCAGAAATTCGTGCAACCAATGGGTGCGCGACACTAAATAAGCTCCGCCAATGGGTGCGCGGCCCCTTCGTGAGACAGTTCCCACGCTCCGGCGCTCACCCCTCCTTTACAATTCCAGCTCCGCTACCCGCCCGCTGCTTCTACCAATCCCAGCGCGGCACAGAGTGACGTCAGAGGCGCTTCGCGACTGACTCCCTCCCTTCACAAGGTAACGGAAACTTTCTTTCTTTTAAAGTGCTCAGTGCTTGGTTATTTTACAACAAATACACATTCGCCACAGTGCTCAAGTGTCTAGACAGAGAAAGAATTGTTTTACTGCAAGTAAACTACTTCCATTTACTTTTCACTCGCTGCGGGCAGATCTCTTCCGCCTACCCTTCACTCTAGCATCGGTGAACCTGTTATTCCCCTAAACTCATCCACTTCTTTCCGGGATATATTCCGAGTTTTAAGGTTTCTCAGCGGACCCCTCTGCTTTCACGCTAGCTCCGAGGAACCTGCTACTCTTCCGATGTGACCCTTACTAGGTTACGCCACTATGGGAATTTTGCCAATGAACCCCGTTACTGTCATTTATTCACACATGTATTCAGAAAACCCTAGTTAGTGCTTCCCGGTTATCCTAACCTGCACCTAACTTTCCTCGAACCTGTGACCTCAGGACAATGGATTCTATTCACCACTTGCCCTTTCAATTCCCCGGGGAGTTCGGACAACATGAAACTAAACGATTGACAAATGCATGGATTAGTACATATAACAATATAAGAACAAGAATAATAAAAATGCAAAAATTCATGAGTTTCAGCAGCGTATTCACAAGAGAATGATCAGGTCTCTTAGAACAGCCGCTCTTCTAGCAGCATCAGTATAATAGCAGCTTCCGACTCAACTAGTCCAACTAATCCCTGCCTTACTCTCAACTAGTCCCTAACCATCCTCTAGCTACCAGAAAACTGATAGAGCGCGCGAGGCCACCCGACCAATAGTTTTCGCCGTTTCCGGCTTCAGGGCCCATATACTTTCAAATCAACCATATACATCGATCGGGTGACTTCACGAGCTCTACCAGGTTGATGTGTGTGTGTTCCCTGCTAATAATTTTCAGTGCACCCGACT
Source organism: Lissotriton helveticus (assembly GCF_964261635.1). Classification (NCBI taxonomy): domain Eukaryota; kingdom Metazoa; phylum Chordata; class Amphibia; order Caudata; family Salamandridae; genus Lissotriton; species Lissotriton helveticus. Next base: position 444,015,532 of record NC_136068.1, read on the forward strand.
TACCATCCACCGATGCGGGTACCTAATGACCACAATGAATCAGGGAGCTAGCTGTAAAGGAAAGGCAGCAAAATGCAAACCCAAACAATAACATTCAAATACTGTTTAAATGACCACGGACAACTGGAAGTTTTAAAATGTTTATCTAAATTCAATATTTTCTTGCAGGAGGTACAGTAAAATAAGGCAATCAATAACCAAGATAACGTAAATTATATAGGCATAAAGAAATAATGACAGGGTAATCATTCAAATGTAATATGAAATGCAGATGGAAAATACTATAAAATCTCAGAAATGTTTAAGCATGGACAGTTTATGCATGAATAACTATGGGAGGGCCTATAAAGAGTAACACGCTTCACTTAAGGTGAATGGGCCTTTGAACAATCTAGGCAATGAAGTTCTAGACCATATCATAAAATTACAGACTGCAATGCAAAATATAATTTCTAACCAGTGAGAAGACATAGGAACAAAACCTTATGGAAAAATATGTAATTGACTTTCAATAGTTGCGGAAAGGCATGGAAAATATAACATATGCAATGATGAACTTTATTAAAGCAAAAGTCAGAAATTCAGAAGGTGCAAGATTTAAAAGAATTTTCAGAGCAATATTTACCTAGAAAGGTGTGGAAACCAAACCCTGGCCACGGGTCAGTTAAGGACAGGAAACCCTCAAGGAAGGATACCCCTCAAAGGACAGCAGGTGCAGAATGGACACCCAGGATAGGACAGGATACCCTCGGAATAGGAATCAGGACAGGACCCTCAGGACAGGACAGCAAACCCTCAGGACAGGACCCTCTTCAGGACAGGACCGGAACCCACAGTTCGGAAGCAACGCCTGCGCTCCACCCGCTCTGCAGCTATCGATCAAGACCCCGATTGGGTCAGCGAACTCCCAGCTAAGTGCTTGCCAGCACTTTAAGGCTCAGTAGAACCTCAGTCTATGGTCAAATTCGGACAGAGTGCTTCGCAGCGCTCTGTATCTTCAGTCACCTATTGAGTGCGTTGGGTCAGTGACAGGTCAGCTAAACCAGACAAGTCGGACGGTTCACTAGGTGAACCCAGGGTAGATATACAGTTTGGGGTCAGTGTACCACCCCCCAATGTTGCAAAGTGTCAGAATCCTTCAATTTGGATTGGTCCTAAGGTAGGATTTGGGTAGCACACCAATCACGACATAGAGTCTCAAGCCTTCATTTGCATAATAGGGTACCGCCTAACTAGATTGGGGTTCTCATGAGAACTGGTGCAGAAATACAATGGCAACTTTAACATTGTTGCTCTGTGAGCACATGTGATTGGTTCAGCCGAGTTTTCGGGTCGTTCTCAGGAGCATCTTGCTCATCACTGCCAACTGGCTGAGTTCCATCATTCAAGGTCTGCTCCGCCTTGGCAGGTCGCGCAGGCGCAGAAGGACCTCCAAAATGGTTCTCGGCACAGACAAACCCCATTCCCCGCGGTACATAAAAAGTAAGCGAAAAACAAATTAATACATAATAATGTCATTATGAAAATACATCACAGGATTTGTACTTTTGACTCATCATCAAGAAATAAAACTATTGCATTAAAATGTTAGCTACATTGACACAGTCACAAGAGCAGTGGCACGAGCAGTACCACATGATAAGCACAGCTATGAATTACGCATGCGCATAACTTTCCCTCCACTTCTGCAGACGCGTCAGGACACGTGAGTGTGGCTGACGCATGCGCAGTAACTAAATACAAGCGGCGGCCATTTTAGGTGACTTGGGTAAATTATTTTAGTAAAACACATGTGCAAGCTTCACTATCTATGTTCAAACTTAACATAAACGTTAGTAAAACATACATTTGTTACCTTATTACACATAAACGAGGTTCTTGACTTCGGCAAGCCGCAAAATATGCGAAGCTTTGCTTCATCACATCTACCCTTTAATCAGCATAGTGACCTGTTGGTCACCTTGGACGTTGAATCCTTATACAGCAACATTCCCCAAAAAGAAGCAATAGACGCAACTATGTGGTTCATAGACACATATCGTATACCATGTTCCAAGCCATTCATCTTTGAATGTCTCTCCTTGGTCCTTAAAGAGAATGTTTTTCAGTTTGGAGAGCATATGTACCAACAACTAGTCATACTCTACTTTCACCCCTGAGGCGGAAGCCGGGGGCTCTTTAGCGCTCTTGCTCTGTTGTTATTGATTACTAATAACCTGCTCTTAAAAATTGTAAATATTTTAATTGACAGCTTTTAATTTGCCTCTACCTTGGTGCGAGAATCGCGTCGCCCAAGGCTGCTCCCTCACCTGCCTAGATCACAGAGCGCCGCTGTTGTCAGGCGCTAGGCACTGACTTCACTTGAGTCGCCATCTTGGGTAGGGGAAGGCGGGCGGTCTAGATGATCGCTTCTCCCGCCCTCCCAGGATACAAAAGGGTGCATCTCCGCTCACGCGTGGTACTAGTCATACTCTACTTTCACCCCTGAGGCGGAAGCCGGGGGCTCTTTAGCGCTCTTGCTCTGTTGTTATTGATTACTAATAACCTGCTCTTAAAAATTGTAAATATTTTAATTGACAGCTTTTAATTTGCCTCTACCTTGGTGCGAGACTCGCGTCGCCCAAGGCTGCTCCCTCACCTGCCTAGATCACAGAGCGCCGCTGTTGTCAGGCGCTAGGCACTGACTTCACTTGAGTCGCCATCTTGGGTAGGGGAAGGCGGGCGGTCTAGATGATCGCTTCTCCCACCCTCCTCCATCCCCTTACAGTGGATAAAAGCAACAGACCCGCCCGTCCGCGACCGGACGGGACCAGGGGCCACCCCCCCTGATCATTTTGGTACAGAAGGCAGCACACCTATACGGTATGACTCCATTCTACTAAAAAATCTAATGCCACCTATGGAGGATATCTGTTGGCACTCAGTTCATCCTAGCACCACTACTGGTACATGTTCCCACTGTAAGTTTGTATTTACCAGTCAGGAGGGCAAAGTGCACACGGCCAAATCCTATAAAATGTTTCTCCTAAACTGCCGCTCACTAACCAAACATGCAACTCAAATGTCACTTCTCCTAGAGGAAACTAGCCCTGATGCAATATTCTTGACAGAGACGTGGCTTAAAGATGTGTCTGATCCGGACATCACCTCCCTTTTGCAACTGGGATACATACTTCAGAGGGTGGATAGACCGGAGGGTAGAGGAGGAGGCGTGGGCATACTCTTCAAAAACCACTATCATTGTAGGACTAGCCCTGCCACAATATCAAACTGTGAGAGTATGTACTTCACTCTGGATTTTTCTCCAACAGCCACATTCTCTGGCGTCCTAGTCTATCGCCCCCCTAATCAAATGGGAGAGTTTTTGGACTCGCTCCAATCCAAAATGGCAGAGTCAGTGGTCAGTAGACCCTACATTTCCTTACTAGGAGACATCAATATTCATCTAGATGACCCTAACAATTTAACGGCCAAGTCGTTTCTGGATAGTCTGGCGGCTCTCCAGATTACACAGAAGGGCTTTGAACCCACACACGAAAAAGGCCATCTTCTAGATGGGGTCTTTAGTAACGACCACAGACTCAAGGTAGGGATTCCCCTGCCCCTCACATGGACGGACCACTACCTGATACCTATACAGTGGCTGCCAGCTACATCGTCCCAGGCTCTCTAACGCGTCGTTCGTCATGGGAGAGACTGGACTAAAATATCCACGGATCAATGGATTAATTCTCTCTCTTCCACTCCTTCCCAAACTGAGACAGATCCTGCGTCACAGTATGATAACTATACTAACTGGATGTGTACAGCCCTAGACGATGTTGCACCTATAAAAATTCTTAAAGAAAAGACTAAATCGAGGCTTTCACCATGGTACACTCCCCATCTCAAAGAATTAAAAAGAGTGTGTAGGAAGCTTGAGAGAAATTGGAGGGATTCCCGTAGCAGTATAGATAAAACTATTCATCATGAAGCTATCAAAAATTACAAAACTGAAATCAGATGTACTAAAGCTTCGTACTTCGAAGAAAAAATTACCACTGCCTCCAACTCACCTAGAGAAATTTTCCAGATAGCAAAATCTCTAATCGACACCCCCCCCGATTCCCATTGACCCCAGCAAAGCTCAGGCTCGCTGTGATAGTCAGGCTGAATATTTTCATAAGAAAATACAGGACATTGCCTCCGCTTTTGATCCACCTAAACTGGCCCAGGACGGAGGAACTTTTCCTCTACACACTCCGACCCACAAATTGGATGAGTTCCCTTTGCTAAAAGATGATTCCCTTGATGCCCTCATGCGGAAAATTAAATCTGGATCTCCCACTGATCCTGCCCCCCCTTGTCAATTAATAAAGATTAAGGATACCATTAAACCTGTTATCCTTAATATTTTAAACACCTCCATTATTACAGGTTCAGTGCCTACTGCCTGGAAGCGTGCCCAAGTCAGAGCACTATTGAAAAAACCAACCTTGGACCCTGAAAATATGGCCAACTATCGACCCATTTCATTACTTCCATGGGTCAGCAAACTATTAGAGAAACACATTAATGCCTCCATTACTCAATTCTTGGAAAATAACCACTTGCTTCATGACTCTCAAGCAGGTTTCCGTCCCAAACTGGGAACTGAGGCTGCTCTTTTGGCAGTAACTGAGCTGGCCAGGAAAGAGATGGATCAAGGCGGCACTACAGCAATTATGCTGCTTGACCTTAGTGCCGCCTTCGACACTGTTAATACCAGCATCCTTCTCCACCGCCTTGGCCAAATAGGAATCTCAGGGAAGGCCATGGACTGGCTTCAGTCTTTTCTGGAGAATCGCTCCTTTGAGGTTGCAGAGGGCAATACCCACTCAAAAATTTGGCCCCTAGATCAAGGGGTGCCTCAGGGCTCTGCCCTGAGCCCCACCCTTTTTAATATTTATATGCAACCTCTTGCTGACATGGTGTATTCATTCGGCATAGACATAGTGACCTATGCCGATGATACACAACTAGTTGTGTCCATGAACCAATCCGATCCCTCCCGTTCGAATCTTAGCAACTGCCTGGTAGCAGTTGCACAATGGATGGCTGCCTCGCATTTGAAATTAAATGGCGAGAAAACAGAGCTCATGATTTTAGGTAATCCAACTATCCCTAGTCCTCTGATGGACTGGCCCCCTTGAATGGGCCCTCCGCCCCAACCAAAGCCCTATATAAAAAGTTTGGGCATTTGGCTAGATGCAAACCTAAGCTTCACCCAGCAAGCAACCATTCTGTCTGCTACCTGTTTTGGCCTTATGCGAATGCTCAGGAAAGTGCTACCACTTCTCCCTGCCCAAGCCCGAAGAATAATGGTACAAGCCATTATCCTGTCCCATTTGGACTATGGGAACTCCTTATATTTGGGGGCACCTGCCTCCACAATAAGGAAGTTTCAGGTGACCCAAAACGCTGCAGCCCGCCTTTTATTGGGCCTCAGTCAGCGGGAATCAGGAACAGCGACTTTGAGGAAACTGCATTGGCTTCCCGTTAAGGCTAGAATAATGTTCAAATCTATGTGCATTATGCACAAAGCCATGAGGAAGACTGCACCAACGATGATTTGTGCCTTAGCAACTCCCTACCTCCCCCATAGAGCCCTACGTTCTAGCACTGCTTTCCTGGCCACCGTCAATAAAATCAGACGCACCAGATGGGGTGGGCGTTCCTTTTCTTGGAATGCCGCAAAAGCCTGGAATTCCCTGCCCACTACCCTCCGCAGTGAACCTGACCTTCTGAAATTTCGGAAGGAACTAAAAACTTTTCTTTTTATCTAAAAAGCCTGTTTATACTGTTTCTGTTCAGTTTTCTTTAGTCTGACTTTACACATCGCTACGAGGCCTTTGGGTTGTTTGCGCTTAATAAAACACAATTAATAATAATAATAATAATAACAAACAAAGGGCGTGAGCATGGGGGCAGCCATGGCTCCGTCCATAGCAAATATATACATGGCCCTCTTTGAATCTATACATATATACAATGAAATGGCCCCATTCTCTGAGTCTGTTTCCCATTGGTACCGGTATATTGATGATATTTTTTTCATCTGGACCAATGGGGAACAGACTCTACAAGAATTCCTGAACTGGCTCAACCTTGCTGACACCAATCTTCACTTCACTGCCCACATTAATACAACGCAAGTGGAGTTTTTGGACATTTACATTCAAAATGAATCAAATTCGCTTGAGGTGGACCTGTATACAAAGCCGACAGCAAGGAACACCTTGCTTCATTTTTCCAGCTACCACCCAAGAACTCAGAAAGATGGCATCCCCTTTTCGCAGTTCCTTAGAATCAGAAGAAACTGCACAAATCTAAAGGATTATGATACCTAATCAGTTACAATGAAACGGAAATTAATTTCTTGAACAAGGCTATCCCCACCGCCTTGTAAGAGAAGCATATAAAAGAGCGCGGTTCTATGACCGAGATGCCCTACTTAAACCCCAAAAAAAGCAAGAAGAACCAAAATTGGTCTGCATTACAAAGCACTCTACGCTAGATGCCTCTGTCAGACAATTCATTAATTCTAATTGGCACCTTTTAAATGTGGATTCATCTCAAACCAAACTAAGCAAACCCATGTTTGCACATCGTCGTAATAAGAATTTAAAAGATCTTGTAGTCCGCTCACGTTACACTGCAGCGACTACCAAAACCCCATTCATACAAAAATCAATATATGGCATTAACCAAGTTAGGGGAACCTCCCGATGTGGTTCCTGTCAATCTTGTGACGGCATCATACCAGGAGAGTCATTCACCTTCAACCAATTCAATATTCAAGCAAAAGAACTATGGACGTGTAATACACGTAACATAGTATATCTGATTATATGCCCATGCAATTTGGGCTATGTGGGAGAGACCTTACGTCCAATAAAAACACGTCTCACAGAACATAGGTCCGCCATAAAAATACGTAAATTGACAGCTCCGCTAGTCAACCACTTTTCTGAATTTAAACACTTTCCGTCTGATATCAGATGGCGCATCCTTGAAAAGATCCATACGCCAAACAACAACGGTGGCGATAAAATCAGAAAGAAAAAAGAAGTATTTTGGATTTTTTCCTTGGGAACATTCACCCAGGGTTTAAATAATGAATTACTCTGGGAGAACGCTATCCTGTAAAACCAAAAGATGACAGAAAGCCCCCCACAAATCAAGTCCATATCTGCAACACTATACTTAATGACCCATTATTATGTCTTCCCCAATGCACCAAACCGATGTTCTTTTTGACCTTCCCTCGTGAATTATGTAAGTACGTCATTTTCCAACATCTACCTGCTAATCACATTCATTTATAACTATATTGTCCCTACACAGAAATAGATAACACACCCCTGGTAGATGTAATCAACAACACTTATCAACACCGTGCGAACTCGTCCGAAACAAAAAATAGAGATTTTTCAGGCATATACCTTTAAAAGGAGGTTATGCAAATGACAACTACCAATGGTAGAGCTCAGTATATAAACCAATCTGGGTAACTGAGCCAAAATTCCTTCCATTGAACTTCGAGACGTTAGACCACGCTACACGGCACGCCACTATTTCGGCTAACGCAGGAAAGAAGCCAAATAGAAACTCCCGCTATTGACAACACTTTATCCGTCACACTTTTCGCATCACTCATTTTTCTGTACGGCTATTTTTATCTTAGATAACCGGTAATCTGCAACTGTGCAAATATCTATCGGCTGTACAACCACATGACACCGGCATGCCCGTACCTTACTAAATACAGGTAAGAAACAAAAAAGGTACTTTAGTTCATTATAATAACTACCTCGTCCCGTACTTCAAAATGCTTATCGTACACGCTGTTGCTTATCCCCTAGATAGCCGGTTATTTGACCACGATAAAATCACAGTTATCTGAGCAATCACGCTACTCCGACACGCCCTGATTCAGTTGAATAAAGGTAAGAAACCCCAAGACATCGCTTCTTCCATTAACCATTTCGTAAATGCCTTTTGTAATGCCGACTCTCATGCACGGCTATTTCCGATTCCAGACAGCCGCTATTTTGAGCCTGATTACATCCTACTTGGCTGTGAAGACACGCGGTTTAACGGGGGATCGTTTTCCATTTTTTAGCATTACTCATTCATCATATCTGTTAAACACAAGTAAGAAGTGTGAGAGGAAATAACCACCTGTATCCCTATGAACAACCAAAATAATGTATCGACATACAGCTAACACTTACCATAAATTTATTATTCTTTAAGACAGTGGATACCCCGAATCTACATAGACCGTGCCCTTACAGAATAATTTTACCGTCTTGATATATCACAGATCCTGAAATACAGGTAATTAGCAATAGAGATAGCACTTGATAACCTCTGTGACAACCTAAATAATTAATCGATATCTTGCCCCATTCTTATGGCCACCTGTATTTTTATTAACAGCTGGTTTTACGCATTCAGGCATATTCTTCGCACCCGAAACGCTACAACAAGGGCCCTGACCGTAACAACCACGCCGTTCAAGTTTAACACAAAGATCTTAAAACAGGTAATAAAACGCGCAGATACATTGCCACATTGTAAATAATCCGATAAATATTTTTCTAAGCAATCTTTCAACTAGGGAATAAAAAGTCTCGACTCCATCAAGTGTAGGACCTCTCCCTTCCCCTTACAATACCAGTAAATATGTTAAAACCAGCACTTTAGTAGCTTAAAACCTGCAAGGAACAATATAAACACCAGTCTTCTTTTCCCTCTGTTCATGATCTATGCATTCCCTTTTCTATGCCTTTCCTTTGAAAACCTTAATGTGATGTAATATGAAATGTCAATATATCTGTTCCAATCAATCATTGTGACTGTAACTATGCCTTCGTTAGTATCTTTCTGTATGTTTAATGAATTAATTTTAAGCGGTATATCATGAAACTCCATCTACTTACTGGCCCAGATACTCTAGCAAACTGTATTTATCATTGTAAATTGTTTAGCATAAAGACAGATTTTTAAATATTGTTTATTTATTTTCAGTATCATGATGGTAGTGTCCTGAGGAAGACACCTTCAACGTGTCGAAACGCGTAGACCGTTAAACCATCCCTCCACTATATCACCTTACTGTATAAACACTATATATTCATCAATATAATTTGTTTTATCATGTTTTATCAATATGTCAATGATTTAATTCATGACACTTTTTATGAAATATATTAAAATGTACTTTTCATGCTAAACTTAGTGTTTCATTATTAATTTCGTTCTGTTTGCTAATTGAATTGTGCCAGTCCTTGTTTTGTTTGCCCGGGTACGTTATTTCACATATATTATTTGCCCTGACCCAGGAACTTTATCCAAATCAGGGGGTCCTTGTTACTCTACATATTGATACCCACGGTGCATCCGTGTGGGACCTATTCGCTTGTTTTATTTAAAGTACCGCTTTAAACTGTTCTGTATTTGTACATTGTCCACCTCTCAATATACTCTTTGTAAACTCTGTTCTAACCTTTTCTCCATCTGATTCTTCTCTAGATACTGGTGTTTTGTTAATATCATTCCATAATGGCCCAAATGCAGACATTCGGTTTCTCCGATGAAGACTTCGCCACACTAGTAGGCACCAGTACGCCTTCAAGTCATAGCTTCACGCCAAATACTCAAAACAACAGCGAGATAGGCAAACTTTCCAACCTAAAGAAAAAACTAATAAGGATAGAAGCCCACGGGGAATTCATGCTCAACTATCTGAAAGCCGGCATAATCCCATTGGGACTAAGAGTCAGGAACATCCCCGGCCTCTTTGTAGATGTGAAAACATTCCTACACAAATGGAGCATGATAGCCAGCAGATGCTCCCGGGACCTTATGATTTTAATCATAGCCACATCTAAAGAACTAGCTTCAGATTTAAAAAAAGAAATAGAAGATCTAGAAGATAAAATAAAGAAATCATCTATAATAGAGGAGGCAGATAAACAACTAGATATTCTAAAGAAGGACATCCTGTCCTTTACGGAATACCTAACAAAAAGAAAAAATGAGAAATTCATAAAGGATAAGAGATTCTATTCCCTAGAGCGAGCTTATCCTTACCTTGGAGAGAATTTTTACCAAACAGATTACCATCAAGGAGAAACCAACTATAATCCCCAAAAAAGTAACACTTTCTCAGACTCCTCAGATCCTGATTCAGATGGAGATAGCAACTCCAATTATCATGAGCAAGGCCCGTATAACCCCCATAATGGACGCAGAAACACACGCCAGCCTTTTTTAGGCTACCGCGGTGCCAGACGGGGACGACAGAGAGTAAGATTTCAGTCACAATCGAGAGGCCACTATCAAACCCATCAGTATCCCCAGGAACCTCAACACTATCTAGAGACACGCAACAAACAATACCAAAGACAATGGATGTAATACCCATTTTTAACCTTTCAACACATAATTTAGATACTGCAGACATGTCTCTCTTAACGAAAGGATTAACATTTGTTCCCCATTCGAATGTAGACCTATTTGAACTACATCGAGATATCCACTCTTTTTTCCGCAAAATAAGATTGAAAAAGTTCTTTTTGAATAAGGAAGAAACCGATCAAGATACTAGAGTAAACAACATAGTAGCCTTACCATCCACCTTTACCCCTTCCCTGGACCAAGTAGGCCCAGAAATGGCAATATTTTAAAAAGTGGTCTTAAACAGACTGGAACAAGCTCTACGGTTTGTACCTAAACCTAGATACAACATCTCTAAAGAAGAACACATATCTCTAAACAATCTGAAAAATAATAAATCTATCGTCATTAAGAGCAGTGACAAAGGAGGAGGTATAGTCCTTATGGACTCTACAAACTATGAGACTAACATGCTGAAAATGTTAAATGACCCTTCGTTCTATAAAAAAATTACAATTAACCCTACAGAGAGAGTAGTCAAAACAATTCAAAAGATAACCACCAGGGCTCTAGATACAGGAGTGATCAATAAAAAAGAATATGACTTTTTAAATGAATCAGAAAAAAAGATATCCTGTATCTACGGGGTACCGAAAATACACAAGAACCAACAGGACCCCCCTTATCGCCCAATAGTATCAACAATAGGCACCCCTACTGAAGCCATCTCTAAATACTTAGACAATATCTTGAGACCCTTCATCCCATTAACACCATCTTACATTAAGGACACAGGGTCCATCATTGCAAAGGTCAACATCTACCCTTTAATCAGCATAGTGACCTGTTGGTCACCTTGGACGTTGAATCCTTATACAGCAACATTCCCCAAAAAGAAGCAATAGACGCAACTATGTGGTTTGTTTTTCAGTTTGGAGAGCATATGTACCAACAAACAAAGGGCGTGAGCATGGGGGCAGCCATGGCTCCGTCCATAGCAAATATATACATGGCCCTCTTTGAATCTATACATATATACAATGAAAGGGCCCCATTCTCTGAGTCTGTTTCCCATTGGTACCGGTATATTGATGATATTTTTTTCATCTGGACCAATGGGGAACAGACTCTACAAGAATTCCTGAACTGGCTCAACCTTGCTGACATCAATCTTCACTTCACTGCCCACATTAATACAACGCAAGTGGAGTTTTTGGACATTTACATTCCAAATGAATCAAATTCGCTTGAAGTGGACCTGTATACAAAGCCGACAGCAAGGAACACCTTGCTTCATTTTTCCAGCTACCACCCAAGAACTCAGAAAGATGGCATCCCCTTTTCGCAGTTCCTTAGAATCAGAAGAAACTGCACAAATCTAAAGGATTATGATACCCAATCAGTTACAATGAAACGGAAATTTCTTGAATGAGGCTATCCCCACTGCCTTGTAAGAGAAGCATATAAAAGAGCGCGGTTCTATGACCGAGATGCCCTACTTAAACCCCAAAAAAAGCAAGAAGAACCAAAATTGGTCTGCATCACAATGCACTCTACGCTAGATGCCTCTGTCAGACAAATCATTAATTCTAATTGGCACCTTTTAAATGTGGATTCATCTCAAACCAAACTAAGCAATCCCATGTTTGCATATCGTCGTAATAAGAATTTAAAAGATCTTGTAGTCCGCTCACGTTACACTGCAGCGACTACCAAAACCCCATTCATACAAAAATCAATATATGGCATTAACCAAGTTAGGGGCACCTCCCGATGTGGTTCCTGTCAATCTTGTGACGGCATCATACCAGGAGAGTCATTCACCTTCAACCAATTCAATATTAAAGCAAAAGAACTATGGACGTGTAATACACGTAAATTGGGCTATGTGGGAGAGACCTCACGTCCAATAAAAACACATCTCACAGAACATAGGTCCGCCATAAAAATATGTAAATTGAGAGCTCCGCTAGTCAACCCCTTTTCTGAATTCAAACACTCTCCGTCTGATATCAGATGGCGCATCCTTGAAAAGATCCATACGCCAAACAACAACGGTGGCGATAAAATCAGAAAGAAAAAAGAAGTATTTTGGATTTTTTCCTTGGGAACATTCACCCAGGGTTTAAATAATGAATTACCATGGGAGAACGCTATCCTGTAAAACCAAAAGATGACAGAAAGCCCCCCACAAATCAAGTCCATATCTGCAACACTATACTTAATGACCCATTATTATGTCTTCCCCAATGCACCAAACCGATGTTCTTTTTGACCTTCCCTCGTGAATTATGTAAGTACGTCATTTTCCAACATCTACCTGCTAATCACATTCATTTATAACTATATTGTCCCTACACAGAAATAGATAACACACCCCTGGTAGATGTAATCAACAACACTTATCAACACCGTGCGAACTCGTCCAAAACAAAAAAGAGATATTTTTCAGGCATATACCTTTAAAAGGAGGTTATGCAAATGACAACTTCCAATGGTAGAGCTCAGTATATAAACCAATCTGGGCAACTGAGCCAAAATTCCTTCCATTGAACTTCGAGACGTTAGACCACGCTACACGGCACGCCACTATTTCGGCTAATGCAGGTAAGAAGCCAAATAGAAACTCCCACTATTGACAACACTTTATCCGTCACACTTTTCGCATCACTCATTTTTCTGTACGGCTATTTTGATCTTAGATAACCGGTAATCTGAAACCGTGCAAATATCTATCGGCTGTACAACCACATGACACCGGCATGCCCGTACCTTACTAAACACAGGTAAGAAACAAAAAAGGTACTTTAGTTCATTATAATAACTACCCCGTCCCGTACTTCAAAATGCTTATCGTACACGCTGTTGCTTATCCTCTAGATAGCCGGTTATTTGACCACGATAAAACCACAGTTATCTGAGCAATCACCCTACTCCGACACGCCCTGATTCAGTTGAATAAAGGTAAGAAACCCCAAGACATCGCGTCTTCCATTAACCATTTCGTAAATGCCTTTTGTAATGCCGACTCTCATGCACGGCTATTTCCGATTCCAGACAGCCGCTATTTTGAGCCTGATTACATCCTACTTGGCTGTGAAGACACGCGGTTTAACGGGGGATCGTTTTCCATTTTTTAGCATTACTCATTCATCATACCTTTTAAACACAGGTAAGAAGTGGAAATAACCACCTGTATCCCTATGAACAACCAAAATAATGTATCGATATACAGCTAACACTTACCATAAATGTATTATTCTTTAAGACAGGGGTTACCCCAAATCTACATAGACCGTGCCCTTACAGAATAATTTTACCGTCTTGATATATCACAGATCCTGAAATACAGGTAATTAGCAATAGAGATAGCACTTGATAACCTCTGTGACAACCTAAATAATTAATCGATATCTTGCCACATTCTTATGGCCACCTGTATTTTTATTAACAGCTGGTTTTACGCATTCAGGCATATTCTTCGCACCCGAAACGCTACAACAAGGGCCCTGACCGTAACAACCACGCCGTTCAAGTTTAACATAAAGATCTTAAAACAGGTAATAAAACGCGCAGATACATTGCCACATTGTAAATAATCCGATAAATATTTTTCTAAGCAATCTTTCAACTAGGGAATAAAAAGTCTCGACTCCATCAAGTGTAGGACCTCTCCCTTCCCCTTACAATACCAGTAAATATGTTAAAACCAGCACTTTAGTAGCTTAAAACCTGCAAGGAACAATATAAACACCAGTCTTCTTTTCCCTGTGTTCATGATCTGTGCATTCCCTTTTCTATGCCTTTCCTTTGAAAACCTTAATGTGATGTAATATGAAATGTCAATATATCTGTTCCAATCATTGTGACTGTAACTATGCCTTCGTTAGTATCTTTCTGTATGTTTAATGAATTAATGTTAAGCGGTATATCATGAAACTCCATCTACTTACTGGCCCAGATACTCTAGCAAACTGTATTTATCATTGTAAATTGTTTAGCATAAAGACAGATTTTTAAATATTGTTTATTTATTTTCAGTATCATGATGGTAGTGTCCTGAGGAAGACACCTTCAACGTGTCGAAACGCGTAGACAGGAAACCATCCCTCCACTATATCACCTTACTGTATAAACACTATATATTCATCAATATAATTTGTTTTATCATGTTTTATCAATATGTCAATGATTTAATTCATGACACTTTTTATGAAATATATTAAAATGTACTTTTCATGCTAAACTTAGTGTTTCATTATTAATTTCGTTCTGTTTGCTAATTGAATTGTGCCAGTCCTTGTTTTGTTTGCCTGGGTACGTTATTTCACATATATTATTTGCCCTGACCCAGGAACTTTATCCAAATCAGGGGGTCCTTGTTACTCTACATATGCATCTGACTATACAAACATGGCAAAGCAGGAAGCAACTCCAGTGATCTCCAAAAATCTGGATGAAATACCAACTATTGACAGAACTGCCTCTGGCTATTTTATCAACTTCGATAACTTTTCTGAGGATCCCAGTGAACCAGAAAAAACACCAGCAAATAAAGATTTTAAAGAAAAAATAACAGAACTCTTTCATCAACTTGAGAAAACATATCTGGTTTCGCCATGGGTTGAATTTTGGATAGGATTAGGTGTACTTTTTCTGCTACTATGGCTCATTCTTGTTTTGAGTTTGGGACAAATGATAGATGGCAAATACAGTACAATGGACACAGCAAGTAAGAACATCAACTTGCTCCTGCAACCTTACACGTCATCTCATATTGAGCGAAGATACCTGTCATCAGTAAACATCACAGCCGTTCCTGTACCTGGTGGTATAGCATGGGGCACAACTGATTATGACATTTATGGCCCGGTGGAACTGCTGAAAATTCTACACCAGTTCAAGGTTTCTTTAAGTGATTTTGTTTCATCAAGCACTTTTCCTGATGATTGGGACTTTGAAACTGTTAATAATATGATGTCAGACTTAGAAATGTCAGCAAAATTTCAAAAACATGAGCACCTAGAAGGTTCAACAAGTTATGAAGAACTGTATTGGTATAATCATTTTGGTCACCATTATTTGCACAAATCTGTAAATCCTAGAAATGTTTTTACTTACAATCAATGGGAACATTGTCCAACGATGCCAAAAGGCAGCTCTAAAACATTTTATGACAAATTTCCATACTTTACAGGTTTTAATGTCACAAACCCAGAAACGTTTTATTTAAAAAATGTGAATAAGACAGGAATGAAAAACATGTTGATCAATACTAAACACATTTATTCTGCAAACTTTTATGCTCAGCTGCCTATATTAGGGTACAACTTTTGGAGAGACAACATTGAGACAAAAACTGTCTGTGGCACAAAAGAATAGCAGGTGCAGGGTTTAGAAGCCTTGTTCAGAGCCTACATTTACCAGAACAAATCATATTTTTGAATGACACCATTCAACAAACATCTTATCTTGGCTTAGCTAAGATAAAAGATTTAAACAAACAGTCCATACCTAAACCCACACCTGACAATAATAACACTGCAGATGAGGAGGGAGACGTAAAACACAACAGAACCAATCCTGATTGGAAACAATGGTTAATCTGGCCCATAGACACAAATACCTGTCATTATAGATTCATGAACAAAACAGAAGGGTTCAAAATGAATAGGCCAGATCCAAGATACTCCCAGAGACAACATTCAGGGATAGTCACCACATACAGTGTAGGAAAACTATGCCTTGATTGGCAACAAAAATCCAAACTTCCAGAAATTAAACAACAATTGACTTTACTTAATGAAGACGTTGACTTACGAAACTTCTTACTTAGGCCTCATAAACAACGTCAAAAACGTTTCATATACGCCGGTATATACGCAGCTTACAATGAAGCTTGGAAAATAACACAAATGGAAACTGCAGAAAAAATACGAGAAATTGATCGTATAAATTTAGAGAAAGCACTCTCTGTAGTGGACAATGGGTTAACGACTCGGTCCTCCAGAATTTATTCTTTGGACATCATTGTATCATCTGCCATTGACATAATAGAACAGGATTTGCTGATGTTACAACATGGCCAGTCTCAATTGCGTTCTATATTGCTACTAGGCTGGACATTACAAAATCTCCATTCAAGCTATGTGCCGTGGCGTCTAATCAATACCACGTCATTGTTTACTGTCTTTAACCTTACAGACAAACAAATCTCTCTGGCACAAAGAGGAGCAGACTATACGGTGCTGAGCATTGAAAAACTGGAAAGATTACCATTGACAGTTTCTGAGAAACCAGTCGTTGAATGGATAATACATGGCACCATCACAATACCAGTAACGATTCTCCAATTTCAGTATTGTCTACAGCATGTACCAGCAGGCCTGTATGAAAGGTTGGGTAAAAGATACATAAAGTCAACCTGGAATTTACCATACACACACAAATGTTGGAGTGGGGAAAAGGAGGTATTTCTTAGTACAAAAAATTGTAAAAACTCACTAAGGGGTACACTTTTATGTGAAGGTATTAATTTACATGGAGCCTGCAAAGGTTCTTTAAATAACCTTTCTTGCCACTTGCACGGTACTCCAGCGGCCGTGATAGACCCATTTTCAGGCAGCTTTCCAATGGGAGCTACGTTATGCTCAACGATCACAGCTGTTGTGGCATGTTGCCAGGAAAAGCCTATCTGGTTAGTGTGTCGGCCAGGGTCACTTGTTGTATGCAAGTATAGTATCCAAAAAGTAATACAGACAGGGAGACGGCGTTATAGCCTTCACTGAATATCTCTTCTATACAAATTGATACTTTAAGCAGAATGAAAGCCATACTTTTACAAAAAACTGTGCCACTGACCTCGTCTAGAGAAACGTGTGATCTGCAAGTTGCAAGGACTTCTGCAGAGATACATGCCTTATTATCAACAAACTGCCCAGTACATTTCGCAGAAATGTTAGGTCAAATCTTAAACATGTCTGATACCAGTGGCATCGCACATGTATTTAAGACGATGTTTTCAGGACTGTTAACACCATTCGAAGCAGTCCTCGGCATTTTTCCAAATTTCGTGCACTCTGTGTTCGGTGGTCTGCCTCTACTTTTGAGACTCGTAGCAGGAATTCTATTTTTGTTTCTTCTGCTACGATATGGCAAGTCCAGTCACCTACGATTCCCAGATTACAATGGAACGGGCTCTCCTGTCCATGTGGTATTGTGACAGAATTACACAGATTCTTGACTTGGCTCGTTTACAAAATCTGTATACCACTTGGTTCCTTTCATTCAGACCAATCTGTCAAGATTGCATCTTACCTGTTCTACGATGCCTGCTTTGCGGAGAAGAATGCATGTTAGACATCTGTCTTACACTTCCATCAGCACTGCCAACGGATGTTGATGCCTTGCTAGGTCCGGTAACGACTCATGCATCGTGTTGCCCCCAACGGCTGCCAATCCTGATGACGACATTCATTGAGATCGCCCCAGCGAATCCAGCTATTGGTGAGGCACGTGAAACAACAGGCACACAGGTACCATCTACATCAAACATTGCTAATGCGAATGACTCTGATGGCGATGCTTCACATCTATGCACATTTGATCTACTTGATGAAGTAGTTCCACTTTCACCAACTGTGGTAGATGGTTTCTTTGCCAGCTTAGATGATTTGATGTTTTCTCCCGCCACCGAGAATAACTTTTGAAAGTGCACACAGCGTTCCATGAACTCTGAAATTCAGCCTGCGGTTTTTCAAAACAAACCCTCTAACTTGGGAACTCTATGTTTCTACAATCTACATTTGAACATTTTTCTCTCCATCCCAGAATATAACTTTTTTCACTTGGCACATAGTAATCTGCTTGAAGTAGAACTATTCTTAGAGAACAAGAAATTCATTTGATATTTCCTATAGACAATATTTGGCATTTTTATATACTATGCTATGGAATGGTCGACTTTTTTCTTCTGTAAATTTAGAGCCATTTCATAAATGTCATTTCATAAATCGTTTAGATAGCATTCTTTAATGACAGCTATTGCTTATATATCATCATCATCATCAATTTATTGTGTGATTAATTAAAATCATTACAATATTTATCAACAATATAAACTGTGCAACAACAAATTTAAAATACAGTTAAAAGTGAAATAGAGTCTAGTTATTGTGTATCAAAAATGGTTTCTGTTCTCGATTTACTTGTTAAAAATGCGACCAAGGACCGTTTGTTTCAATATTATCTTTTGGATTCTCATTGTGTCTGTTCCTTTTCTAGTATCTCCTTTGTTGCCTTAGCCATAAATTTCATTCCCCGACATGAAAGGATGGATGAGACTCCACTTAGCCAGCATATAACAGCCTGCCTGCAGGTGCGGATTTTGAGTGTGTTGAAGATTGCCCGAAGATATCTTCTTCTTAGGACCTGCAACACAGGACATACACATAGTATGTGTGACACTGTTTCGTTCTTGTAACCGCACAGTCTACAGTTAGCACTTTCTTTTTTTTTTTTTTTTACATTTTTTTTATTGCAGGAAAAAGAAAACAACATCACATAGCATACAAATTTCAGAGGCAAAAATATCCAAACATAAAATTTAGCCGTTAAATAGATTGTTGAATAAATACAGAGGGTGACAATGTACGTTCCCGAAAAATAAATCATTTTAGTTGCTGCCGGTACATATAAATCAAATGAAAGTATCCCAAATTTTTTGCCTTGCTTTCAATGCCTTAGTACCCCTTAATTTGGCCAATGAAAGTTCCATCGTGTGTATTTCATTGATAAGATTCCACCACTCCATAATATTGGGTGGTTCCTTAGAGATCCAAGTCCGTGCAATAACCAACCTAGCACAAGCAATAGCAATAGAAATCAGGTCTTTATGTTTGAGATTAGTATCTTGTATATCTAGCAATACTAAATGTGCTGAAAGTGTTGGAAATACAATTTGTCTACTGTTTAGAGCCGCGGTTAATTCTTTCCAAAATGCTGTACGTTCCGGGCATTGATAGAGCATGTGTTCTACACCAGCGGCTTCTAGGTTGCATTTGGGACATTTAGTTCGCTCGCTAAGACCATTTCCCGAGGTCCAACTAGCAATTCTTTGTGGTGTATAGTATATTTGAGTCACCGTTCTATATAGTTGAAGCCTTAAGCTTGTCGATTGGACCACTCGGTTTATTTGTCTAAGCGAGCCTGCAATCTGGCTAGGGTTGATGTTCACACCTAGTCGGTTAGTCCATTTTTCGGCCAAGTTTTCACAGTCTCCTTGCTTGTGGCTACCTAAGTAAGCATAGCTCTTACTAATAAGTGATTTAGTATGTTTCGAGTAGAGATATTTTAAGGTATCTGAGTTTTCTATTTTCTCAATTTTCATTTTATTAACCAAAAAATCTTTCATCTGAATGTATTTAAAATACATAGTATTTCTAATTTTGTAAATTAATGTTAGTGCATTAAAACTCAAAAAAACATCCGAGCCAAATAAGTCACCTAGAATACTTATACCATGCTCCAGCCACAAGGCTGCCGCGCCATCGGAAAAGAAGCCTGGTAGCCCTGGATTCCCCCAAATCTGCAACTCCGCATTAAAGAAGGGTATCTTGCCAAAAATCGTTATTTGGTCCCAGATTCTTTTAATATGTCTCGCGGTCTTAAACTTGACTCTCTTGAAATAGTTGGGGTCATGCACATGGTACAAAAACTGATTACTATCTTGTCCCAACATACATTGATGGAAAAATAAGGAGCATCATTGGTTATTAAGCTACGTATGCATTGATAAAAAGTTGCAAAAAAGTATATTTTAAAATCCGGGAAGTTTAAACCCCCTTTTTCAATTGGAAGTTTCAAACAAGCCAAGCTTTTTTATAGCTCCAGATATAGCTGCTACATATACTATCTATTTTTTTAATATATATGTTGTTGAGTTGTAAAGGGATAGATCTAAATAAGTACAGCAATTTTGGTACAATCTTCATCTTTATTAAATTTATTCGTCCTACCAGGCTCAAAGGTATCTTGTGCCAGTTTTTTAAAGATGTAGTTATTTCCTTAAGTAAGGGGTCATAGTTCAAAGCTACAATTTTTTCTGTTTCTGCTGCAAGCTTAACTCCCAAATAGGTAGCATTAGTGCAGAGTCCCGATATCGGTTGAACAGGTTTGTAGTTGGCAATTACTTGGGTTTTATTAACATTTAGTTTATACCCCGATATCTCTCCGCATTTACTAGCTTCTTTGATTATCTCAGGGAGTGCCAAAACTAAATCTGTAGTGAATATAGCTATATCGTCAGCAAAAGCGGTTATTTTCAAACTCTTGCCCCCATGACGTATTGGTATTATATTATCTTGAACAGACAATGCATTTAAAAATGGCTCCAGTGCTAGAGCGAAGAGCAGGGGTGATAAAGGGCACCCTTGCCTTGTCCCCCTTTTAACTGCAAAGTTAGCTGAATTGGCTCCAGCATAGCTGACTATTGCCATTGGTAGTTCATACAAAGATCGAACCCATCTGTGATATTGTCCCTGTATGCCGAATGCTCTCAACGCCGCCCACATATACTCCCACCCCACTCGGTCGAACGCTTTCTCCGCGTCCAGCATAACCATTCCGAGTGGGGTGAGAGTAGTCGAGGCTACATCAAATGCAGTCACAGCAGTATTAATGTGAGAAGTGGTGTCTCTCCCCACCACAAACCCATGCTGTTGGCAATTCACTAAATCGGGCATAATAGGGGCAAGGCGATTAGCCAGAATTTGGCAAAGACCTTGGCTTCGGTATTTATTAATGAGATGGGCCTATATGACCCTCGATCCTCTGGTGGTTTGCCTTTTTTCAGAAAGAATATTATTTTTGCAGTTCTCCAAGATATAGGAGCACTTCCTGTTTGACCTACAGAGTCTATCACCAAATGAAAAAGCGGTATAAGTTCTTGCTCACAAATTTTATATAGTTCTATAGGCAAACAGTCTTCTCCCGCGGCCTTGCCAGAAGGTAGTGCTTGGATGGCTGTCTCTATTTCAGTTATGGTAATCTTAGCACCAAGTTGCTTAATTGCTTCAGTAACTAATCGGCTGGGCAAATATTTATCTAAATAATTAGTAATTTCTTCCTGAGAGGGTGAATTATCTGGAGTATATAAATGGCAAAAGTATTTAGCAAATTGCTCTAAAATTTGCTCAGATTTTTTATATTCGATTGAGTCTGACCCTTTTATTAATTTTATAGTAGATTTAGCTTTTTTATCAGCTACCTTATAGGCCAAGATCTTGCCGATTCTATCGCCCCCTTCATATTGGGCTAGTTTGTATTTATGTAATTTGGAACTAAATTTCTCCCTGAGAGTCTTTTTTAATGCCGACCTCAATGACACCAATCCTAGTCTCAGTTCTTCAATATTTGTCCTCCCCTGTGTTACAGCATCTATCAATTGCTGTTCGACTAGTAGAATACTAGATAGAGTTAACTTATCTGCCCTCTGTCTTTCAGTATTTTTCCTTAAGATGTATTGTTGCGCATAACCTCTAATGCTGCATTTACACGCATCCCACACAAAATTAACCGTGGTTGAGTTGATATTAAATGTTATAAATTCATTTATATGCGCTTTGATGCCCAAGACAAATTCAGCATCTGTACATAGATACCTAGGGAATGTAAACTGTCGGGGGGGATTGCTCTTTGTTGAGGGTTTTATATTCGAACAATATAGGGTTGTGGTCGGATGTGACTCTCGGGCAGAGTTCTATAT
Organism: Lissotriton helveticus; assembly: GCF_964261635.1. Taxonomy (NCBI): domain Eukaryota; kingdom Metazoa; phylum Chordata; class Amphibia; order Caudata; family Salamandridae; genus Lissotriton; species Lissotriton helveticus. Next base: position 444,037,721 of record NC_136068.1, read on the forward strand.
TGCAGTTATCCAAAATTCTATCTGTTGCCCATATCATATCAATTCTAGAGCAGACTCTATGGGGGGCCGAATAGTATGTATATCCAGCTATAGTAGGGTGCTTAGTATGCCAGACATCTTTCAAATTGTGTAGCCTACCCAATTCCACTATAGCTGCTCTAACTTTACGCATCCTGATTGTATTGATTTTACTTGTGGAATCCTTCTTATAGTTCATAACGCAGTTGAAATCTCCCATTATTAATAACTCACCCTCCCACTCGAGTAATTCGATGTTTAATTGCTCATAAAGTTTGGGTACGTCAACGTTAGGACCATAAACCAGACAGAATACGTAGTATTTTTCAGCTAATTGCACCTGAGCAATTGCCCACCTTCCCCTGTCATCAGCTGCAGTTTTAATAATAGCCATTCTAGTGTGTTTCTGTTTCAAAATAGCTACCCCCCGGATAGATGCCCCTAACGTTGAGCAAACAACAAGATCGTAGCCCATTTGAGATAAAAGTTTACGATCTTGAAACCCAATATGGGTTTCAGAAATAAGTCTTTTTTAGTCCATCAGTTGCACACTTTTAATCTTATTGTTTGACCATCTTAACAAATTGTCTTAATTTTGTGCGACTCCCTCGTGAAGTGTTTTGTCTCTGAACACTGTTAAATAATTGAACATGGATGAGGGTAGAGGTACTGCTCCCAATTTTGAGGTGTGCACAGTTTTCTTTGGACCAGAGACGGTCCTGTTCCTAGATCATCATTTCTCAGTGAAAAAATTCAGTCGGAGAACTTATTTCTTGTAACATATTCAGTGTAACATTTATTGATGATATTTTCTCATTCAACTCGTTTTTTTGGGGTGTCAGCAGATTTCATTTTTTTAACGCATTCCGCATTTAACCCAATGCATTTCGGGTACAAATGGACCCTTCGTCAGGGGTCTCTATGGAAAGAATCAAAGAACAATTTTGAGCCCACAGCTACGTTCAACATAATGCAAAGAGATACAACCGATCATAATAACCCATCTGCAGTTCAAAGTATAAAACTACACAACTAGCGATAAATGTACTTTCTGTGTCAATGGCTCTAAACAGTTGCACTCACTGTATTCCTGCAAAAATCTAGAGCAGATAAAACATGTATGCAATTTACGGTTATTTTCAAGTCGGAACGACCAGCGTTCCGTGTCAGTTACTCACAGAAATGCTGTGTTTCAAACCGCCTCTCCTTCTCACCGATAGCGACCTGGTTGGGATCACGTACGCTACTCTATTTTTAATGTGTGATCTTATTGGTTGGCTGCGCGGTCACGTGACCGCCACTAAGTCCCAATGTTTACATATGTATATTTCGTATAAACCAACTAGTATGGTGAACCCACTAGCGCTAGTATATATTCTGATAGTCTCTTTCACAAATGCTCAATTGTTCACCATCACGAAATTCTCATGCAAAATTCTATCGTAATTCATACGTCAGTTTCGCAATCTCGAGGCTATTACAATTCAAAACGCACTGGATTTCAGACGTAGGTTCTAACATCGACATAATTTTACATCAAGCACAAATACAATGCATTTTTCAATGACATCAAAGTATGTGAACATATGATGATGTAGCTCAAATCACGGTCCTAATGTGTCGGCCATATTGGAATGGAGTGTAGCATAGATACAAAACACATGTTTAATCATCAAAGACTTAAGGTTGTTTTATGATTTCACAATAACCCCGGGGATAGTACTATTCGCCGAGGCTATATCAGGACCCATCATATCACTTTCTCTTAATTTACAAAAAACATGCTAATTCCAGTCTGTCATTAAGCCCATCCGGCTGCAGGCTTCCCATCTTTTTTATCCAGAAATATTCTGATCTGAGTCTCATTTTGTGTGTGTCCAAATCCGGGCGTGCAACAACCACTTCTAGTATGGTAAAGCGTAATTGAGAAATATTGTGTCCTGTTTCTGCCCAGTGTGCTGCCACTGTCGATTTCAAATTCTTTTGACGAATGTTACTTTTATGTTCAGTAATTCTTACCTTTATCTTCCGTTCGGTTTGCCCCACATATAATTTCCCACACGGGCATTTGATCCCATAAATCACTCCTTTTGTATCACACGTACTTGAATGTTTTAATGGAATCGATTGACCAGTTCTAGGATGTGTAAAGGACGATCCAGTTTTTACATTATTACAGTGTGTGCAGTTTTCACATTTGCACATGCCTTTGTAAGTTGTCTTGTTGGAATTCTTTTCTTTCCTTTTCAACAATTCTTTTAAATTTTTTGATCTACTGTAAGCAAATGTTATTCGTTCTGCAAACAAAGGTTGAAGATCAGGTTCTTGAGTGATGATGGCCCAATGTTTCCTCATGATGTTGCTGATTTGCAATGACTGCATAGAATATTTGAGAACACACACTGTGAGTTTTTGATCAGTTTTATCTTTTTTTGTGAGTAGAGACTCTCTTGTCATGGCCATGACTTTATTTTTTGATTCTTGTAGAAGTTTATTTGGATAACCTCTTTTTTCATATTTTTTGATCTGTCTGTCAATAGTGTCAGAAGCATCCATGGCGTCTGATGTGATCCTTTTGTAGCGGATAAACTGAGATAATGGCAGATGTTGCTTCAAAGCCTGATGGTGAAAACTCGAGTAGTGCAATCCGCTGTTACGGTCCGTTTCTTTTATATGTACATTAGTGCATATTTGACCCTGTTTTATGGATACTTTTACATCCAGAAAAGATAGTTGATGTTGATCAATCTCATGTGTAAACTTGATTCTTTCATGTATCACATTCAATCTCTTGATATTAGTTTCCAATTCTTCTCTCTTGCCTCTCCACATGATGAAAATATCATCTATGTCACGTTTATAGACCAGCAGGCCGATTTTCCAGTCTGGATTGTTGAGTATGTAATCATTCTCAAACTTGGACATAAATATATTCGCGTACGATGGTGCTCCAGCAAAACCCATGCTGGTTCCACTGCATTGTGCATAATAGTCTTCTTCCCATTCCAGGTAGCTATGGAAGAGCGCAAAATGTAAAATTTCCAACAAAATTTTTTTTTCTGGTCCCTCAATTTCGTTCTGTAATAGACACCACTCCATTGCTTCAAGCCCCTCATTGTGAGGGATCGAAGTGTATAATGAGGTAACATCAATTGAACTGAGCCAGATTTCTTCATTTTCTGGAATCTTCACCTCCTGTAGAATAGTTAAGAATGACGTAGTGTCTTTTATATGGGTGCACCAGTTTTGAACTAGTGGCTGTAGAAACCAGTCTAAATATTGTCCGATAGGTTCAGAGAGAGATCCGCAAGCTGATACGATTGGCCTGAATGGTGGTCGTGTTAGGTGCTTGTGCACCTTGGGCAACATGTAAAATTGTGGCCTCCTTGGATGTTTAATATTCAAGAATTGATAAGTTTTATTGGTGATCCATTTCATCTCAAGAGCCTTGTCTAGTATCTCTTTGAGTGTAGCAGCAAAAGTTTCTGTCGGATCGCATTCAAGTTTATGGTAAATATTCGTGTCTTGTAAATGTTGATTAACACTTTCTTTGTAGAAGGTTGAATTCATTACCACAAGGGCTCCCCCTTTATCCGCTTTTTGAATGGTTATTTCAGTCATATCTTTCAAAGATTTCAATGTATTCCATTCTTTCTTTGAGAATTTACTTTTAGTCCCACTCTTATAATTGATGTTTTTGATTTCTGTGGTGATCACACGTTCATAGGCATCGATTGTTTTATGTGATGTGGGGGCACAGAATGTGCTCTTGACTCTAAATTCTTTCTTTGTCCTTTCTCCTTGGTCTGTGGGTGGAAGAGTGTTGAAATTTTTTTTTACCCTCAATGTGCGGAAAAATTTAAATAAAGCAATTTCAGTCTCTTCCGGGTTAGATTTGTACACCGGGACAAATGTGATGCCTTAGTTCAGTTGAGCTTTAGACAATATCCTGTCTGAGATGTTAATTACAAGTTCGTTTTCTTTTTCTGGGATCTCAACTCTCGATCCGCCGCTGACTCCTTTGCCTTTCCTTTTTCCCCTCCTGGTTTTAAGGGTTCTGTAGTTGCGGATGTTGTTGGTACATTGTTGGCCGCTGGACTTACGTCTAAAAAAGCCTTGTCTGTTGAAGCTTTCTGTCCTGTTGGTGCATTCTTCTCTATTGGTCTTCTGTTTTGAGTTGTATCGGACTCTGATACCACGCTCTCCTGAGAGGAACTGATGTTTGTAGAGGGTCTTTGCCATTTTCTTTGGTTGTAAACCTCTGCCCAGCTATATACCTCCTCCAGCTTATAGTCCACTGTGTCTCTTTGGTATTTTTTAATTTTTCTGTCTTCTATTTCTTTAGCGTATTTGTCCAATCTTTTATTTATATCTTCAAGTAATGATGTTAAATCGTCGTGTTTGTCAAGCTCCCTTTTGATGCCTTCCAATTCTTCCTCCACCTCTTTTAGTTCCTTAGACAGTTCCTCTACTGTCAGCAGAATCAGATCTAAGCTGCACTTATTGAGTATTTGATACCACTTATTGAGAAAGGATTTGTTGTTCCTGCATAACATCGGTTTAAGTGCAATCCTTAAACCTCTTGGTATACGTTTATTGCGATGATAATGTATTAGTGTTGTAGCATGTAACCGTTTACTTATCTCTCGTTTGCTCATATATTCAAGTTGTTTCAATAGTTGATTCGCAGTGTTTAATTGTGGGCTGAAGACTCTAGTTTCTTTTATCAATCCACAGATTTGTCTGCCTCTTGAGACGTATACGCTAAGGTCTCTGCCTTGTTTGTTGTGATCTGGGCTATATCTTCCAAATTCATCTTCTTTTAGGGTAGATGCTAACTGTGGGGGGTAGACACATCGAACAAATCTTTTTTAGTCCATCAGTTGCACACTTTTAATCTTATTGTTTGACTATCTTAACAAATTGTCTTAATTTTGTGCGACTCCCTCGTGAAGTGTTTTGTCTCTGAACACTGTTAAATAATTGAACATGGATGGGGGTAGAGGTACTGCTCCCAATTTTGAGGTGTGCACACTTTTCTTTGGACCAGAGACGGTCCTGTTCCTAGATCATCATTTCTCAGTGAAAAAATTCATTCGGAGAACGTATTTCTTGTAACATATTCAGTGTAACATTTATTGATGATATTTTCTCATTCAACTCGTTTTTTTGGGGTGTCAGCAGATTTCATTTTTTTAACGCATTCCACATTTAACCCAATGCATTTCGGGTACAAATGGACCCTTCATCAGGGGTCTCTATGGAAAGAATCAAAGAACAATTTTGAGCCCACAGCTACGTTCAACATAATGCAAAGAGATACAAACGATCATAATAACCCATCTGCAGTTCAAAGTATAAAACTACACAACTAGCGATAAATGTACTTTCTCTGTCAATGGCTCTAAACAGTTGCACTCACTGTATTCCTGCAAAAATCTAGAGCAGATAAAACATGTATGCAATTTACGGTTATTTTCAAGTCGGAACGACCAGCGTTCCGTGTCAGTTACTCACAGAAATGCTGTGTTTCAAACCGCCTCTCCTTCTCACCAATAGCGACCTGGTTGGGATCACGTACGCTACTCTATTTTTAATGTGTGATCTTATTGGTTGGCTGCGCGGTCACGTGACCGCCACTAAGTCCCAATGTTTACATATGTATATTTCGTATAAACCAACTAGTATGGTGAACCCACTAGCGCTAGTATATATTCTGATAGTCTCTTTCAAAAATGCTCAATTGTTCACCATCACGAAATTCTCATGCAAAATTCTATCGTAATTTATACGTCAGTTTCGCAATCTCGAGGCTATTACAATTCAAAACGCACTGGATTTCAGACGTAGGTTCTAACATCGACATAATTTTACATCAAGCAGAAATACAATGCATTTTTCAATGACATCAAAGTATTTGAACATATGATGATGTAGCTCAAATCACGGTCCTAAACATTGGGACTTAGTGGCGGTCACGTGACCGCGCAGCCAACCAATAAGATCACACATTAAAAATAGAGTAGCGTACGTGATCCCAACCAGGTCGCTATTGGTGAGAAGGAGAGGCGGTTTGAAACACAGCATTTCTGTGAGTAACTGACACGGAACGCTGGTCGTTCTGACTTGAAAATAACCGTAAATTGCATACATGTTTTATCTGCTCTAGATTTTTGCAGGAATACAGTGAGTGCAACTGTTTAGAGCCATTGACACAGAAAGTACATTTATCGCTAGTTGTGTAGTTTTATACTTTGAACTGCAGATGGGTTATTATGATCGTTTGTATCTCTTTGCATTATGTTGAACGTAGCTGTGGGCTCAAAATTGTTCTTTGATTCTTTCCATAGAGACCCCTGACGAAGGGTCCATTTGTACCCGAAATGCATTGGGTTAAATGCGGAATGCGTTAAAAAAGATGAAATCTGCTGACACCCCAAAAAAACGAGTTGAATGAGAAAATATCATCAATAAATGTTACACTGAATATGTTACAAGAAATAAGTTCTCCGAATGAATTTTTTCACTGAGAAATGATGATCTAGGAACAGGACCGTCTCTGGTCCAAAGAAAAGTGTGCACACCTCAAAATTGGGAGCAGTACCTCTACCCCCATCCATGTTCAATTATTTAACAGTGTTCAGAGACAAAACACTTCACGAGGGAGTCGCACAAAATTAAGGCAATTTGTTAAGATGGTAAAACAATAAGATTAAAAGTGTGCAACTGATGGAGTAAAAAAGATTTGTTCGATGTGTCTACCCCCCCCCCCAGTTAGCACCTACCCTAAAAGAAGATGAATTTGGAAGATATAGCCCAGATCACAACAAACAAGGCAGAGATCTTAGCGTATACGTCTCAAGAGGCAGAACAAATCTATGGATTGATAAAAGAAACTAGAGTCTTCAGCCCACAATTAAACACTGCGAATCAACTATTGAAACAACTTGAATATATGAGCAAACGAGAGATAAGTAAACGGTTACATGCTACAACACTAATACATTATCATCGCAATAAACGTATACCAAGAGGTTTAAGGATTGCACTTAAACCGATGTTATGCAGGAACAACAAATCCTTTCTCAATAAGTGGTATCAAATACTCAATAAGTGCAGCTTAGATCTGATTCTGCTGATAGTAGAGGAACTGTCTAAGGAACTAACAGCCTGATTCATGTACGGGCCGTTTTGCGTGGCCCTAATAGCGAATCATAGCGACTCGCTATTGAGGACACGCAAAACGGCATTCATGTAGGAATTGCTAAATAAATAGCGATTCCTACATGTTCTCTATTTGCGAGTAGAAATTTGCTACTCGCAAAAAAAGGAATAACTCCCCATTCATTCCTATGGGCCAAAAGGCCCATAGGAATGAATGGGGAGTATCCCTCATTTGCGAGTAGCAATTTGCTACTCGCAAATCAGATAGCGATTTTAAGGGTGCCAGGGGTGTCCAAAGGACACCCTGTAGCACCCCTAAAATGCACATTTGAACAGGTGTTGCGCACACACATGTCCAAAGTACATGTGTGCGTGCAACATGCAACTTAGAAAAATGCTTTTAAAAGCATTTTTCTGAGTTTTTGCTATTTACCGAGAGGTCTGACCTCTCGGTAGATAGCGGCCCAAAAGTGCAAAATCGCAATTTTTTATTGTGTCATGAATAGCATTTGAGGAATCTCTATTAGAGATTCCTTAAATGCCATTCCTCGCAAATAGGCGAATTCTTAAAGAGCGATTTTTGCATTTGGGATGATGAATACCAAATGCAAAAATCGCACTCGCAAAGGGCCAGATTCTCAGAATCTGGCCCTTTTGCGAGCGCTTTTAGCTACATGAATCAGGCTGTAAAAGAGGTGGAGGAAGAATTGGAAGGCATCAAAAGGGAGCTTGACAAACACGACGATTTAACATCATTACTTGAAGATATAAATAAAAGATTGGACAAATACGCTAAAGAAATAGAAGACAGAAAAATTAAAAAATACAAAAGAGACACAGTGGACTATAAGCTGGAGGAGGTATATAGCTTGGCAGAGGTTTACAACCAAAGAAAATGGCAAAGACCCTCTACAAACATCAGTTTCTCTCAGGAGAGCGTGGTATCAGAGTCCGATACAACTCAAAACAGAAGACCAATAGAGAAGAATGCACCAACAGGACAGAAAGCTTCAACAGACAAGGCTTTTTTAGACGTAAGTCCAGCGGCCAACAATGTACCAACAACATCCGCAACTACAGAACCCTTAAAACCAGGAGGGGAAAAAGAAAAGGCAAAGGAGTCAGCGGCGGATCGAGAGTTGAGATCCCAGAAAAAGAAAACGAACTTGTAATTAACATCTCAGACAGGATATTGTCTAAAGCTCAACTGAACTTACTGAACAAAGGCATCACATTTGTCCCGGTGTACAAATCTAACCCGGAAGAGACTGAAATTGCTTTATTTAAATTTTTCCGCACATTGAGGCAAAAATGTATTTTCAACACTCTTCCACCCACAATCCAAGGAGAAAGTACAAAGAAAGAATTTAGAGTCAAGAGCACATTCTGTGCCCCCACATCACATAAAACAATCGATGCCTATGAACGTGTGATCACCACAGAAATCAAAAACATCAATTATAAGAGTGGGACTAAAAGTAATTTCTCAAAGAAAGAATGGAATACATTGAAATCTTTGAAAGATATGACTGAAATAACCATTCAAAAAGCGGATAAAGGGGGAGCCCTTGTGGTAATGAATTCAACCTTCTACAAAGAAAGTGTTAATCAACATTTACAAGACACGAATATTTACCATAAACTTGAATGCGATCCGACAGAAACTTTTGCTGCTACACTCAAAGAGATACTAGACAAGGCTCTTGAGATGAAATGGATCACCAATAAAACTTATCAATTCTTGAATATTAAACATCCAAGGTAGGCCACAATTTTACATGTTGCCCAAGGTGCACAAGCACCTAACACGACCACCATTCAGGCCAATCGTATCAGCTTGCGGATCTCTCTCTGAACCTATCGGACAATATTTAGACTGGTTTCTACAGCCACTAGTTCAAAACTGGTGCACCCATATAAAAGACACTACGTCATTCTTAACTATTCTACAGGAGGTGAAGATTCCAGAAAATGAAGAAATCTGGCTCAGTTCAATTGATGTTACCGCATTATACACTTCGATCCCTCACAATGAGGGGCTTGAAGCAATGGAGTGGTGTCTATTACAGAACGAAATTGAGGGACCAGAAAAAAAAATTTTGTTGGAAATTTTACATTTTGCGCTCTTCCATAGCTACCTGGAATGGGAAGAAGACTATTATGCACAATGCAGTGGAACCAGCATGGGTTTTGCTGGAGCACCATCGTACGCGAATATATTTATGTCCAAGTTTGGGAATGATTACATACTCAACAATCCAGACTGGAAAATCGGCCTGCTGGTCTATAAACGTGACATAGATGATATTTTCATCATGTGGAGAGGCAAGAGAGAAGAATTGGAAACTAATATCAAGAGATTGAATGTGATACATGAAAGAATCAAGTTTACACATGAGATTGATCAACATCAACTATCTTTTCTGGATGTAAAAGTATCCATAAAACAGGGTCAAATATGCACTAATGTACATATAAAAGAAACGGACCGTAACAGCGGATTGCACTACTCGAGTTTTCACCATCAGGCTTTGAAGCAACATCTGCCATTATCTCAGTTTATCCGCTACAAAAGGATCACATCAGACGCCATGGATGCTTCTGACACTATTGACAGACAGATCAAAAAATATGAAAAAAGAGGTTATCCAAATAAACTTCTACAAGAATCAAAAAATAAAGTCATGGCCATGACAAGAGAGTCTCTACTCACAAAAAAAGATAAAACTGATCAAAAACTCACAGTGTGTGTTCTCAAATATTCTATGCAGTCATTGCAAATCAGCAACATCATGAGGAAACATTGGGCCATCATCACTCAAGAACCTGATCTTCAACCTTTGTTTGCAGAACGAATAACATTTGCTTACAGTAGATCAAAAAATGTAAAAGAATTGTTGAAAAGGAAAGAAAAGAATACTAACAAGACAACTTACAAAGGCATGCGCAAATGTGAAAACTGCACACACTGTAATAATGTAATAACTGGATCGTCCTTTACACATCCTAGAACTGGTCAATCGATTCCATTAAAACATTCAAGTACGTGTGATACAAAAGGAGTGATTTATGGGATCAAATGCCCGTGTGGGAAATTATATGTGGGGCAAACCGAACGGAAGATAAAGGTAAGAATTACTGAACATAAAAGTAACATTCGTCAAAAGAATTTGAAATCGACAGTGGCAGCACACTGGGCAGAAACAGGACACAATATTTCTCAATTACGCTTTACCATACTAGAAGTGGTTGTTGCACGCCCAGATTTGGACACACACAAAATGAGACTCAGATCAGAATATTTCTGGATAAAAAAGATGGGAAGCCTGCAGCCGGATGGGCTTAATGACAGACTGGAATTAGCATGTTTTTTGTAAATTAAGAGAAAGTGATATGATGGGTCCTGATATAGCCTCGGCGAATAGTACTATCCCCGGGGTTATTGTGAAATCATAACACAACCTTAAGTCTTTGATGATTAAACATGTGTTTTGTATCTATGCTACACTCCATTCCAATATGGCCGACACATTAGGACCGTGATTTGAGCTACATCATCATATGTTCACATACTTTGATGTCATTGAAAAATGCATTGTATTTCTGCTTGATGTAAAATTATGTCGATGTTAGAACCTACGTCTGAAATCCAGTGCGTTTTGAATTGTAATAGGCTCGAGATTGCGAAACTGACGTATGAATTACGATAGAATTTTGCATGAGAATTTCGTGATGGTGAACAATTGAGCATTTTTGAAAGAGACTATCAGAATATATACTAGCGCTAGTGGGTTCACCATACTAGTTGGTTTATACGAAATATACATATGTAAACATTGGGACTTAGTGGCGGTCACGTGACCGCGCAGCCAACCAATAAGATCACACATTAAAAATAGAGTAGCGTACGTGATCCCAACCAGGTCGCTATTGGTGAGAAGGAGAGGCGGTTTGAAACACAGCATTTCTGTGAGTAACTGACACGGAACGCTGGTCTTTCCGACTTGAAAATAACCGTAAATTGCATACATGTTTTATCTGCTCTAGATTTTTGCAGGAATACAGTGAGTGCAACTGTTTAGAGCCATTGACACAGAAAGTACATTTATCGCTAGTTGTGTAGTTTTATACTTTGAACTGCAGATGGGTTATTATGATCGTTTGTATCTCTTTGCATTATGTTGAACGTAGCTGTGGGCTCAAAATTGTTCTTTGATTCTTTCCATAGAGACCCCTGACGAAGGGTCCATTTGTACCCGAAATGCATTGGGTTAAATGCGGAATGCGTTAAAAAAATGAAATCTGCTGACACCCCAAAAAAACGAGTTGAATGAGAAAATATCATCAATAAATGTTACACTGAATATGTTACAAGAAATAAGTTCTCCGAATGAATTTTTTCACTGAGAAATGATGATCTAGGAACAGGACCGTCTCTGGTCCAAAGAAAAGTGTGCACACCTCAAAATTGGGAGCAGTACCTCTACCCCCATCCATGTTCAATTTCAGAAATAAGTGCCATGTGGGGTCTGTACATATTCATTTATTCTTGCACCAATCTCCTTTTGTCTTTACTATTGAGACCAGCAACATTCCACACCAAACATCTAAAAAAAGACATTATTTATAACTAATTTTTTCGTATTCCTCTGTATTATATATCGTTTAATATGTAAAAACACAAAAGCTTTGTCTCTATATCTGCCTATTTTTTTTTCCTGCAATACAGTTTTTCCCCTTTTAACCCCACCCCAAACAAAACCACAGGCCCATCCCACCCAACCCACCCCAAAATTCCCCCTCCCTGCCCGCCAACCCATAGCCCCTCCCCCCAGTATCTACCCAGAGGCCTACCTCTATCTTCTGCTACCGCTCAAGGGGCAGTCTATCAGAGAGGTCTCCCCAGGATCCCCCACACTCCGTATTATTGTCATACGAAAAAAAATTCAAAATATATGTCCAAGTGCCCTGTTAAGTTACTCTAAGCAGTTATGGTTAAGCGTAAATCTTAGTTTCTACCTCTCTTAGCCCCCCCTCACCCCCCTCTCTCTTACTTAGTTTTTTTTTCCATGTTTTTTTCCCCGTTTCCCCCCCCCCTTCCTTTCATTCCCCTCTCTTTACTAGGTATTTGAAGTCATTTTTGCAAGGAGTTGCTCCGCCTCCTTTACTTCAGTGAAAAAATAAGTATGGCCAGCTTTCATAACCTTAAGGTGGGCTGGTTCTTGGAGATAAACTATTGCCCCCAGGGACTTGAAAGGATCAATCAATTTGCGTAGTCCCCATCTTTTATCCATAGTGGATTTGCTAAGGTCAGATTTAACAAAGAAAGTTATATTGTCAAATGTCACTGGGGTATTCGGTCTAGCTTTGATTGAGACCGCTTGTCTTAGCAAGTAGTTGCCGAAGTAGACCATAATAGGTCGTGGATATTTGCTCTCTTTGTTCTTTAAAGTTATAGGCAGTCTATGTACCCGTTGTAGTTGGGAATCCCAATCCCAGTCGGAAAGATCTGGGAATGCTCTTTGGAAAAGATTAACCAAGTAAGCCCTGGCATCCGAGCCCTCTGACCCTTCGGGTATTCCAAAAAGTCTCAGGTTTTGTCGACGCTGTCTATTTTCCAATTCTTCGATTTTACTATGTAGTGAGCCTATATCCTCTTTATGTTGCCTAGTTTGAGCTGAAGTGGTGGCCAGCGTCTCCTCAACTTCGACAACCCTTTGTTGTAATCCTTCGATGTCTTCTGTGACCCCATTCAATTTATTAGTAACTTCCTGGAGACAATTATGTACCTTGATATTATCTTCCCTTAGTTGGAAAAAGTTCTGTTGTGTTTCTTGGCGGTGTATCATCAAAGTTTTTAAAATAAGGTCCAAGGAGGAAGCTTCAGAGGGCGTCTTGGAAGAATTAGGGATAAGTGGGAGTGGTAAAGCTTGTTATACAGGTAGGGTCTCACTACCTAGACTAATACCAACGTGGGATGTATCTTTATTTTTACCTTTAGAGTTTAGTTGTGTTGATCCAATAGGTAGTATATTAGGTGGTAAAGTATCAGCAGAGTCAGCAGAATTTTTGATCAAAGATATCCCCAGCAACCCTAAGTCTGCATCTTGGTCTAGCAAATCCACATTGACGGGGGAGTGTTGCAAATTTTTGGAGACATTGACTTCTGCAAAAGTAGCTGCTGGGCCACACAGGGGCATATTCTTAAACCGCCCTCTTGGTTGCATCCATTTAAGCAGAGGGGTTTGGTCTCTTATCGATTTCCCTCCAGCGATTTCTGAAGATAAAGTGGTAGTTAACACAGCAGGTTTCACTTTTTTCCCACCTTTCTTTGCTTTGACTCTTAACTTTCACCATTTCTTGAGGCTCGAGGAGTTATTAGCTTCTATTTGTGATTTAGAGTAGTCTTTCTTTTCGAACACTCCCCCTTCCTCAAAAAACTCCTCGTATTCATCATTTGAGTCATATTCTTGATTTGGTAGATCCTCTAACAGCTCCGCACCGTCACAGTTGATTTTCTGTTCTCCCAGAGTTGAGTCTGGTGTTTGTATTTTCGCTGCATTTGATACTTTTGTTAGTGTTTGAGAAGTTGATGTTAGGGGAATAGATGTTATTGCAATTCCATTTGTATCCTCTGTATCTGTATCTTTTGTTGTATCTTCCATATCCGTGGCCATGGCTATAACTCTATCCGTTGCCACCGTGGTTGTTCCTCTAGTAGGACCAGTAGGACCAGTAGTCATAGTAGTAATATTGCCAGTAACACTAACAGGTTGAGGGGATTCAAAAGAATCATTATATTGAGGAGCGCCATTTATTAGAGATAGATCGAGCTCATCCGACGCATCCATATCTCCTTGTCCCATGGTTAGCGCTCTATGAGTCCTTTCCGGTTCTCCCGGCCTCTCTATGGACGCCTCAAAGCCCTCCAAGCCCATCGTTAAATTGTCACTGGATGTAGCAGCTTCATTTAGTGTAGCAGCTTCCGTGACAGTAACAGTATCAGTATCAGTAGCTGCGAAAGTCAGAGATAATGATGGAGGGCACCCTGCACCATCTAATTCTAAATCTTTCTTCTTTTCATTTTCCTTAAGTTTTAAGTTTTGCACCAGTGTTTTATCCTTAGAGAGTACAGGAGGGGTAGTAAGAGGTAAAGAATGTTGGACAATAGGCTGTAGCTTACTGGCCCGTTTCTCTGCGGCAGCCGAGTTCTCAGGAGTCTTTAACATAGAGCGCGGCATCCTCGCTACCACTGCTGATGATATTGGCTTGATAGGTTTGAAAACCAGGGCCGTTTATTCTGCATTGCCCCCTGTAGGGGCGTCTTTCATCATTCTATTCTGATGTAAGGCGTTCTTTCGTGTCATCTGGGCTGTTGGTTTCCCCCACCAGTTATGTTGCTGCTTTCTGCTTTCTTCCCCGTGAGCTGCAGATGAGTGTCTCTCCTTCACCGAGAGCCGACAACCAGCCCTCACCGGCCGAGCGCTGTCGGCTCAATTGATTACCTCAGCACGGCACGCCCCCGAGCACACAGAGCCTCCACTGCCTGAACAGAGCAGAACAGAACAGAAATGCTCGGAAGAGCGGTGAGGTGAAGCAGGAGAAGCGGCAAAAATCAGCAGAGGGAAGCACCCCCGGTAACACAGCAGTCACAGCAGTCCCGCAAACGCGGTACAACAGTTCAGCAGTTCGGCAGTTCGGCAAACCCCCGCCGGAGCGCACCGGGGTTACAGACTCGATGAGTGGGTAAGTTGGGCCAGTAAAATGTTCCACCAATTGTCTCGTCGGCTGCCCGCAAGGTTAGAGCGCTTTGTCCCCACGATTTCGTAGATCAAAGGGCAATTAGCAGCGAGTCACGTCGGAGAAAAAAACGGCAGTATCTTTTCTCAGAGCGCAGAGTGCCTGCGGGAGTGACCTCTCGGCGGTTAGCACTCTCTGATTGTTGTTTCCAGGAAGGCATTAGATCTTTTGAAAAATGCATGCCCAGGCGATATGCTATTAGCGTTTTTTTTAGTTGTTGGCAGTAGTGTTGGGCTAGAAAAACGTGCGGTTTTTGGGCGGTGTAAGAGTTTACTACTGTCCAAGCATGTCTTTGTTTACTTAGAGTTCTTTTGTCTTCGAGCAAGGAAATCTTTTTTGCCAAACCGTTTACTATTTTGCAGAACTGCTTATGATCGATGTTTTTTTCCACACTTCGTGGAGGCCCAGTGTTGTCAAACTCTGATTGAGGAATTCTCCCCATTGATTAGACTTCGACCTGGCTACCAAAAAGTTTATTTCCTCCCAACATAAGTTGTCCAGCGAGTCTCTGGGTGCGGTTCGGATCTTATGGCAGAATTTTACAAATGTGGACTTTGACCTAATGTCTTGGTTTTGTAAGCCGAATTCTAATCGAACTTGGGCTGGCGATGCTGCGTTTGGCAACCCAAACACCACTTTATATATTTTATTTTGTAGGTTGTTTAGGATTGTTGATTCGCTTCCGAGCCATCCGATTAGTCCATA
Organism: Lissotriton helveticus; assembly: GCF_964261635.1. Taxonomy (NCBI): domain Eukaryota; kingdom Metazoa; phylum Chordata; class Amphibia; order Caudata; family Salamandridae; genus Lissotriton; species Lissotriton helveticus. The sequence continues at coordinate 444,053,408 of NC_136068.1, forward strand.
ATAGAGTTGGAATAATTTGAGCAGCCATAACTTTGAGTAGATGCGTGTAGTTAGGACCTCCTACTGTCTTTTGCAATTGCCTGTATGCGTATATTAGTGATTGCACCTTCCCTCTTAGAACCTGTATGTGTCTTTTTTTTGTATTGCCCCGTTCGATGGTCATCCCCAGGTATTTATACGAGTCCTGCTCTTCCAGGAGAGAATTGTTGATTGATCATGTGTATTTCAGTTTCTTACACTCTGAGATTCGGAGCACTTTGGTTTGGTTTTTATTCAACTCCAGGTTTTCCTCTGCTAAATACGAAACTAACGTGTTCACTAAGCGTTGCAGTCCGACAGGTGTTTTGCTTAGTAAGACTATATCGTCAGCGTACTGCATTATGGGCACGGGGACGTTACCAAGTTTTGGAGCATGACTTTCTGTTACGTCTATTTTTCGTCCAATGTCGGCAAGATATAAGTTAAAAAGACTGGGGGCAAGCACGCAGCCTTGTTTTAGTCCATCCTGTGTCTCGATTTTGTGAGTAAGGCTGCTACCGTTCCCTTGCTAGATTTAGTAATATTAGACATAATACATGGAGTGGGTGTTGTATAGCGTTTTAGGACCCTAGTGTAATTTTCCTGATTCATGCCCTTATATAGGTATAAAATATTGTATCCTTATATAGGCATAGAAATCATAACCATATTAAGACATAGCTCAAGTAGTCCTAATACGGCTTGGCTATTTCCAGTAGTTCCGAAAATCTACAACGATTTCTTTGAAAAACCCGCCTTCAGCAGTCAGGGACTTCACCCTGCAAGAATATTAATTCATCCTAGAACTCATGGAGTTTTCAGAGAATTAAGGGGGTCATTAGGATGGCGGGCAGACTTTGCCCGCCCGCCATCTTGGCGGGGATTGGGACCGCCCGCCATAAGGGCGGGGGTCCTGTGGGGCGCATTAGGATGTGCCCGCCACAGTGGCGGGCACATCCTGCATTTCTAGCATTGTGGCGGGCGGTGCTCTCAGCACCGCCCGCCACAATGCTAGAAATGCATTTCAGCATTTGCATAAACAAAGCGGCAGGCACCGCGTGGTGCCTGACGCTTTGTTTATGCAAATGTGGGGGGTACCACAGGTACCCCCCATGTGCAGCCCCCACCCCTCCTTCACTCTGGGGGCCCGCAGGGGGCCTCCAGAGTGAAGACCGCATGCCTTTCCGTGGCGGCATTGCCGCCACGGAAAGGCATTGTAAAATGCCCATTGTAATATGGCTGGCGGTGTCTGATAGACACACCCACCATAATATTCCTTTTCCGCCCCGGCCGCAAGGCGGGGGGGGAAAATGAGTGAGGATGTCAGGCGGATTGCCCCCGCAAGGCTGGCGGTGGCTGCCACCAGCCTTGCAGGGGCAATCCGCCCGACATCCTAATGGGCCCCTAAGTCTCTAATGACGTTATTATGTCCAATCTTACGTCAAACTAGGCACCTTCAAAGTCTAAATATGCCCACACTTGTCCAAACAAACACACGGTGGTTTGGGGCAGTTCAACTATCTACTTGCCCGACGGGCCCTGCTGCAACAAGTGCTGAAGGAAGCCGACCCTTCAGCTGACGCACTGAGAGACGCTGTACTTTCTCCTGTCGAGAAATCCAGCTCCAGTGTTTCCAGGCTACCCTTGCGGGTTGCTGGGAAATCGAGTCCTGAGAGAGAGATACAAGACCTCCTTCATTCTAAACCAAGGTACGGAGCTGATTAGACCCTAAGGGAATTCTTGGAATAGATTCTTGGCAAAGAATACTAAAACTAGGCTACACCTTACTTACTTCTTCCCTTGTACTAGACCTAGGTTAGGTACACCGGGGTAGGCGTATTTTAGAAGCACGAGTTGAGTACTTTTAGTCATTATTTATCACTGTATGTATTTTATGCATTTTAGGTATTTAATGGCTTAGAAACCATATCATGCTTTTACAATATTATTTTATAATACTCTTCGAACTGAACGCTTTGTACTTTATCGCAACTATTATGAATGCAGCAGTTCATTTCTTATGCTTGAGAAAGAAGACTGCTCAATAAATATATTTTATTGAAAACGCCCGTCTCTCTATTTCTCTGCTCTTCTGGTAAAACGAAGCATGCACGATTGACTGAGTAAAATAACTATCTATTGTTTCCGCGACTCTAGAGATATATTTCTTATTCTTGGGAAACTTAGGGGTTGATTAGGATGGCGGACAGATTGCCCCCGCTGGGCTGGCGGTAGCCACCGCCGGCCCGGCGGGGGCAATTCGTCCGCCATCCTCACAGAAATGACCCCCCGCCACATTAGGATGGCAGGGGGTCCGCGGCGGACGGGAAGACCGTCCGCCGCTTTTCCGCCACGGTCGCCTTGCGACCGTGGTGGAACAGGGCTAATATGGTGGCGGTGTCTATCAGACACCTCCAGCCATATTAGGATGTGCTTTGGGGAATGCCTTTCCGTGGCGGCATACGGTCTTTGCTTTGGGCCCGTTGTGGGCCCCCATGGTGAAGGGGGAGTGGGGGGTGCACAATGGGGGGTACCTATGGTACCCCCCTGCATTTCAAAGTACAACATGGCAGGCACCGCGCGGTGCCTGTGATGTTGTGCTTTGAAACACACAACATGCATTTTTGGCATTGCAGCGGACAGTGCTTTCAACAATGTTAACAATGTGGGAAGCACCCGCCACTGTCGCGGGTGCATCCTAATTCGAGGCACGGGACCTCCGCCCTTATGGTGGACGGTCCCTGCCCACAACAGGATGGGGAACGGACAAAGTCCGTCCGCCATCCTAATGACCCCCAAAGTTGTCATGTTTATGCGGTTGTCAGAAACTAATCCCTTCTTGTTCATTTGAGAAAGTTTCTAGTGACCTCTGAGCTAACTGGCACACACACAATTAAGTTTAGTATATTAGGTAGAGACCTAGTCGACTTCAGTCCTACGTCTAAACTACAGGATACACTATCCCAATGCGCAGAGCCTATTGGGAATATAGGAACTACACTACAGTTCCTTACCGGAGAGGAGGTGATACATCGGTTTTTTACTGCGTGGGGAGGTGATGGGTCGGTTTCTTACTGTATCCCACAACGATTCAACAGACCTGGTGCCTCAATGCGATGCGATGATCCGGGATAATGCGCTGTTTCTTGTAGCCGCACATCAGGCTTGCGTTGGAATCAGTGCGGTGATCTTAGACCTCAGAAACCGATGCACTCGATGTGGTGTGCGGCGATTTCGCAAGCTGTGGGCAGTCGCTGTGTCGGTTTCTTCAGCGATGCTTCAGAAACAGGTACGGGTGCATTGCGCTTCTCATCATTGCATTGGTTTTCCAGCACCCAACAGCCAGAAAAACCTCCTGAGGCCCAGAGGAGCTAAAGGCACCTTTTGGCGGGTCAGAACTCCCAGCAAGAAAGTACAGGAGAGTTGGGGGTGAAGTCTTTGTGTCCCTGGGACTTCAGAACAGGAGGCAAGCTCTTCTTCAAGCCCTTGGAGATTTCCTCAAGCAGGGGACACAGCAAACACCAAAGTTGTTTTCCCTGTCCTTGGCAGAAAGTAGCCAGTATTCCTCCTCCATTTCTCCAGCTCTTCTCCTTGGCAAAGGAACCTCTTAATTCCCAGAAGTGATCTAAAGATCTGGGGTCTGGGCCTCTCTTTTTATACAGCAAAATCCTTTGTTCTCTGGTGGCAGAGAAGTCCTGTCGTCAGTCAAAACCAGTTATGTCCTCTCTGGTACAGCTTCCTGGCAGGAGACAGAGGCAGCATTGTGGAAGGCAGACCAGGCCCATTCAGGTGAAAAGAAATGTCTTTCCCCTACTCTAAGTGCAGCCCAGGTCTATTTAGCCCAGCATTGACACATGCAGACTGTCTGGAGCCACTGCACCTCCCCAGCCCCTGTCACTCCAAAGTCAGACAGCCAATAGACATCCTAGCAGAGACACACTGGATGGCTAAACAAGAAAATACCTACTTTCTAAAAGTGGTATTATCAAACACAGAATGCATAAGTCACCCTCACTAAAAGATGCATTTTAGCATTCTGAGTTTAGGCATACTAAACTTCATTTTTCCAAATTGTTCCCAGGGGTAAGTTATGTTTATAAGATGTTATAAGCAAACTCCCCATTCTATCTTATGGGAATAGGTTGCCTTGCAATAGTGAAAAACAAAATTGGCAGTAGTTCACTATCAGGACATGCTACACACCCCAGCGCATGTCCTACCTTTCACATACACTGCACACTGCCTACAAGGGTACCCTGGGCCTACTTTAGGGGTTACTAGCATATATGAAAAGGGAAGTTTAAGGCCTGGCAAGTGGGTGCATTTGCCAGGTCGACATGGTAGTACCATACTGCACACAGGCGGGAACAATGGCAGGCCTGAGTTACATTTCCAGGATGCTTATGTGGGTTGTACAATCAGTGCGGCAGCCCGATAGCAGCATTTGATGTACAGGCCCTGGGCACACACAGTGCACTGTACTTGGGACTGACTAGTAAATCAAATATGCCAATCATGGAATCACCAATCCATAACAATAATTTACAAAGGGAGCACTTTCACTTTGGCACTGAGCAGAAGTGGCAAAGTGCCCAAAGCATCTAGACCAGCAAAACAAAGTCCAACACACAGCAAAACATAGGAGGCAAAGGCAAAACTACAGGGAAAACCCACGCCAGTTATGCCAGGTCTAACATGTGTCAACCTGCCTTGTACCGGTTCTGGCGGAACCTGACCCTCAACCTTATAGGCCCTAGCACTAAAGGACCGGATCCATGTGCATAAAGTAGAAACCAAAGGTTTCTCTGCTTTTCCCGCTGGACCAAAGTTAAAAACAAATATTCTGCCTTTCTAAAAGGCTGAATCTGTTGTAAGTAGATGAGGAGATCCTCATTGAACTGCATACCTTTTATTCAATTTATATAGGATGATGTTGATAAATCAGAAGTATGCATGTTTCTACCAACATATTGACCCAATTTAGTGGTATAATTGCTGATAACCGCTAGTCTTCTTCTCTTTTAATCCTGTCCTAGGAGACCACATAATAAAGATATCTGGTCTCCTATATATAGATACAGTTTTTATTTTTTCATCTAATTCTTTCTGCACTCTGCCCCTCACTAACCGTGGTGAGTAGTCAAAATATTGAATTTGGTATGTGTAGTAATATATCTAAGTTAAATATATCGAATGTTAAAATATCGTTGTGTGAAAATGTCGATAAAGTGTAGTATTTTGTAATTTTTTGTATTTTATGTAATATTTTGTATGTAAGTTTTTAAAAATGTTTTTTGAATGTATTAAAAATATGTATTGTATATTTAAACATTTTTAATATTGTTGTTTACATTTCATATATCCTTTTAGGAGAAGGATGTTGGGTTTATAGGGGATGAGGGTGGGAAGTGTTTTAAAAATATATATTATAAATTTAAAATATTTTTTTAATTTCGTAAATTTTAGAATTTAAAAATAAATTACAAAATAAATATTTTTTTAAGAATTGAAAATTAATTTTAGGAGCGGGCTGTTGGGTTTATAGCTGATAAGGGTGGAGAGTGTTTTAAAAATATATATTATAAATGTAATATTTTTTTAACCTTTTATAAATGTTCGAATTTTAAAATAATTTAAAATTTTAATATTTAAAATAAAAAATGAAAATTAATTTTAGGAGCGGGATATTGGGTGTATAGGGGATAAGGGTGGGGAGTGTTCTAAAAATATATATTATAAATGTAATATTTTTGTAAACTTTTTATAAATTTAAGATTTTTAAATAATTTACAAATTAAATATATAAAATATAATTAGAAAATTAATTTTAGGAGTGGGATGTTGGGTTTATAGGGGATAGGGGTGGGGAGTGTTTTAAAAATATATATTATAAATGTAATTTTTTTATTTAAAATTGTATAAGTTTTAGAATTTTAAAATAATTTGAAAATGAATTTTTTTTTTTACATTGAAAATTAATTTTAGCAGCGGGATGTTGGGTTTATAGGGGATAAGGGTGGGCAGTGTTTTAAAAATATATATCATAAATTGAATATTTAAAAAAATTATTATAAATCTTAAAATTTCTTTTGAAAAAATAAATTATATATTTAAAAATATTTTTTTTAATACATTTTAGGAGTGGGATGTTGAGTTTATAGGGGATAAGTGTGTGCAGTGTTTTAAAAATAGGTGTTTTTAATGTAATATTTTAAACAAATAATACATTTTAAAATTTTGGGGAAACTGGAGTGGAAATAGTAAAATATTTTTGAGTATCCAGCACATACCCCAATTTAATATAGACTGGGGTGGGAATAGCAAATTATTTTGGTTTAGTGTCCAGCACCTACTTCCATTTAACATAGACTGGAGTGGGACTTGTAAATTATTTTTGTTTAGTGTCCAGCACCTACCCTAATTTAGGGGCCGATTCCGAATCGGGTTGAAAGGGCTCTGAACCATGTTCGGAACCCCTTCCGATGGAATTGGTACGTATGGGACGCATTCCTTTTCAACCAAGCCATTCCGATGGGCTGGGTCGGAAAGGAATCCGACTCGGATTTCCAGATGGCCTATGACGGGCTGGGAGAGCCCATCTGCCATCCATAAATCCTCCAGTACTCCCCGGTCGCATCTTTACGACCGAGGGAGTACGATGGCAGTTTTCCACTGCCTTTTTGTGCCGGTGTGTCCGGCACAAAAAGGCAGTCAGAAACTGTCTCTAGGGGCCCCCAGCAGGGCCCCCATGGGTGTGAGGCCTCCGAATGGCAGCCTGGGGTCACCTATGGTGCCCCTCCGTTGATCCCTGCACCCGGTGGCAGGCACCTTGGGGTGCCGGCCACAGGGTGCAGGGATGAACTGCACCCCTGCATTTCACATTGCAAGCATGCTTTCCGGTCGGAATGCATGCTTGCATTGTGAACCATACGAATGCGACCAAACAGGGTTTGGTCGCATCGTACTAGCAGGGCCGTAACCGACCACAGCAGGTCGGTCGGTTACAGCTTCTGAGCAATGTTGGACGGACCTGAGTCCATCCGACATCGGAATCGGCCCCTATATATAGATTGGAGTGGGAATAGTAAATTATTTTGGTTTAGTGTCCAGCACCTACCCCAATATAATGTAGACTGGAGTGGGAATAGTAAATTATGTTTGATTAGTGTCCAGCACCTACCCCCATTTAATGTAGACTGGAGTGGGAATAGTAAATTATTTTTGATTAGTGTCCAGCACCAACCCCAATTTAGGGGTCGATTCCGATTCGGGAAAAAAACGTCTGTACGTTTTGTATCCGGAGCCCTCTCCGTACGAATCGTACCCGTCCGTCCGAGTCGCATAGTACGATCCGTATTCCGTGAATCCGTCCGAATGGTCGCGATCCCTACGTATTGCAAGGCTGAAACCGTGAACTGTACCACTCGTACACATGCCGTACGACTCGTACACATGCCGTACGACTCGTACACATGCCGTACGACCCGACGAGTACGATCCGGACCGGGGTATGAGGACGCGATTCGTACGGTCCACGTCAGGTAAGGGTGAGTCTTACGGAAAAGCACACAAACACATACACACCGTACGGTCCGTACACCCCATGATTGCAGGGGTACGCACCGTACCCCTGCGATCATGGGGTAAACGCACCATACCCCATTTACGATGGGTGTACGCACCGTACCCCATGTACGATGGGTACACCCATCGTACATGGGGTACGGTGCGTACACCCATCGTACATGAGGTACGCTGCGTACACCCATCGTACATGGGGTACGGTGCGTACACCCATCGTACATGGGGTACGGTGCGTACACCCATCGTACATGCAGTACGGTGCGTACACCTAGCGTACATGGGGTACGGTGCATACACCCAGCGTACATGGGGTACGGTGCGTACACCCATCGTACATGGGGTACAGTGCGTACACCCATCGTACATCGGGTACGGTGTGTACACCCAGCGTACATGGGGTACGGTGCATACACCCATCGTACATGGGGTACGGTGCGTACACCCATCGTACATGGGGTACGGTGCGTACACCCAGCGTACATGGGGTACGGTGCGTACCCCTGCGATCATGGGGGGTACGCACCATACCCGGGGGGCCGTTCCGTACCTGATTTGACGCAAACTCTGCTTTTACCGCTGTTTTCAGCTCCCGTAGTAAAAGGGTCGTACGGTGCGTACCCGACACGTATCGTACTTGCTGGGTCGTGAAAACCAGCCGCGAACCATACAGATGTCACGTACAGCGGGTTCCGAGGGAGAATCGTACGGAGATTAGAGTTGTACGATCTCTGTACGACTCGTACAGAGTACGGCTCCTGGTACGAATCGTACTTCGTCGTACGTACGGGGACGTTACAGGGTACGATTCGTACGGGAAAAACGCTCCGAACGGCTATTCGGAGCGGTTTTTCCCGAATCGGAATCGGCCCCTTAATGTAGACTGGAGTGGGAATTATAAATTATTTTTGATTAGTGTCCAGCACCTACCCCAATTTAATGTAGACTGGAGTGGGAATAGCAAATTATTTTGGTTTAGTGTCCAGCACCTACCCGAATTTATTATAGATTGGAGAGGGAATAGTAAATTATTTTAGTTTAGTGTCCAGCAGCTACCCCAATTTAGGGGCCGATTCTGGTCTCGGTCGGTCAGCCATCCGAGACGTGTTAGTAGCCTTACTCTATGGCCGAATCGTACCAGGAGTAGGACCATCCGGCCTAGGAAGTAGGATGAGGAAAAGTGTCAAATCCCCGACCGATCCGCACGCTCCGACTCCATCATCAATTTCTGTGCGAGCCTGACCCGTAAACACCCAATCCGCGCCACACGGCAACATAAACACTGCTACTTTCGGCCGGTCAAGTACGATGCGCAGTTCCTAGGTTCCGGACGGCTCACCAAGTACAGGATATCTCAGCACCCGCAAGAGCTGCATATCAACTCCGATTTGCACCAATAATCCCTTCCACGGATTCGAAACGGAGCACCTAGCAACAGATCGAGACGGAGCATGACTCCAATCGCGCATGTCATACCAGTCCTGCACATATATGACCGGATCAGGAACAGATGCGGACTGCACAGACGGTAAGTCGGACACCGACCCTACCAACAAACCCGGGGGACCACACCCTGTCCACCAGTACCACGCCTCCTCAAGGAACCCATGGCCACCACTGATGCCACCCCACCCATAGGTGCATGTTACCTATCACTGATGGCACCCCACCAATAGGGGCATGTTACCTATCATTGATGCCACCCCACCCATAGGGGCAGGTTACCTATCACTGATGCCACCCCACCCATAGGGGCATGTTACCTATCACTGATTCCACCCCACCCATAGGGGCATGTTACCTATCACTGATGCCACCCCACCCATATGTGTCATGTGCTCTATCACTGATGCCACCCCACCCATAGGGACATGTTACCTATCACTGATGCCACCCCACCCATACTGGCATGTTACCTATCACTGATGCCACCCCACCCATAGGGTCATGGGCTCTATCACTGATGCCACCCCACCCATATGTGTCATGTTACCTATCACTGATGCCACCAGATCCCATATGGGCATGTTACCTATCATTGATGCCACCCCACCTATATGGGCATGTTACCTATCACTGATGCCACCCCACCCATGTGTGTCATGTTACCTATCACTGATGCCACCCCACACATATGGGCATGTTACCTATCACTGATGCCACCCCACCCATAGGGGCATGTTATCTATCACTGATGCCACCCCACCCATAGGGGCATGTTACCTATCACTGGTGCCACCCCACCCATAGGGTCATGTTACCGATCACTGATGCCACCCCACCCATATGTGTCATTTGCTTTATCACTGATGCCACCCCACCCATAGGGTCATGTGCTCTATCAGTGATGCCACCCCACCCAAATGTGTCATGTGCTCTATCACAGATGTCACCCCACCCATAGGGGCATGTTACCTATCACTGATGCCACCCCACCCATAGAGGCTTGTTACCTATCACTGATGCCACCCCACCCATATGTGTCATGTGCTCTATCACTGATGCCACCCCACCCATAAGGGCATGTTACCTATCACTGATGCCACCCTACCCATAGGGGCATGTTACCTTTCACTGATGCCACCCCACCCATATGTGTCATGTGCACTATCACTGATGCCACCCCTCCCATATGTGTCATGTGCTCTATCACTGATGCCACCCCACCAAAAGGGGCATGTTACCTATCAATACTGTCTCACCCACCCATAGGGGTCAGTGTGGCAGACAATATTGACACCCCCACCCATAGGGAGGATGATGCGACACTGTGAGAAGTTGGCCTGGTATATGATGTCCACAGTTCTGTGGGCACCCTGTATCAGTCCAAACAATCCCTTATGGTGGTGGTTGTAAGTCAACCTTAAAGACAAGCTATCCTAGAGGTAGCATGGACTAAGCAGCCTAAAGGCTTAACTCAAGAGGACATGTGAAGCCAGCTGTTTTACCATATGCAATTCTGTAATATCAAATGAAAGGACACCACACAAGTTATATATTATAAAAATATATGTATTTATTCTCAGAATAATCCCCACTACTCTTTATGAGCAACGAAGCACATGCGTTTAAACAATAGCACAATATAACATATGAAAGTTGCACGATTATGGATAGGGCCGGTGGCCACTCAAACCATATATCAATAAAGTGGTATAACAATCACTAATCGATCAGTGGTAAGGCCTAGGGCCTTGGGAATCGCTGGGACTACACTGGACAGTTAGGACGGGAGTAGCCCAGGGGATTCGGGTGCAGTGCAGAAAGCACACGCATGCACCAATGCAAAGTCAATGGTGTGTAAAAGTTATCGAGTTACAGTTTTAAGAGTCTTCCGACTGGACTAGAAGGATAAAACTGTAGACCTAGACACTAGAGGTGTAAACTACTACAGGAGCACCGGCGTTCAAGAGTTACCTCACCCACAGGAAGCGGGTGCACAGGTGCAAAGATGTGTCGGGGTTCGTCACGCAGTTCTATGGTGCCTGGAGAGGAAGAGGATGCAGGCGTCCAGAAGAGAAGTGTCCGGTGTGATCCAAAGGTGGATCAAAGATGTAGAGTACCTGAAAGCAGAAGGGACAGAGTCTGGGTCACTAGCCAGTGACCAGGAAGGAACCAGGAAGGAACCAGGCGATGTCGGGTGCAATCAGGTGCTTGTCGCGAAGCTTGTCTCCGCTGCCACGTGGACTCTGGGGCACCGAGGATGTCCTGGAGTGAATCACAAGCTGTCCCACAAAGACTCTCGCTGTCAGCGGTGTCGGCTTCAAGATCGGAGTCAACAGGCCTTGGCAAAGGCAACCCACGCAGGATTCAAAGATGGCATATTACTCGGACCAGCAAGGTCTGAGCGGGTGCTCCTTTTCAGGGGAGCGAGGGCCAGTCTGGAGCAACCAGACTAGCAGAGCAAATTCAAAGGTTCATTGGTACTGGGGCCACTAGCCAACGGGCAAGCGACCGGACCAACGCGTCGAGCAGGAAAATGCAAAAGGGCCCCACGCAGCACTTGTTGAGTGTGGAGGGGTGAGCTTTGGTGCAAAAGCTGCTCGGGACTGGAGCTTCTCAAACTCCAATGCACAGCTTCGAGGGATCCTCGGATGCTGCACGGTCAGCGCTTTGTAGTTTTTCCAAGATAGCCGGCCCCACGCTTCAGGTCGCCTCCACGGGTCTCAACTCTGCAGGGACTGTGGATCGGGCTGTTAGAAGGCAGGCACGCTGGGTCTTGTCGATCTCTGTTGCTCGAGTTCTGGCGGGAACTGCAACAAAGCAAATGTCAAGGTGCTGGATGGTGCCTGTTTGCACAGGGTGGCCACTCCTTGACCACAAGGGAGATTCTTCAGTCTTCTACGTCGAGTAGGATGTCGAAGGGTCCAGAGTTTTGTTTCATAAGTTTCAGTCAGGATAATCTGATGTGCATCTGCACAGCTCCTACCTTTATTCCAAATCAAGGGGCTGGATTACCTGCTAGGTCCCTCCTATGGGTGGGACCCAGGAAGGGGGTGGTTACACCCCTTTCCCTTTGTCCAGCTTCGCGCCAAGACTTGGGCTGGAGTGCCCCAGAACCGGTTTGGCTGGCATTTGCTTGGGGACACCTTGTGCGCCCCAGGCAGTGTCTAGTTTCTTTCAACCCTCCCTGCTACAATCCACTATCTCCTGTCTGGGGTGGTGTGACACCTCCCTGTGACAGGAAATCCTTTGTCCAAGCGTCCTCTGCCAAGTTTCGGTCAGCAGCAGGAGGCCAGACTCGTGTCTGTGGCAGCAGCATCCATTTTGTGATGCTGGGGCTCTGGTTAGGATTAACCGCGTTTTAAGTAAAGTAACATGTCTTCTCCCTCTAGAAGGGTGGAATGCTACCCCCGTCGCCAGAACTGGCGAGGGGGTAGTATTCCAAAGTGTATGACACCAAACACGACATGTTTTGATGAAGCCAAACCAAAGTTAGCATTAACCGCGAGGCTTATAATGCACTTAAGAGTATATGCTATGGCAATATCACTAGAACAGCTATAAGGAAATGGTTCCGAATGCTGCCGACAGGCTCAGCTCATGCTAGAGCACCATCTCACATAAAATCAAGCACTCTGCCTCCAGGATTGTTAAGGCCTGCCATAGGAGTGACTTATAGGTATATATGTGTCCAGGTATAGGTTTAGATATAGGTATACTATATCTAAGCAAGGGGTGATTACACCACCTTGCCCCAGCTGAGGGATCAGCCAGTTGTGTCGATTTAAGTACCAGCCACGGGTGGCAAAAGATATGCTGCAGCCCCTGGTAGGCCTTGGATGCACCTATCGCCGGGATACTCTGAGTAGCTGTGCGCTTTAGAAATGCAGGATAACATAACATAACATAACATAACATGCCCTGAGCACCTATAGTGCATGGTACAGGGGCTGACAAGGTGTCCAGTACCAAATTGGTGATGTACCTATAGTACATGTCTGTGAATTTAGAGAGAGAACAGCAGGCTGTGGGTCTGATTAGCAGGCCCACCGCCACATTAAGTCGAAAACCAGTGAAGCAAAAAGCAAAAATTGGGGTGACCATAGGATAGCAGACCCTACTCTCCTACACAACCCCCCCCCCCCCAAACGCAGGGACATTAAACTTAACCTTGACCAGATAAGTCTTCATGTTCTAAGTGGAAGTACCTGGAGAGTAAGCATGGGCGTAAAATCCGCTCCGCTCGCGGATTTTTCGGATTTTCGGCAAATCCGCAATCCGCGAACGCTCGCGAATTTGTCGAAAATCCGTGAATCCGCTCGCGGCGGATTTTTTGCTTGGTTGCGGCGCGCGGCGTGGTGCACGGCGTTCACTTTCCGTCATTTTAGCGTTTGCCGAGTTGTTTTTCTTTGCGAGTGACGCGCCATTTTAGATCTTGCTGCGTGTTCCCGCGGGAGTTTGTCGCCCGCGAATACGTACTCGCGGCTTGCCACCTTGCACAGCACACCTCGCGAGAGTTCGCAATTGCGAACACGTAGTTGCGGCGGAAAGGAACAATCTCGCACTTGCGAAATAGAGATTTTGCAATTTCGCACAAGAAAATCACCAGCAAACAGGATAAACCTTCAGAAAATTATGATTTTTATCAGAATCACTCCTCAGGTTGACATTTGCATGGCTTTTTTTTTTTGCAAGGAGTCCATTTTGGGGGGGGGGAGGAAGGAAGTGCCCCACAGTCTCCAACTTCCTGTTCCTGTCCAGCAGGCTCCTCCCAGTGCTTTGTCCATCTCCTGGTCACTTTCATTTGGATCTGGAGCTGGAAGGATTACTTTTTGTGGGTGCTGCTGGATATTTGGATTTGAGGCCTTTTTGACTGTCTTTGGATCACTTTTGGATTAGAAATCAACTTTCACAAGTAAGTTTGTTTGGGGCATTACAGTTGCTGCAAGTAAAATTTTGGAACTTTTTCAGAAAATTAAATAAATTATATTGTGGGTAGCCACAGTATCCAGTAGGACCAGGGTTGGTTATGGGTGCATGATACAACTGTTTTGTTGAATTTAAACACCATTGAGGCCATGGATGGGCTGGGATTGTGCAGATTTTATTGTTTTTTGTCGTTTTTTTGGGCCTGCTGGTGTGGCCCTTTGCCCAGGGGTGGTGAGTGTTGCATGGGCCTAGTCTTTCTGTGGGGTGTCTTCTTGAATTTAAACATAATTGAGGCCATGGATGGGCTGGGATTGTGCTTATTTTATTGTTTTTTGTCGTTTTTGGGGGGCTGCTGGTGTGGCCTTTTGCTTGCCCAGGGGTGGTGGTGGTGCATGGACTGAGTGTGCCTGTGGTGTTGTCTCACTCTCTTTGATGTAAACATCATGGATGGCATTGGATTGTGGTGATTTCTGGCTGTTTTTCTGTTTTTTGGGGGTGTACTGTTGATGTGGTCTGGCCATGTGGGTGGTGGTGGTGGCCATCTTGAGTGCTGGCTGGTACAGGCAACATGTGCTTGGGGTGTAAGGGGGCCATTTTGAGGAGAGGCAGTGTCTGAGGCCTGCACTTATTTTGCCTACTTTTCATCCCTTATGCCCAGGGGTAGTGAGTGTTGCATGGGCCTAGTGTTTCTGAGGGGTGTCTTCTTGAATTTAAACACCATTGAGGCCATGGATGGGCTGGGATTGTGCAGATTTTATTGTTTTTGTCGTTTTTTTGGGCCTGCTGGTGTGGCCCTTTGCCCAGGGGTGGTGAGTGTTGCATGGGCCTAGTCTTTCTGTGGGGTGTCTTCTTGAATTTAAACACCATTGAGGCCATGGATGGGCTGGGATTGTGCAGATTTTATTGGTTTTTGTCGTTTTTTTGGGCCTGCTGGTGTGGCCCTTTGCCCAGGGGTGGTGAGTGTTGCATGGGCCTAGTCTTTCTGTGGGGTGTCTTCTTGAATTTAAACATAATTGAGGCCATGGATGGGCTGGGATTGTGCTTATTTTATTGTTTTTTGTCGTTTTTGGGGGGCTGCTGGTGTGGCCTTTTGCTTGCCCAGGGGTGGTGGTGGTGCATGGACTGAGTGTGCCTGTGGTGTGGTCTCACTCTCTTTGATGTAAACATCATGGATGGCATTGGATTGTGGTGATTTCTGGCTGTTTTTCTGTTTTTTGGGGGTGTACTGTTGATGTGGACTGGCCATGTGGGTGGTGGTGGTGGCCATCTTGAGTGCTGGCTAGTACAGGCAACATGTGCTTGGGGTGTAAGGGGGCCATTTTGAGGAGAGGCAGTGTCTGAGGCCTGCACTTATTTTGCCTACTTTTCATCCCTTATGCCCAGGGGTAGTGAGTGTTGCATGGGCCTAGTGTTTCTGAGGGGTGTCTTCTTGAATTTAAACACCATTGAGGCCATGGATGGGCTGGGATTGTGCAGATTTTATTGTTTTTAGTCGTTTTTCTGGGCCTGCTGGTGTGGCCCTTTGCCCAGGGGTGGTGAGTGTTGCATGGGCCTAGTCTTTCTGTGGGGTGTCTTCTTGAATTTAAACATAATTGAGGCCATGGATGGGTTGGGATTGTGCCTATTTTATTGTTTTTTGTCGTTTTTGGGGGGCTGCTGGTGTGGCCTTTTGCTTGCCCAGGGGTGGGGTGCATGGACTGAGTGTGCCTGTGGTGTGGTCTCACTCTCTTTGATGTAAACATCATGGATGGCATTGGATTGTGGTGATTTCTGGCTGTTTTTCTGTTTTTTGGGGGTGTACTGTTGATGTGGACTGGCCATGTGGGTGGTGGTGGTGGCCATCTTGAGTGCTGGCTGGTACAGGCAACATGTGCTTGGGGTGTAAGGGGGCCATTTTGAGGAGAGGCAGTGTCTGAGGCCTGCACTTATTTTGCCTACTTTTCATCCCTTATGCCCAGGGGTAGTGAGTGGTGCATGGGCCTAGTGTTTCTGAGGGGTGTCTTCTTGAATTTAAACACCATTGAGGCCATGGATGGGCTGGGATTGTGCAGATTTTATTGTTTTTTGTCGTTTTTTTGGGCCTGCTGGTGTGGCCCTTTGCCCAGGGGTGGTGAGTGTTGCATGGGCCTAGTCTTTCTGTGGGGTGTCTTCTTGAATTTAAACACCATTGAGGCCATGGATGGGCTGGGATTGTGCAGATTTTATTGTTTTTTGTCGTTTTTTTGGGCCTGCTGGTGTGGCCCTTTGCCCAGGGGTGGTGAGTGTTGCATGGGCCTAGTCTTTCTGTGGGATGTCTTCTTGAATTTAAACATAATTGAGGCCATGGATGGGCTGGGATTGTGCTTATTTTATTGTTTTTTGTCGTTTTTGGGGGGCTGCTGGTGTGGCCTTTTGCTTGCCAAGGGGTGGTGGTGGTGCATGGACTGAGTGTGCCTGTGGTGTTGTCTCACTCTCTTTGATGTAAACATCATGGATGGCATTGGATTGTGGTGATTTCTGGCTGTTTTTCTGTTTTTTGGGGTGTACTGTTGATGTGGACTGGCCATGTGGGTGGTGGTGGTGGCCATCTTGAGTGCTGGCTGGTACAGGCAACATGTGCTTGGGGTGTAAGGGGGCCATTTTGAGGAGAGGCAGTGTCTGAGGCCTGCACCTATTTTGCCTACTTTTCATCCCTTATGCCCAGGGGTAGTGAGTGTTGCATACTTGCATGTCCCTAGTCTTTCTGTGGGGTGTCTTCAATGTAAACATCATGGATGGCATGGGATTGTGCTCATTTTTCTGTGTTTTGTCGATTTTTTGGGGTGTATAACTGAACTGATGTTCCTCTGTCTTCCATTGCTTTTAGGTGCACAAGAAGACTCAATAGAACCACCAGTGCCAGGAAGAAGTCCTGCAGCGGTGTGTGCAGCATAACGTCACGCGACGTCACGTCTGGACACAGAACCCTCTGCAACTCGTGCAACTGCTGCCTGCTGACCTGCTCTGAAGAAGATGGCCCCAAAAAAAGTAACCCGTAGCTCCTCTAGCAAGAAAGGTGCCAGTAAGGAGCAGAAGAAGCAAGTTACCAAGGACACTGGTGTGCCGCCCGCCCCTTTTTTTGTGAGTAAAAAAAAAAGTATGCCTGCAGCAGCTGCAGCGGGATCTGCTGGGGACCAAGCTGGCAGCAGCACCCCCGCTCCATTGGGCTCAGTGCCACCACCACCACCACGCCAACTTAAGTCCAAGCCCTTGAGTGCTGCAGAGGCAGCCAGTATACTTCTTCAATCACCATCGACCAGTGATGTTGGCTCATCGCAAGAAAGCAGCAGCAATGTCCCTCAATCAACACAGGTTGTTGTAGCTCATCTGACGAGTGTTGAACAACCACAGCGGCAACAACAATCACATGTGCAAGTACAAGCCCAAGTACATGTGGAAGGAGAGGCAGCGCAAGGAGATGCGCAAGCAGAGGTGCATGGAGGGTCACAACAAGTGCCCACAATAGTTGTTCCTCCCGAAGTAGGGGCACATCAGGAAATCGACAATCAAGGCGAGGTATCATTTGAGGAAGCCACTCCTCCTGATGATCCTTCATTGTCTTCCACACCCCTAGCAAGGAAGAGATCAAGGGTGGTGTCTACATCCTCTTCAAGCACACCTCCTTCTGATGATACGGATCAAACTTGGGAACAAACAAAGGTAGTTAAGCGTAAAAGGAAGCTCGTCCAAAGTCTCAGAGTTATGGAGTGTGATGAGTCTCAACAAGAAGTGGCGGATACTGCTGCTGATGAAGACTCTGCCAACGACGACCCAGTCATCATAAAGGTCACTGCAGCCCCAGCGGGCATGCAGCAAACAGACATTTTGACCCTAGCCCGAAGAGCTGCTGAGCGTGATGATGATGTTGTCGATGAGGAGGCAGTGGAAACACCACAATCATTGGAGTTAAGTAGTACACCAACTCGTCCCGCTTCCATATTTCTTTCTGGCAAGAAGAGACCTCCGTCAACCTCGACCTTAATTAGTGGCGGTGAAAGTGCAAAACGTACAAAAGTTGGGCAATCCACATCCTCCACTTCATCTGGCATTAGCTTCATGACCACCACCACCAGTATCGCCGCCTCCTCCATGTCCCACAGACACTTCAAGTCCCCAGTTTGGGACTTCTTTACTGTTTGTCCAAAAAATCCAAAGTTTGCCATTTGTACCCTTTGTAAGCTTGCAGTTAGTCGTGGTAAGTCAGGTACCAACTATGGTACCGGCGGCCAGAGAGGTCATCTTGAGAGAAAGCACACTGTCAAATGGTTTGCGCACCTAGATGCGATCAAGAAAGGCCAAATTCAAGGAAACGTTGATGTTTCATCTGATGATGACGAGCAGGAAGAAGACGTGTCAAACACTTCCCTTACACCCAGTACCCCTGTCAGCAGCACACCCAATGTGAGGCACACTAAGAGTGTTGGAGCGAGTGAGACACCAACGCACAAAAGTTCACCAGCGAGCAAAATTGGGTCAACGAAGTCATTATCAGCCCGTAAATGCTTGGTCCAGGGCAACATTAGAACAATGCTTACTTCAGACGTGCCATATGAACGCAACCACCCACTGACGCGTCTGTATAACACTAAGCTGGCTAAAATGCTAGCTGTGGACCTTCTACCTTTTTCTTTTGTAGAAGCGGTAGGTTTTCTTGAATTAGTGGCAACGCTCTGCCCTAAATGGAAGGTTCCGAGCCGGTTCTATTTTGCCAGAGTTGCGGTTCCAGCACTACATGAAGATGTGCTGCAGGCGATTGGGGCAGCTTTGCAGAAGAGTGCTGTTCACACAATACATCTGACAACAGACATGTGGACCAGTGGCCCAGGCGATGATTACATGTGCATCACTGCACACTGGGTCTCTTTTTCAGGTGTTATAGCAAAGCTAAACGCAGGTGTTGACCCGGACCAAGTTTTCAAAGCTGCTCGGAAACATGCAACACTAGCCATGTTTGGCTTGGAGAAAAGTCACACAGCAGAAAACCTTTTGGAAGAGTTTGACAAAAAGGTCTTGACAATGCTATCCCCCCTAAAACGCAAGATTGGTTATGTTTCCACGGATAATGGCGCCAATGTAGTTAAGGCCATGTCGAAGAGTGACCATGTTAGAGTGCCGTGTTTGGCGCACTGTATCAACCTGGTAGTTCAAAAATTCTTGAGTGATAAAGAGAGTCCAGCGTTCGAGGTAATGGCCACCTGCCGCAAAATGTGCAACCATTTCAGCCATTCTTTTAAGGCCCGGAAGCATCTGCGGAGACTGCTACTTGAACGTGGAATGCCAGTGAAAGCACTCATCCAGGAGGTGGCAACACGTTGGAACTCAACCTTCTACATGCTTGAGCGTCTGTATGAGCAGTATACGGTACTCGATCACTATTTCTTGACAGAGGCTACATCTCAGAAGGAGGACCTGCGGATGAGTAAGGCGCAATGGGCCATAGTTAAAAGCCTGACAGACATGCTTCGTCCTTTTGAGTTCTTCACGCGTGCAGTCAGCCAGGAGGACTGTAATTTGGGAAAAGCTATCCCATTGTTGTGCATACTGGAGCACCAACTGATGGCGGTTTCTTCTGAGTTTCAAAAAGATGAAAAAAAAAAACCATTTCATTTTGTCTGAGAAATTATTACATCGCCTACGTGGTGATGAACGTCTTAAAAACATCAACTCAGATCAGCATTACATTTGTGCTACTATTCTGGATCCACGCTACAAAAAGGCGCTGGCAGACAACGCATTCTTTCCTTTCGCTGATGCAGATGTTCAAAAGTACAAACATTGGTTAGCCTGGTAAGCCAAGAGGTTTGAAAAAGAACGGCAGGTTATTGAAGGAGAAGCCAGTACATCAGCATCAGCATCAGCAGGCCATCCGCAGTCAAAAGAATCCACTTCTGCACCTGTGGCTGGGGCACAAGTGACCTCTCAGCCGTTAAAGACACCGGCAACTGGATCATCTGCACCACACACAATGACAACACTAACAGTGGCTGGGGAGGAGGATTGGCTAAGTTTGATGGGGTATGGTTCTCGAAAAAATGTCACAGCCAGCACAGCAAAAAGTAAGCAAAGTGGAGGAACAGTTGATGACCTTGAGTCGATGGTGCAGGACTATCTGAATGACTCAACAGTGGTCTTTCTTAATGAGGAGCCATTGCAGTATTGGCATGGCAAAAAACAATTGTGGCCACAGCTCTACAACCTGGCTATAAACTATTTGTCTTGCCCACTCGCAAGTGTGTCTTCTGAACGTGTTTTCAGTGCTGCTGGTGGCATTGTAACTCCCAAACGGAGCCGCCTCTCGCCCAAAAATGTGGAGCGGCTGACAATGATCAAGATGAATCAGCACCTCATACCACCAGATTACAAAGTACGAGAAAGCACGCCGCATGAAGACGAGGAGGACAGCAACGTAGATGAGGGGATTTTTTCTCTGTTCGGTGCCACTGACCTCATCCAGCCTGAATTCGCAGAGTATGATGACGAAATCTTGTTCTTATTCCCTGACACCGAGCCCTGAAAATGAGACAATCAATCAAGAACTTTCTTTTTCGTCCTTATTCACTTTTATTCCTGTGTGCTTTGTGTCTCTCTTTCTTTGTTTTGCACAGTTAATTTAATTCAAACTTTAATCACCTAATCCCAAAAACAAGACCATCATCAGAACTGTCTTCACTTGTTTGCTTATTGATTTGAAGGTGCCGCAGTCTACATTCCTCAGGTTCACAAGTTCTGAAGAACATGCTCCTCTATCCTCCTCCTCCAGACTGCGATTTCCCTCCAAGCAGAGTGCTGGATTACGCACAATGAAGAAAGACTCAGCACTTGTGGGGGTGTTGTACTTCTTTGCGGGTGAGTTGACGGTTTTGGGCCCATTGCTGTGAAGCTCTAATAATGGACAAAAGTGTTTTGGACCAAATATGAGGTGGAAATTTCTTGCCGTTTTTGCTGACTTGCTTGCCTTTGAGGTGCTCTTTGGCGGGGTTCCGGGGGTTTGTGTGTAATTTTTGGTGTCTGTCGAAGCACTGCTGCGACAGTCTAATCTTGATTGCATTTGCTTTTCAGGAAATCCGTGGTGGAAAACAGGAGTTATGATGATTGATGATGATGACGACCTAGCTGCACAGCGCCGCGTTTGGACCGAAGGCCGAGAGACATTGTAAGTATGAGATTTAGCTTTTCCGCTGTTTGGGGGTGTTGTGTCGGGTGTTTTTTTGCGGGTGGGTTGGCGGGTCTTGCCTGGGGCATTCCTGGGAAGGTCTAATACCGGATACAAGTGTTTTGGACAAAATCCATAAGGAACAGCCTTTTTTTTGCCATTTCTTCAGACATCTTGCTCAATGTAGCGTTTTGGGGGGCTTCCTGCTGTTCGTGGGTGGGTTGCGGCCGGGGTCTCTGTCGAAGCACTGCTGCGACAGTCTAATCTTGATTGCATTTGCTTTTCAGGAAATCCGTGGTGGAAAACAGGAGTTATGATGATTGATGATGACCTAGCTGCACAGCGCGTTACTTTGGACCGAAGGCCGAGAGATATTGTAAGTATGAGATTTAGCTTTTTCGCTGTTTGGGGGTGTTGTCGCGTGTTTTTTTGCGGGTGGGTTGGCGGGTCTTGGCTGGGGCATTCCTGGGAAGGTCTAATGCCGGATAGAAGTGTTTTGGACAAAATCCTTAAGGAAAAGCCTTTTTTTTGCCATTTCTTCAGACATCTTGCTCAATGTAGCGTTTTGGGGGGCTTCCTGCTGTTCGTGGGTGGGTTGCGGCCGGGGTCTCTGTCGAAGCACTGCTGCGACAGTCTAATCTTGATTGCATTTGCTTTTCAGGAAATCCGTGGTGGAAAACAGGAGTTATGATGATTGATGATGACCTAGCTGCACAGCGCGTTACTTTGGACCGAAGGCCGAGAGATATTGTAAGTATGAGATTTAGCTTTTTCGCTGTTTGGGGGTGTTGTCGCGTGTTTTTTTGCGGGTGGGTTGGCGGGTCTTGCCTGGGGCATTCCTGGGAAGGTCTAATACCGGCTAGAAGTTTGTTGGACAAAATCCATAAGGAAACACCAGTTTTGGCACTTTTTGTAAGTTAGGGTTCGTTAGGGTTAGCCCTAGCAGCAGGATTGCATGTGTTTAGGGGGGTTCTACTGCAACGCGGTTCTGTTGTTGTAGAGCACTGTTGGAGCGATGCTGGCTATGGATACTTTTGCTTGCAGGCAAGTGGTTTGAATACAATCCACGGTCTGTATTTGGGTCTACTGTTACTTTCAAAGTACGTTTTGTAACCATTTTTCTGCTAGGCATCGTTTTTGGAGATATGATTGGGTTCTTCTACATTTTTGCGACTGGCTTTAGTAAGGGTCTTGGTGGGAGCATTGCTGGGAAGGTCAAATTTTGTTCTAAAACACAGTAGTACACCCACCTTGAGGGGAAAGATCCGCTATAATATTTTGGCCATACTTATTGATCCTTAAAAAGGTGACTCAGACAGAGCACGCAATTTCAAAAATATTGTACTGTCTATTAGGGAAATCAAAGTGTCACTTTTTGAACCACACAGCGTACATACCTTTTATTTATTTATCAGTGGTATTGTAATAGCACTTCCTGTTTTCCGTTCAATAATTACAGGCCGGGTTTCAGTCAACATCCGCCAGGCAGGCAGTGGACAGGGTGTCTCTTCTGTCAGTGGTCACCACCACATTGATGGACGAAGCGTCAGCTGGAATGGAGGAGTGCCGCCAATAAGAGGAATTGTTTGCTGCATGCAACTTACTTACCAATTTCAACAGGACAACTCCAACAACATACGCAATACAGATACAGTATCCATTGTTGTCTTTTATTCTATGAGTGTGACTGCATGTGCTTACCTTTAGTTTGTAACCAAAGATTGTCTGTAAACTCTGTATCTTCAATTATTGTTTGTCCATGCTCTGCTTTTTTTTCTTCTCTCAACAAAACCTACCCAAAAAGAAACCCCCATTCCCATCCATTTTACAAACCCTAACCCTCTTCCCCCGGGCTGTGTTGTTTTGCTTGATGTCTGACTAAAATGACATCAATAATTCCACACACTTGCTGGGGAGGATAAGGTGATAGCAGCAACAGGCTGGTGAAGGAATACGAGGATATCTTCTAGACTTACTCAGCTTCAGTACTATATCTTCTAGTAGTAGTAGCCAATGTCAAATAAATTCAACGCAAGTACTAGTTATACTTGCAATACTTTACCATTTGTTAGGCTACATTATGGCACTGTTCTAGTGTACTGTCACCTGCTATTTTCTCGATCGTACCGTAACCGTTGTAATGCTACAGTAAGGAGTACAAACAAGGTTTCGTTTTCTTTTTTTCCATAGGCATGCAACTGCCACTGTGTCACACCACTAGTACCACCGCAATGAGGAAATGTCACCCGCCCAGGAATGACAACGTTAATCCCCATTTCACCTGGAGCCAGCCCTGGGCCTAGCCCTAATTTCTAACACAAATTACAGGTAAGATAAGCGTTTGGTGGGAGGTAGTATAATGGAGTATTATTTCGGAGTAGACAAGAGATTGACGGTTGTACTACTAAAGTCCTACGACTGTTCAGGAAAACAAAGTTACTGTTACACCCCCGCCCCCCACCCACCAGACTGAAAAGCAGTAAAAAACAGGTATGGTCAGATAAAGTTGAAAAATATATTTATTTATCCCTAACAAAATAATCTCCCTCACCCACCCTAACCCCAACGATTGTCTCTGAAACGTCCCAAAACGATCCCAACTCCCAAATCCCACCCCCCAAAAGTCTATAAAAAAAGGGCAAGGGACACTCCACTACTGGAGGGTGCTGGTGCTGGTGCATGATGCGGCATGGGCATCATACTCCTTGCGGAGGGTGGCAAGCTCGGAGCGGAGGCCCTTAACCAAGGTCTTATACCTCAGGACCTCCTGCTCCAGGTTGGACATGCGGACTCGTAGGCGGCGTTGGCGTTCCTTGCAGCTCCTGTGGGGGGCAGCTGGTATTTCGGTTGCTTGGCGGTGGCGGTCGGCTTTCTTAGCCCGGCTCGGTCCCGCTGGCTTATTCACGGAGGAGGATGCAGTGGCCACAGTCGAAGATGTTGCCCCGCTCGACTGCGTGTCCTCCTCCTCCTCCAGGGCCACCAGCCGCCGATACTCGGCGACTGTGGCCTCCAGCCTCCGTTGCCGGGCCAATCTAGCCTGCTCCCTCCTTGTTGTTGATTTGGAAGGAGCAACTATATGAAGAAAGAAAGACATAGTCTGTAACCAATGCTCCTTATTAATAACACAAAGTGATTGAGCCGAAAGTTGGGTCACAGAGTACAAGTAGCAAATTGAAAGCACAGTACATAACTATTGAGGACAGTATCTATGTAACCTCCCACTTCTGCATCCTTGCTCTAACAGTAGTGGTAGTTTAATGAACTAATTCTACGACCACTATGGACTTCCATTACAGTCGACTATGACAGTACACCAGTCTTATTCTTCTTCTTCTCTCTTGTTTAGGGAAATGGGTACGTTATCTTATGCAAGCCGGCAGAATGACATGGACACAGCACAGTGAAGTTGCACCCGAGAAAAAAAGTTGCACACCATGATGATGGAGAGTGAGACAGACTTGCGTTACTGTACCGGTCCAGTACATGCAGGTGGTGAAGCTATTACTTTTCTATTACGGGTGGCACTGAGAATACTCTGTTACAAGGGCTACTGCTTAATTAATTTACCTTTCACCCTACAGTGCAAATGAGTACTAGAAAAGGAAACTGAAGAAGCTAACTAATTTGATTATCTATCACTTCACATGGGACGTATTTAATGACAGATGAGATGACTTTAGGTGCTTTGCTTAATATTGAGTGAACAGTGATACACCCACACATGAATGACGTACTACAAGTAAACTAAAGTTATTAAGAGAGGTACGGAGTGTCCACCGTAATAACCAGATATATGCTGTGAATGCAAACGCAATACAAAGTACTGCTACTATTCATGGTAGTATTGGACACATTTACAATTTCTTTTCCTTGCCTTCCCTGCACTGGGACGGACGTGCGGGTGCGGTGGTACATGCTCTTCAAGGTAACACTTACTTCACCTGGCGACCATCTACTCTCTCTAGATACACATGTGCTATGTAAGAGTCAGAGAATACCATGCTCCAGGCATCCATTCAGTCAAAGTATACGCACACATACAGTTTCTGTTTCACCCACCCAGGCTGCTGTCCTTCCACCCATCCTTGCTTCATCATTGACCCAGCCATGCACCATACCATATTCTTTCCTTCCCAGCCACCTCTGGGTCCAAGCAAACACATATCGTTCTTCTTTGCCAGCCATCATACAAGTTCGCGTCCCACTTACTTACACCCTTCTTTCGCTTTTCGTTCATCCCATCCATCACGTTCGTCTAAGAACTTATTGGGATTCTTCTCACCAAAAACTTCACAGCTAAGTCGAAGTACATTTCGAGGAGGCTACTACCTGGTTGATTTGTAATTGTAATACACCCGTGCAGAAAGCACACTATGCAGTCTTCAATCTCAATAAGTAAGGAATATATAGCTTACCTGTTTCCGCCACCACCGTTTGATCCCCCACAGGAACGGCCACCAGCTCTTCTAACGCCGCCTCCTCCCCAGAGGCCTCCGAGTCCAAGTCCAACACAGCCACCTCCGCGCTGGCCCCGTCACCAGATGTTACACCTACAAAGTACATTTAAGAATGTTAGAATACACCACTCACTACTATATAATATTTGGTCTAGGAGAAATGTTAAAAAAACAGAATACAATGTAATAATTTGTGACTGTCTACTCCATAGTAAAAATGTCCCATTTTCCAGGGAAGGCTGTTGTCTTGCTGCACTTTTATGCACAACTGATGAATGCTTGCTTTTGATTTTTAACACGCACCACTTTTTCTCCTAACAGACAGAAGCTTGACTCCTGAGTCCTAAGAACACGACCAGGATCAAGTTCAAACTAGGTGAGAGTTCGGCTCGACCACAAGAAATGTGTCCAATTAATCGTCAGCACTAACCACTTTTCCGTTTACAGTTAAATAGTTTTATGACAAAGTAGATTTTAATAAATGTGTTTACTTTTAATAAAGCTTTTACACTTAAATAGACTCTGTGGTTTTTGTTCCTCTAGACTAGAGTGGATGAGCTAAAGGTTTTGGAATTTTTGCAAGCATGAGTGCCTCTGACACTTCTTGACTGTGCTGTGACTCCGTACTACTCTCTTGTCCTGCGTACGATAATCTAGAGATCATTGGGGATCTATAATCGGTGACTTCGGGAGCTGAATGACTCTGCCACACTATCTAGTCAGTAAGGAGACAGTGCATAGAGGTATTGCTGAATATAATGGGAGTCCAATGGAATTGCCAAATGTCCAATCTTAGTTAGCTACACAGACAGACTAATAAGAATAGTCTAGTAATACCACAGGGAGTCATATTCGAGGCAGGATAAGAATTTATATCCAGTCTACAAGAAGATCAAAGACGATTTAGAAAAAATCGAATGAGGAACGCTAGGAAAAAATAGGTACTGTTTATTAAAATGTAAACTTACTGGGGCCAGCAAAGGAGCCCTCGCCTGCCCGATCCTGGCCTGCATCCTCAGCACCCTCCTCCTGTGTCCTCTTGCCCTTGGGGGGAGCTGATGTACAACATGAAAGAAAGAAAAACCAGAAAATATGGATGAGATTTTTCAACCAAATCAAACATTTGAAAAGAACAATAACAACATATTTTGGAAAAATAGCAAATAGATAGACAACTATTCCACGGGATCTATCTCATGTGGTATACTACGTTATTCGTATTGCCTGATTTGCGGAACGTTGACTTAGAAAGTTCCTATGTAACTCAAAAAACAGACTACTAAAGAGGTTTGCCTAGGCCTGGCACTGCAGGCAGCAGTGCGCAACACGTGACAGACAAAGTCCATCCTGCTTGCAGATCAGTGAATACTCAAACTATCAATCCACCCGCCACCACCGCCACTATTTCTTCTGATAGCCATGTGACTGTCTAAAGGAAGGACTGGACTTCAGTCTGTTGGGGCTGATTTATAAGTCCCTTGCGGAAGTTGCGGCTGATTTTCCTCCATTGTTGCGTGCCTTTTCTGACGCAGCGGCAGAACAAAAGACTCGCCATGGTGTTGGTGCGGCGTATATATTAAAAAAAAAAACACATATGGGCATATGGGCGATGCATCACGTTGTAAAGCCCTGCGCCATCAGGGGGCGTTCCGGCGCAAGGGAGGGCGTACCTGCGCAGGAACGAATCCTAAAAGTGGCTGAGGGAAATCTACAAGATGTCAATCAGTCACTTTTAGGACAATGATGCATGACTCAAACCCTGCGCGCTTGAAGCCGACGTACGGCTTGATGCAGCATTGGGGAGATAGGGTACCCCAGAGCATTGCTGGAGCTGCGCCATCGTTGGCACGCAACTCCAGCAATGCGCTGCCTTTACGGCACAGATGCGTAAGGCTTCTGTGACGTTTTGGGCCAATGGGTGGTGGTGGCATGGCACACAATTACTGCCGCATCCCTGCTACTTTGCAGGGATGCGCCGGTAATTGAAAATATGACCCTTACTGTCTAGCATTACGCAGTTCTTTTCTTTACAGTACACTCATACATAATTTCTCAGGCCAATGAAATGCTTCTGAACACAACATACAAAACAAAGAAGCATAGTAGCAAGCAAGGCTACTGAGAAGGAGAGCAGTGCACCTGAAAATGAAATGCATAGAAGATTTTGAAATATAATTTACCTCAATGTAATCGGCAGCATTATTGCTCTTGGTAAAGAACAAAGATTTGCAAATAACAGAGCAGGATAAAACAGAGTAGTAAATGTACTACTACTACTACTCACCAAGCCCGGGGACCTCTACGCCGAGCGCGTCCAGCAAGTCCCGCTCCCGGTCCATGACATCGGTCCAGCGGTGGGTGGCCTGGTTATATGTGCGCCGGACCCCAGAGATCTTGTACATGGCCCGGCACACCTTCTCCCACCGCTGGCGGCGCTCCCGGATGCCATAGCCGGTCGCGATCTTGCTGCCTCCCAGGATCGTCTTGGGGAGGCGGCGCTGGACGTGGAAGATCAGTGCCGCCACTTCCTCCGCGCTGAAGATCTCCCTCGGGACCACTTGCTCCCCCCTTAAACGCCCGCACG
Organism: Lissotriton helveticus; assembly: GCF_964261635.1. NCBI lineage: Eukaryota > Metazoa > Chordata > Amphibia > Caudata > Salamandridae > Lissotriton > Lissotriton helveticus. The sequence goes on from NC_136068.1 coordinate 444,081,591, forward strand.
GGAGCCGGGCACGGGGTGCGGGACCCTTCCCCTTCTCAGGGTGCTTCCCGGCTCCCTTTACCATGGTCTGGGCAGAAATAAACTTAAATGATAAAGAAGAAATAGAATAGTGAAGAAGAAAAGAAAAGAGTTTAAAAAAGTAGTTTAAAAGTAACTAAAAGCTGCAGAAAACACAAAAATATAGAGCTAGAAAAATAGAGGGTTAGATAATAAGTAAAATTAGATCAAAAAAACTTCAAACAAGCAAAGGATGGCAGAGATTGAGAGAGGATAGAGAAAGCATGCCCAGAACCATAGCAATGAATGAGAAACAAGATGGCCGCGCCCGTTCACGACCGCGTGGGTAAGTTCGCGCAAGATTTTCCTTGCGAGTACGCGCGAAATTGTACTAGCGAGCAGCACACTTTGCGAGATTACACATAGCGGGCGGAAACGGAATTACGTCACGCCAACAAGATGGCCGCGCCCGTGTACGACCGATAGGGTAACTTGGCAAACGTATAGCTAGAAGCGCCTCGCGAACACGCGCAAGATCACGCGAACATACACGTCGCAACAAATACAATTTTGTATTCGCACGTATTCGCGGCTTCCGAAATCGATCTCGCACGGATTCGCGCCCCAAAAAACGCGCGAAATTGCAGAAAAAACGATTTTAGCTAAACTGAAAGCAATGAGCAGGTGCAAAAGTTCAAACTTAACATTAGTAACATTCAAGGTAGTGCTTCCTGATGGGCCCCTCCAGAGTTTGCAACTATTCTATGACCCTGCTATGACCCAAACAGCAGGCTCATAGAATAGCACCATAAAGGTCCTGTGAAAAAAAAAATTCACTGCAACAAAAAGCAAATTACAGATAAGGAAGGAAGCAGGTGCCAGCCAGACTGGAACTTTCAAAATTACTGACACATTAATGAAACACAAATTAATTGATGGCAGTTGAAGAAGGGCAGGTGTGCTTGCTTTTTTCAACCACCATAATCTACAGTGATAAATAAACCTAATAGGTGCCAGTGAGGATGTACTAGAGGGTGGCATGGGTGTCCCAGAGGGTGGCAGTGGTGAAACAGAGGGTGCTGTGAACCTGTGATGATAAACCAGACGTAGAAACAACATAGTCGCGGCCGTTGCAAGCCGAAAAGTAAGTTCGCAATTGCGAACTTGTCCCAAAATCGGCGCGAACACGCGCCAACACAAAAAACGGAAAAATCCGCAAATCCGCTAGAGTTCGCGGATCTTCGCGGATTGCGAATCCGTAAATACGCAAGTTCGCGGATTGCCAATCCGCAAAATCCGCCCATGCTTACTGGAGAGACCATCTGCATTACCATGGTCAGTCCCTGGGCGGTGCTCCACTGTAAAGTCCATCCCCTGTAGGGAAATGGACCACCTGAGTAGTTTGGGGTTTTCATCCTTCATCTGATTGAGCCACAAGAGGGGCTTATGGTCTGTCTGAATTAGGAAGTGAGTACCAAACAAGTATGGCCTCAACTTCTTCAGGGCCCAAACCACAGCAAAGGCCTCCCTCTCAATGGCTGACCAACGTTTCTCTCTGGGGGTCAGCCTTCTGCTAATGAAAGCAATGGGCTGGTCTTGACCATCTACATTAAGTTGTGAAAGCACAGCTCCCACCCCCAACTCAGAAGCATCTGTTTGAACAATGAACTGTTTGGAGTAGTCAGGACTCTTAAGGATTGGTGCAGAGTACATGGCCTTATTCAGGTCATCAAATGCCCTTTGACAGCTAACTGTCCACTGAACCTTTTTGGGCATCTTCTTGGATGTCAAATCATTCAATGGTGTCACAATGGACCCATAGGTCTTTACAAATTTCCTGTAATACCCAGTCAGGCCCAAGAAGGCTCTGACTTGTGTCTGGGTAGTTGGAGGAGCCCAGTCCTGTATGGCCTGGATCTTGCTCTCCAGTGGTTGAACTTGACCCCCACCTACTAGGTGGCCCAAGTACACAACCTTGCTCTGCCCTATCTGGCACTTGGTAGCCTTGATAGTCAGGCCTGCCTTTTGCAGGGCCTCCAGAACCTTCTTCAGGTGGATCAGGTGATCCTCCCAGGTAGAGCTAAAGACAGCAATATCATCTAGATATGCTGCACAAAAGTCATCTAACCCAGCAAGGACTTGATTCACCAACCTTTGGAAAGTGGCAGGTGCATTCTTCAAACCAAAGGGCATAACCACAAACTGATAATGTCCACTGGGGGTAGAGATTTCTGTTTTGGCTTTAGACTCCTCAGCTAACCTGATTTGCCAATAGCCAGCTGTCAAGTCAAATGTGCTCAGATATTTGGCAGAAGCCAATTTATCAATGAGCTCATCTGCCCTTGGAATGGGATGAGCATCTGTCCTAGTGACAGCATTGAGATCTCTATAGTCCACACAACATCTCATTTCTCTCTTTCCATCTTTGGTATGAGGTTTTGGCACAAGGACTACTGGGCTGGCCCAGGGGCTCTCTGATGGCTCAATCACTTCAAGTTCTAACATTTTCTGCACCTCATCCTTTATACAATCCCTGACATGGTCAGGTTGCCTGTAGATTTTATTCTTGACAGGCAGACTGTCACCAGTGTCCACCACATGGGTGCACCAGTTAGTTTGACTGGGTGTAAGAGAAAACATGTGTCTATGGGCTTGCAACACCTTTCTGCAGTCCATCTGTTGTTGGTCAGTGAGGCTGCCTGCCAAGGCTACTCCATCCACTGAGCCATCATCAGGGTTTTGGGAAAGCAGGTCTGGGAGAGGCTCACTCTCTTCCTCTTGTTCCCCATCTGTAGCCATGAGTAAACCCATGTCTTCCCTGTACACAAATGCTTTCAATCTGTTCACATGGAACACTCTGTGGGGGCTCCTAGGGGTGCCAAGGTCCACCAAGTAGGTGACCTCTCCCTTCTTTTCAATTATGGTGTGGGGTCCAGACCATTTGTCTTGGAGGGCTGCTGGTGCCACTGGCTCCAACACCCACACCTTCTGCCATGGCTGGTACTCAGTCAGAACAGTCTTTTGATCATGCCAAGCTTTCTGTAATTCTTGTCTGGCCTCCAGGTTTTTGGATGCTTTCTCCATGTACTCAGCCATCCTGGAGCGGTGACCAAGTACATAGTCCACAATATCAAGTTTAGGCTTTTTGAGAGGTAACTCCCATCCTTCCTTCACAAGACACAATGGACCCCTCACAGGGTGGCCAAACAAAAGTTCAAAAGGGCTGTAACCAACCCCCTTCTGTGGGACCTCTCTGTAAGCAAAGAGTAAGCAGGGTAAAAGGATATCCCATCTACGCCTGAGCTTTTCAGGTAATCATTTTATCATTCCCATTAGGGTCTTGTTGAATCTCTCAACAAGCCCATTGCACTGTGGGTGATAGGGTGTGGTGAACTTATAGTTCACTCCACAGTCCTTCCACATTGCCTTTAAGTATCCAGACATAAAGTTGGTACCTCTGTCTGAAAGTACTTCCACTGGAAAGCCCACTCTGGAGAAAACTCCAAGTAGGGCCCTTGCCACAACAGGAGCTGTTGTCGTCCTCAGGGGAATTGCCTCTGGGTACCTGGTGGCATGATCCACTACCACCAGGATAAATCTGTGCTCAGATGCTGTTTGGGGATCCATTGGTCCAACAATGTCAATCCCAACTCTCTCAAAGGGCACCCCCACCACAGGTAGAGGTATAACGGGGGCCTTTCTGGTGCCACCTGATTTGCCACTGGCTTGGCAGGTGAAAAAGAAGCGACAAAACTCCTTGGCATCTTCTGACATGTGAGGCCAGTGAAAGTGAGGGACAATCCTGTCCCAAGTCTTGTTCTGGCCTAAGTGTCAAGCAAGGGGAATATCATGGGCCAAGGTTAGAAGGAAGCCCCTAAATTGCAGAGGTATAACCAACCTCCTGGTAGCACCAGGCTTGGGGTCTCTAGCCTCTGAATAAAGGAGCCCATCATCCCAATATACTCAATGGGTACCTTGAGCATTCCCAGCAGCCTCAGCAGCAGCTTGCTGTCTGAGGGGTTCAAGAGAAGGTCAATTTAACTGAGCCTGCCCAGATCTGCCCTTGAGGGTCCCCCTGTCCCCAGAAACTCAACCTGATCAGGTTCAAGTTCTTCCAGGACAGTCTCCTCTTGGATCACAGAATCACCCTCCTGTGAGGTCTGATCCTCAACCTGGGGCAAGTGGGAAGGCTCTGCCTTGACCCTCATGCTCTTTCTCTTGGGTTGTGGTTGGTCTATAGTTTCAAGATCCACCACAGGTTCAGGTAGGCACTTCTTGGCCTGGTACCTGGTTATAGCAAGGACATGTGCTGAAATCCCTAGCATTTCTGCATGAGTCCTGTACTCCACTTCTGACCATAAGGATTCCTCAAGATCATTGCCCAAAAGACAGTCAACTGGGAGGTCTGCACTAATAACAACTTTCTTGAGACCAGTTACCCCTCCCCAGGAGAAATTAACAACAGCCGCACTATGTGTAGTAGTGGCATTGCTAGCATTGGTCACTAGGTAGTTCTCACCTAGTATCATCTGTTCAGGGTCCACAAAGTTAGGTGTCACCATAGTGACACTGGCACAAGTGTCCCTGTAGGCCTGAGCCAGTTTCTCAGTAATCAAAGGCGTCTGCCTGTACTTGCCCAAAGTATTAGGACTTGTAGTAGAGGACATAGCTATGACCCCCTCACAGGTCAGAATTGCCTGAGTAGGGATTCTGACAAAGCCAGACTCCATCTCAGATCCCAGGGTTAACCCTACTACCCCTTGGGTTGTGCACTACCGCTGCTAACTGTACTAGGGGGTGCAGGTGCCTTAGGGGCTGCAGTGGTAGGAACTGGGTTTCTCTTAGTGCATTCACTTCCCCAATGAGAAGTGGACTTACAAGTATTGCACCAAGGTTTCTTTGGGCCATCATTCTTCTTTTTCTTGTTTCCATTTTGGGAACCACCCTCCTTATTAGAATTATTTTGGGGGCCTGTGGAAGACTTCTGGTCTTTTTCTTTCTTATCTCCACCCTTCTGGTCTGCTTTCTTCTGATCACCTCCTTGGTTCTGGGGTTTCTGCTTAACCCTTGTTCTGACCCATTTGTCTGACTTCTTACCCAATTCTTGGGGAGAGGTCAGATCTGAGTCAACAAGTGTTGATGCAATTGCTGGTTCTGACAGTTATTAAGGATCTGTTCTCTCATTATAAGATTGTACAATCCTGTATAGACTGAGACTTTACTTCCCTGCAACCCTCCAGAGCCTTAGTGGCACAATCAACAAAATCAGTCCAGTCTTGAGTCTGTGCTTTTTGGGTGTCTCTGAACAACAACCTGTATTGCTCAGTGGTTAGGCCAAACCCTTCAATAAGAGCACTCTTCAAGACAGAGTACTTTTTAGCACCCTCAGGTCTAACAGTGAGGAGCTTGTCTCTCCCTTTCTCAGAAAACGAGAGCCACAAGATTGCTGCCCACTGATCTTGAGGGACCTGCTGTACCATGCAATCCCTCTCCAGAGCAGTTATCCATTTGTGGATATCATCCCCATCTCTGTAGGGGGGCACAATCTTACTCAGGTTTCTATGTTCATAGGACCTGTCTTTATCCTTAGGGATAGTGCTGCCAACAGTGGGTATCTCACCACTTAACTTCTGTTCTCTTGCAAAAGTAAGTCTAGCTTGGGCCAGGGCTATTTCCTCCCTCTCTATTTGGAGATTAACAGCTCTCATCCTTATGCTCTCTTCTCTGGGGAGAAGTCATTCCCATCTGAGATTCTCTTGAGGCACTACAAATGTGAGAATCCCTAGAAGGAGTTCTCTCTCTCCTGTTGCCTGGGGGAATTCTGCTATTGGGTCTGGAGAAGTGGTTCCCTTCTCCATTCCCATGTAGGACCAAGTTGGCTTGGCTAAGCCTTACCACTGGTACCTGGTTTCCCCTCTGATCCTGCTCTGACTCTTCACCTTCTGATTCTTGGTCTTCCTCCTCATTTTCTACTTCTGGGGAGGTGTTCTCAGTATCTGGGGGGTTCACTCCTTCTCCTGACCCTAAGGTAACTATTCTGCCTTTCTCAAGGTCATCCTTCTCCAGGATGGCTATCAGGATGGGAATGGTAGGGTTGTGACCCTTTTCAGCTTTCTTGCCGTGCACAAGGCACTCAAGTCTCTATGGCTGAATTTGTCATAGTCTGAGGTTGCCTGTGGAGGGTCAACCACCACAGGTAGAGAGCTCTGAGCTTCACCTGTGCCAGACATGACTCTAGTGAGGTGTAAGTGATGCACTTACCTACACTAAGTGTTTTCCTACTGCACCTTGCTAGTGAGTTGTAGTCAGGGTGTGCTAAGCCCTTCTACCTACAACTACTAAGTTCAGTAGAACTTAAATATGCTAAGCTTTGTTTATATGTACCTATGGTACTTAATGTGATCTTTCAATTTGATAAAAGATTGCAAAGGTAAAACAACAGCAAGCTCAAATCCGTACCGCTGCTCACCAATGTGAGAAGTTGGCCTGGTATATGATGTCCACAGTTCTGTGGGCACCTTGTATCAGTCCAAACAATCCCTTATGCTGGTGGTTGTAAGTCAACCTTAAAGACAAGCTATCCTAGAGGTAGCACGGACTAAGCAGCCTAAAGGCTTAACTCAAGAGGACATGTGAAGCCAGCTGTTTTACCATATGCAATCCTGTAATATCAAATGAAAGGACACCACACAAGTTATATATTATAAAAATATATTTATTTATTTTCAGAATAATCCCCACTACTCAAGTTATAAACTTTATTCGATTGTTCATAAAAACATCATAAAAGTATACAGAATAAAAAGGAGGCACTTATGAATTAGTACGAAATCGAGGAATACAATACATAATAGTACTCGGATAAGTAAGAACATGGACTAGTAGCAAAGATTTGGACCAACACTAAAAAACCATGCTTTTTCTGGCCCATACTGATTTTAGAATAAAGGTTGCGATAAAAAAACAGATATCCGGGGTGGCAAGTGCAAATAGAAATCTCATAGCATTAACAGTTGTGGACACAGAATATTTCTTAAACAATGGTTTGAGGTAGAAAATACGCAAAGATTTATACAGAGGGCATATTAACATGAAGTGCAACGTGCTTTGTTTAGTAATTCCGACACACGGACAAGGGGTGGCAGAGTATATTTTCATCCTCGGAAATGCCACCAAATTATGCACAATACCTAATCTCAGCCTCGTTAATACATATTGGTGAGGCTGTCTAGTGATAACTTTTAGGTACATAGGAATCCCAGTCCCTTCTTCCTTATTTGAAAAATAGAAAGCATGGGTAGAATAATCACTAGATTGATCTTTACGTCTGTTATTTTTATGCCTCAAAAAAACACCTTTAACCTCAAGCTTCGGTAAAACAGTAGCACACCTGGGGTCATCATGAACATCCAGATCAAAAAGTTCCTTAAAAGATGAAATGACATATTTTAGCCACGAAATCCGGTGGACATTGTCCAGGCGTAAACAATCTTGTATTATTCCCCTGGTGAAGCCAGTTTCATCTTTTGACCAAGAGACCTCCAGGCCAATAAGGGCCTCATTCCGGTTAAGTCAGTTATATAGTCCAACCCTAATTCTTTATGGGTCAGTTCAATGGATGCCGAAGATGGAAGGCAGAGGAGTCTCTTAAGAAATAAATTTTCCAATATTTGCAAATCCCTTTGAGGCCTGTGTCCCCAAACCCCTGAGCCGTAACGGGCAATAGATGCACACCGAGATCGATAAACATTCAACATGTCTGGTATGCGGCGGCTTCCTAATTTGGCAGCAAAACGAAATACACTTAGGGAAGCCTTGCCCATCCTAGCTTTAACATTATGTTGTTCTGGGGCCCAAGATCCGCCATTATTAAAAGTAATGCCCAAATAACAAAAGTTATTCACAACCTCAATACGGTTTTCCTTAAAATAGAAAGATTTAAGATTATTCACCTTTTTTCCACATGCCATGATGTAGGTTTTAGAATTATTAATTTTTAATTTCTTCCCCTGTATAAAATCATAAAAACTATTCATAAGTTTCTGGAGGCCTATGGGGGTTCTCGAGAGTAAGACGGTATCGTCTGCGTAAAGCAGCACCGGGATTGGTTGTCCCTCGACTTGCGGGGCATCAGCTTGCACGTTTTTCAGTTCAGACTCCATCGAGTTTATAAACAAGGAAAAAAGTAGCGGGGCCAGTACGCAACCCTGTCTAATGCCGGATTTTACCCTGATCTTCCTCGTGCACTCACCCTCTTGACCATAGCGAATCTGTGCTGATAGATTATATAAAGTCTTGCCAAAAAATGGATTATCGCTGCCGGAGCACCCATTTCGAGAAAGGTTGTCCACAGCAAGGTGTGGTCAACCAGATCGAAGGCACTAGAGAGGTCCGCGAAACAAAGGAACAAAGAACCCTGTTTTGCTTTGGTGTATTTTCCTATTATAAGGTCTAGGTTGATACACTGCTCAATAGTGCCGAGGCCCTTCCTAAAACCATATTGGGAAACTGCAAGGATATTATTGGATTCAGCCCACTCCTCCAAGCAAAGCAATAAAACCCTGCTCATGATCTTTAACGAGGAATCCAGGAGGGAGATAGGGCGGTAGTTCTTAGCCTCTCCTCTATCTCCCTTCTTATAAATTGGCAGGATTATGGATGCACTCCAGGTAGGAGGGGTGGTAGCGTTAACTGCGGCATTAAACACTTGGGTCAATAGGGGGCTCCACAAGGCCAGATCAGTTTTATATAAATCGACCGGCACCCCATCCGGTCCTGGGGCTTTCCCTCCTTTACTATAACGAATTGCCATGTCGACTTCTTCAAGGGTAATCCCCAATGATTGATTGGATATGGTGAAGTTAACACTAGAGCTATCCTGGGCCTTACAAGTTGGGTCAAAAATCCCGGTAAAATATTCGACCCAGCTATCCTCGCTAACTTCCGCGGTTAAAACTGGGAACTCCTCCTTCTGGAGGAAAGGGCTATTGACAGTGCTCCAGAATAGCTTACAATCCCGTAGCGCTGCCGCCTTGGTCAGATCCTCCCAGGCTTGTTCTCTTAGTTCCTGTTTCCTACGCTTCAGCTCGTGTTTATAAGTAGCCCTCAAAAGTATTACAACATCCCTATCTCTCGGGAGATTAGATAGAGCCCTTTTAAGGTCTTGTAGCGCAGAAGTACAGGCTTTATCAAACCAGCCTAACGTGGCCCGCTTGGTTATACCCTTGGTGATGGTGAGAGACTTTTTGATTATGTCACCAAGTTCTTCGAAGTCGGCTATAATACAACTTGGGGCGGCATCAACTTCAAGACAACGAAGTAGCACTTCGTGACCTGCGCCCACAATTTTCCTTAGTAATTTATCGGAATTATTTCCACACCATTTAATACGGATGCCATTTTGCCTACATGGTATAATCTCATCAACAATCCTACCGTCGCGACGGGTCATAGGACTCCAGATGAGGATTGACAAAGTAATGGCATTGCGGTCACTAATTCCAAAATCCACAATAATGGGGACCGTACAAAGGGGGACCATCTGTGTTTATATCGACAAGTGGTCAATAACAGATGCAGAATTTCTCCCTGTAAAAGTCGGAACAATATTACCCTCATTATCCAGAGCAGGTTGATGGATAACCAGATCGAGTTTTAACAAGAGGGTATTAAGGGAGTCGCCATAAAGAGTATGGGTGAAATGAGCCTGGTTCTCCCCATTGTACCCATCATACCTACATACATTAGTATATGAGTAGGGACAAGTTCTGATATTGAAGTCCCCCCCCAGATAATGTCATATGGCTTGTGGGTATCATTGCAGATTTTATTTATAGCTTACTCTAGTTCATCTACAACAAGGGTACTCACGGGCTCAAATGAATTGTTATAATGATTAATCAGCAAGGTGTTCCGGCCCCCTTTATGTTCCAGACTAAGTATTTGAGAGTGTGAGCCTACAGTGGAGTGGGATCTCACACGTACTGGGAAATGCACAGACAATAAAATCAACAATCCACCTTTTGCCCTACCCATGGAGGATTCTTGCGCAGGGCAATTATAAGAGACAAAACCATCATGATGAATATCAGTCGTGGACCAGGTCTCCTGGAAACAGAGGATGTCAAACCCGTAGATAGACTCCTTCCAAACCAGGGCTGACATCCTCTGCCGCCAACCGGCGATATTCCAACTTACGATTTTACAACCTGGGGGGTTAGTTACCAATGCTGGCTCAGTCAACACAAGGTTAGTTGGGGAAACCGGAATAGTTAACAACATCTCTGACGTACCCAGGGCATAAGGCGGCTGATGGAAATCCGCTATCACAGTTTGCAAAGGTGGAACTATTGGCGACATTATAGGTGTTAAAGGAGGCAACAAACTTTCAGCTGGACACATTTCATTGACCACAATTTCATTGTCCACTAAACCATTACCCAACGCAGATTGGGAAGACCTTGAATCACATGTTGACAGTAGTCAATCCACCCCCTCTAGGCCATTTAGACAACTATACCGATTACAATCAAAAAGGGGATTGTGCTGGGGGGTATACTGGGACGATATGGCCAGTCTTATATCGTGGCTTCTAGGTCTTCCCCTTCGTTCAACCCTAGACCAATCAGGCCCTCCTCTACCATGGGTTACATAGTTAGGTGGAAAAAAGAAAGACACTGGGAGGGTCTGAATGGTCGAGTCAAAAGACCTGTTGAATCCGGCACAAATATGGGATACCGTTCTGGGGTCTCTGAAGCTAACCGTAATACAATCCCCATTAATGGACTTGGCCGTCTTACCTAACCAGGGTACCCTCCTTACCATAATAATCTCATTATGGAGATGGGCCGGGAGGGGTCTGTTCCAGTTAAGCCACTTAACGACTCTACCTTTCAGGGAGCTATAGGTTTCAGTTTCTCCTGTTTCCAGGGCAGGGGCTCCAGCCAAAACCACCATATAGCGATTTGCTTCTGGGGGGAGATCAGGCAGGCGAAGTCTGCGGGCTCCAGGTACTTTAATTGGAGACCCGTCTGTACCATCAGTCGTTGGTCCAGGTGGACAGGAATTACAAAGTTGGGGTCCAGGGAGTGGTTGTGGGGGGACATTATTACACTGGTTGGAATCTTGATGTACTACTAACTGACCTATAGGAGGACAGGTAGAGTGTTGGGCTACATTAGCTTGTAGAATAGCAGGGATGGTGGGAGTGATTTGTAAGGTATTGGAGCTACTAGGTTTGTTAACATAGGCTAGGATAGAAGCAGTGGTTTCCTCGATGTTAGACAATCTAAGTTCTATCCTTTCCATTTTAGCCTCAAGAGGGAATAGAATTGATTTAAATAAGGTGGCCAAGCTTTCAGTAGATACCTCTCTAATAGAGGAAACTGTTGGAAAAATCGTAGGGAGAGGGGTGGGATCGTGTTGGGTCTTTGCTATTTTCGAATTCCTACCAGTTTTCTTTTTATAAGGTCTTTTCCATTTGGTAGTAGCCCCTTCCTTCACCCCCTGAGACATAGAATTATTAAGAGTATCTTCGGGTACAGAAACAAAGGAAACATTATTAGTAACTAGAACTTGGTCAATTTCAGGCAGAATTTCGTTCACCATGATATCAAGGTCCACTAAAGCCTGATTATCCACTTCAGGAAGGTTGGTCTGCCACTAAAGTGGTGACGGTATCAATTGGTCTTTCAGGTGTTTTTGCATTAGGTAATGTCCCCAAGGAGGATCTTTTAATAGACAACAGTTCCTTGGACAAACGTTTCTCAAGAGAATTAATTTCAGTGTCAATGATAGTATTTGCCCTGATGAGGAATTTGTCCATACCTCCAGTTATAGATCCTCCAACAAGCGAGGACTTACTCCGTGTTTCCCGGGCAGCCATAGAGTCCAATGATACGTACAGGTGGATTAGGATCAAAGTAAGGGAGGTGGTCCGGGCCGGTCACTCTTGGTCACGAACGGGCACAAACGGGCCCGCCCTTGGCCCGGGCTTCGCCCGGCGCCATCCCGCGCACGTTCCGCGTGCGCGTGGGAGGGTGAAGCTAAATAGGAGTGGAAATGGAGAGAGGCGGGGCGGGAAGAGGAGCCAGGTGCGGCTGATGACTCGCCGCTAAGCAGCCTGGCCCTCGCAGTCCCGTCCACAGCAACACTCCTCAGCCCCTCGCCACGAGTCTGCAGGGAAGCCCCGGAGTCAGGAAACAGACAGCTCCACCACAATCCAAAGCCTCGAGCGGCTCCCGCGGAGCGGGGGCTGCGAGGCGCTATAAGGTGGAGAGAGGCGGGGCGGGAAGAGGAGCCAGGTGCGGCTGATGACTCGCCGCTAAGCAGCCTGGCCCTCGCAGTCCCGTCCACAGCAACACTCCTCAGCCCCTCGCCACGAGTCTGCAAGGAAGCCCCGGAGTCAGGAAACAGACAACTCCACCACAATCCAAAGCCTCGAGCGGCTCCCGCGGAGCGGGGGCCGCGAGGCGCTATAAGGTGGAGAGAGGCGGGGCGGGAAAAGGAGCCAGGTGCGGCTGATGACTCGCCACTAAGCAGCCTGGCCCTCGCAGTCCCGTCCACAGCAACACTCCTCAGCCCCTCGCCACGAGTCTGCAGGGAAGCCCCGGAGTCAGGAAAAAGACAGCTCCACCACAATCCAAAGCCTCGAGCGGCACCCGTGGAGCGGTGGCCGTGAGGCGCTATAAGGTGGAGAGAGGCGGGGCGGGAAGAGGAGCCAGGTGCGGCTGATGACTCGCCGCTAAGCAGCCTGGCCCTCGCAGTCCCGTCCACAGCAACACTCCTCAGCCCCTCGCCACGAGTCTGCAGGGAAGCCCCGGAGTCAGGAAACAGACAGCTCCACCACAATCCAAAGCCTCGAGCGGCACCCGTGGAGCGGCGGCCGTGAGGCGCTATAAGGTGGAGAGAGGCGGGGCGGGAAGAGGAGCCAGGTGCGGCTGATGACTCGCCGCTAAGCAGCCTGGCCCTCGCAGTCCCGTCCACAGCAACACTCCTCAGCCCCTCGCCACGAGTCTGCAGGGAAGCCCCGGAGTCAGGAAACAGACAGCTCCACCACAATCCAAAGCCTCGAGCGGCACCCGCGGAGCGGCGGCCGCGAGGCGCTATAAGGTGGAGAGAGGCGGGGCGGGAAGAGGAGCCAGGTGCGGCAGATGACTCGCCGCTAAGCAGCCTGGCCCTCGCAGTCCCGTCCACAGCAACACTCCTCAGCCCCTCGCCACGAGTCTGCAGGGAAGCCCCGGAGTCAGGAAACAGACAGCTGCACCACAATCCAAAGCCTCGAGCGGCCCCCGCGGAGCGGGGGCCGCGAGGCTCTATAAGGTGGAGAGAGGCGGGGCGGGAAGAGGAGCCAGGTGCGGCTGATGACTCGCCGCTAAGCAGCCTGGCCCTCGCAGTCCCGTCCACAGCAACACTCCTCAGCCCCTCGCCACGAGTCTGCAGGGAATCCCCGGAGTCAGGAAACAGACAGCTCAACCACAATCCAAAGCCTTGAGCGGCACCCCACTACTCTTTATGAGCAATGAAGCACAAGCGTTTAAACAATAGCACAATATAACATATCAAAGTTGCACAATTATGGATAGGGCCGGTGGCCACTCAAACCATATATCAATAAAGTGGTATAACAATCACTAATCGATCAGTGGTAAGGCCTAGGGCCTTGGGAATCGCTGGGACTACACTGGACTAACAGCAGTTAGGACGGGAGTAGCCCGCGGGATTCGGGTGCAGTGCAGAAAGCACACGCATGCACCAATGCAAAGTCAATGGTGCGTAAAAGTTATCGAGTTACAGTTTTAAGAGTCTTCCGACTGGACTAGAAGGATAAAACTTTAGACTTAGACACTAGAGGTGTAAACCACTACAGGAGCACCGGCGTTCAAGAGTTACCTCACCCACAGGAAGCGGGTGCACAGGTGCAAAGATGTGTCGGGTTTCGTCACGCAGTTCTATGGTGCTTGGAGAGGAAGAGGATGCAGGCGTCCAGAAGAGAAGTGTCCGGTGTGATCCAAAGGTGGATCGAAGATGTAGAGTACCTGAAAGCAGAGGGGACAGAGTCTGGGTCACTAGCCAGTGACCAGGAAGGAACCAGGCGATGTTGGGTGCAATTAGGTGCTTGTCATGAAGCTTGTCTCCACTGCCACGTGGACTCTGGGGCACCGAGGATGTCCTGGAGTGAATCACGAACTGTCCCACAAAGACTCTCGCTGTCAGCGGTGTCGGCTTCAAGATCGGAGTCAACAGGCCTTGGCAAAGACAACCCACGCAGGATTCGAAGATGGCTTCTTACTCGGGCCAGCAAGGTCTGAGTGGGTGCTCCTTTTCAGGGGAGCGAGTCCTAGTCTGGAGCAACCAGACTAGCAGAGCAAATTCAAAGGTTTGTTGGTACTGGGGCCACTAGTCAATGGGCAAGCAACCGGACCAACGCGTCCTGCAGGAAAATGCAAAAGGGCCCCATGCAGCACTCATTGAGTGTGGAGGAGTGAGCTTCGGTGCAAAAGCTGCTCGGGGCTGGAGCTTCTCAAACTCCAATGCAAGGCTTCGAGGGAGCCTCGGATGCTGCACGGTCAGCGCTTTGTAGTTTTTCCAAGATGGCCGGCCCCACGCTTCAGGTCGCCTCCACGGGTCTCAGCTTTGCAGGGACTGTGGATCGGGCTGTTAGAAGGCAGGCACGCTGGGTCTTGTTGATCTCTGTCGCTCGAGTTCCGGCGGGAGCTGCAACAAGGCAAACATGGAGGTGCTGGATGGTGCCTGTTTGCACAGGGTGGTCACTCCTTGACCACAAGGGAGATTCTTCAGTCTTCTACGTCGAGTAGGATGTCGAAGGGTCCAGAGTTTCGTTTCATAAGTTTCAGTCAGGATAATCTGATGTGCATCTGCACAGCTCCTACCTTTATTCCAAATCAAGGGGCTGGATTACCTGCTAGGTCCCTCCTATGGGTGGGACCCAGGAAGGGGGTGGTTACACCCCTTTTCCTTTGTCCAGCTTCGCGCCAAGACTGGGGCTGGAGTGCCCCAGAACCGGTTTGGCTGGCATTTGCTTGGGGACACCTTGTGCGCCCCAGGCAGTGTCTAGTTTCTTTCAACCCTCCCTGCTACAATCCACTATCTCCTGTCTGGGGTGGTGTGACACCTCCCTGTGACAAGAAATCCTTTTTCCAAGCATCCTCTGCCAAGTTTCGGTCAGCAGCAGGAGGCCAGACTCGTGTCTGTGGCAGCAGCATCCATTTTGTGATGCTGGGGCTCTGGTTAGGATTAACCGCGTTTTAAGTAAAGTAACATGTCTTCTCCCTCTAGAAGGGTGGAACTACCCCCGTCGCCAGAACTGGCGAGGGGGTAGTATTCCAAAGTGTATGACACCAAACACGACATGTTTTGATAAAGCCAAACCAAAGTTAGCATTAACCGCGAGGATTATAATGCACTTAAGAGTATATGATATGGCATTATCACTAGAACAGCTATAAGGAAATTGTTCCGAAAGCTGCAGACAGGCTCAGCTCATGCTAGAGCACCATCTCACATAAAACCAAGCACTCTGCCTCCAGGATTGTTAAGGCCTGCCATAGGAGTGACTTATAGGTATATATGTGTCCAGATATAGGTTTAGATATAGGTATACTATATCTAAGCAAGGGGTGATTACACCACCTTGCCCCAGCTGAGGGATAAGCCAGTTGTGTCGATTTAAGTACCAGCCAGGGGTGGCAAAAGATATGCGGCAGCCCCTGGTAGGCCTTGGATGCACCTATGCCCTGAGCACCTATAGTGCATGGTACAGGGGCTGACAAGGTGTCCAGTACCAAATTGGTGATGTACCTATAGTACATGTCTGTGAATTTAGAGACAGAACAGCAGGCTGTGAGTCTGATTAGCAGGCCCACCGCCACATTATGTCAAAAACCAGTGAAGCAAAAAGCAAAAATTGGGGTGACCATAGGATAGCAGACCCTACTCTCCTACAGACGCACATCATCAAACATTAACCACAGGCATGTCATCCAAATACATTTCACAACAACATCATGCCAAAAGTGTGTAGTGCCTGACAAATACCCCCTACAGTGAATTTGATTCATGACACACAAAGTAACTACCATCACATGTGCGAATAACACCAGAGTGTGGGCTACACAAGTCAAGTTTTGACATAGCACTGGGCTAATGTGTCAAAACCCCCATCAGTGTGTACATCCAATGTAAAATGTGTGGACACAAACTGCAGCTAAAGTTGAGCGTTGTGGCAAAGGGTGAAAATCACCCATCATCACAGTGAGCACAAGGTAGGTGTCATCATGGAAATAGCACACATCCCAAACAGTAGGTAAGATTCATGGGCATGTCAGCACAACACCTGTACACTCAACCTTCATCTACCACCCAATGTAGGCACTGGTGGCAAACGCCTGGGTAAGGTGTTTTCCCTTAAGTCACCTGTACATAGACAATAGATATGTCTACCAAGATGCACTGAGGACACAGTTGACTTTACACCAATTATTACCACGCATGCATGTACAGTGTAGATGGCATAACAGTCAGGGAAAATGTCAAATTGGACTTTGTGATGCACATCATATGTGCATGGGTGCAAGCCACAGATGTGGCCATGCCAATTAAATGTTACCATCCCTGTGCTAAGTTAGTTAACCATGGCACACCCACTCAGCTGTAAAGGATGACATGGATACCAACCTGAACATGAAACACATATCATGGGCCACATGGAGTACACCACATCAACACCTCAGTAACAGACATTTGAAAATCCTGCATCATCACACCAAGGTCAGGGTAAACAGCATCAACAAAATCTACAGCCCAATCAAATGCACGAGGAGAGCAAAAAATGCTTTAATCAGCAATCTGCCATCTGGAAGGGAAAATCAACAAAGAAATGTAGTCCAATGTTCCTGTGAAAGTCCAAAGTCCAATGAAGGCGTGAGTGACACCTGTCACCCATTGCTTGCCTGCAATGATAAGGACTGGGGAAATCCACTCTGAGGGGCATACATGGGGCAGGGCAGGCACCGCAGGGACAGGATCAGGGCTCAGCAGAAGGAGGTTTTGAAGTGGTGCTGGGTACAGGAGAGTCAGTGGCAACTGCAGTGGAGGGGTCTGACATAAGTTGTGCCATCACAATTGTGGGGCACAAGTGTGATGGGGTGGGTGCTGGAACCACTGCAATGGGAAGGGGAGTGATGGGGAAACCTGTGGTGTGCTGACCTGGAGGATGGAGGAAGGAGACTGTGCAGTGGAGCTGGGTGTCCATGAACGACACCAGTTGTGTCAACAGACCGGTGTGTGCATGGAGGACACTCAGCATTGATGTCTGCCCTACATGGATCTGTTTAAGTAGGTCCACTGACTCCACACTCAGGGCAGCAGGGGACACAGGGGCAGGGGGTGCGGTGCCTGGCAGGAAGGAGACATGCTCCCGAACGCGGGGCTGCCATGGACCTCTGGGATGGGAGCCGAGGGGAGGATGGTGGTGGTGGTGGGGAGACCCTCACTATCAGTTGTTTCCTGGCTGCTGACACCCACCTCCACAAGGGAGTCATCCTCCAAGCTGCTGTGGTCCTCAACTGAGGTGGATGGTGCTGAGGACTCCTCGGTGTGGCTCCCCTCACCCTCTGTGCCACTGGGTCCCCCCGACTCCTCAGTCACTGGCCCAGGCTGGCTTTGCGACTCCTCCTGTTCCATGGCGCTGTCTCCTGCGCCCGTGGATGTACCTGCATATAAGTAGGAAAAGAACCACCCATTAGTTGCCTGCACTGACTGCACTCAACACTGTAAATACACCACATCACAGGCCATTCACTGGCATCCTTAGCTGACATGTGCTCATAATGCACACATAGGTGTACAGAGGGCTATAGCCAGTCTGAACATCAACCATGGCACACAAATCCCTCCTGGAACTGTACCCATATGTCTGTTGCATGCTGGCTGATGGTACCCGAAAGTGCACACATGCACCACATACACAGTTGTTGAGAATGCAAATGACCATGTAGAAGTACAGTACTATAGACAAACATCAGATCAAATAACAGTCACTCAGTACAGGGGTCTGGATGAATGTATGCCCAAACTCACATTGCCCAATCTTGTGATGCCTAGCAGCACAACACACAATGATGTCCTTACGTCCTGAAAGTCAATGACGCAATGGAGTGCATGGAGCACCTCTGACTCTACTGCAGGATCCCTCATCTCAAGTCAATGCCCTGGCACGGACATGCATGGTAAGTCAGTCTTCACTGTCACATGTCATGGGGCAATGCATCCGGACAACATCAGTCTGCACTGCATCACATTCATAGGTCAGAACCATACCCTGCAGTTGACAAGTGCACCACTCTGTCCCCTGCCACACACTGTTCTTAGACTATGATGAACCTACATCACTCAAATTTACATATGAATGACTGCAAACACAACTACATGAATATGAGCACCTCACAGTCTGCTGACAATGACACACAGCTGCGTGAAAGTCACTCTTGCCTGCAGCATTTTGCAGATTCAACTGACCACACCCCTATATGTTGCACAGATATGATCACCATTGTCACAACTCAGATGTCCTGCTGACACTAAAATCCTCAACACATCAGTTGTCACAAAAAGGAAGCCACAACACAATGACATTGTGTCAGACACCTGATGGCACATTTCAGGAAGCACAATCAGTTGGTCCATACATGTGAGTGTGAGTACAGACTCTCCCAATGCTGTGGAGTGGGCATGATTGACCAGGTAAACCTAAAACAGTGTATTGTCCTGGACAGTAGGCAGGAGTCTGGGCAAGTGTGACATACTTCCTAAACATACTCCTGAGGACATTACATGGACTCACCTGATACATGTGCATGTTTTGAGAACACCATCACACATGTTGTGACCCAGACCAGCAATTTGAACACATATGAAAGGCACACACAGAACACGTGTCAGAGACCTGGCATAGTGCAAAGAATAGACCCACCCACGATGCACACATCAGAGTCCCAGTAACATATGCTGTGCAGGACCCTCAGCATAGCAGAATGAAGGAACACAGTGCCCAAGTTAAAAAAAACTCACAGACTGTAGGGGCCACAAATGTGGATCAGATGAGGAGTGTGACTGACACAATTGAGGGACACGAGTCCTGGACTCCAAGACCAACGTAATTTGGGAGTATTACCAGGCCAACAGACTGCAAATGGCATGTCAGACATGTTCACAGATCAGGCATGGACTTACCCCCTCCTTGCTGCTGTCTGGCCTTCAGTTGCCCATCCAGGACCGGGAAGACCACCGCCAGAATCCTGAGCATGTGGGGGGTCAGGGTCCGGTGTCCGCCCCTATGGCAAGGAGGCAACAGCTTCAGCTGGACCCTCGCGAGACTACGGGTCCAGCCACGTAGGTACTGCCACCTCTTCTGGCAGCTGAGGATCCGGCTCTTGTAGACCCCCACTGATCGTACTGCCCGGGCGATGGTCAGCCAGATTTCTTGCTTCTGGTGGGCATCAACCTGCGAGGATGACAAAGTGAAGAGGACATTACCACACATGCCACATATTTGTGCTTCATACAGTTGAGTATACATGTAGTCATCACAAAGGTAAAAGAGGTACACAGGTAGTGGGCCCATATGAATGTGCATTTGTACTGTAGGTCTGACATGGCAACACTGGCTTGGAATTTAAGTCTAGCACTCCTGAACTACTGCAGCAGGACACCTGTTCATCACATGTACCCACTTAAATAGGTACCTGAAAGTATTCAGTGCATATGCCCACACTGCTGTGCACACTTCTATTAGTTTTAGTCATACTACTTGCATAAAATGATCGGCAGTGGACAGCACACTCACCTGCTCCCCTGGTTTCCCATACAGCTTGCTGTACTCTGGGTGGACCCCATCCAGCAGGGCCTGGTTCTCCTCCTCAGTGAATGCTGGGGCCCTCTCCAAAGTATGTGCCATTGCAGGATCCAGAGGAAGCACAGACAGCAGCAACAGTGGATTTGGGAAAGTGGTACTGTAGCATATAGTGCAGGCAAGTGAGCTCCCTGGGGGCCTGCCAGCCTTAAATCGGTGCTGCAGAGGCAGATTCTGTGACACTGCCCCTCACTGATAGGGCAGACACAGTTGCATTCTATGAATCTGTCCAATCCATGAAAGTGTAAAACTCCTACACGTCTATCGCATCGTTCAAATCACTCACCTTCAGGACGCCCTAGGATTGCAACGTTGTTGTACGCTTCCAACTGTATTTCCAGCGCACGACTCAAACGTTTTTTGAATTTGCCTCCGTCTCCATGACATCCCATTTCCAATGAGTGCACACGGCTCGGTAAACAGACTATCTGACGCGTATTGTTTTAACAAGACGCACCCCAAAAGATACAATTCTAAGGGCTATGCGTGCGCACAGCTCGGTCCATGCCTTTACGACGCGTCTGCTTAAAAGTCACCCGCGTCGGGTCAGATTGCATATGCGTCCAACATGCATTAACCGAGCCTTGTGCACGCATTGCCCATTGGCATCAATGAGATCAGATACGGGTGACTGTAATGCATAGGCATCGTGCAGTCAATGGACAACGTGTGGGCACGACTCGGTCCATGCATGTACGGCTCGTCTGCATACAAGTCCGCTGCGTCGGATCACATTGGTGTGACTTGCAGACGGTTCAAACACAGATTTAAGTGCCATGGCCACACCTTCAACACCACAGAATGTCCCACACTGCATCCCATGGCATGTAAGGCTGTATCACCTGTGTGTGTAGGGGAGGGGAAATTTCTATTCTTGAATGGAACTTAGGTCAAGCCACCCCCAGGCTGGGCAGGAGTTCATGGGGACAGATTAGTTTTGGTGTGGTGCCCCTCACAAAAGTAATTTCAAAGTGTTGGCTAATGGGCATGAGTAATGGACACAGTACCAGTTTTGAGATGTGTATGACCTGTCACATACACCATGAGTACAGGGTTGCATGTCATGTACGTCACAGCCAGAGCCATGGCTACAATCATGATCTACCCACACAGTCTGTGTGCATGTTGTGTCTCTGATATTTGTGGTTCCATGTGCCCAATGTGAGACAGGGTTCACCATGTGCCTTGTGCATGCAAGTTCATGCTGTGTGTGTGTGTAAGGGGCATCCATGTATGGCCTACAGGGACCACAGGGGCTACAAACTGTGTGACTCATTATTGGTTGTGTGATGTCCATGATACAACCTGTAATTCCAGTGCACATGTGGCATTCCAGGGACCATGGCTATTTCCCTGACATGGAGTTGTGATGCCTGTGAAACATCAGTCCTCCCTTGTCACTGTGTTGTGTGTTTTTAACGTGACAGCAGTCCATGGGTACTGTGTCACAGCCCAATGTTTTGACATTGCACCCCAAGGAACTCATGTACACATGTGTGATTTATATGTGAGATGATGGGCATGAAGGTGATATATGTGTCCGTAAACAACTGCACACACCTTAGTTAATTGTGAATAGCTATGATGTAAAATGTGATTTTTTTCAAGGTGAGTGCCACATGGGTACCTGAATATTTGATGTTACTTTGCTAATCTCTGTACTGCAGGGCCCCAGCAGTCCATAGACCGTTCCCTGACCTCGAGACCACAGTGGAACGCGACAGCATCCGACGGTACCGCTTCACCAGGAGCATGACCGATGAGTTGGCGGAGCAGTTGGGGCAGCATCTTGAACCTGGCCGCACATACCCGACAGCACTGACATCAAAGGTGAAGGTGATGGCAGTCCTGCACTTCTTTACCACCGGTACCTTCCAACACACTGTGGCTAGTGTTGGTGGTATGTCACTAACTATGTTCAGCCATGTGCTACGAGATGTCTTGGAGGGGATGTTGACTCACCTGGACTCCTACATCAAGTTTCCTACACCGGGTGAACTCGCAGAGATCAAGGATGCCTTCTATGTACTGGAGAGGATGCCAAATGTGATTGGTTCAATCGATGGCACACATGTGGTCCTGATACCACCACTGGCACAGGAACAGACATACCGCAAACATTACCACTCAATCAATGCTCTTGTGGTATGCCTGGCGAACATGGTGATTACACATGTGTGTGTACGTTTCCCTGGTTCAGCCACGATGCCTACATCATGAGGAGGAGTCGCATACCATTGATGATGTCACAGATGGCAAACCAGCGTACCTGGCTTGTTGGTGTGTACTGTTTACCATTTTATGTGTTTTGAAATTTTGTCTCCCACCCCCTTACTATACTCAACTAATGTGTGATTCTTTGTATGTAGGTGACTCTGGATACCCCAACATGCCATGGTTGCTGACACCTCTGAGGAACCCTGTGCAAGCATCCCAGATGCACTACAATCAGGCACATGGCAGAACCAGGCTATTCATTGAGCGTACCTGTGGTCTCCTGAAAAGCCGCTTCCACTGCCTGGATAAGACCGGAGGGGCCCTCCCATATGAGCCTGCAAAGGTGTGTAAAATCCTCATCATCTGCTGCATGCCCCACAACATGGCAGTACAGAAGGAGGTGCCTCTCTTCCAGGACGACGACGACCAACATCCAGCACCTGTGGAGGATCCTGGTCTGGGCCACAAGGCCAGTGATGATGATGATGAGGGTGACGTCCGCACACAGCTCATCAACAACTTCTTCAGCTGAAGGTGAGTTCACGGGGTTGTCATGTCAATGTCCTGAGTGAGCCTGTGATGTGTTTGTGCAGCTCAGTTGCTGTTAGAGTTTGTCTGTGCTGTGTGTTACTTGACTGGATGCATGCAGTGATGTGTCCTGCCATATGGTCTGCAGTCCACAATGGTGTTGACATGCTAAGTTGTTATTGTGTAGGTTTCTTGTGACATGTTTATTGCATTTCCATCCTGTTCTGATGTCCTTCTGACTGTGTATCATTTCTGTCCTTCCCAAGGTACTTTGCCAGTTCCTGGGGCAAGTCTGAACCGACATCCAGTAGCCACCCTTAAAGCGCCATTTGACGACACTTGGTGACCCTGTGCCCACTGTCATGTGGAATCACCTTGATATTGTTGTGTAAGAAACTTGTTTATGATTTGTAATGAACATGTGCTTCACTTGGTAATGTGTGTTGTCTGTCTTAACACATCTGACTGACATATGGTTACCTCACCTGTCGGCTTGTTGGCAGTGACTGTGGAAAGGTGTGGTGTCTGTGCATTCCACTGTATATCTGGCAACCATCTTTGTAGGCAATGTGTCACATGTCCATGGTGAGTATGTGTTGTGGAGCCCAATTGGTGTGTCTCCCTCATAGGTTTCACATCAACATGAGTCACATAACAGTAATGACATTGCTGTAGTAGTTGGCATGCACTGTGTGCTTCAGCATTTCATCATCTCCATGACACATACCAAGTTGTAATCACCACATAGGAATGTATAGTGTAATAGTGATTTTATTGACATACATGCGTGGAGATAGTGTTGTACATGGTGTTTAGAAACCAAAGTTCACACATGAGTTAGAAGTATTGGTAGATGAGATGTCCAGAGTGAAGTCCACATTCATCTTTACATTGGTACAACATGGACCCTCCATGTCATGATGGGGACTTGTGTCATGTGCTACAAGGTGAACGCTTTGCACACAAAGACCAACATCCAAAACAGCTTCTGGGTTCCTGGGGGATGTGCAGGGACAACAGTGGCTCACTTGTCCTTCTTCGGACTACCCCTCCTCTTCTTCTGGGGGGGATCCTCAGGAGCAGGCGCCGACGGTGCATCGGACTCTCTACCAGATTCATCTTCCCTCCCTGTGGCATTTGAAGATGTTGTTGCATGAGATGTTGTGGGCACACAGGGAGGTGTGAACATATTAGTGCTGATCTGGCGGAGACAGGTCAATATGTCCATATGCACCGCCGTAAGCTTGTCCCACTTGGCCTCCATATGGCCATGATGGGCAGCCTGCTCCTGTTGCATGTCCTTGAGGACCCCCACTACCAGGCTGAATCCTCCGGTGCTATCCTGGTAAGCATCTATGATTCATACCAGTTGGGGGTCATCAGGCAGTCCAGGCCCCTCTGCAGACCGTGACCTCTGCCTAACACCACTCCCACCACCCCTAGACACAAGGGCTGTACCTGTGGTGGCAGGCACAGTTGACCCGGGGCCCCCTTGGCTGTTGCCACTGGTGTCATTGTTGGTATCATCCTGGGTGGCCGGGGCCCCTGTGCTGTTTGAACTTGGTCTCCTAGGTCGGTCCGTGCTAGGTCTGTGGCCAGATGGTGTTGACATGGCTGCAGGAGGTGCAGGTGTTTCTAACGGTGGAGCTGCCTGATGACTCACACCGGAGGTTCCTGGTTGATTGTCATCATCTGAAGAGGACAGAGCCAGATCGACACCAGAAAGCTCCTCCTCCACCAGAGTCTGGGCCAGGGACTTATTTTCACTTGGTGCAGAATCCCCATTGGCACCTGAGTATGGAAGAGACAGACATTGTCATTTATGTTACTATAGACATCAATGGTTGACCTATGTATATTGCAACAGGGAGGGGAGAAGAGGTACTGATACATTCATCTTGCAATGGGAAGTACTGACAATGAAGGAGGGGGCAGTGGATCACTCATCCTGTGCAGCCATGATATATATATGATTCATTTATTTATTTATTTGTGTATTTTATAAAGCGCGCAGCTACCCCAACGGGGCGTCCCGGCGCTGATAGATCTGGCAACAGAAATCGCGGGATACCTAGTTATAGGCCAAAAAGGTGGGTCTTGAGGGACTTACGAAATACAGATTCTGTCAGACATGCACGGAGGGGTAAAGGGAGTTTATTCCAACGCTGAGAAGCACAAACTTCAAATGATTTCCCTCCTGATTGGGTTTTTTTAAATCTAGGGGTAACCAGAAGAAGTTGGGAAATGGAGCGCAGCGTTCTGGAGTTATGGTAGGGACGTAGGCTAGTTTTCAGGTGAGCTGGTCGTTTACCCTTCATGGCTCTGTAGGCCAGAGTCATAGCTTTAAACTCGCATCTCTTGGCGATGGGGAGCCAGTGTAATCTGCGAAGGTGTGGGGTAATATGTTGTCTGGGAGGAATTCCCTCAACTAGACGAGCTGCAGCATTTTGAACAGTCTGAAGTTTGTTACATAGACCAGCTGTAAGGCCTAGTTAGAGCGCTTTTGCATAGTCAAGATGGGAAGTTATCAATGCGTGGACCACAGTCTTACGGCAGTCGGTAGGCAGATAGTTGATAAGCCTTTTTATTGTTTTCATCTTGGTAAAACAGGAAGCTGCTACTGTTTGCACCTGGGCACTAAAGGAGAGGTGATTGTCCCAGCGAACCCCAAGGTTCTTAACTGAATCTTTAGGTATGGGGGCTTGACTCAAATCTTCTGGCCACCAAAGGCTGCGTTCCAGGGGGGATGGTGAGTTGAAAAACAGTATCTCCGTTTTTCCTGCATTGAGTCTAAGAGAATTAGAGTTCATCCATTTCGATATCTCCCTGAGACATGATTTCAGGGGATCGAATGCCGAATCAGTGGGCTCATCGAAGGTGAAAAGAAGCTGAATGTCATCAGCATAGGAGGTAGATTTAACACCGGTCTGTGCATTCATTTCGGCAAGGGGGGTGAATAGACATTAAAGAGTAGCGGGCTCAGGGAAGAACCCTGGGGAACTCCCCATTTAAGTGGTCTGGCGGAAGAGACCCGTGGGGGTCTCAGAGCCCCTCTCAGGGTTATGGAGGAACCTGATCCCTGGGAGATGTTAAATCTCCGAGCGTGTGAGTGGCTGTTCCTTAGTTCGTAATGGGATAGATGGAATTCACAGTCACTACAAGCATGGTCCGGCTTCCAGATATCTGGTGCAAGTAGGGGGCCGTGAAAGCATCGTGGGGGTCTTAGAGCAAGTAACTCTGAGCGTTTATAGGGAATACCTGCTTTGCTGTTCAAACGGGCAGGGGGACCGGCCCCGGTCACGTCTTGGTCGAGGACGGGCGCAGACGGGCTTGCCTTTGGCGCGTCTTCGGCACGCCGCCGGCGCGCCCGCTGCGCACGCCCGCAGCACGGTCGAGAGAGGCCGGCCATAACAAGGAGGGGAGTGTGGGAGGGGCCAGTCAGCTGGACCATCAACCCTCCAGTTCCCCCAAGATGGCGGCTCGGTGTTTCGAGACCTCCGCGACAGCGCCTACTCGGCTGCGCGGTGTCTGGGGGAGGGGTACAGCCCTGTCGAGTGCCAGCAGGTAAGTGCAAATTAAAAGGCAGTATGCCTAAGGCAAAAACACAATTTTAAAAGATATCACAATTTTAAAAGAAAGCACCGCAGTCTTCCCGGCTTCCGCCTCAGGAAGGTCTGCTGCCAAATCCAATGCGCGTAAAGTAGATTCGCTGGCTAAATACCGGTGAGGGCGGGAGGGGCCAAGCAGCTGGACCGTCAACCCTCCAGTTCCCCCAAGATGGCGGCTCGGTGTTTCAAGACCTCTGCGACAGCGCCTACTCGGCTGCACGGTGTCTGGGGGAGGGGTACAGCCCTGTCGAGTGCCAGCAGGTAAGTGCAAGTTAAAAGGCAGTATGCCTAAGGCAAAAACACAATTTTAAAAGAAAGCGCCGCAGTCTTCCCGGCTTCCGCCTCAGGAAGGTCTGCTGCCAAATCCAATGCGTGCAACGCAGATTCGCTGGCTAAATACCGGTGAGGGCGGGAGGGGCCAGGCAGCTGGACCGTCAACCCTCCAGTTCCCCCAAGATGGCGGCTTGGTGTTTCGAGACCCCCGCGAAAGCGCCTACTCGGCTGCGCGGTGTCTGGGGGAGGGGTACAGCCCTGTTGAGTGCCAGCAGGTAAGTGCAAATTAAAAGGCAGTATGCTTAAGGCAAAAACACAATTTTAAAAGATATCACAATTTTAAAAGAAAGCGCCGCAGTCTTCCCGGCTTCCGCCTCAGGAAGGTCTGCTGCCAAATACATGATTCCATTCCTTATTAACTTTTCTCCTATACGTATACAGGAATGTGGCCGTGCTACTTGGATTGCCGCATCAGTGTACTGTAGCTGCATTTACTTTGGATCACCTTTACTGCAAATATGATGTGCCTCCACCTGGAGGTAGACTGGCTGCTTTGCCAGTAGCGTCCAGAGGAGATATTAGGTCTAGGATAACATGGGGCTGCTACATGTTGCCCAACAGTGACCAGCCCTGGTGTGGTGGATCTGTAGCTGGATCCACACACAACACCTTGTTTGTCACTTCATACATCACAATGTTCAACACTTTTCCTTTGGGTGTTGTGTGTGTTTTTTAGTCACCGCACTTAAGCACAAACACACACTCTCAGTTTTCTCCTCTGGGCACTACTGGGGAACCAGCCAAATTACCTCCAGGTTGAGGCACATCATATTTGCAACAAGGGGGAGCCAATGATGCTGCTGCTACACTACACTGATGCTGAAAAACATGATGTCACACACTACGCATGTGTACATATGGGTGGCTTTCAATGGAGGCAACACAATCAGTTATGAACCAGGTTGCACAGGAAGAGTAGACCATTCACCCCTCCTTGATCTTTGTAACAGTGTTTGATTAACATGACATTTGCAAAGTGATGTCAGGATGCATGCCTGAACACTGCATTGTCTTCTGTTGTCACAGACAGAGTTTGATGTTGTGGTAGCACATTGTCCTGCCAACATGGAGCCTTTCAATGTGCATGTTGATATGTGCACATATCCAGCTCAAGTATGGTTTTCCGTGTACATGGAAATTGTTACTCAAGGGCCATCAGGTGGCTGACACAGGAGTGTGATCCCTGTTCACATTTGACTCTGCTTCCCTGTGATGGGGTGTGCCTGTGCTGGCAAGATGGCTGACAGCGTTGCCCTGTTGTCTGTTGGTACACAGTTCCCAGCAGGGCCTTGTGCTCCCCACAACAGAGCCCCGTCCCAGACATGTTGCCAGTACATTTCCACTCCCTGTGAGGTGAGCATGGTTCAGTGTGAGCTTGCTGCTCCATTTGGGTGGGTGGATATTGTGAGTGACTGCAAGTCCCAGCATGCTCTTGCCTACACCCCCTTCCCAGCATGCCCTCACGCCCCTCCTTTGGACTCTGCTTCCCTGTGAGAAGGTGTGCCTGTGCTCACAAGATGGCTGAAAGTACAATCCTGGTGTTTGTTGTTGGCCACTTCCTTGCAGGGCCTTGTGCTCCCCACTACAGAGCCCAGTCCCAGACATGTTGCCAATACATTTCCACTCCCTGTGAGGTGAGCATGGTTCAGTGTGAGCTTGCTGGGCCTTTTGGGTGGGTGGATATTGTTAGTGACTGTAAGTCCCAGCATGCTCTTGCTTACACCCCCTTCCCAGCATGCCCTCACTTCCCTCCTTTGGACTCTGCTTCCCAGTGGGAGGGTGTGCCTGTGCTCACAGATGGCTGACAGTACAGTCCTGGTGTTTGTTGTTGGCCACTTCCTTGCAGGGCCTTGTGCTCCCCACTACTAAGCCCAGTCCTAGACATGTTGCCAGTACATTTCCACTCCCCGTGAGGTGAGCATGGTTCAGTGTGAGCTTGATGGGCCATTTGGGTGGGTGGATATTGTGAGTGACTGCAAGTCCCAGCATGCTGTGGCCTACACCCCCTTCCTGGCATGCCCTCACTTCCATCCTTCTGACTCTGCTTCCCTCTGAGGGGGTGTGCCTGTGCTTACAAGATGTCTGACAGTGGAGTTCTATTGTTTGGTGGTGGCCAAGTCCCAGCAGGGCCTTGTGCTGCCCACAACAGAGCCGTCTCCCAGAGTACTTGCCAGCCCATTTCCATGCCCCTGTGAGGTGAGCATTGTTCAGGGAGGTGTTGATGGTGCAACTGTGAGGTGGTGCATTATCTGTGACATAAATACCATCATACTTTGGTATACACTCACTTCACAAGCATACCCACTATTCCTTCCTGTCAGTCAGCTGCACTGTGAGATATTGGTTGTGGTGGCAGGGATGTCTGAAAGTGTTAACTCAGATTAGTACCACTTCCTTGCCCTATTTGTTGGTAGCTTTGTACATGTCATGACACAGTTACAAATCACTATGATGTGGCCATTATTGTGTTTGTCTGACTAGCATAGACTTCTTGGGCTGATTGACTTTCGTTTACTGGGCCTTTGCTATCAGTGTATGGTTTCACTGTCCCCTTAACAGTGCTGTGTGTGTAGTGAAACACAATATTGGGCATATTGGTTGTGTACTCACCAGGCTCTGGTATGTCAGGTAGGCAATGGATGCCCTCTGGTGGTAGGATGTCCCGCACCTTCTCCTTCCAGGGCCTGAAGTACACTGGTTTGGCAGGAGGGCCACTGCCAGTGACCTGTCTCAAGGCATGTTCCTTCTGGAGAAGCTTCTTGACCCTCCTGCGCACGTCATACCACCTGTTCTGGATGTCGGTCTTTGTGTGATATGCTGGTGCTTGTGCGTTCACCTTGTCCACGATCCTGTCCCACATCTTGGTTTTCTGTGACATGGGAGTCCTTTGTACCAATGTGTCAAACAAATGTGCCTCCTCTCTGAGGATCTCATCTACCAATATTTCTAACTCTGTCTCTCTGAACGGTGGATTCTTCTTAGGGGGCATGGTGATGGGTGGTGGTGAGGGGTGATGTGGGTGGGTGGGTGTGTGGGTGCAAGTGAGGGTGGATGGGTGTCTGTTTTGGTAGATGTGTGTTTGAGAGCTTTTGGAGGAGTGCTGATGGTGTGTGGGTTGTGTGATGGGTGAGTTGTGTGTGTGTCTGTGGTTGGTGCCTCCAGTTGTTCTGTGCTGGCTGCTCTGTTGTATTTGCAAAGGATCATGGTAGTGTGGTTTTGCCTTTTTATAGGTGGAGTTGTGGGTGTGTGTTTGTGTTAGTTTTCTTGTGCATTTATTGACTTTGTCATGGCTTGACTAGTCCTTTTTTTGTGTTATTGGCATTGTTTTTGGTGGGCATGTAGGAGACGTTCTTCTGACCAAGTTGGACTCTCATGTTGGCTTGTGCTGGCTGCTCCGTGTCTTTCACGCTGATTGTGTTCTGTGTTGCATGCGAGTCTATCGCGGTGGTCTCTCTCGCTTCAGGTACGTTTTCGGTCCAGGTCGGTCGTGCGGCTTGGGCTCCGTGCGATTCGGTCGGATTTAATGTGTTCGGCATCGTACTGTGCGGCTCGGACGTCGCGGGTACTTATCGGTCGGTTCGGTTTGGTTCGGTTGGTGCAGCTCGTGGCCATTTTCCGGCCGGATGGCTGAATTTTGCACGGCTCGGTCCAGGGAAGACATGGCTTGGCAGTTCGGGCTGGACTGTTCCCATGAGGCACAGGGTCAGACTGATTTGCATATAGCCATGTCTGAACTGGGATGGCAGAGTGGGCTAAAGAACGGTGATAGATTAAACCCAGATCTTTTGACTGGGTGTGAGTGTTTGATTGATTCAGATTCTCCGTCCATCACCACCCCCTTTTGTACCGGCTCGGTCATACGCCTTGGTTTCCGTACGGCTCGGTTGTAAATCACGGGCTTTGCATTGTACTGCACGGGTCGTAGGGTGCCGGTAGGTGTCGGTCGGACTCCGTTCCGGGTACAAGTCGGTCGGGCCGATTTACTACCTGAATCGGAAATCGGCCCCTTAATGTAGACTGGAGTGGATATAGTAAATTATTTTTGATTAGTGTTCAGCACCTACCCCAATTTAATGTAGACTGGAGTGGGAATAGTAAATTATTTTTGATTAGTGTCCAGCACCTACCCCAATTTAATGGAGACTGGAGTGGGAATAGTACATTATTTTGGTTTAGTGTGCAGCACCTACCCCAATTTTATATGATTTTTAATATAATCAAATTTATTGTTAGAAAAAATATATAAGATAATTTTGTATTTATAAATTGGGAAATAGGAGTTAATATATTGAATATAACATTTTATTATAATGTTTGTAAGAATAAGTACTTGTTTATGTATGTAAATTGTATGTAATGTAAAGAAAGTAAAATAAAGAGAAATCACATCATTTTTATTGTAGTTATATTTTTAATTTTTTATTAATTTTAGGAGGATGAAACAGAAAAATATTTTATTATATTTTTATTTAATACAAATACATTAATGCATATATTTTGGAACATATGTTATGTACATTTCCAACATTTTTAAAATTTTTACAAAGTATATTTCAATTCTAAACAAAACTGTAGAATTTTTTAACAAATTATATTTAATACAGTAGTAGGTATTGTATTCGTTTATAGAAAGAAAGTTCAAATTTATTACATTAAGGAGCCTATTCCGATGTCGGACGGACCTGAGTCCGTTCGACATCAGTCAGGAGCCGTAACCGACGACCTGCTGTGGTCGGTTACGGCCGTGCAAGTACGATGCGACCGAACCCTGTTCGGTCGCACTCATATACTTCACAATGGGAGCATGCATTCCAAGTGGAATGCATGCCTCCATTGTGAAATGCAGGGTTGCAGTTCATCCCTGCACCATGGGGCCGGCACCCCAAGGTGCCTTCCACCGGGTGCAGGGAAACGACGGAGGGGCACCATAGGTACCCCCAGGCTGCCTTTTGGTGGCCTAACACCCATGGGGGCCCTACTGCGGGCCCCCAGAGACGGTCTCTGACTGCCTTTTCATGCTGGATACACTGGCATGAAAAGGCAGTGAAAAACTGCCATCGTACTCCCTCAGTCATAAAGAGGCAACCGGGGGAGTACTGAAGGATTTCCGGATGGCAGAAGGGCTCTCTGAGCCCATTGTAAGCCATCCGGAAATCCGAGTCGGATTCCATTCCGACCGAGCCCATTGGAATGGCTCAGTTGGAAAGGAATCCGGCCGACACGTTCTGATTCGGTCGGAAGGGCTCCGAACATGGTATCGGAATCGGCCCCTTAAGGTGCATTTTTAACATTTTCAAACAGTTTTTTGTATACATATTATTTTTTTATTAATATTATTATTTAAAATATTAATATAATTTTTTAAAACAACATTTTCAAGTGAAAACAGTTTTAACAGATATTTAATTATAAAGTTTTTGAAAAACATTTGTAACAAATTTTATGTACATTTTCATTTGTTTTCCTCTTTTTTATTTATAATAATAAATATTATTTTTATCATAATATTTATTTTTATAATTTTACAACATAGGTATATTTTGTTACAACTTTTCATTAAATCAAAAAATACTACTATTTTATTGAAATAGTTTTACATTTTTTACATGTCAAGCAATATTTTAATGCATTAAATGATATATTTTTAATGTTAACGTTTTTATTATGTTTTGGGTCTTCTGTTTTGTAACCGCGTTATGTTGTTTTGTGTCATTTTGGTTGAAGAGAAGCTTGCGGTTGGGAGACACTTCATGTCGCTAAAGGTAAGGCTTGTTTTATATGTTTTAAGTAACTTTTATATTAATTTTGAAACTAGTTAGATACTGTTTATTGTAGTTAGAAGTTAATTAGTTGAATTTGGCGGTTTTATATGTTATAATTACGTGTGGTGTTTTTACATATTGCTACCATTGTCTAGGCCTGTTTAGAGAGTTAGGATTACGTTGTTTAAAGTATATTTTTATCAAAGTTAATATTATTGTTAGTAAGTGTTTTTGTGTTGTTTTATGTGGGTGGGAATGTATGTGCTTTTGTTTTGAATCTTTTTATTTTCAGGAGTTCTTTGTCTCGGAAGGAGTCAATTTTTTTTTTACAGAAGTGTTTGTTAGTTTTATTAACTAATATATTTTTAACGCTTCTTTAAATTATTCAGTTTTCCTGGAGTGTTTTTTACTCTTTAATAAATTTTTGGGATTTTCATGGATTTCTAAAGGACCTTCGTTAAGTTGATTATTGATTTTTGCTACAGTTGTATTTTTTCTTTTTTTGGGGGAAAGTTTTTTTTGTATCTATGGTTTATGTTGGCAGAAAATGGATTTTACAGCCTTTGGAATACACTTGGTAAGTTTATTCATTTTTTATTTATTGTGGGTGGGTAACGTTTTTATTATTATTGTTGATTTGTATTTTATTACAAATATTATTAATGTGTGTACATATATTTTATAAAACATCTTAAAAATACATTGCACACAATAATTATTTTTGTGATAAAATATATTATTTTAGTTGTGCTTTATGTTTGAAAGATGAGTCAAATCAAATCAAAATATACTTTAATCGGTTTACAAAATAGAAAACCATGAAAAGTTGCAGATCTTCATTAAAATATATGAGGCACATATATACATTTCATAAACATAATGTATGGGAAGCCATTTCTAAAAATATGAGCGGATATATGTACACCATAGACAAAGATAAAAAAAAGTACTAAAAATGCAAATAGAATGGGACAGCCAGCTGGGAAGAACATGTGTCCTCAAAGGAGATAGCAGCTATCACAGCCGTTAGGTAGGTAAAAAAAAAAAAAATCCATACAGTTTGTATACCTCAGAGAACATTTCAAGAATCCAACCACAAATGGGATACATTCTGGCTTTAGCATTTGTAGAAAGTAAAGGGCTGAGCAGACCTGAGTAACATTTAACTTTTTTAAAAGCGATTTAAAAAAGAACCTCCGGGGAGCATCATAGAAGCTACAGAAGAACATAAAGTGCAGCAGATCCTGTGGAGACACTCTGTCGCAGCACTTGTCCTCTATGGCACCCCTTCAGAACAGCAAGTAAAAGATGGAAATAATCAATTTGGAACCTGGTCAACAAAAACCGCTCTTGGGCCGACAAAGGCCACAGAAGACATGGCTCCATACTGCACAGGGTAGATTTAAGGACTTCCATCATGGGGAGGTCAACCGCTGAGGGGGCTACTGTCAGAGATGCCCTATTATCTAATGCTGGTTTTAACAATGCATTCGGTTTAGTCTTTTTGACTTGGCTACCTATTGCTTTACCTTTTCTTTTCGTGCTACAACAAGACCGCGTGCCTCCCCCAATTGTTGTGGGGGGTTTAGGTCATCGGATGTCTCTATAGGAATGTAAGGAGTCATCCCACCCTCCCTACCCTTCCCTTTGGTGGTTAAGGGAACGGCCCCCTTCCTATTTTTAATAATTACAACAGGAGACAGGGGCATAGGTGTTACCTCCCCTGGGATTCTAAAATGGGGGAGAGCACGTCCGTGTCTTGGGTAACACTACCCAACCCCGGTGAAAGTATAATACTTCCAGCATCACCAGCACAGTCCTTTGAATAATTGTTAGTTCCACCCAGGAGAGGAAGAAGGCCGATGGTGGAGATCTAGATAAACGCCTATTAACCAGTTTGATCTCCCTATCTATAACTGAAGCAGCTCTAGTCAAAAAGGCGCCCATGGTGGTTACAGTTGCTCTAGCTGTACCTATGGTCTCCTCCTGGTCCCCTCCTGGTTCGCCTGGGTCTTTCGCCTCCCCATGACAAATGAACTAAATGATTATCCCAAGCTTGCCTCGAACAAATAGGCCCTCGGTAAACAGCCTACTGCAAGTTTGACACTAAACTCTCAAACACATGGGCCACCAGATAATAACATGGAAATAAAAGATGTTTGAAAATGAGAAAAAGTCACCATATAATATAGGTTGGTTGATAGCTTTATTTCGATATGCAGATATCATAAAAGCATTACATAGATATATAAAACAGCACATCATGAATATAAAAGACTAATTCAAGTTAAGAACAGGTAGTAGAAAAAAAGTACCATTTGTACATAGAATAAATTAATTAAAATAGAATTAAATTGAAATGGAAAGTCTTTTTAAGCGAATCAACCATGCCCATTTTAAAAATTTAGAAACACCACAGACTGTAGGGGAGGAAGTGTCAGATAATAAAATGCGTAGCGCCACCGTGTACTGGCGAGTTCCCAGTTGTCTACAAAGAGGTTTGAGCCAGCGTCTTCTTGGGCGGGAATAATCGGGGCACTCAAAAAGAAAATGTGCCACCGTTTCAAGCCGAGTGGAACAGAGGGCACAATGGGGTGATACCTGCGCAGGCATGTTCCATCTTGAGAGCAGGTCACCTAGGGGTAAGGTACCCACTCTGAACTTGATGTAAAGTGCCCGATCTAATGGTATTGTAATCAAGTCCAGATAGGGCTCGAAGGCAACCACGTCTTTGATTTTCAAATAAGCTGCGGTGGAGTTGCAGTGACGTGGATTGCCGATGAGCTGGGCAGAGACCCACTCCCAATATAGTTTTTTTAGGGTTGCCTTCGGAGGGGCAGATTTTGTAATCCAACAAGACCCCAAGCCCAGTTCCCCCAAAAGGTTTTTGATGTCCCTTAGCCACCTTATCTTGTGCCAACCACCCATTCCCATCACCTCAGACAGCCCATCCGCATAGGTTTTCAGTTCAGGGACCCTCCACAGGCGTGCCCATAAAAGGAGGGGCCGGAGGCGAGCCTGGTCCTTGTTCGATTTGCATCCCGTGTCCATTAACACCGGGACTGTTGGGGTACTCGAAGGAATAGCCAGAAGATCCTTCAAAAATGGATTCTCTGCCTTGGATAGAGCCTCCGAGTTTCCAAGGCCCCATAACTCCGCCCCATATAGTGATGCCGTGACAGCTCTGGCTTTGTAAATGTCAATTACTGGAGCTACACATTGTTTGGATGAGTTACGATACTCCCTTAACAGTGC
Source organism: Lissotriton helveticus (assembly GCF_964261635.1). Classification (NCBI taxonomy): domain Eukaryota; kingdom Metazoa; phylum Chordata; class Amphibia; order Caudata; family Salamandridae; genus Lissotriton; species Lissotriton helveticus. The sequence continues at coordinate 444,117,221 of NC_136068.1, forward strand.
TCCCCCCACCCTTTTATGGCTAAGGATCATTTTGTTAATGTGGGGTGACCAGCTCATGGCATCACTCATACGAATTCCCAAATAATCAAGTTCGGAGACTCTCTCAAGAGGAACGGAGTTCAAGGCTGGGGGGGCGACCAAGTTTCCGTGGGGGGTGCATGATCAAGTATTTCGTTTTATCCACATTGATGACCAGCCCTCTTTTTGAGCAAAAATCCTGAAAGCGGTTCAAAAGCTTCTGAAGACCCTGGGGAGTCTTTGAAATAATGAGGGTGTCGTCGGCAAACAACAGGGTTGGAATCCGCACGCCCCCCAGGGAGGGTGCATCTGCTGGTTCGTCAAGCAGGTGCTCTACCACACCATTTACGTACAGGGAAAATAGAGTGGGAGCTAATACACATCCCTGTCGGACGCCTCTGTGGACCGGGATCCTATCGGTCTTTTCCCCATTCTGGCCCCAACGCACCTGTGCGTAGTTGTCAGTATGTAATTTAATAAGGAGCAACAGAATGTAGGGGGGCAACCCAAGACCCTGCAGAACCCTCCAAAGTTCCTCCCTAGGAACCAGGTCAAAGGCAGTCTTTAAGCCAATGAAAGCCAAATAGAGACTGCCTTTGCCCAGCTCCACCACCTTCCAATGTAGAAGCATCAATCTGAACACTTGCTCAATAGTTCCCGGTCCGGAGCGAAAGCCTGCCTGAAAATCAGACAATATGTGGTTTTCGTCCACCCAATGCAGAATCCTCCCCAGGATCGCCTTTCCCGCCACCTTCTGGGTTGAGTCTATCAGGCTTATCGGCCTGTAATTCCCTGGTTGATCCCGACAGCCCTTTTTAAAAATTGGGACAACCTCTGCCCCTTTCCAAGACTCAGGGACAGGACCTCCCTCTAGGATGGCGTTCAGAATAGCAGAAACCAATTTGCCCCATTCACTCGGGTAGGCTCAGAGTAGGTCCCCTGGAATCCCATCAGGGCCAGCTGCTTTCAGGGGAACCAAGGATTTAATAACATTCGTGACCTCTCGTACAGTAAAGGGGTTGATGGCTCTATCCAGTGGGTGTGGGGGAAGGGAAAATGGCTCGTTAAGAGGCCCTTCTACTGCTGAAAATAGGGCCCTGAAGTGGTTAAACCACGTCTGGGCTGGAATCGTACAAGTCCTCAGAGTGTCATCAGGAAGATTCCTGGAGCCCACCAAGTTCCAAAATCCCTTAGCGTCCTTCCCTCGACTAGCGGCCAAAAGGTCCCGCCAAAAGTTATCCTCCCACTCTTTTTTTGCGATTTTCATGCAATGGGAATAAAGCTTCCTAGCCTCCCTAGTCCTTATTTGGGACTTAGATTTCACAGCTTCAATAAGCAGTGTCTTGGAATCCCTGCATTTGTGGTTGAACCAGCCCTGTCTTTTCCCTGGGTGTGTCTTGGCCCCAGTATGTTTAGTTTGGACAATAAACAGGTTGCTTATAGCCAGGGTCAGGTCAATAAACAACCCAGACACCTCCACTGGCCCTCCCTCAGCAGAATCCAAATTGTCTAGGACTGCGGCTTGTAGCTGCGTTATGATAGTCACTTTCTCTACCGAAAGTGTAAGCTTAGCCCACTTCAGCCGTCTGCCGCAGTTCGAGACAACTGTTTCACCGGGAGCAGTGGTACGTTGAAGCGAACCCCCTATGCCCACCAGCCACCAGGGAGTCAAGGCAAGGGAGAGGAGATTGTGATCACTCTAAATGGACGTTATAATTTCCATATCTCTCACCGCGCTCCATAGGTGGACGTCAAGGAGAATGTAGTCAATTCTTGACGTGTGGTTAGGCCTATTAAACGTATGGGCTCCCACTTTGTCAGATCTTGTCCTACCGTTAAGGGCCCTCAGGTCAAACTCCATAGTAAGAGTATTAATCTGGAGAGCCACTTCCGTCCATCTCTTGATTGGGGTTAGCTCTAGAGCCGGTATCCCCCTCCTTTGATCTTCCTCCTCCTGCTCTAGGGTGACGTCCGAGCCAAGAGGCTCGAACGTACAGTTGAAGTCCCCCGCGACCAAGGTGCATGATTTGTAAGGGGACAGCCTGAGCAAGCTCTCTAAGAGAGCTATAGTGGGCGATTGTCTACCTCCCTTTGTGCCCCGAGCATAGATGTTATAAATGTTTAGGATGACACAGCCCCTGGAGTTTCTTAGGGTAATATTGAGGAGATCCGGACAGTTAGTTTGATGCTCCTCTACCCTACAGTTAAGGGAAGAGGCCACCCAGATAAGGAGGCCTCCCGAGGGACGTCCCCTGCCCGATTCCGGGTAGACAGCAGGTATAGAATGGGATGAGTAACCCGCCTTGTAGGTGGGCTCCCTGCTCCAAGTCTCCTGGAACATGCATATAATATAGATAAATGTCCAGAAAACTGTGAACAACAACTGAAATAACCTGGCCCAGCCCAGCCTCTTCCGGCCACTGACGGGCGCGGACGGGCCTGCCCTTGGCCCGGGCACGCCCGCGCACGTCCCGCGCTGCGGGAGCCCTGCCCCCTTATAAGCACCTCCTGGTGCGTGAGTTCGGGGTGCGCGGCGGAACTGCCGCGTGGGATGCTGGGGGATGTAGTCTTCTAGCGTTCAGGTAGTAATGGCGGAAATCTGTGGGCCTTTGGCAGTGCGGCGGCCCCCCTCGGAGTCCTGTGGTACAAAAGGGGGTGGTGATGGACAGATTTGCATATGGCCATGTCTGAACTGGGGTGGCAGAGTGGGCTAAAGAACGGTGATGGATTAAACCCAGATCTGTTGACTGGGTGTTAGTGGTTGATTGGTTCAGATGCTCCGTCCACCACCACCCCCTTTTGTACCACTTTGTTCGCCATAAGTTGGCAGGGTATGCTCAGGCGTGAGTCCCTTGCTCACTTTGCCACTGAATTCAAGCAAGCCGGGCTGAAAGCGGATGATATGCCAGAAACCGGACCTCGGAAGCTTGTTTTCGGTCCAGGGAAGGCATGGCTTGGCAGTTCGGGCTGGACTGTTCCCATGAGGCACAGGGTCAGAGTGATTTGCATATGGCCATGTCTGAACTGGGGTGGCAGAGTGGGCTAAAGAATGGTGAAGACGGTGAAGACGGCTGAAATGCCAGAAACCGGTCCTCGGAAGCTTGTTTCCGGTCCAGGGAAGGCATGGCTTGGCAGTTCGGGCTGGACTGTTCCCATGAGGCACAGGGTCAGACTGATTTGCATATGGCCATGTCGCAACTGGGGTGGCAGAGTTGGCTACAGAACGGTGATGGATTAAACCCAGATTTGTTGACTGGGTGTGAGTCTTTGATTGGTTCAGATGCTCCGTCCATCATCACCCCCTTTTGTACCACTTTGTTCACCATAAGTTGGCAGGGTATGCTCAGGCGTGAGTCCCTTGCTCACTTTGCCACTGAATTCAAGCAAGCCGGGCTGAAAGCGGATGATATGCCAGAAACCGGTCCTCGGAAGCTTGTTTTCGGTCCAGGGAAGGCATGGCTTCGCAGTTCGGGCTGGACTGTTCCCAAGAGGCACAGGGTCAGAGTGATTTGCATATGGCCATGTCTGAACTGGGGTGGCAGAGTGGGCTAAAGAATGGTGAAGACAGTGAAGACAGCTGAAATGCCAGAAACCGGTCCTCAGAAGCTTGTTTCCGGTCCAGGGAAGGCATGGCTTGGCAGTTCGGGCTGGACTGTTCCCATGAGGCAAAGGGTCAGACTGATTTGCATATGGCCATGTCTGAACTGGGGTGGCAGAGTGGGCTAAAGAACGGTGATGGATTAAACCCAGATCTGTTGACTGGGTGTGAGTGTTTGATTGGTTCAGATGCTCCGTCCATCACCACCCCCTTTTGTACCACTTTGTTTGCCATAAGTTGGCAGGGTAAGCTCAGACGTGAGTCCCTTGCTCACTTTGCCACTGGATTCAAGCAAGCCGGGCTGAAGACGGATGAAATGCCAGAAACCGGTCCTCGGAAGCTTGCTTCCGGTCCAGGGAAGGCATGGCTTGGCAGTTCGGGCTGGACTGTTCCCATGAGGCACAGGGTTAGACTGATTTGCATATGGCCATGTCGCAACTGGAGTGGCAGAGTGGGCTACAGAACGGTGATGGATTAAACCCAGATTTGTTGACTGGGTGTGAGTGTTTTAATTGGTTCAGATGCTCCGTCCATCACCACCCCCTTTTGTACCACTTTGTTCGCCATAAGTTGTCAGGGTATGCTCAGACGTGAGTCCCTTGCTCACATTGCCACTGGATTCAAGCAAGCTGGGCTGAAGATGGCTGAAATTCCAGAAACCGGTCCTCGAAAGTTTGTTTCCTGTCCAGGGAAGGCATGGCTTGGCAGTTCGGGCTGGACTGTTCCCATGAGGCACAGGGTCCGACTGATTTGCATATGGCCATGTCTAAACTGGGGTGGCAGAGTGGGCTAAAGAAAAGGTGATGGATTAAACCCAGATCTGTTGACTGGGTGTGAGTGTTTGATTGGTTCAGATGCTCTGTCCATTACCACCCCCTTTTGTACCACTTTGTTCGCCATAAGTTTGCAGGGTATGCTCAGACGTGAGTCCCTTGCTCACATTGCCACTGGATTCAAGCAAGCCGGGCTGAAGATGGCTGAAATGCAAGAAACCGGTCCTCGAAAGCTTGTTTCCGGTCCAGGGAAGGCATGGTTGGCAGTTCGGGCTGGACTGTTCCCATGAGGCACAGGGTCAGACTGATTTGCATATGGCCATGTCTGAACTGGGGTGGCAGAGTGGGCTAAAGAACAGTGATGGATTAAACCCAGATCTGTTGACTGGGTGTGAGTGTTTGATTGGTTCAGATGCTCCGTCCATCAACACCCCCTTTTGTACCACTTTGTTCGCCATTAGTTGGAAGGGTATGCTCAAACATTAGTCCCATGCTCACTTTGCCACTGGATTCAAGCATGCCGGGCTGAAGACACCTGAAATGCCAGAAACTGGTCCTCGGAGGCTTGTTTCCGGTCCAGGGAAGGCATGGCTTGGCAGTTCGGGCTGGACTGTTCCCATGAGGCACAGGGTCAGACGGATTTGCATATGGCCATGTCTGAACTGGGGTGGCAGAGTGGGCTAAAGAACGGTGATGGTTTAAACCCTGATCTTTTTTTTTCATTCATTATCATCTTTATTTCGACAGTGTTGTCATAAAAGAGTTCACAGTTAATCAATAGTTACAGTTTAAAACAGTAAACGAAAAACCATTAAAAAATCAATAATTTCATCATGAGGTGTTAGATCATCAGAGTAAAAAGCATAACCTTGTACATGATTAAACATATAGTCGATTAAAATCCCTGAACCTCAAGGGCTAGATCAAAAAAAAGAAAATCCGAGTGCTCGACCCATTTATCACTAGATCCTATTACCCGTAGCATTCTCAGCTTTAACCCAGATCTGTTGACTGGGTGTGAGTCTTTGATTGGTTCAGATGCTCCGTCCATCATCACCCCCTTTTGTACCACTTTGTTTGCCATAAGTTGGCAGGGTATGCTCAGGCGTGAGTCCCTTGCTCACTTTGCCACTGAATTCAAGCAAGCCGGGCTGAAAGCGGATGATATGCCAGAAACCGGTCCTCGGAAGCTTGTTTTCGGTCCAGGGAAGGCATGGCTTCGCAGTTCGGGCTGGACTGTTCCCAAGAGGCACAGGGTCAGAGTGATTTGCATATGGCCATGTCTGAACTGGGGTGGCAGAGTGGGCTAAAGAATGGTGAAGACGGTGAAGACAGCTGAAATGCCAGAAACCGGTCCTCGGAAGCTTGTTTCCGGTCCAGGGAAGGCATGGCTTGGCAGTTCGGGCTGGACTGTTCCCATGAGGCAAAGGGTCAGACTGATTTGCATATGGCCATGTCTGAACTGGGGTGGCAGAGTGGGCTAAAGAACGGTGATGGATTAAACCCAGATCTGTTGACTGGGTGTGAGTGTTTGATTGGTTCAGATGCTCCGTCCATCACCACCCCCTTTTGTACCACTTTGTTTGCCATAAGTTGGCAGGGTAAGCTCAGACGTGAGTCCCTTGCTCACTTTGCCACTGGATTCAAGCAAGCCGGGCTGAAGACGGATGAAATGCCAGAAACCGGTCCTCGGAAGCTTGCTTCCGGTCCAGGGAAGGCATGGCTTGGCAGTTCGGGCTGGACTGTTCCCATGAGGCACAGGGTCAGACTGATTTGCATATGGCCATGTCGCAATTGGGGTGGCAGAGTGGGCTACAGAACGGTGATGGATTAAACCCAGATTTGTTGACTGGGTGTGAGTGTTTTTATTGGTTCAGATGCTCCGTCCATCACCACCCCCTTTTGTACCACTTTGTTCGCCATAAGTTGTCAGGGTATGCTCACACGTGAGTCCCTTGCTCACATTGCCACTGGATTCAAGCAAGCTGGGCTGAAGATGGCTGAAATTCCAGAAACCGGTCCTCGAAAGCTTGTTTCCGGTCCAGGGAAGGCATGGCTTGGCAGTTCGGGCTGGACTGTTCCCATGAGGCACAGGGTCAGACTGATTTGCATATGGCCATGTCTGAACTGGGGTGGCAGAGTGGGCTAAAGAACGGTGATGGATTAAACCCAGATCTGTTGACTGGGTGTGAGTGTTTGATTGGTTCAGATGCTCCTTCCATCACCACCCCCTTTTGTACCACTTTGTTCGCCATAAGTTGGCAGGGTATGCTCAGACGTGCGTTCCTTGCTCACCTTGTCCCTGGATTCAAGCAAGCCGGGCTGAAGACGGCTGAAATGCCAGAAACCGGTCCTCTGAAGCTTGTTTCCGGTCCAGGGAAGGCATGGCTTGGCAGTTCGGGCTGGACTGTTCCCATGAGGCACAGGGTCCGACTGATTTGCATATGGCCATGTCTGAACTGGGGTGGCAGAGTGGGCTAAAGAACGGTGATGGATTAAACCCAGATATGTTGACTGGGTGTGAGTGTTTGATTGGTTCAGATGCTCCGTCCATCATCACCCCCTTTTGTACCACTTTGTTCGCCATAAGTTGGCAGGGTATTCTCAGACGTGAGTCCCTTGCTCACTTTGCCACTGGATTCAAGCAAGCCCGGCTGAAGACAGCTGAAATGCCAGAAACCGGTCCTCGGAAGCTTGTTTCCGGTCCAGGGAAGGCATGGCTTGGCAGTTCGGGCTGGACTGTTCCCATGAGGCACAGGGTCAGACTGATTTGCATATGGCCATGTCTGAACTGGGGTGGCAGAGTGGGCTAAAGAACAGTGATGGATTAAATCCAGATCTGTTGACTGGGTGTGAGTGTTTGATTGGTTCAGATGCTCCGTCCATCACCACCCCCTTTTGTACCACTTTGTTCGCCATAAGTTGGCAGGGTATGCTCAGACGTGAGTCCCTTGCTCACATTGCCACTGGATTCAAGCAAGCCGGGCTGAAGATGGCTGAAATGCCAGAAACCGGTCCTCGAAAGCTTGTTTCCGGTCCAGAGAAGGCATGGTTGGCAGTTCGGGCTGGACTGTTCCCATGAGGCACAGGGTCAGACTGATTTGCATATGGCCATGTCAGAACTGGGGTGGCAGAGTGGGCTAAAGAACGGTGATGGATTAAACCCAGGTCTGTTGACTGGGTGTGAGTGTTTGATTGGTTCAGATGCTCCGTCCATCACCAACCCCTTTTGTACCACTTTGTTCGCCATAAGTTGGAAGGGTATGCTCAAACATTAGTCCCATGCTCACTTTGCCACTGGATTCAAGCAAGCCGGGCTGAAGACACCTGAAATGCCAGAAACTGGTCCTCGGAGGCTTGTTTCCGGTCCAGGAAAGGCATGGCTTGGCAGTTCGGGCTGGACTGTTCCCATGAGGCACAGGGTCAGACTGATTTGCATATGGCCATGTCTGAGCTGGGGTGGCAGAGTGGGCAAAAGAACGGTGATGGTTTAAACCCAGATCTTTTTTTTCATTCATTATCATCTTTATTTCGACAGTGTTGTCATAAAAGAGTTCACAGTTAATCAATAGTTACAGTTTAAAACAGTAAACGAAAAACCATTAAAAAATCAATATTTCATCATGAGGTGTTAGATCATCAGAGTAAAAAGCATAACCTTGTACATGATTAAACATATAGTCGATTAAAATCCCTGAACCTCAAGGGCTAGATAAAAAAAGAAGAAAATCCGAGTGCTCGAACCATTTATCACTAGATCCTATTACCCGTAGCATTCTCAGCTTTAACCCAGATCTGTTGACTGGGTGTGAGTCTTTGATTGGTTCAGATGCTCCGTCCATCATCACCCCCTTTTGTACCACTATGTTCACCATAAGTTGGCAGGGTATGCTCAGGCGTGAGTCCCTTGCTCACTTTGCCACTGAATTCAAGCAAGCCGGGCTGAAAGCGGATGATATGCCAGAAACCGGTCCTCGGAAGCTTGTTTTCGGTCCAGGGAAGGCATGGCTTGGCAGTTCGGGCTGGACTGTTCCCATGAGGCACAGGGTCAGAGTGATTTGCATATGGCCATGTCTGAACTGGGGTGGCAGAGTGGGCTAAAGAATGGTGAAGACGGTGAAGACAGCTGAAATGCCAGAAACCGGTCCTCGGAAGCTTGTTTCCGGTCCAGGGAAGGCTTGGCTTGGCAGTTCGGGCTGGACTGTTCCCATGAGGCACAGGGTCAGACTGATTTGCATATGGCCATGTCTGAACTGGGGTGGCAGAGTGGGCTAAAGAACGGTGATGGATTAAACCCAGATCTGTTGACTGGGTGTGAGTGTTTGATTGGTTCAGATGCTCCGTCCATCACCACCCCCTTTTGTACCACTTTGTTTGCCATAAGTTGGCAGGGTAAGCTCAGACGTGAGTCCCTTGCTCACTTTGCCACTGGATTCAAGCAAGCCAGGCTGAAGACGGATGAAATGCCAGAAACCGGTCCTCGGAAGCTTGCTTCCAGTCCAGGGAAGGCATGGCTTGGCAGTTCGGGCTGGACTGTTCCCATGAGGCACAGGGTCAGACTGATTTGCATATGGCCATGTCTGAACTGGGGTGGCAGAGTGGGCTAAAGAACGGTGATGGTTTAAACCCAGATCTTTTTTTTTCATTCATTATCATCTTTATTTCGACAGTGTTGTCATAAAAGAGTTCACAGTTAATCAATAGTTACAGTTTAAAACAGTAAACGAAAAACCATTAAAAAATCTATAATTTCATCATGAGGTGTTAGATCATCAGAGTAAAAAGCATAACCTTGTACATGATTAAACATATAGTCGATTAAAATCCCTGAACCTCAAGGGCTAGATAAAAAAAAAGAAAATTCGAGTGTTCGACCCATTTATCACTAGATCCTATTACCCGTAGCATTCTCAGCTTTAACCCAGATCTGTTGACTGGGTGTGAGTCTTTGATTGGTTCAGATGCTCCGTCCATCATCACCCCCTTTTGTACCACTTTGTTCGCCATAACTCGGCAGGGTATGCTCAGGCGTGAGTCCCTTGCTCACTTTGCCACTGAATTCAAGCAAGCCGGGCTGAAAGCGGATGATATGCCAGAAACCAGTCCTCGGAAGCTTGTTTTCGGTCCAGGGAAGGTATGGCTTGGCAGTTCGGGCTGGACTGTTCCCATGAGGCACAGGGTCAGAGTGATTTGCATATGGCCATGTCTGAACTGGGGTGGCAGAGTGGGCTAAAGAATGGTGAAGACGGTGAAGACAGCTGAAATGCCAGAAACCGGTCCTCGGAAGCTTGTTTCCGGTCCAGGGAAAGCATGGCTTGGCAGTTCGGGCTGGACTGTTCCCATGAGGCACAGAGTCAGACTGATTTGCATATGGCCATGTCTGAACTGGGGTGGCAGAGTGGGCTAAAGAACGGTGATGGATTAAACCCAGATCTGTTGACTGGGTGTGAGTGTTTGATTGGTTCAGATGCTCCGTCCATCACCACCCCCTTTTGTACCACTTTGTTTGCCATAAGTTGGCAGGGTATTCTCAGACGTGAGTCCCTTGCTCACTTTGCCACTGGGTCAAGCAAGCCCGGCTGAAGACAGCTGAAATGCCAGAAACCGGTCCTCGGAAGCTTGTTTCCGGTCCAGGGAAGGCATGGCTTGGCAGTTCGGGCTGGACTGTTCCCATGAGGCACAGGGTCAGACTGATTTGCATATAGCCATGTCTGAACTGGGGTGGCAGAGTGGGCTAAAGAACAGTGATGGATTAAATCCAGATCTGTTGACTGGGTGTGAGTGTTTGATTGGTTCAGATGCTCCGTCCATCACCACCCCCTTTTGTACCACTTTGTTCGCCATAAGTTGGCAGGGTATGCTCAGACGTGAGTCCCTTGCTCACATTGCCACTGGATTCAAGCAAGCCGGGCTGAAGATGGCTGAAATGCCAGAAACCGGTCCTCGAAAGCTTGTTTCCGGTCCAGGGAAGGCATGGTTGGCAGTTCGGGCTGGACTGTTCCCATGAGGCACAGGGTCAGACTGATTTGCATATGGCCATGTCAGAACTGGGGTGGCAGAGTGGGCTAAAGAACTGTGATGGATTAAACCCAGATCTGTTGACTGGGTGTGAGTGTTTGATTGGTTCAGATGCTCCGTCCATCACCAACCCCTTTTGTACCACTTTGTTCGCCATAAGTTGGAAGGGTATGCTCAAACATTAGTCCCATGCTCACTTGGCCACTGGATTCAAGCAAGCCGGGCTGAAGACACCTGAAATGCCAGAAACTGGTCCTCGGAGGCTTGTTTCCGGTCCAGGAAAGGCATGGCTTGGCAGTTCGGGCTGGACTGTTCCCATGAGGCACAGGGTCAGACTGATTTGCATATGGCCATGTCTGAACTGGGGTGGCAGAGTGGGCTAAAGAACGGTGATGGTTTAAATCCAGATCTTTTTTTTCATTCATTATCATCTTTATTTCGACAGTGTTGTCATAAAAGAGTTCACAGTTAATCAATAGTTACAGTTTAAAACAGTAAACGAAAAACCATTAAAAAATCAATAATTTCATCATGAGGTGTTAGATCATCAGAGTAAAAAGCATAACCTTGTACATGATTAAACATATAGTCGATTAAAATCCCTGAACCTCAAGGGCTAGATAAAAAAAAGAAAATCTGAGTGCTCGACCCATTTATCACTAGATCCTATTACCCGTAGCATTCTCAGCTTTAACCCAGATCTGTTGACTGGGTGTGAGTCTTTGATTGGTTCAGATGCTCCGTCCATCATCACCCCCTTTTGTACCACTTTGTTCGCCATAAGTTGGCAGGGTATGCTCAGGCGTGAGTCCCTTGCTCACTTTGCCACTGAATTCAAGCAAGCCGGGCTGAAAGCGGATGATATGCCAGAAACCGGTCCTCGGAAGCTTGTTTTCGGTCCAGGGAAGGCATGGCTTGGCAGTTCGGGCTGGACTGTTCCCATGAGGCACAGGGTCAGAGTAATTTGCATATGGCCATGTCTGAACTGGGGTGGCAGAGTGGGCTAAAGAATGGTGAAGACGGTGAAGACAGCTGAAATGCCAGAAACCGGTCCTCGGAAGCTTGTTTCCGGTCCAGGGAAGGCATGGCTTGGCAGTTCGGGCTGGACTGTTCCCATGAGGCACAGGGTCAGACTGATTTGCATATGGCCATGTCTGAACTGGGGTGGCAGAGTGGGCTAAAGAACGGTGATGGATTAAACCCAGATATGTTGACTGGGTGTGAGTGTTTGATTGGTTCAGATGCTCCGTCCATCATCACCCCCTTTTGTACCACTTTGTTCGCCATAAGTTGGCAGGGTATTCTCAGACGTGAGTCCCTTGCTCACTTTGCCACTGGATTCAAGCAAGCCCGGCTGAAGACAGCTGAAATGCCAGAAACCGGTCCTCGGAAGCTTGTTTCCGGTCCAGGGAAGGCATGGCTTGGCAGTTCGGGCTGGACTGTTCCCATGAGGCACAGGGTCAGACTGATTTGCATATGGCCATGTCTGAACTGGGGTGGCAGAGTGGGCTAAAGAACAGTGATGGATTAAATCCAGATCTGTTGACTGGGTGTGAGTGTTTGATTGGTTCAGATGCTCCGTCCATCACCACCCCCTTTTGTACCACTTTGTTCGCCATAAGTTGGCAGGGTATGCTCAGACGTGAGTCCCTTGCTCACATTGCCACTGGATTCAAGCAAGCCGGGCTGAAGATGGCTGAAATGCCAGAAACCGGTCCTCGAAAGCTTGTTTCCGGTCCAGAGAAGGCATGGTTGGCAGTTCGGGCTGGACTGTTCCCATGAGGCACAGGGTCAGACTGATTTGCATATGGCCATGTCAGAACTGGGGTGGCAGAGTGGGCTAAAGAACGGTGATGGATTAAACCCAGATCTGTTGACTGGGTGTGAGTGTTTGATTGGTTCAGATGCTCCGTCCATCACCAACCCCTTTTGTACCACTTTGTTCGCCATAAGTTGGAAGGGTATGCTCAAACATTAGTCCCATGCTCACTTTGCCACTGGATTCAAGCAAGCCGGGCTGAAGACACCTGAAATGCCAGAAACTGGTCCTCGGAGGCTTGTTTCCGGTCCAGGAAAGGCATGGCTTGGCAGTTCGGGCTGGACTGTTCCCATGAGGCACAGGGTCAGACTGATTTGCATATGGCCATGTCTGAGCTGGGGTGGCAGAGTGGGCTAAAGAACGGTGATGGTTTAAACCCAGATCTTTTTTTTCATTCATTATCATCTTTATTTCGACAGTGTTGTCATAAAAGAGTTCACAGTTAATCAATAGTTACAGTTTAAAACAGTAAACGAAAAACCATTAAAAAATCAATAATTTCATCATGAGGTGTTAGATCATCAGAGTAAAAAGCATAACCTTGTACATGATTAAACATATAGTCGATTAAAATCCCTGAACCTCAAGGGCTAGATAAAAAAAGAAGAAAATCCGAGTGCTCGAACCATTTATCACTAGATCCTATTACCCGTAGCATTCTCAGCTTTAACCCAGATCTGTTGACTGGGTGTGAGTCTTTGATTGGTTCAGATGCTCCGTCCATCATCACCCCCTTTTGTACCACTATGTTCACCATAAGTTGGCAGGGTATGCTCAGGCGTGAGTCCCTTGCTCACTTTGCCACTGAATTCAAGCAAGCCGGGCTGAAAGCGGATGATATGCCAGAAACCGGTCCTCGGAAGCTTGTTTTCGGTCCAGGGAAGGCATGGCTTGGCAGTTCGGGCTGGACTGTTCCCATGAGGCACAGGGTCAGAGTGATTTGCATATGGCCATGTCTGAACTGGGGTGGCAGAGTGGGCTAAAGAATGGTGAAGACGGTGAAGACAGCTGAAATGCCAGAAACCGGTCCTCGGAAGCTTGTTTCCGGTCCAGGGAAGGCTTGGCTTGGCAGTTCGGGCTGGACTGTTCCCATGAGGCACAGGGTCAGACTGATTTGCATATGGCCATGTCTGAACTGGGGTGGCAGAGTGGGCTAAAGAACGGTGATGGATTAAACCCAGATCTGTTGACTGGGTGTGAGTGTTTGATTGGTTCAGATGCTCCGTCCATCACCACCCCCTTTTGTACCACTTTGTTTGCCATAAGTTGGCAGGGTAAGCTCAGACGTGAGTCCCTTGCTCACTTTGCCACTGGATTCAAGCAAGCCAGGCTGAAGACGGATGAAATGCCAGAAACCGGTCCTCGGAAGCTTGCTTCCGGTCCAGGGAAGGCATGGCTTGGCAGTTCGGGCTGGACTGTTCCCATGAGGCACAGGGTCAGACTGATTTGCATATGGCCATGTCTGAACTGGGGTGGCAGAGTGGGCTAAAGAACGGTGATGGTTTAAACCCAGATCTTTTTTTTTCATTCATTATCATCTTTATTTCGACAGTGTTGTCATAAAAGAGTTCACAGTTAATCAATAGTTACAGTTTAAAACAGTAAACGAAAAACCATTAAAAAATCAATAATTTCATCATGAGGTGTTAGATCATCAGAGTAAAAAGCATAACCTTGTACATGATTAAACATATAGTCGATTAAAATCCCTGAACCTCAAGGGCTAGATAAAAAAAAAGAAAATCCGATTGTTCGACCCATTTATCACTAGATCCTATTACCCGTAGCATTCTCAGCTTTAACCCAGATCTGTTGACTGGGTGTGAGTCTTTGATTGGTTCAGATGCTCCGTCCATCATCACCCCCTTTTGTACCACTTTGTTCGCCATAACTCGGCAGGGTATGCTCAGGCGTGAGTCCCTTGCTCACTTTGCCACTGAATTCAAGCAAGCCGGGCTGAAAGCGGATGATATGCCAGAAACCAGTCCTCGGAAGCTTGTTTTCGGTCCAGGGAAGGTATGGCTTGGCAGTTCGGGCTGGACTGTTCCCATGAGGCACAGGGTCAGAGTGATTTGCATATGGCCATGTCTGAACTGGGGTGGCAGAGTGGGCTAAAGAATGGTGAAGACGGTGAAGACAGCTGAAATGCCAGAAACCGGTCCTCGGAAGCTTGTTTCCGGTCCAGGGAAAGCATGGCTTGGCAGTTCGGGCTGGACTGTTCCCATGAGGCACAGAGTCAGACTGATTTGCATATGGCCATGTCTGAACTGGGGTGGCAGAGTGGGCTAAAGAACGGTGATGGATTAAACCCAGATCTGTTGACTGGGTGTGAGTGTTTGATTGGTTCAGATGCTCCGTCCATCACCACCCCCTTTTGTACCACTTTGTTTGCCATAAGTTGGCAGGGTATTCTCAGACGTGAGTCCCTTGCTCACTTTGCCACTGGGTCAAGCAAGCCCGGCTGAAGACAGCTGAAATGCCAGAAACCGGTCCTCGGAAGCTTGTTTCCGGTCCAGGGAAGGCATGGCTTGGCAGTTCGGGCTGGACTGTTCCCATGAGGCACAGGGTCAGACTGATTTGCATATAGCCATGTCTGAACTGGGGTGGCAGAGTGGGCTAAAGAACAGTGATGGATTAAATCCAGATCTGTTGACTGGGTGTGAGTGTTTGATTGGTTCAGATGCTCCGTCCATCACCACCCCCTTTTGTACCACTTTGTTCGCCATAAGTTGGCAGGGTATGCTCAGACGTGAGTCCCTTGCTCACATTGCCACTGGATTCAAGCAAGCCGGGCTGAAGATGGCTGAAATGCCAGAAACCGGTCCTCGAAAGCTTGTTTCCGGTCCAGGGAAGGCATGGTTGGCAGTTCGGGCTGGACTGTTCCCATGAGGCACAGGGTCAGACTGATTTGCATATGGCCATGTCAGAACTGGGGTGGCAGAGTGGGCTAAAGAACTGTGATGGATTAAACCCAGATCTGTTGACTGGGTGTGAGTGTTTGATTGGTTCAGATGCTCCGTCCATCACCAACCCCTTTTGTACCACTTTGTTCGCCATAAGTTGGAAGGGTATGCTCAAACATTAGTCCCATGCTCACTTGGCCACTGGATTCAAGCAAGCCGGGCTGAAGACACCTGAAATGCCAGAAACTGGTCCTCGGAGGCTTGTTTCCGGTCCAGGAAAGGCATGGCTTGGCAGTTCGGGCTGGACTGTTCCCATGAGGCACAGGGTCAGACTGATTTGCATATGGCCATGTCTGAACTGGGGTGGCAGAGTGGGCTAAAGAACGGTGATGGTTTAAATCCAGATCTTTTTTTTCATTCATTATCATCTTTATTTCGACAGTGTTGTCATAAAAGAGTTAACAGTTAATCAATAGTTACAGTTTAAAACAGTAAACGAAAAACCATTAAAAAATCAATAATTTCATCATGAGGTGTTAGATCATCAGAGTAAAAAGCATAACCTTGTACATGATTAAACATATAGTCGATTAAAATCCCTGAACCTCAAGGGCTAGATAAAAAAAAGAAAATCTGAGTGCTCGACCCATTTATCACTAGATCCTATTACCCGTAGCATTCTCAGCTTTAACCCAGATCTGTTGACTGGGTGTGAGTCTTTGATTGGTTCAGATGCTCCGTCCATCATCACCCCCTTTTGTACCACTTTGTTCGCCATAAGTTGGCAGGGTATGCTCAGGCGTGAGTCCCTTGCTCACTTTGCCACTGAATTCAAGCAAGCCGGGCTGAAAGCGGATGATATGCCAGAAACCGGTCCTCGGAAGCTTGTTTTCGGTCCAGGGAAGGCATGGCTTGGCAGTTCGGGCTGGACTGTTCCCATGAGGCACAGGGTCAGAGTAATTTGCATATGGCCATGTCTGAACTGGGGTGGCAGAGTGGGCTAAAGAATGGTGAAGACGGTGAAGACAGCTGAAATGCCAGAAACCGGTCCTCGGAAGCTTGTTTCCGGTCCAGGGAAGGCATGGCTTGGCAGTTCGGGCTGGACTGTTCCCATGAGGCACAGGGTCAGACTGATTTGCATATGGCCATGTCTGAACTGGGGTGGCAGAGTGGGCTAAAGAACGGTGATGGATTAAACCCAGATCTGTTGACTGGGTGTGAGTGTTTGATTGGTTCAGATGCTCCGTCCATCACCACCCCCTTTTGTACCACTTTGTTTGCCATAAGTTGGCAGGGTAAGCTCAGACGTGAGTCCCTTGCTCACTTTGCCACTGGATTCAAGCAAGCCGGGCTGAAGACGGATGAAATGCCAGAAACCGGTCCTCGGAAGCTTGCTTCCGGTCCAGGGAAGGCATGGCTTGGCAGTTCGGGCTGGACTGTTCCCATGAGACACAGGGTCAGACTGATTTGCATATGGCCATGTCTGAACTGGGGTGGCAGAGTGGGCTAAAGAACGGTGATGGTTTAAACCCAGATCTTTTTTTTTCATTCATTATCATCTTTATTTCGACAGTGTTGTCATAAAAGAGTTCACAGTTAATCAATAGTTACAGTTTAAAACAGTAAACGGAAAACCATAAAAAAATCAATAATTTCATCATGAGGTGTTAGATCATCAGAGTAAAAAGCATAACCTTGTACATGATTAAACATATAGTCGATTAAAATCCCTGAACCTCAAGGGCTAGATAAAAAAAAAGAAAATCCGAGTGCTCGACCCATTTATCACTAGATCCTATTACCCGTAGAATTCTCAGCTTTAACCCAGATCTGTTGACTGGGTGTGAGTCTTTGATTGGTTCAGATGCTCCGTCCATCATCACCCCCTTTTGTACCACTTTGTTCGCCATAAGTTGGCAGGGTATGCTCAGGCGTGAGTCCCTTGCTCACTTTGCCACTGAATTCAAGCAAGCCGGGCTGAAAGCGGATGATATGCCAGAAACCAGTCCTCGGAAGCTTGTTTTCGGTCCAGGGAAGGCATGGCTTGGCAGTTCGGGCTGGACTGTTCCCATGAGGCACAGGGTCAGAGTGATTTGCATATGGCCATGTCTGAACTGGGGTGGCAGAGTGGGCTAAAGAATGGTGAAGACGGTGAAGACAGCTGAAATGCCAGAAACCGGTCCTCTGAAACTTGTTTCCGGTCCAGGGAAGGCATGGCTTGGCAGTTCGGGCTGGACTGTTCCCATGAGGCACAGGGTCAGACTGATTTGCATATGGCCATGTCTGAACTGGGGTGGCAGAGTGGGCTAAAGAACGGTGATGGATTAAACCCAGATTTGTTGACTGGGTGTGAGTGTTTGATTGGTTCAGATGCTCCGTCCATCCCCACCCCCTTTTGTACCACTTTGTTCGCCATAAGTTGTCAGGGTATGCTCACACGTGAGTCCCTTGCTCACATTGCCACTGGATTCAAGCAAGCTGGGCTGAAGATGGCTGAAATTCCAGAAACCGGTCCTCGAAAGCTTGTTTCCGGTCCAGGGAAGGCATGGCTTGGCAGTTCGGGCTGGACTGTTCCCATGAGGCACAGGGTCAGACTGATTTGCATATGGCCATGTCTGAACTGGGGTGGCAGAGTGGGCTAAAGAATGGTGAAGACGGTGAAGACGGCTGAAATGCCAGAAACCGGTCCTCGGAAGCTTGTTTCCGGTCCAGGGAAGGCATGGCTTGGCAGTTCGGGCTGGACTGTTCCCATGAGGCACAGGGTCAGACTGATTTGCATATGGCCATGTCTGAACTGGGGTGGCAGAGTGGGCTAAAGAACGGTGAAGGATTAAACCCAGATCTGTTGACTGAGTGTGAGTGTTTGATTGGTTCAGATGCTCCGTCCATCACCACCCCCTTTTGTACCACTTTGTTCGCCATAAGTTGGCAGGGTATGCTCAGACGTGAGTCCCTTGCTCACATTGCCACTGGATTCAAGCAAGCCGGGCTGAAGATGGCTGAAATGCCAGAAACCGGTCCTCGAAAGCTTGTTTCCGGTCCAGGGAAGGCATGGTTGGCAGTTCTGGCTGGACTGTTCCCATGAGGCACAGGGTCAGACTGATTTGCATATGGCCATGTCTGAACTGGGGTGGCAGAGTGGGCTTAAGAACGGTGATGGATTAAACCCAGATCTGTTGACTGGGTGTGAGTGTTTGATTGGTTCAGATGCTCCGTCCATCACCACCCCCTTTTGTACCACTTTGTTCGCTATAAGTTGGAAGGGTATGCTCAAACATTAGTCCCATGCTCACTTTGCCACTGGATTCAAGCAAGCCGGGCTGAAGACACCTGAAATGCCAGAAACTTGTCCTTGGAGGCTTGTTTCCAGTCCAGGGAAGGCATGGCTTGGCAGTTCGGGCTGGACTGTTCCCATGAGGCACAGGGTCAGACTGATTTGCATATGGCCATGTCTGAACTGGGGTGGCAGAGTGGGCTAAAGAACGGTGATGGTTTAAACCCAGATCTTTTTTTTTCATTCATTATCATCTTTATTTCGACAGTGTTGTCATAAAAGAGTTCACAGTTAATCAATAGTTACAGTTTAAAAGAGTAAACGAAAAACCATTAAAAAATCAATAATTTCATCATGAGGTGTTAGATCATCAGAGTAAAAAGCATAACCTTGTACATGATTAAACATATAGTCGATTAAAATCCCTGAACCTCAAGGGCTAGATCAAAAAAAAGAAAATCCGAGTGCTCGACCCATTTATCACTAGATCCTATTACCAGTAGCATTCTCAGCTTTAACCCAGATCTGTTGACTGAGTGTGAGTCTTTGATTGGTTCAGATGCTCCGTCCATCATCACCCCCTTTTGTACCACTTTGTTCGCCATAAGTTGGCAGGGTATGCTCAGGCGTGAGTCCCTTGCTCACTTTGCCACTGAATTCAAGCAAGCCGGGCTGAAAGCGGATGATATGCCAGAAACCGGTCATCGGAAGCTTGTTTTCGGTCCAGGGAAGGCATGGCTTGGCAGTTCGGGCTGGACTGTTCCCATGAGGCACAGGGTCAGAGTGATTTGCATATGGCCATGTCTGAACTGGGGTGGCAGAGTGGGCTAAAGAATGGTGAAGACGGTGAAGACAGCTGAAATGCCAGAAACCGGTCCTCGGGAGCTTGTTTCCGGTCCAGGGAAGGCATGGCTTGGCAGTTCGGGCTGGACTGTTCCCATGAGGCACAGGGTCAGACTGATTTGCATATGGCCATGTCTGAACTGGGGTGGCAGAGTGGGCTAAAGAACGGTGATGGATTAAACCCAGATCTGTTGACTGGGTGTGAGTGTTTGATTGGTTCAGATGCTCCGTCCATCACCAACCCCTTTTGTACCACTTTTTTTGCCATAAGTTGGCAGGGTAAGCTCAGACGTGAGTCCCTTGCTCACTTTGCCACTGGATTCAAGCAAACCGGGCTGAAGACGGATGAAATGCCAGACACCAGTCCTCGGAAGCTTGCTTCCGGTCCAGGGAAGGCATGGCTTGGCAGTTCGGGCTGGACTGTTCCCATGAGGCACAGGGTCAGACTGATTTTCATATGGCCATGTCGCAACTGGGGTGGCAGAGTGGGCTACAGAACGGTGATGGATTAAACCCAGATTTGTTGACTGGGTGTGAGTGTTTGATTGGTTCAGATGCTCCGTCCATCCCCACCCCCTTTTGTACCACTTTGTTCGCCATAAGTTGTCAGGGTATGCTCACACGTGAGTCCCTTGCTCACATTGCCACTGGATTCAAGCAAGCTGGGCTGAAGATGGCTGAAATTCCAGAAACCGGTCCTCGAAAGCTTGTTTCCGGTCCAGGGAAGGCATGGCTTGGCAGTTCGGGCTGGACTGTTCCCATGAGGCACAGGGTCAGACTGATTTGCATATGGCCATGTCTGAACTGGGGTGGCAGAGTGGGCTAAAGAATGGTGAAGACGGTGAAGACGGCTGAAATGCCAGAAACCGGTCCTCGGAAGCTTGTTTCCGGTCCAGGGAAGGCATGGCTTGGCAGTTCAGGCTGGACTGTTCCCATGAGGCACAGGGTCAGACTGATTTGCATATGGCCATGTCTGAACTGGGGTGGCAGAGTGGGCTAAAGAACGGTGAAGGATTAAACCCAGATCTGTTGACTGAGTGTGAGTGTTTGATTGGTTCAGATGCTCCGTCCATCACCACCCCCTTTTGTACCACTTTGTTCGCTATAAGTTGGCAGGGTATGCTCAGACGTGAGTCCCTTGCTCACATTGCCACTGGATTCAAGCAAGCCGGGCTGAAGATGGCTGAAATGCCAGAAACCGGTCCTCGAAAGCTTGTTTCCGGTCCAGGGAAGGCATGGTTGGCAGTTCTGGCTGGACTGTTCCCATGAGGCACAGGGTCAGACTGATTTGCATATGGCCATGTCTGAACTGGGGTGGCAGAGTGGGCTTAAGAACGGTGATGGATTAAACCCAGATCTGTTGACTGGGTGTGAGTGTTTGATTGGTTCAGATGCTCCGTCCATCACCACCCCCTTTTGTACCACTTTGTTCGCTATAAGTTGGAAGGGTATGCTCAAACATTAGTCCCATGCTCACTTTGCCACTGGATTCAAGCAAGCGGGGCTGAAGACACCTGAAATGCCAGAAACTTGTCCTTGGAGGCTTGTTTCCGGTCCAGGGAAGGCATGGCTTGGCAGTTCGGGCTGGACTGTTCCCATGAGGCACAGGGTCAGACTGATTTGCATATGGCCATGTCTGAACTGGGGTGGCAGAGTGGGCTAAAGAACGGTGATGGTTTAAACCCAGATCTTTTTTTTTCATTCATTATCATCTTTATTTCGACAGTGTTGTCATAAAAGAGTTCACAGTTAATCAATAGTTACAGTTGAAAAGAGTAAACGAAAAACCATTAAAAAATCAATAATTTCATCATGAGGTGTTAGATCATCATAGTAAAAAGCATAACCTTGTACATGATTAAACATATAGTCGATTAAAATCCCTGAACCTCAAGGGCTAGATCAAAAAAAAGAAAATCCGAGTGCTCGACCCATTTATCACTAGATCCTATTACCCGTTGCATTCTCAGCTTTAACCCAGATCTGTTGACTGGGTGTGAGTCTTTGATTGGTTCAGATGCTCCGTCCATCATCACCCCCTTTTGTACCACTTTGTTCGCCAAAAGTTGGCAGGGTATGCTCAGGCGTGAGTCCCTTGCTCACTTTGCCACTGAATTCAAGCAAGCCGGGCTGAAAGCGGATGATATGCCAGAAACCGGTCCTCGGAAGCTTGTTTTCGGTCCAGGGAAGGCATGGCTTCGCAGTTTGGGCTGGACTGTTCCCAAGAGGCACAGGGTCAGAGTGATTTGCATATGGCCATGTCTGAACTGGGGTGGCAGAGTGGGCTAAAGAATGGTGAAGACGGTGAAGACAGCTGAAATGCCAGAAACCGGTCCTCGGAAGCTTGTTTCCGGTCCAGGGAAGGCATGGCTTGGCAGTTCGGGCTGGACTGTTCCCATGAGGCAAAGGGTCAGACTGATTTGCATATGGCCATGTCTGAACTGGGGTGGCAGAATGGGCTAAAGAACGGTGATGGATTAAACCCAGATCTGTTGACTGGGTGTGAGTGTTTGATTGGTTCAGATGCTCCGTCCATCACCACCCCCTTTTGTACCACTTTGTTTGCCATAAGTTGGCAGGGTAAGCTCAGACGTGAGTCCCTTGCTCACTTTGCCACTGGATTCAAGCAAGCCGGGCTGAAGACAATTGAAATGCCAGAAACCGGTCCTCGGAAGCTTGCTTCCGGTCCAGGGAAGGCATGGCTTGGCAGTTCGGGCTGGACTGTTCCCATGAGGCACAGGGTCAGACTGATTTTCATATGGCCATGTCGCAACTGGGGTGGCAGAGTGGGCTACAGAACGGTGATGGATTAAACCCAGATTTGTTGACTGGGTGTGAGTGTTTGATTGGTTCAGATGCTCCGTCCATCCCCACCCCCTTTTGTACCACTTTGTTCGCCATAAGTTGTCAGGGTATGCTCACACGTGAGTCCCTTGCTCACATTGCCACTGGATTCAAGCAAGCTGGGCTGAAGATGGCTGAAATTCCAGAAACCGGTCCTCGAAAGCTTGTTTCCGGTCCAGGGAAGGCATGGCTTGGCAGTTCGGGCTGGACTGTTCCCATGAGGCACAGGGTCAGACTGATTTGCATATGGCCATGTCTGAACTGGGGTGGCAGAGTGGGCTAAAGAATGGTGAAGACGGTGAAGACGGCTGAAATGCCAGAAACCGGTCCTCGGAAGCTTGTTTCCGGTCCAGGGAAGGCATGGCTTGGCAGTTCGGGCTGGACTGTTCCCATGAGGCACAGGGTCAGACTGATTTGCATATGGCCATGTCTGAACTGGGGTGGCAGAGTGGGCTAAAGAACGGTGATGGATTAAACCCAGATCTGTTGACTGGGTGTGAGTGTTTGATTGGTTCAGATGCTCCGTCCATCACCACCCCCTTTTGTACCACTTTGTTCGCCATAAGTTGGCAGGGTATGCTCAGACGTGAGTCCCTTGCTCACATTGCCACTGGATTCAAGCAAGCCGGGCTGAAGATGGCTGAAATGCCAGAAACCGGTCCTCGAAAGCTTGTTTCCGGTCCAGGGAAGGCATGGTTGGCAGTTCGGGCTGGACTGTTCCCATGAGGCACAGGGTCAGACTGATTTGCATATGGCCATGTCTGAACTGGGGTGGCAGAGTGGGCTAAAGAACGGTGATGGATTAAACCCAGATCTGTTGACTGGGTGTGAGTGTTTGATTGGTTCAGATGCTCCGTCCATCACCACCCCCTTTTGTACCACTTTGTTCGCTATAAGTTTGAAGGGTATGCTCAAACATTAGTCCCATGCTCACTTTGCCACTGGATTCAAGCAAGCCGGGCTGAAGACACCTGAAATGCCAGAAACTGGTCCTCGGAGGCTTGTTTCCGGTCCAGGGAAGGCATGGCTTGGCAGTTCGGGCTGGACTGTTCCCATGAGGCACAGGGTCAGACTGATTTGCATATGGCCATGTCTGAACTGGGGTGGCAGAGTGGGCTAAAGAACGGTGATGGTTTAAACCCAGATCTTTTTTTTTCATTCATTATCATCTTTATTTCGACAGTGTTGTCATAAAAGAGTTCACAGTTAATCAATAGTTACAGTTTAAAAGAGTAAACGAAAAACCATTAAAAAATCAATAATTTCATCATGAGGTGTTAGATCATCAGAGTAAAAAGCATAACCTTGTACATGATTAAACATATAGTCGATTAAATTCCCTGAACCTCAAGGGCTAGATCAAATAAAAGAAAATCCGAGTGCTCGACCCATTTATCACTAGATCCTATTACCCGTAGCATTCTCAGCTTTAACCCAGATCTGTTGACTGGCTGTGAGTCTTTGATTGGTTCAGATGCTCCGTCCATCATCACCCCCTTTTGTACCACTTTGTTCGCCATAAGTTGGCAGGGTATGCTCAGGCGTGAGTCCCTTGCTCACTTTGCCACTGAATTCAAGCAAGCCGGGCTGAAAGCGGATGATATGCCAGAAACCGGTCCTCGGAAGCTTGTTTTCGGTCCAGGGAAGGCATGGCTTCGCAGTTCGGGCTGGACTGTTCCCAAGAGGCACAGGGTCAGAGTGATTTGCATATGGCCATGTCTGAACTGGGGTGGCAGAGTGGGCTAAAGAATGGTGAAGACAGTGAAGACAGCTGAAATGCCATAAACCGGTCCTCAGTAGCTTGTTTCCGGTCCAGGGAAGGCATGGCTTGGCAGTTCGGGCTGGACTGTTCCCATGAGGCAAAGGGTCAGACTGATTTGCATATGGCCATGTCTGAACTGGGGTGGCAGAGTGGGCTAAAGAACGGTGATGGATTAAACCCAGATCTGTTGACTGGGTGTGAGTGTTTGATTGGTTCAGATGCTCCGTCCATCACCACCCCCTTTTGTACCACTTTGTTTGCCATAAGTTGGCAGGGTAAGCTCAGACGTGAGTCCCTTGCTCACTTTGCCACTGGATTCAAGCAAGCCGGGCTGAAGACGGATGAAATGCCAGAAACCGGTCCTCGGAAGCTTGCTTCCGGTCCAGGGAAGGCATGGCTTGGCAGTTCGGGCTGGACTGTTCCCATGAGGCACAGGGTTAGACTGATTTGCATATGGCCATGTCGCAACTGGGGTGGCAGAGTGGGCTACAGAACGGTGATGGATTAAACCCAGATTTGTTGACTGGGTGTGAGTGTTTTAATTGGTTCAGATGCTCCGTCCATCACCACCCCCTTTTGTACCACTTTGTTCGCCATAAGTTGTCAGGGTATGCTCACACGTGAGTCCCTTGCTCACATTGCCACTGGATTCAAGCAAGCTGGGCTGAAGATGGCTGAAATTTCAGAAACCGGTCCTCGAAAGCTTGTTTCCGGTCCAGAGAAGGCATGGCTTGGCAGTTCGGGCTGGACTGTTCCCATGAGGCACAGGGTCAGACTGATTTGCATATGGCCATGTCTGAACTGGGGTGGCAGAGTGGGCTAAAGAACGGTGATAGATTAAACCCAGATCTGTTGACTGGGTGTGAGTGTTTTAATTGGTTCAGATGCTCCGTCCATCACCACCCCCTTTTGTACCACTTTGTTCGCCATAAGTTATCAGGGTATGCTCAGACGTGCGTTCCTTGCTCACCTTGTCCCTGGATTCAAGCAAGCCGGGCTGAAGACGGCTGAAATGCCAGAAACCGGTCCTCTGAAGCTTGTTTCCGGTCCAGGGAAGGCATGGCTTGGCAGTTCGGGCTGGACTGTTCCCATGAGGCACAGGGTCAGACTGATTTGCATATGGCCATGTCTGAACTGGGGTGGCAGAGTGGGCTAAAGAATGGTGAAGACGGTGAAGACAGCTGAAATGCCAGAAACCGGTCCTCGGAAGCTTGTTTCCGGTCCAGGGAAGGCATGGCTTGGCAGTTCGGGCTGGACTGTTCCCATGAGGCACAGGGTCAGACTGATTTGCATATGGCCATGTCTGAACTGGGGTGGAAGAATGGGCTAAAGAACGGTGATGGATTAAACCCAGATCTGTTGACTGGGTGTGAGTGTTTGATTGGTTCAGATGCTCCGTCCATCACCACCCCCTTTTGTACCACTTTGTTCGCCATAAGTTGGCAGGGTATGCTCAGACGTGAGTCCCTTGCTCACATTGCCACTGGATTCAAGCAAGCCGGGCTGAAGACACCTGAAATGCCAGAAACTGGTCCTCGGAGGCTTGTTTCCGGTCCAGGGAAGGCATGGCTTGGCAGTTCGGGCTGGACTGTTCCCATGAGGCACAGGGTCAGACTGATTTGCATATGGCCATGTCTGAACTGGGGTGGCAGAGTGGGCTAAAGAACGGTGATGGTTTAAACCCAGATCTTTTTTTTTCATTCATTATCATCTTTATTTCGACAGTGTTGTCATAAAAGAGTTCACAGTTAATCAATAGTTACAGTTTAAAAGAGTAAACGAAAAACCATTAAAAAATCAATAATTTCATCATGAGGTGTTAGATCATCAGAGTAAAAAGCATAACCTTGTACATGATTAAACATATAGTCGATTAAAATCCCTGAACCTCAAGGGCTAGATAAAAAAGAAGAAAATCAGAGTGCTCGACCCATTTATCACTAGATCCTATTACCCGTAGCATTCTCAGCTTTAACCCAGATCTGTTGACTGGCTGTGAGTCTTTGATTGGTTCAGATGCTCCGTCCATCATCACCCCCTTTTGTACCACTTTGTTCGCCATAAGTTGGCAGGGTATGCTCAGGCGTGAGTCCCTTGCTCACTTTGCCACTGAATTCAAGCAAGCCGGGCTGAAAGCGGATGATATGCCAGAAACCGGTCCTCGGAAGCTTGTTTTCGGTCCAGGGAAGGCATGGCTTCGCAGTTCGGGCTGGACTGTTCCCAAGAGGCACAGGGTCAGAGTGATTTGCATATGGCCATGTCTGAACTGGGGTGGCAGAGTGGGCTAAAGAATGGTGAAGACAGTGAAGACAGCTGAAATGCCAGAAACCGGTCCTCAGAAGCTTGTTTCCGGTCCAGGGAAGGCATGGCTTGGCAGTTCGGGCTGGACTGTTCCCATGAGGCAAAGGGTCAGACTGATTTGCATATGGCCATGTCTGAACTGGGGTGGCAGAGTGGGCTAAAGAACGGTGATGGATTAAACCCAGATCTGTTGACTGGGTGTGAGTGTTTGATTGGTTCAGATGCTCCGTCCATCACCACCCCCTTTTGTACCACTTTGTTTGCCATAAGTTGGCAGGGTAAGCTCAGACGTGAGTCCCTTGCTCACTTTGCCACTGGATTCAAGCAAGCCGGGCTGAAGACGGATGAAATGCCAGAAACCGGTCCTCGGAAGCTTGCTTCCGGTCCAGGGAAGGCATGGCTTGGCAGTTCGGGCTGGACTGTTCCCATGAGGCACAGGGTTAGACTGATTTGCATATGGCCATGTCGCAACTGGGGTGGCAGAGTGGGCTACAGAACGGTGATGGATTAAACCCAGATTTGTTGACTGGGTGTGAGTGTTTTAATTGGTTCAGATGCTCCGTCCATCACCACCCCCTTTTGTACCACTTTGTTCGCCATAAGTTGTCAGGGTATGCTCACACGTGAGTCCCTTGCTCACATTGCCACTGGACTCAAGCAAGCTGGGCTGAAGACGGCTGAAATTCCAGAAACCGGTCCTCGAAAGCTTGTTTCCGGTCCAGAGAAGGCATGGCTTGGCAGTTCGGGCTGGACTGTTCCCATGAGGCACAGGGTCAGACTGATTTGCATATGGCCATGTCTGAACTGGGGTGGCAGAGTGGGCTAAAGAACGGTGATGGATTAAACCCAGATCTGTTGACTGGGTGTGAGTGTTTTAATTGGTTCAGATGCTCCGTCCATCACCACCCCCTTTTGTACCACTTTGTTCGCCATAAGTTGTCAGGGTATGCTCAGACGTGCGTTCCTTGCTCACCTTGTCCCTGGATTCAAGCAAGCCGGGCTGAAGACGGCTGAAATGCCAGAAACCGGTCCTCTGAAGCTTGTTTCCGGTCCAGGGAAGGCATGGCTTGGCAGTTCGGGCTGGACTGTTCCCATGAGGCACAGGGTCAGACTGATTTGCATATGGCCATGTCTGAACTGGGGTGGCAGAGTGGGCTAAAGAATGGTGAAGACGGTGAAGACGGCTGAAATGCCAGAAACCGGTCCTCGGAAGCTTGTTTCCGGTCCAGGGAAGGCATGGCTTGGCAGTTCGGGCTGGACTGTTCCCATGAGGCACAGGGTTAGACTGGTTTGCATATGGCCATGTCTGAACTGGGGTGGAAGAATGGGCTAAAGAACGGTGATGGATTAAACCCAGATCTGTTGACTGGGTGTGAGTGTTTGATTGGTTCAGATGCTCCGTCCATCACCACCCCCTTTTGTACCACTTTGTTCGCCATAAGTTGGCAGGGTATGCTCAGACGTGAGTCCCTTGCTCACATTGCCACTTGATTCAAGCAAGCCGGGCTGAAGACACCTGAAATGCCAGAAACTGGTCCTCGGAGGCTTGTTTCCGGTCCAGGGAAGGCATGGCTTGGCAGTTCGGGCTGGACTGTTCCCATGAGGCACAGGGTCAGACTGATTTGCATATGGCCATGTCTGAAATGGGGTGGCAGAGTGGGCTAAAGAACGGTGATGGTTTAAACCCAGATCTTTTTTTTTCATTCATTATCATCTTTATTTCGACAGTGTTGTCATAAAAGAGTTCACAGTTAATCAATAGTTACAGTTTAAAAGAGTAAACGAAAAACCATTAAAAAATCAATAATTTCATCATGAGGTGTTAGATCATCAGAGTAAAAAGCATAACCTTGTACATGATTAAACATATAGTCGATTAAAATCCCTGAACCTCAAGGGCTAGATAAAAAAGAAGAAAATCCGAGTGCTCGACCCATTTATCACTAGATCCTATTACCCGTAGCATTCTCAGCTTTAACCCAGATCTGTTGACTGGCTGTGAGTCTTTGATTGGTTCAGATGCTCCGTCCATCATCACCCCCTTTTGTACCACTTTGTTCGCCATAAGTTGGCAGGGTATGCTCAAGCGTGAGTCCCTTGCTCACTTTGCCACTGAATTCAAGCAAGCCGGGCTGAAAGCGGATGATATGCCAGAAACCGGTCCTCGGAAGCTTGTTTTCGGTCCAGGGAAGGCATGGCTTCGCAGTTCGGGCTGGACTGTTCCCAAGAGGCACAGGGTCAGAGTGATTTGCATATGGCCATGTCTGAACTGGGGTGGCAGAGTGGGCTAAAGAATGGTGAAGACAGTGAAGACAGCTGAAATGCCAGAAACCGGTCCTCAGAAGCTTGTTTCCGGTCCAGGGAAGGCATGGCATGGCAGTTCGGGCTGGACTGTTCCCATGAGGCAAAGGGTCAGACTGATTTGCATATGGCCATGTCTGAACTGGGGTGGCAGAGTGGGCTAAAGAACGGTGATGGATTAAACCCAGATCTGTTGACTGGGTGTGAGTGTTTGATTGGTTCAGATGCTCCGTCCATCATCACCCCCTTTTGTACCACTTTGTTTGCCATAAGTTGGCAGGGTAAGCTCAGACGTGAGTCCCTTGCTCACTTTGCCACTGGATTCAAGCAAGCCGGGCTGAAGACGGATGAAATGCCAGAAACCGGTCCTCGGAAGCTTGCTTCCGTTCCAGGGAAGGCATGGCTTGGCAGTTCGGGCTGGACTGTTCCCATGAGGCACAGGGTCAGACTGATTTGCATATGGCCATGTCGCAACTGGGGTGGCAGAGTGGGCTACAGAACGGTGATGGATTAAACCCAGATTTGTTGACTTGGTGTGAGTGTTTTTATTGGTTCAGATGCTCCGTCCATCACCACCCCCTTTTGTACCACTTTGTTCGCCATAAGTTGTCAGGGTATGCTCACACATGAGTCCCTTGCTCACATTGCCACTGGATTCAAGCAAGCTGGGCTGAAGATGGCTGAAATTCCAGAAACCGGTCCTCGAAAGCTTGTTTCCGGTCCAGGGAAGGCATGGCTTGGCAGTTCGGGCTGGACTGTTCCCATGAGGCACAGGGTCAGACTGATTTGCATATGGCCATGTCTGAACTGGGGTGGCAGAGTGGGCTAAAGAACGGTGATGGATTAAACCCAGATCTGTTGACTGGGTGTGAGTGTTTGATTGGTTCAGATGCTCCGTCCATCACCACCCCCTTTTGTACCACTTTGTTCGCCATAAGTTGGCAGGGTATGCTCAGACGTGCGTTCCTTGCTCACCTTGTCCCTGGATTCAAGCAAGCCGGGCTGAAGACGGCTGAAATGCCAGAAACCGGTCCTCTGAAGCTTGTTTCCGGTCCAGGGAAGGCATGGCTTGGCAGTTCGGGCTGGACTGTTCCCATGAGGCACAGGGTCAGACTGATTTGCATATGGCCATGTCTGAACTGGGGTGGCAGAGTGGGCTAAAGAACGGTGATGGATTAAACCCAGATCTGTTGACTGGGTGTGAGTGTTTTAATTGGTTCAGATGCTCCGTCCATCACCACCCCCTTTTGTACCACTTTGTTCGCCATAAGTTATCAGGGTATGCTCAGACGTGCGTTCCTTGCTCACCTTGTCCCTGGATTCAAGCAAGCCGGGCTGAAGACGGCTGAAATGCCAGAAACCGGTCCTCTGAAGCTTGTTTCCGGTCCAGGGAAGGCATGGCTTGGCAGTTCGGGCTGGACTGTTCCCATGAGGCACAGGGTCAGACTGATTTGCATATGGCCATGTCTGAACTGGGGTGGCAGAGTGGGCTAAAGAATGGTGAAGACGGTGAAGACAGCTGAAATGCCAGAAACCGGTCCTCGGAAGCTTGTTTCCGGTCCAGGGAAGGCATGGCTTGGCAGTTCGGGCTGGACTGTTCCCATGAGGCACAGGGTCAGACTGATTTGCATATGGCCATGTCTGAACTGGGGTGGAAGAATGGGCTAAAGAACGGTGATGGATTAAACCCAGATCTGTTGACTGGGTGTGAGTGTTTGATTGGTTCAGATGCTCCGTCCATCACCACCCCCTTTTGTACCACTTTGTTCGCCATAAGTTGGCAGGGTATGCTCAGACGTGAGTCCCTTGCTCACATTGCCACTGGATTCAAGCAAGCCGGGCTGAAGACACCTGAAATGCCAGAAACTGGTCCTCGGAGGCTTGTTTCCGGTCCAGGGAAGGCATGGCTTGGCAGTTCGGGCTGGACTGTTCCCATGAGGCACAGGGTCAGACTGATTTGCATATGGCCATGTCTGAACTGGGGTGGCAGAGTGGGCTAAAGAACGGTGATGGTTTAAACCCAGATCTTTTTTTTTCATTCATTATCATCTTTATTTCGACAGTGTTGTCATAAAAGAGTTCACAGTTAATCAATAGTTACAGTTTAAAAGAGTAAACGAAAAACCATTAAAAAATCAATAATTTCATCATGAGGTGTTAGATCATCAGAGTAAAAAGCATAACCTTGTACATGATTAAACATATAGTCGATTAAAATCCCTGAACCTCAAGGGCTAGATAAAAAAGAAGAAAATCAGAGTGCTCGACCCATTTATCACTAGATCCTATTACCCGTAGCATTCTCAGCTTTAACCCAGATCTGTTGACTGGCTGTGAGTCTTTGATTGGTTCAGATGCTCCGTCCATCATCACCCCCTTTTGTACCACTTTGTTCGCCATAAGTTGGCAGGGTATGCTCAGGCGTGAGTCCCTTGCTCACTTTGCCACTGAATTCAAGCAAGCCGGGCTGAAAGCGGATGATATGCCAGAAACCGGTCCTCGGAAGCTTGTTTTCGGTCCAGGGAAGGAATGGCTTCGCAGTTCGGGCTGGACTGTTCCCAAGAGGCACAGGGTCAGAGTGATTTGCATATGGCCATGTCTGAACTGGGGTGGCAGAGTGGGCTAAAGAATGGTGAAGACAGTGAAGACAGCTGAAATGCCAGAAACCGGTCCTCAGAAGCTTGTTTCCGGTCCAGGGAAGGCATGGCATGGCAGTTCGGGCTGGACTGTTCCCATGAGGCAAAGGGTCAGACTGATTTGCATATGGCCATGTCTGAACTGGGGTGGCAGAGTGGGCTAAAGAACGGTGATGGATTAAACCCAGATCTGTTGACTGGGTGTGAGTGTTTGATTGGTTCAGATGCTCCGTCCATCATCACCCCCTTTTGTACCACTTTGTTTGCCATAAGTTGGCAGGGTAAGCTCAGACGTGAGTCCCTTGCTCACTTTGCCACTGAATTCAAGCAAGCCGGGCTGAAAGCGGATGATATGCCAGAAACCAGTCCTCGGAAGCTTGTTTTCGGTCCAGGGAAGGCATGGCTTCGCAGTTCGGGCTGGACTGTTCCCAAGAGGCACAGGGTCAGAGTGATTTGCATATGGCCATGTCTGAACTGGGGTGGCAGAGTGGGCTAAAGAATGGTGAAGACAGTGAAGACAGCTGAAATGCCAGAAACCGGTCCTCAGAAGCTTGTTTCCGGTCCAGGGAAGGCATGGCTTGGCAGTTCGGGCTGGACTGTTCCCATGAGGCAAAGGGTCAGACTGATTTGCATATGGCCATGTCTGAACTGGGGTGGCAGAGTGGGCTAAAGAACGGTGATGGATTAAACCCAGATCTGTTGACTGGGTGTGAGTGTTTGATTGGTTCAGATGCTCCGTCCATCACCACCCCCTTTTGTACCACTTTGTTTGCCATAAGTTGGCAGGGTAAGCTCAGACGTGAGTCCCTTGCTCACTTTGCCACTGGATTCAAGCAAGCCGGGCTGAAGACGGATGAAATGCCAGAAACCGGTCCTCGGAAGCTTGCTTCCGGTCCAGGGAAGGCATGGCTTTGCAGTTCGGGCTGGACTGTTCCCATGAGGCACAGGGTTAGACTGATTTGCATATGGCCATGTCGCAACTGGGGTGGCAGAGTGGGCTACAGAACGGTGATGGATTAAACCCAGATTTGTTGACTGGGTGTGAGTGTTTTAATTGGTTCAGATGCTCCGTCCATCACCACCCCCTTTTGTACCACTTTGTTCGCCATAAGTTGTCAGGGTATGCTCACACGTGAGTCCCTTGCTCACATTGCCACTGGACTCAAGCAAGCTGGGCTGAAGACGGCTGAAATTCCAGAAACCGGTCCTCGAAAGCTTGTTTCCGGTCCAGAGAAGGCATGGCTTGGCAGTTCGGGCTGGACTGTTCCCATGAGGCACAGGGTCAGACTGATTTGCATATGGCCATGTCTGAACTGGGGTGGCAGAGTGGGCTAAAGAACGGTGATGGATTAAACCCAGATCTGTTGACTGGGTGTGAGTGTTTTAATTGGTTCAGATGCTCCGTCCATCACCACCCCCTTTTGTACCACTTTGTTCGCCATAAGTTGTCAGGGTATGCTCAGACGTGCGTTCCTTGCTCACCTTGTCCCTGGATTCAAGCAAGCCGGGCTGAAGACGGCTGAAATGCCAGAAACCGGTCCTCTGAAGCTTGTTTCCGGTCCAGGGAAGGCATCGCTTGGCAGTTCGGGCTGGACTGTTCCCATGAGGCACAGGGTCAGACTGATTTGCATATGGCCATGTCTGAACTGGGGTGGCAGAGTGGGCTAAAGAATGGTGAAGACGGTGAAGATGGCTGAAATGCCAGAAACCGGTCCTCGGAAGCTTGTTTCCGGTCCAGGGAAGGCATGGCTTGGCAGTTCGGGCTGGACTGTTCCCATGAGGCACAGGGTCAGACTGATTTGCATATGGCCATGTCTGAACTGGGGTGGAAGAATGGGCTAAAGAACGGTGATGGATTAAACCCAGATCTGTTGACTGGGTGTGAGTGTTTGATTGGTTCAGATGCTCCGTCCATCACCACCCCCTTTTGTACCACTTTGTTCGCCATAAGTTGGCAGGGTATGCTCAGACGTGAGTCCCTTGCTCACATTGCCACTTGATTCAAGCAAGCCGGGCTGAAGACACCTGAAATGCCAGAAACTGGTCCTCGGAGGCTTGTTTCC
The DNA here is from genome assembly GCF_964261635.1 of Lissotriton helveticus. NCBI lineage: Eukaryota > Metazoa > Chordata > Amphibia > Caudata > Salamandridae > Lissotriton > Lissotriton helveticus. Next base: position 444,150,374 of record NC_136068.1, read on the forward strand.
GGTCCAGGGAAGGCATGGCTTGGCAGTTCGGGCTGGACTGTTCCCATGAGGCACAGGGTCAGACTGATTTGCATATGGCCATGTCTGAACTGGGGTGGCAGAGTGGGCTAAAGAACGGTGATGGTTTAAACCCAGATCTTTTTTTTTCATTCATTATCATCTTTATTTCGACAGTGTTGTCATAAAAGAGTTCACAGTTAATCAATAGTTACAGTTTAAAAGAGTAAACGAAAAACCATTAAAAAATCAATAATTTCATCATGAGGTGTTAGATCATCAGAGTAAAAAGCATAACCTTGTACATGATTAAACATATAGTCGATTAAAATCCCTGAACCTCAAGGGCTAGATAAAAAAGAAGAAAATCCGAGTGCTCGACCCATTTATCACTAGATCCTATTACCCGTAGCATTCTCAGCTTTAACCCAGATCTGTTGACTGGCTGTGAGTCTTTGATTGGTTCAGATGCTCCGTCCATCATCACCCCCTTTTGTACCACTTTGTTCGCCATAAGTTGGCAGGGTATGCTCAGGCGTGAGTCCCTTGCTCACTTTGCCACTGAATTCAAGCAAGCCGGGCTGAAAGCGGATGATATGCCAGAAACCGGTCCTCGGAAGCTTGTTTTCGGTCCAGGGAAGGAATGGCTTCGCAGTTCGGGCTGGACTGTTCCCAAGAGGCACAGGGTCAGAGTGATTTGCATATGGCCATGTCTGAACTGGGGTGGCAGAGTGGGCTAAAGAATGGTGAAGACAGTGAAGACAGCTGAAATGCCAGAAACCGGTCCTCAGAAGCTTGTTTCCGGTCCAGGGAAGGCATGGCATGGCAGTTCGGGCTGGACTGTTCCCATGAGGCAAAGGGTCAGACTGATTTGCATATGGCCATGTCTGAACTGGGGTGGCAGAGTGGGCTAAAGAACGGTGATGGATTAAACCCAGATCTGTTGACTGGGTGTGAGTGTTTGATTGGTTCAGATGCTCCGTCCATCATCACCCCCTTTTGTACCACTTTGTTTGCCATAAGTTGGCAGGGTAAGCTCAGACGTGAGTCCCTTGCTCACTTTGCCACTGGATTCAAGCAAGCCGGGCTGAAGACGGATGAAATGCCAGAAACCGGTCCTCGGAAGCTTGCTTCCATTCCAGGGAAGGCATGGCTTGGCAGTTCGGGCTGGACTGTTCCCATGAGGCACAGGGTCAGACTGATTTGCATATGGCCATGTCGCAACTGGGGTGGCAGAGTGGGCTACAGAACGGTGATGGATTAAACCCAGATTTGTTGACTTGGTGTGAGTGTTTTTATTGGTTCAGATGCTCCGTCCATCACCACCCCCTTTTGTACCACTTTGTTCGCCATAAGTTGTCAGGGTATGCTCACACATGAGTCCCTTGCTCACATTGCCACTGGATTCAAGCAAGCTGGGCTGAAGATGGCTGAAATTCCAGAAACCGGTCCTCGAAAGCTTGTTTCCGGTCCAGGGAAGGCATGGCTTAGCAGTTCGGGCTGGACTGTTCCCATGAGGCACAGGGTCAGACTGATTTGCATATGGCCATGTCTGAACTGGGGTGGCAGAGTGGGCTAAAGAACGGTGATGGATTAAACCCAGATCTGTTGACTGGGTGTGAGTGTTTGATTGGTTCAGATGCTCCGTCCATCACCACCCCCTTTTGTACCACTTTGTTCGCCATAAGTTGGCAGGGTATGCTCAGACGTGCGTTCCTTGCTCACCTTGTCCCTGGATTCAAGCAAGCCGGGCTGAAGACGGCTGAAATGCCAGAAACCGGTCCTCTGAAGCTTGTTTCCGGTCCAGGGAAGGCATGGCTTGGCAGTTCGGGCTGGACTGTTCCCATGAGGCACAGGGTCAGACTGATTTGCATATGGCCATGTCTGAACTGGGGTGGCAGAGTGGGCTAAAGAATGGTGAAGACGGTGAAGACGGCTGAAATGCCAGAAACCGGTCCTCGGAAGCTTGTTTCCGGTCCAGGGAAGGCATGGCTTGGCAGTTCGGGCTGGACTGTTCCCATGAGGCACAGGGTCAGACTGATTTGCATATGGCCATGTCTGAACTGGGGTGGAAGAATGGGCTAAAGAACGGTGATGGATTAAACCCAGATCTGTTGACTGGGTGTGAGTGTTTGATTGGTTCAGATGCTCCGTCCATCACCACCCCCTTTTGTACCACTTTGTTCGCCATAAGTTGGCAGGGTATGCTCAGACGTGAGTCCCTTGCTCACATTGCCACTGGATTCAAGCAAGCCGGGCTGAAGACACCTGAAATGCCAGAAACTGGTCCTCGGAGGCTTGTTTCCGGTCCAGGGAAGGCATGGCTTGGCAGTTCGGGCTGGACTGTTCCCATGAGGCACAGGGTCAGACTGATTTGCATATGGCCATGTCTGAACTGGGGTGGCAGAGTGGGCTAAAGAACGGTGATGGTTTAAACCCAGATCTTCTTTTTTTCATTCATTATCATCTTTATTTCGACAGTGTTGTCATAAAAGAGTTCACAGTTAATCAATAGTTACAGTTTAAAAGAGTAAACGAAAAACCATTAAAAAATCAATAATTTCATCATGAGGTGTTAGATCATCAGAGTAAAAAGCATAACCTTGTACATGATTAAACATATAGTCGATTAAAATCCCTGAACCTCAAGGGCTAGATAAAAAAGAAGAAAATCAGAGTGCTCGACCCATTTATCACTAGATCCTATTACCCGTAGCATTCTCAGCTTTAACCCAGATCTGTTGACTGGCTGTGAGTCTTTGATTGGTTCAGATGCTCCGTCCATCATCACCCCCTTTTGTACCACTTTGTTCGCCATAAGTTGGCAGGGTATGCTCAGGCGTGAGTCCCTTGCTCACTTTGCCACTGAATTCAAGCAAGCCGGGCTGAAAGCGGATGATATGCCAGAAACCGGTCCTCGGAAGCTTGTTTTCGGTCCAGGGAAGGCATGGCTTCGCAGTTCGGGCTGGACTGTTCCCAAGAGGCACAGGGTCAGAGTGATTTGCATATGGCCATGTCTGAACTGGGGTGGCAGAGTGGGCTAAAGAATGGTGAAGACAGTGAAGACAGCTGAAATGCCAGAAACCGGTCCTCAGAAGCTTGTTTCCGGTCCAGGGAAGGCATGGCTTGGCAGTTCGGGCTGGACTGTTCCCATGAGGCAAAGGGTCAGACTGATTTGCATATGGCCATGTCTGAACTGGGGTGGCAGAGTGGGTTAAAGAACGGTGATGGATTAAACCCAGATCTGTTGACTGGGTGTGAGTGTTTGATTGGTTCAGATGCTCCGTCCATCACCACCCCCTTTTGTACCACTTTGTTTGCCATAAGTTGGCAGGGTAAGCTCAGACGTGAGTCCCTTGCTCACTTTGCCACTGGATTCAAGCAAGCCGGGCTGAAGACGGATGAAATGCCAGAAACCGGTCCTCGGAAGCTTGCTTCCGGTCCAGGGAAGGCATGGCTTGGCAGTTCGGGCTGGACTGTTCCCATGAGGCACAGGGTTAGACTGATTTGCATATGGCCATGTCGCAACTGGGGTGGCAGAGTGGGCTACAGAACGGTGATGGATTAAACCCAGATTTGTTGACTGGGTGTGAGTGTTTTAATTGGTTCAGATGCTCCGTCCATCACCACCCCCTTTTGTACCACTTTGTTCGCCATAAGTTGTCAGGGTATGCTCACACGTGAGTCCCTTGCTCACATTGCCACTGGACTCAAGCAAGCTGGGCTGAAGACGGCTGAAATTCCAGAAACCGGTCCTCGAAAGCTTGTTTCCGGTCCAGAGAAGGCATGGCTTGGCAGTTCGGGCTGGACTGTTCCCATGAGGCACAGGGTCAGACTGATTTGCATATGGCCATGTCTGAACTGGGGTGGCAGAGTGGGCTAAAGAACGGTGATGGATTAAACCCAGATCTGTTGACTGGGTGTGAGTGTTTTAATTGGTTCAGATGCTCCGTCCATCACCACCCCCTTTTGTACCACTTTGTTCGCCATAAGTTGTCAGGGTATGCTCAGACGTGCGTTCCTTGCTCACCTTGTCCCTGGATTCAAGCAAGCCGGGCTGAAGACGGCTGAAATGCCAGAAACCGGTCCTCTGAAGCTTGTTTCCGGTCCAGGGAAGGCATGGCTTGGCAGTTCGGGCTGGACTGTTCCCATGAGGCACAGGGTCAGACTGATTTGCATATGGCCATGTCTGAACTGGGGTGGCAGAGTGGGCTAAAGAATGGTGAAGACGGTGAAGACGGCTGAAATGCCAGAAACCGGTCCTCGGAAGCTTGTTTCCGGTCCAGGGAAGGCATGGCTTGGCAGTTCGGGCTGGACTGTTCCCATGAGGCACAGGGTCAGACTGATTTGCATATGGCCATGTCTGAACTGGGGTGGAAGAATGGGCTAAAGAACGGTGATGGATTAAACCCAGATCTGTTGACTGGGTGTGAGTGTTTGATTGGTTCAGATGCTCCGTCCATCACCACCCCCTTTTGTACCACTTTGTTTGCCATAAGTTGGCAGGGTATGCTCAGACGTGAGTCCCTTGCTCACATTGCCACTTGATTCAAGCAAGCCGGGCTGAAGACACCTGAAATGCCAGAAACTGGTCCTCGGAGGCTTGTTTCCGGTCCAGGGAAGGCATGGCTTGGCAGTTCGGGCTGGACTGTTCCCATGAGGCACAGGGTCAGACTGATTTGCATATGGCCATGTCTGAACTGGGGTGGCAGAGTGGGCTAAAGAACGGTGATGGTTTAAACCCAGATCTTTTTTTTTCATTCATTATCATCTTTATTTCGACAGTGTTGTCATAAAAGAGTTCACAGTTAATCAATAGTTACAGTTTAAAAGAGTAAACGAAAAACCATTAAAAAATCAATAATTTCATCATGAGGTGTTAGATCATCAGAGTAAAAAGCATAACCTTGTACATGATTAAACATATAGTCGATTAAAATCCCTGAACCTCAAGGGCTAGATAAAAAAGAAGAAAATCCGAGTGCTCGACCCATTTATCACTAGATCCTATTACCCGTAGCATTCTCAGCTTTAACCCAGATCTGTTGACTGGCTGTGAGTCTTTGATTGGTTCAGATGCTCCGTCCATCATCACCCCCTTTTGTACCACTTTGTTCGCCATAAGTTGGCAGGGTATGCTCAGGCGTGAGTCCCTTGCTCACTTTGCCACTGAATTCAAGCAAGCCGGGCTGAAAGCGGATGATATGCCAGAAACCGGTCCTCGGAAGCTTGTTTTCGGTCCAGGGAAGGCATGGCTTCGCAGTTCGGGCTGGACTGTTCCCAAGAGGCACAGGGTCAGAGTGATTTGCATATGGCCATGTCTGAACTGGGGTGGCAGAGTGGGCTAAAGAATGGTGAAGACAGTGAAGACAGCTGAAATGCCAGAAACCGGTCCTCAGAAGCTTGTTTCCGGTCCAGGGAAGGCATGGCATGGCAGTTCGGGCTGGACTGTTCCCATGAGGCAAAGGGTCAGACTGATTTGCATATGGCCATGTCTGAACTGGGGTGGCAGAGTGGGCTAAAGAACGGTGATGGATTAAACCCAGATCTGTTGACTGGGTGTGAGTGTTTGATTGGTTCAGATGCTCCGTCCATCATCACCCCCTTTTGTACCACTTTGTTTGCCATAAGTTGGCAGGGTAAGCTCAGACGTGAGTCCCTTGCTCACTTTGCCACTGGATTCAAGCAAGCCGGGCTGAAGACGGATGAAATGCCAGAAACCGGTCCTCGGAAGCTTGCTTCCGTTCCAGGGAAGGCATGGCTTGGCAGTTCGGGCTGGACTGTTCCCATGAGGCACAGGGTCAGACTGATTTGCATATGGCCATGTCGCAACTGGGGTGGCAGAGTGGGCTACAGAACGGTGATGGATTAAACCCAGATTTGTTGACTTGGTGTGAGTGTTTTTATTGGTTCAGATGCTCCGTCCATCACCACCCCTTTTTGTACCACTTTGTTCGCCATAAGTTGTCAGGGTATGCTCACACATGAGTCCCTTGCTCACATTGCCACTGGATTCAAGCAAGCTGGGCTGAAGATGGCTGAAATTCCAGAAACCGGTCCTCGAAAGCTTGTTTCCGGTCCAGGGAAGGCATGGCTTGGCAGTTCGGGCTGGACTGTTCCCATGAGGCACAGGGTCAGACTGATTTGCATATGGCCATGTCTGAACTGGGGTGGCAGAGTGGGCTAAAGAACGGTGATGGATTAAACCCAGATCTGTTGACTGGGTGTGAGTGTTTGATTGGTTCAGATGCTCCGTCCATCACCACCCCCTTTTGTACCACTTTGTTCGCCATAAGTTGGCAGGGTATGCTCAGACGTGCGTTCCTTGCTCACCTTGTCCCTGGATTCAAGCAAGCCGGGCTGAAGACGGCTGAAATGCCAGAAACCGGTCCTCTGAAGCTTGTTTCCGGTCCAGGGAAGGCATGGCTTGGCAGTTCGGGCTGGACTGTTCCCATGAGGCACAGGGTCAGACTGATTTGCATATGGCCATGTCTGAACTGGGGTGGCAGAGTGGGCTAAAGAACGGTGATGGATTAAACCCAGATCTGTTGACTGGGTGTGAGTGTTTTAATTGGTTCAGATGCTCCGTCCATCACCACCCCCTTTTGTACCACTTTGTTCGCCATAAGTTATCAGGGTATGCTCAGACGTGCGTTCCTTGCTCACCTTGTCCCTGGATTCAAGCAAGCCGGGCTGAAGACGGATGAAATGCCAGAAACCGGTCCTCTGAAGCTTGTTTCCGGTCCAGGGAAGGCATGGCTTGGCAGTTCGGGCTGGACTGTTCCCATGAGGCACAGGGTCAGACTGATTTGCATATGGCCATGTCTGAACTGGGGTGGCAGAGTGGGCTAAAGAATGGTGAAGACGGTGAAGACGGCTGAAATGCCAGAAACCGGTCCTCGGAAGCTTGTTTCCGGTCCAGGGAAGGCATGGCTTGGCAGTTCGGGCTGGACTGTTCCCATGAGGCACAGGGTCAGACTGATTTGCATATGGCCATGTCTGAACTGGGGTGGAAGAATGGGCTAAAGAACGGTGATGGATTAAACCCAGATCTGTTGACTGGGTGTGAGTGTTTGATTGGTTCAGATGCTCCGTCCATCACCACCCCCTTTTGTACCACTTTGTTCGCCATAAGTTGGCAGGGTATGCTCAGACGTGACTCCCTTGCTCACATTGCCACTGGATTCAAGCAAGCCGGGCTGAAGACACCTGAAATGCCAGAAACTGGTCCTCGGAGGCTTGTTTCCGGTCCAGGGAAGGCATGGCTTGGCAGTTCGGGCTGGACTGTTCCCATGAGGCACAGGGTCAGACTGATTTTCATATGGCCATGTCTGAACTGGGGTGGCAGAGTGGGCTAAAGAACGGTGATGGTTTAAACCCAGATCTTTTTTTTTCATTCATTATCATCTTTATTTCGACAGTGTTGTCATAAAAGAGTTCACAGTTAATCAATAGTTACAGTTTAAAAGAGTAAACGAAAAACCATTAAAAAATCAATAATTTCATCATGAGGTGTTAGATCATCAGAGTAAAAAGCATAACCTTGTACATGATTAAACATATAGTCGATTAAAATCCCTGAACCTCAAGGGCTAGATAAAAAAGAAGAAAATCAGAGTGCTCGACCCATTTATCACTAGATCCTATTACCCGTAGCATTCTCAGCTTTAACCCAGATCTGTTGACTGGCTGTGAGTCTTTGATTGGTTCAGATGCTCCGTCCATCATCACCCCCTTTTGTACCACTTTGTTCGCCATAAGTTGGCAGGGTAGGCTCAGGCGTGAGTCCCTTGCTCACTTTGCCACTGAATTCAAGCAAGCCGGGCTGAAAGCGGATGATATGCCAGAAACCGGTCCTCGGAAGCTTGTTTTCGGTCCAGGGAAGGCATGGCTTCGCAGTTCGGGCTGGACTGTTCCCAAGAGGCACAGGGTCAGAGTGATTTGCATATGGCCATGTCTGAACTGGGGTGGCAGAGTGGGCTAAAGAATGGTGAAGACAGTGAAGACAGCTGAAATGCCAGAAACCGGTCCTCAGAAGCTTGTTTCCGGTCCAGGGAAGGCATGGCTTGGCAGTTCGGGCTGGACTGTTCCCATGAGGCAAAGGGTCAGACTGATTTGCATATGGCCATGTCTGAACTGGGGTGGCAGAGTGGGCTAAAGAACGGTGATGGATTAAACCCAGATCTGTTGACTGGGTGTGAGTGTTTGATTGGTTCAGATGCTCCGTCCATCACCACCCCCTTTTGTACCACTTTGTTTGCCATAAGTTGGCAGGCTAAGCTCAGACGTGAGTCCCTTGCTCACTTTGCCACTGGATTCAAGCAAGCCGGGCTGAAGACGGATGAAATGCCAGAAACCGGTCCTCGGAAGCTTGCTTCCGGTCCAGGGAAGGCATGGCTTGGCAGTTCGGGCTGGACTGTTCCCATGAGGCACAGGGTTAGACTGATTTGCATATGGCCATGTCGCAACTGGGGTGGCAGAGTGGGCTACAGAACGGTGATGGATTAAACCCAGATTTGTTGACTGGGTGTGAGTGTTTTAATTGGTTCAGATGCTCCGTCCATCACCACCCCCTTTTGTACCACTTTGTTCGCCATAAGTTGTCAGGGTATGCTCACACGTGAGTCCCTTGCTCACATTGCCACTGGACTCAAGCAAGCTGGGCTGAAGACGGCTGAAATTCCAGAAACCGGTCCTCGAAAGCTTGTTTCCGGTCCAGAGAAGGCATGGCTTGGCAGTTCGGGCTGGACTGTTCCCATGAGGCACAGGGTCAGACTGATTTGCATATGGCCATGTCTGAACTGGGGTGGCAGAGTGGGCTAAAGAACGGTGATGGATTAAACCCAGATCTGTTGACTGGGTGTGAGTGTTTTAATTGGTTCAGATGCTCCGTCCATCACCACCCCCTTTTGTACCACTTTGTTCGCCATAAGTTGTCAGGGTATGCTCAGACGTGCGTTCCTTGCTCACCTTGTCCCTGGATTCAAGCAAGCCGGGCTGAAGACGGCTGAAATGCCAGAAACCGGTCCTCTGAAGCTTGTTTCCGGTCCAGGGAAGGCATGGCTTGGCAGTTCGGGCTGGACTGTTCCCATGAGGCACAGGGTCAGACTGATTTGCATATGGCCATGTCTGAACTGGGGTGGCAGAGTGGGCTAAAGAATGGTGAAGACGGTGAAGACGGCTGAAATGCCAGAAACCGGTCCTCGGAAGCTTGTTTCCGGTCCAGGGAAGGCATGGCTTGGCAGTTCGGGTTGGACTGTTCCCATGAGGCACAGGGTCAGACTGATTTGCATATGGCCATGTCTGAACTGGGGTGGCAGAGTGGGCTAAAGAACGGTGATGGATTAAACCCAGATCTGTTGACTGGGTGTGAGTGTTTGATTGGTTCATATGCTCCGTCCATCACCACCCCCTTTTGTACCACTTTGTTTGCCATAAGTTGGCAGGGTAAGCTCAGACGTGAGTCCCTTGCTCACTTTGCCACTGGATTCAAGCAAGCCGGGCTGAAGACGGATGAAATGCCAGAAACCGGTCCTCGGAAGCTTGCTTCCGGTCCAGGGAAGGCATGGCTTGGCAGTTCGGGCTGGACTGTTCCCATGAGGCACAGGGTCAGACTGATTTGCATATGGCCATGTCGCAACTGGGGATGCAGAGTGGGCTACAGAACGGTGATGGATTAAACCCAGATTTGTTGACTGGGTGTGAGTGTTTGATTGGTTCAGATGCTCCGTCCATCACCACCCCCTTTTGTACCACTTTGTTCGCCATAAGTTGGCAGGGTATGCTCAGACGTGAGTCCCTTGCTCACATTGCCACTTGATTCAAGCAAGCCGGGCTGAAGACACCTGAAATGCCAGAAACTGGTCCTCGGAGGCTTGTTTCCGGTCCAGGGAAGGCATGGCTTGGCAGTTCGGGCTGGACTGTTCCCATGAGGCACAGGGTCAGACTGATTTGCATATGGCCATGTCTGAACTGGGGTGGCAGAGTGGGCTAAAGAACGGTGATGGTTTAAACCCAGATCTTTTTTTTTCATTCATTATCATCTTTATTTCGACAGTGTTGTCATAAAAGAGTTCACAGTTAATCAATAGTTACAGTTTAAAAAAATAAACGAAAAACCATTAAAAAATCAATAATTTCATCATGAGGTGTTAGATCATCAGAGTAAAAAGCATAACCTTGTACATGATTAAACATATAGTCGATTAAAATCCCTGAACCTCAAGGGCTAGATAAAAAAGAAGAAAATCCGAGTGCTCGACCCATTTATCACTAGATCCTATTACCCGTAGCATTCTCAGCTTTAACCCAGATCTGTTGACTGGCTGTGAGTCTTTGATTGGTTCAGATGCTCCGTCCATCATCACCCCCTTTTGTACCACTTTGTTCGCCATAAGTTGGCAGGGTATGCTCAGGCGTGAGTCCCTTGCTCACTTTGCCACTGAATTCAAGCAAGCCGGGCTGAAAGCGGATGATATGCCAGAAACCGGTCCTCGGAAGCTTGTTTTCGGTCCAGGGAAGGCATGGCTTCGCAGTTCGGGCTGGACTGTTCCCAAGAGGCACAGGGTCAGAGTGATTTGCATATGGCCATGTCTGAACTGGGGTGGCAGAGTGGGCTAAAGAATGGTGAAGACAGTGAAGACAGCTGAAATGCCAGAAACCGGTCCTCAGAAGCTTGTTTCCGGTCCAGGGAAGGCATGGCTTGGCAGTTCGGGCTGGACTGTTCCCATGAGGCAAAGGGTCAGACTGATTTGCATATGGCCATGTCTGAACTGGGGTGGCAGAGTGGGCTAAAGAACGGTGATGGATTAAACCCAGATCTGTTGACTGGGTGTGAGTGTTTGATTGGTTCAGATGCTCCGTCCATCACCACCCCCTTTTGTACCACTTTGTTTGCCATAAGTTGGCAGGCTAAGCTCAGACGTGAGTCCCTTGCTCACTTTGCCACTGGATTCAAGCAAGCCGGGCTGAAGACGGATGAAATGCCAGAAACCGGTCCTCGGAAGCTTGCTTCCGGTCCAGGGAAGGCATGGCTTGGCAGTTCGGGCTGGACTGTTCCCATGAGGCACAGGGTTAGACTGATTTGCATATGGCCATGTCGCAACTGGGGTGGCAGAGTGGGCTACAGAACGGTGATGGATTAAACCCAGATTTGTTGACTGGGTGTGAGTGTTTTAATTGGTTCAGATGCTCCGTCCATCACCACCCCCTTTTGTACCACTTTGTTCGCCATAAGTTGTCAGGGTATGCTCACACGTGAGTCCCTTGCTCACATTGCCACTGGACTCAAGCAAGCTGGGCTGAAGACGGCTGAAATTCCAGAAACCGGTCCTCGAAAGCTTGTTTCCGGTCCAGAGAAGGCATGGCTTGGCAGTTCGGGCTGGACTGTTCCCATGAGGCACAGGGTCAGACTGATTTGCATATGGCCATGTCTGAACTGGGGTGGCAGAGTGGGCTAAAGAACGGTGATGGATTAAACCCAGATCTGTTGACTGGGTGTGAGTGTTTTAATTGGTTCAGATGCTCCGTCCATCACCACCCCCTTTTGTACCACTTTGTTCGCCATAAGTTGTCAGGGTATGCTCAGACGTGCGTTCCTTGCTCACCTTGTCCCTGGATTCAAGCAAGCCGGGCTGAAGACGGCTGAAATGCCAGAAACCGGTCCTCTGAAGCTTGTTTCCGGTCCAGGGAAGGCATGGCTTGGCAGTTCGGGCTGGACTGTTCCCATGAGGCACAGGGTCAGACTGATTTGCATATGGCCATGTCTGAACTGGGGTGGCAGAGTGGGCTAAAGAATGGTGAAGACGGTGAAGACGGCTGAAATGCCAGAAACCGGTCCTCGGAAGCTTGTTTCCGGTCCAGGGAAGGCATGGCTTGGCAGTTCGGGTTGGACTGTTCCCATGAGGCACAGGGTCAGACTGATTTGCATATGGCCATGTCTGAACTGGGGTGGCAGAGTGGGCTAAAGAACGGTGATGGATTAAACCCAGATCTGTTGACTGGGTGTGAGTGTTTGATTGGTTCATATGCTCGGTCCATCACCACCCCCTTTTGTACCACTTTGTTTGCCATAAGTTGGCAGGGTAAGCTCAGACGTGAGTCCCTTGCTCACTTTGCCACTGGATTCAAGCAAGCCGGGCTGAAGACGGATGAAATGCCAGAAACCGGTCCTCGGAAGCTTGCTTCCGGTCCAGGGAAGGCATGGCTTGGCAGTTCGGGCTGGACTGTTCCCATGAGGCACAGGGTCAGACTGATTTGCATATGGCCATGTCGCAACTGGGGATGCAGAGTGGGCTACAGAACGGTGATGGATTAAACCCAGATTTGTTGACTGGGTGTGAGTGTTTGATTGGTTCAGATGCTCCGTCCATCACCACCCCCTTTTGTACCACTTTGTTCGCCATAAGTTGGCAGGGTATGCTCAGACGTGAGTCCCTTGCTCACATTGCCACTTGATTCAAGCAAGCCGGGCTGAAGACACCTGAAATGCCAGAAACTGGTCCTCGGAGGCTTGTTTCCGGTCCAGGGAAGGCATGGCTTGGCAGTTCGGGCTGGACTGTTCCCATGAGGCACAGGGTCAGACTGATTTGCATATGGCCATGTCTGAACTGGGGTGGCAGAGTGGGCTAAAGAACGGTGATGGTTTAAACCCAGATCTTTTTTTTTCATTCATTATCATCTTTATTTCGACAGTGTTGTCATAAAAGAGTTCACAGTTAATCAATAGTTACAGTTTAAAAGAGTAAACGAAAAACCATTAAAAAATCAATAATTTCATCATGAGGTGTTAGATCATCAGAGTAAAAAGCATAACCTTGTACATGATTAAACATATAGTCGATTAAAATCCCTGAACCTCAAGGGCTAGATAAAAAAGAAGAAAATCCGAGTGCTCGACCCATTTATCACTAGATCCTATTACCCGTAGCATTCTCAGCTTTAACCCAGATCTGTTGACTGGCTGTGAGTCTTTGATTGGTTCAGATGCTCCGTCCATCATCACCCCCTTTTGTACCACTTTGTTCGCCATAAGTTGGCAGGGTATGCTCAGGCGTGAGTCCCTTGCTCACTTTGCCACTGAATTCAAGCAAGCCGGGCTGAAAGCGGATGATATGCCAGAAACCGGTCCTCGGAAGCTTGTTTTCGGTCCAGGGAAGGCATGGCTTCGCAGTTCGGGCTGGACTGTTCCCAAGAGGCACAGGGTCAGAGTGATTTGCATATGGCCATGTCTGAACTGGGGTGGCAGAGTGGGCTAAAGAATGGTGAAGACAGTGAAGACAGCTGAAATGCCAGAAACCGGTCCTCAGAAGCTTGTTTCCGGTCCAGGGAAGGCATGGCATGGCAGTTCGGGCTGGACTGTTCCCATGAGGCAAAGGGTCAGACTGATTTGCATATGGCCATGTCTGAACTGGGGTGGAAGAATGGGCTAAAGAACGGTGATGGATTAAACCCAGATCTGTTGACTGGGTGTGAGTGTTTGATTGGTTCAGATGCTCCGTCCATCACCACCCCCTTTTGTACCACTTTGTTCGCCATAAGTTGGCAGGGTATGCTCAGACGTGAGTCCCTTGCTCACATTGCCACTTGATTCAAGCAAGCCGGGCTGAAGACACCTGAAATGCCAGAAACTGGTCCTCGGAGGCTTGTTTCCGGTCCAGGGAAGGCATGGCTTGGCAGTTCGGGCTGGACTGTTCCCATGAGGCACAGGGTCAGACTGATTTGCATATGGCCATGTCTGAACTGGGGTGGCAGAGTGGGCTAAAGAACGGTGATGGTTTAAACCCAGATCTTTTTTTTTCATTCATTATCATCTTTATTTCGACAGTGTTGTCATAAAAGAGTTCACAGTTAATCAATAGTTACAGTTTAAAAGAGTAAACGAAAAACCATTAAAAAATCAATAATTTCATCATGAGGTGTTAGATCATCAGAGTAAAAAGCATAACCTTGTACATGATTAAACATATAGTCGATTAAAATCCCTGAACCTCAAGGGCTAGATAAAAAAGAAGAAAATCCGAGTGCTCGACCCATTTATCACTAGATCCTATTACCCGTAGCATTCTCAGCTTTAACCCAGATCTGTTGACTGGCTGTGAGTCTTTGATTGGTTCAGATGCTCCGTCCATCATCACCCCCTTTTGTACCACTTTGTTCGCCATAAGTTGGCAGGGTATGCTCAAGCGTGAGTCCCTTGCTCACTTTGCCACTGAATTCAAGCAAGCCGGGCTGAAAGCGGATGATATGCCAGAAACCGGTCCTCGGAAGCTTGTTTTCGGTCCAGGGAAGGCATGGCTTCGCAGTTCGGGCTGGACTGTTCCCAAGAGGCACAGGGTCAGAGTGATTTGCATATGGCCATGTCTGAACTGGGGTGGCAGAGTGGGCTAAAGAATGGTGAAGACAGTGAAGACAGCTGAAATGCCAGAAACCGGTCCTCAGAAGCTTGTTTCCGGTCCAGGGAAGGCATGGCATGGCAGTTCGGGCTGGACTGTTCCCATGAGGCAAAGGGTCAGACTGATTTGCATATGGCCATGTCTGAACTGGGGTGGCAGAGTGGGTTAAAGAACGGTGATGGATTAAACCCAGATCTGTTGACTGGGTGTGAGTGTTTGATTGGTTCAGATGCTCCGTCCATCACCACCCCCTTTTGTACCACTTTGTTTGCCATAAGTTGGCAGGGTAAGCTCAGACGTGAGTCCCTTGCTCACTTTGCCACTGGATTCAAGCAAGCCGGGCTGAAGACGGATGAAATGCCAGAAACCGGTCCTCGGAAGCTTGCTTCCGGTCCAGGGAAGGCATGGCTTGGCAGTTCGGGCTGGACTGTTCCCATGAGGCACAGGGTTAGACTGATTTGCATATGGCCATGTCGCAACTGGGGTGGCAGAGTGGGCTACAGAACGGTGATGGATTAAACCCAGATTTGTTGACTGGGTGTGAGTGTTTTAATTGGTTCAGATGCTCCGTCCATCACCACCCCCTTTTGTACCACTTTGTTCGCCATAAGTTGTCAGGGTATGCTCACACGTGAGTCCCTTGCTCACATTGCCACTGGACTCAAGCAAGCTGGGCTGAAGACGGCTGAAATTCCAGAAACCGGTCCTCGAAAGCTTGTTTCCGGTCCAGAGAAGGCATGGCTTGGCAGTTCGGGCTGGACTGTTCCCATGAGGCACAGGGTCAGACTGATTTGCATATGGCCATGTCTGAACTGGGGTGGCAGAGTGGGCTAAAGAACGGTGATGGATTAAACCCAGATCTGTTGACTGGGTGTGAGTGTTTTAATTGGTTCAGATGCTCCGTCCATCACCACCCCCTTTTGTACCACTTTGTTCGCCATAAGTTGTCAGGGTATGCTCAGACGTGCGTTCCTTGCTCACCTTGTCCCTGGATTCAAGCAAGCCGGGCTGAAGACGGCTGAAATGCCAGAAACCGGTCCTCTGAAGCTTGTTTCCGGTCCAGGGAAGGCATGGCTTGGCAGTTCGGGCTGGACTGTTCCCATGAGGCACAGGGTCAGACTGATTTGCATATGGCCATGTCTGAACTGGGGTGGCAGAGTGGGCTAAAGAATGGTGAAGACGGTGAAGACGGCTGAAATGCCAGAAACCGGTCCTCGGAAGCTTGTTTCCGGTCCAGGGAAGGCATGGCTTGGCAGTTCGGGCTGGACTGTTCCCATGAGGCACAGGGTCAGACTGATTTGCATATGGCCATGTCTGAACTGGGGTGGAAGAATGGGCTAAAGAACGGTGATGGATTAAACCCAGATCTGTTGACTGGGTGTGAGTGTTTGATTGGTTCAGATGCTCCGTCCATCACCACCCCCTTTTGTACCACTTTGTTCGCCATAAGTTGGCAGGGTATGCTCAGACGTGAGTCCCTTGCTCACATTGCCACTTGATTCAAGCAAGCCGGGCTGAAGACACCTGAAATGCCAGAAACTGGTCCTCGGAGGCTTGTTTCCGGTCCAGGGAAGGCATGGCTTGGCAGTTCGGGCTGGACTGTTCCCATGAGGCATAGGGTCAGACTGATTTGCATATGGCCATGTCTGAACTGGGGTGGCAGAGTGGGCTAAAGAACGGTGATGGTTTAAACCCAGATCTTTTTTTTTCATTCATTATCATCTTTATTTCGACAGTGTTGTCATAAAAGAGTTCACAGTTAATCAATAGTTACAGTTTAAAAGAGTAAACGAAAAACCATTAAAAAATCAATAATTTCATCATGAGGTGTTAGATCATCAGAGTAAAAAGCATAACCTTGTACATGATTAAACATATAGTCGATTAAAATCCCTGAACCTCAAGGGCTAGATAAAAAAGAAGAAAATCCGAGTGCTCGACCCATTTATCACTAGATCCTATTACCCGTAGCATTCTCAGCTTTAACCCAGATCTGTTGACTGGCTGTGAGTCTTTGATTGGTTCAGATGCTCCGTCCATCATCACCCCCTTTTGTACCACTTTGTTCGCCATAAGTTGGCAGGGTATGCTCAGGCGTGAGTCCCTTGCTCACTTTGCCACTGAATTCAAGCAAGCCGGGCTGAAAGCGGATGATATGCCAGAAACCGGTCCTCGGAAGCTTGTTTTCGGTCCAGGGAAGGCATGGCTTCGCAGTTCGGGCTGGACTGTTCCCAAGAGGCACAGGGTCAGAGTGATTTGCATATGGCCATGTCTGAACTGGGGTGGCAGAGTGGGCTAAAGAATGGTGAAGACAGTGAAGACAGCTGAAATGCCAGAAACCGGTCCTCAGAAGCTTGTTTCCGGTCCAGGGAAGGCATGGCATGGCAGTTCGGGCTGGACTGTTCCCATGAGGCAAAGGGTCAGACTGATTTGCATATGGCCATGTCTGAACTGGGGTGGCAGAGTGGGCTAAAGAACGGTGATGGATTAAACCCAGATCTGTTGACTGGGTTTGAGTGTTTGATTGGTTCAGATGCTCCGTCCATCATCACCCCCTTTTGTACCACTTTGTTTGCCATAAGTTGGCAGGGTAAGCTCAGACGTGAGTCCCTTGCTCACTTTGCCACTGGATTCAAGCAAGCCGAGCTGAAGACGGATGAAATGCCAGAAACCGGTCCTCGGAAGCTTGCTTCCGTTCCAGGGAAGGCATGGCTTGGCAGTTCGGGCTGGACTGTTCCCATGAGGCACAGGGTCAGACTGATTTGCATATGGCCATGTCGCAACTGGGGTGGCAGAGTGGGCTACAGAACGGTGATGGATTAAACCCAGATTTGTTGACTTGGTGTGAGTGTTTTTATTGGTTCAGATGCTCCGTCCATCACCACCCCTTTTTGTACCACTTTGTTCGCCATAAGTTGTCAGGGTATGCTCACACATGAGTCCCTTGCTCACATTGCCACTGGATTCAAGCAAGCTGGGCTGAAGATGGCTGAAATTCCAGAAACCGGTCCTCGAAAGCTTGTTTCCGGTCCAGGGAAGGCATGGCTTGGCAGTTCGGGCTGGACTGTTCCCATGAGGCACAGGGTCAGACTGATTTGCATATGGCCATGTCTGAACTGGGGTGGCAGAGTGGGCTAAAGAACGGTGATGGATTAAACCCAGATCTGTTGACTGGGTGTGAGTGTTTGATTGGTTCAGATGCTCCGTCCATCACCACCCCCTTTTGTACCACTTTGTTCGCCATAAGTTGGCAGGGTATGCTCAGACGTGCGTTCCTTGCTCACCTTGTCCCTGGATTCAAGCAAGCCGGGCTGAAGACGGCTGAAATGCCAGAAACCGGTCCTCTGAAGCTTGTTTCCGGTCCAGGGAAGGCATGGCTTGGCAGTTCGGGCTGGACTGTTCCCATGAGGCACAGGGTCAGACTGATTTGCATATGGCCATGTCTGAACTGGGGTGGCAGAGTGGGCTAAAGAACGGTGATGGATTAAACCCAGATCTGTTGACTGGGTGTGAGTGTTTTAATTGGTTCAGATGCTCCGTCCATCACCACCCCCTTTTGTACCACTTTGTTCGCCATAAGTTATCAGGGTATGCTCAGACGTGCGTTCCTTGCTCACCTTGTCCCTGGATTCAAGCAAGCCGGGCTGAAGACGGCTGAAATGCCAGAAACCGGTCCTCTGAAGCTTGTTTCCGGTCCAGGGAAGGCATGGCTTGGCAGTTCGGGCTGGACTGTTCCCATGAGGCACAGGGTCAGACTGATTTGCATATGGCCATGTCTGAACTGGGGTGGCAGAGTGGGCTAAAGAATGGTGAAGACGGTGAAGACGGCTGAAATGCCAGAAACCGGTCCTCGGAAGCTTGTTTCCGGTCCAGGGAAGGCATGGCTTGGCAGTTCGGGCTGGACTGTTCCCATGAGGCACAGGGTCAGACTGATTTGCATATGGCCATGTCTGAACTGGGGTGGAAGAATGGGCTAAAGAACGGTGATGGATTAAACCCAGATCTGTTGACTGGGTGTGAGTGTTTGATTGGTTCAGATGCTCCGTCCATCACCACCCCCTTTTGTACCACTTTGTTCGCCATAAGTTGGCAGGGTATGCTCAGACGTGACTCCCTTGCTCACATTGCCACTGGATTCAAGCAAGCCGGGCTGAAGACACCTGAAATGCCAGAAACTGGTCCTCGGAGGCTTGTTTCCGGTCCAGGGAAGGCATGGCTTGGCAGTTCGGGCTGGACTGTTCCCATGAGGCACAGGGTCAGACTGATTTGCATATGGCCATGTCTGAACTGGGGTGGCAGAGTGGGCTAAAGAACGGTGATGGTTTAAACCCAGATCTTTTTTTTTCATTCATTATCATCTTTATTTCGACAGTGTTGTCATAAAAGAGTTCACAGTTAATCAATAGTTACAGTTTAAAAGAGTAAACGAAAAACCATTAAAAAATCAATAATTTCATCATGAGGTGTTAGATCATCAGAGTAAAAAGCATAACCTTGTACATGATTAAACATATAGTCGATTAAAATCCCTGAACCTCAAGGGCTAGATAAAAAAGAAGAAAATCAGAGTGCTCGACCCATTTATCACTAGATCCTATTACCCGTAGCATTCTCAGCTTTAACCCAGATCTGTTGACTGGCTGTGAGTCTTTGATTGGTTCAGATGCTCCGTCCATCATCACCCCCTTTTGTACCACTTTGTTCGCCATAAGTTGGCAGGGTATGCTCAGGCGTGAGTCCCTTGCTCACTTTGCCACTGAATTCAAGCAAGCCGGGCTGAAAGCGGATGATATGCCAGAAACCGGTCCTCGGAAGCTTGTTTTCGGTCCAGGGAAGGCATGGCTTCGCAGTTCGGGCTGGACTGTTCCCAAGAGGCACAGGGTCAGAGTGATTTGCATATGGCCATGTCTGAACTGGGGTGGCAGAGTGGGCTAAAGAATGGTGAAGACAGTGAAGACAGCTGAAATGCCAGAAACCGGTCCTCAGAAGCTTGTTTCCGGTCCAGGGAAGGCATGGCTTGGCAGTTCGGGCTGGACTGTTCCCATGAGGCAAAGGGTCAGACTGATTTGCATATGGCCATGTCTGAACTGGGGTGGCAGAGTGGGCTAAAGAACGGTGATGGATTAAACCCAGATCTGTTGACTGGGTGTGAGTGTTTGATTGGTTCAGATGCTCCGTCCATCACCACCCCCTTTTGTACCACTTTGTTTGCCATAAGTTGGCAGGCTAAGCTCAGACGTGAGTCCCTTGCTCACTTTGCCACTGGATTCAAGCAAGCCGGGCTGAAGACGGATGAAATGCCAGAAACCGGTCCTCGGAAGCTTGCTTCCGGTCCAGGGAAGGCATGGCTTGGCAGTTCGGGCTGGACTGTTCCCATGAGGCACAGGGTTAGACTGATTTGCATATGGCCATGTCGCAACTGGGGTGGCAGAGTGGGCTACAGAACGGTGATGGATTAAACCCAGATTTGTTGACTGGGTGTGAGTGTTTTAATTGGTTCAGATGCTCCGTCCATCACCACCCCCTTTTGTACCACTTTGTTCGCCATAAGTTGTCAGGGTATGCTCACACGTGAGTCCCTTGCTCACATTGCCACTGGACTCAAGCAAGCTGGGCTGAAGACGGCTGAAATTCCAGAAACCGGTCCTCAAAAGCTTGTTTCCGGTCCAGAGAAGGCATGGCTTGGCAGTTCGGGCTGGACTGTTCCCATGAGGCACAGGGTCAGACTGATTTGCATATGGCCATGTCTGAACTGGGGTGGCAGAGTGGGCTAAAGAACGGTGATGGATTAAACCCAGATCTGTTGACTGGGTGTGAGTGTTTTAATTGGTTCAGATGCTCCGTCCATCACCACCCCCTTTTGTACCACTTTGTTCGCCATAAGTTGTCAGGGTATGCTCAGACGTGCGTTCCTTGCTCACCTTGTCCCTGGATTCAAGCAAGCCGGGCTGAAGACGGCTGAAATGCCAGAAACCGGTCCTCTGAAGCTTGTTTCCGGTCCAGGGAAGGCATGGCTTGGCAGTTCGGGCTGGACTGTTCCCATGAGGCACAGGGTCAGACTGATTTGCATATGGCCATGTCTGAACTGGGGTGGCAGAGTGGGCTAAAGAATGGTGAAGACGGTGAAGACGGCTGAAATGCCAGAAACCGGTCCTCGGAAGCTTGTTTCCGGTCCAGGGAAGGCATGGCTTGGCAGTTCGGGTTGGACTGTTCCCATGAGGCACAGGGTCAGACTGATTTGCATATGGCCATGTCTGAACTGGGGTGGCAGAGTGGGCTAAAGAACGGTGATGGATTAAACCCAGATCTGTTGACTGGGTGTGAGTGTTTGATTGGTTCATATGCTCCGTCCATCACCACCCCCTTTTGTACCACTTTGTTTGCCATAAGTTGGCAGGGTAAGCTCAGACGTGAGTCCCTTGCTCACTTTGCCACTGGATTCAAGCAAGCCGGGCTGAAGACGGATGAAATGCCAGAAACCGGTCCTCGGAAGCTTGCTTCCGGTCCAGGGAAGGCATGGCTTGGCAGTTCGGGCTGGACTGTTCCCATGAGGCACAGGGTCAGACTGATTTGCATATGGCCATGTCGCAACTGGGGATGCAGAGTGGGCTACAGAACGGTGATGGATTAAACCCAGATTTGTTGACTGGGTGTGAGTGTTTGATTGGTTCAGATGCTCCGTCCATCACCACCCCCTTTTGTACCACTTTGTTCGCCATAAGTTGGCAGGGTATGCTCAGACGTGAGTCCCTTGCTCACATTGCCACTTGATTCAAGCAAGCCGGGCTGAAGACACCTGAAATGCCAGAAACTGGTCCTCGGAGGCTTGTTTCCGGTCCAGGGAAGGCATGGCTTGGCAGTTCGGGCTGGACTGTTCCCATGAGGCACAGGGTCAGACTGATTTGCATATGGCCATGTCTGAACTGGGGTGGCAGAGTGGGCTAAAGAACGGTGATGGTTTAAACCCAGATCTTTTTTTTTCATTCATTATCATCTTTATTTCGACAGTGTTGTCATAAAAGAGTTCACAGTTAATCAATAGTTACAGTTTAAAAGAGTAAACGAAAAACCATTAAAAAATCAATAATTTCATCATGAGGTGTTAGATCATCAGAGTAAAAAGCATAACCTTGTACATGATTAAACATATAGTCGATTAAAATCCCTGAACCTCAAGGGCTAGATAAAAAAGAAGAAAATCCGAGTGCTCGACCCATTTATCACTAGATCCTATTACCCGTAGCATTCTCAGCTTTAACCCAGATCTGTTGACTGGCTGTGAGTCTTTGATTGGTTCAGATGCTCCGTCCATCATCACCCCCTTTTGTACCACTTTGTTCGCCATAAGTTGGCAGGGTATGCTCAGGCGTGAGTCCCTTGCTCACTTTGCCACTGAATTCAAGCAAGCCGGGCTGAAAGCGGATGATATGCCAGAAACCGGTCCTCGGAAGCTTGTTTTCGGTCCAGGGAAGGCATGGCTTCGCAGTTCGGGCTGGACTGTTCCCAAGAGGCACAGGGTCAGAGTGATTTGCATATGGCCATGTCTGAACTGGGGTGGCAGAGTGGGCTAAAGAATGGTGAAGACAGTGAAGACAGCTGAAATGCCAGAAACCGGTCCTCAGAAGCTTGTTTCCGGTCCAGGGAAGGCATGGCTTGGCAGTTCGGGCTGGACTGTTCCCATGAGGCAAAGGGTCAGACTGATTTGCATATGGCCATGTCTGAACTGGGGTGGCAGAGTGGGCTAAAGAACGGTGATGGATTAAACCCAGATCTGTTGACTGGGTGTGAGTGTTTGATTGGTTCAGATGCTCCGTCCATCACCACCCCCTTTTGTACCACTTTGTTTGCCATAAGTTGGCAGGCTAAGCTCAGACGTGAGTCCCTTGCTCACTTTGCCACTGGATTCAAGCAAGCCGGGCTGAAGACGGATGAAATGCCAGAAACCGGTCCTCGGAAGCTTGCTTCCGGTCCAGGGAAGGCATGGCTTGGCAGTTCGGGCTGGACTGTTCCCATGAGGCACAGGGTTAGACTGATTTGCATATGGCCATGTCGCAACTGGGGTGGCAGAGTGGGCTACAGAACGGTGATGGATTAAACCCAGATTTGTTGACTGGGTGTGAGTGTTTTAATTGGTTCAGATGCTCCGTCCATCTCCACCCCCTTTTGTACCACTTTGTTCGCCATAAGTTGTCAGGGTATGCTCACACGTGAGTCCCTTGCTCACATTGCCACTGGACTCAAGCAAGCTGGGCTGAAGACGGCTGAAATTCCAGAAACCGGTCCTCGAAAGCTTGTTTCCGGTCCAGAGAAGGCATGGCTTGGCAGTTCGGGCTGGACTGTTCCCATGAGGCACAGGGTCAGACTGATTTGCATATGGCCATGTCTGAACTGGGGTGGCAGAGTGGGCTAAAGAACGGTGATGGATTAAACCCAGATCTGTTGACTGGGTGTGAGTGTTTTAATTGGTTCAGATGCTCCGTCCATCACCACCCCCTTTTGTACCACTTTGTTCGCCATAAGTTGTCAGGGTATGCTCAGACGTGCGTTCCTTGCTCACCTTGTCCCTGGATTCAAGCAAGCCGGGCTGAAGACGGCTGAAATGCCAGAAACCGGTCCTCTGAAGCTTGTTTCCGGTCCAGGGAAGGCATGGCTTGGCAGTTCGGGCTGGACTGTTCCCATGAGGCACAGGGTCAGACTGATTTGCATATGGCCATGTCTGAACTGGGGTGGCAGAGTGGGCTAAAGAATGGTGAAGACGGTGAAGACGGCTGAAATGCCAGAAACCGGTCCTCGGAAGCTTGTTTCCGGTCCAGGGAAGGCATGGCTTGGCAGTTCGGGTTGGACTGTTCCCATGAGGCACAGGGTCAGACTGATTTGCATATGGCCATGTCTGAACTGGGGTGGCAGAGTGGGCTAAAGAACGGTGATGGATTAAACCCAGATCTGTTGACTGGGTGTGAGTGTTTGATTGGTTCATATGCTCGGTCCATCACCACCCCCTTTTGTACCACTTTGTTTGCCATAAGTTGGCAGGGTAAGCTCAGACGTGAGTCCCTTGCTCACTTTGCCACTGGATTCAAGCAAGCCGGGCTGAAGACGGATGAAATGCCAGAAACCGGTCCTCGGAAGCTTGCTTCCGGTCCAGGGAAGGCATGGCTTGGCAGTTCGGGCTGGACTGTTCCCATGAGGCACAGGGTCAGACTGATTTGCATATGGCCATGTCGCAACTGGGGATGCAGAGTGGGCTACAGAACGGTGATGGATTAAACCCAGATTTGTTGACTGGGTGTGAGTGTTTGATTGGTTCAGATGCTCCGTCCATCACCACCCCCTTTTGTACCACTTTGTTCGCCATAAGTTGGCAGGGTATGCTCAGACGTGAGTCCCTTGCTCACATTGCCACTTGATTCAAGCAAGCCGGGCTGAAGACACCTGAAATGCCAGAAACTGGTCCTCGGAGGCTTGTTTCCGGTCCAGGGAAGGCATGGCTTGGCAGTTCGGGCTGGACTGTTCCCATGAGGCACAGGGTCAGACTGATTTGCATATGGCCATGTCTGAACTGGGGTGGCAGAGTGGGCTAAAGAACGGTGATGGTTTAAACCCAGATCTTTTTTTTTCATTCATTATCATCTTTATTTCGACAGTGTTGTCATAAAAGAGTTCACAGTTAATCAATAGTTACAGTTTAAAAGAGTAAACGAAAAACCATTAAAAAATCAATAATTTCATCATGAGGTGTTAGATCATCAGAGTAAAAAGCATAACCTTGTACATGATTAAACATATAGTCGATTAAAATCCCTGAACCTCAAGGGCTAGATAAAAAAGAAGAAAATCCGAGTGCTCGACCCATTTATCACTAGATCCTATTACCCGTAGCATTCTCAGCTTTAACCCAGATCTGTTGACTGGCTGTGAGTCTTTGATTGGTTCAGATGCTCCGTCCATCATCACCCCCTTTTGTACCACTTTGTTCGCCATAAGTTGGCAGGGTATGCTCAGGCGTGAGTCCCTTGCTCACTTTGCCACTGAATTCAAGCAAGCCGGGCTGAAAGCGGATGATATGCCAGAAACCGGTCCTCGGAAGCTTGTTTTCGGTCCAGGGAAGGCATGGCTTCGCAGTTCGGGCTGGACTGTTCCCAAGAGGCACAGGGTCAGAGTGATTTGCATATGGCCATGTCTGAACTGGGGTGGCAGAGTGGGCTAAAGAATGGTGAAGACAGTGAAGACAGCTGAAATGCCAGAAACCGGTCCTCAGAAGCTTGTTTCCGGTCCAGGGAAGGCATGGCATGGCAGTTCGGGCTGGACTGTTCCCATGAGGCAAAGGGTCAGACTGATTTGCATATGGCCATGTCTGAACTGGGGTGGAAGAATGGGCTAAAGAACGGTGATGGATTAAACCCAGATCTGTTGACTGGGTGTGAGTGTTTGATTGGTTCAGATGCTCCGTCCATCACCACCCCCTTTTGTACCACTTTGTTCGCCATAAGTTGGCAGGGTATGCTCAGACGTGAGTCCCTTGCTCACATTGCCACTTGATTCAAGCAAGCCGGGCTGAAGACACCTGAAATGCCAGAAACTGGTCCTCGGAGGCTTGTTTCCGGTCCAGGGAAGGCATGGCTTGGCAGTTCGGGCTGGACTGTTCCCATGAGGCACAGGGTCAGACTGATTTGCATATGGCCATGTCTGAACTGGGGTGGCAGAGTGGGCTAAAGAACGGTGATGGTTTAAACCCAGATCTTTTTTTTCATTCATTATCATCTTTATTTCGACAGTGTTGTCATAAAAGAGTTCACAGTTAATCAATAGTTACAGTTTAAAAGAGTAAACGAAAAACCATTAAAAAATCAATAATTTCATCATGAGGTGTTAGATCATCAGAGTAAAAAGCATAACCTTGTACATGATTAAACATATAGTCGATTAAAATCCCTGAACCTCAAGGGCTAGATAAAAAAGAAGAAAATCCGAGTGCTCGACCCATTTATCACTAGATCCTATTACCCGTAGCATTCTCAGCTTTAACCCAGATCTGTTGACTGGCTGTGAGTCTTTGATTGGTTCAGATGCTCCGTCCATCATCACCCCCTTTTGTACCACTTTGTTCGCCATAAGTTGGCAGGGTATGCTCAAGCGTGAGTCCCTTGCTCACTTTGCCACTGAATTCAAGCAAGCCGGGCTGAAAGCGGATGATATGCCAGAAACCGGTCCTCGGAAGCTTGTTTTCGGTCCAGGGAAGGCATGGCTTCGCAGTTCGGGCTGGACTGTTCCCAAGAGGCACAGGGTCAGAGTGATTTGCATATGGCCATGTCTGAACTGGGGTGGCAGAGTGGGCTAAAGAATGGTGAAGACAGTGAAGACAGCTGAAATGCCAGAAACCGGTCCTCAGAAGCTTGTTTCCGGTCCAGGGAAGGCATGGCATGGCAGTTCGGGCTGGACTGTTCCCATGAGGCAAAGGGTCAGACTGATTTGCATATGGCCATGTCTGAACTGGGGTGGCAGAGTGGGCTAAAGAACGGTGATGGATTAAACCCAGATCTGTTGACTGGGTGTGAGTGTTTGATTGGTTCAGATGCTCCGTCCATCATCACCCCCTTTTGTACCACTTTGTTTGCCATAAGTTGGCAGGGTAAGCTCAGACGTGAGTCCCTTGCTCACTTTGCCACTGGATTCAAGCAAGCCGGGCTGAAGACGGATGAAATGCCAGAAACCGGTCCTCGGAAGCTTGCTTCCGTTCCAGGGAAGGCATGGCTTGGCAGTTCGGGCTGGACTGTTCCCATGAGGCACAGGGTCAGACTGATTTGCATATGGCCATGTCGCAACTGGGGTGGCAGAGTGGGCTACAGAACGGTGATGGATTAAACCCAGATTTGTTGACTTGGTGTGAGTGTTTTTATTGGTTCAGATGCTCCGTCCATCACCACCCCCTTTTGTACCACTTTGTTCGCCATAAGTTGTCAGGGTATGCTCACACATGAGTCCCTTGCTCACATTGCCACTGGATTCAAGCAAGCTGGGCTGAAGATGGCTGAAATTCCAGAAACCGGTCCTCGAAAGCTTGTTTCCGGTCCAGGGAAGGCATGGCTTGGCAGTTCGGGCTGGACTGTTCCCATGAGGCACAGGGTCAGACTGATTTGCATATGGCCATGTCTGAACTGGGGTGGCAGAGTGGGCTAAAGAACGGTGATGGATTAAACCCAGATCTGTTGACTGGGTGTGAGTGTTTGATTGGTTCAGATGCTCCGTCCATCACCACCCCCTTTTGTACCACTTTGTTCGCCATAAGTTGGCAGGGTATGCTCAGACGTGCGTTCCTTGCTCACCTTGTCCCTGGATTCAAGCAAGCCGGGCTGAAGACGGCTGAAATGCCAGAAACCGGTCCTCTGAAGCTTGTTTCCGGTCCAGGGAAGGCATGGCTTGGCAGTTCGGGCTGGACTGTTCCCATGAGGCACAGGGTCAGACTGATTTGCATATGGCCATGTCTGAACTGGGGTGGCAGAGTGGGCTAAAGAACGGTGATGGATTAAACCCAGATCTGTTGACTGGGTGTGAGTGTTTTAATTGGTTCAGATGCTCCGTCCATCACCACCCCCTTTTGTACCACTTTGTTCGCCATAAGTTATCAGGGTATGCTCAGACGTGCGTTCCTTGCTCACCTTGTCCCTGGATTCAAGCAAGCCGGGCTGAAGACGGCTGAAATGCCAGAAACCGGTCCTCTGAAGCTTGTTTCCGGTCCAGGGAAGGCATGGCTTGGCAGTTCGGGCTGGACTGTTCCCATGAGGCACAGGGTCAGACTGATTTGCATATGGCCATGTCTGAACTGGGGTGGCAGAGTGGGCTAAAGAATGGTGAAGACGGTGAAGACAGCTGAAATGCCAGAAACCGGTCCTCGGAAGCTTGTTTCCGGTCCAGGGAAGGCATGGCTTGGCAGTTCGGGCTGGACTGTTCCCATGAGGCACAGGGTCAGACTGATTTGCATATGGCCATGTCTGAACTGGGGTGGAAGAATGGGCTAAAGAACGGTGATGGATTAAACCCAGATCTGTTGACTGGGTGTGAGTGTTTGATTGGTTCAGATGCTCCGTCCATCACCACCCCCTTTTGTACCACTTTGTTCGCCATAAGTTGGCAGGGTATGCTCAGACGTGAGTCCCTTGCTCACATTGCCACTGGATTCAAGCAAGCCGGGCTGAAGACACCTGAAATGCCAGAAACTGGTCCTCGGAGGCTTGTTTCCGGTCCAGGGAAGGCATGGCTTGGCAGTTCGGGCTGGACTGTTCCCATGAGGCACAGGGTCAGACTGATTTGCATATGGCCATGTCTGAACTGGGGTGGCAGAGTGGGCTAAAGAACGGTGATGGTTTAAACCCAGATCTTTTTTTTTCATTCATTATCATCTTTATTTCGACAGTGTTGTCATAAAAGAGTTCACAGTTAATCAATAGTTACAGTTTAAAAGAGTAAACGAAAAACCATTAAAAAATCAATAATTTCATCATGAGGTGTTAGATCATCAGAGTAAAAAGCATAACCTTGTACATGATTAAACATATAGTCGATTAAAATCCCTGAACCTCAAGGGCTAGATAAAAAAGAAGAAAATCAGAGTGCTCGACCCATTTATAACTAGATCCTATTACCCGTAGCATTCTCAGCTTTAACCCAGATCTGTTGACTGGCTGTGAGTCTTTGATTGGTTCAGATGCTCCGTCCATCATCACCCCCTTTTGTACCACTTTGTTCGCCATAAGTTGGCAGGGTATGCTCAGGCGTGAGTCCCTTGCTCACTTTGCCACTGAATTCAAGCAAGCCGGGCTGAAAGCGGATGATATGCCAGAAACCGGTCCTCGGAAGCTTGTTTTCGGTCCAGGGAAGGCATGGCTTCGCAGTTCGGGCTGGACTGTTCCCAAGAGGCACAGGGTCAGAGTGATTTGCATATGGCCATGTCTGAACTGGGGTGGCAGAGTGGGCTAAAGAATGGTGAAGACAGTGAAGACAGCTAAAATGCCAGAAACCGGTCCTCAGAAGCTTGTTTCCGGTCCAGGGAAGGCATGGCTTGGCAGTTCGGGCTGGACTGTTCCCATGAGGCAAAGGGTCAGACTGATTTGCATATGGCCATGTCTGAACTGGGGTGGCAGAGTGGGCTAAAGAACGGTGATGGATTAAACCCAGATCTGTTGACTGGGTGTGAGTGTTTGATTGGTTCAGATGCTCCGTCCATCACCACCCCCTTTTGTACCACTTTGTTTGCCATAAGTTGGCAGGGTAAGCTCAGACGTGAGTCCCTTGCTCACTTTGCCACTGGATTCAAGCAAGCCGGGCTGAAGACGGATGAAATGCCAGAAACCGGTCCTCGGAAGCTTGCTTCCGGTCCAGGGAAGGCATGGCTTTGCAGTTCGGGCTGGACTGTTCCCATGAGGCACAGGGTTAGACTGATTTGCATATGGCCATGTCGCAACTGGGGTGGCAGAGTGGGCTACAGAACGGTGATGGATTAAACCCAGATTTGTTGACTGGGTGTGAGTGTTTTAATTGGTTCAGATGCTCCGTCCATCACCACCCCCTTTTGTACCACTTTGTTCGCCATAAGTTGTCAGGGTATGCTCACACGTGAGTCCCTTGCTCACATTGCCACTGGACTCAAGCAAGCTGGGCTGAAGACGGCTGAAATTCCAGAAACCGGTCCTCGAAAGCTTGTTTCCGGTCCAGAGAAGGCATGGCTTGGCAGTTCGGGCTGGACTGTTCCCATGAGGCACAGGGTCAGACTGATTTGCATATGGCCATGTCTGAACTGGGGTGGCAGAGTGGGCTAAAGAACGGTGATGGATTAAACCCAGATCTGTTGACTGGGTGTGAGTGTTTTAATTGGTTCAGATGCTCCGTCCATCACCACCCCCTTTTGTACCACTTTGTTCGCCATAAGTTGTCAGGGTATGCTCAGACGTGCGTTCCTTGCTCACCTTGTCCCTGGATTCAAGCAAGCCGGGCTGAAGACGGCTGAAATGCCAGAAACCGGTCCTCTGAAGCTTGTTTCCGGTCCAGGGAAGGCATCGCTTGGCAGTTCGGGCTGGACTGTTCCCATGAGGCACAGGGTCAGACTGATTTGCATATGGCCATGTCTGAACTGGGGTGGCAGAGTGGGCTAAAGAATGGTGAAGACGGTGAAGATGGCTGAAATGCCAGAAACCGGTCCTCGGAAGCTTGTTTCCGGTCCAGGGAAGGCATGGCTTGGCAGTTCGGGCTGGACTGTTCCCATGAGGCACAGGGTCAGACTGATTTGCATATGGCCATGTCTGAACTGGGGTGGAAGAATGGGCTAAAGAACGGTGATGGATTAAACCCAGATCTGTTGACTGGGTGTGAGTGTTTGATTGGTTCAGATGCTCCGTCCATCACCACCCCCTTTTGTACCACTTTGTTCGCCATAAGTTGGCAGGGTATGCTCAGACGTGAGTCCCTTGCTCACATTGCCACTTGATTCAAGCAAGCCGGGCTGAAGACACCTGAAATGCCAGAAACTGGTCCTCGGAGGCTTGTTTCCGGTCCAGGGAAGGCATGGCTTGGCAGTTCGGGCTGGACTGTTCCCATGAGGCACAGGGTCAGACTGATTTGCATATGGCCATGTCTGAACTGGGGTGGCAGAGTGGGCTAAAGAACGGTGATGGTTTAAACCCAGATCTTTTTTTTTCATTCATTATCATCTTTATTTCGACAGTGTTGTCATAAAAGAGTTCACAGTTAATCAATAGTTACAGTTTAAAAGAGTAAACGAAAAACCATTAAAAAATCAATAATTTCATCATGAGGTGTTAGATCATCAGAGTAAAAAGCATAACCTTGTACATGATTAAACATATAGTCGATTAAAATCCCTGAACCTCAAGGGCTAGATAAAAAAGAAGAAAATCCGAGTGCTCGACCCATTTATCACTAGATCCTATTACCCGTAGCATTCTCAGCTTTAACCCAGATCTGTTGACTGGCTGTGAGTCTTTGATTGGTTCAGATGCTCCGTCCATCATCACCCCCTTTTGTACCACTTTGTTCGCCATAAGTTGGCAGGGTATGCTCAGGCGTGAGTCCCTTGCTCACTTTGCCACTGAATTCAAGCAAGCCGGGCTGAAAGCGGATGATATGCCAGAAACCGGTCCTCGGAAGCTTGTTTTCGGTCCAGGGAAGGCATGGCTTCGCAGTTCGGGCTGGACTGTTCCCAAGAGGCACAGGGTCAGAGTGATTTGCATATGGCCATGTCTGAACTGGGGTGGCAGAGTGGGCTAAAGAATGGTGAAGACAGTGAAGACAGCTGAAATGCCAGAAACCGGTCCTCAGAAGCTTGTTTCCGGTCCAGGGAAGGCATGGCATGGCAGTTCGGGCTGGACTGTTCCCATGAGGCAAAGGGTCAGACTGATTTGCATATGGCCATGTCTGAACTGGGGTGGCAGAGTGGGCTAAAGAACGGTGATGGATTAAACCCAGATCTGTTGACTGGGTGTGAGTGTTTGATTGGTTCAGATGCTCCGTCCATCATCACCCCCTTTTGTACCACTTTGTTTGCCATAAGTTGGCAGGGTAAGCTCAGACGTGAGTCCCTTGCTCACTTTGCCACTGGATTCAAGCAAGCCGGGCTGAAGACGGATGAAATGCCAGAAACCGGTCCTCGGAAGCTTGCTTCCGTTCCAGGGAAGGCATGGCTTGGCAGTTCGGGCTGGACTGTTCCCATGAGGCACAGGGTCAGACTGATTTGCATATGGCCATGTCGCAACTGGGGTGGCAGAGTGGGCTACAGAACGGTGATGGATTAAACCCAGATTTGTTGACTTGGTGTGAGTGTTTTTATTGGTTCAGATGCTCCGTCCATCACCACCCCCTTTTGTACCACTTTGTTCGCCATAAGTTGTCAGGGTATGCTCACACATGAGTCCCTTGCTCACATTGCCACTGGATTCAAGCAAGCTGGGCTGAAGATGGCTGAAATTCCAGAAACCGGTCCTCGAAAGCTTGTTTCCGGTCCAGGGAAGGCATGGCTTAGCAGTTCGGGCTGGACTGTTCCCATGAGGCACAGGGTCAGACTGATTTGCATATGGCCATGTCTGAACTGGGGTGGCAGAGTGGGCTAAAGAACGGTGATGGATTAAACCCAGATCTGTTGACTGGGTGTGAGTGTTTGATTGGTTCAGATGCTCCGTCCATCACCACCCCCTTTTGTACCACTTTGTTCGCCATAAGTTGGCAGGGTATGCTCAGACGTGCGTTCCTTGCTCACCTTGTCCCTGGATTCAAGCAAGCCGGGCTGAAGACGGCTGAAATGCCAGAAACCGGTCCTCTGAAGCTTGTTTCCGGTCCAGGGAAGGCATGGCTTGGCAGTTCGGGCTGGACTGTTCCCATGAGGCACAGGGTCAGACTGATTTGCATATGGCCATGTCTGAACTGGGGTGGCAGAGTGGGCTAAAGAATGGTGAAGACGGTGAAGACGGCTGAAATGCCAGAAACCGGTCCTCGGAAGCTTGTTTCCGGTCCAGGGAAGGCATGGCTTGGCAGTTCGGGCTGGACTGTTCCCATGAGGCACAGGGTCAGACTGATTTGCATATGGCCATGTCTGAACTGGGGTGGAAGAATGGGCTAAAGAACGGTGATGGATTAAACCCAGATCTGTTGACTGGGTGTGAGTGTTTGATTGGTTCAGATGCTCCGTCCATCACCACCCCCTTTTGTACCACTTTGTTCGCCATAAGTTGGCAGGGTATGCTCAGACGTGAGTCCCTTGCTCACATTGCCACTGGATTCAAGCAAGCCGGGCTGAAGACACCTGAAATGCCAGAAACTGGTCCTCGGAGGCTTGTTTCCGGTCCAGGGAAGGCATGGCTTGGCAGTTCGGGCTGGACTGTTCCCATGAGGCACAGGGTCAGACTGATTTGCATATGGCCATGTCTGAACTGGGGTGGCAGAGTGGGCTAAAGAACGGTGATGGTTTAAACCCAGATCTTCTTTTTTTCATTCATTATCATCTTTATTTCGACAGTGTTGTCATAAAAGAGTTCACAGTTAATCAATAGTTACAGTTTAAAAGAGTAAACGAAAAACCATTAAAAAATCAATAATTTCATCATGAGGTGTTAGATCATCAGAGTAAAAAGCATAACCTTGTACATGATTAAACATATAGTCGATTAAAATCCCTGAACCTCAAGGGCTAGATAAAAAAGAAGAAAATCAGAGTGCTCGACCCATTTATCACTAGATCCTATTACCCGTAGCATTCTCAGCTTTAACCCAGATCTGTTGACTGGCTGTGAGTCTTTGATTGGTTCAGATGCTCCGTCCATCATCACCCCCTTTTGTACCACTTTGTTCGCCATAAGTTGGCAGGGTATGCTCAGGCGTGAGTCCCTTGCTCACTTTGCCACTGAATTCAAGCAAGCCGGGCTGAAAGCGGATGATATGCCAGAAACCGGTCCTCGGAAGCTTGTTTTCGGTCCAGGGAAGGCATGGCTTCGCAGTTCGGGCTGGACTGTTCCCAAGAGGCACAGGGTCAGAGTGATTTGCATATGGCCATGTCTGAACTGGGGTGGCAGAGTGGGCTAAAGAATGGTGAAGACAGTGAAGACAGCTGAAATGCCAGAAACCGGTCCTCAGAAGCTTGTTTCCGGTCCAGGGAAGGCATGGCTTGGCAGTTCGGGCTGGACTGTTCCCATGAGGCAAAGGGTCAGACTGATTTGCATATGGCCATGTCTGAACTGGGGTGGCAGAGTGGGCTAAAGAACGGTGATGGATTAAACCCAGATCTGTTGACTGGGTGTGAGTGTTTGATTGGTTCAGATGCTCCGTCCATCACCACCCCCTTTTGTACCACTTTGTTTGCCATAAGTTGGCAGGGTAAGCTCAGACGTGAGTCCCTTGCTCACTTTGCCACTGGATTCAAGCAAGCCGGGCTGAAGACGGATGAAATGCCAGAAACCGGTCCTCGGAAGCTTGCTTCCGGTCCAGGGAAGGCATGGCTTGGCAGTTCGGGCTGGACTGTTCCCATGAGGCAC
Organism: Lissotriton helveticus; assembly: GCF_964261635.1. Taxonomy (NCBI): domain Eukaryota; kingdom Metazoa; phylum Chordata; class Amphibia; order Caudata; family Salamandridae; genus Lissotriton; species Lissotriton helveticus. The sequence goes on from NC_136068.1 coordinate 444,183,795, forward strand.
AGGGTTAGACTGATTTGCATATGGCCATGTCGCAACTGGGGTGGCAGAGTGGGCTACAGAACGGTGATGGATTAAACCCAGATTTGTTGACTGGGTGTGAGTGTTTTAATTGGTTCAGATGCTCCGTCCATCACCACCCCCTTTTGTACCACTTTGTTCGCCATAAGTTGTCAGGGTATGCTCACACGTGAGTCCCTTGCTCACATTGCCACTGGACTCAAGCAAGCTGGGCTGAAGACGGCTGAAATTCCAGAAACCGGTCCTCGAAAGCTTGTTTCCGGTCCAGAGAAGGCATGGCTTGGCAGTTCGGGCTGGACTGTTCCCATGAGGCACAGGGTCAGACTGATTTGCATATGGCCATGTCTGAACTGGGGTGGCAGAGTGGGCTAAAGAACGGTGATGGATTAAACCCAGATCTGTTGACTGGGTGTGAGTGTTTTAATTGGTTCAGATGCTCCGTCCATCACCACCCCCTTTTGTACCACTTTGTTCGCCATAAGTTGTCAGGGTATGCTCAGACGTGCGTTCCTTGCTCACCTTGTCCCTGGATTCAAGCAAGCCGGGCTGAAGACGGCTGAAATGCCAGAAACCGGTCCTCTGAAGCTTGTTTCCGGTCCAGGGAAGGCATGGCTTGGCAGTTCGGGCTGGACTGTTCCCATGAGGCACAGGGTCAGACTGATTTGCATATGGCCATGTCTGAACTGGGGTGGCAGAGTGGGCTAAAGAATGGTGAAGACGGTGAAGACGGCTGAAATGCCAGAAACCGGTCCTCGGAAGCTTGTTTCCGGTCCAGGGAAGGCATGGCTTGGCAGTTCGGGCTGGACTGTTCCCATGAGGCACAGGGTCAGACTGATTTGCATATGGCCATGTCTGAACTGGGGTGGAAGAATGGGCTAAAGAACGGTGATGGATTAAACCCAGATCTGTTGACTGGGTGTGAGTGTTTGATTGGTTCAGATGCTCCGTCCATCACCACCCCCTTTTGTACCACTTTGTTCGCCATAAGTTGGCAGGGTATGCTCAGACGTGAGTCCCTTGCTCACATTGCCACTTGATTCAAGCAAGCCGGGCTGAAGACACCTGAAATGCCAGAAACTGGTCCTCGGAGGCTTGTTTCCGGTCCAGGGAAGGCATGGCTTGGCAGTTCGGGCTGGACTGTTCCCATGAGGCACAGGGTCAGACTGATTTGCATATGGCCATGTCTGAACTGGGGTGGCAGAGTGGGCTAAAGAACGGTGATGGTTTAAACCCAGATCTTTTTTTTTCATTCATTATCATCTTTATTTCGACAGTGTTGTCATAAAAGAGTTCACAGTTAATCAATAGTTACAGTTTAAAAGAGTAAACGAAAAACCATTAAAAAATCAATAATTTCATCATGAGGTGTTAGATCATCAGAGTAAAAAGCATAACCTTGTACATGATTAAACATATAGTCGATTAAAATCCCTGAACCTCAAGGGCTAGATAAAAAAGAAGAAAATCCGAGTGCTCGACCCATTTATCACTAGATCCTATTACCCGTAGCATTCTCAGCTTTAACCCAGATCTGTTGACTGGCTGTGAGTCTTTGATTGGTTCAGATGCTCCGTCCATCATCACCCCCTTTTGTACCACTTTGTTCGCCATAAGTTGGCAGGGTATGCTCAGGCGTGAGTCCCTTGCTCACTTTGCCACTGAATTCAAGCAAGCCGGGCTGAAAGCGGATGATATGCCAGAAACCGGTCCTCGGAAGCTTGTTTTCGGTCCAGGGAAGGCATGGCTTCGCAGTTCGGGCTGGACTGTTCCCAAGAGGCACAGGGTCAGAGTGATTTGCATATGGCCATGTCTGAACTGGGGTGGCAGAGTGGGCTAAAGAATGGTGAAGACAGTGAAGACAGCTGAAATGCCAGAAACCGGTCCTCAGAAGCTTGTTTCCGGTCCAGGGAAGGCATGGCATGGCAGTTCGGGCTGGACTGTTCCCATGAGGCAAAGGGTCAGACTGATTTGCATATGGCCATGTCTGAACTGGGGTGGCAGAGTGGGCTAAAGAACGGTGATGGATTAAACCCAGATCTGTTGACTGGGTGTGAGTGTTTGATTGGTTCAGATGCTCCGTCCATCATCACCCCCTTTTGTACCACTTTGTTTGCCATAAGTTGGCAGGGTAAGCTCAGACGTGAGTCCCTTGCTCACTTTGCCACTGGATTCAAGCAAGCCGGGCTGAAGACGGATGAAATGCCAGAAACCGGTCCTCGGAAGCTTGCTTCCGTTCCAGGGAAGGCATGGCTTGGCAGTTCGGGCTGGACTGTTCCCATGAGGCACAGGGTCAGACTGATTTGCATATGGCCATGTCGCAACTGGGGTGGCAGAGTGGGCTACAGAACGGTGATGGATTAAACCCAGATTTGTTGACTTGGTGTGAGTGTTTTTATTGGTTCAGATGCTCCGTCCATCACCACCCCTTTTTGTACCACTTTGTTCGCCATAAGTTGTCAGGGTATGCTCACACATGAGTCCCTTGCTCACATTGCCACTGGATTCAAGCAAGCTGGGCTGAAGATGGCTGAAATTCCAGAAACCGGTCCTCGAAAGCTTGTTTCCGGTCCAGGGAAGGCATGGCTTGGCAGTTCGGGCTGGACTGTTCCCATGAGGCACAGGGTCAGACTGATTTGCATATGGCCATGTCTGAACTGGGGTGGCAGAGTGGGCTAAAGAACGGTGATGGATTAAACCCAGATCTGTTGACTGGGTGTGAGTGTTTGATTGGTTCAGATGCTCCGTCCATCACCACCCCCTTTTGTACCACTTTGTTTGCCATAAGTTGGCAGGCTAAGCTCAGACGTGAGTCCCTTGCTCACTTTGCCACTGGATTCAAGCAAGCCGGGCTGAAGACGGATGAAATGCCAGAAACCGGTCCTCGGAAGCTTGCTTCCGGTCCAGGGAAGGCATGGCTTGGCAGTTCGGGCTGGACTGTTCCCATGAGGCACAGGGTTAGACTGATTTGCATATGGCCATGTCGCAACTGGGGTGGCAGAGTGGGCTACAGAACGGTGATGGATTAAACCCAGATTTGTTGACTGGGTGTGAGTGTTTTAATTGGTTCAGATGCTCCGTCCATCACCACCCCCTTTTGTACCACTTTGTTCGCCATAAGTTGTCAGGGTATGCTCACACGTGAGTCCCTTGCTCACATTGCCACTGGACTCAAGCAAGCTGGGCTGAAGACGGCTGAAATTCCAGAAACCGGTCCTCGAAAGCTTGTTTCCGGTCCAGAGAAGGCATGGCTTGGCAGTTCGGGCTGGACTGTTCCCATGAGGCACAGGGTCAGACTGATTTGCATATGGCCATGTCTGAACTGGGGTGGCAGAGTGGGCTAAAGAACGGTGATGGATTAAACCCAGATCTGTTGACTGGGTGTGAGTGTTTTAATTGGTTCAGATGCTCCGTCCATCACCACCCCCTTTTGTACCACTTTGTTCGCCATAAGTTGTCAGGGTATGCTCAGACGTGCGTTCCTTGCTCACCTTGTCCCTGGATTCAAGCAAGCCGGGCTGAAGACGGCTGAAATGCCAGAAACCGGTCCTCTGAAGCTTGTTTCCGGTCCAGGGAAGGCATGGCTTGGCAGTTCGGGCTGGACTGTTCCCATGAGGCACAGGGTCAGACTGATTTGCATATGGCCATGTCTGAACTGGGGTGGCAGAGTGGGCTAAAGAATGGTGAAGACGGTGAAGACGGCTGAAATGCCAGAAACCGGTCCTCGGAAGCTTGTTTCCGGTCCAGGGAAGGCATGGCTTGGCAGTTCGGGTTGGACTGTTCCCATGAGGCACAGGGTCAGACTGATTTGCATATGGCCATGTCTGAACTGGGGTGGCAGAGTGGGCTAAAGAACGGTGATGGATTAAACCCAGATCTGTTGACTGGGTGTGAGTGTTTGATTGGTTCATATGCTCCGTCCATCACCACCCCCTTTTGTACCACTTTGTTTGCCATAAGTTGGCAGGGTAAGCTCAGACGTGAGTCCCTTGCTCACTTTGCCACTGGATTCAAGCAAGCCGGGCTGAAGACGGCTGAAATGCCAGAAACCGGTCCTCTGAAGCTTGTTTCCGGTCCAGGGAAGGCATGGCTTGGCAGTTCGGGCTGGACTGTTCCCATGAGGCACAGGGTCAGACTGATTTGCATATGGCCATGTCTGAACTGGGGTGGCAGAGTGGGCTAAAGAATGGTGAAGACGGTGAAGACGGCTGAAATGCCAGAAACCGGTCCTCGGAAGCTTGTTTCCGGTCCAGGGAAGGCATGGCTTGGCAGTTCGGGCTGGACTGTTCCCATGAGGCACAGGGTCAGACTGATTTGCATATGGCCATGTCTGAACTGGGGTGGAAGAATGGGCTAAAGAACGGTGATGGATTAAACCCAGATCTGTTGACTGGGTGTGAGTGTTTGATTGGTTCAGATGCTCCGTCCATCACCACCCCCTTTTGTACCACTTTGTTCGCCATAAGTTGGCAGGGTATGCTCAGACGTGACTCCCTTGCTCACATTGCCACTGGATTCAAGCAAGCCGGGCTGAAGACACCTGAAATGCCAGAAACTGGTCCTCGGAGGCTTGTTTCCGGTCCAGGGAAGGCATGGCTTGGCAGTTCGGGCTGGACTGTTCCCATGAGGCACAGGGTCAGACTGATTTGCATATGGCCATGTCTGAACTGGGGTGGCAGAGTGGGCTAAAGAACGGTGATGGTTTAAACCCAGATCTTTTTTTTTCATTCATTATCATCTTTATTTCGACAGTGTTGTCATAAAAGAGTTCACAGTTAATCAATAGTTACAGTTTAAAAGAGTAAACGAAAAACCATTAAAAAATCAATAATTTCATCATGAGGTGTTAGATCATCAGAGTAAAAAGCATAACCTTGTACATGATTAAACATATAGTCGATTAAAATCCCTGAACCTCAAGGGCTAGATAAAAAAGAAGAAAATCAGAGTGCTCGACCCATTTATCACTAGATCCTATTACCCGTAGCATTCTCAGCTTTAACCCAGATCTGTTGACTGGCTGTGAGTCTTTGATTGGTTCAGATGCTCCGTCCATCATCACCCCCTTTTGTACCACTTTGTTCGCCATAAGTTGGCAGGGTATGCTCAGGCGTGAGTCCCTTGCTCACTTTGCCACTGAATTCAAGCAAGCCGGGCTGAAAGCGGATGATATGCCAGAAACCGGTCCTCGGAAGCTTGTTTTCGGTCCAGGGAAGGCATGGCTTCGCAGTTCGGGCTGGACTGTTCCCAAGAGGCACAGGGTCAGAGTGATTTGCATATGGCCATGTCTGAACTGGGGTGGCAGAGTGGGCTAAAGAATGGTGAAGACAGTGAAGACAGCTGAAATGCCAGAAACCGGTCCTCAGAAGCTTGTTTCCGGTCCAGGGAAGGCATGGCTTGGCAGTTCGGGCTGGACTGTTCCCATGAGGCAAAGGGTCAGACTGATTTGCATATGGCGATGTCTGAACTGGGGTGGCAGAGTGGGCTAAAGAACGGTGATGGATTAAACCCAGATCTGTTGACTGGGTGTGAGTGTTTGATTGGTTCAGATGCTCCGTCCATCACCACCCCCTTTTGTACCACTTTGTTTGCCATAAGTTGGCAGGCTAAGCTCAGACGTGAGTCCCTTGCTCACTTTGCCACTGGATTCAAGCAAGCCGGGCTGAAGACGGATGAAATGCCAGAAACCGGTCCTCGGAAGCTTGCTTCCGGTCCAGGGAAGGCATGGCTTGGCAGTTCGGGCTGGACTGTTCCCATGAGGCACAGGGTTAGACTGATTTGCATATGGCCATGTCGCAACTGGGGTGGCAGAGTGGGCTACAGAACGGTGATGGATTAAACCCAGATTTGTTGACTGGGTGTGAGTGTTTTAATTGGTTCAGATGCTCCGTCCATCACCACCCCCTTTTGTACCACTTTGTTCGCCATAAGTTGTCAGGGTATGCTCACACGTGAGTCCCTTGCTCACATTGCCACTGGACTCAAGCAAGCTGGGCTGAAGACGGCTGAAATTCCAGAAACCGGTCCTCGAAAGCTTGTTTCCGGTCCAGAGAAGGCATGGCTTGGCAGTTCGGGCTGGACTGTTCCCATGAGGCACAGGGTCAGACTGATTTGCATATGGCCATGTCTGAACTGGGGTGGCAGAGTGGGCTAAAGAACGGTGATGGATTAAACCCAGATCTGTTGACTGGGTGTGAGTGTTTTAATTGGTTCAGATGCTCCGTCCATCACCACCCCCTTTTGTACCACTTTGTTCGCCATAAGTTGTCAGGGTATGCTCAGACGTGCGTTCCTTGCTCACCTTGTCCCTGGATTCAAGCAAGCCGGGCTGAAGACGGCTGAAATGCCAGAAACCGGTCCTCTGAAGCTTGTTTCCGGTCCAGGGAAGGCATGGCTTGGCAGTTCGGGCTGGACTGTTCCCATGAGGCACAGGGTCAGACTGATTTGCATATGGCCATGTCTGAACTGGGGTGGCAGAGTGGGCTAAAGAATGGTGAAGACGGTGAAGACGGCTGAAATGCCAGAAACCGGTCCTCGGAAGCTTGTTTCCGGTCCAGGGAAGGCATGGCTTGGCAGTTCGGGTTGGACTGTTCCCATGAGGCACAGGGTCAGACTGATTTGCATATGGCCATGTCTGAACTGGGGTGGCAGAGTGGGCTAAAGAACGGTGATGGATTAAACCCAGATCTGTTGACTGGGTGTGAGTGTTTGATTGGTTCATATGCTCCGTCCATCACCACCCCCTTTTGTACCACTTTGTTTGCCATAAGTTGGCAGGGTAAGCTCAGACGTGAGTCCCTTGCTCACTTTGCCACTGGATTCAAGCAAGCCGGGCTGAAGACGGATGAAATGCCAGAAACCGGTCCTCGGAAGCTTGCTTCCGGTCCAGGGAAGGCATGGCTTGGCAGTTCGGGCTGGACTGTTCCCATGAGGCACAGGGTCAGACTGATTTGCATATGGCCATGTCGCAACTGGGGATGCAGAGTGGGCTACAGAACGGTGATGGATTAAACCCAGATTTGTTGACTGGGTGTGAGTGTTTGATTGGTTCAGATGCTCCGTCCATCACCACCCCCTTTTGTACCACTTTGTTCGCCATAAGTTGGCAGGGTATGCTCAGACGTGAGTCCCTTGCTCACTTTGCCACTGGATTCAAGCAAGCCGGGCTGAAGACGGATGAAATGCCAGAAACCGGTCCTCGGAAGCTTGCTTCCGTTCCAGGGAAGGCATGGCTTGGCAGTTCGGGCTGGACTGTTCCCATGAGGCACAGGGTCAGACTGATTTGCATATGGCCATGTCGCAACTGGGGTGGCAGAGTGGGCTACAGAACGGTGATGGATTAAACCCAGATTTGTTGACTTGGTGTGAGTGTTTTTATTGGTTCAGATGCTCCGTCCATCACCACCCCTTTTTGTACCACTTTGTTCGCCATAAGTTGTCAGGGTATGCTCACACATGAGTCCCTTGCTCACATTGCCACTGGATTCAAGCAAGCTGGGCTGAAGATGGCTGAAATTCCAGAAACCGGTCCTCGAAAGCTTGTTTCCGGTCCAGGGAAGGCATGGCTTGGCAGTTCGGGCTGGACTGTTCCCATGAGGCACAGGGTCAGACTGATTTGCATATGGCCATGTCTGAACTGGGGTGGCAGAGTGGGCTAAAGAACGGTGATGGATTAAACCCAGATCTGTTGACTGGGTGTGGGTGTTTGATTGGTTCAGATGCTCCGTCCATCACCACCCCCTTTTGTACCACTTTGTTCGCCATAAGTTGGCAGGGTATGCTCAGACGTGCGTTCCTTGCTCACCTTGTCCCTGGATTCAAGCAAGCCGGGCTGAAGACGGCTGAAATGCCAGAAACCGGTCCTCTGAAGCTTGTTTCCGGTCCAGGGAAGGCATGGCTTGGCAGTTCGGGCTGGACTGTTCCCATGAGGCACAGGGTCAGACTGATTTGCATATGGCCATGTCTGAACTGGGGTGGCAGAGTGGGCTAAAGAACGGTGATGGATTAAACCCAGATCTGTTGACTGGGTGTGAGTGTTTTAATTGGTTCAGATGCTCCGTCCATCACCACCCCCTTTTGTACCACTTTGTTCGCCATAAGTTATCAGGGTATGCTCAGACGTGCGTTCCTTGCTCACCTTGTCCCTGGATTCAAGCAAGCCGGGCTGAAGACGGCTGAAATGCCAGAAACCGGTCCTCTGAAGCTTGTTTCCGGTCCAGGGAAGGCATGGCTTGGCAGTTCGGGCTGGACTGTTCCCATGAGGCACAGGGTCAGACTGATTTGCATATGGCCATGTCTGAACTGGGGTGGCAGAGTGGGCTAAAGAATGGTGAAGACGGTGAAGACGGCTGAAATGCCAGAAACCGGTCCTCGGAAGCTTGTTTCCGGTCCAGGGAAGGCATGGCTTGGCAGTTCGGGCTGGACTGTTCCCATGAGGCACAGGGTCAGACTGATTTGCATATGGCCATGTCTGAACTGGGGTGGAAGAATGGGCTAAAGAACGGTGATGGATTAAACCCAGATCTGTTGACTGGGTGTGAGTGTTTGATTGGTTCAGATGCTCCGTCCATCACCACCCCCTTTTGTACCACTTTGTTCGCCATAAGTTGGCAGGGTATGCTCAGACGTGACTCCCTTGCTCACATTGCCACTGGATTCAAGCAAGCCGGGCTGAAGACACCTGAAATGCCAGAAACTGGTCCTCGGAGGCTTGTTTCCGGTCCAGGGAAGGCATGGCTTGGCAGTTCGGGCTGGACTGTTCCCATGAGGCACAGGGTCAGACTGATTTGCATATGGCCATGTCTGAACTGGGGTGGCAGAGTGGGCTAAAGAACGGTGATGGTTTAAACCCAGATCTTTTTTTTTCATTCATTATCATCTTTATTTCGACAGTGTTGTCATAAAAGAGTTCACAGTTAATCAATAGTTACAGTTTAAAAGAGTAAACGAAAAACCATTAAAAAATCAATAATTTCATCATGAGGTGTTAGATCATCAGAGTAAAAAGCATAACCTTGTACATGATTAAACATATAGTCGATTAAAATCCCTGAACCTCAAGGGCTAGATAAAAAAGAAGAAAATCAGAGTGCTCGACCCATTTATCACTAGATCCTATTACCCGTAGCATTCTCAGCTTTAACCCAGATCTGTTGACTGGCTGTGAGTCTTTGATTGGTTCAGATGCTCCGTCCATCATCACCCCCTTTTGTACCACTTTGTTCGCCATAAGTTGGCAGGGTATGCTCAGGCGTGAGTCCCTTGCTCACTTTGCCACTGAATTCAAGCAAGCCGGGCTGAAAGCGGATGATATGCCAGAAACCGGTCCTCGGAAGCTTGTTTTCGGTCCAGGGAAGGCATGGCTTCGCAGTTCGGGCTGGACTGTTCCCAAGAGGCACAGGGTCAGAGTGATTTGCATATGGCCATGTCTGAACTGGGGTGGCAGAGTGGGCTAAAGAATGGTGAAGACAGTGAAGACAGCTGAAATGCCAGAAACCGGTCCTCAGAAGCTTGTTTCCGGTCCAGGGAAGGCATGGCTTGGCAGTTCGGGTTGGACTGTTCCCATGAGGCACAGGGTCAGACTGATTTGCATATGGCCATGTCTGAACTGGGGTGGCAGAGTGGGCTAAAGAACGGTGATGGATTAAACCCAGATTTGTTGACTGGGTGTGAGTGTTTGATTGGTTCAGATGCTCCGTCCATCACCACCCCCTTTTGTACCACTTTGTTTGCCATAAGTTGGCAGGCTAAGCTCAGACGTGAGTCCCTTGCTCACTTTGCCACTGGATTCAAGCAAGCCGGGCTGAAGACGGATGAAATGCCAGAAACCGGTCCTCGGAAGCTTGCTTCCGGTCCAGGGAAGGCATGGCTTGGCAGTTCGGGCTGGACTGTTCCCATGAGGCACAGGGTTAGACTGATTTGCATATGGCCATGTCGCAACTGGGGTGGCAGAGTGGGCTACAGGACGGTGATGGATTAAACCCAGATTTGTTGACTGGGTGTGAGTGTTTTAATTGGTTCAGATGCTCCGTCCATCACCACCCCCTTTTGTACCACTTTGTTCGCCATAAGTTGTCAGGGTATGCTCACACGTGAGTCCCTTGCTCACATTGCCACTGGACTCAAGCAAGCTGGGCTGAAGACGGCTGAAATTCCAGAAACCGGTCCTCGAAAGCTTGTTTCCGGTCCAGAGAAGGCATGGCTTGGCAGTTCGGGCTGGACTGTTCCCATGAGGCACAGGGTCAGACTGATTTGCATATGGCCATGTCTGAACTGGGGTGGCAGAGTGGGCTAAAGAACGGTGATGGATTAAACCCAGATCTGTTGACTGGGTGTGAGTGTTTTAATTGGTTCAGATGCTCCGTCCATCACCACCCCCTTTTGTACCACTCTGTTCGCCATAAGTTGTCAGGGTATGCTCAGACGTGCGTTCCTTGCTCACCTTGTCCCTGGATTCAAGCAAGCCGGGCTGAAGACGGCTGAAATGCCAGAAACCGGTCCTCTGAAGCTTGTTTCCGGTCCAGGGAAGGCATGGCTTGGCAGTTCGGGCTGGACTGTTCCCATGAGGCACAGGGTCAGACTGATTTGCATATGGCCATGTCTGAACTGGGGTGGCAGAGTGGGCTAAAGAATGGTGAAGACGGTGAAGACGGCTGAAATGCCAGAAACCGGTCCTCGGAAGCTTGTTTCCGGTCCAGGGAAGGCATGGCTTGGCAGTTCGGGTTGGACTGTTCCCATGAGGCACAGGGTCAGACTGATTTGCATATGGCCATGTCTGAACTGGGGTGGCAGAGTGGGCTAAAGAACGGTGATGGATTAAACCCAGATCTGTTGACTGGGTGTGAGTGTTTGATTGGTTCATATGCTCCGTCCATCACCACCCCCTTTTGTACCACTTTGTTTGCCATAAGTTGGCAGGGTAAGCTCAGACGTGAGTCCCTTGCTCACTTTGCCACTGGATTCAAGCAAGCCGGGCTGAAGACGGATGAAATGCCAGAAACCGGTCCTCGGAAGCTTGCTTCCGGTCCAGGGAAGGCATGGCTTGGCAGTTCGGGCTGGACTGTTCCCATGAGGCACAGGGTCAGACTGATTTGCATATGGCCATGTCGCAACTGGGGATGCAGAGTGGGCTACAGAACGGTGATGGATTAAACCCAGATTTGTTGACTGGGTGTGAGTGTTTGATTGGTTCAGATGCTCCGTCCATCACCACCCCCTTTTGTACCACTTTGTTCGCCATAAGTTGGCAGGGTATGCTCAGACGTGAGTCCCTTGCTCACATTGCCACTTGATTCAAGCAAGCCGGGCTGAAGACACCTGAAATGCCAGAAACTGGTCCTCGGAGGCTTGTTTCCGGTCCAGGGAAGGCATGGCTTGGCAGTTCGGGCTGGACTGTTCCCATGAGGCACAGGGTCAGACTGATTTGCATATGGCCATGTCTGAACTGGGGTGGCAGAGTGGGCTAAAGAACGGTGATGGTTTAAACCCAGATCTTTTTTTTTCATTCATTATCATCTTTATTTCGACAGTGTTGTCATAAAAGAGTTCACAGTTAATCAATAGTTACAGTTTAAAAGAGTAAACGAAAAACCATTAAAAAATCAATAATTTCATCATGAGGTGTTAGATCATCAGAGTAAAAAGCATAACCTTGTACATGATTAAACATATAGTCGATTAAAATCCCTGAACCTCAAGGGCTAGATAAAAAAGAAGAAAATCCGAGTGCTCGACCCATTTATCACTAGATCCTATTACCCGTAGCATTCTCAGCTTTAACCCAGATCTGTTGACTGGCTGTGAGTCTTTAATTGGTTCAGATGCTCCGTCCATCATCACCCCCTTTTGTACCACTTTGTTCGCCATAAGTTGGCAGGGTATGCTCAGGCGTGAGTCCCTTGCTCACTTTGCCACTGAATTCAAGCAAGCCGGGCTGAAAGCGGATGATATGCCAGAAACCGGTCCTCGGAAGCTTGTTTTCGGTCCAGGGAAGGCATGGCTTCGCAGTTCGGGCTGGACTGTTCCCAAGAGGCACAGGGTCAGAGTGATTTGCATATGGCCATGTCTGAACTGGGGTGGCAGAGTGGGCTAAAGAATGGTGAAGACAGTGAAGACAGCTGAAATGCCAGAAACCGGTCCTCAGAAGCTTGTTTCCGGTCCAGGGAAGGCATGGCATGGCAGTTCGGGCTGGACTGTTCCCATGAGGCAAAGGGTCAGACTGATTTGCATATGGCCATGTCTGAACTGGGGTGGCAGAGTGGGCTAAAGAACGGTGATGGATTAAACCCAGATCTGTTGACTGGGTGTGAGTGTTTGATTGGTTCAGATGCTCCGTCCATCATCACCCCCTTTTGTACCACTTTGTTTGCCATAAGTTGGCAGGGTAAGCTCAGACGTGAGTCCCTTGCTCACTTTGCCACTGGATTCAAGCAAGCCGGGCTGAAGACGGATGAAATGCCAGAAACCGGTCCTCGGAAGCTTGCTTCCGTTCCAGGGAAGGCATGGCTTGGCAGTTCGGGCTGGACTGTTCCCATGAGGCACAGGGTCAGACTGATTTGCATATGGCCATGTCGCAACTGGGGTGGCAGAGTGGGCTACAGAACGGTGATGGATTAAACCCAGATTTGTTGACTTGGTGTGAGTGTTTTTATTGGTTCAGATGCTCCGTCCATCACCACCCCCTTTTGTACCACTTTGTTCGCCATAAGTTGTCAGGGTATGCTCACACATGAGTCCCTTGCTCACATTGCCACTGGATTCAAGCAAGCTGGGCTGAAGATGGCTGAAATTCCAGAAACCGGTCCTCGAAAGCTTGTTTCCGGTCCAGGGAAGGCATGGCTTGGCAGTTCGGGCTGGACTGTTCCCATGAGGCACAGGGTCAGACTGATTTGCATATGGCCATGTCTGAACTGGGGTGGCAGAGTGGGCTAAAGAACGGTGATGGATTAAACCCAGATCTGTTGACTGGGTGTGAGTGTTTGATTGGTTCAGATGCTCCGTCCATCACCACCCCCTTTTGTACCACTTTGTTCGCCATAAGTTGGCAGGGTATGCTCAGACGTGCGTTCCTTGCTCACCTTGTCCCTGGATTCAAGCAAGCCGGGCTGAAGACGGCTGAAATGCCAGAAACCGGTCCTCTGAAGCTTGTTTCCGGTCCAGGGAAGGCATGGCTTGGCAGTTCGGGCTGGACTGTTCCCATGAGGCACAGGGTCAGACTGATTTGCATATGGCCATGTCTGAACTGGGGTGGCAGAGTGGGCTAAAGAACGGTGATGGATTAAACCCAGATCTGTTGACTGGGTGTGAGTGTTTTAATTGGTTCAGATGCTCCGTCCATCACCACCCCCTTTTGTACCACTTTGTTCGCCATAAGTTATCAGGGTATGCTCAGACGTGCGTTCCTTGCTCACCTTGTCCCTGGATTCAAGCAAGCCGGGCTGAAGACGGCTGAAATGCCAGAAACCGGTCCTCTGAAGCTTGTTTCCGGTCCAGGGAAGGCATGGCTTGGCAGTTCGGGCTGGACTGTTCCCATGTGGCACAGGGTCAGACTGATTTGCATATGGCCATGTCTGAACTGGGGTGGCAGAGTGGGCTAAAGAATGGTGAAGACGGTGAAGACGGCTGAAATGCCAGAAACCGGTCCTCGGAAGCTTGTTTCCGGTCCAGGGAAGGCATGGCTTGGCAGTTCGGGCTGGACTGTTCCCATGAGGCACAGGGTCAGACTGATTTGCATATGGCCATGTCTGAACTGGGGTGGAAGAATGGGCTAAAGAACGGTGATGGATTAAACCCAGATCTGTTGACTGGGTGTGAGTGTTTGATTGGTTCAGATGCTCCGTCCATCACCACCCCCTTTTGTACCACTTTGTTCGCCATAAGTTGGCAGGGTATGCTCAGACGTGACTCCCTTGCTCACATTGCCACTGGATTCAAGCAAGCCGGGCTGAAGACACCTGAAATGCCAGAAACTGGTCCTCGGAGGCTTGTTTCCGGTCCAGGGAAGGCATGGCTTGGCAGTTCGGGCTGGACTGTTCCCATGAGGCACAGGGTCAGACTGATTTGCATATGGCCATGTCTGAACTGGGGTGGCAGAGTGGGCTAAAGAACGGTGATGGTTTAAACCCAGATCTTTTTTTTTCATTCATTATCATCTTTATTTCGACAGTGTTGTCATAAAAGAGTTCACAGTTAATCAATAGTTACAGTTTAAAAGAGTAAACGAAAAACCATTAAAAAATCAATAATTTCATCATGAGGTGTTAGATCATCAGAGTAAAAAGCATAACCTTGTACATGATTAAACATATAGTCGATTAAAATCCCTGAACCTCAAGGGCTAGATAAAAAAGAAGAAAATCAGAGTGCTCGACCCATTTATCACTAGATCCTATTACCCGTAGCATTCTCAGCTTTAACCCAGATCTGTTGACTGGCTGTGAGTCTTTGATTGGTTCAGATGCTCCGTCCATCATCACCCCCTTTTGTACCACTTTGTTCGCCATAAGTTGGCAGGGTATGCTCAGGCGTGAGTCCCTTGCTCACTTTGCCACTGAATTCAAGCAAGCCGGGCTGAAAGCGGATGATATGCCAGAAACCGGTCCTCGGAAGCTTGTTTTCGGTCCAGGGAAGGCATGGCTTCGCAGTTCGGGCTGGACTGTTCCCAAGAGGCACAGGGTCAGAGTGATTTGCATATGGCCATGTCTGAACTGGGGTGGCAGAGTGGGCTAAAGAATGGTGAAGACAGTGAAGACAGCTGAAATGCCAGAAACCGGTCCTCAGAAGCTTGTTTCCGGTCCAGGGAAGGCATGGCTTGGCAGTTCGGGCTGGACTGTTCCCATGAGGCAAAGGGTCAGACTGATTTGCATATGGCCATGTCTGAACTGGGGTGGCAGAGTGGGCTAAAGAACGGTGATGGATTAAACCCAGATCTGTTGACTGGGTGTGAGTGTTTGATTGGTTCAGATGCTCCGTCCATCACCACCCCCTTTTGTACCACTTTGTTTGCCATAAGTTGGCAGGCTAAGCTCAGACGTGAGTCCCTTGCTCACTTTGCCACTGGATTCAAGCAAGCCGGGCTGAAGACGGATGAAATGCCAGAAACCGGTCCTCGGAAGCTTGCTTCCGGTCCAGGGAAGGCATGGCTTGGCAGTTCGGGCTGGACTGTTCCCATGAGGCACAGGGTTAGACTGATTTGCATATGGCCATGTCGCAACTGGGGTGGCAGAGTGGGCTACAGAACGGTGATGGATTAAACCCAGATTTGTTGACTGGGTGTGAGTGTTTTAATTGGTTCAGATGCTCCGTCCATCACCACCCCCTTTTGTACCACTTTGTTCGCCATAAGTTGTCAGGGTATGCTCACACGTGAGTCCCTTGCTCACATTGCCACTGGACTCAAGCAAGCTGGGCTGAAGACGGCTGAAATTCCAGAAACCGGTCCTCGAAAGCTTGTTTCCGGTCCAGAGAAGGCATGGCTTGGCAGTTCGGGCTGGACTGTTCCCATGAGGCACAGGGTCAGACTGATTTGCATATGGCCATGTCTGAACTGGGGTGGCAGAGTGGGCTAAAGAACGGTGATGGATTAAACCCAGATCTGTTGACTGGGTGTGAGTGTTTTAATTGGTTCAGATGCTCCGTCCATCACCACCCCCTTTTGTACCACTTTGTTCGCCATAAGTTGTCAGGGTATGCTCAGACGTGCGTTCCTTGCTCACCTTGTCCCTGGATTCAAGCAAGCCGGGCTGAAGACGGCTGAAATGCCAGAAACCGGTCCTCTGAAGCTTGTTTCCGGTCCAGGGAAGGCATGGCTTGGCAGTTCGGGCTGGACTGTTCCCATGAGGCACAGGGTCAGACTGATTTGCATATGGCCATGTCTGAACTGGGGTGGCAGAGTGGGCTAAAGAATGGTGAAGACGGTGAAGACGGCTGAAATGCCAGAAACCGGTCCTCGGAAGCTTGTTTCCGGTCCAGGGAAGGCATGGCTTGGCAGTTCGGGCTGGACTGTTCCCATGAGGCACAGGGTCAGACTGATTTGCATATGGCCATGTCTGAACTGGGGTGGAAGAATGGGCTAAAGAACGGTGATGGATTAAACCCAGATCTGTTGACTGGGTGTGAGTGTTTGATTGGTTCAGATGCTCCGTCCATCACCACCCCCTTTTGTACCACTTTGTTCGCCATAAGTTGGCAGGGTATGCTCAGACGTGAGTCCCTTGCTCACATTGCCACTTGATTCAAGCAAGCCGGGCTGAAGACACCTGAAATGCCAGAAACTGGTCCTCGGAGGCTTGTTTCCGGTCCAGGGAAGGCATGGCTTGGCAGTTCGGGCTGGACTGTTCCCATGAGGCACAGGGTCAGACTGATTTGCATATGGCCATGTCTGAACTGGGGTGGCAGAGTGGGCTAAAGAACGGTGATGGTTTAAACCCAGATCTTTTTTTTTCATTCATTATCATCTTTATTTCGACAGTGTTGTCATAAAAGAGTTCACAGTTAATCAATAGTTACAGTTTAAAAGAGTAAACGAAAAACCATTAAAAAATCAATAATTTCATCATGAGGTGTTAGATCATCAGAGTAAAAAGCATAACCTTGTACATGATTAAACATATAGTCGATTAAAATCCCTGAACCTCAAGGGCTAGATAAAAAAGAAGAAAATCCGAGTGCTCGACCCATTTATCACTAGATCCTATTACCCGTAGCATTCTCAGCTTTAACCCAGATCTGTTGACTGGCTGTGAGTCTTTGATTGGTTCAGATGCTCCGTCCATCATCACCCCCTTTTGTACCACTTTGTTCGCCATAAGTTGGCAGGGTATGCTCAGGCGTGAGTCCCTTGCTCACTTTGCCACTGAATTCAAGCAAGCCGGGCTGAAAGCGGATGATATGCCAGAAACCGGTCCTCGGAAGCTTGTTTTCGGTCCAGGGAAGGCATGGCTTCGCAGTTCGGGCTGGACTGTTCCCAAGAGGCACAGGGTCAGAGTGATTTGCATATGGCCATGTCTGAACTGGGGTGGCAGAGTGGGCTAAAGAATGGTGAAGACAGTGAAGACAGCTGAAATGCCAGAAACCGGTCCTCAGAAGCTTGTTTCCGGTCCAGGGAAGGCATGGCATGGCAGTTCGGGCTGGACTGTTCCCATGAGGCAAAGGGTCAGACTGATTTGCATATGGCCATGTCTGAACTGGGGTGGCAGAGTGGGCTAAAGAACGGTGATGGATTAAACCCAGATCTGTTGACTGGGTGTGAGTGTTTGATTGGTTCAGATGCTCCGTCCATCATCACCCCCTTTTGTACCACTTTGTTTGCCATAAGTTGGCAGGGTAAGCTCAGACGTGAGTCCCTTGCTCACTTTGCCACTGGATTCAAGCAAGCCGGGCTGAAGACGGATGAAATGCCAGAAACCGGTCCTCGGAAGCTTGCTTCCGTTCCAGGGAAGGCATGGCTTGGCAGTTCGGGCTGGACTGTTCCCATGAGGCACAGGGTCAGAATGATTTGCATATGGCCATGTCGCAACTGGGGTGGCAGAGTGGGCTACAGAACGGTGATGGATTAAACCCAGATTTGTTGACTTGGTGTGAGTGTTTTTATTGGTTCAGATGCTCCGTCCATCACCACCCCCTTTTGTACCACTTTGTTCGCCATAAGTTGTCAGGGTATGCTCACACATGAGTCCCTTGCTCACATTGCCACTGGATTCAAGCAAGCTGGGCTGAAGATGGCTGAAATTCCAGAAACCGGTCCTCGAAAGCTTGTTTCCGGTCCAGGGAAGGCATGGCTTAGCAGTTCGGGCTGGACTGTTCCCATGAGGCACAGGGTCAGACTGATTTGCATATGGCCATGTCTGAACTGGGGTGGCAGAGTGGGCTAAAGAACGGTGATGGATTAAACCCAGATCTGTTGACTGGGTGTGAGTGTTTGATTGGTTCAGATGCTCCGTCCATCACCACCCCCTTTTGTACCACTTTGTTCGCCATAAGTTGGCAGGGTATGCTCAGACGTGCGTTCCTTGCTCACCTTGTCCCTGGATTCAAGGAAGCCGGGCTGAAGACGGCTGAAATGCCAGAAACCGGTCCTCTGAAGCTTGTTTCCGGTCCAGGGAAGGCATGGCTTGGCAGTTCGGGCTGGACTGTTCCCATGAGGCACAGGGTCAGACTGATTTGCATATGGCCATGTCTGAACTGGGGTGGCAGAGTGGGCTAAAGAACGGTGATGGATTAAACCCAGA
The DNA here is from genome assembly GCF_964261635.1 of Lissotriton helveticus. Taxonomy (NCBI): domain Eukaryota; kingdom Metazoa; phylum Chordata; class Amphibia; order Caudata; family Salamandridae; genus Lissotriton; species Lissotriton helveticus. Next base: position 444,202,037 of record NC_136068.1, read on the forward strand.
TCTGTTGACTGGGTGTGAGTGTTTTAATTGGTTCAGATGCTCCGTCCATCACCACCCCCTTTTGTACCACTTTGTTCGCCATAAGTTATCAGGGTATGCTCAGACGTGCGTTCCTTGCTCACCTTGTCCCTGGATTCAAGCAAGCCGGGCTGAAGACGGCTGAAATGCCAGAAACCGGTCCTCTGAAGCTTGTTTCCGGTCCAGGGAAGGCATGGCTTGGCAGTTCGGGCTGGACTGTTCCCATGAGGCACAGGGTCAGACTGATTTGCATATGGCCATGTCTGAACTGGGGTGGCAGAGTGGGCTAAAGAATGGTGAAGACGGTGAAGACGGCTGAAATGCCAGAAACCGGTCCTCGGAAGCTTGTTTCCGGTCCAGGGAAGGCATGGCTTGGCAGTTCGGGCTGGACTGTTCCCATGAGGCACAGGGTCAGACTGATTTGCATATGGCCATGTCTGAACTGGGGTGGAAGAATGGGCTAAAGAACGGTGATGGATTAAACCCAGATCTGTTGACTGGGTGTGAGTGTTTGATTGGTTCAGATGCTCCGTCCATCACCACCCCCTTTTGTACCACTTTGTTCGCCATAAGTTGGCAGGGTATGCTCAGACGTGAGTCCCTTGCTCACATTGCCACTGGATTCAAGCAAGCCGGGCTGAAGACACCTGAAATGCCAGAAACTGGTCCTCGGAGGCTTGTTTCCGGTCCAGGGAAGGCATGGCTTGGCAGTTCGGGCTGGACTGTTCCCATGAGGCACAGGGTCAGACTGATTTGCATATGGCCATGTCTGAACTGGGGTGGCAGAGTGGGCTAAAGAACGGTGATGGTTTAAACCCAGATCTTTTTTTTTCATTCATTATCATCTTTATTTCGACAGTGTTGTCATAAAAGAGTTCACAGTTAATCAATAGTTACAGTTTAAAAGAGTAAACGAAAAACCATTAAAAAATCAATAATTTCATCATGAGGTGTTAGATCATCAGAGTAAAAAGCATAACCTTGTACATGATTAAACATATAGTCGATTAAAATCCCTGAACCTCAAGGGCTAGATAAAAAAGAAGAAAATCAGAGTGCTCGACCCATTTATCACTAGATCCTATTACCCGTAGCATTCTCAGCTTTAACCCAGATCTGTTGACTGGCTGTGAGTCTTTGATTGGTTCAGATGCTCCGTCCATCATCACCCCCTTTTGTACCACTTTGTTCGCCATAAGTTGGCAGGGTATGCTCAGGCGTGAGTCCCTTGCTCACTTTGCCACTGAATTCAAGCAAGCCGGGCTGAAAGCGGATGATATGCCAGAAACCGGTCCTCGGAAGCTTGTTTTCGGTCCAGGGAAGGCATGGCTTCGCAGTTCGGGCTGGACTGTTCCCAAGAGGCACAGGGTCAGAGTGATTTGCATATGGCCATGTCTGAACTGGGGTGGCAGAGTGGGCTAAAGAATGGTGAAGACAGTGAAGACAGCTGAAATGCCAGAAACCGGTCCTCAGAAGCTTGTTTCCGGTCCAGGGAAGGCATGGCTTGGCAGTTCGGGCTGGACTGTTCCCATGAGGCAAAGGGTCAGACTGATTTGCATATGGCCATGTCTGAACTGGGGTGGCAGAGTGGGCTAAAGAACGGTGATGGATTAAACCCAGATCTGTTGACTGGGTGTGAGTGTTTGATTGGTTCAGATGCTCCGTCCATCACCACCCCCTTTTGTACCACTTTGTTTGCCATAAGTTGGCAGGGTAAGCTCAGACGTGAGTCCCTTGCTCACTTTGCCACTGGATTCAAGCAAGCCGGGCTGAAGACGGATGAAATGCCAGAAACCGGTCCTCGGAAGCTTGCTTCCGGTCCAGGGAAGGCATGGCTTGGCAGTTCGGGCTGGACTGTTCCCATGAGGCACAGGGTTAGACTGATTTGCATATGGTCATGTCGCAACTGGGGTGGCAGAGTGGGCTACAGAACGGTGATGGATTAAACCCAGATTTGTTGACTGGGTGTGAGTGTTTTAATTGGTTCAGATGCTCCGTCCATCACCACCCCCTTTTGTACCACTTTGTTCGCCATAAGTTGTCAGGGTATGCTCACACGTGAGTCCCTTGCTCACATTGCCACTGGACTCAAGCAAGCTGGGCTGAAGACGGCTGAAATTCCAGAAACCGGTCCTCGAAAGCTTGTTTCCGGTCCAGAGAAGGCATGGCTTGGCAGTTCGGGCTGGACTGTTCCCATGAGGCACAGGGTCAGACTGATTTGCATATGGCCATGTCTGAACTGGGGTGGCAGAGTGGGCTAAAGAACGGTGATGGATTAAACCCAGATCTGTTGACTGGGTGTGAGTGTTTTAATTGGTTCAGATGCTCCGTCCATCACCACCCCCTTTTGTACCACTTTGTTCGCCATAAGTTGTCAGGGTATGCTCAGACGTGCGTTCCTTGCTCACCTTGTCCCTGGATTCAAGCAAGCCGGGCTGAAGACGGCTGAAATGCCAGAAACCGGTCCTCTGAAGCTTGTTTCCGGTCCAGGGAAGGCATGGCTTGGCAGTTCGGGCTGGACTGTTCCCATGAGGCACAGGGTCAGACTGATTTGCATATGGCCATGTCTGAACTGGGGTGGCAGAGTGGGCTAAAGAATGGTGAAGACGGTGAAGACGGCTGAAATGCCAGAAACCGGTCCTCGGAAGCTTGTTTCCGGTCCAGGGAAGGCATGGCTTGGCAGTTCGGGCTGGACTGTTCCCATGAGGCACAGGGTCAGACTGATTTGCATATGGCCATGTCTGAACTGGGGTGGAAGAATGGGCTAAAGAACGGTGATGGATTAAACCCAGATCTGTTGACTGGGTGTGAGTGTTTGATTGGTTCAGATGCTCCGTCCATCACCACCCCCTTTTGTACCACTTTGTTCGCCATAAGTTGGCAGGGTATGCTCAGACGTGAGTCCCTTGCTCACATTGCCACTTGATTCAAGCAAGCCGGGCTGAAGACACCTGAAATGCCAGAAACTGGTCCTCGGAGGCTTGTTTCCGGTCCAGGGAAGGCATGGCTTGGCAGTTCGGGCTGGACTGTTCCCATGAGGCACAGGGTCAGACTGATTTGCATATGGCCATGTCTGAACTGGGGTGGCAGAGTGGGCTAAAGAACGGTGATGGTTTAAACCCAGATCTTTTTTTTTCATTCATTATCATCTTTATTTCGACAGTGTTGTCATAAAAGAGTTCACAGTTAATCAATAGTTACAGTTTAAAAGAGTAAACGAAAAACCATTAAAAAATCAATAATTTCATCATGAGGTGTTAGATCATCAGAGTAAAAAGCATAACCTTGTACATGATTAAACATATAGTCGATTAAAATCCCTGAACCTCAAGGGCTAGATAAAAAAGAAGAAAATCTGAGTGCTCAACCCATTTATCACTAGATCCTATTACCCGTAGCATTCTCAGCTTTAACCCAGATCTGTTGACTGGCTGTGAGTCTTTGATTGGTTCAGATGCTCCGTCCATCATCACCCCCTTTTGTACCACTTTGTTCGCCATAAGTTGGCAGGGTATGCTCAGGCGTGAGTCCCTTGCTCACTTTGCCACTGAATTCAAGCAAGCCGGGCTGAAAGCGGATGATATGCCAGAAACCGGTCCTCGGAAGCTTGTTTTCGGTCCAGGGAAGGCATGGCTTCGCAGTTCGGGCTGGACTGTTCCCAAGAGGCACAGGGTCAGAGTGATTTGCATATGGCCATGTCTGAACTGGGGTGGCAGAGTGGGCTAAAGAATGGTGAAGACAGTGAAGACAGCTGAAATGCCAGAAACCGGTCCTCAGAAGCTTGTTTCCGGTCCAGGGAAGGCATGGCATGGCAGTTCGGGCTGGACTGTTCCCATGAGGCAAAGGGTCAGACTGATTTGCATATGGCCATGTCTGAACTGGGGTGGCAGAGTGGGCTAAAGAACGGTGATGGATTAAACCCAGATCTGTTGACTGGGTGTGAGTGTTTGATTGGTTCAGATGCTCCGTCCATCATCACCCCCTTTTGTACCACTTTGTTTGCCATAAGTTGGCAGGGTAAGCTCAGACGTGAGTCCCTTGCTCACTTTGCCACTGGATTCAAGCAAGCCGGGCTGAAGACGGATGAAATGCCAGAAACCGGTCCTCGGAAGCTTGCTTCCGTTCCAGGGAAGGCATGGCTTGGCAGTTCGGGCTGGACTGTTCCCATGAGGCACAGGGTCAGACTGATTTGCATATGGCCATGTCGCAACTGGGGTGGCAGAGTGGGCTACAGAACGGTGATGGATTAAACCCAGATTTGTTGACTTGGTGTGAGTGTTTTTATTGGTTCAGATGCTCCGTCCATCACCACCCCCTTTTGTACCACTTTGTTCGCCATAAGTTGTCAGGGTATGCTCACACATGAGTCCCTTGCTCACATTGCCACTGGATTCAAGCAAGCTGGGCTGAAGATGGCTGAAATTCCAGAAACCGGTCCTCGAAAGCTTGTTTCCGGTCCAGGGAAGGCATGGCTTAGCAGTTCGGGCTGGACTGTTCCCATGAGGCACAGGGTCAGACTGATTTGCATATGGCCATGTCTGAACTGGGGTGGCAGAGTGGGCTAAAGAACGGTGATGGATTAAACCCAGATCTGTTGACTGGGTGTGAGTGTTTGATTGGTTCAGATGCTCCGTCCATCACCACCCCCTTTTGTACCACTTTGTTCGCCATAAGTTGGCAGGGTATGCTCAGACGTGCGTTCCTTGCTCACCTTGTCCCTGGATTCAAGCAAGCCGGGCTGAAGACGGCTGAAATGCCAGAAACCGGTCCTCTGAAGCTTGTTTCCGGTCCAGGGAAGGCATGGCTTGGCAGTTCGGGCTGGACTGTTCCCATGAGGCACAGGGTCAGACTGATTTGCATATGGCCATGTCTGAACTGGGGTGGCAGAGTGGGCTAAAGAATGGTGAAGACGGTGAAGATGGCTGAAATGCCAGAAACCGGTCCTCGGAAGCTTGTTTCCGGTCCAGGGAAGGCATGGCTTGGCAGTTCGGGCTGGACTGTTCCCATGAGGCACAGGGTCAGACTGATTTGCATATGGCCATGTCTGAACTGGGGTGGAAGAATGGGCTAAAGAACGGTGATGGATTAAACCCAGATCTGTTGACTGGGTGTGAGTGTTTGATTGGTTCAGATGCTCCGTCCATCACCACCCCCTTTTGTACCACTTTGTTCGCCATAAGTTGGCAGGGTATGCTCAGACGTGAGTCCCTTGCTCACATTGCCACTGGATTCAAGCAAGCCGGGCTGAAGACACCTGAAATGCCAGAAACTGGTCCTCGGAGGCTTGTTTCCGGTCCAGGGAAGGCATGGCTTGGCAGTTCGGGCTGGACTGTTCCCATGAGGCACAGGGTCAGACTGATTTGCATATGGCCATGTCTGAACTGGGGTGGCAGAGTGGGCTAAAGAACGGTGATGGTTTAAACCCAGATCTTTTTTTTTCATTCATTATCATCTTTATTTCGACAGTGTTGTCATAAAAGAGTTCACAGTTAATCAATAGTTACAGTTTAAAAGAGTAAACGAAAAACCATTAAAAAATCAATAATTTCATCATGAGGTGTTAGATCATCAGAGTAAAAAGCATAACCTTGTACATGATTAAACATATAGTCGATTAAAATCCCTGAACCTCAAGGGCTAGATAAAAAAGAAGAAAATCCGAGTGCTCGACCCATTGATCACTAGATCCTATTACCCGTAGCATTCTCAGCTTTAACCCAGATCTGTTGACTGGCTGTGAGTCTTTGATTGGTTCAGATGCTCCGTCCATCATCACCCCCTTTTGTACCACTTTGTTCGCCATAAGTTGGCAGGGTATGCTCAGGCGTGAGTCCCTTGCTCACTTTGCCACTGAATTCAAGCAAGCCGGGCTGAAAGCGGATGATATGCCAGAAACCGGTCCTCGGAAGCTTGTTTTCGGTCCAGGGAAGGCATGGCTTCGCAGTTCGGGCTGGACTGTTCCCAAGAGGCACAGGGTCAGAGTGATTTGCATATGGCCATGTCTGAACTGGGGTGGCAGAGTGGGCTAAAGAATGGTGAAGACAGTGAAGACAGCTGAAATGCCAGAAACCGGTCCTCAGAAGCTTGTTTCCGGTCCAGGGAAGGCATGGCTTGGCAGTTCGGGCTGGACTGTTCCCATGAGGCAAAGGGTCAGACTGATTTGCATATGGCCATGTCTGAACTGGGGTGGCAGAGTGGGCTAAAGAACGGTGATGGATTAAACCCAGATCTGTTGACTGGGTGTGAGTGTTTGATTGGTTCAGATGCTCCGTCCATCATCACCCCCTTTTGTACCACTTTGTTTGCCATAAGTTGGCAGGGTAAGCTCAGACGTGAGTCCCTTGCTCACTTTGCCACTGGATTCAAGCAAGCCGGGCTGAAGACGGATGAAATGCCAGAAACCGGACCTCGGAAGCTTGCTTCCGTTCCAGGGAAGGCATGGCTTGGCAGTTCGGGCTGGACTGTTCCCATGAGGCACAGGGTCAGACTGATTTGCATATGGCCATGTCGCAACTGGGGTGGCAGAGTGGGCTACAGAACGGTGATGGATTAAACCCAGATTTGTTGACTGGGTGTGAGTGTTTTTATTGGTTCAGATGCTCCGTCCATCACCACCCCCTTTTGTACCACTTTGTTCGCCATAAGTTGTCAGGGTATGCTCACACGTGAGTCCCTTCCTCACATTGCCACTGGATTCAAGCAAGCTGGGCTGAAGATGGCTGAAATTCCAGAAACCGGTCCTCGAAAGCTTGTTTCCGGTCCAGGGAAGGCATGGCTTGGCAGTTCGGGCTGGACTGTTCCCATGAGGCACAGGGTCAGACTGATTTGCATATGGCCATGTCTGAACTGGGGTGGCAGAGTGGGCTAAAGAACGGTGATGGATTAAACCCAGATCTGTTGACTGGGTGTGAGTGTTTGATTGGTTCAGATGCTCCGTCCATCATCACCCCCTTTTGTACCACTTTGTTTGCCATAAGTTGGCAGGGTAAGCTCAGACGTGAGTCCCTTGCTCACTTTGCCACTGGATTCAAGCAAGCCGGGCTGAAGACGGATGAAATGCCAGAAACCGGTCCTCGGAAGCTTGCTTCCGTTCCAGGGAAGGCATGGCTTGGCAGTTCGGGCTGGACTGTTCCCATGAGGCACAGGGTCAGAATGATTTGCATATGGCCATGTCGCAACTGGGGTGGCAGAGTGGGCTACAGAACGGTGATGGATTAAACCCAGATTTGTTGACTTGGTGTGAGTGTTTTTATTGGTTCAGATGCTCCGTCCATCACCACCCCCTTTTGTACCACTTTGTTCGCCATAAGTTGTCAGGGTATGCTCACACATGAGTCCCTTGCTCACATTGCCACTGGATTCAAGCAAGCTGGGCTGAAGATGGCTGAAATTCCAGAAACCGGTCCTCGAAAGCTTGTTTCCGGTCCAGGGAAGGCATGGCTTAGCAGTTCGGGCTGGACTGTTCCCATGAGGCACAGGGTCAGACTGATTTGCATATGGCCATGTCTGAACTGGGGTGGCAGAGTGGGCTAAAGAACGGTGATGGATTAAACCCAGATCTGTTGACTGGGTGTGAGTGTTTGATTGGTTCAGATGCTCCGTCCATCACCACCCCCTTTTGTACCACTTTGTTCGCCATAAGTTGGCAGGGTATGCTCAGACGTGCGTTCCTTGCTCACCTTGTCCCTGGATTCAAGCAAGCCGGGCTGAAGACGGCTGAAATGCCAGAAACCGGTCCTCTGAAGCTTGTTTCCGGTCCAGGGAAGGCATGGCTTGGCAGTTCGGGCTGGACTGTTCCCATGAGGCACAGGGTCAGACTGATTTGCATATGGCCATGTCTGAACTGGGGTGGCAGAGTGGGCTAAAGAACGGTGATGGATTAAACCCAGATCTGTTGACTGGGTGTGAGTGTTTTAATTGGTTCAGATGCTCCGTCCATCACCACCCCCTTTTGTACCACTTTGTTCGCCATAAGTTATCAGGGTATGCTCAGACGTGCGTTCCTTGCTCACCTTGTCCCTGGATTCAAGCAAGCCGGGCTGAAGACGGCTGAAATGCCAGAAACCGGTCCTCTGAAGCTTGTTTCCGGTCCAGGGAAGGCATGGCTTGGCAGTTCGGGCTGGACTGTTCCCATGAGGCACAGGGTCAGACTGATTTGCATATGGCCATGTCTGAACTGGGGTGGCAGAGTGGGCTAAAGAATGGTGAAGACGGTGAAGACGGCTGAAATGCCAGAAACCGGTCCTCGGAAGCTTGTTTCCGGTCCAGGGAAGGCATGGCTTGGCAGTTCGGGCTGGACTGTTCCCATGAGGCACAGGGTCAGACTGATTTGCATATGGCCATGTCTGAACTGGGGTGGAAGAATGGGCTAAAGAACGGTGATGGATTAAACCCAGATCTGTTGACTGGGTGTGAGTGTTTGATTGGTTCAGATGCTCCGTCCATCACCACCCCCTTTTGTACCACTTTGTTCGCCATAAGTTGGCAGGGTATGCTCAGACGTGAGTCCCTTGCTCACATTGCCACTGGATTCAAGCAAGCCGGGCTGAAGACACCTGAAATGCCAGAAACTGGTCCTCGGAGGCTTGTTTCCGGTCCAGGGAAGGCATGGCTTGGCAGTTCGGGCTGGACTGTTCCCATGAGGCACAGGGTCAGACTGATTTGCATATGGCCATGTCTGAACTGGGGTGGCAGAGTGGGCTAAAGAACGGTGATGGTTTAAACCCAGATCTTTTTTTTTCATTCATTATCATCTTTATTTCGACAGTGTTGTCATAAAAGAGTTCACAGTTAATCAATAGTTACAGTTTAAAAGAGTAAACGAAAAACCATTAAAAAATCAATAATTTCATCATGAGGTGTTAGATCATCAGAGTAAAAAGCATAACCTTGTACATGATTAAACATATAGTCGATTAAAATCCCTGAACCTCAAGGGCTAGATAAAAAAGAAGAAAATCAGAGTGCTCGACCCATTTATCACTAGATCCTATTACCCGTAGCATTCTCAGCTTTAACCCAGATCTGTTGACTGGCTGTGAGTCTTTGATTGGTTCAGATGCTCCGTCCATCATCACCCCCTTTTGTACCACTTTGTTCGCCATAAGTTGGCAGGGTATGCTCAGGCGTGAGTCCCTTGCTCACTTTGCCACTGAATTCAAGCAAGCCGGGCTGAAAGCGGATGATATGCCAGAAACCGGTCCTCGGAAGCTTGTTTTCGGTCCAGGGAAGGCATGGCTTCGCAGTTCGGGCTGGACTGTTCCCAAGAGGCACAGGGTCAGAGTGATTTGCATATGGCCATGTCTGAACTGGGGTGGCAGAGTGGGCTAAAGAATGGTGAAGACAGTGAAGACAGCTGAAATGCCAGAAACCGGTCCTCAGAAGCTTGTTTCCGGTCCAGGGAAGGCATGGCTTGGCAGTTCGGGCTGGACTGTTCCCATGAGGCAAAGGGTCAGACTGATTTGCATATGGCCATGTCTAAACTGGGGTGGCAGAGTGGGCTAAAGAACGGTGATGGATTAAACCCAGATCTGTTGACTGGGTGTGAGTGTTTGATTGGTTCAGATGCTCCGTCCATCACCACCCCCTTTTGTACCACTTTGTTTGCCATAAGTTGGCAGGGTAAGCTCAGACGTGAGTCCCTTGCTCACTTTGCCACTGGATTCAAGCAAGCCGGGCTGAAGACGGATGAAATGCCAGAAACCGGTCCTCGGAAGCTTGCTTCCGGTCCAGGGAAGGCATGGCTTGGCAGTTCGGGCTGGACTGTTCCCATGAGGCACAGGGTCAGACTGATTTGCATATGGCCATGTCTGAACTGGGGTGGCAGAGTGGGCTAAAGAACGGTGATGGTTTAAACCCAGATCTTTTTTTTTCATTCATTATCATCTTTATTTCGACAGTGTTGTCATAAAAGAGTTCACAGTTAATCAATAGTTACAGTTTAAAAGAGTAAACGAAAAACCATTAAAAAATCAATAATTTCATCATGAGGTGTTAGATCATCAGAGTAAAAAGCATAACCTTGTACATGATTAAACATATAGTCGATTAAAATCCCTGAACCTCAAGGGCTAGATAAAAAAGAAGAAAATCTGAGTGCTCAACCCATTTATCACTAGATCCTATTACCCGTAGCATTCTCAGCTTTAACCCAGATCTGTTGACTGGCTGTGAGTCTTTGATTGGTTCAGATGCTCCGTCCATCATCACCCCCTTTTGTACCACTTTGTTCGCCATAAGTTGGCAGGGTATGCTCAGGCGTGAGTCCCTTGCTCACTTTGCCACTGAATTCAAGCAAGCCGGGCTGAAAGCGGATGATATGCCAGAAACCGGTCCTCGGAAGCTTGTTTTCGGTCCAGGGAAGGCATGGCTTCGCAGTTCGGGCTGGACTGTTCCCAAGAGGCACAGGGTCAGAGTGATTTGCATATGGCCATGTCTGAACTGGGGTGGCAGAGTGGGCTAAAGAATGGTGAAGACAGTGAAGACAGCTGAAATGCCAGAAACCGGTCCTCAGAAGCTTGTTTCCGGTCCAGGGAAGGCATGGCATGGCAGTTCGGGCTGGACTGTTCCCATGAGGCAAAGGGTCAGACTGATTTGCATATGGCCATGTCTGAACTGGGGTGGCAGAGTGGGCTAAAGAACGGTGATGGATTAAACCCAGATCTGTTGACTGGGTGTGAGTGTTTGATTGGTTCAGATGCTCCGTCCATCATCACCCCCTTTTGTACCACTTTGTTTGCCATAAGTTGGCAGGGTAAGCTCAGACGTGAGTCCCTTGCTCACTTTGCCACTGGATTCAAGCAAGCCGGGCTGAAGACGGATGAAATGCCAGAAACCGGTCCTCGGAAGCTTGCTTCCGTTCCAGGGAAGGCATGGCTTGGCAGTTCGGGCTGGACTGTTCCCATGAGGCACAGGGTCAGACTGATTTGCATATGGCCATGTCGCAACTGGGGTGGCAGAGTGGGCTACAGAACGGTGATGGATTAAACCCAGATTTGTTGACTTGGTGTGAGTGTTTTTATTGGTTCAGATGCTCCGTCCATCACCACCCCCTTTTGTACCACTTTGTTCGCCATAAGTTGTCAGGGTATGCTCACACATGAGTCCCTTGCTCACATTGCCACTGGATTCAAGCAAGCTGGGCTGAAGATGGCTGAAATTCCAGAAACCGGTCCTCGAAAGCTTGTTTCCGGTCCAGGGAAGGCATGGCTTAGCAGTTCGGGCTGGACTGTTCCCATGAGGCACAGGGTCAGACTGATTTGCATATGGCCATGTCTGAACTGGGGTGGCAGAGTGGGCTAAAGAACGGTGATGGATTAAACCCAGATCTGTTGACTGGGTGTGAGTGTTTGATTGGTTCAGATGCTCCGTCCATCACCACCCCCTTTTGTACCACTTTGTTCGCCATAAGTTGGCAGGGTATGCTCAGACGTGCGTTCCTTGCTCACCTTGTCCCTGGATTCAAGCAAGCCGGGCTGAAGACGGCTGAAATGCCAGAAACCGGTCCTCTGAAGCTTGTTTCCGGTCCAGGGAAGGCATGGCTTGGCAGTTCGGGCTGGACTGTTCCCATGAGGCACAGGGTCAGACTGATTTGCATATGGCCATGTCTGAACTGGGGTGGCAGAGTGGGCTAAAGAATGGTGAAGACGGTGAAGATGGCTGAAATGCCAGAAACCGGTCCTCGGAAGCTTGTTTCCGGTCCAGGGAAGGCATGGCTTGGCAGTTCGGGCTGGACTGTTCCCATGAGGCACAGGGTCAGACTGATTTGCATATGGCCATGTCTGAACTGGGGTGGAAGAATGGGCTAAAGAACGGTGATGGATTAAACCCAGATCTGTTGACTGGGTGTGAGTGTTTGATTGGTTCAGATGCTCCGTCCATCACCACCCCCTTTTGTACCACTTTGTTCGCCATAAGTTGGCAGGGTATGCTCAGACGTGAGTCCCTTGCTCACATTGCCACTGGATTCAAGCAAGCCGGGCTGAAGACACCTGAAATGCCAGAAACTGGTCCTCGGAGGCTTGTTTCCGGTCCAGGGAAGGCATGGCTTGGCAGTTCGGGCTGGACTGTTCCCATGAGGCACAGGGTCAGACTGATTTGCATATGGCCATGTCTGAACTGGGGTGGCAGAGTGGGCTAAAGAACGGTGATGGTTTAAACCCAGATCTTTTTTTTTCATTCATTATCATCTTTATTTCGACAGTGTTGTCATAAAAGAGTTCACAGTTAATCAATAGTTACAGTTTAAAAGAGTAAACGAAAAACCATTAAAAAATCAATAATTTCATCATGAGGTGTTAGATCATCAGAGTAAAAAGCATAACCTTGTACATGATTAAACATATAGTCGATTAAAATCCCTGAACCTCAAGGGCTAGATAAAAAAGAAGAAAATCCGAGTGCTCGACCCATTGATCACTAGATCCTATTACCCGTAGCATTCTCAGCTTTAACCCAGATCTGTTGACTGGCTGTGAGTCTTTGATTGGTTCAGATGCTCCGTCCATCATCACCCCCTTTTGTACCACTTTGTTCGCCATAAGTTGGCAGGGTATGCTCAGGCGTGAGTCCCTTGCTCACTTTGCCACTGAATTCAAGCAAGCCGGGCTGAAAGCGGATGATATGCCAGAAACCGGTCCTCGGAAGCTTGTTTTCGGTCCAGGGAAGGCATGGCTTCGCAGTTCGGGCTGGACTGTTCCCAAGAGGCACAGGGTCAGAGTGATTTGCATATGGCCATGTCTGAACTGGGGTGGCAGAGTGGGCTAAAGAATGGTGAAGACAGTGAAGACAGCTGAAATGCCAGAAACCGGTCCTCAGAAGCTTGTTTCCGGTCCAGGGAAGGCATGGCTTGGCAGTTCGGGCTGGACTGTTCCCATGAGGCAAAGGGTCAGACTGATTTGCATATGGCCATGTCTGAACTGGGGTGGCAGAGTGGGCTAAAGAACGGTGATGGATTAAACCCAGATCTGTTGACTGGGTGTGAGTGTTTGATTGGTTCAGATGCTCCGTCCATCATCACCCCCTTTTGTACCACTTTGTTTGCTATAAGTTGGCAGGGTAAGCTCAGACGTGAGTCCCTTGCTCACTTTGCCACTGGATTCAAGCAAGCCGGGCTGAAGACGGATGAAATGCCAGAAACCGGACCTCGGAAGCTTGCTTCCGTTCCAGGGAAGGCATGGCTTGGCAGTTCGGGCTGGACTGTTCCCATGAGGCACAGGGTCAGACTGATTTGCATATGGCCATGTCGCAACTGGGGTGGCAGAGTGGGCTACAGAACGGTGATGGATTAAACCCAGATTTGTTGACTGGGTGTGAGTGTTTTTATTGGTTCAGATGCTCCGTCCATCACCACCCCCTTTTGTACCACTTTGTTCGCCATAAGTTGTCAGGGTATGCTCACACGTGAGTCCCTTCCTCACATTGCCACTGGATTCAAGCAAGCTGGGCTGAAGATGGCTGAAATTCCAGAAACCGGTCCTCGAAAGCTTGTTTCCGGTCCAGGGAAGGCATGGCTTGGCAGTTCGGGCTGGACTGTTCCCATGAGGCACAGGGTCAGACTGATTTGCATATGGCCATGTCTGAACTGGGGTGGCAGAGTGGGCTAAAGAACGGTGATGGATTAAACCCAGATCTGTTGACTGGGTGTGAGTGTTTGATTGGTTCAGATGCTCCGTCCATCATCACCCCCTTTTGTACCACTTTGTTTGCCATAAGTTGGCAGGGTAAGCTCAGACGTGAGTCCCTTGCTCACTTTGCCACTGGATTCAAGCAAGCCGGGCTGAAGACGGATGAAATGCCAGAAACCGGTCCTCGGAAGCTTGCTTCCGTTCCAGGGAAGGCATGGCTTGGCAGTTCGGGCTGGACTGTTCCCATGAGGCACAGGGTCAGAATGATTTGCATATGGCCATGTCGCAACTGGGGTGGCAGAGTGGGCTACAGAACGGTGATGGATTAAACCCAGATTTGTTGACTTGGTGTGAGTGTTTTTATTGGTTCAGATGCTCCGTCCATCACCACCCCCTTTTGTACCACTTTGTTCGCCATAAGTTGTCAGGGTATGCTCACACATGAGTCCCTTGCTCACATTGCCACTGGATTCAAGCAAGCTGGGCTGAAGATGGCTGAAATTCCAGAAACCGGTCCTCGAAAGCTTGTTTCCGGTCCAGGGAAGGCATGGCTTAGCAGTTCGGGCTGGACTGTTCCCATGAGGCACAGGGTCAGACTGATTTGCATATGGCCATGTCTGAACTGGGGTGGCAGAGTGGGCTAAAGAACGGTGATGGATTAAACCCAGATCTGTTGACTGGGTGTGAGTGTTTGATTGGTTCAGATGCTCCGTCCATCACCACCCCCTTTTGTACCACTTTGTTCGCCATAAGTTGGCAGGGTATGCTCAGACGTGCGTTCCTTGCTCACCTTGTCCCTGGATTCAAGCAAGCCGGGCTGAAGACGGCTGAAATGCCAGAAACCGGTCCTCTGAAGCTTGTTTCCGGTCCAGGGAAGGCATGGCTTGGCAGTTCGGGCTGGACTGTTCCCATGAGGCACAGGGTCAGACTGATTTGCATATGGCCATGTCTGAACTGGGGTGGCAGAGTGGGCTAAAGAACGGTGATGGATTAAACCCAGATCTGTTGACTGGGTGTGAGTGTTTTAATTGGTTCAGATGCTCCGTCCATCACCACCCCCTTTTGTACCACTTTGTTCGCCATAAGTTATCAGGGTATGCTCAGACGTGCGTTCCTTGCTCACCTTGTCCCTGGATTCAAGCAAGCCGGGCTGAAGACGGCTGAAATGCCAGAAACCGGTCCTCTGAAGCTTGTTTCCGGTCCAGGGAAGGCATGGCTTGGCAGTTCGGGCTGGACTGTTCCCATGAGGCACAGGGTCAGACTGATTTGCATATGGCCATGTCTGAACTGGGGTGGCAGAGTGGGCTAAAGAATGGTGAAGACGGTGAAGATGGCTGAAATGCCAGAAACCGGTCCTCGGAAGCTTGTTTCCGGTCCAGGGAAGGCATGGCTTGGCAGTTCGGGCTGGACTGTTCCCATGAGGCACAGGGTCAGACTGATTTGCATATGGCCATGTCTGAACTGGGGTGGAAGAATGGGCTAAAGAACGGTGATGGATTAAACCCAGATCTGTTGACTGGGTGTGAGTGTTTGATTGGTTCAGATGCTCCGTCCATCACCACCCCCTTTTGTACCACTTTGTTCGCCATAAGTTGGCAGGGTATGCTCAGACGTGAGTCCCTTGCTCACATTGCCACTGGATTCAAGCAAGCCGGGCTGAAGACACCTGAAATGCCAGAAACTGGTCCTCGGAGGCTTGTTTCCGGTCCAGGGAAGGCATGGCTTGGCAGTTCGGGCTGGACTGTTCCCATGAGGCACAGGGTCAGACTGATTTGCATATGGCCATGTCTGAACTGGGGTGGCAGAGTGGGCTAAAGAACGGTGATGGTTTAAACCAAGATCTTTTTTTTTCATTCATTATCATCTTTATTTCGACAGTGTTGTCATAAAAGAGTTCACAGTTAATCAATAGTTACAGTTTAAAAGAGTAAACGAAAAACCATTAAAAAATCAATAATTTCATCATGAGGTGTTAGATCATCAGAGTAAAAAGCATAACCTTGTACATGATTAAACATATAGTCGATTAAAATCCCTGAACCTCAAGGGCTAGATAAAAAAGAAGAAAATCAGAGTGCTCGACCCATTTATCACTAGATCCTATTACCCGTAGCATTCTCAGCTTTAACCCAGATCTGTTGACTGGCTGTGAGTCTTTGATTGGTTCAGATGCTCCGTCCATCATCACCCCCTTTTGTACCACTTTGTTCGCCATAAGTTGGCAGGGTATGCTCAGGCGTGAGTCCCTTGCTCACTTTGCCACTGAATTCAAGCAAGCCGGGCTGAAAGCGGATGATATGCCAGAAACCGGTCCTCGGAAGCTTGTTTTCGGTCCAGGGAAGGCATGGCTTCGCAGTTCGGGCTGGACTGTTCCCAAGAGGCACAGGGTCAGAGTGATTTGCATATGGCCATGTCTGAACTGGGGTGGCAGAGTGGGCTAAAGAATGGTGAAGACAGTGAAGACAGCTGAAATGCCAGAAACCGGTCCTCAGAAGCTTGTTTCCGGTCCAGGGAAGGCATGGCTTGGCAGTTCGGGCTGGACTGTTCCCATGAGGCAAAGGGTCAGACTGATTTGCATATGGCCATGTCTGAACTGGGGTGGCAGAGTGGGCTAAAGAACGGTGATGGATTAAACCCAGATCTGTTGACTGGGTGTGAGTGTTTGATTGGTTCAGATGCTCCGTCCATCACCACCCCCTTTTGTACCACTTTGTTTGCCATAAGTTGGCAGGGTAAGCTCAGACGTGAGTCCCTTGCTCACTTTGCCACTGGATTCAAGCAAGCCGGGCTGAAGACGGATGAAATGCCAGAAACCGGTCCTCGGAAGCTTGCTTCCGGTCCAGGGAAGGCATGGCTTGGCAGTTCGGGCTGGACTGTTCCCATGAGGCACAGGGTTAGACTGATTTGCATATGGCCATGTCGCAACTGGGGTGGCAGAGTGGGCTACAGAACGGTGATGGATTAAACCCAGATTTGTTGACTGGGTGTGAGTGTTTTAATTGGTTCAGATGCTCCGTCCATCACCACCCCCTTTTGTACCACTTTGTTCGCCATAAGTTGTCAGGGTATGCTCACACGTGAGTCCCTTGCTCACATTGCCACTGGACTCAAGCAAGCTGGGCTGAAGACGGCTGAAATTCCAGAAACCGGTCCTCGAAAGCTTGTTTCCGGTCCAGAGAAGGCATGGCTTGGCAGTTCGGGCTGGACTGTTCCCATGAGGCACAGGGTCAGACTGATTTGCATATGGCCATGTCTGAACTGGGGTGGCAGAGTGGGCTAAAGAACGGTGATGGATTAAACCCAGATCTGTTGACTGGGTGTGAGTGTTTTAATTGGTTCAGATGCTCCGTCCATCACCACCCCCTTTTGTACCACTTTGTTCGCCATAAGTTGTCAGGGTATGCTCAGACGTGCGTTCCTTGCTCACCTTGTCCCTGGATTCAAGCAAGCCGGGCTGAAGACGGCTGAAATGCCAGAAACCGGTCCTCTGAAGCTTGTTTCCGGTCCAGGGAAGGCATGGCTTGGCAGTTCGGGCTGGACTGTTCCCATGAGGCACAGGGTCAGACTGATTTGCATATGGCCATGTCTGAACTGGGGTGGCAGAGTGGGCTAAAGAATGGTGAAGACGGTGAAGACGGCTGAAATGCCAGAAACCGGTCCTCGGAAGCTTGTTTCCGGTCCAGGGAAGGCATGGCTTGGCAGTTCGGGCTGGACTGTTCCCATGAGGCACAGGGTCAGACTGATTTGCATATGGCCATGTCTGAACTGGGGTGGAAGAATGGGCTAAAGAACGGTGATGGATTAAACCCAGATCTGTTGACTGGGTGTGAGTGTTTGATTGGTTCAGATGCTCCGTCCATCACCACCCCCTTTTGTACCACTTTGCTCGCCATAAGTTGGCAGGGTATGCTCAGACGTGAGTCCCTTGCTCACATTGCCACTTGATTCAAGCAAGCCGGGCTGAAGACACCTGAAATGCCAGAAACTGGTCCTCGGAGGCTTGTTTCCGGTCCAGGGAAGGCATGGCTTGGCAGTTCGGGCTGGACTGTTCCCATGAGGCACAGGGTCAGACTGATTTGCATATGGCCATGTCTGAACTGGGGTGGCAGAGTGGGCTAAAGAACGGTGATGGTTTAAACCCAGATCTTTTTTTTTCATTCATTATCATCTTTATTTCGACAGTGTTGTCATAAAAGAGTTCACAGTTAATCAATAGTTACAGTTTAAAAGAGTAAACGAAAAACCATTAAAAAATCAATAATTTCATCATGAGGTGTTAGATCATCAGAGTAAAAAGCATAACCTTGTACATGATTAAACATATAGTCGATTAAAATCCCTGAACCTCAAGGGCTAGATAAAAAAGAAGAAAATCTGAGTGCTCAACCCATTTATCACTAGATCCTATTACCCGTAGCATTCTCAGCTTTAACCCAGATCTGTTGACTGGCTGTGAGTCTTTGATTGGTTCAGATGCTCCGTCCATCATCACCCCCTTTTGTACCACTTTGTTCGCCATAAGTTGGCAGGGTATGCTCAGGCGTGAGTCCCTTGCTCACTTTGCCACTGAATTCAAGCAAGCCGGGCTGAAAGCGGATGATATGCCAGAAACCGGTCCTCGGAAGCTTGTTTTCGGTCCAGGGAAGGCATGGCTTCGCAGTTCGGGCTGGACTGTTCCCAAGAGGCACAGGGTCAGAGTGATTTGCATATGGCCATGTCTGAACTGGGGTGGCAGAGTGGGCTAAAGAATGGTGAAGACAGTGAAGACAGCTGAAATGCCAGAAACCGGTCCTCAGAAGCTTGTTTCCGGTCCAGGGAAGGCATGGCATGGCAGTTCGGGCTGGACTGTTCCCATGAGGCAAAGGGTCAGACTGATTTGCATATGGCCATGTCTGAACTGGGGTGGCAGAGTGGGCTAAAGAACGGTGATGGATTAAACCCAGATCTGTTGACTGGGTGTGAGTGTTTGATTGGTTCAGATGCTCCGTCCATCATCACCCCCTTTTGTACCACTTTGTTTGCCATAAGTTGGCAGGGTAAGCTCAGACGTGAGTCCCTTGCTCACTTTGCCACTGGATTCAAGCAAGCCGGGCTGAAGACGGATGAAATGCCAGAAACCGGTCCTCGGAAGCTTGCTTCCGTTCCAGGGAAGGCATGGCTTGGCAGTTCGGGCTGGACTGTTCCCATGAGGCACAGGGTCAGACTGATTTGCATATGGCCATGTCGCAACTGGGGTGGCAGAGTGGGCTACAGAACGGTGATGGATTAAACCCAGATTTGTTGACTTGGTGTGAGTGTTTTTATTGGTTCAGATGCTCCGTCCATCACCACCCCCTTTTGTACCACTTTGTTCGCCATAAGTTGTCAGGGTATGCTCACACATGAGTCCCTTGCTCACATTGCCACTGGATTCAAGCAAGCTGGGCTGAAGATGGCTGAAATTCCAGAAACCGGTCCTCGAAAGCTTGTTTCCGGTCCAGGGAAGGCATGGCTTAGCAGTTCGGGCTGGACTGTTCCCATGAGGCACAGGGTCAGACTGATTTGCATATGGCCATGTCTGAACTGGGGTGGCAGAGTGGGCTAAAGAACGGTGATGGATTAAACCCAGATCTGTTGACTGGGTGTGAGTGTTTGATTGGTTCAGATGCTCCGTCCATCACCACCCCCTTTTGTACCACTTTGTTCGCCATAAGTTGGCAGGGTATGCTCAGACGTGCGTTCCTTGCTCACCTTGTCCCTGGATTCAAGCAAGCCGGGCTGAAGACGGCTGAAATGCCAGAAACCGGTCCTCTGAAGCTTGTTTCCGGTCCAGGGAAGGCATGGCTTGGCAGTTCGGGCTGGACTGTTCCCATGAGGCACAGGGTCAGACTGATTTGCATATGGCCATGTCTGAACTGGGGTGGCAGAGTGGGCTAAAGAATGGTGAAGACGGTGAAGATGGCTGAAATGCCAGAAACCGGTCCTCGGAAGCTTGTTTCCGGTCCAGGGAAGGCATGGCTTGGCAGTTCGGGCTGGACTGTTCCCATGAGGCACAGGGTCAGACTGATTTGCATATGGCCATGTCTGAACTGGGGTGGAAGAATGGGCTAAAGAACGGTGATGGATTAAACCCAGATCTGTTGACTGGGTGTGAGTGTTTGATTGGTTCAGATGCTCCGTCCATCACCACCCCCTTTTGTACCACTTTGTTCGCCATAAGTTGGCAGGGTATGCTCAGACGTGAGTCCCTTGCTCACATTGCCACTGGATTCAAGCAAGCCGGGCTGAAGACACCTGAAATGCCAGAAACTGGTCCTCGGAGGCTTGTTTCCGGTCCAGGGAAGGCATGGCTTGGCAGTTCGGGCTGGACTGTTCCCATGAGGCACAGGGTCAGACTGATTTGCATATGGCCATGTCTGAACTGGGGTGGCAGAGTGGGCTAAAGAACGGTGATGGTTTAAACCCAGATCTTTTTTTTTCATTCATTATCATCTTTATTTCGACAGTGTTGTCATAAAAGAGTTCACAGTTAATCAATAGTTACAGTTTAAAAGAGTAAACGAAAAACCATTAAAAAATCAATAATTTCATCATGAGGTGTTAGATCATCAGAGTAAAAAGCATAACCTTGTACATGATTAAACATATAGTCGATTAAAATCCCTGAACCTCAAGGGCTAGATAAAAAAGAAGAAAATCCGAGTGCTCGACCCATTGATCACTAGATCCTATTACCCGTAGCATTCTCAGCTTTAACCCAGATCTGTTGACTGGCTGTGAGTCTTTGATTGGTTCAGATGCTCCGTCCATCATCACCCCCTTTTGTACCACTTTGTTCGCCATAAGTTGGCAGGGTATGCTCAGGCGTGAGTCCCTTGCTCACTTTGCCACTGAATTCAAGCAAGCCGGGCTGAAAGCGGATGATATGCCAGAAACCGGTCCTCGGAAGCTTGTTTTCGGTCCAGGGAAGGCATGGCTTCGCAGTTCGGGCTGGACTGTTCCCAAGAGGCACAGGGTCAGAGTGATTTGCATATGGCCATGTCTGAACTGGGGTGGCAGAGTGGGCTAAAGAATGGTGAAGACAGTGAAGACAGCTGAAATGCCAGAAACCGGTCCTCAGAAGCTTGTTTCCGGTCCAGGGAAGGCATGGCTTGGCAGTTCGGGCTGGACTGTTCCCATGAGGCAAAGGGTCAGACTGATTTGCATATGGCCATGTCTGAACTGGGGTGGCAGAGTGGGCTAAAGAACGGTGATGGATTAAACCCAGATCTGTTGACTGGGTGTGAGTGTTTGATTGGTTCAGATGCTCCGTCCATCATCACCCCCTTTTGTACCACTTTGTTTGCCATAAGTTGGCAGGGTAAGCTCAGACGTGAGTCCCTTGCTCACTTTGCCACTGGATTCAAGCAAGCCGGGCTGAAGACGGATGAAATGCCAGAAACCGGACCTCGGAAGCTTGCTTCCGTTCCAGGGAAGGCATGGCTTGGCAGTTCGGGCTGGACTGTTCCCATGAGGCACAGGGTCAGACTGATTTGCATATGGCCATGTCGCAACTGGGGTGGCAGAGTGGGCTACAGAACGGTGATGGATTAAACCCAGATTTGTTGACTGGGTGTGAGTGTTTTTATTGGTTCAGATGCTCCGTCCATCACCACCCCCTTTTGTGCCACTTTGTTCGCCATAAGTTGTCAGGGTATGCTCACACGTGAGTCCCTTCCTCACATTGCCACTGGATTCAAGCAAGCTGGGCTGAAGATGGCTGAAATTCCAGAAACCAGTCCTCGAAAGCTTGTTTCCGGTCCAGGGAAGGCATGGCTTGGCAGTTCGGGCTGGACTGTTCCCATGAGGCACAGGGTCAGACTGATTTGCATATGGCCATGTCTGAACTGGGGTGGCAGAGTGGGCTAAAGAACGGTGATGGATTAAACCCAGATCTTTTGACTGGGTGTGAGTGTTTGATTGGTTCAGATGCTCCGTCCATCACCACCCCCTTTTGTACCACTTTGTTCGCCATAAGTTGGCAGGGTATGCTCAGACGTGCGTTCCTTGCTCACCTTGTCCCTGGATTCAAGCAAGCCGGGCTGAAGACGGCTGAAATGCCAGAAACCGGTCCTCTGAAGCTTGTTTCCGGTCCAGGGAAGGCATGGCTTGGCAGTTCGGGCTGGACTGTTCCCATGAGGCACAGGGTCAGACTGATTTGCATATGGCCATGTCTGAACTGGGGTGGCAGAGTGGGCTAAAGAACGGTGATGGATTAAACCCAGATATGTTGACTGGGTGTGAGTGTTTGATTGGTTCAGATGCTCCGTCCATCATCACCCCCTTTTGTACCACTTTGTTCGCCATAAGTTGGCAGGGTATTCTCAGACGTGAGTCCCTTGCTCACTTTGACACTGGATTCAAGCAAGCCCGGCTGAAGACAGCTGAAATGCCAGAAACCGGTCCTCGGAAGCTTGTTTCCGGTCCAGGGAAGGCATGGCTTGGCAGTTCGGGCTGGACTGTTCCCATGAGGCACAGGGTCAGACTGATTTGCATATGGCCATGTCTGAACTGGGGTGGCAGAGTGGGCTAAAGAACAGTGATGGATTAAATCCAGATCTGTTGACTGGGTGTGAGTGTTTGATTGGTTCAGATGCTCCGTCCATCACCACCCCCTTTTGTACCACTTTGTTCGCCATAAGTTGGCAGGGTATGCTCAGACGTGAGTCCCTTGCTCACATTGCCACTGGATTCAAGCAAGCCGGGCTGAAGATGGCTGAAATGCCAGAAACCGGTCCCCGAAAGCTTGTTTCCGGTCCAGGGAAGGCATGGTTGGCAGTTCGGGCTGGACTGTTCCCATGAGGCACAGGGTCAGACTGATTTGCATATGGCCATGTCAGAACTGGGGTGGCAGAGTGGGCTAAAGAACGGTGATGGATTAAACCCAGAGCTGTTGACTGGGTGTGAGTGTTTGATTGGTTCAGATGCTCCGTCCATCACCAACCCCTTTTGTACCACTTTGTTCGCCATAAGTTGTAAGGGTATGCTCAAACATTAGTCCCATGCTCACTTTGCCACTGGATTCAAGCAAGCCGGGCTGAAGACACCTGAAATGCCAGAAACTGGTCCTCGGAGGCTTGTTTCCGGTCCAGGGAAGGCATGGCTTGGCAGTTCGGGCTGGACTGTTCCCATGAGGCACAAGGTCAGACTGATTTGCATATGGCCATGTCTGAACTGGGGTGGCAGAGTGGGCTAAAGAACGGTGATGGTTTAAACCCAGATCTTTTTTTTTCATTCATTATCATCTTTATTTCGACAGTGTTGTCATAAAAGAGTTCACAGTTAATCAATAGTTACAGTTTAAAACAGTAAACGAAAAACCATTAAAAAATCAATAATTTCATCATGAGGTGTTAGATCATCAGAGTAAAAAGCATAACCTTGTACATGATTAAACATATAGTCGATTAAAATCCCTGAACCTCAAGGGCTAGATAAAAAAAAAGAAAATCCGAGTGCTCGACCCATTTATCACTAGATCCTATTACCCGTAGCATTCTCAGCTTTAACCCACATCTGTGTACTGGGTGTGAGTCTTTGATTGGTTCAGATGCTCCGTCCATCATCACCTCCTTTTGTACCACTTTGTTCGCCATAAGTTGGCAGGGTATGCTCAGGCGTGAGTCCCTTGCTCACTTTGCCACTGAATTCAAGCAAGCCGGGCTGAAAGCGGATGATATGCCAGAAACCGGTCATCGGAAGCTTGTTTTCGGTCCAGGGAAGGCATGGCTTGGCAGTTCGGGCTGGACTGTTCCCATGAGGCACAGGGTCAGAGTGATTTGCATATGGCCATGTTTGAAATGGGGTGGCAGAGTGGGCTAAAGAATGGTGAAGACGGTGAAGACAGCTGAAATGCCAGAAACCGGTCCTCGGAAGCTTGTTTCCGGTCCAGGGAAGGCATGGCTTGGCAGTTCGGGTTGGACTGTTCCCATGAGGCACAGGGTCAGACTGATTTGCATATGGCCATGTCTGAACTGGGGTGGCAGAGTGGGCTAAAGAACGGTGATGGATTAAACCCAGATCTGTTGACTGGGTGTGAGTGTTTGATTGGTTCATATGCTCCGTCCATCACCACCCCCTTTTGTACCACTTTGTTTGCCATAAGTTGGCAGGGTAAGCTCAGACGTGAGTCCCTTGCTCACTTTGCCACTGGATTCAAGCAAGCCGGGCTGAAGACGGATGAAATGCCAGAAACCGGTCCTCGGAAGCTTGCTTCCGGTCCAGGGAAGGCATGGCTTGGCAGTTCGGGCTGGACTGTTCCCATGAGGCACAGGGTCAGACTGATTTGCATATGGCCATGTCGCAACTGGGGATGCAGAGTGGGCTACAGAACGGTGATGGATTAAACCCAGATTTGTTGACTGGGTGTGAGTGTTTGATTGGTTCAGATGCTCCGTCCATCCCCACCCCCTTTTGTACCACTTTGTTCGCCATAAGTTGTCAGGGTATGCTCACACGTGAGTCCCTTGCTCACATTGCCACTGGATTCAAGCAAGCTGGGCTGAAGATGGCTGAAATTCCAGAAACCGGTCCTCGAAAGCTTGTTTCCGGTCCAGGGAAGGCATGGCTTGGCAGTTCGGGCTGGACTGTTCCCATGAGGCACAGGGTCAGACTGATTTGCATATGGCCATGTCTGAACTGGGGTGGCAGAGTGGGCTAAAGAATGGTGAAGACGGTGAAGACGGCTGAAATGCCAGAAACCGGTCCTCGGAAGCTTGTTTCCGGTCCAGGGAAGGCATGGCTTGGCAGTTCGGGCTGGACTGTTCCCATGAGGCACAGGGTCAGACTGATTTGCATATGGCCATGTCTGAACTGGGGTGGCAGAGTGGGCTAAAGAACGGTGATGGATTAAACCCAGATCTGTTGACTGGGTGTGAGTGTTTGATTGTTTCAGATGCTCCGTCCATCACCACCCCCTTTTGTACCACTTTGTTCGCCATAAGTTGGCAGGGTATGCTCAGACGTGAGTCCCTTGCTCACATTGCCACTTTATTCAAGCAAGCCGGGCTGAAGATGGCTGAAATGCCAGAAACCGGTCCGCGAAAGCTTGTTTCCGGTCCAGGGAAGGCATGGTTGGCAGTTCTGGCTGGACTGTTCCCATGAGGCACAGGGTCAGACTGATTTGCATATGGCCATGTCTGAACTGGGGTGGCAGAGTGGGCTAAAGAACGGTGATGGATTAAACCCAGATCTGTTGACTGGGTGTGAGTGTTTGATTGGTTCAGATGCTCCGTCCATCACCACCCCCTTTTGTACCACTTTGTTCGCCATAAGTTGGAAGGGTATGCTCAAACATTAGTCCCATGCTCACTTTGCCACTGGATTCAAGCAAGCCGGGCTGAAGACACCTGAAATGCCAGAAACTGGTCCTCGGAGGCTTGTTTCCGGTCCAGGGAAGGCATGGCTTGGCAGTTCGGGCTGGACTGTTCCCATGAGGCACAGGGTCAGACTGATTTGCATATGGCCATGTCTGAACTGGGGTGGCAGAGTGGGCTAAAGAACGGTGATGGTTTAAACCCAGATCTTTTTTTTTCATTCATTATCATCTTTATTTCGACAGTGTTGTCATAAAAGAGTTCACAGTTAATCAATAGTTACAGTTTAAAACAGTAAACGAAAAACCATTAAAAAATCAATAATTTCATCATGAGGTGTTAGATCATCAGAGTAAAAAGCATAACCTTGTACATGATTAAACATATAGTTGATTAAAATCCCTGAACCTCAAGGGCTAGATCTAAAAAATGAAAATCTGAGTGCTCGACCCATTTATCACTAGATCCTATTACCCGTAGCATTCTCAGCTTTAACCCAGATCTGTTGACTGGGTGTGAGTCTTTGATTGGTTCAGATGCTCCGTCCATCATCACCCCCTTTTGTACCACTTTGTTCGCCATAAGTTGGCAGGGTATGATCAGACGTGAGTCCCTTGCTCACTTTGCCACTGGATTCAAGCAAGCCGGGCTGAAGACGGCTGAAATGCCAGAAACCGTTCCTCGGAAGCTTGTTTCCGGTCCAGGGAAGGCATGGCTTGGCAGTTTGGGCTGGACTGTTCCCATGACGCACAGGGTCCGACTGATTTGCATATTGCCATGTCTGAACTGGGGCGGCAGAGTGGGCTAAAGAATGGTGAAGACGGTGAAGACAGCTGAAATGCCAGAAACCGGTCCTCGGAAGCTTGTTTCCGGTCCAGGGAAGGCATGGCTTGGCAGTTCGGGTTGGACTGTTCCCATGAGGCACAGGGTCAGACTGATTTGCATATGGCCATGTCTGAACTGGGGTGGCAGAGTGGGCTAAAGAACGGTGATGGATTAAACCCAGATCTGTTGACTGGGTGTGAGTGTTTGATTGGTTCATATGCTCCGTCCATCACCACCCCCTTTTGTACCACTTTGTTTGCCATAAGTTGGCAGGGTAAGCTCAGACGTGAGTCCCTTGCTCACTTTGCCACTGGATTCAAGCAAGCCGGGCTGAAGACGGATGAAATGCCAGAAACCGGTCCTCGGAAGCTTGCTTCCGGTCCAGGGAAGGCATGGCTTGGCAGTTCGGGCTGGACTGTTCCCTTGAGGCACAGGGTCAGACTGATTTGCATATGGCCATGTCGCAACTGGGGATGCAGAGTGGGCTACAGAACGGTGATGGATTAAACCCAGATTTGTTGACTGGGTGTGAGTGTTTGATTGGTTCAGATGCTCCGTCCATCCCCACCCCCTTTTGTACCACTTTGTTCGCCATAAGTTGTCAGGGTATGCTCACACGTGAGTCCCTTGCTCACATTGCCACTGGATTCAAGCAAGCTGGGCTGAAGATGGCTGAAATTCCAGAAACCGGTCCTCGAAAGCTTGTTTCCGGTCCAGGGAAGGCATGGCTTGGCAGTTCGGGCTGGACTGTTCCCATGAGGCACAGGGTCAGACTGATTTGCATATGGCCATGTCTGAACTGGGGTGGCAGAGTGGGCTAAAGAATGGTGAAGACGGTGAAGACGGCTGAAATGCCAGAAACCGGTCCTCGGAAGCTTGTTTCCGGTCCAGGGAAGGCATGGCTTGGCAGTTCGGGCTGGACTGTTCCCATGAGGCACAGGGTCAGACTGATTTGCATATGGCCATGTCTGAACTGGGGTGGCAGAGTGGGCTAAAGAACGGTGATGGATTAAACCCAGATCTGTTGACTGGGTGTGAGTGTTTGATTGTTTCAGATGCTCCGTCCATCACCACCCCCTTTTGTACCACTTTGTTCGCCATAAGTTGGCAGGGTATGCTCAGACGTGAGTCCCTTGCTCACATTGCCACTTTATTCAAGCAAGCCGGGCTGAAGATGGCTGAAATGCCAGAAACCGGTCCGCGAAAGCTTGTTTCCGGTCCAGGGAAGGCATGGTTGGCAGTTCTGGCTGGACTGTTCCCATGAGGCACAGGGTCAGACTGATTTGCATATGGCCATGTCTGAACTGGGGTGGCAGAGTGGGCTAAAGAACGGTGATGGATTAAACCCAGATCTGTTGACTGGGTGTGAGTGTTTGATTGGTTCAGATGCTCCGTCCATCACCACCCCCTTTTGTACCACTTTGTTCGCCATAAGTTGGAAGGGTATGCTCAAACATTAGTCCCATGCTCACTTTGCCACTGGATTCAAGCAAGCCGGGCTGAAGACACCTGAAATGCCAGAAACTGGTCCTCGGAGGCTTGTTTCCGGTCCAGGGAAGGCATGGCTTGGCAGTTCGGGCTGGACTGTTCCCATGAGGCACAGGGTCAGACTGATTTGCATATGGCCATGTCTGAACTGGGGTGGCAGAGTGGGCTAAAGAACGGTGATGGTTTAAACCCAGATCTTTTTTTTTCATTCATTATCATCTTTATTTCGACAGTGTTGTCATAAAAGAGTTCACAGTTAATCAATAGTTACAGTTTAAAACAGTAAACGAAAAACCATTAAAAAATCAATAATTTCATCATGAGGTGTTAGATCATCAGAGTAAAAAGCATAACCTTGTACATGATTAAACATATAGTTGATTAAAATCCCTGAACCTCAAGGGCTAGATCTAAAAAATGAAAATCTGAGTGCTCGACCCATTTATCACTAGATCCTATTACCCGTAGCATTCTCAGCTTTAACCCAGATCTGTTGACTGGGTGTGAGTCTTTGATTGGTTCAGATGCTCCGTCCATCATCACCCCCTTTTGTACCACTTTGTTCGCCATAAGTTGGCAGGGTATGATCAGACGTGAGTCCCTTGCTCACTTTGCCACTGGATTCAAGCAAGCCGGGCTGAAGACGGCTGAAATGCCAGAAACCATTCCTCGGAAGCTTGTTTCCGGTCCAGGGAAGGCATGGCTTGGCAGTTTGGGCTGGACTGTTCCCATGACGCACAGGGTCCGACTGATTTGCATATTGCCATGTCTGAACTGGGGCGGCAGAGTGGGCTAAAGAACGGTGATGGATTAAACCCAGATCTGTTGACTGGGTGTGAGTGTTTGATTGGTTCAGATGCTCCGTCCATCACCACCCCCTTTTGTACCACTTTGTACCCATAAGTTGGCAGGGTATGCTCAGACGCGAGTCCCTTGCTCACTTTGCGACTGGATTCAAGCAAGCCGGGCTGAAGACGGCTGAAATGCCTGAAACCGGTCCTCGGAAGCTTGTTTCTGGTCCACGGAAGGCATGGCTTGGCAGTTCGGGCTGGACTGTTCCCATGAGGCACAGGGTCAGACTGATTTGCATATGGCCATGTCTGAACTGGGGTGGCAGAGTGAGCTAAAGAACAGTGATGGATTAAACCCAGATCTGTTGACTGGATGTGAGTGTTTGATTGGTTCAGATGCTCCGTCCATCACCACCCCCTTTTGTTTCCCTCGGAGTCCTGGGCAGCATCCAGAATCAGGGAAATCAACAGTGGGACACAGCAGCAAATAAGGTAAAATGGGCTCCCGCCCTGCCGGAGCCCTGGCCCCCCTAAAAGCACCACCTGGTGCGTGACCTCGCGGTGCACGGCGGAACTGCCACGTAGGATGCTGGGGGATGTAATCCCCTAGCGTCCAGGTAGTAATGGCGGCACTCTGCGGCACTCTGCGGGACTTTGTCAGTGCGGCAGCCCCCCTCGGAGTCCTGGGCAGCGTGCAGAAGCAGGGAAAACAACAGTGGGACACAGCATCAAATAGGGTAAAACAGTCTCCCGCCCCACGGGAGCCCTGGCCCCCTTATATGCACCTCCTGGTTCGTGAGCTCACGGTGCGCAGCGAAACTGCCGCTTAGGATTCTGGGGGATTTAGTCCCCTAGCATCCAGGTAGTAATGGTGGCACTCTGCGAGACTTTGGCAGTCCGGCGGCCCCCCTCGGAGTCCTGGGCAGCATCCAGAAGCAGGGAAAACAACAGTGGGACACAGCAGCAAATACGGTCAAACGGGCTTCCGCCCCGCGGGAGCCCTGGACCCCTTATAAGCACCTCCTGGTGCGTGAGCTTGCGGTGCGCGGTGGAACTGCCGCGTGGGATGTTGGGGGATGTAGTCCCCTAGCGTCCAGGTAGTAATGGCGGCACTCTGCGGGACATTGGCAGTGTGGCGGCCCCCCTCGAAGTCCTGGGCAGCGTCCAGAAGCAGGGAAAACAACAGCCCAGGCCCCCTTATTAGCACCTCCTGGTGCTTGAACTCGTGGTGCGCGGTGGAACTGCCACGTGGGATACTGGGGGATGTAGTCCCCTAGCATCCAGGTAGTAATGGCAACACTCTGCGGCACTCTGCTGGACTTTGGCAGTGCGGCGGCCCCCCTCGGAATCCTGGGCAGCGTCCAGAAGCGGGGAAAACAACAGTGGGACACAGCAGCAAATAAGGTAAAATGGTAATTTGTAATTTGTTGGTTTTAATGATTTAAAGGATGAGTTTTGGCTATTAAGTTTAGGTATTCCAGGCCTTTTGTACTAGGGTACAATTTTACTTGTTGTTCTAGATATTCATGCATTTGTTTTGTTTGTTTAGATGTTTTGGGAGTTAATTGAGTAATGGATTGTTCCATTCGGAACTCTTGATAGCTTTGTTTTTTTGTAGGCATTGTATACATTTTTCAAGTGTTGGTTTTGTTCTGCCTGTTGATGGAAGGAACGAAGAAACACCAAAGGGTCTTGACTCTACTCAGTAAGGCTGAGTCAATATAACAACAAAACAAAGCAATGCCAATACTGAGCATAAACTACAACATTGTTTAATGGCCAAAACCTACGAATGAAACAGATAGAACCTCACTTTTTAATTGCACCTTCAGTTATTTATTCATCAAATCTCTAGCTATTAATACAAAAAGAGGGGAAAGGCTGTATACACAAAGCTACATTTCACCAAATACTCACTAAGACACCAACAGTCACTCAATGCAAACCTTCAGACATACCTCACGCATATTCAACCAAACAATACTACGAAGCACTCGCACCATTCAAACAACACACCAAAGCGGGTGACGTTAGTTTTGCAAAGCCCGCTTTCTGGAGCACAACACAAACATTCCACAAATCAAACAACCAAAACAATCATATACACTCCATCTGAGGGGTAGAAACGATCCTAAATCATCACCATTTACTACATCCAACAACTAAACAATTAAATCAATGAATGAATTACACAACATGGTTTGTTTGACAAGGGAAACAAAGATTGACGCATTTCAAACCCAATTGTTTGTCAGGTTCTCATCAGGACCAAAAAGCTCTATAAAGAAAGAGACAAAACAGCAATTCTTAGAAAGGAGTACTAACAACCACTGTTTGATAAGAGCAGGCACCACCAGGTGCAAACTGCCTACCTTATTTGCTTACCAGAACACAGCAGCTGCTTGAGAAATCGTACAGATAATAGTGTGCTGAAAAACAAATACAAGACATGCATTGAATCTATACACCTAATGTCTAAGTCAGGTTCTGTCCTAGAAGAGGTAGCGGAAGTCACTCAAAGTCGCTTACCACTTGCAGCACTTGTATGCGTGTTCACTGTTTAGGAGATTGCCGGTACCAGGATTCCCTGCCAAAAAATGGCCCACTATTAATATCTAAAAATCCGGCATCGCAGCGTGCTAGTTTGGGCTAACTAGACGAGGCTCACCTCAATGGTACTTCTGTGGTGTCCGTGGACATCTAAATCCATGTGCCCAGTGTGTAAGCTGACCTATTGAAGAAAATAAAGTCTGTTTACTCTTTTTTGTATATTTT
This sequence comes from Lissotriton helveticus, assembly GCF_964261635.1. Taxonomy (NCBI): domain Eukaryota; kingdom Metazoa; phylum Chordata; class Amphibia; order Caudata; family Salamandridae; genus Lissotriton; species Lissotriton helveticus. The sequence goes on from NC_136068.1 coordinate 444,232,892, forward strand.
CTCACTCTCCAAGGAAAAATCATAGTCTTCACGCGATCATTACCTTAGAATAAGTCACTTTCCTCTCAGAGAAAGCGTTCACTTCCTCTCACTGTGGCGTGTAACGGCGATTCCCGCATAGAATGATGGGATGTGAAGCGTGATACCTGGGAAGTGTAGTTTTTAACATTCCTGCGCTACGAGCCAATGACTGTAGTCTGTGTGTAACCATGTGCTTGTAGTGGGCGTATTTCCAGACCTGTCGTCACAGAAACCAAACGCAAGCTATGAACTTTATTGATAATGCGTCCCGGTCAAATTCTCCGGGCTGTACCGGGTGCCAAACGTCCCCGTTTCTGATATATAGAAGGCGGCAGTGCAGCTAGAGAAATGCTTCATAATTTCCGGCACTGATTACTGTATCGTTAAAGACGAAGCCCAACTAAAAGGGCTTCCTTGAACGCAATCCCATTGTCTGGTTGGCCAATATTAACCGTATGACGGGAGGAGTCCTTACTGTCGTTCAAGTCTGCTCTATGTTGAACGATGGAGACTTGTGTGTGGATCGACTACAATCAATTATCTAATCTACCGACATTATGGGGGCACCAACTACTACCCAAATATTGTCAGTTCACCCGTTTAAAAATTTCCGATACTTCATTCAGTCCATGTGTTGCTGTATTAAATTTCATGATTAGCAGTGCCTCTCGTTGACTCAATTTCCCTTCAATGTCACCACCCCGAACATCCGTTACAATTTTAGAAATAACAGTCCATTTCAGATCTTTCTCCAAATGCTCCTTTGCCTTCCAGTGATTAACTAGAGGTGAATTCACAACATTTCTCCTCAGTCTTGATTTATGCTGTGTGACTCGTTGGCTGACTTCCTGACTGGTTTTGCCCACGTACAATTTTTTCATAAACTACATTCTTAGATTTGCAGTTTGTAAATATTTCATGTCTCCAGTTGATGCCTTCGTGTGAGAAAACTACTCCTTCCATTGTCTGGTCGCAGCAAGAACAAGAACCACATTTGTGATGGCCCATTACTGGTGCCAAACCAATCATACTCCTGAGGGTTGCTCCGTCCGGTTTTGGTAATGCCACCCGAATGATTTGGTTTGCAATGCTTTTTTCTTTCTTAAACGCTAACAGCGGGGGCTGAAACAGTGCTTTGTCCAGATTTGTCACCAGATGCCATTTTTGGTTGACGATTTTTTTGTACTGGTTTGCGTTTGGGCAGAAAGTTGTCACGCATACCATTCTATCCATTTGTGGTTTGGTTTTTCTTTCTAGTAGTGTCTCTCTTGGTACCCACCATGCACGACGGAGGGCATGCTTCAACAGTTTTTTGGGTTACCCCGATCCACCAGGTGGTTCATAAGGCTGTTTGCATGTAAAAAATACTAATTTTTACAGGAGCAATTGCTCCAAATCCTAAGAAATTGCCCAAAGGGCAGGTTTTGTTTCAAACTTTTAGGATTGTTGCTCCTGTAATGGAGTGCCTTATTTCTGTCCGTCGGCTTTCTGAACAACATTGTCGCCAGTCCCCCTTCTGACGGGTAGACTTGTACATCGAAGAAAGTGATCTGATTTTTGGAAGGATTACCGCTAAATTTAATATCTTCCGTTCTTGCATTTAGCCAATCAAAAAAGTCGTTCAGCTGGTCCTGTGAACCTGACCAAATCAAATAAACATTGTCAATATATTGCATCCAATTTGTGATGCACTAAATGAAAGGATTGTTGTTATAAACAAATTTATCTTCATACAAACCCATAAATAACACTGCTAACTCAGGGGCAAAAGGACAGCCCATAGCGACTCCCTTTGTTTGGTAAAAAAAAGTCAGAACCGAAAGAAAAATAATTCTTCTGTAAAGCAAATTTAGCTAACTCAATGATGAAACTTGTCGGGACTCTGGCTGGTCTTTCTCTTGTCTCCAAGAAATATGTGAGTGCCTCCAGGGCCTCTTCCTGAGGGATTTGGTTATATAAGGACACTATGTCCATTGTTACCATCATATCCTTTGAGATGTCATAATCAATTGTTGACAGTCTATTGATAAATGCTGTGGTGTCCTGTAAATGTGCAGGAATTTCTCGAATAAAAGGCTTCAGAAAGAAATCAATATATTTGGAAATGGGCTCGATCAAAGAGTTGCAGCCCGAGACTATTGGCCTCCGAGGAGGACTAGTATCGCTCTTATGTACCTTCAACAGGACATAAAACACTGGCACTCTAGGACTCTTATTTTGTAGAAACGAAAATTCTTTAGGGCCTAATATCCCCATGTCAAATCCTTCTTGGAGAATGCTGAACAATTGGCCTTGAAGCTCCAGCGTGGGGTTTCTTCCGACCTTCCTGTAGCAACTGGTGTCGTCTAGTTGTCTCATGACTCAGCCTCATATCTTGAGATGTCCCAGAGAACAACTGAACCTCCCTTATCCATTTCCAAATATATTGATTTCTTTCTGAAGCCTTTTATTCGAGACATTCATGCACATATACAGGACACCACAGCATTTATCAATAGACTGTCAACAATTGATTATGACGTCTCAAAGGATATGATGGTAACAATGGACGTGGTGTCCTTATATGCCCAAATCCCTTAGGAAGAGGCCCCGGAGGCACTCACATATTTCTTGGAGACAAAAGAAGACCAGCCAGAATCTCGACAAGTTTCATCATTGAGTTAGCTAAATTTGCTTTACAGAAGAATTCTTTTTCTTTCGGTTCTGGCTTTTTTTTACCAAACAAAGGGAGTCACTATGGCTGTCCTTTTGCCACTGAGTTAGCAGTGTTATTTATGGGTTTGTATGAAGATAAATTTGTTTATAACAACAACCCTTTCATTGAGTGCATCACAAATTGGATGCGATATATTGACGATGTTTTTTTGATTTGGTCAGGTTCCCAGGACCAGCTGAACGACTTTTGTGATTGGCTAAATGTAAGAATGGAAGATATTAAATTTAGCTGTAATTCTTCCAAAAATCAGATCACTTTCTTGGATGTACAAGTCTACCAGTCAGAAGGGGGACTGGCGACAATGTTGTTCAGAAAGCCGACGGACAGAAATAAGGCACTCCATTACAGGAGCAACAATCCTAAAAGTTTGAAACAAAACCTGCCCTTTGGGCAATTTCTTAGGATTCAGAGCAATTGCTCCTTTAAAAATTAGTATTTGCAGCACGGCACAAGACTTGTCTGCAATTAACGGCAACAGACTGGTGTAACGGAAGTGTTTACATTACCAACACCTCTACGTTCCTACGTCATCAGTACAACATTCCTGGAATAATGGGAATAGAAAGTTGACATAAAGTTACCAAGAAGGCTTGCAAAGCAGTGATCTCCACCGGCACAGATGTTGCGACCTGACAGTGACATTACATACTGGCACAGGGGGCAATGCATCCATATGAACACACTCACTGGACAATTGCCAGAACATGTGGGACCTACAGTGGTCCACACCTTCACAACATGTCAATAGGTAAACCTAACTGTACTGGCCAACACCATCAATGTAATGAGCCAAACACATCCTGCTGCACACAGTGAGTTTGCAAATCCACACAGAGCCTGTGGTTGTGATGTCACACACAATGTAAACCGCTCACATCCGCAATGTCTCTGGACCATGGCTTGCACACATTGATGCATTCCCCAGAGTCATCAGTCAACAACAGATGACTGAGAAGAAGGGTGAGTGTCCAGTAATGGGAGTGTTGCAACAGGCATCTTGATCCATGTTAATGACACATGTATGTATGCTTCAACAACAAGCACAGTAACAGCTCCCACACATTCCCATAGCATACCAACCCAAAAAACAATGTTTAGATATCTTACCAAAACTGACATTTCCACAGGTTTGTGCATGGAACGGTGATTCAACACACGTTGCAATCATCATGATCAATAGCAGGAGTACCAAGATGACACGAACAGACAACAGGCAGAGCGACCTGGGAAAGACAGGCACACAAGGGGACACATTAATAATAATTGCATACAGACATGGTCATGTGAAAAAACATCCCAATGTAGTACATATGTAAATTACAAAATCACTCATTGCATATATGCGTGTGTCATTTCGTCATCACTTGTGTGACACATCACAACAAAAATCAAAGTGTTTTCACATACAGTCAGCTGGACACACAGTATGCAACACATGCCACTCCATGCCACAAGCTTGCACATGACTACCCAGTGACTCACCATTAAGATAATAAGTTGCGTATGAGCTGACTCCGGATATCATCCTCCTCCTCCTCATCACTTGCATCGTGCCCAAGCCCTTCATCCTCAATGGGTGGATTTTCCAGATCATCTGTATCCAGGATGAGTGGCACAGCCTTCCCAACTGCCATGTTGTGCAGCATGCAGCACACAATGAAGATGTTACACACCTTGACCGGGGCGTATGAGAGGGATCCGCCGGTCTTATCAAGGCACCGGAATCTGCTCTTCAGGAGTCCAAACGTTCGCTCAATCACACGCCTGGTCTGCCCGTGTGCATTGTTGTACTGATGGTCTGCAGCTGTCCTTGGGTTATGGAGCGGTGTCATGAGCCACGGCATGTTGGGATATCCTGCATGTCCTAAAAATATACAGCGTGGTGAAATGTAGGGTAAAGCAATTTTGTCCGAGCAATTTAAAATGTTAAACATACAGGACAAACAGAGTATACCCACCAACAAGACATGCCCGATGGTTGCGCAGCTGCAGCATCATCTGTGGTACCCTGCTACGCCTCATGGTGAATGCATCATGGCACGATCCTGGAAAACATGCACAAACATGGGAAATCAGCATGTTAGCAAGACACACCACAAGGGCATTTATTTAGTGGTAATGCTTCCTATTGCGGTAGGCCTGCTCCTGAGCCTGTGGTGGCACCAAAGCCGCATGTGGACCGTCAATGGACCCAATGACATGTGGCATCCCTCCCAGGGCATAGAATTCACCCTTGACATCTCTCAACTCTTCAGGGTTTGGAAATGTGCTGAATTCATCAATGTGCTCTAACATGGCAGCTAAGACATCACGCAGGACACGGCTGAACATGGTCTGGGACATACACCCCACATCTGCAATGGTAAATTAAAACGTACCTGTGGCAAAAAAATGTAGGGCTGCCATCACCTTTAGCTTTGGTGTTAGCGCAGTTGGATACCTGTGTCGCGGTTGGAGATGTGGTTCCAGCCTGTCCGTCAAGTCCTGGATCAAATCTTGTGTGAATCTGTATCGTCGGATGCAATCACGTTCCCTCATGCTCTCCAAGTCAGGAAAAGGCCTTGGTAGAGGCGGTGCCCTGCAGGACATATTTGGGAAGAATGCAGAACAACTGTCATCCAAATACTATTCCAATGTACATAGCACTTGCAACCTTGCTACTACACATCAAGGTACTATGGTGTCTGGTGTAAGCAATACATCCTGGACACATGTGGCAGCTTCATGGCACTTTAAAAATGACCAACATACATCTGTAGTAATAGTAAATTACTTTACATGCACACAAAAAAAGTTCAGGGCTGCTCTGAGTGAGCAGAGCAAGATATCACTGGAGTGACACACATCACCAGACATGCATTAGCAGGTTGTCATCCCATACAGACAGCTGACTGCAAGGCACAGACCCAGGTCACATGGAATATCGATTGGACATATCATACAACTTGCTAATGAGGTGTGTATGTGACAATGCAAGACCACAGCAATTGTCAAGATGCAGACATGTATGCATGTGGATCATTGATGTATGATGCCATCAGTCACCAAAAACTTTGAAAAAGCATATGTGCCATGGTGTGCGTACATGCAAAACCATTTCAGTCACAACACAGACCCATTAGAGATGCACCCGCAGCAGATGCATTATACGGACCCCAAACTGAAAAATCTGCATTAAGAATTACACACACAGTACATTGTTACATAGGAACCTGATTAGAGTCAAAATGACAACTGAGAAAATGCCACGGTCCCTGCCATCATGTGACAGGTTCCGTAAGTGATGACTGTGCAATCCCAGTGCTTCTGTGCATGACAACATGTGCATGATGATACACAAGGGGCAAGTGGAAAGGTGATGTGTACCACATAGTGCCCCATCACACATCACATGTGTCACCAGGTCATCTCACATCAATTGTGCACCATGAAATGATATGCTGTGCTATATCAGTGCCTGCCACACCTAGGGCCTAGCTCATGTCAGTATGCAATGACAAGAACTTGATAGACATCCTTGTGTTAACCGTACTGCTACATCCCTGCCATGTGTGCGCCTCCTATCAATAGCCATACATGACCGTGTGAAACGTACCATCCCCCTTGCTTTGACTCCAGCATGTGAAACGCACTGTGTAAAACGCACCGTACACCTGCATTCACATGGGCGTGTGAAACGCACTGTGTATAAGGCTTCATACCCCGAGAGTGCGTGCGTGTGTGGGACGTTTCACCATTGTAATGGTGCCATACGTGAGCGAGGCGTACCCCGAGAGTGCGTGCGTGTGTGCGGGACGTTTCACCATTGTAATGGTGCCATACGCGAGCGAGACGTACCTCGAGAGTGCGTGCGTGTGTGCGTGACATTTCACCATTGTCATGTTGCCATACGCGAGCAAGGCGTACCCCGAGAGTGCGTGCATGTGTGCGGGACGTTTCACCATTGTAATGGTGCCATACGCGAGCGAGGCGTACCCCGAGAGTGTGTGCGTGTGTGCGGGACGTTTCACCATTGTAATGGTGCCATACGCGAGCGGACCGTACCACACCATTGCGTGTGTGTGTGCGCATAGTTTCACTATTGAATATGTGGCATTTGCGACGTAAAACGCACCGTACTTGTGTGGGGATCCCAGAAAATACATAGGGAACACCTAGGGGATGAGTAGAATGCCCAGAATGCAGGCTAGTTGTCAAGGAAACTGAGATGTGAGTGTGTGCTACAGGTGTCCTTCAAAATTCAGTTGGGCAAAACTATACAATGTTGCAAAAATTTTTGTTGAGGGATGTATGACGTTACAACGCATGCTTTTACCACGCATGCTGTTACAACGCAGTTTTTACAACGCAAACCTTTACAACGCATAGCTTTGGGGTGCTGGATAGTGAATAGTTTAATTTACTATTCCAACTCCGGTTCCCGTGGACACTAGGGAAGGTGTTGGATAGTAAATTAAATCTATTCCTAATCCTAGAGCGCCCCCCAGCGCAATGCGTTGTATTGGTTTTCGTTGTAAAACCTGCGTTGTAAAAGCACTGCGTTGTAAAAGTTTCGTTGTAAAGGATGTTTCCCGTTGTTGAGCTAAAGCTCAATTTTTAAACCATGCAAATGTGTGTCAGGGCCTTATGTGGAATGGGATTGGATGAAACATAGGATGCTAAGTAATCTGGCCTATCACACTGTACTCATGATACTGAAAGCCCCTCAGCAGCACTGATTTAAGGCTGCATGTGTCTGGGAGAGGGCACTTGCCTGCCCAACATGGAAGTGGACCACACTGCTGCTGTCTGTGCATTCCCTGGACTCTGATTTTGCTGACCATGGAGAGGGTACCTGCATTCAGTGAGGAGGAGAACCAGGCCCTGCTGGATGCCCTCCTACCAAACTACAGCAAGCTGTATGGGAGACCAGGGGAGCAGGTGAGTGATGACTGCACTAGCTTGGACTGTGCACCTGTTGTGTGTGTGTCACTACAGGTGTCACTACATGACATTTGTGTCACTACAGCCATTGTGTATTTGTGGAACAGATATGCAATGTGGTTTGGCACTGAGTGCCGGGTGTGTACATTGTTTTATCTCCCATGCAGTGAATGATGTAGTTAAATAGTGTTCACTGCTTACTAAGCGTGGGCGTAAAATCCGTTTCGCAGGCGAATTTGCGAATTTTTGACGATTTTGCGATCCGCGAATCGCGCGAATTTGCCCAATAATCCGCAAATTCGCAAGCTACGAATTATTTTGCTTGGTCGCGCTTGAAAAATACAATATCGCGCGTGCGGCGTTGACTCTGAGCCTGCCAAGTTGTTTTTCTCCCGGTTTTGCGTGTGCTGCGCCATTTACGATCTTGCTGCGTGATCGCGCGAGAGTTTTTTCGAACGCAATTACGTCATCACGGCTTGTCATCTTGCACGGCGAGAGTTTGACAACGCGAGTACGTCATAAAGGCCCGCGACGGCACGCAGCTGACTTCCGGCGGGAGGTTTGAACAGCTCGCATTCCCAAAATTGCAAAAATTGCAATTCTGCACAAGAAATCCACCGCAGGAAGCATAAACCTTGTGAAAATGATGATTTTGATCAGAATAACTCCTCAGATTGACATTTGGCTGCACTTTTTGGTGCAGGAGTCATTTTTATGGGATGGAGAGGGAGGCCAGAGTCTCCAACTTCTTGTTCCTGTCCAGCAGGCTCCTCCCAGTGCTTTGTCCATGTCCTGGTCACTTTTCATTTGGCTGTCGAGCTGGAAGGATTACTTTTTGTGACTGCTGGTGGATATTTGTTTTGAGGACTTTTTGGACTTTGGAGTTTGGATCACTTTTGGACTTGAGATTTTACAAGTAAGTTGGTGTTGTTTGTTTGGGGCATTGCAGTTGAGGCAACTCCAGTTCTAAAACTTTTTTCACAACTTTAACAAAATATATATTGTGGTGGGTAGCTAGTCACAGTATCCAGTAGGCCCAGGGTTAGTCATGGGTGCATGATACAACTGTTTCTGTGATTTTTTTGTAAACTTAATTCTCATTTACGTCATGGAATTATAGCTCACTGTCATATGTTGGTTTTTTTTATTTTATTTTGGGGTGCCTATAAAGCCTCACTAGCCAGTAGGCCCAGGGGCAGTGAGTGGTGCATGGACCAAGTTTTTCTGTGGGGTGTCTTGAATGTAAACATCCTTGAGGGCATGGATGGCTTTGGACTGTGGTGATTTTTATGTGTTTTTCGATTTTGGGGGGTGTTGTTGGGGCCTGGCCATGTGGGTGGGGGCTATTTTGAGGGCTGGTTCTGGCAGGGCCTGGCCATGTGGTGGGGGTCAAGGGGCCATTTTGAAGGCAGGCAGTGTGCTCAGGCCTGCACCCAGTTTGCCTTGCTTTCATCCATTATGCCCAGGGGTACTCAGTGGTGCATGGACCAAGTCTTTCTGTGGGGTGTCTTGAATGTAAACATCATTGAGGGCATGGATGGCATTGGATTGTGGTGATTTTTATGTGTTTTTTAAATTTTTGGGGTGTTGTTGGGGCCTGGCCATGGGGTGGGGGCCATTTTGAGGACTGGACCTGGCAGGGCCTGGCCATGTGGTGGGGGTCAAGGGGCCATTTTGAAGGCAGGCAGTGTGCTCAGGCCTGCACGCAGTTTGCCTTGCTTTCATCCATTATGCCCAGGGGTACTCAGTGGTGCATGAACCAAGTCTTTCTGTGGGGTGTCTTGAATGTAAACATCATTGAGGGCATGGATGGCATTGGATTGTGGTGATTTTGTATGTGTTTTTCGATTTTCTGGGGTGTTGTTGGGGCCTGGCCATGTGGGTGGGGGCCATTTTGAGGGCTGGTCCTGGCAGGGCCTGGCCATGTGGTGGGGGTCAAGGGGCCATTTTGAAGGCAGGCAGTGTGCTCAGGCCTGCACCCAATTTGCCTTGCTTTCATCCATTATGCCCAGGGGTACTCAGTGGTGCATGGACCAAGTCTTTCTGTGGGGTGTCTTGAATGTAAACATCATTGAGGGCATGGATGGCATTCAATTGTGGTGATTTTTGTGTGTTTTTCTACTTTTTGGGGTGTTTAACTGATGTTCCTCTGTCTTCCATTGCTTTTAGGTGCACAAGAGAACCACCAGTGCCAGGAAGAAGTCCTGCAGCGGTGTGTGCAGAACATCGTCACGTGTGGCCACAGACAAGACAACTCTGCAACTCGTGCAACTGCGGCCTGCTGTTCTGAGTTGAAATCTGAAGAAGATGGCCCCAAAGAAAGGTGGCCGTAGCGCCTCAGCGAAAAAAGTTGCTAGTGCCACTGCCAGTAAGAAGGAGCAGAAGAAGCAAGTGGCACCACCTACCAAGGAGACTGGTGTGCCCACCGACACCTTTTTGGGGAAAAAAAACTACGCCTGCAGCAGCAGCGGTGTCCGCCAGGGACCAAGCTGGAAGCAGCACCTCCGCTTCATTGGGCTCAGTGCCACCACGCAAAGTTAGGCCCAAGCCCATGAGTGCCGCAAAGGCAGCCACTTTGGTTGTTCAATCACCATCAACCAGTGATGTTGGCTCATCACAAGAAAGTACCATCCAATCAACGCCGGGTGTAACTCAGCTGGCGAGTGTTCAACAACCACAGCCGCAACGACAACCACAAGTGCAACTAGAACAAGCGCAAGTTCATGGGCAAAGAGAGGCGCAAGTACATGGGCAAGGAGAGGTGCAAGTACATGTTCAAGGAGAGGCGCAAGTACATGGGCAAGGAGAGGCGCAAGTACATGGGCAAGGAGAGGTGCATGGGCAAGGAGAGGCGCAAGTACATGCACAAGGAGAGGCGCAAGTAGAGGTGCATGGAGAGGTGCAACTAGAGGTTCATGGAGCGGCACAACTGCCTACAACGCTTGTTCCTCCAGAAGTAGGGGCACATCAGGAAATTGATATTCAAGGGGAAGAATCATCCGAGGAATCCATTCCTCCTGAGGATGATCCATTGTCTTCCAGATCCCCAGCAAGAAAAAGGTTAAGGAGGGGTGCTACTTCTACTACTACAAGTTCTTCTTCAAGCCCCCTTCATTCTGATGACCTTGATTGTGATTGGAACCCAGCAATGCAGTCTGACAGTGAGGCACGCCATGAGCCGACAAAGGTAGCTAAGCCTAAAAGGAAGGTTCCCGCAAGGCTTCGACTTATGGTTGGTGACGATGAACAAGAAGTGGTGCCTTCTGCTGCTGATGAACAGTCTGACGATGACCCAGTCATCACAGACGTCACTCCAGCCACAGCGGGCATGCAGCAGACAAACATTTTAACCCTAGCCCGAATGGCTGCTGAGCGGGATGTGGGCGGAGTGGCACTGGTACCACCACCAACGCAGTTAACTACAACACCAACATGACCTACAGCTTCCATATTTTCTCGTCAGAAGGGCCGGCAGGGACCTCCATCCAGCTCGACCTCCATTACCTCAAGTAGTGGTGCTGTAAGTGAACAACAGAAACGAATTCAGCCACGCCAATCCTCCACTTCATCTGGCATTGAAAGTCAAAGTAGCACCTCCACCACCAGCAGACATCTCCAGTCCCCAGTTTGGGACTTCTTTACTGTTCGCAAAAAGGCGGAAAACATGGTCGTTTGTTCGATTTGTAAAGTATCAGTTAGTCGGGGTAAGCTTGGTTCCACCTATGGTACCGGAGGTCAGAGAGGTCATCTCCAAAAACACCACCCTATCCAGTGGTTTGTGCACCTAAGTAAGATCCAGGAAGTCCCAAGTAGAACTGATCCAAATGTATCCATTGACATTGCATCTGATGCTGATGAGGGGCCGATTGTGCAGGAGGAAAGTCAAGAACCGACCGACATTTTTTTCTGGTACACCCAGTACCCCTGGCAGCAGCACTGCAGTGGAAGCGCCCACGCCCTCTACCCCTGCAACATGTATGAGGCACACTAAGAGTCAGGGACAGACACCAATGCAAAAAAGTAAATCAATGAGCCTAACTGGTTCGAAGTCTGCATCATCATCATCATCACGTAAAATGGTCCAGCCCACCATTAGCAGCGTGTTTTGGTTGGATGCGCCATTTGAACGCAACCACCCAACGGTACGTCTGTATGACGCAAAGCTGGCTAAAATGCTAGCGCTGGACCTTCTCCCTTTCTCTTTCGTGGAAGGGGTGGGTTTTCGTGAATTTGTGGCAACAATCTGCCCTAAATGGAAGATTCCTAGCCGGTCCTATTTTGCCAGGGTTGCTGTTCCAGCACTACATCAAGATGTGCTGAAGGTGATTGGCGCAGCTATTCTGAAGAGTGCTGTTCACACTATCCACATGACAACAGACATGTGGAGCCATTGCCAAGCCCTGTATTACATGTGCATCACTGCACACTGGATCTCTTTTGCAGGGGTCGAACAACAGTTACAAGCAGTTGTTGACACGGAGGAAGTTTTTCAAGCTACTCGCAAACATGCAACAGTAGGCATGTTTGCCATAGAGAAATCTCACACTGCACCTTACCTTTTGGAGGAGTTTGATAGGAAGGTCTTTGAATGGCTGCATCCAGGAAATCGCATAGTTGGTTATGTTTCCACGGATAATGGCAGTAATATAGTTAAGGCCGTGCAGCAAGGTGGCTATTTCAGAGTGCCGTGTGGTGCAAGATTTCTTGAAAAATTAAAACACAGTCAGCAAGTTACTGACCACCTGCCGAAGAATCTGCACACATTTCAGCCATTCTTTTAAGGCCCGGAAGGAGCTGAGGACCATTCAACATGAACGTAGACTGCCAGTCAAAGGACTCATCCAGGAGGTGTCAACACGTTGGAACTCAACCTTTTACATGCTTTAGCGTCTGTCTGAGCAGTGGGAGGTAATAAATGAGTATGTCTATAAACTGGGTTCTACTCACAATGAGATGAGGCTAGAGTTGGAGGAATGGAAGTTAATTGCAAGCCTGACAGACATGCTTCGTCCTTTTGAGCTCTTCACGCGTGAAGTCTGCAGGGAGGACTGTTCTTTGAGCAAAGCTATCTCATTGTTGCGCATGCTAGAGCACCAACTGAAGGACGTGTCTTCAATGTTCAGAGATGATGGTGAAAAGCGAGAAGCATATGATTTGGCGGAGAAGTTATTAAGGCGCCTACTTCGCAATGAAAGGCTTACAAACATACATACAGAACAAATTTACATTTGTGCGACTATTCTGGATCCACGGTACAAAAAGGCAGTGGCTAGCAAAGCATTCATTCCTTTTGATGAAGCAGATGTTTCAAAGTACAAACATTGGCTAGCTGTGTCAGCCACTCGGTTCGAAAAAGAGCGGCAGAACCTTCAAGGAGGCAGCACAAGTACAACTGAATCAGCAGGCCATCCGGCGTCAAGTTCGACTTCTCAATCCGCGGCCAAAGGGAGTCACTTTCCCTCACAGCCGTTAACGACACCAGCAACCGTATCATCATCCTCACCTGCACCAGGCCGCCCAAAAATATTGTCGGAAGGGGATTGGCTAACTCAGCAAGGGTTTGCTCGGTCCACTTTTGCATAGGTCGCAGATGTTACGCAAAGTGGATCAACCATGGAGAACCTTGAGTCGGTGGTGCAGGCCTATCTGGGTGACCCAACAGAGGTCTGTCATAATGAGAACCCATTGGCATATTGGTATATGAAAAGGTCTGGATGGCGACTGATCGCCAACCTGGCTCTAAATTATTTGTCTTGCCCATCTGCAAGCGTGTCTTCTGAACGTGTTTTCAGTGCTGCTGGTGCCATTGTAACTTCAAAAAGGACCCGCCTTTTGCCCAAAAATGTGGAGAGGTTAACAATAATCAAGATGAATCAGCACTTCATACCACCCGATTACAAAATACGTGAATGCATGCAGGAAGAAGAGGACACCGATTTAGGTGACGCCAACGGAAGTTCTTCTCACTCACCAGACCTACTCCCGTCTCAATTCATAGACTTTGAGGACGAGCTCTACTTCCCTGACACCGAGGCCTGAAAATGACTTCCTTTTTTCCGTACTTATTCACTTTTATTCCTGTGTGTCTTTCTTTGTTTTGCAACGTTTACCACAACAAAACTCTAATCACCTAATCACAACAAGTCCATCATCAGCACTGTCTTCATCTTATTTCCCTTATTGATTTGAAGGTGCTGCAGTCTGCATTCCTGATGTTCACAAGTTCACAACTCAATCATGCTCCTCTATCCTCCTCCTCCAGACTCCCCCTATCCATTTCCCTCAAGGCAGATGGATGGATTATGGAGAAAAAATAAACTTTGTCTTCGTAGACGAGTCCCCTCAAGTGGGACTGAAATAACTGACTGACTACATGCTTGCTGATTGTTGACAGACTTACTCCTGAAATTTACAGGAGAGGCTGCCCTGTGGGCCCTCACTTTCCGAAGAATATGCGGACAAAAAGTAGAACAGGTAAGGAATAATGAGATGATGGCATGCAGTGGACAGCAATGGCTGTCTGTCTCTGTTGAAACCAATTGCTGTTTGTTTTTTGTGAACAGCGCAATTTGCCATGTTTTGAATATACCAGTATTGCAGGTTTTTGGGGGTTTCTTTGGGGGTGTTCTAGATTTGCCGTGCTGGGTCGAGGGGTCTGGGAGCACTGCTGGCACAGTCTAATTTTGATTGCATTTCTCAGGAAATCCATGGTGGAAAAGGGGAGTTATGGCCTAGCTGCAGAGCGCGCTTGGAGTGATTTTGTAATGAGGCCTAAATATTTCTAAGTGTGAGTTTTTCCGGTTTTTCTTTTTGCCTGTTTGGGGGTCTTCTAGTTTTTTTCGCCTGGGTTGATGGGTCTGTTGGCATTGCTGGGAAGGTCTAATACCGTATAAAAGTGGTTTGGACAAAATCCATGGTGAAAAGGTTTTCTGTTTTTGCTCACTTGCCTGTTTTTGGGGTGCTGTTTGGGGGGTTCCTGGTGTTTGGAGGTGGGTTGGGGGGTCTTGGAGCAACGCTGGGTATGGGTAGTTTTGATTGCAAGTGGTTTGAAGAAAATCCATGGTGGCAAAGGGGAGTTAGGGCCTAGCTGCAGAGCGCGCACGGAGTGATCTGGGAAGTATGCAGAAATTTGTCAAAGTGCCCATTTTTCCATTTTTGCTTTTTGGCTGTTTGGGGGTGTTAAACTTGTTTCCGCCTGGGTTGACGGGTCTAGGGGCATTGCTAGGAAGGTCTTATACCGGATAAAAGTGTTTTGGATAAAATCCATGGTGGAAAAGTTTTTAACTTTTCAGAGTTTTCGCTCACTTTTGTGTTTTCGGGGGCCTGCTAGGGGGGGTTCCTGGTATTTGTGGGTGGGTTTTGGGGTCTTGGAGCAACGCTGGGTATGGGTAGTTTTGATTGCAAGTGGTTTGAAGAAAATCCATGGTGGCAAAGGGGAGTTAGGGCCTAGCTGCAGAGCGCGCACGAGTGATTTGGGATTGAGGGCTAAATAATTCTGTCTCACCTTTTGCGGTTTTGCTTTTTGGCTGTTTGGGGGGTGTTAAACTTGTTTCCGTCTGGGTTGACGGGTCTGGGGGCTTTGCTAGGAAGGTCTAATACCGGATAAAAGTGGTTTGGACTAAATCCATGGTGAAAAAGTTTTTCAGTTTTTGCTCACTTGCCTGTTTTTGGGGTGCTGTTTGGGGGGTTCCTGGTGTTTGGGAGTGGGTTTTGAGGTCTGGGAGCACTGCTGGCACAGTCTAATTTTGATTGCATTTGTTTTTCAGGAAATCCATGGTGGAAAAGGGGAGTTAGGGCCTAGCTGCAGAGCGTATTTGGACTGAATTCCAGGTATGCACATTTTTGCTTTTTCCTGTTTGGGGGTGTTCTGCTTTTTGGAGGGTGGCTGCAGGGGTATGGGGGCATAGCTCGGAAGGTCTAATGTCGGATAAAAGTGTTTTGGATAAAATCCATGTTGAAAAAGTTTTTGCGTTTTTTCTCACTTGCCTGTCTTTGGGGTGCTGGTTGGGGGGCTTCTAGGTTTCTGTGGGTGGGTTTTGGGGTCTGGGAGCACTGCTGGCACAGTCTAATGTTGATTGCATTTGTTTTTCAGGAAATCCATGGTGGAAAAGGAAATTTAGGGCCTAGCTGCAGAGCGCATTTGGACTGAATTCCAGGTAGGCCCGAAATTTGCTAAGTCTCACTTTTTGTGGTTTTGCTTTTTGGCTGTTTGGGGCGGTTAAACTTGTTTCCGCCTGGGTTGACGGGTCTGGGGGCATTGCTGTGAAGGTCTAATACCGGATAAAAGAGTTTTGGATAAAACCCATGCTGAAAAAGTTTTTAACTTTTCAGAGTTTTCGCTCACTTTCGTGTTTTGGGGGCCTGCTTGGGGGGGTTCCTGATGTTTGTGGGTGGGTTTTGGGGTCTTGAAGCAACGCTGGGTATGGATACTTTTGATTGCAAGTGGTTTGAAGAAAATCCATGGTGGCAAAGGGGAGTTAGGGCCTAGCTGCAGAGCGCGCATGGAGTGATTTTGGAAATGTGCCTAAAAATTTCTAAGTCCCCATTTTTGTATTTTTGCTTTTTGGCTGTTTGGGGGTCTTCTACTTATTTTTGCCTGGGTTGACGGGTATGGGGGCATTGCTGGGAAGGTCTAATACCGGATAAAAGTGTTTTGGATAAAATCCATGGTGGAAAAGTTTTTCACTTTTCAGAGTTTTCGCTCACTTTTGTGTTTTCGGGGGCCTGCTAGGGGGGGTTCCTGGTGTTTGGGGGGAGGGGGTTGGGGGGTCTTTTGACAACCCTGGGTATGGATACTTTTGATTGCAAGAGGTTTGAAGAAAATCCATGGTGGCAAAGGGGAGTTGGGGCCTAGCTGCAAAGCGCGCATGGTGTGATCTGGGAACTATGCAGAAATTTGTCAAATTGCTCATTTTTCCATTTTTGCTTTTTGGCTGTTTGGGGGGGGTTAAACTTGTTTCCGCCTGGGTTGACGGGTCGGGGGGGGGGCATTGCTGTGAAAGTCTAATACCGGATAAAAGTGGTTTGGAGAAAATCGGAGGAGAAAAAGTTTTCCCATTTTCAGGCATTTCTCATACTTTAGCTTTTTCGGGGGCCTGCTTGGGGGGGTTCCTGGTGTTTGTGGGTGGGTTTTGGGGTCTTGGAGCAACGCTGGGTATGGATACTTTTGATTGCAAGAGGTTTGAAGAAAATCCAGGGTGGCAAAGGGGAGTTAGGGCCTAGTTGAAGAAAGCGTTTGACACTATTTTTAACTTAGGGCTTGTTAGGTTTAGCAGTATTGCATGTGTTTGGGGGTGTTCGGGATTTTGGAAACTGGGTTCTGGGGTCTACTCTTGGAGCACTTGTCGAGAAATGTCTAATTTTGGTTGCAAGTGGTTTGAATAAAATCCATGGTGGGAAAGGGGGGATTTGGGCCTACTTTACTCTCAAAGTACGTTTTGTCACCAGGCCTCAGACAGGTAGCAGTATCGCACGTTTTTTGTGGTTTTATTGGGGGTATTCTACTTTTTAGCGTCTGTGTTTAAGGGTCTGGGAGCACTGCTGTGATGGTCTAATTTTGTTCTAAAATCGTAGTTTACACTACACCTAGCTTGAGGGGAAAGATCCGCAAAATTCGCCCATACTTATTTATCCTTCAAAAGGAGACTCAGAGTACGCCCTTTCGAAACTATTGTACTGTCGTTTCTGAAACTGAAAGTGTGACTTTTTGCACTACACAGCGTACGTACCTTATATTTTTTTCTCAGTGGTGTTACACTTCCTGTTTTTCCATCAACATTTACAGGGCGGCTTTCACCCTGTGCAATGGAAAAAAGGATGAAGTCAGGCTTCACATTAGCGACCCGCAATTCAGCATCCGCCAGGCAGGCAGTGGACAGGGTGTCTTCTTGTCACCAACATTGATCGACGGAGCGTCAGATGGAACGGAGGAGTACCGCAAATAACAGGAATGGCTTGATGGATGCAACTTCCCAAATTCAACAGGACAAGTACAACAACATACAGTAACATTATCCATTCATTTCTACTTATCTTTCAAGTAATGTTATTGCTGTGAACTTCTATGAGTGTGACTCTGCATTTCTTTGCTCTCTGCTTCTAAATTCATCCCTCCAGCCATTGTATAGTTTTACTTTGCTATTTTTCAAACTAATTTCATTTGTTGTTTGTCCATGCTGTGTTTTTTTTCCCTCTCTCAACAAAACTTTCCCAAAAAAAAACATTCCCATCCAATTTCCAAACCCTAACCCTCTTCCCCCGGGCTGTGTGGTTTTCATTGATGTGTGAGTAAATGACAGCAATAATTCCACACACTTGTTGGGGAGGATAAGGTCATAGCAACTGAAAATGAATTACATTTCAAGGCTGGTGAAGGAATCGAAGGATATATTCTTACTCAGCTTGACACAGACCCATGACTATTGGCAAATCAAAGCAGATTTTCATGGGCGCCATGAAATGGATTGATCATGAAGAACATCCTCCTCCTACACGTGGCAAATGATTACGCTGCTGTGTCCTTCACCTTCAGTACTATTTCTTGTAGTAGTAGGCAATGTCAAATTCCACGCAAGTAGTAGTTATACTTTCAATACTTTAGCATTTGTAAGGCTACATTTTGCCACTGTTCTAGTGTACTGTCATGTGCTATAGTATCTATCGTACCGTTCTAATTCTCCGCTCAGGCCAATCAAGGTTTCAATTTCTTTTTTTTCATATGCTGCAACTGCCACACTGTGTACCACCACTAGAACCACCGCAATGATGCCATTTCAACCGCCCAGGATTGCCAACCTTAATCGCCATTTGCCATGCAGCCAGCCCTGTGCCTAGCCCTATTTTCAAACACGAATTACAGGTAAGATAAGCGTTCGGTGGGAGGAAGAATAATGGAGTAGTATGAGAGACGAGAGACTGGCGGTAGTACTAGTAAAGTCCTAGGACAATTGAATTCACTAACTCTGTGAGAGGCACTTACTTTTGTAAACATTTGGGCAATTACTTACACAATTTGAATTAAGAAGCCACTTAAGTTTCAGGAAAACAAACTTACAGTTACCCCCCCCCTCCAGCCTCAACTGCAGTAAAAACATGTATGCTATGTTTAGGTTGAAAGTAATAATTATTTATATCCCTAATAAAAATAAACTATCCCGCAAGACCCGACCCACCCCCCTACCTAACCCCAAAGAATGTCCGTGAAATAAAAAGTCCCCAAAGTGCAAAAAACCCAACTCCCAATTCCCACCCCCGAAAAGTCTTTAAAAAAGGGGCAAGGGACAGTCTCTCCTTTTCTAATGCCGCCGGCTGCGTACTTTTTGGGCCAGGTGGTCATGCTCCTTGCGGAGGTTCTTGAGCAGGATTCTCAGTTTCGTCTGCTCCTGCTCAAGGTAGAACACCCTGAGGGTTAGGCGGTGCACGCGTGCCTTGCACCTGCTGTGGGGGGCAGCTGATTTTTTGGCTGCTTGGCGGTGGTGGGTGGCTGCGGTACCACGGCTCCGTACCGCTGGAGGCCTGCGCTGACTGGCTGACCCAGGGAGCGTGGAGGAGGATGCAGCTGTCCCTGTGGATGTTGTGGTGGTCTGCGACTGCGTGTCCTCCTCCTCCTGGGCCACCAGCCGCCGATATTCGGCGAGAGTTGCCTCCAGTTTCCGTTGCCGGGCCCGTTTCGCCAGCTCCTTCCGCGACAGTTTGGAAGGAGCATCTATATGAAGAAAGAAAAACATAGTCTGTAACCAATGCTCTTTAAGATTAACACAAAATAATTCAGCAGAAAGTTGTGTCACAGTAGAACTAGCAACTTACAAGCACAGTACATAACATTTGTGGCCTGTATTTATCTAACCTCCCACTTCTTCAGCCTTGCTCTAACATTACTGGGAGTTTCAGGAATCAATTCTACGAGCACTATGGACTCACTACATTAGAATCGACTACGACAGTACACCAGTCTTATTCTTCTTCTTCTCTCTTGTTTAGCGAAATTGGTACGTAAACTTCTGGAAGCCGGCAGAATGCCAGCGCAGTCAACTTGCACCCGAGAAAAACAGACGCACGCCATGATGACACAGGCTTGCGTTACTGTACCAGTCCAGTACATGCAGGTGGTGAAGTTCTTACTTTTCTATTACGGGTGGCACTGACAATACTCGGTTACAAGGGCTACTGCTTAATTAATTTAACTTTCACCCTACAGTGCCAATGACTACTAGAAAAGGAAAATGAAGAAGATAAATAATATGATTATCTATCCCTTCACAGGATATGTATTTGATTACATATGGGAATGACTTTAGGTGCTTTGTTTTTTATTGAGTGAACACTGATAGGCCACAGATAAATGACAGAGTTGTACTAAAATTATTAACAGAGGTAGTGAGTGGCCCCCTTCATCACTGGATATATGCTGTGCTTGCAATACAAAGTACTGCTACTATTCATGGTAGTATTCGGAAAAATTACAACTTTTCCTTGCCTTTCCTACACTGGAACAGAAGTGCGGGTGCGGTGTTACATGCTCTTCAAAGTAACACTTAGTTCATCCAGTGACCGTCTACTCTCTCTACATATACACATAAGTCAGATAGTACCATGATCCAGGCATCCATCCATTCAAAGTAAATGTCAATCATTCTTCTTAATGTCTCAAGTGGACAAACCTTACTTTTTCTCACGGGAAAACAACATTTTCATTTTATTTTGGAAACCGCAAGCCATGCATCCGTGCTTGACTTGCATTCGAATTTCAACCAAAGGATATATTGCGCACACATACAGTTTCTGTTTCACCCACCCAGGCAGTCCTCTATCCTTTCTCTTTCCACCCATTTTTGCTTCATCCTTCAACCGGCCATGCATCATATTCCCAGCCACCTCGGGCAGCATTCAAAAACACGTATCATTCTTTGACCAGTCATCATTACTTTTAACTCGCTCGTCCTTCCACACTTACTAACACCCTTCTTTCCCTTTTCGTTCATCCCATCCATTAAATTCATCTCTGATCTGACTTGGATTCTCGAAAAAACTTTCACAGCTGATTTGAAGTCAATTTAGAGGAGGCTACTACCTGGTTAATAAAAACTTAGTTCTAAATTTGTAAGTCTTCTTAACAGTATAGTATACTTGTACTGTACAATATACACCCGTGCAGAGAGCACACTCTGCAGTCTGCTATCTCAATAAGTAAGGAATATAATAGCTTACCACTGTCCGCCACTACCGTGGCATCCCCCACAGCAGCTTCCGCTGGCTGTTGCACCGCTTCCGGCCCAGGAGTGCCCACCTCCGCACTGGCCCCGGCGGATGGTTCTGCCGATGTTCCGCCTAGAAAATACATTTCAGATTCTTAGATGCCATATACACCACTCCCTAGTATTTTGTCTAGGAATGAAAAAATGTCACTACGACCACACAAACAAATGTAATAATTTGTGACTGTCTAGTCAAAACTAAAAATTTCACTTTTTTTCAGGGAAGGGTGTTGCTTGTCTTGCTACTGTTTTTTGCACAACTGATGAATGCTTGCTTTTTAACATGCCAGTTTTTCTCATAACAGACAGAAGCTTTCCTTCTAAGAACAAGAGCAACATCAGATCATCATCACTAGGACGGAGTCAGCAACGATTCAGCACCACAAAGAAGATTTGAAGTTCCAACCAGGTGAGGGCTCGCCCACAATTAATGTGTGAAAACACTAAGCACTTTTCCATTTTCAATCCACCGTTTATGTTGTATGATGAACTTGATTTTAATAAATATTTTTACTTTTAATAAAGCTTTAAAACTTACATAGACTCTGTGGTTTTTAGTCATGAGTGAGTGAGCGAAAGGGTTTGCAATTTGCAAGCATGAGTCCGTGGCTCTGACAGATCTGGACTCTGACTCCGTAGTCTTATGTCCTGGGTTGGATGATCATCATTGGGGATCAATCATCGATGAATTAGGGAGCTAAACGACTCTGTCGCACTAGCTAGTCAGTAAGGAGATGGGGGTTCAAATTCTGTTATGACTAAGGTATGTGGAAAGTCTAACTGCGCCTATTATACTTGATAAACAATGCACTATTTAGTGTCCATAGTTCTGTTTGTGCAGAATTGTCCCTGCAACAATAGTAGTATGGATTGTCCTCCTATCTAATCAAAAAGTAAACTAGGATCTTATTCTTTCTTGGTGGTCATTGACAGTTTCTTGTTGGGAATTGTCAAAGCATAAACATTTAGAAGACTTCAAAAGACATTATGGACAACCCAGAGGACAGCACTCAGTGCATAGAGCTATTGATGAATAGAATGGGAGTTTCGTTTAACACCTTTTGCCAACTGTGCAAGCTTAGTTAGCTACACAGAGAGACTAATAATAATAATCTAGTAGTACCACAGGGAGTCATAGTAGAGGCAGGATAAGAATTTAGAAACAGTCTACAAGAAGATCAAAGACGATGTAGGAAAAATCGAATAGGGAACATTAGTAAAAAATAGGTACTCTAAAAGGTATGGAAGTATAATTATTAATATTAACATGAAAACTTACTGGGGCCAGCAGAGGAGCCCTCGCCGGACCGATCCTGGCCTTCATGGTCCTCGTCCGCCGGCGCAGCTACCTCATCCTCCTCTGTCCTCTTGCCCCTAGGGGGAGCTAATGTACAACATGAAAGAAAGACCCAAACATGGATGATTGTTGTCAACCAAATCAAACATTTCAAAAGAACAATAACAAATTATTTCGGGGAAATAGCAAATAGACAACAATTGCACTACATTTATTGACCTATCTGGTGTGGTCTACTAGGATATTAGTATTGCTGGATTGAAAATGCGGCGCACCATGGGTGGTGGAGGCGTGGCACACAATTACTGGCGCATCCCTGCTAATTTGCAGGGATGCGCCAGTAATTGTAAATCTGCCCCTTGGTGTCTAGCATTACGAAGTTCTGTAAAGTACACTCCTACATAATTACTCAGGCCAATGAAATGAACACAAAAAATCGAAAACAAATAAGCATAGTAGCACCGCCACTGAGCAGGAGAGCAATGCACCTGAAATGCAATCGCAGAACAATTTGGAAACATAATTTACCTACAATGTAATCGGCAGCATTATTGCTCTTCGGAAACAACAAAAAATTTGCGATATGATAACACAGAGCAGGAGAAAACAGAGTAGTGATTAAATTGCTACTACTACTCACCAAGCCCGGGGATCTCGACGACTAGCAGGTCGAGCAGGTCGCGTTCACGGTCCAGGAGGTCGGACCACCGGTGCGTTGCCTGGTTGTAGGTGCGCCGGACCCGAGAGTGTTGATACATGGCCCAGCACTCCTTCTCCCACCGCTTCCGACGCTCCCGGAGCACGGACCCACCAGTGATCCTGCCGTCTGCCGCGATGGTCTTGGGGAGGCGGCGCTGGACATAAAAAAACAGTGCGGCCACCTCCTCCGCGCTAAAGATCTCCCGGACTGTGACGTTCTCCCCCCGCAATCGCCCGCATGGGAGCCGGGTACGGGGTGCGGGACCCTTTTAAAAAGTAGCTTTAAAAGTAACGAAAAGTTGAAAAAAACACAAAATATAGATCTAGAAAAAAAGAGGGATAGATATAGAGTAGAAAAGATCAAAAAAGTCCAAAGAAACAAAGGATTGCACAGATGAAAGGAGGATTAGAAAGCATGCACAGAACCATAGCAATGAATGAAAAACAAGATGGCCGCGCCCATTGAGGACCGCGTGGGTAAGTTCGCGCGATATTTCCCTTGCGAGCACGCGAAAACGCCCGCGAATACGTAATCGTGCGCCGCATACGACGCGAGCATGCAACTAGCGGCCGGAAACGGAAACATGTCACGCAAACAAGATGGCCGTGCCCATACACGACCGCATGGGCAACCTCGGGGTTGGTGCGCTGCAAGCGGTCCGCGAATAAGCAAAAAAACGCGCAAACACGCAAAAAAAAGAAATCCGCAAATTCGCACGAATTTGAGGATTGCAAGTTCGATTTCGCACTATTTCGCGCCCCGTGAATCTCGCGAAATGGCAGGAAAACGAATTTTTAAAAACTGAAAGCACTTAGCAGGTGCAAAAGTTCAAGCTAATTTGTAACCATTCCCTGTAGTGCTTCCTGAGGGGCCCCTCCAGAGTTCAGTTGCCTACTTGCAACTATTCTATGACCCTGCTCTGACCCTCAAAGCAGGGTCAGAGAATAGTTACAAGTATGGCACAATGCTCCTATAAAAAAAATTGAACTGCAACAGAAAGCACTTACAGCTAAGGAAGCAGGTGCCAGACTTGAAGCTCAAATTCAGTGCCAAATTAATTCATCTCAGTTGAGGCTGGGCAGGTGTACTTTCACCCCATAATCTACAGTGGTGAACCAGAGGGTGCTGTGATGAACCAGAGGGTGGCAGTGCTGAACCAGAGGGTGGCAGTGCTGAACCAGAGGGTGGCAGGGATGAACCAGAGGGTGGCAGGGATGAACCAGAGAGTGTCAGTATGAGTGCTGAACCAGAGGGTGGCAGCAGGGGTGAACAAGAGGGTGCTGTGATGAACCAGAGGGTGGCAGTGGTGAGTGCTGAACCTGAGGGTGGCAGGGGTGAACCAGAGGGTGTCAGTGGTGAACCAGAGGGTGGCACTGGTGAGCCAGAGGGTGCTGTGATGAACCAGAGGGTGGCAGTGATGAACCAGAGGGGGGCAGTGATGATCCAGAGGGTGGCACTGGTGAACCAGAGGGTGCTGTGATGAACCAGAGGGTGTCAGGGATGAACCAGAGGGTGGCAGGGATGAACCAGAGGGTGGCAGTGGTGAACCAGAGGGTGGCACTGGTGAACCAGAGGGTGCTGTGATGAACCAGAGGGTGGCAGTGATGAACCGGAGGGGGACAGTGATGATCCAGAGGGTGGCACTGGTGAACCAGAGTGTGCTGTGATGAACCGGGGGGTGGCAGGGATGAACCAGAGGGTGGCAGGGATGAACCAGAGGGTGGCACGGGTGAACCAGAGGGTTCTGGGATGAACCAGAGTGTGGCAGTGATGAACCAGAGGGGGGCAGTGATGATCCAGAGGGTGGCACTGGTGAACCAGAGGGTGCTGTGATGAACCAGAGGGTAGCAGGGATGAACCAGAGGGTGGCAGGGATGAACCTGAGGGTGGCAGTGGTGAACCAGAGGGTGGCACTGGTGAACCAGAGGATGCTGTGATGAACCAGAGGGTGGCAGTGATGAACCAGAGGGGGCAGTGATGATCCAGAGGGTGGCACTGGTGAACCAGAGGGTGCTCTGATGAACCAGAGGGTGGCAGGGATGAACCAGAGGGTGGCAGGGATGAACCAGAGGGTGGCAGTGGTGAGTGCTGAACCTGAGGGTGGCAGGGGTGAACCAGAGGGTGTCAGTGGTGAGTGCTGAACCAGAGGGTGGCAGCAGGGGTGAGCCAGAGGGTGCTGTGATGAACCAGAGGGTGTCAGTGGTGAGTGCTGAACCTGAGGGTGGCAGGGGTGAACCAGAGGGTGTCAGTGGTGAACCAGAGGGTGGCAGTGGTGAATCAGAGGGTGGCAGTGGTGAACCAGAGGGTGGCAGTGATGAACCATAGGGTGGCACTGGTGAACCAGAGGGTGGCAGTGATGAACCAGAGGGTGGCAGTGATGAACCAGAGGGGGACAGTGATGATCCAGAGGGTGGCACTGGTGAACCAGAGGGTGCTGTGATGAACCAGAGGGTGGCAGGGATGAACCAGAGGGTGGCAGGGATGAACTAGAGAGTGGCAGTGGTGAGTGCTGAACCTGAGGGTGGCAGGGGTGAACCAGAGGGTGTCAGTGGTGAACCGGATGGTGTCAGTGGTGAACCAGAGGGTGGCAGTGATGAACCAGAGGGTGGCACTGGTGAATCAGAGGGTGCTGTGATGAACCAGAGGGTGGCAGTGATGAACCAGAAGGGGACAGGGATGATCCAGAGGGTGGCACTGGTGAACCAGAGGGTGCTGTGGTGAACCAGAGGGTGGCAGGGATGAACCAGAGGGTGGCAGGGATGAACCAGAGGGTGGCAGTGGTGAACCAGAGGGTGGCACTGGTGAACCAGAGGGTGCTGTGATGAACCTGGGGGTGGCAGTGATAAACCAGAGGGGGACAGTGATGATCCACAGGGTGGCACTGGTGAACCATAGGGTGCTGTGATGTACCAGAGGGTGGCAGGGATAAACCAGAGGGTGGCAGGGATGAACCAGAGGGTGGCAGTGGTGAGTGCTGAACCAGAGGGTGGCAGGGGTGAACCAGAGGGTGTCAGTGGTGAGTGCTGAACCAGAGGGTGGCAGCAGGTGTGAACCAGAGGGTGCTGTGATGAACCAGAGGGTGGCAGTGGTGAGTGCTGAACCTGAGGGTGGCAGGGGTGAACCAGAGGGTGTCAGTGGTGAACCAGAGGGTGGCAGTGGTAAATCAGAGGGTGGCACTGATAAACCAGAGGGTGCTGTGATGAACCAGAGGGTGGCAGTGATGAACCAGAGGGGGCAGTGATGATCCAGAGGCTGGCACTGGTGAACCAGAGGGTGCTGTGATGAACCAGAGGGTGGCAGGGATGAAGCAGAGGGTGGCAGGGATGAACCAGAGGGTGGCAGGGATGAACCAGAGGGTGGCAGTGGTGAACCAGAGGGTGTCAGTGGTGAACCAGTGGGGGGCAGTGATGATCCAGAGGGTGGCACTGGTGAACCAGAGGGTGCTGTGATGAACCAGAGGGTGGCAGGGATTAACCAGAGGGTGGCAGGGATGAACCAGAGGGTGGCAGTGGTGAGTGCTGAACCTGAGGGTGGCAGGGGTGAACCAGAGGGTGTCAGTGGTGAGTGCTGAACCAGAGGGTGGCAGCAGGGGTGAACCAGAGGGTGCTGTGATGAACCAGAGGGTGGCAGTGGTGAGTGCTGAACCTGAGGGTGGCAGGGGAGAACCAGAGGGTGTCAGTGGTGAACCAGAGGGTGTCGGTGGTGAACAAGAGGGTGGCAGTGATGAACCAGAGGGTGGCAGTGATGAACCAGAGGGTGGCACTGGTGAACCAGAGGGTGGCAGTGATGAACCAGAGGATGGCAGTGATGAACCAGAGGGGGACAGTGATGATCCAGAGGGTGGCACTGGTGAACCAGAGGGTGCTGTGATGAACCAGAGGGTGCCAGGGATGAACCAGAGGGTGGCAGGGATAAACTAGAGGGTGGCAGTGGTGAGTGCTGTACCTGAGGGTGGCAGGGGTGAACCAGAGGGTGTCAGTGGTGAGTGTTGAACCAGAGGGTGGCAGCAGGGGTGAACCAGAGGGTGCTGTGATGAACCAGAGGGTGACAGTGGTGAGTGCTTAACCTGAGGGTGGCAGGGGTGAACCAGAGGGTGTCAGGTTCAGGTTTTAGTGACTTTATTTCGATAATAAAATCATAAAAGACAAAATGAAAACATTACAAAACAAAACAACCACTGTAAAATAGGTTATATAAAGAACCAATAAACATATTATTAATTTTACACTGGAGTCACAGTTAAAACTAATTATTAAACTTTGTCAGTTTTACAAGACATATATGAACCTGAAGCTAAAAAGGCAAAATTAGCACATTTAAAAAGATAAGATCTTACATAATACAGTTAGGATAAAGATAAATTCCTTCTCGCCCTGATTGCCCATGCCCAGCCTAAAAATTTGGCCAGGCATATCAAAAAGTTTCCGAGGTATTCGTTTTCAAGACCCAGATTGCCTCGGAAGACTTTCTACAACAAAGGCGTTTGAACAGGGGTTTTAGCCATGTTGAACGAGGTTCCGAATACTGTGGACAAGCAAACAATAGATGACCCTCTGTTTCTTTATGATCTGGGCACCAGCTACAGGAGCTAGAAGAGGTTTTACCCCAGGATGAAGTAAATGAATTCAAAGGTAAGGCACCCACTCGAAACTGATGATAAAGTTTCTTATCCAATGGTCTGGTGATGGTGTCCCAGTAGATCTCACGGGAGGCATCTAGCTTAAAGCTTAGGAATCTTCTCGTTAGACTTCCAGAACTGGAAGCGGTTACCAAGGAGAGACGGGTTGAAGCCCAAAATAGTTCTTTGAATTCTTTTTTAGATGGAAAAGTATTAGTACCTGGGGAAACCCACAGATGTATTAAACCCATGTCATGCAGGCTCTTTTTCACCGAACGAAGCCATGGGATTTGTTCAGAACCCCCCATGGACCTCACTTCTGCTAACTCCTTTGCAAAGAGTGTGAGATCCTCGGAGGTCCACAAGCGCCTCCAAGTGGCCGCCACTCTAAATCTAGCCATGTCCATGATTGGTGGGCAACCCATATCATGGCAAAGGGGTATCGATGGGGAGGATTGAGGTAACCCTACCAGGTTCCGAAGGAATTTGCACTGGATTCTATAAAGACTAGAAAGATCCATAAATCCGCATAACTCGGCCCCATAAAGTATGGCGGCGTTTATTTTAGTGTCATAAATTCTCAAGGCAGGGATGACCCGTTTTGTAATAGATCTCTTCTGCTCACATCCAGTCAATTGGGCGAATTTTAACTGCTGGGTCGTATTTGATCTTTCCACGACAGACGGCGATCCAAGGTGACCCCCAGATAAGTCATGGTTTCAACTTGTTCCAAGTTGACCCCGCTCATTTGAACGTTACTACGTACGATGTTATTCCTGGTTAAAACCATGAACTTGGTTTTGCCCACATTTATCTGGAGATCATTTTTCATACAAAACTCCTCAAAACGGTTCAAGGCACGCTGTAGGCCTCCCCGGGTCTTGGATAGGAGTAAGGTGTCGTCGGCGAAGATTAGCATGGGGAATTTGGTCCCTGCCAAGGATGGGGCATCAGTATGGGTAGACAAGAAGAATTTTACTACTTGGTCAATAAAGAGTAGGAAGAGAGTGGGCGCGAGAACGCACCCCTGTTGGACTCCTCGAGTTACAGGGAAGGAATCCGTGTGTTGTCCTTGTTCTCCCCACCTTACCCTAGCGTAGTTCTCTTCGTGTAATCTGATAATCATCTCTAGTAATTCTCCAGGCATACCCAGGTCCCTCAATACCTGCCATAATTTACCCCTAGGTACCAGATCGAAGGCTGACTTCAGGTCTATAAATGCGGCAAAGATGGTACCACCACCTAGCGTAACAACCTTCCAAAAGATCATACAAAATCGTAGCACCTAATCAATGGTACTCGTACCAGATCTGAAGCCTGCCTGCATGGGAGACAGTATGTTTTCAGAGTCCATCCACCCTTGCACTCTGGCCAAGATCATACGGGCAATGACTTTTTGGAGGCAATCGATTAAACTAATCAGGCAATAATTGCCCGGATTAGACCTGTCTCCTTTTTTATATATAGGAAGAATCTCAGCCCCCTTCCATGTTTTAGGGATGCATGCACCCTTTGCTATAGCATTAGCTATGTTTGTTAAATATGGCACCCAAAGAGCAGTATTGGTTTTAAACAAATTGGCTGGTATTTGGTCCAACCCAGGAGCTTTCCCCCACTGAGTTAAACCAAGGGCTAACTCTGTCTCAATATTGGTGACGGTCAGGATCGTATCACAAGAGGGCATTACATGCAACTGATTCAAAATAGGGGGAGAGTCAATGCCTTTTGAGCTAAATTGGGATGAATAATAGGTTATCCAGGCTTCTGGGGACACATGATTAAATGGAGTGCGGGAGTCACCATCCTTTCCCCATTTTACAATGTCCCAGAATTTGGTCTGGTTGTTTGACTTGGTGGCATCCAAGAGATCAGCCCAATAATCATCCTCCCACACCCTCTTTGCTTCCCACTGTACTCTTTTGTTCCGTTTCCTGGCCTCCTTTACAGCACACATATTTCTAGATTTAACTTTCTCAACTAGAATACTGTGAGCCTCCCTACAATCTTTGTTGTACCATTTTGCTCGAATGGCTAACGGTCGCATGGCTAACGGTCGCCCAACACCCTTCTTACATGGTTTCGAGAGGAGTAGCTTAAGCTCAGCAAAACATTGTTCATGCAAGTCCATAATTTTGTTTGATTCAATGGTACCCCTCCCAATGTCCTCTGTCATCATTTTGTTTAAAGCGAGCTTCACCACATTCTCTATATTAGTCTGTATAGTTTCATCACCTGATATTTTAGACCATTTCAACCTCCTCCGATCGTTTGATAAGATTACAGCCCCTTGCCCCTTGGGAGCTGGGCCTTCCAATCTTACCACATCGTACAACTTTAGTTTCAGAGACAGAGGGTTATGATCGCTTTCAGGGCGAGAGACAATTTCCATATCAACCATCAGACTCCAGAATTCCATTTTTAAGAAGATGTAGTCTATACGACTTTTTCTCAGGCCATTGTCAAATGTAAAATTGGCATCAAGGTCGGATGGAGTGCGTCCGTTTGCAGCCCTTAATCCCCAGGTGAGACAAAGAGCAGTCCAGTTCAGGGCAGCCTCCGTTGCTTTGACAGGTTTACTGTTCTCTAGTTCCGGTATATTCCAAATTGCATCCTCTGCGGACCCCCAGCTATCCCCCGCTAAATAAAGTGGCTCAATGGTGCAATTTAAGTCGCCAGCTAACAGGATCAATGTTCCTTTGTTCCACCCTGCCAAAAGATTGTCCAAGGCACCCACCAACAAGGGACATCGACCACCAGGGAGGCCACGAGAGTAAATATTAATAATAAGCATGTCCTGACCACCTTCCTTACTCAACCTAATAGCCAAGATATTGGGATTGTCCTCATAGAGTTCTGTGGTTGTGTATCCCCATGCCTGTTTGACCCACGTTGTCAAACCCCCCGAAGCGCGCCCTTTATTGCAGGTTTGAAAAAGTTTATGAAGCCAGCTTTGTGTATAGGTGCAGTAGCCCAAGTTTCTTGTAGTAACACTACGTCATATTTGTCAATAAACTCCAGCCAATCCTCAGAATCCAATTGAGCCTTTGCTCCAGCTACATTCCAGGACACAATATTAAATGTCGCTGTGGCGAGTTCTGCAGGGTTATTACCTAGATGGGGAGAGGAGGGGGAATTAGATAGAGTGGTGCTTATGGGCATATTTCTAACCCCTTTTTCTTCAGTGTTGGTTTTTAGCACGCTTTCCCCTTCTGCCGGGACCATCATATTTGCCTTTTTATAGGGCGTAAACTGATTACCCGGTGTTGATGTCATAGAGTGTTTAGGTGAAGTTTGTACTTCTTCCCTGCTATCATCGGTTGGATTATTCGTCGGGCTGGGTAAACACAGTCAATCTACCAATTCCAAATCAGACAGCGCTCCAAAATGATTAAAAAGTAGGGGGTACTGTTGTGGGTGGGGTTTTCTAGGCCCTTGAAACCTCCCATCTCTCTCTCTCCACAGGTTTGGGCCTATGGGATAGTTGGTATGTGTATGAGGATAGAAGTAGGCAAGGTCCAGTGTTTGGACGTCGCCCTGACGGGCAAATCTAGCTTTCCGTCGTATTCGGTCGACCACCCAGGGGTCTTTAAATGATATCAAGATACAGTCCCCTTCTAAATCTTTTGTGCCCTTACCCACCCAGTCTACTCTCCTTACATAAAGGATTTCTGTAGGGGATGATGGTGGGAGTGGGCGATGTTTGTTTAACCAGTATATTACTTTATTCCGCAGTTCCCCTGTGGTCTCCTTGATGCCGTCCCTTAGGGGGGCCACACCAATTAAAACTATAGTATATTGGGACGCTTCTGGGGGTAGGTTGACTCAAGGTGAGGGGCGCATCTTTGGTTTACCCACCAACTGAGTCCTAGAGGATTGAGGGTTAGTTTTACCCTTACTAAGTGATTGTACTGGGGTACTATTAGATTGTTTTGACAAACCTTTTGACATAGACTGATTCGCTATAGCTGAGTTAGATGTGGGTAGGTTTTTATCCCTTAGTAAGTTCTTTGCGGGACCTCTACTAACGGTGGTTGTAGTAACAGCAGGCTTTGCCCCTACTATGGGTTTGTTAATAACAGCGATTGCCCCTGGCAGTACGGACTTAGTTACCTGGGTCACTGAGGGTTTACCAGCTGTTTGATTTTTACCCTGTGTCGAATTACGAACCCCCACCCCGGGAATAGGCGTTGTTAATTTTTGCAGGAGACCCAAATTGGTGTTTACTACTGATTCCAGTGCGTCAATTTTAGCGGTCGTCAGCCTAGTTCTCTCCAAAACGGGAGCAGAATGGTTTTTAGCATAGCCTCAATTTTGACCAACAGAATGTCATCACTATTGAGGCATGTTGGGCAGGGATTAGATGACCCCAAGGGAGCTAATGATGGGCAATACACAGTGGGAAAACCATGGGGGGAATGAGGGAGTGATATACTCACGCTACATGTATCATCCAATTTGGGCTGTTTTTGATCTTTTTCCCCCTGTGGACTCGAAACATATTTTCTCTTCCGGGATATCGATTTTAGACTTGTTTGAGTCAGCTCAGTCAAGTTAGGTGGGATAGGATCAATAGATTGGGGTGAGTTGACCACACTATATTCGTCATCCCCGGTATTCTGGCTTTCATCCCCATCCCTTGTCTGATTAACGTAAGATTTCTGGGCCCTGTTGTCTAGGGATGGGGGTAAGGTAACCCCATCTCCATCCACATGAACTATTGCCTCTGTCTCGATGGTAGAAATGCAGTTAAATGCTGCATGAGAGACTGGGCTTTTGGCAAAAGCAAAAGCACCCAATGAGGAGCGCTTTCCGGTGACTAAGTCAAGGGACAGCCTTTGTTCCACCATTTCTATTTCTTTTTCCAAAATTCCAGTAGCTCTAGTGATAAAGGCGTCTAGGGGACCAGAGACTCCGCCCTTAGAAGTTTGTATGTGGACTAAACGTTCTTTCCCTGATCTCAATGGCATGGTGAGAATCTAAATAGAAAAGTATATAAAAGTAAATAGATCCACTATGCTTTGGATACCATATATCCCCCTCCCTTGTGATGGCTGATAATAACAAAATGCCTTTTGGTACCGTACAAGGAGAATAACATAGATCAGATGGTAATTTTTGGCAGGGGTCCGGGCCCAACCCAACCTTGTCCGACCACGGACGGCCACAGACGGTCCCGCCCTTGTCCCGGGCTTCTCCCGGCGCGCTCCCGCGAAGCGGAAACTCTGGTCACATATAAGCAAAAAAATATACAGCAGTCTCATGCGTTGATAGGCGGGTGGGCGTGGCCAGCGGGGAGAGCAGCCCAGGTGTGGCAGATTGGGTGCGCAGGGAGGGTGTCAGTTGTGAACCAGAGGGTGTCAGTGGTGAACCAGAGGGTGTCAGTGGTGAACCAGAGGGTGGCAGTGATGAACCAGAGGGTGGCACTGGTGAACCAGAGGGTGTCAGTGGTGAACCAGAGGGTGGCAGTGATGAACCAGAGGGTGGCACTGGTGAACCAGAGGGTGCTGTGATGAACCAGAGGGTGGCAGTGGTGAGTGCTGAACCTGAGGGTGGCAGGGGTGAACCAGAGGGTGTCAGTGGTGAACCAGAGGGTGGCAGTGATGAACCAGCGGGGGACAGTGATGATCCAGAGGGTGGCAGGGGTGAACCAGAGGGTGTCAGTGGTGAACCAGAGGGTGTCAGTGGTGAACCAGAGGGTGGAAGTGATGAACCAGAACGTGGCACTGGTGAACCAGAGGGTGCTGTGATGAACCAGAGGGTGGCAGTGATGAACCAGAGGGGGGCAGTGATGATCCAGAGGGTGGCACTGGTGAACCACAGGGTGCTGTGATGAACCAGAGGGTGGCATGGATGAACCAGAGGGTGGCAGGGGTGAACCAGAGGGTGGCAGTGGTGAACCAGAGGGTGGCGCTGGTGAACCAGAGGGTGCTGTGATGAACCTGAGGGTGGCAGTGATGAACCAGAGGGGGACAGTGATGATCCAGAGGGTGGCACTGGTGAACCAGAGGGTGCTGTGATGAACCAGAGGGTGGCAGGGATGAACCAGAGGGTGGCAGGGATGAACCAGAGGGTGGCAGTGGTGAGTACTGAACCTGAGGGTGGCAGGGGTGAACCAGAGGGTGTCAGTGGTGAGTGCTGAGCCAGAGGGTGGCAGCAGGGGTGAACCAGAGGGTGCTGTGATGAACCAGAGGGTGGCAGTGGTGAGTGCTGAACCTGAGGGTGGCAGGGGTGAACCAGAGGGTGTCAGTGGTGAACCAGTGGGTGGCAGTGGTGAACCAGAGGGTGGCCGCGATGAACCACAGGGTCGCAATCAGGCTGGACAAGTAGAAACAACATGGTCGCGACCGTTGCAACCACACAAGTAAGTTTGCGTTCCCGAACTTGTAAAAAACCCTTGCGAACTGGCAAAAACAGCAAATTCGCATGAATTCGCAGATTTTGCGAATTGCGAGTTCGCTTTCACATGAATTCGCGAACCACGAATTTGCAAATTTCGCCCATACTTACTGCTTACCTGCATTGTGCTAACTGTAACATTCAATGCAATGTGAATCACACATTCTGCTGTGCCACACCTTGCATGTTTTATTGCCATGATTTACTGAGGTGTAACAGCATTCCCCCCAGGGTGACAGATGAATGTACTCACTGTTGTTAATTGTTTTTGGTGACCTGTGTGGATGTTGGACAAATGCATGGTTTGAACTCATGGAGATTGAAGAGTGTGAATGTTCGTTGTCACCTGGCATAGTGTGTATGTGATGTCTTGCAACACAGCTGCAATGGCGTATGCCTCAGCTGTAGCCATCTGATGTGACAAGTATGCAGTGTCGTGTGCATGACTTGGACAGTTAGCATGACGCCTGTGTCACATCTTTGTCAAGTGTGACATGTGCAAAGTAAGGGTTGTATACACTGTTGACACTGACAAGCAAATGATCGGTGCCAGAGTGTGTATGTGTGGTCTGCTGAGGGTTCTTAGGTATAGTGGGAAATGTGACAGCATGTCACATGCTGTCCACCACCCTGCAGTTGCATGTCTTGTTCAGTGTGTGCCATGCTCAGTGAGTGGTTTGTACCCCTTATGGCATCTGTTGCCTTTCAAAGGCATGTAGTGCATTCGTGTTTGCTCACAGGCCACATTCACATGGACAATGATGCAAGTCCTGTCAGCATCCTATGCCCTGTTGTCATTGTCAATGTGGTGCAAGTGTGTGTCTTTGGGACAAGGAGCAGGTGTAGTGATGTTGTTTCACTTTGTCTTCCTGACAGGCAACTGCCTATGAGAAGGGGGAGATCTGGTTGGACATTGCCAGGGCTGTCAGGTCTGTGGGGGGCCCTCGGCAAAGCTGATGAACATCAGGAAGAGGTGGCAGGACATCCGGTGCTGGACCCGGCGTATCGCCCGGGTCCAGCTCAAGCTTGAAGCTCCACGCCGGCATGGTGGCGGCCGTCACCTCTCCCCCCACATGCTCCGGGTCCTGGAAGTGGTTTTTCCAGACCTCAACAGGCAGTTGCAGGAGGGACACCAGCAAGGAGGGTGTAGGTACATGTCTGTTTGTTGTCTTGTGTGTCACATGTGGAGAAGTGTGGCTCAATGGTTAGAGCGGCAGACCCTGATGCAGAAGTCTGGCCCGGGACCAGGGTTCAATTCCCGCCTTGGCTTGTCTTGGGCTCAATCTCCTCGGACCTGATAATTCTCGCCTCGGTGCCTATTCTAATCATGAGTCCCACTCTGCAACTCTGGGCAATAGCTTGATTAATCTCCACAACGGCCCCAACAACGCTAGGATGCCTGGCCCCACCTTGGGGGTGCCCAGGAGTGGGCACTTCAAAGGGAAAGGCCAAGAAGGATTCCACAGCGGTATTCGTACAAGCGCCGAGATGCCTCCTGGTAGTCGTGCGCTATACAAGTACCTCTACATTTACATTTACATGCTACCTGCGGTGCTCTGAAGCCTGGTAACACTCCCACATTTGGGTGGGGGGGTCTGGTCAGACAGGCAATTTATGCATTGTAGTTGCAATTCCCCATATTCGGCTGATGCTCTTTTACATCCCTTCCTCTCATCAACGTGTGTCCCCTGCTTTGTGTATTTTCATTTTGCACATGTACTCCTAGGGTGCAAGGTATGAGTATGCACATTGCTTAGCACATCATCATGTTGGAGAGAGGTCTGTGACACGTGTTGGTACCTTAGCTGTTCCGCGACCTGTGCACTGTGTTTGGCCTTCATGATTTTTGGCACTGATCAAGAGTCTCAACATGGAGTTCAGCATGGGTCTGCCTCAGTGGCATTTGTCCCTGGCATACTTTGTATTACTCATGTGTCTGCTACATGTGCACACTGACCATGTAGACAAATTTGGCTTGTGCATACTCACACTGGGCAGTGCCTGTGTGCCTATTCACAAGAATATGTTGCTGGTGGTTTCTGACTAATATGGATGGCCAGCCACACGAGGTGACCTTGGGTTTATTTAAATTGCTGCTCAGTTATTGATACCCTGATTCAGAGTTTACACTTCTTGAGCTGTATCATTGACATTGACGGAGTGATGGGGGTGTTGTGCAGGAGAGGTGTGATGGGCCTGCATGTTTAGCCTTTTCAGTGGTGAGCTGTGTATGTAATTTCTGATATGAATTCATCACTATGCACTTACCCTGTGATGCTGGACAATGCTGTCATTGGGGGCTTTACAGGCTATGTTGTTTGCTCACAGAGATGATTGATCCTCATAGATCTGTGCTACATGTATGTATTGGTGGTGCAACACTGTTCTGTCTTGGTGTGCACACTACTGTGTTCACATTTCCCATGTGGTTTAGGGTGTGTCAACAATGCAGCAATGATTTTGATCTTCACAATTGCAGGCACATTAGCTTAGGCATTGTCAGGATTTTGGACATGTGGGCCACTTCACTTGACAGCCAGTGTGTGTTATGTGCTAGCAACTGTATAAAGTGGTGATAGATGCCCCTGTGAGGAGTGTCACAAAAGGGGGTGGTGATGGAGGCAGCATCTGTACCAATCATACACTCACACACAGTCAACAGGTCAGGGTTTTATCCATCACCGTTCTGTTGCCCATTCTGCACCCCAAGTTCAGATATGGTCATGTGCAAATCAGTCTGACCATGTGTGTCATGGGAACAGTCCAGCCAGATATGCCAAGCCATGCCTTCCCTGGACTGCAAACAAGCTTCCTGGGACCGCTTTCTGCCATTACAGCCGTCTTAAGCCATGCTTGCTTGAATACAGATCTGGGTTTCACGCCAGCCTGGCTGAAGACGGCTGTGATGCCAGTGACCTGTCCTAGAAAGCTTGTTTCCGGTCCTGGGATGGCTTTACTTGGCAGTTCGGGCAGGACTGTTCCCATGTGGCGCAGGGTCAGACTGATTTGCACATGACCATGTCTGTACTGGGGTGGCAGAGTGGGCAACAGAACGGTGATGGATAAAAACCTGATCTGTTGACATACAGTGGCTCATCATTGTGACTCTCATTCAAGTTGTGGCCTGGTCTGTTACTTGTATCTTTGTATCCAAGGAGCGTTGTTGTGTCTATTACAACTGCGCAGTACTAGTCTGAAATATGTGCTGAGTTATGTTGCATGTTACTCATGATGCATGCCATGAATTGAAATGTGCCAAAATGATTTTGTGCTCATGTGTCTGATGTGTACAGGTGACTGATCTTTTTTTTAATTTCTCCTTGCCAACAGCATCATCAACCGAAACAGAAGGAGACACAAGCACAGACCAGGCGGAGGGACCCAGCCGCAGTGCCACCTGCATTGAGGAGTCAGAGGGAGGCAGAGGCACAGAGGGTGAGGGGAGTCAGGCGGCCGGACCTATTGAGCAAGACACTTCCTATTATGCGGACGGCTCAGCTTCAGACTCCCAGGAGGAGGGAGAATACGCAGCAATAGCATCTGCCACCACTATGACTGTCCCCTCCTCCTCCAGACCCATCTCCACCCACCCAGTTGCTAGGGTCCTTTTGGTCCGTGCTGCCCCCGCGTCTCCTTCATCCCCGGCACCGCAGCCCCTGCCCCTGTCTCCCCTGCTGCCCTCAGTGCCGAGTCTGTGGACCTACTCCGGCAGATTCACGTTGGTCAGACATACATGCTGACTGTCCTCCATGGACAAACAAATCTTGACACAGTTGTTGTCATTCATGGAGGGCATGTCATCTGACATGTCTGATCAACGTCGGAGTTTGTCGTCCATAGACTCTTCACTGATGGCAGCACTTGCCCTCCTGCAGCGTCCCACTCCCCCTCCTTCAGGCCCATCCACATCCCCCTCTCCCATACCTGTCCACCATACACGCAGATGCACCAGATCACACACCCCAACAGAGACACCCAGCACACCCACACGGAAGTCAAAGCGCAGAGCTACAGGCACCCATTCTCAGGGGGATGTAGGCACACCCACAGGGAGAGAGGACAGACATCATGCACGCAGCCACACACATATTCCGCAAGACGCAGAGCCCTCTACCTCCTCTCCCATTTTGTCCTCGGGTGCAGGTGGTAGTCTGTCGGACCTGGCAGCTGTGTGCAGCAGTTTATATGTTACCACCTTTGGCGCTGCAGTCGCCACTGAGGAGGATTCCTCCCCCCCCTGCAACCACAACACCTACCCTTCCCTCTACTGTCCCTGTGGTGCCGGTCACTGTCCCTGATGATGCCCCCCCATGGGTCATCAACCCTTTGATTCATCCTTGTGCAGGCAAGTTTGGGGTTGTGATACTCCAATATGTCCCCAAACAAGAATTATTTGGTGGACTGGCCATTGGCCTTGTTATATCCGGGACTAATTTCCATCATCTTTTTCCTTTTGAACTGAATAAAGCATTTTATTTTTCTTTCCACAAATTTGCATTTCATGTACTTGCTTTAGGTGCTGGGTGTCTAGGAGTTGTTGTCATGGTAATGTTTAGGGATTGTGAACGATGTCTATTTCATGATGGTGATGAGTTGGACCATGGTATCTATGTGCCATCACAATGTTGCAGCAATTACTCTTTGTTTTTGTGTGTTCAGTTTGCATACAGACATACAGCCTGATTCATGAAGCGAAATTGCGCCCGCAATGGCTGCGAAAATGCAATTGCGGGTGCAAAACACGGAATCGGCATTCAAGTACAAAATAGCGATTTCGCAAACACAGAATAGCGATTAAAATAGCGATTACGCTATAATAGTCGCAGAGTCCCGGTAGTCGCGCATTAGCGATACGGAAATAGCGACCAACCACGGAATCTGCGAAATGAATAGCGAAACGCAATTTATTTTCAATCGGCATTCATGAAAAATATACAATAGCGGAAAACCCCAAAATCGCAATTTTGCGCGGCGCAAATTAAGGACAACTCAAAGCAGGTGGTAACCATAAAAGCCATGATTAAGTAAAATTTGAAAAAACGTTGGCCAATCACCAACAGGTCCAGGCCTGACCAATCACACATAAGGACATTCAGCAGCAGCATTAGGCGTTCCACAATGCCAGGAATGTACATGGTGGTGAGGCGGCGAAGGCTACAGCGAGCAGCACGGAGGAGACGCATGAGGCAGGAAAGGATTTACCGGCAGCGGGTCACCTTGCTGGGCCAAACCAGAGAACAGATTTATGCCAAATACAGGCTGAATGGGGAAATGATCACCTGGCTGATACAAGAACTTGACCCCCTCATGCAGCACCCAACAAGGCGAAACAATTCTGTGCCTACACATGTGCAGGTATTGTGCAGCCTGCACCTCCTGGCCTCCGGCAGTTTCCAGGGCATAGTAGCGGCTGCTGGGGGGATATCCCAGCCCACCATGTCACGCTGCCTCCACACTTTCGTTGACGCCATGCTCACCCAGCTCCACCGCCACATCACATTTCCCACGAGCCAACAGGAATTGGACCTGACAAAACTACAATTTTACAATGTAGCCCATTTTCCCCATGTCCTCGGCTGCATCGACTGTACCCACGTCGCCATCTGCCCACCAGCTGCCACGGAGTATATGTACCGCAACCGGAAATCCTACCACTCCCTCAACATACAGATGGTCTGCAATGCCAAGACCATCATCACTGACATTGTCGCACAGTACCCAGGGAGTACCCATGATTCCTTTATCTTCAGGCATAGTGGACTCCACACACGACTGCTCAGAGGAGAGTTTGGGGAAGGACACCTACTTGGTAAGTACACTTTGTCGACAATGTCACATTGCAATGAAGTCACTGCGCTGCACAGGCAATCAACATCTGCTCCTCTCATTCAGGTGACAGTGGCTACGCCCTACGGGAATACCTCCTGACCCCTTACCTCAACCCTGCCACACCTCAGCAACGGCGCTACAATGTTGCGCACATCCGGACAAGGAACTGTATAGAAAGGACATTTGGCCTGCTCAAGAGCAGGTTCCGTATACTGCACAAGACAGGTGGGGCCATGTATTACAGTCCTGCTGCGTGCTGCCGCATTGTGGCTGTCTGTGCAATGCTCCATAACATTGCAACCAAGCGCCGGATACATGTTGACATCTCAGGCAGTGAATCTGAAGGGGACGACCGGCCACCAGCACATGTGCACCATGCACACGGGGAGAACCCAGCTGAAGGCCACAGACGTCGCAACCACATCACAGTAAACAATTTCTAGCCCACCCTCTTCCCCCACCCCACATATCACAATTGCATGCAAAATGTAATGATTACACAAGGCTAATGTGTGCAGCAAAATAAATATATTTGTTTCATTCACAAGAAAAAGGTAATCAGTCCAACTATTTACAAATAACAGTATTCCTTCATACTGCAGTGTGCATGTACATGGCAGGCTTAGCGTCAGCCTGTGCCAGTGTTATGCAGACAGTGTCAATGGCGCCTCCTGCGCGTAATGCCCAAGCGCCTCTGAGGCTCTTCCTCTTCCTGGGCACCTGTACCAGGCGTTGCCCTGGTGCTGCGCCTCGGTGGCGGGACCAGTGTGGCCGATTGGCTGCTCACGCTGGAGGCACCCTCACTGGCATCGTCGCCCCCTACAGTGGCCGGTAGCGCAGGTGTGTGTAGTGCCGTTACCGCGGTGGTTAGGTGCTCCAGGACCCTGGTGATGTCCTCACAGCACTGCACTAGTTGGTGCTACTGTGTGAGAGAGCGTCGCGACAACTGGGTGGTGGCATTTGCTGCCACATAATTCGACCTGCTATAGGCGGACAGCCGGCTCATCAGCTGGTGGTGGCGCCGGCTCGCTACACTGCGGTGCTTGATCAGCGCAGCAGTGTTCTCCTCCATGGCTGCAGACATGCGGCCCATGGCCGCCGTCATGCGGTCCATGCGGTCTCCAACTCCCGCCACATTGCGCCCAATTTTGTGCAGCTGGAGCTGGATGGCACCTTGCTGCTGTGACTGGCGCTGGTGGATCGGGAGCATGCGTCTCTCTACGCTCATACAGGTATAGCGATGTCCATTGCCCCTCCTGCTGATTGGCCGCTGTGTTGCCGCTGTCGCAGGCCCAGATCTCGTAGCACCAGCTGCAGGTGGTGTTGCAGCAGGCGTTGCTGGTGCGGCAGGGACTGGGGGCACATTATTGGGGTGCCTGGCTCTGGCTGCGGGTGGGACGGCAGATCCAGATGCAGCAACGGTGGGGGGCCTGGCCTTGGCTGCGGGTGGGACAGCAGATCCAGATGCAGCAACGGTGGGGGGCCTGGCCTTGGCTGCGGGTGGGATGGCAGGAGCAGAGGCCACAACGGTGGGGGGCCTGGCCTTGGCTGCGGGTGGGATGGCAGATGCAGGGGCCACAACGGTGGGGGGCCTGGCTGCTGGTGTTGTTGCAGCGGCAGGGGCTGGTGCCTGGGTTTCTGGTTGTGAATCCTCCTCCTGGGCCTCCTCATCTATCTGCAGCCTCTCGCTGTCACTGCTTTCTGCGCCACCTGTGAGGGTAAGTGGATACTCATTAGTTGCATGTGACTGGCAGACGTGCTGATGTTACATGCATGCTGGGTGACATTCCCTGGATGGCTGTGGATTTGCGTACTTTGGGACCTGTCTGGCTGCATTGGGGTACTACTACATTGTGGACATACTACATCTCCCACAATGCTTCAGGGCATTCCCTGATGCGCAACAAAGGCATGACTAAGGGCCAATAAGTGAGCCTATTTGGTCAGGGAAGGTCATAGGGGACAGGGTCGCAGTCGCATGCCACTTACCTTGGGTGTCTTGGGTGGGGCGGGAGGAGTCCAGAGGGGTGACGCCAATGCACGCCTCCCTCTCAAGGGTGTTCTCGACCTGGTCCTCCAAGGGTGTGTTGGGTGGGACTGTCGGTCCGCCACCTCCAGTGCCCGATGCCTCTCCAAGGCGCTCCGCCACCCTCTCCTTGGCACGACCTCGGAGGTCATACCAGCGCTTCTTAAGCTCCTCCAATGACCTATCGGCCACACCCACCGAGTTCACGCTGGAGGCTATTCCCAGCCAGATCCTCCGCTTGTCTTGCTCTGGGACCTTTCTGGAGTTGATCCCGAAAAGCCTGTCATGGTTGGCCACCACCCCTTCAATTAGGTTCTCGAGCTCCTGCTCTGAGAACTTCAGCTTTCGCTTTCGTCCTGCGCTGTTGCTGGGGCCAGGGACAGGTTCCTCAGACATGGCAGCAGATATGTCGCTATTACAGGCGGTTGTGAAGTCGCTATCACTGGTTTAGCGTCTGCTTTCCGACTTGCTCCCTCGGAGGTTTGCCTCACTGTGGTGTTTGGGGGTGGGAACTGCCTGCTTCCTGGTTGTGATGTCATCACTGTGCTCGGAAAGCGACTTCCCGTTTTCCCGATCGCGCGAGAATGCGAGTCGCATTCCCGATCGCACGGGATTGCGAGTCGCATTCCCGATCGCACGGGATTGCGAGTCGCAATCCCGACGCAGGTAGCCGGGAATAGCGATTTTTCTGCGTTTTTAGTTGGTCGCTAACGGATTTAGCGCCCGCGTGCGAGTCGCTATTTTTTCCCCGAAAAGTACATGAATGCCGTTTTGCGTTTCCTCAATAGCGAGTCGCTATTAATCGCTATTAGGGACACGCAAAACGGCCCGTACATGAATCAGGCTGTTAGTCCCAAAGAGTGTCCCTTCCTCAGTGACACATGAGATCTTCACTACAGACAGTTGCACAATTGTTGTGGTGACTTTTGTGTAGATTTCCTATATATTTGTACATTCCCTTCAGCAATGGCAATGCCTGCTCACAAATGAGTTCTGATCATTGGTCTGTGCCATCCATGCTGGTCACTGTGCTTGGGTTTGTACTATGTAGTAATGCCTTCAGGGAAACAATCATACTTTTTTCACACTATGCATAAAAATGTTATCAGCCTTGACCTTATGTTTCTAATTGTAATGCCAGGAATTTGTGTACACGACTCACATTTCGGTGCTTTGTATCTAGGGGTTTTCCACCCTGTTCCTTCCATGAGGGAGTACATATTTCACCACCTGGACATTCACATCATAGCCGGGATGTACATGACACTTCATTAGTCCATTTGTGCTTTATTTGTTTGGTGGGCTGTTACATGACTAGACACTATTTAGTCATGATGGAGGGGCGTGTGGGTGCCTGCAACCTCCATGGATGGATATGCATGTGGGATCTGACAAAATCCCCACATGTGGTGTGTCACGCAGTGTGTGACAGGATACCACCCTCCGTGGAGTAGGTCACTGCTGTGATTGATGTGTTGATATGCAACTATCATGAGTGTAAAGGGTTAGGGATGTACACATACAGGCATGTAGTTGTTGGATGATGGTGGAAATGCACACCCCTATGACTGAGCACTGCTGGGAGTCCTGTGCACACACCCCTCCTATGTCTGGGCACTGATGGGAGTCCTGTGCACACCCCCCTCCTATGTCTGGGCACTGCTGGGAGTCCTATCCAGCCACCCCTACTATGTCTGGACACTGCTGGGAGTCATATCTACACCCCCTCCTATGTCTGGGCACTACTTGGAGTCATATCTACACCCCTCCCATGCCTGGGCACTGCTGGGAGTCATATCTACACCCCCCTCCTATGTCTGGGCACTGCTGGGAGTCCTATACTAGGAAAAAATGTTTACTGACTACAAGTTGTTTAAACCTACTATTTACAGGAAAAAACGTACCACGTG
This sequence comes from Lissotriton helveticus, assembly GCF_964261635.1. Classification (NCBI taxonomy): domain Eukaryota; kingdom Metazoa; phylum Chordata; class Amphibia; order Caudata; family Salamandridae; genus Lissotriton; species Lissotriton helveticus. Next base: position 444,276,581 of record NC_136068.1, read on the forward strand.
ATACTCCTAGGTAATTGGGGCATATATTATTCGTGCCCTTTTTATTTTTTATTTCGTTGTTTTCAAAGATATGAACATGTCATAAAGAGAGGGAAACTGAACGTTATCTTCACAATTAACAATTCCCAGTCATATATACAAATATACAATACATTTAGACAATACAGTACTCACAAATCAACACTAACTTTGCAATATATACAGACTATTACTTCTCAAAAATAGAAGAACAAGAGTGAAGCATGCGACTCACAAGACAATTTGATTGTAAACAAATATAACCAGTTTTTTACAACCCAAGACCCTAAATAGATTCTGTGGTCTTGTTAAGCAACTATTTGCTATCCCTTGTCTTAGTGCCGACGCGTTTCGAACTCGGTGTGATCAATAAACGAGTTCTCATCAGGGCTTGATCTCTTGCATATTTCTGTGGGCTAGCAGCCGCCGGTCCGCAGATACTTTAATTACTTTTCTAATCAGCTGGAGTAATTGGACCTTAAGGCTTCTGTCGCAGATATCTGGCGGAACCTCAAGGGTGTCATGCGCTGCAATCCACGGCGCTTTATCTGCCTGGCTGGCTCGCCGGTTGCACGTTCAGGCTGCAGCCTTTCACACTCTGTCGTGCGCGCCTGCCTGGCGAGCGCGGCGTTTTTCTTAGTGCTGCAGCGTTTTTCGCTTGTTTTCCTTTTTAGAACGAATTTATACGTTGTGCTCAATACTCCGGTCAAGGAACCCGCTGTTTACTTTCATCCGCGGCAATCCGGCGGCTTCCTCATTGAGTCTGTGGATGCGGTGTGAAGATAACGTTCAGTTTCCCTCTCTTTATGACATGTTTATATCTTTGAAAACAACGAAATAAAAAATAAAAAGGGCACGAATAATATATGCCCCAATTACCTAGGAGTATCACGTGGTACGTTTTTTCCTGTAAATAGTAGGTTTAAACAACTTGTAGTCAGTAAACATTTTTTTCTAGTATTATTGGTCCAACTGACTACACGTCCCAGGACCTAGCTCCTTTTTCTTTCTAAAGGGAGTCCTATACAGCCACCCCTCCTATGTCTGGGCACTGCTGAGAGTCATATCCAGACACCCCTCCCATGTCTGGGCACTGCTGGGAGTCATATCTACACACCCCTCCTATGGCTGGGCACTGCTGGGAGTCCTGTGCATATACCCTTCCTATGTCTGGGCACTGGTAGGAGTCATATCTACACCCCCTCCTATGTCTGGGCACTGCTGGGAGTCCTGTGCACACACCCCTCCTATGTCGGGGCACTGCTGGGAGTCCTGTGCACACCCCCCCTATGTCTGGACACTGCTGGGAGTCATATCTACACCCCCTCCTATGTCTGGGCACTGCTGGGAGTCCGGTGCACACACCCCTCCTATGTCTGGGCACTGCTGGGAGTCCTGTGCACACACCCCTCCTATGTCTGGGCACTGCTGGGAGTCCTGTGCACACACCCCTCCTATATCTGGGCACTGGTGGGAGTCATATCTACACCCCCCTTCTATGTCTGGGCATTGCTGGGAGTACTGTGCACACCCCCCTACTATGTCTGGGCACTGCTGGGAGTCCGGTGCACACCCCCCTCCTATGTCTGGGCACTGCTGGGAGTGATATCCATCCACCCCTCATATGTCTGGGCACTGCTGGGAGTCATATCTACACCCCCCTCCTATGTCTGGGCACTGCTGGGAGTCATATCCAACCACCCCTCCTATGTCTGGGCACTGCTGGGAGTCATATCTTCACCCCCTCCTATGTCTGGGCACTGCTGGGAGTCATATGGAGCCACCCCTCCTATGTCTGGGCACTGCTGGGAGTCATATATACACCCCTCCTATGTCTGGGCACTGCTGGGAGTCCTGTTCACACCCCCTCCTATGTCCGGGCACTGGTGGGAGTCATATCTACACCCCTTCCTATGTCTGGGCACTGCTGGGACTCCTGTGCACCCCCCTCCTATGTCTGGGCACTGCTGGGAGTCCTCTGCACACCCCCCTCCTATGTCTGGGCACTGGTGGGAGTCATATATACACCCCCTTCTATGTCTGGGCACTGCTGGGAGTCTGGTGCACACACCCCTCCTATGTCTGGGCACTGCTGGGAGTCCTGTGCACACCCCCTCCTAAGTCTGGCCACTGCTGGGAGTCATATCTACACCCCTCTCCTATGTCTGGGCACTGCTGGGAGTCCTGTGCACACCCCCCTCCTATGTCTGGGCACTGGTGGAGGTCATATCTAGACCCCCCTCCTATGTCTGGGCACTGCTGGGAGTCCTGTGCACACCCCCCTCCTATGTCTGGGAACTGCTGGGAGTCATATCCATCCACCCCTCCTATGTCTGGGCACTGCTGGGAGTCATATCTACACCCCCTCCTATGTCTGGGCACTGCTGGGAGTCCTGTGCACACACCCCTCCTATGTCTGGGCACTGCTGGGAGTCCTGTGCACACACCCCTCCTATATCTGGGCACTGGTGGGAGTCATATCTACACCCCACTTCTATGTCTGGGCATTGCTGGGAGTACTGTGCACACCCCCCTACTATGTCTGGGCACTGCTGGGAGTCCGGTGCACACCCCCCTCCTATGTCTGGGCACTGCTGGGAGTGATATCCATCCACCCCTCATATGTCTGGGCACTGCTGGGAGTCATATCTACACCCCCCTCCTATGTCTGGGCACTGCTGGGAGTCATATCCAACCACCCCTCCTATGTCTGGGCACTGCTGGGAGTCATATCTTCACCCCCTCCTATGTCTGGGCACTGCTGGGAGTCATATGGAGCCACCCCTCCTATGTCTGGGCACTGCTGGGAGTCATATATACACCCCTCCTATGTCTGGGCACTGCTGGGAGTCCTGTTCACACCCCCTCCTATGTCTGGGCACTGGTGGGAGTCATATCTACACCCCTTCCTATGTCTGGGCACTGCTGGGACTCCTGTGCACCCCCCTCCTATGTCTGGGCACTGCTGGGAGTCCTCTGCACACCCCCCTCCTATGTCTGGGCACTGGTGGGAGTCATATATACACCCCCTTCTATGTCTGGGCACTGCTGGGAGTCTGGTGCACACACCCCTCCTATGTCTGGGCACTGCTGGGAGTCCTGTGCACACCCCCTCCTAAGTCTGGCCACTGCTGGGAGTCATATCTACACCCCTCTCCTATGTCTGGGCACTGCTGGGAGTCCTGTGCACACCCCCCTCCTATGTCTGGGCACTGGTGGAGGTCATATCTAGACCCCCCTCCTATGTCTGGGCACTGCTGGGAGTCCTGTGCACACCCCCCTCCTATGTCTGGGAACTGCTGGGAGTCATATCCATCCACCCCTCCTATGTCTGGGCACTGCTGGGAGTCATATCTACACCCCCTCCTATGTCTGGGCACTGCTGGGAGACTTATCCACCCACCCCTCCTATGTCTGGGCACTGCTGGGAGTCATATCTACACCCCTTCCTATGTCTGGGCACTGCTGGGAGTCATATCCAGCCACCCCTCCTATGTCCGGGCAAAGCTGGGAGTCATATCTGCACACCCCTCCTATGTCTGGGCACTGCTGGGAGTCCTGTTAACAACAAGTCCTATGTCGGGGCACCGGTAGGAGTCATATCTACACCCCCTCCTATGTCTGGGCACTGCTGGGAGTCCTGTGCACACCCCCCTCCTATGTCTGGGCACTGCTGGGAGTCATATCCAGACACCCCTCCTATATCTGGGCACTCCTGGGAGTCATATATACACACCCCTCCTATGGCTGGGCACTGCTGGGAGTCCTGTGCACACACCCCTCCTATGTCTGGGCAGTGGTGGGAGTCATATCTACACCCCCCTCCTATGTCTGGGCACTGCTGGGAGTCCTGTGCACACCCCCCTCCGATGTCTGGGCACTGGTGGGAGTCATATCTACACCCCCTTCTATGTCTGGGCACTGCTGGGAGTCCTGTGCACATCCCCTCCTATGTCTGGGCACCCCTGGGAGTCCTGTGCACCCCCCATCCTATGTCTGGGCACTGCTGGGAGTCCTGTGCACACCCCCTCCTATGTCTGGGCACTGCTGGGAGTCATATCTACACCCCCCACCTATGTCTAGGCACTGCTGGGAGTCCTGTGCACACCCCCCTCCTATGTCTGGGCACTTGTGGAGGTCATATCTACACCCCCTCCTATGTCTGGGCACTGCTGGGAGTCCTGTGCACACCCTCCTCCTATGTCTGGGCACTGCTGGGAGTCATATCCATCCACCCCTCCTATGTCTGGGCACTGCTGGGAGTCATATCCACACCCCCCTCCTATGTCTGGGCACTGCTGGGAGTCATATCCATCCACCCCTCCTATGCATGGGCACTGCTGGGAGTCATATCTTCACCCCCCTCCTATGTATGGGCACTGCTGGGAGTCATATCCAGCCACCCCTCCTATGTCTGGGCACTGCTGGGAGTGATATCTACTCCCCCTTCTATGTTTGGGCACTGCTGGGAGTCCTGTTCACACCACCCTCCTATGTCTGGGCACTGGTGGGAGTCATATCTACACCCCCCTCTTATGTCTGGGCACTGCTGGGAGTCCTGTGTACACCCCCTCCTATATCTGGGCACTGCTGGGAGTCCTGTGCACATCCCCCTCCTATGTCTGGGCACTGGTGGGAGTCATATCTACACCCCCCTTCTATGTCTGGGCACTGCTGGGAGTTCCTGTGCACACCCCCCTCCTATGTCTGGGCACTGCTGGGAGTCCTGTGCACACCCCCCTCCCATGTCTGGGCACTGGTGGGAGTCATATCTACACCCCCTCCTATGTCTGGGCACTGCTGGGAGTCATATCCATCCACCCCTCCTATGTTTGGGCACTGCTAAGAGTCATATCTACACCCCCTCCTATGTCTGGGCACTGCTGGGAGTCATATCCATCCACCCCTCCTATGTCTGGGCACTGCTGGGAGTCATATCTACACCCGCCTCCTATGTCTGGGCACTGCTGGGAGTCATATCCAGCCACCCCTCCTATGTCTGGGCACTGCTGGGAGTCATATGTACACCCCCCTCCTATGTCTGGGCACTGCAGGGAATCCTGTGCACACCCCCTCCTATGTCTGGGCACTGCTGGGAGTCCTGTGCACACACCCCGCTATGTCTGGGCACTGCTGGGTGACATATCTACACCCCCTCCTATATCTGGGCATTGCTGGGAGTCCTGTGCACACCCCCTCCTATGTCTGGGCACTGCTGGGAGTCATATCCATCCACCCCTCCTTTGTCTGGGCACTGCTGGGAGTCATATCTACACCCCCCTCCTATGTCTGGGCACTGCTAGGAGTCATATCCATCCACCCCTCCTATGTCTGGGCACTGCTGGGAGTCATATCTACACCCCCCTCCTATGTCTGGGCACTGCTGGGAGTCATATCCTGCCACCCCTCCTATGTCTGGGCACTGCTGAGAGTCATATCTACACCTCCCTCCTAAGTTTGGGCACTGCTGGGAGTCCTGTTCACACCCCCTCCTATGTCTGGGCACTGGTGGGAGTCATATCTACACCCCCCTCCTATGTCTGGGCACTGCTGGGAGTCCTGTGCACACCCCCCTCCCATGTCTGGGCACTGGTGGGAGTCATATCTACACCCCCCTCCTACGTCTGGGCCCTGCTGGGAGTCCTGTGCACACCCCCCTCCAATGTCTGGGCACTGCTGGGAGTCCTGTGCACACCCCCTTCTATGTCTGGGCACTGCTGGGAGTCATACCCAGCCCCCTTCCTATGTCCAGGCACTGCTGTGAGTCATATCGACGCCCCTCTCCTATGTCTGGGCACTGCTGGGAGTCATATCTGCACCCCCTCCTATGTCTGGGCACTGGTGGGAGTCATATCTACACCCCCCTCCTATGTCTGGGCACTGCTGGGAGTCCTGTGCACACCCCCCTCCTATGTCTGGGCACTACTGGGAGTCCTGTGAACACACCCCTCCTATGTCTGTGCACTGGTGGGAGTCATATCTACACCCCCTTCCAGTGTCTGGGTACTGCTGGGAGTCCTGAGCACACACCCCTCCTATGTCTGGGCACTGCTGGGAGTCATATCTACACCCCCTTCTATGTCTGGGCACTGCTGGGAGTCATATCTACACCCCCTCCCATGTCTGGGTACTGCTGGGAGTCATATCTACACCCCCCTCTTATGTCTGGGCACTGCTGGGAGTCCTGTGCACACCCCCCTCCTATGTCTGGGCACTGCTGGGAGTCCTGTGCACACCCCAATCCTATGTCTGGGCTCTGGTGAGAGTCACATCTACACCCCCCTCCTATGTCTGGGCACTGCTGGGACTCCTGTGCACCCCCCTCCTATGTCTGGGCACTGCTGGGAGTCCTCTGCACACCCCCCTCCTATGTCTGGGCACTGGTGGGAGTCATATATACACCCCCTTCTATGTCTGGGCACTGCTGGGAGTCTGGTGCACACACCCCTCCTATGTCTGGGCACTGCTGGGAGTCCTGTGCACACCCCCTCCTAAGTCTGGCCACTGCTGGGAGTCATATCTACACCCCTCTCCTATGTCTGGGCACTGCTGGGAGTCCTGTGCACACCCCCCTCCTATGTCTGGGCACTGGTGGAGGTCATATCTAGACCCCCCTCCTATGTCTGGGCACTGCTGGGAGTCCTGTGCACACCCCCCTCCTATGTCTGGGAACTGCTGGGAGTCATATCCATCCACCCCTCCTATGTCTGGGCACTGCTGGGAGTCATATCTACACCCCCTCCTATGTCTGGGCACTGCTGGGAGACTTATCCACCCACCCCTCCTATGTCTGGGCACTGCTGGGAGTCATATCTACACCCCTTCCTATGTCTGGGCACTGCTGGGAGTCATATCCAGCCACCCCTCCTATGTCCGGGCAAAGCTGGGAGTCATATCTGCACACCCCTCCTATGTCTGGGCACTGCTGGGAGTCCTGTTAACAACAAGTCCTATGTCTGGGCACCGGTAGGAGTCATATCTACACCCCCTCCTATGTCTGGGCACTGCTGGGAGTCCTGTGCACACCCCCCTCCTATGTCTGGGCACTGCTGGGAGTCATATCCAGACACCCCTCCTATATCTGGGCACTCCTGGGAGTCATATATACACACCCCTCCTATGGCTGGGCACTGCTGGGAGTCCTGTGCACACACCCCTCCTATGTCTGGGCAGTGGTGGGAGTCATATCTACACCCCCCTCCTATGTCTGGGCACTGCTGGGAGTCCTGTGCACACCCCCCTCCGATGTCTGGGCACTGGTGGGAGTCATATCTACACCCCCTTCTATGTCTGGGCACTGCTGGGAGTCCTGTGCACATCCCCTCCTATGTCTGGGCACCCCTGGGAGTCCTGTGCACCCCCCATCCTATGTCTGGGCACTGCTGGGAGTCCTGTGCACACCCCCTCCTATGTCTGGGCACTGCTGGGAGTCATATCTACACCCCCCACCTATGTCTAGGCACTGCTGGGAGTCCTGTGCACACCCCCCTCCTATGTCTGGGCACTTGTGGAGGTCATATCTACACCCCCTCCTATGTCTGGGCACTGCTGGGAGTCCTGTGCACACCCTCCTCCTATGTCTGGGCACTGCTGGGAGTCATATCCATCCACCCCTCCTATGTCTGGGCACTGCTGGGAGTCATATCCACACCCCCCTCCTATGTCTGGGCACTGCTGGGAGTCATATCCATCCACCCCTCCTATGCATGGGCACTGCTGGGAGTCATATCTTCACCCCCCTCCTATGTATGGGCACTGCTGGGAGTCATATCCAGCCACCCCTCCTATGTCTGGGCACTGCTGGGAGTGATATCTACTCCCCCTTCTATGTTTGGGCACTGCTGGGAGTCCTGTTCACACCACCCTCCTATGTCTGGGCACTGGTGGGAGTCATATCTACACCCCCCTCTTATGTCTGGGCACTGCTGGGAGTCCTGTGTACACCCCCTCCTATATCTGGGCACTGCTGGGAGTCCTGTGCACATCCCCCTCCTATGTCTGGGCACTGGTGGGAGTCATATCTACACCCCCCTTCTATGTCTGGGCACTGCTGGGAGTTCCTGTGCACACCCCCCTCCTATGTCTGGGCACTGCTGGGAGTCCTGTGCACACCCCCCTCCCATGTCTGGGCACTGGTGGGAGTCATATCTACACCCCCTCCTATGTCTGGGCACTGCTGGGAGTCATATCCATCCACCCCTCCTATGTTTGGGCACTGCTAAGAGTCATATCTACACCCCCTCCTATGTCTGGGCACTGCTGGGAGTCATATCCATCCACCCCTCCTATGTCTGGGCACTGCTGGGAGTCATATCTACACCCGCCTCCTATGTCTGGGCACTGCTGGGAGTCATATCCAGCCACCCCTCCTATGTCTGGGCACTGCTGGGAGTCATATGTACACCCCCCTCCTATGTCTGGGCACTGCAGGGAATCCTGTGCACACCCCCTCCTATGTCTGGGCACTGCTGGGAGTCCTGTGCACACACCCCGCTATGTCTGGGCACTGCTGGGTGACATATCTACACCCCCTCCTATATCTGGGCATTGCTGGGAGTCCTGTGCACACCCCCTCCTATGTCTGGGCACTGCTGGGAGTCATATCCATCCACCCCTCCTTTGTCTGGGCACTGCTGGGAGTCATATCTACACCCCCCTCCTATGTCTGGGCACTGCTAGGAGTCATATCCATCCACCCCTCCTATGTCTGGGCACTGCTGGGAGTCATATCTACACCCCCCTCCTATGTCTGGGCACTGCTGGGAGTCATATCCTGCCACCCCTCCTATGTCTGGGCACTGCTGAGAGTCATATCTACACCTCCCTCCTAAGTTTGGGCACTGCTGGGAGTCCTGTTCACACCCCCTCCTATGTCTGGGCACTGGTGGGAGTCATATCTACACCCCCCTCCTATGTCTGGGCACTGCTGGGAGTCCTGTGCACACCCCCCTCCCATGTCTGGGCACTGGTGGGAGTCATATCTACACCCCCCTCCTACGTCTGGGCCCTGCTGGGAGTCCTGTGCACACCCCCCTCCAATGTCTGGGCACTGCTGGGAGTCCTGTGCACACCCCCTTCTATGTCTGGGCACTGCTGGGAGTCATACCCAGCCCCCTTCCTATGTCCAGGCACTGCTGTGAGTCATATCGACGCCCCTCTCCTATGTCTGGGCACTGCTGGGAGTCATATCTGCACCCCCTCCTATGTCTGGGCACTGGTGGGAGTCATATCTACACCCCCCTCCTATGTCTGGGCACTGCTGGGAGTCCTGTGCACACCCCCCTCCTATGTCTGGGCACTACTGGGAGTCCTGTGAACACACCCCTCCTATGTCTGTGCACTGGTGGGAGTCATATCTACACCCCCTTCCAGTGTCTGGGTACTGCTGGGAGTCCTGAGCACACACCCCTCCTATGTCTGGGCACTGCTGGGAGTCATATCTACACCCCCTTCTATGTCTGGGCACTGCTGGGAGTCATATCTACACCCCCTCCCATGTCTGGGTACTGCTGGGAGTCATATCTACACCCCCCTCTTATGTCTGGGCACTGCTGGGAGTCCTGTGCACACCCCCCTCCTATGTCTGGGCACTGCTGGGAGTCCTGTGCACACCCCAATCCTATGTCTGGGCTCTGGTGAGAGTCACATCTACACCCCCCTCCTATGTCTGGGCACTGCTGGGAGTCCTGTGCAAACCCCCTCCTATGTCTGGACACTGCTGGGAGTCCTGTGCACACCCCCCTTCTATGTCTGGGCACTGCTGGGAGTCATATCTACACCCCCCTCCTATGTCTGGGCACTGCTGGGAGTCCTGTGCACACACCCCTCCTATGTCTGGGCACTGGTGGATGTCATATCTACACCCCCTCCTATGTATTGGCACTGCTGGGAGTCCTGTGCACCCCCCCTCCTATGTCTGGGCACTGCTGGGAGTCCTGTGCACACCCCCTTCCTATGTCTGGGTTTTGTGTTTCTATCTAGGACCCTAATTTGATATTCCCGATTTCTGCCCTTATGTGGTTATAAAAAACTATATCCTTATAAAGGCATAAGAATCATATCCATATTTAGTAATAGCCCATGCAGTCCAAATACGGCAAGGCTACTCCCCTAGACTCCTAGAAAGTACAACGCGTTCTTTAAACAAACCAAGCCTTCAGCTGCCCGGGAAATCCCCCTGCTTTTGTTTTGATTTGAACAAGAACTCCTGGAGTCCAGAAAGAACTGTTAGTTCTTAGTGACGTCTTATGTCCAACCTTACGTCAAACCCGGCACCTTTCAGGTATAAATATACCAGCGTTGCCTTAAGCAAACACACGGTGGTTTGGAGCAGAGCGGCTATCTACTTGCCCGGAAGCCCAGCTGATGCGAAGCGGAAGGAAGCCGCCCCTCCCATTTGACGCACTGAGAGAGACGCTGTCTTTTCTCCTGCCGAGAAAACCCAGCTCCGGTGTTTCCAGTCACCCTTGCGGGTTGCTGGGATATCGAGTCCTGAGAGAGAGATACAAGACCTCCTTCATTCTAGAACACAGGTGCGGAGCTGACTAAACCCTTAAGAGAATTCTTGATTCAGATTCTTGGCAAAAACCAACTTAACTTAAACTGCAACTTACTTACTCCTTCCCACGTATTAGGCTTAGGTCAGGTACACCAGGATAGGCGTATTTAGAAGCACCAGTTGAGTACAATAGTCAATGTTTTTATGTATGTATATATTTTATCCATTTTAAAGTATCATATGGCTAAGATACCATATCAATGCTTTTACAGTATTATTTCATAATACTACTTTTACTGTACGCACTTTACTTTATGATAAGTATTGCAATAGTGGCAATTCATTTCTCTTGCATGAGAAAGAAGATTGCTCAATAAATAACACCTTTTATTGAAAACGCCCGTCTCTCTATTTCTCTGCACTCTGGTGAAACTAAGTATGCACGATTGACTGAGTGAAATAGCTGCCTATTGTTTTCACACAACTCTAGAGATACACTCTTTATTCTGAGGGAGCAAAGTTGTCATGTTTATGCGGTTGTCAGAAACTAATCCCTTCTTGTCTAAGTCAAGAGAGTTAACTCTTTCCTGAACATTCGAGAAAGTTTCTAGCGACCTCTGAGCTAGCTGCCAAAACTAATTAAGTCTAATATAGTCAGTAGAGACCTAGATGACCTCAGTCCTACGTCTACACTGCTGTTTATATTATTCCAATGCGCAGAGCCTATTGGGAATATAGGAACTACACTACATGGGCACTGCTGGGAGTCATATCCAACCACCCCTCCTATGTCTGGGCACTGCTGGGAGTCATGTCTATACCCCCTCCTATGTCTGGGCACTGCTGGGAGTCATATCTACACCCCCCTCCTATGTAGAAAATGGACTGTCATCATAGAAGAACAAGAGTGAAGCATGCGACTCACAAGACAATTTGATTGTAAACAAATATAACCAGTTTTTTACAACCCAAGACCCTAAATAGATTCTGTGGTCTTGTTAAGCAACTATTTGCTATCCCTTGTCTTAGTGCCGACGCGTTTCGAACTCGGTGTGATCAATAAACGAGTTCTCATCAGGGCATGATCTCTTGCATATTTCTGTGGGCTAGCAGCCGCCGGTCCGCAGATACTTTAATTACTTTTCTAATCAGCTGGAGTAATTGGACCTTAAGGCTTCTGTCGCAGATATCTGGCGGAACCTCAAGGGTGTCATGCGCTGCAATCCACGGCGCTTTATCTGCCTGGCTGGCTCGCCGGTTGCACGTTCAGGCTGCAGCCTTTCACACTCTGTCGTGCGCGCCTGCCTGGCGAGCGCGGCGTTTTTCTTAGTGCTGCAGCGTTTCTCGCTTGTTTTCCTTTTTAGAACGAATTTATACGTTGTGCTCAATACTCCGGTCAAGGAACCCGCTGTTTACTTTCATCCGCGGCAATCCGGCGACTTCCTCATTGAGTCTGTGGATGCGGTGTGAAGATAACGTTCAGTTTCCCTCTCTTTATGACATGTTTATATCTTTGAAAACAACGAAATAAAAAATAAAAAGGGCACGAATAATATATGCCCCAATTACCTAGGAGTATCACGTGGTACGTTTTTTCCTGTAAATAGTAGGTTTAAACAACTTGTAGTCAGTAAACATTTTTTTCTAGTATTATTGGTCCAACTGACTACACGTCCCAGGACCTAGCTCCTTTTTCTTTCTAAAGGGAGTCCTATACAGCCACCCCTCCTATGTCTGGGCACTGCTGAGAGTCATATCCAGACACCCCTCCCATGTCTGGGCACTGCTGGGAGTCATATCTACACACCCCTCCTATGGCTGGGCACTGCTGGGAGTCCTGTGCCTATACCCTTCCTATGTCTGGGCACTGTTAGGAGTCATATCTACACCCCCTCCTATGTCTGGGCACTGCTGGGAGTCCTGTGCACACACCCCTCCTATGTCGGGGCACTGCTGGGAGTCCTGTGCACACCCCCCCTATGTCTGGACACTGCTGGGAGTCATATCTACACCCCCTCCTATGTCTGGGCACTGCTGGGAGTCCGGTGCACACACCCCTCCTATGTCTGGGCACTGCTGGGAGTCCTGTGCACACACCCCTCCTATGTCTGGGCACTGCTGGGAGTCCTGTGCACACACCCCTCCTATATCTGGGCACTGGTGGGAGTCATATCTACACCCCCCTTCTATGTCTGGGCATTGCTGGGAGTACTGTGCACACACCCCTACTATGTCTGGGCACTGCTGGGAGTCCGGTGCACACCCCCCTCCTATGTCTGGGCACTTGTGGAGGTCATATCTACACCCCACTCCTATGTCTGGGCACTGCTGGGAGTCCTGTGCACACCCCCCTCCTATGTCTGGGCACTGCTGGGAGTGATATCCATCCACCCCTCATATGTCTGGGCACTGCTGGGAGTCATATCTACACCCCCCTCCTATGTCTGGGCACTGCTGGGAGTCATATCCATCCACCCCTCCTATGTCTGGGCACTGCTGGGAGTCATATCTTCACCCCCTCCTATGTCTGGGCACTGCTGGGAGTCATATCGAGCCACCCCTCCTATGTCTGGGCACTGCTGGGAGTCATATATACACCCCTCCTATGTCTGGGCACTGCTGGGAGTCCTGTTCACACCCCCTCCTATGTCTGGGCACTGGTGGGAGTCATATCTACACCCCTTCCTATGTCTGGGCACTGCTGGGACTCCTGTGCACCCCCCTCCTATGTCTGGGCACTGCTGGGAGTCCTCTGCACACCCCCCTCCTATGTCTGGGCACTGGTGGGAGTCATATATACACCCCCTTCTATGTCTGGGCACTGCTGGGAGTCTGGTGCACACACCCCTCCTATGTCTGGGCACTGCTGGGAGTCCTGTGCACACCCCCTCCTAAGTCTGGCCACTGCTGGGAGTCATATCTACACCCCTCTCCTATGTCTGGGCACTGCTGGGAGTCCTGTGCACACCCCGCTCCTATGTCTGGGCACTGGTGGAGGTCATATCTAGACCCCCCTCCTATGTCTGGGCACTGCTGGGAGTCCTGTGCACACACCCCTCCTATGTCTGGGCACTGGTGGGAGTCATATCTACACCCACTTCTATGTCTGGGCACTGCTGGGAGTCTTGTGCACACCCCCCTCCTATGTCTGGGCACTACTGGGAGTCCGGTGCACACACCCCTCCTATGTCTGGGCACTGCTGGGAGTCCTGTGCACACACCCCTCCTATATCTGGGCACTGGTGGGAGTCATATCTACACCCCCCTTCTATGTCTGGGCATTGCTGGGAGTACTGTGCACACCCCCCTACTATGTCTGGGCACTGCTGGGAGTCCGGTGCACACCCCCCTCCTATGTCTGGGCACTTGTGGAGGTCATATCTACACCCCACTCCTATGTCTGGGCACTGCTGGGAGTCCTGTGCACACCCCCCTCCTATGTCTGGGCACTGCTGGGAGTCCTGTTCACACCCCCTCCTATGTCTGGGCACTGGTGGGAGTCATATCTACACCCCTTCCTATGTCTGGACACTGCTGGGACTCCTGTGCACCCCCCTCCTATGTATGGGCACTGCTGGGAGTCCTCTGCACACCCCCCTCCTATGTCTGGGCACTGGTGGGAGTCATATATACACCCCCTTCTATGTCTGGGCACTGCTGGGAGTCTGGTGCACACACCCCTCCTATGTCTGGGCACTGCTGGGAGTCCTGTGCACACCCCCTCCTAAGTCTGGCCACTGCTGGGAGTCATATCTACACCCCTCTCCTATGTCTGGGCACTGCTGGGAGTCCTGTGCACACCCCCCTCCTATGTCTGGGCACTGGTGGAGCTCATATCTAGACCCCCCTCCTATGTCTGGGCACTGCTGGGAGTCCTGTGCACACCCCCTCCTATGTCTGGGAACTGCTGGGAGTCATATCCATCCACCCCTCCTATGTCTGGGCACTGCTGGGAGTCATATCTACACCCCCTCCTATGTCTGGGCACTGCTGGGAGACTTATCCACCCACCCCTCCTATGTCTGGGCACTGCTGGGAGTCATATCTACACCCCCTCCTATGTCTGGGCACTGCTGGGAGTCATATCCAGCCACCCCTCCTATGTCCGGGCAAAGCTGGGAGTCATATCTACACACCCCTCCTATGTCTGGGCACTGCTGGGAGTCCTGTTAACAACAACTCCTATGTCTGGGCACCGGTAGGAGTCATATCTACACCCCCTCCTATGTCTGGGCACTGCTGGGAGTCCTGTGCACACCCCCCTCCTATGTCTGGGCACTGCTGGGAGTCATATCCAGACACCCCTCCTATGTCTGGGCACTGCTGGGAGTCATATATACACACCCCTCCTATGGCTGGGCACTGCTGGGAGTCCTGTGCACACACCCCTCCTATGTCTGGGCAGTGGTGGGAGTCATATCTACACCCCCCTCCTATGTCTGGGCACTGCTGGGAGTCCTGTGCACACCCCCCTCCTATGTCTGGGCACTGGTGGGAGTCATATCTACACCCCCTTCTATGTCTGGGCACTGCTGGGAGTCCTGTGCACACCCCCTCCTATGTCTGGGCACCCCTGGGAGTCCTGTGCACCCCCCATCCTATGTCTGGGCACTGCTGGGAGTCCTGTGCACACCCCCTCCTATGTCTGGGCACTGCTGGGAGTCATATCTACACCCCCCACCTATGTCTAGGCACTGCTGGGAGTCCTGTGCACACCCCCCTCCTATGTCTGGGCACTTGTGGAGGTCATATCTACACCCCCTCCTATGTCTGGGCACTGCTGGGAGTCCTGTGCACACCCCCCTCCTATGTCTGGGCACTGCTGGGAGTCATATCCATCCACCCCTCCTATGTCTGGGCACTGCTGGGAGTCATATCCACACCCCCCTCCTATGTCTGGGCACTGCTGGGAGTCATATCCATCCACCCCTCCTATGCATGGGCACTGCTGGGAGTCATATCTTCACCCCCCTCCTATGTATGGGCACTGCTGGGAGTCATATCCAGCCACCCCTCCTATGTCTGGGCACTGCTGGGAGTGATATCTACTCCCCCTTCTATGTTTGGGCACTGCTGGGAGTCCTGTTCACACCACCCTCCTATGTCTGGGCACTGGTGGGAGTCATATCTACACCCCCCTCTTATGTCTGGGCACTGCTGGGAGTCCTGTGTACACCCCCTCCTATATCTGGGCACTGCTGGGAGTCCTGTGCACACCCCCCTCCTATGTCTGGGCACTGGTGGGAGTCATATCTACACCCCCCTTCTATGTCTGGGCACTGCTGGGAGTTCCTGTGCACACCCCCCTCCTATGTCTGGGCACTGCTGGGAGTCCTGTGCACACCCCCCTCCCATGTCTGGGCACTGGTGGGAGTCATATCTACACCCCCTCCTATGTCTGGGCACTGCTGGGAGTCATATCCATCCACCCCTCCTATGTCTGGGCACTGCTAAGAGTCATATCTACACCCCCTCCTATGTCTGGGCACTGCTGGGAGTCATATCCATCCACCCCTCCTATGTCTGGGCACTGCTGGGAGTCATATCTACACCCGCCTCCTATGTCTGGGCACTGCTGGGAGTCATATCCAGCCACCCCTCCTATGTCTGGGCACTGCTGGGAGTCATATGTACACCCCCCTCCTATGTCTGGGCACTGCAGGGAGTCCTGTGCACACCCCCTCCTATGTCTGGGCACTGCTGGGAGTCCTGTGCACACACCCCGCTATGTCTGGGCACTGCTGGGTGACATATCTACACCCCCTCCTATATCTGGGCACTGCTGGGAGTCCTGTGCACACCCCCTCCTATGTCTGGGCACTGCTGGGAGTCATATCCATCCACCCCCCTTTGTCTGGGCACTGCTGGGAGTCATATCTACACCCCCCTCCTATGTCTGGGCACTGCTAGGAGTCATATCCATCCACCCCTCCTATGTCTGGGCACTGCTGGGAGTCATATCTACACCCCCCTCCTATGTCTGGGCACTGCTGGGAGTCATATCCTGCCACCCCTCCTATGTCTGGGCACTGCTGAGAGTCATATCTACACCTCCCTCCTAAGTTTGGGCACTGCTGGGAGTCCTGTTCACACCCCCCTCCTATGTCTGGGCACTGGTGGGAGTCATATCTACACCCCCCTCCTATGTCTGGGCACTGCTGGGAGTCCTGTGCACACCCCCCTCCCATGTCTGGGCACTGGTGGGAGTCATATCTACACCCCCCTCCTACGTCTGGGCCCTGCTGGGAGTCCTGTGCACACCCCCCTCCAATGTCTGGGCACTGCTGGGAGTCCTGTGCACACCCCCTTCTATGTCTGGGCACTGCTGGGAGTCATATGCAGCCCCCTTCCTATGTCCAGGCACTGCTGTGAGTCATATCGACGCCCCTCTCCTATGTCTGGGCACTGCTGGGAGTCATATCTGCACCCCCTCCTATGTCTGGGCACTGGTGGGAGTCATATCTACACCCCCCTCCTATGTCTGGGCACTGCTGGGAGTCCTGTGCACACCCCCTCCTATGTCTGGGCACTGCTGGGAGTCATATCCATCCACCCCCCTTTGTCTGGGCACTGCTGGGAGTCATATCTACACCCCCCTCCTATGTCTGGGCACTGCTAGGAGTCATATCCATCCACCCCTCCTATGTCTGGGCACTGCTGGGAGTCATATCTACACCCCCCTCCTATGTCTGGGCACTGCTGGGAGTCATATCCTGCCACCCCTCCTATGTCTGGGCACTGCTGAGAGTCATATCTACACCTCCCTCCTAAGTTTGGGCACTGCTGGGAGTCCTGTTCACACCCCCCTCCTATGTCTGGGCACTGGTGGGAGTCATATCTACACCCCCCTCCTATGTCTGGGCACTGCTGGGAGTCCTGTGCACACCCCCTCCCATGTCTGGGCACTGGTGGGAGTCATATCTACACCCCCCTCCTACGTCTGGGCCCTGCTGGGAGTCCTGTGCACACCCCCCTCCAATGTCTGGGCACTGCTGGGAGTCCTGTGCACACCCCCTTCTATGTCTGGGCACTGCTGGGAGTCATATCCAGCCCCCTTCCTATGTCCAGGCACTGCTGTGAGTCATATCGACGCCCCTCTCCTATGTCTGGGCACTGCTGGGAGTCATATCTGCACCCCCTCCTATGTCTGGGCACTGGTGGGAGTCATATCTACACCCCCCTCCTATGTCTGGGCACTGCTGGGAGTCCTGTGCACACCCCCCTCCTATGTCTGGGCACTACTGGGAGTCCTGTGAACACACCCCTCCTATGTCTGTGCACTGGTGGGAGTCATATCTACACCCCCTTCCAGTGTCTGGGTACTGCTGGGAGTCCTGAGCACACACCCCTCCTATGTCTGGGCACTGCTGGGAGTCATATCTACACCCCCTTCTATGTCTGGGCACTGCTGGGAGTCATATCTACACCCCCTCCCATGTCTGGGTACTGCTGGGAGTCATATCTACACCCCCCTCTTATGTCTGGGCACTGCTGGGAGTCCTGTGCACACCCCCCTCCTATGTCTGGGCACTGCTGGGAGTCCTGTGCACACCCCAATCCTATGTCTGGGCTCTGGTGAGAGTCACATCTACACCCCCCTCCTATGTCTGGGCACTGCTGGGAGTCCTGTGCAAACCCCCTCCTATGTCTGGACACTGCTGGGAGTCCTGTGCACACCCCCCTTCTATGTCTGGGAACTGCTGGGAGTCATATCTACACCCCCCTCCTATGTCTGGGCACTGCTGGGAGTCCTGTGCACACACCCCTCCTATGTCTGGGCACTGGTGGATGTCATATCTACACCCCCTCCTATGTATTGGCACTGCTGGGAGTCCTGAGCACCCCCCCTCCTATGTCTGGGCACTGCTGGGAGTCCTGTGCACACCCCCTTCCTATGTCTGGGTTTTGTGTTTCTATCTAGGACCCTAATTTGATATTCCCCGATTTCTGCCCTTATGTGGTTATAAAAAACTATATCCTTATAAAGGCATAAGAATCATATCCATATTTAGTAATAGCCCATGCAGTCCAAATACGGCAAGGCTACTCCCCTAGACTCCTAGAAAGTACAACGCGTTCTTTAAACAAACCAAGCCTTCAGCAGCCCGGGAAATCCCCCTGCTTTTGTTTTGATTTGAACAAGAACTCCTGGAGTCCAGAAAGAACTGTTAGTTCTTAGTGACGTCTTATGTCCAACCTTACGTCAAACCCGGCACCTTTCAGGTATAAATATACCAGCGTTGCCTTAAGCAAACACACGGTGGTTTGGAGCAGAGCGGCTATCTACTTGCCCGGAAGCCCAGCTGATGCGAAGCGGAAGGAAGCCGCCCCTCCCATTTGACGCACTGAGAGAGACGCTGTCTTTTCTCCTGCCGAGAAAACCCAGCTCCGGTGTTTCCAGTCACCCTTGCGGGTTGCTGGGATATCGAGTCCTGAGAGAGAGATACAAGACCTCCTTCATTCTAGAACACAGGTGCGGAGCTGACTAAACCCTTAAGAGAATTCTTGATTCAGATTCTTGGCAAAAACCAACTTAACTTAAACTGCAACTTACTTACTCCTTCCCACGTATTAGGCTTAGGTCAGGTACACCAGGATAGGCGTATTTAGAAGCACCAGTTGAGTACAATAGTCAATGTTTTTATGTATGTATATATTTTATCCATTTTAAAGTATCATATGGCTAAGATACCATATCAATGCTTTTACAGTATTATTTCATAATACTACTTTTACTGTACGCACTTTACTTTATGATAAGAATTGCAATAGTGGCAATTCATTTCTCTTGCATGAGAAAGAAGACTGCTCAATAAATAACACCTTTTATTGAAAACGCCCGTCTCTCTATTTCTCTGCACTCTGGTGAAACTAAGTATGCACGATTGACTGAGTGAAATAGCTGCCTATTGTTTTCACACGACTCTAGAGATACACTCTTTATTCTGAGGGAGCAAAGTTGTCATGTTTATGCGGTTGTCAGAAACTAATCCCTTCTTGTCTAAGTCAAGAGAGTTAACTCTTTCCTGAACATTCGAGAAAGTTTCTAGCGACCTCTGAGCTAGCTGGCAAAACTAATTAAGTCTAATATAGTCAGTAGAGACCTAGATGACCTCAGTCCTACGTCTACACTGCTGTTTATATTATTCCAATGCGCAGAGCCTATTGGGAATATAGGAACTACACTACATGGGCACTGCTGGGAGTCATATCCAACCACCCCTCCTATGTCTGGGCACTGCTGGGAGTCATGTCTATACCCCCTCCTATGTCTGGGCACTGCTGGGAGTCATATCTACACCCCCCTCCTATGTAGAAAATGGACTGTCATCATGAGGTGGTACAGTCATATTCGTGGTAGAGGCCCATGAATATCGGCAGACAGAGGTATTCTATTCATGGATACATTTTCCAGCAGCACACTCTGTAACACAAGAATTCCACTATTACAAAATAGAGGAACCTCCGGATGAATACACTCCTTTCGAGGACGTTGAAATCCCACTAAATTACCAAGAGCACCTGCTCTGGTTGAAAGGCGCCCTAAAACATCAAAATCATATCACCAGGCTAGGTCCTCTAGGTAGACCAGGAGCCACGTGGCCGGTTCTAGCAAGCTACACACCACATCCAGACATTGATAAAATGTCAGACCGAGAACTTTTAGCTCAGCTAAAACTATTAATTAAAATACATAGACAATTGGTCCAATATGTCATGCAGACTTCAACAGTCCAACCAGCGATTAACATTCCACAGCTGACCCCTCATGAGGGGAACACAAACAAAATTACACCACAGAACATACAATCATGTCTTGGTAAAATACCCACAAAACGGGAACAAATTCCATTCTGGTTAGCACAAAAAATCACTCAGATAGAGGCAGTATTTCCTAATACTACAGCTCATGAAAAACACAGAATTCTGACTATCTGTCTTCCAAAGGGGATCGCACCACATGTGGAGGACTGTGACACTTGGGGCACAGTCTTTGCTTCAATATACACAAAAACACATGGTGTTCCGTCTATGGCGATAATACCAGATGTGCTAAGACAGATTCAAAATGAATACGGTCCAGAACCTGCTTTAACTCTGGGTATGAAATTACTGAAAGACTTCAAGCAGGTCTC
The DNA here is from genome assembly GCF_964261635.1 of Lissotriton helveticus. Classification (NCBI taxonomy): domain Eukaryota; kingdom Metazoa; phylum Chordata; class Amphibia; order Caudata; family Salamandridae; genus Lissotriton; species Lissotriton helveticus. Next base: position 444,297,233 of record NC_136068.1, read on the forward strand.
AGCTATATTATTAGCCAACATAAAAGGAGAAGCAGCATCTGTGGCGATCCGCCAGAAATTGAAAGAAACAGATTTAGCAGAACAACCATTTGAACTTGCCAGAATCATAGAAAAATCCTATGAAGAACTAGGTAGAGATAGTTTGGGTGGGAAACCAGTAAAACCCCAACTAACTGAAAAAACCTTTATTAAAAATAATCTGAATACTCCAAAAAAGAGTTTGGATGGTAATAAACAATCCACTCCCAGAGAAAAACGATTCCAGTCCAGAGGAAGGTCTCCTCAACGGAGAGAAAGATCACCGGACCAAGGAGGCAAGTCTCCCCAAAGGGAGCCCTCTGAGAAAAGATACAACCTTAGAAATAGGGATACATTGAGAAAACCTGATAGATATCAAGATATTGATACACGTCCCTCTCGATCTTTTCAGACTTACTCACAGAAATCGGAAAGAAGAGGACGGTCAGAACACAAAGCAGAGCACGTCAAGTCCAAAGACAAGGAACCTGCTCATCAAAGTAAAAAATTACAATTTCCAAGAAAGAAGGTAGCCAGTATTAAAATTAAACATGCCGAGGGTTCTGAGGACACAACTGAAAAACGGAGAGTGGGCCCAGACAATGCTCCACAGCGCAGCAGAAGTGACCATAGCTCGCAAGATCCCGATGAATCTTCTGGAGACAGTGGACACGAATGAATACATTCAGGTGGAAACTGCAGACACCAGGGTTAGCAAACGCCATAAATTATACGAAATAACATTGCGTATAGAGGTGGACAAAACTAGGAAAGTAAGGGGTCTCTTTTGGGATAACCTTTCGAAAGGCTATGACATCCTGTTAGCTGAGAAAGACTGGCCACCAGAGTTTGTCAGGGAGTGCCCTCATGGCGACGAAATGATTATGCCTGCCTTATCAAATCATATTCCAATTCATAAAAAATACACATTTGCAAGAAAATGGGCAGTAGCCCAAGCTCCTGCATTTTATAAAAATCATGCAGGATGGGAAGAGGATTCTCCTCACCACAAAATCCAGTTAAAAAATCAGCCCACTGCACAAAGGCAGTACCCAGTTAAACAAGAAGCTAAAAAGCAAGTCAGGGAGAACTTAGATCAACTTGAATATCAGGGGGTGATTGAAACATGCACCTCACAAATGAGCAATCCTTTGTTTCCTGTCTCCAAGCCAGACGATTCATATCGTCTAGTTTTGGACTACAGACACTTAAACTCCTGCTGCAAAACATTTGCATTACAAAACTCACACAGTGCAGCACTAATGAATAACATCGTGCGCAAAAAATACAAAACGACATTAGATATCTCTAATGGATTCTTTTGTCAAAACATAGCACCTGAAAGCAGGTATTTGACCGCTTTCTCAATAATGGGGTCGCAAAAACACTTCTGTCGACTCCCACAGGGATTCAAGAATAGCCCAGGTTTATTCTCAGCAAGGGTAACAGAGTTACTACAAATATATGATGATGTGGCATTATCCTATGTCGATGACATCTATCTCACAGATGATGACTTGGAGACTCACTTAAAAAGAGTGAACACCATAATACTTGAGTTCGCATCAGAGGGTTACAAATTCAACTTTAAAAAGTCACGAATTGCCCATCTAACTGTCCTGTTTTTAGGATATGAATTATCAAGTGAAGGCAAAAGCCTAGCAGACAACTTCTTAGAGAAGTGTGCTGTACTCCAAGCTCCAAAAACACTGAAGAACTTACAATCAATACTAGGTTTCCTGAATTTCGGAAGAACATACATTCTAAATTATGCAGAGAGGGTTAAGCCTCTCTATGAATTAATAAAACCTGATTTCAAACCAATAAATTGGACTCAGAAACACACAGAGATTTTAAGATCATTGCAAACAGACGTTAGCTAAAACAAAATTGCAAACTCGCGAAAACATACGCAACCTTGTAATCCGAGTCATTCCAGGAAGGTGCGGATTCACGTACCTGACCTCTAATGAGGGAGAAATGGTACCAATAGCTTACAAATCACATTTGTACACACAAGCTGAAATGTAATTCAGTTCTACTGAAAAAATTCTAATAGCGTTTCAAACTGCTGTAGCAAAAGAAAGAGCCCTAGCCCAAGGCAAAAGAATAACTGTTTTTACTGCAGAATCCGCCCTTGAGGCATTAGCAAGCCCACGCAATCTAAATGCAGTGGCATTAGATCCAAAATGGATACAATGGGAAAATTGTCTTGCTGCAGAAGACATGAAATACTATTTTGACCCAAAAATGAAAAAACAAAAAGATCTAGAATACGAACAAGAATATCCTCTGCCAATCGAAATTCTGCCTCTTGAACAATATACCTGTGTAATCTACATGGACAGATTTGTACAACACTACGATGTAGATAAAAAATCCTACAACGCAGCGTGCGCGATTGTTAAAGGCCGCTGGCGCTTTGGTAAATTCAGACCGATAATCACCAAAACTGAATCACTCAGAAACTGTTCAGCTCAGCGAGCTGAAATAAGATCTTTAAAGATGGCGCTTGAAAATGCCGATCGTGAATTCCCGACACTAATAGTATGCGATTCGCATTTCTGCGTCAGGTCTTACAATAATGACTAGCAGAACTGGGTTCAAAACGATTACAAAGATGACACAGGTGCCACAATAAAGCATAAAAAGCTTTGGGAACAAGTATTTCTTTTGCAGAAAGAACTACGAAAGACTCACATGATACATACACTGAGTCATCTACGTGATGGCGTTCACGTTGCAGCAATTCATTGGCTAACAGAGCCACAGAGGAAGCAGTTCAACCGGCTTCCGTAGCCACAAAAAAGCGTTCTAAAAAACACATAGACGGAGAAACCATGCTGGCGGTAAAAGCCTCATTAAAAGGCGACTATGCAGCATTACCTCTCGACTATCCACTCAGTAATACATACATAATTGATGCAAACTCCGTTCCTTTTGCTAAAATCCCTGGAGTGGGGGATAGAGTAATTCCAAACACGAACCGGAGAGTTTTCTTGATTGAAGACGCACACATGGGATTGGGTCCAAGGCACCAAGAGATCTTGAAATCTCTAATAGAATTACAATCAGAATACTGGTGGATGAGCTTGCAAATTTACAAATTTGCAATGGATTGTCCAGACTGCAACAGAGATCACAGTTGTGAACCGGACCAGACTACTGCCAGGACACCTTTATTAGAAAGCATCAGGCGATCTATACGCAGAAATCCATCCGGAGAAATGCGTTCCCATAATTATTAAGACTAGATTCACTTAAAAATGTAGACACCAGCGCTCGGCTGACGCCAGAACTGTTATAAAAGATTTGCGAGTCTTTATCGACACATACGCAATTGGCATGCTACATTCTGACCAGGGTCCTGCGTTTAGCTCTCGGGCTTACAAGGAGGCCATGGCCAGCATGGGCATTGCATTGCGGTACTCTTCTCCCTTCCATCCTGAGGGAAATGCGGTAGTGGAAAGAAAAAACCGTGACATAAAGCAATCGATAACGGCGAGGGTATTAGGTTCGGGTGATGGGTGGGTCAAACATTTAACAAGTGTCCAACGTAGTCTTAACAATCTGCCAAGAAATTCTCTAAAAGGTTTCACTCCCTACGAACTATTGTTCGGAACTAGAATGCACATTCAGGACTTAGATAGTCACACTTCAGTGGTAGAAGAAAAATCCTTTGATATCAAAGACCGTTTGGCTGTTTTACAGGACTTAAATGAAACAAGAAGACGTCTAAGTAACATAAAGTTAAAGCCAACAGCCACTGAAGAAAAACCACCTGTCCCAGCAAGACCTGTCTGGATTCCAAAGATTGGGGATCTGGTCAGAGAGAAGATTGCGGTGAAGAAGGAATTTTGGCCTTCTTACAGAAAAGCAGTACCTGTCTTAGCTGTCAGCGGAACAAGATCAGTAGTACTACCGCCCCTTGCTGGTAAAAAGGAGAACCGAGTTGTATCCATCGACCTGGTAAAACCACAATCATGTGGCCAATAATAAGTAGTAGGCCCAGTGGACTCCCAAGAAATAGCAGAAGACCACATTTTGCTACAATCCAAGAGGTTCAAACTGAGAGACTAATCACATTTGATAAACCTGCAGTGAATAAAAAAGGACTATGCAACAAAGCCATGGAACTTGTGCCTCTTGAAACCCAAATTGCAACAGTTCGTCAAGAAACACCTGCCTAAAACGATGTAGCCTCAGACTATGCTAATGAAACAAAGAAAAATGCAAAAGCAAATGAAAATCCGGAAGCAATTCCAACAATTGACAGAACTGCATCTGGCTACTTCACCAATTTCGATGACTTTTCTGAAGATCCAAGCGAGCATGAAGAAACGCCAGCAACAAAAACTTTCAGAAACAAAGTAATTGAACTTTTTCACCAACTAAAAGAAACATATCTGATTTCACCATGGATTGAATTTTGGATTGTGTTAGGTGTACTTTTCCTCCTGCTTTGGCTCATCATGGTTCTATGTTTGGGAACATTTATTGATGGAAAATATAGTACAATGGACACAGTAAGTCAGAACATCAACTTGGTCCTAAAGCCTCACAGATCCTGTCACATCGAGAAAAGAGAACTATCATCAGTGAAAAGAGAACTGTCATCAGTGAACATCACAGTCAATCCAATACCCGGTGAGGTAGCATGGGACAAAACGGATTATGAAATCTATGGCACGATTGAGCTATTGAAATATCTACAGCAATTTAAGGTTTCCTTAAGTGACTTTGTGACACCAAGTACTTTCTCTGATGATTGGGACTTTGAAAACATTAATAATATGATGTCAGATTTAGTAATGTCAGCTAAATTCACAGAACATGATTATTTGCAGGGTTCATCGAATTATGAAGAGTTATATTGTTATAATCATTTTGGTGATCACTATTTGCATAAAACTGCTCAGCCTAGAAATGTTTTAACTTATAACCAATGGGAACATTGTCCAACTCCGCCAAAAGGCAGCTCGAAAACATTTTATGAGAAATTTCCATACTTCTCAGGGTATAACAACAGTGATCCAGATACGTTTTATTTTAAAATGTTAGAAAAGACAGAAATGAAAACAATGTTGACAAATACTAACTTGATTTACTCAGAAAAAATTTATGACAAAATGTCTACATTTGGTTTTGAATTTTGGAAAAATAACATTGAAACAAAAACCATCTGGGGTTCAAAAGACTGGCAGGTACAAGGTATAGAAGCATTATTTAGAGCCTGCATGATCCCAGAGCAAATAATATTTTTGAATGACACCATTCAATAGACTACTTGTCTTGGCCTAGCTAAGATAGAAGACTTAAATAAACCGTCTATTCTGAAGCCCATACCTGATAGTAATAGCACTACAGATGTGGAGATAGACGTAGCCCATATTTTACACCAAAACAGAACAAATCCTGATTGGAAAAAATGGTTGATCTGGCCCACAGACACAAATAACTGTCAAGATAGATTACTGAACAAGACACAGGGGTTCAAACTGACCAGGCCAGACCCAAGATACTCCCAGAGACAACATCCAGGGATAGTTACAACATACAGTGTAGGGAAACTATGCCTTGAGTGGCTACAGAAATCAACACTGGCTGAAATTAAGCAACACTTGACTTTACTTAAAGACGGTGCTGACTTGCGAGATTTCATACTGGGACCTCGCAAACAGCGTCAAAAACGTTTCATAGCGGCCGGTATATACGCTGCATACAACGAAGCTTGGAAAGTAATGCAAATTGAAACAGCAGAAAAAATACGAGAAATTGATCGTATAAATTTGGAAAATTCACTTTCTGTAGTGGACAATCGGTTAACGACTCTGTCCTCCAGAATATATTCAGTGGACAGCATTGTATCATCTGCTATTGATATAATAGAGCAAGACTTGCTAATGTTACAACATGGTCAGTCCCAATTGCGTTCTATTGTACAGCTTGGCTGGACGTTGCAAAATCTGCGTTCAGGCTACGTACCATAGCGTCTAATCAACATAACGTCATTATTCGGTATCTTTAACCTTACTGATAAACAAATCAGTTTGGCACAAAAAGGAGCAGACTATACGATTCTGAGCATTAAAAAACTTGAGAGATTACCATTGACAATGTCAGACAGACCTGTCATTGAATGGATAATACACGGAACAATTACAATTCCGATAACAACTTTCCAGTTTAAATATTGCCAAGAATATATACCAGCAGGGCAGTATGAAAGGTTGGGTAAAGGATACATCAAATCAACCTGGGATTTACTTTATACACACAAATGTTATAGTGAAGGGAAAAAGGAGGTATTCCTTAGTGGTAACAATTGTAAAAAATCACTAAGCGGTACACTTCTGTGTCAAGGTATTAACTTGCATGGAGCCTGTGAAGGGTCTTCAAATAACCTTTCATGTCACCTGCATGGCACTCCTGCAACACAGATAGAGCCATTCTTTAGACAACTTTCCAACAGCAGTTATGTTCTAATAAGTGACCACAGCTGTTGTGGAATGGTGCCAGGAAAACCCTATCTCGTAACCGTTACTTCCAGGTTAATTTGCTGTTTGCAAGTATTGTATCCACACAGCAATCCAGACATGGAGGCTGCGTTATGGCCTTCTTTGAATATCTCTTCTATTCGAATTGATACTTTAAGCAGAATGAAGTCTATTCTTTTACAGACAACTGTGCCTTTAACCTCGTCCAAAGAGACGTATGATCTGCAAGTTGCAAGGACAGCGGCAGAGATACATTCCCTATTATCAAAAATTGCCCCGTGCATTTCGTAGAAATGTTAAGTCAAATCTTAAACATGTCTGATACCAGTAGCATCGCACATGTATTTAAGACAATTTTTTCGGGACTGTTAGCACCCTTTGAAACAGTTCTGGGCATTTTCCCGAATTTTGTCCATTCGATATTTGGCGGCCTGCCTCTTATTTTGGGACTCGTAGCAGGAATTTTATTTTTGATCCTTCTGATCCGATATGGCAAGCCAAGCCACAGACAAGACTCCAGCAACGATGGAAGAAACGATCTTAGCAATACGCTACCGAGACCAAATCACTAAAGTCCTCGGATTAGCCCGGCTAAGAGATCTGAGTGCAACCTGGTTTCTTTCATTCAGACCAATCTGGCAAGATTGCATCTTACCTGTGCTTCGATGTCTGCTATGCGGAGAAGAATGCGTGTTGGACGTCTGTCTTACACTACCATCATCAGTACCAATGGATATCGATACTTTGCTAGGTCCTGTAATGACTCATGCATCGTGTTGTCCCCTGCGGCTACCTATTCTGACGACTGCATTCATTGAGACTTCACCACTACGAGTAGGTGGCGGTGAAGTTCGAGAGGAAAGCAGCACCAAACAGGTACAACCTTCTGTGAGCATTGCTGATCCTGACATCGATGATAGCAATCATTCTCGCATATGCACAATTTCAGCATTTTCGAACTTGGTCGAACTTTCACCTGATGCTGTAGACCAATTTTTGCGAGCCTGTCTGATATGATGTTCTCCCCTGAACAACGAGAATAACTTTTAAAAACAATGAGCACACAGCGTTCCCTGAACTCTGAATTCGGCCTTCAGTTTTGATAATCAAAGCTACTGAAAACATTTGGAACTATTTTTTCCCCTGAAAGCGAAATTCTTTTTTTTCACTTCCAAAATATTTACCCTTTTTTTCTGGCACATGGTACTCTGCTTAAAGTAGAACTATTCTTAGAGAACAGAGTTTCTATTTTTAGGATTCTAGAGACAATATTTTACCTCAGCCTCTAGCACATGTACAGCATTTTGTATAAATATGTGATGAAATGGTCTCGACCTTCTTTTCTGTATACAGAGCCATTTCATGTGTAATTTTCGCAATTCATTCAGCTGATATATATATGCATTTAACTGAATGATACCACTGCTTGAAAAGCGTACAGTACCAATACTCATTTTCGTGTATTTACCATACACCATTTCAAATGCAAAATATGTATTTTGGGGTGGGTTGGAAAACACACATGCATCGTTATATGTTTACTATTGCTTAGTTTTTAGTAATGATGGACATTAGTACGTGGAGTGGGTGTTGTGTTTCTATCTAGGACCCTAATTCGATATTCCCGATTTATGCCCTTATGTGGTTATAACAAACTATATCCTTATAAAGGCATACGAATCATATCCATATTTAGTAATAGCCCATGCAGTCCAAATACGGCAAGGCTACTCCCCTAGACTCCTAGAAAGTACAACGCGTTCTTTAAACAAACCAAGCCTCCAGCAGCCCGGGAAATCCCCCTGCTTTTGTTTTGATTTGAACAAGAACTCCTGGAGTCCAGAAAGAACTGTTAGTTCTTAGTGATGTCTTATGTCCAACCTTACGTCAAACCCGGTACCTTTCAGGTATAAATATACCAGCATTGCCTTACGCAAACACACGGTGGTTTGGAGCAGAGCGGCTATCTACTTGCCCGGAAGCCGAACTGATGCGAAGCCAAAGGAAGCCGCCCCTCACATTTGACGCACTGAGAGAGACGCTGTCTTTTCTCCTGCCGAGAAAATCCAGCTCCGGTGTTTCCAGTCACCCTTGCGGGTTGCTGGGATATTGAGTCCTGAGAGAGAGATACAAGACCTCCTTCATTCTAGAACCCAGGTACGGAGCTGACTAAACCCTTGATTCAGATTCTTGGCAAAAACCAACTTAACTTAAACTGCAACTTACTTACTCCTTCCCACGTATTAGGCTTAGGTCAGGTACACCGGGGTAGGCGTATTTAGAAGCACCAGTTGAGTATGTTAGTCAATGTTTTTATGTATGTATATATTTTATCCATTTTAAAGTATCATATGGCTAAGATACCATATCAATGCTTTTACAGTATTATTTCATAATACTACTTTTACTGTACGCACTTTACTTTATGATAAGTATTGCAATAGTGACAATTAATTTCTCTTGCATGAGAAAGAAGACTGCTCAATAAATAACACCTTTTATTGAAAACGCCCATCTCTCTATTTCTCTGCACTCTGGTGAAACTAAGTATGCACGATTGACTGAGTGAAATAGCTGCCTATTGTTTTCACACGACTCTAGAGATACACTCTTTATTCTGAGGGGGCAAAGTTGTCATGTTTATGCGGTTGTTAGAAACTAATCCCTTCTTGTCTAAGTCAAGAGAGTTAACTCTTTCCTGAACATTCAAGAAAGTTTCTAGTGACCTCTGAGCTAGCTGACAAGACTAATTAAGTCTAATATAGTCAGTAGAGACCTAGATGACCTCAGTCCAACGTCTACACTGCTGTTTATATTATTCCAATGCGCAGAGCCTATTGGGAATATAGGAACTACACTACATGGGCACTCCTGGAAGTCATATCCAGCCACCCCTCCTATGTCTGGGCACTGCTGGGAGTCATGTCTACAACCCCTCCTATGTCTGGGCACTGCTGGGAAAAGGTCATGCGGCTAGAACTATTCTCTATTGAAAATGTTATGTCTCTGTGCCTTGTATTAAGCCATCCGTGAAAGGCGAATAAGTCGGTCTGGCTCCCCTGCCACAGGAGCCAGACGTCGTCTATGTACCGGTACCACTGTATAATTTTTTGCCTGAAAGGGTTATTGGTGTCAACGAACTTTTCTTCATACTGCGCCATGAAGAGCACCGCCATTTCTGGGGCATAAGGACATCCCATGGCGGTGCCCTTCACTTGCATGTAAAACTGGCCATTGAAGGTAAAATAATTTTTCTTCAGTGCTATTGCTGCTAGTTCTAAAATAAAAGCAGTAGGAATCCGATGTGGTCTTTCTCTTAGGTCCAGGTATAGCTGCATGACCTCTAAGGCTTCTTCCTGGGGGATTGGGTATACAAGGACGTGACGTCCATCATAACCATAATTTGTGATTGGGGATCAAAGTTGGTACCTTCGACTTTGAGCAAAAAGTCGGTTGTGTCTCGCAAGTAAGATTTGACCTGACACAAGAACGGCTTTAAGAAAAAATCTACATATTGCGCTATCGGCTCTAAGCAGGAATCACAACCCGAAACGATAGGACGTCCGGGGGGCTCTAGCAGGCTCTTATGTATCTTCGGAAGAAGATAAAGAACAGGGGTCCTAGGGCATTTCTTAGAGAGATAGTCATATTCTTTATTGCCCAGGAAACCACTTTCTTTGCCGAAGTCCAAAACTTTCACAATTTGGCCCTGGATCTCTTTAGTAGGATCCTCTGTTAGTGCGCGATACCAGGTAGTATTATTTACTTGCTTCTCACCCTCTGTCAGGTACATCGAGCGGGGCCAGATGACTATCGCCCCGCCCTTGTCAGCTGGCTTAATCACTATTGAAGGGTCATTCTTAAGCGAACCGATTATGTCTCTATGATGTTTACTCATATTTTGTTGAGTGAAGGTCTTGGCTTTCTCCATCTTGTTGATGGAAGACAGTAATACCTGTTCAAAGGCTTGGACCTGTTTTGGAATATTAGTATAAGGAACTTAACTTGTGCCGTTTCTCGATTGAACATATCGCTAAGGTCGCGTTTTGGGCCTACAGGACGGTGTTAGTGGTACTTCTTCCATTTGAAAATAAGGAAACGAATGAAGGTAGGCTAAGGTACTTTTCCCCCTCTATGTTCGACCTGTTATGGTTAGTATAGAAATGAACGGATAAAAATTACTACTTATACACATTCTCAAATAATCTTTTTAGGCATCTCTGTTCGGCTACATTAATTAGCAACAGGACCACCACTAGACCCTTCACGAAGTCCTCCTTCAAACAGAATTGGTATGTAGCCTAGACCTGTTTGTAGCCATTGTATGGAAATAAGGAATCTACATGCTAGGCCAAGTAAAACAATGTCTTTGCATCTTGCAGATACAAAGAATCCACAGCCCTGATGAAAGACCAGTGACTTTGCGCCTGGTCTTGAAACGCGTCGGCAGTGTTGTTTGGGAAAAATAATTTGCCATCCTTACGATACTAGGACCGGCCGGTCCAGTATTCAAGTGTCTATAAGCCATTGAGTCACTTACTTTCTCCCCCAAACTTACCTTTTCTCATTAATTGATTATAATAACTGTTTTTTGTGATATAATTATCATCATTTTTTGTAACGCTTGATGTTGAAATGTTTTCTAATGTGTAAATAACTTTTGTCTTTAATGTTTGTATACTGTCTATTCAGCCTTGTAAATATCTCAATTCATTGTTTTCTTTTCTGTTATGAGTTTTTGCAAATATAAAAAAGATATAAAATAATGGACACAAAGTATTGTTGTCTAGGGAAGCGATAATAAATTGGTTTCTTACCCTTTGAAAACACTTATTGAGTAACTGTGGTGTGGGCACTGTGTGTTGATTTCGATTTATATAGGGTCTAGCCCCCACCACGTGTCTATGGACCTAACCCCTGTTGTTCACCATATCCAATGGACTGACATGGCTGGCTGTTTTTAAGGGCTATGGCTCAAGCTGTACCCCACATGGTAGTAGTGCTGGAATTGGTGACATGTACCTACCCAGGTTTGCCACACAACTTGGTTCATCCACTTCAGCCTCCAGCCATGCCTGACTCCTGGACTTTGTGGTAGCAAACTAGTTCATCCAATACCTTGACAGATCCCTGTTTCACATCCTCTGACTTTTACTTATGTGGAATAGTGAGACAATTTGCCTTCAGACTCATTCCTGCGGCATGGTACATCTTCACCAAGGGCTACATCACATGTAGAATGTAATACCACACTGGGCTCCTCTTTGTCATCCCTTCCCAACTACTAAACAAGTGTGACATTGTCAGACACAGCAGTGCATGTGTATTGGTCAGGCTGCTTTGCAGTACACATATCCCTTCTCACATCTTTGCTATGCAATGTCTCCCCAGCCAAACACAGTGGTGGTTCAACATGCTCAGCCAATGCCTACAATGCACTGCACTACCAGTGGCCACCAGAGCCGAACACCATTTTTTGTCTCAACACTCATGATCCGCTTGTGTGCATCATTTCAATTCACACCCACACCCAGTCTGATTTAGTACATGACAGGAGTTCAGGTATTCCCTACCTTGGCAACTGACACCTGTGTGCTCCTACCATGCACTTCATCTGCGTGCTATGTAGTTTCATGCAGATTATTATAAATGCGGCTTTTGGCATGTTCCTATGTGTTGATACTTCACACACTCCAAACCTGACCCTTCTTTCAGGTGAGCAGTTTCTTTTCTGAAAAACCCATTCCATTCCTTTAAAGTCCAGATTTGTGTGCATGGGCCCAGTAAGAGAGAGATACATCATGGTGCAAGGTGGCCTGCATTGTCACAGTCAGGTTGTGCAGGGTCCATGTGTCCATGAATGATGCGTTGTTCCAGTCCACTTTTTTGCATATTATTCTCGGACTTGTAGTTCTGGTGTTTCATGTTGTACATTCCACTACAAGTGCCAGTATACAAAGATGAACCTGGGCTGGTGCTGCATTTCACCCATGGAAGGGATAAACGTGATGGAGCTGGACTGTGTTGTGCCACATGTCTAATGGCACATGGACAGGATTTCTGTCCTGCACACAGCTCCGTAGAGCACTGGGACATAGGTGGCTGAACTGCACAACATTAAATTTTTGCCCACATTGGCCCTTGTGGCGACTTAAGCTGGAGGTCGTGTTATTACTCTTGGCCAGCACTGTCCTGTCCTGGAACTCCTGCCACAAACTCCTCTGGGATGACAGTTGCCACCAACTTCTCCAAGGCATCCAGCTACTCCTAGGGCACGGAGCCTTCTCCTCTGGTCTGCATGGTGCCTTCAGGTTGCTGGCCAATTTCTCATTAGTCTTGCGCTTAAAGTCATGCCAGTGATTTTACAGTCTGTGACTATCCTCTTTACTTGTCCCACGCTGTTAATGTTGGTCACTATGGACTGTTAAATGGCCTCTTTCTTCCCTAATGGCAATCTTGAAGTGACAAAGAGCTGATGTTGGTGCTCTCTCACCTCAGTGATCAAGAAGTCATTCTCCTCCTCACTGAAATTGCACTTCCTCTTCTTCTTCCCCTGGAAGTCTGTCTGGACATACTGGCTGGTGCTGGGGTTGTTCGGGTAGTTGTCCTGGATGCTGCTCTCTGCTCTTTGTCTGCCTTCTGTGAAGTATGGCAATATTCTTTTTTTTTACTAAATCATCATAAAAAGTGACACTAAGGTGATTTGAGTCGCTTCATGTACCACAAAGTAGCCTTACCTTTTCGCTCCCATTGCATCACTTTCCATTGTGACATCATGCCCACGGAAGCATACGTTTTTTGATGCAGCCTGGACCTTACATCATGGTGCACCATACCTTAAAACGGTGCACCCATGGTGTTTAAAAATGACATAGTGAAACGCAAGTCATTTTGTCGCATTTCTGCCTAAAGACATTGATGCATCAGTTCTTGTAAATGAGGCCCCGAGTTTGCATTTTCTAGTAGACCTCAGAATACACAGGTCAATTAACACAATGCAAGATCTCTTTAGGTATCAACATGTTTCATATATTTGAGCATAGACTCTACAGGATGAGCTTCAATGGCAAAATATCTAGGGTGGTCGTGGGCGTTAAGATCTAATTCCCTACGCCAAATCTAAGAAAAGTGAATTTGTTTATTACATTTTCTAATGGAGACGTTCTGGTAAATGCGTGATCGAACTTGGTGGGAAGCCCATTCTTCGCCTTGAAAATTGTAAAACTTATTGTGACCAACAATTGGTTTTAATATACTGATTTTAGAATAAATTATACATATTTTACCTTTTCTTTTTTTGAAGGTCAATTTTCATCGTCACACTGTTTTAACTAGGTTATATATTATATTGCGGTAATTATTTTTATCTACTCCTTTATCTGTTTTTGTTAAATGCTTTTATGACTTAATTTGTCGAATAAAATCTATTCGATGATGATGATGATGGCTTCAATGTATCTTCTCCGCATATGCATCATCATATCCATAACTCCTGTTAAGGATTTACTGAGAACACCATTGTAACACATCTTGGAAGATAAGCATTAATATTTCAATACGAAATTACACTCATTCTAAGAAAATGTAGACGCTCTTTGCTATGGTTCTTTCGTGGATGGGAATGGTACCAATTCTACCATTGCTGTAGGTGTCAGTAGATCTGCTGTTTTCTGTCTTCCAGGATGATATAGAATGAGACCGTCAGTTGGCAATTCCAGTAGGCTGGTAGGTAAATAAGTTTATTCTGTTAATAAAAATATTTTACAATAAAACATATATCGATCATAAAATATGTAAAGTCTCTAAAACCAAAGATAATGTAATAGGATGTTGGCATGGAAAAAAATATTTGTCACTATCTTTTTCATTTTTTTTATTTGTATGTTGTATATGACAATGGTAAAATGCTTAAATAAAGAAGTTTGAAAGAAGTATATAAAACCAAATTATGGGCCCGGTTTGAACTACAAAAGGTGAAAACTGCTAATTAAGACCGTGCCAAACATATTCAACAGTGCTTAAAAATCAATGACAGAAGTTTGTAAACTGTGTTATTTTTTAATCTGATTTTTATTAAATTGAAGTGAATTGTTCCCATTGGGGTGCTTTGGATACTAATAATACTTTTTAGATAATTTTAATCTGTTTTTATATTGTGTTTTATTTATTATGTCTGGTGATTTTATCATGCGCTCCTTACTTTTATGATTATTGAATAATAATCGAATAAAGATTTCAAGTCAATTCAATTCAAATGACAGTTTTGTGAGCAATGATCACAGTCAAAAGTTGGATGGAGACATAATATTTCATAGTGTTTGGTTGCAGGCCCACCTTTCTCCATATTAGGACTGGTTCTAATTACAAACCGAGGATCTTTTGTGATTTGCTCTAATACTCACCAAAAAATGGAGGACCTTATTTATGAGGCCCTATCGGCACTATTGCGCTGCCGGAACGTCACTTTTTTTATGCTATGGTGGCACAATGAGCCACTAGCATATTTATAAGGCCACGTAAAGCCACGAAAGCTGTGTGTAAGGGGCATTCCATGGGTGTTGCTGGGGGCGTTCCGAGCGACAGCCATGACATTTTGACATTACCCCAGATTTACGAGAAATCGTAAGTCTGAGGCAGCCCCAAAATCTTAGGCCTCCTTAAGGGAGGCGTAAGGGAGGCACAACAAGGAGAAATATATTTATTTCTCCTTGTTTTTCGTCTTTCTATGTGTGCTGCATTCTATAGCGTCCATGGAAGGAGGAAAAAGCCACGTGTGATTGCTTTTGTGCAGGAAGGTTTCCCTCTCTGCACAAATAATCCTCCCCGCAACGCAGTCATCCTTGCACCATGGTGCACAGGTGCCTGTGCTGGTGCATGGCAGCCCATTGTGCGCTGGCACAGGGGAAAAGGACAGGAATGCACTGTGTCTAATAGATATGGTGCATTCCCGCCCTTGTCTTTTGCCATTGAGCAGCTCAGCATGAGCAGCTCAGCAGCAAAGCCTGCTGCGCTACCCTACAGCAAAAAACCCATAAATGAGGCCCGGAATATCCTCTGTTCACAAATGTGAATCTAGAGCACCAAGTGTTTCTACCACTTGGACTAAAGGCATAACAGGCAGTACTTCAACTTTGACATAGGCTTATTTCTACACAGTGACAAGACATTTTTTCTCATTCTTTTTTAACTAAAACATCATTTTGAAATATAACCTAGGGAGAAATAACATTTATCTCGCCTGAAAATGATTCACACTCTTCATTTGACAAATACACCAAATTAGGACGGTCTGTAATTGTATTTAAACGTTCTATATTATCCTCTGCACCCAATGACTGCAGGCCTTCTTCACTAAACAGTCTTCATTAAAAAATACGGTCAATACATCGAGTAGCATTTAACATTTTCAAACATATGTCACCTGAGGCATCTTCCTATCCTCACATTAGTCAAATATAGCCCGCAGTCGGTTAATATTTAATGGATCAAGAAAAAAAGATGTATCTTGTCTAGTTGTTTCAAGGTTTATGCTCAACTAAAGACTTTCTTCAATTCCCCCTCCAATCCCAGCCCCACCAAAATGAAATATTATTTAGTGTCATCCTTGTCAAAGATACCTCAGGCATGAAATATGCTGCAATAAACCTTGTATAAAAACATGAACGTTCCATGAACCCTTGGAATGCCTTTTACTTTCTTGGCTTGCACCTAACCTTGTTAAGTTTATACTTCAGACTGACACATAGCACAGATAGTCAATGAGGCAAGATGTTTATTTATAAGAGGTCGTCTATAAAACATCTCACTGAAAACTTTAAAATGCTTTAAAAGAATGTTGCACTTTTTATGAATCAAGGAACATGGAACTATGAAACAAGTCTAGTGTTCTAAATACGAGATAAAGTTTTTCATCTGATTATACACTTCAAATCACTTTTCAGTCAGATGCTTCCACTGAAGTAAATAAAGTGGTGGAAAGGAAAACTGTTAAAGGTAAATACAGTTCAGTATCTGGCACGTTAAGAACCATGTATGTGTCTTTTCCTTATAAGAAACCTCTGGAGGTGGGGAGCAAACGTTTATGTGTCTTTACCTTATAAGAAACCTCTGGAGGCGGGGGGCAAACTTGTATGTGTCTTTACCTTATAAGAAACTTCTGGAGGCAGGGAGAAACCTTGCATGTGTCTTTGCCTTATAAGAACCCTTTGGAGGCCAGGAGCAAACTTGTATGTGCCTTTACCTTATAAGAAACCTCTAGAGCAGAGTTCTTCAAACTTTTTGATGCAGAGACCCCCTTGTAAAACCTTTTTAGGCGTAAGGACCCTCTTCCGACAAAAGTTTCCTGAAACTAGTACTCCTCATCATCAACTTTTGACAACCATAAATGCGCCTGTTAGACCTCATCACATCCATTCATCCATCATTCATCCACCCACACTGTCACATCCATCCATCCATCCTTCATCCATCCACCCTTTCATCCTTCCATCCATACATCCATCATTTACCCATCCACCCTTCCATCCATCCATCCATCCACCCATCATTCATCCACCCGTTTCACACATCCATCCATCATTCATCCATGCAACCTTTTATCCATCCATACATCCAGCCACCCTTTCATCCTTCCATCCATCCTTTATCCATCCACCCTTTCATCCATACATCCATCCTTCATCCACCCACCCTTTCATCCATTCATCCATCCACCCATCATTCATTCCCCCACCTTTTCACACATCCATCCATGCATCATTAAATCCATGCAACCTTTTATCCATCCATACATCCATCCACGCTTTCATCCGTCCATCCATCCTTCATCCGTCCACCCTTTCATCCTTCCATCCATACATCCATCCTTCATCCACCCCTTCATCCTTCCAACCATCCATCCATCCATCCTTCATCCATCCACCCTTTCATCCATCCATTCACCCATCATTCATCCATTCACTGGAACTTAGTGGGATTGATTTTCTGCCTTAGCCTGTAGTTCTTGGTAGGGTAGGTATTGTGTGCCGTGTTGTTTTTCTGGCCGTGAATTTGAAAATCAATTAGAAAGTGGTCCGACCATGTCAGAGGGCTAGAGGCTTTATAGGTGGTGTTGGGGGAATTGGTGAAAATTATGTCTAGTGTGTGTCCCGCCCGGTGGGTGGGCTCATTGTTAATTTTTGTTAATCCTAGTGTGGATAGGTCCATCAACAAAGGTAAGGCCTCTTTATTGTCAGGATTTTCGGCCTGTATGTTAAAATCGCCAAGCAATAAGAAATTTCTGGTTAGATTACGTGAGATGAGATTAGCTCTGTTAGCTGTGAAGGAAACTTGGAGAGGGGTCCTGGGGGTCAGTATACGAGAGCACATTTCCAACTAAGTTGAGGATGTAGGTCCGCTCTGAAGATTAAAATCTCCATAGATTCGCTACACTGTCGGTCAATCATAGAGATTTTAATCGGGTCTTTATATATGATTGCTAAACCACCTCTTACCTTGTGTGGTCTGTCCATTTTATGAATGTGG
This sequence comes from Lissotriton helveticus, assembly GCF_964261635.1. Lineage (NCBI taxonomy): Eukaryota > Metazoa > Chordata > Amphibia > Caudata > Salamandridae > Lissotriton > Lissotriton helveticus. The sequence continues at coordinate 444,315,271 of NC_136068.1, forward strand.
CATCCCTCATGAACTGCAACAGCATTATCAGGGTTAAAGCCAGGCTAGGGCTGGGCCAGGCATAAATATAAACAAAATCCCAGGTCCATCAATTGGTTCTGCCCCTAGCAACATTCAGCATTTAACGGGAGATTTAAACAGAGGGGTGATAATTAAACCAGCGGAGGTAACTAGAGCACTCATTTCTAGACAGGGGAATACTTTGAGAGCCGGGAGCATGAAGGGGGTGGAGATGAGGGAAACAGGCTATTCAGTGGTGGAGAAAGCTTGCATGAGGGGTACTTCGAGAGAATGATGTTCTCAGTAGAGGATAGCTCTTTGCCCAATAGGCTTAAGACAAGGAAAGTGAATGAAGAGGGGCACGCTAATTCAGAGATTTTAAATCTACCCCCAGCTGCATGTCCCTACGTGTTGGTACTGGTTAATGTTCCATCACTTACAATAGAACAACAAGATACAAATATTCAATTGATGGACAAATCCAGGAATTGGTTGACAAAGACTGCAAGACTCCCACCATCTATATATGATCATTTAATCATGGCAAGAAGAATATCCTGGGTAGGCACCACTGAGAAATGTTTGCAAGGGGATTGTGTGGTATTGAATTTTGATAGTATACATGTTGTAGGAGAATTACTAGCTCAGCTTCCGACAGCAGGTACAGAGAACTCAGAGATTTATGTTGTCCGATTGGGATTCTTCTATAAGCCATCGTATACACCCAGACACTTCATGTCTAGAGACCCTTTCCAGGGGTATAACAGGGGAAATTTCCCACTAAGCAAGGAGAATCGAACCATACTCACTTCCTAAAAATACCCACTTTTAACAGACTTAAATACCTGTGATTGACTATCCTCTGCTGTACCACCTTATACTGGTCATGATGACGAAGATCATAATAGGTATGAATTACCCCTGAATAACCCTGTAGGGTCAAATTTATTTGCAATCGAGGAAAGGTCGGACGTGAGTGTCCAAACTCTACAGTTTTTATGCATTGTAGTCCTCAGGATTTGACACCCAGCATGGAGTTAACAAAAAAGAGTAGAACAAACAATATCTATGACACTCTGCTTTCATGGAACATAGCTGGCTACAAGAATAAGAAAGATAATAATGAGTGGTATAACATAGTCTCAAGCCATCAAATCATATGCCTTCAAGAGACATGGGAGGTGGAGCCAATCTTTATAAGCGCGTATTGATGTTTTCATACGCCTGCCCTCCCTTCTACTAAAGGGCGCGCAAAAGGGGGTTTGTTGACCTGTATATTCAACACTATTTTATTTAAAGTGGTATGCTTTAATAATAACTCACAGTTTTTCCATATTATTGTGTTGGATAGTAACTACAGCTTAAATTGGATGATAATCAACTTTTATAACAACAACTTTGCAACTCCGTATGAGGCTGTAAAGGATCTTGAAGATACACTAGAGGACGTAAAATGTTCACAAGCAAATCCAGTTCATTTTATATGGGCTGGTGATTTTAATAAATCTAAATGCATGAAGGAAGGTTATAGACTATGCCAGCAAACGTGTAAACATCATTCTGTGCATACCACTAACAGTAATGCCTTAAATAACCTACCAATGGTTTGGCAGCTGGAGATCAGGACACAGAAAACTCATACTAATGATCGATCAATCCTGACTTTTTATAGAGGGGAGTTTACCTCGGTGATAGACCACATAATAACATCCAGTGGCCAGGTGAATAACTCATTGGAAATAAATATTAGGATGACTGAGCACAGTGACCATGCTAATATCTCCATAACACTACCACGGAGTAAAAATAGCACTATAACCCCCGAAGCCCTCCTTAGCCAGACCAAACGGCTACTTGCTAAAGTGGAGGAAAATCGATGAAACCCTCCTTTTCACTCGAGTAATTCAGACGAATTTTAACAAGAGCCTATCCTGCCTAAATCTCTTTATAAATAAACCTCAAGTAGTTAAAGCATTTACAATGATTTTAGAGGGCATTAAGATACAATTAACTCGATCGAGTAGTGTAGCGAGCCAACAACACAACAGATGGTTTGACAAAAGCTGCTCAAAAGCCTTTGTAAATCTTCATAATAAACTAAAATCAAAACTAAGGGATAAACTACAAATACATTTTTTTAAAGGAATTTACAAAAGATCCATAACAGAGTGCAAAAAAGAAAAGACGTCTGAAGCGTGGCTGAAATTAAGGATAGCAGCAAATGCTAATGACTCCAAAGCATTCTGGGAAGTCTTCAACCTCCCATTCTTACAAGAGGAGGGTTGCCCTTCCACAGATGTGTTTATAGATGAAAACACATGGATAACCACTTTCAAAAAATCTTTCAAAGGCCTAATAATAAAATTTTAGTGACAGACTAGAGGTCAGCCCAAGAGCTGCCCGCATTTAGACTTTACTATGGACGAGGTAGAACTTGCATTGGCACAAGCATCACCTCTAAAGGCACCAGGACCAGATGGGGTCCCTGGATGACATATTTTTAAATAACAGAGACTTCTGGACCCCCTTACTTACAGCAGTGATTAATGCTATTTGTATTACGGGCCCTCCTTTATCCTGGAAACAGTCTATTATTGTACTGATCTACAAAAAAGGAGATAGCTCTGATCCTGCAACTCATCGGCCAATAGCGTTAATTGATAGCACGTTGAAGGTAATGGGTTGTCTAATACTAAACAGAATAGAAGACTGTGTAGCTGAGAATGGGATCCTTGCGGATTTACAATATGGATTAAGGAAAGGCAGAGGGTCAGTAGACCAATGTCTGAACATGGCCCTTTTAGCAGCAAAGTACACAAAGTCCCAAGCAAGAGAACCTCTATATGGCATGTATGGATCTCTCATCCGCTTTTAATTGTGTCAAGTATAGCAAGTTGTGACACATTATGGAGCAAATGGATGTGGAGGCACCAATAATTTGTTTTATTAGAAAGTTACATGCAGGTGCTACTGCGAAGGTCGCCATGGTAGGCAGAGTGAATGTACCAGACCGTTTAACATTTCAAATGGTGTAAGACAGGGTTGTGTGCTCGCACCCTTCCTTTTCACACTGTATACTAATATATTAAATGACTACCTGGTAGATAAGGTAATACACACCCCGAAAGCTAGTGCTACCCCATTACCCATTTTGCTCTACGCAGATGATGCAGTCCTTATGGCAGGAACACTTTAGCCCTACGAAATTGTATCAATAATTGTATCTTTTATGAAACATCTTGACCTACACGTCAACAGAACAAAGTCCTTTAAAATGTGTTTTGGGAAAAGTAAAAAGAAAGAAATTTATGCCAGTGAAGATAGAAAAGTTGACATTGTAGTCAATTTTTCCTATTTGGGCATTGTTTTTTATTCTAACTTAAACTGGAACATGATGATGAATTCAAGGGATACTCAGATGAATAAAAGTATAGCCGCAATCTTTAGGTTTGCGACAAATTTGGATAACAAACAAATACCAGAGATTGTTAAAATCTATCTGTCAAAAACTGTCTCAATAGCAACATATAGGGCGGCCATATGGGTCATATGTAATGTCGACAACCTCCCAAAAATATAGGATGGGTTTTCCAAGAGGCTACTGTCCGTTCCAAAGGCTTGCACAAATGCGATCACTCGTGAAGAAGTAGGCCTAACCTACATCACAGATACAATAACATTGGCCCCTTTGTTGCTCTGGTTGTCAATATGGAAACGGAAGGTGGTACAAACAAACCAATGCATCCTAAATGACATTATGAAATTGGATCATGGGTCAAAAATTTCATGGTTATACTATATAAAGAGCACTCTTGAATCATTGGGGCTGGGGGTCTTGTATGTTGAACCTGCACAGTGTGAAACTTTCTCGTAGGCGAAGCTAATTAAATCTTTCCTAGGAAAATGCGTACATGAAAGAAGTATTAAAAATAAAGATAAAGCCACAGTAATTGCATACAATAACAGACCGTATTTGCGGCATGGCCCATCATTATATCTCTCTTTTGTGGGTAATAACCGCAATCGTTACACTTTAATGAGTTTTTCATTAGGTTATATTGATGGAGCAAGCACTCATAGAAAAGAGACTTGCTCTGAAGCAATCCTCTCATTTAATTTCTAACCTTGTATTTACTATGTATTGTGTAAACTAATACGCACCACATTTGACATAAAAGACAGAGAAGCTTGCCTATGTGTCTTACTAATAAGTAACTCGAGCGAAATTTAAAATGGACGTCAACGGGGAAACTTTATTGCGCATGCGTCAACTGCATCTACGCAGTATGACGAGCTGTCGCTTGGAGGGAATTTCTTGTGCCTGAACAGACGCTATTAAAATGGCTGCTTGAAAGCTCACATGCTTAGCATCTGCTTTGCCGAAACTAAACCAAGCTATTTTTCTAATGCTAACGTGGGGAAAGAAATAAAGGTTAAAGGGGTTTAGAGTAGAGATAAGTGGTATACAGTGAAACCATTTTATTTTTAAATTAATTTTTGTCTTTTTTACTTTCCTATCAGTATGCATTTGGGCCTCTCCTACGAATCCAGAGTCTGTCACCTACCTGGCCTCCGCACATGCGAGGTGTGATTGAGCCGGAAGAAGTGGTGGGACTCTTGAACACAGTTCAAGGACGCAAAAGATACATACCCTGCGAACCAGCACCGAAGTCCTCTGAATGAATGGGAATATATGAAAATGATACTTCTACATCAAATAAGAAGTGAATACGGGCGGGAATAAAGATTTGTGAATACAAATTAAGGGGTGGGATCTTTGAACAATAGACTGATAGACTAAGATTAAAAATAAGCATGGTGTGATGATCCTCCCCCCTTGCCTGTCCAATCAGAGTTAATATTTTTACAATATTGAAAGATTAATGGGTGGTACATCATGAATACCAAAGTGTACAATTGAGGTAGTCTTAGTTAGTCAGACGGAGATTTGCTGAATGCTACAGACCTCGGGATGCTGTCGGAGTGATGAAAAATTGAATGCAGAACCATCTATCCTAAAATTAATTAGAAGAAGATCGCGGAAGAATCTCGAGGAGGAAGAGAGTATCAGAGAGGGGTGCTACACAAGTGTCGGTGTCAGAGAGGTCATCTATCCTGTCCTGATTCCTGTCCTGAAACCTTTGTCGCCTGATCTTTCCCGGGGGACCCTACCCAGCTTCTTGGGCAGGCGGTTGGTTTTCACACCATCCTAGGTAAACATATTTTCATGAATGTGCAGATGTGCTTTGCTCTCGATCCTCTCCTTTCTGAGCAACGTCATTGCAGAGTATGATATATTTGTTTGATTGATCGATAAATTGAATCTTCCTTCCTATGAGTGACAGAGACTGTATTGTACTTTGAGAAATGGTTCACATTAAATTAATTTAGATAAAGAGTTAAACTTTGCCCCGAGGCTGTGGTTATTTCATCATAATAGAAAAATAATTTATGTAATTTCACCATCAACTAGTTCAACTAATGTTCCATTGATCAGTGAAAGATTAGTTAAGAACGAAAGGAGACTAATCTCTATGATAAAATCATAAAACCCTTGACTCCTGCAGTGAGAACCAGGCTGTGTGTGACTTGTGTGTTATATGGGCACAGGTGAGTATATGGTATTGGAGTATCTGTTCATTGGTTCGCCGCTAGATCAATATAACACTTATGTTGGGCTATCCTGCAAATGTGTTCTCTCTGACTCAATTGGAATGTAGTCCGTGTGATTTGTGTTCAAAACAATCAATTGTACATATATTATTTTTCTGACGGTTATATTAAAAGTAGAGAAAAAGATTTACTATTCCACTCATGCAGAAATTTTGTCTGCGTAATTACATCATCGCATTGACTGTTATGTTAGAACTGGAAACATCGTATATATGCTCCGCAATGGCCTCATTTTTATGTGCAGCTTTAAAAATGAGCAGTTTAGTGAACATATGATTACATTTTAAGCCATGATAACAAACTCAGAAAAATTGGATCTCAGGGTGAAACAATATAAATTAATTATTTAGATGAATCATGCTGCTAACAGGTTTTTATGAAAATGTTTTTCTGCTATTTTTTCTTTTTTTTTAGAATGTTTGTCTTTGGTGTTAATTTACTCAAATGTTTGTTCCTTCGTGTTTGTACTTTTTATGCATTTGATTTTAAATGTGAAATACAGTGTTGATTAATTGACTAAAGCAAGTAGAAAAGCATTCAGTCTACCACACCTTGCAAAACACCTATACAGCATGCCTTTACTGCCCTGTCAAAACTGCCTGGATTTGAAAACATAGCCACTCTTTTAGCTATCTTGTTCCGTGATGGGGGCCACTTTTCGTTTAGTGCCTGGGCCTACTTTCTACCAATCATGCCATGGTCACTTTTTGTGTGCAATGCATTAGGCAATGATATATCCTCCTGGATGACTTTACAGAAGTTGCTGGTGATATTTAAAATGAGTATATATCCCAAACTTAAATATGTAAAAGTGTTTTTTGGGCTAAACTAAACATTCTTAAGAGCACAATTCGTACAAAGCTAGTTCAGCATATGACTTGTTGTTTGCAAGTATTAATTTATGGATTTATAGGACATTGATAGAGTGAAACAGGGAGTAAGAAGGTTGTGTGGAGAGTAGGGAGTAGGTATGAGAGGGCTGTGGTGCAGGGAGCATTTTAACTCATGTCCAACATCTGGAACTTACATGTAAATAAGCGGTCTTGGAAGAGAGAGGTCTTCATTTCTATCCTGAACTAGTGGACAGACGGGACTTTCATGATTTGGGTGGGATGGAATTTCAGATCCTACAAACAAAGCAAGATAATTTCTTGGTCCTGGTTTCCTTGTTCTGAATTTCTTGTCCTCAGCGTCACAATGTTGCTGCCATGGGTATTGCATTGCCCACTGGAGCTCTTGATCGAAGGGCACAAGGGTACTGGATGTCACAGCTTTTTACGTGGTGGAGCAGACTTTGCAGGGGTTTTGACAGCTGGTAGGAGGAGCCAATGAAGAATGTGTGTGTGTGATTCTGTTGAATTTTCTCGGTATCTTGAAAACTCAGATTGTAACATGAAGGTATAGTACCAAATTATGGTGGCCTCAATATATCATATGAGAAAAAGGTTGGGTCCTGATTACTGTTCACAAAAACATATCCCAGCTGGAGCGAACAATAGAAAATCTACACACCCTGGGGCGATATTTAGGCCCGATATTTGTGTTGAGACAATGAAATTCAGAGCAAAGAAGACAAGCCTGAGGAATCCTACTTCTATTCTCCTAGGGTTTAGAAGCTTCATCTACATCCAGATCACACAAGCACCATTTTGACCTACCTCACTGTCTCAATTCTGTGAATTGTCACCCCCGAAAGATCGGCGGTGAACGAATTAGCAATTTCCTATTCCCCAATGACCTTGATATGTTCAGCTATACGAGGGTAGGGTTGCAGCGTTTAAAAAATCAATTGCACATGTACACGCTCCTTAACAGGGTGGAGGTCAACCTGAAAAAAACACATTAGTAAAGTTTGGAAGGAAACTGCATCCGGCGGGTGGCATCACGGTTGACTCCCCCTCTCCCCCCATTTAGCATAAATAATCACTGGCTTAGCCACTATCGTGGACTTCTCTCCTTGATAGGAAATGTTGTTACCCTGGCCAGTCAATTTGTCCTCAGTATTGAGGCGTCAAGACAAGAGCTAAGTAATATACAACACTGATCTGCAGAGCTGTTTTTTTGTTGGAAGTTGTGCTTTCAGAGACCCTGTAAAATGAACAAAGATTGAAACCAAAACCCAAAATAAGTTGTAATATATATCTGGGTGACGCAGAATTAAAGAGGCAGATCTTTTGTTAAAAATACTGTGCAACTATGGTAATATCGACCCATGAATCTCAATGAGACAGAATATTGACGATAAAATACCGAAGAAATATATATATACTGATTAGCCTAGATTTTCTATACCTAACCAAACTTGCGGTTCATATATTTCCATGGTATATTGTTTCATGGTATATAGGTGATAAGTTAGGATTAGTAAATCTATACTTTCATATATGCACTTAACGTTCCATATTTTGTCCCTTGAAATTCATGTATGAAGATATTCTGGTGGATCAAAATTCAGTACAATCTGTAAGTGGTCTTGTATATGTTTTAAATATTCTATTTCACTCTGGTAGGTGGAAAGGACAGTGGGAATATGGCATCAGCCAAGACAAAGGCATTAATTATTGGTAAATAATATTTTGAATAGAATGTATTGAGTGGTATAGATTTTCTTAGGAACCAATGTATTTATCTGTTCAATTATTTTCTTTAGAATGTGTTAAAATGCAGAATTAACCAGTAATAATACCTGAGACTGTGCCTCATAAATTATATTTAATCACAGAATAGAGTGCACAATCGCAGGAGACCTGTCAATACCTGGTTGAAGCTTTTATTCGATATGCAAGATATCTTGAAAGCGTACACAAAATACAGCATTTACAAAACTAAAAAAAAGACATTTTTAAGAGCAGTATTGAATGTACAATTAAAAAAGATAAAAAGACATGTGATGTCAGAATAAATTAACTAAAAAACGAATTAAACCGCTATTGACAATCTCTTGCAACGAATAAACCAAAAATGTTTTAAAAATTTGGCTACACCACAAACAATAGGAGGGGAAGTGTCCGTCATTAGGATGCGAAGGGCTACCAGATAACTACGCGTACCCATATTGCAACAAAGGGGTTTGAGCCAAAAACCCCTGGGTTTAGCATAGTCCGGACATTCGAACAATATATGCGGTATAGACTCTGTCCTCGTGATACAACGTGCGCAAAAGGGGGATGTGTGGACACCCAATTTCCACTTTGACACCAGGGCACCAACTGGAAGGGAGCCCACTCTGAATTTAAAATACAGTGCTCGATCAGCTGCAAGGGTAATTAGGTCTAGGTATGGTTCGTAAGCTACAGTATCTTTTATTGTTAAAAAGGCAACTATAGCTTTACAAAGCCTAGAATTTGTAACTAGCTGATCCGCAACCCAATTCCAGTATAATCTTTTCAGAACATCTTTTGGTGGAGCCGTTCTGGATGACCAACAGTCCCCTAGCCCAAGTTTCTCCAAAAGTTTTTTCGTGTCTCTCAACCACTTAATCTTCTCCCAACCACCCAAGCTCATTATCTCTGCCAACCCTTCAGCATATGATTTTAGCTCTTCACCCCTCCAAATACGTGCCCATAGAAGGAGTGGACGAAGTCGGGCTTGATCTTTGATATTCTTACACCCAGTGTCCAACAGCACAGGCACTGTAGGGGTGCTTGAAGGCAGGGCGATTAGAGATTTCAAAGGCTTGCTCTCTGCTGTTACCAAGGAATCCAGGCAGCAATGCCCCCACAGCTCTGCCCCATACAGGGCTGATGTTACTCCCTTAGCCTTGTAAATGTCAATTGCCGGGGCGAGCAACCTCCTCGATGAAGCCCTGAATTCCCTCAGAAGGGCACCTCCAACTCTCTTGTGGTTCAAGACCATCTTAGCAATATGAGGTGACCAGTTCATGGTGTCCGTAATCCGTATTCCGAGATAGTCGAATTCGGATACTTTTTCCAAGGGAACAGAGTTGAGAATGGGTGGGCGGCCCAGTTTCCTTGGAGGGTTTAAAATTAGGAACTTAGTTTTATCCACGTTGATTACCAAGCCCCTTGAAGCACAAAAGTTCTGGAAGCGGGTGAGCAACTTCTGGAGGCCTTGCGGAGTCTTAGAAATCAAAAGCGTATCGTCCGCAAAAAGTAGAGTTGGAATCCGCACTCCCCCAAGACAAGGAGCGTCGGCTGGTTCTTGCTGGAGATAATCCACCACCCCATTAACATATAATGAAAATAGGGTGGGCGCTAGAACGCATCCCTGTCTCACACCCCTAGACACTGGGATTTTCTCAGTTATCTCTCCATTTCTCCCCCAGCGAACCTGAGCAAAGGTATGGGCATGTAGGCTAATAAGGAGGGACAAGATGTAGGGAGGTACTCCCAACCCATAGAGCACCCTCCATAGCTCCTCCCGAGGAACTAGGTCAAAAGCAGTCCTTAGATCTATAAAGGCCAAGTATAGACTGCCCTTGCCTAGTTCCACCACCTTCCAGCCAAGGAGTGCCAGCCTAAACACCTGCTCTATCGTCCCTGTTCCTGCCCGGAACCCTGCCTGGAAGTCTGATAGTATTTTGTTTTCCTCCACCCAATGAAGAATCCTACCAAGGATAGCTTTACCTGCTATCTTTTGGGTGGAGTCAATGAGGCTTATGGGGCGGTAGTTCCCCGGGATTTCTCTAGAACCTTTTTTATAGATTGGGACCACCCCCGCCCCTTTCCATGAATCGGGCACTGGCCCCCCCTTCATAATATCATTGAGGAGTGCCGCAATAACCCTTCCCCAGGCCACTGGATATGCCCGCATGAGATCCCCCGGTAAGCCATCTGGGCATGCTGCCTTCCGGGGGGCTACCCACCCAATTACCTTTTCGATCTCTAGAGCTGAAAAGAGATTGTAGCCATGAGGTTCCAATACTAGTGGGGGGAGCATCCTGACATTTAGTGCCCCATCCGCCGGAAGGTATAGAGCCCCAAAGTGTTTTACCCAACTTTGTGGGGGGATATTACAGGGTCTCATAGCTTCGTCAGGCCTATTCCGGGAGCCTACAAGGTTCCAAAAACCCCTTGTGTCTTTGTTTTTACTGGCAACAAGGAGGTCCTCCCAAAATTTCTCTTCCCACTCCTTCTTAGCAAATTTAAGGGATCTATTATAAGCCTTCCTTGCTTCCAATATATCGGGGTGGGATTTGAGTTTCACTGCCTCTACAAGTCTTGATTTGTTTAACCTACACATTTGTGTGTACCACCCGCTACCTTTCTTTACACCTCCTTTCTTCCCTGCCTTACTCGAGGGGATGGAAAACACATTAGTCAGCGCCTCTGTTAGGGAGGCAAAGACCTCGCAAGCCCTACCCACCCCTTCCGGGAGGGTCCCCAAGTTTAACAGTGCGTGATCTAAAAGGTTTGTTATTTCTCCAACCTTTTCCTCCGACAGGACCAATTTAGCCCATTTTAGGCGCCTTCCACAAAGTGAGACTACCGACTCATCAGGGGGAGCTAATGTGGGGTTAATGAAACCCTTCTTAGGATGACACCACCACTGGACCATGGTCAAGGAAAGTGGATTGTGATCGCTTTCTACCGTCGGGACCACAACCATGTCCCTCACCTGGCTCCACAGACATATATCTAATAGAATATAATCAATTCTGGAAGTATGTCCTGGTCTGTTATATGTATGAGCCCCCCCCTGTCTGAATTTGTCCTCCCATTCACTGACCTGTTAATACTTAAACGGGGAATAACAAAGCTTGAAATAAATCATCTTTATATGTTTACTTTCCATGTTATGTTGATGTAAATTCTGCAACAAGTGGGTGTCTGAATCTGTTCAGTACTGCACAATAATATAGTTCATAAATTTGGGATGATATTTTTTGGGCTGGTTGGACCAACCACACGGAAAGTCTGTCTGTATTTAGATAAATATACACAATAAAAGGGGAAGAAAAATAGAAAATGATTTCAAATAAGATTATATTACGCTTTATGTAAGGATGATACAGATAGTGGTTACATGGTATTGATTGTACTGTAATAATGTGAAGTGGGATTGTGTGTCATGAAGTGTAATTATTTGGAATGGTATTGTGGGTTGTGGAGTGGCATGTAGTGGAGTTGAATTATATGGTGTGCTGTTCAATTTTGTGGCATGATGTAGAAATCTGTGGTATGGATTGGATGTATGTGGTGTGTTGTGGAATCGTATTGCGGAGTTGAATTATATGGTTTGGTGTTAAAATATGTGGTGTGGAATGGAATTGTGTGGAGTTGAATTGTGTGACATGGAACTGTGTGGTATTGAGTGAAATTATGCTGATTGGATTTATGTGGCATGGTGTGGAGTGCATTTAAGTGGAATGTTGCTATATGGCATAGAGTGGATTTTTGCGAGTGTATTTAAGTGGTAAGGAGTATAAAGTAATTATTTGTAGTTGGATTATGTGGCTTTGAGTGGCATTATGTGGAGTGTTATTATATTGTGTGGTGTTGAATTGTGTGGAGTACAATTGTGTGGTGTTGTGTAGAATTATGTGGCATTGTTTTGAGTGGAATTATGTGGGATGCTGTAGAGTGTAAATAAGTGGCGTGGAGTGGTATTATGTGGTGTGGAAATATGTGGCATGTTGATAACTTGAATTTATTTTATGGAGTGTAATTATGTGTTTTGTGATTGGACAGATATATGTGGAGTATAAGTATGTGATCTGAGGAGTAATTATGTAGGTTGGTGTGTAATTATGTGTAATGGAATTATCTGTGGTTGAAATGTGTTGCATGTAGTGTATTTATATGGTTTGGAGTGGAGTGGAATTATGTGGCATGAAGCGGAGTGGAATTATGTGGAATTTATTTTATTGGTTTGTAATTAGGGGACATGGACTGGAATGATGTGGAAGGGAAGTGTGTGCAGTTGAACTGTGCGGCATGGCATTATGAGATGGTTCAATGTGTTGTGTGTAGTGGATTTATACAACATGGATTTGTGTGTTGTGGCATTGTGTGACACTAGATTATGCGGCAGTGTGTTCAAATATGTGGAATTGATTGCTTGTTGTCTATTTACTGCAGCCCTGAGGGAGAAGCTTTCATGGGATTTAAGATGATGCTGTTTCTCTTTCCTGTCCTCTCACACCCCTGAAGTTGGCTACAACGGTGTGAATGGAATCCAGCAGTTGTTTCTGCCTCCCCAGCGAGAGGATTCGAGTCTTGAGATGGCTCCTGTTTCAGGCGGTTGGATTTATCACCACTTTGAAGTTTCACCATGGGCTTTGCTGCAGAGGGGTTCCTGGTGATTAAGGGTGGCTTGCTGAGTCCTGTTTGGGCATAATTGTTCTACGAACAGTGGGGGATGAGAAGGTTAACAGGCTTAACTGACATCCACTGTCCCAGACCAGTATCAAGCATTATAAATACAACACACAAACGCAAATGACATTTTGGATTAGACTGTTACGCCTTACAAAAAATGAAATGTCCTATTACTTACCGGTAATCTTCATTACTCCGGGTCCCGCTGTCCTCATCCCCTTCATACTTACAAGTGAGATAACCTATCTCCAACACAAAAAAAAGAAAAACAGGAATGCTGATTCACCCCTCCCCCTCCCTACTTGGAGTACATAAGGGTACATTACCCAGCATTCCTATTGAACCACTGTTAGACCTGGCACCATTGGCGTGGGTCTCCCTTCCATTTTTTGCTGCTGCCTCATGTATTTTTGCTGGTGTTAGATGCTTTGGGCACTGTGCCACTGCTATTCAGTGCCACAGTGCAAGTGCTCCCTATTGTAAATTGATGTATGGATTAGTGATTCCCTGTTTGGCTACTTTGATTTACTTGTCAGACCCTAGTCTAGTGCACTGAGTGTGCCAGGGCGTGTTATCCAAATACTGCTTGTGGGCCTGCAGCACTGGTTGTGCCACCCACAGAAGCAGCCTTGTAAAATGTGTCTAAGTCTGCCATTGCAGAGCCTGCGTGCAGTCTGGTACTGTCATGCTGACTGGGAAAGTGCACCCACTTCCCAGTCCCTAAACCTTCCCTTTTCTTCATATCAGTCACCCCTATGGTAGGCCCAAGGGCGGGGTGCATTGTAAGTATAAGGTAGGACAAGCCCTGGTGCGTGTGGCATGTGCTAATAGTGAATTACAGCCATTTTCGTATTTCACTATTGCAAGGCTACCTGTTCTCCATAGGCCAGAATGGGCTGTTAGAATTGTTACATTTTATAATCCTAGCTCAGAGAACATAGTAGAAATTTGAGTTTAATATGCCTGAACTCAGAATAATAAAATACATATTTTAGTAAAGTTTATTTTAATATTCTGTGTTTGCAAATACCACTTTTAAAAAGTAGGTATTTACTTGTCTAACCATTCAAACCTGCCTCTGCTAGTTTGTGTATTCCTATGTCTGGTTTCTGTGAGTGACGTGGCTGGGGAATTCCAGGAGACGGCTGAGTCACCCAGTGGTGAATAGAGAGATCTGCATCTAGATGGGAGGGAGGAGTGCACCTGAACTCTGACTAGGGCTGTGCCTGCCTTCCACAATGCTGGCTCCTCCCCCCCTGGGGAGCGGCTGATGTCTCTGTCCTGCACTGTGAAAGGAAAGGAGAGGTCTGGTAAACAAAGTGCTCAGGAACTGGTTTGGACTAGGCACAGGCCTCTCTCGCCTCAGAGAACAAAGGATTTTGGGGCATAAATATTGGGACCATGCTCCCAAGAAATTAGATCACTTTTGGACTACAAGAAGAAACCTTTACTGAGGAGAGGAACCTGAAGAAACTGAGGAGAGACTATTCCCAAGCTGAAATGCTGCTAGGGGATTGGACTACAGTGGTTGCCGTACTGCCAAAGGAAGGAGAAAGGAACTTTGTAACTTTGCTTTCAACTTGTGAAGGATCTCTTAGGGCTTGGAATAGAGCTTGCCTCCTGCTGAAGTCTCAGGGACAACAGACTTCACCCCCCAGCTTCCCAGAGTTCTTTTGGAAGTGCCTGCTGCTGTTTTGGGCCTTCTGAGGAACTGCGTGTCGCAAGGAGCTGGAAGCGCGACTCAACGAGAAGAAGCGTGTCGCCGTCGCTGTGCCTGCCGTCACAACTCCGGAGAAAGGAGGGTGTCGCCGCTGGAACTGTCGCACTGCACCACATCGTAGAGAAGCATGCGACAACGAAGAGGAAGCGTGTCGCCGTCGCTGCTGCTGCCGTTGCAACTCTGAAGAAGGAGGGTGTCGCCGCTGGAGCTGTCGCTCTGCACAGCTTCAGGAGAAGAATCTCGCAACGAGATCGAAGCGTGTCGCCGTCGCTGTGCCTGCCGTCGCAACTCCGGAGAAGGAGGGTGTCGCTGCTGGAACTGTCGCACTGCACCGCATCGATCAAGAGCACCTCGCATTCCCGAGAAGCGTGCCGCGGTTGGAGCTGCTGCCGTCGCATCTTGGATGTCATCGCTGTAGTTGTCGCATCGAGCGGAAGCTTCACACATCGTGGGAAAAGAGCGTCGCCGCTGGAGCTGCTGCCATCGCATCTTGGATGCCGCCGCTGTAGTCCACGCATCAGACCGAGAACTTCTCGCATCCCGAGAAGCGTGCCGCCTCTGGAAGATCCCACCGAGCCAACAGGTAGGACCAAAGAGGCCGAAGATGGAAACGTGCCCAAGGCACAGTGAACACCGTAGCCGCCATCAGACCCAGAAGGCGCAACCAAAGACGGACCGGGAAGGACCGACCCACCAGAAACCGATGAGCCAGGGAACACAAGGTCACTGCCCGAGCCACCGGCAGGAAGACCCAATTCAGATCCGTGCGGAAACGTGCCCCTAGGAAAGTCAGGTCCTGAGAAGGCAGAAGTTGACACTTTGGGAGATTCAACAGGAACACATGGGCCCGAAAGGCGGAACACACCTACCCCTGATCCCTCAACAACTGAACCTTGGATGGAGCATGGAGGAGCCAATCGTCCAGATAAGGGTATACCATCATCCCCTGAAGGTGCAAGAAAGTCACCAAGGGAGCCACCACTTTGGTAAACACTCGGAGGGCCGACCTCAGGCCGAATGGAAGAACCTGGAACTGGTAATGGACCCCCAGAAGACAAAACCTCAGGAAAGGACGAGAAAGATGGTGGACTGGCACGTGATAATAGGCATCCTGAAGGTCCAGAGTGCACATGTAATGACCCCAGAGAACCAGGGGAATCACCCGCTGAAGAGTCTCCAATTTTAACAGGACCCGCAGCACAAGTTTTTTTAGGGCCTTCAGATCCAGAACAAGACGAAACCCCCCAGTCACTTTGGGAACCAGAAAAATGATGGAATAAAATCCCCGAACCCTCTCCCCGGGAGGAACCACCTGCACCGCCCCCTTGTCCAGCAGGGACCTGACCCCCAGAGACAGCTCCGCCCATTTGGACGGACAGGATGGCTAGGGAGTCGGACGGACCCCCGAGTCCGGAGGAGGGGCGGAAAACTCCAAGAGGTACCCCAAGCGGACAACGTCCAGGACCCACAAGTCTGAACAGGAGGACATCCAGGCTTTAAAGAAAGAACCAAAGCCAACCTCTGACCAAGGATCTGGTCTCGGACGCCAGAAAGTCAGGAACGAGGCTTAGCAGGAAGGGGCTTCACCTTCTTGTCCCGACCCCTACCAAACTGAAAATGACCCCTGCCCCTGGTAAACTGCCTGCGAGAGGGAGGATGGAAGAAGGGCTTAGGCTTGGAAGAAGCCGGCACAGCTGAAGACTACTTGAAAGAGGAAGAATGCTTCTACTCCTTAAACAGCCGATGCAACTTACCCTCCAATTTCTCACCAAACAACATAGAACCCTGAAAGTGCAACCACAGAGCAGCAGACTTCTGGGCCGAATCCGTCTTCCAGTCTTTCAGAACCAAGTTACGACGAGCAGCCACACAAGCACCACCAGAGAGGGCAGAAGCACGCACCACATCGAAGGAAATGTCAGACAGAAATTCCACCTGTCACTCAACATGAGACAGAAGTTCCGTACAGTCAGTGGCATTATCCATAGACCCATACAAAGACTTCAAGTCTGAAAGCAGAGACTGAGCCACATAAGTCCCATAGATGCCAGCCCGGAGCGCCAGATGAGAACCAGAATAAACCTTCCGCAAGGAAGCGTCCACCTTCTTGTCCACCGGATCACGCACAACAGTATCCTCAGCCAAGGAAGTGCGCAGGAACAGAGTCCGGCAAATCCTTGGCCATATCCTGAAGAGGATAGAGCTTAGCCATAAAGCGAGGGAGCAGGATGTGATCCGGATCCTTTCAATCCTGGTCCAGACCCTCCTTGACACAAGGATGAACTCGCAGAACCACAGGAGCTGAGCACTGGAACTGGTGAAGCAAGGAACTCCCATAAGTACTAGGGACATCATCAGCGGGAAACCCCATGTTAACCTTAACATGACCCAACATGTCAGGCAACATGTCCTTGTCCACATACTTGCCCTTCTGAACATCACCTCCAACCACTTCTCCTCAGACTCAGCGGAAGAAGAAGGAGGCAGAGCTCGACCAGAGGACTTGGACCCGGGAGGTCTCCCCATCTCCAACAAAGTCTCGCGAATAAGCCTCTTCATCCTGGCATCACCACCCTGGGAATTACGCCTGGAACGCGCAGGAGAAGGAGATGAGGAAGAAGAGGAGGATTCAACCACATGCCAGCTCTTCTTGGCATGTTTACCCATGATGCACGAGGAGCAGCAAGCCACCTCCGGAGCCGGACTGAAGGCCACCGAATCCCAGCAAGCCACTCACAGGAGCAGGACCTCAGGCAACGTAGAACAGAAGCGAGGCAGCCCACGAGCAGCCCAGGACCACTGGAAAGGGTAGAGACACAGAGGCAGCCTGAACGAGGTCCGCAGAAGCGAGAACCAAAACGGCAGCACCTCCCACCAACGAGCCCAAAACAGAATGCAGGCAAAGCAAAAACAAAGACAAGTTAAATAGGTAAAAAGAAACGCTACGCAGTACTCACAGGAAGGGCCGGCAAGCACCCCATGTCACCGCCGCCAGCCGCAAACTGAAGACGCCTGACTTCCTGTACCAAACAAAGGAAGTCAGGCAAACCCCGGAAGGAAGCGCCCCAGCCGCACAGAGGCCGCCGCACTCCCGGAGCAGAAGCAGGAAACAGCCGCTTTTTCGTCATGCCCGGCAAAACGAAGACACGGCCAGGACACCACCAGCGCAGAAGAGAAGTCCCTAGAAGACAAAGGAACCGCTGGAAAGCGTCACCAAGGCTTCCCCCAAGCCCGGCAGGAGGAGAGACCAAGAAGACCAGTACAAACCTGGAGCCCAGCAACAGGAAAGCCCCAGGAGCCAGACAAAGGAAAGAAGAATAGAGGAAATAACAAGGTCTTATGACTATCTTGTATATAGGATTGTCAATTGAAGTGAGTGGCCTTGCAGATATGAATATACCTTCTGCGCCTCTTTAAATTCTCTAAGGGATACTCAGTGTCCACATAAAAAGGAAGCAAACTTTTCTCTGTCGGTCCTGAGGAAGGTGGTACAAGTCCACCGAAATGCGCGACGACCTGGCGTGGGAATTTACATCACAGCTTATGTTACCTCAACTACAGAAAAAAGAGATTGCTCTTGATAAAAAGAGGAGTGTGTGAAGTAGTATGTATGAGTTGTATGTTAGTGTAGATAGGTGTGTGGCAGTATGGGTGTCTTGTTGAAATGTATTTAAAACCTGAGAAACAATAATATGATGAATTGGATTTTAATGTTTATATGAAATTAACTAAAAAAGAAAATTATATAGAAAATATAAAGAAAAAAGGCTTTTTTGATATATATATATATATATATATATATACATATATTACCTACTGGCGGTCGCCAGTAGGTATATATAGTTAGGATTTTTTCTCTATGGGTTTTTTGAAAATTCTATGTCTAATAACTTTGGCGTTTGTGGACGGAATTGGCTGAAATTTTCAGGAAAATGGCACATTTTGTTTCTGAGCAGCCCCTGAAAATTTTGGGGGGGTTCGTCAAGGGGGGGCCGAGAAAAAAGGGGGGTCCCAAAACACGTTTTTCCCATGTTAATTTCCATAGGGCGGTTGGCCTCACTTTTAGCCCGAACGGCTGAATGGATTTGCACGAAACTTGGCAAAATTGTAGGGACTGGTAGCCCGATGTGCCTTTTGTAGGTCTCAATATATGTGCTGCAGTGGATTTTGAGAAATTAACGTTTAAAAAAAGATATATATCTGTAACAGCGGACTGGGCAGCGGCCCAGGACGCGGACTTTTCGCGCAACGGAGCTTTGTGAACCGAAGCTGATTGGTTCTCCGGCGTCTGTCAACATTCCAAACAGTCCGTAGCGGCCGCCATCTTGTCTCTCGGTAGGATCGAGAGACAAGAGGAGGTCAAAACAAAGGGGGAAATAACTATAAGGGGGCATAGTAGATCCTCGCTGACCCCCTAGGTTTGATGTGGAGGTTTTAAAAGGGCCCCGCGGGGCAAAAAAAAATAATAATAATAATAATCGAACGGCTGAATGGATTTGCACGAAACTTGGCAAAATATTAGGGACTGGTAGCCCGATGTGCCTTTGCTAGGTCTCAATATATGTGCTCCAGTGGATTTTGAGAAATTAACGTTCAAAAAAAGATATATATCTGTAACAGCGCTCCGCTTCGCGTAACGGAGGTTTGCGAAGCTGATTGGTCATTCTGTCACTGGGCTATAGTTGGGCTACATCTGGCTGATATTTGGGCTACATTTGTTTTTTTGTGTGTCTGGCGGCCATCTTTGGGCTACATTGGGCTACATTGGGCTTCATTGGGCTACATTCGGCTAATTAGCAAATAGCTCATCGCAAACTAGGAATGGTAAAGAATCGCTATTTATTCCTTAAAGTTCGCTATTTAGGAAATGCAAAAAACTTTGATGATACATATGGCGGTTCATCTCTAACAAGATAAGAAGCATAGGGATACATTTATGATGACTGGCGCATCACCAGGGATGTGTTAGTCATTCTGTGCCGCTGTTCCGTCACCTATGGTGTGCTGCATTTACAATGCGGCGCATCATGGGGCAAAAACAGCACAGATGCGTGATGTATCTGTGCCGTAAAGGTGGCGCATTGCTGGAGTTGTATCGCAAGTGTGATGAAGCTCCAGCAAAGGTCGGGGGTGCCCCTGTCGCAGGGTTTCTGTTCTCACACAGAACTGTGGGCAGAGGATTGGAACCTCGGCGAATGCATTGCTGGAGTTGTATCGCAAGTGTGATGAAGCTCCAGCAAGGGTCGGGGGTGCCCCTGTCGCAGGGTTTCTGTTCTCACACAGAACTGTGGACAGAGGATTGGAACCTCGGCGAATTAGGGTGTCCCAAAACTCACGTTAGTAATCAAAAACTCCTTAGCAAGCTAGGTACAGTGTCACATTGGATATAACAAACTCTCAATGTTTACACAATCCAGAATATGAACTTATAGTACCTCAGGATACGTGGAACTCATGAACAGTCGGTCGTTATAGATTTCTTAGAAACCAGAACATGGAGTTAAGAAGAACAGATGTGTATTTGAAATGTTTATTTACTAATGCCGTCTTCTCAGGCGTAGTACCTTAGATAATAAAAGTACACATATTATCAGTAGCAAAATTACCAGCATAGTTACTAGTACATAAAAAGTGAATGGTGATAGTATGTTAACATGCTGTAAATGAATAAGAGTTAGCAACACTTATAAGCAGCCGCGGGCCGTGGAGGGAGTTACGGTGAGGCAGGGAGGCGGGGAGGGGGAGAAGCAGGGTGGAGAATACAAGTACACATATTATCAGTAGCAAAATTACCAGCATAGTTACTAGTACATAAAAAGCGAATGGTGACAGTATGTTAACATGCTGTAAATGAATAAGAGTTAGCAACACTTATAAGCAGCCGCGGGCCGTGGAGGGAGTTACGGTGGGGCAGGGAGGCGGGGAGGGGGAGGGGCAAGGTAGAGAGGGCTCCACCCTGCTTCTCCCCCTCCCCGCCTCCCTGCCCCATCGTAACTCCCTCCACGGCCCGCGGCTGCTTATGTCTCACCCTCCCTAATACACATATTATATTATTTGCTAAGAAGGTCTCTTTGTGTTGGTTTAGGGCGTGCCCATACTTTAGTGTCTTAGATTTGAAGGAATCACATCAGCATACACCAGCTCTCTCTTCATGTGAACCGCATCAACTGTTGTGTATGTGTGTTCGGCAAAGCAATATAAAACCCGCCTCATGCCCAGAATTGGCAGAAGTTGCACTTATGTTATGAGTATGAAGTCGTGGAGATCAGACCTCATAACAATTCTGTATCGTGTTGTTCTTGAAACTTTAGCACTCGCTGTACAGATATAGTTTAACAAGTAAAGCAGATAGTAGACCAATAACATATTATTCTCATGTAAACCACGATGAACTACTAGGTGGAAAGCTAAAGCAACAACTAAGTGTCTTGTGCAGAAGTTGCAAAAAAGGAAAAATGGCGTTTAAACCGGTAATGAGCCCATGCTAACTTAACACGGTGTAAAGATATCCAGGACCTAGATGACACCTCCCCATGATCCGGAAACGAACTGAATAAGATAATAGAAGTGCCATCTCATGAGAGCAGATTGCAAGTTTATATGTGGACGGTCCGCAAGGTAAAGCATTAAAAACTAGGAAAATTTAATGCTAAAGAAAAATAAAACAGCCAAGTACTTTATCGAGTCTTAAGCCAATAGGCAAGGTAAATAATAAAAACTTGACAAATAAGTCAATGAATTGTCAATGAAATGCTAGTACTCAGCATATCAAACATGAAAAAGGTCTATGACATAACTGTGTATGCAAAATAAGCTGCAACAGCCTCCAATAGGAAGTCACCGTCTTCATCCGAAAACAGTTCAGCCATCCAATTTAAAAGCGGAAAAGAACATACGTGCTCTCCCAGCACCGGATCCTCTATCACCATCAGAGGACAGCTCGGTGGGTTTTCAAGAAAGCTCTGTTCCAAGAAAGACTGTGCTGCCGCCAGTAAATTCCAGGGACCAAGTAGTCCATGCATCAATGCCACAGCCATAATCCTTTCGCCAGGACAAACCAACTCGTGAGTAATGATAGGAGTCATCAGCTGATTAAAGTCGACGTCAGGAGAAACCGGTCCGCAGAGACACAAATCAATGGCCCAATCGAAATCACAGGTCAGGCAGTGAAATACAGGCTGGACACAGGTGAAGTAGGAGAATCGAAAAGATAATCCATATGCCGTGCTTAATATCGCCAACGGCATTGTGCCATAATATTCTAGCATGCGATTGCGGAACAGTGTCAGCAGCTGCAGGGTGGGAGGTTGCATAGGAGGGACATCCATATTTAAAAATGTAAAAAAGCACAAGAGCGTCCGCTGGTAATGCAAGTAAAAATGCCAATCCACGAACCAGAGTGGAGAAAATGGAATGAAAGGAAGCAGGGATGACTCCAAAGATTTTCTCAAATGAAGTCACGAGACGACTGGTAACAACTTTAAAAAAGTGCGCCAGGGACTTTGTGGAGGATGCGTTAAAGATAGTCGGAAACATGTTGCTGAAATTGAAAGGCAAATCTTAATTGAAAAGGGTGTGCACCTCTGTACGGGTGTTCGCTATGTGAAGTACGAAAGTTTCACGGGCCGAACTCAAGGCCACCTCTCTCTGAGACAAAAGAGCTCTTATTCTTGCCATGCCGTTGAAACGTGTCCCAAGGTTGGTATTTGTGGCCAGATTGAAAACTCCCTATGTTCATGTGTGGGAGGAAATAGAACATTTCTGCAGCAAATAACCCGTTCACTTACTGTTACGATAAAAGGAATACTTTTAATTAACTCAGAACAATCTTCATTATTGAGCATCAAATAACTACCATTTTCCAACAACTTGAACGTGGGGATGATAGCAGGAACTGGCGTGCCTTGCAACACGCAAGCCATATTTGGTCGGTGTTTGTTGCATGAACCGTGTAACTGTATGTGCCTACACATTAGTGAATGATCTGGCGTCTCAGTGCATTCCTCTCCATTCAGATAAACTTCTTGATCATCTTTGAAACATCTGTATGTGTATGGAAGCGACCAGACCTCATGAAGAAAAGCACTACCTAAAGGTTCATAACGACCTATTGGTATATATTTCATACAATTTGAAAACTTATATAAAGCAAAAGGCAGCGTTATTAAACCGTGGATAAGGCATGTTGCCAAAAAACCCGCAATCCTCTGCTGATGATGTCACTGAGCATGTCATGAATGATGTAATATGTGACATCATCAGCAGTGGATTACGGGTAATAGTATCTCTAGTTTACTCCCCTATAGCTGTCTTTCTTTTAACATAAGTGTCTGTTTCCTTCCCTTATACTTACTGTTTTTGGTTCGCTTCCGGTTCGTGTACCGGCGAGCGAACTGGGAAGCGAACTAAGAGAAATAGAGGTTGGCACAGTTCCAAATATTGTACCAATTTTTTAATAACGGGGAGGTAGTTCTGAAAAGAACTTTTTTTTTTTTTTTTCTGAACATTTTTTTACTGTTTTTGAATTTTTCGGAACAGTTTTATATTTTTTTGGGTTTTTCTTGGAGGGGGCAATGAAAACGATTCATTGTAAAGGGCTCAACAGGAGCAACAAAACAAAAAAAAGAAGTATTTATTATTTTGGGCGTTTCGGACAAACATGAGCATGATTGTCAATAGCTCTGTTGATCAGAGTGATGCTTTTTTCTCCGTAGGAAATGAATCTATCGCAAAATACGCAGATGTGTTTTACATCACCAAATCTCATTTGTATATTTGGCACCATCTCCCTGCCCTCTGGTCCCGTTACTTCCGGTACAACAGATCTTCTGGCCATAATAGGGAGATTATCTAGGTCGTTCCGAAACTGTGCAGCACTGTAGTTGTTAGGATGCCACCTAGTCATATGGCGATGCATTGTGTAGTTTCCGAAACTGTATTTCTTGTCGGTCCCTCTGGACAGTCTATCTTGACATATAAGGCAAGTTACGTATCTTGCATTTACTTTTTTCTGACCTTTGGGAATTTAAAAAAATTGCCAAATGAAGTTTTCTTTCCGGTGAGACGTCCTGGGCTGCTCAGGCAAAAACTGCCTCTCTTCGTGCTCGTCCTCCTGTTCCTCTTCTTCTTCTTCTTGTTGAATTATAACTTGAGCAGGTGGTCCACTCTTCCTTGGATGTGGTGGAGGTGGTGGGGAAGCACCAGCTGAAGCTACTAAAGAAGCCATTGCTCAGTGATCACAAAGGGTCTTTCTCTCACAATGATGAAAGTCAGAGTGAGGAAAGAAGGAGGGATTTTCATCATTTGGGAAAAACAAGAGTTCTCAACCAATCAAAAGTGTTCATTTTAGATTATATGACCTAGTCTTACATCATTAGGAAACCAAAAGTGAAATGAACCAATGAAAAGTGTTATTACCAAGTCACATGACTTGCTGTGTTTACGTTAAGCGCTTTGCAGGGCCTCCCGGTTTGCTTCCAGAAACCTGCGCTTTGCGACTCACTTCGCGTACCAGTTCGCTAACGTAGTACGTCATATGACGTATCACGCGACAACGTGAAACGTCATGCGGACGGGAGGCGTCACGATGTTGTTTTGTAACGCGGCACTTGCGGTAAAGAAACGTTTACCGGCTCGCGGTCTATTTCGCGGCATCAAGGTCAGCTAACGGGAAGCTTCCCGATTTGCGAAGCGGAAACGAAGAAAAAAAAATATTTTAAAAAAAAATTATTCATAAACATATAAAATATATTTTTGGATTTAAAGAAGAATACATTTTACAGCTACAGATATTAGCTGTTAAAAAACCAATGAAATTCACAGAAAAAACCATAGGTTATGGACCATATATAGTTAGGAATTAGCATTTACAAAACCTTGAAAATTCACTGAAAAAACCATAGGTTATAGACCATATATAGTTAGGAATTAGCATTTACAAAACCTTGAAAATTCACTGAAAAAACCATAGGTTATAGACCATATATAGTTAGGAATTAGCATTTAAAAAACCTTATTTTACTCACACAAAACCATTGAAATTCCATATATAGTTAGTTGCACTAACTATATATCGCGCACCCGCAATCCACTGCTGATCATGTCACATATTACATCATTCATGACATGGTCAGTGACATCACTGATGACATCACTGATGACATCTCAAATGACATCACTGATGACATCACTGATGACGTCATCCAGTGACTGTATAATTCTGTAAAGTTAAAATATGTCTTACATATTGAAGAATGAATGGATGTATAAGTGTCTTGATGAAGGATTTAGTAGGGGCATGGCTGACTGTATGAGTGACTGATTAAATGTGTCTCACTGAGTGCATGGGTTAGTGACTAAACTGTCTTAATTTGTGCATCATTATGTCTGTTGTTCTGTAAACTGCTGCATGTGTTGATCATTAGCTATATGATTAACTGTATGGGTTATTGATTGGTTGCCCAAGCATTTGTATGGGAGACTGAGTGTGTGTGTGGGTGGCTGGGAGGTGTATGACTCTCTGCATAGATGTGTGAGCAGTTGATTGACTGGATGTATGGGTTCAAAAGTGCATGTGGAAACAGCTGTATGGGCGGTTGACTGTGTGCATGAGTGTATTGGTGAGTGAATGGATATCTCAGTGCTACATGTCAAAGTAAGTACATATGTAAAACACAGTACATGTGAGAGTTACCATATATAAATAACTGTGCATAAGAGCCAGTGAATGTGTGAGTGGCTGTATGGATCATTGTGAACTTGTATCCAGGATTGTATAAGTGAGTAAATATGTTTTAGTATATGTTTGAATAAGTAAGGTGTGTATAACTGTATAGTTGAGGAAATGGAGGTGTGATTGATTCTTTGCATGACTGACTAAGTGTCTGAGTAACTCCATGGATGAGTGACAGTCTATGAGTGTCTGTTTACACTGAGTGTATCTAAGGTTATATTAGAGTCTGAAGAGGTTTATCGTATTATCACATGAATGATGTCATCAGTGATGTGATCAGTAATGTCAAATGAGATGTCATCAGTGATGTCATCAGTGATGTCATTTGAGATGTCATCAGTGATGTCATCAGTGATGTCATTTGAGATGTCATCAGTGATGTCATCAGTGATGTCATTTGAGATGTCATCAGTGATGTCATCAGTGATGTCACTGACCATGTCATGAATGATGTAATATGTGACATCATCAGCAGTGGATTGCGGGTGCGCGATATATAGTTAGTGCAACTAACTATATATGGAATTTCAATCGTTTTGTGTGAGTAAAATAAGGTTTTCTAAATGCTAATTCCTAACTATATATGGTCTATAACCTATGGTTTTTTCAGTGAATTTTCAAGGTTTTGTAAATGCTAATTCCTAACTATATATGGTCTATAACCTATGGTTTTTTCAGTGACTTTCATTGGTTTTTTAACAGCTAATATCTGTAGCTGTAAAATGTATTCTTCTTTAAATCCAAAAATATATTTTATATGTTTATTAATAACTTTTTTTTAAATATTTTTTTTTCTTCGTTCCCGCTTCACGAATCGGGAAGCTTCCCGTTAGCTGA
The DNA here is from genome assembly GCF_964261635.1 of Lissotriton helveticus. NCBI lineage: Eukaryota > Metazoa > Chordata > Amphibia > Caudata > Salamandridae > Lissotriton > Lissotriton helveticus. The sequence continues at coordinate 444,341,513 of NC_136068.1, forward strand.
CCTTGATGCCGCGAAATAGACCGCGAGCCGGTAAACGTTTCTTTACCGCAACTGCCGCGTTAGAAAACAACATCGTGACGCCTCCCGTCCGCATGACGTTTCGCGTTGTCGCGTGATACGTCATATGACGTGCTACGTTAGCGAACTGGTACGCTTACCGAGTCGCAAAGCACAGGTTTCTGGAAGCAAACCGGGAGGCCCTGCAAAGCGCGTAACGTAAACACAGCAGGTCATGTGACTTGGTAATAACACTTTTCATTGGTTCATTTCACTTTTGGTTTCCTAATGATGTAAGACTAGGTCATATAATCTAAAATGAACACTTTTCATTGGTTGAGAACTATTGTTTTTCCCAAATGATGAAAATCCCTCCTTCTTTCCTCACTCTGACTTTCATCATTGTGAGAGAAAGACCCTTTGTTACCAGTGAGCAATGGCTTCTTTAGTAGCTTCAGCTGGTGCTTCCCCACCACCTCCACCACATCCAAGGAAGAGTGGACCACCTGCTAAAGTTATAATTCAGCAAGAAGAGGAAGAAGAGGAACAGGACGACGAGCACGAAGAGAGGCACTTTTTGCCTGAGGAGCCCAGGACGTCTCACCGGAAAGAAAACTTCATTTGGCAATTTTTTTAAATTCCCAAAGGTCAGAAAAAAGTAAATGCAAGATACGTAACTTGCCTTATATGTCAAGATACACTGTCCAGAGGGACCGACAAAAAATACAGTTTCGGAAGCTACACAATGCATCGCCATATGACTAGGTGGCATCCTAACAACTACAGTGCTGCACAGTTTCGTAACGACCTAGATAATCTCCCTATTATGGCCAGAAGATCTGTTGTACCGGAAGTAACGGGACCAGAGGGCAGGGAGATGGTGCCAAATATACAAACGAGATTTCGTGAAGTAAAACAAGTCTGCGTACATTGCAGTGGATTCATTTGCTACGGAGAAAGTAGCATCACTCTGATCAACAGAGCTATTGGCAATCATGCTCATGTTTGTCCGAAACGACCCAAACAATAAATTCTTTTTTTTTGTTTTGTTGCTCCTGTTGAGCCCTTTACAATGAATCGTTTTCGTTGCCCCCTCCGAAAAAAACCCCAAAAAAATATAAAACTGTTCAGAAAAATTCAAAAAAAGTAAAAAAATGTTCAGAAAAATAATAAAAAAAATATAAAACAACAAAAACAATTAAAAAAAAAGTTCTTTTCAGAACTACCTCCCCGTTATTAAAAAATTGGTACAATATTTGGAACTGTGCCAACCTCTATTTCTCTTAGTTCGCTTCCCAGTTCGCTCCCCGGTACGCGAACCGGAAGCGAACCAAAAAAATTTTTTTTTTAAAAAGAACAGTAAGTATAAGGGAAGGAAACAGACAGTTATGTTAAAAGAAAGACAGCTATAGGGGAGTAAACTAGAGATACTATTACCCGTAATCCACTGCTGATGATGTCACATATTACATCATTCATGACATGCTCAGTGACATCATCAGCAGAGGATTGCGGGTAACAGTATCCCTAGTTTATTCCCTATAGCTGTGTTTCTTTTAACATAACTGTCTGTTTCCTTCCCTTATACTTACTGTTCTTTTTAAAAAAAATTTTTAGATCAGTCAGAAACAGTGAAAGTAATGAAATATAAAAGACTACGTAGAATATGAGCACTGTATGCAACAACTTTGACACTTACAGAAGCCTCACCTTCTCCATGCCTCCTACACAGTTCTACATGTACATCATAAATGCAAACAGAACAGAATTAATTATACATGTTAAATGGTTTATTTTTGCTGTTCTCAGAATGTATCAAATTTCACTAAAACAGTGACTTGAAGGTATTCATCATATAACAGCGGGGAAAAAAAAACACAATCAAAATGATTGTGTTTAAAAAACCCATACAACATAACAAATCAGAATTCAGAACTCCTTAAAGTTAACTTACTTTCCATGACGGCCAAGGATGTCCTATGAACAGCTTACACTCTGTTGTGCTGTTATTACTTTCAACCCGCCACTTTCTGAAAGAAAACCTCCATCGTTTTCAAAAACATGTTACATACAATAAATGACTTCTCGCTCTCTACCACACGTTTCCACAAGGCCAAATCGTGTCTGAGCCATTTATAACTCTTAGAATTCTTTTAAGCCAATCCCGTCATGTTGTATTTCCGCAACTTTCACAATTAAAATGTTGAAGATCATTTTCACAATCCTGGACTAGTAATATCTTCCCCTTCTTGCTCAATCATGTTCTACATTTCCTATCACACTGATACTGCTTACTATGAAGCAGACTTACACTACCTTTATGACTAGTACAATTATTTAATTCTCTACATCACTTTTAATGACAAAGCAATGTAAAACAGTAGACAGCATTGCAGACTTACATTCCCTCTACTCCATGTTTTGATTGGCTGCTTCAATTAGCTTATAAAAAGAAACTGTTTTTCTGAACTCATTCAAAGTGCACGTATTTCTCCATGACGTCCAGTGTTATGGTAAGAAGTTATGTCTCTGTACTACACTTATCCTCAAGGCCAAATCGTGTAGGAGCCATTAGAACTTCTTGAAATTCCTCAGAGCACATCCCGAGATTCTTTCCCTAAAATTTTGGTTTTAAAAACACCAGGTAAGAGTTTTTAAGGTCATACGGCAATTTAAAAAAAAAAATTAAAACAGAATCATTGCAGAATGACCAGCCATTTCTACACTTTAAATAAGCTGTATAATGTCCTGATGTTATTGAAGGACCATCATGATATATAATTGCTACAGTTACAAAAGTCCTTCCTGATATTGACAACTGTGAAGCCACAAAATTTTTAATTAAAGTTGTCAATTTTGTTCCATCAGGCCTACATCGTTGGAACATTAAAATGACATACTGGCCATATGTTCGTATAAATAATGTGGACATCATTTCAGATTTACATTGGCTACACTCCATGTTGTGATCAGCTGCTTTTACTAGCTTATTAAAAGAGACTGATTTACTGTCTGGCAAAGTTAAATATATAAATCTTTCTGAGTCTACACTAGTAGTACTTGATACCCTACAGTTCTCGCAGTCATGCTGCCATTGATAAGAAAGCCCAAACGGGTGATCTACATCTACACCTTCATCATGCAATACATCAAGCATATACATTAAAAACTCCTGACAATCTTGCTGACTATTTTGAGAGAATTGTGTTTGGCCTGAACATCTGTCTAACAGATTTCGAATTTCAGACACACTTTCTATGTTTGTTCTATCAGTGCTACATTTCTCTAACACAGAATTTAACAAACTGCAAAATCTTTGATCAGAATTGACCACAATCTCTTCTTTTACATTTTCTAGAGAAAACAAAACATTAACCACTACATTAGCATAGCAGTTGACACCAGAACTGTTTTCAAATTGAAAACCAACAACATCTTCAACAGAATCCTTTTTGTTTCTGCTTATAATTTCAGGTTCATCGACTTTTCGTCTTTTTGCTACAACCTCCCCAGTATTGGTCACATTTCTTCGTTTCCGGCCTACCACACGTTTCTCAAACAAAGGATACTGAGGCAAATGTGGCGCATACTCTCTTCTTAACCTATTGTATTCCTTAACACAATCTAGATCCGCACAAATGTTTGTGACATCACACTCAATCAAGTACAATCCCGATAAAGTTCTAACTCGTGACAATGCCACATATGCCATACCCTCCTTGAACACAGAACTGCCAATATTCACCAATGCACAGTCTACACTTAAACCTTGCGATTTATGGATTGTCACCGCATATGCCAAGCAAACAGGAAACTGCTTACGACGAACATATAAGTCTTTTACAAGCAAAAATCTAGCAGAACAACGAGCAATTAGCTGTACTTCCTCAATGCCATCAAATTTAATTTTTAAAAATTCAATTCCATCTCTATTTCTGTATTTCACAAAATCAACAACATTACCCATTGATCCGTTTACCAGACCTCTTTCAACATGTAAATTCCTTCTTAAAATTATACGGCAGTTCAAGCACACATTCAGAGTCTTTTCAAAACCCGCAGTTTTAGATATACTCTTCTCTAATGAATCCAATTTTGTTTTCAGATTCTCAGACAAAATAATTGTTGATCCCATATGCTCTACTCTGTCAATAGCTTCCAGTTTCACAATCTCTTGCTTTTCTAAATGCAACATTTTGTTGTTGAATTTGGCACATTCTGCAAGAGTTGGCATCAAACATATTCCAGATTTTTTCTCAGTAACTTTCTGAAAAATATTCTCAGGCACAACATCTTCGTCTGGATATAAATTTGTCAGTAATCGTGCATGTAAAGCTTCTTTCCCATGCTCGGTCACTTTTCCAATTCTAACATCTTGTAGAATAGTCTTGTAAACTTCATCCTTTGCCTGACGCATATTTTCATGCAGCTCAGCATAATTGAAGTTTAACCATATATTGACGTTGCCAATGCTCCCTAAGCACTTCCTGGTATCTTCATGCGTGAGCATTTTGAACACAGGTTGCCCTTTCACTGGTGTCAGCTGCAGAAGATCTCCGAAAACAATGATGTGTTTGCCACCAAATAACACATCATACTCTGTTTTGAGAACTTCTTGCATTCTCAAATGCACAAAGGCAAGCATGACATTGGAAACCATGCTTACTTCGTCAATGATAAGAAGTTTCATTTTCCTCAAGACTCTTGAAACTTCAAAACAAGCATCTCCAGATAGCTTGTGATATTCTAATTTGTTGTCATGCTCCACTGGCAGCATCAGTAAACGATGTAAAGTAATCCCTTTAATGTTATGTGCTGCCAGTCCAGTTGGAGCAGTGACAACACAAGACAGCGATGACTCTGTCCTTTCCTGCAAATAACATGAAATTGCTTTAATAAGGAAACTTTTTCCAGTTCCTGCTTCTCCACTCACATACAGTCGGACAGGCTTCAACGACGTACATGAGCACTCTTTCTTGTCATGACTTAATCCATGATCAATTTGCATGGTAAGTTCGTCATATATTTTCCTCTGCTCAACGTTGAGTTGTCTTTCCAACTCTTCTAAGTTAACCGCATCCTCCTGAGCGTGTGCCATGGCTCTTTCCACTTCATTCATAGCAGTGGCAGCTTCATTTTCGATAAGAGGTCCTCCTAGTGGATCCTGACTCAATGAAGCAGAACTCTGACTGTCCTGAGAACTGTCTCTGGCAATCTCGGCTGCAATCGTTGCTTCCTGCTCAATTTCCACATTCAACATTTCTACATATTTGGGAAAAGCAGGACATTCTATGGTCTCCTTGGCAGCATTGAATGAGTCTTCGTAACAAAGGAAATCTCCAAGCAGTTCCTCTTCTGCACGCCATGGCTTAAAAAGTTGCAAAAGTGCTACATAGAAAAACTCCTTTTTTTCAGGAGATTCGCCACTCAATTTTCGATGGTTTATCAAGTGGCATTTTCTTTGCTTGACCAGACATCCCTCACTTCCTATTACAGCATACACTCCTTTCTCAGTATCTTCTTTGATGTTCCTCTTGAATATGTAATTTTGCAGAACCTCATACAGACAAACATTCTCGAGGTGACTGCTTCGATTTGGATAATATGTATCCAACATGTTGCTCTTCAAAATGTCGGTACTGTTTGGCTCCTTTTCCGCCAAATACTCAATTTCCCGCACAGGTTTCAGAACTCGATTACGCGTTGCAGCAAGACCAACACTCGCCCAAACGATACTCCTGGACTTGGCATAGAGACTTGCTGAAGACAACCGGTCAGAACATTCGTAAGCTCCGATTTCTCGATGCGACAACATCTTCAGACTGAAACTGTACAACTTCTTGCTGAGGCTCTTTTCATGGGAAATGTCCTCCCACATATCCTTCAATTCTGTCTTCTCTTTTTTGGTGATGTAAGATGTCACATACCGAGCCACAGCCATACAGTTATCAGCCACAAACTGTATATCCATGTTAGCATTCCACATGGACAAAATCACCGGGTTGTAGTCGTTGATGTACTTGGACTCTTCGTTCCTCTTCAAATTGTATGTGTTTTTAGGTGATTTCTTCATCACATTATGTCGCAGCGAAGACATCAAACTGTTTACTCTTCCTTTAGAAATCACCGGTCGTGGAAAGCCGAAACGACATTTGGTGTAGAACTTGTCCTTGTTTCGGAATTTACGACGGCAGTACTTTCCACATCGATGGCTTTGGAAACGCAGAACTTTTTCTCTTAGGCTTTTCTTCTCCTTTGCGTTTGGAACAGCACACGTAGAATACTGTTGGATGAAACTCATCACTGAGTCTTCTGGATCCGTTCCAAATTTAGGTGCATCCTTGATCCACAGCAACATATGTATATGAGGAGCACCTCTTGCTTGGTACTCCTTTCTCCAGAAGAAATCCAACACCTCTCCAAGAGGTGGATTCTTCTTATTCATGATGAAAGACATCATAGCTTCAAATCTATGATTGAAGTACCTACATACATTGACTGGATCCAAAGAGCACAGTTCTCCGGGTGTCTTGAATTCGATGTTATCTACGTTAGCATTTGCCTCTCGTAGAAATTCAAGTAAGTCTTCCCAGCCATACTCGGCACAGCTCAGAGTGAGGAACCATGTGGGAGTACCTAAGTTCCTCAGCATACATTTTAAATCACCATGACGACGGTACCAGTACTCATTAGTACCACGCTGACACGCCATGAGATTAATCAGGTGAGAATCCAAAATACTGTCTTGGACATTGACTTTATCCATAAAGTCACTTGCCGAGATGTTTTGCATGTGTATACCACTTTTCAAGATGTGGTTCACTGCATATGACAGTCCAGACAGATCGCTTTCAAACAGGAGATGAAACAAATAAGGAATGCATTGTCGAAACCTAGCATCTCCTGCATACAATCGCAAAGTCCGGTATTCAGAAGCAGGAATTTGATGAGGTCGCTCATCATATCTTCCTCCCTGACCTGTTGGAAAAAGCTGTGGGAAACACCGAGCTTCCAAACTTTCCTCCCAAACACTAATGGGACTCCCTTTGGCTTGTTTCATTTGAAACAACTCAATAGCATTCCCCATGACTTCCTTGGAATGCAAAGGATGAACACTATAATGTTCATATATTTCTTCACTAGTAGAGGGTTCTACTTTCTCAATTTGACCAGCACACAAATCGCTATCCTCTTCCTCACTTACTTCCTCTTCTGCAACATATACATTCTTATAGAATTTATTATTTTTTTTCAAATACAATGTTGCCTTTTTAACTTTCCTAACATCTACTAAATCTTGCCATATTTTCTTATTCTTTGTCGGAACCCCATTAACTAAGATAACCAGAGGTTCCTCGTCCACTTTTTCTACTCCAATTGTGTTAATGTTTTTCTTCAAATCTAGAGGCAAATAAACAACTCTTCCCTTTAATCCTCTCTGTAAATCTGATGGAGGCAATTTCCCTGTCTTTGGCTCCATTCTTACAAAAGCCTGAAAGGGATGGATACTTTGAATCAAAATAGATTCATAAGTATTTAAATCCTTCAATTCAGAAGGAATCTCAATCAATTCCAGATTATTATGAACTGCTCTAGCAGGCATCTGGTTTTGATTTAATTTGTTACAACAATAAGTACACACACGTTGATCCAATCCCAAATCAAAACAATTTTCTACCATCAAGTATGTTGTGAAATCCTTCCATTCACTATTATTTTCCCTTTCACTTTTTGCATATAAATCCACTAACTTAGTCTGATTCTTATAATAAGTGCGTCGACAACACACACAAGTGAAATTTGGCCTCTCACTTGATTTGACCTGAAACGTCGCAATTTCCCTCTGGAAATTATCTGTACTGGAAACCTGTACACTATCTTCCACATTACCCGCTTCTTCTTGGTCAATTTCAACATTCTCCTCTTTACTTCCAAAGTAACAAAACTCAATTTCTTCACATATATTCTTCACATCTATTTCAGAACCATGCAAAAGAGCAGCGCATAATTGTTTAAGCATAATTGCTGGACTCTTAGCATAATACAACATTCTAACTAATTTCCTCACTTTATTATGATGCACTGCTAGCATCCTGAAATGATGAAAAACACTCTGGCATACTCTCCTGGAAAGACAAGCCAGTGAATGACCATGCAAACCTGTCACTTCTCTCACTCTGCAAGGATCTAATTCTTGCAACAACATCATTTTCTGCTTCAAACTTTTCTTATTAAATGACCGTACAAAATCACAAAGCAAATTGATGGAATCCTGTCGCACACTACAAATACTACTACACTTCCAGGTGTACACAGGACCCTTAGCACGTCTTCCTAAAACCTCATTACCTAACACCTCTTCTGCCTCTGTTGTCACAAGTTTTTCTTTTTCAACTGGACAACCATCTTTCACTTCATAAGCACGACCACTGGTGTCAACTGCATGCACCAAATCATTATCCTGGAAATAACTCTCCTCATTAAAAAATGCCTCAGAGCTTGAACTATGCATCCATTCTCCAGAAAAAACTTCACAAAAATTACTACGATTAACTATTCTCTTCCATCTACTATTTCTTTTGAAATCATAAATTGCCTTGTTTAGCTTCCTAATTCTATTGATTATCAAAATAAATAACTTACGTTTAATTTCAAATGCCTGATCAATAACTTTCTCAACTTTTTTTTTCTCTTATAAAAAACCACTTTCTGTTGACCTTTCTTAATATTTTTTAACAAATTGCCAATTATCCTGTTGCGGAACATTCGTTTACGAATGTCCCTAAACTGTTGTTTCCTTCTACTATCATGCACAGAGTTATCTCTTGTACTAGCAGTAACATTTTTGATTGGCCTTTCCTTTCCATTTGAATTGCTTCTCTTTTTATGGACTGAAACATTTTCTGTAGTAATATTTTTTTTACTACACATATTTCTTATGAATGTTTTTGTACTCTTACCCGGTGCTTTCTTCGTGACTTGACAAATCTTTTTGTTAGAGGACTGCTGCTTCTTTTGATTGGCCTGCTGTCTTTGACGTTTTGCAGCCTTTCTCTCTCTTTCTTTCGTTGGCATGGTGAAATGTTGAAATGATCTGCAGTTGAATCTGTGGTAAAATATATTAAAAAATGTTATTAACCACTATTACCAAACAGTAAATCAATAACAGTGATCAAAAACTTAACACACTACTTGACATTTTAAATAGAAGATTTTTTAGTCCTTGGCAAATTTACAATACAGAAATAGCAGAAAAGAAATGGAATTTATATTCATGTTACCTGTGCTATTTTATATGTGAATCTGATCTAATTTTATGAGCATATTTTAATATTTTATTGAAGACACTACACATAACCTGTTTTTGAAGGTGTCTTTATTTTTAAATTAAACGGTTTACACTTTTACTTTTTATTTATTATAAATTTTAAAAATAAATGTTTATAGTTCCATAGGCTCAAGCAGGTCAGCTTCCCACCCTATGTCATATAATTCGGACAAATCTGCATCCTCATCACGCTCTTCTTCATCCTCAGGATTTAAATCATCCAAGGGATCAACATCCACTGATGTTTCAATTACAAGTTCAATGATGAGGTCAAAATCAACTGATTGCAGATTGTCGCTCATGTTGATGTTGTCTTTATCTTTAAAGAAAGATAACAACAATGAGATGTTGCAGAGTAAGAGACAAATCTCAGAGATTATAATAGTAAAATTGTTTAACAAGAGTAACATTTTGCAGCTATTATTTAGCCATGTCCAGCGATGCTGAGCAGGTGAAGCCTATGTCTAATTTTTCAGTGAACAGGACTCATCTCTTCTTAACCTTGGATAAGCCTCACCAACTCTGTGTCCAGTTAACGTGCACCGCTGCTCTGCCACCCATGGTGTGCCGTATTTACAATCAGATAGGAGAAAGCTGCGTCAAAACCCTGCGCCTGCTTTAAGCAGGCATAGGTCTTGACGCAACATTGTGGAGATGGGGCACCCCTGAGCCTTGCTTGAGCTGCATCGCACTTGCGATACAATTCCAGCAATGCGCCACCTTTACAGCACAGATACGTCACGCATCTGTGCCATTTTTGCCCCATGCTGCGCCGCATTGTAAATGCAGCACACCATGGGTGGCGGAACAGCGGCGCAAGATGACTGGCACATCCCTGGTGATGCGCCAGTCATCATAAATCTATCCCTAAGCTTCTTATCTTGTTACAGATGAACCGCCATATGTACCATCAAACTATTTTGCATTTCCTAAATAGCGAATTTTAAGGAATAAATAGCAATTCTTTACCATTCCTAATTTGCAATGAGCAAATTGCTAATTGCAAATTACCCATTAATTTCCATGGGCTAGGAGGCTCATAGGAATGAAGGTGCAATTTGCGATTATCAATTAGCTCATCACAAATTAGGAATTTTTTCAAGGGTGCAGGGGTATCTCAAGAACACACTGCTGCACCCCTGAAAAAGAAATTTGGGGGCATATGGCGCACATACATGCCCTAAGGACATGTATTGGCGTCATATGGCACCTTTTGTTTTTTGGAAAAAAATGTTTTTTGAAAAGAATTCGCAAATTACCACACACTAGAAGTTGGTGGTAGTTTCCAAATCCTTAATGTCATTTTTTACATATTTTTTGTTTGATACATTGCATTTAAGAAATCGCAAAATTTGCAAATCCTTCAGTGCAATCGCAAAATAAGGAATAGCAAATTTTGAATTAAGGACATTTTAAGTCATTTCCACATGTGCAGTGTTTTGAAATTATGATTTGAAAATCGTTTTTGGGGAAAAGGAATGGTTTGCAAATTTATGACAAGGACATAATGGTGTATGCTTCTCTATAAGGCATTTCACTGTCTCTGATGTCATTTTTCCCATATTACATTATAAGACCTTTCCCCATGGAGCACATTCCTTGTAAATATGCTCCCACCTGTGCATGGTGAATTTAGATTTTGACTGTTTGAGTCACATAGCCATGTTAAAAGTGACCCAAAAAAATTGCAAACGCTTTAAAAAAACACATTCATGTGTCTTAAGCACATTTTAAGTCATTTCCCCGTGGACAGTGTTTTGTAAGTGGCGCAAAAGAGGCATACACCTATCATAAATCTGTCCCTAGCATTTTAAATGATTAATTCATGATGACGATAAGGTGTGGCCTATCCAGAGGTTTGTTTAAGGTGAGGCCTACTCAGGATTGCAGATTAAAGTTACGCTTGATGAAGAATACAGAGGACATAATACATGTAAAGCTCTACCAATGAAGTAAGTAATGTCCACTTCATTGCGCCAGTCATCATAAATGTATCCCTAAGCTTCTTATCTTGTTAGACATCAACCGGCATATGTATCATATAACTATTTTGCATATCCAAAATAGCAAATTTTAAGGAATAAATAGCAATTCTTTACCTTTCCTAATTTGCAATGAGCAAATTGCTAATTGCAAATTACCCATTCATTTCCATGGGCTAGGAGGCTCCTAGGAATGAAGGTGCAATTTGCGATTAGCAATTAGCTCATCGCAAATTAGGAATTTTTCCAAGGTTGCATGTGTGTCTCAAGAACACCCTGCTGCACCCCTGAAAAAGAAATTTGGGGGCATATGGCGCACATAAATTTTAACAACATTCCATTACCTCAAAAACGATTTTCAATTCATAATTTGAAAACACTGCCCACAGGGAAATTACTTAAAATGTTCTTAAGACACATGAAAGTGTTTTTTGAAAGCCTTTGCAATTTTTTTGGGTCACTTTTAACATGGTTATGTAACTCAAACAGTAAAAACCAAAATTAACATGCACAAGTGTGACCATATTTACAATGAATGTGGCCCACGGAGAAAGGTCTTTTAATATAATATGGGAAAAATGACATCAGAGACACAGAAATGCCTTATAAAGAAGCATACACCATTATATCCTTGTCATAAATTTACAAACCATTCCTTTTCCCCAAAAACGATTTTCATTTTTTTTTTTTTTCAAAGTTTTTTATTTGCATCAAAGGATCACAGGCAATAAACATTTCATTTTTACATAAAAAGAACAAAAATATAACAATACTCCGCGGCTGCATTAGATAATTATATAACATTACTTACACCATGCCACACATATAGATAAGAACAGATAGACATGAATTTTAAGAAAAGATTGCTAAGACATAAATAAACCCCATATTCTGTCAATTTTTCGTCTGGCCTGCAATCCCCTTGAGTCTGCAATAGCGGTTTCCATACTATAAATCTCCTTAACTAAACTCCACCATTCTAAAACTATTGGTGGGTTCGTTTGGATCCATGCTCTAGCAATAATTAACCTTGCGCAAGTAATTAGGATATTCAAAAGATCTCCAAACCTTTCACCCCCATTGATGCCCACACAAACATCAATGTGTGAGAATGAGAAGGGTTGCTCAAGCCTCTCAGAGATAACCTTAATTATTCCTTCCCAGTATTCATTAAGATGAGGGCAAGAAACAAACATGTGGACAATATCCGCGCCACTCATATCACATTTAGGGCACTTCGTTCTATCAGAGTAATTACTGTTCGTTGCCCATTTGAGTATCCTTTCAGGCGTGTAATATAATTGACAAACAGTTTTAAACATTTGCAATTTTAAGCTGGAAGATTGAACTGAAGCATTAAGGCTTTTGAGAGATGTGGTAATTAGATCTGCTGGGACACTCACTGCCAGTTTCCTATTCCATTTCTCTGTTAAAGTAGTAACATCGCCGGTCCTGAGATCAAAAAAGAGCTTATAACCCAAACTTATGATAGATTTATCTACATCTCTATAAATACAGTCCCATATCTCAGATTCTGAGACTGCAGTGAGCTCTAATTTTTTCACCATACAATCTCTAATCTGATAGTATTTAAATCTTGCCGTTTCAGGTAGATTATAGCAGAGTTTCATTTTATCAAATGCCATAAAACCATGATGGTCATATAAGTCCCCCAGAAATCTAATACCAGAGTTTAAAAACATTTGACAAGCTGGGTCATGAAAAATAGTAGGGAAACCGGGATTACCCCATAAGGGTGTTTTACTATGAAAAAGAGAGGTATTGCATTTAGCCATAATAGATCGCCAGACACTCACAGTGTCCCGTATGGTCTTACATTTAACCCTTTTAAAATAGTTGGGGTCATTTATCCTATACAAAAACATATTGACATCTAATCCTAGTAGGAACTTATGAAAGTATAAGCATTTGTCCATAACTGTCAAACTGCAGATCCGAGTCAGAAATGCTGACCAATAATAAAATTTAAAGTCCGGAAAAAGCAGTCCTCCTTGAATAAAGGGGAGTTTGAGCAATGATACAGCGCGCCGGGCTTTTTTATATCCCCATACAAAACTGCCAATAATACCTTCTAGTCTGGTGAAGAAGGAGTTATTGACCCGTAGGGGAATTGTTCGAAACAAGTATAAAAATTTAGGCAAAATTTTCATTTTTATTAAATTTATTCGACCAATCATACTGATTGGGAGTTTATGCCATTTCTTAAGTTGGATGGCGGTTTCTTTTAATAAAGGTTCGTAATTTAATCCTATAATAGAATCAATATCCGAGCAGATTTTAACACCTAAATAGGTGGCTGCATTACTTATTCCAGAAACAGGAGTGGCTGGTTGGTAATTCATGATGACCTGAGTTTTAGTGGAGTTAAGTCTATAACCAGAGACAGAGCCATATGTGCCTGCTTCTATTAAAATACCTTTCATAGTTTTAACAACATCTGGCGAGAAAACAGCAATATCGTCAGCATATACAGTTATATCTAATTTATCTGAGCCATTAAAAAAAGGGCAAATTAGCGTTTGACGTTGTAGGGCAATTAAAAAAGGTTCTATTGCAAGAGCAAACAGCAATAGTGATAAAGGACACCCCTGCCTTGTCCCTCTTTTAATGGAAAACAAAGAAGAGCATTTCCCCATATATAAGATCTTACCCATAGGATTATCATATATTGATTGGATCCATCGTAAATGTTGTCCTTTAATACCAAATGCCTGTAGAACTGCCCAAAGAAAACCCCACCCCACCCGGTCAAATGCTTTTTCAGCGTCTAATAAAATCATACCGAGTGGGGTGTGTTTAGTCCGTGCTGCATCAAAGGCTGATATAGCCATATTAATATGCGCAGTGGTATCACGCTTAGGAATAAACCCATGCTGTTGGGGAGAGACAAGTTGGGACATGTATGGAGCTAGTCTAGTAGCCAATATTTTGGCAAAGATTTTTGCATCACTATTAATAAGTGAAATAGGCCTATAAGATCCCCTCTCTTGTGGTGCTTTACCTTTTTTTTAAAAAGAAAATAATTTGGGTTAAATTCCAGGATCTGGGTGCTTGTTGCCCTTTACCAATAGCACTAATCACATCAACAAATAGTGATATTAATTCTTCAGTACAATATTTATACAGTTCCAGAGGAATAAGATCTTCCCCTACAGCTTTGCCCATTGCTAAAGATTTAATTGCGCCCCTAATTTCAAAAGGCGTGATATCGGCCTCTAATTGAGCCGATTGGTCTGGCTCTAAATTATTGACTTTGTTAACATTAATATAGTTGTTAATACAATCATCTGATATAGCAGCCTCCGGTGTATAAAGGGTTTGATAGAAAGAAGCAAATTGTTGTAAAATCGACTTTGGATCACAAAATAATTGATTATTGTCCCCTTTAATTTCTTTAACCATATTAATAGAACGATCTTCCGCAACTTTGTAAGCCAAAAGTTTCCCACTTCTATCTCCATTTTCGTACTGTTCTAAATGATATTTTTTAAGTTTATTAATACTTTTATTCCTCAAAAGGTTTTTTATTGCGGCTTTAAGCTCAATTAGTTTGAAGTTTAATTCTTCTAGATTTGGAGCACTATTACAGATAGCATCAGATATCTGGAGTTCAATATCTCTAATTTCATTTAGCCTTTGCTGATTTAAAGTTCGGAGTTCTTTGTTTTGTCGCCAAATGTATTGCTGAGTAAATCCCCGTATGCTAGCCTTACAGGAATCCCAAACTACCCATGGTAAACTGGACTGTCTGTTAATCTCAATGAATTCTTTTATATGCTCTTTAAGTTGGTTTATGAACATCGTATCAGAAAATAAGTAACGAGGAAAGGAGAAAGAGCGGATAGTAGTTTCCTCAGTTGTTAGTGTAAATATTATAGAGATCGGGTTATGATCAGATGTCACCCTTGGATGTATATCCATTGAGCATTTGCCAAGAATCAAGTCTGAGGCCCATATCATGTCTATGCGTGAGCATACCTTATGTGCAGCAGAGTAGAAAGTATAACCAGCTATACCAGGGTTTAAAATTCTCCATACATCTTTTAAAAGATGTATTGATGCCAAATCCAAAATTGCGGCTCTAGTTTTCCTCATTCTTTGAAAGGCATTTTTTCTAGTAATATCCAATTTATAATTCATTATACAATTAAAATCTCCTAACACAATATACACTCCCCCCCATCCAAGTAGTTCCATATTAATTTGATCAAAAATTATAGGCTCATCTTGATTGGAAGCATAAACTCCGCATATTGTAAGTTTAAAATTTCCTAGCTTTATCTGCGCTATCGCCCATCTGCCAGCTTTATCAGTTAGAGTCTTGATTATTTCACATTTCAGTTTTTTATGTTTTAGAATCGCTACTCCCCTAATTGAAGCATTAAATTCCGTGCAAACTAAGGGATCAAATCCTAATTGTTTGATCAGTTGTTTATCTTTATAAGCAATATGAGTTTCAGTAAGAACTACTATTTGCGGGTTATACATCCTAAGTTCCTCATAGACAAGACGGCGTTTTATTTTATTGTTTAATCCTGAAACATTCCAGGTTAAACACTTTATTAAATGCATTTTAAATTATATATTTCCTTATCCATGCAGCCAGTATAAACAATCATCATCAATGCCATGTAAAACTTCTTAGTTTTTTTGTTGTTGTCATTTTTGTGTCCTTTGATGCACTTTTTAACCCGAACCATTACTTCCCTTTGCCCACCCCACACTCTACTTCTACCTCCCCCCACCCCGTGTTTACCTGTGGATCCCCCCCTTCCTGTTGACTGCCGTTCCCCTGGCAGTAGGTGAGCGGATAGAACGCTAAACGGGTCCAGGTGTTTGTAATTAGTCAATACGACACAGTGCTACACACTTTCTCATTATTTCTCATTATTTCAATTTTAACCGAGTCATATAAGCAATCATCTGATAGCAAGTGAGTAGCAAGAAGAAAAAATATTAACATCAATATATCCAGTAAGACCAGTAAGACCGGAAAAAACATAGCACATAGCACCCCTATATACTTAACATTAGTCCTCAGCTCAATCATTTCCCAGCTTTCCAAGAGATAATTGCTTTTTCGACCTCATCTACATCAAGAAAAAAATATGAGCGGCCATTTTTTATCACTTTCAACTTTGCAGGTTCTTGCAAATAAGCTTGAAATCCAAGATCTTTGATCGGATCTATGAATTGTTTTAGTTTCCATCTCCTTTCTAGCGACAGTTTACTTAGATCTGATCTCACAAAAAAGGTGATAGACTCAATAGTAACTGGTGTATTAGGACGCGCTTTTAAAGAAATGGCTTGTCGGAGCAAATAGTTACCAATATAGATCAGAATAGGTCTTGGAAATTTGCTACTCTTATCTCTCTGGAATAGGGGTAGTCGATGCGCTCGTTGGATCTGAGAGTCCCAGTCCCAGTCTGAAAGGTCAGGAAAAGCCTTTTGGAACAGATGAGTAATGTATGCCCTCGGATCTGCCCCCTCCGTTCCTTCAGCAATACCAAAGACACGGAGATTCTGTCTTCTATTCCTATTCTCCAAATCTTCCAATTTGACTTGCATCTGGAGTATTTGTGAGGCGTGCCTATTCAATTCAACTTCAGAGCTTTGTGATTTCTCTTCTGTAACAACCACTCTCTGCTGCAGTTCTTCTATGTCCTGTGACACTGCCCCCAATTTACATGCCATCTCTTGTAGAGAAATTTGAGTTCTATTATTGTCTTCTCTCATTTGATGATAATGGGTTTTTGCCTCTTGCTTCTGTTCATTTAGGAGGTGCAAGATTGTCTGAAAAGAAGCAGTCACTTCCCCTTGCGGTATCCACTCAGTTGGCCCAATAGAAGAGGATGAAGCAGTGTCTCCCAAGTGCATTACTTGAATAGGCTCACCTAATGGAGTCCTTGATACCTCCGAAGTAGTTGCCCTAGGAATGCCAGACATACCCTCGATTATACTGTCATTACCATTACTACCACTACTACTGCTGATATTGCTGCAGTCAATTGACACTGAAGCAGAATTATCTCCAATAAATATCAGGGTAGGTGCAGAAGATTGTGGATGTAATTGGTCCAATGTACTATCCCCAGTAGCCTTTAATTTATCAGAAATGATGGGTTGAGTAGGGCTGAGTGGGGCATCAGCCTTTTTTTTGTGTGTGGACATATTAGTTAAATCATTGGGGCTATTATTACCAGACAGTCGCATCGCCATAGTTTTTACACCTCCCTTGGCCTGTACCCATTGTCTGATAGGGCTGTTTTTGGCAATAGCCTTCAAGGCGGTTGTTTTAGTTTTGCCCGACATTTTTACCATCTTGTTCTTACTTTTGCCCTTCGATTTCTTGGAGAGTATTTTATTTTTATCTTTGATCGTACTTAAGGGCGTATTGCTCCCCCGTTCATTAACATGCACATATTCTTCATCCGTTTCACCAACGTCTAGGTTATCATCAATTTCACCTCCTTCAATTTCTCTCACTCCCACAGCACTTCCTTTGTCTAGGGGCAACCTAGTAGTGCTAGACGATTCAGCATAAGAGGTCTTAGCGTTAATATCAATGTTGAATGAATTCGGCATTGAAGATTGAAGTTCTTGGGGATCAGTGTGATCGGCAAGAGTGTTATTGGTGGTAGGAGTTAAGTCACTTGCTCCTTTTTCCAATTGAGCTGTCTCTAAGGCCACTAAATTAATAGAACCATGAGCTGTGGTAGCGTCATTTAGGAGTTGCTTCTCAGCCTCTTTTAAATTATTCTGCTCTCCTTCATTTGCAGCATTGCCTCCAATTTGACCCCCAAAAACGATTTTCAAATCATAATTTGAAAACACTGCACATGAGGAAATGACTTAAAATGTCCTTAAGACACATGAAAGTGTTTTTTGATTGCCTTTCCAGCATGGTTGGGTAACTTTTAACATGGCTATTTAACACAAACATTCAAAATCTAAATTTGCCATGTACAGGTGGGAGCATATTTACAAGCAATTTGCGCCACAGAGAAAGGTCTTACATTAAAATGGGAAAAATAACATCAGAGACAGTCAATTGCCTTATAAAAAAGCATACACCATTATGTCCTTGTTATTAATTTTAAAAACAATTCCTTTTCCCCAAAAACGATTTTCAAATCATAATTTCAAAACACTGCACATGGGAAAATTACTTTAAATGTCCTTAAGACACATAAAAGCGTTTTTTGATTGCCTTTGCAGCATGTTTGTATCACTTTTAACATGGCTATGTAACACAAACATTCAAAATCTAAATTTGCCATGCACAGGTGGGAGCATATTTACAAGCAATTTGCGCCACAGAGAAAGGTCTTACATTAAAATGGGAAAAATAACATCAGAGACAGTCAATTGCCTTATAAAAAAGCATACACCATTATGTCCTTGTTATTAATTTTAAAAACAATTCCTTTTCCCCAAAAACGATTTTCAAATCATAATTTCAAAACACTGCACATGGGAAAATTACTTTAAATGTCCTTAAGACACATAAAAGCGTTTTTTGATTGCCTTTGCAGCATGTTTGTATCACTTTTAACATGGCTATGTAACACAAACATTCAAAATCTAAATTTACCATGCACAGGTGGGAGCATATTTACAAGCAATTTGCGCCACAGAGTAAGGTCTTACATTAAAATGGGAAAAATAACATCAGAGACATTCAATTGCATTATAAAGAAGCATACACCATTATGTCCTTGTCAGAAATATTATAACCATTCATCTTCCTCATAAACGATTCTCAAGTCATAATTTGAAAAGACTCCACAGCTCCTATGCAGAAAAACACCCTGTCAGTACTAATACTTCACATTTTCTCCAATTACATTTTCTCAAAGAAACAAAATCTATTTGTAAAACACTGGAGACAAAGCAACATTTGAAAAACACAACTTTCTTCATAATTTTCTCCTTAAAGCACACTATTCTCTATCTAAATTAAAGAAATATTTACTCACCTTAGCAAATACTTTGAGTTTGAAAACAGTCTCAGAAACACACCAATTTGTCTTCAGCAGAGCAAAAGGTATGCACTCCAGAGTCTGCAGCTATCAAAAGCACAGAAATGCTGTAATTCTTCACACATATCTCTCATGTCACCCAATCAAAACTCTTCCCTCACTTTTTTTCAAATGAAAACCCTTCCCCCCTCTGCCATTTCATGCCTTTTCTGCATAGCAACCACCTCTTGCAAGACCTCTGGTGTTTGCAAGTTCACACAACAATGTTGCAATTGAACTCTGAACTCTCAGTGCACCTGCGTATCCACTGCAATCTTTCATTTAATGATTATTTATTGACCATTCAAAATACATCTTTCAAAGAACTCATCCATGCACCCTAACTTTCTGTTTTCAGCAATCAAAATCCACCAATCACTGTTACTGCTTCATTAACACAGAAACTCCACAGTTTTTTTCACTTTAAACTCTCATTTTTTCAACTGCCATTTCATTGCCACACTTCATCTGACTGCAGCAGAACCTTCTCTCACCATGTTTTCTGTCTGGATTGTTGGACATAGTTATATCCACTGGGCTCACAGGTATGCTGAGAACAGAAAATTACCTAACCTCAATTTACAAGATGTGGAAATTAAGTGGTTTGGCCACAGAGGATTAAAATGTCACCAATTGATACCATTGGTGAAAACCTTTATGCATTTGCCCAAACCTGACCTGTTAATTGTGCACTGTGGAGGTAATGATTTGGGCACTTTGACTGGGGTAGGTCTGGAAATGCTTTTAAAGGACACCTTTGAGCAATTGATGGCACTTTTTCCTCAGACTGCCTTGGTATATTCAAATATATGCCAAAGACAGAAATGGAGGTGGTCAAACCAATTTTGTCCACAAATTGAGAAGTCGAGGAAGCATGTAAACACATCTGTTTCAGCTTACATGAGAGACCATGGAATGGGCTCCCTGTACAACAATAACTTGCGTTACTACATGCAAGATATCTACAGAGGAGATGGAGTTCACTTCTCAGATGAGGGCAACAGAGTTTTCATTCTGAATTTAAGACTGTGCATTGGTACCTACTTATAAGTACCTAAATGTACCATAAACCCAAAAGCTCTTCTCAGAGCTACCCTACATCTGATCACTCACAATTATTATTTTACTCTAACTTTTTTCACTAATTTTCAACAAAGTACGCTCCCCGGGGCGCTACCCGGTACGCGAACCGGGAGCTAACCTCGCGAAATTTTTTAAAAAAATGTTTTTTTTCGCACATATAAGCCTCCTCAGCCATCCTCACAAAACCTAGGGGGTCAAGATAAGTCTACCGTGCCCCCTTCTACCCATTCTGAACATTATTTGCCCTCCATTTTGTATCTTAATTCGACTGAAACACAAAATGGTGGACTCCCGTAACGCTTAAGGTTCGCGAACCGGGGCGCTCAACAGTTCGCGTACCGGGTCGCTCCCCGGGAAGCGCACCATCAAAAAAGGTGGGAAAGTAGTTTACAGAAAAACCACTGGAGACAATTTCACCAAATATAGATTAGCTCATACTACATACCAATCCCTACCATTTTCACAAATTTGATTGGAATTCCATTTAGCCATTTAGCCTGTAGACCTCTCTTAATACCCTGAGGTAAATTACTTCTCAAAACACATCTGAAGTGTTGGAATTGACAACCAATTAAAATGTCACTTTCATTTTCTACTTTTTTTACCTGACATTTGATTGGTTATGTACCTGAATATATATAAAAGAAGAGAACGAAACACAGCCATTTTGACTACTACTTCCTGGTGTACATTTCAATTGGATTTTCACTAATCACTTCAACTTCTTTCTAAAGGTAAGTTGTTATTTTAAAAACTGAACTATATTGTGCACTATCAGTTAATATGGTAAACTTTTTCTGATAGTTATATACTATCCCTCTGTAGTAGTTATAGATTTAGATAGACTTCTCTGTTATAGTTATGGATGGAGTTAGGCTTCTCTTTTATAATTATGAATTTACTTACGTTAAATCACATACACTTTTTTATATTCCTACTTCCACTCTGATACTATACACTGCCCAAAGATAAATTCACTGATTAAAAATGCCTATCTAAAATTAATCCCAACAGTGCCCTATCTCTACTAATATATATTTTTTTTATCCAAATTTCAGGCAACATGGAAGGCGAACAGAAAGTTTCATTTCAAATTGTCCTGCAAGAGAGCAGCCAAGAATTAATTGATCCAAAATATATAGAATTTATGGATGAAACTTGGGACCAAGAACTACTGCAATGTGTGCAAGCAGTGGATGACCTCCTTCAAAATGAGGACATTTTACACCCTCATAGATTACAAGCTATGTTCAATGAAAATGACGACATTTCAGACAGTGAAATGTTAGAAATGTTATTACATTTTGAAACACAATCACAATAATAAATAATTGCTTAAAAAATAAAAAAATTAAAAAATAATCAACAAAACCAACAATCAATTAACATACAGTATTTGAAAAAGTCTATCATTCATTTTTCATTGCAGTAAGCTGCCCAGAACGCTTCCCGGTTCGCGGACCGGGCGCTACCCACGCAAAAAAAAAAAAAAAAAAAAGTATTTTTTTTGCCCCGCGGGGCCCTTTTAAAACCTCCACATTAAACCTAGGGGGTCAGGGAGGATCTACTATGCCCCCTTATGGTTATTTCCCCCTTTGTTTTGGCCTCCTCTTGTCTCTCAATCCTACCGAGAGACAAGATGGCGGCCGCTACGGACTGTTTGGAATGTTGACAGACGCCGGAGAACCAATCAGCTTCGCTTCACAAAGCTCCGTTGCGCGAAAAGTACGCGAACTGGAGCGCCACGCAAAAAAAACAAATTTTTTTTTATTTTTTTTTGCCCCGCGGGGCCCTTTTAAAACCTCCACATTAAACCTAGGGGGTCAGGGAGGATCTACTATGCCCCCTTATGGTTATTTCCCCCTTTGTTTTGGCCTCCTCTTGTCTCTCAATCCTACCGAGAGACAAGATGGCGGCCGCTACAGACTGTTTGGAATGTTTACAGACGCCGGAGAACCAATCAGCTTCACTTCACAAAGCTCCGTTGCGCGAAAAGTACGCGAACTGGAGCGCTGCCCGGTCCGCTGTTACAGATATATATCTTTTTTTAAACGTTAATTTCTCAAAATCCACTGGAGCACATATATTGAGACCTACAAAAGGCACATCGGGCTACCAGTCCCTACAATTTTGCCAAGTTTCGTGCAAATCCATTCAGCCGTTCGGGCTAAAAGTGAGGCCAACCGCCCTATGGAAAACTCAATGTTAAAAACACGTTTTGGGACCCCCCTTTTTTCTCGGCCCCCCCTTGACGAACCCCCCCAAAATTTTCAGGGGCTGCTCAGAAACAAAATGTTCAATTTTCCTGAAAATTTCAGCCAATTCCGTCCACAAACGCCAAAGTTATTAGACATAGAATTTTCAAAAATCCCATAGAGAAAAAATCCTAACTATATATACCTACTGGCGACCGCCAGTAGGTAATATACAAAGAAAATCAATAAAATATTGAAAATAAAAAAGAAAATGTACCTGTGATATTTTGAAGGACTCTTCTATAAAATATTTGGAACAATGTCATAAGTTAAATAATATTTAGGCCGTGGGGGAATTTTCTTTTGTTGTTCTGCTACTTTCCTCTCCATTCCCTGGTCTTGAAGCAAATAAGAGGGGGTCCCAAGTCTATGTTGTTTCTCTGAAGTTACCCTTATTAAGTCACCACCAATTAAATACATGATCATAAATCCATGTAGATGCCATACTAAACTTGCAAGGTATGCATTATACAACCAGTAAATGGCAGCAATAAAGACACATGTGTTGCATATAACATGAGCACAATTGTATATTCACGCTTGTGTTCCAGGAGTAAAATGCACTGGAGTGCGTTCTTTCTTGCGCTCATGTTGTTTTATTATGTTTTAATTAAGTGAGTGTTGAGCATGTGTTGGTTCTGATACATGCTTGTGGAAGCGTGTTTTGAATATTAGACTGTCCTATATAGCTGATGATGCTAGCATTACCGGATCATTATGTACTTAGACATGTAAGACCACACTGAACGAAGAAACGAAGCTTACAGGATACCTTTTCGTCTTTCAATCTCATTTCCATGTTAAGTTGTTGGATAGCTTCTTCCTATAATATTCATTCCTTAAATTGATGTATGTCGTTTGCCAATGAATATCGCAAATCATGTGCCAGTTATTTAAAAATGCCCTACTTTACTGGAAGACAAATTTAAACGTTTATCTACAGCCTTACTTCATTGTAATCTGCAACAAGCGGTTACTCCCTGCTTAATTACACTCAAACTTTTGCTGTCTTCCAAATGCTGAAAAAACTGAATCATTGCCAGGTTTCCCGTTCTCCTACTAAACTCTTTGCAGGTTAGGTTAGCTCGGGGTGCTGCAGCACCTGCCGCATTCCGAATTCCAGGGCCCTTGCATGTTTCTGTGACACTGACTCAATATTGTACATCTTTTACCCCTTGAAGACCTACTGCACATCAGAGTTCACGTTTTTGGCAATTAAGGCAGTAGATGTGCACACGTATGACTAACAAGCATTGGCAAAGTAAATAGGCATAACATTTTAAAGAGCTATAGACTTTGTCAATGCCTTTCTTAGTCATGTTTTACAGTGCTACAACTCTACCACAGAGCAACCAAACACACAGTGCAATCCTCAGCTTACTGCACCAATGAGCACAACGTCACAGCACCATCATCAGCCACCAAGACAATATGCCCCTGTGCATTCAATTCTAAATGGAGTGATACACAAGTGTTCTTGGTTTCACTGACCTAAGATCAGGGCCACTGGAATTATGTAGCAGGAAAAGGCCAAATTATGCGGTAGGGTTAGCAAAATCATGCAAAAACAAAATGGCAAATTATGTGGCATAATGCAGCACATTTTGTGTAAGTTTTACTTTATTATTTTCTATCATAACACTTGTTAACCCTGGACACAGGTTGCACCTCATTAGCACCAGTTTAACACCCAAATCTAGAATTACGCAACTGAAAGGTAACCAGTCAATCTTTCCAAAGGACCTCCCACTGCACTGCAACACATGTCGCTTTGCTTTTAGCAAATCTTGAACCGTTTGAGCTAAAACAAAATGTTATTTTTGTTAAAATCTGCAGGTTATGCAGCAGATCCATAATTATGCGAAAAGCACCATGGCCGCACAATCGCATAATTCCAGTAGCCCTGTCTGAGACGTTTCAAGGAGCCTTTTGATCAGATTTGTTACAATCCCCGGTTACCCCATCATGGTGCAATCTAGCATGGTTACACACACATCTTGCAAACGTGGCCCACTACACTAAGAAGTATTTTGACCTGACATGAGCTGTTACCAAATTAACAAGCTCTGCTAGAGGGAAGGGAAGGGAAATATATTCAAGGTGATTCCATTTTTGGCAGACACAGTGGTATTATCTAATCAGATTAAAAGATGCTATACCCAGAATCTACTCACAGCTTCATCAAGACAGTACATGTTATAGGCTGAAGATGACTGGATGTGAATTTAATAAAGCTCCAGCAGTACAGAGAGGACACATGACGTGGTCACTAGCCCCCAGGTACATCATGCTCGTCTTTTACGAGTCCTTAATAGCGATTATTAAGGAATCGCTATTAAAGACTCGCAAAACGGGATGCATGTAGAAATCGCAAAATTAATAGCGATTTCTACAGCTTCCTTATTTGCGATTCGCTAATTGCTAATCAAAATCGCAAATAGGATGCGATTTCAAGGGTGCCAGGGTGTCCAAAGGACACCCTGTAGCACCCCTGAAATGGTGATTTACACTGGTGTTGGCACACACATGTCCAAGGACATGTGTGTGTGTAACATACAACTAAGAAAAATGCATTAAAGTGCATTTTTCTAAGTTTTCGCTATTTACCACGAAGTCAGACTTCGCGGTAAATAGCGGCCCAGAATTGCGAATTCGCAAATCTAAAATGGTTCATGAATTGCCTTTAAGGAATCTCAAATAGAGATTCCTTAAATGCAATTCCTCGCAATTTAGCGATTTCAAAATTAGCGATTTTTGCATTTGGGATGATGAATCCCAAATGCAAAAAAAGCGCTCTGCGAATCTGGCCCTTTGCGAGCCGATTTTTGCTTCATGAATCTGGCTGCAAATGGTTAACGGCCTGCAGTCTAACCATGACGTGCACCTTCACACTATGGCGGTGGGTAACCATAATAAGGGCAACAGGAGCCAAAAATAAAAGCACTATGACACATGATATAGCTCTTTTTCTTATGGTGGGTGGACAATATGGATAATGGGAAGGTGGGGTGGGAGGGAAAGAAGCCACATGAGGAACTTTAGATTTCATCAGCGCTCAAGGTCTGTGCTACACAAGATTACCTAACCTCTGACCCTTTCCATATCATCTGGTGGCAAAATATGCAGGAGCAGAGCTACATTTCTCCAGCATGTCATCTGCCCCCAGCAAGCAGGACCTGGGAGAAAAGGAGAAGGCTACCTAAGGCCCTTCACCTGCAAGAAATCCCTTTGTTGCGATATTAAAGATGCTGCTGCTGCTGTAGTGACAGAAGACTGCGAGCAGACAAAAGTAAAGTTAGGAAAACCAGAAACCCATACATTGAAGGTTCGAAGCTGTCAGAAAGGAAGGCAGCGCAAAACATGCACTTCCAAACCCACTGTGCTACTGCACAGTTTCCTTCCTACCAGAGGTATGCTGAAGTGCCCAGAAAAAACACCCTCCGTGCAACCTTGAAAGGCCAGAGAAAAGAGGGAAGCTGCAAGCTTATACAGTGCCCCTCCAGCACTGCAAGCAAACACTGCACGAGACGAGAGGCAATGGGAAGAACACACAGACAAGCACAACAGGGATTGGGTGGGCAACAAACAGCAACGAATGGAGAGAGAAGTGCAGGAGGGAGACCGCTCTCAAAAGCCAAACACACGAATTGCTGAACACTCGAAGTGCTAAACACATTGAGTGCTGAACACATAGAGAGCTGAACACATATGGAATAGTTTATCTTACAGATCGGAGATGGATCAATGGATTATAAAAACAAAAGCTTTAGTGCAAAAGCACTTGTTTTTAGGTCTTGCGCCTAGCGTTGCACTGCGCAGCAGTGTTCGTGCAGCACGAGACATTTACTAGGTGAAAAAAGGGGATTTGAGGCTGACCTAGGAATGGCACACGCATGAGCATGTGCCTTTCCTTCTGTTGCACATTATTGGCCTTTGCTTGCCTGTTTTATTGAAAGGCAGCACTCAATAGGCCAAAGGCGGGCGCATTGCTCTGCCCACGGCCTATTGGTGTCTATTATGCACTTGGTGCACGTAATAGACACCAATAGGCCATGTGGTTTCAATTATCATGCCCAGACATGGGCGCGATAATTAAAAGTGCATGGCTCGCAGTGGCGCACGCGCTGCGCTACTAGCCGGCTTCTTCTGTGTTTGGATCCATTTCACGGGGAAGCAACGAAATGCTAAGGCTTTGTTTTTACCTCTGTGCATTTCTCTGAAGTGTCTATTTTGTGAGAACTCGGCCAGCAGGTACCAGAGTGCTGTGCCATTTACAGCACTTACATTTCACGTATTTGGAGTGGGGCGGTCAGGACGTACCTAAAATGTACAATTTGTTGTTAAGTGGTTTGATGGAGGGAATGATGTTCCGCGTCCACGAGACTTCAGTGTGTGCCTAGAATGACCGTCTCTGTGCGTTTGAAATGTTTGGTGGTGGGGGTCACAAGGACCAATGAAACTCGAGAAAGGGGGCATGTTGTCCCAGTATTAAGGATTTCTTGTTTCCCTTGTGGTTTGGGTGCCTGGATCGGCCAGGCTCCCTAGTAGAGGCTTCTTGGGGGTCCAGCGGTCAGTCCTGGTTGTACGAGGCAGTTTGGGGGTTTAATATTATCACCCAGCTTCCTTTGCTTGCTGGGCGGAGTTACTTTAACACGTTTAACTTTGCATTCCTTTTGCACTGCGAGCACTGGTGAGGTTAAGGTGGTGCCAATATGAGGGCGTAGAATAGATGAGTAGGGGCTGGATGTAGACATAGGGATGCAGTCTTAGTCACAGGGTCCAGTCACAGGACAAGAGGGCAGATAATGTCAGAGGAGGCTGGGGGGCCCAGGCACAGGGTGCACACTCACTTATGTGAGAAGATTGAGGTACAGTGTGGAATACTTGGGTTCAGGTGAGGGGTCTGCTCAAACTACCAGTTGAAAGCACTAGGTACCTGTGGATTACGTACACTGCGTAATACAGGTGCACGAAAGTAAGTTTAGTTTCCAGATAAGGGTCTGCTTCGGCGGAGTTCAAGGGGGGGTGGGGGGTTGTTCACATGATCACATACAAAGCTGCCTTTAATAAAAGTGCAATTTGGGCTTTACTACAACCACACACTCAAACTACACATATAGATCCGCCTATATAATGACTGGACTGCGAGTACTCCAAAGCTAGTGTCAGTTCAACGCTATACAAACACTAGATCACATTACGTAATGCAGCGCTTGCTCCACTAGGACACCGCATTAGTCTTGGTACTCTATATAAGGTCACTATCATGCTGGGTGGTGAAGTGAGGGTACCTGCCTGCTGACCTAGGCAGCTGCACACAACAGTGTACATGTGGAATTTTGAGTGAGCGCACGCAGTACCACTGTGGCAATCAGTATGTGCACGTGTGCACTAATTTACCACTATCCAATACGTTTCCATTACTAAATATTATACTGGTCTATTCTAACCTCACCTGCCATTGTCCAGTGTGACTCACCACTAAACAGTACACAAAACAGACAGATACAATGTCCATGGATCACTTTGACTCAGGAGAGCGAGTGTACCTTGTCCATAAAGGGTGCCAAGGTTCCGAAAGTGCCACGGGACCGTGCACAATGTGATAAGCGCTATATAAAAGCACATGACATAACATGGGTGGCACAGCCCCACAGGGCAGTCACTCTGGCATCCTATCAGATGGATGGCACAGGGCACCTCAGCTCTTGCCCGGGAGCGAGTCTGGTCACTGCTGATATGTGTCGCAGAGAGGCGGAGAAGTGCTATAGAAAACACAACTTGGGAGGCACTGCCCCGGAGGGCAGGTACCCTGGCATCCTATCCGAGGGATAGCAGGGGGCCCCTATGCTGCTACCCGAGAGCAGGTCTGTGGAGAAGCTGCTTCTCAAGACAGATCGACGGAAGGGACCTGTGGCCCCTCAGCTCCTACCGGCACAGCAGGCGCCAGTTGCCTCCTCTTAAAGTCACCTGTCTGTGGGCATTACAGGCTCGAGCTCGGAAATGATGGCTCTACACACA
Source organism: Lissotriton helveticus (assembly GCF_964261635.1). Classification (NCBI taxonomy): domain Eukaryota; kingdom Metazoa; phylum Chordata; class Amphibia; order Caudata; family Salamandridae; genus Lissotriton; species Lissotriton helveticus. Next base: position 444,370,221 of record NC_136068.1, read on the forward strand.
GTCTTAATATCCATGTACTGTAAAATCGCACGCTCTACACCAAACCTTTAAACCAAAAAGCGCTTCCGGATTTCCTCAAAGCGCGGTTTGTTTCTCAATGAAGAAAAGATGCAGTAGGAGGGTGGGGGAGGGAGAAACATTCACAGACCTGTGGGTTTAATGGAAGGAATATAGCAGAGGAAGACAGAATGTGTGTGTGTTTTCCCTCCTTTACAGAAGCAGCCTTCTTTTAAAGCTGAACGCAGGAGATGGGCATTCCAACGTCATTGTGTTTTCCTTCTTTTTTTTTTTTTTTTGCATATTTATTGAGAGCGAACTCAACCCGAAGGTATTAGAGCGCTTTACATGAGCACCGTATTTACATTACACATACAGGCACGGGGAGGTTAAGTGATTTGCCCAGAATCACAAGATGTGGACGCGACCTTGAGGCTCGAACCCTGGTTTCCAGCAGCAGCGTTGGGCGTTTATGCCAACGGACCTTGTTGTGTCCCCTACCAGTAATTCTGTGATGCAGGGCTTTTAAGAAGTGTGTAGTTTGTAAAATACTACGTGCTGGTGCCGTGCCCAAAGCTTTTCTCAGTAGCCCTCGGCTGGTGCTGCTGTGGGTCGGAGGTGACTATTACGGAGACCTAATTGTCGGGGTTCCACGTCATATTAAAGCGTGAAAAAGTGGTTGATGGAACGCTCAAATGTATCTAAGCCACTGTTAATCACTCAGACCGCATCCCAAACCATCCATGTTCAGGGTTGCATGCCGGGATTTTGAGCTGGTTCAGTGTAAAAAGCTCAAGTGGTGTGTCACCATGAGACCATGGTGTCATCCCCGTATATTGGGCACTCCTTCGGTTCTCGTGAAAACAAGACTCCTGGTATCGTTAGACAAATTGTTTAATCATTCATCTGTATCAACATTGTATTCCATGGTGATGAATTTTTGATCAAATCAAACTTTTGGCAACATAAATGCAATCGATTTTTTCATTGCTCCAATGCATTTCGGGCAAGGCATGCCCTTCTTCGGGGAGCTTCTGTAATTAAAGCGAAAAAACATAGCGCTAAGGATGGACGTCCATCATGTATTCTGAGTGTGGTTATCATAAAAACGGCGTGCAAAGTCAGGGTGTGTTAATTTAACCCAGGTGAAGAAAAACGGATGAAAAAGGCGGGTGAAAAAAGACGAGTGAGAGAAAAAAAGTGACAAGAAGACGAATGGGGTAAATTGCGAGTGGAAAAGGAATCCTGTGTGACATATCTAAAAATATATGCGGCGTGCTTACAAGTCGGTGAAAATTAACGAAAAGCGTGTAGTTACCCCAGAGAGGCAACATGTTAATTTCGAGCGTGCATTAGTATAAAGATTTCCAGTGCGGGTGAGCTACGTAACCATCATGCGGTAGAACTAAAACGAAAGCTATAGTTTATTAGCGAAAGACTCTTACTTGGTTCGATATGTTCGACAGCTACGGTCGTCGGTGTTGCAATCTCAGTGTGAAGGGTTTGGCCCAGGAAGTGTTGTGTGTTAGTGGGTAGGTGAACATAAACGACGGACTAAAACGCGGATAGTCCGCGGTGCGGCCATCTTTAAAGAGGAAAAGTACTAGTATACAAACAATATTAACACTCAAATCTATGTTGATAAGGAACACAATCGCATGTTAACGGAACAATGTAGTAGGTTAAAGAAAACATGAAAATTCCAAACGGTCATTGAGGCCCATGGGTTTCATGGATTGCATACGATAGATCCAAGCCATCTCTCTCTGTAGTAGATGTTTGTTGTTGTCCATCCCCTCGATCTTTTGTACCTGTTCCAAGATCATAAACTTGAGTTGGGATACGTTGTGTTGGTTTTCATTGAAATGTGTTGCTACATTAGATTTTGAGTTTTTTAATCTGATGTTGGATTTATGCCCGTTGATGCGAGTCTTTATTTTTCTCTCTGTTTTTCCGATGTAGCATTTCCCACATGGACATTTGATTAGGTATACGACATTAGAAGTGTCGCATGTAGCATTAACATATAGTTTCACAGGAGTTCCTTTCATGGGATGGTTCACAACATTTCCAGTGATAATGTTGTTGCAGTTTCCACAGTTCCTGCATGGTCTGGTGCCCTTAGCAGGCGATCTCTCATGATGTTTTTTAGTCAGGATTTCTTTTATGTTAGAGCTGCGGGTGTAGGCAAATAAAGGTGGTTCCTTGAACGTGGTGCCAAAATCTAATTCAATGCTCATAATCGGCCAATGTTTTAGGATTATTCGTTTGTATGAGGTACTCATATTCGAAAATTTGGAGACTAATACCATCCTGTTGGTTTGTTTACGTGGTGTTTTAGAAAGTAGTGTCTCCCTTGGGGTGTTAAGGGCCTTTTTTTTGGCACATTCTATGAGAGGTGTTGGATATCCTCTTGCCTGGAACCTTTCTCCCATCTCTTGTAGTCTGATCTGAATTTGGTTGGGATCAGATGTGATTCTTCTAACTCTTAACATTTGAGATGTAGGTAAATGAGTTTTTAAGGATCCTTGGTGATGACTAGAAAAATGTAATGCGTTGTTTCGATCCGTTTTTTTGCGGAACAGATCCGTCTCAAAGCCTGTGGTTGTAGTCGTGATCTTAACATCAAGGAAGGTGATAGTTTTGTTGTTGATCTCCCAGGTAAATTGGATACGTTCATCAGCCAAGTTCAGTGAGGTCAGGGCTTGTGATAAGGATTCTTCAGTGTTCTTCCACACAATGAACACGTCGTCTATGTACCTTGCGTACATCTTCATGTTGTTTGTCCAATTAGGATTTTCATAGATGTTGGTCTGTTCAAAGTGCTTCATATAGATGTTAGCATAAGTGGGCGCGGCACAATTCCCCATTGAGGTCCCGGACAGCTGTAGATACCAATCGTTGTCCAGCTGGAAGTAGCTTTGGTACAGTGTGAACATGGTTAACTCCATGAGTAGTTGTTGCATGTCGGGTTCAAGATTGCTTTCCAGGATTGATTTTTCCATGGCTTCAATGCCCCCAGCGTGGGGGATTGATGTGTAAAGTGAGCGGACATCCGCTGTGCACAGTGTAATGCATTCTTCTTCAGAGATCTTAATACAGGCCAGTTTTTTTAGAAAGTCTGTCGTATCTTGGATGTAGCTATCCATTTGTCTCACAGTTGGCTGTAAGTACCGGTCTATGAACTTCAGTGTAAAAAGCAACACTTACCACATGCAACACGCTGATGGCTAAAGCTCCAGGTCTGTCTGAAAATGGCTTGAAGAAGTTAGGCAGCTAATGCAGTGACTATGTACACCACTCAAGCTCACCGTTAAAAGGGATTCTGCCCCATGATTTAGGTGTAACCAGAGTTGCGAGCATGTTTTTTTTCAACACGTTTTTGGCAAATAACTAATTTTGAAAAGCATTCAGTCATATTTTCTGCATCATTAATTTAATTTGCCTATTGTGGGGCTTTTTGCACTTTTTAATAATTGCATTGAATTTAACTACCCCCAGTGCTTTCCAAACAGATGTGTTGCTTTGGTGCTTAGGATTAAAATAAAATATCTCCCAGAAGCAAAGAAATTCTCAGTAAATCTTTATTTTATGGCATGGGCTTCTGTGGATTTGGCTATTGTGACAAGTACGCATAGCTAAAAGAAAAAAAAGAAAACAGAAGCTGAGTTTACTCACATATCAGTAATGCATAATGTGCATAGAACGTAATTATCTTTTGGAAAATAAAGTGTGTTAGACCTGGCATCATTGGCGTGAGTCTCCCTTCCATTTTAGACGGATTGCCTCCTCTGTTTTGATATGTTTTTGCTAGATTTATGCTTTGGGCACTGTGCCACTGCTAATCAGTGTCACAGTGCAAGTGCTCCCAATGTTAAATTAATGTACTAATTGGATTGCATGATTGGGTTACTTGATTTTTCTGTCAGCCCCTAGTACAGTGCACCATGTGTGCCCAGGGCTTGTAAATCAAATGCTGCTGGTGGGCTTGCAGCACTGGTTGTGCCACCCACAGAAGCAGCCTAGGGCAGTGTGCATTGTAAGTATAAGATAGGACATGCTCTAATGTGTGTAGCATGTTCTAATAGTGAATTACAGCCATTCTCGTTTTTCACTATTGAAGGCTACCTGTTCTCATGGGCCAGAATGGGCAGTTAGATTATTACATTCTTATAATCCTAACTGACTCAGGGAACATGGTGGAAATTCGAATTTAGTATGCCTGAACTCAGAATAAGAAAATACATCTTTTAGTAAAGGTTATTTTAATATTCTGTGTTTGCAAATACCACTTTTAGAAAGCAGGTATTTGCTTGCCTAACCATTTGAGCCTGCCTCTGCTGGGTTGTGTATTCCTTCTCTGGGTTTGTGTGTGACAGGGCTGGGGAATTACAGGAGACAGGCTGGGGCAGCCCGGTGGTGAATAGAGAGATCTGCATCTAGACGGTGACCGTCCTGATCCCTTCAGAAGCGGTCGCTCCTCACGCTGCTCCCTGCCCTGCCTGCCGCCTGGTATCGTAGCGCTATACCGCCAGACTGCTATCCGCTACCTCGCCTTGCTCCCACAACTGCCTTTGCCAGATTGATTAATACAATTTATACCATAGCGCTAGATTGCCTGATTGTTGATTAATTAATTGCTTATCTTAATCATATCGTAGCGCTAGATTGCCAAAGTGCGCTTTTACGATATTTTCAATTGTGCTGTGCGGCCTGTTGTTTTCATCTGTGCCCGATTGTGCCGGTGCCACTGCCATTTGCATCGCGTTATTTCTGTTTGTGCCCCAATCCTGTTTAGCTTTTGGCTTGCAGCCATTTTCTTGTTGTTGTTGTGGTGCCTCCACGCCCGGATCTCCACCCCGCTCCCGCCTCCCAGCTGCTCCTCCCTCGCCCCTCCCCCTCCACTATCCGCATATGACAGATGCCTCAGCGCGCAGCGGTCACGCGCAGCGGTCGCGCCACATGCGCGCCGAAGGTGCGCCAAAGGTAAGCCCGTCTACGCCTGTCCGTGCCTGGACCGCGCCCAGCTCCAAACCCCCTGGCCCATGCAAAACCCACTCCACCCGCATAACGTACGACGCCGCATCCCTCTCAGCACTTAACCCCGGCCGACTTCCAAACTGCTACCAAGCTGCCCCAGGACACACCCATGGACCCTTCACCTGCCACTCCTGCAAGTTCGACTGCATCAGGACCCACACCAAATCCACAGACTCCAAACAGAGCTCCGACACTAACCACCTGAAGTGCTTCCTGCTCAACACCCGCTCAGTCCACAGACACTCCATCGAACTCTGGAACCTACTCGACACTACATCGCCAGACGTCGCCTTCCTCACAGAAACATGGATGAACGCCTCATCAGCTCCCGACATCGCCATAGCCATCCCAGACACCTACAAGATCATCCGAAAAGATCGCACCAACCAAACAGGAGGAGGCATCGCCATTGTCCATAAGAACACAATCCGCATCACGACCAGTTCAGACTATAACCTCACTACCGCCGAACACCTTCACTTCCAGATTCACACCGACCCCAAAACCACACTCAGAGGCACCCTAATCTACAGACCCCCAGGACCCCGCACACAATTCAGCGAAGACATCACTGACTTCATCAGCCCACATGCCCTCCCATCCGAGAACTACATTCTACTGGGAGACCTCAACTTCCACCTGGAAAAGAAAAACGACAACAACACCACCACCCTTCTGGACAACCTGGCCAATCTCAGACTCAAACAACTTGTTAACACCCCCACCCACTCTGCCGGACACACGCTTGACCCTATCTTCACCTCCAGCAAGCACATCTCCTTCGATCACACCACAGCCCTCCATTGGACGGACCACAGCTGCGTTCACTTCAACTACAAAAAGTCCACGACCCACAACCCCCCACAACCTATTCCCCGAAGAAATTGGAACAAAATAACCACCGACCAGCTCTTCACATCGCTTCACCAAAACCCCCCTGCCAATTCATCGGACCCTAACCAAGCAGCCACCAACCTCACACAATGGATCACACACAGCGCAGACGAACTAGCACCCTTGAAAAACCATCAAATCAAGCAAGGCAGCAAAAAAGCCCCCTGGTTCAATGATGACCTTAAGAAATCCAAGAAGTTCTGTCGTACTCTCGAGAAAACCTGGAGAAAAAACCCAAACACTGACAACTAAGCATGGGCGGATTTTGCGTATTGGCAATCCGCGGATCTGCGGATTTGCGGATTGCGACAATACGCAAAATCCGCGGATCCTAGCGTATTTTTTTTTTTGCGTGTTCGCACGGGTTTCTGCAAGTTCGCGAGGGTTTTATTGTACAAAACGCTCGCGAACGTGCAGAAACCCGTGCGAACACAATGTGCCTACTCATGGCCAAACGGACGGGGCTTCCATGCGAGTGCACATGCCTCTTGTGTGTATAAAAGGTCAGAGGCCGATCAGAGCAGCAGATGAAGATACAGAGACTCCTGGTCACAGGAACAGCACAGGGATTGTGCTGCACATGCCTCTTGTGTGTATAAAAGGTCAGAGGCCGATCAGAGCCGCAGATGAAGATACAGAGACTCCTGGTCACAGGAACAGCACAGGGATTGTGCTCGTGAAAGTCAAGGATGCAAAGGCCTCTATCCAGCATCACAGCTGACTTTCGACGGTAGATTTTAAGATTTGTTTCTGGGCTGATGAATGAGTCACTGCATTTGAGCTTCAACTAGTTCCAGCGACCATGTGTGTGTTTGCAATGGCGCCAGCAAGCTGCCAGCGCCGTTGTAAAATAGTTACAAAGTTAGCTTGCACAGGAAGCACTTAGATAAAATAAAGCAGCACCTGCTTCGTTTTATCTAGTGGTTCCTGTGCAAGCTAACTTTGTAACTATTTTACAACGGCGCTGGCAGCTTGCTGGCGCCATTACATGAGTGGGTGGGGGTTCAACTTTTGAACCCGTTACATCCGCGGATTTTTTCGGATTTTTTGGAAAATACGTAAAATACACGGATTGCGTATTCACCAAAAATCCGAAAAATCCGCGGACGTAACGGATTTGCCGCCCATACTTACTGACAACCTAGCCACCTTCAAGAACGCCACCCGCAAACACCACCAACTGATCCGATCCACCAAGAAATCAGCTTTCAAGTATCGACTTGACAACAATGCCCAAAACAGCAAGGAACTATTCAACATCGTCAAAGAATTCACTAACCCCTCCGCCGGCACTTACGACATCACCCCCTCCCGAGACCTCTGCGACTACCTATCCTCATTCTTCCACAACAAAATCGCCGAAATACATAACAGCTTTGGAAACCAGTCCGAAGACCAGTCCACCCCACCCACCTCCGAACCAAAACCGCACTCTAACAACCTTTGCGCCTGGAACCCAATCCCCACCGAAGACACCATCCGCCTGATGAACTCCATCCACTCAGGATCGCCAACCGACCCATGTCCCCACCACATTTTCAACAAAGCATACTCCATCATAGCACCCCATCTCCGCGATGTCATCAACTGTTCCCTCAACTCCGCTACCTTCCCGGAAAACTGGAAACATGCCGAACTCAGCGCCCTTCAGAAGAAACCCACGGCAGACCCAACTGAACTCAAGAACTACCGCCCCATCTCGCTCCTCCCATTCCCTGCCAAAGTCATCGAGAAAGCCGTCAACAGTCAGCTCGCGCCTTCCTCGAATCCAACAAATCCCTCGACCCTTCACAGTCCGGCTTCCGAGCCAAACACAGCACCGAAACCGCCCTCATCGCAGCAACAGACGACATCCGAACACTACTGGACAACGGAGAAACAGTTGCTCTCATCTTACTTGACCTCTCCGCAGCCTTCGACACAGTCTGTCACAGCACCCTCATACAACGCCTCAGCAACGTCGGAATACAAGGATAAGCATTGGACTGGATCATCTCGTTCCTCACCGGAAGAACCCAGAGAGTCCGCCTTCCCCCTTTCAAATCAGAAGCCACCGAAGTCATCTGCGGAGTACCACAAGGATCATCACTCAGCCCCACCCTCTTCAACGAATACATGAGTCCCCTCGCTCCCATCGCACGCCAACACAACCTCAACATCATCTCCTACGTAGACGACACCCAACTGATCCTCTCCCTCACCAAAGACCCAAACACCGCCAAAACCAACTTACACGAAGGAATGAAAGAAGTAGCCGAGTGGATGAAGAACAGCCGTTTAAAACTAAACTCGGACAAAACAGAAGTCCTCATCTTAGGGCCATCCCCCTCTGCCTGGGACGACTCATGGTGGCCACTGGCCCTCGGAACCGCACCCATACCTACGGACCACGCACGTAACCTGGGCTTCATCCTAGACTCCTCCCTCTCAATGACCAGACAAGTCAACGCTGTCTCATCATCATGCTTCAACATCCTACGCATGCTCAAACAAATCTTCCGCTGGATCCCCACCGAAACAAGAAAGACGGTCACCCACGCACTGGTCACAAGCCGACTGGACTACGGAAACACCCTTTACGCCAGAACCACAGCCAAACTACAGAAAAAACTCCAACGCATCCAAAACGCCTCAGCCAGACTCATATTGGACATCCCCCGGCAAGCTCACATCTCCAGCACCTGAAAGACCTCCATTGGCTCCCTGTCAACAACAGAATAACGTTCCGTCTCCTCACCCACTCACAAAAAACACTCTACGACCTAGGACCCGAATGCCTCAACACGCGTCTATCCTTCTACACCCCCCCCCCGACAAATACGATCATCCAACCAAGCCCTCGCCGCAATTCCGCGCATCCACAGATCCACCATGGGGGGAAGATCCTTCTCCTACTTAGCGGCAAAGACCTGGAACTCTCTCCCCACCCACCTCTGCCTTACACAGAACCACCTCTCCTTCAGAAAGCAACTAAAAACTTGGATATTCGATAAGTAAAACACCTCCCTCCCTCAAGCGCCTTGAGACCCTCTGGGTGAGTAGTGCGCTATACAAATGCTGAACTTGAACTTGATGGGAGGGAGGAGTCGCACCTGGGACCTGAATAGGGCTGGGCCTTACCTCTACAATGCTGGCTCCACACCCTGTGGCTTGTCTGATGTCTCTGCCATGCACTGTGAAAGGAGATAAGGAATCATGTCAACAGAGTGCTCCAGAGCTGCATCTTCCCTCCCCTGTGCTGGCTCCACCTCCTGTGGGGCAACTGATGTCTCTGCCCTGCACAGTGAAAAGAAGAGGAGAGTGATGTAAAGAAAGTGCTCAGGAACTGGTTTGGACTAGGCAGAGGCCTTTCTGCCTTCAGAGAACAAAGGATTTTGGGGTATAAATATTGGGACCCTGATCCCAAGAAATTAGATCCCTTCTGGAACAAGAAACCTTTCTGTCAAGGAGAAGAACCAAGGAAGCTGCAGGAGTTTGGACTGCCCCTCTGCCAGTGTGCTGTTTGCTGGGTTGGTCTGCAGTGGTTGCTTCATTGCCAAGGGAAAGGAGAAGGAACTTTGTAAGGACTTTCATCTACAGAATATTCTCCAAGGGCTTGAACTGTGCTTGCCTCCTGCGGAAGTCTCAGGAACAAAAGACTTCACCTCCAGCTCCCTCCTGAATTTCCTTGCTGGGAATTCTGACTCCAGTCACTTGAGTGCCGCTGGGAGATGGATGCGCGACGCATCGAGAAGAAGCGTGTCGCCGCCGCAGCTGAAATCGTCGCAACGCCGGAGAAGCGAGCCTTCGCCGCATCTCCCTGGAAGCGTGTGTTCATCGAAGCTGTCTGATGTCGCATCGCCGGAGAAGCGTGACGCCATCGGGAGAGTCGCCATCGCATCACCGGAGAAGCGCGTCGCAGGGCCTGTCGCAGCTCCTTAGTACAGAGTTGTCGCAAGGGTGCCAGGGCGTCATCGCATCGTCATCGCATCGCCGCATCAAGGGCACCATCTTCTCGCATCACAACTGGATCATCGCATCGCATCAAGGAGCCATCTTGCGCACCGCAATGGGCCCGCAAGCCGAGAATCCACGCATCACCTCTGCCGGTAAGGCTCACGACGAGTCCCCTACTCTGCGCAAGCATTGAGGCAGGACGCAACCATTCCCCCAGATCACGGAACCGACGCATCTCCACTTTTGTGAGCCTTTTGTTCACTTTGGGTTTACGCATCCAGTACTTTGTTGAGAACTTTGTCGCATTTAACAGCAACTTCATCTAAGAGACTTTAATCATCTTGTAAGTAATCTTAAGTGTAGTATTGTGGATTTTTGTCGTTTTTGGGATCTTGTGTTTAAGTCTATATAAAGAATACTTATTTTTATAAAAACCTGTGTTGTGTCCATCTGTAGTGTTATCACTGTATTACTGTGTATATTCACAAATGCTTAACACACTGCCTCTGGGATTAGCCTGTCTGCTCGTGCCAAGCTACCAAGGGGGTGAGCAGGGGTTATCAAGGAGTGTAATCCCCTTATCCTGACTTAGAAGTAAGGGTCCCTTTTTGGACAAAGGTGAATACCACTGCCAACTAGAGATCCCCAGATCTAACAAAGTGTTATTCTCAAACAGCTGAATTCCTATTTTACACTTCGGAAAAATTAAAGCTTCAGGTCCTCAGTCATTGGCTCAGGTTAATCCCAAACTTCACATAAATTAACATTTGCTCCTAAACCAGATTACACGTGTTGTGCAAATTACTTACACCACATGTGTTTTCTCAAACAATATGTGCTGGTCCAAATTGAATTGCCACATTGCCTGGACTCCAAAACTGAGTAATTTGGAATGGTGCTAAACGTGTTTTTTATAATGTATCTCGTTCATACATCCGAATATCACTCTAGTGTTGTAATATTGTATCACATTTTCGGTGCAGTATTATCACAGCCAAACTTGCATTACCCTTTAAAGTAGGGTCTTAGTAAGCCCCACTGCTGTTCGAACCTTTTGCGATCTAAAGTATGCTAATTTCTCTGAAGTAGGCATTCAAACCAGTGATGTATGTTAAAAACTCACCTTTATGAAATAAACCATCTGTAGAGTTGGCATACACTAAATCCCTTCCAGTTCCAGGGTTCAGGTACTTTTCCATCAAAGGTGAGCCGAGTGTGGCACTTGAGGAAGGAATAACCAGAACTCTCGGCAGGAAGCTTGTCTTCTCAAAATGTTTGTGTTTTTAATAAGACAATAAGCTAGTCATTCAATACATAACAATAAAACATGCCTTCCCAGCTAGAGCATAATTGTTTTTGTTATAAAAGTCAGTATAATTTTAAATATGATTATTAGCCTAAAGAAAATGGCTATTCCTCTTGTGGAGGCATAGTGATGATGATTTCTAATCTTGTCTAAATCAGGGTCATCCATTGCAGGTTGATAAGGGTCAGACTACAGACCCATTCTGATTCCCATTTTCAGTAACACATGTAAATATGTTTCAGGTGGATATTGTAAAAACCTGGCATGGCTCCACCCTCAAAGTCCTTACTGACAAGGTAGATTTACATGATGACTCCATTTCATTCAGAATACAATTGACCGATCCTTGGTTTTTCTTTTACAATGTCCTTTCTTTGTCCAATCGCCTACTGTGCCCCAAGTGTCTATCCACTGCGTGGGCTAACTGCTTCCAACATCTATTCTTCACAATCTGGTCAAATTCTTAATACATCTGTTGTCTCTACTCCCCCTATCACTGTACCCATTCCGCCAGTGTATAATCACCCTTCACCTGCTTCCTGTATGCCCTATGTATATGACCCGCTGCACGTTCATCCCCGTTCTGTCTCTTACCACCAGCCTCCATGTCCTTTGCCTATTATCTGCTCACCATCAGTCGTATGTGCCCACCGTATCCCTGCTTCCCTGCCAGCACTCACCAGTCGTCGTCACTCCCACTGTGTGTCCACTGAATGGTGTCCCAACCTCTGTACCTGGATGGGCATTCATCCTCCTCTTCTTACCTTATGCCTGGTTGATACACTATGCCCCTATGTGTGTCCACCCCACAAATTCACCCCCTTTCGTTTGTGGTTCCTCACTGTGCCCCCAGTATGTGTCCAGTGAATGGGATCGCTGCCTCATACCCTGTACCCTGTGTCTGCTTCAGCTCACATTGTCTCACTGTGTCTCTGCTCCGCATGCCTATGGGTCCAGTGCATCCCCAGTCTGTGTCCGCACCCAGGGATCTGCCTCCATGCTCATCCCATGCTCATGCTCATCCCAAAGCGCTGCGAGGCCTTCGGGTGGTTATGCGCTATATAAATGGAATTTTCAATTCAATTCAATTCAATTAGAACCTCAGGCTATGTTTCATTGGTTTGTGCACAGACCTACCAGTTACTTACAGCAAATGTTATCTTTATTCTGCTCGTTGTGGATTCATGGTGGTAATCCCATAAAATTCATAGCAAACACTCTTTGTGGTGTTAAAAGCATAGTCAAATTCCACCATCATACTGCTTAACGATATTAAATACCCACAAATAAAATCATCAGGTGACTCCTATTCTCTTGGATTTAATATATCCATACCCAGATTTACCTGTATATAATAAAGCATTCTCGTTGTGCCATTAATAAGTGCATAGTATCCATTTGCTAAAAGAAATCCAGTATTTCTTTGAACTGTATCCCAGAAAGCCTCATACACCAGAACCTACAATCGACACGCTTCCTTTTAGATTATTTGTAAAACACACAATTGCCATCACATCCATCCACTACAAAACACATAAGTAAAAAAAATGTACAACGCCAATATACCCAACTCTAAAAAATGCGAGATCTATTGCATTGCAAATGCTTGTTTTAGCATGGGAGGGGTAAGAAATAGTACATGAATCAATCATGTTGGGAGCATGGGACAGGCACTGATTAACTTTGATTAATCAGTGCTTGGTTATTGCTCCACAGAAAGAATCGGAAACGGTGTTCGGCCAGCACTGGCCAATGGAGGTGGCTACAAAGAAGAGGGGCACTGGAGCCAACAAATGGCAAGCAATGGGAGGGCTTTAAGTCCATTTTGTAGACAATAGGGTCTTGCAAGCAACACATATGCCGTAGCGCATGCAGGCTCCACCCTAAAAAGCAGTACTCAAAATAATACTACTACTTTTATAATCTATAATTGCTACTGCGCCCAAATGAAACAAAAGAATGAAAGGCATAAACTGACTGCTAGACCGATCCCTTCTGACCACTAACAGGGAGGGGTACTGCGTGGTCTCCAACTTCAACCTTGGATTCACAGAACGGGTTTGCTCTTGCTACTGCCCCAGTTATTTTTACTCCATTATCTGTTTTCGCCTCCGCCGATTCTGCTTTCTGTTGTTCCAGGATATCGCTGGAATTTCTAGCAAAACATCTGTTCTGATTTTATTGCCGTGCTCCCTCCTCTCCCCCGCCCCTCTCCGAAGTAAACATCTGCAGTGATGAATGGGCCCCGATTGAGTGAACACATCCAGTTCTGTGATACTCCCGGTCTGTGCAAAGGTTAGTTCGGGACAGGGGCAGGTCCATGGCAAACCTCTCCTCCATGGGAGAGATGCCAAATGCCTCCTCTCTATAAAATGTTTGATCAGCGCTGTACTTTTGCTGACTACACCAGGAGCTACGAGCAAAGGAACCCCCAGCTTGCCAAGGTCAGTGCCTTCTACATACATCCCTGAGAAAGCTCAGAGGGTTAATGCGCCACCTGCTGAGATCTGTCTATAATCTCCTAGACACTCCAATCATGACGTTTGGCGAGTTTATAGATTCTATAATGATATAGGCCAGTGCGTTATTGTATATGCTGCAGGGATCCGGAAACAAGCACAGGTTACATGTGAGCTTTATTGCGCAGGCGGGTGTTTTAAGTTGACCGGGAACCTCTGGGTCACAGACCCAGAAGTAATTAAAAAGGGTATTGAAACGGGTCCCTAAGGGTCTGCAGGGACCTATTTGAATGTTGCTGGTGAAAGATTAAAATCCCAGGAATCTCAGAAAGATAGCTCTGGACATAGTTTCACGGACTGGATGCATCATCTGACCAGTTCTCTGTTTGACTACTTGCAGGAGAGACTCATCCGTTCATCCTTCTGAGGTCGATGGCTTGTGCAGTCGTTCTGGTGTTCAATAGCTCAATGGCACACTTGCTTTAGCACACAAGACCACTGTGTGTGCATTGAATTGGCATTTCTGCCACAGTCATACGGCGCACTCTCTCTCCCACATGGGGAACTCTTGGAGAGCTGGAAACCAGAAATAGGCGAGCCCCTGGAGGCTCGACCCAGGAAGGAGCCCCAAGCCTGGCTCTGCTCGAAGTCCTCTTGGAGCCTCGAGCTCAAAACGAGCCGAGCCTTCAAATGGCTTCTACGCGCCCTGCCACCCACTCTGTTCGCCAACTGTTGAAACTTTCCTTGATAACACTTGAAGTCTTGCTTAAGAGCGTCTGCCTTCGCCCATGCTTGAGGTAATCTAAAATGCTGATTTTTTTTCTCAGTGGAAGCACTGTCATGAACGTGTAATTAATGCATGTATTGAGCACTGTAAATTCAGGAAACGGGATCGATACCAGTTTCCTCCCCTCAGTTGAGCAAACTGTGTGATCCTAGGCAATCCTAGGCAATTATTTTATTTTACTTTGCCTTTTTTTACTTCATCGGCGCATTGGACAGCACCTTGCACTGCATCAATCCAGGATAAGTGCTGTATATAAACTGCTCTATACGTGAACTACATATAGGAACTTCTCTGCTGGCATGTCGCCAGGACGGAGCTGGTGGCTGCATGAATGTTTCTAACTTCATCTGAAGAAATGGTCACTTCCAGCAAACGACTCAGTTCAGCTATAAAAAAAAACGAACTGCAGTGAAACTGTCCCATGTTACAAGGAAAACGTTTTTGAAATGTAAATCGACTTCGTTCTGTGTTTACGTGATGTTTGTTGCACAATTTATTTGCCAAATATTTTGCTGGCTCGGGCCTCAGCTTTTAGAGCCAAAAATTTACTGGCAGGCCCATCTCCACTAAAAACCGACCATCACAAAGAGGGTTCGATGGGGGGGGGGGGAAAGGGTCGAGGGGTTATAACATGTCAATCCAACCTGTACAGTGCGCCATGCAAGGTCTGCAATTATCCGACTTGGACACAGGGTTGTCTCTGCACTGCGCCTGGTTGGTAGTTATAGGTGAAAAATGTACTCCCATATTGATTATCTCATAACAACAATTGTGGGTATTGCAACATTAAAATGGAAACTATGTTTTGAGCAAAATGATAACAAGTTGTCCTTAGCTGAACCATGTCAGCACACAGGGGTCCCTGCACGCTACAGTCCTCTCAATGTGCCGAGCTGCCACTGCACAGGGCGACTGGTACACAAGGGGAGCAGTCTACGTGCTCAATTAGGGTTGTGCTCAGGACTGCCTGCAGAGTTTCCCTGCACAAGGAGACTTCGGGGCAGCACCAACTGCCTGTAAGGCTGTCAGTGCACAGACCTAACAGCTTACAAAGCCTGCTGTGCAGGGTCCGCCTCTGCTAGCATGCTAGAGAGCGCATCCACTTCCCGGGCTACTGTGCACAAAGCTAGCACTGTACACTCCCACCAATGCACAGAGCAGCCGTGCACAGGATCGCGTGTGTGCAGGGATGCTAGTGTGCACGGCTCCCCGCAGGGCTGTCAGTGTGCACAGTCGCTCTCCTGGCTGAGAGAATATCGGTTCTCTCCCTCTCTTAGCTCCATACCCCTCTCCTGGTTTCACAACACTGAAACAATGTTTTGATCTGCATCGAAATTTGACAAAGGTCTTGGGTTCGGTTCTGGTGCCCGCAAGAGCCAAAACGTCTAGTCATGTTAAAGTAAAAATCAAAACACGACGGAAATAAGGAACCGGGCTAATGGGAGGAAATACAGGCCTTAGGCCTGAGTTACTTACGGTACAGTACTCCGACGTGGCGTTGACCCTGACTAAAACTTGAGGCAGCGCTAGTGCCATATGCAAACTCAGCCCAATCAGCCACAAACATATTCCTTATGGTTTTTACCTCCTTATTTAGTCATATTATTAGTGCTCTTTTTACCCTGCAGAGAACACCTTAGCAATTAGCAGAAAACCATAATGTGCTGACCAATGCGGACAATGCATGATGCAGATATGTCCACTCCACTGTCCACTTGGCTAAACTCCAGACAAAAGGGGATCTGAGCTGATATCTACCTTACCGCACGGCTCCCAGTGAGGACAATTCAAGTGCGAGGCCATGAGGTCAGGTGGGGCCTCGATCTTCCTCTCTCCAACACTTCCTTGTGCAAAGCGTGCCATTAGCAACGCACGAAAGGGGAAGAGACTAGGGGGCAGATGTATCAAGATTCCATTTTGCGATTTCTAAATAGCGATTTTTAAGGAATCGCTATTTAGAATTCTCAAAATGGAATGTATGTAGAAAATCGCTAATTTTTTGCGATTTCTTAATCTTCCTTATTTGCGAATTCGCATTTTGCGAATTCGCAATTAAGGAATATTTTCCCATGCATTCCTATGGGCCAGGAGGCCCACAGGATTGGTTGTGAAATAATTCTCAAATTGCGAATTCGCAATTTGCTAATCGCAAATTGAGAATTATTTCAAGGGTGCAGGGGTGTCTCAAAGACACCCTGCTGCACCCCTGAAATGTACATGTGTGTGCATATGGTGCACATACATGCCCTATGGGCATGTGTGTGCGTCACATGCCACCTTCAAAAATGCCAATTTGTGCATTTTTAAAAGAATTCGCAAATTAACATCAACTACAAGTTGGTGTTAATTTGCGATTTCTTAACCAAAATTCTCAATTTAAATATGCTACATACATAGCATTTAAGGAATCGCAAAAATTGCGATTCCTTAAATGCTATGGCAAAATAAGGAATCGCACATTTTTGCGATTCCTTAATTTGCGAAATTTTGATGCATGCCAAAACATGCAAAAAGACCGTATGCGACTCGCAAAGGCCGAAATTCTGCAAATTTCGGCCTTTGCGATTCGCAAACGGCTTGATAAATCTAGGCCTAGGAGAGAGACCGGCTCGCTCAGCAGGAACTGCAGAAATGGTCAATCACTGCATAGCTTCACATTAAAGCCATACAGTGATTGAGCATGTTCCGTGGACAGGAGCCTCCCACCCCCGCTGTGCCTCATGTGCACAGCACTGCACTAGAAACCTAGTAACCATCTCTCAGCCAATCCAGATGCTACTCCCTTGCTGTTAGACAGAATGAGAGCAGCGCCTGGATTGGCTCGGACAGCCAAACTCACTGCTCATTAGGAGACGGGGCTAAGGCTTAGAGTCACCCCCGGCTCACTAATGCGCAGGTGGAGACTCCTGGGGAGAGGCCTTTAGTGCGGATGTCGGACTGGCCGGGGACAAGCAGTAGTCAAATCCAACATGCTCACTTTATGGGCCCAGGTTCACTCGCTGGTGAGCATGGCGTCTATCAAATTCAATATTGTTTAAGCCCCACTCCTTCAGGTCTGCATACATTGATTTCCAGGAGTCCCCTCAGACAGCCGGCCAGTGGCTGAAGGCTGACTGCCGCAAGCAGAATAAAAGAAACTTTAAAATGTATGTTATTCAGGTTTAATAGGGGGGACCGCAATATGAGTGGGGCAACACCCCAAAGCTCTAAGGGAGAAAGCACTCCTGCCTACCTTAAAGGGGTAGTCCAGGGCCTAAGGTAGTTTGGAAACATTTTGTCTGAGATGGGCTGTGGCAGGGTATATAAGTCAGAACTCCAGGAAGGGCATAGCCGGAGAACTTTTGCATCCTTCAATCCACAAAGGCACGTCTGAACATGGAGCAATAAACTTTCTTGTCAAACTCAGGAAATTGACACTTTGAGATACTTTCTAGGTCAAGCCTAGGCAGCGCGCATGCGCTGTCGGCAAGACCTGTAGTATTAAGTAAACAGGGGATCTCCTGCCTGCTGCTTACTATTTGGTTAGAGCATTGTCGGTCTTGTTTGCTGCCATGTGCTTGGTTTAAGCAGCAAACGTCACTTCAATTTTTTTCCAGTGCAGAACCAACCAAGCACAGTTTGTTATGCTTCCACAGCGAAACTGTTATTTGCTGAACTCTTCTTTGTTAATAGCATGCTTCATGCTTGTGTAAGTGCTCGATGCACGTATGGGTGCCCCCACGCCCTCCCCACCGCTACCCGCTCTCTTTGCCATCCGCTCCATGTTTTTAGGTCTCTCCTATGCAGCGCACATGCGCTGCTTAGGAGGAGACCTTTAGGAATGGATTCGCCTTTTCTGCCAAAAACGTACATGCTTTGCATTGCTTTCAATAGCAATGTGTGCATGTTTGGTGATTCCCTTGCGGGAGCGAGCTTTGAAACCATCTGTTTATAGTAAACTTCAAACAGATGGTGCCCCCTCCTCGCTCCCGCAAGGGAAACAGGCGCCGGCCCCCTCCTCTCTCCCCTCCCCCCGCTGCCTCCTCCTCTCCCCGACAAACTTGTTTTGGTGGCTCCAAGCGCAAACCTGGACCCCCTTGCTCGGCTCCGGCTCAATTCTTACCAAAACTGCTCTGGCTTGCCCACCACAGTTTCCTACAAGTGAAGTTCCATTTTAGTGGCTTTAACATACAGAGAGGGCGTTTCACCCTACAAATCCTCACCCCAGCTCCCTAGAGGCTACTTTTGCAGAGGGATGCAACCCTATCCGAAGTTTACTTTACACCTTCCGAATTGCGGCCTGCCACGAGGGCGCCACGTCTCGCGGGCACCGCTGCCATCTCCAGGCATGATGTGGCCAGAACCCGTTGCAAAGATGAAGCCTGCCTTCTTCGGCAGTCGTGAATGTCAAACAGATGAGACAAAGTAAACTATTTCTGCCAAACTGAAGTTTGTTCCTTAAACCGTCTCTGTGCAAAACACAAACACTGGGCCTGGCATGCGGATGTGTGTGGGTGACTAGTAAAGCGTGGCCCCTTCTCGCGTCATTCATGGGACAGCAGTGATCCAAAATGTCCTCCTGTTCTCTTTCACTATTTTGAAAAGCACACCGCAGGTTTTGCAAACACCACCAAAGCGCATCCTTGTTGGAATTGTCAACTCGCCAGTACAGGTGTGAAGAGAGGTTGGAGCGTGGGTTTAGCTGTCTAACATCCGTTGCTATGCAGCGTCAGGAGGAGCAGCTTGAGTTGTGGCACGAGAAGGACTTTCTAGTCTGGAAGCAGAAGCTCGAGAACTCTCGGGTCCCTGCACTGCCCGTTGGTATCCTACTTCTATTTCAGCTTTTTTTTCTTCTTCCCTGTTGTTCCATTGAGCATGGCTTCCAGGGCCGTTGTAGTACGCTTTTTGTAGCAGTAAATAAGTGGCGCATTGTTTACTATCGATTCCGTGCGCCATTTTGTCAGTGCAGAAAATACCCCTGTGGAAAGGAGACTGCACCTGTCAAGCGCATGACAGGAAAATCGTTTTTTAGCACACACAGAAAAAGTTTATTGTATGTTCTTGGCTGATTGAAAAATCTTCATGTAGACATTTATTTACTCGCTAGTGATGTTTACTAAGTAGAGAGGCAGTGCACATACAATGCCAAATGATGTGTTAGCTAATAAAACAAGTGACCCTTTTCACTAAGTGTAATGTATTAGAAAACCAGTACATATAACTTCCCCCACCGGTTCCCTCACCGTTTATGCCCTTCTACCCCTGAGTCAGAAGTCACTTAGGGGTTAAGGGCCTTGTTTAACTTTTACATCCTGTTCAAAGTGCTTTGGGGTATATTATCAAGAACGGCGTTAAAATTATCGCCGGTTTAGGGGCAGAAAACTGCTGCTAAAGCGGCGATAATGGGCTTGATAATGTGCCCTGGAGAATTCCAATAGAAGCCCATGTTGACACCAGAACATGGACTTCTATTGGAATTCTCAAGGGCATATTATCAAGCCCATTATCGCTGCTTTAGCGGCAGTTTTCTGCAGCTAAACCGGCGATAATTTTTAATGCCGTTCTTGATAATATGCCCCTTTGTTTCTTTGCTTCATTGAACAGTTCTTTTAGCTAACTCTTTGAGTGTTTAAATGCATTGTTTTCCTGCGAATGCAACCCGACCGACAGGCTGCGTACTGTGTTGGGAGGTTTTGTCATTTTGGCTACTCGCTCTGAGGTCAGTGGCTTAGCTTATTTGGTACTTGGCTACCTGTGCAGATGCGGCTTCTGTACTTGGCTGAACCTGAAACTCCACTGATGAAACGTGTGATAACAAAGGGTGGTGGATCGTTGGGGTTCAGAAGAAGTAATTTTTTTTTAAAGCAGGTTCTTTAGTTTGCTGAACCTCATGATCTGGGAATGAACTAGTTGCTCACTTGGGTCCTTCTATTAGTGGATTCTTGTGAATGGAGGGGTCTTCCCTTAAGCTAAGCTCCCTCGAGGAGGTGCTGGTCTGGGTCACTTTTTGGACACAAACTGCCTTTCTCTGACTGAACTCAGTGCGAAGGGGTGCCTGTGCTTTGATTGTCATATGGGTTGCGGAATGGTTCCTGGGCAGGGACTCGGGAATGGTATTCATTGCCCAGCAACGTGCTACCTGTGCCTCCTTTTGACAGGATTGTAGTGACTGGAAGTGACCTGATGCATTGAGGTGTGCTGAGAGTAACCTGCTGCTCCAGCCTACAAATTGCCTGCAGCACTATAATGCACCATGACAATCAAACACGTGTGTACCTCTGAGTCACAGCTCTCTCTTTGCTCTTGCCACAGTTAAGGGAAAACAAAGTTCATTCATTAATTTCGTCTTTATTTCGACAAAAAAGATGTCATAAAAGAATACACAATAAAATTTCAGCATACATCATTACAATTGTTTAAAAAATACAAAAGTACAAAGTGCCGTAAAATTCATTCTTCATAAAAACATTATCTTAAGTTAAAAGGACAATCAGCCCAGAGAACCTCTGGTCACCAATACCCCCGAAACACCCGAGCATTGTACGCGAATACATTTGATCTCATTTTACCACGTACTCACTTCTGATATTCCACATGGCAGCCAGGAATTTCGTAACAGCAAAGACAAATATTGGGGATAAATCTGTTTTTAATATTCGATAGGAGTGAAAACACTGCCTAATCCCCAAGTCTTTGCAGATAGGGATGATCCACTTCTTCCTAAGAATCTGGTAGGAAGGGCAGAAGAAGACTATGTGCAACTCATTCTCTAACTCCGTAATGCACGCTGGGCAGTTTCTGGGAGCATTGGGGCGCCAACGGCTGGTGAGGGCTCTTATTGGTAGGGAGTCGTATCTCCATTGGAGGTACAACTTCCTATGACCATTAGGGCTGATGGTATCAAAAGCAGACTCTAATTTGTAGTGATCTTTTAATGCCAAGAATGTGCTCGTCATTGTCCCCATTTGGGCATTCGTTAAGCAGGCAGACAAATTATAATCATAATACAGACTAACTAGCTCCTTACGGGATATACCCCTGCATGCTCGTTCAGGGTTAGTCCATAGTAAAGGGCAACCTAGCCTGTCAAATTCCTGCCTGATATATTTCAGCCAGGGGAAATTCCAGACATTTGGGAATTTTAACAATTCTGCAAGCTTGTGCCTGTAGCTGGCGAGTTCAGGGGTTACCCAGAGACGCCTCCAGAAAGTTAGAGGCTTGAGTCCTAGTTCCTCCTTGAGTGATCTCAGTCCCAGGTCCAACCTAAGGGGAAGTAGGGCGTACTAGCGGGCAAAGATACCAACTGCCTAAGAAACCTATTTTCCGTGACGGTAATTTCTGGGTGACAACTGTGGCCCCACAGTTCCCCTCCATAGATCACCGCTCCCCGTGCCTGCCTTTTATAGATTTCAAGAGGTGGGCAAATAGGTTTTGACGTAGTTTGTTTAAGGAGTTTAAGGATCCCCCCTGCTTTTTGGGAGAGCTTTAATTGGGTTTTAATCTGATGTTGCACCCAAGTCATATTTTCATTAAGAGTTAATCCCAAGTATTCGAACGTTTGGACTCTTTCCAAACGAACACCACCTATAGCAGGGTTTGGGCGGGATGTTTTCGGTGGATTAAAGATCATGAATTTCGTTTTTAATGTATTTATTTCTAGTCCCCGATCTTGAAAAAATGAGACAAAGCCGTCCAAGACTCGCTGTATGCCCATCGGAGTCTTTGCCAGCAACAGGGTATCATCTGCGAACATAATCGCAGAGATCCCTGAACCAGCGAGCCTTGGGGCGTCTCTGTTGGGGACCGTATTCAGGTGGGTAATTACTCCGTTGACATGGAGGCAAAACAGGGTCGGCGCCAAAACGCAACCCTGCCTTACCCCCCTGCCAACGGAGAAACTAGACGACAGATTACCTTGTCTCCCACACCTGACCCTTGCGAAATTCTGCGAATGGAGGCGTATTAAGATATTTAAAAGGGGAGTTGGGATGCCTAAATCCCCCAATACACTCCAAACTTTCCTTCGTGGAACCAAGTCAAAGGCCGCACGGAGGTCTACGAAAACAGTGTAAAGCGAACCGCCCTCCACTTTGACCGTTTTCCAGAAAAGCATGTTTAATCTGAAAATCTGGTCGGTGGTGGATACATTCCTTCTGAAGCCTGCTTGATAATCACTTAAAATGTCAGAGTCCTCAGCCCAGTCCAAGAGGCGATCCAAAATCAGCCTGGCAAAGAAAACAAAGTATTATTCCGAACAGGTAAGTCGATGCCAGCCACAGCAACACAAAGTATGTATTGTGGGAGGGCCTCTGTAGCATAATCGGATCGTTCTTATAGCCACTTCTTCCCTGGCAGCAAACCAAAGAAACCCCTAACTTGCTCTGCTTGGGAATCGACTAGTGCACCATGTCTGCCTTATCATCGAGAAATATGCACTTCAGAGCTCTGAGATTTTCAGATCGCATAAAACAGGATCTTGACATTCATTTCGTTAAGATTTGTTCTTTGTATTCTGGTGCTTATAAGCTGATTTTTTTAACACCAGACTATGAGTACCAGAATGCAAATGAAAAATCTAGACTGCACAATATACCCAGACTGTTCCAAAAGGTGAGAAATTCAAGGCAAGACCCCACGCTCTCCGGCACCTGCACAGAAAAAAAAAATTCTAGGCGTTTGCTCGTTTTTCTTACAGGAAGTTTGCAAACAAATTGGCATTGACTTTCCAATACCGTGCAAAAGTACAGAATGTAAATGTTGGAATGAAGCAAGTACTCAGGCAGGGTAAGTAAGAACGTCTTTATTCTGTCACCCACTCCCCGCAGATGATGACAAAGCCAACATTCTAATGTGAACTCCCTTGGAACATTCCAACAGGCAGGATAATGCGGGGAGAGGAAGAAGGTACAAAGTGGAGAGGGAAGAGGGAAAAAGAAGAGGAAAAAGAGAAAGGAGATTACAACAGTAAACTAAAGGAATAGCATTGCGATGCCAGATGCTCATCACCCTGTCATTCCATTTGAAGCTGCATAACACCGCACTCCAGAAGAGAAAGCATTGCATGATGATAAATGAACTCAGGGATGAGGCTGTGGAGGGAAAAGAAGAAAAAGCAGAGACAGGCCAAAGAAAGAAAGCAAAGTGAAAGTTAAGGTAGAAAGACTTCCCATTAGATTAACTTGTCATATATGTACAATGCTGATATTAGATACCCACTTCTAGGAAAGCATCATCCTACATTCTACTTACTGGTGTGTGAAGAATCTCTTTGTATGAAGAGCCATTTATTTGTAGGTAAATGAAAACTCGTGAAATAGCTAAATGGTGTTCATTGTTCACTAATCAAAAAATAATTCTGAAATTATCAATGTCTTATTTTTTGTAACAAGAATGAAATCAAGTCAGAGTAAGGCTCTTGAAGTAATAAGTAAGCCCTCCTCAAATTTTCAGGGCCAGTTTAATTTTGTGAGTGCCTATGAATTATTCAGATGGTCATCTCCAAAGCAGCCTCTGATCATCAGGAACAATCTCATCTGGTGAAGTTAGCAGAGATTTGTTTTCAAGTCATCCTCAAATCATCAGGCTCACTTTTCTGAGCTCTGCTGATGCCCTCAGGTGCTTGATGATGTCTTATGGTGTGAAAGTTACTTCTAGAGTAGTAAGGTGATCATTCGATGACTCGGGGATGGCTTGTAAAGTAATCCTGTATGACTGGAGTCATCTGCACTTCATTTTAGGCTGTTTGATCAGCAGAGCTGGTTTCACTTTCTCAGCTCAGGTTGATTTCACAAAGAGCTCATTTGTTCTACTTCCAGATTTTGAACCGGTTGTTACAGTAACAATATTAACATTGTTCCCTACAATCAATAAATGTGTGTTTGTTTAAATGGAAGTGTCATTGTACATGCTACTTCAATGCGCTTTCAATTTAATATATTTAGGGGCCGATTCCGATGTCGGACGGACTCAGGTCCGTCAGACATCGGTCAGGAGCTGTAACCGACCAACCTGCTGTGGTCGGTTACGGCCCTGCTAGTACGATGCCTCCGAACCCTGTTCAGTCGCATTCATATGGTTCACAATGCAAGCATGCATTCCGACCGGAAAGCATGCTTGCAATGTGAAATGCAGGGGTGCAGATCATCCCTGCACCCTGTGGCCGGCACCCCAAGGTGCCTGCCACCGGGTACAAGGATCAACGGAGGGACACCATAGGTGCCCCCAGGCCTCCATTCGACAGCCTCACACCCATGGGGGGCCCTGCTAGTGGCCCCCAGAGACAGTTTCCGACTGCCTTTTCATGCTGGACACACCGGCACGAAAAGGCAGTAAAAAACTTGCCATCGTACTCCCTCTGTCGTAAAGAGGCAACCGGGGGAGTACTGGAGGATTTCCGGATGGCAGACGGGCTCCTCAAGCCCGTAGGAGACCATCCGGAAATCCGAGTTGGATTCATTTCCGACCGAGCCCATCGGAATGGCTCGGTCAGAAAGGAATCCGTCTGACACGTACCAATTTGGTCGGAAGGGCTCCGAACATGGTTCAGAGCCCTTCCGACCCAAATCGGAATCGGCCCCTTAGTATTAATTTAATTTTAATGTAATTAATTTACAATTTTTTAATGTTATTTTGTTATGGAACTCTTACGGGGGTCAACAAAACACATCATCAGATAAAAAAAGAGACAAACTTTACGTACAATACAAAATTCTTCCTTATACATTGCTATGGAAGTTCTTATATCAAACATACTGAGAGGTGTGCAAGCACTGCTAAAATACATGATACAAACTAGTAACCGACCAGTAGATTAAATTTATCGACATAATAAAAATGTGCAAATAGTGCTATAAATACATAAAACAATTTTGATATATCTCAAAACAAAACATTTCATTTGGAGGTGACAGAACCAAAGATCGTGTCTCCTGGGCAGAGTGGATATTATATTTAATGAAAACTGGCTTTAAAAACAATCCCCTAGCACTTTGCATCAGGAAACATCCTTTACAACGCAACTTTTACCACGCAGTGCCTTTACGACGCAACTTTTACAACGCAAACCATTACAACGCATTGCGCTGGGGGGCGCTCTAGGATAGGGAATACGTTTAATTTACTATCCAACACCTTCCCTAGTGTCCACGGGGACTGGAGTTGGAATAGTAAATTAAACTATTCACTATCCAGCACCCCAAAGCGCTATGCGTTGTAAAGGTTTGCGATGTAAAAACCGCGTTGTAAAGGCATGCGATGTAAAAGCATGCGTTGTAATGTCAAACATCCCTTTGCAGCTTTTGGCATACAAAAAGCACACGATTAAGATCTTTGATTTGCCTCTAGCATAATTCACAAATTCTCTTCTCTCTAGGTGTTTTATCCCAGATACCAGTAACATCTCTTAGCGGCAGCAAGTTAAATCTCAGTAGAAGTACCAGCCTTCTGATCCCGGGAGGGATATTCCAAGTTAGATAAGGCTGTGGTTTATTCCCCAAAGCACTCCCTATAACCGCCTCATTACTGGACCTGGACTGGCTGGAGGCCACGTCTCTCGCCAAACTAATAGGGCATCTAAACTTCTTTAGAAGTTGTTTCAGTACAGATTTGGACGTAGGAGAAGCGGAATTCAAACTAAGGCCGAATGTATCATTAGCACGTACGAAGGACCTAAAAAACGTTAATTGTTCTTTTTTGCATGACAAAAATTTCTATTCTCAGGGCGGCCCTAAGTGTGCCCTCCTCCCTCAAAAGGAGGGAATTACCCCACCTAAGAACTGCAGCCAAGGATAGGGTAAAGGGCGAAACTAATCCAAATTCGAGGCGCAGTGCATGTGGGGCTGCCAAGGAGTTTAAATTGCAAATTTGACGCAGGATTTGCCCCTCTGCCTTATCGAAAGAAAGTCAATAATTCATGTCCAGCACCTCGGAGGCATATATTAACAGGAGAGGGTTTTTGACCTTACAACAGATAAAACATGGCCAAAGTGGCGTCTCCCGCAAGTTTTATAAAATCTGTTTAGTGCACTTGCCTGGGAGACAGCTTCACTGACACAATGTTTAATATGCTCCAAAACTCGGCCAGTTTTGGAAAAAACCTTCCCCACATATAGGTACGAGTCAACCATTTCCAATTTTTCATAACCAAGCATCCATCTTAAACTGCTCCTTATTCTAAGCCCCTTCTTACGAAATACCAAAATCGTGGTTTTTGCGGTATTGATCTTCAAGAAGTGAGCCTCTGCATATTTACTTAAGGCATCTAGCCGACGTTGCAGGCCGATAGTCGTTAGATCAATTATTGCAACTTCGTCTGCATATAACAGAGAGCCAACGTACATTGTACCAATTTTTGGGGCATCTCCCCTTACCGTGTTCAGAGTGCCAGGGGGATAAGCAATATACAGAGAAAATAAAAGTGGTGCCAATAGGAAGCCCTGTTTGAGCCCATTGTGCGTTCTAATTTTACATGATAGCCCCTGCAAGCCTCCCATCAGAACCCGACACCATGTGTCTGTGTGCAATTCCATAATCAGACCCAGAAGATTATATGGTATGCCAAGGAGAACAAGTTTTCTACACAGCGTTTGACGGTCCACTTTGTCAAACGCTGTGGAAAAATCAATAAAAGCTGTATATATTGGCATTCCTCTGACAAAAACATATTTCTCTACAATTGTCGGAACAACCTCTATATTATCCAAGGTGCCATGGTTCTTTCTAAAACCAGCTTGTTCCGGGGGAAGGATATTCTGATCATAAACCCATTGTTGAAGATGGCTTAATTTGCTTTTTGTAAATAATTTGCCTGAGGCATCCAGAAGGGATATTTGTCTAAAACTGGTCAGTACCGTTTTCGGTCCTTTTTTATACAGGGGGACTATAATGCTCCCCTTCCAAGAGGTGGGATTGTATTCATAAACAAGCATTAGAAATGCAATCGGGCTTGGATTTATTTGAGTTTGAGCCAATGGCATTGTAAATGGTAATGTATTTTTGCTAAGTGTTATGGAGTGTGTTAATGTGGTGGTGGTGGTAGTGGTAGTACTGGTGGTGGTGGTACTGGTAGTACTGGCGGTGGTGTTAGTACTGTTGGTGGTGGTAGTGGTAGTAGTGGTGGCTGTAGTAGTGGTAGTACTGGTGGCTGTATTAGTGGTAGTACTGGTGGTGGTAGTACTGGTAGTACTGATGGTGGTAGTACTGGTGATGGTGGTGGTACTGGTAGTGGTAGTACTGGTGGTGGTGGTAGTGGTAGTACTGGTGGTGGTGGTACTGGTAGTACTGGTGGTGGTACTGGTAGTGGTAGTAGTGGTAGTACTGGAGGTGGTGGTACTGGTAATGGTAGTACTGTTGGTGGTAGTACTGGTGGTGGTAGTACTGGTAGTGATGGTACTGGTGGTGGTGGTACTGGTAGCGGGAGTACTGGTGGTGGTGGTACTGGTAGCAGTAGCATTGGTGGTGGTGGTACTGCTGCCCGTAATACTGGTAGTGGTAGTACTGGTGGTGGTGGTACTGGTGGTGGTAGTACTGGTGGTGGTAGTGGTACTGGTTGTGGTAGTACTGCTACTGGTAGTACTGGTGGTGGTGGTAGTACTGTTGGTGGTGGTAGTGGTAGTACTGGTGGCTGTAGTAGTGGTAGTACTGGTGGCTGTAGTAGTGGTAGTACTGGTGGTGGTAGTACTGGTAGTACTGATGGTGGTAGTACTGGTAGTACTGGTGGTGTTGGTGGTACTGGTAGTGGTAGTACTGGTGGTGGTGGTACTGGTAGTACTGGCGGTGGTGGTACTGGTAGTAGTGGTAGTACTGGAGGTGGTGGTACTGGTAGTGGTAGTACTGTTGGTGGTAGTTCTGCTGGTGGTAGTAGTGGTGGTACTGGTGGTGGTGGTACTGGTAGCGGGAGTACTGGTGGTGGTGGTAGTACTGGTAGCAGTAGCATTGGTGGTGGTACTGCTGCCCCTAATACTGGTAGTGGTAGTACTGCTGGTGGTGGTACTGGTGGTGGTAGTACTGGTGGTGGTAGTGGTACTGGTTGTAGTAGTACTGGTACTGGTAGTACTGGTGGTGGTGGTAGTACTGTTGGTGGTGGTAGTGGTAGTACTGGTGGCTGTAGTAGTGGTGGTACTGGTGGCTGTAGTAGTAATAGTACTGGTGGTGGTAGTACTGGTAGTACTGATGGTGGTAGTACTGGTAGTACTGGTGGTGGTGGTGGTGGTACTGGTAGTGTTAGTACTGGTGGTGGTGGCTCGGATTTATTTAATTTTGAGCTAATGGCATTGTAAATGGCAATGTGTTTTCGTCATGTGTGAAGGAGTGTGTGCATGTGGTGTGTAGTGGTATTATGTGAGTTGTATTGTGTAATGCTGTGCTTTAGATGAATATGTTTAAAAGTAAAGTGTACCATACTGCGATTGCTACAAAAGTTAATTGTGGATGTGTTAACAATTGATGCGTGCACTGATGGCTGGTGGTGTGTGTGCTTGGTGGAAGAGTGCACTATCGCCTGGAGGTGTGTGTGCCTAGTGGAAGTGTGCACTGCCGGCTGGTGTGTGTGTGCTTAGTAGAACAGTGCACACATGGCTGATGTTGTGTGTGTTTGGTGAAAGATTGCACTAACGGTTGCTGGTGAGTGAGCCTTATAAAAGAATGCAAGATAGCTGCCTGATAGCAGTAGCATTGGTGGTAGTGGTACTGCTGCCCGTAATACTTCTACCACTCTGCACTCTGCACTACCACTCTGCACTCTGCACTACCACTCTGCACTCTGCACTACCACTCTGCACTCTGCACTACCACTCTGCACTACCACTCTGCACTCTGCACTACCACTCTGCACTCTGCACTACCACTCTGCACTACCACTATGCACTACCACTATGCACTCTGCACTACCACTCTGCACTACCACTCTGCACTCTGCACTACCAATCTGCACTCTGCACTACCAATCTGCACTCTGCACTACCAATCTGCACTCTGCACTCTCAATCTGCACTCTGCACTACCACTCTGCACTACCACTCTGCACTACCACTCTGCACTACCACTCTGCACTACCACTCTGCACTACCGCTCTGCACTCTGCACTACCACTCTGCACTCTGCACTACCAGTCTGCACTCTGCACTACCACTCTGCACTCTGCACTACCACTCTGCACTCTGCACTCTGCACTACCCTATCCTTCACCACAGCACAGAGCAGAACGGCGCCTTCCCTCATAGACTGACATACAGCATGGTGCCCAGTAGGACTGCGCCAGATTTATATTTAGCTGGTGTCGCAGCCGCCCAAACTCACACTGTGAACCCGAAGTAGGGCATGAAAAGCGTACTCTTTACCTCTTACTGAACTCGCCACCCGTTGAAATGAGTAAATGTTCAATATCATCCGAAATTGCACTTTCCCACTTATTTTTATCGCAGCTAAGAGTGACAGTCAAATATACAGCTGGTACCGTGTTCTTCCCTCGTTATTCCACTTACCATGTCAGCCGCTTAAATAAACAAACTGCCAAGCCAGCCCGAAGCACCCACCACGTCGACCCTGAAGTATCACCTCACAGGGCTATCAGTGCTCTAAAACAAACTCGCTTTACATACCGTGTTCAAACAAGGAGGTGCAAGCTAGCTGAAAACTGTAAACCTTTTATTCCAAACAAACATTTTAAATTTCGGTAAAAGCATTTCAGCTATTCAAACATTGAAATTAGCCGAGTAAACCTGAGATGAAAGGAGCAACAAAATAATGCATGGCGCGCGCCCACCAAAACGCACTGCAGAATGGTGAACGCGCCCACAGCATCTGTATTCCATTACAGCACCTCCCTGACAGCTCCTAATTGATATTTATGGACGGCCGTGCGCGAAACCGCAGAGAAAATGCCAAACATGGCGCACGTAAATTACATATAGCCTATCATGTCAAGGCTACTAAATAGACACCACAGCGAAGACGAATCACTAGGCAGATCCCATAAAAAACGCGCGCGCACTAAGGAATGTTGCAGCCCGGACCCCTAAAGATTTTTTTTTTCTAATACATAGGAGCTCGGAGCTCCGCCCCACTTCGTGGTGACGTAGGCCCGAGCCCTAAAAAGCAATGTTTAAAAAGTGGCTCTAAAAATCACTCCACGCTTCTGGTTCCTTTTTAATTAGTGCAATCAGGATTCCATCCGGCACTTGTGCGCCGGATGTCCTTGCATTCTTTATATAACTTACCACATCCTTTCCTGACGGGGGGCCAAATTCAGTAAATTCAATAGAAACCAGTTTAACCCCATCTATCATCACGGAAGAAACTGGGCTGTTGTTTCCATATAATAGGGAGATGTAATCCACGCACTCCTTTTCCTGGAATTAGTATGGTTAGTGCCCTCTGCTTCGAATAGCAGTATTCCGGGATCAAGCGCCAATACTTTCTTGTGTATTTGGCCTTTTCGGCTTCCCTCAGCCCAATCCACTTGTCACCAAGCTCCCTTCTTTTTTCACAAAGCATAATACGCCTTTTCATTCGATTAAGGCGATCGATTTCCTGCTGCCAATCGGTGAGAAATAGTATGTGCTGTTTTCAGGCAAGATGATTAATTGCTTGTTTTAAGGAAATCATATGAGAAGTTTCCTGTTTACACAGGCGAGTTACCGAAGATGTAGAACTTAAATTATTAATCTTCTCCATTTGAGCCTCAAAGAAGGGCATAATAGTAAAGTGAGTTTAACCCTGCTGTTCTACTTGGGCCATCTTCACAATTGAGCCTACTTCAAGGATGTTTTTTTGCGTCCAAAAAGACCAGCCATTTGCTTTGTTAAAGGTGGCCCTGTCCTGACCAGCATTCCCCAAATACAATGTGGGTAGATTAAAAGCCACTGTCATGCCTCAAATGCTATGGTCGCTCCATATCGATGGGCAGACAAAGAGGTTATCACAAGCCCCAAACATTTGATAGGACACAATCACATAGTCTAAAAGGCTCGGAGTGTGTTGTGAGTGAAAGGTAAAGTGTGCAGTTTTGTCAGCGGGCACTCTCCCATTTAAAATAACAAGATCTAAGCTTCTAATGCAATCAAGCAAAACAAACCCCACTTATCTGTTTTTACTTTGTTTGGTAATGAAATCTCGGAAATGTGCCAAATTTCCTCTTTGTCTGTATTTGCATAAATTCCGGATGCAGAGTTCGAAATGTTGTCATTTAAATGCCCCCCTAATGGCACTAGTGGACATTCTTCCCTGATAACTATATCATGAATAGAAGAGAAAAATGCACTCAAAAAGTGATCAGAATTTTTTTCCAGGGGGATATACATATTCGCCACGAGGAAAGAAGTGGACCTGCCTGATTCTCCCAGACACCCCAACTTCGCACATATAAATAGGTTTGATTGGTGGAAAAAAACCTTTGGGTTCCAGTTAATAGAATTTTTAAGTAAAATCGAAACCCCCCCACTAGCATGACCCCAATCTGAATGCATAGCATAGCAAGAGTAAACAAAATATCCATCACATTCAAAATCTTTGCAAGACCACGTTTCTTGTAGGCATATAATTAATGGGTTCATAATTTTCAGAGAATTCAATTTTGTTTCATTGAGACTCAAACCGGCCATATTCCTGGACAGGAATAGCCCACCCAGGCAACCTCAACGAATCACTCCTTACTGCTTCTGGATAAGTGTTATTCAGAGCTCTTGCAACCCAACTCCATTGGGCAGATTCATCTTCTATGTCTAAGGCCTGAGTGACAACTGGCACATTGGGCACAACAGTTATTGAGCTCCCCCTCCTGTCCACGGAAACCACTATATCTTTGGAATTGTCCACAGGATACTCGGTATCGGGACCCAATGCATTCAGCACCACTGAATTAGTAGCCCTAGAAACTTTCAAATAATGGGTTTTTGGGCCCGCAGTTTGGTATTCCTCATATTCATTAACACCTTCGATGCTGATGACGAGCTCAGCTTGTCATCAGCTACGGCGCTCGTATGCTGATGACGAGCTGAGCTCGTCATGTAACGCGGTATTTTGAAAAATGCCGCACACAGCGGGAAAAGCCGCCGCAGCGATGCGGTTAAGAGATGTTATATCGAGCCCTCGTTTTAAAGAATGTTCACAATTTTTCAAGACCAAATTGGCCACTATCAGGGAGCAAAAGGTGACCCTAGAATATGGAACAGTGTCATGTACATTAATCATCACATTTAAAATATCCTTGCTTGCTTTCAACTTTAATGCCTCTAGTGCTGAGAATAAACTGAGAATATAACCTATGTTTACTGGTGTGGATTCATTGTCAAAAAGCCAGGTAAAATCCACCATGGGAGATAAGCCGGTCTTTACCCCACTGGTTTTCTTTGGAGCATCTCTCCAGGGAATCCATCAAGGAACCATATCCGTGAATCTGGCAACTTGTGTCCCACCATGGGGATGGGCTTTCGAATATGAAGCCATAATAGGAGTTGGGGACTCAATATTTCTATCAGATGGAAATGATGTCCCTATATGGCATCTATTCAGCCCAAACTGCGGGCTAATTAGAGCTTGGGACCCTCCCTCTGTGTTTCCGCCCACCCTGGGATCATTGGAGTCTATGGGCCCAGTACCTGTCTGCAGTGTGGGGACCCCATAACCCATTTGTATTTCCCCTTCCAATGGACCCACCAAATCATTGTAGGAAGGATGGATTACTTGGAGGGACTGTGGCAACTGAGTTGGAGGAGGTACTCCCAGTCCAGAGTCTCCCAGACTCCCAGTTAATGTTGTGGATTCTCTGATGAGTTCTCTCGAGTTGCCATCTGCTAGTGATGTTTCAGGGCTTCCCTTCTCCTTTATTAAGTGGATATCACTCTGGTTTTCCAGAATTTGAGAAAAGTGCAATTTTGACACTTTCTGTTTAGAAAATCATCTCATTTTTTATGTTTCTTTTTTTTTATATTTTTCCCCTTATGCTTCTAATGCAATCAAGCAAAACAAACCCCACTTACCTGTTTTTACTTTGTTTGGTAATGAAATCTCGGAAATGTGCCAAATTTCCTCTTTGTCTGTATTTGCATAAATTCCGGATGCAGAGTTTGAAATTTAGTCATTTAAATCCCCCACTAATGGCACTAGGGGGCATTCTTCCCTGATAACTATATCATGAATAAAAGAGAAAAATGCACTCAAAAAGTGATCTGAATTTTTTCCAGGGGAATACACATATTCCTCACGAGGAAAGAAGTGGACCTGCCCGATTCTCCCAGACACGCCAACTTCGCACATATACATAGGTTTGATGGGTGGAAAAAAACCTTTTGGTTCCAGTTAATAGAATTTTTAAGTAAAATCAAACCCCCCCACTAGCATGACCCCTATCCAAATGCCTAGCATAGCAAGAGTAAACAAAATATCTATCACATTCAAAATCTGTGCAAGACCGCGCTTCTTGTAGGCATATAATTAATGGGTTCATAATTTTCAGAAAATTAAATTTTGTTTAATTGAAACCCAAACCGGCCATATTCCTGAACAGGAGTAGCCCACCCAGGCAACCTCAACGAATCACTCCGTACTGCTTCTGGATAAGTGTTATTCAGAGCTCTTGCAACCCAACTCCATTGGGCTGATTCATCTTCTATGTCTAAGGCCTGAGTGACAACTGGCACATTGGGCACAACATTTATTGAGCACCCCCTCCTGTCCACGGAAACCACTATATCTTTAGAATTGTCCACAGGATACTCGGTATCGGTGTGGTAAATAAATAAATAATACCTCTCTTTTTGACTAGACATATATCATAACAGATAGCTCAATAAATAAGAGTCAAGATTCGAGGTAGTAGGAGTTTTTGCAGGTTTAATACAGCATAAGGACAGGAACAGGACAACCTGCATAGGAATAGGATGACAGGGCCCAGCAGCTGCTGGGGCTGGATCTGGGATGAGCGCGCTGACTTTTAATAACAATACATGAGCATATATACATAACGCAAACACATAGCATTACATTGCAGTAGGCGTAGCAGTGGGTGGAGCAGAAGGCGTGACGCGTAGCAGTCGCGAAAGATAAGGGGGAAAAGAGGTGTAACAGGGCGTATACATAGACATGTGATGCAAACGTAACAGAATATGTCATGAATGGGGCGGAAACCATGGAGGGGGCTACCTAAGGAGCCGGGACCTCTAACCTGATGGTGCGCGCAAACTAGCAATGACGTATCACTAGGAGAAGCTGGGGCTATGAACTCTGTGCTAGGAGCAGAGACTGAAGTCTGGAGAGTCAGGGCGACATGTACCTAAACAGTATCTAGTATCTGATGTTTAGAGAACATGTTGATATAAACTAGAAGTCAGGAGAGGAAAGGCTGACTTGATTCTAAGACTGGACCATGCATTATTCTACATGTAGTGCGTGATGAAGAATATTAAATGACCATTAAATGCAGTATTTCTCTAACGTGGAGACATGAAGGCTAGACAATGACGGAAACTATTGATGCAGTTCAGTAGCTTAGGAATGCAGAGAAGGAGGACTGAACTGATAACTGGAATCATAACATATTCTTGGCAGACTCAGAGACTGAGCCAGGCTGGACCGGGCACTGCGAGGCAGGAAGTAAGTGAAGGGTCGAGGATACAGGTGGGGGCTGTATCGCTCCTCAGCGAGGCTTCAGGAGACAGGAGCTGAATCTGGTGTCCAGGCCCTTTTGAGGCCTAGAAACGGGGACTTTACAATGGAATAACGTGCACACTGAGAAACGTGGCAACGTAGCTTTACATAGGCCTGATATTCGTAGTATTCACGAGAACTGGAAACTGGCATATTAGAGGTGGACACAACTATAATTGCGTCATTAATCGAACATGGGGAATGCATATGCATATTTAATCATGCACACATAACATATGATGGATGACACGTAGGGACACAGAACATGGCAAAATTTACTTTTCCACATTCCCTCCTTGTCACTACGTTTCCATCAGGAAACATCAATTTTCATGATACCATCTATCATTTCATACAGTATCATTTGCTCGTCTCGAATTATCCTGGAACGGGATTTAGAACGGGGCTTGGGACTAGGAATACAAGAGGTAGCACAAATGCCGCAAATCGCAGGGCCACATTGTATACAGAGGCAGCAGCTGAATATGATCGCTACTGCAATACCTAGGAAGGACAATATTTTCCATCCCCATGCGGAAATTATATTCCAGAACCAACCGGACCATGTCCAGGTGCCTGGATCTTGGTGTATCAGATGGGCAATTTTATGGAGTCTGGTTATAGCTGAATAAACAGACGGCGCGTTATTTGGAATGAAAATGCAGCAACTAGATCCGATGACTCTACAGGCCCCGCCCCTATCGGCCAGTATGACGTCAAGGACGAGACGATTCTGTAAAACGACAAATCTCATAGCAGATTGCTCTTCGGTTAAGTTACCTAGAGCAGAGGCAGTCTCATTTACTACAGCTTCGAGGGTTCTGGTTAACCTACGGATCAGTTTACTATTCTGGATAGGTCCTATAAAGAAAAAGAAACCTCTGTTGAAATCTGTATACTGTTCTAGAGCAGTTTTAGTATAATCGACAATTGGGGACTCCCTTCTATGTCTAACGTGTACTAGATGTGTATTCCTGTGATAATCAGATGGGGCTAGGAAAACTGGTGGCAGTAGGAAGGCAATGTAACAGGTTCCCTCCCAATCGAGAGGCAAACGAACATATGCAGTTTGACCACAAATAAAATAAGAATGACGTGAAGCTTTGAAGATAGATTTCCCACTGTCACTATACTTGACAATAGTAGTACAATCACTGTGTCCTACGTGTACGGAACCATAATTACGGACACATAATTCGCCTTTGACTGGTAGTACTGAAATAGCAGGTAAGTCTGGAGTAGTATCAGACTGAACATTCAAGACCATGAAATTCGACGAATAATTACCTAAATTATACACTTCATTTTCTAGATCTAACCCTGTTCTGTGGGGAAGACCTTGCTTGTCTGGAAAACATGTACTGTTAAGAAAAGACATATCTGTTGAGGATGACGTTAACGTGGACCATGCTCCACACGAACCATTATGTGAGAATGGATAAGGAAAGAGTGGCAGAACTCCCTTCTGTGTCTGGAAAGGGGGGAGTCGACCACACACCCAACAATTAGTGGCATTGCTGGTCTGGTGTGAGTAATGTAACATGCGGATAAATGAGTTATTTCGCATAGCGAGGCGGTAAGAGAGTTCATGAGGAGGCAGATCACTAAACGTGTGCTCTACTGTAGCATTAGCAGACTTATTTACATGAAGAACTGGGAAATACAGGTAAAATGCATAACTGGTGCAGGAAATCATAAGGCTGAGAAACAATATGAAACATAGAAAAACGATACATCGGATTGAGTTTTGACTAACTCTCTCACTATGGGGGTCTATTTTATACATGTCAGAAACAGTCTAACCGTTTCACCTAGGGGAGGACTTAGACAATCAAACTGACTGACTTATTTTACTAGACCGGAGTTTTAGCTTGTACTCCTGTTGTGGAGTTTTCTCTAACAGGGGAGGGGTTGTAGCAATGTCTTTGGCGGGACAGTCCTTGAGAACAATATTTTGGCAATCCTTCAAATCCTGGGAAATGTTCTTTAAGACGGGTTTCAGTCCATTAAAAAGTTTAATATGAGAAAGGTGCACCCAGCCTTTGCGTCCTTCCAACTTCACGGCTGTACGGGTGGTGAGGAGGACCTGTCGGGGCTCTTTCCAACGAGGCTCCAGCGGACTTGATCTGTCAAAGTTGCGGACCATCACCATGGATCCTGGAACGATTTCGTGCGGTGCCACCTCGGTATTGTCTGGAAATGCGGCGGCAACCTGTGAACGACATGAGTTGAGGGCAGACATCAAGGAAGCTAGGTAATCTGTCAGCATATTACTTGAAACATCGGTAATACTTCGGGGTCTAGGTGTACCCCACATGTTAGGGGGGCGGCCGAAAACGACCTCATACGGGGACAGACCTGATCTGGAATGTGCGACCATGCGCATATAAAATAAAGCGACTGGCAGAGCTACTAGCCAGTCCACACCTTTTTCTTTACACACTTTTGCAATTCGGATTTTCAGAGTCTGATTATGTCTCTCTACGAGACCGGCTGCTTCAGGATGGCGTACACAATGGAACTTCCACTGGTACCCTAACAACAGGGAAACATGCTTCATGAGTTCAGATGAGAATGGCTGGCCGTTATCAGAATATACGACTCTAGGGAGTCCATAACGAGGGAAGAACTCACGAACCAACTGCTTGGCAGTGGTCGCGGCTGTGTAATCTGGAACTGGATATGCTTCTGTCCACCTGGACAAAGCGCATACAACTACAAGGACATACTTGAAACCTCGACATCGCTCCATCTGAATATAATCCATCTGGAGGACTTCAAAAGGGTGGTCAGGGGGCTGGAATCCACCTTGTTCCACCGGGACACTTTTACCTGGATTAAACTGACAACATATCATACAGGTACGGACTTTCTGCTTGGCTGCAGCTCGTAAATGCTTGTTGAACCAAATGTTCTGGATACTGTCTAACATAGCTTTTTCTCCTAAATGTGCTGGACTATGTGCGGTATTAATAATGACTTGAACCATAGAGTCGGGGAGAAACCATGTGGCTCTACCCTTCGTTAACCATCCTTGATCTGTCTGGACCCCTCCTTGTTCGGACCATTTCTTGATTTCTTCAGGAGTAGCATGTAACTGGATATCTATGACATCTTGTGTAGGGTCCTTAACTGTCATGCATGTAATCGGATCTGGAGTATGTGTCTGATTAACTTGAATGTCTGGAGTCTGTGCTGTAAGCTTGGCTGTGCGATCTGCTAGATCATTACCTTGAGAAATAATGTCAGTAACTTTCGTATGTGCTTTGCACTTCATGATAGCAATAGATGTCGGTAAATGTATGGCATCTAACAGAGCTTGAATAAGGAGACCATGCTGAATCTTGGTTCCATGAGAAGTCATGAAACCTCTCTCCTGCCAGAGCACTCCGAAGTCGTGTACAACTCCAAATGCGTAACGTGAATCTGTGTAAACATTAACTTTCAAGTTCTTGGCGTGTATACGGGCTTGTGTCAGAGCAACTAGCTCTGCTGCTTGAGCGGACAGGGTATCAATACGGTGTGTTTCAATAACTTCGGTGTCAGTAGTCACTGCATACGCGGCGACTAGTTCTCCTGTACTAGTTCTCATACATGAACCATCCACATAAAGTGTCAGGTCGGGATCTAATAACGGAATATCTGTCAGATCTTGTCTTGGCTTAGTCATAATGTTAACTACTTCCACACAGTCGTGTGTGGCAGGATTTGAATTAACTGATGGTAACAGTGTAGCAGGATTCAGGATGTTGCAGCGTCTGATTTCTATGTGTGGCTGGAACAGTGTCAATTCATAACCTGTTAAACGTGCACTTGTCAAGTGCTGAGTTTGTGTTCGGTTTAAAAGAACTTCCACGGAATGTGGAACTTGTACTGTCAAGGAGTGTCCGAAGACTATGGAATCACTTTGTCTGATAGCTAGTGCTGTGGCTGCAACTGACTTGAGGCACGCAGGCAGAGCCTGGGCTACAGGATCTAATGTGCTCGAAAAATAAGCACAGGGCTTGTATTGTCCTGCTTGATCTTGTGTGAGAACAGATAATGCTGTACCTTCACGTTCAGTAACGAAAAGTGTAAAAGGCTTACTGTAGTTCGGTGTAGCTAGAACTGGAGCTTGGCATAGGGCTTTCTTTAACTCATTGAAACTAAGTGTATGTTCAGATGTCCAAGGGAGGACAGTCGATACGGCTGCCTCCTGTGTCGTTAACTGTATCAGTGGTTTGGCTAGAAATGCATACTGGGGAATCCATTGTCTGCAGTAAGAAGTAAGGCCGATAAAAGCACGTACCTCCTTCTGGGTCTTGGGCTGAGGAAGACTCGCTATTAACTGAATACGGTCTGGTGTCAACTGCCTACCCCTCTTGGACAGTAAGTGTCCTAAGTAGACCACTTGCTGGACACAGAATTGAAGCTTAGAAGGGGACACCTTGTGCCCCATCTCGGCTAGGAAATACAAAACTGTAAGGGATGCTTGCTCGCAAGCACGTTCAGAACGGGCTGTGATCAGTAGATCATCGACATACTGGAGCAGGGCAGTGTCAGTTGGCATGTGAATGTTGTCTAGTTGTCTCTTGAGTGCTTGACTGTAAATACTAGGACTTTCTGTGAAACCTTGAGGAGCTCGTGTGAACATATAGCTCCTTCCATTTAAACAAAATCCGAAAAGGAACTGGCTGTCTGGATGAATAGGAACACTGAAAAATGCGTTCTTGAGGTCTATGACAGTGAAGAACGTGGCTTCGGAATCAATGGCCGTTAATAGGGAAGAGATGTCTGGGACAACTGGGTACTGAGGAATAATACATTTATTAAGCTCTCGTAGGTCAATCACTAATCGATATACTGGGGGTGCATTTGGATCAGTACGTTTCATGACTGGAATGATCGGAGAATTACATACATTGGAGTCAGTTTCTACAACCACTCCCTGAGCAATAAGCTCGTCAATAATTTTGGATAAGGCTGCTACAGCCTCAGGTGGCAATCTGTACTGTCTGATTCGTGGTAACACTACACCTGGCTTGAGAGTCACACGATAGGGTGTGATTTGCATGTAACCTACATCAGTTGGACCTTGCGCCCATAAGTGCTGCGGGACATTAGACAGTCTTGAATCAAAATCTCGTAATACATAGTGACCCTTAAAGTCACGTAGGAACAATCGTATTCCCTCTGGGGAACAGCATATAACTGCACCTAACTCTTTCAGTGTCTTAATGCCTAATAGGTTTTCTGGACATGACTTAGTAAGTAACAGATCAGTAGTGCGGGACAATGGACCTACTTCTAGAGTAACTGGCTTTGAAATCTCATTCACGATAGGTTTTCCTGAAAATCCAAGGGAAACATTTCTTGAGCCTGAGAGCGGAGCCCCTGGAACTTCGGCGTGACTAATTGTGGTCCTACTTGCCCCTGTATCAATCAAAAACTTTCTGTCTTTCCCTAATACTTGACTGTGAACATAGGGACCTTCTTGATCTACAGGTATCTCGATGAGAGGCAAGCCTACCTCCCTCTCTAGGCTGTTTCATGAATACTGCTGGTACTCTGGATACTCAGACTGTGCATACTGGTACATCTGCGATGTAACGTGCTGTGTTGCAGCAATAGGCTGCGGTGCTGGAACTGTCTGTGGTGCATTCTGTGGCTGAGGAATCTGTGAAACTTGTTCTTGTCTAGGCGGACGTGGTCTTTCTTTAGTCTTACCAGTAGCTATGTTGTGTTTCAGAACTGCACACTCATTTATAAAATGACCTGGCTGTTTACAATAATTGCAATTCCCTTTAACGGGAGCTGCAGGATGACTGGCTTGATTCGGACCCCTCTTCTGACTGTCTTGAGGAACAGATTGTGCAACTAGTACTTTCATTTTCGTGTCTTTCATACGTTTTCTCTCGTGTTCTTGTTCTTCTCTGATTCTATTCTGATGGTATTGGAGCATTTGCAACATCTGGGACGGGGTATTAGCTTGCCAGGTACTTTCGACTTTCAAAACTCGATTTTTAATTTGTGGGCTTGAATTCTCGACTAATTTAGTAACAAAAAGGTGAGGGTATGACTCACTACTTGTCTTGAGGCCACTGTTGATACTGAAACATTTTTCAAATCTAGAATAAAAATCACTAATATCCTCATCTTGCTTTTGTTTACAGGCTGAGATTGCATCCCAGTCTTCTTTTCTCGTTGTCAATAATCTAGGTAAAACTTGTATTAATAATTCTGGTAATTCTTTACATTTATCTCCAAGACCGGTACCTGGTACTCGTACCTTATCTTCAGCTTCTAGAACTGCCCAATCGATCTTTTTCTCTCCCACCTCCCATTCTTTTTCCTTGAGCTTTTCATACACCCCTGCGGGCAGCAGAACCTTTAACATTTTAATTATATCTGGATATGTGTATTCTCCCATACGGAGCATGTCTTTTAATTCTCTATGGAACCCTGCTGGATCTTTGTCATGACAGGGAATTAATTTCTTCATCTCGAGGAGTTCCATCTTTGTAATTGGAGTGTATACAAACACTCGCTGCATTTCGCCACCCGTTCCTTTAACTGGGTGGACTTCTCGTAACGGATTCTGTCTCTCCATGTAAAATGGTTTACTTTCTGGGGGTGAGACATGAACAAAATGCGGGTTCAGAAACGTTCTATATTTGTGACGCTGTTCTAGAATGACACTAATTAAATCGGTACCTAGACCTTTCCATCTATACTGGAGTAACTCGTTCAGGACATCATGTAACGGACCTGGATCAGAGTGCTGACCCTCATACAAAGTAATGAGGTGCTGAATCATATACATACCCACCAGTCGTTGTTCGGCTGGGGGCATTTTCAGAAACATTTGTGCCACTATTTCGTCTGGAAAAGTGGTAGAATCAGTAATCCATCGGACTGCTGATCGGGCTAGTTCTTGTTCATGCATGGTACTTAACTCACTGTAACCGATTCGTGATTTCAGAATGTGATCGGTAGCTTGGAATACTTGTTCTAGTGAACCTTGTTCTGGTGCTGGAGAATGGAAAATAGACTTGTGTTCTAGGCGTAAATGGCGATCTGGAAATCTAGGTTTTCCTACATACGCTATTCTGGCGGGATTCTCGTCCTCTACCTCTTCAGTATCAGAGTTACTTTCTTTCTCGCTTACTTGTGCTGCTTTACGCTGTTCGTGTATCTTTATTATTTCTCTACGGATTTTCTTGTACATACTCTCCATAGCACCGACGGTCTTGTGCTTACCCTCGGCTATATTATCACTCCACCTTGTCAGGGTTTTCATTTCAGCCGGATCTTTAGACGGGTAATCTTGTTCTCTTATTAGACAATTGATCAGAAACTTTAATATCATGAGCTGGATCTCGGCTTTCCTTTGAGACATGGCCTCGCTAATACTTTCTGGATCATCCCCTGTACGGATGAAACGATATATTCTGTCTAGATCTTCTTTCATATTCGGTAAGGTGACTAGATACTCGGCCACCTTTCTTACGCGGAATGAATATAAAACCATATTATCCTCGCCTGGGACTGGATCATATCCGCATTCGGCAAGGGATTTTCTTATTTCTGCTACAGTCTGATGTCTAGGCGTACGCTGTGACGCTTGTGCATGTAATTCGGCTGTCGTTAAACGCTTGTGTGGCGGCGGGGTTTGAGGAGTACCTCCCCCTGCGGCCCCTAAACTAGAGTCGTCTACTGAGGCTCTTCGTCCTGGCAGAGTGGGAAATGAAAATGCAGGCTGGACTTGTATGGCGGGCTGGACCGGGGGTACCGTAACAGGTACTCCGGTGTCTGGAGGAGCGGGAAGTGCCTGATTTACAGGGACTGGCGGAGCACGAACAGGATTTGCATATTCTGGGACTGTGTCGTCCAAATAGGACGAAATAAAAATATCAGCTGCGGTCTGTTTGTGACGTAGCTTGGTCGGAACTAATGGTGGCGGAAAATTACTGGATGCCTCTGGGGTCGCTTTTGGCAAGCCCTCGGCAAGGAGAGGATACATACCCCTAATAAGGGCATGCCTCTGTCTGTCTGACTGTTCGGCTTTGACTTGTTCACCAATCTCGATTAGTTCTTTTTCTTGTGCTCGTTCTAAGGATTCTCTACTTAATTCTGACTTTCTGATTTCCTTTTCAGTTCTTTTATGAGATTCTTTACGCCATAACTCGATGGCATCTTTCTGTGACCGTCTGGCTTTCTTTTTCCATAATGCTTCTTCTACTCGCATGATGCA
This sequence comes from Lissotriton helveticus, assembly GCF_964261635.1. Taxonomy (NCBI): domain Eukaryota; kingdom Metazoa; phylum Chordata; class Amphibia; order Caudata; family Salamandridae; genus Lissotriton; species Lissotriton helveticus. The sequence goes on from NC_136068.1 coordinate 444,413,492, forward strand.
CTCGGCATCCCATATACCCGATACGGGCCATCTATACTTTTCTTCTAACTGTTTGGTATACTCTACCCATAAATCTAGATACAATATGGCGCTTATGCCATGCTTCTGATACATAAAGTGACCTGGACTGTCCCTCGGCGGAACAGGAACTGCTTCTTCTAACAAACCCTTTCTAGTTTTTAACTGACGTAATCTCGAAAAGAGAGACATTGTAAACTTGAATCGGAACACAATACAATACACGAGAAACAATAACAACTGGGAAAACAATTCAGGCATACCACGACATTGGAAATACATTGAACAACATCATAACATAACAGTTCGGACAGAATATTACCTGGAATACTGAGAACAGAAACACAAGAATTTTCTCGAGAACGGAACAGACTAGAGTTTACTGGATGCACTGCTGAAACAGTACGGAACATACCGGTCCCATAAAGGGACGCATCAAGACCCGTATCCACCTAGGTGAACACTTCGTTTGTGAGTCTGTGTACCACCAACCCACGGACCAGAGTCAATTTAGATTGACCCTGTCTAGATACTACCCCAGTAATGGTACTCACCGGGCAGCAAGAACGGAAAGCCTCGGACTGGACTGGACTGCTACGACGACGGACGACGAACTTCGGACTTCAGTTACGGGTGGACCTCCGGATACCTCGGACCTTGAACTCTTGGCTTGGGCTCTGGTCGGGACTCGCCGCGTTCCTCCACCGTCTCGTTTGGATGCTGGACCGCCTCCTCCGTCTCCTCCGTGGGCCTGAGGGATACTTGAAGCAGAAATATCTGCCGGTGCACAGAAGAGTTCCGTCACGACTGCAGAGGGTCAGGGGGTCGGCGTGGCTTCACCGACGCGTGGGGAAAGGGCAAGTCCCTGTTCGGGCGCCATTATGTGGTAAATAAATAAATAATACCTCTCTTTTTGACTAGACATATATCATAACAGATAGCTCAATAAATAAGAGTCAAGATTCGAGGTAGTAGGAGTTTTTGCAGGTTTAATACAGCATAAGGACAGGAACAGGACAACCTGCATAGGAATAGGATGACAGGGCCCAGCAGCTGCTGGGGCTGGATCTGGGATGAGCGCGCTGACTTTTAATAACAATACATGAGCATATATACATAACGCAAACACATAGCATTACATTGCAGTAGGCGTAGCAGTGGGTGGAGCAGAAGGCGTGACGCGTAGCAGTCGCGAAAGATAAGGGGGAAAAGAGGTGTAACAGGGCGTATACATAGACATGTGATGCAAACGTAACAGAATATGTCATGAATGGGGCGGAAACCATGGAGGGGGCTACCTAAGGAGCCGGGACCTCTAACCTGATGGTGTGCGCAAACTAGCAATGACGTATCACTAGGAGAAGCTGGGGCTATGAACTCTGTGCTAGGAGCAGAGACTGAAGTCTGGAGAGTCAGGGCGACATGTACCTAAACAGTATCTAGTATCTGATGTTTAGAGAACATGTTGATATAAACTAGAAGTCAGGAGAGGAAAGGCTGACTTGATTCTAAGACTGGACCATGCATTATTCTACATGTAGTGCGTGATGAAGAATATTAAATGACCATTAAATGCAGTATTTCTCTAACGTGGAGACATGAAGGCTAGACAATGACGGAAACTATTGATGCAGTTCAGTAGCTTAGGAATGCAGAGAAGGAGGACTGAACTGATAACTGGAATCATAACATATTCTTGGCAGACTCAGAGACTGAGCCAGGCTGGACCGGGCACTGCGAGGCAGGAAGTAAGTGAAGGGTCGAGGATACAGGTGGGGGCTGTATCGCTCCTCAGCGAGGCTTCAGGAGACAGGAGCTGAATCTGGTGTCCAGGCCCTTTTGAGGCCTAGAAACGGGGACTTTACAATGGAATAACGTGCACACTGAGAAACGTGGCAACGTAGCTTTACATAGGCCTGATATTCGTAGTATTCACGAGAACTGGAAACTGGCATATTAGAGGTGGACACAACTATAATTGCGTCATTAATCGAACATGGGGAATGCATATGCATATTTAATCATGCACACATAACATATGATGGATGACACGTAGGGACACAGAACATGGCAAAATTTACTTTTCCACATCGGGGCCCAATGCATTCAGCACCACTTAATTAGTAGCCCTAGAAACTTTTAAATAATGGGTCTTTGGGCCCGCATTTTGGTATTCCTCATATTCATTAAGAGATGTTATATCGAGCCCTCGTTTTAAAAAAATGTTTACAATTTTTCAAGACCAAATTGGCCACTATCAGGGAGCAAAAGGTGACCCTAGAATATAGAACAGTGTCATGTACATTAATCATCACATTTAAAATATCCTTGCTTGCTATCAACTTTAATGCCTCTAGTTCTGAGAATAAACTGAGAATATAACCTATGTTTACCGGAGTGGATTAATTGTTAAATAGCCAGGTAAAATCCACCATGGGAGATAAGCCGGTCTGTACCCCACTGGTTTTTTTGGAGCATCTCTCCAGGGAATCCATAAAGGAACCCTATCTGTGAATCTGGCAACTTGTGTCCAACCATGGTGATGGGCTTTCGAATATGAAGCCATAATAGGAGTTGGGGCCTCAATAATTCTATCAGATGGAAATGATGTCCCTATATGGGTTCTATTCAGCCCAAACTGCCGGCTAATTAGAGCTTGGGGCCCTCCCTCTGTGTTTCCGCCCACCCTGGGATCATAGGAGTCTATGGCCCCAGTACCTGTCTGCAGTGGGGGACCCCATAACCCATTTGTATTTCCCCTCCCAATGGAACCACCAACTCATTGTAGGAAGGATGGATTACTTGGAGGGACTGTGGCAACTGAGTTGGAGGAGGTACTCCCAGTCCAGAGTCTCCCAGACTCCCAGTTAATGTCGTGGATTCTCTGATGAGTTCTCTCGAGTTGCCATCTGCTAGTGATGTTTCAGGGCCTCCCTTCTCCTTTATTAAGTGGATATCACTCTGGTTTTCCAGAATTCGAGAAAAGTGCAATTTTGAAGCTTTCCGTTTAGAAAATCATCTCATTTTTTATGTTTCTTTTTTATATTTTTCCCCTTATGTTTTAATACTAGGCTATCCCTCTTACCTACTTTCTGTCCCCTATTCCCTAGCAGAGATGGGGAGTACACCCGGGAGGTAGTTGGAGAGATTTGCACCTCCCCCTCCACCCTCCACACCTGCTTAGTTTGCTTGGCATGGCCGCTGATTTTCTCGGTTTCTCCAGCGCCCCCCTTCTACCCTTCATAAACAGAGGGAAGATTTTCAAATTGGACTTCTCCAGAGGGGAACTCAGTTCAACCTCCTCAAATAAAATATTTAAACATAACTTTTCCTTTTCGAGATTACATACAGGAGCCATGGGGGGGCACTAGGAAAAGGGGGGTTCCTGCCTGTACAGAGGTGTCTCTCGCCTCCACCGATGGAGGGTGTCATGCAGGCCTGTCCCTCAGGCATTCTCCCATCTGGGAGGGAATCATTGGGAAAGGTATAGTGGTGACTGACTTATTGGCTGTATGCTCCTGAGGCGTGAGCCGGGAGAGGATAGAGAGCTGATCATAGCCGAATTTTAAACGACTTCTTTTGCACTGATTAGCACCTTTCAGTCTGGGAAGGCATTATTACATTGCCGCTTTTTAAATCTCGCATTTTACATTGACTGTTGCATGACTTTTTAAATAAATAACGTACCCGGTTTTTGGGTGCTAACTAGCAGATTCCTTGCTCAGCTCTTGACACGGAAGGGGAGGGAGTATACTCGAGTAGCTACCCGGATGGATGCCATTTTGAGGTGGTCCAGGGTTAGCGCTCTAGCCTTCCACCCCTGAGCTAGTTAAAAACAGGGCTGGTGCGAGCGCGCAGCGGACACGCACACCAAAGGCAAGCCCGTCTGCGCCCGTCCGCGTCTGACCCACGCCGAGCGCCAGGATCCCTGCTAGTTACTCAAGCTGGAAGCTGTCCAACATTACCTATGACGCAGACACATTAAAAAAGCTCAATGTTGGGGGGAGGAAAACAAACTGCATCAGTCTGGATATTGAGAAAGGATTAGCAACAAGCCCCGGTGCCTGCCCAAGCTGCAAGAGATCTATCCCAGCCATTCAAATGTCTCTTGTCCAGGCTTTATCAAAAACAATAAAAGGGGAATATGAGGGAGGAGTGCAAAATCTCAATTGCCTCCTTTTGAACGCGAGGTCGCTGGTAAAACACAGTCTTGAATGCGCTGAGCTAATTCATGATGAAAATATTAAAATTGCCTTTGTGACTGAATCCTGGACAGATGGTGCCTCGGGCCCGGATTTAGTTAAGGCCACCCCACCAGGCTACCTTAACTATACGCGGGATAGGCCACTGAGAAGAGGAGGGGGACTGGCAATAATATACCATAATTCCCTTAATGCTTATTTTCAACCCCTAATCTTGGAGAGGTGTGAAGCATTGGCCTTCAATTTTACCCTCTTTAACCACCATTCTTTTAGAGGATGTCTAGTGTACAGACCTCCAGGTCCTAAAAATATCTTCCTTAGTTCTGTGGGAAGTATACTGGAGGAAGGTTTGTGTACTAAGACCTTCACGGTATTGGGGGATTTTAATTTCCACTTGGAAAACCTTATGGATACTGATACTATAGTATTAACGGAGTTGATGGATGGCGCTGATCTAAAACAATTGGTGATAGGACCCACTCATAATGTGGGCCATACCCTGGATGGTATTTTTTCTAACCATCCAACCTTAGAGTTTATAAAAACATTACCGGTTACTTGGTCAGATCACACTGCAGTTCTATTTACTATCTCAGTGTTGAGGCCTCAAAGCTCAGGTCGATCGTCCAAATCTGCCAGGAACTGCAGGGCCTGGAATAAGATAGAGGGGGGAGCGCTTGAGGACCTTCTGGTTTCCTCTAGAGAGGCACTCCCATTAGAGGTGGAGATGACGGCATCGGCCGATACAAGATGGATCGAAAAGGCCTGTGCCACCCTTACCCCATCTAAACTCTGCCTCGCAGCCAGGTCCCAGCCTTCAGCTCCCTGGTTTTCGGAGGCACTTAGAAAGCAGAAACTTGGTTGTAAAAGACTGGAAAGGGTTTGGCGCAAAGAATACAAGGAAACCGATAAAAGGTTACTTAAACAAAGCCTGCTACTATATAAAAAAAATGGTGGTGATGGCGAAACAAGATTACTTCACCAACCGCATCAACCTTGCCAAGAACTCGGCGAAGGAATTGTTTAAAACAGTTTCCTGTTTGGCTGCCCTGATACCCGCAGTCACACCCGCTAGCCCCGAGCTGTGTGAGGAGTTAGCCAAATTCTTTTCAGATAAAGTTGAGACTATTTTCAAGGCCTTTACTGGCTTAGACATGTTGAATCGTCCGGCTAATATACCGGAAAACACAGCCGAGCTTACTTCGGGGGCAAACCTGGAGTGCTTTTTGCCGGTGAATGTTGAAGAGATAATGGATCTGCTTCAAGTGGTAAAATCAGGCTCCCCGTTAGATCCATGCCCGGTGGCTGTGCTCAAGCTGGCTCCAGTTCCGATAGTTACATCATTTAACAACATGTTCAGGACGGGAGATTTTCCGTCCTGCTGGAAACGAGCCTCAATTCTGCCCTTACTAAAAAAATCAAATCTGGATATCAGGGATCCTAATAACTATTGCCCTATAGCGAGACTTCCCTTACCAGCTAAATTAATAGAAAAGGTGATGAATGTCCAACTGAGCTCGTTCCTTATGGCTACTCAGGCACTGGACCCATCACAACATGGTTTTAGAGCCAGCCATAGCACAGAATCAGCGCTAATTAAAACAACCGAGGAGATCAGAGCAGTGACCGATGCTGGGGGCAGAGCTGCGCTGGTACTGTTGGACCTTTCCGCGGCCTTCGATACGGTCCACCATGTGATATTGTTGGACCGTTTGAAGGCATGTGGCATACAAGGGAAAGCGTTTAAAATCTTGAAGGCTTTCCTCTCCAACAGAGTTCAGAGTGTGGCGCTGGGCAAGTACGAATCTAAACCTTTCGTTTTGCCCTGTGGGGTTCCTCAGGGCTCGTCCCTGAGCCCCACTCTGTTCAATATATAAGTCAGCTCACTGGCCCCAGTAATCCGGGCATTTGGCTTTGAACTTACCTCATACGCTGACGACACTCAGATTGTGGTGTCCCTGCTACCAGGTAAGGAGGAAGGAGTAGCTAAACAGTTTCAGGATTGCATGCTGGCGGTGGGAAACAGGATGGCCGTAAACTGTCTTAAACTGAACTTGGCTAAAACGGAAGTTATAGTGTTTGGCTCAAATGTTAATTTCTGGAGTCCAAAATGGTGGCATGAGGGGATGGGTAAGGTTTCCACCCCTGTGTCTAAAGTTAAGAACTTAGGAGTGCTGATCGATGATCAGCTTACCTTGCGACCTCAGGTCAATGCGCTGTCCTCTTCTATTTCCTTCCTGCTAAAAACAATTCGAAAGATTCTGCCATTTATCCCAGTAAGTGGTAACAAGCATTAGAAATGCAATCGGGCTCGGATTTATTTGAGTTTGAGCTAATGGCATTGTAAATGCCAATGTCTTTTTGCCATGTGTTATGGAGTGTGTGCATGTGGTGTGTAGTGGAAGTATGTTGGTTGAATTGTAATTTTACCAATGGTGGCATGCTGTGCTTTATATGAATATGTTTAAAAGTAAAGTGTACCATACTGCGATTGCTTGGTGGAAAAGTGCACTGCCGGCTGGAGGTGTGTGTGCCTGGTGGAAGGGTGCACTGACGGCTGGTGGGTGTGTGCTTGGTAAAAGCGTGCACAGATGGATGATGGTTGTTGGTGTTTGTGCATGGTGAAAGCATTCATTGACGGCTGGGGGTGTGTTGTTGTGTGTGTTGTTTTCTGTGTGCTGGTGAGTGTGTGGTGGTGAGTCTGTGGGGGTGAGCCTGGGGAGTGAGTGTGGTGGTGAGTGTGTTGTGTTGAGTGGTGACAAGTGTGTGGTGTTGAGAGACTGAGGTGTGTGGTTTGTGTGTGCGTTATGTGTGTGTGGTGTATGTGTGTGTGGTGTTTTCTGCACACTCACACACTGCCCCTACACATTCACACACTGCTCACCCGCACACTCCCAATGTCACCCTGCATAGTCACACACTGTTTACCCTGCACACTCATTCTGCACACTCACACAATGTGCACCCTGACACACTGTCTCTGCAGTCACTCTGCACGCACTGCCACTCTGCACGCACTGCCACTCTGCACTCACTGCCACTCTGCACGCACTGCCACTCTGCACTCACTCTGCAATCACTCTGCACTCACTCTGCACTCACTCTGCACTCAAACTGTTCGGTGTACATGTGCTCTATAAATTACTATAACACAAACATAACAATAGGTGAAAAAGAAGCCTCGCCTTTGCGCAATGAGCGATGTATAGCAATTAGGTTTGCCAATATCCACATTTTGTCGGAAAAAGATTTTGATCACGGCTGCTCTGTTTGCTCCAGTAGATACGCTGCACAGGGCTATTTGTTGTGGTTTGGTGGCAGCCAATGTTAGCAATGCTATATTAGGGCCTTAGAAACACTTAGTTTAGTTTTGTTTGGGCCTGTGTTGTCCAGAACCTTAACTTGCCTCACTTTACCAATTGTGATACATTTGTAAAACGTGCACAACCCTGATGCGTGTAATGGTGTTTTTCTGGTATTACTACATTCCATGGCTGGAACTTTGTGTAATAAGGGCCTGAAGAAGGGCCGGGGTTATCAGCATTCTGGAAACTGAGACAAAACCGGCGAGGAGGAGAGCACGCATTTCAACACATCATAACAACTGTATACACACAACTGATTCTGTCTGGTATCTGCACTCAGTATTGAGGGCTTGTATCTGCACTACACAAACATGATTGTACATTAATACAAACTGTCGTGTCAGTTATTGAAAATAGGATGTGAATCTGTATTGTACTGCAATTGCATATGTACACAAGTAAATATGTGTGCGCGTCGGAATGCATATGCATTTTAAAAAATCGATTACATATAACAAATGTTTCTTTATGCATTATATATAGGTGTATACCGTATTAAGTAGATGAGGGTCTGTATTTAGGCGTATGCTTCTTTTGCATGATAATATATATACGTCTCAGTATGTAAATATGATAATAGGGCATGTACCTGTAAGCGTATAGCAATATATTTAAATATAAAAACAAACAAAAAGAGTATATGTATATTTATGCACAACGTACATGTGTATGTCTAACAGTGTAAATATTGTTACAATATATAGGGGGTTATGCATTGCACTGAAATGTTGCTAAGTGTAAGGATATATGTGCGTACGTATGTATGCAACATGTACATAGTTAGATGTGTGAGTAAGTATGTCTGTATACATGTATACATCTCTCTGTAGTGCTTCAACAAATCCTTCCACCTCTTCAGCCCTCCTTCCCCTCTGACTGATCCCAAACCTTTCAGACTAATATGACCTGCCAAGCTCCCTTCTAAACTCTTCCCTCCTCCTACCCAGTGACTCCAACTAACAGGCGCACATGTGACACTCCCAATAACTGCTTCTCTTTACTGATGCACCTCAATCTATCTCTCTCCTGACCACGCGATCCCAGGAGCACACACTCGAAACACTTACCACAACCAATCCTACAGTGGCAAGGGAATCACATATTACTAATCTACCTATTTGCATCTAACATTGGGTTTTGGAGTAGCGTGGTACTTGTTGGAAAGCGCTTTAAGGCCTCGTCAGGGGTAGTAAGTGCTATATAAATACAATTTACAAATAAAAACAGTATACATGCAAACGGGGAGTGTCTGTTGTTGAACACAGGGAGAGAATAAAGTTTTGCCATAAAAAAAATATGAGACAAACTAGTGAGAACACAGACTCTCGTATTATAAATATATATATATATATATGATCAAAAAAGCAGATAAAAACATACACTTGTTACATTCAATTAATAAAGAGATAGCGCGCCTCCTTTACACAGATCACTGTCCAAAAATCGTCAACAGACCACTAACCAATGTTTTTTCAGAAGCTTAGGGGTGGGAAGGTAACCGCTACCCCCCCTCCCCCCGCCCCCCCTTCACCTCTCCCAAGTGGCCCGATGCTCCACAAATCAATCTTAAAGCTGTCGTTAAATATTGATAAAAAAGGGGGGTGTAAATGATTGCCCACACAGTGAAGGTGATCTTTACAGTTAAACTGCATCAATGCCCTTAATGTATAGAATGGCTGTTATTACCACCAAACGTTTCCCATTAAAAAGATTTAGAGGGGGAAAGACCGGGGCTGTGACCTCCTCGTCGCAAGGTGCCCCTTGGAGAGGAGCAGGAAGTGAACTCCGTTCTCAGAGGGCCCGAGCCCGCCGACATGTACCAAGTGTGTCCCCATTCCCAAGGTGCCACTAGAGTGTTGATTTGTGAGCTGTACGAGGCGCTGAGGGTCATCCAGGCCCAGTCTAGTAACTATTGATCTGAGGGGGGAGGTTTCTGAACAAAGACGGCGTCTCGTGCGCTGGAACGTGTTTGTTTGCACAGCGCCACACGTGTGCATACTACTGGGCACAGCGAGGCAGCCTGATCAAAGAACTGCACACGTATGAACACTACGTCAGCTACTGTGGGTAAAACATTCCAGAGGAGAGTGAGACACTCGAGATCCACCGAAGAGAAACTTCACTGGGCCAGAACAAATTCACCACTTTCTTAAGAATCTGCTCCCCTGGGCAGAAAATGAAAATGGATGCGATTGGATGAATACATCGGCGAACGTGTATTTGGGAAACCTGACACTCTCAGCAAAAAATAAAAAACACTATTCCTATAAAATATGTTAGTTACTATAGGCAGCATCGTTTCAACAGCTCTACGTACACATTGCACAATACACGCAAGGCATTTTCTCTCAGCGCCTGAATAACAAGTGTTGATCTTACCTAACTCTTTGGTTCTCATTTTACCGATTCTGTAAAGATGAGATGCTGATTATTCCCTGCCAGATTCAACCTCGTCCCCTGTAGCCCAGGCGGCGCGCCTGCGCCTACTGCTTTATCTTGGAATTTTCTCACTAGCCCCAAAGAAAACGTGTACTTTACCACTATACAACGTCTAGTCTCAAGGTCAGGTGATTGTATTTAATAATTGGGGACAGAAGGGAGTTATTTCAACTTTGTATAAAGGTTTATAACGGAAAAAATCCTTGCACTGCTACGTTATAAACTCAGTCGAACAAGAATACAACTGACTCAGGCAGTTACGGAAAACTGAGGGGAAGGGGGGGCTGTATTTCCACTCAATCTATAGAACTCTGTGCCACAATACGTTAGTGGGGTATGTATAGAGAAAACATCTACCGCTGGCGTGGCCTCTTAGCGCTTTGTCGTGTCTGGAATGTGTCTCCCTGTGCAGCGCTGGTCTATCTGCAATTTCGAATGTCTCGAGGGAAAGCGCCTTGGCACCCGGCCCCTGGGAGCACGCATGCTGGGCTCAGCCGAGGTGACCGCTGGTCTGCGATGTGTGGATGCAATGTTGATGTGTGCAGGGTACGCGCGCCCACAGGCATCCAAGTGACTCATGTATTTGTGTGTTTTCAATAGAGCGGACAAGGCCCTGACTGGCATCAGAGCGCCTCGCAGACTGGGTAACAGAGCGCATATATCACTTTTTCACAAATGAGTGTTTCGCTCGTCCATCTCTCTTGGCAGATCTAGTGCTTCGAAACGGTCTAATGGTATTAAGTGCTAAACAAACGAGCGACAAAACACACATTAATGGGGACAGTAATGGGGAAACACATTTAGTACTTGGAGTGCGAAACAAAGCTATCGGACATAACTGCTCTTTATTGGGAAAAGGCTGGTGAAGAACCAGAGAAGTTTTGTTTGGCAGTGGCTACCGCCAGCGTGGGGGCTGCAAACCTCCCCTGCACCGCTGAACTGCCCCTCCCGACGAAAGCGCTCTGATTTCTCTCAGAAAGGAATGTCAATTCCACGCGCCCTGCCAAGAGTTTCATTTTGGTAATCTTTCCCGTGCTGAGCGCTGCTGAATGGTGAACGCGCCCGGCCATCTGGATTCACTTACAGAGGCACCCTGACAGCTCCTAATTATAATTAATGTACTTCTTTGCACGCGCACGCACGAAAAATGCCAAACATGGCCGACCAAAACAACATTTAGCCTATCACTTCAAGGCTATTAAAAAGACACCACAGCGAAGACGAATCACTGGCCAGATGACATAACACACTAAGGAATGTGTCTCGCCAAAGCCCTAGAGATACTTTTTTTTTTCTCTTTAACATTAGGAGCTCGAAACTCCTCCCACTTCGTGGGCGTAGGCCGAGCCCTAAAAAACAGTAGTACCTACGCTGGTATTATCGCAGCTGGATTGTTGTAACAGTCTGTTTCTTAATGCCCAACAGGGCATATTGAACAAAATGCAGGTTTTGGAAAATGCTGCAGCGCGGCTTATTACGGGCATCCCTAAGTACGCCCCCATTTCCCAGGAGCTAGTTAACTTCACTGGCTTCCGGTGCGAAAGCGGATCTCATTCAAAGTCCTTTTTCCTGGTATTTAAGGCCTTGCGAGGCCTAGGGCCATCCTTCCTTCGGCAGTACTTTCATTGGTATCTTCCGACAAGGCACGTTAGATCCGCTGACGCAGGGCTGATTGTAGTACCTCGCATCAGGAAAGTGCGCTGGGGAGGCAGAAGCTTTGTTCTGGGAGCAGCCAAGGCCTGGAATGCCCTGCCCCAGGCTCTTAGAAAGTTGACAGACCTTATTGCCTTTAGGAGAGGTCTTAAGACCTGGTTGTTTACAAATTAATCACTACACGGCCTTTGCTTATGGAGTCTTACAGAGCGCCAGGACACCTACGGGTAACAGTGCGCTGTACAAATGTCAAAAATAAATAAATAAATGTATCTTATGCACTTCAAATAACATTATGGAAATCATTTCTAGTATGTGGTCAGAACTCAGTACAAACTCTTCTAATAAAGACAATATGGAGTTAAACATTTTTCAATACAAACAAGGTATTCTGAGAGAGCACCCTCTCTCTCATTCCCCCATTCCTGTTAAGAATCAGGCAAGAATACATCATGTGCAGAGTCCATAGAGGTACCAATCAGGTGACTTGTACTATAGTATAAGAGAGGCAAAGAGAGACACCTAGGAGAGGAGCTTACGAGTGGAGTGTTTTCTCTCCTGTAACCATTCATTAACTGATTGTCCTTATGCCAACAGTCAAAATGGTCACCCCAGCACCTTTTTTGAGCTTCAATGTCAATGTCCGTGAGTGTAAAATCTTCCCCAGGCAGTGACTCTTCACATAGGTTTGCATTCTCAACCATAGGAACGCCAAGGCGAGCATCCGATTCGCCGGCCCCGTCTGATCCCTTATGGAGGTCCGCTTGGGCTAGAGAAACAACCGGTATAATTTGGATCATGTTGTTATTCCTTGACTGATTTGTCCTGTTTGATAAAATGACTGACTGACTCTGCTGGCTAGTAATTAGCTGATTCTTCTGACTAGCAAGAAGGTCAGAGTCCAAAGGCGCACCGCGGGTACGACAAACCGTTGCTCACTGGAGCTATCCTCCACTCTTTCAGGTATCTGGTCCAGAGGCCAGGGCCCTCCGCTAGACTGCACCTGACACCCCGCATAGCTACCTTGGAGTTCCAGCGAGTCCGCGAGAGGCAATGAAGAGGTGGTTGAGGAAGTTGACGGCTTTACAGAATGAAAATTAAAAGTATGGCTTTCTTGGACTACAGCTGCCACCTCAGGGTGAATCCGGGGCAATTTACGGAAGATGCCAGTTATAACAGGGTGGGATTTATAGCAGACATGCTGTCGTTGTCTAGTGCCGCTAAACAATCTTTTCAGTTTGTGACTTGGTGAGGAGGAGAGCACACGCCCTGAGCGCAACTTCCTAGAAGCCATCATTCTCTGGGATTCGAGTTTGCCTGGTTTATTACTGCCACCACACAGTTAAACAGTTGAACCATTGAGCACTTGATCACTTAATTGGGGAGGAAGGAAGGAAGGAAGAGTACAAAATTCCAGCAACAGTGCCTATAGATCGCTTGTCTTCAGTGTATCAGTGTTCTAGGCTCACCACCCACCAGCCTTTTCCCTCGCTGTTTCACAACTCCGGGCCCGCTCTTGACGCGAAATTCCACTCAACAGTTTTTTGGCAGCATATAACAAAGATCAAACCGTGGGGCAGTTACGGTGGTTGGCTAGTAGATGACCAGATGGCCAGTAGATTACCAGAAGACCAGTAGATGACTGGGTCCTTGCAATCCGTTCTCCGAGTGGCCAGAAGGGAGATAAGCGGGGAGACAAGCGGGAGCTGAACAGGGGGCCACGACCAAGCTGAATAGGTAGCCCAGCTCTCACTTCTGCTCCCCCCTCTCCCCGCCTCACCTCCTTGTGCAGGCGGCGTCGATGATCCAAGTTCTTGCACCGTGAGTCAGGCTTGCAACTCAGATCCTGCAGTCCTGCTGCTGCCGCCTCTGTAAAGGGAGGGGCGGGGCTGTAGGACGAGTGTAGGTCTAGCCGACTCTGCGTCTTGTCCCTAGTCCAAAGCATCCTCTGTAACACTCCGTGCTGCTCAAAATTGTAGGCAACAAGGTCTCACCGATGGTCTTGAGCAGGCAAGCACCTCTGCTCACTTGCTCATTGGAAAACATGTGGACTCGATACAGGGGAAGGAGCAAATGGGACCTCTCTCGCCACCGACGACTAAAGGGCGCCTACAGCACCAGTCTCCCTCGACCTTGGAGCGGTGGTCGGGCTGGCAGGCAATGAATGAAGCAGATGAAAAACTGATGAAAGCTACCACCAGGTGCCGCTGAGAGCCGCTGAGTGCCACCGCCGCCGCTCTTAACAAGGCATGCGACACTAAGGAGACGGGGCAGGCGGAGCTGCGGACTAAAGCTCAGGGGCCTCATTTATGAGAAATGACGCATCGCTGCGTGAAAGCAGCGATGCGTCACTTCTCAGTGCCCACTCCTTGCGACATACTGATGCGTCATATTTAATGTATGACGCATCATGTCGCAAGGAGTTACAGATACGTCAGTATTTCTGACGTATCTGTAAGCGCAAAAGTGACGCATTGCTGGAGTGTGTCACAAAAGTGACGCAACTCCAGAAATGCGTCCTTTCACATGGGGTAAGCCCCATGTGAAAGGGCCTGCGTCAGTCTTACGCCTGCTGTGAGCCAGGCGCAAGATTTTGACGCAACAGCGCCCTAAAAGTGACGCAGTGAAATCTCATAGATTTCACTGCGTCACTTCTATGACCCTTCCTTGCGTCAATACGCCCCCCTTGCATACATTATACCTGGCGCAGGTATGATGTGGCGCAGGGGTTTACAAAGTGACGCATCTAGCTAGATGCGTCACTTTGTAAATATGGCGCAACAAGGCGCATTTTTTACGCCACTGGTGCGTCACAAAAAGTGACGCACCGGCGGCGTAAAAGTGACGAAATGCCCCATAAATGAGGCCCATGCTCGGACTCCCCTTCTCGCCGCTGCTCACACTGCTGCTCACCCTCATGCCCACTAGCGCCACTGGAGGCGCAGAAACACTGTGCTACGACTCCTAATGTGCCCTTTCAGTTCTACCCTTTTCTGTTTCTTTTGCATTTCTGATGTCCTACATCGTCATCTAAGACTAAGAATTCTGCCAGCAATGTGGCACCTTCCACCATTGAAGAGGTCTGATACAATAACACAGTGTAGATTATGCAGTGATGCCTAAGAAGATGCACTACATTTACATTTTTGCCATCTCAAATAACACTGTTCTGGATTGTGTGATTCCCGAGGATGCCTGGGTGAATCATTTCAGTAAAATATATAATAGCGAAGATGGGCCTGCTACACTCCGTCCCCAACAGCCTTTTACTGAAGCATCTCCTCTGTCCCTTTCTGAATCTGAGGTTATTAGGGCAATCGATGAAATGACCAAACACAAGGCCCCGGGACCAGATGGTGTCCCTGCAGACCTATACAGCGCCCAGTCACCATTATGGGCCAAAATTCTTACTAATGTTTTTAATTCAACTGTTAATGAGGGATTTCCAAAAACCTGGTCTACCTCAACCATTATCCCTATATTTAAGAAGGGCTCCAGATCTGATCCGGCCTGTTATAGGCCAATCTCGCTAATTGATTCTGCCGTAAAGATTCTTGGCAGAGTCATTTTACACAGATTAGGCGATATCATTAAGGAGAAGGGGGTGCTCTCTGACCTACAATATGGTTTCAGAGAGAAGCGAGGTACAATAGAGCAGTGTTTGAACCTCCACATGCTGGTCAGTAAATACACTATGGCAAAGGAGGGCCATTTATATCTGGCCTTTATGGACCTCCCCTCGGCCTTCGACCTGGTCAATAGGGCCAAGTTATGGGCCATTTTGGCTGGCATTGGGATTGATCCCCCTCTGGTAGACTTCCTGGCCGCCCTTCACGCAGACCTATCAGCCACCATTAGAATTAACCGTGAAGGCAGTACCACCAGACCTTTTAGTTCTAGAAGAGGTGTGAGGCAGGGCTGTATTTTAGCCCCACTTCTTTTCACCCTTTATATTAACTCCCTAGATAAAGCCTTGGAGGGGTCCACACCTGACATCCCCTATGTGGGGGGGTCCGCAGTACCCGTACTCCTCTACGCGGACAATGCAGTGCTTTTAGCACGGACAGGGGTGGGGTTACAGAGGCTTCTCGACGCATTTGGCCACTTCATGACTTCGTTAGACCTCCTAGTCAATAACAAAAAAATCACATATCATGCTGGCAGGGAGGCGACCTAGGCCAAAAAAGTTGAAATCCTTTAGCTGCTGCGAAGAGCGGATTTTGAGGGTACAAGTGTTTACCTACCTGGGTGTGATATTTGAAGAGAAGGGCTCGTGGACCCCACAGGTGGATGCGAAATCTCTAGCTGTCACTAGATCCACTTCCGCACTTTTGAGTTTCGCTAAGCGTCTTGGGTCTCGACCGATGGAGGCATTATTGAAGGTTTACAAAACCAAATGCTTATCTATAGCCTCCTATGGAGCCCCACTGTGGGGTTACTCTCACTGTGATAAACTACAGACAGTAGAAAATCACTTTCTTAGGTCTTTATTGGGTGTTCCACAATCCACACCAGTCCTATCAATACACACTGAGTTAGGGTTGGGATATATCACTGACTCGCTCCAATTAGCGCCCCTAATATGTTGGACCAAAACGTGGCTGAACAAGGACATAACACTAAACCATACCATTCTTAGGGACTGCATGTCCTTGGATAAGGCCTCAAAGATTCCGTGGCTGGAATACGTAAAGGGGGAGATGGGCAGACTTGGCAGGCCTGACCTTTTTAGTCACCCAAATACTATACTTAGGGAAGACCTGAAATGGATTAAAGAAAATTTTATGAGGAGGGCAACCCAAACACGGGAGGAGAAAGAACTAACTAAACCTAGAGCTAGAGCCAACTTTCTCCTTCTGACTACGCCCCAAATTGAACCTTATCTAAAAATTGTGAGCAGACCATTCCATCGTCATTTGCTCATTAGATTTAGGTTCAATATAATCCAATACTCCCTGGGTGATTTCCCTGTGTGGGGTGTTCCTGATGAGTCTACCCCATGTAGCTGCGATAATTTTTCTGAGCAGACCCTCTTGCATTTTGTCATGTTTTGTAGTCACTACAAAGAGAGTAGAATGAGGTTCTTGGCACCCATTTTAAGAGATGCAGGTTTTGTCCAGGTACGCCCTGCTCTACTTAACCTGCAGTTATTAGGTAGTACCAGGACAATCCTCGGGGTTGCTAGCTTCCTGGTCGCAGCCATGCGTACGAGGACCAGGATGCTATCCCCGAGGCAACTGGAAGGGTGACCTCACTATTTTGTATTCGCTGCTATTGTTTTTTTTAACTATATTTAATCTTTTTTATACTGTGTATGAATTATATTGGTGTGAACTTTTTTATATCTACGTACATTGGACATTGGTACAGATTTTGACCCTTGAATGTCTTTTAACTTCTTGAACTTTGTTACATTGTAATTAATTTTTAAACTTATGCTGCCTTGTTGCTTTTATGATTTTAAATGTAATCGAATAAAGCTTGTTTTGACTACTGTGCATCTTTAAGGGTTTAGACAAGGAATGAAAATCATTACTAAAACTGGTCCTGAATGCTATACAGTTTCGAAGATGCAGACAGGAAGTGAAAGCTTGCTTTGAAGGAGGAGATATCCAGCTAGCCAGCAGCCTGGTCCGCTTCATGAGCGCAGCAGGAACAAAGCTAAATCCAGCAGTAAACTGACAAGCTGTTAAAGTTTTTAATTTCAAAACTCTAAATGAAATTTAACCTCCAGGATGAAATCCTTAGTTTTAACAGAGATATTGTGGCATTCATTGTTTCAAACTACTGTGTTTTTTAAGTGTATTAACATGGTTTTACGAATTTGGGGATAGATACTACGGCATATGTTGCCTGAAATTACTGAGCTATTTTAGATTTATTAACAAGGTTTTACGAATTTGTGGATTATTTTTAGCACAGTTGTAACTCTGCAATGGTTTTAAGTAATCAGGCAAATAGAAATAATATTTTAAAAATTACTTCCTACTATCTTCTTTGAAAACAGGCCGTGCAGGAAAATAAAATGGGCGCCTCGCGGATAAGCTCCCAGCTCCTTGGCGTTCATATGACTTTATGGCCGGGGCCAGTAAATGGTTTCATTTGTCGCGTGGGCAGCCCCGAAAGGTGGCTGCTTTCGCCGTTTGGGCTCGACATTTGACAAAAAAGAACAAGCGAATTTTATGCAGAATCTCACCTCCAAAGACGTGTTTATCAGTTGGAGGGAACGTTATGCCATACTGATAAACACATGGTGACGAGGCAAAGACCACTGATCAAGAATTCTGCTGGCCCCGCATGTCTGTTTACCAAACTGACTGCTTTTTGTCTTGTGTACCAGTGCTTTAAATGGGGCGGTACTCACCGGTACAGAGTACCGCCACTTTTTAATTTTCTCCCTTTGAGTACCGGAACTTTTCCTTGGCCAAGGAGAGTACCGGTACTATTAGGGAAAAGCCAGGGCAGGCTCGATGGAATTGGGGACAGTGCACCTGCGCAGAATGCGCAGAATGTGCTCTGCTCAAATGCTGCAGAAAAAGAAAAGGCAGAATGGAGGGAGGGCAGAGTACACCTCTGAATGGAGCCGCTGCTGAGCAATCCTGCAGCGGCTCATTTGCATCACTTAAGGAGTGTTTGGGGTTTTGGATGCCCAGCGTCCAATCAGACCCTGCCTGGTCAATCCCACTGTAGGTGTGTGTGACCCCGGTCCTACCCCCTACTATACCTTGGGGAAAATTACATCTAATTTACTTACTGTGTGACACCCGAGATGAGACTACACCTCGCAGCTCCAGTCTATTGGCAGCCTAAGCTGAGGGAGGGGTTGGAGAGGGTGGGCAGTTTATCACCCGCTATCATACATTGGGAGGGGAGGGGGGCAAGCCACACCGACAACCAATTGTGTGTGTAAAAGGCTGCTTTATTGAAACAGGTGCATGTCACAATCTTATTAACACTAGCACATTGCCTTACAAAACTAAAACCTCTCTATACATCAACATTTTCTGACCCCTTGTTCCCACCCCCACCCCTACGATCCCCACATCATAAAAACCCCACCCTGCAAAATACAATAAATAACTTTCAATACAATAATATTACACAAGCTTACAATAACGCAATTATAAATCCTAAACTCCCAAGGCCTAAAATCCTACCTGCCTTTATGCAACTGTAACTAACAAACCTCTAATGTAAATTTCCTGCCTGTTTAACCTTTCCCTGCTCCTGTCCACAAACTCCCCAAACTTAAACATAAACTACCAAACTCCAGCCAAACTTGGCCAACTTTGAAACAACCCCGCCACCCAATAAAAGGCGGGAGAGTAGGCGAAGACGCCACCTCCCCCTTTTACTGCCCCACCGCCCCTAGCCCTAAACCCCCTGCCGTCTGACCCCACTAAGAAACTAGCCCCCCCATGACCCCTCCAGGCCCAGCTGCTCCGATCAGCCCCTGTGCATGCCCACTAACCTGGCCAGTACTTCCCTCAACTCCAGCAAGTACAAGTCCATGCCGAGCCTCGACAAATGGACTCCGTCACCCCTGAAAACCTCTGGCGTGTCATATCTGATCTCCTTGTGCCTGATCCTGGCAAAACCTAAATGGTGGCAAAAACGAACCATCTCCACGTTTACCTTCCTCCTGGTCTTATCCACTGCCCCAGGATTCACGGCAACCCTCAAAAACCTACGTGGCACAAACTCTGTCCACACCACTGTGCACCCTGACCACTGACGCTTAATCTCCTCCAAATCACACTTCAAGGCTCTCATTAGCACCAAACCCGTCTCTTTAACCATGTCATTTTCACCCAGGTGGACAACAAGGACATCAGGGCACCTACCAGCCACCAACATCCTATTCAATACCTCCAATAGCTCTCTCCAGAGCATACCCCACTTCCCTTTCCAAGAAACATTAAACAGTTCTCTATTGAAACCAAGGTTCTCCCTGAAATAGCTGGAGTGGGCCTGGACCTGCGCCCACTTCACAAAAGAATGGCCCATGATCCAAATGGCCATTTTCCTGGCGAGGGGACCCATCACCGAACCTGCAACGAGAACAATGAATGAACACAGGGCAAACTATATAACCGCACTACAAATGGCTGGGAGCGCTGCACACATAGTGCTGGTAACAATCCGATGACCACCTGCCCAATCTCATAATGTCCCTTCGCCCCAACCCCTATTGTTCGCCTCTGAAGCCGCCCGATCCAGAAAGAATGAGCCCCAAAACCTTTCCCATCCAAGCCCAGGAGGGTCAAGGCCTTCCTCAATATAGCCAGGAGCTGCGACCCCTTTGCCGCCCACCCATCCGCATGCCTGAACACCAAACTGAACATGTCTAAGGCCAATGCCCTCCAGCGCAACCCCCACCCATACGGGCAAGTCAAGCTGTCGCCGGCTGCCTCTAAAGAGACCCATTGCCCCCCACTCCTCTGATCTGTTTTTGATATCCTCAGCCACAGACAGACCCTGTTCTCCTGAAGGGACACCTTGGTCCATAACAAACCCTCACTCCCCTTCATGCCCAATAGTTCTGACACCCGAAATGCCCCCACGAACATCCACGACATCAATGTGGAAAATAAGCAAAGCTCCGAGTCATCCCTGCATACCTGCGGCAGTGCCTGCAGTACTTTCTCCAGAAGATCATATGACAGGGAGTGCCTGACCCGAGACGCCCGCCCGCACTCCCGGGCCCACCCTTCCAACATGTGCGTACCGAGCTCTCCCGCCGACGGCGCATAACCCCACAGGAGCTTACCCATGAACGCGATCCCTGCCAATTTACCGCTATCGTGGCCCACGTGAGTCCCTTCTCGATCAAAGACAGTATAAACTGTATTACATCTTCCTGACGACCCGCTACCGAACCCCACCGCCTTGCCCCTGAACTTACAAACTCTTCCCACGCCGACGTGTATGCCACTTTTGTCGATTGTGCCAGTGAACCTAGAACCAGCTGCAACATCCTGTGTTGCCTACGTACCACAAATGCGCCGGCATGTTCGTCGGGATCCCGCCGCGTTCCTGGCTAGCCCACGGAATCTCCCCCACTGCAAACTAGACAAAGCATCAGCTATGTCATTGTCCACCCCTGGCACATGTACTGCGCGAAAGGCAATATCATACCGCGAACAGCCCAGCACAAACACTCTCAGCAACTTCAGAACTTGCGCCTCCCTTGCAGACTGCCTATTCACAATTTTCACCACTGCCATATTGTCCATCCTGAACGTCACCCTCCTGTGGGCCAGCAAGTCCCCCCAAAGCTAGATCGCCACCACCAGTGGGAAAAATTCCAGGAAAGCTATGCTTTTGCCCCCCCCCCACCCATTCCGGGGGCCACCGCTCTGCACACCATTTGCCCTGCCAATAGAGTCCAAATCCGTCACTCCCTGCTGCATCCGAAAAGAACTGTACGTCCCAGACCATGTCGTCACCCCGCATCATTAGCACACCATTGAAGTTCTGTAAAAAGAACTGCCACATCCGCAAGTCCTCCCTCACTCTTGCTGATAGCCTCACATGATGCGGCGGCTTCGGCCCCGCTAAGGCCCTGCCCAGTCGCCTACAGAAAATCCGCCCCACTCTTACAACCCTGCATGCAAAATTCAAGTGGCCCAGTAGCACCTGTATTTCCGTCACCGTGACTTGGTGCCGTGCCAACATAGCTTCCAGCAGCCCGAACATATGCTGCAATTTATCAGCTGGTAAACAGGCCTCCATCGCCCCCAAATCCAATTCAATTCATAGAAATGACAGTGCCGTACATGGCCCCATTGTCTTTTCTGGTGCCAACGGACCACCCAACTCGCCCATGATCTCTTGGAACCTGTCCAGGGCATCCTGGCAGTCCGTCGAGCCTGGGGAGCCCACAAAGAAACAGTCATCCAGGTTGTGCGTTACTCCTTGGTGACACGTCCGTTCCGTGAACAACCATTGTAGGAACGTACTGAAACATTTGAACAGTGCGCAAGACAAGGAGCAGCCCATCGGCACTGCTTTGTCCACGTACCAGCGGCCGTTAAACTGGATCCCCAGTAAGCCCCAATCGTCTGGGTGGACTGAAAGCAGCCGGAAAGCTAACTTGTTGTCACACTTTGCCATCATCGCCTTTGCGCCCGCGGTCACCACCAGGGACATGGCTATGTCAACTGATGAATAGGACACTGTGGTCTTTCTCTCATCAATAAAGTCATTTACAGAGCCACCTTCGGGCCACGACAAATGTTGTATGAGGCGAAACTGCCCCTCCTCCTTTTTTGGCACCACCCCAATGGGGGACACTATCAAATCAACCAGAGGCCAATCCTCAAAGGGTCCGACCATGCGGCCCTCACTGACTTCCTTGTCCAGCTTTCCTTGCACCACCTCGAGGTGCTCCTTTGCCGACTTCAAATTGTCAGCCCAACACCTCGTCCTGGGTCCGTCGTAGCCTAGTCTGAGCTGTGAAAAGTTGGCCTGGTATATGATGTCCACTATTCTAGTGGGTACCTTGCATCAGTCCAAATGACCCTTATTGATGGTAGGTTGTAAAGTCAACCTTATAGAAAGCTATCCTAGTGGTAGCTGTGGAGAGCAGCTTTCAGGCTAAGACTTAGAGGCGAGTTAAGCAAGTTGTTTTACCAATTATAATCTTTTGAATGATCAAATGAAAGCACACCAAACAAGGTATATATCAAATATATAT
Organism: Lissotriton helveticus; assembly: GCF_964261635.1. Lineage (NCBI taxonomy): Eukaryota > Metazoa > Chordata > Amphibia > Caudata > Salamandridae > Lissotriton > Lissotriton helveticus. The sequence continues at coordinate 444,435,868 of NC_136068.1, forward strand.
GTATTTATTCTAAATACAACCCCTCTGGACTCTTTATGAGGTCAGAGGTAAAAGTACAATACAAGAAACTTAATTAGCATACGATAAGTTGCACAGTAAACATTATGCCCTAGGGGCCTCACAAACCATATACTAAAATAGTGGTATAAGAACCACGTCTGAGTTAGAAAGAAGGCCTAGGGCCTGTGGAATTGCTGGGGTTGTCTAGAACCACCAAAGGTTAGGATGTAGGAGGCCCACGGAAGACACGTGCAGTGTCTAAGCACAGCCACGGTTTACCATTGACTTTCTACGGAGAACGAACAAGTTACAATTTTAAAGATTAAGGGCACTTCTAGGTGAACTACGATGCAACCCTATTAGAGTTAGACACTTCGAGAGTCAAGACGAACGAGACTACCAGAGTAGTTGAGTTACCTCACCCACGGAAGCCGGGTGCATAGGTGTCTAATGATGTCGGGTTTCGTCGTCGATTCCAATGGAGAGCTGCAAAGAAATGCTGCAGGCGACCAGAGGAAAAGTGTCAGGGTGGATCCAAGGGTAGATCGGGGATGTGAAGAACCTGAAAGCAGAAGGGACAGAGTCTGGGTCACTAGCCAGTGACCAGGATGGCAAAGAGAAGGTGCCAGCCGATGTCGGGTGCTTTCGGGTGAAAGAGGCGAAGCTTGTCTCTTCAGCCACGGGGACAAGGAGGTGTCAACGACAACCAGGAGCTGAATTCAAGCTGTCCCACAAAGGATATTGTTGACTGCCATGTCAGAATCCGGATTGGACCCAACAAGCCTTGGCAAATGCAATCCATGCAAGATGTCGAGATTGGCTTCGGTGCAGACCAGCAAGGTCTGAGGGTCTCCTCCTTTGGAGGAGTGAGAGCATGTCTGGAGCAACCAGGAAACCTCAAGAAATCAAAGATGGCCCTTAGTGGGGGCTCGCTAGTCAACAGACTAGGAACCATGAAGGGGCCTTGAGTGGAAATGCACAAAGCGGGCACACGGGACACTCGTGGAGTGTAGGCCTCTGAGCTTCAGTGCAAAAGGTGCTCGGGCAGGGGCTTCACATACCCCAATGCACAACTTCAGGATACCTCGGGAAGTAGGTGCAGTTGCAAAGATGCAGGTCTCAGCTTTGCTTGGAGCACAGGTCAGTGTCAGAGATGTCAGGAAGTCCATGTTCTGTGTCAAGGATTCTTCGGGATCTAGAGGGAGCCTTAAAAATGCAGACCAGCAAAGATGCAGTTGGTGCCTGTTTGAACAGGGTGGTCACTCCTTCACCACAAGGGAGATTTCTTCTGTCTTCCAGTCTATATAGAATGTCGAAGGTCCAGGAATTATGTATCAGAGTTTTGTCCAGGGTAATCTAAAGTCTCAGGGACTGGGCTCCTATTCTTATAGTAAGTTTAGGGGTTGGACTAACTCTAGGGTCCCACCTATGGGAGGACCTAGGGAGGGGGTGGTTACACCCCTTCCCCTTTGTCCAGTTTTGCACCAGAGCTGGGGCTGAGTGCCCCAGCAACCGGTTTGAACTGGGAAATGCATGGAGCACCTTGTGTGCCCCAGGCAGTGTCTGAAAAGCATTCACTGAATGCAACTCACCCTGCCCCAATACACTAAAGCCTGTCTGGGGAGGTGCTGGCCCCTTCATGGACAGGAAACCCATTGTCCAGGCCTCCACTGCTGGAGTTTCGTCCAGCAGCAGGAGGGCAGACTTGTGTCTGTGGCAGCAGCATCCATTTTGGGATGCTGGGGCTCTGTTTAACTTTAACCGGGTTTACCAGTAACCACATGTCTTCTCCCTCTATAAGGATGGAATGCTACCCCCGCCACCAGAACTGGCGGGGGGTAGTATTCCAAAGTGTTTGACACCTTACACGACATGTTTTGATAAAGCCAAACCAAAGTTAGCATTAACCGCGAGGATTAAAATGCACTTAAGAGTATATGGTATGGCCATATCATAGAACAGCTATAAGGAGATGGTTCCAAAAGCTGCAGAGGAGCTCAGCTCATGTTAGGGCACCCTCTCACACAAAACCAAGCACTCTGCCTCCAGGATTGTCAAGACCTGACATAGGAGTGACTTACAGGTTAATATGTGTCTATATATATATATATTCCAAGGATTTTCCGATCTCTTAACAGAATCACGAAGGCTGCAGAAACGGATACGGACCCAGAGTAAGTGCAAAATAACGTTTTATTGTTGGTGCTTCAGATCGCCATGACGCGTTTCGCGCTGCCCAGATCGCTTGATCACATGACACAGTCAATACTCAGGTCATTGGTTTAAATAGTCACATTAGATAGTCACATGTTTCAGCCTACAATTAATATAGAAATAGTAGAGTTCTGCAGTTAAAAAACTACAAACAGTTACTTATGTGCAAATTACATTTAACACATTATTAACATTCCGGCCGAAGCATATATTATTTAAAACTACTTTTCGTATAAAACCAATGATCCTGAAAAAATAAGTATATAGTAGTGCAAAAAAAGCAAGTGTTTAAAATCAATTCTTTCATATTTTTCTGAACAGCAGCTTTATAAGTTACAATGTTTCTGTTTATATGTTATTTTGTTTTTTCAATTGTTAAGACTTCTAGAAGCTTTTTTATCTTTTGTCATTTATTGGTGAACAAAAGCAAAACCTGTTGAGTAACATTGGAGCCCCAATGTTACTTTTGCCATCTTAATAGGAGTAAAGTGCATCGTGCTTTTACAAATGCCGATAGTCTGAAACGGTCTTATATCAGTGTAAATACCCACTGAATCAAAGTAGATGGATGTTGGGCTAGGGATGTCTGTAAGATCTGCAATATTATTTGTGAAATGGGCCCAATAGATCTTCTCTCATATATCTCATCATTCCATTTATCATAAATACACTGTGAATGATTTATAAATATGCCACAATATATATAAAAACCTTAAAATGGTTAAATATAGGCTAAAATGAATTCATTATTATATCAAATTGACAAAGGAATATACATATGAGAAGTTCTGTTGTAAAATGTAGACTATAAATAAATATTTATTAATAAATATTTAAAACCCATAAAAAGTTATTAAATTAGATGTGCCTACATATCCCTAAAATTCAAATTCCATCAGTGTATGACCCATAGGGTTGTACCCTTAAAGACATGTAAATAGATCCTCTGTGATATTAAGACCCGAAGGATGTTTTGTATTTAACTCTAATATATAGCGGGTCTCGAGGCGGCGTAACTTTTCCTCTCTGTTGCCGCCTCGTCTGCTCGCAAGGACACAGTCTATTACAAATTATTTTAGTTCACTGCTTTTGGAATCATGTTTGGCTTTAAAGTGTCTTGCCACTGGGTAAGTATTATCTTGGTTGCAGATTGCTCTAATGTGTTGTAGGATCCTTTTATGAACGGGGAGCTTGGTGCTCCCTACATAGAGCAAGTTGCAAGGACAGGACAAGACATAGACTGCATACTCCATTTTACACGTGAGTAGCTTGTTAATCTTGTGCTCCTTCAAATCAAATGGTGAAAGGTAACTAGTTTTGTTCACCTCTTGTAAACAGGCTTTGCATACTTTACAATTGAAGAAGCCACCATGCGTCTGAAGCCAATTGTTAGATTCCAAGACCTCTGGACTGGTTTTCATCCTTCATAGATTGGCCTCTACTATAAGTTATAGAGGGTCTTTTGGAGAGATCTTTCCCTATTACTGGGTCACTTAAAACTAAGGGCCAATTTCTATTGATAATGGTTTCAATCTGTTTGTGTTGGGAGCTGTATTGAACAATGATCCCGAACTCAGGTCTGGTTTCTAAAGTGTCCACCCCTCCTGTTGTTACATTAGACCCTCCCGTTAGGAGTTCCAGCCTGCTATTCTGCATCAATTTAGAGATGGCAGCATCAATTATTTTCTCTGAGTAGCCCCTCTCTATAAATCTTAGTTTGCAAGCATTCTGGGCTTGTATCAGATCATTCTCCCTGCTGTGGATACGCTTTATTCTCAACATCTCCACGTATGGGATGCTATTAATAAGGTGTTTGACATGCGAGCTTTTAGCGTGTAGGGTGGAGTTCCCAGCAGTTAGTTTACGATGGAGTCTGGTCTCAATTTTGTTTTGTTCAATAAATACCTCTGTATCCAGAAAAGAAATTGATGTCTTACTGATGGTGGCAGTAAATTAGAGGTTAAATTTGTTCCTATTGATGTCTTGCACAAATCTTTCTGCTGACTCTAAATTCCCGTCCCATATTATTTATTTATGTGATTTTTAAAGCGCAGCAATTACCCATGGGTGTCTCGGCGCTAGGAGCTAGATCTATTACCAGTGTCTTAGAGGACAGATGCAGAGTTCTATATCTGAAGGTACTAGTTAAATCATTGAGAAAACAACCATGTCTTAAGTTGCTTTCTGAAGATAAGCAATGTGGGGCTAGTTTTTATATTGAGGGGAAGAGAGTTCCATAGTCTTGCCGCTGCAATGCTAAAACGTCTGTCTCCCCAATTGACTTTCCTTGTTCTGGGAATTTGAATCAGGTAAGCGGTGTTAGAACGAAGCGTTCTGAGGGTTGGGAGAGGCTTAAGGGAATTTTTAAGAAATGTGGGTCCCATGTTGTTCATTGCCCTATAGACAATGCATAATGACTTAAACTTAGTACGGCTCCTCACCGGGAGCCAGTGCAGTTGGGCTAGTTGTCTTGAGACGGAGGTAAATTTTGGGATGCCAAGTAAAACTCTGGCCGAGGCGTTCTGAATCATTTGCAGTTTGGAAATAACTTTTTCTTGGGCGTTAAAAAAAAGGGCGTTGCAATAATCAGTACGTGAAAGCACTAGGGTGGAAATAAGAGTTTTGCCAGTATTGGTGGGAAGGTATGGCAGAAGCTTCTTAATTTTTCGCAAGATGTTGAAAGACGATGAAACTACAGAGTTCACGTGGTGATGGAAATGAAGTTTGTCGTCAAATATAACTCCCAAGTTTCTCACTTTGCCGACTGGCTCAGGTGGAGTGCCCATTTCCTCCGGCCACCATAAAGGAGACCAGGCTGGCTGGACCTTGCCGAACAGCATCACTTCGGTCTTGGAAGAGTTCAATTTCAGACAGTTGGAGGCCATCCAACTGCTGATGGCCCGCATACCGTCTTTGAAGTTGGCCGCTATGGTGGAACCGTTTTTGTGAATAGATAGTACCAGCTGGGTGTCATCAGCGTAGGTGGTCAGATTAATATTATACGCTTTTATTACCCTCGCTAAGTCCGATACATAAATGTTGAAAAGGGTCGGACTCAGCGAGGAACCCTGTGGGACACCGCAAGGGAGGGCCAGTGTCGGGGAGGTAAATGAGCCCAGCTTGACTGCCTGTTTACGGTCGGCCAGAAAAGATGCTATAAGATCCCTGGCCTTGTGTTTGATACCGATGGCCTCGACACGGCCGATCAGAGTAGGGTGATCGACCGTGTCGAAAGCCGCCGATAAGTCCAGCAGGATCAAAACCGCCTGACCATCGTTGTCCATTGTGGTTCTTATTTCGTCAGCGGCCTTGATCAGGGCCGTTTCTGTCCCGTGAACCGAACTGGGTGTCATCTAGAAGGTCATTAGAATGAATATAGTCAGAAAGTTGTTCGTTCATGACAGATTCAAAGATCTTGGCAGGAAATGGCAATGATGCAATGGGACGGTAGCTGGAAGACTCAGATGGATCAAGCGAAGATTTTTTTAGGAGCGGTTTGATTATGGTGTTTTTCCAAATATTGGGGTAAATACCTGATGAGAACATAATATTACAGATGTGTGTCAGTGGTAAGGTAATGGTATCTGGAATGGTGTGAAGTATAGAGGGGTGACAAGGGTCCAGAGGGGAGCCTGATTTGATTGACGAAATAAGTTTATGGATACGATGCGAATGTACCTGAGTGAATTTCGTGAAAGTAGCCGGGTTCAGTTTTGGTTCTATGTTCGTGCATGATATGTTGTTGGCATTGGGGGTAAAGTCCTAAACATAGCCAGGTCCTTACATGAGCTTTCATAGGCTCCCGGTGCTCAGTCATGAGGACCAGCTCCTCCCACTAGCCCATGTGAAGACACGCGTAGCTGGGAGAGAAGCTAGCCCCCATGGCAACACCCTGCAATTGTCTGTACATTGAGTTATTAAACATGAACACATTGTTATTTAGACAAACGTCCACCATCTCCAACAACATATGTCTGTGTTTTGATATGCTACTCAAGGATTTCTGTAGATAAAAGTCAAGTGCATTCAAGCCATCAGAATGTACAATGCTCGTATATAATGAGCTTACGTCCAACGCTATCAGTAGATATTTATCCTCCCATTTGATATCTTTTATCTTGTAGAGGAAATCACTGGTGTCACTCACATACGATGGTAAGTTTTTTACGTGACTGCAAAAAGAAATCCACATATTGGGACATATGTTCAAGACATCCATTTCTGGCGGATATAATCCGTCGACCTGGGAGGTTCTTTGCATCTTTATGTAACTTCGGTAGGAAGAATATTGTTGGTACTACCGGGTACTCATTTTTTAGGAATTTGTGTTCTTGTCCCGTGATTAGACCCTCTGATTTCCATTTGGATAATTTTTTGTAAAAATTGGCATACATTGTCTTCAATTCTGTTCCAGTGTATTTAGTGTAGCAACGTTTGTCACTCAGTTGTGCATGGGCTTCTTTGATGTACAAATCCCTGTGCATTAAAACAATATTTCCTCCTTTATCGGACGCTCGAATAATCACTTTGTTGTTTTTCTGCAGTTTTGTTACCAGGGTATTGTAATTCGCTGTTTCTTTATTGTATTTGAATTTCCCCTTGTCCACCTTGATGTTTAAATCCTTTAGTTGCTTTGAAACTTGATCATGAAAAAGATCGATGGCATCTTTTAACATCACTGCGTTGAATGTGGACTTTGCTCGAAAACCAGTTAGCGGTTGCTTGGTCTATATTTATATATATAGGTATGCTATATCTAAGTAAGGGGTGATTACACCACCTTACACCACCTTACCCAGGCTGCAATTGCAGACCTGTGGTGTCAGTTTGAAAGGCTAACCAGGGATGGCAAAATACATGCTGCAGCCCCTTGGTAGGCCTAGGGTGCATCTATGGCCTGTGTACCTAAGGTACCATATATAGTGACTCACAAGGGTGACCCAGTAACCAAGCTGGTATGTACCTAAACTACATGGAGTGCATGTTATAGAGAAAGTAGATAGACTAGGGCCCTGAATAGCAGGGTCCCAGTCCAACTAAGTCGAAAACCAGAAAAATACCAGGAAAAAAGTGGGGGTAATCATATGGTCAAATTCCACCTTCCTACATAAACCCCTCCAGAAACCCCACTCTTAGCCATTCCGCAGCCCCCCTGTCTGGATATCCCTGCAGGGCTGCGACCGAACCGGCGTACGAGCCCTTTGGCACAGGCCCCTTGGCCCCTCTCCCACCCGCGGGCTGTTGCTGATTTGCTGACCGAAACCCTCCCAATTGTTCCTGATGGTTCCCCTGCTGTGGATCCAGAGCTCCCCAACATTTAACCAGGGCATGCCCACTCTTCCCACTGCCTGAGCACTCATGCCGGAATCTGCAGTATTCCCGAGAGCACAACCCTTTATTGTAGTCCCAACAGGTCCCTTTGATCCTGACTGCCCCCTACCCACGCCCACCATCCTTTCCCGGGTGGGGCGGCCCAGAAAGGGCTGATAATCTACGGGAAGCCCGCTGGCCGTAAATATGGTCTTCCCCAACCCTGCTAAACCCATTGTATGCTGCCACAAGTCAGTGTCCAGCTCGCCCCATTTGGCCATGCCATGCGGGCCCTAAACTCCTCGTCACATTGGGCCCACGCATAACCCCCCCCCCAGTGATCTGGGCCTTCCTAATAACATCCATATATTTAAACATGGGTACCGACCGCTCAGGAAATTTCTGTCAATATACGCTGGCAAAGATGAGGAAAGCCGCCATCCAGTTTTCTATCGTAAGTGGCACCTTGGCCCTCTTCTGCAACTCATACTCCTCCTCCTTTGACTCTTCCTTCACCCTCACTTCCCTATGCAGGAGCTTCAGTATCTCAACAAACTCCCCCTTCCATATGCGCTCCTTGGTAGCCAATATCAAATGCGCCCCCAACGGCTTCCTGACACCCATATATGGTAACCTTTTTATCTTCAACTCTTTACTTTCTAATTTAACACCTGTGTGCCCCGTCATGTGCCATCCTGCAGTGTCAGCCCCAGTCCCTGTAGTCTACTTGTCCCCTGGCCCCTTACCGGGGTCATCCCCCGTGTTCTTGGGCCCCGTACCTGGGGACACCTTCCCTCCGGGCACCATACCTGCATCCCCTTTAAGTATTTCATCCGTCCATACCCCCATGTCAGCCACGTACGTACCTTTACACAACCTGCCCCCCACGTCCCCCACCCCCCACCCCCACTGATACCATAAAAGTGGTCACACCTGCCTCCCTTTTACCTGGTGCCAATGAAGCCGCTCTCCGATCTCTCATCATCTTCACCAAGGGGGCCGACCCGACTTCCCAGCGCAATGTCTGACCCTTGGGCCCCCCCTGGCACCGTGACACCTGCAACACACTATCAACTGCATTAATCGGCCCCATCACCCCTGTCGTCTCTCAACTCTCCTTCCTCCATACTATCATCCTCAGAAAAAGCTTGACATCTCTAAAACCCCCAGCACTCCCGGCCAGCGGTGCCGACTGTACCCTCCTATCAACATCAAAAACAACTTTCACGTCACTCCTCCTCCGATGTGGGTCCCCAGGCCGTGGAAGCCCTGTGCGAGCCTGCTGTGGGCCTAATTATGCCGGCCGCGATCGGATCCCCCGCTGGTACCAGGCACGCCGCCCGAGGTTCAACCCTCCCTTCGCCTTGGCGCCTGTGGGCCGTCCCCAGCCCTGCCAAGTCTTGTGCCCTGCGACACTCCTCCTCCTGTAAATCAAGCGGAAGGTCTGGTGTGCTGGGCCCCAATAACTGCCCCACATGCCCTCCACTCCGCCTCACCCCTACTCCCACCGTACTATTTGCCCAGCCCCCACCTACCACGCCAAAATCAACCTCCCCGTCCTCCTCTCTCCTCATCTGAAACCCCCATGCACCCCAACCTCCCCAGGCCGCCTCCCCCTCCCACCCCCCTTTTGCCCTGAACCCCCTCTCCGCAAAGCAGGGGGATGAAGGCCCCTCCCCACCCGAGGGCCCAGCCCGCCCACCTAGGCCTCAAGCATCCTCTATCCCCTCTGCCCAGGAGTCAAACACGTCCAAACCCTCCCAATCCCTCACGCTGGCAGCCATATCCATTACGACCGGGGAGCCACCCTCCCCGCTCGCCCCCAGCCTCCCTTCCCCTCAATCCCTTCCATCTCCCACGCCCTGATAACCAGGTGGGCCCCCGAGCTGCGTGCTGCACCCCCTGCTGCACCCCTCCCATTCTCCCCCCACGAGGCCCCTCGCCACGGCTCTCGCCCCCCACATCGCTGCCATCCATCCGTCGGGCCCCGCCTGCTCCCCAGATTCTACTGGGACTGCCCTCTTTATCCGTGGGCGGCCCTTTTCCTCCTGCACATGGGTCGGAGATGGGCTCAACTCCCTCACCTTCGGCGCCTTCCTCCCTGACCTCTTAGAGCCCTCCACAGGTCTCCGCCTCCCCGCGCGCCCATCCTCGGTCACCGCCCCCACCTCCCCCACCTTTGCGGCCGCTACCTTCTTACTGGAGCGGCCCTGCCTCAATTGCGGCCCTGGCGGGGAGACACACAGAACGCTCCCCCACCGGGAGTTCTTCCCACCTACCCCCCGAGCCTCAACCTCCCGAAAGCCACCGGACAAACCTCCAGGGCCGCGCTCCTGACATCCGCGCGGCCCTGTTTGCTCACCTGTTTTTTGGGGGCTTTGCGTGGCGGGCAGGCCAAAACGGCGACCGCCATGCCCGCGGACGCGCGCCTCATGGGGCGCCTGCCAGCCGACGTCCCAGGCAACAGGAAGTCCATACGACCGGCCTCGCTGAGGAGGCGGATGGCCTGCAAAACTCGGTAATCCTCGCTAGACATCACAATCAACTCGCAAAGCTCAAAACCCCAGCAAAAAATGCCTCTAAACCACCCAGAACACCTGCCAAACTGCGCAGAGCCAGACAAAAAATTCCTGACACTACCGAGCTCCCAGCCACCAGGTCACCAGAACCTAAAATGGTGGCTGGGCAGGCGCAAAAACCCCCTAAGTAGCTTGGGCTACTAACTGAAAATTGGGCTACATTTGGGCTAGTACCAAAGTAGCCCAAAGCCACAAAATGGCCACTCCCGTCTAGCCCCTTCCCCTCCCAAACTGCCCGGGGGGCAGATATCGCAGTGCTCTCCTGCCCCCCAAACCCCACTTGGCTGATCATCATTCAGCTGGGCAGTCGACTGTAGGGCAGGCAGACAGTCCACCGGCGTGCACACTACTGGCTCTACCCGTCCCTGCCCACCTGTGTCCATTTGGAAAGTTTTATGTAGTCATCCGAATTGCAGTATTAATCTAGTTAAGTGACATGCCCACTCCACTTATTCCATTAACTTTTTAAGGGGCAGAGTGGGCTAAGCAAGCAACCTGGGAATCAACTAAACATTTCTCAAACAGCGCTTTGGGATGGAGTTTAGGTTCGGAGGAAAAACTGATGTTACAGTTGTGAGGTTAATATTTCTCATAAACAAAAAATTTGAAAAATTCCAAAAAGCACCCTTGGGACATCGAGTATTGTACAAACAATCATCTTATGTTCGGATATCCACCTACCAATAATTAATTAAATTACGTTGCCCGTAAAATCAGGGCTGAATGTCCTTAGTTTAGTTGTCCATTAAAAAGTGAACTCCATCATCAGTTTTCTAACTGTAATCTGCAACATCACCTCATGTTTGTGTGCCTTTCACTGTGTGCATGAATATTACCTTTTCTGATCTTTGAGGGACTATTGTAGGCAAGGGGTGTTCACCATAAGTCCAGAAGGGCCAGTTCCAGTCCCGGTTTTCTGGCTATTAACATGAGGCAAATGTGCAAGCTAATGATCTGAATCAAATTGTGTGTGAGTGGTTGTGAATGTGTGGAAGTCTATGTGATAGGTGACTATTTGTGCATAAATGTCTTTAGTCTGGGAAGACCAGCTCACAACCTCCTAATGGAGTCCAGCCATGTATGTGTGAACCGGAGGCAGCATGAGTCCATACTACTGACTTTACCAAACAGATGGTGAGAGGTCTACGTCAGACCGAAGACCTGCTGGCCTTCAGACGACTTCTCAAGACCTGGCTCTTCGAATAGCAGCAGCCCCCCTCCCCCCCCACCCAGCGCTTTGAGACCCTCACGGGTATGTAGCGCGCTCTAAAAATGATTGATTGATTGATTGATTGATTGAGGTAGAGGCCCTGTAGAACACAAGATAAAGATCCCCCAGGCATAGGAACGCAGGCAGTCAATGAATATGACAGGTGAGAACGCAAGAGGTTGGAGTGTGGGGGGGGTCACACATGGATGCCATAGGTGAACAGACAGTGGTAATAAACATGTTTCCTGGGCACTGAAATAGAGGTGTTGAATAAAATCTAATGGATTTTGAGACACAGAAGGAGATGGCCAAGAAACAAAAGGGAAACAAGTGGCTTGACAAACAGTGGTCTTCAAAATAACACACACTTCCATGATACGTACTGACTTTGATCTTTATGACTAGTATGATTATGTTTAGGTGTAACCCTCTAACATTCTGTCTTCTTCAGGCACTTCCTCAAACCCCCTTTTTAAAAAAAAACATTTTGTCTTAGCTGAGCTTCTTACACCGTAGGTGATCTTGAACAGTTATGATTATGCATTAAGCGTGGTGTTGTCTGATGTTTGAAAATCTGATGACCTCATACCCCTTAACAGGACTCTCTAGTCTAAGAAAAAACACAACTCTCTTAGCACAGGCCAGCATCTCTCTCTAAAAAAAAGGTATGTTTGATGATGTCAGGAGGGATTTTGAGATCTAGTGTGACAGTATTCACTAGATGGGCCTTTTAATTTGTTTGTGTGATTTTCAATGAGAGGTATCAAGATACAGAGGTGAGTTTTCCTGTGTTTCATATTGCAGTGAAACAAAGCTTTGATTACATTTAGTGAAAAGCAACACAGTCCTTGCATTCTGGGACAGTATTATAGTCAGTGTCTCTGTTGTTGTCTGAGGAAGTCAGACTGCTCATAAAGTTGAGCCCGTGCATTAAGTCCAAACCCCTCATAAAATCTTTTGTTGAGGTTCCATTGTTTTGGAAAAAAGAGAATCTGGGTTGAAACCTTTTTTTTTTGCACGCACTTTCCATATAACGCTTTTTTCTGAAACTTAAATGTTTATCCCAATGTCTACACAAATGCTATCTTGAGGGATGTTTTAGGGGACACCCAAATGCTAGAAAATTGTACTAACATCTCTTTTGCATCTCTCCAATGCCCAGGAGGTCTGGTCGACCCTACAAAAACCACTTAAAAATCCTTCGGTCTCCTGATCTTTAGGTGCCCACTTTACCTACAATGTGCTGGGTTTATCCAGCCTGGTAATGTCTTGCACATCTTCTCTTTGCCGTATGGTAGCTGTGCTTGTCTCTCCCGCAGACCCAGATTAATGCTTTACTTAACCGGTCATCATCGAAATCACCATGTGCTCACCTTTGCTTGACTCACCCTCTACCCCTGTATTTTCCTTGCCAGCCCTTGCTTACATCATGCAAGCTGTGCTTGGCTCTTCCACTCTGCACTGACCCACCTTGTTTGATTTATTTAACCTGCCTGAGCTGACCCAACCTTTTTCTATTCAGTGAATTCTCACCTAACCCAGCCTGTTCAAGGCACATTTGCCCTGTGCTCATCACACTTGTTACCACTCTAGTTCCCTGTAATCACTTCACTTAACCATTGCTCATGTCAGGTGCCTTGTGCTCTCATTGAAGGAGCTGTGGATGATTTGTATTAACCAGAGTAGGTGCCTGCTGCATAATGATGAGTGAGACAGTATTGTAGGCTGCATTGTGGTAAAGGCCAGATTGAAAATGTTTCCTTTCCTTTGGGTTGATTCTGTGACTTCAGTTTTGATGTTTACTGTGTGAAAAGTGGAGGAGGCAACATTGAAGAACAAGATGTAAACATGCAAGTTGGAAGGTGTACCCTAAAGAATGGAGGAAAAAAAGAATAGGCCTATCGTTATCCAGATTTCTTAGTCAAATTGCCTACAATAGCTGTTGTTGCGCACAATGAAAAAATTAATAACTTTTATGTTTCATATGTGAACAATGCAGAGACAATCTGCATTGTTATCAATTACAAAAGTAATAAACGTGTCCTTTTGCACACGGGAGGAACAAACAAAATACTCTACAGATAGCAGAAATATTTCTATATTATCAAGCACAATTGGCACCAAGAAAATGTGGCTCCCATTAAATGACTGCCTCCAAGCTCCACCTCTAGTCCCGCCCACAATTGCCCCTCCCGCATTCACTGCTAAAATTGATGAGTACCTGCACTTATTTTTTCCCATTTAAAGCACTGTTGTGCACCACATTGAAGCCGACGAGCCCCAGCGCAGAGATTTATTTGTATTAAAAATGTCTTTGTGAGTGCTACGGTGCTCGTGATGGGTGTCTGTATGACTGAACCCCTTTGATGATGAGACACCACTTGTTTCTTTCTGTCGCCGCACCTCTGTCTCCTGACCTCCCGGACCCAGCCCCTGCCTCCAGCAGCGTTTAACATTGCCTAGTTTAGTTCTGCTTTGCCATTCAGCCCCCTCGCGGGCTGGCGAGCAGGCGTGCAACGCCCATTGGAATCAAAGAGTTTCAGCCCCCCCCCCCCCGCCCCGGCGTGTGTGGCAGCCCGGGCTCAGACAGCTCCTGGGCACACACACAGCCGCACCCGAACACTTCACAGGTCTTTAAAAGCCCATGTGCATGCTAAAGAGGCTTTGTTGAAGTTTCACCTCTTCTAAGAGCCCCTGCAGTGCCACTCTACCTACTGCTTAAAGTTTCAGCCCCCCCCCCGAAATTTTTTCTTAGCCCCCCCCCCGAAATGTGGCTCTAGTTGCGCCTCTGCAGGCGAGCATGTAATTGCAGCCGCACCCAAGTACTTGACAGGTCTTTAAAAGACCATTTACTTGTAAATGAGGCTTTTGTTATGTTTTCACCCCTTCTTACAGCCACTCTGTCTATGGTTGGAAGAATTAGCCCCCCCCCCCGAATTATTTTTCAGCCCATTCCGCGCCCCCCCACCCGAAATGTGGCTCTAGTTGCCCGCCTGCGTCACATTCCCCTCTCCTTAGTTTCCGATTGAACGATCATATGCGAGGACGCTATGCCATGGACGTGGTAAAATATTCATATTTTGTGCAATTGATTGCCAAATGTATCCAAGTTAACAGTGCCCTTTCATCAGCCACCCCCTCCCCCCCCCCCCCCCACACACACACTCTCTCACGGTCCGTATTATCATGTTTTGGAGGATGTGGGGAGGGGCTCTCCGTTAATAGAAGGCAGTGTTTCTAGGGGAAGGAGGTCACAGGATGCGCACGAGGGGCTAATTAGGTGGCCGGTTGGGGCCTTGTTTCTACTGCAGCCCACGAGGTGTGAGGAGGAAGTGGACCGCTCGGCAAGCCTTGGAGGGCAATCATGTGGAGGCTCGAAGTGGGACTACAGAGTGGGGTATCCAACAGAGCGTTTCTGCTGCTGCCCTGGCCTTCTTCGCACTGGGCCAGGAGTCCGGACCTCGAGTAAATATCGCAGCCGGCGCCTCAAAGTGAACATTGACTCGCTCCGGCCTTGGAGCCCGCAGTTTGTATTTAGATCGCACTGCTCGGCTTCCCGCCAATGTCCTGGTACACTCGCAAGACATGGTCTTCAGGACAGACCCCTTCATTGTTGACGTGGCCTTTATTTGCTATTGGAGGAGTTACATTGTGTGTGTATGTGTCGGGGTGGGGTGGGGGGGGGGGTATAGTTGGCCAGACACGTCATTAAAACATGTCAAAGGCCCAGGAAGATATAAAACAATATTTGTATTCCGAAACCAACAGCCTGATTCATCAAGCCGAATTGCGCTCGCAAAGGGCCAGATTCTGAGAATCTGGCCCTTTGCGAGCGCAATTGTTGCATTTGGGATTCATCATCCCAAATGCAAAAATCGGTAATTACTAATTCGCTAAATTGCGAGGAATTACATTTAAGGAATCTCTATTTGAGATTCCTTATATGCAATTCATCAACCATTTTTAAATTGCGAAAATGCAATTTTGGGCCGCTATTTACCGAGAGGTCAGACCTCTCGGTAAATAGCAAAAACTTAGAAAAATGCTTTTAAAAGCATTTTTCTAAGTTGCATGTTGCACACACACATGTCCCTTGGACATGTGTGTGCGCAACACCTGTTTCAATTTGCATTTCAGGGGTGCTACAGGGTGTCCTTTGGACACCCCTGGCACCCTTTCAATCCCTATCTTATTTGCGAGTAGCAAATTGCTAATCGCAAATAAGGAATACTCCCCATTCAAAGGCCCATAGGAATGAATGGGGAGTTATTCCTTATTTGCGATTAGCAATTTGCTACTCGCAAATAAGGAATGTGTAGGAATCGCTATTTATTTAGCAATTCCTACATGAATACCGTTTTGCGAGTCCTTAATAGCGATTCGCTGTGAATCGCTATTAGGGGCTCGCAAAACGGCCCGTTGATGAATCAGGCTGCAAGAGTCTCCATATTGTTCTTTTTTTACCCGCGGGACCAGCATGTGTTCTCCGACTCTGTTTTTTTTTGTCTTTCTGCATTGAATGCATTTTGAACCTGGCACATACATCGGGCCTTTCATCAACATTTACCCGCTCACTGGTAGTTTGTGAAATATGGAATTCAAAAAACATCTTTGGGAAAATAACAGACTCGTGTTTACATAAATATCTCACTAGGACTCTTTGCCTAAGGCCACAATCAAGCCCTGGCCACAGGGGCAGCAGTTAGAACAGTAAAGCAGCGTCGTCTCAAATATGTCAGAAGTGAATCTTGAGGAATTTAGATGATATTTTTTGGAACGCCGATGTCTCTGGAAGGTCCAGATTTTCGGCTTTCCATATTAGAGAGGCTGTGTTTTTGCAAAGGTTGGTTTTGCAGTCAGTGTTTTAACTCCAACCCTATATTTACATCTTGCGTAGACATTACCCTCTTTCCATTTTTGGCTTTTTTTTAATTTGGCATTTTAGCTATTTCCGCCTCGTTTGATGAACTGTTTCAATTCAAATTAAATTATGTCTGCTGTAATGACGTTACAAATTATCGTGCAGATGAAAACGGATGGCGTGCAAGCAAATGTGGACTTGGGGGGGGGGGACGAAAACTACAGGCTGGAAATCGCAGATAAAAATGCACTAATGCAGCTGTGGAGAGGTGAACCTGGCACCTCAAATTAGACATTTCAGCAGCTTATTACAAGATTTTCTTTATTTTATTTATTTATAAAGTTTTATCGCTAGCTAGACCCGTGGGTATCAGAGCTCTTTACATATACAAAGTAAAAGAAAATTGATTAACATCGCAGGACATGAGGATGCATAAAGATATAAGTAAATACATAATAATTATGTGTACAGTGAGGGGAGAAAGACGTAGGTGGTTGAACCAGTCAGATAACACCATTCTTGGAGGTCCAAGTGGGGGAGGAGTCCATTAGGTTATTGGTGCCTAGGTTGGTTGACTTGGTTAGTAAAGTATTGTTTAAGAAGAAAGAGTTTCAGGTCCTTTTTAAAGCAAGAGAAGGAGGGGTCGCATCTGAGGTCAATAGGGAGTGTGTTCCACATCCTGGGTACCTTACCAGAGAAGGATCGGCATTGGGTCGTTTTCCTTTTCAGTTTCAGATAGAGGCGTGCAAAAAGTGAAAAATAAGCTAGGTGTTTGCCTTAATTTCAATGCAGCACAGTAAGGTCATATGCGTGCTGTTGTCACGATACAACGCGCATTATTGTTTGTGTGAATATACGTTTTGTCCTGCGCACCATCCAGCTAGCCTTTCATCGCCTCCATGTTAACACACAGCTGTGAAGTCCCATGTACCACCCTGCTTTGCACAGAATTCTTGTCAGTGTTCTGTCGATGAATACAGTAACACAGCCAAGCAGGTGCACATTGAACATAGAGTACCTTCTGAAGAAAGTAGCAATTGTGCTTGTAGAATTTGTGCCTTCTATCTATGGACCATTCATTGCAGGGGTCATCCATTATCCTAGCGCTAAGAAACATAATTCTATGCTGCCTTCAGTTTTTTTTTTTTTTTTTTTAAAACCTTTATTGAAAAGCAGGTATAAGTACAAGCGCTGGCCTACAACCACAGGGGCCGGCCGCAAAGTCAGGAGAGTCAAAAAAAAAAAAAAAACATAACAATGTATACGACAGGATGAATACAGGATGGATGCAACAAACATAACATCGCCAGCGCCAGGATAAAGAGGTTTCATTTTACATTATATAAAGGAGGCAGTAACCATATCTACCAGCGCGTCATGCAACATATACCGAAAAGAAAAACGGGGGGGGGGGCGGGCGGGAACAGCCCCCCACGCAAGCAGTTGACACAGTAGGGCGGAGCCCAAAGACCACACACGCCCACATCAGGTACAAAATAGACAAAGAATACCAACAAACAAAGAAAGTGGACGCCATACGTACAGCCCACCCGCCCCGAAAAAGGAGAAAGTGCAGACGCTAACGAAACAGAGGAGTAAACACCAAGGGACACAGCCCACCCCCTGAAAAAGGCAAAAAGGGACCATAGAATAAAACAAACTAAAACAACAAACACCCCCCCCACCCTACATCACTGTAATGGCTACAGTCTACCCCACTAACAGCGTGCCTGTCGCCCAGATTAACCCGAAATATAGAAAAAGTGATAAAAAGAGAAAAAGGAAGAAAAGAGGCCCATAGAAACTGAAACGATCGACAAAATTTACCCCCCCACCCTACACGCATGCAGAGGCTACGGCCTACCCCCCCCCCTAGCAGTGTGTCTGTCGCCCCAAAGGAGTGCCCGAAATGCAGAAGAGAGAAGAAAAAGAAGAAAGAGAACGAAAAAATTCACGTTTGACCGGAGGAGGGCCCAGGATATTAACAAAACAGACAATAACGTTACCCAAGGCCGCCCAACCCCAGGCCCCGACCTAGTACCTAATCAACCTGTACCTCCAACAATTGTCATTTACAGTCCTGGCCATGCACGTAGGAAGTTGCAGCATAAGAAAAAGCGTCATCAGCCCTGTCCCCTTCGAACCAGCGTGACAACAGAGTCCAGTTCCAGAAAAGCTAACATGGACGGAAAGGGCCACCGTGGAATCCAATGCAGAAGTCGAGGTGCCTGCGACAAAGCAAACTGGCTTGGAGGTCGGTAACATAGGGCACAAGAAATTTTCACTGCCAATCCGAAAACAGCACAATGGGGAGCAAGACCAGATGAGAGTTCCAGCATAGCAGTCAAACGATGCACAAACAGTAAGTCCAAAAGGACGCGAAGAAGCAAGTCTCCAGAGAACAAAGGAGAAGGGCAACATGGCGTCTGAGCCTTAATCACCGGTCCTCGCGAAGGAACAGTGTCACCGAGCTTCCCCAAGTCAAAGCAGAAGAATACTGCAGCCGACACTGAGGCGTGCTCATCCATCGCCTCCGTACACTCCAGAGCGGATGATCCACCGTCGAACAATGGAGGATGTGGCGTAGTGTGCAGCGCTGAGGGGCCATCGTGACCAGCTGGAAGGACCTCAATGAGCCGGGCCCCCAAACCGTTAGCAAAGTGGTGAAAGGCCATACGCAGGTCCTCGAGTGCATCCAGGATATCCCGAGGCCCCAGCGGTGGATCCGGAATTGGGGATGCAGCATTGGCCACCATCTTGTGCGCACAGCTATAAAGCGCCACGAAAAGCAAGTTTCACTCGTCAGCCAGCCGCCCTCGATAAGTCTGTGAAACGGCTGCAGGGCACTGCTGGGACAGCGATAGGAAGGCAGCCGGTAGTAGGGAAGCTTTTATAAAGAAGAAGCCGGCAGAGCAGGGAACCCCTTTGGCAGGCACTGGGTTGCAGACGCGGAAAATGGCGTCCGCCACGGGGGAGTGCAACAAAGAAACAATCCCGGCCCTCTTCCAGCAAGGCCGGGATACACTGCGCGGGAGCCGATACAGTGTTGCAGGCAGGGCGCGCCGGGAAGCCGGGCCGAGGAAAGCTACGATGAAAAAACCCAGCGCCAGTCCGCCGACACAGCCCACCGGCTCCTCCCCCTCCGCAGCGGCCGCTGCTGTTGTTGTCGCCGCCGGCCGTCTCCGTAAACCAAGGACCCGGCTGCGGTCACTCGAAAGGCCAGGATAGAAACAGAGGCTCTTCACCACCGGGATCGCGCCGCTTTCATCGGGGTTTGCAACAGCAGGAGCAGGAGCGTCTCCTAGGTAAGTGTGGCACACGGAGGTGCAGGATTAAAAGCAGGATGTTGATGAAAGGCACAAAGGTCGGCGGAGCCGAGGAGCTAGGCGGCCATCTCGGTTGCTGGCTAGGCTCCTCCCCCCTGCCTTCAGTTTTTGTGTGGGACTTTATATCACCCACGGTTGCCTCCAATTTACCAAGGGGGGTGGGGGCTGGAGTCTTGGAGTACAGGACCTAGGAGACAGGGTTTGAGGGAGCAGGATACAAAGCAAGATTAACGAGTCTCTTTGTTGAGGTATAATCTTCCTCAGGACAAAGTTTGAGGCGCTGCTTCTAATAACACTGACGACAACAATAACACTGCTCTAGTTGGAGCAAAAAAACGCTCTAAGTTACTTTATTAATACTACTGTTATCGTTTCTTTATATGGTATTTTTTGCATCAGTTAAGTAAAACAGTTATTTCAGCGTGCACTTGCGCATGCCCTCACGCACGCGATTACAGTGCCTGGGGTCGTGGGTTTTGAGGCGGAAAGCTGTGGCTCGGGCTGCAGCAGGTAGTTAGTTTAGTTCACAACCCCGTCATGTACAACAAAAGCACATCTCATAACGCTTTCATGCACTGTAAACGACCCCAGAGCTGGTTAAGGCAATTTAAGTTTAAAACTCTCGCCTCTTCCTCCTTGCCAAATTGTGATTCCTCAACAGTTCGCTGAAGTCAGAAGGAATCAATGGTATTGTATGAGAAATAGGGTAGTGCATTGGAGATGCTGAATTAGAAGTAAAGTAATAAATATAAAGATAAATAAGTGTATGGAAGGTATATATGTAAAAGGAAGGTAATATATATAGATTTAAGTTGTATTTAATAAACTCAGATTTTCAAGTGTTGCAGTACTTGATCTCTCTCTCTCCGTCTCAACATGTATATATATATATATATATATATATATATATATATATATATATATATATATATATATATATATATATATAACTATATCGTACCTGGCTGGTGTGGCTTGTCGTCCTTTTGCTGAACACGAAGAGGAATTTGTGGATATATATATATATATATATATATATACCCCACAACATTCGCGAGTCTCTTTGCCTCTTAATGGCGGCGGGCTCAAGACGAGGTCGCGACCCTCTTTAAACTCCAACCTTGATTCCTTCAACAATCATCAAAGAATCGTTCGAGCCCAAATTTTCTTTTGCAGTGTGATGATTTATTTAAGACTGAATGCTCTAGCCGTAATCACTCTTTCATTGCGGTATTACTCCGTAGCAAAGGTGTATGGATATCAATATACCGATGTACAATCAAGCACTTGTTATATTGTATATATTGTATGAATTAGGTTTCTCTCAAAAAACGTTATTGAAACTACTGTGCTATGGTCGATTATGTATAAAAAACACCATTACAAAATGGTCGCCTAAAACGGAGTGTAGAGACAAGTAGTCCTACTTTAATTTCTATGTATTTTCTGCACTATATGTAAAGGGAATTTTCAAACAGTTCTTGACCCGTGACCAAGGTGCTTGGCACCGAAACGCGCCGGGCGTGTTATTTGCTTGCATGTCTTAAATAAATCATCACGCTGCAAAAGAAAGTTTGGGCTCGAACGATTCTTTGATGATTGCTGGAGGAATCAAGGTTGGAATATATATATATAACTCTAATAGCTCTAACTTGTACCCCGCTGTATTTCGCAGTTACCTTTTAAAAAACAAACAATTGATTTTAAAAATTGTGTTGTGTGTCTATGCTATTAATTGTACCTTTTTAACTCTCCTGAGCACTGTACCCGGTCTCCCTGTGCCCCGTTCCACCGCGGCATCTTGGTGCCGATTGTTGTGAAGGGCTAGGTCGGGCGCCATCTTGTGTGAGGCCCCGACCCCTGCGGGACCCGAGTTAGCGGTCCAGCTGAGGGAGGGGCTTGGGTCATAAATAGCGATGCACTTTAGGACGCGCAGCGGGCGCGCCGTATGCGCGCCGAAGGAGCGCCAAAGGAGGGCCCGTCTGTGCCCGTCCATGCTCCGGAGGTAATTAGTGCCAGACCCCCTGCCTGTTTACATAGGAAACTACATTCGACCACTTTACGGTATTCACACGAAGATCTCATCGCATTGAATGTCATGAGGTGTGGGGAAGGAAATCCTTGGGGGGTGGCTGATAGTTCATCTCGGGTGTGCCCTGCTTGTAACTTTCGCCTCCATCCCACATTGAGTTGCCCTGTTCGAGTTAGCACAGACCCCTTGCTGATTAGGGCGGGGTTAATTAATGCCAGGTCGCTGGTCAAGCACGCTGCCGATATCTTCGAACTATTGGCGGAGAAGCAATTTGATCTCTTTTTTATTACTGAGACCTGGTTAAATGATTCATGTGCCCCGGTGGTGGAGTTAGCTATTCCACGGGGCTTTGAAATCATGAGGGCGGACCGCCCACTTGGTAGGGGGGGCGGTGTCGCCGTGATCTATAGGACCTTTGGGTCTTCTCCTGTGAGCCCCAAGTCGAGCTGGAGAATACGGAGGTGCTCCATTTCTCCCTTGTGCTTAACTCACACTTTACCTTAGGAGGTACACTGGTGTATCGGCCTCCGGGATATGTTGGGAATTTTGTGGGGGCACTGGAAGAGGTTATAATTCCGCGTGCCTTAAGATTTTCAAGGTATCTCCTTCTGGGGGATTTTAACATCCATGTTAATGTCTTAGACTCCATTGAGGCCACTCGTCTAGGTGAAGCCTTCTCTATAGCCCACCTAAAACAATGGGTTGACACTCCAACCCATGTGGGGGCCACCTCTTAGACCTGGTCTGCTCTAATTTCGATATTGTCATGGCCCGCTCTGAGAGTGTGACATGGTCGGATCATGAGTTGATCAGGTTCTCCTGGACTCTGGATAGAGGTACGGAGACTGAGAGTGGCCCTCCACTTGCCCATTCACAGAGGATCAAATTAGTCACCCTGATTGAATCTTTGTCTCAAACCCGTCCGATATTGACCTCGGAGGTGGAAGAGGCGGTTAGCACTTTTAACGCATGGGTGGAACATGGGTCTGCTGCCTCCATTAATAAAGGTTGTATCCGTAGGATGCGGTCTACCCCCTCTAAACCATGGTTTTCCCACACCCTACAGGAATTGAAACTGGGATGCAAGAAACTCGAACGGGTGTGGAGACAAGCCTACTTGCCCGAGGCAAAGAATGATTTGCGTGCGGCTCAAAAAGACTATTATGCTGCTATCAGAACTGCCAAGAGCAGTTACTATGCAGGGCGAATTGAAAAAGCAAATAACAACAGCAAGGAAATCTTTTCAATTGTTAAAAGCTTTCTATCACCATGTGCCGCGCAACCTCTGTTGCCTTCATCCGATCATTGGTGCGAAGAGCTCTCCTCTTTCTTCGTAGACAAAATTGCCAAGATCCAAGAGGACTTGCGCGTCGTCTGTGACGGTTTTATGTCCTCCTCAGCACTACCCCCTTCCCTGTGCCGAAGCCAGCTGAGCAGTTTGTTAGCTTTTCTCCATCTACTGAGTCTGACATTTCTGCAGTCCTTGCGGCCTTGAAGTCGGGGTCTCCCTCTGACCCTTGCCCAGCCAGGGTCCTTGGGGGGGGTAGCTGAAACAGTAGGCAAAGAGGTCACACAGATTGTTAATCTCTCCTTTTCCTCTGCAACTGTCCCGCTTTGTTGGAAGCAAGCCAAATTGCTGCCGCTTCTAAAAAAGACTGGGCTGGATCCGGCTGTGCCTTCCAACTACCGACCCATCTCACTACTGCCAGCCTTGGCAAAGGTTTGTGAGAAGATTGCTTTTAGACAGTTGGACAATTTTATTGAATCATCTCAGGCTCTGCATCCAGCTCAGTCAGGGTTTCGGGCTGCTTACAGCACCGAAACGGCGCTAGTCGAGATGTCAGAGGCTATCCGGGAGTGCCTTGATGGAGGTGGCAGAGCGGTTCTGATTTTACTAGACCTCTCTGCCACCTTCGATACGGTGCCCCATACTCTACTTCTCACTAGACTAGCTGCCGTTGGCATCTCTGGCCCTGTACTTGACTGGCTGACGTCATTTCTGGACAATAGGACGCAACAGGTCTGGATGCCTCCAAACGCCTCTCTACCTAAGACACTCACCACAGGAGTTCCTCAGGGGTCTACTCTGAGCCCCCTGCTTTTTAATGTTTATTTAACTCCTCTGATTTATCTGGCGGAACATCTGGGGACCAAAATAATGGCCTACGCCAACGATACCCAACTTTTGTTCACCTGGCCAAAGGACAACTTGGATACGTCGGCGGTCCAACTCTGCCTCTCATCGGTCTTCCGCTGGTTAGCACTTGCCCAGCTCAAGTGTAATGAAGACAAGTCTGAGGTTCTTTTTTATGGCTCCTTTCCTGATAAATTCAGCCACCTCTTATGGCCTCGTGATTTGCCATGTCCTAAATCCATGGGTGGCCCAGCAAAAAACCAGGGGGTCTGGTTTGGGAATGACCTTAAGTTTGAGGACCATATTAAAAAACTTACGGGCGTTTGTTTTGCCACTCTCAAAGCCTTACGTAGGTTTTTTCCCCTCCTTCTGAGAGAAGCTAAAGAGACGGTGTCGCGTGCTCTAATACTCTCCAGACTTGACTACGTGAATGGTCTGTTTAGCGGCCTACCTGCTTATTTGATCCAACGTCTCCAGGTCATCCAAAACGCGGCCGCTAGACTTCTGTTCAAATTGCCCAGGAGATCTAGCGTCCGCCCCTTCCTCCGCAACTTCCACTGGCTCCCGGTTGCCCACCGGATTATGTTTAAAACACTTGTTCTCTCTTTCCGTGCGCTCCATCAGATTGGTCCTGCCTACCCGAGGAAAAGGTTTGCCTTGTATATTCCGAATCGCTGCCTCCGCTCGGCCAATCAGCGTCAAATGATTGTGCCTAGATTTAAGTACTACCGACTAGGTGGCCAGTCCATTTCGGTCAGAGCCTCTATGGCTTGGAATTCTCTCCCTTTCCATCTTAGGGCTGCCCCGACCATTACGGCCTTTAAGAAAGGGCTGAAAACTCATCTGTTCAGTATTACTCTTCAACTGCTAACTCTTTCTCGCCTTCTGCACTGCCTTCCGCGCCAGGATACTTTTTTAGTAATAGAGCGCGTTATAAAAGCCTTTATATCATATCATATCAAATCATATATATATATATATATATAAAAATAGATATATATCGATATATATACATATATATATATCCAACAACAACTTCACTTCAGTAACCACGAAGTACGAGCCACGCCGATCCAGTAAGATCATTTTAGGTTTTATTCGGGCAAAACAACAGACGCGTTTCGAGCAATCCTGCTCTTGGTCACATGACCACTCTCCCGATCCCGGAAGTTAAATGCATTTTTTGGAGAGAAACCAAACATAAACATAGAAAGCAGACTCGATATTAGTTTCATATAGAGTCCCAGTGCATTGAATAACAAAACATAAGTAACATTTCGATTTAGTTACATGTTTCAAAATAAATAAAATGTGCAACTGACCCAAATACATTTTGACAATTAAACAGTGTTGTTCTTGATGTGGGTATAGTTACGAGAAGTAAACATATAATCAACAGATCAGAGATGTACATGCATCTCTTCATCGATATTCATTTCCATCGGTGCGACACTCCCAGCTTGGAGAATTAATTTAGATTCCAATCTACGTAAAGCTAAGATTCTGTTACCCCCTCTGGGATTTTGGGGAATTGTATCAAGTGCAAAGTACTTTGCTTTGGTCCAATCGCTGTTGTAGTGTATACTGAAATGTTTGGCAGTGCTGTAGGAAAAACCCTTGTTTGTAATGGCCCTCCAATGTTCTAATAATCTTTTTTTAACAGGAAAAGTTGTAGAGCCTATGTACCACTTGCCACATGGACAAGTGATAACATAAATGACAAATTCAGTACTACATTGTATGTTATTACTGATACACCATTTTCTTTTGGTTCTTTGCAACGTGACCTCCCTCACATTGTCACTGTGACTACACGCTTTACATTTTCCACATTTGTGGAATCCTCCTCTTTTCTCTAGCCAAGTAACTTTCTTGCTCTCCATGTGACTTCTCACAATCTGATCTTTTATTGAGCGCCCTTTCCAATAGGTTATAGAAGGGTGGGTGCCTAGTTTTTCCTTCAGGATTTTATCTTGCAAGAGTATATCCCACCTTTTTTTGATTATTTGGCAGAGTTGTGGTGATTGGGAGTTGTAGGTGGTGATAAGTCTAATGACAGAATCTGACTTGGATGGTTTGGTTTTGGCAGTTTTATACAATGCATCTTCTCTTTTGATTTTTTCAACCCTTTGTTCTCCTTTTTTAAGCATTTTAGTAGAGTAACCCCTGGCTTCAAATCTCTTAAACATCTCTTTTTGTTTTTTCAAAAGTAACGTCAGTGCTACAGTTTCTTTTAGCACAAAGAAATTCACTAAATGGAATGCTCCATCGGAAGTTGGGAGGGTGATAACTCTCAGAATGTAATACTGAGTTGCCTGCGGTTTTCTTCCTGAATACTTCAGTGTCTAGTTTGTTTCTATGAGTCGTTACTTTGATGTCAAGAAAATCAACACTTTCCTGACTATGCTGCATGGAGAATTTTAGGTTGACAGTGTTCTGATTGAGCATACTTAGGAAAACAAGGAGGTCTTTCTCATTGCCTTCCCAGATGAAAAAGACGTCGTCTATGTACCTGAGCCAGACATTAACCTTGCTACTCCAGGGTTCCAAGGTTTCACCCGAGAGCACCTGCTCCTCCCACCAGCCTACCAACAGGTTGGCGTAGCTGGGGGCAAAGCAGGTGCCCATCGAGGTACCCTGTGATTGTTTGTATAACACCGCATTGAAAGAAAAAACATTTTCTACCAGGCAAAGTTCTATCATCTGAAGGAGCATTTTGGTATGTATACTTCTTGATTTTAAAAAGTATTCGCATGCTTTGAGCCCGTCAGTGTGCCTTATGCTGGTATACAGACTTTCTACGTCTAGGCATACCAGCCAGAAATGTTCTTCCCAATGAATGTTTTCAATTTTTTGGAGGAAATTCTTAGTGTCCTTAATGTGCGATGTTAAGTCTTTAACATATTCTGCTAAGAAATGGTCCACGTAACGTGAGACATTTTCCAGCAGACTATTCTTGGACGACACTATGGGTCTGCCTGGTGGTCGTACGGGATCTTTATGTACCTTGGGATGTAGATAAAGGGTTGGAACAGGTGGTGCCTCATTCTTAAGAAATTTAGTTTTGCCCCAACTCAGGAGGTCGTTGTTAGACCATTCCTGGATATGTTGGAAAAGTCTTGTTTGCAGTTTTTTAGGATATGATACATCTACTCTGGTGTAGCATGTTGTGTCAGAAAGCTGTCTCATAGCCTCTTTTATATAGCTTTTCTTTTCCCAAATTACACAATATTTCCCCCTTTGTCGGAGGGTTTAATTATAATGGTGTCATATTTTTGTAAGTTCCTGAGGGCTTCTCTGTGTTTTACGGTAAGGTTCTGTCTCCCAACTGGCTTCTCAAGAATCCTTAAAATGTCATTATTCACAAGATCGGGAAAGACGTCAATGTTATCCCTGGGTAACTGTGGCCTAAATTTAGATTTGGCTCTAAAGGGTGTACTTACTTTAGTTTGCGGGATTTGCACTATATTGGATGTCACAGTGTCAAGAGCTGAGTCAGAAAGGACGGGTGTTCGTGTTAAGTCTGCAGGTTCTTCGTTACTGAGGCTCTCTAGTGTTTCTAGAATATCTACACCATTAGGAGATGTTGCTATGCTTTCATCTTGTCTACTGAGACCTTGTTGTCTACTCTGATGGATCTTAAACAATTTCAAATTATGTACAAATAGGTACATGTCTATTTGTGTCTGCGCATAATCAATAGGTGAGTCCGGACAAAAGTCAATCCCAATTTAAGGACTTGTTTTCACTTTCGGTTAACAGTCTACTTGAAAGGTTGATTACTGTTAGCTCCTGTGGTTGTTCTGCCATTATTTGCCTCTCTGGGTCTGGCCTTTGTTTTCCACGCCAGTGTTGTTTACTTTTGATGCGCCGCTCTCGCCGTTTCTTGGTTTCGTTCTTCTGCCTCGGCCTTGATATCTTGTCCTCCCTCGTATCGATTGTTTGTTTGCCTCTAGCATGAGGCGCATTTCCTCGGAAAAAGACGTTACTTCTGCTGGGCAGACGGTGGTGCTGTCAACTGATCCGGTTTCTGAGCTAAGGCTTGTCCCGGATTCCCATCTGTCTTTATCTGCTGCTCCGAGTGCTCTGTCTTTCAGTAGGGACGCTCGTAGTTTTATCAAACTTTTTTGCAAAGGTCACTATTCTTCCTGATTGATAGTCTCTTTCGTTCCTCTCAAATTTTCTTTGTTTCCTCACGATCAGATCTTTTTCAAAATTGGAGATGCGATCATTTACCGTAGATAATGTCTTTTTCACCTCAATTTGATCAGCCTCTGTTGTAAGATCATCAAGAACTTGTTCTATCTTTGTATCTCTTCCACCAGTTCTTTGTGTTCATCCCAGGCGTTTTTTATCAGGATTTGCAACATTTATATATATATATATATACACACACACAGATAGATACACACATATACACATATTCGATAATTCAATAGTGAAGCAGCTGTCAATAGTCCTGACAAGAGTGAGATTATTGCACATACACAAAAACTGTGTCCAGAATGGATGCCTGTTTGGAGCTTCTCCCAGGGAGTTCACTTGAAGCGGACCTTGGGTTGTTTGCACACCGAAAGGGGCCACGCATGTACACCTCCACCACTCCTCCATGAGAAAGGGGGGCAGTGGAAATGTGGAATTACAGAACAGAAGCTGCAGGGGAGGGAGAGCAGGCAGGAACTCCAGGTATCACCAAAAGTTTGCCAGCTCCTTCCACCTCAGTGGCTGAACCTGTTTGCAAGTTCCCTGGGGCAGCTCGAATTTGCATTTTATGAACGTTTACAAGTGGGTGTTTGATGCAATAGAAGTACGCTGAGTTGTGAAGGGCAAATGGGGCCTGGAGTACTGTGTCAAAGTGTTTTGACACGTAAGTTAGGAAATTATTGAGGTGACTCACTCTGACCTGCTAGCTACTCCCCACACTTTCCCCCATGACCAACTACCTCATCACCTCGACCAAATATTTCACAAGGAAAACTGAAAAAGCTGTGTGTCATCCTGTGGAACACGGTGAGGAGACTGATTTGTTACATTCGGCATCAGATTAAACATCAGGTGTGAGGACAGCATACTACATTCATAAACAAAGTGAAGCAGCAACGCTGACACCCTGCCTTCTATCCATTAATTACAAGCTGTCTGCCTGTCTTTATCTCAACTATCTCCATTCCAACTAACACTCAGCAAATAGTGCTTAGCAAGCACCCTGAAGCGGGCTTAATTCAACATATTGAATGTACAGAAATCAGCATATGTAGATGTGAATGCTGCAGCCATTACTTACTTAGAGACGTAAAATTGTGCTTAGTTGTATTTCATTTGAAAGATATTTCCCAAACTGCCTGTTTACGCATTTGAAAGTATACTTATTCTCACGCTCACTCATCTTGCTCAACCTTTTTGAAGTGATTACCCTGAGACAGGTAGATAAGGAGACATCATGTTTAATGACCGTTTGCCTCCACAGCTCCCAGGAACTGACAGGCTCCTAACATTCAAACATGTACATTCTATTGTCATGACAATGACATCACATATGCCACTGAAGAGATAGAAGAGATTACTACATCATCTCCTCTCTTCCCAATAACAACATAACAAGAGAAACAGATCAGCAAGGAAGAAGACTAGAAATAAATAAATAATGTGATGAAGAAGATAAAAGATATAAATAAAGATAATATGATACCAACAATAAGAATAAAAATACATTGGACATAACATTTAGTTTACAAATCCATGCGATTAGGTGGAAGACAAATTCTACCACTCCTACGTGGTGGAACATATTTCATAGACAACTCAGCAAAATCAGAACTCATTTTCTAAGTTTGTTTGCACGGCATTGTTAAAGTGTCTGCCACATCTCCTTGCTCAAGGTCTTGTTGCCGAACTAATCTTTTAGGAATCTTGTAGATCCTAGATAAGTTCCACCAATTCTTCCCATTGACAGCAAAGTGTGAACAGCATCAACCTTAACAGGAGGACCAAACTTTGAAAGTCCTTTAGGGACATTTAAATAGGATTTAACTCTCACCCAATCTCCCACAGAAACATTAGATTCAAAATTCTTACACTTTTGAAGAACACACTGATCAAGTGATCCACCCTTATCCTGAGATTCTCCACGCTTGGACAGGGAACCCCATTTCTTCATCCAAGCAGGGCACATGTGAAAAGAAGCTTCTCTACCTCTGAGAAGTTTGAATGGACTGAAACCTGTGATGGAGCTGGGAGTGGTACGATGTGCCCAAAGCATACTTTGAACAGCTATCTTATAAGCCTAAGAGATTTAAACAGTTACCTTGTATACAGACATTTCAAGATCGTAGGAATCCGTCTTTTAAGGGACATCCTACAGAGCAGAGATTGGCTAGTAAAACTAGACCTCAAAGATGCTTACTTTACAATACCCATGCATGA
The DNA here is from genome assembly GCF_964261635.1 of Lissotriton helveticus. Classification (NCBI taxonomy): domain Eukaryota; kingdom Metazoa; phylum Chordata; class Amphibia; order Caudata; family Salamandridae; genus Lissotriton; species Lissotriton helveticus. The sequence goes on from NC_136068.1 coordinate 444,465,957, forward strand.
AGACAGCCAGAGGTATCTTTGCTTTTCCTGGAAAGGCATAACTTACCAGTTTGTTTGTCTACCCTTCGGACTGTCTTCAGCTCCATGGTGTTTCACCAAGGTTCCATGTCCAGTAGTAAGCTATCTCCGTCAGAGGGGAGTGTGTCTCATCATATAGCTAGACGATATCCTGACTATGTCTCAAGACAAGTCCGAGGTCCTAAAACATCTTTCATGGACAATAGACCTTCTAGAGAGCTTAGGTTTCATAGTAAACACAGAAAAGTCTGTGATGTCCCCCACTCAAAACATAGAGTTTTTAGGATTCCAGATAGACTCAATTTCATCCCAACTGGTCCTTCCTTCAAGGAAGGTATCCAAAATAAAAAAGGGAATAAAAACATTATTGTCCAAAATTTCAATTGTCCTGAGGGATCTGACAAGAGTCTTAGGTCTCTCATCGTCCTCCATTCAGGCAATTTGTCTGGGTCCCCTTCATTACAGAGGTCTTCAAAGACTGAAAACTCAGGATCTACAAAAGGGTCTATGGTGTGGAGGCTCTCTGCCTCTCTCAGACGATGCTCGGGAGGATCTACAATGGTGGTTACTGAATCTCGAAGCTTGGAATGGCAAAGCCATTTTCGGGAATATTCCAGATCAAATCTTAGAATCAGATGCAAGCAGCAAGGGCTGGGGTGCCCGCCTCGGCAAACTAGAAACAGGCGGGAGATGGTCATGTCATGAACTAACCTTACACATAAATTGCTTGGAAATGCTAGCTGCCATGAATGTCTTGATGAGCTTCAGGGATTTACTGAGTTTTGGCAGAGTCCTCCGACTGCTGGCTGAAACACATTAAGCTTCAATCTTAAGCTGCGTGCAAAGTCCCCAGTAAACTGGCAGTGACAAACTGTGCATGAAACTTGAGATGCAGCCACACTCTACTAATTACCCATGTAAAACACAGAGAAGCGACATCCCATCGGTGTTAGAGATAGAAGGGTACGACTGAAAAACGGAGAAATGAGAAGGATGTCACCACATAGAAAATGACAGCAAACACATGAAGTGGCAGAAGCACTAGGGCGGCAAATCGAGGCAAACAGATAACAGGAGCAACACACGTGGGTGGAGGCACTCAATGGTCAGCCAGATCGTTGCCAAATTGAAGTGAGTACGCTGAGACAGGTTGAAAAGGAGACTTCATGTTTAATGACCGTTTGCCTCCACAGTTCCCAGAAACTGACAGGCTCCTAACATTCAAACATGTACATTCTATTGTCATGATAATGACATCACAGATGCCATTGAAGAGATAGAAGATATTACTACACTTTGGAGAAGCGAATGTCTTTTAATGCTTGGGGCTCACCCTCAATGAGTTAGTTTTGATGGTAGCAGTGCGCCTGGACGTATCCGTTAACTAGTTAAAATTGCTAATCCTGTGGCTAATTGTGACATATAAGATGATTTTAAATAACTAGAAACAATAAAATGTCAATCATATTTTAACTTGCAAGCGGTCAATATACGCAAGGGAAGTGATCTGTGAGGCCGAGTGCTGGCAGTAGTAAATGATTGCTCCCCTCATGTTCCAGACATGTGCGGCCACATTTTGGCAGGGGGCAGTGCCACCCTACAGCAGGCATGCACTACCACAGGGTGCTGCCACCTCTGCTTGAAGCCTATTGCCACCTCATCTTAACCCATTGTTTACATCCTGTACATACCTGACTACCTAAAGACAAGCAAATTCCTGGCATAGCGCAGAGAAGTAGGGTTGACCAACAGGGGTTGGGTAGCCAAGACTACAGACCTGAACACCCAAAGGCGATCCAGTCCCTAGTGTGGTTCATGGAAATGGAGGCGATTCTCAGACATGAAATACTCAGCGAGTGGATGCACACTTAGATTTCAGTTGCTGGGTTCAACACATACCCTTTCAATCCACAAATCCAATTGTACTTGATGTAACTTAGAAAATAGCTATACTTTGTGTTGCAGTCTAATTGTCACATTTTAGGATCGGAGCCTGGAACATTGGATGACATTATCAAAAGAAATGTGCCAAATGACACCATGTCACTTGTGATACTGCCAACAATTACTAGTTTTTTAGTAAACATTGCTATTTAGTTGAAGAAGTATTTTTATTTGATCAGTCTGTGATCATAAATACACATATTTAAAGATACGAACAGTAAGCTGTACAGTAAAAGAAATATGTTACATCATCCAAATGATACAATAAGTTTGATATGATGAGGATAAAGGTGCAGACCAGAATATAATACAAAGAAGATTCATTTATAAAATAAGAATATGGCAGTCATGAATAGCTATAATAACGTAACAATTTAAGCAGGTAGAGAGGTCTAATATAACATGGATTAGTATAATTTGTGCCTATACCTAGGACAATAATAACCATTCTTGTTGAAGTAAAATAATCATAGTTAGAGAAATTGACAATATTTGATGGCAGTGGTAGACTAGTCAGTATAACAATGTTTGCTGGCAATATTAGACTAGTCACTGGCTATACACCGTGAATCAGTAATTCATTTATGTTACTGATTAAATTAAGCAAACTGAAATGTAACCAGTTTCTAAAAATGTTTTTATCAGTTCATAAAATGATGACCTATTTAAACATTTATTTTAAAACATAACGTATCCAAAGGCAACAGTCTTTTGCATCTGTCCAATAAGCATCAGCATTTTGCAGCAAATGCTCTATGCATATATTAAATACAGTAAATCTGAGAACACAAACTATTTGGTATTATCCTATCTTAAAACACAAATGGCATCTGTAGGTCGGGAAACTGAAAGTAATCAACATGCTGGGATTATCCTCCTCCTCCTGGTTTTCGAAATAAGCAGGGCAAAAAAACATAAAATACTCCACAGACTCTGATGGAAAACTGCACAGTGGACATGCCAGTGTATTGGGGTTTTGCTTCCATTTGGCTTTTAACAGAATTACCAATAGAACCCAATATCAAAATTTTAACAACAGAGGGGCTGCTTCGTTAAACTAATCTGAGACAAAATCCTAAACGTACCATTTCTGGTATTCACAAAAGGCACTTGCGATTTTTGGTATTCACAGAAATCACTTAAGTCTCCTAACTTTATGTCCGCGGTCGGACCGGAATCTCTGCACCCGGACCTTACTCTCCTTACCTGGACCGTACTCTCCGGCTAGGGCTGTACTCTCCGGCTCGATCCGTAATCTACGGCTCGGGCTGGAAATAGGTTGGAGCAAGTATGCAGCCTTGACAAACCCCATGGGAGACTTCAATGCATTTGATTAATTTGCCAACTCTGCCCCATCTTACTTGGCCGTAGTTCTCATTGTGCAGACGAGTAACTAAGTTTAACAGTCTCCTGGGCATTCCCATTGCTTTTAATACAGTATGATCAATGAAAAAGGAAATACCTGGTCAATGGAACTCGTGTGTGGCCTGAACCCTGCTTGCAGGTGGGATAGAATATGTTCTTCCCTCATGCACACCTGTATTTTGGATAGCACACACAAGCATTTTTTTGTGCTGTCTCTATTAAGCTGATGGGTCTGTAATTGGCTGTGTCCCCTTTGTGAGAATGCGGCTTGGTATATGCTGTCCACCCTGTACCAATCCACATGACCCTTATGATGTATGAGGTCAAACATAACCTTGTTAAAAGCTATCCTAGTGGTAGCTATGGGGAGCAGCCTTCAGGCTTAATCTTGAAGGAATGTAAAGCAGCTTGTTTTACCTGAATATCATCCCCTGAATGACTAAATGAAGAAGAACCACACAGTACTAATATAAAAATATGTATTTATTAATATAACACTCTCTACTATCCTCTACACGAGGATAGAACACAACGCACACAATATGAAATCAATAGAACACTTTTAAGTAGCACAATACACAGTGGGCTCCAGGGGAGACCGGACCATATACTAAAATAGTGGTATAATAGTCACGACTGAGATCAAGATGAGGTCTAGAGCACATAGAATCACTGGGACCCCAAGGAACCACCCATGGTGAGTAGACAGGGACCCCACGGAGACAGGGTGCAGTGTGGGAACACGACTGTGGGCTCCGTACAATTCTATAGGGAAGTTGCGGTTACATTTTTAAAGTTTAAGGACCCTTCTAGGAGGACTTCGAGCGAACCCTTTGGAACTTGAGAGTTTGAAGAGCCACCCCACCCTTGGATACTGTAGTACCCGTGTTACCTATCCCAGGGGAGCTGGGTGTATAGGTCTGAAGTGGTGTTGGAAACCATCGTCATTCACAATGGAAGGCTGTGAGGAAGTACTTCTGCCATGAAGGTAAAAAGGGTCCGGTAGACTCCAATACACTAAATCTGTCTGGGAGTTGGTCACACCTCCCTGTGACAGGATGCCTATTGTACTGCCTTCCTCTGCTCGAGCTTGGCTTAGCAGCAGAAGGGCAGAAATGTGTCTCTGGTTAGCAGCATCCATTTTGTGCTATCTGGTCGAGAAGACTGGCACCAGTATGACCAGTAACCCCACCAAAGCTTGCTTCAGAAGGGTGGAATCATACCTCCCACATCAGTTACTGGTGTGGAGGTATGATTCCGAGGTGTTTGATACCAAACTCAATATGTTTCTATGCAGCCATTTTTGAGATAGCATTTACCGCGAGGTTATAATGCACCTCTACGTATATATCTGGCTGAGTCACAGACAACCCAGGAGAATGGTCTCCGAAGGCTTCAGAGAGGCTCTGTTCATGCAGGGGCACCCTCTCACATAAAATCTTGCCCCCTGCCTTCAGGATTGTTAAAGCCAGCTATGGGGGTGACATATGTTTTAAGTGTAGTGACAATTAGATATAGTGAACCTATATCTAATGATAGTGATGCAAGCACCATCTTACACAGGCTGCAGTAGCAGACCTCCAGTTCCATTTTGCATGGTCTCTCATGGGTGGCATAATACGTGCTTCTGCCCATGGGAGGCTTCTGGAGTACCTATGCCCTGGGTACATGGGTATCATATACTAGAGACTGATAAGGGCACCCGAGTATCCAATCTGGAGTGTATCAAAGTACATGCATGACAATTTAAGGGAGAAAGCAGATAGACTGGTGTCTTGATTAGCAGGATCCCAGTCAGACTAGTCAAAAACAGTGAAGCAAAAAAGTAAGGGGTTACCATAAGAAGCAGATACTACTTTCCTACACCCTTTATCTACTTTTTATATATGAGGATAAGTTCCTCCCCTTACCAGGTGTCTGGAATATCTGGCCCCATAGCTATGGCATTAGCATTCCTGTTTAGTATATAACCCCTAACAGTCAGGTCTGAGCTGTATAGATCTCCTGGGATCTTTTCTAATCCTGTTGCCTACTTCTTTTTCAGGTTTCACCTGCACAGTGATTGCCCTGTGCTTTTGAAATCTATTATATTAAATATATCTTAAAGAAGCTTACATCCCGCCCCTTGCTTTCCTTGCTTTTTATTTGTTCATGTGCTTACTGCTTACTTTTCCTCCATTTCCATTGGCTCAAGCACACTGTTTCCTTCATTTACCAATGCTTGTTCCTGTATTGTTCCTCATGTGCTTTTCTCATCAATTTCCTGTTGCCGAATTACTGTTTCCATTTACTTTTTCATACGTTGTAATATGAGCGTTCGAGTGTGGGGTTCAATGTGCACTAATGCCCTGTGCTTCTCATCTGCCACCCAGCTGCAGCGCTGAGCGGGGCTAGTTGTCACATATTGTTTACTCAAGTCCCAATTCTATTGCAGGACAGGAGGCTCTGATTATGCTTATTCTCATTTCTTTATTGAAATGCTCAGCAGCCAAGTAAAAAACCACATTACCCAGAAACACTTGGGTAATAACCATAGAGTCTCATTAGCATAAATAGGTGAACAGACAATCCCACTTCCTCTTTCTTTGCTGCTCCGCAGCCAGTTAAGTGCTTCTTACCTTTATTGTTGTTATTTGCCTTGCACTGTGTGTTCATTGCGCGGCTTCTAATTTGCATTCTTGCCGCTTTGTTTTCCGCGTGTGTTGCGCTGATTGTATTGCCTTTTCCGCGCGTGTCGCGCTGGTTGTGTTTGCCTTCCGTCCCGTTCGTGTTGCGTTCTGGTGACGGCGCGGCTGGGTGCGAGGCTTCTCCGCCCTGAAGTCGGGCGCTTTGTGCCCGAGTTCTGTTTATTTGTGGAGTGGTTTTTCTGGGGTCTGGGCTGCCTCGCGCGGTGTGCGCGAGCTCCTCTCCTTCCTGTTCAGGCGGCCGGATTAACGCGCATGCGCGTTTTGATGTTTCCGGCGCTCCGTGTTGTTTACTTCACCGGAGCTCTTCTGAAGGACATCCCCTGCGGTGTTGCCGCCCACAAGCCTCCAGGATTGACCCTGTCGACGCCAGTGTCTGCACTAAGATACTGGTTGTAAAATTTGGCATAGGCTTTGCCTAGGGTGACGTTTTTGGTCACAGTGAGCCCTCCCTCCACTCTCTACCTATATTTTGGCCTGTAGTCTCTACAGCTTTGGGCTTGCTGTGAGGGTTTTTTCACCCCCCTTTATTTGAGCCTTTGGCTTGTTTATACCTTGCATTCCTCATTTGTGGGCATATATATTTTCACATTACTGGTGAACCATGAGTGATTACTTGTATGAGGATGTAGAAGAGTATGACGAGGAGGCTCCAGACACCATGGAGCACCATTTGGTAGAGGCTTTGGACCGTGGAGTCCAGTACTCAATGAATAAGGCACTAGTGCGTGCTATTACGCCTCTCAAAAGGCACTTGACTAAATATGCTGAGCAGCAGGGTTGGGTCCCTGCGGCTAAGAAGTCGTCATCTTCTCCTGCAGCTCCACATTCTTCTGTCTTCAAAAAATTGGCGCTGTCCTTGTCCTCTGCCAAACCTGATGCTGTTGTTGAGGAAGATGAGAGCGATGACCTGCAATCATCCTCTTCTTCGGATCCCGCTCCTCCTCCTCCCAAGAAAAAGAAATGCAAGGAGCATTTTGTTGATGCGTCTTCGCATCCACCTGTCCTGACTTTTGAGCCGGCGGACATTGTCCACCCCCAGTCCACGGCTTGGCTTCCTTCTCAGGCTGTGACGGAATACGTCCAGCAGCACATACGCCAACCCTTTGAAAAGGAGGTACGTGCCCGTCTCCGGTCTGAGTGCCCACGACCAGACTTGGCTGATCATCTGGCGGAGACCCCTGAGGTGGATCCCACTATGACGACGTACCTCCGAAAATTTGCGAAAGATCCCAAGAAGGGTCTGGATAGGTCCTGGCGGGCTTGCCAGGACAAGGTTTTAGACCTCCTGGGCCCTCTCACCAAAATGTTGGACCTCGGTTTCCTGGCTAAGAGTACTAACCGGATGGTGGATCCGGATGAGCTGATTAATTGGGCTCAGCGCGCCATTTGCCAGTTGGGTAATGCCAACTGCGCACTCTCTGCTGAGAGGCGCAGATCCATTCTGCTGAAACTAGATCCTAAACTACAAGAGTTGGCTACTTCCGAGTCGGGTCCTGCGGCTCAGGGTCTTCTTTTTGGGCAACCATTTTTGAAGGAGCTGACCAACTTTGTGAATACATTCGCCGGCCTGGATAAAGCTCAGGCGTCTCTTCGCCGGACCCTTCGTCCGGTTTTCAACAGGGCCGGAAGAAGTAGGGGGCGTTCCTCCGGCCGTGGTCAGCAGCAGCCCTCCCAGAAGGGCTACCAGTCCCAACGTGGAGGTCAGCAGGACTCGGGATATACCCCTCGTTCAAACTTCTATCCCTCCAGAAAAGGCCGTGGCCAGTTCAAAAGAGGACGTGCTGGTGGATCCGCCGGCGCCTACCACGATTCCGCCACTTCAGGTGAGCATTCTTCCTGCATGCAGTGTTGTTCTGGGGGGCAGGATTCGCCTTTTCCTAGAGAACTGGCGATCAATCTCCAGCGATGCATGGGTGCTGGAGACGGTTCAGGGCTTCAAGCTAGAGTTTTATCATCCTGTTTGTCAGTCCCGTCTTCCTTATCCTCTCCATTTCTCAAACCAAAGTCGAGAGTTCATCACAGAGGAACTCAGGTCTCTGGAGGCCAAGGGGGCGATTGTGCCGACGGTGCGCCATCCTCAGGGCTTTGCCAGCTCAATCTTCCTTGTGGAGAAGAAGGGAGGGGGATCGAGGTTGGTCCTGAACCTGAAGGACTTCAATGCGGGAGTGGTTTACCGCCACTTCAAGATGGAGGGAATCCATCTGTTGAGGGATCTCCTGAGGGAACGGGATTGGATGGTCCGTCTAGATCTCAAGGATGCATACCTCTCGGTTCCGATTTTTCCGCCCCATTGCCGCTTTCTTCAATTCCAATGGCTGGGGATATGGTATCAATATCAGGTTCTTCCATTCGGCCTTTCGTCAGCACCGTGGTGCTTCACGAAACTGTTGCGTCCGGTCGTGGAATATCTCCGCAGTCGCGGAGTTCGCTTGATCATCTATTTGGACGACATCCTCCTGTTAGCGGATTGTCCGGTCAAGCTTATGTCTCACCTGACGTGGACCGTAGATCTGCTCCAGTCTCTGGGATTTTTGGTGAATATTCCCAAATCTGTTCTTCAACCTACACAGGTGATAGATTTCTTGGGGTTTCAAATCAATTCCCTTTCTTGTCAACTTCTGCTACCTCGTCAGAAAGTTCGTTACATCAAACGGGAATTGAAGTCTGTTGTCTCGAGTCCGACGGTGTCGTTGAGATCGTTAGCTCGAGTTGTAGGGCTTTTAGCGTCTTCTCTGCAGGCGATATTTCCGGCTCCACTGCATTACCGTGCGTTGCAGCGTTTGAAGATTCAACATCTTCAGAGGGGCCTACGCTATTCCGATCACATCCCTCTGTCGGAGGAGGCGAAGTCGGAAATGACGTGGTGGTTGAATCACATGGAGGCCTGGAACGGCAGGGCCCTCTTCGGATCTTCTCCGGAGATTGTGATCGAGTCGGATGCCAGTCAATGGGGCTGGGGAGCCCGCTGCGGATCGGTCACGACGGGGGGCAGATGGTCCCCCCAGGAGCGCTGTCTCCACATCAATTGTTTGGAGTTACTGGCGGGATCGTTCGCGATCAAATGTCTGTCTCCAATTCAGTCCCACTGCTGTATACTTCTCCGAATGGACAATGTATCAGCAGTCCGTTATATCAACAAGCTCGGAGGGACTCGTTCGAGGTTGTTGGCGGAGATCGCCAAGGAGTTTTGGCATTATTGTCTACACAACGGGATCACAGTTATTGCGGAGTACCTTCCGGGTTGTCGCAATGTGGTGGCGGATTGGAATTCCAGGTACCTGAGGGATTTCAGCGACTGGAGACTCCATCCGCGTGTATTTCGACAACTTCTACGGACCTGGGGCCCTTGTCAGATCGACCTCTTTGCGTCCCGACTCAATGCACAGCTTCCCCGGTTCTTCAGCTGGAGACCGGACCCGGAGGCTCTGGCAACGGATGCCTTCCTTCAACCGTGGCCGACCTCCCTGTGTTATGCGTTTCCCCCGTTTATGTTGATCCCCAGGGTTCTGGCATATGTGAAACGTTTTCAGGCGGAGCTGATTCTGATCACTCCTCTGTGGCGGGCCCAACCTTGGTTCCCTGTTCTCTTGGAAATGACTTGCGCATTGCCATTTCTTCTGCCTCCGAAGCAGAATCTCCTGTTAGATCCGCTTCAGAATCCGCATCCCCTAGTTCAGTCAGGCTCTCTCCTTCTCCTGGCGTGGCGGATTTCGGGGAACGATGGGCTGTGTCGGGCCTTTCTTCGGACGCTACCAGACTCCTCGGTAACGCCTGGGCACCAAATACCCACAAGCGTTACAGGGGTTCCTGGAAACGTTGGAGTGACTGGTGTGCTCAACGGCAAGCTGATCCAACATCAGCGGATGTTTCTCTAGTTGTCAATTTTCTAGCCTCCCTGTATTCGGCTTCTGGTCTGGCATACCGTACTATCAATAATTTCCGCTCTGCTATTTCAGCAGGTCATGTCCCAATTGATGGTAAACCTGTAGGGGAACATCCTTTGGTGTCCAAGGTCCTTAAGGGCGTTCGTATGGCTGTCCCTCCACGCCCCAAATATGTGGCCTTATGGGACGTTTCGGTTGTTTTGCGATTTTTGGAAGCCTGGCCGGTTAATTCCTTGCTTTCGCGCAAGCAACTTTCGGCCAAGCTTACCATGTTGCTATGTTTGCTTTCTTGCAAACGGATTTCTGACGTTCACGCTTTGGATCTTGCTGGTCGGAGTTTTACTCCTGAAGGGGTTGAATTTCGCCTTTCCCGGCGCACCAAGACTGATACTGACATTATCTCTTACCCTTCTTTTCCGGCCCGTCCCAACCTTTGTGTGGTCCAATGCCTGAAAGCTTATGAGGTGAGTACTTCTCTTATTCGTTCTGATTTGCATGGTCAACTGTTAATTGCATTGCTGAAGCCTTTCCGCCCCGTTACTCCAGCTACGTTGGCTCGCTGGGTACGGTGGCTTATGGGAGAGGCAGGGATCGATGTTTCTGTTTTTGGGGCTCATTCAGCTCGGGGAGCCATGGCCTCTAAGGCTTTTTCATTGGGGGTCACCTTGGGGGACCTTATGAAGGCTGCTGATTGGTCAACAGATTCTGTGTTTAAGACATTTTACTTTAAACCTGTACCTTCGGTTGCGTCTGTGGTGTTGGATGAGCTTTGAACAAGCATAATCAGAGCCTCCTGTCCTGCAATAGAATTCAAAATTTGCAAACATTCGTGACAAGAATTTTCAATTCTATTAAGGACTAGGAGGCGAGGATTATCCCACCCATAGATTGTACATTATGTTACTGACAATTGTTTTGCATTACTCTGTTACAACAGTATATATTGCATCATCTTCTTTTCCCACCCTTACTTCGGAATATGTCTGTTTTTGTTGGAATGGCTATTACGGCTTTGTGTCTCTTTTCAGGTTCTGATCCCAAGTGATGCGCCTCCAGTTCCTCGTAGGAGCGCCTGTTATCTTCTCTAAAGAAGTCTCCTGTTTTTCTGCCTTCAGCTGTTTGGGATGTCTCCCTTCGTTGCCTTCATTGGACTGCTATTGGCTGTTGCATTGACTTTTGGATTGTTTACTGTTTCCTGGATTCTCCTCACCAAAGAAAGAGGAAGTGGGATTGTCTGTTCACCTATTTATGCTAATGAGACTCTATGGTTATTACCCAAGTGTTTCTGGGTAATGTGGTTTTTTACTTGGCTGCTGAGCATTTCAATAAAGAAATGAGAATAAGCATAATCCTCGCCTCCTAGTCCTTAATAGAATTGAAAATTCTTGTCACGAATGTTTGCAAATTTTGAATTGTATTATATGTGCTGTCAAACCAAGCATAAGTGAAGCTAATCTGCTCGGAGCTTCGTAGCCCTTCAGAATGCAGCCCCTTCTCTGAAATCAGACAACGCCCCTCCCTATTCACCCTGACAGCGCCCCTCCCTATTCACCCTCTCCTCACGCCTGAACCGCATAAACCAAGGGGAAATTCCAGAGTGGTAGAATGGACAGCCTGCCTGTGACCAGTTAAAGATATATGAAAAAGTCAAATAAAAAGTTGGATGCAATTAACCGAGACAAGCAAACAAATTAATTAAAATAAATCGTCAAAACAAATCACCACATGTCTATATGATAATCAGATGTTTGTGAAAATACAAAAAAAAAATACGGAAAATAAGTGACATCCACCAAAAAGAAAATTTAACAACCTCAATTATTTATCTTCATATTTTAAAAGCAGAAAATCAAAAATTTGCTAGCATTCGCGACAAGAATTTTCAATTCTATTAAGGACACGGAGGCGAGGATTATGCTTCTCAACTTTACTGCATCAACACAGCAGCCAATGAAAATATATTATTTTCTCAAGTAAACAGTAAAATTACTACATTTCCCATGAACACCATGGTTATAGGCACGCCCCCACAGTCCATAAGAACCCCCAGCGTGCACATCACTTCCTCTTTCTTTGAGGCGATAAGTCCATAACGTGAACCAAACAAAACAGTCCATAACATGAACCAAACAATCCTCCAACGTGGAAGAAGAACTTCAGATCGTCATCTCGACGTCAGTCGTCTGTCAGTCCGACTTCTTATCCGATCCTGAAATAAAGGAAACAACACCCCGTAATTCTTGCATAAAAGGGTGGGTAAGCTTAATACATACAGTACATTAAGCCGGGTGGGATAATCCTCGCCTCCGTGTCCTTAATAGAATTGAAAATTCTTGTCGCGAATGCTAGCAAATTTTTGATTCTATTACAGGACCGGAGGCTTCAGATTATGCTAGTTTAACGCTGTTTAAATACCACAGAAGTAATATCTCCCACCGGCTTGTAATAAAACGTCTTAAACGTTGAATCAGAGGACCAATCTGCACAATGCATAATATCTTGGATACTGGATCCTAAACCATAAGACTTGGACGCCATCGCGCCTCTAACTGAATGAGCACCAAAAATACTCGTATCCACACCAGCTTCCTTCATAATGAACCGAAGCCATCTAGCAATAGTGGCAGCCGCCACTGGTTTAAAGGGCTTTTGAATAGAGATCAACAATTGTGAACAGCCCTGCGGCCGCAAGGCCTTCGTACATTCCTCGTAGGTCTTCAAACAATGGACCACACACAGTTTTTCATTGTCAGGAAAAGCATTATACGATATATGTCGAGACATTGTTTTAGTACGACCTGTAATATGAAAAGAAACCCCCTCTGGGGTAAACACTCTACCTGTTACGTCGAGCGCTCTGACATCTGAAGATCTTCTGCAAGAGGATAGACAAAGCAACATGGCTAATTTAGCCCACAATTGCTTCCTGGACAGGAGAGAATTAACCGGCCATCTGTCAAGCAAAGAAATGACCACCGAGACATCCCACAAACCTGAATACTTGGGTTTGGGAGGGTTGGCCACCCTGATGCCTTTCAACAACTTACAAACAACCGGGTGCATGCCTACTGGTTTACCATCCACCAGGGCATGCCCCGCCGAGAGGGCTGAGCGAAAGTTGTTGACCGAACGATACGCTAGGCCACCTGCCGCCTTCTCGGATAGAAAATTCAACACTTGGGGTAATCCTGCCCCCACGGGATCCAGACGTCGTCCCACGCACCAATCCACCCAGTTCTTCCAGGCAGCGGAGTATCGCTTCCTGGTGGAAGGTGCCCAGGCCTGCTTGATAAAGTCAGCAGCCTTGTCCGAAATTCCTGGCATTTGCCACTGATCCCTGAAAGCCTCCATGCCATCAGGGATAACCTGCCCTCCAACAGCAATGGGTGCTGTTCCTGACGAGGGCCCTGCAACAACCACTTCAAATCCGGCAGCAACCGGGGGCGGTCGCAGCTCCACTGTAACAACTTGGGAAACCACGCTTGTGACGTCCACCACGGAGTCACCATGACAATTTCCGCCGCTTGCCGTATCACCTGAGTCATTACTCTGGGAATCAACAGAAAGGGGGGAAATGCATACTGGGTTCCCACCGACCAATCCTGGAGAAATGCGTCCGTCGCTTCCGCCATCGGATCCGGTCTCCAGCTGAAGAACCGGGGAAGTTGATACGTCAACCTGGAGGCGAACAGGTCCGTCTGAAAAGGACCCCAAATCGCTTGTAACCAGAGAAAGACCTGGGGAAGCAGCTTCCAGTCGCTGTAATCCCTCAAGTGTCTGGAATGCCAGTCTGCCACTTGGTTGGCCTGACCCGGGATGTACTCCGCTATGACTGAAATCTGGTTCTGTAGACAGTAATGCCAAAACTCCTTGGCTATCTGGACAAGAAGAGACGACCTCGTGCCGCCCAACTTGTTGATATACCTCACTGCGGACACATTGTCCAGGCGCAGGAGGATGCAACATGATGTCTGCTTCGGGGATAACGTGCGGACCGCGAACGATCCTGCCAGTAATTCCAAACAGTTTATGTGAAGTTCCAGATCCTGAGACGACCATCTGCCGCCTGTGGAAACCTCTCCACAGCGCGCGCCCCAGCCCCATCTGCTGGCGTCCGACTCGATTACCACATCTGGTCGCGACCCGAAGATCGCTCTGCCGTTCCAGGCATCCAGGTGGCCTAGCCACCATTGTAGTTCGTGCCGAACCTCGTCCGTAAGCGGAACTGAGTCCGTATACGAGAGACCCTTCTGAAGGTGCCTGATCTTCAGACGTTGGAGGGCTCTGTAGTGCAAAGGACCCGGAAATATCGCCTGGATAGAGGACGCCAGGACTCCTACAATCCTGGCCAGTGTTCTGAGCGAGACCAATTGCCTGTCCAGCAGTTTCCTGATCTCCTTCTTCAAGTCCCTCAACTTCGCCTGTGGAAGAAGCAGCTGCGCCGTGAGGGAGTTGACCGTGAACCCCAGAAAGTCTATTACCTGAGTCGGGGTCACTACTGATTTTGCTAGATTTATCACAAACCCCAGGCTTTGTAACAAGGAAGTAGTCATGGTCAAGTGTTGCTGTAACACTGACCGGTCCTGCGCCATGATCAGAATGTCGTCTAGGTAGATGATCATGCGCACACCCCTCTCCCTGAGGAAAGCCACCACTGGCTTCATTACCTTGGTGAAACACCAGGGAGCCGAGGAGAGACCGAAAGGAAGAGCTAAATACTCGTACCACTGGCCGCGCCACTGAAATTGCAGGAACCTGCGGTGTGGAGGAAAAATCGGAATAGAAAGATATGCATCTTTCAGATCTAATCGCACTAACCAATCTCCTTCTTGCAACAAATCCGCTAACATGTGGATACCCTCCATTTTGAAATGGTTGTACACCAGATGTTGGTTGAAATCTCTGAGGTTGAGCACAAGTCTGTTGCCACCTCCCTTCTTTTGGACTAGAAAGACATTGCTGGCGAAGCCGCGAGGACTTCTCTGGCAAAAAGCGATCGCGCCCTTCCTCAGCAAGTCTGCCACCTCTGCTTCTATAAAACTGTGATCTAGTTGGGAAAAATGGAGAGGTGGCGGGGGAAACGCTTGCGCAGGAGGAGAGTAGAACTCTAGCTTGAATCCCTGAACAGTCTGCAAGACCCAAACATCTTGAGTTAACACCAGCCATTGTTGCAGACAATGTCGCGTGCGACCCCCCAAGGGAAGGAGAGACACATCTGTGAGACTCACCGGAACTCTGATGGGCCTTGAAACTCGCCCTGTTGTTTCCCGACTGGAAACGGCCTTTGTTGAAACCTCTCCTGGACGGATAGAAGGTGCCACCGCGGGTGGAGTCCCACTCGCCGCGGCCGCGGCCAAAGTCACCTCTCTGGGAGCCTCTCTGGAATCCTCGGCCTGACGAGCGACCCCCGCCTCGCCCGGCCCTGTTGAAAACACCCTGCGTGAGGGCGCGCTTAATACCACTCTGGGCTTTGTCCAAGGCGGTGAAGGTGCCGACATACTTGGTGACGTCCTTCACGAACCTGTCTCCAAAGAGACATCCACCGGCCAGAGGGCCCGGTTCCGCTTCCGCCAGCTCTGTCAGATTGCTGTCCATGCGCATGAGCAACGACTTGCGCCTCTCTGAAGACACTGCGCAGTTCGCGTTTCCAAGAAAGCAAATTGCGCGTTGAGTCCACTCCGCCAGTATGTCCGGATCCACAGGAGTCGCCCCCTCCTTGGCCGCCAAGGCCATCTCCAGGATCTTGGCTAGTGGCCCAATAACATCAAGCATCTTGTCTTGACAGCCTCGCCAGGCCCTGTCAAGCCCCCTCTTAGGGTCTTTCGAAAATTTTCTCAGGAAAGTGAGCATACTGGCATCTATTTCCGGTGTGTCCGCGACACCGTCCGGAATATCCGGACGCGGACATTCCGACCGCAGCCGGTTGCGCACCTCTCGAGGGAAGCTCTTACGGAGGTGGTCGTGAATGTAATCAGATACGTCCGCTGGCGGGACCCAGTCCGAAGACCGAGGGTGGACGATGTCCGAAGGGTCAAAGTGGAAGGCCTTAGGGGCCTTGTCCTCCACAGGCTTAGAAGCCGGTCTGGCCTTCTTAGGGGGCGGAGGATGCTCCTCCGAAGTATCAGTATCGGTATTGGTATCAGTGTTAGTGGTGGTGGTATCCGTGTCCACCACCACGGGACGTTTACTTTTCGCCTTGCCGCCAGAACGTGGCTGACTAGAGCATTCTTTAACCGGAAGGGAAGCCAAGGACTGCGCATGCGGCCACGATTGGCGCTCCTCCGGAACTGAAGTAGAGGTAGACGGAGCATCGCGCTTCTGCTTCTTGCGTTTATCGTAGCCATGACGCTTCGCAAAGCCTTCCAACTGCTTACGAATGGGGCGCAGGGCCACTGCGAGTGCTTGCTGCACAGTCTGGGGGACCTTCGTCTCCATGGCTCTGTCAACTGAAGCTTGGACCGAGGCATCCAAAGCTTCTACAATGTTATCCTCTAGAACAGCGTCCTGCTGCCCTTCATTAGTATCCTCCCCATCTGCCTCTTCCTCCTCAGGGTATTTAACCCAATTTTCCATGGTATCAAAATGGCACTGAAATATAAGGGAATAACCCTGGCAGCCTTTGGGGGTGGTGGGGGGGGTCAGCCCACTGCACACAACAGGTAAATACCACACAAACTGTACCCAAACCCCCTCAGCAAAGCTGTAGTCAGGAAGGCCAGTGGCCAAGGTCCTCAAATCTAGAGAGCGTGTGCCCACTCTGGACTCTCAATTTTCCCACCCTGCACAGGCGATCTAACAAGAGGCAAGCCGGTGTGTAGAACGCGCAAAACGCGCGTTCCAGGAAGCCAGGGAGACGTGCCGAGGCGCGCCGCCCAAATCGCAACCAAAATACTACTAAAACCAGCCCAAATGGTCAGCGTCTTTGGGCGCGCGCGTCGGCCGTGAGCCACCCGGCCTGAACGCAGGGCGCATTAGGGAGCCTCCGCGCGCCTTCAGGCAGCCGGTACCGGGCCCCAGTGATGAGCGCGGATTGCCCCTTGCCGGTCAAAGACCGTAGAAAAACACGCGCTGACAGCCGCGCCCTCCACAACGGAAGCAGCGCGCTGACAGGCGCTCGCTCCACCGCGGGAGCAGCCCCTTGAACAAGACGGCCCAAGCAACGAAGCGCAAGGTGAGCGCTCGAATCGAGAAACACAGAAAACCAATAAATGCAAAAAACAAATACAAATGCCACCAGAGAGCACCCCAGTCCTCAATTCAGAAGCGGAACCACCCGCATTAGTCAATAAATCTAGACTTTTCCCAAGACACCCCCAAAGCATAAAGCAGAGTGAGGGGACAGGGAAGGTGCACTTAACTCTGGCTTGTGAGCAGCAAAGAAAGAGGAAGTGATGTGCACGCTGGGGGTTCTTATGGACTGTGGGGGCGTGCCTATAACCATGGTGTTCATGGGAAATGTAGTAATTTTACTGTTTACTTGAGAAAATAATATATTTTCATTGGCTGCTGTGTTGATGCAGTAAAGTTGAGAAGCATAATCTGAAGCCTCCGGTCCTGTAATAGAATCAATGTGTGTTCATCCTCTTGACAGATACTGCAGGAGATCTACTTCAGGCTAATGAGCGCCCTCTAGAGACAGTTTGCCATGTATTCTCAATCATCTGCAAATTCCCCAAAAGCTTTCTAGATAGTATCTTCATCATCAGTCTTCCTCCTGCTTTTTACGTCTTCTTCCAAAATGCAATGTGGTAATCAAACTGTAATTTGAATTCAATGACTGTTCACTCCTTTCTCTGGAGATTTAAAGAACATTGCACAAATAGCTGTTATTTTTCAGCTGCAACTAACACATGTGACGTTGGGCCTTATCATGAAAAATATGCTCTTGGGCAAAAATAGATGTTCTAATGCATACACCTCCATGTGCACATATGCAGAAACTCTTCTGCGATAAAGATGCCGCAACAGGGTATACACCTGTCTCGAGTTCGGGGAAAACATGGAGGCCGCTGGTTAGGGCGGCGCGCACGTCAGGGACAGACTCTCTCCCCACCGCACTGCACCGCACTCGCTACTTGGATCTTACCGGCATCTAGGACGGCGTAAAACTCGTAGGCATCTGCATGGGGATCAAGGAGTGACACATTTTGCACACCGGAGCTTCCAAGCGAACGGGAGGTGTACGGAAAGCGGTTTTCTGAGCTTGGCACCGATGTGTGTGGGCGCGAGATCGGAACCTCCCCCCGCCTCGCTTCAGCGGTAGAAACAGGCAGCCGCGGAGCTACGGCGCGGCCGCAGGGCGGCGGCTCGCGGGCTCCTCAGAGAAGGAGGTGAGAGGGGAGAAGGGCGGGTGAGGATTCACCCGATCTTCGCTAATCCCCGCACGGGACAAACGGAGCCTGAGGACAACGCTACGGGGGGAAGAAAGTAAGCAGAAACCAAAAGTGAAGGAGACCGCTCGTGGACCCCACGCAGCTTCCAATGAACTGAGCAGTAAGGTGGGGGGGCAGTAAGGGTCGGTTCAAAGGGTTTGGAGAGCTCTAAGGGTGCAGAATGTTTGAAGCCCCCAAAAGTCGTCAGTAGCACATAAGGGAGACAAGGAGCCAAGGGCAGAAGGCGGGGGAAGGGTTCCCGGAACAGCACCCCCATGGGGAAGCAAGGGGAGGGTTGCAAGGTACCCCCCCCCACTGCACCCCAGACGGTGGCACGGACGGAGGAAGTGAGGTGGAAGTAGAGGGGGAAGCCGGGGCCGAGGCTGAGGTCGAGGCCGGGGTGGAAGCGGACAACATCAGCGACAGCCCAGGGGTGAAGCAGGGGGCTATAATTAGAAGGGGAGCACCGCACCCTAAAGCTAGTTTCAGCTCCCAGTCAAAGGGCAAAGGTAAATCCAAGGGGTCCCTTGGCAGTGTGACTCGTATCCCACCCTCGCTGCAATCATACTTTAAAGCGCTGCCCCAAGTTCTGGACATCATACAAAGCACAGAGGCTGTGGACTGTACCCCTCAGGGAAACATGAATGAGGATATCACGGTTCCAGTGGTCACAGCGATTGACTCCATTAGTCCAGCTGTCACAACAGTGACCTCAAAGCCAATTTTAGCAGTAGAGCTCGGGGAGCCTAACCATACTGAGGAGATCATTGAGGGGGCCACGGGGGACTCTATTGTCGGAGAGAAGGTCGGAAAGAAGTGGGGGGTGGTAGCTCACTGGAGGCATTGTTGACTGCTATGAGAGATGAGATAAGGAACGGCTTTGCGGAATCCAAGACAAACCAGAACTAGATCAGGGCGGTTTGTGATACCCTCGAGAAAAAGGTAGACGGGCTTTTTGAAGGACCAGAGAGCCTGGAAGGTTCGGTCGGGGAACTGAAAGCGAGTCTGGAGTCAGCAGAGACCAGGATCCAATCCCTAAGGAGAGAGGGGGAGGCGATGAAGGAAAGGGTTGAGTCCCTGAAGAATTACTCTAGAAGGAACAACCTTCGACTTCTCAAGGTCCCAGACGGGAAGGAAGGTGGAGACATCAAGGCTTTTGTGGTGTCAGTACTAAAGAACGCCCTCAATCTGGAGGAAACAGTGGAAACTTTGGAGAGAGATATCCAGAGAATCCACAGAGATCCTTTCCGCCTCAACCCCGGGAGAGTGAAACCTAGAAAGCTCTTACTGAATTTCCTTACATATACACTAAAGGAAAAAATCCTCAATCTCGCATTGAAGGCGAAGTCACTAAAGGCCCCAGACTTCTCTTTTGAGGTTTGGTCCGATCTCTCAAAAACTACCTTAGACAGACAGTGGGAGCTTGGTGAAAAAATGGAAAATTTTAGGGCTGCGGGGGCAACAGTACAGATGAGGTTCCCTGCCTTTTTGAGGGTCATGTATAATAATAAAATGTACAACATCCGCTCCCCTCCGGAAGCCGATGAATTAATCGCATCCATTACTGCACACTCACAGGGGGGGTTCTAAAGCTCTAAAGGGATCATGTTCCATCTATTGATCTTGAGGCTATAAGGGATCCAATGAGGTAGATATCCCCATGCACTGAGCACAGCAATTTCTCCTTTCTTGGAGACGTCTGAAGGTCACCTGTTTATGTACCCTTGAAATGGAGTAAGAAGTGAAAAAAATAAAATAAAAAAATAAAAAATAAACTACAAATATAAACTAAAAGGCTGAAAAAAAAGTTATATATATGTGTAAACCGAAGGTTAAAAAAAAAAAAAATCAAAAATACATAAAAGGGGGGTGGTACACAAAATACATTCGGAACTCATAGTTCATAATGGGGGGGTTGGAATTCCCTTCCCACCTTCCTGCCTTCCTTACGCCCTTTTTTCTTAGGAGAAATTTACTCTCAATATGCTTTGTCTTTTAGCTGGTTCTTGTACATAGCATCGGTGGGGTGGGAGGGGAGGGTTAGTCCAATGAGGCAAACCTGGCTAACCATCTGGCCAGCGTAAATGACTAGAATAGTCTTAGACGGCCACCCATATACCTTAGTGGGCTACTACGGCCCGAACCACGACGACCCATCCTATCTAAACAAGATTCAGAGTTCTTTGATTACCTCCCAAGACTCGGTAATTTGGGCTGGAGATTTTAATATAGTTCTAAATCCCAGGCTTGATAAGTCCCCGAACTCCAGAGCCCTGACGCCTTCTAAATCTAGGCTTATCCTTCTATCAATAATGTCAACTTTGGGTTTAGCGGATGTATGGAGGGAGAGGGCGGGCAATACTCTGGGGGTCTCTTTCCAGAATTTTAAATACAAACACAAGTCGAGGATCGACTATGCTCTCTTCAGTTACAATCTTAGAGATGCATTGAAAGAGTTGGTATACCTTCCCTCCCACCTATCTGATCATTCAGCTATCCTCTTTACCCTGACACATTCCCAACAGATCAGACACACCTCTTGGTCCTTCGACCGGACGATTCTGCTCAAAGAGGAAGAGAGAAGCTTCCTGTTAGCTGAGTCCACTTAATTTCTGGAAATCAACCTAAACTCGGCTAGTATAGTAACGGTGTGGGAAGCTCTTAAAGCTTACTTAAGAGGGTGCATAACCAACAGAGCCTCACACAGAGGGAAGGTATACAGGGAGGCAATCAAAAACTTAGAGCAGGAATTGCGTACTATAGATCAGAGGTGTGGCCCTGCTGGAGGATCTGTAGAAGATCAAGAGAACCGGGCCAAACTGAAAAAAAATCTGGAAAGTGTATTACAGGAAAGGGTTGCAAAGAGGTGGGAGGCGGGCAAACTCTCAAATTTTGAGTACGGAGAGGCGGATGGTAAGGTCCTAGCCTGGAAGATAAAATCAGACCAAGCCAAAAAACATATCAGGGAAATTAAACGGGAAGGGGATTTAATAGCTAGGACTTCTAACTCGGAAATTGGAAGCGCTTTCCAGGAGTTCTTCCAGACCATCTATAAGGAGGAGATCACGGATGACCCCACGGTTAGGGACTCCTGGTTAGGAAAGGTTCAACTGCCTACTCTTACAAGTGATCAGAGCGAACACCTCGATAAGGAAATTTTGGAAGCCGAAGTCAGTAAAGCTATCGGGCAACTGAAGCGAGGAAAAGCGGCAGGCCCGGACGGTTTACCAGGGGAGTTGTACCGGGTACTAGGTCCTGCCATAGTTCCAACGTTGACTGCCCTCTTTAATGGCATTTTTCTAAATGGCTTGGTGCCACCTGAGTCATGGAGGGAGGCGACTATCGTGCTAATCCCTAAACCTGGCATGGACCCGACTGATTGCGGGTCCTATCGGCCGATCTCGCTCCTAAATAACGACTATAAGATCTTTGCAGCCATTCTGTCGGCACGATTGGGGAGTGAGATCGGCTCAATAATCCATCAAGACCTGAAGGGATTTATAAGGCGGCGTCAGTTGGCAGACCTAACTCATGACCTGGTAGGGGCTATAGACATTGCCTCTACTTTTTCCCTCCCCTTGGCCACACTTACTCTGGATGCTACTAAAGCATTCGATAGGGTCAATTGGCCCAATCGGCCGCCGTAATGAGAAAGTTTCAGTTGGGGGCCAATTTCTGTCGAACCATCAATCCCCTGTATAGGGACCCCAGGGCTAAACTGTTGGTCAATGGTATTCTCACAGAGCCCTTTAAAATCATGAGGGGAACCAGGCAGGGCTGCCCGCTTTCCCCCCTCCTATTCAATTTGTATATTGAACCTTTTGCGCAAACCTTGAGAGAGGAGCATAACTTCCCCTCTTTCGAGTTTGAAGGATGGGTCAAGCGGGTAGGACTTTACGCAGATGACATCCTTATCTACACTTCCGACCCTGAGCAAGCCTTTCCTATAGTCGTTAAAAGGGCGGAAGAATTTGGGCGGGTCTCTGGGTATGAGATCAACGCAGGGAAAACCGAGATAATGATATGGAACATCTGCAACACACAGCTGGCAGTAACTTCATCAATGCGGTATCTGGGAATAAAGATCACTCAGGAAATCGGTAACACTGCACAGATCCACCTGGATCAGGTCCTCCGTGAATGTCGGGCGCTTCTAAAATCTTGGACCTTTCTCCCATTGACCATTCTTGGGAGAATAAGTTTAATAAAAATGTCCATTCTCCCCAAGTTCACGTTTATTTTCAACACCACCCCATTAGCCTTCGACTCCAAGCAACTCCAAAAATGCCAACAGGAAATTCATTCATTTGTCTGGAATTACAAGGCAACCAGGCTGGCTTGGAAGAAACTGAGAAGGAGGAGGGAAAAGGGAGGGCTTGCCCTACCAGAATTACAATACTACGCATGGGCGTTTCAGCTGTCGCATTCTAGGATGCTGCTGAAATCCCCATCAAGTTCATCCATTGGGAAAATGTTTAAGGCCATGCTGAATGGGGCGGACCTGCCACTTGATGGTTTTTTATTAAAATTCGGGGAGCAGAAGTTCTTCAAAAAGGTGAGGCTAAAGATCTTACATTCACTGGCCAAAGCTTGAGTGCTGATTAAAGCTGATCAAGTGCTGATCAAATCTCGCTCCAATTTGGGACTCCCCGGGGCTTCCCCCCTGTTTTGGGGATATTCTTGCAGTACCCCTAAAGGAGGCAGGGATCCTAAGATGGGGTCAATTGCTAGCTGGAGGGGCATTGGTAGAATAGGACGAGCTATATGAAAGGGATGGCCCAGCTTTATCTAGGTTTAAATATATACAGCTCGTCAGCTGGTCTAGAGAGTTGATCAGGAAAAAGGCCCAATTGGGGAGGAGTAGCAATTTGGAATACCAGCTGGTAGAAAGGCAATCGGGGGGAAAAGAAGTAGCCTTTTGGTTTTGGACCATTTTGGAGGAGGTGGATGGGGAGTTTACCCTCCCCGACGAGCAGTGGGCAGGTGACATGGGCCTTCAGTGTGAGGACTTGTGGATAAGACCGTTCACTCTCCTGTACAAAATCGTTAAGCCCGCATGGTTGAGGCGGAATCACCTGTTCACGGTCCATCGAGCTTACCTATCCCCGCAAAGGCTATCCAAATTCCAATCAGGAAAATGCTGTAACAAATGTAACCTCCCCGGTGCCTCCGACGTCCATATGTTTATGGAGTGCCCCCCAATCAATCTATTTTGGGACGAGGTAAAGGTCACTTTGGACTCAATCCTTAATACATCATTATCCCTTACACTACCATTGATAATTTTTGGGCTGGACGACAATGTTACTGGATCTGCAAAGACCTTCCTGTTCTATGCAATTCTTCTCGCGAGACGGCAGATTTGTAAATTTTGGGTCGACTCTAAGGCACCATCACACGCAGGCTGGCTAACGTCCCTATATGATACATCAAAGGTCGATCTGGCCAGATCCTGCAGTAAACGTAACCTCACCTTTTGGAACTTGCTGGTTCAGTGGAGGTAGTTCTCTTGCCATCATTCCCGGGTTTTTTTGGGGGGTTTTTTCCCCGGGTCCGATGATTATGCCTATATACTTCATGGTCCAACGCGGTGGTTCCGTTCGAAAGCATTTGGTCCTACAGGCCGAAATATGCCTCGATGGAGCTTTTGAGGGGATTCGCAGGCCGCCTAACATCTTTCCCTCCTCGGTCATTCCAGAAAGCGTCTCCCGCCAACCTGGCTTCCATGTCTGGGCTTGACTAAGGATTACGATCTTACCTTTGGCCTATCGACATGTATGGTGGTTGGCGTTCTTTTCTTGGAAACGAGGGTCAGGCAAATGAGGAAGAAAAAAAAAATGCCGCAACAGTAGTTTGCAGAAATCTCCTTTGTTATGATAACACATATGTGCAAATTAAAACTTGTATAGCTTAGTGCACATTATGAGAAGTAGTTCCTAACTGAGAACAAAGAAAAAAACTGTTTTCCAGGAATTTAATTCAGTCCTCTTCAATCAAGTAAAATTATGAACAGTAACGTGCTTTCAAACATTGCTACAGTACATAAGCTTCAAGGGTATATGTTTTACATATTTGGAGTAGTTGTGATACCTCACATAACACTAATGTGATAATCGCACCCACGTTTTTGAAAACGAGCAGGATACTTTGTGAGGTCCAGTTTCAAATAATGGACACACTTCAGCATTTACCACGATTCCCCGGATGAAGGGATATTTCCCGAAATGCATTGGGACTTTTTTAATAAAATTGTGAGATTTTGGATACATTTTACGGCTCCTGTGCTTTGACTAAATATATGTATGGCATTGGGATGCAGATAATAAATTGAAATAAACTTGGAAAAATAACGATAAAAGCAGTAAAGAAATTGAAGAGGAAAACAAAGATTAAAAATGAATATTTGCTTGATTGGATTCATTCTACAATGGTGGTGGCTGTGCAGTTTGATTTGGAACTCAGGGTGGTTCCTTCGTGTTCAGTTAGCTGCAATCAATCAATCAATCAATGTACTTGTAAAGCGCACTACTTACCCGTGAGGGTCCCAAGGCCCTGAAGGGGGGGGGGAGAGGGGAGTGTGCTGCTACAGCTTGAAGAGGCAGGTCTTGAGGAGTCTTCTGAAGGTGAGTAGGTCTTGGGTATGCCGTATGTGGGTGGGGAGGGTGTTCCAGGTCTTGGCGGCGAGGTAGGAGAGGGATCTGCCACCGGAGGTCGTTCGCTGGATACGGGGGACAGCGGCGAGGCTGGCGGGGCAAGGCTGGTGGAGCGGAGCTGGCGGATGGGGGTGTGGAAGCTGAGTCTGCTGCTCAGGTAGGCTGGTCCGGTGTTGTGCAGTGCTTTGTGTGCGTGGGTGAGGAGCTTGAAGGTGATACTCTTGTCGACGGGGAGCCAGTGTAGGTTTCTCAGGTGGGGGGTGATGTGGCTGCGGTGGGGGATGTTGACGATCAGTTGGGAGGAGGCGTTTTTGATGCGTTGTAGTCGTCGTAGGTGTTTGGCTGGGATTCCTGCGTAGAGTGCGTTTCTGTAGTCCAGTCTGCTGCTGACGAGGGCCTGTGTCACCGTTCTTCCTGTTTCGGTCGGGATCCACTTGTAGATTCTGGGGAGCATGCGAGGGTGTTGTAGCAGGAGGAGGAGACGGCGTTGACCTGCTTGGCCATGGAGAGGGAGGAGTTGAGGATGAATCCTAGATTGCGTGCATGGTCAATGGGTGTTGGTGCTGTTCCCAGTGTGGTCGCACACCAGGAGTTGTCCCAGGCTGAGGGGGTGGATCCGAGGATGAGGACCTCCGTCTTGTCTGAGTTCAGCTTCATACGGCTGCTCCTCATCCAGTTGGCGACGGCCTTCATTCCTTCGTGGAGGTTGGTTTTGGCCGTGTGTGGGTCCTTGGTGAGGGAGAGGATGAGCTGGGTGTCGTCGGTGTAGGAGATGATGTTGAGGTCGTGATGGCGGGTCACTAGTGCGAGGGGGGCCATGTAGATATTAAACAGCGTCGGGCTGAGGGATGAGCCCTGGGGTACACCACAGATGATATCAGTGGCTTCAGATCGGAAGGGAGGGAGGCGGATGCTCTGGGTTCTGCCGTTGAGGAAGGACGAGGTCCAGTCAAGGGCCTTTTCTTGGATTCCGGCTTCTAGGAGGCGTGTCTTTAGAGTGCGATGGCAGACCATGTCAAAGGCGGCTGACAGGTCCAGGAGGATGAGGGCTGTTGTTTTGCCATTGTCTAGTTGGCGCCTGATGTCGTCTGTGGCAGCGATGAGGGCAGTCTCGGTGCTGTGGTTTCATCTGAAACCGGACTGGGACAGGTCCAGGATGTTGTTGTCTTCCAAGTGGCAGGTCAGTTGCATGTTGACGATTTTCTCGATGACTTTGGCTGGGAATGGGAGCAGGGAGATGGGCCAGAAGTTCTTGAGTTCCTTGGGGTCTGCTTTGGGCTTCTTGAGGAGGGCGTTGATTCTGGCGTGTTTCCAGCTTTCCGGGAATGTCGCTGTTTCGAAGGAGATGTTGATGACCTTCCGTAGTTGGGGTGCGATGGCTGCGTCTGCTTTGTTGAGTAAATGGTGTGGACACGGGTCACACGGAGATCCTGAGTGGATGGAGTTCATGACCATGCGTGTCTTGTCGTCGTTGACGTTGGACCAGGACGTCAGGCGGTTGGCGCTGGTGGTGTTCACAGGGGAGGTGGAGTCTGGCGTAGTCGGGGTGGTCGTGGTGTTGAAGCTGTCGTGGATTTTAGCGATCTTGCGGTGGAAGAAGATGGCCAGTGAGTCGCACAATTCTTATGAGGGCGGGATGGCGTTGGCTCTGGGGTTGGAGAGTTCCTTTACGATGCTGAAGAGCTCTTTGCTGACGTGTGCGTTGTTATCCAAGCGGTCTCTGAAGGAGGATCTCTTGGCTTATCTGATGAGGTGGTGATGTCTGCCGGTAGCGTCCTTGTAGACTGCGCGGTTGTCTGGTGTGCGTTCGTGGATCCATGTCTTCTCCAGTTTTTGGCATGCGCGTTTAGAGGCCTGGAGCTCGTTCGTGAACCATGTGGCTCTCTTGCTGGTGTGGCAGCGCAGTTGGGCGGAGCGCAGAGAAAAATTGCACACCTATAACGTTTTAATAAAGTCAAGCACATAAACAATGGGTACATCGGAGTGCAGCTCAACACTCATTCACGTACATTACATATTTGGAAAACATATTCTGAATTAAAACATTCATAATTTTACCTAACTGAAAAGCATTGCTGTAAATTAAGTTTCTGGTCAGGAACAACTTCATAGAAAGTGCACTGGTAAACAAATGTACTATGCTTATATATGCTGCGAACCAGACAATTCTTGAGAAGCAGAGCCTATGGATTAGACATATAAATCCTACCAACATGGCTGATCGGGTGCAGTGGCATGAAGCTCATTTTCTGCTCAGACGCGCATTATCCATGATATGGGGCTCCGGTGTTTGCTTGACTCCAAAAAGTTACATTTAGGTACATTTATTCCATTTCTTGATCCACTAAGAAATGTTTGATCCTCCCTATCGTTTTTTCTCCATTTCTATCCTAATATCTTTTTACTTTGCACTGATTGCTCTGGTAAAAAATCCTTTTTAGGTGGAGCATTCAAGACCTCTTGTATATACTTTAGTATATATCCTTTAGTATATGCTTATATGTGTATGTACTTTGTGGGCTCTGGAGATCAGCCCTAGGACTTGTCTGCTCCCATTTAGGGACTTTTTTTCTGTTCAACTGCCTCTATTTAACTGTCTAGATAGAAATCGACCAGCAGAGGTCAGTAAAATACCAGAATTGTTTCTGCTGAGGGACTTTTAAAAAAGAAATTGGCAACTGCCTCAATTTAACTTTCTTGATAGAAAATGACCAGCA
This sequence comes from Lissotriton helveticus, assembly GCF_964261635.1. Lineage (NCBI taxonomy): Eukaryota > Metazoa > Chordata > Amphibia > Caudata > Salamandridae > Lissotriton > Lissotriton helveticus. Next base: position 444,493,597 of record NC_136068.1, read on the forward strand.
GAGGTTAGTAAAATACCAGAATCACTTTAGCTTAGATTTCAGTCCATAGAAATTGTCTTCCACAGGCACCCAAAGACAATATTTTTTTTCAAATCTTGTATTTTCAGTGATATGACCACCGAAGGCCCTGCTTTTATAATAAAAACAGAGCTTTGGAATACACCATTTCCAGCTGAAAGGCAATATTTCTTTCCATGTGTTCCCATACCTGGCATGTCATGCAGTTTGGTGTTTACTTTCCCTCCATGCTAATGAACAGTAGATGTTTCAGCGCCCAGGCTAATGTGCTGCATAGCTAAATACATATAAGGTCCTAAAGGCGAGACCAAATGTATTGCAAATGCTTGTTCATTTTCCTCCTGCAGTTCTTAACATGTTGCCAGAACTCTGCTCTTAAAGGAAGCACTGCCCTCTGCGGACCTCAAAGGAGACTTGAATTTCACCTTCTTGGTTAACACACCTTTCTGGTGCTGAAAGTGACGCTCTTTCATGTGGTAAGAAAATACCAGTTCTCCCTTTGCCACCTCACTTCCCCATGTCAGCAGAGCTATCCCCTAAGATGCCCAGAGCAAACATGCACAGGACTCTGATAACTTTACTTTGGGTTTCACATATTAGAAAGGCTCAGTGGTTATACAGCAGAGCTATCTTCCAGGTTACTCGTGCCTCTGGCAGTAAACTATCCTCTCACCCTGAACTCAAGCCACCTATCCTGCCCTTGTACTATTGTCATACTGCTCACCCTATACTTGCACACCTCTTACTTTGTACAGGGTAATATTCCTCACCCTCTATACTCACACAATTCTCATTCTGCACTAAACACACATCATCGAACATGCATTGAGGGACTTTCATCCTGCACTCAGGCACTCATCAATTCTCATTCATGCACCACTCACCCTGCACAGGGAGCACTCATACCATTCTCCCTGCACTCATACATTGCTCCCACACCTCTTAACGTATTATTAATCCCCTAGGCATTTTCCAATTCTTGTTTTAATACTTGTGATTGCTGCAAGGGTTTCCTCCATAGTAAATATAACTAGCATCATACTTTCCTGTGACCAAATAATCAATGTGTGTGGTATCTCTTCTACACTCTTGTGAAAAGCTCACTATTTGTGCTGAATATAATTTGGAAAATTGTTGCTCCCAAACACGTGGTTGTATGTAAAAATGATCTTCATTCACAATGTGGGATACTTCATTTGCGAGAAGATGCCAGAAGGAGCGACTATCTTTTAGATAGGCCTCCCTGGCCATTTCTCGCCAGTATTCCTCCTCCCAACTTCTCTTGGCTTGTATCTGCGTTCGCTTCCTCTCCTCTCCTCAGCTATAGCTATTCTATCCCGCGTTTTACAACAAATAGTCAAAGTGCTTTAGCTGTTTTGCAATCTTCAATAAACCATTCAGCCTCTTTGCGTCTAACAGTTTTTATCTTGGATGTTCGGTGATAGATACTCCTGATTGAAGTGACTAACTCCTTGAGTATTTCCATAACTGCTTGATTATTATGCACTGTATCCCCAATCAGATTGGGCGCATTTACAAATTCATTATATAGTCGTGAAAGAATATCCATGTTCATTTGAATCTGTGGCGTCTTTAATCTTCTATCATCATTAGTTGTTATGATTGATCAGGATGTTGTGGTCACTGTCCTTTCTGTCAATGACCACCATATCATGGAAATCAGGTCATCATTAAGTAAAATGTAATATGTCCTACTTTTGGCATTTGCCCTTTTGTAGGTATTTTGTGCCCCACTGTCCAGTTTAGTGCACCTTCTAAATGCTTTACCCCATTTGTATGAGTAATTGAAGCCAGTTGCAAAGCGACTTAAGTGCTTCGCTTCAGGGTTGGATTCTGCAGTCTTGGAATACCGCTCTCCTCATCGTCTTCTAAGGTTAGATCCTATATCAACAGTATAGGTTCCAATGTTCTATTCATGTCGCCAGCTATCACCAAATGAATTTTTGTATTATCTTTTGCCAGAAAGTAAACCAAATGTTTTTGAATCATTGCTAGAAATGGGTATTCTGATTGGCTAGGATTTGCACCTAAGCAAGGCAGAATCCACCACTCTAGCCTCTTCTGGGCGTTGGACGGCCCCCGGCCATCTGACGTCACAGTGGGCGTGTGCGGAGGACGGCTGGGGGCAGTCCGAACCGCGCACGCATCAAATACTTTAGCACTGCAGGGGAATTCCAGCCACAGCGAAGCGGCTAGTCAGGATAAGAGGATTACACGCCTAAAATAACCCCTGCTCACCCCCTTGGTCACTTAGTACGAGCAGTCAGGCTTATTCCAGGGGCAGTGTGTAAAGCATTTGCACATAACAAACAGTAATACAGTGAAAACACTGCAAAAGGACATCACACAAGTTTTAGAAAAAAAACAATATTTATCTGTGTAAAACAAGACCAAAACGATAAAAATCCAACACGGTAATCCAAAATACCAATAAAGCAAAAAAGACTTTATATACAGTTCCTTGAAGTCGGTAGCTCCGTACAGGGCTATCACGGCGGCGTGAGCACACAAATCTAACAGTTATGGCGGTGTTGGGGAGACCCGTTAAACCCTAACTTTGGAGATGCAGGACGGCAGACCTTATAGTGAGCCCTGGAGCAGTGGTGTCGGCAGGCATTGGTTCCTGGAGTCGGTACAGGAGTCGATGGTGACGATGGGCCCTTGAAGTGACATGCGTTGCAGGTCAAACTCCTAGTGTTTGAAGTCAGGAGCACTGGCGTCGACAGGCATCGGAGCTGCGGAGTGAAGCAGAGTGGTGTGGCGGTGCAAGCATTGGCTCTGTGTTGGTCATCCAGCAGTGTTGGTGAGTCCAGGACTGCGGTGTGAAGTGAGGCGGTACTCGTTGCATTTCTGACAGGTCACAGTGCAAGCAGGGGCATCTGGGTTGCTGAAGCGATGTCGTCAGTAGACCCAAGGCTGTGCTGCAAGATGGGGCAATTCAGTGTGTGGGGCCCACAACCCATGGTGCAGGCAGCGGTGTCAGTTGATGATCTGCAGTCAATGGCACTGGAGTCGGTGGGGCAAGGCTGCAGTGTGGAACAGGGGTGAGTCATGTAACTTACAAGCGGTGCCCCCAAAACCATGGTGTAAGCAGCGGTGTTGATGTCAGCTTGGAGCAGCGTGAGCGGTGAGACCAGGGCTGTGGTGCAAAGCGTGGATGGTGTTCCATGTGTTCCACCAGCAGTGTCTCCAAGTCGCAGGGCAAGCAGCACCAGTGGTGACAGTGTCACAGCGTCATCGGTGAGACCAGGGTTGCGGTGCGAAGTGTGGTGGTGCCCTCTGTGGTACCTTCAGGTCACGGAGCCGGCAGCATCATCATTGACGGTGTTGGGTTACCTTTTTCCTCTGTGGCAGCTGAAACATCCAGTTCTAGAAGCCAGGACACAGAGGATGTTAGTCTTTGGTTTCCCTGAGACTTCCAACAGGAGGCATGTTCTACATAAAGCCCTTAGGGAAACTTAGAATGCAGAATTAACAGTCCAGTCCTTCCCTTGACCAAGACAGAAGCACCAAATGCAGACCAACCCAGCAAAGCACACAGCAAAGTGATAGTCTTTCCTCACGGTTCTTCCAGCTATTCTTCCTGCAGCTTCCTTGGTCCAGCAGTAATCTAAAGTTCTGCGGTCAGGGTCCCAATATTTATACCACATTTCGCTTTGAAGTTGACACAAACAAAGTTCCACTGTAATACATAATCCAGTTCTGCCTGGATCAGGACAGGCTCACTTCAGGGGGTGGAGATAGCACTGTGGAAGACAACCACAGTCAATTCAGGTGCAAGCAACAACTCCTCCAACTACTCTAAATGCAGCCTGACCTATTCAGCCTGGCTATGAGTCACCCAGGAAAGACAGGATACCCCTGGTCTGTCTAATGTGAATACACAAACCAGCCCCTGTGTAAAACCCAGGCAGCAAATGCACAGCAGGTAGAGGCACATAGGCGGTCAGACAAGAAAATATTCACTTTCTAAAAGTGGTATTTTCAAACACATAATATCAAAATCATCTTTACTAAAAGATGTATTTTGAAATCCTGACTTCAGGAAGCCTAAACTCCATTTCTGTATCTTGTCCCAAGGGAAAGTTATGCTTGTAATATGTTACAAAGCAACTCCCATGTCAGCATATGAGACAGATAGCCTTAAAATAGTGAAAAACGAAATACATAGTCTTTCAATATCAGGACATGCAAAACACACCAGTGCATGTCCTACCTTTCACATAGACTAAGCCCATGCCCATGGAGATACCTTGGAACTTCCTGAGGGGTGCCTTACATGTAAGAGAAGGGAATGTTTAGGCCTGGCAAGTAGGTTCACTTGCCAGGTCGACATGGCAGTAAAAACTGGACACAGACACTGCAGTTGCAGTTCTGAGACACCTTTGAAAGGCTGCCTGTGTGGGTGGCACAAACAGTGCTGCAGGCCCACTAGCAGCATTTGATATACAGGCCCTGGGCACACACAGTGCACTGCACTAGGGACTTAGTACTAAATCAAATAAGCTAATCATGGAAAAAACAATCCATAAACTCTATTTACACTGAATAGCAGTGTTAAAGTGCTCAGAGTACTAAAACCAACAAAAACAAGGTAAAAAACAGGAGGCCAAAAAGTCTGGGGGTAAACACACTGAAATAAACAAGTCTAAGAATGATGATTTTGGATTTGAAAGGCAATTATACAGGTTAATCAATCTTATTCCAAAGTGACCGTTTGTTGAAATAATATCAAGGCCCGGGATATCCACAGAATTCAAATTCAATCTTTTGATCCTACATGCAAGGGAGATTTTAAACCATATTATTAGGCCACAGGCCGGGCGACCCGCAGCTGATGGTCTAGCTTCCACACTAATGTTTATATATACAGTCTTAAGAATGGGTTTTAGGGCCCAGGTTTCTCGAAACACAAATATGTGATACTTATCTTTGAGGGTTTCCCTTTAGAGGATCTATCAATTTGTATGTAATTCCGGCTAATTTCCATGATATCAGTCTAAGTTATGTTGTACCATCTTTATCATAGCGCAGCTTTGTATTATCGAGGTTAAGTAAACACCCTGCAGGGTTCCGCAAGGGGTCAGTTTAAACCATTATATTGTCTGGACCAAGACTTAAACCAAGGACTAGGATATAACAAAGACAAAGTCAAAACCAAAGACAAAGACAAAGATAAAGATTAACTCAAAGTCAATTCAAGTTCTAGTACCTCCAGGTTTCACCATGAGGTCTGGTAAAGTGAGGAAGGCACCAGGGGATAAGATCCCAGCCTCACGAGGCACCCTCAAACGGAAAAGATTGGAAAAACTGAATGTAAATAAAGCAAATAGTCCAAAACATAATCCACTGATCTCACCAATTGCTTCTCTCTTTGAAAAGTCAATCCAAAACAAAAACTTGTCATGCACTCGATTCCAGTTTTTGAAAGACCCGGTGGCTGTTGTGTTTTCATCTACGGAAGGAGTCCCGGGTTTACTAACACCGATTGAGCCCACAACCGAGTCTCGCCCTGGGGAACACGGAGCGGCCATGCCAAACAATGCCTTTTCAATACCACCAATGATACCTGTCATTGTGACTCATAGTTATCAATCAAGTGATACACGTGAGCCCCGTAAACACATTGACCATATGGAGAGTTTAGGAAACATTGAAAAATCAACAGGCGTGTGGGGGAAAAACAATGAAGTTATAACTGCAGCATTAGTACATAATATCCCAGAGGTCAAACCAACGACATCTTCAAATCTGCAGTCACCTGGATTGTTAACAACAATTAGACTAAGCCCAGCTTTTCCGGGTTTAACAGAGCCTACAGACATTGGGGAAGTTTACAGCGAGGGTTCGATGGAATCGGCCCCTGAAGAGTTGGCCTGCTCTAGTCTCAACACAAGTCCATTTCCAGATAAAAGGGACTGGAAGGATCAGCCGGTTGGGTTTTCCCCAGGTAAAGGGGAGGTAGAGGGGGTAGGTAAAATTGATACTACCCCCGTAACAACTATGACAATGCAATCTGACAAGTTGGACATGCAAATCGACCTAATGAGCATTATCGCGTCCAACATTGCTGGGATTAATACAAAGTTGGACAATTTAAATAGCATTATAACAAGAGCACAAGCCCATACTTATCAGTTACAATCCTCCTGCTCCTGTGGTCCTGTTTTGGACAAATTGAGTACCCTTCCTGTCATCCTAGACCAGATTCTAACTCTAAATCAAAGATTGATTAACGTAGATCAGATGCGGGACGGTGCAACTGGTGCTAAGCCCGAGGCAATTTTACAGGATGATGTAAATACTTCAAAAGCGTTATGCACCAATGAGGCCAATATCGCCCCGGTTAAGATCAATACAAGTGAAGTAACCGAGATAACAGCTGTGAATGACTCTAGAAATAATGAGACCACAAAGCTAATATTAACCAAGAGACAAAGGAAAAAAGAGAGGAAAGCCCGAAATAAGAAAAGTGAGGTTGTTCCAAACAAGGTTAACGGAGTTTATCCAATTTTTTCTAATCTGAACCAAGGTCCACCGAAAACCACTGGCAACTACGGAAGTCACTCAGATACATTCGCAAGTGATGAAACGTTCAAAGGAGGTAAATCAGTGTTTAAAAATGCTCTTAAAAACCTCCAGAAATCCGACACACCTTCCAATTCTACGCAAGTTGTAAAAATGCAGCAAACCGAGAATGTTGGCATAAATCATTTGCCCACTCCAAATCCAGATAGAAATTGCAAATTAATTGGTGATCAGAGCATGCAGCTAGAAGCAATGTACAAGATCAAGCCCATTGAAGTCATTGTCCCCGGCTCGGATAAGGATGATAAGAAGGGGCACTTGCAATCAAGCAGCAGTTTAGTGGAATCAATTCCACCAATACCACAGGTAGATGATCAACCAACAGCTAAAAATACTGCCCCAGACTGTTTAATTAGCCTTGCACAAATGTCAGTATGTAGTGATGAAGGTCAAAAGGTAATTCCCGCTCCTTCGATACAACTAATAACAGGTCTGGGGAGTACAATAAGAGAGGAATCACCTCACCGTGAACGCCAAGGGCTGATTGAGGATTTAAGCCCCTTGACGCAGAGAACATTAAAATTCTGTGTAAAGAATCCAGAGGTGGCTCAGGAAAATACGGAATCTGTAATTCCGAAAAGGCCACTCAATTATAAAGCCGGTATAGAGCAGCACAAAATAATTTGGTCACCAGAGTATAAATAACAGGGGGCACACGATATACTAAACAGGAGCAACATTCTGAAGCTATTGGCAGAATTTGATGACCTAAAAGAAATTAACACGGCAGATCTTGAGCTGGTTGAATTTCTTAATGGCCCTAATGATACATCAGCTGAACATACTTTGACAACCTGGAGATCAATAGAAATAGCAGAAGCAATTATGGGGAAAGTGGATATCTTTCAATTGTGGGGCATTCAAATATCTCATCAAATTTCTCCCCGCTACCTGCCTCCATTGAAGAGGTTGTGTGGAGTTGAACGCACTAGGAAAATTGACGATGCACATACAAATCAAAAAACCCCAGTATATTCCATTCTATTTAATGCAAAGGGTAGAAGTGAACCTACGCCAGTATGTGAAGAACCAAAACGGGGTAATAAGCAATCACATAATACAATGGATAACTGGAAATGGCTCCCCAGCATGTTAAATGAAAAACGGAAGGTCTGACCGCTCATAGGTAAACAAACAAGATACTAATAAGGTCATACATATGGTATCCTGGAATATTGCTGGTGTGAAACGATTGATAGAAGGAGGTCTTCCATTGGATGAATGGCGCAGTTGTGACATAATTGCACTACAGGAAACCTGGCTACGAGAAGAAATTGCACTAACTGGGTTTGTACATCATGGCGTGGCAGCGGAAAAATGTAAGATCTATGGCCGTGCCATTGGTGGCCTTTCAGTATACGTATCCTCATCCCTAAAAATGAACTCAGTACAATTACAATCACCAGATCCCAGTATTCAGCTAATCAAATTAACAGATCCAAATAATGACAATAGCAAACCAACAATCCTGGTTAACTACTATACGCAACCAAAAATCAAGGAAAAAAAAGTAAAGAATGCGATATTGTGCAAAGTCATTACGGACCTACGGTCTACTGACCCACTATCTAACATAATAATCACGGGTGACTTTAATTCCAACTTGATCGTAACACCGGAAGATGATGATAAATTATTAACTGATAATACCTACTGGGGTGTTCCCGAACAGATTCAAGGAGGTGTTGGTACATGGAAAGACCGACTAGCAATCCAATTAGTGACTGAACTGGAGTTTCTCGATTGCGTGTACTGAAAGGGAGGTTTGCCGAGGACCAACCACCTACTAAAACATACTATGGTCCTCATTCTCAATCCACGTTGGACTTTACAATGGTTGGTCTTTCATTAATCCCCCTTGTGATTAGTTTTCAAATTGAGTTAACCCTGTTGAGTGACCATGCACTACAACATATCATTTTTAACCTCGACAAGGAAAGACTGCAACCGTCATACATATTAGAAGGCCAGTTAAGTTCTGTCAATTTGAAACGGATAAATTGGTCCAACACAAATGAACATGAGTGGTTCTTTACAATGAAGGACACACTGACTGAGATAGGGAGTTCCTCAACGAACGCTATCCAAGGATGGTCTCTCTTTCTGTCAAAATTGAAACAAAAGATGAAGCTGCCTGTCATGAAATCCAGCACTGACGGATCACAGAAAAAACACACGAAAGAGCTACAAGACCTGCGAAGACTACTTCTAAAATCTCAAAGGAAGTTACAGTCGGCAGACCACGGTACATCCCAATGGGCCAGCTTCCGTACACAAAGAAAAGAATATAAAATATGATCTGGGAATTTAAAAGGTCAACAAACGATAGCTTCTGGTCAAAATTAATTTACAGCTCAAAACTACAGAATACTAATTTATTTTGGCAAACAGTAAATCAGTTAACAAGATCCTGTAACGTCCTAAGTTCTAACGTGCAGGAATCGGAGTGGGCAGCGTTTCTCGCATCAAAATTTACAGACACCTCGACAATAACTCAAAGTAGTGACCCATGCACAAAAAGTCAAAATAAAACGTGCCCCGTAGAAGAACCTTGGAGTAAAACGTTGACCAGCGTACATCGCAACATATCGGGTACAGACCCTCAAAAAAATCCATATACGGCGGAAGAAATAATTAAAATAATCAAAAAAGGAAAAACCAATGGGGCGCCAGGCCCGAATGGCATCCCACAAGCGGCGTACAAATATGCCCCTGAATTTTGGGGACCTTGCCTGGCGGAACTGTTCTCAGATGTGCAAAATTTGAATAAAGTACCTGAAAGTTGGCAAGGATCAATATTCATGCCAATCTATAAAGGAGGAGAAAGATCATTAGCAAACAACTATCGTCTGATAGCATTGCAGGACGTCAAGGCAAAATATTTTGCATCCTTACTATTAAACGATTTGGTCTCCTGGTCAGGCGAAAAAGCCCTGATCCCCATTAATCAAACGGGGTTCAGGAAGGGGATTGGTACAACAGCAAACATCCTATCCATCACTATGATTGCGGAGAAGTGCATGAGTAGTAAACAGGACCTGAATATGTGTTTTATTGATCTTCAGGCGGCCTTTGACAGTGTAGATCGTAACTTATTGTGGGCGAAACTGAGAACGTGGGCAATACCGGAGAATATTCTAAGGGGTTTGCTGCTATTTTATTCGGATACTTGGTCGGAAGTAAAAATAGGCGATGAAACACGACTGTCGAGAAAAGTTCCCACAACGATTGGCCTCAAACAGGGGTGTGTTCTTGCTCCACACTTATTCAACCTCTTCATTTCAGATCTTTCCGGGAAACTGAACCATTGCAATGCCCATCCACCGAAATTAGGTGTTTTACAGCTCACCCATCTGGCTTACGCAGATGATATAGTACTTCTGAGCCTAACAAAGGTGGGACTAACCAGATTAGTAACGGAACTCTCGGCTTTCCTGTTGGCAAACAAGCTGTCATTAAACATCTCAAGAACCAAAACCATGTTGATTACCAACCGCCCTGGATCGCATCTTGATATTAGGTTAAAGGGAAAACCGCTAGAGAAAGTCTCAGCATATAAATACCTGGGTTTCTTTATAGACGATAAACTTAATTTTAAAGAACAGAGGAAATATCTGACTCTAAGAGCTGGTGCCCTAATATTTGGACTAAGTACTTTGTCAAAAAAATTGGAAGGGCCATCACTTAAACCCTTATTAACCGTGATGGCAAACAAGGTCCTCCCAACCCTGACTTATGCAAGTGTGGCAAGGCATGGAAAAGACGCGGACTTACTAAACAGCCTGACAACTAAAATTTACAAAAAGGTATTACGATTACCACACAGTACATCACCAGCGCAAATGCGACTTGAGTTTGGATTAAAAAACAAAACACCGGGCAGATTATACTCCTACATTAAGGTGTGGTATCAGATCAAGCAAAAAGCATGTAATAAAAATCTTAACACCTACCTATGGCAAGAGCTCGAATCTCAAAAAAAATCCATAGCAAATCAATTCCTCATGCATGCTTTGGATACAACCTGCTCAAAAACCTTATGGGATAAAAATCTGTCATTTGCTGTGCTAAAACAGACCCTAAATAAAGTGGCCAAACTCCACTCATTAGTTTTAGACAAATAAATTTTCTCCCATCGCTCGCACTCATGGGCTGTGATAAATGGCTATAAGACATTGACACCAGCACTGTACTTGGAAACAATCTACTCTATTGTTATTAAGAGAAAGCTGATGTCTCTGAGATTTGGCGATTTTCCGACACTAGCCGATGATCCTGCCTGGAAACAGCATGCTGCCGTTACATGTCGACTGTGTGGTAGCCATGAAGAAAATCTAATACACATAATCTGTCATTGTAAGATGCTGTCCAAGGAACGGTCATACTTTTTAAAGGAAAGTTTTTGGATCATGAGACTACGAACATGCAGATCCGCCATTATTGGAAGCCTGGATATAACCGCTCCTCGAATACATTGCAAGCTGGTGAAGTTCCTGCTGGCATTTGAAAAATGCATAAAGCAACATGAAGATTTTAAATTGTCAATGACTTGTAGGAAAATTACTTAGTTTTGTTATCCGTTTTTACCATAAGCCTTTTTATCACTTATTTTTAATGATAATCTTATAAATGTTTATATCTGTTGTGGGACATACATCAAATTGTTAAGGTATTAATTAACTAAACAATAAAGTTTAAATTTCATAGAGCAGATGGTGTATATGCTTTACCTTCCCTTCCATCCAACCACCCTCTTTCCCATGGGGGACTGGAATATGTTTGGCCTGATTCAGTAATGAATTGAGGGAGACATGTGGCTACAGTAATGCAAAGTCCCTTGAATGATTAGCACTACATGTGTGTAAAGGCAAGGGTGGCAGCCCCCTTGTTGATGCACCATTAACTTCCCTGAGTCAATTAATCTAATTTAGGTCAACCCCTTTCTCATTTGTCTTGTTAGAGCTTGGAGTGCTAATGGTTTGTTCTTCTTGGACCCGAACTCCCATATTAATATTCTGGTGATTAAGTAGGGGTTAGGTTATACTTAAACAAGATTTGAGAGCCCAGTGACAGGCAAATATGTAAATCTAGATTCACTAGTTCTAGTGCATGTTCCTCTTTGCTTAATTCTAAAGCTACGTAATCAAACAGAGTTCTGCAGTGAGCCACATTTCACTTCTGATAAATTAGCTTCAATCAAGGAATAACAATGTCTAAAGCTCCTCACTCAGTGAATCCCTTGATTCTTGGGGAACTCACTATCATTATTTTGGGAAGTTTAAGGACATTGATCATATAGACGCTCCTTGATGTATTCACAATGGGATTAGCCTGGGCCAACACGTTTCCCCTCCTACTAGATAACCCAGCTCTCGGATTCCACCTTTGGTCATAGGGTTTTAGGGACTGCTACAAACTTCTGTTAGATCTAGCATTAGTAATCAAAGATTGTTTAATTTCTTGGGCACGTGTGAGGGGTTTACGCTATGTTATATTATCTACTATGTGCTTATCCTATTTTACTCAACACTCTTGTACTCTATCATACATAGTTATGTGATCCTTCTCAGAGGTGTTGTTCCCTTTCTGGCTTTGTCCCCTTGATTGGTTTTGTTTTGTGGGCCTATTTGCTTCCTCCTCGTACTTAGGCTCTATCCTAGCATTCCCATTGTCTAATAGGGACCACACTAATGTTCTCTAGTCTGGAATGTATCTGGGATACTTGTGATCTCAAGCTGTTAATTGCTGAATAATTTATCTCAGTTCTTGTATGGAGGCACACTCACTTTGTATGCATGAACCATCTTCACCATGGGTCAATTCATCCTGTTTGCTATTTCCAACATTATCACTGGGCTTATTAGCAAGTAGACTATATTGGTTTGCACATGGCACATCAAAAAGGCTATGAGTTCCAGTTTCTTTTTGTTCTTCCAGATTTATTATAATATGTCGACCCATATTAGCAGCAGTCAATCTTTGGTTTAGCTTGGAGGAAACGTCACTCACTTTGTCATGCTTGGTCTGCTCCATACTTTTGGGCTTAGTTTTGACAGACTTTTGACCCTTTTTGAAGATCCCTGTGTTCTTTGGTTTACTAGCTTTACATTGTCTTTTTACCTTTGCTGAAAATAGCTTCTACTTCTTCAATAAGGTTGTCAATGTCATCTATCACATAATTCCTTGCAGCGTGTTTGTCAGATCTTTAATTTTGACTGTTCCTTGATTCAAAGCTTTCCTCTTCCCCATGATACCATCAGTTCACCAGAGGAAAGATGGAGACATAATCAGGCCAACAAAGTACTACTTAACATCTTCTGCAGAGCCCAAGCTCTGAGGTTCACTAGTCATAGTCATAGTCAAATCCTTTATTCGATCAAATACAAAATGTTCATAAAAGTACATAATAATACATAATAATATAAAAAACAATTTCCAGTCTTCAGTTCCATTTTAGGCATTAAAATACAATAATTCATTTTATCCAAGGCTAAAAATTAAAAAACTCTCAAGAATTTTCCAAGCTATAAAACCAACCGTTACTCTGTCAGATCTCATTTAAAATAATTTTCATCCAGTGGCTACGGCTATCACCGTCTTTTTTCCTTTTTTCATGCAGGCCCATAGGAATGAAGCTAACGTAAAACAAGTCAAGGGATCAGATAAACTTTTTAAGAAATATATTGACACCCGGCATTGTTTAAAATTCATTTTCTGTAATAGCGGTTTTAGGTAATCGTTCCTTTCCTTCTTATATAGTTTGCAAAATAAGATCAAGTGCAAATCAGTTTGTTTTGACAATTTGTCACATGGGCACAAGGTTAAATCAGCGTGATTATATATTTTACCAGGATAACCTAACATGAATGGGATCATGCTCAAACGAAACCTAAATAATATAAATCTATGTTGTGCGTTTGTGAGGTCTGCAAGATAAAAGAAATGTCCTCTCTCCGTCACTTGAGGGATTGATCTGAGGCTTACCACTGCATGCTTCTGTCTGTGATGTTCCTTTCTCTCATACTCCACTCTCATAAGAAACATATTTTTGATCTTTTCTTTTGAGACATTTCTGCATTTGGCTGGGTCCTTAAACAGTTGAGGTAGGCTAACTTTATTCAAGAGTGTTTCTACATAGCACAACCATCTGGACCTCCTACAGTTATCCATATTTAAACAATTCTTTATTATTGTTTGTGTCAGCGGGACTGTGTCCCTTCACCAGATTGAGTGCCACAAAAGGACAGGGGTCGATTGTATTGTATCTATGATGTAGGGGAGTCCCAGTTCTAAGTGTAAAATATGATTAGGGGTCGTGACGGGGAGATTTAAAAATCGTATTTTAGATAGTTTGGAGGGCGCCCATTTCTACAGTGCCACACACTCCAGCCCCATATGTTTCTGCTGCCGTAACTTTGGCCTGATAAATCTTTTTTATTGGTAATAGCGGTCTATCACCCAATTTTTTAGCAAATGATTTTACAGCAGACAGGGTTCTCTCCATTACACCTCTGCGTCCTTCCACTAACCTTGTCAATGACACGTCCTTATCAATGAGGACCCCCAAATACGGGAAGGAGTCCACCACCTCTATCCTCTCTTTCTCAACATCGAGATATGGTGAGGCTCACTACCTACTTAATGCATGTTGAAATAGGGCTTGCGAGAGCAATCAAGAACTGCCTGTGCGCTTACCAGAAAGAACACCAGCAAAATGATGGTGGAACCCTGCCTCTTCCTGTCACTGACAAGAGCAGGACGGGCCAGCCCTTGGCCGGGTCTTCACCTGAGCACAGCCTGGGACGCGGCATGTGAATGGGTGCTTTTCAGCGTGTGGCATGGGGGAATCTGTGTTAGCCCCTCCTCCTTTGCAGGAATGTGTTGTGGGACAGGGAGTCCTTCTGGGCAGCAAAGAAAACAGCAAATGTCTCTCGCTCTGGTAAGTGGACGGGTGCATTTTTGCACGCGGGGAAATCAGTGTCAGCCCCTTATCTTTTGCAGCAATGTGTTGTACAACAGGGAGTCCCACTGGGCAGCAACCAGCGCACCAAATGTCCTTGGACTCAGATCTTGCTTTTGCTAGTCCGAGCATGCGGTTAAAAATTCGAGCTTGCAAAGTATTTTTCATTAAAAATCAAAAGTGACTGTTTTAACTATGGCATGGGCCACTCAACATTGCCCATCCATTACTTCAGTAAGTTTCCATTTTTCAGCTTTGCACAAGCATATGTGGTGAGGTGTACCTTAGGCTTGGTCTGTTGTTACAGGAACTGTACCTGTTTTGGTGAGGGAGATTTACATTTCTGCTGCTCCTGCTTTTCATGTTTTTTGGAAAGGGATCCTACTGGGATATTTGTACCTGTTTTGTGACAAAGGCATATGCTACTATTTCTCATCCGGTCCCTTTTTAGGTTGAGCTTGATCAACCTGGTATATCTTTTCTGTGGGGTTTGGCAAATCCACCAGTTGTTATTGGCTGTTATCTGGGTCATTTACAAATACTGACTTGCTATTGGTTCATTTGCTTAAATGTCCTTCCTTTGTGAGCATAGCTCTCTCGCTGGCGATTTCACTAAGAGATCCTTTTGTTAGGCCATCACACTGTACAGCTTGAGATGGCCCCGCCTCCCTCCTACTCCCTCTCCCATTGGACGTCCTTGTGTCATATGACATTATCAAAAACTATCAGCGATGGTGTTCATGATGTGCATTTCCCCCCACACACTCTTTATGTTGCATTGAGTACTGTTTCTTCTTCCCATTAAAATACATTATTAGATCAGACTTGTTGGGTTTGCAGTGCTTGTTGTAATATCAAAATGTTGGTGTGTATGCGCATGCTGCCTCGCACCTTCGAACAGGCACTGGCAGCAGGGAAGGCTGACTGAGCTGAGACCCACTGTAACTGCCCTGCATTTGTTAACTGTCCGGTTGATAACACACTGAGCTAAAATTATCCGCAAATGAAGCAAACTCTGCTACAACGTGTTCATCACGCAAATGAAGCATACTCTGCTACACCGTGTTCATCCCGCAAATGAAGCACACTCTGCTACGATGTGTTTTTTGCTTACTATTCTGTGATAGGCAGCTCATACTCTGACTGTTGATATACCACAATAAAAAAATGAATTATTAGATGGGAATTGTTGCCTTTGCAGTGCTTGTTTTTTTGTAGTTTCATATAGCGCGAACTGGACCGAAGGTTTTAGAACGATATACATAACACTGGATGAGTTACTAAGCACACATTAAATATCTGATAGGCACGGGAGATTAGGAAATTTCCCAGAATCACCGAATGGTGAGCCGATGCCCACGCTCGATCCCGGTTCCCCAGCTCCAAAGTGCATGCACAGCCTCAGAAACAAAGGCGGTCTTTCATACTACTTGTTTTTCAGATAGGAGGACAAGGAATATAGACAGCGTTGGCTCCTTCATATGGGAGGAGGTAAGCGGGACCTAAGGCATTTGATTTCTCAATGAACTCCCAGGTACGGCATTCGAAGAGCTGGTAGTTACTGTCCGTCCTGTCCGTGCCGTCTCTGTCACAATGCCCTGCACTGTGTCGCTCCCTTGCTTTTACCATCGACCTGTCACTGCACCCTCATGTGGGTGCTCTGCAGTTTGATGGCCTCGAAGATAAGGTGTTAATTCACTAATATGAAGTTTCAGCGGTAGACTGGAGTAGCTTTTCCTCTGAAACATGCTCGCACTTCATTATTGGAATTTTTAATAGCTGGCTAGCACTTGTAATGTTTGCCCGGGACCGGGCCATTCCAAGTTGAATATTCTGTAGGGATGTTTAGCCCCCCTCTGTGTGTGCTTTTGGTGGGCCAACCCTGCGTCCGCGCGGGCGGCACGTTGGAGCATGAATAAATAGCCCAAGGAGCTGGGCGTGGCTTTATGGTAGTAACCGGCCACCAGAGTACATGTGTGTGTTGATTGTGTCCTGCTTATTGGGGCCTACCCCTAAACACCACATTGGCGACGAGGTGATCTCACCACCCCGCCGCGTGCATCCACGCCTCACCAATTGCAACCTGGATGCAGCCTGCAGTGGCCCCCCCAGCGGCCTGCCTCGTCCCCCCTGGCGCCCGTGTGCTGCCCAGCGCCTGCCTCCTGCTCAGGCCGTGCCGCGATGCGGAGTGCTGCTCTCTCCGCGCTGGCGCCCTGCTGGGTCAGCCTGTGTCCCCCACCGCCACTCCACTCACCGGCAGGGCTGGCGTGCACTCCCGGCTGCGGCCCCCGCTGTATCCCAGCCCGGACGTAGGCCGCATTGCAACCGGAGGTGAGCGCGCGCACCATCCGCCGCTCCTGCTGCCCCCCTGCCTGGCAGTGTGTAAGGGCGCCGCTACCACTCCTCGGCCGCCCTCCTGCCTGGCAACCCGCTACGGCGCCCACGGGAGAAAGGCTGCAAGCGGCAGCACAAACTGTCGGCCCCTCCTATTCCTCACGCATTTCGCGTGAGGTTTGTGTGCTCTTTGCGAGCCTCTTTGGCCGCTCCTACTGCGTAATTTCCACGTGCCCCTGGTGTTTGGGCCTGTACACACGCCTGCACATCGTGCCCCACGCCGGGTGCCCACCTCCTGCAGGGTAACCGTTTCATCCTCGTCACCCATGCCCATCCGCTGCTGCCATGACCACCGTGCCCCCCCTGGAGGCGTTCACCATCACCGGCCCACCGCCGTCGCAGGCTGCAAGGTGGAAGAAGTAGGTGGAGGGGTTGGAGAACTTTTTTGAGGCGCGGAAATCGCAGCTCCGCGGCGGCGCGCCATGCTGCTACACCTGGGAGGAGAGGCCATCCACGACATCGCAAAGGAGAAGACGGCCCGGCCAGAAACTACGCCACGATGCACGTCGCAATTACCACGTATTTCAAGCCTTTCGCCAGCGCCGACTACGAGAGGTTCCTGCTCCGTCAAGCCCACCAGCTCCCAGATGAGTCCGTCGACGTCTTTTATGCGAGGCTGAAGAAGCTATCCAACACGTGCACTCTCCCTGATGCCAACGACGAGATCCGTGCCCAATTCATACAGGGTTGCGCGTCTTCGAAACTGCGTGAAAGGGTGTTGGAGGAAGACAATATGACCATGCGGGACATCCTCGCGCTCAGACGATCCAAAGAGTTATCCAAGGCCAGAGCAGCGCATATGGAGTCCAAGCTAGCCGTCGTAGTCAAGACAGACCCAGTGTGCGCCCTATAGACCGACACCCCGGATGTCCGTCCAAAGCAGCCCTGGCGAGGAAACCCCAAACCGACCCAGTCAGCACGCGGCTGTGCCTGCGCGTGGTGTGGAGGTCCGACGCCCCAGAACGGGACCTGCCCGGCACAGGGCAAGTTCTGCAGCACCTGCGGGAAAGTCAATCACTTCGTGTGCGTGTGCCGGTCGACGCCGAAGAAGAAACAAAATGGCCCACCCAGGAGTGTAAGAAAAGTAGAACCGCTTCCCAACAGCCCCACCAGCAGCGACATGGACGATGACAAAGCTGACACCGCCTCTGTCCAAGTTGTCCGTATGCTCAACACCCTCGCGGCCACGCCGTCTGCGGCACCCATGTGCACCATCAACGTGCAGGACCAAGCGATAGCAGCACTGATCGACACAGGGGCGACAATCAATCTGATGGCTGCCAGCGTGTATCAGACACTGGCGAACGCCCCAGCACTCCATCCTAACAGGGTGCAAGTGTACGCCTACGGCACCACGCGTCCACTCTGCCTGTGCAGAATGTTCCGGACAGACCTGTCCCACGACTCGGCCCGCCAGCAGACCAAAGTCTATGTATCTCAGGAAGGCTCAGGATTCCTACTGGGGTGTAGAACAGCGCAAGACCTTGGGTTGATCCATTTTGCGCTCACTGTCCAAGCCCACAGCCTTGAGAATCTGGTGCAAGAGTTCACGACCCTGTTCAATGGGATCGGATGTTTAAAAGGACCAGCCATTCATCTTCACATAGACAAATCAGTCGCTCCTGTAGCCCTGCGGCACCGACGTATCACGTTTCACCTACGGCCCAAGGTGGAAGCAGAGCTTCGGTTGCTTGAACGAGCAGGAATCATCGAGAGAGTGAGTGGCCCCACCCCGTGGGTGTCACCCATTGTGGTGGCAAAGAAACCAAGACAGCCCGATGCAGTGAGGATCTGCGTAGACATGCGCATTCCCAATCTCGCTATCAAGCGCGAACGCCATCTGACGCCAACGATAGATGATATCATTGGGGAGTTATCCGGCTCGAAGTGGTTCTCAAAGATGGATTTGAGGTCAGGATACCACCAAATTCCCCTCCACCCAGATTCACGCCCGATTACCACCTTCTCCACTCACGCCGGACTCTGGCGATACACCCGGCTCAACTTCGGGATATCAAGTGCCGCGGAGGTATTTCAAAATATCATCCAGAACGTCCTGCAGTGGCTAGAAGGAGTCTTAAATGTCAGTGACGACATCCTTGTTCACGCACCAACCCTGGACGAGCACATCTGACGCCTCCAGGCAGTTTTTGCCCGACTTCAAGAGCGAGGCCTGACCCTGCACCGGGAAAAGTTTGACTTCCTACGTAAAGACATTAGTTTTTTTGGATACCGCTTCTCTGACCAAGGGATAGGTCCAGATCCAGAATAGGTCAAGGACATTCACGAAGCTCCCGCCCCAATGTCAGTGACTGCCGTCCGCAGCTTCCTCGGAATGGTCACCTATTGCGGGTGTTTCATCAAGGACCTGGCAGATCTCACCGGCCCCCTTCGTGACCTCACCAAGACCACCACCACCTGGGAGTGGGGCCCGGAACAACAAGAATCTTTCCGAAGGACCAAAGCCGCGCTGTCAGCAGACACAACCCTGGCCTACTTCGACCCCCGAAACGAGTCGCAACTGGTAGTGGACGCAAGCCCAACAGGACTTGGAGCCATCCTAGCCCAGCAGCAAGCCCGCGGAGAGTGGGTCCCCGTCGCTTAAGTGAGCAGAACCCTTACGCCAACAGAACAGCGCTACTCGCAGATCGAAAGAGAGGCTATCGCAATCCTGTGGGGGTGTCGGCACTTCCACATCTACTTATATGGACACCCGTTTGTGGTAAAAACCGACCACAAGCCCCTTATCCCGCTGTTTCAAGAATCCTCTACTCGCCCTCCTGCCCGAATCGAAAAATGGGTACTCCAACTCCAGGAATTCCAATTCACTGTGGAATATCGGCCCGGCACCCGGAACCCCGCCGACTTTCTGTCCCGACATGCCCGCCCAGTCACCGAAGCGGAAGCAGCAGAAGCCACCGCCACAGAGGAGTACGTCCGGATGATTGTGGAGAGGTCCAGGCCGCTGTCAATCTCTCTAGACGTAGTAGCACGAGCCACCTAAGACGACGACTGCCTGCAGATCGCAATTCAGGCCCTTGCCTCAGGAAACTGGAAACCTCTCCAAAGCACGGCCTCTTTCCGCACTCCTGAAGCTCAGGCAACGCTGAAGGCACTGCACCAAGTCCGCAACGAACTGTCAGTCTCCCCAGAAGGGTGCCTTTTGAGAGGCCCTCACCTTGTGCTACCGGACTGTCTCACCCACCAAGCAGCCCTCCTGGCGCACGGCGCGCATCAGGGCATAGTGAAGTCGAAAAACCGTCTTCGGAGCAAGCTCTGGTTCCCAGGTCTCGATCGGATTGTGGAAGCCATCATCCAACGGTGCCCCGTGTGTCTAGCAACCAGTCTGACAAGCCACCCGGCACCGGTAATCACCGAGGATGGGCCGACATCTCCGTGGGAACGGGCCAGTGCGGATTTTGGTAGCCTCCCAGGCGGAAAGTACATGTTCGTTGTGGTGGACGATTTCTCAAGGTATCCCGAGGTGGAGAGCCTGTCCTCCACCGCTGCCTCAGAAGTCATACCAAAGCTGGAAAAGATAATCGCCACCCATGGCCTCATTGGTGAACAGCGCACGGACAATGGGCCGCCCTTCAATGGTGCTGAGCTGGACGAATATCTGCTGTCCCACCGTGTCAAACATTGACGCATAACCCCAAGGTGGCCCCAGGCGAATGGGGAAGTAGAGCGGCTAATGCGGACACTGAACAAGACTATCCAGATAGCTCTAGTGGATGGCCAGAGTTTGGAGCTAGCCCTCTACCAATTTCTGCGCGAATACAGACTGACCCCCCACTGCACGACCGGAGTCCCACCAAGCCGCCTCTGTTTTGGCAGGGTAGTCACGGATACCATCCCACACCACCCTACGTGGGCAATGTCACCAGCCCCACCGAGCCGATCCATGGAACGGAGAACAAAAACGAATGCGGTAGCATCCCGCCGGAGGAAAGCCATTGACAGTCCAATCGAGGTCGGCGACCGAGTGCTGGTGCAGGACCGCCACCCAGGGGGAAAGTTCCGCCTGCCTTTTGAACTGGACCCTTGGACCGTGACCAAAATTAACGGTACCATGATCAATGCGACCGGGGGGGAGATAAGGTCACACGAAACGTGTCATTCTTCAAATGAGTCCCGACGGATAACGAAGAAGAATTCCAGAGCCAAGAGAGAACCACCCAGACAACTCACAGGATTCAGGAGAAGCATCTGGAGGAGATCTGCTGCCCAGGACCTCAAGCCCAAGGAGCGACCCAGCCACGCAAGACCAGGAAAGCACCCCGTCGCAGGAAGCACAGAACAGCCAAGACACGGCGGAGAGAAACAGTTCCGAGGACATGTTCCAAACCCCGCCAAGCAGGAACAGCCAAGGCAGGTACCACCTGCGCCCCTGTCCAAGACCATCCCAGAGGTACCGAGACTTTGTTGCCCGCTGCCAGCCACGGAAGTAGGACAAACCGGTATACCAGTCAAGACCAATTAAGACTGTTCCGTATTTGTTTTGTATAGTACAGAGACTGTAATACTTTATCAGATTATTGATGCATCTTTTGATTTTGTAATGTTTTGCATTTCTGGGTAAAGGAGGAATGTAATGTTTGCCCGGGACTGGGCCATTCCAAGTTGAATATTCTGTAGGGATGTTTAGCCCCCCTCTGAGCATGCTTTTGGTGGGCCGACCCTGGGTCCGTGCGTGCGGCACGTTGGAGCATGAATAAATAGCCCAGGGCGCTGGGCATGGCTTTATGGTAGTAACCGGCCACCAGAGTACACGTGTGTGTGTTGATTGTGTCCTGCTTATTGGGGCCTAACCCTAAACACCACAGCACTCTGTCTCTTTTCGGGTCACTGCACGCGGAACAGAGGTAGCGTCGGGTCGTTCATATGTGAGGAGGTATTCAGGGCGTAAGTCTGCTGTGCCTGCATCAGCTGATACATTCATATTGGTCTTGGTATTTTGGTGTGCGTGCTGGTGGGGAATTTTACACGTCACTTCACTTCCAATAACAGAGCTTTCCAAGATGTGAGACCAGCTGCAACAGCCCCTGATACTTTCTGACAGACCGCAATCCCAACAATATCCTGCTGGTAAACTGTTATTAGCTGACCATGTGCTGAGGCGGTCTACCACACTGGCTTGTGCAACATGACTGCCATCTCATGCAGCACCTGGCGATACCGGAAGACTGTTTACGCACCTGCATGTTAAGTTGGCAGTGTGAGGTCGGGAGCCATCTCTAAATGTATAGGGTCGCTATGCAATTTGCCATTGTTGCAGGTTTTACCCTTGCTTTGGAGGTTCCGAAGAGAATGTGGCGTAACAGGCAATTCTAAGATTTTGACAAATAATGCATCCTTTGGAAAGTGTATTATATTAACAAATGTGGTTGCTTACACTTTGCAGCTCCTGTTGGGGGCCCGGGTGCCCAGCTTGTGCTGATTAGGCACTACAGACCCAACTCTTGTTTTCAGGCACTTGCTCTGTCTCTACTCGGGCTACGCCCTCTGGGCATTTAGATATCTGCAGCTGCTGAGCTATAGGCATGATGTGGATTTTTACACAACGTGGGCTACTCCCTCACAGCATTTACACTTGTATGTCATAGTTTGCACTGACCTCTGCACTAATGGGCGTGCTGCAGTTTCCAGTCATCAGTTTTTCTACTGCATGACATGCCACTGCTACAACAAGGTAGTGAAATAAGCATTAGTGTTTCCAATAGCCAAAGTGGGAGCATAAATACAGTTGTGCAAGACCAGTGTAAAGGTGAGGTCTAGTGTCCATGCTTCACCAGGTGTGCTTGAAGCAGTTGCTTCTGGAGCTGGTGCAGCATTAGCAGCATGAAGAAGGAGTGTTTCACTCTCAGTTCTCGGTGTGCGAACCACTCTTCGGAAGCTCAGCATTTGCAGGTACCATAGTGTCAATATCGGCGACACTCCCAAACCACATTACTTGGAAATAAACCACATAACACGGTGTTTGTGGAGAAAATTGCTGCAGGTTTATTTGCATAACAAATATGCCAACATGGTGGGTTATCTTACGGGCGATCCAAGGGCAGGCAAGGCCCTCCGCAGCCTGCCCGCCTGATGAGCCAAATTACATTGTGACAGTCACCAATCGGTGCTTACCAATGTTGGGAGGGGCAACACTTCCCAATGGTGGACCACCAGTTCACGCCCTTACTCACGCCCCCGAAGGGGTGGAGCGTTCCAGGCAACCCCCAGTTGCTCAGACCCACAACCGCCTGTAGGACTAACAGGACGCCGTCGCTCTTCCAGGGGACAACGCAAGGACATCCCCGGGTATATTTGGCCTTTGCACCCTTATTGTGCTCCTGCAGAGGGTACCCCTCTGTACCTTACAGCCTCTGGATCACCCTGTAACTCCTTCACAGCTCTGAATGTGGCAACCATCACAGCCAGGGCCCTCACCAAGGTAGGCATCTTTCCCTACATCCTGCTGATTCCAGGGCCTCTCCTTCATCCAGCAAAACACGTCTATGCCCACTTTAGACAGGTGAAACCTCATCATACACAAAACACCCTATGGATTTGGCAAGCAAACCATGCCTGATAAAGCCAAACCCACAGTTAATGAATTTACGCCAGGCACTGTTCACTCTCCTGCGCGAGGTTTCCCCGGCCTCCTCCTCGCCACACTATACAGGAGGTTAAGTTGCCCACCATAACTCACATGCCCCAATGGTTGCATAACTTAAACATGGAGGACTTCTTTTCTGGCAACAATCCCTCTACCCCCAGTGAGTCTGATCATTGCCTCGCCCCCAGGCCCCACAAGACAAGTCCACAAGACAAGTCCATTCCCACTCTAGACAGGGAGACTAGTCCTTGTGCACCCAGCCAGGTAGTCCCTAACCTCTACCAAACACCCTGTGGACATGGAGGCAACCCCCTTAGTCTGTGCCACAGCGGCATCCACAAGCTGTCCCAGAACATGCCTGGGACCCCCAACCAAGGTAACTTATTGGAGGAACCCCATGCCTCCATTTCCTTAATTCTGCCCCCGCGCCACTCAAGACGCACCGAAGGCCATACACCCAGCTCCTTGATCCTGGCGAAATAACGAGAAGCCAGGCTGATAATACCCTTAATGAGCACTGGCCAATCCAATACAACTAATCAAGCTTGCACCTAATTTACCCGACAACACTGCCCCAAGTGCCCATTCATAGCCTTCCTGTTGTATGACCAGAAAGTGGAGAGGGGAGACACCCCCTTTTGTCTGTGCTGCAGTGTCTTAGCAAGCTGTTCCAGTGCATGCCTAGGACCCCCACCCAATTATCTCTGTTCCAGGAAACTCATGCCACCATCTCCTGCTTTCTGCACATCGTGCCACTCTCAGCACGCATGGATGGCCCATCACCCATGCCTTTGACCCTGCCCTTTGCCAGACCTATTCTGGTGGGTACCAGGTTGCGGACCAGAGGATGGACAAGCTACAGGGATGGTGAAAAGGATAGACCCAGATCAACTGCCCTTCCTAGCCCTGTGGGGATGCCGGGTGTCCTTTAAAATGAGCCTCTTTGCTGCACCCAGTATTATCGCTAAGCTTGTAGCCCCAACACACTTTGAGTCTGATAAACTTAAACACCACGTGCCGCAATGTGGAGAATGCAAGCGCTTGGCTATCTACCATCTCTGTTGGCTTGACCAGTCAGTTTGCCTTACAACTTGACAATACAACTATGACAGACAAAATACTGAATATGTCATATCCGGTTTCAGTGAAAGAATGTCCTAAGTGAACCGGAACCGTATATGGGTGGCTGTATGCCTATAGAATTGTGCATCCCCATGCTGCGCTTATGGCATGGTGGGAGCAAAGACCACCTCCTCGACTACCTGTCCCGTTCTAGAATCGTGGGAATATTGGATGCTTTCAATCACTGTGGCCTGTTGCACTAACCCAGTGTTTCCCAGCGCATTGGAACCTGTAGCCGGCGCTCGCTTATCCCTATTACTGATGACCGTCCTGTGGTACCCAACGGTTATGCTGGGGGACATTCCCGCTAACTGACCACAAGGTTTGCACCTCGCCCGAATTATTGATAAAACGGATTGAACTAATGTTGTGCATAGACCCATCCCCATGGCAAAATTGTCTTTTGTGCCTCACCAAGTCCGTTCGTCCCCTGCTCATTTAACCCTAATAAAATTCTATGAGTAACTTCACTTTTTAGTATAATAGGGCCCAGGGGGTTGATTCTGCTGCTTGAAACCGTCCCCACACCCTTCAGGTGAATCGTTCCAGGTTCTTTGGCATGACCACTCCTATGCCCTTCGAAAGCACCTTGATACCTGCAGTGACAATGTGGCAGGCCCAAGCGGGACCTGCCAGTCCTTACCTTCCTATCCTTGCATAGCGGCACTCACTGCTGCAGCTGTCTAGGCACCCCCAAAACTCAGCCCTTTTAAAACCAGTTATCTATGATAATGTTGACCAATTGCTGGTACCCATGCAGCTGAAATTGGACCTTCAGATCTCTGACTGTCTCCTTGAAGCAAGAACCTGTGGCTATGCCTACGAGTCCTGTATGTATTTGCCAACATGACGTGTATGTGAGCCCGCTGTCACCCCAGGGGGCTGTAGGTTCTGACAGAGAAAAGATGAAGCATGCTAACCTGCCCCCAAACTCATCAGAACAGCCACATGTGCGAGCATGCACAAACTTCTGTACACCCCCCTCCTTTTGTACAAGCAGGCCAACCCAACAAACCCTCTCCATCACTCGGGGACACGCGGCCAATCTTTAGCCTGAATCCAACCCTGTTGAAATCCAGGATGGTCTTGAAGGACCCAACTCTTGGCCCATGATCGCAACCCTTTCAACATTATCCTATTGGCCATGGCATGCCATCCCTTTAGCCAAAATTCACAGTTTAGGCATGTCACCTAAATCGTCTCCATCCTGCGTTTAAGGCCAATTAGTTTGAGTTCTGCTTTAGACGACATCTCTTTTAACAAACAGTGCTCAGTAACCAATCATGTTCGTCTCCTGACCAGTCGTCTCTGTTTGCCTGGCAGTTGTTAGACCACAGGAGGTTGCTAACAAGCACCCTATACCAACGTATATATCATGTTGTGCAATAACTACTATATAAGGGAACAAGAGATTACCAGTGCACCTCGCCAAGGGCCTTCCACTGAGTGTGAACCCCTGTTGTTGCGTTTTAGACTGTTGCTCTGTTTTGAGCTGTAACTTCTCTGACTTTAATTTATTTCACTGCAATTTGTCTTGGAGCTGAGGGATTTTGCAGCAGGTCCAAGGTTAAAGGACATAAGGTCTGGCATTGCAAGTTCCAGTGACCCGGCTGTGAGGAGCTGCCTTACCACTGTTGTTGGCCATGTAGTGCGAGGTTCGACCGCCTCACCCATTAAAATTAACTGACACCAAGTAAAGACCCTCATGTGTACATATGCAAAGCTGCTAGGTTGGCAGTGGGCAGAATGCCAACATTCAGTTAATGTCCCTTCGGGTCATCATGACTGTCCTAACCGTTGCTGATGGACTCTTAGGAGACCGACCTTAATACAATTTGCTCCTGCGGTTGCTTGCTGTGCATAATTAAGTAGAATAATCATGCCAATGAACAGCCGATGGTTCAATTCCCGGGAAGTATGAAAGTTGGCACTGATTCCTGCAGTTCTTGGAAAGTGCAATGCTCGCAGACCATACCTGGGGAAACATAGTTGCACATTGCCAGCTACGATAAAGCGGGATATGAGATTGTAGAGCATCCCCACCCAGCAGCCCACACTGTGACTGCTGTGTGCAGCTATTAACCTTTGTGCTGGGGATGAATCTCTATTGTCAGATTTGGCTGCAGCTTGCTCTACAAGGTTCCTAATTTTAACACAATTGCAGTTACAAGAGAACTCCCCATCCCGCCCTATTGGAATGCTGCGAAGTCTTGCTCCCAATCCTAACAGGCTGCTCACTGTCACCATGTGTGTGGTTTGGTCACCTAATTGTGACAATCCAATGTCCGCAAACTGTACTTTCGATGCTGCGCATGTTCTTGTGGTCCCTCTTGGAACGCTGCTGCATTGTATGACAACCCACGCTCAATGACTGCCCAGGCTACCCGCTTCTATCCTGTCTCCTCCCTGGTGCTTCACCCTGGCTTTCCATGGCAGAGACCCATCCAGGAACTAACCAAGCCCCCTGTAGGTCCACCTGCATCTGAGCACCTGCTCCATTGCTGCACCGTGGTTACTTCCAGTAAATATTGAGCAGCTACCATGCCTCTAAGGCTAGTGATAGTGCAAGCATACAGGACAAGCACTTGTATAGCTGGACTGTAAAGTGTATGTAAATGTGGGCAGTGTTAAACCCGTCATACATAGGGCCCGCACATGTATAGTTCGACTGTAAAGTGTGTATCACTGTGACTTTCTTGGCCGGGTGAAAATTGTTTTGTGGCCAAGAGCAATGGATGTCTCTGGTAATGAACACATTAATAAGCAGCGCAATGAACCATAGTCATACCTATAATGCCTCTGAGGTGATGCAATTGGAGGACCCCAGACAGTCAATATTCAAAAGCCTTTGGATGCCATTAGCAGCCATACAGTGTAGAAAGGACAATCAAATCCGGAAACAGCGCCTAGGGGGTAAGCCCAGTAAACTCCTAAACCTGAACTTGTGCAAGAACAAAGCCCAAAGGCTTTCCGTATATTTTATTCCAGTCCATGCCGCATAAGTCAGGAAACTTACCGGCTGGGTAGAAATCTGACCACAAACAAAATCGGTTGAATCGTGGTGACCCAACTTAGTTAACAGCCATTCCCGAAGAGGGTACCACCTAAGACTTACCTGGGGCTAGCCCAACTGCAGTAGCACTTGCTCTAATACCCCTTAGTTCTGGACTGTCATTCCTCTACGCCAGGCTATCCAGAGCGATACAACTATAATCGGACCTAATGGCCGGACAGACACAGCAAACCCGGTGAGACAAGATAAGGCAAGCTACCCAGCTCCAAACTCTGTGGAAACACCACCTGTGCGAGCTTGTCCAACAATCGGAAAAGTATGCTGGACATGACCCGGTTTCAGGGTCAGGATACTAGTCAAGGGCAAGTCGGAGTTGTATTGTATTGTATTGTATAAAAAACGTACATAGCGCAAACTGTCACCCTGTGGGTATCCTGGCAGTGTGACTTAATAGATGACAACCGCAAACATTGGCCTGATTATCAGTGGGAAGTGTCATGCTCGTTCCTTGGGAATAGCCAGGTTTTCAAACTTTCTAAAACATAGCAGGGAATTGGCTTGTCTAATGCGCTGGGGCCGCTCGTTCCATAGGCATGAGGCCGCAACACCAAATGCTCTGCCTCCCATCCTAGACATCTTGAATCTGGCAGTCATTACCAGATTTGCACTGGAGGAACGAAGCTGCCTCTTGGGCTTATACCAAGTAAATTTCTCCTGAAAGGGTACTGGACCCAGGCCATGTACTGCTCTAAACACAATACAGAGAGACATAAACTGGACTCTTTCCTTAATAGGTAGCCAGTGAAGATCTCTCAAGGGCTATGCCATAGAGGACCTACGCTGCCTGTTTAACACCAGTTTTGCTGCTCTAGACTGGACTCTCTGCAGCCTCTGCAAGATGAATTGTGGTGCTCCCAGATACAGGGAGTTGCAGTAATCCAGTCTGCTCAGAATTATGCTCCTTACCACAAGAGGTCTAGTATCACTAGGAAGTATCGGGAGAATCTGCCGAAGCACTCCCAACAGGGTAAAACAGACACTGACTGTTTTGTTAGCCTGTGACTCCATTTGGAGGTTGTCATCTACCAAGACCCCCAAATTACGCACAGTTTTAACTGGAGCCAAGGGCTCATCCCCGGGAGTGTGTCTGAACTCCAGTGGCAGATGGTGAGGCATTCTAGCAGTGGAGCAATATACCACCTCTGTTTTCCCCCATTAAATTGCAGGGAGTATTTTCTAAGCCAGCTGGAAGTCTGTCGCATACATTCCTGGAATGTATCCATGGTCACCACTTGTTTACCTTCCAAGGAAATCACCAATTGGGTGTCATCAGCGTAGTTGACCAGGTCATTTCCAAAGGACCTAATAATAGGGATCAGAGGATGCAGGTAGATATTAAAACGTATGGGACTTATTGCAGAGCCCTGCGGCACCCCGTGGCGCACCGGAGACTTAATGGAGGTGAACGGTGTCATGGTCACGACCTGTTGTCTCCCTGATAGATATGATTGCAGCCACTTCAGAGTCCGTCCATTCAACCCTATATTTTCCAGTCTCTCCATCAGTACTGCATGACTCACCATATCGAATGCGCCTGACATGTCCATTAACACTAGTACAGATGGACTACCATTGTCGGCACGCATTCGTAAATTGTCCATTACAATTGCCAAAGCTATTTCAGTACCGTGGCCTGGACAAAAACCAAGCTGGTCCCTATCCAGCAGATGGTTATCCTCACGATAGCAAGACAAAGCTTTGCTAACTGCCTTTTCCAGGATTTTAACCGGGTATGGCAGGAGGGAAATGGGTCTAACATTTGCTGGGTTTGTTGGGTCCAGAGAGGGTTTCTTAAGCAGGGGGGTCACCACTGCCTGCTTCCATACCTCTGGGACCACTCCTTCTTCCAAGGACTGGCAGCAAATCTGCCACAGCCAGGGAAAGATTTCTTGCCTGAATTCCTTCCAAATCCCATGTGGAAGAGGGTCTAGAGGAGAGCCTGAGGAAACACTTTGGGCAAGGCTGTTAAAGAGATCCTCAGTGAGGGGTTGAAAATGCTCCAAAGAGGTTTCTACCCGGAGTTCTTCAACTAGCGTCTGAGGTGATTCATCCTGCCAGCTGGTATTACTTGGATGAAAGCCTCCAACAATTTTGGTGATCTTTTCATTAAAATGGATAGCAATCTCATTGCAGAGTTTTTGCGATGCGACCAACTTATTGCCCATGCAGGCTGGACAAGAGAGATCCCTTATGATATTAAAAAGTGCTTTTGTGCTACTAGGCGCTTGCAGAATAGATTTAGGTTAAAAATGTGCTTTTGACCTAGAGATGGTCTCCTTATATTGAGCCTTCGCTAGTTTCAGCTCTTTCCTATCTAGCTCTAAGTATGACCTTCTCAATTTCCTCTCAGCCTGCTTGCATGTGGTCCGCATTGATTTCAGCTCCTCGCTATACCAAGGGGCTGAGGGTTTCCTGTTATTCTTCAATCTTTTTACTGGAGCATGCAGTCCAAGGTTTAAATTATATGATTACGGTACGTTTGATAGTTTTTTCCTACTAGGAGCAAAGAGATTCTTATTCGGAAATGTTGGGTATTTTCTGTTTTTTATTAACTTAGCCCATTCTTTTCCCTTACGGCAGATCACCGGCCGCTTGCTATTATCCACTGAACTGGGCAGTGTAGTCCTAAAATGAATTAAAAAATGGTCAGTCCAGCTTCGGGGCAGTATATCAACCACCTCTGTATCAGTCTGATTAGCAAACAAGAGTTTGAAGACATGCCCTCCTTGATGGGTTGGCTGCCGTACCAAATGATATAGGCTGAGATTCTCGAATGGCAGGGTGGCCTCTCCTCACTTTTGCAGAAATCATCTCCATCTGCTGGCCCATGTGTACCTAAGGGATTAATTATCTCGTCCGTTATCCCAAGTGCCCTCCTTTGCCATGTAGCCGTTGCTGCACAAAGCCGCCGTGCCCAGTAAGTGCAACATGCAATGCGAGGCCGGCCCCTTTGATGGTACCATGCAGCATACCAGCCTAACACACCGCATGTGACGCGCCCACTCTGGGCACACCGGCAAACCCAGCCGGCAAGTGGGCCGGCCACCATGCCACGACAACCAAATCCATTGTGTTTCAGTGTGGAGCAACCAGTCCACCCATGTTTGTCCCGCGTGTCTTAGCTTTTTCCGCGGGCTGGCCAGAGTCCTGTGTGAATCTGCGGTTCACCTGTCAACATCTTCCGCAGAAACAATATGCAACCCCCCTCAATGGATTCTTATGCGAGTCCAGATGAAAGGCATGTATCCCCACTGAGACTCATGTATTCAGAAGTCTACCTGCAATGTAACCGGTCTGCCTGTAAAGCATGGAGACCCGAGGGTAAATGACGCGCATAACAAATTAGCATCACCAACAAGCCAATACACCAAACGGGTTGCTTTCTGCCCCCCCTCCCCAGCACTGTCTCACTCGACTCCTTGTGGGTGATTTCCTGCAGTTGTGAGGCTTTAACCACACGGTCAGCTACTTGGGGTCTCTTAAAGAACTGCACCGCAGTGGTACAGTCCACAATGTTGGTGGTGCACATCTCTGACATTAACAACCCTGTATCAAAATTGAAGAACTATTCTCTTGAAACAACCTAAACTACACTTCGCAGATATATGGAATGCGAGAATGGAGCAGGAATGACATTCTCTGGGTCCCCCACTGCTTAGATGACTAACTTTATAAACAGCAAGTTGTGGAGTCAAGCGCATGGCTCATTATGTCTGTGACCTAGCTCTGAATTATGGTCCCCTCTCCCTACGAAGTTTGGTGCGCTCAGCTAAAATGTCACAGCCAAATGTCTCCCAACTAATTCAAAGATCCAGGGCCAGTTTTTGAGGGGAGGGGCTAGAAAGCCGAGAATGATAAACCCACAGGACATGGCCATGTTACCAGTGCCACCCTTGCACGCAAATTGAATCCCTGGTTAGCCTCACAACGACAGTGTTACCTACATTTACTCTTGCAGAAACAGGTTCAAACATAAGCATATCAGATGTGCGTTCAATTCAGTTTAACATTACACAGTTGCAAGTCACGCCCGTTTAATCAAGGACAAGCATATGTCGGCCGATAGCTTTTAGGTCGCTCCCATTCCCTTGATCAGGTGGAAAGGCCAGTCTGTTGACCCATGACTTGCTAAATTATTATTTTCAATAATCCTTACTGGGGAAGACTGCTAGTCACTGCACCAGGGGAAGTGCTACGCTAAAATGTTGCCCACCTTCCTCATTAAACCCAGTGACTGTAAGAAAGGGCTGTGTAGGAGGATTGATATCTGACTATGGTTACCCCAGATTTTTTGCCTTGTGTTTAGCTGGTTTTCGACTTAGTTGGCCTGGGATCCTGCTAATCAGGGCCCCAGGCTATCTGCTCTCTCTGTAAAATGGACTCCATGTACCTTAGGTACATACCTAATTGGATATTGGGTCACCTTATGAGCCCCTGTACAGTGTACTATAGGTACCCAGGGCATAGGTGCATCGAAGGCCTACCAGGGGCTGCAGCATATCTTTTGCCACCCCTGGCTGGCCATCCAAACTGACACAACCGGCTGATCACTCAGCTGGGGCAAGGGCGTGTAATCACCCCTTGCTTAGATATAGTATACCTATGTCCAACCCTATATCTGGACACATATGCACCTATAAGTCACTCCTAAGGCAGGCCTTAACAATCCTGAAGGCAGAGTGCTTGGTTTTATGTGAGATGGTGCTCTAGCATGAGCTGAGCCTGTCTGCAGCTTTTGGAACCATGACCTTATAGCTGTTCCAGGATATTGCCATACCATATCCTTTTAAGTGCATTATAATCCTCGCGGTTACTTGCTAACTTTGGTTTGGCTTTATCAAAACATGTCGTGTAAGGTGTCATACACTTTGGAATACTACCCACTCGCCAGTTCTGGCGACGGGTAAGCATTCCACCCTTCTAGAGGGAGAAGACATGTTGCTAACAGTAAACGCGGTTAAAACTAACCAGAGCCTCAGCATCACAAAATGGATGCTGCTGCCACAGACACGAATCTGGCCTCCTGCTGCTGACCGAAACTCCGGCAGGGGAGGCCTGGACAAAAGGTTTCCTGTCACAGGGAGGTGCTAACACCACCCCAGACAGGAGATAGTGGATTGAGGCAGGGAGGGCTGAGTGAAACTAGACACTGCCTGGGGCACACAAGGTGTCCCATGCATAGCCCGGTTCAAACCGGTGGTGGGGCACTCCAGCCCCAGCTCTGGCGCGAAACTGGACAAAGGGAAAGGGGTGTAACCACCCCCTTCCTGGGTCCCACCCATAGGAGGGACCTAGCAGGTAATCCAGCCCCTTGATTTGGAATAAAGGTAGGAGCTATGTCCATAGACTTTAGATTATCCTGACTGAAACTTTGAAACAGAACTCTGGACCCTTCGACATCCTACTCGAAGTAGAAGACTGAAGATCTCCCTTGTGGTCAAGGAGTGACCACCCTGTGCAAGCAGGCACCATCAAGCGCTCCAAGGTTTGCTTTGTTGCTGCTCCCACCGGAGCTCAAGCAACAGAGATCAACAAGAATTGGATTCCCAGACATCCAACAGCTCGATCCACAGCCACAGCAAAGCTGAGACCCGTGGAGGTGACGTGAGACGTGGGACCGGCCATCTTGGAAAGCCAGCGAAGTGCTTCCCGTGCAGCTCCCGAGGCACCCTCGAAGCTGTGCATTGGGGATTGAGAAGCCCCAACCCTGAGCAGTTTTTGCACTGAAGATCACCTCTGCACACTCACTGAGTGCTGCGTGGGGCCCTTTTGCATTTTCCTGCTTGACGCGTCTGTCCGGTCACTTGCCCGTTGGCTAGTGGCCTCCGTGACGACTATCCTTCAAATTTACACTGCTAGTCTGGTTGCTCCAGACTGGCCCTTGCTCCCCCTAAAAGGAGCAGCCCATCAGACCTTGCTGGTCTGATCCAGAAGACATCTTTGAGTCATGCATGGGTTGCATTTGCCAAGGCCTGTTGACTCCAATCCGGAAGCCGACACCGCCGACAGTGAGAGACTTTGTAGGACAGTCCGTGTCTGACTCCTGGTCATCGTCGATACCTCCGGGTACACGTGGCAGCGGAGACAAGCTTCCCGACAACCGCCTGATTGCGCCCGACATCGCCTGGTTCCTTCCTGGTTCCATCCTGGTCACTGGCTAGTGATCCAGACTCTGTACCCTCTGCTTTCGGGTACTCTACACCTTCCATCCACCCTTGGATCCAACCGGACTCTTCTCTCCTGGTCGCCTGCAGCATCTTTTCCTCCAGGCTCCATTTAACTCCACGACGAAACCCGACACACTTTGGCACCTATGCACCCGCTTCCTGTGGGTGAGGTAACGAGAATACTCCGGTGCTCCTGTAGTGGTTTACACCTCTAGTGCATAGTTTTAAGTGGTTAAGTTCTAGTCCAGTCGGAAGACTTCCAAATCTGCAACTTTCTAACTTTTACGCACCATTGACTTCTATTGGTGTACGCGTATGCATTAGACACTGAACCCGCATCCTGTGGGCCTCCCACGTCCTTACTGCTGTTAGTCCAGCGTAGCCCCAGCCATTCCCTAGGCCCTAGGCCGTTCCATTGTTCGTGACGTGGTTCTTATACCACTATTGTAGTATATGGTTTTAGTGGCCACCGGGCCTATCCATATTTGTGCAACATTTGTATGTTATATGAAGTTCTTTGTTTAACGCTTGTGCTTCTGGCCTCATAAAGAGTACAGAGGATTATTCTAGTAATAAATACATATATTTTATAATATATAACTTGTGTGGTGTCCTTTCATTTGGTATTACAGGATTGCATATGGTAAAACAGCTGGCTTCACATGCCCTCTTGAGTTTAGCCTAAGACTGCTTTTGTCCATGCTACCCCTAGGATAGCTGGTCTATAAGGTTGACTTACAACCAATCACCATAAGGGTTGTTTGGACTGGTACAAGGTGCTCACTAGAATAGTGAACATCATACACCAGGCCAACTTCTCACAGGCTGCAATTGCAACTCATGTTGTATTGGAGGCAGTGTAGCTCGCCTCAGACTTTTCTTTATACAGCGCTTACAAACTCTGGTGAGGCGTTGCACAACAATGAGAAAAAACAAGGACCCCTGAACAATGGATAGTTCAATTACAAGGACGTGGACTTAAATGGTAGTGACAAAAACTCCTAGGCAATGTCAATAATGCAAATATACACAGTATCTATAACATTAAGAAAACCAAGGAAGACAGAAAAAATATATTCAAAGTTGTTACCATTTTAATAATTTCTTCTCATATTATCTAAACAAATGATATTTATATAAAACATTTAAAAAATGAAACACAATATGTAACACATCACATTTAATCAATATGTATAAATAAAGGGTTAAAAAGTGGCAATATCTTTATTAACTCGACTCGTGTTTCAGCGTATACAACTCCTTCTTCAGGAAAGCCACACAGTTATCTAAAAAGAAAAAAAGAAAAAAGAGAACATACTCAGATTTCACAAATTGTTAACCGTATCTTGACATATTTTCTCAAGAAAAACATCTATTTAAACGATTTGTATCTCTTTTTACATATATCTTTAAAAACACAATGCGTATCAGTAGCAACAATCTATGTACATAATCTGACGGTCTTCCTATGTATCACACATTACAATTTTATATTTATCTATGGTGCTATATCTGAGTGCTCACAAATGAACCTTAATGAAAGAGGCCTATTAGATGTAAAGGCCTGTAACATTATATAGTCAAGAAACAATAAGATAGAGAATAAGTAGCCAATCACTCACAGATCCTGTTTCAATGTGATTAGTTCCTAGTGATTAAAACCTGCAACTCCGCGCAGTGACTTGTTCTGACGCTTCCACAGGTCCTGAAAAAAGCCCGATTGACTTACCAGCAACCTAGGCTGAAACATGTCGACCTTGATCACACCTTTAGTGTGAGAGAGTCATAATTACTCTCATTCACCTATCTTGATTTTATTGCCTCCAAACCCAGAACCATTAAAAATAAAATATCTGGGAATGAGAGACTTTTAAACAACTTCACTACACTTATTCACTGTCACAATCACTGATCACTACTGCTCTCAACAAAGGGTATTACCTCCGGGTGGAGGTTGCATAACAACTAAACCCAATGTTTATGTACACACGTGTGAGGGTTAGCGGAGAATCAAGATATACCGCTTCAATTACCATCGATAACATGTGCATGAGGGTTTTTTATTGGGACTAGTGAGAACAGAACCTGTATACCCTAGTTTTGCAGGACAAGTGATCCTTCTCTATTGATTACATGAGTTGTAAAGTCAACAAAACTAAATGAGAGTTAGATTCAAAGGTAATGTCTAATATTGAAAGATGTTCTGAAGATGACAACATATCAAATTTGACTAGTATCTCCATAAATGTTTGTATTAGTTGAAAGCGCAAAGGCCTAAATAACTTATATTAGGTTCAGTATACAAAACATCCTGTTTTGAGATGTGATGCCCACTCAGGTTATGACATTCTCCCAGGATATTTCACTATTCAGGCCATTCCTGAAAGTGTTAAGAGTAAAAATCCAAACAACTTCTTGTTTTTTACGTATTTTGACACCCCCTTTATTATCAGGAGTCCTGATTCTTTCCAAGATTCTCCAATGGATGTCTTCTGGTTTATGGTTCATATCAATGAAATGTTTAACTAAGGGCGCTGTCATTTTGTCAGTTCTGACTGCAGAGCGGTGTTCAGTAATACGGGTTTGGATTGCTCTCGAAGACCCACCTACATAGCCAGGGTTGCAGGGACAGCTAATGAAATATACAGTATTGTTTGTTTGACAATGCCACATCTCAGTAGCTTCAATAGATACCCCATTGTGGACCAGAGTTTCACCTTCAATGATGGACTCACAAGATTTGCAAGAGGAGCATTTCATTTTACCTTTAATAGGCAAATTGCCATTAATAAATTTTTGAATGAACATAGATCTATTGATCTTCTTAGTAAACCGTGACGAACAATAAAATCTTTGATATTTCTGTTTCGCTGATGAGCGAATAAAGGTTTGGTCAACAACTGTTTGGATTGCTATTAAGAATGTGCCAGTTACTATTGATGATCTGTTTGACTTTGGTATCCATCGTGGAGTGTCTGGTGACACATACCAGTGGAATGTTACTGGTATTCACTTTAAGGGTCAGTAAATGGTCCCGGTCGTAAAACCTAGCACGTTTGTAGGAATCCCTCATCAACCGGTGAGAGTATCCTCTGTCTAAAAACTTCTTCCTCATTGTAATGGCTTGTTTATCAAAATCTGTCAAGTTCGTGCAGTTTCTACGCACTCTTAGAATTTGGGAAAATGGAATACTTTGCTTTTGGTTGCGGGGGTGAGAACTATTAAAATGCAACAGCATATTCCTTGCAGTGGGCTTCACAAAAAGATCTACTTTCAAGTGGCCCAAAGAATGCCTAATTATGATATCAAGAAACTCTACTTTCTCAGTATCTGTGTGGGCAGTAAATTTCAGATTCGAGTCTGTAACATTTAGCCATTCCAAAAATTCTGTGAGCGAATCTCTCCCACCAGTCCAGACAAAAAAGATATCATCTATGTATCTGGACCGGTGGGAGATGGATTCGAAAGAAGGGGCAATCTCGTTGTATATGAATTTGGTTTCAAAGGCAGCAATATATATATTCGCAATGGAGGGCGCCACAGATGCACCCATGCTTACGCCTTTGGTTTGGCGATACAGGGTCTCATTAAATTCAAAGATGTTTTTGGTTAATACTATATTCAGGCATGCCAAAATGAATGGTTTGGAACAAGATATATTATATGTGTCAATGAACCAATCAGTGGCTGACATAGCTCCCTCTAAAGGTATATTGCTATATAAGGACTCTATGTCTAAGGTCACTAAAATGCTCTGATTAGGGTTGAAATTCATATTTTCTACTTTTTTTATCAACTCCATGGTATCTTTAATATAGGAGGTGATTTGGGGAATATGGGGACGTAAGCAGTTATCAATAAATGTGGATAGCGGTTCAGTGATAGTACCAATTGTGGACACTATAGGTCTATAAGGTGGATCATGAATATTCTTGTGAATTTTGGGCATACCATAAATACAGGCTGTTTTCCCTGAATTGTGGTTTAAAAAATCATATTCTTTGGTAATAATGTCACCTGCAACTAATGCCTGGTAGGACAAGGTCTGGATTTTTTTTGATATTTCAGTAGCAGGATTAAATTGTATTTTAGAATAGAACGTGGTATCATTGAGCATGGTGGTCATTTTATGTTCGTAGTAATCAGTATTGATGACCACTATTCCTCCTCCTTTATCACATCCTTTTATTATTAGATTTTTGTTGTCAGCTAAAGAATGGAGTGCTGTGTATTCACCTTTATCTAAGTTATACAAGGGTTTGGGTATGAATTGAAAGGCTTTTTTTAATCTTTGAAGAACTACCAGTTCAAAAGCAGCCACTTCGGGTCCTAATTGGTCCAGGGAAGGACAAAAAGTGGATGGAAGGGCTAAATGCTTTGTAACTTGAGATTGGAGTCCTGATCTATATCTTCTTCAAAGTCTTTTTTTAGTCTAACCTTACGAAAAAAAGAGATAATGTCCTGATATATTTCAAATTTGTTGGGGTATGCATGAGGGACGTATGATAAACCTTTGAAAAGCAAACTGGTGGTATGACTTTCTAAATTACAAGATGAAAGGTTGAAATTGGGAATTATGTCCTCTGTTTTCAGTATTGTTTGTTGCGTGTTTCCAACACATATTAGGGATCCAGCTGTTGATGTTGATGCTGGTATTGAGCGTGCAAATTCCCACTGTACTGAGTTTGAAATCTGACTCTTGGACGTCCCTTGCGTGTCCCTCGGTTGGCTAAAAAAGGCTGTTGTACATTACGTTTAGCTTGAAATGAGTTAAAATTACCTTCAGGCTCATAGTATGTGGAACTACCTTCACCCTCTGAATCGGAGGTGTCAGAGAAGGTGTTTACCCTGTGTTGTTTAGATCTATTTTCATCCATATGGTGGTTTTGTTGATAGAAGTGCTTTCCTAAATAGGGATAAGTGTTCTCCAATGAGTAGTATCTTTTGTCCTTTATCAATTTATCATTTTGGCGTTTATTCCGATAAGTGGCAAAGGATTCTAACTCTTTGTTGGGCTCTTCCAATTTTTTCATGGCCTCTTCAACACTATTGGCTTTTTTGATTTTATCTTGTAGTTCCTCTAATTCTGTTTTTATTGAGGCCGCCAGTTCTTTAGAGGTCTCAATTATTAGGATCATAAGATCCCTGGAGCATTGACTAGCGATCATACTCCATTTTTCCAAAAATAGATTAATCCTGGCATGTTACGTACACAGAGGCCTGTTGGAATAATGCCTGCTTTTAAATAGTCCAGCATGAACTCTCCGTGTGCCTCCATGCGTCTTAACTTCTTTTTAAGGTCTATTAATTTTTTCAAATCATCGTTGTTCGGAAAGCTATTCTTGGAACTACTGCTAAAACAATGATTGGAACTTGCCAAGAAGGCAAACTCTTCATCTGAAAAGCCAAATGTTTTCAATTGAGCCATCTGATCTGTCTTCACTTGCAGTACATGCAAGAATATAGAAGAATAAAGCAGAGCAGAAATAAAGAATGAATGAGGAATAGATGATATTGGTTGAGCACTCAGATTTACAAATGCACCTTTGATCAACAATGACAGGATATATGAAAACAGCCCTGCACAGACAAGCTGTGGGAAAACCAATGAGAAAAAACAAGGACCCCCTGAACAATGGATAGTTGAATTCCTGGGACAGGGACTTAAATGGTAGTGACAAAAACTCAGAGGCAATGTCAATAAAGCAAATATACACAGTATCTATAACATTAAGAAAACCAAGGAAGACAGAAAAAATATATTCAAAGTTGGTACCATTTTAATAATTTCTTCTCATATTATCTAAACAAATGATATTTATATAAAACATTGAAAAAATGAAACACAATATGTAACACCACATTTAATCAATATGTATAAATAAAGGGTTAAAAAGTGGCAATATCTTTATTAACTCAATGCGCGTTTCAGCGTATACAATGCCTTCTTCAGGAAAGCCACACAATTATCTAAAAAGAAAAAAAGAAAAAAGAGAACATACTCAGATTTCACAAATGGTTAACCGTATCTTGACATATTTTCTCAAGAAAAACATCTATTTAAACAATTTGTATCTCTTTTTACATATATCTTAAAAACACAATGTGTATCAGTAGCAAGAATCCATGTACATAACGGTCTTCCTATGTATCACACATTACAATTTTATATTTATCTATGGTGCTATATCTGAGTGCACAAAAATGAACCTTAATGAAAGAGGCCTATTAGATGTAAAGGCCTGTAACATTATATAGTCAAGAAACAATAAGATAGAGAATAAGTAGCCAATCACTCATTGATCCTGTTTCAATGTGATTAGTTCCTAGTTTAACATTACACAGCTGCAAGTCACGCCCGTTTAATCAAGGACAAGCATATGTCACAGGCCCAGCCGCAGCTCCACGATACAAAACGGCGTCAGGGATCGTGGAGTAGAGGGCGAAACAGCACAACGGGCAGCAGCAAAGAGCCAAAGGGCATGCTGCAGTTTCTAGTCATCAGTTTTTTTACTGCATGACATGCTTCTGCTACAACAAGGTAGTGAAATAAGCATTAGTGATTCCAATAGCCAAAGTGGTAGCATAAATACAGTTGTGCAAGACTAGTGTAAAGGTGAGGTCTAGTGTCCATGCTTCACCAGGTGTGCTTGAAGCAGTTGCTTCTGGAGCTGGTGCAGCATTAGCAGCATGAAGAAGGAGTAAGTGTTTCACTCCCAGTTCTCGGTGTGAGAACCACTCATCCGGAAGCTCAGCATTTGCAGGTATCAGAGCCTTCTCAATGCAGGATGCGTGCCCTTGCTCTGCTGAGAATTGGACTGGTGGGGTTTTGGGGCGACATTGGTTGGGGCCCCAAAGAGCAGTTTAACTTAAACACTGTCTTTTGAGTCAGAGCTGCCCTTGGAGCCCGCCTCAGTGAACACTACTCAGAATGCGGCTGTGGAGTTTCGCCGCCTGGGTCTCTGGCTTTTTCTAGGTTACCAAACAGGCTCTGTGATTGCAACAAAAAGATACGCTCATAATTTCACCCAAGATTCCTCGGAGCAAGGACACCAGTACATTACTGTAGCATAAAGAAAGGGCTTTGATTTCTAGGGGTGATCATGTTTTTTATTGCCTACAAAGTCCCACTCCTGGACACCGCTTTGCAGAGAATAAAGTTGCCAATGTGATTGTGGTGGGGTTGATGCGCTCTCCTTAAACAGAACTGTAGAATCTCTTACTATGGTCATATTTTGTACACCTGTAGCCATGGTACAAATGGAAATCGCAAAGAAGTTACAATTGTATGTTGTGTTGTCACGTTCCGTATTCAATTATCTCCAAAGATGAAAAAAGTGTTTCACTTGCTATTTTTTGTGGACATGCTGTTCAGATTGTTGCTTATTTGCATATGCATACTTGCATGTCCTATCCCGGGTCGTTTGTCCCACCCTACCCTCTGTTGTCTGTGTTGTCTCTGGTCATACATCTTCCCACGCTCATTAAAAAAAAAAATATATATATATATATATTTAATGCATTTTTATATAGCACGGACTTTACCCAAAGGTGTCGGAGCGCTTCACAATAGAACCAAGTACGTTACATGAGGAGATTACAAATTTACACGTTGCAGAAACCAACGAGAACAGGTAATATAAAATAATAGATGGCTCATGTTGCCCTCCCACTCACCCACTCATCCTCCCTCAGTGTGCCTACCGACCTGCCCTTCATCCATTATACACAGAAAAGAAAGCGCTATGACTTAGTCAGTGCTGGTAGTGTCATAGCACTTTTTACCAACTTTTTGCCCCCCCCAAATGCCTTCTTTTTCTCTGTGTTTCACCCCTCTCCCGCCCGCTAGCAAAAAAATAAAGACTCTGCTCCCCGTTAATGGCCTGCCACCAGCATGTGTCCCATCTGGTTCACTCCATGCCTTACACTTTTATCATAATGTTTTAGCGTTCCTTTTAATTGATAGTTATATGTACTGGATTAGGGTACCCACTTCCTTTCCCTTTGGTTCTTTTTTCTTATTTACATATTATTACCGGGAGCCAGCCAGACAGTGTTAAATCACCCTCATCTCCATAGCGCCAACTGACCAACAGTCTGTGACCAAAAAGAGGCAGGCTTTTTCCGTTCTTAAGCCAATTGGCTTAATAATGACATCACTAGAAATTACATCACTCAGTATTAGACCCACAGATGGGAGTTGATTTACTTGCTAAGAAACCCGTATCTGAGGAAAAAACACTGGGGCTTTG
The DNA here is from genome assembly GCF_964261635.1 of Lissotriton helveticus. Taxonomy (NCBI): domain Eukaryota; kingdom Metazoa; phylum Chordata; class Amphibia; order Caudata; family Salamandridae; genus Lissotriton; species Lissotriton helveticus. The sequence goes on from NC_136068.1 coordinate 444,535,796, forward strand.
ACGCCAGATGACATCATGAGACTTACATGTTGTTTTCACTTTTACTAATGTTAACCCCTTGTAATATTCCTCATTAAATACTGCAGCGGCTTATTTAACAAAAACAACCAATTAGGAAAATCATGTAGAAATGTGAAAAAAAAAATTGATTTATTTTACTTGTTATAAATTACCTGTAGTTTCTCACAATGTGTAATTGAGCTCAGACATGCCTGAGAAGTGCGCTATTTTTAAACCAACATGTGAAATTTGGTATTACATCTTTAAACTGCGTTTACAGACTCAAACAAGATGTACTGGGTGCATTTTTAGGTCTCGCCTGAGCTAGCGCATGCGCTACCCTGACGAGACATTTAGTGTGTGGGCTTTAAAAAGCAGACCACAGCTTTTTGTGTGGTCTAGAGCGTGCGGTTACGCGCACAGTTACGAGCCGTCATGGCTCATTGAGTGCATAGTTCGCGGGCACCCTTACAGCCCACAGTCACGCGTCACTTTCACTGCCGCGCTGCCTTTTTTTTAACTCCTTACTCTCTCCCTTTTTACTCCTTTCTCTCTTCCTCTCTCCTTTTTTACTCCTTCCTCTCTCCTTTTTTCGATTGATGGGTTGGTACGATCTGTTATAAATATTCATGAGATATAAAACTGCCCTCCCCGGTTCATCTACAAGGAGCCTGCGCTTTCCATACCAGAACGCTAGGCCGCAGGCTTCTTGCGCCATCGCAAAGCAGACACATCTTATTGCCATGTTGTACCTGCAGCTCAGCAGCTGTGTCTATGGGCAGTACCACCCCAACAGCCCTACAAACTGATCAGCGGGGGGTTGTTGGCCAGTTTACCCCTTAACGTGCCTGATGGCGCCAGTTAGGAATGAAAGCCCTGTGCACCCACATCCGGCTGGAGCTGTTTAATAAGAGGAGCCCTTGTCGTGAACTGTGGCTCTGTCCTTCTGGTGGTCCTTGTGTGCCAAAGATGAGCACCCGAGCAGACCCCATCCAGGCATTTAACTGAGGGATCCCTCTATTATGGGCGCTCGGCGTGAAGCTTCACATTTATGATGCTCCAGGAAGTCTTCTGTTCCAATATGCCCTGGGCACGAAGCCATAAACCAAAATTAGCCCCAAAAAGGATTTGTTCTGTCTGTCGAGCAAGTTATAAGATCTGAGAATTTATGCTCAAAGGACAGATTAGCCAGAGAGCACTACTTCAAGTTGAAAACTCTGGGCGCTGCAGTGGAAATGTTCTCGATTCATTTAAACTTTATGGATGTGCGTAAAATGCCAGGCCACACACACTGGCACGATTATCTTATACTGCCCCCAGACCGGTGGCATCCCTGACAGAGAAATAATGAGAGGCTGCAGCACTACGCTTTTGAACAATCTCGACTAAAGCATCTAAAACATTTACACAAATGATGCAACGCAGAAGGCTGTCTCTTTATTTGAGAGTAAAGCCTGTCACCATCGGACATTTTTTCATCTTATCCATATCTATTGAAATTAGGTATAAGATTTCCACTCAAATTAAGCTTAAGATTTCCACTTACATTAATACAATTTAATTTAACAGAAACAGAATGAAATAGAAATTCAAGCCGAACTTGTAAAAGTCACAAAAATATCTAGCAAACCGAACGGTGAAAAGTTAATAGTTACAGAAGTATATTTTGCTCAGTGTTCGTTGTAAAAGAAAAACAACCCACCCTAAAGAATAATAGAAAAAGAATAATTCCCATCTCTGTGTGCAACAATGATCTGCATCAAAACACAAAATTCAATCACTTTTAGAATGCGTCTAGAGGCTGCTTAAAGGAATTGAATGAATCGTAATTGCGGCTCAGAAAACAAGGGGGCCGCGGGCCGAGAGAAAGCTAATTCCCCTTTGACTCACGAAGGAAAGTTATGCAGTGTGACGTGTTTGCGTCAGTGCAATTGATTTGTGGTGGTAGGCTTTCCGGGGTACATTCCCTTCTAGCATGTACAACAATGCATGACACCGGAATGTTTTTAAAAAGTGTCACACAATGAAAATGGCAAGAGCTAATTACAAAAAACATTGCCGTGTCCCAGGATAGGACACTAAATAGGGAGGTGATATTTCCACGAAAATATGATGGAAGTATATAATAGTAGATAATATTTGTATGTGTAAGTGCTCAAATTCATATTGAAAAAACTGCAACAACATAAATAAATAACACTGTGAGAGGAGTAAAAAGAGAAAATGCACATGGGTCCGTCAGACTTGCCGAAGAATTCATGAATAAAAAAACACTTTAAACATGTATGCAGTTTGACAAGAAATTGAAAGTATGCATCCGCAGAAGTAAATTAAAAGATAATTCGCTTTTTCAGTGCCATAACGGCAAAGCCCCTATGGGAGGACATTTCAAAATATAGTATAATATTCTTCTTAGTACATTGTTCTTTTTCTGGAAGACATGTGAAGTGTTGCCCAAATTAATCAATAACAGCCATTAAATGCAAATCATGCATGAGTATGCAACAGAAAAGCCTTCGAAATTTAACTGTTTAGATGACCTAACAATAGATATTTAGGCAAATACAAATTCAGTGTTAATACATCCATAAGAAAGTGTTCATATAGTTGGCGCATTGGCTGAAGATGTGTTCTGAGACCCCTTTAGAGTTACACTCAGTCATCCAACCAGCACCTTATAAGACACACTGCACTTGAGGCTGGTGTTAGTTAACCATTATTCAAATCCAACACCTGTCTGGATATCTCCTCATACTCATTCAAGCTGTGGGCTACTGTTTTCAAAAGGTGGATACATTTACACACCTGCGCGTTAAGGATGTTGGTAAAGTTCCCACCTCTGGACTTTGTATTGATTCTCTCAATCACCCACCATCTCTTACTGTCTATGGGATGGTTCAGGGAGGTAAAGTGTTCTACAAAGGGTGCCCCTGTACTTTACACCCGATCCTGCTACAGTGCTGCAAATTGTGTGCTTTAACCTCCTTGTGCTTAAATGTCTGTCTCTAGGGCACTTAAAGTGTCCTGTAATCTGTGGCAAATCCCATAGTGAGAGTAAAGTAGGTTTAGAAGGCTCTCCTAAAAAGGAGCTAACCACATATTCTTAGCCCTCTTAAAAGAATGCATTGGAGCCTCATTGGTTTCAATTACAAAAGAGTCCAGTGACGATGAATGATTTTGAGTATGTCATTGTTGTGCGTGCAAAAGGGAGTCACGCATGTTATTGTACTATTTGTAGAATCTGTGCTCTGTTTGGGTTTTAGTAAAGTTTCTCTTGCATGCTTTTTTCACAAGACTTCTGTGGTAACCCCTTTCAACGGTAGTGAGAAATCCTCACACCCCTTTAAGTAATCTTGTTTATTAGAACAGTTCCTTCAGATACGCAGAAACTGCCCATAAGGCAGATTGTCCCTTAGATTTATTTGGTGATGGTTTGAATATTGTAAGAGGGTATTTCTCTCACTGTTCTTTCTGAGGAGGGCAGTATATAAGTGATCACTATCTGCGTCAATTTCAATGTCCAAAAAAACTCTAGCCTCGGAGCTGTACTGAATGGTAAACCTTATATCTTGTGATCTTTCATTTAACATTTTTGAACATTTTAAAGGCGTCCATCTCATGAGGACATCATCAATGTACATGGGAGCTACTTTAGGGGACATCTGTTTACCAAGACTCTTATTCTTTATCAATTGAAGGAGTGATACGATCTGTGCATCGTGACAGGGAAAGATACATGAGAGAGTGGGATATAGATGAGCTATAAAGTGAGGGGAAAGAACAAACATGAGATGAAAAGAAAGAAGAGGACAAATGTGATCAACAAACATGAAGAATCAAGGCAAGGAAAAGAAGACACAAACGCAAAAAGGGGGAGAATCTACATGAGGAGTAGAACTTGCAAGATGCTCAGCACCGGCACTTCTTTCACAGGGCTACAATTTTTGACCCTGCAGGTGGTGGTCTCAATATTAATTGTTCAAATTCAAAATAAAAAGAATAACATACATTGCATGGTGACTGACTGGTAAACATTTTGTTTTTGCACTCGGTGTAGGTAAGAAAGTAAAACACGCCATCTTCCACTTCTTTAGGAATGACAACAGGAAAACGCAGAGTTCAAAATAACAGGGACATGTACAGGCTGACGACAGGGGTCACAGGAAGCAGCAGTCTTATAGATGAGAGAGAGAGTAGGAGTAAAGAGGAGAAAGAAACAACAGAAGAGGAGATAGATAAGACAGAGCTTAGTAGAAGAAAAGGAAAGCAAATCAGATACAAAGAGAAAGCAGCCAGGACGTGAAGAAGAGAGCATAAGAAGAGAGAAGATAGAATGAAAGGACGTAGAGGACAGAAAGAGGAAAAAAAGCAGTCATATGATAAAATGGAGAAACAGCTAATCACGGCTAGAAGAGTGATAGTAAAGAGCCAAGATCGAGGGGAGAGAGAGCAGAGCATGGATAAAAGTGAAGAGGAAAAAGGGCAGGGCTGGAATGAATACAGGGCAAATCAGAAATACAGGGAATAAGGTAATACACCAGATGTGACAAAGATGATAGAAAACAATTAAAGAGGTGAGAGGCTAGACTCTTAGAGCAAAGACTTAGGGGACAGACAACAGATCAAGGTTAGAAGATAGAGACTGGGGCAGTGAGAGTGTTGAAAGTGGGGTCACCGGAGGAAGAAGTGAGCTGTGGCCTCCTTGGCAAATTTTACAGCACCTGCACTTCATTTTTTACAAATTAAGCACTACCCAGAACTCAAAGCAAGAAACACTCGGGACCCTGACTAACTCACATGTGTCATGCTGCTCAAAAATATAATTGGCTCTATGTTTGCATTAATATACATTGCACTGAATATGTTCCTTTTCACAGTATGGCGACCAAAGAACCAGTGCCTCGCCTGCCGCTAAAGATGGTTCGTGGCTACCCTTTGATGCACTACTTTGCTGAAAACTATGCCCAGGTGGAGAAATTTCAGGCCCGGCCAGAGGACCTGCTGATCTGCACCTACACTAAGTCAGGTGAGTCCAGCTTGTCTTTTTCTGACTCACTCCAGCCACGGGGCATGAGGAACACCGATCAGGTCCCGCCTTTTAGTGAACCTTCTCCGGTGTCCCTCGTGCTCAGTGAGAGAAATCAACTCAATTACCAGGGACTCTATCCTGTCTGGCGAGATTCCCTCCTACCTTGTAACTTCTATAAACAGGGGAGAGATGCTTTATGCCGGCTGACAAGAGAGTTGGGTCGGGGGAGAAAATAGGAGGCGCCTTGGCATCCACACTCACTACCTTATATTTCCAACTAGGCTATTTCAGTCTACAAAGATACAACTACTTAAGGTTGCTTCTTACTAATCCAAAGTCACTCTTCGCCAGCGCGAGAAGGCACTGGTTCATCTCTATGTAAGCTGCTACTCTTCTGGGGTCACTCAGGATCTCCCACGGCTACCTACCTCGAGGCTCCTCTGAGGTAACTCTGCTTTGGGGAGCCCCACCACTCTTACCACAGCCTCGTGAAACAAGCCTACCTCTTCTGAAGTCCTTATAACAGATGACAAAGTGTTCACTATCCCTGGGGATTGCCTCATGAGCATCTATGCCTCCAGTATGCTTTTTTAACACAATTGTGGTGGCTTCTTGCAGGTACCACCTGGGTCAGCGAGGTCATTGAGATGCTGTACTGTGATGGTGACACTGAGAAGTGTGGACGGGACATTATTCTGAACCGAGTGCCCTTCATCGATCTCGCCATCCCTGGGATGGAGACAGGTAAATTATGTTTATTGGGGTTTCAAGAGGGTCTCCAGGAAGTACTCTGTGGGATAGTGTGAGAGCTTGAGGTGGATAGTGCTGTGCGCTCTACGCAGGGGAGCAGGGCCGGCCTTAGGCATGTGCAAGCTGTGCACCTGCACAGGGCCACCAAACCCCAGGGGCCACCACGCCAATATATATCCTTAATATAATAATCCTCTGAGGATGGATACATATTTGCGTGGCGGCCCCTGGCAGGGATTTGGTGGCCTGTTCCACTTCTAAACACCCTGACCCTCCCCCTTTACTGGCCTCCGCGCTCCGCCCCGCCCAGACCCCCTCTTCCGGGGCCCCCTACCTACGCTCCCTGCCCAGGGCCACCGTGAGCCTAGAGCCACCCCTGAGGGGAGGGGAGGAGAGCTACATATGGGAAAGGTGACTGTGTGGCATGGCGTTGAGTTGCTGACTGTGAGGCATAAGGTATGCAGTGGTTATGAGCACATGTTGTTAGGACAACTTTTCACCGCCACTGCACAGGAAATAACGGCGTAAATATGTGGATGTGGAGAGAAGGCGTTGTGCGAAATTTCACTATGGAAATTTTGAAAAAGAGGTCAAATTGGACTGTTGCCATTTATTCATGTACACTGTTATTCTAATATGTCATCCCCTCATATTCCCCAGGGGCAGAGCTCGCGGCACGGACGCCATCTCCTCGGATTCTAAAGTCTCATCTTCCTGTTCAGCTACTTCCGCAATCATTTTGGAAGAAAAACTGCAAGGTCAGTCGGTGTTCCTATGCAGGGCCGGCGCTAGGCATGGGCAGTGTGGGCAGCTGCCCAGGGCCTCGCGCTAAGCTAAAACACAGGGGGGCCACCGCATCCGTGTGAAAGGCCACACTTCCACAGTTAGCCGCCCTGCTCCACTGAGGTCCCCTGCCCCAAACTATCATATTACAAAAAGAGGTGCCTTGATCTTGCTGTTGAGGTAGAGGTGGCATTCCAGGGGGTGCAGTGGGGGAAGAGAGACGCATAATGGGAAGGGGCCAGCAATTATGTTAACTCACCGTGCGGGACGGCGCAGCGCCCCTGTTAAGTACCGGCCATTCTAGGTGACAGAAGGCCTCTTTGTTTCGATAAGGAGAGGTGGGTGAGGGGAGGAGGGAGCAGCCAGATCGCATCACTGATACTGAATTTCTTTTTTATGAAAATGTGCCTGCTCGTTACTGCTTCGAGGCTCAGGGGAGAGGGGGCCCCCTTCCCTGGGTCTCAAAACACTTGAGTACACTGTAAGGTCCAGCTGTGGGGGGCCCCCTTCCCTGGGCCTCTAAGCGCTGGAGAAGCTGCAAGGCCCAGGTTTGGGGGCCCCCTTCCCTGGGCCTCTAATCGCCGAAGAAGCTGCAAGGCCCAGGTGTGGGGGGCCCCCTTCCCTGGGCCTTGTATCCATTTTGTAGTGCTGCTATGCTAAGAGCAGATGAGCCCCAGGCATGTCATGATGGCCTATAGATTTACTTCGAAGTATTTTGACTGTCTTTAGGTCTCATGTCTGGAGCCTCGGGGGCATGCCCCTGGAGCCTTGGGGGCATGCCCCTACTTCTTTAATTTAATATATTTAGTTCCCCATAATTTTTCATTTTAAACACGCCTCCCAGGGTGGCAGAAATAGCCAAAGCCTATAGATAAGGCTTGGCTGTTCGGGGCAGGGAGGTCAGACTGTCATTTTCCTTCTTGCCCAGAGAGGACAAGGACAGTGCCCACTTCGCTCTGCCGCTGGCAGCTGCCCCCCCCCTTCTTACTCTTACTCTTTGTCTGTCTTGCTCCTCTGCACTTACTGAAAACCGTAACTTCAAGAAATGGGTATCATTTCCTCTTATCTCTTTTCTTTATTTGTTCTTCCGTGAAATTAATCCAAAAAGAAAAACACTTTTGCTGGAAATTTCGTCTTTTTTTAGAAATTTTTCTATTCCAAAGTGCAGTCTCAGGACGGAGAGAAAAAAGTTTCAAGATGGGAAATATAACCAAATAAAGCAAGACACAGTGGGTTGCAAAGTGGCCTGATTGATTTTATTCAAATCCAAACACATTAGCACCACATTACAGAGTTTACCAGTGAAGCGCTATTTTTGTTTTCTAGTCTTTCTTTGAGCAACATTGTTTTCCCCGGTAGAACCACTCCTGGAGGTACTGAAATACCTGCTTGAAGGGTGGATTGGATAACAAAATGTCCCTTCTGGGACTTGTAGTCACATCCTTAACTTTTCAGGCAAAAGCACTCACTGATTTCTGAATAATAAGTGCAAAAGTGTTAAGGTAACTAACTATGTTGTTCCTTCTTACATTTCGCATGTGTTTCTTAATCTTGCTTTCCCTCGAGTGTTTGCTTTCTCCAGGATGTTGTAACTTATTTTTTTTCAGCAGCATATTACTCTTGTCTAGTGCATAATTTCAATAGAGTCACAACCAGGTGTTTATAGCGGGGCACAATTGGGTTGTAGCTGAAAGCAGTGCGAGTTTCTCTCAGTGGGGCAGTATGGTGTTCAGTGGGGGAGAAGATGTGGCACTATGGCCAGAGCTGATGAATTTGTAACTGGGGAACCAAGTTCAGCCTTCATGACCTGTCCGCTGGACAACTCTCCTGAGGGAGCACATTCCCAAGCTAGACTGTCGAAGGCCCTGCAAGACCTTAGAAGCTCTGGTGTCTTAGCACCAGCAGGTGGACCCTAACAGTGGCAAGCGTGGGTTAACCTTGAAAGTCTGGCAATCATAATCCATACTGAAGTTCACCTCCAGTTTTGCACGGAGGCCTACGAAGCAGCACATCATAGTGCGACTATGACTGTCACTGAGGTCAGAGGACCCTTGAGCAGGGAGGCTCTAGGGCGTTGCGACCGGTACAATCGCACCTGCCGCTGACTTCGGGTGGGGTGTCATGTTTGCAGGTATATTATGTTTTTAAAAACACTTAATGCCTCCTCCTGGCCTCCAGCAATTTCCGGCAACAATAAAAATTTCATGATAACTCCGGTGATTAATATTCTCCCTAGTCAGAGATAGAGTTTTGTCAAGTGGAAGTTTTGATTAGTGGAAAGGTAGTACAGACAGTTAATGTGCCTGCTGCAAAGAACACGTACTATGCAGAACACCAAGTGCACATAATATAAATAGGTCGGTGGGTTACTGCTTTTGTCAGAGAGAGCCTTTTGTTTGTTGCAGTTTATAAGTCAAAATCCTAACAAAGAACAGTGAGTTGTTAACTGTCATCTTAGAGCTTGATGCAAACTGCAAGGTATAAATTAGAGCATTATGTTTTTCCCTCAGTCTGTGATTATCCTAATGTTGCAAAATGGGTTCTTTTAGGTAGAAATCAATTCTGGTTATTAAGGAGAACCCTCAACCATGGTGTTACATTCTAAATTCATAGTTTGTGTTTCTCCTGACCAATCACTATTAAACTATACTTCCTACTAGTATGGTTGTCATGTGTTGTCATGTGAGTCCTTTGCCGTACGTAACATTTCCTATAGAGTGATTTACACACGTAGGATTGATTGTCTCTGTGTAATGTATGTGATATTAAGTGGGGGAGAGGAGTTGGCCTAACGGCTAGGGTGCTCGACCTCGGGATCTGGGTTCGAGTCTCGGTAACAACGCCAAACATCCTGTGATTCTGGGCAAATCACTTAATCTCCCCGTGCCTAACAAAAATGAATGTGTGTCCTCATGTAACGTAACTGGTGCTATGTAAAGCGCTCGGATACCCGATTCAGTTCGGGTCAAGTTCGCGCTATATAAAACTCTGCAAAAAAAATAAATGAAAAAATGCTCTGACACTCTACACTGGTATCAGTGGCACTGTAAATCAAATTACATGCATCTGAGCGAGAGTATGGTTATGGAGACTTGAGAGGCACTGCTAAAGGGTGTTAGTGAGAGAATCTGTAGCGGAGGGCGTCATTGGAGGGCACCAACAAACATTGTCGCACAGTGCTTCACCAGCGCTAAAGCCGGCCAGTACCACTTCCTACAGTTTAATACCAAATCAAAAACATTGATTTGAAAACCCCTTGAATCTACACAGCATACCTTTACTTTAAACACACCCAGATACTAGACCTTCCCTAATGAATCAATACCAGGGAGCCACTCAACAAGAATAATCTAGAATGTTGGAGTTACTCTATCTTCATTGTTTGATTGCAATCTTTCCTTTTATCTGCTTTTTATAAGAAATGTAGATTTGCTCACTTGTTTTCCATGCTCTCATCACCTCAAGCCTTGTGAGGAAAAGTGAATAATTCTGTACTCTAAATCCAAAAGCACTGGTTCGTGGTTCTCTGCTGCCCTTTTGTGTTATGGTCAGTGAGTTACATAGCTTTCAAAGTAAAATGAAAAATACATGTATCGGAACTCGAATTAATCTTGCTATATATTCCCTTTTGCAAAAAATTTCCCTGTGATGCAATTCAATTTATTTTCCACAATGCTGTGGGATTTTTATCATGCGCTCATCTGGAAACAATCAGTTAACCTGGAGTAAAAAATATCCATTATTTTGAGACCTGCACCTAGCTTTTCCATCCAATGTGACAAATGTAATCCATTTCATACCGTTTTAAAATATATGGACTTATTGCATTTGTATATTTATCTTTTTGTCCATGTTACTGATATCCACATTAGGTCTCTTCAGTGATGCCAAATAAGATCTATAGTCCTGCTATGTCACTTTCTGTGATGACAATCCTTGTGATGTTACATGCAAATTAGAGGGGCCTCATATCCTCCCTTTCGCCCGGGGCCCCAGAAGTCCTAGGACCGGCCCTGTGACTATGTTAGCCACTAGATGTCACTGCTTCAGGCACAGGTGATCCCTTCCTGGTGGCCTTTTACATCCTTCTTCGAATAAACCGCCCTTGGTAACTCACTGCGCTGCAAATGTTTCTAGCCACTAACACGCAGGACTACAGACTTATAGGCAGCCAGGAACCAGTGCAGCGTTACTCAAAGAATGCTCTCTTGGGAACTAAACATTACCCACTGATAAACTTCATTCTGATGTATGTAAATTGACTTTAATCACATTCGTATTCATACTAGGTAAGGAAGGAAATAACTTTTCTACAATGCTGCATACAGTAAAGTGTATTAAAGTCCTGACAATGTTCAATCTACAAAATGGGGCCTAACAGAGTTATTTTCATGGTCTGGCTTGACAGCGCAGCTGTGCCAAACAATTTTGTGAGAATCAACAGGAGAGGGGCTTTGGGAGCTAGGAGTGTATGTTTTGATTGGACAAAAGGTGTGTGCTTTCACAAAAAATAGTGATTCCTTTCTACCCAATTGTGATCATTTTGCGTATTTATCTAGCTGCCTGAGCGCGAACTCTCAGGGTACACACATGACATTGTCATGCTATTAAAATTTCTTCGCTAACTAGATAAGGTAAGAACTTTTTCTCTGGCAGCAGCACAAATGGGAGGATGGCAGTCATTAAACGACAAAGATTTTAGGTCTTGCTTGACAGTGCATCTGTCACCTGACCTTTTAGCCTTATCCAAAATATTTATACTGTACTTTGCTTCCACACAAATACATTTCCATTCCCATGCTATCTAATGTACTGCTTTACATTATGGATCACATTAGCATACAACCTTCCTTTAAAGTTAGACCTATTGACTTTGTCAAAGCTTATTGCTTATGGGTATGGTACAGATAGGAAAACCCGCCCCACCCCCCCTGTTCTAAGGAGCTGATTAGAGATGTGAATTCCCAGGGCGTAGGAGGAACAAGACTATGGATGTCATTTAAAGTTTAGCAAGAAAGCAGAATTGCCATAAATTACCTTTCTCCTATCATGTCATATTTATGATTCCCTGGTGCCGCTTGTAGCCTTGCTCTGTCCACGGCTTGAACCTTCTTTTGCTCATTTGGAATCCCGGGCTTACCACTGTGAACTTTGGGCAGGCGCGGTGCGTCCATTGGGGCGTGGGGGCGAAGCCCCACTAAGCCCCATGAACCCACCACGTCGTCACTAGAAGCCAAACACAATTATTTTTAAAAATCGCGCTATCTGCCGACCGGGAAACCGGGAGACACCCGACCTTCCCGGAGTGCGCAAGGGAGGGGGGGGGGGGAGGATCGGGCTGCTGCAGCTGCGCAAGTGTATTTTTGGGCACAAACATGCCCGCGCATGCGCAGATCGTTTTCTTGTGAATTCCCCCTTAGAGAGAGGACCAGGGGGCGGGCCGCAGCCCCTGGGGTTACACAGGGCGACTGGGCGAGGAGTCATGGTGCCCCCCCAGCCAATCCTGGCGCAGGATTGGCTGGTCACTACATAGCCCGGTTACATAACCCCTGACGGATAGCACGGCCGACTTTGGTGCTGGGAAACCAGGTTCGAGCCTCTTATCGAACCATAAAAATGTATACATGACTTACTTTGGTGTTAAATAAATAGATATTTTAAAAAACAAATAAAAATGATGTTCCGACTAAGGTGTGAAATTGGTGCCGAATAAATACATGTTTTTAAAAACAATTAATATTAATCATGTATCATTGGTGTTGGAGTACAAGGTTCGAGACTGGTATTAAACACTGACAAGCTGTGTGCAAGTTATATGGTCATAAAAATACATGAATGATGGATGCAGGATGGGTGGATGCATGAATGGATGCAGGATGAATGATGGGTGGATGAATGGATGGGTGGATGAATGGATGGGTGGATGCATGAATGAATGATGGATGCAGGATGGATGCAGGATGGGTGGATGGGTAGATGAATGAATGATGGATGCAGGATGGATGCAGGGTGGATGGATGGGTGCATGAATACATGATGGATGCAGGGTGGATGGATGGGTGGATGCATGAATGGATGCAGGAATGGATGCAGGAATGGATGATGGATGGGTGGATGGGTGGGTGGGTGGGTGGATGGATGGATGCATGAATGAATGATGGATGGATGCTGGATGGGTGGATGGGTGGATGAATGAATGATGGATGCAGGATGGATGGGTGGATGGATGGGTGCATGAATGAATGATGGATGCAGGATGGGTGGATGGATGGGTGGACACATGAATGGATGCAGGAATGGATGCAGGATGGATGATGGATGGGTGGATGGGTGGATGGGTGGATGGATGGGTGGATGGATGGATGCATGAATGAATGATGGATGGATGGATGCAGGATGGATGGGTGGATGCATGAATGAATGATGGATGCAGGGTGGATGGATGGATGGGTGGATGCATGAATGAATGATGGATGCAGGATGGATGGATGGGTGAATGCATGAATGAATGATGGATGCTGGATGGATGGGTGGATGCATGAATGAATGATGGATGCAGGATGGATGCAGAATTGGTGGATGGGTGGGTGGGTGGATGGATGGGTGGATGCATGAATGATGTATGGATGGATGCAAGGTGGTTCGGGCTCGCTCGCTGCGGTGCAATATGCCAATTAGTTTACGCCCCACCACTTTAAAATGTCACCAGCCGCCCCTGACTTTGGGATCCGCTTTTCATCCTCCTTGATCACACGGACTGCTGGACTCTAGGACGCAACTGCCGAACGGGGAAAAAAGTTGCAGGTGAGCAGCAGGAGCTGGACTGCGAGGCCCAGCCTGCACAGCGCGCACATCTCCGCTGCAGCTGGGGCCTCTTCCCGCCCCCTCCTCCCTTTCTATTTCAACTCAGCAGCTTCCACGTCTCGCGGGATGCGCGCGGGACGGCGCCGGGCGAAGCCCGGGCCAAGGGTGGGCCCGTTGTAGCCCGTTAAAGGCCGTGTAAGGCCGGGCTGGGCCACCCGTCTAACTCCTGAACTGAGACTCGACCCATATGCAGGTGCACGATTAATATTATTGTTATACGTACTCTTCAGCAACCAGGATCATTATTGTTGTAGAGACCTTTGTGGCTAGTTATTCACTTCTGATAACCATGTGCACGAGAGGGTCCAGAAGTAAAACGGCAGCGGGGGGCTCACTACAAACTGGCACATTGGATAATTTCCTTCTAAGGGCTAATTCTTTGATAGACCAAGAAATGACCTTGTTGGAACGGAGAGTATCTCAAGATCTTGCATTTGCAAATAGATCCTCTATGGGTCAGTTTGCCACAGCCAAAATCCCTGAAAAATCCAAGGCTCGGGCCCCCCTAGAAACCCCTACAATAACTAATGCCGACATACACGCTTATAGACAGAGCCTACCAGCTATGGTAGACCTTTCAGTATCCCACCTCTCCTTAGACTCGCAACTAAGTGCAGATCTGGAAAAAAGACCCGACTTAGTTGCTACCATTCCACCCACTGACTTGAGTAACACCCAGCAGAAGGCTAGGAGGGAGGGAGCTGATCCAGCGGCCTATAGAAAATATGCCATAAGCAATGCTACCCTACTCTATAATCTACCACATAAAATACTACTCTAACTCATGGACCCATTAACCAAACATGACATATTTGACCTACTGAATCAGGTAATCAAATTAAACCTAAATATATCTTATTTACAAATTATATACAAACTATATACAACCGCGGTAAATGTTGACGTCATTTGAACAAAACCTAACTATTTAAATGACCACCATGGCGATGGCATCTAGCTAATAGTAACCTACGCTTCTGAATAACCAAGACCAGCTTGTTTCAAAAGTAAGATTTTATTAACTAATTTTTAGATATTTCAAAATATAGTTTCATAAATGCAATTTTATTAGAATTTATAGCAAGCATGTTTGAAAAGTGTCATAAGAAAAATACAGTTTTAAGCAAGAAATTATAAGTTTAGCATTTCTAAAATCCTAAGTCCCTAGCTAAGCTAAATAAATGAAAAGGTAAAGTTCTTTGAGGATTCTTACGTGCTCCACGCAAAGTCCAGCAGCACGACACCCTCATCGGAAAGTCAGAAAGCAGCAGCCAGCCCATCCCCAGGGCATGGACTTTTTATACCTTTCTATGCTAGCTAATCTAAGTAAAGGAAAATTTTCTGCAAAAGTCGATGTCTCATTGGTCGGAGAGTGACAAGTGACATGTCACCTACATTTCAAAACTTCCATTCGGTCATATTCTTTGGGACCATTGTCTTTCTTGTACGTGTTCCAAAGCTTCCTTGATTTGCAACAATTTTGAGCAAAAGTTTCTCACTGACTCCATTACACTTCCTCGGATGCCAAGTTAACAAATCTTCTTTCTACCGGTTTCTGACCTTGGCCACGTCCGACAGAATAATGACAACACATCATCTTTGTTCAGTGAATGCAATTTTGACGGAAACTTTCTTTCACAGAGACATCTCGTGCTCCTTGCAGAATTAAATTCATCGTTTAGCAAACTCGAGCAAACTAGGCCCAAAAGCAGGCAACTTATTTTTTTCTAGTATAAAACAAACACAAGAAAAGTATTAATGTAAGAAATATTATTTATTCTGTTTCCACCCTTCATTTACTAATTGATTAACCCTCCCAATTAGTCTAATGTTACCTAGCACCAAGCAACAAATAAGCAGCATTTTATATCTACCAGTCTTCATGAATCCATAAAACCTTATGTGCACCTAGAATAGTAGAAATGACATCACATAGACAAGGAAAGCAAAATAAGCACATGCTTCTTTTAAATCTGCTGCAGTTAGTAATGACAGAAACGAAAACGACAAATTAATTTATTATTTTTGCACGAACAAAAGATGCAACACTTATGCACGTTTATGAGCACACATGTTATTGTCCCCGTGTGTAAAGTTTAATCTAGGTTGTGTTAGCATAACACATCACAAAACATTAATATTATTATTTATGTTATGGAAATGTGACTTCACGAGTTTAAACAGATTTCTGTTTTCTATCTCGCTCCATCAACTCCCTCATCTGGTGATTAACAAATCACCACCCCACCACCCAAAATTTGGAAATTTAGACTTTCTGGAAAATGATTCAAATTCATCTGTGTCAGTATTTCTAAAAATCTGTTTCTGCAAAATCCTTGCAATTGTCATAACGTGCTCTGTGTAATTCCTGCAACTCAATCTCCCTTTCTTCTTCTTTTTTGAGTTTATAAATTCTCCTCTTTTCCTTCATTTGTTTCTTTCTCTTATGCAGCAAACAACCAATTTTTGTCAAAATGAAAATGAATATTATCACAATCAAAGGTGCCAAAATCTTGCCAAGAACTGAACTTCCAATGTCATGAAACCAATTTTTGATTGATTGGAATCTTTTTGAAAGTCTTTCTGTAAAATCTTCTTCTTCTAACGGAATTATCTCTGAATGCATCTCTGTGATGTTCTTAATGTACATCTCAAGGTTCTTACTTTCATCAGGGATATATGTGCAACAATGTTGCACATGTAAAATGCCACAGACTCCTCCCTCTTTTGCCAGGAGTATGTCTAAAGCAAGGCGATCTTGAATCACCATGGATCTGATTGCAATGACCTCGACATTCACTAATTGGAAACCATCAGCTGTATCTGTTGACAACCTGTCAACAATTGTGGACAATTTTCTGATTCTTCCTGCGTTCAGGGTTATACCTACAATAGGTATCACTGCTTGAAAAATATCTCCCAAAACTTCTGTAAAAGTTTCTCTTTTAGCCCTATTTACATAATTGTGAATTTTGAACAATCCTTCCGAATCTCTGTCAACATGGAACATTTTAGGAAAAACAATCCCAACATAACAAGTTCCATACCAATGGTCAGGAAGGTTGTAGTAAGCCTTGTCACCACAAACAAAATAAATCCCAGGAAAAATTGGATCTTTTCCACCTTTGAATCCCCAACCTCCCATGATCTGATATGTATCTTCACAATTACTTGCACCCACAAAGTAGTTATCAAAAAGTGTATTGTCTCTCCTAATGCAAAGCTTTCCACTAATTGGTTTGTCTATGTGAATTGCAACATTATTAAGCATTTTACCATTACGCTTTTCATCCTCTTTCTGCCAGAACCTGGATTTAGTCTGTTTGACTATCTCATTTCTCTTGTAAATTGCTCTCCTTTCTTCAACTAGGTTCAAAAACTTCTTTCCTTCAGCACTAAGTTTGCAGGTTAAATTATTCTTGTAAGCATACTCATAGGTGAGTTCATTAGTAACAAGGAAAAATTCCCTCATCTGTTTTGCTTTCTTATGCTTATTCAAAGCACCTTCAATTTTTAAATTTGCGAAAATCTCGTCAAAATCTGAATAATAGTATTCTAAGCATCCAGTCTGATAGAACAAACTAGCTAACACACTGCATGTCACACCATATGTAAGAGGAAGCATATTTTATGTCACTCCCTCAGAAACAGAAGCAGGTAATTTAACACAGACATAACAATCTTTTGCATCCATTACCTTGACATATTCACTCAAAAGCTTTGTGAATGTATTGCTTGAAAAATCACTGATAGATTTGTCCTGATGAATGTTAGGTTGATGATCAATAACTTTGCCAGTTGCACTATGTTTGTTTTGACTAACTGAAGCTTTGCTTGTCATGTTGGCTTTGTGAAAATCTTTGTTAATCTCAAATGGAATGATAACAGCTAAAACTAAACAGAGCAGAATTAAAATGAGCAGACACACCAGAGTCATCTTACAGCATCTCTTAAAAATGGAACATCTTGAAGTACTCTGTTCCATAACATAAGGCATCTTTGGTTAGTTTTGCCTTAAAAAAATTAAAACTATTTTAAAAATTAAATTTAAATGAAATGATTAATTATTTACACCCCCCTTTTAAAATATATATATATATATATTTTTTTTTTTAACCCTAACAGTATTTCTTCGACCTTATGTCACAAGTAAGTTTTCTTCAACTAAACAACTTTTCTTCGACCTAATGTCACCTAACAAGATTTCTTCAGCCTTTTGCCAAAAACTAAAAACCCAATCCAATTAAAAATTCTGTACTTCAATCATTGTCACTAATTTCTTCAATTTCTTCTTCTTCTTCTTGACTACTATCGTAAATGTCAATGACAGGTGGAATTACTAGATAAGTCCACTCAGGTGATTTATATTTCTGATTTGGCCTTATAATCCTTTTTCCTTTTCTTGTTACTACTTCGATTTTTCTTCCAACTCCAACTTCTTTTTCAGAATCCTTTTGACTACTGATTTCTTCCACCTGCTCCTTCGGCTTTTTGATCAACCTGACTCTCAATCTTCCACCAGGCCAAAAATCAGTTTTCCTCACAAACTTTCTTTTTGGTTCTGAAGCTCTTGTCTCAGACTTCCAAGATCTTTTCTTTGGACTTCTACTTTCACCATCCACGTCACTTTCTTCAGTATCACAGTCTGAAACTTCAATTATTGACTCAGGAACTTCTCTATTCGGCAGTTTCACTCCTTCAGGAACTATACTTTGTCTTCCATCACTGGTACTCGGTAATTCGTCTTCCTCCTCCTCTTCAATTACCTCCAACTTCCCAGAATCTGGATTTCCGTTCCTTACTTCAGAGCTTAACTTCTGCTTTTCGATACTCTCCTGGTCAGAAATTTCTTTTGGTTCAGCCTCTCTGTCTTCAATGGAATTCACTCCATTAATTTTCTTGACTGAATCCTCAATCGATTTTCCTTCTGATAGATTCTCTTCTTCTCCAGAATCTATTTCAATTATCTCAGAGCCTTTTCTTGTCAATTCTTCATTCACAGGCACATGTTCCAGATGTCGACCTCCTTGTCGATCTTCAGTCTCTGGATTTGATTCACCTTCTACTTCTGAATCGGAATCTTCTGTAGTATCACTTTCTACATCAGAACTCTCAGGAGTAGGCACTGGAATGGTATGACTAGGATGTATCCACCTTTTCAATCCTCTGCATTTCCCTGCATTTGTAGTGACCAGAATTATTTGTCTAGGCTTCTGCCATCTAGGAGCCAAACAATTTCTTCTTCGATGTACTTTTGTTCTGACCCAATCACCAGGTCTCAAATCATGTGTCAAAACTTTCTCATTTGATTGTGCTTCAGTTCCCACCTGATTAGACACAGAAGTCACTATATCAGATAACCTTTTACAGTAATCCAAAATAGCACTGTCATTTATGCTCAACAGTTTACCTACAGGTACAAAAGCCTGCCTCATGACTCTTCCCATCAGTATTTTATGAGGACTCAAACCTGTTTTTTTATCAGGTGTACTTCTCAATGACATTAAAACAAGTGGAAGAGCATCGGTCCACTTTACACCTGTTTCCAAACACATTTTTCCAATCCTGTTTTTAATTGTCCCATTAATCTGCTCAACCACCCCAGATGCCTCTGGTCTGTATGCACAGTGTATTTTCTGCTCAATACTTAATGCCTCACATATCAGCTTCATCAGTTTGTTATCAAAATGGCTTCCTCCATCACTCTCAATAGTGACTGGAAAACCGTACCTTGGGATGATTTCTCTGAGTAGCAATTTTGCCACTGTAATTGAATCACAATGTCGTCTAGGAAATGCTTCCACCCATCTTGAAAATAAACAAACAATCACAAGAACATATTTCAAACAATTGTGTAGGGGCATTTCAATGAAATCCATCTGTAACCTGGTAAAGGGACCACCCTCTCGACCAATTACTCCTGTACCTACAACTGATTTTCTGTTTGGGTTCATTTGTTGGCATGACAAACACCTTTGACAAAAAGACTCTGCAATCGTTCTAAATTTTGTATTGAACCAAGTCTCTCGGAAAAGTCTGATCATGGAATCTCTTCCAAGGTGAGCTGGGCCATGATACAATCTGGCCATATCAGCAATCAAACAATTTGGTAAAACTACTCTGCCATCTTTATAGACCCACACTCCATCCTCATCACGTGGTCTACAATCTGCTCGTAACCATAGATCTTTTTCCTCATCATCTGCTTCATTTTGTAAATCTCTGATCTCCTGCCATGTTTCTACAACTGTTGTTAGCATTAATGAATTTGAATCAGTTTCTTTACTCTTTTCCCGATTGTATGCACAACATTTTCTTGCGCAGTACTTTGCTGTTTCATCTGCATAGGCATTGCCCTTTGAGATATAATCCACCCCTTTTGTGTGTGCAGCACACTTTACAATTGCGATCTCTTTCGGCAACTGTATGGCTTCGATTAATCTTTTGATGAAAACTGCATTTTTAATTGGTGACCCTGCTGAGGTCAAATAGCCTCTCTGAGACCAGAGCTGTCCATAATCATGCACAACCCCGTACCCATACTGACTATCAGTAATGATGGTAACTCTTATGTCCTTCGATATTTCACAAGCACGAATCAAAGCAATCAATTCAGCCACCTGTGCTGAACGAATTCCTTCAAGACATGATGCTTCTTTGACATCTGCAACTGTACAGACTGAGTATGATGCTTTCAAAACACCTCCCTCTGTCCTCAGACAGGAGCCATCCACAAAGTAGACAACATCTGATTCAGGCAAAGGTACATCTTTAATGTCCTGCCTTGGTTTGGTACAAAACTCCATGACATCCAAACTCTCATGTTCCACTTCATTTTCATCAACAATTTCAGAATCAGGCAGTAATGTAGAAGGATTTAGATTCAAACATCTTGAAATGGAAACATTATCTGCTCCTAGTATGATTTTCTCATACTTAGTCAATCTGCTGCTTGTCAAATGTTGAGTTTTACCTCTTGTCAGTAATATTTCAACTGAATGAGGCACAAAAACTTTCACAGGACATCCCATTATGATTCCTTCGCTCTGCTCAAGACTGACACTTGTAGCTGCAACTGCTTTCAAACAACCTGGTAATGCTTTTGCAATGGGATCAAGAACTGCAGAGAAGTATGCAATGGGCTTCTTTAGATTCCCATGTCTCTGAATTAACACAGACAATGCACATCCTTCTCTCTCACTGCAATACAGTTCAAAATCTTTCTCATAATTCGGCATGCCCAAAGCAGGAGCTTGACATAAGCTCTTTTTCAAGTTCTCAAAAGATTCCATCTCAGCCTCATTGAGAATAATCGGATCTTTCACATCAGACCTTGTCAGTCTCTGTAGTGGTTTCGCAATTACCGAAAATCCACGTATCCATTGTCGACAGTAGCCAACCATTCCCAAAAACATTCTAACCTGTCTCTGTGTTCTTGGTGGTTGCATTGCTTGAATCATTTTTATTCTCTCAACTGTCACCTGTCTTTTTCCCTTTGCAATTCTGTGACCAAGATATTTCACTTCTTGTTTGCAAAACTGTAATTTTGCTGGAGACACTTTATGTCCCTCATCTGCAAGATGATTCAAAAGTATTATTGTGTCTGTCACACAATTTTCTCTCGTTTTAGCAGCTATCAACAAGTCGTCGATATACTGCACCAACGTAGATCTGCCAGGTAAATCTAAATTTTCCAAAGATCTCTTTAACAACTCATTAAAGATTGAAGGACTCTCTGTATACCCTTGAGGGATTCTACACCATGCGAGGGTCCTACTCTGGAATCTGAAAGCGAAAATTTCCTGACTCTCTGGATGTAGAGGAACAGTAAAGAATGCATTGCAAAGATCAATGACAGTGTACCATTCAGCATCATGTGGAATCTGATACAAGATCACTGCTGGGTTTGGAACCACAGGGCAACATGGAACAACAATCTGATTAACCTTTCTCAAATCTTGAACTATCCTGTACGTTCCATTCGACTTTTTAATTCCCATGATCGGTGAATTACAAGGGCTACTCTCAATTTCTTTTAAAACACCTTGTTTAATGAATTTTTCAATCACAGATATGACTCCCTCAATTGTCTCTGCTTTCATTTTGTATTGAGGAATATTAGGAAATTCTATTCCCTGCTTCAGTGTGATTTTGACTGGATCGACATGTTTCATCAGACCCATCTCATTCTCAGTCAAATCCCAAATTTCAGATTTCACTGTTTCTTTGAGCTCTTCTGGCAGATTTTCTTTTTCAAACGTAGGAAACAATTTTGTTTCCTCTGTTTCCATTAACATCATTGTCATCCTGTACAAGCCATCTTCCTCCATTGTTTGTAATTCAACTCCTTCAGGAGAACAATATATTCTGCAATTCATCTTGCACAATATATCTCTGCCCAATAGATTCACTGGACTACTATTACAAACCACGAATCTGTGTTTGTCTTTAAAATTTCCAATTTCAACTGGTACTGGATCAGTCAAATCAGTCCTGATTTGTTGATTGCTTACTCCAACAACTTGGATGGTATCCCCAGAGAGAGGTAGGTTTTCAATTTCCACTGATCTAACAGTAGAACGGGTAGCACCAGTGTCCACTAGAAAAGTGATGTCTACATCATTAACTTTCCCATTTACAAATGGACCAGACTGGTCAACCTCAAGAGTGGCT
Source organism: Lissotriton helveticus (assembly GCF_964261635.1). NCBI lineage: Eukaryota > Metazoa > Chordata > Amphibia > Caudata > Salamandridae > Lissotriton > Lissotriton helveticus. The sequence goes on from NC_136068.1 coordinate 444,557,895, forward strand.
CCAACAACACACTCTTCCTCCTCTCTCGGGCACCGTCAGTAATAATCATCAGAATCACTCTCTTGCCCTTCTGTTAACAAAAACTGTTGTGCTGCATTTTGCACCCTCTGCCTTTGCAGTTTTATTACCTGATCATCTCCTTCAAATCCCACACCTGAATTATATCTCTGAGTTCCCCCACAATTTGGAAATGGTGGCTGTGGCACTTGATTCTGACGGTTATTCACCTGATTCACCTGTTGCTGATTCACCTGTTGCTGCAACTGTCGCTGAAGATTTAATTCGTTTAAATTCTGTTGCAACTGTAGCTGTTGCTGCAGGTCAACATCATTCTGCATCTGTGGATTTAACAATGGACTTTTTAAATTTCTAGGTGGTTTCTTACATTCTTCTCTCCAGTGTCCAAGCTCGCCACAATTAAAACAAGGTAATTTTTGTTTCATCTCTTCAATCCTTGGGTTAATTTTTCTCACAAGATTATTACCTTTAAACTTTCCTTGCCCTTGATTCAAATTTGTAGTTTGAACAAAATTTGTGTTTTTATTACCAAGACTAGCAATCTGATGCTCAGCCACTTTTACCTGAGCCCACATGGCTTTCTCCTTGAGCTTCTTTTGTTTCACTTCTAACTCATCACTGCAGTACTTCGCCTTTCTCAAAATGTCATCAACAGAAAATGCTTGCCATCCGACAATACTGTTTCTGATCATATCTGCAATTTCTGGTTTCAGACCATAAACAAATCTGTAGACGAAATGACTCATATCTTTCTCGTCTAGTTTTTCATAGCCACTGTATTGTTTAAAAATCAACAGTAACCTTTCGTAAAATGAATGGACTGATTCTTTTGTTTCCTGGTTTGTTCTTTCTATTTTCACCCAATCAACTTCTTTTGGTGGAATTTTGTTTTTCAACCAGTAAATCACTTTTTCATAAAACTCCATAACAAGAGGATTTGGAGCACCTGTTTCTTTATTCCGATCAGGTTCTATTTTTGGCCAACTTATGGCTATTTTGCATTCTGTCCAAAGATCTGATGGGACAACAATGTCAAAAAATCCATCCAGATCAATCCACAGAACTTTTGAGACTTTGATGAACCTGTCCACCTGCCTATACCACTCGACTGGCTTCTCCCAGAGTCTTGGAAAATCATTTGTGAACAGCAGTATGTCCTGTCTTGACCATGGGACATGAACATATCCTCCACCTGCAATCTCTCTCATTGGAAATTGTTTTGACAATTTTTCCAATTTCTCATCTTCCTTCTTTTTCGTCCATTTCACTCTCCACTTGCTCAGTTCTCCCAGTTTTTTAATGTAAACAATCAAATCTTTTATGTGAATAATTCTTCCCATTGAGTTCAAACTCTCAATGTCGCTTTCTGAAAAGTCTAATCTGTAATGTTTTGCAAAATTCTTTTGCCTGCTCAAATCAATTTCAAGCTCAGCTGCCAGTTCATCCAACTGATCATATTTGTTTTTTGTTTTCCACTGAATACTCTTGCAAATGAACAGTAGTTCATCATCTCGATAATAATTTAAACTGTCAGGACCAATCGTACCAATTATTAATTCCTCAATATTTGCTTTTAATTTTGCAGCATCAAGTTTAGGTTTTGTCACCCTGACTTCAGGACTCTCAGCATCAGATTCTGCACCCATCGGTGTTTTTGGAGATAAATCCTCATTAAATGTTAAATCTGGCATTCTCGATCTTGAAGAGTTAATTTCAGATATATCTGAGTAAAATTTTTCAGCAACCTTCTAAATTTCTGCATTTAAGGGAACAGTCAACCCTGTTTTATTAACTTCTCTTTGCTCAAACACAGGCTGAACAGGACCAATAGTTACCGGAACTGTTACAGCTTCCATGCTTTTTGTTATTTGTCGAATTAATTCTTCCTTTGATCGTAAATACTCAGAAGAATCTCCAGCCTCTACATTTCTGGCTTCTCTCACATAATTTTTTGGAGCTTCCCTTGCTCTTGGAATTAATGAACAATGCCTACCTTCATTACGGACATTTGCATTTGTCTCAGTTTCTGGTCTTCTTGGAGTTTCAACAATTTCACAATTATTTGGGTACAATTTAGGAGCTTCATTAATTGGAGGTGCACTCGGTGTAGTTTCTGTAGAAACCATCGGAGTAGACCAAGATCTAGGGGGTCTCAAAGGCTGATTCCTTTTATCTGAAGTATAGATTTCCTCTAAAACTGCATCTTCAGATTCACTTTCTACAGGGGCATTATTTCTCTTTTCTGTTCTTTTTCCATCAGGAGAACCTAAAACCATTTCTCTAATTAAGTAGAGTCCCTCACTCATGCTTCCCTGTCTCCACATTCGCATCCTGTCTTCATGTGTCTCTCTTCTATAACTTGGAGGTTTAGGAGGTCTTTTAATTCCACTCGCTTCTCTTTGTAATTGGTACATTTCATCCTCCCATTCAACTAAAGCCTCAAATTGAGTTGGTCTCGGCTTTGGATTAAGAGCATTCATTTTCTCTCGCAAATTTCTTAAAACCTTTACATTAAATGAACCATCATCAGGCCAGGTCAAAACACCATCATCCTTTGTGTAGTGTTTCCAAATATCAAACCACAAAACCGTATGATAACCATATTCACCTTCCATATACGCTGCAGGTGTTTTGTACTTATGAAGTAATTTACCACCTCGCGTTTCAATTTTCTTGTCAGGCGACATAAAATGTTTACGTTTCTGAAACAACGTTGGCTTTTTCTCAACGTGTTTAAAATGATAACTCATTTTTAAGAGTTGAATTCAATTAACAAAATTGTTCGTAAAATATTTCCGGGATGTTCCGCTAAAACAACCAATCCGTGCGCGAAACACACTAATAAACCAATGAGAGTTGAGCTACGTCACTTTTTTACTCAACCAATAAAAATGAAGATTTTTCTGAAGAACCAATCAGCTTACAGTTCGTCAGAGACTCAAGAACCAATCAGAGCACAGCTTGTGACGTATGTCACCCAATCCCAGCGCGGCTCTGTGACGTACACAGCAGCTGCGGTTTCTCGCTTCTCACTCCTAGCGCTTACCCCTCCTTCACAAAATCTTTTCACAGCGCCATTTTGAAACCACTTTTTCGGTGAAAATTAATCTTTAACAATGACAATAAAGACTCATCTGTCTGTTTCTCTAAATAGGATAGTTTGCATGCATTCAAGTATTCACAACTCGGAATAGTCGGCCCTATTCTCATAGAATAATTTTCATTCGCCAGTAGAGTAATCTTTTTACTCTGCCCTTCAAACAAGTAATTATGAACTCATTTCCCTCCGAACGCACAACCAAGTGACTGTCCAAAAGTTCCACTCGAACATAAATTACAAAACAAACTCGCACTTTCACACGGAAAAATCCCTAACTTCAAACACACATGAAATCCATACAGGACTCTCACCTGTTTATAGAAATCATGCACCGTTAGCAAAATAACGACGTTATCCGTACAGGACTCTCACCTGTTTATAGATATAAAACATGTACCCCTACAGGACTCTCACCTGTTTATAGATAATCATGTACCGACGTTACCCTACCCTTCACTCAAGCTCGAATATAACTAATACTCTTATCACAGTGAGTTTTACAACAGGCGCTTTGTCCCTATTCTCATGCTGCTCTAATTTCTTAGAAAATCCTCACTATACAAATTTCACACCTAGTCCTAAAACTGTGTTGCACGACCACAACACTGTGTTGCACGACCACAACACGTGATACACGGCGATATCACTTGTGATACACGGCGATATCACAAACAGATCAGATGTCTTGCGTGACTACCTTCTCATCACACAATCTGTACCGGTACAACTCACATATAGCACAAAAACGAACTCAACATGTGTTAAACATCGATCCTATTTCTATACCATAACATAGCAATAACACCTTGGTTACCCTTAGCAACACCTTGGTTACCCTTAGCAACCATCAATTTCTGCTACCAGAAGAATTGATCCAGCGGCCTATAGAAAATATGCCATAAGCAATGCTACCCTACTCTATAATCTACCACATAAAATACTACTCTAACTCATGGACCCATTAACCAAACATGACATATTTGACCTACTGAATCAGGTAATCAAATTAAACCTAAATATACTTTATTTACAAATTATATACAAACTATATACAACCGCGGTAAATGTTGACGTCATTTGAACAAAACCTAACTATTTAAATGACCACCATGGCGATGGCATCTAGCTAATAGTAACCTACGCTTCTGAATAACCAAGACCAGCTTGTTTCAAAAGTAAGATTTTATTAACTAATGTTTAGATATTTCAAAATATAGTTTCATAAATGCAATTTTATTAGAATTTATAGCAAGCATGTTTGAAAAGTGTCATAAGAAAAATACAGTTTTAAGCAAGAAATTATAAGTTTAGCATTTCTAAAATCCTAAGTCCCTAGCTAAGCTAAATAAATGAAAAGGTAAAGTTCTTTGAGGATTCTTACGTGCTCCACGCAAAGTCCAGCAGCACGACACCCTCATCGGAAAGTCAGAAAGCAGCAGCCAGCCCATCCCCAGGGCATGGACTTTTTATACCTTTCTATGCTAGCTAATCTAAGTAAAGGAAAATTTTCTGCAAAAGTCGATGTCTCATTGGTCGGAGAGTGACAAGTGACATGTCACCTACATTTCAAAACTTCCATTCGGTCATATTCTTTGGGACCATTGTCTTTCTTGTACGTGTTCCAAAGCTTCCTTGATTTGCAACAATTTTGAGCAAAAGTTTCTCACTGACTCCATTACACTTCCTCGGATGCCAAGTTAACAAATCTTCTTTCTACCGGTTTCTGACCTTGGCCACGTCCGACAGAATAATGACAATACATCATCTTTGTTCAGTGAATGCAATTTTGACAGAAACTTTCTTTCACAGAGACATCTCGTGCTCCTTGCAGAATTAAATTCATCGTTTAGCAAACTCGAGCAAACTAGGCCCAAAAGCAGGCAACTTATTTTTTTCTAGTATAAAACAAACACAAGAAAAGTATTAATGTAAGAAATATTATTTATTCTGTTTCCACCCTTCATTTACTAATTGATTAACCCTCCCAATTAGTCTAATGTTACCTAGCACCAAGCAACAAATAAGCAGCATTTTATATCTACCAGTCTTCATGAATCCATAAAACCTTATGTGCACCTAGAATAGTAGAAATGACATCACATAGACAAGGAAAGCAAAATAAGCACATGCTTCTTTTAAATCTGCTGCAGTTAGTAATGACAGAAACGAAAACGACAAATTAATTTATTATTTTTGCACGAACAAAAGATGTAACACTTATGCACGTTTATGAGCACACATGTTATTGTCCCCGTGTGTAAAGTTTAATCTAGGTTGTGTTAGCATAACACATCACAAAACATTAATATTATTATTTATGTTATGGAAATGTGACATCACGAGTTTAAACAGATTTCTGTTTTCTATCTCGCTCCATCAGAGCCATTCCCAAAAAATCTAAGCCAAATCACGAAACGGTGAGGGGCAAACAACAACCAAGGAAGACCCCTGTGACTCCTGTCCAAAACTTGATTATAGCTACTGATTCCTCTAGTAATGCCCCCACTAATGAAGCTACCTCTAGCGTAAACGTTGAAGCCTTGGACACTGTAGATAGGATTAGTGTTAGGGATGATGAGGTAAACATTTCACTCCTACCTAGGATTGCAGAACTTTTTAAACTTTACCTCACCCTTATTGAGACAAGACTAGCTCGTATTGAAAAACAGTTAGCTGATCTGTGTGATGCCCCAAAAAAGTAAACCCAAGGGGGATTAACAAAGCAGGGAGAACTAACTTAAGCACAAACCCAGATAAACCCAGTGTTCCTGTCATTAAAAAACCATCAGCAACTGTGACTAACCCCAAATCTAAGTCTGACTCCTCCTCTGTGAAGTCAAGTATACCCAAAACCAGATCCTGTGCTACCCCTTTGACAGAGGGGCCTATTCCTCCCATGGATCATTTGATGCAGCCAATTAAGAACAACAATGACGGTGGGCCACATAGGAGACGACCGGTGAACTTGCCTCCTCAGGCAAGCCCCTAAGTGGTGGTCATGACGGGGGTCCCAGAACTGGGTGAGGCTGATGAGGAAGCCAATTGGTCTCTAAAAAATAAAGTTCAACATTGGCTAAACATAAACCGGCCCCTACCACCAAATCTAACTAGTAAGATCTTGACAGTACGTAGGGTAGCATGGGTGGGTCACGAAAGGAAAACGGTTCAGGGCGATTGCATATTAGTCAACTTTGCGGACCCCCACACTGCTGATTACATATGCACCTGGAATATTCAGGACAGACATGACGGGATAGCAACACAACGCCTTTCCTTTTTCTACCCCCCCAGGAGTGGACCAATACGCGACTGGAAAAATGACAGCAACTGGCATACTGTAGGGCGTCCTGCCAGGAATGGGAATTGGGGTACTTGGGGTGCTCAGGGTCTCGGAGAACAAGCATATAGGGGTAACTGGGGTGGCCTCCCGCCCGTTAACAGATACAGTTGCCTAGAGATGGTGGATTGACAGCCAAATTTTAGTAACTTACCAGTGGGGGGGGGAGGATGGACCGTGAAGTCATAAGGGGGGGCTTAGATGGCCATTGTAAGCTCATCTCACCCAGGTTGAGTAAGAAAGATTCCCCCCATTCCAATAAGAGGAGTCTCAGCCCGTGTAACCAGAATAATCTGCAGCCTAAGCTTGATCCTGGTGATCCAGCAGCCAATGGCCCGACTAACTCTTCCAATGCAGATTTCTGGGATAGGGGTTCTATCTCTATTGTTTCTTGGAACTTGGCGGGTTTGGCTAACAAACTTGACTCTCCTGATTGGGGGGCATTTATAGACTCAAAGGATGTTTGCCTTTTTCAAGAGACATGGGCAAGAGAGGACCATCAGCGTGCAGGATTTGATACATTCTCAATCTGGGCGAACTGGAAGGGGAAAGGACGCCCGTCTGGTGTACTACTTATCTGGGTGGCTTCCCACCTGGGCTGTAATGCGAGGGCTCTACCAACTAATTCCCTAGATGTTCAATGCATACGCTTGGAATTATCTGATGTAATAAAATTGGCATTGATAAATGTTTACTCAAGACCAGTGGGTATAACAAAAGTTTCTAGTACTATCGAGGAACTAGCGCTGTTCTTGAGTACTTTCCCCCAGGGTATCCCGTATGTGGTTGGGGGAGACTTCAATTGCCAATTTGAGCCCCTCCCACTATTCCTAGAAGGTACAACCAATGAGGAAGATGAACAATGGGGAATCCCGAAACCGGTTGGCCCACCAGTGAACTCCTGGTCACCATTAGCAACGCAAATTACTTGTTTGACCCTAGCAAATTCTCTTAGGGCCTGAAACGGCCGGGTAAGTGGTGACATTCCACCGAAACCGACCTTTAATAAATTGGGGCATAATTCTAGATTGGATTACATACTTGTGGGAATGTCCGAATGGGCCAGAATTGTGGATTTCAATGTAATTCATCGAGCCGACAGCGATCATAATGCGCTGATTCTAAAAATTTCGGTTCCGGGTGTCACTATCCAAATACAGGATGGCGATGATTGTATGGACTCAAGAACGATCTTATCTACTAACCGGCGTAGAGTTCGCTGGCCCAAAATTCTTGGAAATCCTAAGGATATCCAGAGGTTGCATGCAAAAGTTGCCCTAGTCTTGGAAAAGGTTGACAACCTTATACACAATCCTGTCACGTCTGAGGAGACCTATAGAGAACTCGGTGTACTTCATCTAGAGTTGTGTAGCACCTTAGCTGATGTTCTAAATCCTGAGCAGAGGCAACGCAAAGGAAAAGCCAGGGGGACACATGCCTCATGGTACAATGCCGCCTGTAGAAAGGCTAAGGCTGATCTACTAGCGACTATGAAGCAACAGTACAATAATTCCTTGGTCAGAACCAAGAGGAAGGAGTACAAAAATCTCATTTCTAATGCAAAGATCGAATGGGATTATGGTAACTGGGCAGAAATGATAGATGCTCTAAAGTTCTGAGATGCCAGGAAATTCTGGCAGATTGTTAAAAATGGCTCGGCTGATCCCACCCCGGCAGTAGAGGCCAATATCGCACCTAGCGTGTGGGAGGATCATTTCCGATCCCTGTATACTGAGGCTAATATAGATTTTACCCGGGTTCAAGATGACTCGACGGTAGGCATGACCCCCACACCAGTTCCGGATATGGATAAATTTACCTTGGCAGAAGTAGGGGCAGCTATTGCTAGACTTGCCTCAGAAAAAGCCCCCGGGCTGGACAAACTCCCTGGTGACTTATTAAACGAACCCATAATCTGGGCTCCATACCTACAGGTTTTATTTAACGAAATTCTGGAGGGGATGCCGGTGCCTGCTACTTGGTTGGGGCAGAGATTGTTCCAATCTTCAAGAAGGGTTCTTCTCTGCTCCCAGCCAACTATAGGCCTATTAGTTTAATAGACGTCCCCCAAAAGATTTTTGCCAGGTTAATTCTGGACCGTTTATTGGAATGGATGCAAGACAATTCTGTCCTGAGCCCATACCAAGCGGGTTACAGGAATAAAGTGTCCACCATAGACCAAGTCTTTCGACTTGCTATTATATTCTGGAAAACGGTACAGTTGGGGGGTGGCAGCCTCTATACTGTATTCGTTGACCTGCGAGCAGCTTTCGACCTGGTACCTCGTAGGAAACTCTGGTCCATGCACTCTGGCTTAGGGGTGCCACAACATCTCTTAACTATGATTATCAGACTACACACTGGTAACTACGCCCAGGTCAGATGCGGCAGGGAGGGGATATTGTCCAACAAATTCCCCGTTGACAGGGTGGTCAGGCAGGGCTGTGTGCTTGCACCGACCCTGTTCTGCCTTTATGTCGGGGTAATTGCGCACCTGAATGGGGTTGAGAATACTGATGCACCCAAACTTGGAGGCAGCAGGGTGCCCGCGATTATGTTCGCGGATGACACTCTGCTGCTCTCCAAGTCTCCTATGGGGATTCAGCGGGTTCTCAATGGTTTCGAGGCATTTTGTAAAGATAATGGCCTTGAGATCAACGCTTTGAAGACCAAATATATGGTCTTCAATCCCCCAAGTAGAACCCGCCCTAATCCGCACATTGGACCTAACATACTAGAGAGGGTACGAACTTTTGAGTACTAAGGAATCACCCTAAATGAAAAAATTTCATGGGCACACCAACGGGAGAAATCACAAATAAAGCTGGCCCAAATAGCAGGCGGGATCACCAAATTGGTCTCTAAGAACAAATCTTCTTTTAAGCCGGTGGGTCCTTCCCTAGAGATCTATAGAGCACAAGCTAGGGGAGCTATTATTTATGGAAGTGAACTTTGGGGCCACACGTGCAATCGTGATCTGGTAGTAACTGAGAATAAATTTATCAGACAGCTCCTATCACTTCCTCCAAGTACCCCCCTGCTGCCCATTCGACTTGACCTGGCCCTGAGACCTCTTGATGAAGATATGGGCCTACGGCCCCTATTATTCTGGCGCAGGATTCGGTCCGTACCAGAGCTACCGAATTACAGGCTAGAATTACAGGAAATTCTTACCCTCCCGAACATCGGGAAAATTCCCTGGTTAAATTATATCAAGAAAGAACTAGGGAAATTAGGGCTACCTACCTTATGGTCTGACCCGCTCTCATCATGTCCCGGGGTTACACTGAGGCAGCTTATTACCCAGTACCAGGAAAGCAAAATTGCTATTCACCTGCAAGGAAGCGGCCCTGGCACCTTAACGTCATCATTTTTAATAATAAAGGACAGCTATAGGTTTGAAAATGTTTTAGATGCCATATCCCCAATATTAATCAGGAAATTGTATCTCCAATGGAGGTATGGCAGTCTACCATTACGGGCCTACACTAGTAAATGGGCCGAATCTTCCCCGTCTCATTGCCCAGGGTGCAAATCTGAACAGGAAACAGATTTGCAGATATTTTTCTTTTGTAGTGCTTATGTGCAGGCGCGGAGGAAATGGATCGTCCCACTATGTAAAAATCTGGGTTTCTCCCGCTGCCTGCAAGCATACATGGTCCTTAAGACCGATTTATCAGGGCATATAGTCTTTGCCCTAGCTAAATATCTGGGGATAGTCTGGTATAAGAGGAGACATCTTTTAGATGGGGAATTATGATAAATTGTTAAATTGATAACCATGATGTAGATATTTTTAGTATGCAAAATGGCTAGTCCTTATATTTGTACATTGTTTTTATATGTTTTAATGGTTGTACATATCTTAACACTTATTGTCTTAGATTTAATGTCATTTGTACCTTTTATGGCACATGATGCCGAAATAAAGATGATGATGATGATGATGATGATTCCCAGTGCTTAATTTGTGCCAGTGCTTTCCGGTGCATAGCACCAGAACTTATCTGACAGGACCGGGGGCTACCGATTTTCTCCCCCTGTGAGATGGGCCCAATTATTGTTGAAAATAAATGTATTAATGTATTTACCTGTCCTGAACTCCTCCCGTCCCAAACTTCCGACGCATGTCTGCCTGGCATGTCCAGAGTATGGGCTACCCAGGGCCAGGCATGATGACTGTATCACGTTAGTGATGTCAGTAGTGCACGCCTGCTTTTCAAGGAGCATGTCGCTCCCATTGGTTAAGTATGGTTGAGGAGGGGGCGGGCTAATGGGTGGCACATGTCAGCTGGGTTTAGGCAGTCTGGGTCCTGACAATTCAGGTCCGTCTCAGACTGTATTGTTTGTGTCAAGTCATGCGCAGTCGTGAGGTAGAAATATAGAGGAGCCAATTTGCCAGCACCAGCCGTCTGCTCCTGCCAGTACCACCGAAGCTGCAGGTCAAAGGTGAGACAACGAGTATTACTTTTATGGTGCTGTAGGGTGCCACTATGTAAAAGTGTGTTTTAATTGTTGTTGTGTAAGTGTTATTGTACATCAGAAACACTGGAATCAAAGCACTACGCGCGCCTCGAGGAGCCGTCTGGCACCCATGGTGACAGTGTACCCATTGTTCCTCAAAGACCAGCCTCAAAGCACTATGTGCTCCACGAGGGTTTATCTATGAAGTGACACCCATTGTACCTCACACAGGCAGATATAGCAGACAGTGTAGCGCCAGTATAGCGCCAGGGAGGAGGTTGTTGTAACAGGTAGTCTCTCGTCATTCGGGAACTTCAGTCCGCTCACAGACCCACCCAAACTGCGCACTTTCCCGCCACAGTGCCACCAGAGAATTAAAGGCTGAGGGAGCTCAGTCACAGAAGGAGCCCGAGGGGTAAAAGGGAGAACATGCCAGAGAGGGAGATGAAGAGGGAAGACTATGTTGGGTGCAGAGCTGGGCAGGGCGGTGAAGGGAAGGGCGCTCTCTCTCTCTGTTAGGGGCTCCTGAATCCCGACAGACTCCTTCAGTCGCGCTTCTTTCCAATCGGTTGAGGAGCCCAAAAAAGATGATCTGATCTCAGGAAGAGGCTTGAAGGAAGGTGGTGTGTCTTGTGGAAAAAGGCCTGTGTGGGTAAAAGTACAGCCTCTGTGAGAGGAGAAGCCTGTACGTGAAGAGCACAATGATCGGAAAGTCTTGTGTGGGTGGAAAAAAATGAGTCTGTTGAAAATCCCGCAGGGCTGAGGATAGTGTGGTTAATGTCCTTCTGGTAAAAGATATCCTGTGTTAAAAGAAAGGCATGCATGGTATAAGGCGGCAATCATCAGTATGTTAAACTGTACCATAGCAGCCAAGTTTTCAGATTGCAATGTGTTACAATCCAATGGTGGTTTCAGTGTACTTATGAGTGACATTAAACTGGCAAATGTGTGGCACTGAGAGTCACACTTTCTTACGAATAAAACCAAGCAATGAAGTAAATGAAAAATGTTAAATATCAAATTTTATAAACTTTTTAGCGAAGCTCTAAATTGATCTTGAAACTGATGAAAACCCTTAAAGTGGAAGGTTACTACCGTATGTCCCTTATTTTAAAATGACTTGCATATTCGCAATGCTTTTAGTTGCAGGTTGGGTTCTTGTAGCGCCTCACACAGGTCACATTCCCCACTGCACCATGATTAAATTCTCTTTCTCTGTCATCACACACACACACACACACACACATTCACTTACGCACACACCCCTGATGCTTGGTAATTGGCAAGGCTGTCTGTTGTATTTGGCAGACTTGCTGTACTTTCTAGAAAGTGCATCATAGACAAAAAACTAAAAAGAAAGTAATGAAGCATATGCAATCCATGTTGACTATTCTAGGTGTTTTACTTAAATGCCAATGTTCAGGGTTTGGGTTCAGGCATCCTGGTGGGTGGAGCCAGCAGGGGGAGCTGGTAAAGTGGGTGTTGCCTCCTACAAAAATGTGAGCACCTGGACTTCATATTTAACAAATTAAGCACTGAATTTTCTCCACCAAATGTAAAACTACTTGTGTGTCGCGGAATCTAACTTTTTTGTTTAGCAGAAACCACCCCAGTTGCTCCCCCACCACATTTTCGGGTTGGTTTCTGCAAAACAAAAATAGTGCCAACTGGCTGCCATGACCTGTTGATAGGGGTGGACCATCAGTCACTGAGTACCTGTACCTATTTGATTTTAAATTGAGACTATCAGCAGTTTTTAGCAGGGGCGCAACAGTTTATCAAACGTGCACCAGCACTTTTCAATAGTAAACAGATCCTCTGAGATAACGAGTAACTATACTTTTATATTTCCTTTTCGATCACTGCTTCCGCTGCATTAGAAGCTCAGTCAAAGGCCCAAAAACCCAAGGCAGGTTTTCCACACCTCTCAAACTTTGAATATCTATGAAAACTGCCTTCAGATTTCACTGGTACCAGAAATGTTGAGGGGACTTGCTTGTGTAACAAGAACATGCAAGAGTGAGGCAGATCAGAAGAGATATGTTTAGGATATGAGATGAAGAGTCTGACATGGTGACGATACAGGGAACTCTGACCATTCTCTGCATCTTTTTTTCCCACTTTCAGATAATCTACGTGGCTCGCAACCCCAAAGATGTGGCCATCTCCTTCTATAACTTCCACTTCATCTCCAAGGTTCACCCGGAGCCAGGCACTTGGCCAGAGTTCCTGCAGAATTTCATGGCTGGCAACGGTAGGACCAGCGTTTCCTCAGTAGTCTGTATGGTAATCTGTCAAACAAAGCTCTGATGAGCATATCCCTAGGGAGGAGTGAGCGACAGCTGATTTCTGTGAAGGACATCCCTCTGAAGCTCAGAGGAAGAAGGCATAGATGCCTTTTGAGGATCCCTAATTGGTCCCTGTATACAAAGCTCTGAGTTGGAACACATCTCTCATAGGTGTATTTGGGAGACGTGTTGGAGTGCTGCTGTCTCTCTTGGAGTCAATGGCTCTTTTCCTATGTCGTCCTTTTCCTCATTCCCTTCTCTCCCACTCTCCATGTTTGTATTCCATACCCCTCCTCATGTCTCCTGATCTGCCTCTACCGCTCTTCTTTCCGGGTTTTCTCCATCTTCTAATCTCTCATTGCTCTTTCAGTCAGCTATGGTTCCTGGTACGACCACGTGAAGGACTGGTGGGCGAAGGCACAGACATATCCCAATCTCCTGTACCTATTCTATGAGGACATGCTGGAGGTAAGACTGCATTACTTGATGTTCCTCAACCATAGCGTGTTTTGATTTTTGAGAGACCAGTCTGTACTCAGAGAGGTTTCTGCATGAATGAGTCTGCAGGCACTGCCGCTACAGCCACGCCGAGAGCCGTATCTTCAGGTTGGGGGTTGCCCTCCCCCTCAGATGTGTAATCTCTAATTGGTAGTGAGTCTGGGAACTCTCAGTCGGTTGTGGCAATGTCTGCAACCAGCTCTTTTTTGTCGTTTAACTGTTACTTTTTACCAATCCCTCTCCCCTTCTGACACACCACAGGGCAGGGGGAAATAAAAGGGGTGATCAGTACGCATTAAAGCCTAGTAAATCTGCTTAAAGTAACCTTTCACAGTTTAAAACTATGCTTCCGCCAAGGGTATTTTTGACTTGTTTGTTTTTGATCAGCCACTTGGAAGTTCACAAACACAGTGCTGAAACTTCTCTGCTGTGATGGAGAGACAATTAGCTGGAGAAATCAAATAGCCATCTGATCAAATGGTAGTTATCATACATTTTTGGAAAGGAAAAGGCGACATAGGGAAAGCAGGGCAAAAAGATACAACAACCTTTCTTTTATTGCTATGTTTTGTGGAGCAAAGTATGAAAAATGCCTTAAGCCCTCCACAAGTCTGTTCATACTTCTCAACTGTTCCTTTTTAGCAAGATACCCCTGGCCTCATGGCTCAGGGAAACTAGTAGCTTATGTCCTACCTTCCTGTGCATGATATAACTTTTATAGTTAACATTTTCAAATGTACTTATTTTTGCCTTGAAATATGAAAATCTGAGTGATAATCCCGATATTGCCGTGGGGCCAAACTTGTGGGATTTACAGCGGTGTAGCTATGTCTAGTGCTCTGGGTGCAGTGGCAGTGGGGATTAGAGTTGGGAGTGGCCCACTGCACCCCAATTATGGTTGTTGGTTACTAACCAAACCAGGCGAGAGGGTCCATTTTCTTGGCTTGTATTAGGTCCCAGGGCACTTTGCGTTGCCACTGGTGATTGTTGGTAAATGCAGCACTTCCTGTACCTCAAACTACATAGTGTAAAAAAATCCATTTGAGAGCTAGCTCCATAGTAAGCTAACTATAGATTTCCAAAGTAAATGACGCTATTTCCCCAATTAAGAAATTATGTTACATTTGTGCAGAACATTTAACCCCTTCCGTGCGGCCGCGATTCCCCCCGTGTGCGGCCGCCAAACGAACAGGGTGGGGCCGTGATGAACCCCAGCTGTCATCAGCACACGAGCACCGTGGAGCGTGACGGCTGGGGTTCGTCACCAGCATGGAAGGGGTTAAAATGTAAATGTATGAAACTTATATAGCGCAGGACTTACCCTGGGGCATCTCCGCGCTTGCTTAGGGAACCGGTCCTGGTATTCCCCTGTGAGAAACCCCGGCAGGGTATCCACAAGATGAAAGCCAGGCATCCCACCGCAAGGGGCCGATGTGGAGATTAAGCAAGCTATTGCCCAGAGTCGCAGAGTGTGACCCCGTGAGTCGAGTAGGCACCGGAGCAAGAATTGTCGAGACCGTGGAATTTATGAGCCCGAGACCCGCCGAGAAGAGGAATCGAACCCTGGTCCACGGTCAATCTCAGATTCCGGGTCTGCCGCCTCTAACCACTGAGCCACACTTCTCCACTTAAAATAAATTCCCTTGAGACAGTTAATAACAAGTCTTGGTATTGCTGTATTCGTCCGTACTCATCTATTCAACATCAAAAATAAATAAAGATAAGTTGGTCCCTTCGGGATTGGAAGTTTTGAACCTGCAGGGAAGGAGTGCTTATGCTGCAGACACGTGAGCTCTGAATTATCTTACCAGAAAGGAGGCCTTACTACAACTCTCTACTGAAATACATTGAGCAAAACCCATTTGCAAGAGGGCAGTGAGCGTCTTAGGACTCGGACTCCAGGCCACACTGCGAGTTGGACCAGACTGGCATTTTGATCACTTTGTGGATATCTAGGTAGCGGAAGTTATTTGAGTGCAGATAGAACAGGTGGCATTGAGTGGCCCTGCAGTTCTCATTGTTAACAGGCTAAAATGAGCCCTGCATTCACCTATAGCAGGCTTCTGCTACGAGTAGGTCGCTTGTGAGCTACCGGTAGCTCTTCAGCTACCCACAAGTAGCCTCCCCGTCTACATCCCAGCCTAATAAATTAGAACATTTTGCTTTTTTATATAAATACATGTGTGTCAAAATTGCAAAGTGTGCATTCAAGACAAAAGGGTGTGTATTTTCAGGACCCAAAAGCTGGTGCTTGGGGAGACTTATTACTAAGATTAGGTTGGTGCCAGGGGCATTTCAGCTTGGGCTGTTATGTATTGCCCACGTAGAGGCATTCTCCATTGACAAAACATTTTTACATGAATGCTGGGAACCGTGCCTGGGGCTCTTATGTGATCACTACTAGTAATCTTGCATATGGTGGACACTAATGTCATCTTTCCTGATGTTGGCAATATTAAAACTCTAAAATATTTGCAGCTTGGAATGATTTTCATGGTACAAGAGTAGCTCTTATCACAGATAACATTGGAGAGCCCGACCTCCACTGTGCTTTTTGCATCTACACATGAATAGCGCCAAGAGTAGTCCCACTGGCACATCCTCCAACACCCTCCTCCAAATATCTGCCCTGCCAATCTAAGGTCTCCAGACGACTCAGTGTCATTAAGGATACCCTATTCATGGACGTCGTTTTACCAAAATGCAAGAGGTGGAATCTGCTTGTTCCCTGCCTTCCTAGAGACATCACAGGGTAACCTCTTGTTCCTCCTCTAGCCTCCACCCACTACTACAGCCTCCTGCGTGCTGATGGAGAACCGAGGGGAAGGGCACTGAGTAGAAATTGTACAAAGTATACAGAGCTCCGAGGATTCTGTTTACATTCTCTTCCTGTCTTCATGATGCCTGAGCCCGGGGGTAGCACAGGCAGTGACAGAGGTACCAACAGCCAAGCTAAGGGTAGCAGCTGCTACACCCGGCAGACACTTACTGACAATCATGACCAAACTCCATTTCAGGGTTACCTTCTACAAACCATTGTACGTTAGAACCTTAGACTCGCTTATTTTAATCAGATGACTCCAGACTACCAATCCCAGAATACCCATGGCTGGAATATGGAGCCCCTGATGATATGGAGTTATTCTGTAACCTTAACCTAGTTCCATTGAGGGAGAGGTGTGGCGCAGCGGCCAGGGCGACTGACGCTGAAATCTGGGGACCACGGTTCGATCCCCGGCTCCGGCGGCAGGTTAGCCCAGCACCATGTGACTCTGGGCAATAGCTCGCTTAATCTTCCCGACGGCCCCCCAGCGCCTAGAGACCCCTACGGGTGATTGTGCGCTTTACAAATGTGGACTTTATTATGCCTGCTCCATCTGTTCCTGTTTTATGCACAAAACTGTTTGTTGAGCTTCGCACAAATCAGCCTCCCACCCCTCGCTCCAAACCTACTGAATAAAGCAACAATGTGTTCCTGTCTCTGTCACTTGGTACACTGGTAGGAAAGATGAGATAACCTCTTGAATGTTTTTGTATCTCAGGCTTCCTGTACCACTGCAGGGGAGTGTAAGAAAAGGGATTGTCAGCACTGCAACAGCTAAACAAAGCAATTTTTGCTCCCCACAGTAGTCAGTTTGGGCTCCTCAACCGATAACGTCCAGTTTGAACTCGAATTACACCTATGCGGCAGATAGCTTGATGAACACATCAGCCCAATGGCACTGACACTATGTGGGACTGCTGCCTTAGATCAACACACAGTAAGACAGTTCGCGTTCTAATGTAGTCTAAAACTGGAATGGAAAACCAAACAAAACCTGCAAAACATTGTACAAGACCACAAATTCAATCAGCAAGCAAGCTGAGACTCTCCCGAAAGGAATTGGGTTGCCACCTCAAGAAGGATTTGGAGAAATGGAGCCAAATGGTGCACTTTAGATTAAAACCTTTCAAATATGTGAGTTAAAAAGAAATAGATTTTATAGATACTACTCAATGGGATTTAATGATGTAGTCCAATAATAGGCGTCAATCAGTCATTTCCATAGCTAGTAGCTGCGTTCAGTTGCCTGGCCTAATGCATGCCGAAATGCTCTGTAAACCTTTTTATCACGTTGAAAAGAAACATCTGGCAAAAGCTGTCCAGAGCAGTGCATATTTTTGTTTTCTGGGGTATATGTGGACCTTTCGAAGATCTTAGCTCACTGGAATGTGCAAAATCATAAACTATGTTACACATCTGGGCCTACAATATCTTTTTCAACTTGTAGTTTTGTTTTGGAGTCAGTGGAACGCTGGTGTTTACATTACGTTCAAGTTAGGCAAATCCGAAGCTGAAAACATTCTAAATTATGCGCAATCTGTTATTCTTATTTTCCCAGAAAGCAATATATTAATTCAGAAATACTCATTCAACTCCTGTGAAATTACAGTTTATTGTATATTACGAACACTAAGCTCTAGAAAAAAAAGAGTAATATCTGTCTAATTAATGAGACGACTTTCATTTTTTTTAACGAGTTGTTCTACTACAGATATGCACCAAATTCCAAATCAGTCCTGGATAGGTCTCCCAACTTTTCAATCTCAAAGATGGTATTACTTATCACTGCATGTAATTTATGTGCCTGAAGCAGTGTTTAACTAGACAGGCAATGTCATACTGAATAGAGGCACCTGCGGGTGGAATATCTGGTCATAATTTGTTCTCTAGCAATCCCTACCAAGTCCCTCTTTGTGACTTTTTAGTAATCTGCAAGAGATGTGCCTGAATTGACGAAACCCTTGCTAGATGCTTCTACAAAGTTCATATGATGTCACTTCCTATGATATATTTATTGCTGCAAGAGTGTGTGACATCCTTCTACTGCTTCCTGGATTTGTATGTATCACATTTTAATGATTCCAATACCCCAGTATGAAAAAACATTTTATCCAAGCCTCCACCTTATTGTCAAGTGTCATGCCAGTATCTACATTGCTCCAGTTTGTAAAATAATATAGCCAGACCCGTTTTTACAAAGATACTGTATGTGAAGCACTACAGGAATGGCCTTAGCCCTGACTAGCAGCAGGAAAAACCTAAATATCCTTTTATATCATCAATTCCAAGTCCGATGGAAGTCCTGCCCTATAATGCAGGACATCTTGAGGTCGGGTAAAACAGCTACGCACCATCCATTCCCTGCACATTAGGATCCGTACGACAGTAAGGGCCAGATGTAGGTAACTTCAATTTAGCGAGTCCTTAACAGCGATTATTACCGAATCGCTATTAAGGACTCGCTAAATGGAATGTAGGTAGGAATTGCTAAAATATTAGCGATTCCTTAACATTCCTTAATAACGAATCGGTAATTCTGATTCGTTATTAAGGAATACCTAGCTATTCATTCCTATGGGCTAGAAGGTCCATAGGAATGAATGGGAAGAGATTCACTATTAGCGATTCGGTATTACCGAATCGTTAATAGCGGGAGGTATTTCAGGGGTGCTAGGGTGTCCAAAGGACACCCTGTTGCACCCCTGAAATGTGCATGTGTGCACATGTGGCGCACATACATGCCCTAAGGGCATGTATGTGTGCCACATGGCACATAAAAAAAGCAAAAACGTGCTTTTTTGTAAGGAAATCGCTACTTACCACCAACTTGGATTTGGTGGTAAATAGCGATTCCTTAAGGCTGAGGTTCACTGTTTTTAATGCTACCTACATTGCATTTAAGGAATCAGTATTTCCGATTCCTTAAATGCAAGAGCAAAATAAGGAATCGCTATTCAGTGATTCCTTATTTTGCATGTAGGTTTAAAGTTACCTACATCGCACATGGCTAAATACGGGTCGGTAACGCAGAAATGTAACGAATTTTGGCGTTACCGACCGGTATTTAGCCACCTGCATCTGGCCCTAAGTGCCTTAATGTAAGGGAACCGGTTTCCTCCTCTTCTCATCCAACGACTATTTGCGTCTGTTCCTGGATGCATACGATTGCATTAAATGCTTTGAATGCATACCCCTAGCTTCACTGTTACAAGTTAGTCTACATACTGCCTGGCCCTAGTAAATAGAACTACGTTAGTGCCTTTCTTGCAAAAACTGAGCTCTGATGTGACCACCTCATTTATTTTAAAGGTGTTTATTAGAGGCATGTGGTATTGTTAACATATCTCATAGCTTCAGTCTGTGGCGATGGAAGGTCAAAGGGTGCTATAGCTCTCACAGCTCTTGCTAACTTTGGTATGAATCAGCAACTGACATGGTGCAATAACCCCACTCAACGCTGTTTATATGAAGCGTAAAAGACCATTTATTAAGACAAGGTTGCAACACATAAAACTTTATAAAACATTACATAAATGCAACTAAAACTCCTTAGCATACCATACTGTTTCATTTTCCTTTCGCCATTCTCAAAAACAGTTACTATGTTTCACTCCTCTCTTTTTACTCTGTGACCTCCTTCTATAGCCCCATTCTCTCCTCCACTTGTCCTCGAACATCCTCCCTTGAGTTCCCTCCGTTGCTCATTGCATCCTGCACACTGCCATCAGTCACCTGCGCACCCTTCCCCCAGTGGGGTGGATCCACCCATCTGTGACTCATCACCCGTCCAAAGTACCACCTATCCTGCAACCTGTCCCAAACTGGCAAGACTGTAGCACTCCACACCCATACCCCCTTCATTAACAAGTAGGGTTGGTAGGTGGACAAACTTTTCCCCTTACCTCCCGGTGGTGCCTAGGGTCAGGAAGAGGCCAGATCCCCCTCTCCTGACACCTTTATAGGCCTACTTACACCCGCCCCTTCCCTTAAGTATCCCCGACGCCACAGCTTGTACTTCTGGTACTGCCCAAAGTGCCCTGGGAGAAGACTGGTCTGCGACCCTCACTTCCCCCGGGGGCCAGCATGTGCAGTAACCACACTCCACGCTGTTTATAAGAAATGTAAAAGGCCATTTATTAGGAGAAGGTTGCAATACTTACAACTTTATAAAACATTACATAAATGCAACTTTAACTCCTTAACATACCATACTGTTTCATTCTCCTTTCTCAAAAACCAATTCCTCTGTTTCAGTCCTCCCCTTTCACTCTTTGACCTCCTTCAATATCCTGATTCTCTTCTTCACTTGTCCTCAAACATCCTTCCTTGAATTTCCTCCGTTGCTCATTGCATCCCGCACACCCCTCCATCAGTCACCTGCACACCCTTCCCCCCAGGTCCGGATCCTCCCGTCTATGACTCACCACCCTTCCAAAGTACCACCAACCAGGGAACGCCCACAGGGCGGTTACCTCCCCCCAAAGCTCACATGCACCTTTCGCCATCCCTTACTTCGCTCTCTGGTACCTGAGGGATTTGTTCCACAATTTGCTAACAGCATCCTGCAGTTCCATCATATAGTACGCATTACCCAACCGCGAAAGGTGCACCCTATCACCCCTGGAGAAAACAGACTCTTCCTCTTTCAGCCCCACATGTGCAAGCTGTCAGAAGTTGGCCTGGTATATAATGTCCACTATTCTAGTGGGCACCTTGCACCCGTCCAAACAACGCTTATTGATGGTAGGTTGTAAAGTCAACCTTATAGAAAGCTATCCTAGTGGTAGCTGTGGAGAGCAGCCTTCAGGCTAAGACTTAGAGGCGAGTTAAGCAAGTTGTTTTACCAATTATCTCTTGAATGACCAAATGAAAGCACACCACACAATGTATATATCAAATATATATGTATTTAATCTAAACACAACCCCGCTGGTCTCTTTATGAGGTTAGAGGTAAAAGTACAATACAAGGAACTTAATTAGCATACGATAAGTTGCACAGTATACGTTGTGCCCTAGGGGCCTCACAAACCATATAGTAAAATAGTGGTATAAGAACCACGTGAGAGTTAGAAAGCAGGCCTAGGGCCAGTAGAACCGCAGGGGCTACCTGGAACCACCAAAGGTTAGGATGCAGGAGGGTCACGGGGGACGCGTGCAGTGTCTAAACACAGCAGCGTATCACCATTGACTTTCGATAGAGAACGAACAAGTTACAATTTTAAAGATTAAGGGCACCTAGAGGTGAACTATGATGGAACCCTTTTAGACTTAGACACTTCGACAGTCAATACACACGGGATCACTGGAGTACTCGAGTTGCCTCACCCACGGAAGCCGGGTGCATAGGTGTCTTTTGATGTTGGGTTTCATTGTCGATACCAAAGGAGAGCTGTGAAGAAATGCTGCAGGCGACCAGAGGAAAAGTGTCCGGGTGGATCCAAGTTTGGATTGGAGATGTGAAGAACCTGAAAGCAGAGGGGACAGAGTCTGGGTCACTAGCCAGTGACCGGGATGGAGAGGAGAAGATGCCAGCCGATGTCGGGTGATTTCAGGTGAATGAGGTGAAGCTTGACTCTTAAGCCAAGAGGACCAGGAGAAGTTGATGATGACCAGGAGCTGGATTCCAGCTGACCCACAAAGGACGTCGAGTGCTGCAGTGTCAGAATCTGGATAGGATCCAACAAACCTTGGCAACAGCAACCTACGCAAGATGTCAAGATTGGCTTCCGAGCAGGCCAGCAAGGTCTGAGTGACTCCTCCTTTGGAAAAGAGTGAGAGCATGTCTGGAGCAACCAGGAAAGCTCAAGAAATCAAAGATGGCCCTCTGTGGGGGCTCACTAGACAACAGACTAGGAACTGCAAAGGGGCCTTGAGTGGAAACTCACAAAGCGGGCACACGGGACATTCGTGGAGTGTAGGCCTCTGAGCTTCGGTGCAAAAGGTGCTCGGGACAGGGGCTTTGAATACTCTAATGCACAACTTCGAGATACCTCAGGAAGTAGGTGCAGTTGCAAAAATGCAGGATGCACAGTAGTTCAGGTCCCATGTCTCTCGTGTCTGCCACAGGTCTCAGCTTTCCTGGGAGCGCAGGCCAGTGTCAGAGATGTCTAGAAGTCCATGTCCTGTGTTGCAGATTCTTTGGGATCCGGCAAGAGCCTCGAAAATGCAGAACGGCAAAGATGCTTTTGTTGCCTGTTTGAACTGGGTGGTCACTCCTTGACCACAAGGGAGATTTCTTCTGTCTTCCAGTCGATGTGCAATGTCGAAGGTCCAAGATTTATGTATCAGAGTTTCATCCAGGGTAGTCTAAAGTCTCAGGGACTGTGCTCCTATTCTTGTAGCAAGATTAGGGGTTGGACTAACTCTATGGTCCCACCTATGGGAGGACCTGGGGAGGGGGTGGTTACACCCCTTCCCTTTTGTCCAGTTTCGTGCCAGAGCTGGGGCAGAGTGCCCCAGCAACCGGTTTGAACTGGGAACCCCAGGCAGTGTCTGAAAAGCATTCACTGAATGCAACCGACCCTGCCACAATACACTAAAGCCTGTCTGGGGATGTGCTAGCACCTACCTAGACAGGAAACCTATTGTCCAGGCCTCCCCTGCCAGAGTTTCGTCCAGCAGCAGGAGGGCAGACTCGTGTCTGTGGCAGCAGCATACATTGTGTGATGTGGATGCTCTGTTTAACTTTAACCATGTTTACCAGTAACTATATGTCTTCTCCCTCCAGAAGGGTGGAATGCTACCCCCACCGCCAGAACTGGAGGGTGATAGTATTCCAAAGTGTTTGACACCTTACACGATATGTTTTGATAAAGCCAAACCAAAGTTAGCATTAACCGCAAGGATTGTAATGCACTAAAGAGTATATGGTATGGCTATATCATAGAACAGCTATAAGGAGATGGTTCCAAAAACTGCAGAGCGGCTCAGCTCATGCTAGGGCACCCGCTCATACAAAACCAAGCACTCTGCCTTCAGGATTGTCATATGAGTGACTTATAGGTTAATATGTGTCTATATATATATATATATATATAGGTATAGGTATACTATATCTAAGTAAGGAGTGATTACACTACCTTACTTAGGCTGCAATTGCAGACCAGTGTTGTCAGCTTGGAAGGCTAACCAGGGGGTCATAATACATGCTGAAGCCCCTGGTAGGCCTCTGGTGCACCTATGCCCTAGGTACCTAGGGTACACCATATAGGGGCTCGCAAGGGTGACCCAGTAACCAATCTGGTATGTACCTAATGTACATGGTATCAATTTATAGAGAGAACACTCGAAACGCCACAGTACTTGCCGTGAGGGAAACGGCCATCTCGTTGTCTTTGTTGCTGCAGCCCACAGCCTGAAAACTAACAAAACCGCGCCGTGAGGGAAACGGCCAGAAGCGCAGCGCCCATACCGCCATCTTCCGCTATCCACCCTGTGCAGCAGCAGCTGGGGAACTACATCACCCAGCTGCCCCGGGGGTGGACGCGGCGGGGGTGACGACGCCTACGCGCCAGGAGGCGCCTTATCAGCAGGGAGCGCCGAAGCGCTCTTGGGACACTCGAAACGCCACAGTACTTGCCGTGAGGGAAACGGCCATCTCGTTGTCTTTGTTGCTGCAGCCCACAGCCTGAAAACTAACAAAACCGCGCCGTGAGGGAAACGGCCAGAAGCGCAGCGCCCATACCGCCATCCTCCGCTATCCACCCGGTGCAGCAGCAGCTGGGGAACTACATCACCCAGCTGCCCCGGGGGTGGACGCGGCGGGGGTGACGACGCCTACGCGCCAGGAGGCGCCTTATCAGCAGGGAGCGCCTCTCGCACACGCGAGTCGCGCGCGGGAGAAGCCCGGGACAAGGGCGGGACAGTCTTAGACAGTCCTAGACTGGCCGGGACTGGACTGGGCAACCCCTCTAACATCTGCAACCCAAGCAAGTAAGAAATTCCCTTTTTTATTGACTTTATTGTACAGTGTCATCACGTAAGACTCTATTCAAGCATCCGGTGTGTATTGGTAAAGCCTATATAATCCCTGGACAATCGACTATATAATCTTAATATGTCTAAAAAGAATTCTAAAAAACAGCCCCCTGTTAGCTCTAAGCCTACAGTTAACTCTAAGCCCATTGAAAACTACATGCTTCAAGTCATAACCAAAATAAATAAAGACAGAAGAGAATCATTGGGATTAAGTCAGTCGCCTGATTTACAGTTACTAAGCCCAATTCAAAGTCCTCAACATTCAAGCTCTCTAGTATTGGATGATACCCCAAATCTAATAGACATCACGGTCCATCCTACTCCAAACTTGGATGATCAGATTAGCCTTAACTTGGATGATGTCGCAAATGCTATGCCACTAGATCAAGAAATAAATATTGAACATGACCACGAGATTCTGGTGCATAATGCTGATGATCTACCATCTCCTGAGCAGGAAACTCGACCTATGAGAAAAAACAGGAAAACTCATCAAAAACGGATGGGGTTACGTTCCAGTAATAGGAGGAAAAATGTTTCTCCGACAGGGCAAAACAAGGCAAAAATTTTAGATGATGGTGATATTAATGTCCTTGATAGAAGCAATCATGAAAAAAGCTATAACGAAGACGATTTGCTTCAGAAAATAGCAGACATTATTGATTCCAAAATCCAAACTATCATTAAGCCTTTGATTGCCAAGATTGATAAATTGAATGCGGAGGTAAAAAAGATGACTACTCTTCAAGTCAAAGCTGTGGAAGGGGTTGAGACGGTCAATACTTTAGTGACACAAATGGCGAAACCAATTGAATCTAAGGCAAAGAGCTCTATAGAAAAAGAGAACAGTCCTATGCTCCCAGAAAGTACAGTCGGGAATAAAACTCATTCTATTATTCGACCTCCAAACATCGCCGGGGTATCAGGACCCAAAGGTAATTTGCCAATGAACTGCCAGGAAACAGATCCCCTCCAATTTATTGAGGAAGCGTCCCCTGTGGTCCTGGTTCTGGCAAATGTTCCCTCGCCAGCAGATGCACAATCCGAAACACCAGCATCTTTGCTTAGCAAAGCCCTCCATTGGCTAACAAATAATATGCAAATGGCACCAGGAGGAAAATATCAACTTGCATCTGAGATTAAATCCACTAAGAGGGTGGCGTGGATTGGAAATCGACCGAAAGTATTCAAGGGAGATTGTGTTATAGTGACTTTTTCCCATCCAGGTGTTCTGCCAAATCTCCTAGAACATATCAATCCCCCCCAAAGAAGAGCAGGATCTGTTGTTCCTCTTACGTTAAAATTCTTTTATGGAGAGCAAGAGAATGTGACTTTCCCTAGGACCCCCGGACCTATGTGGAACACTGTGAGAAACAACAGAGGCCAAGGTGCTCCCCAAAAAGACTGGGGTATGGTTCTAGGTAATAGATATGATGCCTTATCAGGGCTAAATGATTGTGATTGACTGGGTAGTAGTCTTGAAATTTTTTTAATTCCTGGTGTCATTCATGAGGCTAGGGAAATGGGCACCCGGTTAAATACTGGATTAGCTGATGCTTTGACCAATGTAAGTAGCACTAAGGTCGAGTCTGGTAATGTGATTAATGTTGAACAGCGTATTGAATGTTCCAAACTTACTACAAATAATGATGTACTTGAGTCATATGAGATTCTCTCCCCTGAATTGGTTACTATAGATGGCAACGCATGTGAATATAATTTTACTCAGCAACAGGGTAAAGGTTTAACCAATAGTACAAAACCTACCAGTGACAATGCTAATATACAATGTACCTTGTTGTCCTGGAATGTCGCAGGGTTAAAAAACAAGATTCTATCACAGGATCTGCTAAATTTCCTGGACTCTAAGGATATAGTCCTTTTTCAGGAGACTTGGCAGTTAGAACCGGATCCAATTCAGGGATATCTACATTATTTTATTCCAGCCACCCCGAGCTCAAGGGGAAGGGCAAAAGGTGGCTTGGTAACATGGATTAAGCAGAGGAATGACTACTCAGTGTTACAAATAGATACCAATAGTCCTGATATATTACTGGTCAAATTACAGCGACCGCCAAGTAGGGACATCTTTATTTTTAACATCTACTCAAGGGGCCTACCGGGTGGTAAATCCACTAAGGCGGTTGAACTATTGGATATACTATTAAATCAACACTGTTTGAATGCTGATATTATTATTGGTGGTGATTTTAATTGTTGTTTTGAACCACTTGATAACCAGGATGTTGACCTCACTACTGAAGAGGACTTCATTTGGGAAATCCCACAGCTTTCCTTAATACCTATCAAAAGATGGACTGAGGCTGCATTACAGTTAAAAGTATTATGTGTTGAGTCTGGGCTGAGGGCCACTAACGGAAGAACGTTATCGGATAAGCAGGGCGCCCCTACTTTCTCTAATGGAACTACTCAAAGTCGTATTGATTACATATTAACTAATAAAGAGAACTGGGGGAATGTTCTTGATATGAGGGTTGAGACAAGGGTGGAAAGTGATCACGACCCATTGATTTTAACCTTTAAACTGTTCGATCTGATGGCAAATGAGGAAGAGAGGGAAACTGTCCAGATAAACCTTTCCAACGATCAAAGACACATCAGATGGGCAATTTGTGCAGCAAATGAGGAAAGCATGGTAGCTATAAGGGATCTAACAACTTTGGCCATTCAAGAAGTCCAGGATATATTTGATAA
The DNA here is from genome assembly GCF_964261635.1 of Lissotriton helveticus. Lineage (NCBI taxonomy): Eukaryota > Metazoa > Chordata > Amphibia > Caudata > Salamandridae > Lissotriton > Lissotriton helveticus. The sequence continues at coordinate 444,585,118 of NC_136068.1, forward strand.
AAATACCCCGATAGCTGAAATTAGCAGGATCCACGACAAATTTTTTAACAATTTAAAATTATTTTTTGTTAAGAAAGCTAAGAAAAAGCCACGTAGACCAATTAGAAAGGAGGATCAGTGGTATGACAAGTCCTGCAGGACTGCCTATAGATTACTGTCAGATGCGGTAAAAACTCGAGACAAAACTAAAATAAGGGAGGCCCGAGTTATGTACAAAAAAGTGCAATTTAGTGCAAAAAGGGATTGGGAGGAAGGCTACTGGAGGGATCTACTCGATGCCAGTAGGGAAAGATCTATGACACCCTTCTGGAACATCGTTAAATGGGGAAGGGGGACAAATAGAGGAGAACCCACTAACCATGTACTACCAGAAGCCTGGGTATCCCATTTTTCTACCCATTTTTCTGCTGAGGATGAAGGCGAAGAGGAATGTCTAGCTTCTGTAGATATCCTCGCGAGCCCCTTAGTCTTCTCAAAAGATGATATCCTAAAAACTCTGAGCTGTATACCTAAAGCCAGAGCCCCGGGCCTAGACTTTATCCCTGCAGATTTGTTTATGCATGACAAGGATCTATGGGCCACCTATATTCAGCTGTTAGCCAACGCTATTGCAAAGGGCTCGCCTATCCCTGAGACCTGGAAAGGAGCCGAGATTATCCCCATCTTTAAAAAGGGGGCATGCTCGGATCCAGGCAATTACAGGCCTATTAGCCTGATTGCATGCATACAAAAAGTTGTGGCAAGGCTATTATTACAGCGAATTCATGGGTGGATAGATGATTATGATATATTATCTCCCCTGCAGGCTGGTTTTCGCAGCCATACCAGCACTATTGATCAAATTTTTAGATTTGTTTTATTATATTGGCGCACAGTTTTATTAGAAGGCGGGATGCTTTTTGCAGCTTTTGTTGATTTAAAATCAGCTTTTGATTTAGTTCCCCGCCACAAACTGTGGAATATCCTACATGATCAGGGTATTCCAAAAGAAATCCTGTCTTTATTGATTAGGATGCATGAAAATAGTTTTGCACAAGTACGATGGAATCAGCAGGGTAGTACTACTGAGAAGTTCCCCATAGCGAGGGGTGTACGCCAAGGATGCGTGCTCGCACCAACACTCTTCTCGCTATACATCAACAGGGTGATCGGTTATTTTGAACATCAGCCCACGGATGCCCCAAGGTTGGCAGGAAGGCCGATCCCCCTGTTGATGTTTGCGGACGACACCCTGCTGATATCAAAGACCCAGCAGGGACTACAAAAGGCCATTAGGGTGTTTGAAGGATTTTGCACTGATCATGGACTTGTAATTAACACCAGCAAAACTAAATTTATGGTTATGCACAAACGGAAACACATTAGAGGCAGAGTCATTATGGATGGGGTCCAGCTCGAGCAGACCCAGGTCTTTAAGTACCTTGGTATCAATCTGTCATACAATCTAGATTGGAAACACCATACAAACGAATTAGACACAAAACATGCTCAACTTGCAGGAGTTCTCACAAAGGAGCTTTTTTCATCTCACACTAAACCAATTAGACCTGTCTTAAAAATCTACAATGCTAAGGTCGGAGCAGCTGTTCTTTATGGAGCAGAACTCTGGGGGTCCAGTAATTTGAACAAGTTGACGGTAGCACAGAACAAATTTCTCCGCAACATTACTGGGCTACCAATGTCAACCCCATTGATACCCTTAAAGTATGATCTGGGAATCTATAGCTTTAGGGACATAGCCAGGTATAGAATTGTGGCCTACTGGAGAAGGTTATGGATAACTCCTGAGCTCTCCCAGTATGCCCAAGGCTTCCTGGAGGTGAGATCCCTAGATACTGCTAATAAGATAGTCTGGTTGAAAGAGGCTAAACTTCTATATAGGGCACTGGGTTTATCCCCAATGTGGGATGATCCGTTAAATAGTGTTTTTCCACCAAAAAAGATACTTCGTGAACTCTACTGGAGTATGGTGGAGATTAAGTGCTTTAGGAATCATATTGACCGTTCCTTTACATACGATTATTTGGAGCTCAAGCACTCACCGGCCCTCGAACCCTACTGGGATTGGATTACGGTCCCAGGGGACCGGAAGAGGTACCATCAGTTGAGGGTGGGGACACTTCCGTTAAATGCCCTAATAGTGAAATGGAATAAAGCACAAACTCCAAGGTGCCCCTTCTGTCCGGACCATAACGAAAACATTGGTCATGTGTTATTTGCCTGCCCTGAATATAGAATACCTAGACAATCATGGCTTAAACCAATTTGCATCCAGTTAGGTATAAAGTCGTCAAATGAGGCTGTCAGGATTCTAAGAACAGATTCCTCCCAGCCTGTTGTTATAGCTATGGCAAAGTTCCTTCACTGGATGTGGATAATTCGGGCACGCAAAACCTGTTTGGATTAAGTTAGGATTGTTACTTAATGCCGTACAGTTTGTATCTATTTAAATTTCTTTTAAGTTATATTTTTACGTGATAAACTATGTAAACCTCAACAAGTAGTTGTTGCTTTTTATCCTTATTTGATTGGATTCTAATGAACTTAGCTGGATATTTTAAGATTATATAAAAATGTAAATAGGATATTGTAAGATTGTATAAAGATGTAAGTAGGATTCATAGTAGTAGTGTAAATAGTATGAGATAGGAAGATCTTTATTATTTTTTGTTTATTTATTGTATTAACTCATGTGGATTCTGTATTTCTGAGGGGTGGGGGGGTGGGGTGGGATAAAAAACAACACATTTTATTTTTATTTTGTAAAATGTCTTTTATGATTGAAATATATCGAATAAAGACTAATTAAAGTGAGAGAACAGCTAGGCTGTGGTCCTGATTAGCAGGGCTGCAGCCATACTAAAGTAAAAAAACAGTGAACACAGCAAAAAGTGGGGCTAACCATAGGAAGCAGACCCTACTTTCCTTCACAATCCCCTCCCCCCAAACGCAGGGACATTAAACTAACCTTGACCAGTTGAATCTTCATGTTCTAAGTGGAAATATCTGGAGAGTCCATCTGCATTGGCATGGTTACTACATGTCTATGTTCCACTTTATAGTCCATCCCCTGTAGGGAAATGGACCACCTGAGTAGTTTGGGATTTTCACCCTTCATCTGTTTTAGCCATAAGAGGGGCTTATTGTCTGTATGAACTGTGAAGTGAGTACCAAACAAATATGGCCTCTGCTTCTTCAGAGCCCACACCACAGCAAATGCCTCCCTCTCAATAGCTGACCAACGTTTCTCTATAGGGGTCAGCCTTCTGCTAATAAAAGCTACTGGCTGGTCCTGACCTTCTTCATACAATTGTGATAGCACAGCCCCTACCCCCAACTCAGAAGCATCTGTTTGAACAATTAATTATTTGGAGTAGTTAGGACTTTGCAGAATTGGTGCAGTGCACACGGCCTGCTTCAGGTCATCAAATGCCTTATGACAGCTGACTGTCCACTGAACTTTTTTAGGCATTTTCTTAGAAGTTAAGTCATTCAGGGGTGTCACTATTGAACCATACCCCTTGACAAATCTCCTATAGTACCCTGTCAGGCCCAAGAAAGTTCTGACCTGAGTCTGGGTGGTTGGAGCAACCCAGTCCATTATGGTCTGGATTCTGCTCTGCAATGGTTGAACCTGGCCTCCACCTACAAGGTGGCCCAGGTTCACAACCTGACTCTGCCCTATCTGGCACTTAGTAGCCTTGATAGTTAGGCCTGCTTTTTGCAGGGCCTCCAAAACATTTTTTAGGTGGATCAGGTGATGCTAAAGACAGCAATATCATCAAGATAAGCTACACAGTAGTCATCAAGGTCTGTGAGGACTTTATTCACCAACCTTTGAAATGTGGCAGGTGCATTTTTCAGACCAAAGGGCATTACCACAAACTGATAATGTCCACTAGGGGTTGAAAATGCTGTCTTTGGCTTTGCATCATCAGCTAGTCTGATCTGCCAGTAGCCAGTGTCAGATAAAATGTGCTCAGAAATTCGGCAGATGCCAACTTATCTATGAGCTCATCTGCTCTGGGTATTGGATGGGCATCAGTCCTAGTGACTGCATTGAGACCTCTGTAGTCCACACAAAACCTCCTCTCTCTCTTACCACCCTGGGTGTGAGGTTTGGGTACTAGGACTACTGGACTGGCCCAAGAGCTCTCTGGGGGTTCAATCACTCCCAATTCCAACATTTTCTGGACTTCTGTCCTGATACAGTCCCTGACACGATCATGTTGCCTGTAAATCTTATTTTTCCCAGGCTGACTGTCTCCTGTGTCCTCTTCATGAGTCCATCAGGTAGTCTGACTTGGAGTCAATGACAACATATGTCTGTACTGCTGCAGCACTTGTCTGCAGTCAGCCTGCTGCTGATCAGACAGGCTGCCTGCTAAAGCTACACAATCTACCGATCCATCGTTAGGGTTCTGAGAGAGCAGGTCTGGGAGAGGGTCACTCTCTTCCAACTGTCCTTCATCAGTAGCCAAGAGCAAGCCCATGTCTGCCCTGTCAACATATGGTTTCAGCCTGTTGACATGAAGCACCCTATGGGGGCTCCTGGGAGTTCCAAGATCTACCAAATAGGTAACCTCTCCCTTCTGTTCAACAATAGTGTGGGGTCCACTCCACTTGTCTTGGAGAGCTGCTGGCTGGTAAACAGTCAGTACAGCCTTTTGGTCATGCCAGGCTTTCTGTAATTCCTGGCTTAGCTCAAGGTTTTTGGTTGCCTTTTTCATGAACTCTGCCATCCTGGAGCGGAGACCAAGTACATAGTCCCCAATATCCTGTTTGGGAGGTTTGAGAGGTAACTCCCATCCCTCCTTCGGCAGACAAAGTGGTGCTCTTACAGGGTGCCCAAACAGAAGTTCAAAAGGGCTGAAGCCAATCCCCTTCTGTGGAAATTCCCTGTATGCAAACAAAAGGCAGGGTAGCAGGATATCCCATCTCTGCCTGAGCTTTTCTGGGAGACCTTTAATCATACCCTTTAAGGTCTTGTTAAATATTTCATCTAGACCATTGCACTGTGGATAATAGGGTGTGGTGAACTTATAGTTCACTCCACACTCCTTCCTCATTACAGTTAAGTAACTAGATATAAAATATGCACCTCTGTCTGATACAACCTCCTTAGGGAAACACACCCTTGAGAAAACTCCCTAGAGGGCCCTTGCCACAACAGGTGCTGTAGTGGTCCTAAGGGGTATAGCTTCTGGGTACCTGGTGGCATGATCTACTACCACCAGGATAAACCTGCGCCCAGAGGCTGTCTGAGGATCCATTGGTCCAACAATATCAATCCCCACTCTTTCTAAGGGAACCCCCCACCACAGGTAGTGGTATAAGGGGGGCCTTTGTAGGGCCAACTGCTTCGCCACTGGCTTGGCAGGTAACCCAGGTGCGACAAAACTCCTTTGTGTCTTCTGACATGTGGGGCCAGTGAAAGTGAGGGACAAGCCTGTCCCAAGTCTGGTTCTGGCCAAGATGTCCTGCAAGGGGAATATCATGGGCTAGTGTCGAAAGGAAGTCCCTGAATGCCAAAGGTTTGACCAACCTCCTGGAAGCACCAGGCTTGGGGTCTCTACTCTCTGAATACAGGAGCCCTTCATCCCAATATACTTTATGGGTGCCACTAGCATTCCCTGCAGACTCAGCAGGAGCTTGCTGTCTGAGGGGTTCAAGAGAAGGGCAGTCCAACTGCGCCTGACTCAGATCTGCCCTGGAAGGGCCCCCTGTCCCAAGAAACTCAACCTGATCAGGTTCCAGCTCTTCTGGGACAGTTCCTTCATCAGGCACACAATCAGCTTCCTCAGAAGGCTGATCCTCACTCTGAGGTAAGGGGAAGGCAGTGCCTTAACCCTACTGATCCTTTTTCTGGTAGGCAACTGGTCCATTATTCTAGAATTCAGTGCCTGTTCAGTGTTAGACTTTTGACCTGTGACCTAGTCACTGCAAGGACATGTGCTGAGATTCCTAACATTTCTGCATGAGTCCTAAACTCAACTTCAGACCAGGCTGAAGTCTCTAGGTCATTGCCAAGCAAACATTCTAGAGGGAGGTCTGAACTAACAACAACCTTTTTAAGGCCAGTTACCCCTCCCGAGGAGAAATTAACAACTGCCATACTATTGTGGTAGTGACATTGCTAGCATTGGTTACTTGGTAAGTTTCACCAAATATGATCTGCCCAGGGTGCACAAAGTCATGTATCACCATTGTGACACTGGCACAGGTGTCCCTGTTAAGCATGGGTGGATTTTGCGAATTGGCAATCCGTGAATTTGCGTATTTACGGGTTCGCAATCCGCAAAATCCGCGAACTCTTGCGAATTTGCGGATTTTTTTTTTGTGTTCGCAAGGATTTCTGCCAGTTCGCGAGGGTTCTGTACCAGTTCGCAATTGCGAACTTACTTGTCGGCTCGCAACGGCCGCGACTATGTTGTTTCTACATCTGGTTCATCATCACAGGTTCACAGCACCCTCTGTTTCACCACTGCCACCCTCTGGTACACCCATGCCACCCTCAGGTACATCACTGCCACCTTCTGGTTGGTTTATCACTGTAGATTATGGGGGTGAAAAAAAGCAAGCACACCTGCCCTGCTTCAACTGACATGAATTAATTTGGGGTTGATTAATGTGTCACTGAATTTAAACTTCCAGTCTGGCTGGCACCTGCTTCCTTATCTGTAATTTGCTTTCCGTTGCAGTGCACTTTTTTTCCACAGGACCTTTGTGGCCTATAGTTGAAAGTAGGCAACTGAACTCTGAAGGGGCCCCTCAGGAAGCACTACAGGGAATGGTTACTAATGATAAGATTGAACTTTTGCACCTGCTGAGTGCTTTCAGTTTGGTCTGTAATTGCTTTCTGTTGCGGTGTAATTTTTTTAACAGGACCTTTGTTGTATACTTGTAGCTATTCTCTGAGCCTGCTGTGAGGGTCAGAGCAGGGTCACAGAATAGTTGCAAGTAGGCAAATGACCTCTGAAGGGGCCCCTCAGGAAGCACTACAGGGAATGGTTACTAATGATAAGATTGAACTTTTGCACCTGCTGAGTGCTTTCTTTTTTGCAAAAATCCAAATATCTAGCAGCATCCACAAAAAGTAATCCTTCCAGGTCAAGATCCAAATCAAAGTGACCAGCACATGAAAAAAGCACTGGGAGGAGCCTGGTGGACAGGAACAGGAAGTTGGAGACTGTGGGGCACTTCCTTCCTCCCACCCCCACCCCCCAAAATGGACTCCTTGCAAAGAAAAAGTGCAGGCAAATGTCAACCTGAGGAGTTACTCTGATAAAAATCATAATTTTCAAGGTTTATGCTGCCTGCTGGTGGATTTCTTGTGCGAAATTGCAAATTTTGCAATCTCGCAATTGCGGGATTGTCGCTGCCCGCCGCATCTACGTGTTCGCAAGTGTTTACTCCCGCGAAATTGTATAGTATTCTAGTTGGCAAGTGCGACCAAGCAAAAAATCCGCTTCGCACGGATTTTACGAATTTTTGGCAAGTTCGCGAGAGTTCGCGGATTGCGAATTTACCGAAAATCCGCAAAATCCGCGAGCGGAACGGATTTTACGCCCATGCTTAGTCCCTGTAGGCCTGAACCTTTTTCTCATTGACTAAATGAGTTTGTCTGTACTTGCCCAGGTTACTGGGACTCACAGAGGAGGACATATCTATGCATCCATCACATATCAAAACAGCTTGAGTTGGTACTCTGACTAAGGCAGAGTCCATCTCAGTTTCCAGGGTTAACCCAACTACACCCTTCTGTTGAGAACCACCACTTGGAGCTGAACAAGGGGGAACAGTTGCCTTAGGGGAAATGGTGGCTGGTGCCGTCTCCTTTTTGGTGCACTCACCAGTCCAGTGAGTATTATTTTTACAAACTTTGCACCATGGTTTCTTTGGACCTTCTTATTTTTTTATTGGGGACCCCCACCATTAGAAGCTTTTTGGGGACCTTGTGAAGACTTCTGGTCTTTACCTTTCCCCCCACCCTTTTGGTCTTGCGTCTTTTGGTCACCACCTTGGTTCTGTACCGTCTGCTTCACCCTGGGTCTGACCCATTTGTCCACCTTCTTACCCAATTCTTGGGGAGAGGCCAGATCAGAGTCAACCAAGTGCTGATGCAACAACTGGTTCTGACAATTATTAAGAATCTGTTCTCTCATGATTAGATTATACAATCCTGTATAGTCACACACTTTACTGCCCAGTAACCAGCCCCCCAGAGCCTTAGTAGCACAATCTACAAAGTGAGTCCAGTCCTGAGTCTGTGTCTTCTGGGTATCTCTGAACTGCAACCTATACTGTTCAGTGGTTAGGCCAAACCCACCTATTAGAGCACTCTTCAGGACTTTGTAATTACCAGCATCCTCTTCTCTGACAGTGAGGAGCTTATCTCTATCATTGTTTGCAAAGGAGAGCCACAAGATTGCTGCCCACTGTTCTGGGGTACATTCTGTACTTTGAAGGCCCTTTCCAGTGCAGTGATCCATTTGTGGATATCATCTCCAGTCTGATAGGGACGGACAATCTTGTTTAGGCTTCTATGGTCATAAGACCTATCCCTGCCACTAGGGATATTGCTGCCACCAGGGGATTCTATCCCCATCTTCTTTTTCTCTCTCTCAAGCACTAGGGTATCTTTTTCTAAGGCAATTTCTTGCCTTCTTATCCTAAGCTTGACTTCTATCATTCTAGCTTCAAGTTCCCTCTTCTCAGGAGAAGTTCTTCTCCGGTGAGATGAGGAAGAGGACCCTATTGATGAACCAGATTGGTTAGATTCCACTGAAGGTGATCTTTGCCTTCTAGGTACACCACCAGGTCTACGTGGGGGGATGGAGGGAGGCTCATTTTTCCCAACTTCATCTCCAGGTAGCCCTGTGTCTCCCAAGTTGGGTCCATTGACATCAACCTGGTTTGCATACTCATCATCTTCAGAGTCTTGGTGGATTACTTCACTGGGATCCTCCTCAGATGATGGGTGCACCCATCCCCATTACCTAGTCTATCTGGATCTGATGCTTTTTCCAAGTCATCTGCCACTAAGATATCTATCAGGTGTTGGGTGGTGGGACTTTGTCCTTGCTTTAATTTCCTTATGGCACACAAACCCCTCAAGTCTTGAAAGGTGAATGTGTCATATTTAGTTGGCAGCACCAGGCTGTCATCTAGCAAAGGCACACTAGGCCCTGCTTTTAAAGCCATGACTAGTGAGGTGTGGTGTGTGCACCTACCTACACTACTTGGTTCCTACTAGAACCTGTCTAGGAGTTGTAGTCAGGGTGTGCTAAGCCCTTACCACCTACAACTTCTAAGTTCAGTAGAACTTATGTATTATAAGCTTGATTCATATGTACCTACTGGTAACTTAATATGATTTTTCAAATTATATTCTTAAGATTATTTGGTATAACAATGCAAGCTGTAATGCCACACGCTGCACAACAATGTGAGAAGTTGGCCTGGTATATGATGTCCACTATTCTAGTGGGCACCTTGCACCAGTCCAAACGACAATTATTGATGGTAGGTTGTGAAGTCAACCTTATAGAAAGCTATCCTAGTGGTAGCTTTGGAGAGCATCCTTCAGGCTAAGACTTAGAGGCGAGTTAAGCAAGTTGTTTTACCAATTTTAATCTCTTGAATGACCAAATGAAAGCACACCACACAAGGTATATATCAAATATATATGTATTTAATCTAAACACAACCCCTCTGGTCTCTTTATGAGGTCAGAGGTAAAAGTACAATACAAGGAACTTAATTAGCATACGATAAGTTGCACAGTATACGTTATGCCCTAGGGGCATCACATACCATATACTAAAATAGTGGTATAAGAACCACATGAGAGTTAGAAAGCAGGCCTAGGGCCTGTAGAACCACTGGGGCTACCTGTAACTACCAAAGGTTAGGATGCAGGAGGCCCACGGGGGACGCGTGCAGTGTCTAAACACAGCCGCGGATCATCATTGACTTTCTATGGAGAATGAACAAGTTACAATTTTCTAGAAGTGAACTATGATTGAACCCTTTTAGACTTAGACACTTCAAGAGTCAATACCCAAGGGAGCACCGGAGTACTTGAGCTACCTCACCCATGGAAGCCGTGTGCATAGGTGTCTTTTGATGTCGGGTTTCGTCGTCTATTCCAATGGAGAGCTGCGAAGAAATGCTGCAGGCAACCAGAGGAAAAGTGTTAGGGTGGATCCAAGGGTGGATCGGAGATGCAACAAACCTGAAAGCAGAGGGGACAGAGTCTGGCTCACTAGCCAGTGACCGGGATGGCGAGGAGAAGATGGCAGCTGATGTTGGGTGATTTCAGGTGAAAGAGATGAAGCTTAACTCTTCAGCCACGAGGACCAGTAGGCGTAGACGATAACCAGGAGCTGGATTCGAGCTGTCCCACAAAGGATGTCGAGTGCTGCAGGGTCAGAATCTGGATTGGATCCAACAAGCCTTGGCAACAGCAACCCATGCAAGATGTCGAGATTGTCTTCGGTGCAGACCAGCAAGGTCTAAGGGACTCCTCCTATGGAGAGGAGTGAGAGCACCTCTGGCACAACCAGGAAAGCTCAAGATATTAAATATAGCACTTTCTGGGGGCTCGCTAGCCAACGGACTAGGAACCGCGAAGGGGCCTTGAGTGGAAATGCACAAAGTGGGCCCACAGGACACTCTTGGAGTGTAGGCCTCTGAGCTTCGGTGCAAAAGGTGCTCAGGCAGGGGCTTCAAATACCCCAATGCACAACTTTGGGATACCTCGGGAAGTAGGTGCAGTTGCAAAAATGCAGGATGTCCAGGAGTTCCGTTCCCACATCTCTCGTGTCCGCCACAGGTCTCAGCTTTGCTGGGAGCGCAGGTCAGCATCAGAGATGTCTGGAAGTCTATGTCCTGTGTCACAGATTTTTCAGGATCCAGCGGGAGCCTCGAAAATGTAGACCGGCAAAGATGCTTTTGTTGCCTGTTTGAACAGGGTGGTCACTCCTTGTCCACAAGGGAGATTTCTTCCGCCTTCCAGTCGATTTGGAATGTCGAAGGTTCAAGATTTATGTATCAGAGTTTCGTCCAGGGTAATCTAAAGTCTCAGGGACAGCGCACCTATTCTTATAGCAAGATTAGGGGTTGGACTAACTCTATGGTCCCACCTGTGGGAGGACTTGGGGAGGGGGTGGTTATACCCCTTCCCCTTTGTCCAGTTTCACACCAGAGCTGGGGCAGAGTGTCCCAGCAACCGCTTTGAACTGGGAAATGCATGGAGCACCTTGTGTGCCCCAGCCAATGTCTGGAAAGCATTCACTGAATGCAACCCACCCTACCCCAATACACTAAAGCCTGTCTGGGGAGGTGCTAGCACCTCCCTGGACAGGAAACCTATTGTCCAGGCCTCCCCTGCTGGAGTTTCGTCCAGCAGCAGGAGGGCAGACTCGTGTCTGTGGCAGCAGCATCCATGTTGTGATGCTGGGGCTCTGTTTAACTTTAACCGGGATTACCAGCAACTACATGTCTTTTCCCTCTAGAAGGGTAAAATGCTACCCCCGCCGCCAGAACTGGCGGGGGGGGGGGTAGTATTCAAAGTGTTTGACACCTTACACAACATGTTTTGATGAAGCCATACCAAAGTTAGCATTAACCGCGAGGATTATAATGCACTTAAGAGTATATGGTATGGCTATATCATAGAACAGCTATACGGAGATGGTTCCGAAAGCTGCAGAGGGGCTCAGCTCATGCTAGGGCACCCTCTCACACAAAATCAAGCACTCTGCCTTCAGGATTTTCAAGGCCTGCCATAAGAGTGACTTATAGGTTAATATGTGTCTATATGTATATAGATATAGGTATACTATATCTAAGTAAGGGGTGATTACACCACCTTACCCAGGCTGCAATTGCAGACCTGTGGTGTCAGATTGGAAGGCTAACCAGGGGGGGGCATAAAACATGCTGCAACCCCTGGTAGTCCTCTGGTGCACCTATGCCCTGGGTCCCAAAGGTACCATATACAGGGGCTCACAAGGGTGACCCAGTAACCAATCTAGTATGTACCTAAAGTACATGGTATCAATTTAGAGAGAGAACAGCTAGGCTGTGGTCCTGATTAGCAGGGCCACAGCCATACTAAAGTCGAAAAACCAGTGAAACACAGCAAAAGTGGGGGTAACCATAGATAGCAGACCCTACTCTCCTACGCAAGCACCTTGATGTCTCTTGCTCGACAAAAAACCCTCATGGCCCTGTTCAATTTCCTACGAGCCTTTTCAATACTCTGTGTTTTATCCTCCCCTTACATATCCTGCGGGGCATACATTCAGTCCAAATCACACAGGTGCCTGAGAAATTCCTTTTGATCACCTCAAGATCTCTCTGCATGTGCTGCAGCAAAGATAGTCCTGAAAGTCGTACTAGGTAGTTGTCTCCCAGATGTATTAAGAGCATGTCTGTGCAGCACATTTCTGGCACGAACGGACACTTTTTAAGTTAAGTTTTTTGTAACATATGTTGAGGTATTATAACCAACTTAGTAATGTATGGATTATGGACATTAACAGGTAAGTAAACATATAAATTAATAACACAAATTTCGTTGCAGGCACTGCATCACCAAATGCGATGCAGTGCCCGCAACAAGATTTGTTTTTATTTATTTATATGTTTACTTGCCTGTTAAGCTCCGTAATCCATACACTACTACCCCCCACCCTGCCCCTCTCCACGTCACCGCCCGGCCGGTACTCCCACTACTGGCCGCGGCTGATTCCATGTACTGTGAGCAAATACAAATTTTCCTTTTCTGTGCTGTTACAAGTTTAAGAACTATCGGAGGCCCCAAAATATTCTTTGTCTTTCTTTGGCTAGCCAAATATATTTAAAGTTTGTGAACAAGGCTTGATATTCACCCCAATTGTTCTCAGTGTAGTACCTCCAATCAATAAATTAATTTATGAGTAAAATCTATTATCAGTTGCTAGACATCTTTTTTATGACTCTTTCATCCACTTGACTGCTTTGATATAGAAATCCCATATTGCTCAGTGAGAGAAACGGTTCTCTATCACCAAGAAAAATGCAACAGTTATCATTAGTGTAAACTTCCATTTATATAGTACCCAGATAAAACATACCTCATTAATAAAAATACCTGGATTTCAACCAAAATGTAGGGATTTGATTTAAAAAAAGCAATATTATCCATGTGGCAGGGCATTCAAAACGTAGGGAGTCATTTATGGGGATTTGACATAGGGCAGCACAGCAAGTCACATTGCTGCGCTTCTCTACATCAAAGTGAAAGGGCAGGAATACACTGTATTTATCCAATATGGATGGATTTCTGTCCTTTCCCCCTGTGCCGTTTTGACAGCCTAATGCCAATGCAGTCACCCTTTCACCGTCATGCAAGGGTGCCTGCGTTGCATGCAGGATTGTTTTTGTGCAGGGGCTTTTTTCGTCCTTCTCTGCAGCACACATAGAAAGAGGGAAAAACAAGGAGAAATGAAGATATTTCTCCTTGTTATGCCTGCCTTGGGAAAGTGTACGATTTTGACGCATTCCCAGGTTTACAAGTCCTTTTAAATCTGCAAATGTGTCATAACCCTTGGAAGTTGTGTGGGAACACCAACAGCAATGCCCATGGAACGTCTGCCATGTGCAGAGTAAATCGACACAGACATTTGCCCTGCGTTTCCTTATTTTTATGTTGATGAGGCCACTCAAATCAACGAAATGTGACTGTGTGACTTTATAAATCTGAATCAGAGCCTTGCGTCATGCTTGTAGCAATTTGCATGGTGCAAACATGATGCAAGGCTCACATAAATATGCCCCATAGTTATTATAAACTAGGGTCCTGTGCTTTGCCATGGGCCTTCCTACTCCATCCTAATCTATAATTGCCAGTGAGGGCCCTTCCCCTTGAAAGGCATTGCCTAAGTATTACGTGGCTAATACAATTTAATTTGCATTGTAAATGTAAATGTAAAATGTAAATTGATACTTGTATAGCGCACTATTCAGCCGCAAGGGTCTCAAGGCGCTTGTACGAATACCGCTGTGGAACCCATCCTGGCTTTCCCTGTGAGGTGTCCACTCCTGGGCACCCCCAAGGTGGAGGCCAGGCATCCTTAGCGTTGTGGGGGCCGTTATGGAGATTAAGCAAGCTATTGCCCAGAGTTGGACTCCCTGATTGGAATAGGCACCGAGGCGAGAATTATCGGGTCCATGGAATTTTTGAGCCCAAGACCCGCCGAGGCGGGGAATTGAACCCTGGTCCCGAGCTAGACCTCTGCATCAGGGTCTGCCGCTCTAACCATTGAGCCACACTTCTCCATTGTGTATCTTAAAAAGGTTTTAGCTTGAAAACTTTACACATATTATAGCTATATCTACATAGACCTACATGCGAACAATACAGTATCTTTCTCTATCTCAGCATTACATTGTGTAGTGGCACACAGCGGCTTATTTACAAATGCATTGCAACGCCCAGGCAACCCTTTTTGGTACAGAATGTAGACCCATTTCTACGAGGCCATGCAAAGTCACTTTGCATGGCTTTTCATGGCCACATAGATATGGTGTAAGGCAAAGCAGCACAAGTTGCTGCATCTCCTTACTCTGCGTTAAAGAGGAATTCGGCATCACACATAGAAGGAGGAAAACGTCTCCATTTATATTTTTTGTGCAGGAAGGTGACCATTCCTGCACAAAAACAATCATTGCTGCAATGCAGACACCCTTACATCATGGTGCAAGTGTGCCTGCATTGGCACAAGGCAGCCAAAAGTGCACCAGCACAGTTGGAAAGGACAAGAATGCGCCTTATATCATGTGATGGATTCCTGCCCTTTCCTTTTGACAAAGGGCAGCATAGCAAAGTGACGTACTGAACTGCCCTGTGTCAAAAACATGTAAATGAGGTCCACAGAGTTTATCTGTGTTTACCCAATGGGCGGGTGAGACGTGAGGGAGTAAGTTTCAATGTTCAGCAGTGCTCTTCTTGACTTCTGCAACTTACTTCATGAAGGACACTGACAAAAGCAATTACTGATTGTACTTAAAGTGAGTCATCTAAATCCAGGCATGTTGTTGGGGAAAAATTACCTCAGATCACTCAGCTAACTCAAGCTGTAAATTGCAGTGAAGGATGTTAACCGCACGCGCGCTAGCGGTTTTCCCGCTGCGCGCTGCGATTTAAAAAAAACCTGCGTTACGTGACTAGCTCAGCTCGTCATCTGCGTAGCGCAGGTTACGCCCATGACGAGCTGAGCTCGCCATGAGCGTAGAAGGGGTTAAATAGAGCAAACACCTCACTCCATGTCATCGCTAGCATTATTTCCAATCCTCAACATCCTTGCTATCAGATTGTGTTTGTCTTATTCGTTCAATTAGAGCAAACTAAGACTACAATACCCAGAATACATTAGGCTGCTTTATCAAAACCCAGTAGTGTAAACAGTGTCTATCATTACATGGAGTGAGGTAGCCACCCTAATGGCAAATGGTGCACTGAACATATGAAAGTGCATTTCGCAGCACACAGACTGTGAACCCAATTTTGGCATGAGAACAGGTTCAGAAACTGGAATCTGATTGGTTCCTGCTCTATGCGAGCACTGCAGATATGAAACTAAGCAAGCTACCATTGTCCATCCTAACCAGTAGGAAGATATTTCAAAATTCCTACAGTTCCTTTTATTTGTGGTCAGCGTGAAAGCAGTCTATGCAATGAAAAAAGTGTCTAAAAAATACATATTCTGGTGTTCGGCTGTTCCAGAGAAAGTGGGGCAGATATTCCCCTTCCGTTATCCATTCATTCCATTCAATAACTTTATTTCGGCCATGAAGACCATAAAAGTACATATCAAAGAAAAACACAATAACATATATACAGTTTCATCATATGCTACACGACCAGAAAATAGCTTTACATTACAAAGTTGGCAAAATTGACAAACAGGCCATTTATGGCCATAATAAAATGTAGCTTTAAAATGTGTTCAGAGACATGTGCCAATTTGGGGAGCAGTGTATACATTCATCTGTTAAAAAAGAAAATATTTGCTAAAATGTAATACTATAAAAATAGTTAAATACCAAGATAAAAAAGAATAAAATAGATGAATATAAAAATGCACCAGGAAAACTAATACATTACCGGTGCAGATACTATTTTAGGAAAGTCCACCATATATGCCACATAGAATTTACAAAGCGAGATACGGCGAAAACTGTGGGGCATGAGTGCCATATTTTAATACTCAGGATGCCTCCACACAGCGTATAAAACCTAAATTCTTACATATTTGAACAAGCCAGCGCGGTAGTGCATATGCAGGGCAGAGGAGCAAGACATGTAACTCGGTCTTTTCCTTGTAGTTACAGGTGGTACATTCACCAGTGTGCATTATAGACCACTTATTAGTGTATGCGTGAAGTAAGTAAGTTCTGGGTGGGTGAGGGATGTAATTTCCATATTGTTTACTTGAATACCAACTTTTAGTCTCTATGGTCTTGTTGGCCATCATGTGAAAGAGATACTTTCTTTTGGGTCCATGAGATGGTGGAGGGGGACAACTTTAGCACTCTATGGTTATATTGACTCTTCACATTCTGCTTTTGTATTTATAAGATGCACATTGACAGGTTTCTCACGGGGAGCTGAGGCTTGCTGCTTGGCATCATGTGTAGATACAACATTGCTTTGAAAGTGATTTTTGCTGCCAGAGAGCTTGCATCACTAGGCAGGTCGCTCCCCATGCCGCACAGCACCACCTGTGTGTCGTGCCCTTGAGCCCCAGCTGCCGCTGCTATCTCGCGTCGAAGCCCTCCTCCACCCGCAGGCTACCATCTGCGCCTCATCCTTGGTGGCCAGTGGTAGGCCGTAGGTTTGCTTTGCTGTTTTGCACTGTATTTTGTTTTTTAATTGTTTTTACTGTGTTTGTTTTCTTCCTTTTCATTCCCCTTGTATTAGTTCTGTGCCCTTTGCTTTCCCTTCTGTACCCTTCGCCGCTCCCGTTCTCCTGCCACTGCGTCCCCTGCGGCCCGCACCCCCCGCTCCCATATGTCCATCTGCTCCCACTTCCCAGCTGCTCCTCCCTCCCACCTCCCCTTCTTATGGCGGCTGCTGCGCAGTGAGGAGAGCGACCCTTGACCCTTTTAGGCAGGTCGCTTCCTACGCCGCACAGCACCACCTGGGTGTCGTGTGCCTGAGCCCCAGCTGCAGCTGCTATCTCGCATCGAGGCCCTCCTCCATGCGCAGGCTACCACCTGCGCCTCATCCCTGGTGGCCAGTGGTAGGCCGTAGGTTTGCTTTGTTGTCTTGCACTGTATTTTGGTTTTTAATTGTTTTTACTGTGTTCGTTTTCTTCTTTTTCATTCCCCTTGTATTAGTTCTGTGCCCATTGGTTTCCCTTCTGTACCCTTCGCCGCTCCCGTTCTCATGCCGCTGCTCCCCTGTGGCCCCGCTCCCATTCATCCGCTCCCCCCACCCAGCTGCTCCTCCCTCCCACCGCCCCTTCTTATGGCGCCTGCACCACTGGCGCACCTAAGGCAAGCCCATCTGCTCCCGTCTGTGCCTGGACCGCGCCCAGTGCCAGAACCCCTGGCCCCCGTGAACGCCACGGCTCCTGTCTCCGCTACGATGCCTGCACCCTCCACGCACTCAACACTGGACGATCACACACCTGCTTTCTGGCCACCCCAAAGCACACCCAAAGGACCCTTCTCCTGTCGGAACTGCAGCTTCACCAGCATCCGATCCACCAATCCACCCACCAGGACAGGACGCAACCACCTCAGATGCATACTCCTGAACACCTGCTCCGCATGCAAACACGCCGTCGAACTCTGGGACCTGCTCGACACATCCTCCCCGGACGTTGCCTTCCTGATAGAGACCTGGATGAACAACTCCTCGGCACCCCACATCACCATAGCCATCCCGGATTAAGATACAAGATCACCTGCAGACACCACACCAACGGAGTAGGAGGTGGAATCGCCATCATCCGCAAGACCACCCTCAAGGTCTCAACCAACTCCGACGACACCCTCAGCACCGCCAAACACCTGCACTTCCAGATCTACACTGATCCCAATACCACCCTCAGAGGAACCCTGATCTACAGACCCCCCGGACCCTGACCTCAGTTCAGCGACTCCATCGCTGACTTCGTCAGCACGCACGACCTCGCCTCCACAGACTACATCCTCCTCGGAGACCTTAACTTCCACCTCGAGAACAACAACAACACCAACTCCACCACCCTGATCGACAACCTCACCAACCTCGGTCTCAGACAGCTTGTCACAATGCCCACCCACTCCGCCGGCCACATGCTTGACCCCATCTTCTCTGCAAGCTCCCACTTCTCCTTCAACCACACCACCGAACTCCACTGGACCGACCATTGCTGCATCCAGTTCACCTTCCGGAAACCCACCACGCACCACCACACCCAACAGATCCCCCGCCGCAGCTGGAGCAAAATTATTGAAGACAAGCTCAACACCTCCCTCGCCCTAAGCCCACCCACTGACCCCACCGACTCCGCTGCCAGCAACCTCAGGTGTTGGATCGATGACTGCGCCAACACCCTTGCCCCGATCAAAAAACCCTCCAACAAACGCACCAACAAGAATGCCAGCTGGTTCTCCGCGGACCTTCAGACCTCCAAACAAACCTGCCGGAAACTAGAGAAAAAATGGCACCATGAACAGACACCAGAGAACCACGCAGCCCACAAGAATGCCATGCGCCAACACCATCACCTCAAGAAACCCAAGGCAGACCCGAGGGACCTCAAGAACTTCCGGCCCATCTCCTTGCTCCCGTTCCTGGCGAAGGTCATTGAGAAAACCATCAACAAACAGCTGACCCGCTACCTCGAAGAGCACAACATCCTAGACCCGTCCCACTCGGGTTCCGCAGCAATTAAAGCACCGAAACAGCCTTCATCGCCACCACCGATGACATCAGGGCCCTGCTGGACAACGGCGAGACTGCTGCCCTCACCCTCCTGGACCTATCACCCGCCTTCGACACGGTCTGCCACCACACCCTACGCACACGCCTCCACAACGCAGGAATCCGAGACAAAGCACTGGACTGGACCATCTCCTTCCTGTCTGGCAGAACCCAGAGCATCCGCCTCTCCTCTTTCCGATCCGAAGCCTCCAAGATCATCTGCGGCGTACCCCAAGGAACATCCCTCAGCCCAACGCTGTTCAACATCTACATGGCCCTGCTCACCCCGCTCGCCCATGTCGCCAGACTGCACAACCTCAACATCATCTCCTACACAGACGAAACACAGTTGATCCTCTCCCTCACCAAGGACCCCCTCACTGCCAAAACCAACCTCCACAAAGGAATGAGAGCTGTCACCGAATGGATGAAGAACAGCCGTCTGAAGCTGAACTCGGACAAGATGGAGGTCCTCATCCTCGGCTCCACCCCCTCAGCCTGGGACGACTCCTGGTGGCCCACCACCCTGGGAGCCGCACTGATACCCACCGACCACGTACGCAACTTGGGGTTAATCCTGGACTCAACACTCTCCATGACCAAGCAAGTCAACACCATCTCATACTCCTGCTTCAACACCCTCCGCATGCTCTGCAAGATCTACAGGTGGATTCCCACCGACACAAAAAGAACGGTCACCCAGGCCCTCGTCAGCAGGAGGCTGGACTACGGAAAGGCCCTCTACATGGGATCCCCGGTCAAACTGCTGAAACGACTGCAACGCATACAGAACGCCTCCGCCCTCTTGACCCTCGGCATCCCTCAACACAGCCACATTTCACCCCACCTGAGAGACCTGCACTGGCTGCCCATCACCAAGAGAATCACCTTCAAGCTCCTCACCCACGCACACAAGGCACTCCACGACCCCGGACCAGCATATCTCAACAGACGACTCACCTTCTACACCTTGAACTGCCAGCTCCGCTCCGGCGACCGCACCTTAGCTACCGTCCCCCGCATCTGTAGAGCGACCTCCGGCGGCAGATCATTCTCCTACCTCGCCGCCAAGACCTGGAACACCCTCCCCATTCTCCTACGGCGGACCCAAGACCTACTAACCTTCAGGAGGCTACTCAAGACCTGGCTTTTCGAGCAGTAGCAGCATCCCCCCCCCCCCCCCCCAGCGCCTTGAGACCCTCACGGGTGAGTAGTGCGCTCTACAAATTCCTTGATTGTGCAATCAAATTTGCATTTAAGCCTGTGGATTTGGCCTGTTATTGGAGGGACACAATTCACCAGTGATTGAGACGCTGGCATGATTTGTTGTTGACATTCCCCTGCAAGCCAGCTAAGTGAACTATCAGAATCAAGGCCATAGTTTCTTCTATTTCTGTTGGTTTCTGAGGAACTTTGGATGACTCAGATACCTTTTGATCCGCTGTCCTTGCTGAAGCAATGGTTTAAACGTAGCTAGCTGAGGTCCGCGCAGGTAACAGCGGTGGGGCCGTGTAGGGGAGTTCTTGTGACTTTGAGTGCTGCCTCATTACAATAGCTGTCAACTGGCCAACCTTTTAAAAAAAATGTCGGGCCTGATTACGAGTTTGGCCGTCCTACAGTGGCGGCGGTCCTCCACTGTCTGCTACTGGACCGGCAAACTCATGGTGTGGCTGCCCGCCACATCAGTAGTTAAATTCTGGTCTGGCTGGTGGTGTTGCAGCTGTCTGACTGCTGCCGTCCGCAAGGCTCATAGAAGAGCCTATAATGCAGACCACCACAGTTAGATCGCCGACTGCACCTTCTTGCATGGTGTGGCATACATGCCACACTGTGCAGGATGTTGGGGTGCAAATACAATGGGACATTACATGTGCCCCCATGTAAGGCCTTCGATCCAAAACTGCCTTTGTTGCCTTTTCTGTAACAAACAACAGTGTCTCAATGGGGTGTTAATAGAGGGACAATACAATTAGTACCAATAGTTACTGAAGGATACATCCAGAAAGGGGGAAAAAAGGGAAGAAACCAAACATTTTGCAAACAAAAATGGTATATTCACATATTTGACATATTCAATTCCTTATGAGCAAACAGAAAAGATGTGCTGCGTTACATTAAAGGGCATGTAACCTGTTGGATACTGTGCACAAGTGCTCGTGAAGGATTGTGACGGTGCAAGTGACAACGTGGAGTGGTATGTACAGCGACTGTGGAGGGCTCAACGGCGAATCAGTGAACTTAAAATTCTACAGATTCAGGATATCCAAACAGTCAATGAAAGTGTAATATGCAAGTAATTTGTGTAGGTATCCATGAGGGGAGCACCGGGAATTTTGCTGTGAAGTCAACAGCTTTTCGGCCTGTAGGAATGTTAGGCCATCATCAGGAGCAGGCTACATTGATTTATATCGCAGTGCTGGGGATAAAGGGATATTCACATGTATGTGTATACAATTGAGCACTCAGGAGTGGACCAAGGCGAAAGAACAAGGAGTAGGGGGTGGAGAAATGAGTCAAAGGGGATAGAAGAGGAAGGCGCCGCAGACAATACCGCATATCTAGACTCAAGTAGAAGAAGTGAGAAAAGCGCTAATGGTCTTGCCAAGTGGACTACTTACGTCTGGGGCCACACCGTCAATAGTCCGGGGTGGAGGGGCGTCGGTTCTCTGGGGAACCTAAGCGCACCAGGGCTGGGTCTAAAGGAAATGGAGGGATCTGATTAAGAAGGGGTGTGGATGGGCAGGGGGAGGGGGAAAGACAGGGGAAGGAATAAAAAAGAGGGGAGAAGAAGGGAAGAGAGGAGAAGGCAGGTGGAAGGGCAGGGGAAGGAAAAGTGGAAAGTGGAAAAAAAGATTGGGGAGAGTGGGGGGAGCAGAGAGAAGAAAAAATGGGGGAAGAAGAGAAGGAAAAAAGGGGGGGAGGGAAAAGGAAAAGCGGGGAAGACTTACTATCAGGGTGGCGGGGTTGGTTGCACTGCCAAGAGGGACCGGGATGGAGGACTTAGCCGAATGCAGGTACGGACAGAGAGGGGCTGCTCGGTGTGCTACGGGGTGGGAGGGGAAGCTGGTGTGGGTGGAGCAGGTGGGGGAGGGGGTGTAGTACAGGGTAGAAGCCTTGCCTTTAGCATGCTGCACCTATCAAAACACTGTAAGGTTAGCGGCATGTAAGGTGGGTGAGGGCCCATCCCAGGAATGTGAGTAGGTGCCGTGAACAGGCTGGCTGGCGTGGCGGCAGCACATGCGCTGATGAATGGAGTAATAAATAACAGGAGGGCGGGTGGGTGCTAGTAGGGGAGGGCCTGAATCGGGCAATAGCCCGGCGTCCGCGGATGTGGCGTGAATGATACCAAAATACTGCGAGGTATAATGGGAAGGGGCAGTGCGTGAATCTGGTCGGGACCATGGCTAATTGGATGCAGGGGGGCGGCGTTGGTGGGGAAGAGCGGGTACAGCAGGGTCCGAGGAGCGGGGGAGTATTGGCAAAGGCTCAATGGATGCGGAGACGGCGTGGGTATGGAAGAACGAGTGCGGCGGGGTCCGGAGAGCGAGAGAGTGTGAGCGTGGAGTAGGACTGTCAAGGGATCCTAGCCCTGTACTTACTCAATGGGTAGCTGCTGAAATAGGATATAAAGCCAGCGTCAGTCAGGCTCTATGCGGCAGGAGTCAATACAGGTAGGAAATACCTGAAGAAGTCACGTGGTGCGCTGTGTAGGGAGGGAGACTAGAGCGCGTCAGGAGGAATAAAGACACAGAAAGGAACGACTACATGGTATAACATTTGGAGGAAAGACTACAAGGGTAACATTCAGCAATAGGGCTAACGACACAGAAGGCAATTTTGGGTACAATATAGCCCAGGATGTAATTAAACAGAACATAATGGATAACACGTACTGGGGGTAATTTCTAGCATCTGGGTCACCAACAATAGAGGAAGATCAATAAAGGATAATATTGGGTACAATTTGGCCAATTATGCCATTTAAACAAGCCACTAATTAAGGAAACAATTACTGGGGGTAAATACAATTGGAAGAATCCGAGGTGGTTACATATAATCCATACAGTAAAGAATGTGTTGGAAATGCGATAATGAAGATTGAAGTACACATTTAGTCTGTGTATGGCTCGGAAGTCAAGGTCACATAGTGGTTACATATTGCATTGCAATGGTAGACATTTGTACAGTATCGAAAACATAAATTACATACACAATTAGGTTTACAGAAGGTGTGTAAAAATGGGGAACAACTTGGTAGGTGCTACGTAGGCGAACCTGAATGACATGTGTGAGGTATGCATACTGATAGAAAGGGGTTCACAATAGAATACACGGTCATGTATCATCTCCATAGGGGTTGTTGCCTTTTTGTCACCCTTTTCCTGGTTGGATCACCACCATGAAAGGGGCGATGAAAACCCAACTCATAGTATGCTCAGCGGTGCAGGCAGCGGCACCACCAGTATATTACTGCTGGTTGCAGACCCCCGACCCAGCAGGATCCTTGATCCCAGCGATGCTGGCAGTCTCATGTCGGTCCAACCGCTGCAGCCTTAATACTGCATGTGGTCCCGTAGTGTGGAGGTGGTCTGGCCAGCTCCACGGGTCTTGTAGCCAGGCCCTTAGACTGTTAAAAAACTATTTAAAGACTCCCCTGGGTGTTGGCATACAGAATGAACAATTCTCTGGCAATGGAACCCTTGCTTCTTCAGTTTCATGGCAATCAGTGCTCAAATGGGCCGGTACTCACTGGTACTGAGTACTGGCACTTCTTAAATGTATCACTATGAGTACCGGCACTTCTCCACTGCCAAAGAGAGTACTGGTACTCATGAAAATGTAGGCATATTGGCTGTGAGTGCTGGTGAGCAGGAGTGAAACGTGTCTCTGGCAACCAAGGCGCCGCTTCTGTAGCCCCTATCTGATCCCCAGCTGAGCTACTCAGCAGACCTCATTTGAATAATGTCTGGGTGCTCACCATCACACTGTACTTGACAGAGCAGGGTCCATTTGTATGCTCGACTGCAAAGGTTCATAAGTACGTAAAAGAGAGGGTTAGGGGGTGGGTGAGTGAGTGGAAGGATGGATGGATAGGTGAGTGAACTGGTGGATGTATAGATGGATGGATGAATAGATGGATAGATGAGTGAAAGAATGGATGGATGGGTGGAAGAGGGTGGATGATTGAATAAAAGGGCAGATGATGGGTGAATAAGTGAAAGATTGGATGGAGGAAGGATGGGTGAAAGAGTGGATAATGGATAAGTGAAAGGAGGGATTGAGTGAAACGGTGGATGGAATGAAAGAGTGGATGGAATGAAGGTGTGAAAGAGTTGATGGATAGATGAGCGAAAGTATTGATTGATGAGTGAAAGGGTGGATAAAGAGATGGATGAGTGAAAGGATGAATGGATAGGTTTGGAGATGGATAGATAAGTTTGCATATAAAGGGTGGACAGACGGAATGGTGAAAAACTGAATGATGGATGAAAGACTGAATAGACGACAGAATGTAATGTTTAAATGGTGGACATAAGCAGGTAAATAGTAGGATGAAAGGATGAATGGATAGATTGATGGAGGAGACAAGAGATCTCTTCTGGGGAGGGTCATGATGAGGTGCCACATTTGCTTGGTGCCATAAGAACTTTGGTTCGAAGTGGAGGCATTTTCAGTTTCTTCCTACTCACATGCTCAAACATATATAGTATTGTGCCAAACAACAGCAATTAACAGTATGGCATTCAGAAGGTGCATCTATTGCAAAAAAAGGAAATGTTAACATATTATTGGATTTGTCTTTCATTTTGTGTAATGAGTTAGCCTGTTTTGTTTATATAAACACATTTCTCATGTGTTTTGGTGTGTGCTGCAACTATTATAGAAGTTGTTAAGTATCATCAAGTCTTGCCCTTAGCACCACCCCTAGCTCCGCCCATTAGCTTATTTTAATGGGTAGCTACTCTTATTTTTCCCATTTAAAGCACTGATGATAACAGGGGGTTTACATTTTCCCCTTGTAATGTTACAATTTCGCTCTATGTGGATGATATTACGCTATACTTGAGTAACCCAGGGGTGAACATGGACTCAGTCATATGTGAGTTTCCGCTAAGCCGGGTGGTGTCTGACTTGGCAATGAATTGGACCTAGTCCTCTATTTCCCCCTCACCCCGGCTACTGCAATTTGCCTGCTATCGCTGCACCTATACTGGATAACAGATTCTTCTAAATACTTGGGAGTCAGGGTCAGTGCAAACAAACAGGCAGTGATACTATAGTACTATGGTGTAGCGCTATTCATATTGGAAGATCAGCTAAAGCTAGATAAAACTGCCTCTCTCTTCGATGGGACGTGTGGCTATCATGTAGGTGGTCCTTCCCCCAAGGTTGCTTTACCTTTTTATAAACATACTTGTCTCCCCGGCACACCACTTTTTTTCATGTGCTACACAGCTTCATGGTATGCTTGCATGGGCTGGGAGACAGCCACTACTTTGGGAAATTCTAATTTCACCTTACGATCGGGCAGCCTTGCAGCACCAGACTTTGAGCTGTACTACCTTTGTGCTCAAGCATCATTTGCCCAGTACTGGCTCAAACCACCCCCTTATCGGATGCATTTTGCACCTGAGCATGACCAGGTCCACCCTACCCCTCATCTGGGTTTGATTGGGCACACCCCACGTCAATCGTGTGGTGAAATAGACACAGTTGTGTGTATGAAACAAGCCTTGGTTCAGTTACAGGCTAAACTTGGCTATCAGGCGCTATACTACCCCAGTAAGTTGATAGTACACTCTCAGTTACATTGCATACTTCAGGAGAGATTGGCGGCCCAGAGATAATCACGATGGGGGTGGTGGAAATGGGTGATCTTTTTTCTAATGGGCAATTTTATGAGAGACTGGCTACCAGTACTGGCACACCGATTAACTTGCTAGACCTGTTTACCTTTTTCCACATCTGGGCAAAGCTCGAGGAATTCTATCCGGAGTTCTAAGCGGCACGACTGAATGTAAAACATTTACTCTCCTCTTGACAGCATCCTCTCCCCAACATCTCTTATCCAGTCACTACGCTTCCATGCAGCCTGAGAAGCCCTTGGGTTTGCAGCAGGCTAAATGTCGATAGGAAGCAGTGATGGGCAGCCATGTGTAGTCTGACACATTAACTGCCCCCCAATGGCAAGCTCCACCTTATACATTTTCGATTCCTTCCTCAGGCCTATTACATACTGTCTAAACTGTGTAAATATGAGCTGCGTACCATGGACGAATGCACGGATGCAACGGGGGAGTGGCTGATATTATGCACTTAGCTTGGTTTTCTCCTCCGATTTCGGCCTATTGGACGCCTGTCTTTTCCACCCTTTCTGATATTCTATGCTATCGCCCTTCCCCATCACCGGGATTGACACTTTTTTGCCTACCGACGGATATGCCAGGTGATAATAAAAAGTTTCTTGGCCTGGCGTTGCTCCTAGCCAAATGCATAGTGGCCTCCATGTGTGATTGAGGGCGGGTGACCTCCACTCAAGACTGGTTGCTGGATATGGTATATTGTCAAGAACCATTATAACTTTATTATTTTATGCTTTCCCACTTTAGTAGGCCCACATCCATATGGAGGCCATTCGAGAAGTACTTGTTTAAGCAGCCTTTGGACTCATCGTCCTTACTCCCTAACCAGCTACCTGACCTATTAATGAGCTTATGGTTTCACCTCTATAGTGACTAGACCTGGGTAGTGAACTCTGCTCCGTTCGCGGAGTTTCCAGGGTTTTCTGCACCCTGCACTCCGCCGAGCTTGTGGAGTGCAGAAAACTCTGCTTCGCATAGTGCAGTGGAGCTTTTTCCAAGCTCGTGATCGCGAACAGTAAGTTTGTAAGGGTGAGCTGCTGCTTGGGTAGAATTTGTACCTGAGCAACAGGAAGACCAGCGCAAACTGCAGTTTGCACTGCTCTCCGCCACTTGAGGAACTCCACAGAGTTTTTGTGTAACTTCGCAGAGTTCCACATAGCAAAACTCAACGAACTAAGCCCTTGATGAGACTTGCACGTTTATTATGAATTGCTGTATATGTTTTTACCGTCATACTTTATGCTATATATGAACTGCAATGTGACATCCTGCAATAAAGAATGCACCTTATATGTGAATGCAGCTATTTATTTTTAATTGTTGTAATGGTTTTAATTGCGAAACTATAAATAAATAATTTTTAAAAAAACATCCAGGCTTATTTGTTTGTTCAAAGACAAACAAATGGGTAAGTTATGCACTTATTAGAAAACATGGAGGTACAGCACACGTGTTTATTGTTTGACCTCACTTATGCTTGCAAAATGCCCGTTGTTTGCTTTTGGCTCTCACCCCCCCCCCCAGCAAACTCTTTATGTGTCATAATGTCTCATAGTGCGTTAGCTTTGCATCTCTAAACTGCAAAGGAATATGATAATTACATAGTTGTATGTGGAATGTGCAGTGTGGTGGTTATGTTATGTCTTTCTCAGGGTGCCCTTCAGAGACAATATTTGTGTAAACTGAAGTTTCACATAGTAGTACCACTTAGGCCGGATCCAAGTTGGACCAGTCTCAACATGGTTACAATGAAGTTTGAAATCTCATCATCTGGTAGTCGTCATCCATCCTGAAGCAGTAATCAGGCACACACAAAAGGGCAAGCTTGGCCTACAATATTCGTCACCGTGAAACACTGACACTGCAGTCCAGCTACTCAGACCTGCCATCCACAAAATATCAGGGCTTAGGAAGACTAATCTCCATCATCCTGGTTAAACATAAGGCCTGAGGTAATTTCTGAAGCTCGCCCGATCTCACCTACAAACTTCAGTGTCTGTGTCTCCACCCTCTAGGTAGAAGAATTCAGGGACTAAACATCCACGGTCTGTGAAGCTATTGCTCCTCACATCCATCCTGTGGCATGCTAAAACCCAGGGCATCCAAATGGATTTCACTTTGTTTTAGTAATTAATACTGTGAGGCAAACCTTAAAGGTAAATATCAGAAGATATTCGCTCGAGCATTTGCAGAAACTTCTTTTCGATATTCCCTTTTCTACCCTTTATATTTCCTCACATTACTTTGCTCATGAAGTTACTGACTCATTCAAGCGCAGCCTGCAGTTCTCAATCTTTCCCTATATATGCATTCAGCCATTACTGTACACTATGAGCCCCTGACTTGATCCGCTGTCCCTGCTGAAGCAAAGGTCTAATCATAGCCTCCTTGCAGGTAACAGCAGTGGGGCCGCGTGAGGGAGATTTTGAAAGACAAAGTAATTATTTCTTTTATTTCTCCTCAACATCGTCCCTTGAAATGCCCCCCCACGCGGCCCCACCACTGTTACCTTCACGGACCGCAGCTGATCGTAGCCTTGCAGTAGACACACTGTTAGTCTGATTCTATGGTCTAATAAAAAGTGTGAGAAGTTGGCCTGGCATATGCTGTCCACTATTCTAGTGGGTACCTAGCACCAGTCCAAACGACCCTTACTGATGGTAGGCTAAAGACAACCTTTATAGAAAGCTATCCTAGTAGTAGCTGTGGAGAGCAGCCTTTCAGGCTAAGTCTTGGAGGAATGTAAAGCCGCTTTTTTTACCAGTCTATAATCTCGTGAATAACCAAATGAAAGGAGAACAACACCAGGTATATATATAAAATATATGTATTTATTCTAAACACATCCAACTAGTCAGAATCAGAATCAGAAAGTACTTTATTCGGCTAAAATCATTAACCATAAAAGTAACAACATGAACAACATACTACATAAAAAAGCTAACTAAAAATACACACTCATTATGTTTCATTTACACTAATAGTTTTCCTTAATTTCAAAACATGTTTAAAATAGTTTAAAGAACCACAACAGTAAAAACAGTGTCCATTCTCTGACATTCTAGGAAAGCTAAACAACATCTTTTTAAATTCATGTCTTTGAGAAGGGGGATTAAAAATGTTCGGCGAGGAATAGTATAAAATTTACAAAAGAATAAAATGTGGATGTCAGATTGAGGTGAGGAATCATCACAAGGGCAGGTTGATAAAGTCTGCGACCATAAATTCATCGTTGGGAAGGACAGAAGTCTAAACACAAGATTCAATCTAAAGCGGGTTAAAAGAAATCGATCATAGTTAGACATCAACAGGGTCAAATAGGGCTGTATTTTTACTCCAGTCAATATCAGGTTATGCCAGGCCACGGTCTTTTTATTAGCTTCTGCTATTCTTGTTTTATCCTTGAGGTATTCCAGACTCAGTTTTTTCAAAGATCTTCTGGGTATAGTTCCCATAGATAATGGATCCTCATAGTATTCGCAGTGACTGATATCAAACAAAAATTGCTTAATATATGCTAACCATTCGACCTTGGCCGTATTTTCCATGTTCAAAATGTCCTGTATCACAGCCCGGTTTACTACACATTCATTAGTAGTCCATACCCTGTGCCACAAGAGAATGGGCTGTATTCTAATTAAATCTGATAAATAAGGTTGACCCAGCTCCGCATGGCAAATGTAAGTTGATATACTCTGCGGTACAGATAAAACATCCCGTATAAATTTGTTTTCAACAATTTGTAGTGGGTCAATATTCGAAAAGCCCCAAAGTCCCGCACCATAAAGGGCTACGGATATACATGTGGCATTATATATGGTCAAGATTTCTTTTATTGTTTTTTCCCCAGCTTTTTAATGAAAGTCCTGACGGCCATTATGGTTTTTTGGAACAAAAGAGTTCTGGCCTTTATGGCACTTAACCATCCCCCCCGTTCATGGAACAAAATACCCAAATAGGGAAAAAGCGAAATGTTTTCCAAGGGAACGTTATTTAAAAACATAGTTTTCGACTTTTTACCAGATTTTGTGCTGCAATTCATGGAGTATGTTTTGCCACAGTTAATTTTCATATCTAAACTCAACATGAATTTTTCAAAGGATACTAACAGTTTCTGTAAGGCCAAGGGGGTTCGGGCCATTAGGACGGCATTGTCCGCGTACATGAGCGCAGGGATCGACCTCTTCCCCACTCTAGGCATGTCCCTGCACTCTTGCAGGAGACGATGTTCAAGTCCATTAATATAAAGAAGAAATAGGAACGGGGCCAGAACGCAGCCCTGGCGTACTCCGCGACCCACTCCGACTCTTCTAGTACATTCTCCCCCACGGCCATAACGAACTGATGCAGTTGCACCTGAGTATAAATCTCTCAAGAAACAAATTATGGCATCATCGACGCCTAACCCTCGCAGAATATCCCACAATTTGGTATGCGATACGCAATCAAATGCCGAAGACAAATCAACAAACGTAAAATATAACCGTTCCCCTTTAACCTTAGTATATTTTTGTTGGATAATCATTAGATTTAGGCATTGTTCCACGGTTCCCAAACCTTTCTGGAAGCCGTACTGTAGGTCGCTCAAAATTTCATTTTCCTCAGCCCAGTTCTGAAGTCTTGCCAAAATTACTCTCCCTAGAATTTTTACAGATGAATCAAGGAGGGAAATTGGCCTATAACATGCACAATTTTGCCTCTCCCCCTTTTTGTAAATCGGCACGATTATAGAAGTGAACCAGGATGAATGCACTCCATTGGCTAGTGCGGCATTAAAAAGCTGTACCAACATGGGACCCCAAATCTCCATGTTTGCTTTATATAAATCTGCAGGGATCCCATCTGGGCCAGCAGCCTTTCCACCCTTAGTTGCATTTAATCCGATTAGGACTTCCTCCAGGGATATCACCAATTTTTCCTCACCCATTACACTATTCACAAATTTAAAAACATTAGTCGAACATGGAGCATCCTGCGAGCTGTATAAGGTTGAAAAGTGTTCCACCCATTCCTCTTCGGTAATCGCCGTCTCAATACGAGCCTTATGGCTATCAAAGAGGAAAGGGGCGTTAACAGCCCTCCAAAAAGCTGATGCATCTTTAGACTGTGCAGCCTCGCAGAGTTCTTCAAGGGCCTCCTTTTTTATGGTATTTTTCCTATTTTTCAGGGCCTTATTATAAGAATTCCTTAACCCTCTTATTACTAAATGATCCCGGGGTGATCTATGAATGGCGTATTTCAAATCACTAAGTGCCCTGGTACAAGCGGTATCAAACCAGCTTTTAGTGCGCCTAGTCTTATTTCTTAGCTCCACCCACAAACTTTTCTTAATTTCAAGGGCTATTTTATCGAAATGCTCTAAGATCTGAATGGGGCAGGGCGACCCCCCTAGGCAAATAGAAAAACTATCTGAACAGGTATTTAACAATTTTGCCCAAAAAAATTCTGGCGTAACCTTGCCCCATTTTAGAGTATACCCGTTTTGCCTACCCAGAGTCACATCAGAGGCTATGTCTGGGGTGAGAATATAATCAGAATGGTCATAAAAAAGATTCTCGACCTCTAGTGATAAGGGCAGATGATCACTTAGGGGCAATTCTAAAATGGTTAAGCTATTGATTCTATTACCATGACTATTTGATACAAGAATAAAATCAATAGTGGACATGGCTCCTCTGCCAACAAATGTCGGTTGAAAGGAAGTGGGGTTTTGTGCTATTTCATTCACAAAACCCAAATCATACATAAATACAAGTTCATTAAGTAAATCCCCAATCAAGGAATGTTCAAAATGTGTTAGATGTGTATCTTGTTCTAACATTAGGCCACAAATCCCCTTTTTCCCCCTTGTACAGAGTGGACAGTTAAAATCTCCCCCCCATAAAATTACCATTTCCTTGTTTGATTTTTTGTTTCATGTTGTATATTTTCCCTAAGTGTTCTTAAGGTAATCGGTATTTCAGCTTTCGGGATATTATTGTAAAAATGTATCAAAATTATAATAAGTCCCTTTGTACCTATGGTTATAAATTGATAATAATTTGAATTAGGTTTAAAAGTTACTTTCTCATATTTAAGCTTATTCGAGAGGAATGTTATTAAGCCTCCCTTCGCACGGCCATATAGTCCGCCCTCAGCTGAAGTGAAGAAAGTTCTATACCCACTTAAACACACGGGTTCTGTGGTCCACGTTTCTTGGAGGACCACAACATCCCGCTCATTTAGGATTAACTCGAATGATGGATTATCTATCTTATTTCTTAAGCCTGCTACATTCCAGGATAGGAATGTACAGGAATTCCGTTTTTTAATTCTTCCTACCTCTTCCACCTTAGAGATATCACAAACTAACTCCTTACATCGAGGGGTTACTTTTCCACTGTTATCCCTAGTCTCAACCTTCCGGGCTATGGCAGTACTAGAAGGAGACACCTCACCAGCCCCAGAATTTGTATTAATGGTCGGTTCTGAAAGAAAGGTCATAAGACAACCCTCCTCTAAGGAGGGCATTATAGGGTTACTTTTAGGTACATCAGCCTCTTCCAGACTCCGAGTGTTTGTCCGATCGGCAGCCTTTTCATGTCAATCGACATAATCAAGGCCCGAAAATACATCGAATCTGTTGTAAGTTGGAAGATTGTAGGCTGGGGACAAAAAATCTCTATTTTCCCGGAAAAGGTTGTTATTCCTATAATCCATACCAGGCCTAATTGGGAAGAATTGCCTCTGAGCAATACCAAACTGTGTCCCGGATTGGAATAATACGTTCGCACCATGACCACGTTGGTTTGATGAAGACCAATCTACAGGTTGTCTTACTCTATCCCTATCCCCAGGTTTTTGTCCTGGACAATATGGATAGAAATAACTAAGATAGTGAGTAGAGATAGAGTCACTACCTTTTGACTCATACCAATCTCCGATATGGCGAACTGCTCTGTGGTCTTTAAAATTTACAATAATAACATCCCCTTTTTTATCTTTGGGTCTGGAGCCCACCCAAACTGATCGCCTCACTGTCAGGATTTCTCCATTAATATATGCTGGCAGGGGTCTATTATTATATAACCAATATGTTACTTTATTTCTTAATGCATAGTGATCTTCCCTAGCATCCAAAGGTAACTCAGGAACGCCTGCCATAACTATGGTATAGGGGGCAGCTTCAGGCGGTAGGTCAACCGTTCTCCTTTGGTACCGTTTTCTATTATGTGGATTTGCGGTACCATTCTCCTTGATGGCCTTGGGTTGGAGTATCTGTGGCCTTTCTTCTATCGACATTTTTCCCTCACCTTGGCCGCCTACTCTACTCACAGGTTTGATGTCAGGCTTCTTTTTTAACAAGGTTACAGGTGGAACACTTTTGGATATAGTGCCAGTCGATTCTATCCCATCGCAAGCAGGTTTTGTGGGGGGAACTGGGCAAGGTGATGCTAATTTAGGAACAGTTTCCATTGACAGAGGTAAACCACTTGGTTTCATTAAATTCACCCCCTGTATCAGATCAGCTAATAATTGCGTATTTCTCCCTACTTTTTCGTCTATCTGATCAAATCTGGTATTACACAAAATCATACTTTCCAACAATGGCTGAATTAGGCCTTTTAGCAAGCATTCTAATTTCACAACTAAAGCGGTCTCAACAGAGGAACAAAAATCAGTTGTCAATTGGGGCAAAATAGGAAGAGATGGTAAGGTCGCCGCATCAGTCACAACTGGGGTCGAACTCCTCTTCTGTACTTTAGCTTCCCTAGTAGGCATAGGACAACCCCCTCTTTTTTTAATATTATTAGTAGTAATTTTCAGTGGTGACATCTGGGTTAAATTAGTAGGTGGGGCCGGCGAAAATCTCGGGGAGTCAGAAAGCCCTTCGTCATCATAAGTACTACATAGACTCATGTGGTGAGGTTTCAAACTAACCGGAGTTGTTAATATGAAGAGCTCAGTGGTGAAATAATCAGATACAACAACCTTTTCCTCCCTTTTTCCTAAATTGGGAGACCTGATTTCATCCACACTGCTATATACATGCAATCCCAATGGGGCTGACCCTATATTGCCCACACAAGTACTTTTACTTATCCTGTTAGGCGCTTGTGAGCTTTTTCGAGATGCTTGAGCTTGGACTTTGTACGTTTGCTTCCCCCTTCTCTTTCGTGTTTTTGCCTTTTTAAATATTCTTGCAGGTGGGGTATGATTTTGTTTTTCCACGATATCGGGATAATCAGAAGGTTTTATAGCATGGACCTGTGCGGTCGCAATAACCACCTTACCACATGGAATAGGAGGTTTTTTAGGTGAGGATATATCAATTAAAAGTGCCTCCTCCTGCGTCACTGAAAAGTTCCCCTGTCCAAGAGAGGCACGTCTATTAGAATTAATCTGCGTAATTTTTTGGATTAAATAATTATCCATAGGCCCCTTATCTAATTTTTCCTTATTCATTTTACAAGCTTAAATTTAGGAAGATTCCGAAATGCTTTTACAAGTAATTAAAATAAATAATAAAATTGAAAACAAAACAGCACAACTACAAGACTCAGAGACCGTGCTTTGGTCCTAAGTGAATATAACGAATATTGACAATGAAAGTACCTAGCTGTCAGAGGTCCCAAGTCCCAAGAGCACCGGCATCTAGTGCCCAGTCCAGTCTCTGCAGGCCTCTGAGGGCCCGGGCTTCGCTCCGCGCTATGCCCCGCGAGCGTCCCGCTAGCGCGTCTAGGGCTGTCTTGAAATAACGGGAGGGGGCGGGAAGAGGACCAGCTGCGGCGAGTCTCTGGACGCAGCGCCCGCTGGTCCTCGCAGTCCCGAGATGGTGCAGGCGTCCCTCGACGGCTCCTCTCCAAGATCAGGGAGACCGGAATGTGATTACCTCGAGCGGCTCCCGCGAAGCGGGGGCCGCGAGGAGTGGGTAGGCAGGCAGCAAAGAATCCCAAAATGCGCAGAAACTAACGTTGTCAGCAACACAAAGTACAGCCAGCCCACAGTTCTTATAATCCAGGCGGGAGGGGGCGGGAAGAGGACCAGCTGCGGCGAGTCTCTGGACGCAGCGCCCGCTGGTCCTCGCAGTCCCGAGATGGTGCAGGCGTCCCTCGACGGCTCCTCTCCAAGATCAGGGAGACCGGAATGTGATTACCTCGAGCGGCTCCCGCGAAGCGGGGGCCGCGAGGAGTGGGTAGGCAGGCAGCAAAGAATCCCAAAATGCGCAGAAACGAACGTTGTCAGCAACCAACTAGTCTCTTTATGAGGCTAGTGGCAAAAGTACATAGGTAAACCAAATAGCACACAGTACATTACCACTGTTGGACCTGGCCCTTTTTGGCAGGTTCACCTCGAAACTTTTTGCTTTTTCCTAGCCTGTTTCTGTAACCTGGTGTAACCTGGTGTTGGTGATTTTAGGTCTCTGCGCACTTTTTCACTGTGGTCCAGTGTAAAGTGCATGCGCTCTCTGTGTGTGTGGTGAGAGTGACCTGCCCTCCCATAGGAATGCATGGGGAATATGTGTGACCATGGTAGTTCCTGATGTGTGGGGAGGGCAGGGTCGAGTTTGGTATGTGCGAACTCGTGAGATTGAATGCTGCGCAATGATGTATGCGGCATGATTGTGTCTAGTGTGGAAGTGATACAAAAGGGGATGATGGACGGAGCGTTTGGAAAACTCAAACACTCACCCCCAGTCAACTGATCAGGGTTTAATCCATCACCATTCTTTAGTTCACTCAGCCACCCCAGTTCAGACATGGCCATATGCAAATCAGTCTGACCCTGTGCATCATGGGAACATGGCTGGAACTGGCTGGTGAGCCTGGCTCCAGGAGTCAGGATGGGTCTGCCCCAGTGGTGAATGGAGAAATTAGCATGCTGATGTGAGGGAGGGGTACACCTGGGACCTGAATAGGGCTGGGCTTTCCCCACACAATGCTGGCTCCACCCCCTGTGGTGCGACTGATGTCCCTAGCCTGGCCAGTGAAAGGGAGTTCCCCATAATCAGTTGTAGCTGGTTCTTACATTGCCCTCATTCCTTCTCTACCCAGGAGGACCTTGTTGCTGGGGCCCTGGTTGCTTGTGGGGTCATCTCTGGGGACTTTTGGGGCTGTCCGTGCCCCCAGCACGATGTGAGTGCTTCATTTTTGGGCAGAGCGCTGTTGTTTTCCCTCGAAGGGAAGCGCTCCTGCCCTTTTGTGCCCCGAGTGCGCAGGAGCCCACCCTGCGTCTTCATGATGATCTCATTGTAAAATTTATTCTTAAGGGTGCTACCCCGCTTTTTATGTGCTTTAGCGAGTGCCCACCTCGCTTGTACATTTTAATTACTTACCGAGGGTGCCCACCCCTCATTCTGCCCGAGTTTGTCCCGCCGCGGCGCCCGGAAGTCAGGCAAGCCGGCCTGTGACGGGGGCAGGGCCGCGGCAGGACAGGAAGTGTGGAAGGCAGGAAGTGGTGCAAGGAAGGAGGTCAGGAGCCCACCCCGCCTCCTCGAGCCCAAGAAGAGAGGAAGTGAAGTCCTACCGCGGCCCGGGGCTCCCGCAGCTGGGGAGAGCCCCGGGCCGCCAACCAGGGGGTGTAGCCGGTGGGAGAAGTGTTTCTGGGGTCAGCGGAGCTCTCGTGCGGAAGAGAGAGCCCCGCCTCTTGCCCCCGCCGGCACCAGAGTTTGCAGGGAGAGAGGATGTCGGCGTCTGCCAAGCAGGGCTCCCGTGTCCCGGTAAGAGCCCTGTGCATGTGAAGTGCTGCCGGTCCCGCAGCACAGGAGGAAGAGACCGGCTCCAGAGACGGCAGCGCGATGCTGCTGCCCCACCGAGCGGAGACTGCTCCCTGCGCCTGGAGAGCCTGGTAAGTTGGGGCTCTCTGTGGTAGTGGTGCCAGGGGGGAGATGGAGTCAGAGCGGCCCTGTGTGCTCAGTGGGCCGCTCCAACGTGGGGAGAATTGTTTCCTGGGCTAGAAGGCCCGTGATTGCTCAGTTAGGGGCATATTGCATAGTTGGTGCATTTAGGGCGGCCCCGGATGGCAGTGGGCCGCCCCAACGTTTTATTAGTGATTTAAGAGCCAGCGCACTCTAACAAGAGGGGACAGGGTTCCTTTTTATTTGCATTGGCCTCACTGTTTCCCGAGCCTTGGTGGCTCCAACGCTGACCAGTTATTGTTTTCTGAGCCAGAGAGCTCCAGTTTTGGGGGCACTTGTATTTGTTTAGAGAGCCTGTGTGGCTCTGACTGGGCCATAGGTGTTTTAAGGGCCCAGGGGTGTCCTCAGGGGTCCGTGCCACCCCAGTTGGCGCGTACCTAGTTAAGGAGCCTGAGGTACTGGGTTTTTAAGAACCGGCACAGAACCGGCAACCCAGCGGTGTCAGGGTACACCCAGAGACCTCGAGTTCTTCCTGATTCATACCTACAGAAACTCAGAGTCTTCTAGGTGAAGTCAAGGATCGATTTTATTGGCTGCAACCAAGGTAACAAGTGTCCTAGAAGTACAACACACGGGGAGTATATTCTCAGGAGACTGCTCGAATTTACAAAGTCAGGCTTCTCTCTTTATACAGAATATTCGGCTTCAGGCAAACATTCTTCGAATTTGCAATATATCATTTACAGGTTTTGGTTACAAAAGAAAAGCAGAGTCATGATGACATGTACATATTTCATGTCGTGCTGCCTATACCAAATCACCTGGCAAGGCCCAACATTTCATCAGATATCGCTGGACCTCCAATAAAAACGGGTACCTCCCCATCATAAAGAAAATGAAGAAAAGGAGTGGAGACAGATGTGAGCGAGATACGGCAGGTGTGCGCGCTGAAATGGTTTTATGGCTTGTTGAGCCTTGATGCTATCTTGCTCGGCCACTGGGAGGGGAACTGACCTAACGAGTTTGGCCTGGGGCAATGGTTCCAACTTGTATAGGTCAAAATAAAGTCGATTAAGGAGTATGTGTCCTTGTGGAATTGAATTCAGCTGGATTAAGGCCTATGTAAAGGGCAACACATAAATGGAAGCCAAGGGTTCAGAACGCAAATGACGATTTCGAGGTGAAATCGTCACTCGAATGTGCTAAAAATATATGTACATGTTGCGTTCGTCATTCTCGGTCTTTTGATACCAAATTCGTCATACTTCGACGAAGTTTTAATTCTCGAGTCCAGAACGATTATACGAATCCAGAATTTTCAGAACCACAAACCCTCCTTTTGCCCTTACATAGGCAATTAATCTATCCTCATGTTAGTCTGAGTCCAGATCTATAGTCCTAAAGTCATTGAGATGTTGCTGTAACATCATTCTAGTACTTAGTTCATCTCTTGACACAGGCTTCCTTACACATGATGTAACACAGAGGCCACATATTGCAGGAGCACACTGTATGCACAGACAGAACAGGAAAAGAATGGCTAAGACCATCCCAATGACCATTAGAATTTTCCATCCCCAGGCAGATATCAGTTCCCAGAACCATCCCATTAACGACCAATCTCCTTTATCCACATGAATAGATTCGGAAATCTTATGTAGTTTGGAGATGGCCTGGTACACCGTTGGAGCGTTATCTGGGATGAAAATGCAGCAGCTAGATTGGATCAATCTGCATACCCCACCTCGGTCTGCAAGTATAACATCTAAAGCGACCCGGTTCTGAAGGGTCATAAGTCGATCCGACTGGAGCTCAGCAGTCAAGTTACTAAGGGCACCAGCAGTTTCGGTCACGGTGGACTCAACTACCCTTGTCAATTGCCTTATGTTCCTACTGTTAGCCATGGATCCCCAGAACGGCAGAAAACCCTTTGCAAAGTCCCCAAATTCTTGACCTGCAGTGTCTTCTTCACTCAAAACACCTCTAACTATCCTTGTCCGGTGGTAGTCTGCCGCTGCTGTGTAGGTGGGAGGCAACAGGAATGAAACAAAACATGAGCCCGAAAAGTCAGGGGGCAACCATGTATAGGCTCTATCATGGCAGATGAAATAAGTACCCTTAGCTGCTAAAAACGCAGGGGAAGTCTGAGACCCAAAAACATATGTTTCTGTACAGACACTTCTCCCTAACTGAGCTCTGGGATTCTTGCCAATACCTTGCAGACACAGGTTACCCTGATGGGGTACAATCCAGATCGGGGAAGATCTCTTTGCTTGCTGTTTCTCACTTAAAGTAGCTCCATATCCGGTCACGTTCCAACCTACATATGCAAATATCTCATCATCCGGAGTATCTTCATAAGAAATTACTTCCTTAATAATGTCGACTATACCTTTGACCAGGGCGCTAGTCTTGAGGTTGTCTTTTACAGAACGTAGGGGTTGGACTTCTCGTGCATATATGAACATTGTTCTGTATACCCACACAGAGCCATTATGACTGAAAGGCAGAACTAGATAAGGGATACCTTTATCCGTAGTGTGAGGCATAAGACCACACACCCAACAGTTAGTTGTGTTCATTACTAGTTGGTGTTGGTGCAAAAGCTGAACGAAGGAGTTATTAATGAACTCTAACCTTCTATTGGATTCATGGTCAGGAAGGGGGTGAAAAGAATGAGAGGAAACAGTAGGAGAAGGTATGGGCGATGCAGTGGGTGCAAATGTTACATGAAAAGAGAATAAAACGTAACTTATTAAAAATATCATCATACTGAATAACATACAAATGCACAACATTAAAAAACTTTTCTTTGTCATCACTTTGCATAATTTGCGCTTAAAGTTCGTTCGTTTGGCAGGTCTCTCCACATCGGGAAACTCCATCCTCTCTAAAGTGCTGCCCGCGGTGGGAGGTTGCCTCTGCTAAGGGATGCTTCTGTCAGTCTAGGGCAACTCCCTTGGACCAACCAGAACTACCGACCTAACGTCGTCAGCTGCACCCCAAAGACTTTAATCAACCGCGGCCCTAGCAGCGGAACCCGGATGGCGGTTCGAAAAACAAAAATAAGCAAGTTTCCTAGATGGGAGAGCTGCGCTTTCCAAAATTAGTACTTTGGAGGGAAAAAATTTATTTATTTGTCCATAGGTTTTTGGTCTCAAATTGCAAAAGAAATCGTTTTATTAATTCGTTTTTCTCGGTCTTAAATTATATCGTTGTTTCCCAGGTATTGTCTGATCCGGAAACAAAAGGTCAGGCTCTGCAGTGTTCAATAGCTTGGATGGTGGCACAGCCTTGTGCGAAATGTTCTCAGTTTCTGGTTCAGAGTCAGTTCTTTTTACATGCAAATCATTAAAAGGGACGGCATGTGACACGGTATCAGGTTCTGGGTCAGTGACACCCTTCTGGACCCACTGGTCATGAGGCAGAGGAAAAGGGATTTTCTTACAATGGATCCCGTGGACCCAGTTGGCCTTCCCCTCCACTCGAACCGCAGATCTTGTAGAAAGAAGGACGAGGTGAGGCCCGGTCCACCTGGGCTGGTCGTTCTTCGTTCTTTGAAAGTTTCTGACAAGAATCCAGGAACCAGGGTCAATGGCGTGACCCGGAGTCTCAGAGACCGGAGGCAGGGTGTTGTGGACCTGTTGATGCAAAACACGCAATTTAGCCGTCAATTCATACAGATAATCGAGCAAAACAGGGTGTTGCAGTTCACTAAATTTTGTGGGTCTAGGCACTCCCCATATATTGGCTGGCCGGCCAAAAACTATCTCATATGGACTAAGTTTCACTCGTGAATGCACAGTCATTCTGGTGGACAGGAGTGATAAGGGTAGAGCATCAGGCCATTTAAGACCAGTGCTCGCTTGGATTTTGGCCAGTTTGAGTTTTAAAGTGCCATTGTAACATTCTACTAATCCAGCTGATTGGGGGTGATTTGCAGCGTGGAACTTCTGCCGAATACCTAAACCTTCACACACTCTTTTCATCACACGACCCACAAATTCACTCCCATTGTCAGACCAGACCATTCTAGGCATTCCGAACCTGGGGAAGTACTCTTTCACCAGGGCTTTTGCTGTGGACAAGGCAGTATTGTCTTTTAGGGGATAGGCCTCTACCCATCTTGAAAAAGCACAAACAACAACGAGTACGTATTTTAAATTGTTGCACCTCTCCATGTGGATGAAATCTAGCTGCAAAACCTCGAACGGATACGTAGGAGGTGCAAAGTGACCAGCTGGAGTTGGGGTTCCCCTACCAGGATTGTGTTTCAAACATACCATGCAATTCTTGACAACATTCTCTGCACACTTGGGAATTCCTGAATTCTTCCATACTGGGGCCAACAACTCGCAAATCCCTTTCACGCTGATATGAGCCATTCCATGAGCCATTGTAACTACTGCAAGCACGTACGCGTCGGGTAACAACTATCTCTGGTGTTCAGACAATTCAACCCAACAACCATTTGCATCCATTCTACCCGTACTTTCTCTCCACGTGCTCAACTCTTTCTCTGTGGCCTCAGCTTGGATAGATTTCACACTTTCCATCGTGTCCTCACACATTCCCACATCACCAACCCATCTTGCAGGTCCTGCAACATACATCCGGCTCATCACATTCTTTGCAGTTTCTTTCGCGATTTCATCAGCGAATGCATTTCCACGACCAACATCATCAGTCACCTTTTTGTGAGCACTACATTTCACAATCGCCATTTGCAGGGGCAGGGTCAGTGATTCAAGAAGCTCATTCACCAACTGACCATGCTGAATCTTAGCTCCATGCGAAGTCAGGAATCCACGTTCTCTCCACAATCGCCCAAAACTGTGAGCCACTCCAAATGCATACTGACTATCCGTGTAGATAGTCACTTTCATTCCTTTAGACAACACACATGCTTTCGTAAGTGCAATTAATTCTGCTGTTTGAGCTGAATTATGCGGAACACGTGCAGCCTCAACAATTGTATGCAAAGTCGTGACAGCATATGCTGCAGTCGTGTCACCATTCCGGAGCTTGAAGCATGAACCATCCACCCATAATGTACCATCACATTCAGCAAGAGGAGTATCGATT
Source organism: Lissotriton helveticus (assembly GCF_964261635.1). NCBI lineage: Eukaryota > Metazoa > Chordata > Amphibia > Caudata > Salamandridae > Lissotriton > Lissotriton helveticus. The sequence goes on from NC_136068.1 coordinate 444,626,870, forward strand.
AGATCTACTCTCCCTTTCGTCTCTTCCTCTGTTCTAAGAAAACAATCGTGCTGTTCTGAAACATCTGATTCCTCTGCAATTGGCAACAACGTAGCTAGGTTTAAGGTGCTGCACCTTTTTATGTGCACATGACTCGCTAACAGTGTCAATTCGTAACTGGACAATCGAGCACTAGTTAAGTGCTGTGTCTTGGTTCTATTTAACAACGTGTCTACTGCATGTGGGACCATCACGACTAGTGTATTATTCATTACTAGGCCCGCAGACTGTCGAATAGAAACAGCTGCTGCTGCTGTGGCTCTTAAACAACTTGGCAACGCTTTAGCTACCAGATCCAAAGTCGACGAAAAATAGGCACTTGGACGCTGCCTACCTCCAAACAACTGAGTCAACACAGACAATGCACAGCCCTCTTTCTCGTGGACATACAATGTGAAAGGCTTAGTGTAGTCGGGGGTACCCAACACAGGAGCCAAACATAATGCTGTGCGCAATTCGAGAAAACTTTTCTGACACTCTTCAGACCAAGGAATGGGATTGGGTGTGCCTTTACATGTTAATGCCACCAAAGGTTTGGCCAATAATGAAAAATTTGGAATCCACTGTCTACAGTACGATGTAATGCCCAAGAAAGCACGCACTTCTCTCTGTGTTCGTGTCACACTCAATTTCGCTATTGCCTGAATTCTTTCTGGGGTCAGTTTCCTTCCCTCCTTCGATAAGAGGTGGCCTAAGTAGGTCACTTCTTGTCGGCAGTATTGCAGTTTGGAAAGTGACACCTTATGATGTAAATCACACAGATGGCGTAACAATGAAGTTGTTGCTTTCTTACAAATTTTCTCAGTATCTGCAGCAATAAGCAAATCATCCACATACCGCACAAGGGTAGCACCTTTAGGTAAAACAATCGTATCAAGCTGTGTTTTTAGAGCTTGACTATATATTGATGGACTTTCACAGTAGCCCTGAGGAGCGCGTTTAAAGCGGAAGCTGCGACCTCCTAAACTGAAGGAAAAAATATCCCTGCTTTCATCGGCAATCGGGATGCTGAAGAAAGCATTCTTCAGGTCAATCACCGAAAACCAAGAGGCAGAAGCTGGAATCATCGTCAATAATGTGGTAATGTCGGGGACAACTGGGAATTGTGGCACAACTATTTTATTGACCTCTCTAAGATCAATCACAAATCTGTACACGGGTGGCTGAGAAGGGTCAGTTCATTTTAAAACAGGCAGAACAGGACTATTGCAAACGTTGCTTTTGTGTTTCTTCAATCACATCCTTTTCAATCAATTCATAAACGATCGCTAGCAACGCTTTTTCACCTTCACTAGAAATTCGGTATTGGGGAATTCATGGCATTTTCACATTGGCTTTCAATGTTACAACATATGGTGGTATTTCTAAAAGACCCACATCATTAGGACCAGCGGCCCAAAGGATATCTGGAAGAAACGACAATTCTGCTGGAAGTTTATCTCTTGACAGGTACATGGGAGAAACCACTTTCTTACCTAAAGTAAGTTGTACTCCTGAAGGAGAACAGTACAAAGTTGCATATAATCGTTTTAGAAAATCCAATCCTAGCAAGTTTTCACCACAACCTGTTGTCAGAATGAGGGGTGCTTCGAATTCGCAAGGACCAACAGAAAGAGACAAAGGGTTAGAAATCGGATTTCTAACTGGGGCGCCGGAAAAACCTACGGAAACGTTCGTTTCGCCAGACAAAAGTGCGCCAGGGAGTTTGGAGTGCATAATAGAACTCTTTGTAGCACCAGTATCCAAAAGAAAAGGTTCCGACACACCTGATGTAATCACCTCAACGTATGGTCCACTCTGATCTACTGGAACTGAAACAACTCCCTCTCTTTGTCTATGGCTGTCCTAGCAATCATAAGTTTCCCAATTCTCACTTTCTGTATAGTAATCATCAACATAAGATTGAGCTGTTCTGTCAGATGTGTTGTTCTGCTGATCGAACCTATTCATAGAATTTTGTGGTGGAAGTGGACGTGCGTTTTGGGGGACGTTTCCACGTCCTCTACCTCTAGAGGCTTGCTGAACACCTCGACCTCTTGTGTTTGAACCACCATTTGCACGCTGTAACAGAATTGGACAATTATCCTTAAAATGACCTTCTTCCTTGCAATATAAACACTGATTGGGGCCTACAGTGACACGTGGCTGAGTATACTCGACTCTTTGCGAGTTCCTTTGATACTGTTGAGGGTGCTGAAAGTTATTCTGATAGTTATTCTGGCCACTATTATTCTGATTACCACCACCACGTGGCGGATATGCTTGTTGTAACAAAACCTTCGTTTTCAACTCCTTAGTTTTCTTTTCTGCTCTGTCTTTCTCGTCTTTGTCCCTATTTTCGTAGTACTGTGCTGTAGCTAATATCTGCGCTGAAGATGAAACTGCCCAAGAACTTTCTGAATCCTTTAACTTTTTACACAATTCTGGAAGTAGATTGTGCACGAATTTATCGATGAACAATCTCTGACCACCTTCGGTGGTCATATCCTGACCACTGTGATCGACAAATGTCTCTTCAAACCTGGTGAAGAAATCTGAGAGTGTTTCTTCTTTCTTCTGCTTGCATGCAGACAACTTGTCCCAATTTACACGTATTGCAGGCATTATCGTTTTCATGTAATCTACTATTTTACCGGGGAGTTCTGCTATCAAAGGCTCAGGCTTGGCACCACCAATTTGTCGGGCATCCGTGGCAGCAATATTAGCCCATGAGTCACCCAACTCTTGATCGTGATCTGCATGGCGAATTTTACTCCATAAAGGCTGTGGAACAACATTCCCAAATAGCATATCGATATCGGCTAAATTCATTATACATGACCCAGCAGTTTGCGACAACTCTTTGTAATACCCTGCAGGATTTTTACGCGGATCAGGTAACGTCTGTTTGAGTGCTAAAACTTCCGCTCGCTTCCATGGGACATGTACCCATACACGCTGAAAATGTGGCAGAATAGGGGGGTTAACAGTCGTGTCGCCCTCTCTCCATTGTGGGGGAACTTCCCTCATAGGGTATTGTCGCGCCTTTTTCCTACCAGATGCACTAGGCTCAGATTGTGACCCAGAAGTGTTCCCCTTACACCGATAGGATAACAATATTTCAATCGCTTTCTCGACATCGGGACCTACAATCATACCCTCTCCAAACTTAAACCGTACATGACACAATTCCTGCGGGATGCATTCTAAATCATTGTCTTCCAAATCCTCACAAAGGAAAAGACACATCTGTTCGAAAACATATCTCTGCGTCGGTGCTTCCCATTGATGGAAGACTTCCATGACAGACTCTATATCATATTTTACAGTGTCCATAACCCATTTCCGTGCTAAACGATTCAGTGAGTCTCTCTCTTGATAGTCAGGCAGTCGACTTCGCAACTGTCTGCGTTCCATGTTAGGGGTCGTGGTAGGCAACCCGAAAAGAGGCGAGAAAAGGTTAGTGACAGTGCTGGCCATTTTCTGCCGAATGGAAGGTGAAACTGAAGGAAGAACGGGTGGAAAAACTGGGTGAGACAGGGCAGGGTCAGAAGCAATAGCAGAGGGATCTTTAGGAGAAACAGAAGGTGCACTAGGCGTGTGGTTCTGAAAAATCTGGATTCATATAATAGTACTGGACTCGAGAATAAAAACTTCGTCGAAATAGGACGAATTTGGTATTAAAAGACCGAGAATGACGAGTACATCAAGTACATGTATTTTCAGCGTATTCGAGTGACGATTTCACCTCGAAATCGTCATTTACATTCTAAACCCTTAGCTACATGTTGCCCTTTACATAGGCCTTAATCCAGTTGAATTTGATTCCACAAGGACACATACTCCTTAATCGACTTCTCCCTGACCTCAGTACAAGTTAGAACCATTGCCCCAGGCCGAACTCGTTAGGTCAGTTCCCTCCCAGTGGCCGAGCAAGATAGCATCTAGGCTCAACCAGCCATAAAACCATTTCAGCGCGCACACCTGCCATATCTCGCTCACATCTTTTCTCCACTCCTTTTCTTCACTTGCTTTATGATGGGGAGGTGACCGTTTTTATTAGGGGTCCAGCGATATCTGATGAAATGTTGGGCCTTGCCGGATGATTTGTTATGGGCAGCACGACGTGAAATATGTACATGTCATCATGACTCTGCTTTTCTTTTGTAATCAGTAACTATAAATGAAATACCACGAATCCAAGGAATGTTTTGCCCAAGGCTGAAAATTATGTATAAGAAGAGAAGCCTGACTTCGTGAAAGTGTGCAGTCTCCTGAGAATATACCCGTGTTGTACTTCTAGGACCCTGTTACCTTGGTTGCAGCCAATAAACTAATCTTTGACTTCACCTAGAAGACTCCGAGTTTCTGTAGGTCTGACTCAGGAGAACCCGAGGTCTCTGGGTGTTGATCCCCTGGCACCGCTGGGTTACGGGTTCTGTGCCGGTTCTTAAAAACCCAGTACCTCAATTGGCGCCCAGCGTTTGGGGCGATTCCAGTGGTACCAGTCAGCCTGAAGATCGTGAGGAGCTTCGTGTGGAAATTCCGGAGGAGGGCCCACCACCTCATCGACCCCTGCATGTCGACGTGGTCCGAAGGTCTTTGCTGCGAGGTTCCCCGCTTCCCGACGGCTACAAGGACTGCTGCCCTGGCTATCGCCCTGATGTTGGACCCTTGAAGTTTTCGGTAGAGCGAAACGCTGAGACGAGTCTTCTGGTGACGCCATCGATATTTTTCAGTTAAGTATAAGTGGAGCGTCTCCCAGTCCTTAGTTGGACTTACTTTGTGGTATCTTGGAGATACAAAAGGTTTTTATTGGTTCTTGCAAGCACCATAACCGAAGGACTCGTGTATTGACGAGAAATATCGTAATCGATAAATCCTTTGAAGTTTTGGAACTAGACTAGAGAGCGAGGATGCCTAGTCTTAGACTTGGGAATTGGTTTTGTCTTGGTAATAATAATAGGGACTCCCGATTGGAGGACTCATGTCCGGTTCCTCCAGTTGGAACTCCGACTTACGAACTATACGTTAAACATGGGGTAGGCCCCATCGTTTACAACGAAGTATGGATTAAGTACACTAGAAAAGATGGTGTTTTAAAATGGCCCCAATATGGTAGTTTTGATTCTGAAATCTTAGACAACCTTGAAGTTAAACTCTTCAAAAAGAAAGCCCGGCCGGCGATGTTTGACTCTTTCTGCTTATGGCGCAAAGAAGCCAAACAAAAAGAAATTAAATTAGCTAAGAAAAATAAGAGAGAATGAGGACTTTCGGTAATGCAAGCTGCCGTGCAGTTTAAAGATAATGAAGAAGAGCAGATAAATGTGCAGTTGCACAGACAACGTAAAATGGCAATAGATAAGTATTATCCAGTTTTGCCGTCACTTCAGCAAGGGACAGCAAAAGAGCGTGAAAAAGACCCATTAATGTCGCAATTATTAACTTCACCACCCCCCTATACGCAGAATGCCACAGCACCCCCGCAACCTTTAGTTGCACAAGCTGCGCCCCCGGCTCTTCCACAGCACCCACCAGCTGTTCTTCAGCTGGGTCCTACTTCTTCGGTGCAGCCTCCTCCAGGCCCACCGACCACTTCTGTTTCACCTGTGTTTTCTACGATTTTGCCTACTGTACTTTCTACATCTCCTAATGCCCCCTCTATGATTCTGCCTAGTACCACATCTATTGTTCCTGATACCTCTTCTGCCATCTCTACCCCCGCCTTATCTCACCCCGTTTTTTCATCTGTTTGTCCTTCAGTCTCACCTTCCATTCGGCAGAAAATGGCCAGCACTGTTACTAATCTTCTTTTACCTCTTTTCGGGTCGCCTGCTACGACCCCTAACATAGGAAGAAGACAGTTGCGAAGTCAACTGCCTGATTATCAAGAGAGAGATTCCCTGAATAGTTTAGCTCGGAAATGGGTCATGGACACTGCAAAATATGATGTACAGTCTGTCATGGAAGTCTTCCACCAATGGGAAGCAGCGACACAGAGATATGTTTTCGAACAGATGTGTGTCTTTCTTGGCGAGGATTTAGAAGACAATGATCAAGAATGCATCCCGCAAGAGATGTGTCGTGTACGATTTAAGTTTGGAGAGGGTATGATTGTAGGTCCCGATGTGGAAAAGGCAGTTGAAATGCTATTATCATATCGAAGTAAGGGAAGCAGTTCTGGGTCACCATCGGAATCTAGTGCATCTAGTAGGAAAAAGGCACGACAATACCCTATGAGAGAAGTTCCCCCACAGTGGAGAGAGGGTGACGCGACAGCTGTCCCACCTGTCTTGCCCCACTTTCACCGCGTATGGGTACATGTCCCATGGAAGCGAGCTGAAGTTTTAGCACTCAAACAAACACTACCAGATCCGCGTAAAAATCCTGCAGGGTACTATAAAGAATTGTCGCAAACTGCTGGGTCATGTATAATGAATTTGGCCGATATCGATATGTTATTCGGGAACGATGTTCCACAGCCTTTATGGGGTAAAATTCGTCATGTAGATCATGACCAGGAATTAGGTGACACGTGGGCTAATATTACTGCTGCCGATGCACGACAAGTTGGTGGTGCCAAGCCTGAGCCTCTGATAGCGGAACTACCTGGTAGAATAGTAGATTACATGAAAACGATAATGCCTGCAATACGCGTAAATTGGGATAAGTTATCTGCATGCAAGCAAAAGAAAGAAGAAACTGTTTCAGATTTCTTCACCAGATTTGAAGAAACATTCATTGACCACAGCGGTCAAGATATGACCACGGAAGGTGGTCAGAGATTGTTTGTCGATAAATTTGTGCACAATCTGCTTCCAGATCTGTGTAGGAAATTAAAAGATTCGGAAAGTTCTTGGGCAGTCTCATCTTCAGCCCAGATATTAGCTACCGCACAGTACTACGAGAATAGAGACAAAGATGAGAAAGATAAAGTAGAAAAGAAAACTAGGGAACTCAAAACGAAGGTTTTGCTACAGCAAGCCTATCCGCCACGTGGTGGTGGTAATCAAAATAATAATGGTCAGAATCACTACCAGAATACTTTTCAGCAGCCTCAACAATATCAGAGAAACTTGCAAAGATTCGATTACACTCAACCCCGCGTAGGTCCTAACCAGTGTTTATATTGCAAACAAGAGGGTCATTACAAATATAACTGTCCTGCCCTTCCACAACGTGCAAATGACATTTCTGGCGTAAGAGGTCGTGGCAGTCAGCAAGCGCCTAGAGGTAGAGGGCGTGGAAACGCCCCTCAGGACGCACGTCCCCTTCCACCACAAAACTCTATGAACAGGTTTGACCAGCAACATAACGTATCTGACAGGACAGCTCAATACTACGTTGATGAGTATTACACAGAAAATGAGCAGTGGGAGAATAATGATTGCTAGGACAGCCTTAGACAAAGAGAGGGAGTCGTTTTAGTTCCAGTAGATCAGAGTGGACCTTACGTTGAGGTGATTACATCGGGTGTGTCAGAACCTTTTCTGTTGGATACTGGTGCTACAAAGAGTTCTATTATGCACTCCAAACTCCCTGGCGCACCTTTGTCTGGCGAAATGAACGTTTCCGTAGGTTTTTCTGGCGCCCCAGTTAGAAATCCGATTTCTGACCCTTTATCTCTTTCTGTTGGTCCTTGTGAATTCGAAGAACCCCTTATTTTGACAACAGGTTGTGGTGAAAATTTGCTAGGATTAGATTTGCTAAAAAGATTGTATGCGACTTTGTACTGTTCTCCCTCAGGAGTACAACTCACTTTAGGTAAGAAAGTGGTTTCTCCCATGTATTTGTCGAGAAATGCACTTCCAGCAGAATTGGCACTTCTCCCAGATATTCTTTGGGCTACTGGTCCGAATGATGTAGGTCTTTTAGAAATTCCACCATATGTTGTAACATTGAAGTCGAATATCAGAATGCCACGAATTCCCCAATACAGAATATCCAATGAGGGCGAAAAAGCTTTGCTAGCGATTGTTTACGAGTTGATTGAAAAAGACGTAATTGAAGAAACACGAGGCAATGTTTGCAATAGTCCTGTTCTGCCTGTTTTAAAACGAACTGACCCTTCTCAGCCACCTGTGTACAGATTCGTGATTGACCTTAGAGAAGTGAATAAAATTGTTGTACCACAATTCCCTGTCGTCCCCGACATTACAACATTATTGACTATGATCCCAGCCTCTGCCTCCTGGTTTTCGGTGATTGACCTGAAGAATGCTTTCTTCAGTATCCCGATTGCTGAGGAAAGCAGGGATATTTTTTCCTTTAGTTTAGGAGGTCGCAGCTTCCGCTTTAAACGCGCTCCTCAAGGCTACTGTGAAAGCCCCTCAATATACAGTCAAGCTCTGAAAACACAACTTGACACAATGGTTCTGCCCAAAGGTGCCACTCTCGTACAGTACGTGGACGATTTGCTCATCGCTGCGGATACTGAGAAAATGTGTAAAATGGCCACGTTGACATTACTGCGTCATCTATGTGATCTGCATCACAAGGTGTCACTTTCCAAGCTTCAATATTGCCGACAAGAAGTGACCTACTTAGGTCATCTCTTATCGAAGGAGGGAAGGAAACTGACCCCAGAAAGAATTCAGGCAATAGCAAAATTGAATGTGCCAAGAACGCAGAGGGAAGTACGCGCTTTCTTGGGCATTACATCGTACTGTAGACAGTGGATTCCAAATTTTTCGTTATTAGCCAAACCCTTGTTGGCACTAACGTGTAAAAATACACCCAATCCCATTCCTTGGTCTGATGAGTGTCAGAAAAGTTTTCTCGAATTACGCACAGCATTATGTTCGGCCCCTGTGTTAGGTAACCCCAACTACAGTAAGCCTTTCACATTATATGTCCACGAGAAGGAGGGCTGTGCATTGTCTGTGCTGACCCAGTTATACGGAGATAGACAGCGGCCATGCGCCTATTTTTCGTCAACTTTGGATCCGGTAGCACGAGCATTGCCAAGTTGTTTAAGAGCCACAGCAGCAGCAGCTGTTTCTATTCGACAGTCTGCCGGTCTAGTAATGAATAATACACTAATCGTGATGGTCCCGCATGCAGTAGACACATTGTTAAATAGGATCAAGACACAGCACTTAACTAGTGCTCGACTGTCCAGTTATGAATTGACGCTACTAGCGAGCCATGTGCACATAAAAAGGTGCAGTACCTTGAACCTAGCCACATTGTTACCAATTGCAGAGGAATCGGATGCTTCAGAACAGCACAATTGTTTCCTCAGAACAGAGGAAGAGACGAAAGGGAGAGTTGATTTGTTCGACACTCCTCTTGCTGAATGTGATGGTACATTATGGGTGGATGGTTCATGCTTTAAACTCCCAAATGGTAACGTGACTACATCATATGCTGTCACAACTTTGCACACAGTCATTGAAACTGCGCAAATACCACATGGTTCAGCTCAAGCCGCTGAACTCGTGGCACTGACGAGAGCATGTGTGTTATCTAAAGGAATGAAAGTGACTGTCTATACCGACAGCCAGTATGCTTTTGGAGTGGCTCACAGTTTTGGACGATTGTGGAGAGAACGTGGGTTCCTGACTTCGCATGGAGCTAAGATTCAGCATGGTCAGTTGGTGAATGAGCTTCTTGAATCACTGACGTTGCCCCTGAAAGTAGCGATCGTGAAATGTAGTGCTCACAAGAAAGTGACTGATGATGTTGGTCGTGGGAATGCATTTGCTGATGAAACTGCTAAGGAAACTGCAAAGAATATGATGAGCCGAATGTATGTTGCGAGCCCAGAAAGATGGACTGGTGATGTTGGAATATGTGAAGACACGATAGAAAGTGTGAAGTCCATCCAAGCTGAGGCCACGGAGAAAGAGTTAAGCATGTGGAGAGAAAGTACAGGGAGAATGGATGCAAATGGTTGTTGGATTGAATCGACAGAGCAACAGAGATGGTTGTTACCCGATGCATATGTGCCTGCAGTGGTTACAATGGCTCATGGGATGGCCCATATCAGCGCGAAAGGGATTTGCGAGTTGTTGGCCCCAGTGTGGAAGAATTCAGGGATTCCCAAGTGTGCAGAGAATGTTGTCAAGAATTGCATGGTATGTCTGAAGCACAATCCTGGTAGGGGAACCCCAACTCCAGCTGGTCATTTTGCACCTCCTACGTATCCGTTCGAGGTTTTGCAGCTAGATTTCATACACATGGAGAGGTGCAACAACTTAAAATACGTGCTCGTGGTTGTTTTTGCCTTCTCAAGATGGGTGGAAGCCTATCCCCTAAGGGACAATACTGCCTTGTCCACAGCGAAAGCCCTTGTGAAAGAGTTCTTCCCCAGGTTCGGAATGCCTAGAATGGTCTGGTCTGACAACGGAAGTGAATTTGTGGGTCGTGTGATGAAAAGAGTGTGTGAAGGGCTAGGCATTAGGCAGAAGTTCCACGCTGCAAATCACCCCCAATCAGCTGGATTAGTGGAATGTTACAATGGCACGCTTAAACTTAAATTGGCCAAAATCCAAGCGAGCACAGGTCTTAAATGGCCTGACGCTCTACCCTTAGCACTCCTATCCACCAGAATGACTGTGCATTCGCGAGTGAAACTCAGCCCCTATGAAATAATCTTTGGTCGGCCAGCCAACATATGGGGAGTGCCTAGGCCCACGAAGTTTAGCGAGCTGCAACACCCCATTTTGCTTGACTATTTGTATGAATTGACGGCTAAATTGCGTGTTTTATATCAACAGGTCCACAACACCTTGCCTCCGGTCTCTGAGACACCGGGTCACTCCATTGACCCCGGTTCCTGGGTACTTGTCCGCAACTTTCAAAGAACAAGAAACGACCAGCCCAGATGGACCGGGCCGCACCTCGTCCTCCTGTCTACAAGTTCGGCTGTTAGGGTGGAGGGGAAGGCCAATTGGGTCCACGGGATCCATTGTAAGAAGATACCTTTCCCTCTGCCACATGACCAATGGGTCCGGAAAGGAGGCACTGACTCAGAGCGCACAACTTATGAACGTGTAAAAGAAGCTAACCCTGATTGTGAAAGTAAGAACATTTTTCAAGAAACTGTGCCACCACCAGAACAATTGAACTCTGTGGAACCTGAACTACTATTCCTGGACCAGACAGTACCCGGGAAAAGACGCTACAATTTACGTCCAAGAAAAACAGACTAAAGTAAAAGTGATTTTTTTTATGATCCGAGAGAAAAACCTGTGGACTAATAAAAATGTGTGCTTCCCCAAATCCTATTTTTGAAAGTGCAGATTCTCCCATCTAGGTAACTTGCTTATTTTTGTTTTTTTCGAACCGCCATCCAGTTTCCGCTGCTAGGGTCGCGGTTGATTAAAGACTTTTGGGTGCAGCTGACGACGTTAGGTCGCTGGTTCCGGTTGGTCCAAGGGAGCTGCCCTAGACTGACGGAAGCATCCTTTAGCAGAGACAACCTACCACCGCGGGCAGCACCTTAGAGAGGATGGAGTTTCCTGATGTGGAGAGGCCTGCCAAACAAATGAACTTTAAGCAGAGACTTTTTAAAACAATGACGAAGAAAATTTTTATAATAATGTGTATTTTTATGCTATTCAGCGTAATGGTCTTTTTGATAAGCTATGTTTTATTCTCTTTTCATGTGACATTTGCGCCCACTACATCACCCCTACCTCCTCCTACTGTTTCCTCTCATTCTTTCCACCCTCTGCCTGACCACGAATCAAATAGGAGATTAGAGTTCATTAATAACTCCTTCGTTCAGTTATTACACTAACACCAACTTGTAATGAACACAACTAACTGTTGGGTGTGTGGTCTCATGCCCCACACCACAGATAGAGGTATCCCCTATTTGGTCCTGCCATTTAGTCACAATGGGTCAGTATGGGCATATAGGACAATGTTCATATATGCACGAGAAATCCAACCCCTACGTTCTGTAAAAGACAACCTCAAGACTAGCGCCCTAGTCAAAGGTATAGTTGACATGATCAAGGAAGTAACTTCTTACGAAGATACCCCGGATGATGAGATACTTGCATATGTAGGTTGGAATGTGACCGGATATGGCACTACACTAAGTGAGAAACAGCAAGCCAAGAGATCGTCCCCTATCTGGATCGTACCCCATCAAGGTCACCTGTGTCTGCAAGGTATTGGCAAGAATCCCAGAGCTCAGCTAGGGAAGAGTGTCTGTACAGAAACGTATGTTTTCGGATCTCAGACTTCCCCTGCCTTTTTAGCCGCTAAGGGTACTTATTTCATCTGCCATGATAGAGCCTATACATGGTTGCCCCCTGACTTCTCGGGCTCATGTTTTGTTTCATTCCTGTTACCTCCCACCTACACAGCAGCGGCGGATTACCATCGGACAAGGATAGTTAGAGGTGTTTTGAGTAAAGAAGACACTGCAGGTCAAGAATTTGGTGACTTTGCAATGGGTTTTCTGCCGTTCTGGGGAGCCATGGCTAACAGCAGAAACATAAGGCAATTGACGAGGGTAGTTGAATCCACCGTGATTGAAACTGCTGGTGCCCTTAGTAACCTGACTGCTGAGCTCCAGTCGGATCGACTTATGACCCTTCAGAACCGGGTCGCTTTGGATGTAATACTTGCGGACCGAGGTGGAGTATGCAAATTGATCCAGTCCAGTTGTTGCATTTTTATTCCAGATAATGCTCCGACAGTGTACAGGGCCATCTCCAAACTACATAAGATTTCCGAATCTATTCATGTGGATAAAGGAGATTGGTCGTTAATGGGATGGTTCTGGGAACTGATATCTGCCTGGGGATGGAAAATTCTGATGGTCATTGGGATGGTCTTAGCCATTCTTTTCCTGTTCTGTCTATGTATACAGTGTGCTCCTGCAATATGTGGCCTCTGTGCTACATCATGTGTAAGGAAGCCTGTGCCAAGAAATGAACTCAGCACTAGAATGATGTTGCAGCAACATCTCAATGACTTTAGGAATATAGATCTGGACTCAGATTAACATGAGGATAGATTAATTGCCTATGTAAGGGCAAAAGGAGGGTCTGTGGTTCTGAAAAATCTGGATTCATATAATAGTACTGGACTCGAGAATAAAAACTTCGTCGAAATAGGACGAATTTGGTATTAAAAGACCGAGAATGACGAGTACATCAAGTACATGTATTTTCAGCGTATTCGAGTGACGATTTCACCTCGAAATCGTCATTTACATTCTAAACCCTTAGCTACATGTTGCCCTTTACATAGGCCCTAATCCAGTTGAATTTGATTCCACAAGGACACATACTCCTTAATCGACTTCTCCCTGACCTCAGTACAAGTTAGAACCATTGCCCCAGGCCGAACTCGTTAGGTCAGTTCCCTCCCAGTGGCCGAGCAAGATAGCATCTAGGCTCAACCAGCCATAAAACCATTTCAGCGCGCACACCTGCCATATCTCGCTCACATCTTTTCTCCACTCCTTTTCTTCACTTGCTTTATGATGGGGAGGTGACCGTTTTTATTAGGGGTCCAGCGATATCTGATGTAATGTTGGGCCTTGCCGGATGATTTGTTATGGGCAGCACGACGTGAAATATGTACATGTCATCATGACTCTGCTTTTCTTTTGTAATCAGTAACTATAAATGAAATACCACGAATCCAAGGAATGTTTTGCCCAAGGCTGAAAATTATGTATAAGAAGAGAAGCCTGACTTCGTGAAAGTGTGCAGTCTCCTGAGAATATACCCGTGTTGTACTTCTAGGACCCTGTTACCTTGGTTGCAGCCAATAAACTAATCTTTGACTTCACCTAGAAGACTCCGAGTTTCTGTAGGTCTGACTCAGGAGAACCCGAGGTCTCTGGGTGTTAATCCCCTGGCACCGCTGGGTTACCGGTTCTGTGCCGGTTCTTAAAAACCCAGTACCTCAGGCGAAGTGGTAGAAAGCATAGGTGAAACAGAGGTGATCGGTGTGCCTTGAGGAGGCTGCACCAGAGAAGTATGAGCCAGCTGAAGAGTAGCTGGTGGGTGCTGTAGAGAAGCAGGAGGCAATGCAATTACGGGTTGCGCAACTAAAGGCTGCGGAGGTGCCGTAGCATTCTGTGCATAGGGGGTGGCGAACTTAACAGGTGTGACATTAACTGATCTTTTTCATGCTCTTTTGCTCCATCTTGCTTAAGACGCGGCAAAACTGGATAGCATTTATCTATTGCCATTTTACGTTGCCTGTGCAACTGCTCACTCATCTGCTCTTCTTCATTGTCTTTAAACTGTATAGCAGCTTGCATTACTTAAAGTCCCCCTTCTCTCTTATTTTTCTTAGCTAATTTGATTTCTTTTTGTTTGGCTTCTTTACGCCATAGGCGGAAAGAGTCAAACATTGCCGGCCGGGCTTTCTTTTTGAACAGTTTAACTTCTAGGTTATCTAAGATTTCGGTATCAAAGCTACCATATTGGGGCCATTTTAAAACACCATCTTTTCTGGTGTATTTTATCCACACTTCATTGTATGTGATGGGGCCTACCCCATGTTTCACATATAACTCGTAAGTTGGAGTTCCAACCGGAGGAACCGGACATGAGTCCTCCAATCGGGAGTCCCTATTATTACCACCAAGACAAAACAAATTTCCAAGTCTAAGACTAGGCATCTTCGCTCTCTAGTCTAGTTCCAAACTTCGAAGGATTATCGATTACGATAGTTCTTGTGAATACACAAGTCCCTCGGTTTTGGTGCTTGCAAGTACCAACACAAAACGATCCCAAGGGATACCCAAAACTAAGAACCAACTAAGGACTGGGAGACGCTCCACTTATACTTAACTGAAATATCGATGACTTCACCAGAAGACTCGTCTCAGTGTTTCGCTCTACCAAACTTCAAGGGTCCAAATCAGGGCGATAGCCAGGGCAGCAGTCCTTCGTAGCCGTTGGGAAGCGGGGAACCTCGCAGCAAAGACCTTCGGACCACGTCGACATGCAGGGGTCGTTGAAGTGGTTGGCCGTCCTCCGGAATTTCCACACGAAGCTCCTCACGAACCTCTGGCTGGGCTGGTACCACTGGAATCGCCCCAAACGTTGGGCGCCAGCTGAGGTACTGGGTTTTTAAGAACCGGCACAGAACCGGCAACCCAGCGGTGTCAGGGTACACCCAGAGATCTCAAGTTCTTCCTGATTCAGACCTACAGAAACTCAGAGTCTTCTAGGTGAAGTCAAGGATCGATTTTATTGGCTGCAACCAAGGTAACAAGTGTCCTAGAAGTACAACACACGGGGAGTATATTCTCAGGAGACTGCTCAGATTTACAAAGTCAGGCTTCTCTCTTTATACAGAATATTCGGCTTCAGGCAAACATTCTTCGAATTTGCAATATATCATTTACAGGTTTTGGTTACAAAAGAAAAGCAGAGTCATGATGACATGTACATATTTCATGTCGTGCTGCCCATAACAAATCACCTGGCAAGGCCCAACATTTCATCAGATATCGCTGGACCTCCAATAAAAACGGGTACCTCCCCATCATAAAGAAAATAAAGAAAAGGAGTGGAGACAGATGTGAGCGAGATACGGCAGGTGTGCGCGCTGAAATGGTTTTATGGCTTGTTGAGCCTTGATGCTATCTTGCTCGGCCACTGGGAGGGGAACTGACCTAACGAGTTCGGCCTGGGGCAATGGTTCCAACTTGTGTAGGTCAAAGAAAAGTCGATTAAGGAGTATGTGTCCTTGTGGAATTGAATTCAGCTGGATTAAGGCCTATGTAAAGGGCAACACATAAATGGAAGCCAAGGGTTCAGAACGCAAATGACGATTTCGAGGTGAAATCGTCACTCGAATGTGCTAAAAATATATGTACATGTTGCGTTCGTCATTCTCGGTCTTTTGATACCAAATTCGTCATACTTCGACGAAGTTTTAATTCTCGAGTCCAGAACGATTATACGAATCCAGAATTTTCAGAACCACAAGCCAGAGTGCTCCATGGGACATGTTTATCTTCAGAGCCTGAGGGCTCCAACGATTTGGCACAGTTGAGTTCAGAGCCAGATGGCTCCAACGCCCCCATGCTTCTTTCCAGAGCCAGGTGGCTCAGTTTGGGGCAATTTCGTTTAAAGGGCTAGTGAGAGCCTGTGGCACAGACTTTGCTCCTAAGGGCCAGTGAGGGCCCCTGTCGCAGATTGCTGATTCCCAGCTGCCCAGCAATTAGTGGGCAGCTGCACCGTTTAGGCGCAATACGAGTGAAAGTCCCTAGGAGGGACAGAGATGGCACAGAGGTGCCAGGCCTTCTACAGCTGCGCAGCACTTAGTGCCAGCTGCAACGTTTAGGCCCTGTTGTTGTTCCCAGCTGCCCAGCAAGTAGTGGGCAGCTGCAACGTTTAGGTTTGCGCCGGTGGCGCACCCCTGACTGGCGCTGCGATGGCAGCGCTCCCTGACATTCTGGACACAGGGCATTTGAGCCCCTTCTTGGGATGGCCAGTTGGCCAGGGGGCTGGTATGTGGATAGGGCGCAAGGCCCTAATGTGATTTTTGCGCAATGTGATTTTACTATGTTTATGATGGTAATTGCCTAATGTTTTTTATGGGTCAGAGTGATGTGGTGCTAGGAAATGTAATGCATTCAGTATGTTTTACCCACCCTGTATTGATATCTCTAGAGATGGTTTTACCTGTGGAGATTATGATTCACTGAGAGTTATGCCCCTAAATGTGATTTATTCTTAGGAGGCACAGTCTAATGTGTTTAGACTAGTGAGAGATTGCCTACTGTAGTTATACTGTTTAGGCCTAAATGTGATTGCTGCGTAATGTGCTTTGCCTTTATGCTTGTCTTATACTTCTAAAGGTGCTCATGCTTAGACGTTTGTTTTGCCTAGTATAGCTTATACTAGAAAGGTTATGTGTCCATGCGTGATCTATACCGATGGTTATTAGTATTGCGTAGTGTGTACCTACCTGTTACCAGTGGTTACTGGTTGTGATCTATAATTGTTATTTGGTGTGACAGTTATTTTAAGTGCTAGTTCTACTAAGTGCTGATTCTGACAGTGGCCCACGTGGCCCTGTCCTGGTGTAATAATCCCTTGTGAATATTGCCCGTGTCAGGTGGCAAAATCTATATTGTGTGATACTATCTGATGTGTTTAGACAATACAAAAGTTATTTTTATATAACCTTGTGTGGAGTTCCTTTTGTGGTGTGCCTAGGATGTTGTTGCTGTTGTGTGCGTGCGCAAATGCTTTACACATTGCTTCCGGATAAGCCTGTCTGCTCGTGCCAAGCTACCAAGGGGGTGAGCAGGGGTTATCTTGGCGTGTGACTCCCTTGCCCTGACTAGAATGGTGGTTTCTGCCTGGCTTTGGTGCAAGCCTTAGCCAACCAGAAATCCCAGTTCTAACAACCACAATATATGTTGAGCCCTAGGGGTGTACCAAACCATATATTACGTTTTGTGGTATAAGAACCACAACTTGACTAGACACAAGGCCTAAAGCCTGTAGAAGTGCTAGGGCCAGAAGAAACCACCCAAGGTAGTGACACAGGGGACCCATAGAGGACGCGTGCAGTGTCTAAACACAGCCGCAAATCACCATTAACTTCAATAGGGAAAGTTGCAGTTGGAAATTTAAAGAAAAGGGACACTTAGAGGAGGACTTTGAGCAAACCCCTTTAGACTTAAGGTGTTCTGGAGCCAACACCCACCGGAGCACCGGAGTACTCGAGTTACCTCACCCAGGGAAGCCGGGTGCATAGGTGTCTTTTGGTGTCGGGAATCGTCGTCATTTTCAATGGCGATCTGCTGCAAAGTGCTGCTGCCGAAGAAGTGGAAAGTGTCCGGGGTGATCCAAGCCTGGATCAAAGATGAGAAGAACCTGAAAGCAGAAAGGAGAGAGTCTGGGGCACTTGCCAGTGACCAGTGGCATGATAGTCAAATGTCCACAGATGTCTGGTGATTTCAGGTGAAAGAGGTGAAGATCGACTCTTCAGCCACGAGGACTAGGTGGCATCGATGATGACCAGGAGCTAGATTCAAGCTGTACCACAAAGGATGTAAAGTGCTGCGGTGTCGGTGCCCGGATTGGACGCAACAAGCCTTGGCAACAGCAACCCACACAGGAATAAAAGAAATGCTTCGGTGCAGACCTACAAGGTCTGAGGGACTCACCACTCAGTGGGGACCCAGGGCATGTCTAGAGCAATCAGGGAAGTCCAAGGAAAATCAGAGTTGCCTTCACAGGGACCCACCAGTTAACGGACCGGGGATCGCAAAGGAGCTTTGAGCGGAAATGCAAGAAGCGGGCTCATGGAACACTCGTGGAATGTAGGCCCACAATCTTCAGTGCAGATTAAGCTCGGGGCTTGGGCTACAAGTAACCAAAAGCACAACTTCAGGAGATGTTGAGAAGTTAATGCACTAGCAAATATGCACGGTGTCCAGGAGATCAAGTTCCACATCACTCACGAGGGCTGCAGGTCTCAGCTTTGCTATGGGACTCGGGTTGGCCTCTGAGAAGTCTGGAAATCCCCTTTCTTTGTTGGAAATACTTCGGAGGCCGGCTGGAGCTTCAGAAATGCAGACCGGCAAATGCTTCATTGGTGCCTGCCAAGCAGGGGAGTCACTCCTTGACACCAAGGGAGATTCTTCCATCCTCTAGTTTTTAGTGGAGCATCGAAGTTCCAGGATTTAGTTTCAGAGTTTCGTCCATGTGTAATCTAAAGTCCTGTTGCCAGGGTTTCCTTACTTATACTAAAGAAAGGGGTTGGAAATACTCTGGGGACTCACCTATGGGAGGGTCTGGAAAGAGGGGTGGCTACACCCATTTCCTTTGTCCAGTTTTGGTAGCCCCTGCAACTGGTTTGAACTGGACTATGCACAGGGACACCAAATGTGCCCCCAGTGCAGATTTTAAAGCACTCTCAGAGTACAACCACCCAGCCCCAATACACTAAAGCCTGTCTGGGAGGTAGTTACACCTCCCTGTGAGAGGAAACTTATTGTCCAGGCCTCCCCTGCCAGAGTTTTGGTCGGCAGCAGGAGGCCAGACTCGTGTCTGTGGCTGCAGCATCCATTTTGTGATGCCAGGGCTCTTTTAAACTGGTACCGGGTATACTGGTGTGTACATGTCTCTCCCTCTAGAAGGGTGGAATTCTACCCCCGCCCCCAGGACTGGCTGGGGGGGGGGGGATGTAGGATTCCAAAGTGTTTGACACCAAACACGAAATGTTTCTATGCGGCCATTCCAAAGTTAGCATTTACCGCAAGGTTATAATGCACTTAAGAGTATATGGTCTGCTGCATCACAGAACAGCCTCAGAGAATAGGCTCCTAAAGCTGCAGAGGGGCCCAGCTCATGCATGGGCACCCTCTCACACAAAACCAAGCACCCTGCCTTCAGGATTGAT
Source organism: Lissotriton helveticus (assembly GCF_964261635.1). Taxonomy (NCBI): domain Eukaryota; kingdom Metazoa; phylum Chordata; class Amphibia; order Caudata; family Salamandridae; genus Lissotriton; species Lissotriton helveticus. The sequence continues at coordinate 444,646,241 of NC_136068.1, forward strand.
AAGGCATTGATAGGTTTCTCTGTGCAGTGATTTAAGATAGATATAGCAAACCTATATCTTAGTAAGGGGTGCATGCACCACCTTACCTAGGCTGCAGTAGCAGTCCTGTTATGTCATTTTGGAAGGCTTCCCAGGGGTGGCATAATACATGCTACAGCCCCTGGTAGGCCTCTGGGGTACCTATGCTCTTAGTACCTAGTGTACCATATACTAGGGACATACAAGGGTACCCCAGTAACCAAACTTGAGTGTAACTAAAGTACATGTAATCAATTTAGAGAGGAAAGCTGATAGGCTGGGGTCCTGAATAGCAGGATCCCAGCCAAACTAAGTCAAAAAGCATCAAAGCACATGGAAAAAAGTGGGGGCAATCATGTAGTCAGATTCCACCTTCCTACAAAAGTACCTAATATTGCACCACGTCATGCACAAAAAATTATGTTTATTTCCACTATTTTGCGTCCTAGAATGCCTGCTATCTCAAATATGAACTTTATGTTGCTAAAGCTCTGCTTGAAAATTTAGACCATGACTTAAAAAGCGTAAAGTGTTTCAACACCTTGTCAGCTGTAGTAAGCACCATATATTTGCTATTACAATACAAAGTAATACTGTCCTAGTGAACTTGGTCCAAACACTTTCCTTCTGTGCCACCAGAAGTAACACCCTACATTTGCCTCTCCATTGAAGGAAGCTGTGAATGCAGCATATCCTAGGCGGGGGTAAATGGCTTCTCTCTTCTGCAACATTAAAGCTCTGTCTCTTTCTTGTTGCGGAAACCACTCTTGTGCTAATGATGTGATCAGAGCTATCAGGTTTTTTTAATATGAATTTATGGGAGTGGGACCTAATTAACATACTTGATGAAATCATGGGAAATTAAGTCACATGGATTGTGACAGTCCGTAGACTTCGTTTGTTGAGCTACTTGTCATTTGCCAAGCTGAACATTTTGTTGAGCTGGTGCTTAGATGGCATCAGTCTGGACTGAGATAGGCAATTTTAGAGGTTTTCACCTCATGCACGAAGGAAATCAGTATAGGCTGCAAGGTTCTTAACTCATCTAAAATTGGAGAGCATATAAATGCTTGAGTAAGTGACTCACAACTCTTGACTAACTCACTATTCAATTGTTGTATAAAGTTACTCTGTCTCTCCAGATGGAAACCAGTTGCTGTAGTATACGTTGCTAAGATCTCCAGTTGGGGGATTTGCAGATCAAATTTATTAGATTATAAGTAAAGTGCTTTCAGTGTAGCGTCCAGGGTAGAAAGCTGACGTTTCTAAACAGAAGGAGAGGATCAACCCTTCATTAATGGCATTTTAGGTATTAACAAAAAAGTGGTTCCCCTCTCTCACCAAGGAGTTAAAGGTCTTCACCAAGACACAGATAAAGTGCACAGCTCAGTTACACAAAGAGGGATTCAGATGGGCTGATCAGGCTTTTTACATTTTGACTACCTAGGACTTACGGTTGATGTGCTGATCATGGATGGGCTCTGGAATACAACTTATTTACAGCACTTAATGGCATCTTCCCCATCAGCCCATCTGAGCATGGAAGGCTCTTCTTGTTTTGGGCTCTAGTCAAGTAAGACCTGGAGCTGAGCTAGAGCCGGGCCTCTGGCTCGAGCTTGGCTTGGGCCGACAATGGCACACCACTGCTGGAGAATGTTGTAAGAAAGTGGACAGATGGTTCAGAAAGTTCTCAACATGCTTTCCTCTCCTTCTGACACATGGTGGACCATCGACTTCTAATACTTCACAGTGCATCTCCCACAGTTAAAGGTTTCAGTAGCACAAACGATTGTGCTACAAATGATGATGGTTTTATAGTCATTCATGTAGTAAACAATATCTTTCTTTTTCCTTAGCTGCTGGTACCACAATCGTCTCTGGTGTGCTCTCTGCATTAGTATAAACAATGTCCTCCTTCTCATCCCTTCCCTCTAGCCCTAGGCCTTGCCAAATCATCCTCGTAAAATGAACAGGACTCAGTTAGATCTTTGGACTGTCCCGAAAGTATTAAACACATTTTAAAAGAAAGGTACAAAAAAAATAGCAGATTTTGACCCATGTATGACCCTATCAAAGCACCACCCTAACAGCTCTGGGGCTATCACACTCACTGTCCTTATTGGCCCAATGTGTTCTACAAACTTTATAAAGCAACCTCTTTTAGGATTGCCAAGGCTGAAATGGACCTTCATAGCCCAGCGTTGATTTTATGCTTGCAGGCAAACCAGTTTTATTCTGAGTCTCCTTTGTCAGTCAGTCAACATTCTTTATTCACCCTCAAAAGACCTATATAACAACTGAATAAAAATTAAAATGTTTGAGAATATATATCAATCATAATGTGTCATGCATCTCGTCATATATAGAGAAATAATAAAAAAGCGACCTATGCAACCTACTCAAATATTTCCTGATTTTGATTGGCTGCTAAATAAAATTGCTCACTACTGAGCAAGTAAATTCCGCAGACTGTTGTTGCAAAAAAGAAAGCAGATCTACATTAAAGAAACTTGAGAGTTCTTAGCGGGTGAGCTAAAATATGATTTTTAGCTACCTTGTAAATTGGGCAGAAAAAACATAAAAGGAAGTGTGCGCTCCAAAGAGCGAGGATCACATGGACAAGACGGGAACGCCTTCCAACAGCTAATCTTTGCCAAGGCAACTAAAAATGTGTAATATTTTACCTAAAACGTGCGAGTAAACATCTCTGCTTATATTGTTATGTCAGTGGAAAGTAAAAGGTGTTAATGTTACTCCTGAGAAGGGTACAAGTGGAGGGTATCTGTGCGTGGACGATGGGCTTCCACTATTTTTACAGAAAGGATACCAAATCCTCTTGCATGAGACAGGAAAAAAGAAAGGCATCCATTTAAAGTGAGCCCAATCGTTTTCCTACCCAGTACTATTGCTGTTAGCCTGTGAAGTCACTGTAGGTTATTGTCAGCCTGTGACATGGGTGCACATAGGTTGAACCACACATGCCAACCCTCCCGATTCAGGCGGGAAACTATTAATTTCATGACTAGGCTCCTGCCTTCCAATTCATGCATGCAGAAACCTGATTCGGATTGCTGAATCATGATCTGCTGCAAACAAAGCAGCTTGAGCTTTGAAATGATCCCTCTGTCCCCGGTAGTTGTCAACATATTCTGAGCCCACCCTAACGTTATTAGTTTAAATGTGGAATTGGGCGGGTCCAGGGGTGAGTACTCAGGAAATGAATTAATTTGCCTGCCCACTCACTACATACAAGTATTCCTCAGTGGGCATCAGCCAACAGGGACGGGTTATCTGGGAATCGGAGAATGCATTGCCAGTAACCTGCTCTTACAGACCAGCGCACATTTTTGTCACACTCTCCCTGCTTGCTATATCGCTTTCTCCGTGCTCCTGATAGATAAAAAAATCCACGGAACCCAGTAATAATCCCTGGGAGGATTTTTCTGTAGCACTGCCAAAAACAAAATGCTGATGCCTGTCACACACGCTCCAAATTTCCCTCAAATAATTACCTCTGACATCAAAAGTTTATGCTTTGCCCTTAATTCTTTGAGGGGGAGTTTAGAGCATGTGACAGGCCTAGACATTTTATTTTTGGCAGTTTTACATGACACAAACAAAAACTGATTTTAGTACTCTGTTTTTGTTTGTGCGTATGTTCTTAAACTTCCAAAAATGAAATGCTGATTGTCACCATACATACCATTAGACCCAATTCAGGCAGATAGCCTCTGCTTCAATATAATAATAATAATAATAATAATAATCCACATTTGTAAAGCGCACAATCACCCGTAAGGGTCTCTAGACGCTGGGGGCCGTCGGGAAGATTAAGCGAGATATTGCCCAGAGTCACATGGTGCTGGGCTAATCTGCCGCCGGAGCCGGGGATCGAACCGTGATCCCCAGATTCCAGCGTCAGTCGCCCTGGCCGCGGCGCCACACCTCTCCTAGGGCGGAGGGGAAAATACATTCACCAAACTTTGAGTTTTTTTAATATTCCACTTGCCTGCTCTAAAATGTCAGCTTGCATGGTTGTGACACACCGACAGACATTTTGGTATTTTTAGGGTGATAAGTTAAAAGCAAAAACAAATGCGAGTTTTGCAAAAGTGGCCGTTGCGCGATCTGGCAATAGCATTTTGCAGCTGGCAGTGCTCTTAAATAAATGACAATAAAACCTATTCATAAAAAGAAGGAGTGGCAAGGAGGAGGAGTGGGAGAGAATGCGCCTGCCCGAGGCCACCCGGTGGCCATCAGGAGGGCGGGCCCTTAGTCACAGAGGGCTGCCCCCGCCCTCCCCCAGCTGGTAAGTTGGCCACCCCTCCTCAGGGCATGTTGCCTAGGTGGAGGGGGGGCGGTCTGGTGACGCACGTCCGGGGGCATGGGCAGGGTGAGGGTATATCTCACCCCCCGGCCATTGTGCGGCCTCTTTGGCGCTCCGGACGTTGCGGCAGACACGTCGGGACACTCTTTTATCCTCGTCCTTCTGGCCGAGGTGGTCGTGCCGAGGAGTAGCTGCGATCGTAGGACGCCGGGTCCCTGGTCGGTATCGGGTATTCGGTGAGTGGCGGGGCATCAACAGCCTCCTCCCGTCGGCCGCAATACATTCGTGCCCGGCATTGTACGGTATTGGTGTTGGAGTGTGGGCCGAGTTTCGAGTTTCGCCGCATTGGCAATGGGGGCAGTAGGGTGCCCATCCGGATCTCCCGCTCTGTGGAGCACTAGAAATTGTTCGCTGAGGGATCAGAGCGGGTTTGAAGGTCCTCCGGAGATGCATTTGCGGCGGGAATAGCTGCGCGCGTGCATTTAGATGATGATAGGTTTTCACCCCTGAAGGTTCCGGGGCATGGGTGACCTGGGCGGTTGCAGCAAGATGACCTTACAGACAAGCCAGATTAAAGTTGTTGTTAGGGCCTATTCAGTTACAGTTGCATATGCAGGGTTGATACTGATAGTCGGGGAAAGTTAGAAAATACAGGACACCCTGTGGGATGTAGTCGCCCTAGTGCCTGGCAAGATAGTAATTACGGAGGAACATTGTCGAGGCCCCCGGCTGTTATTAGGGTGAAGCGGGCCTCTGAGGCCTACATCCCTACGTGTCCAATTATTAGTTATAAGGTTTTATAGGGTGATCACGTTAGCTATGCCCCAGTGTAACGCCGTTGTGCACCAGTGTATGCCTTTTAATGTGTCTATGGTTTTATGATGGGATTAAAATGTTGATTGGTCGATTGTGAGCTCCAGTGGCGCAATCGGTTAGCGCGCGGTACTTATACAGCAGTACTTGCATTGAGGCATGCCGAGGTTGTGAGTTCGTGCCTCACCTGGAGCAGCTTACTGGTTTTGCATAAACCATTTCGTAAAAGTAAAGATTAAACTCAGGGTAAGGACGGCCCTTGCTACAGAGTCGGGCGAGTGGGGTATAGTGACCTGTAGAGGCCTTCTACGTCATAGAGCTGTGACCTTTCGGGCGCCTTCAGCCAGTGCCGCGAAAGAGAACCCCCACATTTATAATCGTATGAGGGAAGCATTGGCACGTTGCCACATGGCCGCGAGTGTTTTATTTGTGCTTGCATCCCAATATCGAGCACGGTGTTGGACTCAGCACGTGAGCCTCTCGCCAACAGGCGTTAAATGTGAATACTGTCTACGGGGTTGGCATTGAAGTAAATGCTCATTTGCCACAAAATGGGTGTCGTTTCAATTATAACACGTGGCTTTGCATGTACAGCAGGATGTATAAGTCTATGATGTGCGCAATTTTGTGGAGGGGTCCGTATTTACAGTGTGCGTGGTATCATGGGGCCATAGTACCACGGCCCATTCGTGTCACTTCTACGTTTTCACCCGGCTCTGCATATTTTAGCGCGAGGCTGGTGTGTTACCGTATTTACGATCATTGGAACATAGTACCTCGAGGCCCCAGTGTGTGTCTTATTCATTTAACACGTGGCATTGCATGTCCAGCGCGATGGGTAAGCCTATTATTGCGCGAGTGAGTTTTTGGTGTCTGTATTTACTAAGGGGGTATTGTGTATTGGGGTCATTGTATCCTTAGGCCCTATCGAGTGTCTTGCTCAGTTTAACACGTGGCATTGCTTATTTCAGCGCGATGGGTAAGCCTACGTGCGCAAATGTGTCGACTGTGTCCTTACTTAAAAATGGTGTGTAGTATCATTACCTCGAGGCACAATCTGGTGACTAATCATGTTTACACAGGGCATTGCATTTCCAGCGCGATGGGTAAGCCAATTCCGTGTGCAATCTTGTAGATGGTGTCCATATTTACAAATGGCGTATACTATCTTTGGGCCTCAGTATCTCGAGACCAATCGAATGACTTATTTCTTTACACGTGGCATCGCATATTTCAGCGCGAGGGGTAAGCCTACTACGTGCACAAATTTGTTGTTTGTGGCCGTATTTTCAAATGGTTTTTGGTATCATGGGCCATAGTATCTCGAGGCCCAATCGAATTATCCATTCATTCACACGTGTCTCTGCATATTTCAGCACGAGAGGTAAGCCGATCTCGCGCGCATTTTGGTTACCAGTGTCCTTATTTGAGTATGGTGAAGAGTATCAATATGCCGTAGTATCTCGAGGCCAGTGGCGCGATTTGTTTGGGCTACTACGCAATCACGATCAGGTCCTCGGGCAGATCAGTGTTGAGGTGCGATCTGCCTTTAAGATTTGATCCTGGCTATCTCAGCAGGTCTGCTGTAGACGAGGCGCTAGACAGCGAGACATGAGCAATCCCGCTAGCAACAATTATGATATGCGTTTGCGGGTAGGGAGGTGTGCATTTTCCATGGATGATTGCTTACGGCTCAGAGCGGTAGGACTACCAGCTGTTAACACTTGTGAAAATGTAGCCTGCTGTCGCTTGTCGTGAAGGGTGTTCAAGTGTCAGGGCTGGTGCTAGAACGCCTATAATTGGACACGAAGCGCCTTCAACAGTAGGGGCCCCTTCTTCCCATTGTCATTCCTGGTATTATGACTCTCGAACCAGGGATGGTACACGAATTTTGTGAGGGATAAGACCCAGGGTATCTGCAGATTAGGGGCAGAAGGGCCTGCGTTTCTTCAGGCATGCATCTTATGCCCCTGGTGAGGTGCTAAGCTGTGCCAAGCAATTATAAAGTCTAGGAAGAGAAGCTCTGTGCCATGAAGAAATTTACCCAACAGAGGGGTCTGGGCTTCTTCAGACATGAAATGATTCAGGACAAAGTAAAAGGTTACTTCGAGGCGGAAGGAGTCCTGACGCCGGTTGGCTTAGACTTATTCCTCCTCGATTTAAAAGAGGCTCTGCTGAGCAAAGGTTACAGGTAAAAGTAGCAGCGTTGGTGGGGGACCCGTGCGACGGCGGGGACCATCGCACAGGCTGTGGTGGAGTTACAGGGCAATCCGGAAACAGAGAGGTGCAATACAGTACTTCAGCGGGCACATAGGGGTGCCAGAGCCTAACCTAGAACCTCATGGGAGGTCTTGGAATCCGAGTCGGCGCCCCAGTAGTCCTTCGGGCGGTTGTGGGCCTGTGCAACCGGGGGTTTGCCTAGATACGCCCTGCAAGGGGCGTGAGTAGTGTATTACCATAATGGTGCAGCAGCTGGCTGGTTGCCACTGTGCTGTTTGGCTCATCAGGCGGGCAGGTGGCGAGAATGCGGCCTGCCCTTGGATTGCCCGTAAGATAACCCAACGTGATTACATAATGTTGTATGTAACAATAAACCTGCAGCAATATTTCCCAATCTCAACACTGGTGTCTGTGTGTTATTTGCGGGATATTGGCTATGTGGGGGCGGGGGGTTCCTGTGGCCCTGAAGTGACTAAAACAACCGATGTGTGAGTCTCGGGCAGGCTTCAATATAGAAAGTAAGCATGAGGGGGACGGACAAATGCAGCAACAGGAGCAACATTGCTTGGGTGGGTTACTAAGTGGTAAACGTGTGGGTATTACTGCATGTAAGGGAGAATGGGGAGCAACAGGGGTATTTGGGGGATAGCAGAAAGAGGGAGCGGTGGGGCAGGGATGTCAAGAGGATCAAGGAAACACATGCAATCCCAGAAGGAGAAAGAAAAAAAAACCAATCAGAGCACTGTGGGACCAAAATGCTGTGGACGCAACACACAAGAATAGGGAGGAAAGCTGTCAAATCAAGAGCAGACAGAGACCGAAGTCAGGCAACAAAGTTCTCCAATCATGAGCCATGTGCTCGTCCAAAGCCCACTCCAAGCGTATGTAAATTATAAAACAGAATATGCCTACCATTTTTTCCAAATAATCTTTATTTCGACCGTAAAAGATCATAAAAGATATACAAATAATTTTGTCGTTAAAAACGTATAAAAGTATGCTAGAAAAGACTCATAGTTAAAATCTGATTACTAGAAAGTACATTATGGTATAGAAAAAGGAGGAAAGGGTGGTGTTCATGTAGCTTTAGTGTCTTTGATAATTAATGCACGTGATCGCCACATTGCCATCAGGAATTTTGCCATTACAAACACAGTTGGAGCCGATAAGTCTGTCTTGAGGACTCTGTAGGCCGGAGCAAAAGTTCGGAAGCCCAAGTTCCTTAAGTGAGGGACCAACCAATAACTCCTAATTCTGCTATAGGCTCTACAAAACAAGACCACGTGAAGATCGCTTTCCAGTTTATAGTTACATGCTGGGCACGCCCCTGAGTACAAATTACCTTCCCAAGATTTAGTGAGGGACCTCAGGGGGAGAGAACCGTACCTCCATTGCATGTAGATCTTCCGTACAGACACAGGTGTCATACCGTCCAGTACATACTCAGGACTGTAAGAATCTTTTATCTTAATGAATGTGTCGGTTAAAGATCCTTCCCGGAGAGAATTCATAGCTTTCTGAAGCATGGCACTGTAAAATAAATTTGAGAGTTCTTTTCTAGAGAGCCTTACGGACACTACTTCCGGGTTGGACCATAACTCTGGAACTCCGAGGTAGATACACATGTCCCTGATGTACTTTATCCACGGGATTTTGGTGACATAGGTTGATCTAAGGAGTTCCTGCAGTTCATTTCTGTAGTGTACGAGGTCCTCACTGCTCCACAAACGCCTCCAATAGGTCAGAGGTTTAAGACCCAATTCCTCCGTGATTGGTCGTAGAGCCAAGTCCATTCTTAGGGGGAGAAGTGGAGTGCTCGGGGGGAGAGCAGCCAGTTGTCTTATGAAGTTGTTTTCTGCGACCTGTACCGTGTGTAAAGGTATATGTCCCCATTACTCACCCCCATAGATAATGCCCCCCCTGGCTTGGGTTTTGTAAATATGGATGGCGGGTGTCAATGGTCGTAAAGGTGATTTTTTGGCGATTCTTGTAATGGCACCTGCCCTCTGGACCAGTTTTGTCGTTGCTTTTGTTTTATGTGGCAGCCAAGTCAAATTCTGGTTGAGGGTTATGCCAAGATATTCTATTACTTGGACTCTTTCTAGGGTTGTAAGTCCCAGGCGAGGATTTGGGCAGCTTTTGGGTTTGGGGCTGAGAATCATAAATTTGGTCTTATTTGGATTTATTTCTAGACCTCTTTCGTTACAAAACCCCAAGAACCCGTTCAGGACCCTCTGAAGCCCCATTGGTGTTTTTGACAGCAGCAGGGTGTCGTCCGCAAACATGATTGCTGGCACTCTGCTGCCGTTCAGTTTTGGAGCATCGGTGTTAGTGATCCTGTTCAAGTACTCTATCACCCCATTCACGAATAGGCAAAACAGGGTCGGGGCCAATACACAGCCCTGCCTCACCCCTCTGCGGACGGGGAATCTATCAGTCAGCCTGCCGCCCTTTCCATATCTGACTCGGGCGTAGTTGTTAGAATGCAGCCTGATTAAGATATGGAGGATGTCTCCCGGGACGCCCAGATCAACCAGCACCGCCCACAATCTAGCCCGGGGAACTAAATCGAAGGCGGCGCGGAGGTCCACAAATACCGCATACAGTGTCCCACCTTCTAAGAGCACCGTCTTCCAATATATAATATTCAATCTAAGTATTTGGTCGACTGTTGAAACTCCTTTTCTAAATCCCGCCTGGAGAGGGCTTAAAATGTCAGTCTCCTCCATCCAGCTTAACAACCTGTTAAGAATTAATCTGCCAAACAACTTTTGGGACACATCAATGAGGCTGATTGGGCGATAGTTGGCTGGGAGCAGGGGCGACTACTTTTTGAATATTGGGACCACCTCCGCTCCCAGCCAAGTATCTGGTATTTTCATTCCCCCCAGCACTGCATTGAAGAAAATCATGAGATAGGGTGCCCAGATTCCCGGTTCGTGCTTGAAGAGGTCGCCCGGCAGCCCATCCAAGCTCGGTGCCTTCCCAGAGGATAGCCCAACTATCGCCATCCTAATATCTTTTATAGTGAAGGGTTCGGCGGTCTGTGCCTGAGGGGTAATAGGCAGTGCTGGTTCTGTCCCCTCATTCTCTAGGGAGTATAACTGCTCGAAGTGTTTTTGCCAGACATTTGCAGCAATGTTAGGTTCAATAGCCGTGGGAAGATCCCCGCATCCGTGGTTAATTATTCTCCAGAATCTACGGGAGTCTCTTGCTGCTAGGGACTCCGATAGATTCTCCCAGTGCTGTATGTCCCACTCTATCTTAGCATTAGCTATAAGTATTTTGTAGGCCCTCCTTCTAGAGGAGATCTCTTCCCTCGGGCCACCTGCTTTTATGGTAGATAGGAGGTCACGTTTTGCAGCTCGGCAAGCACTATTGAACCAAGTGCATTTATTCAGTCCCTGAGTTCTGGGTGGTCTGGTGCTGAAAAGGTCGGCTTCAAGCTTCCTAATTAGATGTTCATGTACCTGCGCGAGGTCCTCACTAATTTCCTTAGGGGAATCTAAGTTCCATAGATGGAAGGCCTCCTCTAGGGTTGGAATAATTCCGGCGTATAGGGAGGCTAACTTATCTTCGCTGGATACAATATTTTCCCATCTTATCCTCCTCTTGTTATTTTCCAAGAGGTGTCCCACTCTGGGCTCTTGCTCACTTAACGCACTCTCCTCCAAACCGGGAATGGCAAACTCTAATATTAATGCATTGTGATCACTGTCCTGTCTCGGCGTTACTCTGAAATCCATCACCCTTTTCCAGGCGTGCAACTGTACCAGGAATTAATCTAATCTGGATTCCCTCCCTGCTTTGTTGAACGTACATTTGCTCGGGATATCAGACCTAGTGCGGCCGTTACAAGCTCTCAAACCATAGGTGAGGTTTAGTGTGTTTATTTGAACGGCCAGCGGTGTCCATGCTCTAGGAGGTGGGGCCTCTGTAGAGGGAACCTGCCAACTTGAATCCTCCTCTAGGGAGGGTCCATCAAGTAGTCCAGGTAACGGTTCAAAATGTGAATTAAAATCCCCTCCTATTAGGTATGGTATATCCTCTGAGATGGTTTCTAGGAGGCGGGACAGTGCCTCAATGGTTTTGGAGGAGGCAGCTATTGGGACTGGCCTAGAGTAAATATTTATTACAAGTAATTTGTAAAGTCCTGGCCATTCGAGTAGAACCGCCAATATATCCTCCGAATCCACGGTATATCGTGAAGCTGAGCAGCCTAGGTCAGAAGTCACCCAGGTTGCCAGCCCTCCTGATGGTCGGGTTCTCCCTCCCCAGCTAGCTTGTATCGAAAATGTCTGGAAGCCCCTGTACGTGGTCTCCTCCCTTGCCCAAGTCTCTTGAAAGAGACAGATACTTTGTGAATTTATTAGTTCAGCCCATGAGTCTGAGTCTATTTTGTTGGCCAGGCCTGCCAGATTCCATGAAAGCAGTTTAATTATTTGAGGGGCGCGGTGCCCAATCTGCATCGTGGTTTGATTTGGCATTTGTATTGTACGGTCTGGTTGGGATAGCCTTTGTGTTTGCACTTGACCCCTATATAATCCCTCCAGAGTGATTCCCCTTTCATCTCTCTGTTGGGAAGTGCCTATATTTCTAACAGGAGAGTTCACCTCCCCCTCGGTGGAGTTGTGGGTATTTAGAATGCCTTCATCCTGCCCTGATGTTTGCCTATATACCCTTTCTTTAGGGGCCATTTGTCAGTCCACCATTTCAAGACAATCGTATCGGTTTGAGAGCGATAGAAACGGTGGCTGATAATGTCTGGGCGGCCAGGTTACTTCTCTGTCAAAACCACCCAATCCCATTCCTCTTCTATTTACCGTCTCCCACCCTTGGAGATCATCATAAGATGTCGGATAGTCAAGAGGTGTTCGCATTTGATTGTAATGGAACCTCCTCCCTCCCTGGTTACCCCCTGATTCTCTCGTGGGTTCTGATGGTACCCTCGTCTCTGGTCATTGGTTATGTGAGTGTTTATTGGGTAAAAAAACGAAAGAGGGAGTGGATGGATGTTATTCCCCTCATCCTCTAAAAAGGAACCACAGATATATAAGACTGTTCCTGGTTCTTTGAAGCTCACCAGTATACAGTCACCACTGATTGTTTTAGGTCTCTTTCCTACCCACGATACTCTTCTTACCATACGAATATCGCTGGTCATACCTCTAGGAAGCGGTCTATGTGTGGATAGCCAATTGATTACTTTGTTTTTCAGTGATACCCCTGTCTCGCTTGCAGCCGATTTTAATTCAGGTACCCCAGCTAAGATGACGGTATATGGAGCTACCTCTGGCGGGAGATTGACAGTAACTGTTTTTTGTAATTTTGGCGTGATGTTTTTGGGGTCCTGGGAATTGTGATTAGTAGTTAATGAAGATTTAGGTGGACTTTTATGCTGAAGGTGAGAGTGCGTGATATCGGTGGCTGAGGATGTCTGTTGTGCACTAGAAGGTTGGTTGCTAGGGGCATCTGCTGGGGTCGCTGGGATAGATGGGTTGGCTTTCAGGCTCGGTGGTTGGTGACTGGGTAGTTTAGAATTTTTAGTGCCGGTTGATGTTATTACGGCCTCATTGGCTTTAGCAATTTTCGGAGGGTCAGGGTTATTTTTGTGTTTCGAGTCCGTAATAGGGGCTGTGAGACAAGAAACCCCTGGTTTCCAGCAATCCATGATCTGTGAGGCAGTTTTTTCAAATTTAATTAGCCTCGCTTCTATTTTTATAAGACGGGCTTCTAGGGGACTTAAGATTGACTTAAGGAGATTTCCTATGTCTGCTAATGTTATGTCCTCCAACAGAGAGGTAAACCTCTTTGTAGCCAAGACCTAGGCTTTTAAAAAATATATAAATAACTGCTGCAGAACGAGAAAGAAGCCTTGAGAATAATACTTCTTCTGTCCCTGCTTCAGATGGCCCTGTAAATAGTTTTTTGACTATAACAGAAAACTACCTAGTACTGAGTAACACTCCCGAGTTCAAGCATCTCATCAAGCCAATCCACTCTCCAGAATCAATGTGGCACAGCAACTAGAATATTCTTTTTCTGAACTAGGATAGAGTAGGGTAGGGTAAGGGAGGATAGGATAGGGTTTTGGAATGCTTTAACAGTGACCCCACAAGGGGAATCCTGGCATTGTATGATGTTTGAAATGCTGGCAAAAGGCTGGACAAACAGCTTGGGTTTCTGTTGTTTCCGAAAATGAAGAGGGGTAAACGGGTTTGTGTCAGCATTACGAACAGTTATAGGCATCACTTATCGATCTCAGTGGGATTCCCTTTTATGTTGGATTCAGAACAACTCAATCTTATTTGTGTGGAGGGACAAGTATTTATTTATGTAATTCAGTTTATATGTGTGAAGTTGTCATTGTTGGTTATATGTGAGGAGTAAAGTTACACAACTGCATTCTGAATCTACAATGTAGGACAGTATTTCGACCGATCTGTCAATATCTCTTTGTTCCTTTGTGTCCATTAATTGATTAGGTGACCAACCCATTTCCTTTTCAGATCATGTTGTGTAATCCATGCATCCATCCATCCAATCCATCTCCAAGTCCTTGATTCAGCTCACGCCTCCCTCTTTTGTCTTGCTGTATTTAATCCATCCTTCTATGTACTAACTGTTAAACAATCATTTTCACCTACAGGACCCCAGACGTGAAATCTGTAAGATAGCAAAGTTCCTGGGCAAGGACCTGAGCACAGAGCTTCTGGAGAAGACCGTGCATCACACCTCCTTTGAACAGATGAAGACCAACTCCAAAGCGAACTATGACGGGGTGCATCCGATTATTGTGGACAACAGCATTGCCCCGTTCATGAGGAAGGGTAAGAGCCGCTCGATTCTGACACCTCTGACTCTCCCTAAAAGGTGCCACCAGTGTTTGCTTAGCTTGTAAAGAAATAAGTACCTGGGCTCAAAGTTTTAATTAGGAGCCTGCTACTGGCCCTGCTGAATGCCAGGATGGCAGATTACCTAAATGACCTAGTTTCATTTTCACCCCCTGCCTATTTATTTCACCTCTGTGCGCTTCCTGTCTCTTTATCTCACTGCTACAGATCTTTTACTCCAGACTTCCTGTCTGTAGATTTTACAGTTGTAGGTTGTGTTAAACAGCACTTTAAAGCATATTCACAATGGGAAATGTACCAATGTATATTTACTCACATGTATCAAATCAAATCATACTATCTTTAGTCGGATGATGAAAGCATTGATAAAAGCACCCCCATAAAAATATAGTTAAGTATTAAAACTTCATCCAGTCCTACAATAAAATCTGGGCAATAAAACAGCAATGCATCCCTTTTGAAATTCATATCATGTAAAGCTGGTATAAGAAATTGATGCAACCATTAACAATTCAGACTCTATATTCCCCGAAATATCAATCAAAGTGCATTCTACATCTAAAGCGAACAGCTAACTTCAAAAACGACCCCATTCGATGACAGAAATCTATATCGAGCAACTGTTGGAGATAATGAATGCTGCTCTAAACTGCCAGATGTTAATCTTTTTTAACAGCAGATGTAAATAATCTTCTCTATAAGTGAAATACCATGGACCTCATTTAGGTGTCGGCTTGCCCCTTGCGACGTGTGACCCTTAGCACTTCCTTTGGGGCGCCTAGCTTCAGAGGCTGCAAATGAAGCCACAGGAATGGAGGAGCATTCCTCTCTCTTTTATACGAGCAGCTTCTGAAGGCAGCTGGGCACAGAGCAAAATTGAAACATGTAAATGTGGCATCTTGTCGGAACTGCTAAGTTGTTGCTTATCAACACCTTTTGAGGCTTCCAGCCTCCACCACGCACAGTCTGCTTGGCCTGCAGGCTGTGGATTTTGGTGTACTTCTGCCTACCTCCCATTGTTGCTGGACCCCAGCTTTCTTTCTGGCTTGTGACCTGCACTTTTGTAGAATGAAGCATTTTTGCACATTGCCAGGAGACACAGCATGGCAGTCCCAGTAAGTGGTTTAATTTTACTTTTTGTTTCATATTTGCAAACTAATGTGTGATTATGTTCCTCCTACAACACCACATATCTGCCAAGCAGGGCAGGACTGAGCAGCCCTGGCAAATTTTGTCAGACCATCCCCCCATAGGGTGCATATCTAGCGATCCTGACCACTACAAGGAGGTTTTGGGGGTTCTCCCCCAAGAAACTTTAGGAACAAATGGCAAAAATGGTGCATTCTTCAGCATATTTGTCAGTGTATATATATATTCAATTGTATTAGCTTTGAAAACATAGTAAATGATGACCTTACAGTGCACCAGGATGCAACAATCTTTTTGGGGGATCTCAAAAGATTCCCTCACTATCACCCTCAAACAATGTCTCTCATCTCTCTATATCCCCTCTCTCACGAGTATTTCATTTGTTTTACAGCACCTTTCATGCCACCGTAGGGTGTTGGAACACTATACATCACACCCACACACATAGACAATGAATCATATGATTGTAAATCAGTGTAGAGACAATGTTACATAACACACATGGGACTACAAAGGGTAGGATTCACATGTCATCCATACTGGTAGGCATTTTTTAGGAGTGCTTAGTCGTCGAGAAGCACAAACTCATGATTCAGAACGTTACACAGTTGACTTTACTAACAAGAATTCATTTGCACTCAAACACACCCGTTTTTTAGCAACATTAGGATAATGAAAGACTGGGAATAAACATAACTTTATAATCCATGCGATGCCGCTTTCAAGCATCTCTTTGATGGTAGTTCATAGCACACTGTGCAAGATTACAATTATAAATTACAAACTGCACAGTAACAAAGGGATCTCTGTGACAAAAGCAGTAAGCCACTGAGCTATGTCAATATAATACTGTTCTGTGAAATGCATTGTGCACGTTCATTTCAGCAGGCATATTAACCCTCTGCGCTACCTTAGATGAGTCAAAACTACCACTAGACACAACTCTGATCCCTCTCCAGCAGCTACATTAATCACCAGAGTTATCTTGACACTTTCATTGTTGTCTGAATATTGCTAAATATTCAAGGTACTCTTCAGCAGGGGCTTTTAAAACTGCTGCACTGGTACAAAAGCAGCCGTCCGTAACAAAACCAGCCCCCACCCTTTTAGCCTCCTGAAGCCCGGTACAGCCAGTCAGGCCTTGCTGCCAAGTGCTCTGTTAGCTTGATTGTGTATTTGTGACATTTCAATGAAAATAAATGCACTAACTGCACCACAGTTGTTTTGTTCCGCTAACAGATTAAACAAAAACAAACGTGGTGCAGTCAGGCATTTTTCTTCATTTTTAGACCAGCCCTGAAAATATTTGCTTTGTAACTCATGCAACAAACATCACCTAAATATGCTAAAATATCCTCAGAATTAGCACAATTGTATTTCTTTTACATAAAAAAGTGTGGGAATGATTAAGATGTGAGACAGTTGACATGTTAAATCTTGTACTGACCCAGATTATTATAAAGAAATATTATAGTCTATAAAATCAAACAATATGTTTTTGTACAGCTGGTATTTTGAACTCTCGTATTTGAAAGGGCTTTCATATGCCAATAGTGAAGAAAAAGGAGTTCGGTAAAATAAAATGTGTGCCTGAGATCACACAATTTAAGTAGAGAAGCTGTGATGCATCCAGATTTTCTGATTTTTACTATATACAAATCAGCCACTAAAAGGGTATCTGTCTTTCTTTCTTCATGTTAATGCTCACTTGTTACCTCTTTGTGCATTTTTTTGCAGTTTTCATTTAGCACAAACTCTGCCCTAAGGCGTTGCAGTGCTTTAGTGAGCACCAGTTATATCGCACAAGGTCACTTAACACCATCGGTGCGGTGCATTTTCCCGCTGTGCGCTGAAGATTCGAAAATCCAGCGGTGTCATGAGCGTACGAGAGGTGTACTTCATGACGAGCTGAGCTCGTCATCAGCGTCGAAGGGGTTAAATGATCAGTGCCAAGTAACCACATATTCTTCTAGACGCTATCTAACATCACCTCTCAGTTCTTCTCACGATTCAACACCCACACAAACCCATTTGTTTCAACCAGTATTCGCACTTTCGAATCCTGCATAGTGTCATGATAACCATATGGATGCTATAGACAAACCTATCATCAGCAGCCAATGTTGGCATGGTACAATTGCAAGAAAGGCCGAAAGAAACAGGTTATAGATCTGAGCTCATTTGTATGTGGGTGACCACCATTTCTGTCACCACTCACAGCCTCTTGAACACCGATATTGTTTTGAGGATGTGTGTGAACCTTGGGTGACTTTCGGTAGTAACTGAATATGCATTCCCCTGCCCGCTGCTGACTATTGTTTACTATTAATGTTTTTTGTTTTATTGCTGTACTGGGACTGTGGTACAAAAGGGGGTGGTGTTGGACGGAGCATCTGAATCAATCAAACACTCACACCCAGTCAAAAGATCTGGGTTGAATCTTCCGAGGACCGGTTTCTGGCATTCCAGCCGTCTTCAGCCCGGCCTGCTTGAATCCAGTGGCAAAGTGAGCAAGGGACTCACGTCTGAGCATACCCTGCCACACTTATGGCGACCAAAAGCGGTACAAAGGAGGGTGGTGATGGACGGAGCATCTGAACCAATCAAACACTTACACCCAGTCAATGTTCCCATGAGGCACAGGGTCAGACTGATTTGCATATAGCCATGTCTGAACTGGGGTGGTAGAGTGGGCTAAAGAACGGTGATGGATCAAACCCAGATCTTTTGACTGGGTGTGAGTGTTTGATTGGTTCAGATGCTCCGTCCATCACCACGCCCTTTTGTACCGCTTTGGCCGCCATAAGTGTGGCAGGGTATGCTCAGACGTGAGTCCCTTGCTCACTTTGCCACTGGATTCAAGCAAGCCGGGCTGAAGACGGCTGGAATACCAGAAACCGGTCCTCGGAAGCTTGTTTCCGGTCCAGGGAAGGCATGGCTTGGCAGTTCGGGCTGGACTGTTCCCATGAGGCATAGGGTCAGACTGATTTGCATATAGCCATGTCTGAACTGGGTTGGCAGAGTGGGCTAAAGAATGGTGATGGATCAAACCCAGATCTTTTGACTGGGTGTGAGTGTTTGATTGGTTCAGAGACATGTCTCGGGCGATATCCTAAAACCCGGGACATGTATCGGGTCTAGAGATTCATCAGTCCAACAAGTACCGACTTGCACCCACCTGGGTGATCCACCAAAGAACTACAAGTACCAGAGTCCCGAGGGGCGATCCGGAGGAGGGGCTAGCGGTGTGCGCTCCATTGATGACTAAACACAATATGGCTCCCTTGAGCTTTGGGCCGACGGGCTCTTGGATGACGCACCTGCGTGCCGGTTCTGGCATCGAGGCCTTTGACTGTTGTGTGGCGGCCTTCTCTTCCACCCCTAATGATCTTTCTCTACTGATGAGGGAAGTTATCCCGAAACCCGAGACATGTCTCGGGCGATATCCTAAAACCCGGGACATGTATCGGGTCTAGAGATTCATCAGTCCAACAAGTACCGACTTGCACCCACCTGGGTGATCCACCAAAGAACTACAAGTACCAGAGTCCCGAGGGGCGATCCGGAGGAGGGGCTAGCGGTGTGCGCTCCATTGATGACTAAACGGTGATGGATCAAACCCAGATCTTTTGACTGGGTGTGTGTGTTTGATTGGTTCAGATGCTCCGTCCATCACCACCCCCTTTTGTACCGCTTTGGCCGCCATAAGTGTGGCACGGTATGCTCAGACGTGAGTCCCTTGCTCACTTTGCCACTGGATTCAAGCAAGCCGGGCTAAAGACGGCTGTAATGCCAGAAACCAGTCCTCCGAAGCTTGTTTCCGGTCCAGAGAAGGCATGGCTTGCCAGTTCAGGCTGGACTGTTCCCATGAGGCACAGGGTCAGACTGATTTGCATATAGCCATGTCTGAACTGGGGTGGCAGAGTGGGCTAAAGAACGGTGATGGATCAAACCCAGATCTTTTGACTGGGTGTGAGTGTTTGATTGGTTCAGATGCTCCGTCCTTCACCACCCCCTTTTGTACTGCTTAGGCCGCCATAAGTGTGGCAGGGTATGCTCAGACGTGAGTCCCTTGCTCACTTTGTCACTGGATTCAAGCAGGCCGGCTGAAGACAGCTGTAATGCCAGAAACCGGTCCTCGGAAGCTTGTTTCCGGTCCAGGGAAGGCATGGCTTGGCAGTTCGGGCTGGACTGTTCCCATGAGGCACAGGGTCAGACTGATTTTCATATAGCCATGTCTGAACTGGGGTGGCAGAGTAGGCTAAAGAACGGTGATGGATCAAACCCTGATCTTTTGACTGGGTGTGAGTGTTGGATTGGTTCAGATGCTCCGTCCATCACCACCCCCTTTTGTACCGCTTTGGCCGCCATAAGTGTGGCAGGGTATGCTCAGACGTGAGTCCCTTGCTCACTTTGCCACTGGATTCAAGCAAGCCGGGCTGAAGACGGCTGTAATGCCAGAAACCGGTCCTCGGAAGCTTGTTTCCGGTCCAGGGAAGGCATGGCTTGGCAGTTCGGGCTGGACTGTTCCCATGAGGCACAGGGTCAGACTGATTTGCATATAGCCATGTCTGAACTGGGGTGGCAGAGTGGGCTAAAGAACGGTGATGGATCAAACCCAGATCTTTTGACTGGGTGTGAGTGTTTGATTGGTTCAGATGCTCCGTCCTTCACCACCCCCTTTTGTACCGCTTAGGCCGCCATAAGTGTGGCAGGGTATGCTCAGACGTGAGTCCCTTGCTCACTTTGTCACTGGATTCAAGCAGGCCGGGCTGAAGACGGCTGTAATGCCAGAAACCGGTCCTCGGAAGCTTGTTTCCGGTCCAGGGAAGGCATGGCTTGGCAGTTCGGGCTGGACTGTTCCCATGAGGCACAGGGTCAGACTGATTTTCATATAGCCATGTCTGAACTGGGGTGGCAGAGTGGGCTAAAGAACGGTGATGGATCAAACCCAGATCTTTTGACTGGGTGTGAGTGTTGGATTGGTTCAGATGCTCCGTCCATCACCACCCCCTTTTGTACCGCTTTGGCCGCCATATGTGTGGCAGGGTATGCTCAGACGTGAGTCCCTTGCTCACTTTGCCACTGGATTCAAGCAAGCCGGGCTGAAGACGGCTGTAATGCCATAAACCGGTCCTCGGAAGCTTGTTTCCGGTCCCGGGAAGGCATGGCTTGGCAGTTCGGGCTGGACTGTTCCCATGAGGCACAGGGTCAGACTGATTTGCATATAGCCATGTCTGAACTGGGGTGGCAGAGTGGGCTAAAGAACGGTGATGGATCAAACCCAGATCTTTTGACTGGATGTGAGTGTTTGATTGGTTCAGATGCTCCGTCCATCACCACCCCCTTTTGTACTGCTTTTGTAGAATGAAGCATTTTTGCACATTGCCAGGAGACACAGCATGGCAGTCCCAGTAAGTGGTTTAATTTTACTTTTTGTTTAATTTGTTTCATATTTGCAAACTAATGTGTGATTATGTTCCTCCTACAACACCACATATCTGCCAAGCAGGGCTGGACTGAGAACCCAGAGCAGCCCTGGCAAACTGTCAGACCATCCCCCCCGTAGGGTGCATATCTAGCGATCCTGACCACTAAAAGGAGGTTTTGGGGGTTCTCCCCCAAGAAACATTAGGAACAAATGGCAAAAAAGGTGCATTCTTCAGCATATTTTTCAGTATATATTCAATTGTATTAGCTTTTAAAACACAGTAAATGATGACCTTACAGTGCACCAGGATGCAACAATCTTTTTGGGGGATCTCAAAGATTCCCTCACTATCACCCTCAAACAAAGTCTCTCATCTCTCTATATCCCCTCTCTCACGAGTATTTCATTTGTTTTATAGCACCTTTCATACCACTGTAGGGTGTTGGAAAGGAAGAGGGAAAGGGGGAGGAATGAAAATGTAGCTTATAACTGAAAAGATAAGAGAAAATAAACCAGAGAGGAACAGGACAGAAAGAGAATTAACAAAAAACAAAAGGACATACAATGGTGGAGCCACATAAGGAAGACGGCGCAGCCAACCTGGAACCTCCAGGATGAAGACAGGAAAGGGAGACATCATCCAGGCTGAGTGAAAATTATATATCAGGGAACCATGGAAACCATACCTGAGAGTAAGAGAAAGCGTTATATAGGGATACAAAAGAGCAATTGTAAAACACGAAAAAATAAGAGGAATGAGTAAAAAAACAACTTTAACTAAACAATTAAATCATAGATGAATGGGCAATTTCCCTGTCTTCTTCTTTTTTACAGGTATCCAAGAACTGCAGTAAAAGAACAGGATCCTCATAGTTAGTGGTTTTATTTTTATAAGTCACTTTGAAGAGGCGCGGATGAAACAAACCATATCTGGCGTTCGAACTTCGAAGCGCAGGTCTCATGTCCAGAAACTTCTTTTGTCGATCCGCTCTTGCTTTAGCATAATCTCACGCAAAGAAAACAGTAGAACCTTGCCAATACATTTTTCCTTTAAGTTTGGCAGCTTGTGAGACCTTAAGTAAATCAGTATACTCCAAGAAATATAAAAAATACCTCTTGGTTTAGTTGATAGGGAAAATGCTCGTGGGCTATGTCCTAAACAATGTGCTCATTGGATATTCAATGGTGGAGATTCAGAAAAATGAAGATTTGGGGGAAAAGTTTGAAAGAAAGCTGGCAAATTAAAGCCTTCAAGCCCCTCCACAAGGCCATAAATGTGTAGATTGTTATGCCTATTGCGGTTTTCAAGATTTTCCACTTGTTGTTTTAGGTGTGAAATCTACATATGCATAGAAGGCACTTGGTTGATAATGTCTTGAACAGAGTCTGCTCGATTTTCCAAGTGAATAACTTATTGTTCCGTATGTGACCAATTATCCACAAGACTTTTGAGGCGAACATTTGTTTCTGGCATGTAAAGTTTCAGAGCACGCAATTCTTTAAGGATTAACTCCATGGATATTGGTGATGGAGAGCTGGTAGGAGAAGGTGGGTCCTTCTTAACCCACTTACCAAATGTAGATGCAGAAGCAGAGGGTAATTTAGATGCTGGTTTAGGCACATTTCGAGAGGAGTTGGGTGGCGCACCCCCTGTGACAGAGGAAGAAGAGAGCCCAGACTCTAAGTCCTCCGTGGTGTCTTGTAGAATGCTGAAAGGTCTGTAATCTGCCAATGGAGTAGGATCAGGATTTTAATGCCACTACGCGTAGATCGTAATTTTGCCATAAACCGTGTAGTACCCTTGTGGATAAATTAGACGGAACAACATGTACTGCTACAGGTAATTGAAAAAGAAAATTCATTGTGAGTCATAAAAGAAAGAAAACCACTTAGTTCAGAAAACCTTCATAAAGGCAAGCAAGGAGCATTTAGATTTTAAAGATGAAACCAAAAGGTTGTAATTATAGCGTCGCATTGAGGCGTTTATATAGGTAAATGAGCTGAGGAGCTCCTGAGGCGACCTAGCGTTAAATACTCAAAATGGCTGCCGCTAAAACCTGACGAGGATATGCGCCTGCAGGGGAGAGGAAAAAAAATCACCCTGGACGTTCGTAGACCTCGCAAAATGTACGTTGAGACCTCATCTCCACTCGTTGACAATATGGAGGCCAAACAACGGGTGGTGCTTCCTGGAGGTCTTCCATCCCTTGACACCAACACGGAGCCTCACATGAAGGCGGACATCTTCTTTGGTGCCAAAGCCACCCCCCCCAAATGATTGATTGATTTGAAAATCTCCATGTGGGCAGGAAAATGTATGCTAGTTCTATTAAATTATCATTCTGACCAGTGTAGTGGGAAAAAATGAATTAAATACTCTATCCCGGATACATTTATGACAGAAGGGGTGCCAAGCACCACTGTAACACATGAACAAGTTACTTACCTTCGGTAACGATGTATCCGTAAGAGACATATGTAGTTATAGGTACCTTAGCTTTAGAAGTATCCCCAGGCGTCAGACTGGCGCCGGAGCTTTTTTCTTTAGCAGTACCCTTGTGAGTTTGTAGGTGGTGTCAGTCAACTCCGCATCTGTTGTCGGCTTCATGTTAGCTGGGAGGACATTGCTATGTCTATTTAGATACCGACCCTGCGCGCTGACGTCAATTCTGAACCATGTGGTTTGGTACTCATTTTGGAAGGAGGAACATGGCGGCGGCAGGCTAACGGCTGCTGTGAGGCTCCGACTCTGAACGCCCTGGACGAGCTTCGAATATGGTCTCTAGGATCACAGGATACGGATGGTGGCAGTTTATGCATTGGTGAGCAGGAATGCTACATTGAAACGACTTGCTAGGCAGTTATTGAGCTTTTCTTTCGCTTTGTTTTGTTTTCTCTCGTTCTCGAGCTGCAAGTCTGACAAACGCCGAGACGCTGAACGCCGAACGCCGAACACTGAACACGGTGCACGGAATCCGGAGGCACTAGGACCTGCACTAGGACCTGCACGGCGGTGCCCCGCGTAATGCGAGAGCGAGAGAGTGAATGCAGGCAGGAGCGGTGGTATGCCGAGGAGTCACGCACCGGTTTACTATATCGGATAACGGCCAAACCTGACGGGGAGGTTTTGAGACCAGGAGTGACAGGTAAAGATAGAACCAGCAGAGACGTTGCACAAGCCTGGAAACTGACTGGTCTGCAGGTAAGCTGCAATAATTTATGGCTGCGCTCGAGAGTTGCTTTCTGGTACCGAGCAGCTGCATTAGTTCACCAGGTTTCCTTCTTAGCGACCAGTACCGGTAACGACTTGTTTGTTTGTATGGAGGCAGATAAGGAAGCGCCTGAGACACACAAAGTTATCCCCGGTTCAGAAGGCTCTTGCAGAAGAGAAATAACTGCTGAAGGACAGACACTTACCTGCTCCCTTGATATCACAACTAAAGAGGGTGCTAACCATAGGGCTAACAAAATAGTAGCAAAAAATCGTTACCAATTGCGCTCTAAACAAGAGCTTAAGAAAAAAGGTGTCCTTAGTCCCATTGACTTGGTTGAAGGAGGAAGCGCTGGGCCAGTGCCTATTTCACCTCACAAACAAAGTAGGAAGGGGGGGGTTAAAAGAGGACAATCAAAAGGCTTGAAACAAAAGCAACCGCTTAGAGGAACTCCCTCATTAAAAAGCTACTTTAAAATTATGGAGCAAGCAGTCTCCTCTAAGAGTAAGAGCAATAAAGAAACGAACCTAGCAGTTGGGGAAATTGCTAATGATTTACCCGATGCAGAAAGTCTCACTGGTAACCCCACAAGTAATCCCACAAGTAACCCTACAAGTAATCTTACAGGGAATGAAAGTGATAAATCGAACACAGCCACGAATTCCCCCTGTTTAGCTGCTTTCCCTTTGAGCAATAAGTATGCAGTGTTGGACTCTGGACTTCTTAAAGAAATACCAGTGGAGGCTATACAATCTCCCTCTCCCTCTAACTCTCACTCTAACGGTATACTAACTAGTGAAAGTCTCCCGAGCAGCACTCATAGGATTCATACTACGGCTCCTGCATTTCAATCTAATGGCTCTACTACACAGCCTGCTCTAAGTGCGGAAAATAATAGCCTACTCTCCCATTCGAATGGGGGGGGCTTCAGCGAGTGGAGGAGGTGGTACAGCAGAGGAAAGACTGGGTTCCTTATTATATACTTTGAGAGAGGACCTGTTGGAGAGATTTGAGATTTCCGAAAAAAATCAGAGGGGGCTGCATGATAGGTTCGACCTTTTAGAGGCCAAAATAGAGGGTATAAATGCTAGGACTAGTGTCTTAGAAGGAAAGGTGTCTTCTCTTACTGAATCCTCCAATATGAATGCTAAAGATATAGCTGCCCTAAAGGCTCAGAATCGTACCCTAGCAATGGACCTTGAAAGATTGGAGACTCAGACTCGTCGTAACAACCTGAGGATTTTAAAAATTCCGGAAGGGGCTGAGGTAGAGGATTTAAAAGGATTTGTATGCAGATTGCTACGGGAAGATATCCTAAAGGATCGCCCAGACATTAATTTGGAAGCAGAAATTCAGCGGGTCCATAGAGATCCATTTAAATTGCACCCCGACTGAAAAGCACCTAGGAAGATCCTAGTCTATTTTCAAACCTACAGCGTAAAAGAGTTGATTCTTACCAGATGCCTCTCTCGCGCTTCTCTACATTTTCGAGCCAACCCCTACCATATTAGATCTGATATAGGCAGTAAGACAGCTCAAAGACAATGGGAGCTTGGTTCGAGAATGCCAGAGTTGCGCTCTAGGGGGGCACAAGTGCAAATGAAATTTCCAGCGCTCCTCAAAATAATGTGGAATAACAAAATGTATACATGCCATTTCCCGGAGGAAGTAGATGCAGTGTTAATTAAGATGAAGGAGCAGACAGACTAATTAGAGACATTTCACTGTGTATAATTATGTATTATTATAGTCTAAATGGTACTATCTTGTTGATTTTCTATTAAGAGTGATTAGAGGGGTATGGTGGTGTGTGTGGTGGTGAAAGGGGGGAGAGGTTTGGGAAATAATAAAAAAAAAAATATATATATATATATATATATAGCAAAAAAAAAAAAAAAAAGCAGGGTGCTGGGGTACGCTTAAGGTGGGAGTGGGAGAAAAACCAAAAAAAAAGGGATTAGTAAAAATAAAATAAAAAAATCCATAAATATGTATATGCAGAACTAGAGACCTACTTCTCTATTTTCTTATTGACAGGGCAACAGGGGTCTAGGGCCTCCTAAGGTGTAGTTACGCCAATCAGGAGGGCAGGGTTCCTCGGGGGGAGGGAGGGAGGGGTTCTCAGGGGGGGGGAGAAATCAAATAAAAAAGTCCTCTTATGCCCAAAAAAATTGGTATTTTTCTTTAGTACTTATAAGTTTTTATAGACTATTGCGTTCAATGCTGGCCTCAAAAGGTAGAAGAGTAGAAATGCCCGATGCCTCAACCTAGATATACTAAGATCCTCTCCTGGAACTTGAATGGAATAGGGAGCCGTAAGAAACAATTAAATGTATCTCATTTTTTGAAAAATACGGATGCTTCTATAATTCTTCTACAAGAAACACATTTGGAAGCTGAAGAATGTAGAAACGTTTTCATTAGGAATAAGTGGGTCCAGGATGTTCTTTGTTCAAAGCAAACTGGTACAACGAGAGGTGTAGCAATGATAATAAGTGCTAATAAAGGAATTAATGTTCATGATTGGGCCACAGATCACTCAGGAAGGTGGTTGGCTGCATTAGTCTCTATAAGCACTGTTAAATTTTTATGTGGGGTCTATTACGGTCCGAATGAGGATAATCCTTATTTCCTACAGAAATTAGAAAATTATATGATTCAGTTTACAACCCCCATAGTGTTGGGTGGTGATTTTAATTTATTACTAGACCCTGCAGTCGATCGCACTTCAAAAGCTAAGTATAATTGTCCAAAAAAAATCCCTCTCGATGTTGAAGAATATTATGAAAGAATATATGTTTTGTGATGTATGGAGAGTTAAACACGGCACTCAGAAAGAATATTCTTTCTATAGTAAAATACCATCAGTTCTCGAGAATAGACTTTTTTTTGTTGGATCAATCATTATTGGCTAATACCCACTCTATTTCCTATATTCCCAATGGATTATCGGACCACTCTGTGGTTGAGATGATTATTAATATTCAAAAGAATCTTTCTGATTATAGATGGACATTAGATAGGACTATTTTGTTAAATGAAGTCTTTAACATCAAAATTAAGGAACACATATTAGAGTTTTTTGAGTTCAATCAAGAATCAGCTCCAGACTATATTGTTTGGGATACTCTTAAGTCTTTCTTAAGAGGAATATATGGCTCTCAGATGACCCTAATCAGGAAGTTAAATAAAGAAAAGGATAATAAAGATCTCAGTTTGATTAAATCAAAAGAACAGCAACTCCTTACTTCCATTTGTGAGGATCAAAGTAATATATCAAGATTGGAAAAGGAATTATTTGAGTTACAAACAAATTTTAGACTCAGAACTGAAAAAATTCTCAAAAATAAATGGGAAGTTAGCAAATTACGTAACTTTGAGTATGGGGAAAAATGTGGATCATTATTAGCATGGAAAGCCAGGACAGAGAGGACTAGAAATAATATAAAATCACTGATACAGTGCGGAACTGGTGTATTCTTGTCTGAGGATGGAGAGATTAAGAAGGAAGCTAAAACGTTTTATGAAGAGCTGTATTGCGACAAAATTAATCGGTCGGACGAGGAATTAGAAAATCTGTTTTTCTTGAGGGACCTGCCACAGTTGAGCAATACAGACAGAGTTTTTCTGACAAAGGGAATAACCGAAGGAGAGATTAGATCTCAAATAAAGAAAATGGCAAGAAATAAAGC
Source organism: Lissotriton helveticus (assembly GCF_964261635.1). Lineage (NCBI taxonomy): Eukaryota > Metazoa > Chordata > Amphibia > Caudata > Salamandridae > Lissotriton > Lissotriton helveticus. The sequence goes on from NC_136068.1 coordinate 444,673,957, forward strand.
TGCAGGCCCGGATGGGCTTCCAATAGAGATTTATAAGGATAATATAGAAGAAATTCTAGCTCCACTATTGAAACTATTTAATAATATTTTTATCCTGGGAAAACAAATTCCGTCCTCTTGGCTAGATGCTACAATTTCTCTAATTGCAAAACCAAATAAAGATCCGACAAAAATTGAATCGTATCGCCCCATTTCACTTTTAAATTCTGATCTAAAGATTTACTCTGGAATTTTGGCCAGTAGATTGGCAAACGTTATTAAAACCATTATTCATCCAGATCAGAGGGGATTTATTCCCAGTCGCCAATTAAACGAATGTACAAAAGTTCCCCGGGAAGAGTGACAGAGAGGTGTGTGTGTGCTAGTGAGTGGGGGGAATCCCCTAGTTGGAACTAGAACCCTCACACACCCAGCAAGCTAGGTGTCATGCTTCATCATATGGGCTCTGCTCCTCGTCAGACTGGCGCTGCAATGTCTGACGGGCTCCCGAAACCGGGGCTCTTTATCGGAGATCTTTTGTTCCCGCCATATGGTGCATGTGTGTGAGAGGGCCTGGGGAGTGTGGTCGTGACGTGGGTTTTAAGTTAAAAAAGGTGAGTCAGTCCACATATTAAATTTATTCTCGTAGTAGACTCCCTTGGTTAAAAACAAAGAATGGTGGTGTGGGAGGGGAGAGACAATGACCCCAGTACTTCTAAGGTCAATTGGACTACTACCCTCAATTATCGGTCGACATGTTTCTTGCCTGATGGCAATTCTTCAGGACCTAAATAGGATCGTACCACACAGTGAAAATACTAGTGACAAATATATATACAAAAGTGAAGGGTTAAAACTTGCAGGTAGGTATATGACCGTGTTTCAGTCAGTAATACCAAGATGCAGGCTAGTCAGTCCTGCTGCAGTTTGCAAAGCCGCTCTGCGTCATTACCTAGACGCTGTTCGTGGGGTAGGTGAAACCGTTTGGACTGCTGCCGCCGGAGGTACTATACCTCCCCAGCCAGTCCCACGGGAGCAGACTGAGAGGTCCACCAGGGATCCGGTTTAGGGCTTTGCAAACTGCAGCAGGACTGACTAGCCTGCATCTTGTCACGACCACACTCCCCAGGCCCTCTCACACACATGCACCATATGGCGGGAACAAAAGATCTCCAATAAAGAGCCCCGGTTTCGGGAGCCCGTCAGACATTGCAGCGCCAGTCTGACGAGGAGCAGAGCCCATATGATGAAGCATGACACCTAGCTTGCTGGGTGTGTGAGGGTTCTAGTTCCAACTAGGGGATTCCCCCCACTCACTAGCACACACACACCTCTCTGTCACTCTTCCCAGGGAACTTTTGTACATCCCTTTGTGTCATTAGTCTGTAGGACGAGTACACTGGACCCCGTAAAATATTGTCCTAGCTTTGTTCCCCTCCTTGTATTGATTGCCAATTGAACGAACTCACATTTCAAGTAATTGGGGCATAGATTATGCAATTGAAAAGAAGAAGCCTCTTGCCATAGTTGCAATAGATGCAGCCAAAGCTTTTGACCAAGTTAATTGGCCCTTCCTTTGGAAAACAATGTTAAAGTTTGGTTTTCCAGAAATTTTTATCAATGGGGTTAAAACTTTATATAAGGGCCCGAGAGCAAGGATATTGGTAAATGGCGGCCTGTCTGATTGGTTGCACATTCATAGAGGAACACGGCAGGGATGCCCCTTGTCTCCATTATTGTTTGACATATATATCGAGCCATTTGTTTGTGCTTTGAGACAAGACCCTGTAATTGTTCCTTTTAATATAGGAGAATTAATAATTAGGACAGCATTATATGCCGATGACCTTCTTCTTTATACCTCAAATCCATCTGAAGCCATACCTAGATTATTTAAACTAGCTGATGATTTTGGTATTGTCTCAGGATATAGCATCAATAGGGACAAAACTGATGTTATGTGTTGGAACAGTCCAGTCTCTATCCCAGAAGCAAAATCTAAGATGAGATATCTTGGTATCCAACTGACTCAGAAGGTAGAAGAAATCCCTAAGACCAGTTGGGAAACCGTGATAAAGGAGATTAAAAAACTTTTGTTTAAATGGAACTCTCTACCCGTAAATATTTATGGTAGGGTGAATTTAGTAAAGATGATTATATTACCGAAGGTAACATTTTTGTTTAATTCTATTCCTTTAGTATTTAATAAAAAAGATATTCTTAATCTACAAGGCAGGATTGGATCCTTTATTTGGGCGACAAAATCCCCAAGGATAGCATGGAAAAAGTTAAGGAGAGGACTAAAAATAGGAGGCTTGGCTCTTCCAGATTTATTATTTTATTGTTACGCCTTCCAGCTTAAAAATTTTCGGCTTTTAGCCAATAAATTGGACTCTACGTCTAATAGTTTAATTTTTCGGGCCATGCTGCATGACCTTCCATTTGATGCAGATTTTTTCTTGTTTAAGTTTGGAGATCAAAAATTTTTCAAAAAGGTTAGATTGAAGGTTTTGAAAGCCGCTTTACATTACTGGTATCAAATTTGCAAGTTGCTATCTATCCATTATTATCACTCTTATGCTCCGATTTGGGACTCTCCAGGTACTCCTGAATGTTTGGGTGATCAACTAGCTCTCCCGTTGAAGAGAGCTAGTCTCTTTAGATGGGGGGATTTTCTGGATGCCTCGAAAGCCCTAAATTGGGAATTTTTGGTTAATTTAACCGGGGGTACTCTCACGAGATTTAAGTTTTATCAGCTGTCAGCTTGGTGGGGAAGCCAAATTTGGGATTTAGAGAACGAGAGTCCCCTGTGGGATTTAATTAATAATTCTAGAGTGAGGAGAGGGGAGACGGCCATATTGTATAAAATTCTACTTGACAATAGGGATAACTTGGAAGCAGAGATTATGAAATTGTGGGACCCCTCAATGCTCTTGGTTTCGGATAACTTAATGAAATTGTGGACAGATTCTTTTACTATGTCTCAGCAAATAATCAAACCCTCTAATTTGCGAAGAAATCATTTGTACACTATGTACAGAGTTTATTGGACTCCTGCGAAACTCTCCAAGATGTCTGTTGTTAAATATTTTTGTCCCAGATGCAAGTTGCAGGATGCAAATGACATTCATATGTTTCTTGAATGTCCCAGTATAAGTAATTTCTGGGAACAGGTGTGTAAGTTTTTGGAGGATGTACTTGCATTTTCAATTCCATGTACCCCCAATTTGGTTTTTTTTGGTCTCCAATCTGACTACGTTCTGGATAGTAATTTATCACAGTTTATCTTTTATGTAATAGTGATCGCCAGAAGAGAGATCTGTAAGGTATGGAAATCGGCACTCCCTCCAATATTTGCAGATTGTCTCAAAAACATTATGGTGGTGAGTAAATTTGATATGTTATGTGGTGGAGAAAAGTCTGTAAATCTGTGGTCAGCTTTAAATGCATGGAGTGAAAAATAAAATAAACTATAAGGTCCAATGATTATGCCAGAGGTTTTGTGGTCCTGTCCTTCCTGAGTAGCAAGTACCATCACGACAGGAAGTTGGACGGGTAACAACCCTACCTCTGGGCAATCTTCAAAGGCTATCCACAAACACGAGGGTCGGAATAGGAAGGTTTGTGTCAGTGGCCTGAGGAACGCCTATTCAGAGTAATTATTTTTTGGTGGCATATATGAGGACAAAAAAAAAAAAATTCTGAACCATGCAAGACACTCACCACTGTTGCACATAACTTGGGCCCTGGAATGGAGTCCCTAACCCTAGAAGTCACTTTGCAGAATGGGGAGGATGGGTGAGGCGGTAAGGAATCTATAACTACATATGTCACTTACAGATACATCGTTAGAGAAGGTAAGTAACCTGTTCATCTGAAAGAGACTGTAGTTATAGATTCCTTACCTTTAGGATAGATACCTTAGCAATGCCAACCCCGGAGGTGGGTCTCCGAGCCAGGTTCACACCAGAAAGTCCTGGAGAATAGAGTGGCCAAAGTAGCCGTCTCTCCGGACTTGGCTGTCCAGGCAATAATGTTTGGTGAACATGTGCAGAGATGCCCACATGGCCGCCTGACAGATGTCGAGGAGTAGGACTCCAAGCCCCAAGGCAGGAGTAGCTGCTGTCGCCCTAGTGGAGTGGGCACGCAATCCGACTGGGGCATACTTCTTTGCTGAGGAGTAGCAGATTCATTGCATAGGACAACCCATCAAGAGATGCGGCGTTTCTGTACAGCCCGACCTTTCTTGGCCCCCACATATCCAACAAAGAGTTGATCGTCCACCTGGAAATCTTTTGTGCAGTCAAGATAGAAAGACAATACATATTTTGGGTCCAGACGGTGGAGTCTATCCTCCTCCTCGGAAGGTTGCGAAGGTGGGAAGAAGGTGGGCAAAGTGATGGTCTGTCCTATATGAAAAGAGGTAACTACTTTGGGAAGAAAATAGGGCCTTATTCGAAGGACTACTTTGTCCGGATGAGCAGCACAAAGAGGAAGTTTTGAAGACAAAGCCTGCAGCTCACCCACCCTGAGAGCAAAGGTGATGGAAACAAGCAAAGCTGTCTTCAGAGTGAGGAGCCTGAGAAGACAGTTGTGAAGAGGCTCGAAGGGAGCGCACATAAGATAGGTTAAGACCAGGTTCAAATCCCACTGGTGCATTATGAATAGAGAAGGAGGAAAATGGGGAGTAATGCCCTTTAGAAATCTATTTACAATAGAGGACTTGAAAAGAGAATGCTGATCAGGAAGGCGAAGAATGGCAGATATAGCTGAAAGGTAGCCTTTAAGAGTGCCCAGGGCAGAGCCCTGTTGGGCCAAAGAAAGTATATACAAGAGAACCTCTGAAAGAGGGGCAGAAAGGGGATCCACAACCTTTGTTGTGCACCATGCCACAAACTTGTTCCATCTGCAGGCATATACCATCTTAGTGGAGGAAGGTCAAAAGCTGTCAACACTCGCTGCTCCATCTCCATGCAAGAAGGTGGAGGCTCGACAGGTTAGGGTGGAGGGCGGCACCTGCTACTGCGACATAAGATCCTCCCGAAGAGGCAGTCTGAACGAAGGATTAATGGCCATGCTCAAGAGCTCTGGGTACCAGACTCTTCGTGCCGAGTCCAGAGCCACAAGAATGACTTGGGCCCAGTCATGCTTGATCTTGTTCAGCACTCTGGGCAGAAGAAGATTTGCCTCTGCAGCCCCGTTCCACCGAAGCGCTAGGCTTGTTTGTTGTGGAGGGTGCAGGGCGGAACCTTCTTCTGCGTTCCCTCCGGTGTTGTGCAGTGATTGGGCGAGTGTGTGGAGGCGGAGCTGACTGAGAGCCCGTCCTCTACATAACCCGATGTCGCGGAATACGCGCAGCGGATACGCGCAGCATCCGCGCCGTCCCCGCGCCGAAGTCGAGCCAAAGTCCAGCCCGTCTGCGCCCGTCCGCGCTAAGGACGGGCCAGGGGCCAGACATACTGCCCAGGTAACCACTACTAATCAGCTATCAAGAGATTTCATATTAATTTAGCACGGAACAAACAACCTAAGTATTGTCATCAGGCCATTAATGTTGATACTTGGGTAGGCCCTATAGGCTGTCGTGGATGTAAGCAGGTACTAGAGCCACATCATAGACCAACAGAGAAAGGGGTACGTAGAAATTTAACCGGGGGCCTCATAAATGCACGCTCCATGTGAAAGAATGCACCACATAAATATGATCTAATTCTAGAAAAAGATCTAGACTGCTTATTATTCACGGAAACATGGCTTAGAGACTGGTCCAACCCCGATATAATGCATGCGCTGCCTCCAGGTTTCCTAATTCAGAGGCTAGATAGACCTTCACAGCGAGGAGGAGGGCTGGCAATCATCTACCGAGATTCTCTAAAATGTACTACAACAGATATATCGGACATTAAAGGAGCAGAATGTCTTGGATTCAGCATTCAGGCGCATGATTCCTTTACATTTGCAGGGGCATTGATATATCGTCATCCAGGACAACCGACACAGTTCTTAGAAAGTGTAGGAGAAGTCCTGACTAACCTGACCCTCAAATTTGCCAATTTTACTTTATTGGGAGATTTAAATCTTCATCTGGACAGCAGTAACGATCCCAACGTGTCGTGTTTTAAAGAAATTCTACACATTCTGGGACTAAAAATACAAACTCTGGAACCCACTCATAAAGCAGGGCACATATTGGACTGCATCAGTTCTAACCTGGACACAATGAAGGTAGAGTCCTCTTTGACTCAGACTTGGTCTGATCACAAATTTATTGCTTTCAGCCTTAGGGTACATGGTAATAAGGCTATGAAGATGGGAACACAAGATAAAGGGAGGTCTACCCCATGCTGGGGGGAAATTATAGAACACCCAGATCTCATCAGATGGGTGAAGGAGAGCAAACCGCTACTGTTAGGGAATGCGATTACTGATTACCAGAGATATGAGGAGTGGATGAGGAATATTGGGGAGAGGATGAAATCCCGAGGGACAAAGACCAGATCTATACAAGGAAAAAAGTCTTCGCCCTGGTTCACAAGTGCATTAAAAGAATCACTAAGAGAAGTGAGAGTCCTAGAACGCAGATGGCGTCGTCATTACAATAGTAATGACCAGGAGGCCTACAAGACAGCTAGAAGGTACTATCACGCGTTAATTAAACGTGCTAAAGTGATCTATTACACGAACATAATAGAAGCCTCCAATAATAAACAGAAGGAAATCTTTCAAATCGTTAATAATTGTAGGAATCCTAAAATACTATCTCAGGAAATTCCGCCATCCCAGACTCTCTGTGATGAGATAGCGGTTTTCTTTGAACAAAAAATACACAAGCTTATGAAAGACTTCCCTCAGGTTGAATGGGGTGATTTAGAGGCAATGAACAATATACACACAATTGACTCTCACTCAGCATGCTGGAAGACCTTTGCCCCGATCAGCCTGGAGGATTCCTTCCAGGCTATATCCTCAATTGAGTCTGGATCACCGTTTGACCCCTGTCCCCCAGGGCTGCTAAAACCTACAATAGAGGAGGTCAATCCTGTAATAAATTCTATCATTAATTCATCCTTCCAAACAGGCGAGATCCCAACCCATTGGAAAGTGGCTGCAGTCAGACCTTTACAGAAAAAGGCTTTGAGGGACCCTACGGTCCTATCCAATCTGCGACCTATTTCACTTCTCCCCGCCTTATGTAAAATGGCAGAAGCCTATGTTAATAAGCAACTTACGGCTTTTTTAGAGGAGAAAAATATTCTTCATACCAATCAAGCTGGCTTCAGAGCTCACCACTCTACAGAGTCTGCCTTGCTGTTCACAACAGAGACCATACGAGCTGCACTGGATCAGGGCAAGAGGGCAGTCCTGATCCTACTAGATCTATCTGCAGCATTTGACACGGTGTCCCATACTATCCTGTTACACCGCCTGACTAGTGCGGGCATAGCGGGCACCGTGTTAAAATGGCTCAAAAACTTTCTGACGCATAGACGTCAAGTTATCACGCTAGGACAGTTCTGCTCCAAAGAGAAGGCATTGCGGTCAGGGGTACCACAGGGCTCGAGTCTGAGCCATACCCTTTTTAACTTATACATGGTCCCCCTGATTGAACTAATCTCCTCTTTCAATATCAGTACAATAGCCTATGCGGATGACACGCAACTAGTCCTAGTCCTGGATGAGGACACGACCAATGCGGAACAGACCCTGAACGAGTGTCTGACTGCGACTTTTGCTTGGATGACAAACAATCATCTCAAATGTAATTCAGCTAAAACGGAAATTTTGCCGTTTGGCTTAAACAACTCCTTTTCTCCCCAGACATGTTGGCCGGAGGAGGCAGAAGCCCCACCGAATACTATCAGGGCAGCACGTAACTTAGGGATTAAATTTGATGAGACTCTCTCGTTCAAACAGCAAGTAAAGGAAGTTGCTGGCTCATGCTTTAACATAATAAAGCGATACAAAAGGGGCCCCCCTTTTGTACCGCTTTTGGCTGCCATAAGTGTGGCAGGGTATGCTCAGACGCGAGTCCCTTGCTCACTTTGCCACTGGATTCAAGCAAGCCGGGCTGAAGACGGCTGGAGTGCCAGAAACCGGTCCTTGGAAGCTTGTTTCCGGTCCAGGGAAGACATGGCTTGGCAGTTCGGGCTGGACTGTTCCCATGAGGCACAGGGTCAGACTGATTTGCATATAGCCATGTCTGAACTGGGGTGGCAGAGTGGGCTAAAGAACGGTGATGGATTAAACCCAGATCTTTTGACTGGGTGTGAGTGTTTGATTGATTCAGATGCTTCGTCCATCACCACCCCCTTTTGTACCGCTTTTGGCTGCCATAAGTGTGGCAGGGTATGCTCAGACGTGAGTCCCTTGCTCACTTTGCCACTGGATTCAACCAAGCCGGGCTGAAGACGGCTGTAATGCCAGAAACCGGTCCTCTGAAGCTTGTTTCCGGTCCAGGGAAGGCATGGCTTGGCAGTTCGGGCTGGACTGTTCCCATGAGGCACAGGGTCAGACTGATTTGCATATAGCCATGTCTGAACTGGGGTGGCAGAGTGGGCTAAAGAACGGTGATGGATTAAACCCAGATCTTTTGACTGGGTGTGAGTGTTTGATTGATTCAGATGCTTCGTCCATCACCACCCCTTTTTTTAACATAATAAAAGGCCTTAGGAAATTTTTTGATCTCCTCCCCTACCAGCCAGACGTACGGTCGCAGTTGCGTTAATCATGTCTAGATTGGACTACTGCAATAGCCTGTATGCAGGGGCAAATAAATCTGCCCTGCACAGACTGCAGATGGTCCAGCATACGGCTGCTAGACTGGTACTCAGATGGCCAAGGAAATCTTCAGCCTCGGATACGCTGGATGCCCTTCATTGGCTTCCAATTCAGAAGCGCATTTTGTTTAAGGTCCTGACAATTGCCTACAGGACCTTCCATAAACAAGGCCCATTGTACCTTTGCAGAAATTTCAGGTGATACTATCCGACACGGGAACTTAGATCTGCTACAGCCAATTTGATGATTGTCCCGAAATTTAGACTGGCGACTAAGGGAGGAAAATCCCTGGCGGTAATAGGTGCAAAGGCATGGAATAAACTGCCCCATCAACTCCGCGCGATTACCACCGAACAGAAGTTTAGGAAATCCCTCAAGACATGGATTTATAGCCTGCCGGACGTTGCATGTAAAACACTGGCATAAAGCTTTCCCTGTGGTTTAGAACAGTAGAGCTGCGACCATCTCTCAGCGGCACGTGTCAAAGCGCCAAGATGCTCCTTGGAGTGGTAGTGCGCTATACAAATGTACATCACATCACATCACAGGCGGAAAGGCATACAGGAGGCCACAGTTCCACTCATTGCAAAAAGCGTCGCCAGGCAAGGGCCGCCTTGCAAATTCCAATGCACAGAATTGCTGACATTGCGTGTTCTCTTTGCTGATGAATAGCTCGTTAGCCACCACTGCAGTTGTTGCGAAGTCCCTTCCGAGATCTGAACGTAGTCAGAAAGATTCCGCTAATGCTGCGCCCACTGGAACTTCAGGTCCCACTGCAGAGGCCGCAAACGCCATGTGGCCTGATCCACCAGCAGGATGCAGGAGGCCATGAGACCCAGCAGCCTCAGGGTCATTCTCATCGAAATCCGGGATAGAGGATGAAATATCGGTATCATAGCCCTAATATCCCGGACTCGCTGCTCGGGAGGAAAAGCCGGAAACTGCCCTGTATCCAGAACTGCTGCAGTGAAAAGGAACTTCTCAGAGGGAGTCAGGTGTGACTTCGACACGTTGATAGTGAACCCCTGTGAGTGCCGGAGACCCGCCGTAGTCTGGACATGGGAGACAACAGCCTGGGATGATCCCGCCTTCAACAGCTAGTTGTCGAGCTAGGGGAAGACTGGAATCCCTGATCTGCGCAGATGAGCTGCGACCACAGTCATCACTTTTGTGAACGCCCGAGGGGCACTGGTAAGGCCAAAGGGGAGTACGGTGAATTGAAAATGCTCGTGGCCTACCGTGAACCGTAGGTAATGCCTGTGGGCTGGCAAAACGGGAATTTGGAAGTATGTATCCTGCAAGTCCAATGCTACATCCAGTCTCTGGGGTTGAGGGCAGACAGGACCTGAACCAACATGAGCATCTTGAACTCCTCCTTCCAGAGGAAGCAGTTGAGGTCCCTGAGGTCTAAGATAGGACACAGGCCTTTGCCCTTCTTGGGTACCAGAAAGTAGTGGGAATCACAACCAGGACCACAACCTACTTCTGGCACCGGGACCCCTTCGATCGCTCTCTTGGCCAAGAGAGCTGGAACTTCCTGGTGGAGAAAGGCTAAGTGATCCTCCAACATGCAATGGAAGGATGGTGGCATGCAGGCAGGGGTAGTCTCGAAGGGGAGGGAGTAGCCCCTTTGGACTATCTGCAAAACCCACCGGTCTGATGTGATTTTTGCCAGTGGGGGAGGTGATGGGGAATCCTGTCGCCCCCTGGCGGCCCTGAAAGGTCAGACTACGAGGGCTTGGAGGCTGCTGCAGGAGGGTTTTGGGTGGACTGGCCTTCCCGCTGGCCCACAGACCTACGTCATTGGGATCCACATCTGCGGTCACACAGAAGCTGGGTAGCTTTCATGGCCCATGGCTGGACTGAGTTGAATGTGGTGAGGCACCCCTTCCGTAGCGATAAAAGGGGTTAAAAGCAGACTTCATGGGGCGAGAGGTTGCTGTAAGGCCCAAGGATCTGGCCGCAGCCCTAGAATCCTTGAAGCACTCGAGCGCTGAGTCTGCCTTGTCACCAAAAAGGCGACGGCCATCAAAGGACATGTCCAGTAAGGTGGATTGGACATCACCAGAGAAACCAGACGTCCTCAGCCAGGTGTAGCATCTCAGCGCTACTGCCGTGTAATCTGTTCTGTCCAGAGTGTCAACGGTATCCAGCCCACATCTAATGGTGAACTTAGCTGCATCTCTGCCCTCTGCCACTGCATGGGTGAGAATGGCCTGGGCCTCCTCCAGGCACTGTGGTTACACTTGCGCAACCGTATCCCACACTGTATAGGTATAGCGGCCCAAGAGGCAAACTGTGTTCACCGACCGCAGTGCTAAGCTGGCGGAAGAAGACATCCTCTTCCCAAGATGGTCCAGTTTCTTGGATTCCCTAGCTGGGGGAGCAGTAGGGAATGCGCCCCCAGAGAATAAGGCTTGGCCCACCTAGCTCTCGGGGGTCTGTGTTGGGAGAGGAAGCGTGGGTCACCCAGGGCTGGGCAGTGGCGTTGGGCAATCATCCTGTCCACAGGAGCACCTCTGCTGGGCTTGGACCAAGTGCCCAGTAGGACATCGCTGAGGCCTTCATTAAAAGGCAGAAGAGGATCCAAAGAGGCTGTTACCGGCTGAAGCACCTACGTATGAAGCTCACTCCTCCATAGCCACGGTAGGGTGGGGAGAGCATGCCAAGGTATCCAAACCATTGTTATCACCCAGTTCCTCTCGCCAGTCCGGTTCTTCAAGCTGGTCAGCCAAAGGGTCCAAAGACCCCTCCCAGTCTTCCTCCCCATCCTCTGGTTGCCACTCAGGGTGGAAAGGATCACCAGGAATGAACAGAGGTATGAAAGTACCTTCCGGCGCCGGTACCGATGTTGATCGACGTCGGTCCGGAGCCATGTCCAAGTCAAGGGTGAGGCTGGGGTTGACACTGGTCGGGGGCACAAATGATATTGTCATATTGTCACTGGAATGATGCTGGGGAAGGTACTGTGAGGCACCGGAGTCTCCTGCATCCAAAGCCCAGAGACCCCAGAGCCAAGTCCACAGGGCCCAAAGGTGCGCCTGCAGAGTCGGGCTGCCCAAAGATGCTGTGAAGTGCTTCATAGAAGGATCGAAGCTAGGCATGGGACGCTCCGGCTCCGGGAAAAGAAGGGAAGTGCTGAGCTGTCCCAGAAGCAGACTCCATGCTCTGGGTCCCGCGTCGCATTGGCCAACGGACGAGGCGAAATGGAAGAGCGACGGTTTTTCTTTGCCTTCTTCTTGTGCTTCGACTTACCCAAGGAGGGTGAAGACTTGGAAGAAGAATGGTGATGGTGACTCCGCAACTGGTCCCGAGACCTTCCTCTCGACCAGGACCTCGAGAAATATGAGCTGACTGCTGGGCCTCCAAAAGCTTTAAGGACCGCTCCCGCAAAGACTTCGAGTTTATGGCCCGACAGTCGGAGCACAACTTCAGGTCATGGTTGCGTACCAGGCAACAGAGGCAAACGAGGCACGGATCTGTGATGGACAGCTTGTGACAAGAGTCACAAGGCTTGAATCCGGTTTGACAAAGTGACATCCCTCGTGCACCGAGGAGTCGAAGACTCAAAAAGACGTCGACAAAAAGTCGAAAAAGGTTAGTCAAAAAGTGACTAGGGGACAAGCTCTCACCGGATCAGCGTTAGGCTGGCGCAAAGAAGAAAGAACTGACGTCAGCGCACAGGGATGGCGTCTAAATAGACACCGCAACGTCATCCTGGCGAACACGATGCCGACGACAGATGTGGAGTCGACCGACGCCACCTACTGACGCGCAGGGGTACTGCAAAAGAAAAAAATCCCTGGATCCAGTCTGACACCTGGGTGTGATTATAAAGGTAAGGAATCTATAACTACAGTCTCCTTTAGATAATGACATTCAGTTCACTTCGGAGGAAATGTGTGAGTTCTTGAAGAAGATGTCTATACAACATCTTAAGAAAACTTAATACTTTCCAAGGGCAAATGGTTTAGTAGAACGTGTCAACCTAATGATTTAAGAGTGTTAACAATTAGCGCATGTTTCAGGGCATCAAAATATGCTCTGGTTTTATCACACTACACCTAATTCAATCACCCAAGTGTCACCTTGTTTGGCACTCAAGGGTAGGAACTAAAATGAAACCGAAGTGTCTTGGAGGAGGTGAACCCAAATGGATAAACAGAGAAAATGAATAAACATGCAAAGCAAGCTCCTTTAAAATGACATCAAATAACGCTCTATGTGTTTGAGAATGACAAGTCCCAGTATCCACCTGTGTATTGTACTGGAAGAGACGCCTTCCAATTGTGAGCCTTCCAACCGGGAGATCCTTATGCGTGTTCAGTACATCTGATAATAGGTTTCGCATAACCAAACTCTCCTGAATGATATTTGGAAGGCGTCTTTTCCAGTACAATACACAGGTGGATGCTGGGACTTGTCGTTCTCAAACACATAGAGCGTTATTTGATGTCATTTTAAAGGAGCTTGGACAGTGACCGTTATACAATTTTCTCGTCAAACTTAGAACTATTACAGTTTTACTGTAGGAACAAACTCTTTTGAATCTCTTTACAAACCCTGGGAACGCAATTACAGTTGGAAACGTACGGTTTTTAAGAAATCACCAATGTTCAATCAAGTTTCTGTTTGGTGTACATGATATTTCTGTACTTACAGCCCGTGAGAACTTATTTGTTTTCTCCTTCAAGAAGGGTATTACCCTGAGAAGCCCTGATGAAGTTCTCTATAAGAACGAAACACGTTGGCTGAAATCCTTTGTTTTTCTGTGAACCGTTTATGATATTTGATCAATAACGAAACTTTGAATAACTTCAGAGCAAATTCCTGGACATTTCTTGCATTCCTGCACACACCACTTGCTTAAGGATCTGGAAAACAGTGACACCACAGGGTGGTTGGTGTCTGGGTTTGTGGCGCAGGACAATTATAAAATATGAAACTGGTATAGAGGTGCAGGAAGGGTAGTCCACCGTCTGTTGTGTTTTTTTGCTGTAAACATGTGAAGCAGCATCAAGAAGTGTACTGGAAAAGATATGACTTCAAACACGGTACCAAGAATGTTAACTGAAAGGTGGGGGATATGTTTTTGGTCAAACCTCCTGTTACACGGCAGAAGGGAGGCTCCAAGTTCTGACCATTGAAAATAGTTGAGGTTAAAAAAACTTTGTGGTCCTAGAAGATGGTTGAACATGGAGAATGGACAGATTAAAATGAGGTCATACATTTTTGGACAGTGTGGCTCCATGTGATCTGTCTGATAAGGAACTGTATCATAGCTGTACTCCCGGGAATATTAGGGCCCATGCTATTCCTATGTGGCACAAAGACGACATTTTTGAATAAATGTTTTACAAAGCAAATTTAGCTACCATATGATTTCTTCCTGTATTGTTTCTATTGATTGCCTTATGCAGTCTCCAGCATTGCCATGCTCTAGTTAATTTATATGATGTATTTCAATATTATAAGAGGGAGAAGTGTGGAAGCCATGTATTTCCTTCCCATTTCTTGCCTTTGTGGTGTTGCATTCTTTCACTCACTTTCCTCCTCCCCTCTTTCTATCTTGGTATTTTCCAACATTCCAAGTGGCAGTTGGAAGGACAGTTGAGATGGCCTTAACGCTGACTGATGAGCTCTGGTGGCACCAAAGCTGTTGCTGTATGTCTTGAATAATGAAATAACGAGCAGCTTTTACATCTCTTTATTATGGAAATTGGGCAATAGCATTGCAGGTTTGATTGATCACCTTTTTTTTAAAGAAAGGGATAATTATTGATGAGGACCCAGACCTAGGTAGATGGGAATTATCTAAACTGTTAAAGACATTAGTCAACAGGGGTGCCCATAGGTCAGGATCGCATGTAACCACGTTTATGAGGACGCCATCAGACCCAGGTGCTTTCCCACTGTGACTCTGCTTAATTGCCTCCAGGACCTTACTCAAAGAGATTGATATATATATATATATATATATATATATATATATATATATATATATATATATATATATATATATATATATATATATATATATTCGCCACCAAAACGTTCTCTAGAAGGTGCACACCTTGTCAGTCGGTGCCAAACAGCAGGGACGAACGTATCCCCACACAAATTTTTTTCACCAATAAAAAATATGTCTGCACACGTCCAGTTGCTTAAGTTAAAGGGCTTTATTCAAGAGACTCAAGGAGCCCCATTCACCTACGCGTTTCGACCGCAGGTCTTGTTCACAGTGTTTACCACTGGTCCATTTTCACTTTCCATTATTTATACTCTCACTCCCAATCAGCTCATAATGAAGCATCTTGGGATATGTAGTTTAACACTTTTGACACAAAATAAAACGTTCCTGATATGCAAAAACATTACTTATATCTTTTTGTAAATGATACTTTCTCATACTATTTTAAAGAAAAAGTGGTTAAATCATAGAAGGTTTACTGTAAATACACAAAACTCGATTCTAAAAGGAAAATTGTTTTTCCAAAGACAACACCATGTTGCTTAGACCGATAGTGCACTATTTTACAAACAGTTAGTTAAATAGTGTCACTTGAGTACATCTTCATTCTAGGCTAAGTGCCATAATTCACCTTCCATCGATATTCCCACATTTCATAAATTAGTATAACGGGCTCAGTGCCCATTTTGGAATTATGAGAAAGTTATAGTACAAAAAGATTGTTAAACTAAAAGGGATATTTCTCAAAGTTTCAAAGGTTCAAATCTGAATTTCTCATATCTCTTTAACGTTCCCAATTGTCCATTCAAAGTTACTAGAGATGAACATACATCTCATCGTCCATGTTCAATCCTCTCGGTGCCTTAGTTTGAAACCGTATGATTAGACGTGACTCTAATCTCCTCAATTGCAATTTCCGATTTCCACCTCTTTCATGTGGGAGTATTGTTGCTATCCCACTGTATCGTATGTCTTTCCAGGTTTTTCCACTATGCATCGCCATATGCTTCGCTATGGCATACGACATATCCCCATTTTGGATGGCTCGGATGTGCTCCAAGATTCTCTTGTGTAGTGGGCAGGTCGTCATCCCAATGTAGTTCTTACCACAGGCACAGGTGAGAATATAAACTACATAAGTTGTTTTGCAGGTTATAGTTTGTTCTATATTGAATCTCTTTCCTTGTGGATCCATTAAGGATTTGAGGATGAGCCTACTGTACACGCTTTACATACTAAGCATTTCGTGAAGCCTTTTTGTTGAGTAGTCAACCAGTCCTCTTTTTTCTTCATTTTAAAGTGACTGTTCACTAATTTATCTTGCAATGACGGTGGTTTTCGAAAAGTTATTAAAGGATGTTCACTCATTTGTTCACCGATGTCAGGATCTTTTCTGATGATATGCCAATATTTGTTCAGAGTTTTTCTTACGTTCTGGCTTTCCTTGCTATACGTCATAATCATTCTGATCGACTCTGGTTTGGAATCAGTTTTCAAAGTTCTTTTGTCAATATATATATATTACCTACTGGCGGTCGCCAGTAGGTATATATAGTTAGGATTTTTTCTCTATGGGTTTTTTGAAAATTCTATGTCTAATAACTTTGGCGTTTGTGGACGGAATTGGCTGAAATTTTCAGGAAAATGGCACATTTTGTTTCTGAGCATCCCTTGAAAATTTGGGGGGGGTTCGTCAAGGGGGGGCCGAGAAAAAAGGGGGGTCCCAAAACGTGTTTTTAACATTGAGTTTTCCATAGGGCGGTTGGCCTCACTTTTAGCCCGAACGGCTGAATGGATTTGCACGAAACTTGGCAAAATTGTAGGGACTGGTAGCCCGATGTGCCTTTTGTAGGTCTCAATATATGTGCTCCAGTGGATTTTGAGAAATTAACATTTAAAAAAAGATATATATCTGTAACAGCGGACCTGGCAGCGTCCCAGGACGCGTACTTTACGCGCAACGGAGCTTTGTGAAGCGAAGCTGATTGGTTCTCCGGCGTCTGTCAACATTCCAAACAGTCCGTAGCGGCCGCCATCTTGTCTCTCGGTAGGATCGAGAGACAAGAGGAGGCCAAAGCGAAGGGGCAAATGACCATAAGGGGGCATAGTACATTGTCGCTCACCCCCTAGGTTTGATGTGGAGGTTTTAAAAGGGCCCCGCGGGGCAAAAAAAAATAAAAATAATAATAATCGAACAGCTGAATGGATTTGCACGAAACTTGGCAAAATTGTAGGGACTGGTAGCCCGATGTGCCTTTGCTAGATCTCAATATATGTGCTCCAGTGGATTTTGAGAAATTAACGTTCAAAAAAAGATATATATCTGTAACAGCGCACCGCTTCGCGTACTTTTCGCGTTACGGAGCTTGCGAAGCGAAGCTGATTGGCTCTCCGGTGTCTGTAAACATTCCAAACAGTCCGTAGCGGCCGCCATCTTGTCTCTCGGTAGGATCGAACAGCTGAATGGATTTGCACGAAACTTGGCAAAATTGTAGGGACTGGTAGCCCGATGTGCCTTTGCTAGGTCTCAATATATGTGCTTCAGTGCATTTTGAGAAATTAACGTTCAGAAACAAGATATATATCTGTAACAGCGCTCCGCTTCGCGGAGATAAAATTATATGTGTATTACCTAGCTGTTGCTAACACCAGTTAGCGACGGCTAGTAGAAGATAGCGACCATCTTGGGCCCCACTTTGCATGTGAGTGATATTTATCACTAATGACATGCAAAGTGGGCATGCCAAGATGTTAGCGACTGGAAACAGTCGCTAACATCGCTATCTCCTATTATCAACTTTTGGAAATATTCGAGATAAGCGCGAATATCTCCAAAAGCTACCACCTGCCCTGAGCAGTTCTTAGCCATGTTATCCAATGGGAGGTGGATAACATGGCTAAGAGCATTAGCTCGGTAATGCATGAATATCGCTGAGTTTTCAGCGATATTAATGCATTGCGGTCGTTTTTTATCGTATTTCCGATAAACCTTGATAATAGCAAGGTTTATCTGCGATAATTTCTGACGGTAAAAAAATCGTTGCTAAGCATCGTTAGGGATAAATATCGCTTAACTTTGGTAATATGCCCCAACGTCTGTTAACGTTCGATTCGAAGGAAATCAGGAAGTGTTGAAAAACATTGTCTGCGCCATCTTGTCTTTTTTCAAATGCCACACTTTTGTCGTGCACGGCAGCCATTTTAGATGCCTTGACCAGACCCACTCTGTGCACGCTGTCGATCCTTAGCATGGCTCCCCACCCTCGCAAGCATCTCCCCCAGGCAGTGGTCACCCCCGCTCTCTGTCTTATGCATGGGTAATAAACCTCCCCCCATCTGCGCTGCTCTTCCCTGAGAATCACACCCTGTGCCCGCCCGACACCTCCCTTTCGCCCTATTCACTACCGCACCCTCTGATACTCCTTTTCCTCTGTGTCCGATTGTCCAGGCTGGTCCTAGGGTATCAGCTAGCCCTGCAGATGTAGTTTATGGCCACAGCTGTAAAGAATCACCCCTCTTCAAAGGAGTTATAGTAGATCAAGGCCCACACTCGATGAGATCCGTCACAGCAGAAGCGTTGCTATTATCTGAAAACCATCCTGTATTGTGATTGGGGAGGGGACCGAGCCTGAAGCGGAAGATTCCAGGGATGACTCTTTGTACATCAAAGTTTTTACAATTATGTGTCACATTAAAAATATATAGCACTCCGACAAAGTAGTAAGATTATAAAACTTTAATAATTTATAAATATATACAAGAAAACAAAAATAGTAATAACATATAAACATTTTTAGGGAAAAACAACGAAGTAGCGGTCGGCTGTGCGAATAGTCCCAACGCAGCACAACGTCCAGATTTCCGGCGTGGGGCGTCGCGGGGGGTGGGTCATCAGTAGCAAACTGTTGTGCGAATAGTTCCAAGGCAGCAGAACGCGCTGAAATCTAGATGACACTAAAGTGATGTCTAGTAAGTTGCCACCCAGCAAATAACGGCATGGGGCGTCGCGGGGGGTGGGTCATCAGTAGCAAACTGTTGCGCGAATAGTTCCAAGGCAGCAGAACGGTGGCACCAAGGTGATGTCCAGTAAGTTGCCGCACTGGTTTTGGTATCCTACAATGCTGCTCCGAATAACGGCGCGGGGCGCCCCGGGGGAGGCGGTGAACGGGCCTGTCCAGGTGGAGTGTCATCTGTTGTAGTGGGGCGCCCCTTTACCGTTTCAGTTGCCATTCCGTCCGTTTTTGGTCCACTGTGTCAAAAGCCGCAATTCAGCTGAGTTGCGCCCACTCTTGCGGTGCAGCGATAGGCGGCTGTCACAGGACTCTCAAAATGGCGGCAGGCTGTTTCCTTTTTGGGCCTGGTCCACTGAAATGGCCCTGGGACACCTTGGAAATCGGACGCTTGTCTGCTAGGTCTTGGACCCCATTCTCGAAAGCGTCCCCTCCGCCTTGAGAATTCATCAAAAGTTTTGGGGGCTCCGACTCCTGCAGGCTTGTGGTGGGGAGCGGCTGCCATGATTGCTCGCGGAATGACCACGACTGAGCTACGAGATGGTGGTGCTTTCATGCTGACGCCAGCTTCAGTCTGAAACATCCAGAAACAAGGTGGGGCTTTCATCGTTTGGGAAAAAAAAAAAGTTTTCATCCTATGAAAAGTGTTGTTTTTAGGTCACATGATCATGCCTTCCATCATTAGGAAACCAAAAGTAAAATGAACCAATGAAAAGTTTTATAAACAAGTCACATGACCTGTTATGCGGCATAGGGTGTAAAATGCGGAGAAAATACGTTGGCACGTGAGGCGGCGTCAATGTGGAGGCTTTAAAAGGGCCCCGCGGGGCAAAAAAACAAAAAAAAAATTTTGTTTTTTTTGCGTGGGTAGCGCCCGGTACGCGTACCGGGAAGCGGTCGGAGGAGCGTACTATGAGGAGAAAAGAAAGACAGGGTATAAACATTTTGGCAATTTTGTTATAAATGGAAGGTAGTTCTGAAAAGAACTGTTTTTTTATTCTTTTTCTTTTTTTTCTTTTTTTTAATGAATTTTCTGAACAATTTTTTGATTTTTTTTGGGATTTTTGAAAACTATTTTGTGTTTTTTTTGTGTTTTGTAAGGGGGAAATAACAAAAAAGCAGGGTTAGAACATGTCTCAACAGGAGCAAAAAAAATAAAAAGGATTCATTGTTTTCTCATCTTGTAGCATTTATGATTTTCTCCAGCTCGGTTAATCAAAGTAATACTCTTCTCTCCATAAGCAATAGTTCCTCCACAATATATACAAACTATTTTGTAGTGTGCAAAAGGAGCTTGAATATTGGGGATTATTTCTCGGCCTTCTGGTCCGGCGAATGAGCTTTGACCCCTGTTGGTGCTGGGGATGACATCTGGGGGGTTGGCAGCAAGATCCCTTACTTGTGCTTGGGAAAGATTATTGGGATGCCATCGCTCCATGTGGCGAATCATTGTATGATTGCCAAAGCTGTATTTCTTGTTGGGGTTGCCACGAGAAAGTATATTTTTGCAAATCAAACAAGACACCTGGGGTGCATTGACCTTCTTTTGTCCAGGTGGAATTTTAAAGAATTGCCATATGTAGTGGTCTTTAATATGGCTCTGCCTTGGTGTTTCTGGCAGGAACTGCCTTACTTGCTCTTCCTCCTCCTCCTCCTCTTCGTCCTCATTATCTTCCTCTCTACCAAAGTCCAGTGTTGGTGGTGGTCCTTTTGGTGGTGGTGGTGGTGGTGGTTGCTGAGAAGCACCAGCTGCAGCTATTGCAGAAGCCATTGTGAAAAATAGGTCTTGCTCGCTGGAAATAGAAAGTAAGAATGAGGTAAAAAGAAGGAGGGGTTTTCATCATTTGAGAAAAAAAAATAGTTCTAAACCAATGAAAAGTGTTATTTTTAGGTCACATGACCAAGCCTAACAACATTATGAAACCAAAAGTGAAATGAACCAATGAAAAGTGTTATTAACAAGTCACATGACCTCTCACGCTTATGTTACGCGCTGCGGAACGCGCCCCGGATAGCTTCCGGGTCGCTGCGCTTCGCGCCTTGGTCCGCGCCCCGGAGCACTTCCGGGTGCGCTAACGCGGTACGTCATAAGACGCATTACGCGGTAACGCGATACGTCGCGCTTACGCGACGCGCCGCGGATCGCTTCCGGGGAGCTGCGTTTCGCGCCTCGGTCCGCGCCCAGGAGCACTTCCGGGTGCGCTAACACGGCGCGTCATAAGACGCATTACACGACAACGTGATACGTCACGCTTCCGCGACGCGTCACGATAATGATTTCTAACGTGGCAGTTGCGCTAACGGAACGTTTACCGGTTCGCGGACCGGGTCGCGGCATCAAATTGAGCTAACGGGAAGCTTCTTACATCATTAGGAAACCAAAAGTGAAATGAACCAATGAAAAGTGTTATTACCAAGTCACATGACCTGCTGTGTTTACGTTACGCGCTTTGCAGGGCCTCCCGGTTTGCTTCCAGAAACCTGTGCTTTGCGACTCGGTAAGCGTACCAGTTCGCTAACGTAGCACGTCATATGACGTATCACACGACAACGCGAAACGTCATGCGGACGGGAGGCGTGATGATGTTGTTTTCTAACGCGGCAGTTGCGGTAAAGAAACGTTTATATGCTCGCGGTCTATTTCGCGGCATCAAGGTCAGCTAACGGGAAGCTTCCCGATTCGCGAAGCGGGAACGAAGAAAAAAAAATATAAAAAAAAAAAGTTATTAATAAACATATAAAATATATTTTTGGATTTAAAGAAGAATACATTTTACAGGTATAGATATTAGCTTTTAAAAAACCAATGAAATTCACTGAAAAAACCATAGGTTATAGACCATATATAGTTATGAATTAGCATTTACAAAACCTTGAAAATTCACTGAAAAAACCATAGGTTATAGACCATATATAGTTAGGAATTAGCATTTACAAAACCTTATTTTACTCACACAAAACCATTGAAATTCCATATATAGTTAGTTGCACTAACTATATATCGCGCACCCGCAATCCACTGCTGATGATGTCACATATTACATAATTCATGACATGGTCAGTGACATCACTGATGACATCACTGATGACATCTCAAATGACATCACTGATGACATCACTGATGACATCTCATTTGACATCAATGACCACATCACTGATGATATCATTCATGTGACAATACAATGCATCTCCTCACATTTTAATATAACCTCTGTTTCACCCAGTGTTAAAAAGAGTATAATTTTTGAAACCATTGACACACCAATACTAGTTACTACATACGCACTCACTGATTGCTACGTCTACACACACCTTCACTCATTCACCCATACAATCATTCATACATACAATCACTCATCTTTACAACACTATCATATGCACTCATACACCTATACAGACACTCACAGTCTGCCACTCATCCATGGAGTTACTCACACACCTAGTCAGTCCTGTAAAGAATCAATCACACTTCCATTTTCTTGTCTATACAGTTAAACATAGAGCACCTTACATTTTCAAACATATACTAACACATACTTACTTTCTTATACAATCATTGATACAAGTACACATTGATCTGCACAGAGTCACACACCTCCCAGCCAGCCACACACACACTCAGTCTCCCATACAAATACTTGGACAATCAATCAATAACCCATATAGTTAATCATATAGCTACTGATCAACACATGCAGCAGTTTACAGAACAACAGACATAATGATGCACAAATTAAGACAGTTTAGTCACTAACCCATGCACTCAGTGAGACACATTTAATCACTCACTCATACATTCAGTCATGCACCTACTAAATCCTTCGTCCAGACACTTATACATCTACTCATTCTTCAATATGTAAAACATATTTAAACTTTACAAAACACACAGTCACTGGATGATGTCATCAGTGATCTCATCAGTGATGTCATTTGAGATGTCATCAGTGATGTCATCAGTGATGTCACTGACCATGTCATGAATGATGTAATATGTGACATCATCAGCAGTGGATTGCGGGTGCGCGATATATAGTTAGTGCAACTAACTATATATGGAATTTCAATGGTTTTGTGTGAGTAAAATAAGGTTTTGTAAATGCTAATTCCTAACTATATATGGTCTATAACCTATGGTTTTTTCAGTGAATATATATATATATAAACAACTGATAATTATGTAAGAACACTGGCACCTGGTTAGGTATGCTGAGAATTAAGGGAGAATACATTTGAGAAAAATGTGCCACCAAGATTTACTAGGGATATGGCTGCTAACTAAGGAAACATGGCTTCTAGACATCGTGATATGGGTTACAGTGTCCCAAAAAGCTTTTGAGTTTTTTGAGGGCTCTGCAGTGACTAGATTCTCCCACTTTTTGGTGGAGATCTCTATACACCTGCTTTCAATTGCTAATTTCCACTTCCTACATGATTTTGCAACTGCTTTGGCATCTCCTAATTTAGCTAAAAGGGCTTTATGTAACTGTCTATTCGCTAAGGAGTAAGCTTTGTTAAACCAACTTGAGGAGTCATGTTCAGTCCTTGCAGGTTTTTTTTAGGTAAATTTGATGATAGATAGATGGATATATAGATAGATAGATAGATAGATAGATAGATAGATAGATAGATAGATAGATAGATAGATTCACTGAAAAAAACTAAGGTAACAGGGACATTATAGTTAGAAAGTAGCATTAAAAACATATATGTGCAAACGTGCAAATTTCACCCATTACCACCACCAACACATTTCAACCTCCCCGGGTCTTGTTCATGGTGATGATCGTGAACAAGACCCGTGGAGGTTGAAATGCGTTGGTGGTGGTAATGGGCGAAATTTGCACGTTTGCAAATAAAGTGTTCAAAGATTGAGAAACAAATCTCCTAGTGTGCTGTGAATCCGTATGGACATTTTTGGCTTGAAATTCATACACAAGGGTCGGTTTACCCTAGACACCAGCACCCCTTGTGGACGAGAGCGCACTACCAAGGACTATATGGATATTCTAACTGAAATAACAAAATATAATAGCAGCATTAATAAAACATAAACAATAAAAACATAATTTCATCGAAAAAAACAAAGGTTATAGGGACGTTAACGTTAGGTAATAGAATGAAAAAAACGTTTGGAATTTACTAAAAAAACTAAAGTTACGGGGAAGTTATAATTAGGTTCTGATTTTACAAACACCAAACAATATTCCAGGAGGATTTTGGACGCAGGTGGCAGCGCGGCCATCATCCTCCTGGACCTCAGTGCCGCATTTGACACGGTTAATCACCGCGTCCTTCTGGCTCGCCTCGAGAGGATTGGAGTCATGGGTAAGGCCCTCGAATGGCTCCGGTCCTTCCTTAGTGACAGAGTCTTCAGGGTCTTCTCGGATACCAACTGCTCCCTCCCCGTGCCACTGCAGTGTGGGGTACCACAGGGTTCTTCCCTTAGCCCCACACTGTTTAACATATATATGGCACCTTTAGCGGAGGTTGTAGCCCCTTTTGGAATCCAGCTGATAAGCTATGCTGACGATACTCAGTTAGTAGTCTCTCTAAATTGAGCCAACCACCCCCCAAACAATCTCTGCAGCTGCCTGGAGGCGGTGGCGAAATGGATGGATGCGTCCCATCTGAAATTGAATGGGGGGAAAACTGAGCTAATGCTGCTGGGAAGGAAGGCCACTTTTAACAACACCATCCTGTGGCCTCCCTGTATGGGTCCCGGGCCCACTCCAAAATCTGAAGTAAAAACCCTTGGCTTCTGGCTTGACACGGAACTGTCTCTCAAAATCCAGGCAAGAAAGACAGTAGCCACTTGCTTTGGTCTAACCAAAACAATCCGGAAAATTCTCCCCTAGTTACCAGAAGCTGCAAAAAAAACCATAGTCCAGTCCCTCATTTTATCAAGGCTGGACTATGGGAATGCACTTTATCTGGGCGCCCCCATTTCAGTCATACGACAACTTCAGATCGCCCAGAACTCCGCAGCAAGATTACTTACCGGAACCAGTCACCGCATATCAGCTGCACCATCACTTAGGACCTTGCACTGGCTCCCCATAAAGGAGCGGGTACATTTTAAATCCCTCTGTCTGGTCCACAAAACTTTTTATGGGAATGGCCCTCCCATCTTAAAAGACATGGTCATACCATACATGCCATCTAGGGATCTCCGCTCAAAGCAACAAAACCTCCTCACAATTCCCAGGACCTACAGAGCTCGAACAGGGGACCGCCTGTTCTCGCGTAATGCGGCTAGGTCGTGGAATGCCCTCCCTCTTCCACTTCGTTTAGAGCCCAGTCTGACTGTTTTCCGGAAAAAGATAAAAACTATTCTGTTCCCCAATACATAGACAATCTCACCTAGTTTACGTCAGATCTCTATTTCCTCTCACTCTTTTCTTTCTGTTTAACTATCAAGCGCTGGGATGCTCTCGAGTAGCCATGCGCTATAGAAGAACCTTTTCAATTCAATTCAATTCAATAGAAATTCGGCACTTATACCTACAGTTATCTCAAGTAAGTATAACCTGTGCCCCAAGGTTACTATAACTTGCGCCCCCCATGCACAGTTTTGTCATCAATATTTTTACAGCAAATGTTGCAGTGATATCATCAGTGATGTTATAGAAGATGTTATGAGTGAAATAATATGTGGGGCATTTAGCAGTGCATGGAGAAGGCAAGAGTTATAGTTACCTTAGAGCACGAGTTGTAGTTACTTGAGAAAACAATATTTCTGGCCCAGGTTGGGTTCCTGTGGGACCCACCCCCAGGCTTAGGGAATCAGGGTATTTCTATCCTGCCTTCTATTTTTTTGTGCCTATTTGGGACTCGGGCTGAGTCCTGAGTCCAAAGTTGGTTTCCACCACTTCCTGGATTCAGTGGTGGCAGCCAATCAGATCTCCTCATGAGAATTGTCATAGCCAGGTTGGCTTCGAGTCCCGAGATATACTTAAATCAGTTTTCTCTAACAGATTTATGCCAAATTACAAACAGCACTCTTTGCGGACCAAGATCTAGCTTTTTGCCATATTTGGTGTAATTCCATTCATTGGTTCGGGCTGTAGTCGTGTTCAAAATTCCTGTGGCAAATTGCATCGAGAAAACATGTTTTTGTACCCCACCCCCTGTTTTTCTTGGCCCGCACTTGACAAATCACCCCAAAACTGTCCAAACATCAGCTGAAGTGAGTGGCAAACTAATTTTTAAAATACCTGAAATATTAATCAAATGGTGCCAAAGATTTAGGAAAACAAATATGCTTTTCCTATGGAAACCCGGTCCTAACCATACTTACCTGAGTTCCAGTAGGTAATATGTTTATATATCTATATATCACTGAAAAAACTAAGGTTACAGGGACCTTTTAATTAGGAGATAGAATTAAAAAAAACAATCCTAAGGTTACGAGAGCATTATTGTTAGGCTCAGATTAAACATGCACAAACCACAGAAATCCAGCAGTTATAGTTACCTGAGCTAAATATAACTTATGCCTCTGCAATGCACTGCTTATGGCCTTACATATTACACCACTCAATTTTTTTAATATGTATCTTTATTTGCATTTTTTTATTAAAGTAACAATGTACCTCTATGAGGTAGGGATCTGTTATCAGCTGCAGGTGCGATAGATATCATCATGTATAATGTACATATATGATAGACTTTAGTCAATGCCAGTTTCACATATCAGGTAATTGTACATGGTATTATAAGTATCATGTATGGCGACAGTCTTAGACTTTATATAAGTCACACCCATATGACCATTTTGATGACAGTGTGTACGTCTTGCCCTAGCTCAATGTTGTTGTTCATCTGTGCGCCCATCCGGCATCTCTCATGCTCTTCCGTACCTTATAGATAATTTCAGGAATATAGTTCGATGCAAATTGGATGCAGTTAATAACCAAGCTATCAAAAGAAAACAACGGGACCAACAGCACTCCATCACATCTGGGTCTTTGTACATAGGAAATGTAAACTATTATCACATCTAAGGTATGATATGCTCACCTGTCCTCCCTCTCGATTCCTGGTGTAAGGAGTGACTGGATCTCCCCCTTTCCCACACATATTACACCTCTCATGACATGGTCAGAGACATTAATGATGATATCACTGATGGCATCTCAAATGACATTACTGATGACATCATCCAGTGAGTGTAAGTGTTTTGTAAACGTTTCTGAGACTTAAAGATAGATACTGAGCTACTGTATAAGTTAAATTACTATTCTTTCTATACTACTGAGTGATACTATTTCTAAGACAGATCCTCTCAGTGGCTGTCCAACTGTATCAGTGTGTGAGTGAGTGTTTGAGTGCCTTCATGGGTGTATGAGTGGTGTGTGAGTGGCTGTATGGATCTGTCAGTGAGTGTGTGAGTGGTGGTATAGGTCTTGCAGTAGGTATGTGAGTGGCTGGATGGGTCTGTAAATGGGTTTGTGAGTGGTTTCCTGGGTGTGTGAGTGGCTGTGTGAGTGGTTGTATGGATGTGTGACTGGGTGTGGGAGTGGTTGTATAGATCTGTGAGAGGGTGTGTGCATGTTTGAATGTGTTCGTGACTGGTTATATAGGTGCGTGAGGAGTTTCGTGGGTCTGATTTAATGAGTGAGTGGTTCTGTGGATGATATAATCAGTACTTTCATCAGTGATGATATTTGAGATGTCATCAGTAATGTTACCAGTGAGATAACAGACCATGTCATAAGTGATGTAATATGTTAGGTCATAAGCAGTGCATTGTGGGGGCGTGGGTTATAGTTAGCTCAGGTAACTAAGGGGAGAGGAGTTGGCCTAATGGCTAGTGCGGTCGCCCTTGAATCTGGGGACCCGGGGTCCAGTCTCAGCAATGACGCTGAACATCCTGTGATTCTGGGCAAATCACTTAATCTCCCCGTGCCTAATACAAATGAATGTGTGTCCTTAGGTAACGCAACTGGTGCTACGTAAACTGCTCTGATACCTGAAAACGGGTCAAGTTCACGTTATATAAAACTCCATTAAAAAAAACTATAGCTGCTTAATTTCTATGATTTTCTGCGCTTGAAATTTGAGCCTTACTATAACGTCCCTGTAACTTTTGATTTTTCCAGTGAATTTCAAAAGCTTTTCAAATTTCATTTCTAAAGTATAATGTTTTGTTTTTTTAGTTAATTTACAGGCTTAATTTTTAATAGTAATTGTATTACAATTTATTTTGATTTTTTTATTTAGGTTTCTTTAACATTAGACCTTCTTTTCTATAAATATACTTTAAGTAGATTTAGAAAAATAAAAATCACTTATGTAATTAATGTTCAATCAATCAATCAATCAATCAATACATTTATAGAGCGCACTACTCACCCGTAGGGTCTCAAGGCGCTAGGAGGGGGGGGGGGGGTGCCTTTACTGCTCGAACAGCCAGGTCTTGAGCTTCTTCCTGAAGGAGAGGTGGTCTTGGGTCAGGCGCAGGTCGGTCGGGAGGGAGTTCCAGGTCTTGGCGGCCAGGTAGGAGAAGGACCTTCCTCCTGTTGTCGCTCTTCGGATGCGGGGGACGGCGGCGAGGGCGTGGTTGGTTGATCTGAGGTGGCGCTTGGGAGCGTAGAAGTTGATTCGGTGTTGAGGTAGCTCGGGCCTTGGTTGTGTAGGGCTTTGTGTGCGTGGGTGAGGAGGCGGAAGGTGATTCTTTTGTTGACGGGGAGCCAGTGCAGGTCTCTCAGGTGTCCGGAGATGTGGCTGTTACGTGGGATGTCGAGGATGAGTCTGGCTGAGGTGTTCTGGATCCGCTGGAGTCTCTTCTGGAGCTTGGCAGTGGTTCCAGCGTAGAGGGCATTGCCGTAGTCCAGACGGCTGGTGACGAGGGCCTGGGTGACAGTCTTCCTGGTCTCGGTGGGGATCCACCAGAAGATCTTCCGTAGCATGCGCAGGATGTTGAAGCATGACGAGGAGACGGCGTTGACTTGTCTGGTCATGGAGAGGGAGGAGTCCAGGATGAAGCCCAAGTTGCGTGCGTGGTCCGTCGGTTTGGGTGCGGTGCCCAGGGCGGGGGGCCACCAGGAGTCGTCCCAGGCGGAGGGCGAGGAGCCCAGGATGAGGACCTCCGTCTTGTCTGAGTTCAGTTTCAGGCGGCTGGTCGTCATCCATTCGGCTACCTCTCTCATCCCTTCGTGCAGGTTGGCTCTGGCGGCGGCGGGGTCGTTGGTCAGGGAGAGGATCAGTTGGGTGTCGTCAGCGTAGGAGATTATGTTGAGGTTGTGTTGGCGTGCGATGGCCGCGAGGGGGCTCATGTAGACATTGAAGAGGGTGGGACTCAACGAGGATCCTTGCGGGACGCCGCAGGTGACTTCGGTGGCCTCTGACTTGTACGGTGGTAGGCGGACTCTCTGTGTTCTTCCGACGAGGAAGGAGGTGATCCATTCCAGTGCTTTCTCCTGGATTCCGATGTTGCCAAGACGCTGCACTAGGGTGCGGTGGCAGACAGTGTCGAATGCCGCGGAGAGGTCCAGGAGGATGAGGGCCGCTGTTTCTCCGTTGTCCATCAGGGTTCGGATGTCATCGGTGGCCGCGATGAGGGCGGTCTCGGTGCTGTGGTTGGCTCGGAAGCCAGACTGTGAGGGGTCGAGGGATCCATTCGTCTCGAGGAAGGCGGCCAGCTGTTTGTTGACGGTCTTT
This sequence comes from Lissotriton helveticus, assembly GCF_964261635.1. Classification (NCBI taxonomy): domain Eukaryota; kingdom Metazoa; phylum Chordata; class Amphibia; order Caudata; family Salamandridae; genus Lissotriton; species Lissotriton helveticus. Next base: position 444,703,360 of record NC_136068.1, read on the forward strand.
TCGATGACTTTGGCCGGGAACGGGAGGAGCGAGATGGGACGGTAGTTTTTGAGTTCGGTGGGGTCCGCTGTCGGTTTCTTGAGTAGAGCGCTGAGTTCGGCGTGTTTCCAGCTCTCAGGGAAGGTGGCGGTGTCGAAGGAGGTGTTGATAATGTCCCGCAGGTGGGGTGCGATGACAACGTCGGCCTTGTTGAAGACGTGGTGAGGGCAGGGGTCGGTCGGAGATCCGGAGTGGATGGAGTTCATCGTTCGGATGGTGTCTTCGGCGCTGATCGGGGTCCAGGCGCGGAGGGTGGTGGTGGGTGGCGTCGCTGCGGATGTGGCGTGCGTTGGTTGGATGCTGAAGCTGTTGTGTATGTCCGCGATCTTGTTGTGGAAGTAGGAGGCGAGGGAGTTGCAGAGGTCTTGCGATGGGGTGATGTCGTTGTTTCCGGCGTTGGGGTTGGAGAGCTCTTTCACGATGTTGAAGAGTTCCTTGCAGTTGTGTGCGTTGTTGTCCAGACGGTCCTTGTATGCAGTTTTCTTGGTGGCGCGGATCAGTTGGTGGTGTTTCCGGGTGGCGAGCTTGAGGGTGGACATGTTGTTCAGTGTCGGTTCCCTTCTCCATGCTTTCTCGAGGGCTCGGCAGTTCTTCTTGGAGCTCTTGAGTTCGTCGGTGAACCATGGGGTTTTTCTGCTGCCGGGTCTGCTGGGCGGGGTCCTCAGAGGGGCGAGTTCGTCCGCGCAGTTGCTGATCCACTTCGTGAGGTTGTCGGCGGCCTGGCTGGGGTTCGTTGAGCCGGCAGGAGGGTGCTGGCTCAGGGAGGCGGTGAGCTGGTCGGCTGTGATCTTGTTCCAGCTTCTTCGGGCAACCTGTTGCTGGTGGTGGTGGGTCGTCGTTCTTTTGAAGGTGAAGTGGACACAGCTGTGGTCCGTCCAGTGGAGTCCTGTTGCGTGGCTGAATGCGATGTCTTTGCTGGATGAGAAGACGGCGTCGAGTGTGTGTCCGGCGAGGTGGGTGGGGGTGGACACCAGCTGTTTGAGTCCGAGGTTGGCGAGGTTGTCGAGCAGGGTGATGGTGTTACGGTCGCTGTTGTTCTCCAGGTGGAAGTTGAGGTCCCCCAGGAGGATGTAGTCGGCGGAGGGGAGTTATAGTTAAGTTAAGTATATTAAGTTAAGTTAAGTTAAGTATATTAAGTTGTTTTAATGTAAATAAACAAATGTTGCTTAAAAAAAATATTTTTGGGAGTACAGTGGTACCTTTGTGGGCCTGTAAACATAAACAAACTATTTCATTATGGCTTTTAATCCCAATGATGTGAATGGAATGAATCTGCGAGTTCAAATCCTCAGATTTGTTGCACATTTTATAAATTGTTTCAAACATGTATACCCCTCCATTTTCATTATTGACATCAGTGTTAACATATTTACGTATCTGGTTTTCAGCAAGTTTTCAGATTTGACAAATCTACGTAGCAGACTTGGGAATTTGCTCAAAACCACACCCAAGCCTTGTCTTTTGATTGGATATGTGAGGATCCCACCCATGTACATGGAAAACAACACTCAAAAACAGTTTACTAGTGAAGTCTCTAGAAGGATGATTGAGAACCAGTGGTGCTCTGCTTTTACAGAATGGCTGAAGCTTCATCTTCTATGCAGGAAGGACATCCACAACCTCCTCACAGAAAAGAAAGTAATGTCTGGAAGCACTTTACTATACCTTCTGAGGAAAAGAAGGTAACAACAAAATATGTGCAGTTCCATATTTGCGGCAAGCAGTTATCCAGAGACACTGCAAAGACGTATTCACATGGGACAAGTTCCATGTGGACGCACCTAAAAACATTTCATTAAAGGGTCTACAACCGGATGCTGTGAGGGAAATCAGGTGCAGCAGGACATTCACCCCCTACAGCAGGCTTGGAAAAACCATCATGCATACCAGCTGCCTGCAAAGAATTGAGTAACATGGTTATTCACTGTGTGAAAATCCACGTGCTTGTCACTGTAGAAATGTCTTCTGTGGGTGCATTCATGGATAGTGAAGGAGCAAAGATGTTAGCTGTTTCCCCTTTTGCTGCCAGTAACCACACAATGTTTCTTGAAGACTGAAGCCAGTTGCATCTTTACATTTCCCCATCCTTACCATTTTTACTACCCTGTTCACGTTTTGTTAAAAAAATAAAAAAGAAGAAAAATAGGAAAACGCGGTTTAAAAAACTCATATACAAAAAAAACAGTTCTCTGTAGAACCACCATCTGGTCAAAAAAGAGCTAACTCTATGTGTTTAATGTGTCAGTGACTGTATCGGTGAGAGAGTGGGTGTATTAGTGTGTGAATCAGTGTATGCCGGGTGTGTTATTGGATGCATTAGTGTTTGGCTGGGTGTGTCAGTGTGTGATTTGGTGTATGCCTGGGTTTGTGAGTGTCTGCATTGGTGTATGTCTGGGTGTGACAGTGCGTGCATCACTGTATGCCTGTGTGTGTCAGTGTATGCATCAGTGTATGCAAGGGTGTGTTCTTAGATGCCTTAGTATTTGACTGGGTGTGTGAATGTCTGCTTTGGTGTATGCCTGGGTGTGTGAGTTTCTGTATTGATGTATGCCTGGGTGTATCAGTGTATGCATCAGTGTGTGCCTACGCTTGCTATTAGATGCATTAGTGTTTGGTTGGGTGTGCCAGTGTCTGCTTTATGTAAGCCTGGTTGTGTCATTGTCTGAATTGATGTTTGCCTGGGTGTGTCAGTGTATGCATTTGTGTGTCCCTGGGTGTGTCATTGTATACATCAGTGCGTGCCTGGGTGTTGCTTATCTCCGAGTGCACCAGGGTTAACTCTGGAAAGTAGTCTGGTCTCATCTGAAGATTTACAAGCAAAAGGGGTGTCTAGTGATCAGGGCCAGGAGTGTATGAGTAAAGAACAGACTGGAAGTCAATCATCAAACAATCAAGAAGGAGTAGTACCTATGCTACTACGACATCAGCTACACTCAATGTTAATCGCTGATCCCCTTTCGCCAGTGGCAAAACGGAAGAGGAAGATCCTGAGTACTATGCTTATGCCTATAAATGAGCCCACCCAAGGCCTCCAGGGGCCTTTTGATCACTGCATTGATATGAAAAACCTCTTCTGGACATCTTTATCGAAAAAATTGAAAGTTACCGTAAATTAACTGTTACTACCCCTTAAAAAGAAATTGGCCAACCTGGAGTGCGAAATTGAATCAGTCATTTCCTATCTACCCAGTATACAGTAAGTAGGGGATAAGAAGGTACTATCTAATGATAATATGCCTGAGGGGACTGGGGGGACGGGCGAGCAACCCGGTATGAGCCTAGTATCTGGTCAAATCTCATTGAATCTGAGGACCAATCAACTGACAGGGCTCACTAGTATGATGCCCATGCAGTCATCCACTGTAACCCCAAGTGCTGTTGCTCAAATTGATAAATATACATCTATTAATCATGATCACCCTCAAGAGCTATTATCTATCAACTCGCCCCCTGCATGTTGCCCGTATGTGGCAGTCTTGGTTAATGATCCCCTTTGAAAATGGGTGATAGAGAGTCTGCAGAATGCCTAAAGAACAAAGTGGTGCATTGGCATAGCTCTAAACATTTGTTTTTACCAGATAACACACACCAAATCTCATTTACACCAAGATTGAGGTGGATTGGCTCACAAATAAACGTCTTTGAGGGGGATTGTACTGTTGGTAATTTTAGAAACCGTAGCATAGTAGGTGAAATCCATGGAAAGGCAGCATCATTACCACAGGTTGGGCGAAATGTGGCAGTTTTCCCACTCACTTTTTCTATTGCCATCTATGAAGTAATAATCTTCCATGTGTAAACATTCGTGCCAAACCCCAAAACATACAGGTACCAAGACCACTCTACCCATGTCATCCACACCCTCATGATCAGTTCTTGTCAAACAGATACCATGTACTGACCACTATTGAAGACAATGACTGACTTAGTCGTATAGACTATAGTCCAGATGACTCTGGGAAAGCCTGCAATGTGGAGGTATCCAAGGTACCGGAGTGTAATATGTACATCAATGGCAGTAAATGCCGTCCTGAACTAGCTATTGTGTGTTGGAAGGGTACACCCAAGTCAGATTATACGAATACCAACCGGGAGACCTGCCCCACTTCCAGTACAGCATTAGGTGTGGTTGTAAATACAAGCCCACATAATGATGATGAGAAAGGAAAATTCAGGTTTGCTACATGGAATGTGAATGGGCTTACTAACAAAATAGGGAACATTGATTTGATTAATACTATATCTGAATGTGATATTCTATGTTTGCAGGATACTTGATGGACTGAACTGGTTTATGTCGAAGGGTACTCATCATACTTCTCAGAAGCAATATCCACACATGTTGGACGGGCAAAAGGAGGGCTCCTAAACCTTATCCCTAACAAAATCCCTGTAATCGTAAAAACAAATATCTAATCAGGATCCACTTTTTCTAATACTGTAGCTGAAGAAAGAGGGTGAGAATGCTCTGGTTTTCCTTAACTTTTATAATAACATTTTGATCATACCCGTAATAGGGTCATAACGGCCCTTGACCACTGTCTGGAATCATTTTTAAGTATTATAAATACTAACTTTAAATTATTATGAGCAGGAGATTCTAATATCCAGGCCTGTACATTATCTAATACCCGGGCATGTGGCCATTCTGACCAGGAGAGGGAGTGGCTGTGAGAAGTTGGCCTGATATATGATGCTCACTAGTTCTAGTGATCACCTTGTATCAGTCCAAACAACCCTTATGGTGATTGGTTGTAAGTCAACCTTAATGACCAGCTATTCTAATGGTAGCATGGACAGAGCAGTCTTAGGCTAAACTCTTTTGGCATGTGAAGCCAGCTGTTTTACCACATATAACCCCTTGAATACCAGATGAAAGGACACCACACAGGTTGTTATGAAAATAAACAATATATTTATTACTAACAAACACCTCTGAACTCTTTATGAGATCAGAGAACTAAGCACATAACAATACTCTTCAGAAAAATACAATAAGTCGCACAAATTACAATGGTGCCCTAGGGGCACGACAAACCATATACTAAGTAAATGGTATAAGGAAATCGATAGAAGAAATGAAGATTCCCAGAGGCTGTAGGATCGCTGGGACTACACTACCCTAACCTAAGGTAAGTAGCAGGAGGCCCACGGGACGCGTGTGCAGAGTGTGAACTCACACGCGAGATGCGGAACAAAGTCAATGGGCAGAACAAATTACGAAAAGGTAAGTAATAGACAGTTCCGACTAGTTACGACTAAAACGACAGGATACCTGGACACTAGGAGAGTCAATCTACCCTTGAGCACCGAAATGCTCTCGTTACCTCACCCACGGGCTGCGGGTGCATAGGTGTGAAAGTGTGTTGGGTTTCCGTGTCGAAGTCTATGGAGCCTTGATGAAAGATGCTGCAGGCGACCAGGAGGAAGATGTCTGGAGCGATCCAAGGGTGGATCGAGGAAGAAGAGGACCTGAAAGCAGAGGGGACAGTGTTCAAAGTCACTAGCCAGTGACCGGAGTGGAACCAGGAAGGAACCAGATGCTGTTGTCGCGATCAGGTGAAGAGTGGACGCTTGTCTCTGCAGCCACGTGGACCAGGAGGTGTCTTCGACAACCAGGATGGAGGCACGAGCTGTCCCATGCAGACTCTCGCTGTCGGCGGTGTCGGATCCGGATTTGGAGTCAACAGGCCTTGGCAAAGGCAACCCACGTGGTGAGTGGAAATGGCGTCTGGTGCGGACCAGGAGGGTCCGGGGTGCTCCTCTTTTGGAAGGGAGCAAGGGCCAGTCTGGAGCAACCAGACCAGTGGTGTAGATCTTGTGGATCCTCGTCTAGGAGGTCACTAGCCAGCCGGCAAGTGACCAAACAACGCATCAAGCAGCAATGAAGCAAAAGGGCCCCACGCAGATCTTGTGGATGCTGGAGGACTGGTCTTCTGTGCAGGAGCTGCTCGGGGCTGGGGCTTCTCAATCCCCAAAGCACTTACTTGAGGATGCCTCTGAAGTCGTGCTGGAAGCGAAGTGCAGTTTCTTCAAGATGGCCGGTCTCCCGTGTCTCGTCGCACCCACGGATCTCAGCTGTGCTGCAGATGTAGGTAGAGGTCAGAGAGGTCTGGAAGTCCAGATCTTGTCGCGCTCTGAAGTTCGGTTCCGGCAGGAAGGACGACAAAGTGAACCCCTAGGACGCTTGATGGTGCCTGCAGTTGCAGGGTGGTCACTCCTTGGCCACAAGGGAGATTCTTCAGTCTTCTGTGGAGCAGAACGTCGAAGTCCAGAGTTTCTTCTTGTAAAGTTGTTCAGGATAATCTAATTTGGAATGGGACCAGCTCCTACCTTTATACTGCTAAAGAGGGCTGTACTAGTGACTAGGTCCCTCCCATGGGTGGGACCAGGAAGAGGGGTGGTTACACCCCCTATCCTTTGTCCGGTTTTGTGCCAGAGCTGGGCCTGGAGTGCCCCAGCAACTGGTTTGAACCGGGGTATGCACAGGGACACCTTGTGTGCCCCAGGCATGTCTCATTCCTTTCAGCCCTCCCTACCTCAATACACAAAATCCTGTCTGGGGTGGTGCTAGCACCTCCCAAGGCAGGAAACCCTTTGTCCAAGCCTCCCTCGCTGGAAGGACTCCCAGCAGTAGGAGGTCAGACTTGTGTCTGTGGTGGCAGCATCCATTTTGTGATGCTGAGGCTCTGTTTAACTTTAACCGGGGTTCACAATTACATACATGTCGTGTCCCTCTAGAAGGGTGGAATGCTACCCCCGTCACCAGAACTGGCGAGGGGGTAGTATTCCAATTCGTATGACACCTTACTCGACATGTTTTGATAATGCTATACCAAAGTTAGCAATAACCGCGAGGATTATAATGCACTTAAGAGTATATGGTATAGCGTTATCATGGAAACAGCTAAAGGACTTGGTTCCGAAAGCTGCCAACAGGCTCAGCTCATGCTAGAGCACCATCTCACACAATCCAAGCACTCTGCCTTCAGGATTGATAAGGCCTGCCTCAGGACTGACTTATAGGAATATATGTGTCCATTTTGGGTTAGATATAGGTATACTATATCTAAAGCAAAGGGTGATTACACCACCTTGCCCCCGCTGTGTTACCAGCCAGTTGTGTCTGTTTTAGATGGCCAGCCAGGGGTGGCATAAGACATGCTGCAGCCCCTGGTAGGCCTTGGGTGCACTTATGCCCTGGGTACCTATGGTACACTGTACAAGGACTTATAAGAGTGACCCAATACCAATTGGTAAATGCACCTAAAGTACATGTGTGTCAATTTAGAGAGAGAACAGCTAGGCTGTGGGTCTGATTAGCAGGCCCACAGCCAGGGAAAGTCGTAAACCAGTGAAGCAAAAAGCAAAAATCTGGGGTGACCATAGGATTGCAGACCCTACTCTCCTACATAACCCCCCCCCAAACTTAGGGACATTAAACTAACATTTACAGGGTGAGTCTTCCTGTTCTAAGTGGAAATACCTGGAGAGACCATCTGCATTGCCATGGTCAGTCACTGGTCTGTGCTCCACTGTAAAGTCCATCCCCTGTAGGGAAATGGACCACCTAAGAAGTTTGTGGTTTTCACCCTTCATTTGATTTAGCCATAAGAGGGGCTTATGGTCGGTCTGAATCTTGAAGTGAGTTCCAAATAAGTATGGCCTCAACTTCTTCAGGGCCCAAACCACAGCAAAGGCCTCCCTCTCAATAGCTGACCAACGTTTCTCTCTAGGGGTCAGCCTTCTACTTATAAAAGCAATGGGCTGGTCATGACCATCAATATTCAGTTGAGATAGAACAGCTCCCACACCCAACTCAAAAGCATCTGTTTGGACAATGAAGGTTTTGGAGTAGTCAGGACTCTTGAGAATAGGTGCAGTACACATGTCCTGCTTCAGGTCATCAAATGCCTTTTGACAGCTAACTGTCCACTGAACTTTCTTTGGCATTTTCTTACTTGTCAGGTCATTCAGTGGGGTTACAATGGTCCCATAATTTCTGACAAATTACCTATAGTAACTAAGCATGGGCTGAAAATTCGTTCCGCTCGCGGAAGGGTTACAAAGAAATTAACTTCAACTTGGGCACCTGCTGCTGTAAGCCTGTAAGTGCTTCCTGGCGCCTCGTTGCCTACTTGCAACTATTCTCTGACCCTGCTCTGACCCTTGAAGCAGGGTCAGAGAATAGTTACAAGTAGGCAATGAGGCACCTGTCACGAAAATTAAACCTCAACAGGAAGCACTGACAGATATAAAAACAAGCATTTGCAATGCAATAGGTCTCGCATTAGGAAAGTATGAGCTATTGGTCTTGTAAATGACAATTTTTTTTATTTATGTGTTGGTTTTGAAAATAGCTAAATTAATAGCTTTGTCATTTACAATGCCAATAGTTATAACTTTTGCAAATGTGACACCTATAGCATTAGTAATGCAACATGTTTTGTATTTACGTGACTTAGCTGTATTGATATTACAAATTACAATGGCTTTTAATTTTTTTCAATAATTAATACTTAAATAAAAGTGATTTTAATTTATAATGGCAATAGCTTAAACTTTTGTAAATAACTTTTATGAAGATTATGTTCAGTGTATTTTATTGTGACGAAAATCCAAGAACAGAAGTGAAATATTAACATCTTTTTGTGACATTTGTAATAAAGTTTGAAACATTGAGAGAACATATTTGAACCAGTTGTTGTTGAATGGTTGCGCAGATTGATGCTGGGGTGGTGCTGAGTGGTGCTGTGGTGGTGCTGAATGGTGCTGTGGTGATGCTGAGTGGTGCTGAGTGATACTGGGATGGTGCTGAGTGATGCTGGGGTGGTGCTGAGTGGTGCTGTGGTGGTGCTGAGTGATGCTGTGGTGGGGCTGAGTGATGCTGTGGTGGTGCTGAGTGGTGCTGTGGTGGTGCTGAGTGATAATGTGGTGGTGTTGAGTGATAATGTGGTGGTGTTGAGTGATAATGTGGTGGCGCTGAGTGGTGCTGTGGTGGCGCTGAGTGGTGCTGTGGTTGTGCTGAGTGATAATGTGGTGGTGCTGAGTGATGCTGTGGTGGTGCTGAGTGATGATGTGGTGGCGCTGAGTGATGCTGTGCGTGGTGCTGAGTGATGCTGTGGTGGCACTGAGTGGTGCTGTGGTGGTGCTGAGTGGTGCTGTGGTGGTGCTGAGTGGTGCTGTGGTGGTGCTGATTGATAATGTGGTGGTGCTGAGTGATGCTGTGGTGGCACTGAGTGGTGCTGTGGTGGTGCTGAGTGATGCTGTGGTGGCACTGAGTGGTGCTGTGGTGGTGCTGAGTGATAATGTGGTGGTGCTGAGTGATGCTGGGGTATCGCTGAGTGAGGATGTGATGATGCAGAGGGTAGAAAGGCACAAAAAGCAGTCTAACAAAGGGCAGAAGGGCAGAAAAACAAGGGAAAAACTAGTCTAACAGGGCAGAAGGGCACAAAAAATGAGTCTAACGGGGCAGAAAGGCACACAAATGAGTCTAACAGAGGGCAGAAGGGCACAAAAAACGAGTCTAACAGAGGGCAGAAGGGCACAAAAACAAGGGAATAACAGAGGGCAGAAGGGCAAAAATAACGGGTCTAACAGGGGGCAGAAGGGCAGAAAAACAAGGGAAAAACGAGTCTGACAGAGGGCAGAAGGACAGATAAACAAGGGAAAAACGAGTCTAACAGAGGGCAGAAGGGCACAAAAAACGAGTCTAGCAGGGGGCAGAATGAATCCCGCCCTGCGTGTTTTTCCACGTAGATGCCACCTTTTTGTGCAATACCTCTACTCAACTGGAGTACTTTCTACTGTCTAATCAGTAAGTGCTCCCTCGTTGGCCAAATGTATAGGGACAAATTTACAATAACTGGCGCACCCCCAGGGATGCGCCAGTTATTGTGCGCCGCAGCTCCGCCACCCATGGTGCACCGCATTTACAATGCGGCGCACCATGTGGCAAAAACGGCACAGATGCATCACGCATCTGTGCCGTAAAAGCAGTGCATTGCTGGAGCTGCGTTGCGCTTGCGACGCAGCTCCATCAATGCTCTGGAGGGCCCTATCACCCCAATGCTGCATCAAGCCTTGCGCCTGCTTGAAGCAGGCGCAGGGTTTTGACGCAGCATTGGCCTAAAAGTGACTGAGTGAAATCTTGTAGATTTCATTCAGCCACTTTTAGGAGGCGTTTCTGCGCAGGAACGCCCTCCCCTGCACCAGAACGCCTCCTGATGGCGCAGGGCTTTACAACATGATGCATCTCTCAGATGCGTCATGTTGTTAATACCCAGCACCATGGCGCATCTTTTGTGCTGCCGCTGCGTCACAAAAGGTCTCGGTAGAGGGTGGCAGTGGTGAACCAGAGGGTGGCAGTGATGAACCAGAGGGTGACAGTGCTGAACCAGAGGGTGGCAGGGGTGAACCAGAGGGTGGCAGGGGTGAACCAGAGGGTGGCAGGGGTGAACCAGAGGGTGGCAGGGGTGAACCAGAGGGTGGCAGTGGTTAACCAGAGGGTGGCAGTGGTGAACCAGAGGGTGGCAGTGGTGAACCAGAGGGTGGCTGTGATGAACCAGAGGGTGTCAGTGGTGAACCAGAGGGTGGCAGTGGTGAACCAGAGGGTGGCAGGGGTGAACCAGAGGGTGGCAGGGGTGAACCAGAGGGTGGCAGGGGTGAACCAGACGGTGGCTGTGATGAACCAGAGGGTAGCAGGGGTGAACCAGAGGGTAGCAGGGGTGAACCAGAGGGTAGCAGGGGTGAACCAGAGGGTAGCAGTGATGAACCAGAGGGTGACAGTGCTGAACCAGAGGGTGGCAGGGGTGAACCAGAGGGTGGCAGGGGTGAACCAGAGGGTGGCAGGGGTGAACCAGAGGGTGGCAGGGGTGAACCAGAGGGTGGCAGTGGTTAACCAGAGGGTGGCAGTGGTGAACCAGAGGGTGGCAGTGGTGAACCAGAGGGTGGCTGTGATGAACCAGAGGGTGTCAGTGGTGAACCAGAGGGTGGCAGTGGTGAACCAGAGGGTGGCAGGGGTGAACCAGAGGGTGGCAGGGGTGAACCAGAGGGTGGCAGGGTTGAACCAGACGGTGGCTGTGATGAACCAGAGGGTAGCAGGGGTGAACCAGAGGGTAGCAGGGGTGAACCAGAGGGTAGCAGGGGTGAACCAGAGGGTAGCAGAGGTGAACCAGAGGGTGGCAGGGGTGAACCAGAGGGTGGCAGGGGTGAACCAGAGGGTGGCAGGGGTGAACCAGAGGGTGGCAGTGGTGAACCAGAGGGTGGCAGTGGTGAACCAGAGGGTGGCAGTGATGAACCAGAGGGTGGCAGTGGTGAACCAGAGGGTGCTGTGCCCATACACAACCGCATGGGTAACTTCGTCATGCAAGCGGCCCGCGAACACCCAAAAAGCCCCGCGAACACGCAAAAAAACAAAAATCTGCAAATTCGCACGAATTCGCGGATTTTGCGGATTCCATTTAACACAAATTCGCAGAACGCAAATTCGCAAATTTCGCCCATACTTAATAGTAACCATACAGGCCCAAGAAAGCTCTGACCTGTGTCTGGATGGTTGGAGGAGCCTAGTCCTTTATGGCCTGTATCTTGCTCTCCAATGGTTGAACCTGGCCTCCACCTACTAGGTGGCCCAGGTACACAACCTGACTGCTCTATCTGGCACTTGGTGGCCTTGATAGTGAGGCCTGCCTTCTGCAGGGCCTCCAAAACTTTCCTCAGGTGGATCAGGTGATCCTCCCAGGTGGAGCTGAAGACAGCAATATCATCTAGATATGCTGCACAAAAGTCATCCAACCCAGTGAGAACTTGGTTCACCAACCTTTGAAAAGTGGCAGGTGCATTTTCAAACCAAAGGGCATCACCACAAATTGGTAATGACCTCCTGGGGTGGAAAATGCTGTTTTGGCCTTGGCATCCTCAGCTAACCTGATTTGCCAATAACCAGATGTTAGGTCAAATGTATTCAAGAATTTGGCAGAAGCCAATTTATCTATGAGTTCATCTGCCCTAGGTATTGGATGGGCATCTGTCTTAGTGACAGCATTGAGACCCCTGTAGTCTACACAAAACCTCATCTCTATCTTACCATCCTGGGTGTGAGGTTTTGGCACTAGAACTACAGGACTAGCCCAAGGGCTCTCTGACGGTTCAATGACTCCCAATTCCAACATCTTTTGTACTTCTTTCTTTATGCAGTCCCTGACGTGGTCAGGTTGCCTGTAGATTTTACTCTTTATAGGCTGTCTGTCACCAGTGTCCACCTCATGGGTGCACCAGTTTGTCTGACTGGGGTTCAGAGAGAACATTTGTCTAAAGGATTGAAGAACCTGTTTGCAATCCTTTTGTTGATGCTCAGAGAGGCTGTCAGAAAAGACCACAGCATCTACTGACCCATCATCAGGGTTCTGAGTGAGCAGGTCTGGGAGAGGGTCACTCTCTTCCTCCTGTCCCTCATCTGTGGCCATGAGCAAGCCCATGTCCTCCCTGTCGACAAATGCCTTGAGCCTGTTAACATGAAGCACCCTGTGGGGGCTCCTGGGAGTTCCAAGGTCCACCAGGTAGGTGACCTCTCCCTTTTGCTCAATGATGGTGTGGGGTCCAGACCATTTGTCCTGGAGAGCTGCTGGGGCCACTGGCTCCAACACCCACACCTTCTGTCCTGGGTGATACACCGTCAGGGCAGCCTTTTGGTCATGCCAAGCTTTTTGAAGTTCTTGGCTGGCCTCAAGGTTTTTTGATGCCTTCTCCATGTACTCTGCCATCCTGGAGCGGAGACCAAGTACATAGTCCACTATGTCAAGCTTAGGCGTTTTGAGAGGTAACTCCCATCCTTCCTTCACAAGACATAGGGGTCCTCTTACAGGATGCCCAAACAGAAGCTCAAAAGGGCTGTAGCCAACCCCCTTCTGTGGGACCTCTCTGTAAGCAAACAGGAGGCAGGGTAAAAGGATGTCCCATCTTCGCCTAAGCTTTTCAGGTAACCCTTTTATCATCCCTTTTAGGGTCTTGTTGAATCTTTCAACAAGCCCATTGCACTGTGGGTGATAGGGTGTGGTAAATTTGTAATTTACACCACACTCCTTCCACATTGCAGTCAAGTATCCTGACATGAAGCTTGCACCTCTGTCAGAGACCGCCTCCTTAGGAAACCCCACTCTGGAGAAAACTGCAAGTAGGGCCCTGGCCACAACAGGAGCTGTAGTGGTCCTAAGGGGAATAGCTTCTGCATACCTGGTGGCATGATCCACTACCACCAGTATAAATCTGTGCCCAGATGCTGTTGAGGGGTCCATTGGCCCAACAATGTCTATCCCCACTCTTTCAAAGGGTACCCCCACCACAGGTAGTGGTATGAGGGGGGCCTTTGTTGTGCCACCTGATTTGCCACTGGCTTGGCAGATGACACATGAGCGACAAAACTCTTTGGTGTCTTCAGACATATGAGGCCAGTGAAAGTGAGGGGCAAGCCTGTCCCAAGTCTTCTTCTGGCGTAAGTGTCCTGCAAGGGGAATTTCATGGGCTAAGGTGAGAAGGAAACCTCTGAGAGACAAGGGGATGACCAGCCTCCTGGTAGCACCAGGCGTGGGGTCTCTAGCCTCAGAGTATAGGAGTCCTTCATCCCAGTATACCTTGTGGGCACCTGTAGCATTCCCTGCAGCCTCAGAAGCAGCCTGCTGTCTGAGGGGTTCAAGGGAGGAACAGTCTAACTGTGCCTGCCTCAAGTCTGCCCTGGAAAGCCCCCCTGTCCCAAGAACCTCAACCTGTTCAGGTTCAAGCTCTTCTAGGACAGTTCCTTCTGGGGTCTTTGGGTCAGCCTCCTGAGAGGGCTGATCCTCAACCTGAGGCAGGGGGGAAGGCACTGCCTTAACCCTACTGCTCTTCCTCTTGGGTAGTGTCTGGTCCATTGTTCCAGGATCCAGCACTTGTTCAGCTGGGCATTTCTTGGCCTGTGACCTGGTCACAGCAAGAACATGTGAGGAGAGACCTAACATTTCTACATGAGTCCTGTACTCCACATCTGACCACATGGAGGATTCCAAATCATTGCCCAAGAGACAATCCACTGGGAGGTCTGAACTAACTACAACCCTTTTGAGGCCAGTTACCCCTCACCAGGAGAAGTTAACAACTACCATACTGTGATTGGTAGTGACATTGCTAGCATTGGTCACTAGGCAGTCTGAACCTAGCATGATCTGATCAGGGTCCACAAAGGCTGGTGTCACCATAGTGACACTGGCACATGTGTCCCTGTAGGCCTGAGCCATTTTTCCATTGATTAAAGGCGTTTGCCTGTATTTGCCCAGAGTACTGGGACTTACAGTAGGGGTCATATCCATGTCCCCAGTACAAACAAGAACAGCCTGAGTAGGTATTCTGACTAAGTCAGTACCCACCTCAGTTCCCAGGGTTAACCCAACTATGGCCTTGGGGGGTACACTACCACTACTAACTGTACTAGGGGCTGTAGGTGCCTTAGGGGCAGTAGTGGTAGGAGCTTAGCCTTTCTTGGTGCACTCACTAAACCAGTGAGTCTTACTTTTACAGTATTGGCACCATGGATTTCTTGGAACATCAGTCTCCTTATTTTGGGAATTCTGGGACCCACCGTCCTTAGATTGTTGGGGCCCTGTTGAAGACTTCTGGTCATTTTGTGGATTCTGATGACTACCCTTTTGGTCTGCTTTCTTTTGGCCACCACCCTGGTTCTGGTTCTGCTGCTTGACCCTGGTTCTGACCCATCTGTCTGCCTTCTTTCCCAATTCTTGGGGAGAGGTCAGATCTGAGTCAATCAGGTGCTGATGCAACAACTGGTTCCGACAATTATTTAAGATTTGCTCTCTCATAATAAGATTGTACAATCCTGAGTAATCAGTAACTTTACTACACAGTAACCAGCCTTCCAAAGCCTTAGTGGCACAATCAACAAAGTCAGTCCAATCCTGAGCCTGAGTTTTCTGGGTGTCTCTAAACATCAACCTGTACTATTCAGTTGTTAAGCCAAACCCATCAATCAGTGCAGTTTTCAGGACTTGGTAATCATTAGCATCCTCATCTCTAACAGTGAAGAGCTTATCTCTACCTTTACCTTCAAAGGAGAGCCACAATATAGCTGCCCACTGACCCTGGGGTACCTGCTATACTTTGCAGGCCCTCTCCAGAGAAGTTATCCATTTGTGGATATCATCTCCTGTCTTATAGGAGGGCACTATTTTACTCAGGTGTCTATTATCAAAACTCCTGTCTTTATCTCTTGGGATAATGCTGCCACCAGTGGGTTCTACCCCACTCAATTTCTGTTCTCTGGCAAAAGCAAGTTTCTCCTTGGCCAGGGCAAGTTCTTCCCTTTGGATCCTCAGATTAACTTCTTTCATCTTTGCCTTGTGTTCTCTACTCTGAGGGGAAGTCATCCCCCTCTGGGCAGACACATGAGAGACATGGGAGTGAATAGAGTTGTTAGAGTCTCTGGAATGAGACCTACCTCTTCTATTCCCAAGGTAAGGCCTGCTTGTGGATGGTACTGGGGCCCCCCAGCTCCATCCCTATGTAGGCCTAAGTTGGCCCTTGTGAGTCTGCTGACTTCAGCCTGGCCATTGTCTACCTCCTCCTCTGATAAGTTCCCCTCTTCCCTACCATCTACATCTTCTGCTTCAGGGAGGTTAGAGTCATTGTCACCTTCTAAGGGGGGCATGCTCCCATCTGCTGGATCAGAGGGGCCTGTGTTAGAAGCCCTTCTAGCATCATATGTCGCTAAGAGACCTAACAGAAAAGGAGTGGTAGGGTTAGAACCCTGTTTCAGTTTCCTGGAGGTACACAATTGTCTCATCTCCTGGAAGCTAAGGGCTGCATATCTGGAAAGAACCTGTGGAGGGTCACTAACCACAAGGGGAGTCACTGAGGCCTCTCCTGTGATAGACATGCTTTCTAGTGAGGTGTAAGTGGTGCACTTACCTACACTATGGGTTTTCCTACTGATCCCTTGCAAAGAGTTGTAGTCAGGGTGTGCTAGGCCCTTTCTACTACAACAGCTGGTTCAGTAGAACTCAGAGTATTTCTAAGCTTGTTATATGTACCTATGGTACCTTATGTGATCTTTCAAATGATATCTCAAGATTATATTTGGTAAAAACAACAGCAAGCTCAAATCCCAACCGCTGCACACCAATGTGAGAAGTTGGCCTGATATGTGATGCTCACTAGTTCTAGTGATCACCTTGTATCAGTCCAAACAACCCTTATGGTGATTGGTTGTAAGTCAACCTTATAGACCAGCTATCCTAATGGTAGCATGGACAGAGCAGTCTTAGGCTAAACTCTTTTGGCATGTGAAGCCAGCTGTTTTACCACATATAACCCCTTGAATACCAGATGAAAGGACACCACACAGGTTGTTATGAAAATAAACAATATATTTATTACTAACAAACACCTCTGAACTCTTTATGAGATCAGAGGGCTAAGCACATAACAATACTCTTCAGAAAAATACAATAAGTCGCACAAATTACAATGGTGACCTAGGGGCACGACAAACTATATACTAAGTAAATGGTATAAGGAAATCGATAGAAGAAATGAAGATGCCCAGAGGCGGTAGGATCACTGGGACTACACTACCCTAACCTTAGGTAAGTAGCAGGAGGCCCACAGGACGCGTGTGCAGAGTGTGAACTCACACGCGAGATGCGGAACAAAGTCAATGGGCAGAACAAATTACGAAAAGGTAAGTAATAGACAGTTCCGACTAGTTATGACTAAAACGACAGGATACCTGGACACTAGGAGAGTCAATCTACCCTTGAGCACTGAAATTCTCTCATTACCTTACCCCCGGGCTGCGGGTGCATAGGTGTGAAAGTGTGTCAGGTTTCCGCGTCGAAGTCTATGGAGCCTTGAAGAAAGATGCTGCAGGCGACCAGGAGGAAGATGTCCGGAGCGATCCAAGGGTGGATCGAGGAAGAAGAGGACCTGAAAGCAGAGGGGACAGTGTTCAAAGTCACTAGCCAGTGACCGGAGTGGAACCAGGAAGGAACCAGATGCTGTTGTCGCGATCAGGTGAAGAGTGGACGCTTGTCTCTGCAGCCACGTGGACCAGGAGATGTCTTCGATGACCAGGATAGAGGCACAAGCTGTCCCACGCAGGTTCTCGCTGTCGGCGGTGTCGGATCCGGATTTGGAGTCAACAGGCCTTGGCAAAGGCAACCCACGTGGTGAGTGGAAATGGCGTCTGGTGCGGACCAGGAGGGTCCGGGGTGCTCCTCTTTTGGAAGGGAGCAAGGGCCAGTCTGGAGCAACCAGACCAGCAGTATAGATCTCGTGGATCGTCGTCTAGGAGGTCACTAGCCAGCCGGCAAGTAACCAGACAACGCGTCGAGCAGCAATCAAGCAAAAGGGCCCCACGCAGATCTCGTGGATGCTGGAGGGCTGGTCTTCTGTGCAAGAGCTGCTCGGGGCTGGGGCTTCTCAATCCCCAAAGCACTTACTCGAGGATGCCTCTGAAGTCGTGCTGAAAGCGAAGTGCAGTTTCTTCAAGATGGCCGGTCCCACGTGTCTCGTCGCACCCACGAATCTCAGCTGTGCTGCAGATGTAGGTAGAGGTCAGAGAGGTCTGGAAGTCCGGATCTCGTCGGGCTCTGAAGTCTGGTTCCGGCAGGAAGGACGACAAAGTGAACCGCTAGGACGCTTGATGGTGCCTGCAGTTGCAGGGTGGTCACTCCTTGGCCACAAGGGAGATTCTTCAGTCTTCTGTGGAGCAGAACGTCGAAGTCCAGAGTTTCTTCTTGTAAAGTTGTTCAGGATAATCTAATTTGGAATGGGAACAGCTCCTACCTTTATTCTGCTAAAGGGGGCTGTACTAGTGACTAGGTCCCTCCCATGGGTGGGACCAGGAAGGGGGGTGGTTACACCCCCTATCCTTTGTCCGGTTTCACGCCAGAGCTGGGGTTGGAGTGCCCCAGCAACTTGTTTGAACCGGGGTATGCACAGGAACACCTTGTGTGCCCCAGGCATGTCTCATTCCTTTCAGCCCTCCCTACCTCAATACACAAAATGCTGTCTGGGGTGGTGCTAGCACCTCCCAAGGCAGGAAACCCTTTGTCCAGGCCTCCCTCGCTGGAAGGACTCTCAGCAGCAGGAGGTCAGACTTGTGTCTGTGGTGGCAGCATCCATTTTGTGATGCTGAGGCTCTGTTTAACTTTAACCGGGGTTCACAGTTACATACATGTCGTGTCCGTCTAGAAGGGTGGAATGCTACCCCCGTCGCCAGAACTGGCGAGGGAGTAGTATTCCAATTCGTATGACACCTTACTCGACATGCTTTGATAATGCTATACCAAAGTTAGCAATAACCGCGAGGATTATAATGCACTTTAGAGTATATGGTATAGCGTTATGTTATGTTATGTTATGTTAAGGCCGTACTTCTAGAGCGCACGGCTACCCAAACGGGTGTCCCGGCGCTTTGGCAAAGAGACCTGAAACCTAAAAACACAAAGGCAGCAGCGCCGCGGTCACAGTGATTACGCGGAGAAGAGCATGGTCTTCAGCTCTTTCCTAAAAGCCAAAAGACTCTTAGCTTTGCGGAGGGAGAGAGGGAGCTCGTTCCAGAAGCGAGCTGCCACAAATTGAAAGGACCGTCCTCCCATCCGGACTCGTTTGGCAGTAGGCACCTCCAATTTGGCCAAATCGGCTGACCGCAACATCCTCCGCGGCACATAGAAAGCAATCCGCTTTCTAATATAATTAGGACCGACAGAGTGCAGGGCTTTGAAGGCCAGCGTGAGGATTTTAAACCTGATTCTTTTGGAAATAGGCAACCAATGCAACCTATTCAGAAGCAGTTGAGCGCTGGCTCTCCTAGGCAGGCCGAAAATAGCTCTGGCCGCCGAATTTTGGACAATTTGCAGTCTGGCCAGGAGGTACCCAGGCAGACCCGCAAAAAGCGCATTAGCGTAATCTAACCTGGATCCCACTAGCGCCTGAACTACTGTCTTCCGATATTGTAGGGAAAGCAAAGGAAGAAACTTCGTCAGCATCTTGAGGATGCCGAAGCATTTCCCGGAAATCCCCATAATATGGGGGCGGAAGGAGAGGTCATCATCAAACACCACTCCAAGATTTTTCACTTGGGAAGATGATTTCTCAGGGGAGAACATATCCTGGGGCCACCAGGACTTCCAGCCCGGATCGGGGGCACAGCCAAAGAAAAGCAACTCAGACTTATCCGAGTTGCATTTCAGGCTGTGGCGTTGAAACCACGAAAAGACTGCACTCAGACAGTCTTTAATCCTGTCGCCGTCAAAAGCCTCTCCTTTGCTGCATGTGAACAGAAGCTGGGTGTCATCAGCGTATGAGATGACCCGGGCCCCATAAGCCTCCGCTACCACCGCCAGAGGGGCCATATAGATGTTAAATATGGTGGGGCTCAGAATGGACCCTTGGGGAACCCCAACCTCTAGCGATGGCATTTCAGCGGAGAACGGAGGAGCCCAGATCACCTGTCGGCGGCCCGATAAGAAGGATTGAAACCAGTCCAACACCGTCCCCCGCAAACCGATCTCCCTGAGTGTTAAAAGGAGACCAACATGAGGGACGGTGTCGAAAGCCGCCGACAAATCCAGCAAGACCAACATAGCCTTTCCCCCTCGATCGAGCGTCTCCCTGATGGCGTCGGTCACCTCCACGAGGGCCGTCTCCGTGCTATAATTCGCACGGAAACCGGATTGAGAGTCATGGAGAATGTTGTTATTCTCAATAAAGGTGGTAAGTGTGTGCTGGACATGCTTCTCAACCACCTTCGCCAGAGCAGGGAGGAGGGAGATCGGTCTATAGTTAGCCAGCAGCAAAGGATCTAACTGAGGCTTTTTGATCAGCGGCAGAATGAGAGCGTGTTTCCAATCCCCAGGCACCACTCCGGAGCTCAAAGACAAGTTGAGCAGGGGGTTCAGCAAGCTGTTTACTGCCGGTGCCACCCTGCCCAAACACCTTGCTGGACATGCATCCAGGGGTGAGCCGGATTGAAGCCGGGACAGTAGCTCCAGGGATGTTGCACAGGACAGTTGCGGGAAGACCGATAGTGTGGGCTCAGGTTCTGCCTCTAAAGATGGTACCGGCCCATTGCTGGCGAAATCGTCAACTACCCCGGAAGTGTCCACAGGAGGAAAGGAATCCTGAATCATGGAAACAGCTAAAGGACTTGGTTCCGAAAGCTGCCGATAGGCTCAGCTCATGCTAGAGCACCATCTCACACAATTCCAAGCACTCTGCCTTCAGGATTGATAAGGCCTGCCATAGGAGTGACTTATAGGAATATATGTGTCCATTTTGGGTTAGATATAGGTATACTATATCTAAAGCAAAGGGTGATTACACCACCTTGCCCCAGCTGTGTTACCAGCCAGTTGTGTCTGTTTTAGATGGCCAGCCAGGGGTGGCATAATACATGCTGCAGCCCCTGGTAGGCCTTGGGTGCACTTATGCCCTGGGTACCTATGGTACACTGTACAAGGACTTATAAGAGTGACCCAATACCAATTGGTAAATGCACCTAAAGTACATGTGTGTCAATTTAGAGAGAGAACAGCTAGGCTGTGGGTCTGATTAGCAGGCCCACAGCCAGGGAAAGTTGTAAAGCAGTGAAGCAAAAAGCAAAAATCTGGTGTGACCATAGGATTGCAGACCCTACTCTCCTACAGTGACAACTTCAGTCATAATGAGTATGGCGAATCCCTAAACTTCATTGTTGCCAAATATGACGTACAACTCCTACTGTGTGGTTCTGATATTAATGGAGAATGAATTCCAACTTTTATTGGGAGGTCATCAGCCACTACAATTGACCAAGTCCTGATATCCGTGGCAGCTAATGCCTTGTGTGATCACCCACTATAAACACGGTGGCCCTGAGTGACCATAATCTGACCGCATTATCACTGCACTTTTGGGGCAAGCGGTGGGATTTATGTACCATAGCAAATAACATCAATGCAAATAGGCCAAAGTAAGAATTAAATGCTACCATGCTACAAAAAACAGTTCAAAAGAACCATGGAGAATTGATTATTGTCTCCAGGATATTATTCTGCCAAATTGTCTAGTAAAATAATTTAATAATATCTCCAGCTCTATATAATCGTTTTTGACCTACCACCGGAGCATGGTAGGGCTTACTAAAAAGGGATGGTTCGACTCTGCCTGCACTGAAGCACATCAGGATACCCTGATCATTAAGACACTGGGACTATTCTCAAGAACTTGTGATAACTACCGCAACAGTAGCTTAACGCAACTCTTCACATTGCAGTCTATTGCGGGAAAATAACACCATGTTAACATGGTATTCACAACACCATGGCACCATGCGATAGACCCACCACAAGGCATCAAATGAACGCGTTAAAATCAACGTGAAAAAAGCGGCGATGGCGCAAACCGTGATACAAAAATCAGCTAAAACCAGCCACAGGCCTGCAATCCCCACGCGACATGCGGGAAAATGCACTATAAAAGTTGGGGAAAAAAACACATACAAAAGCCAAACAACAGCGAAGCACAATGGAGTCAGCCAGAGCAAGTGCAGAGGAAAACCAGAACCCCACAAGCCGCCAGGAGGCCAGCCTGGGACCTCGGAGTCAGGGAACGGCAAGGAGAAGAAGAGTAGGGAGAAGCGGTTCAGTCTGCAGGAAAACAGGATCCTGATAATGGAGGTGATAGAACACCATCAACTACTGTTCGTCACCTCCACTGTGTCACTGGCAACTAAAAATGGAATATGGCAGACCACCGTGGACAAGGTGAATGCAGTTGGAGTGCTGAAGAGAACAATGGAAGAGGTCAAGAGGCGCTGGAATGATGTGAAGCGCAGAACCAAGCAGAAAAACGTAAATAACCGGAAGGCAGCAATGCAGACTGGAGGTGGGAGGCCAGTGCCACAGGAGGAGCTGGACGAGATGGAGGAAATGGTGTCCACAGTCATCAGTGGGGAGATGGTAGCAGGAGTTAGGGGCCCGGACACTGCTAAACATGACCGGACACAGCAGCAACAGGGTAGGTAATGACCGGGGACTGGGGGATGGAGGCGATGGCCACAATGGCACACATGCACAAGTAAGCATAGTACATCTGCGGACAACCAACTCCCACCAAGAGACCAATCCACCCAAGTTTGCAACATCTCAGCACTGTATAAGCACAGAAGTCAGCAGCATACCGCATATAAGGGATAAGGGGCAGCCAAATCGGAGCTGCAGGGGCGACTCCCCCAAACTGCGACACACACCGTTACATGCAGAACACAGCAACATTGACAACAATGTGGTACAAACCGCAACACATCCACAACAGAACAGAGGACAGAACTGGTGCCGCTTGTGTGCAGAAACTGGCCAATCACATTTGACATAGCAGGGAAATGTGAGTTGACAATGTACAATGTACAAGTACAAACCCACATCTGTGATGTTGTCGAAATGCCCACTGTCCTGCATCATATAGGAGGCTCTCCACAAACAGTCACAATGTACACTGTCATGCAGCCTAAATGTAAACATATACAATGCATTAACATACATGTGAACACAATGGTAAACTGCATCTACCCTTCACATTGTAGAGGGAAATTCAATACCTCCTGCAGAGCAGTCACAACCTCTCTTCTCTGATGGCGAAGAGGAACAGGACACCTTTGACTTCGACGCCCTCCAATTGCTCGTGGACAGCCTCCACAGCCCACTTCCAGGAGCAGGGCAGCCCAGCTGCTACGAGGAGAACCCACCACCTGCGCAGACCACACAGCAGGCAGCACCCACCACCACGGCTGCCTCCGAGGACCCCCACGACTAACACATGGCCTTCCAATGCCGTGTGTTCGGGTGCCAGGAAAAGCTGGCTGAACAGGTGCAGGTGGGGTTTGACCACATGGCAGCCAAACTAGACGCCATACGTGGGTGTCTCAGTCCCATCAGGGACCACTCACAGTCCCTAAATGACACCGACAGTCCGTTCCATGCCCTCCAATGAACCATGGCTGACATCGCCAGAGTCCTGACTCTGCGACAAGAATGACTGTCTAGTCAGAGTGGCTCCAGCGAGCTCGCCCAGGAGTTGGGACTCATGCAGAGGCTCATGGAGAACATGGAGTGGACGCGGGCGGAAAGATTGGCTGCCACGGCTGCACACGAGCGAGAGGTAGCTGGGTCCCTCAATGCCATAAAGACCCTCCTCATGGCATTGCTGCCACAAGGCCTGGCACTGATGCAGGCTGCTGCTACCACTCCATCCACATCTCCGGCCCCTGATGTGTCAGTGCCACACAGTGCGGGGGATGATATTCCACCTCTGGCCCCTGAGGTATCAGTGCCACACAGTGCTGAAGACAGAACACCACCACCCACATGTGAGGAACCTGAAACAGCAGAGGAAGAAGATGTGGATGAATCTGCCCTTGTTGGTCAGAAGGAAGCGGTAGCATTCATCTCCGCAATATGTCCTGTTTCTGCTTGGTTCTGCCCTTTACATCCTCACCTTGGACCTCGACATGGACTGCCATATTCTGTTTGGTCACCAATGACACAGCTATCAGACTGTGGACTGAACTCTTCCTCTTCCGATGTGCTTGGCCTTCCCTGAAGGACTCTGGCTGGCCCTCCACGATCCAACAATGTAAAGTGGGGTTTGCATGGCCCTGTACTGCTCCAGCTGCAACACTCCACTGAATGTGCATTAAACATTCATTTTTACACCGATGTGTCTTGTCTATGATCTAGCAAGTGTGGAGATATGGATGCATGTAGGGTCAATGATTTCCCTTTACGTCCATGTTGCTCATGTTGTGGGACTTGAGTCACAGGGTGACACATTGCTGAATGGCGCAGACACCAGAACGGAGACACACGCATTCGTTACTTCCTTGTCTAGCCCAGACCATACCACGACCAGAGTCCAGGGGCCATTGTTCATACCCTTACACTGGACTGGCATACGCCAGCCCACTCCACTTACGCTCACAGGGGGGGGGAAACATTACAGATCCCAGGTCTTCACTGTAGGGATCTGCTGATCACAGGTCTAGTTGTCAGTAAGCCACAGCCACTCCCTCACAGTTGGTTTACACCCACACCACACCCATCCAGCAGAGCTATCACAGGACATGTAACCCTGCCAATCAAAAGGGCCTAGTGCATGTGCTGGACGCCATTTCTACTCTGTAACTGGGTGTCTCCATCTGGATATCATTTATGCATGAGGGCCTAGGGCCCTTTCACCTCACATTGCCCGGTGCTGGGGGTGACATGATGGCGTCCGCACCACAGGACTCAATCATAAAGGGTCCATGGATAGCGGTGTACAGACTTGGTGGCACCGGATACACTGTGGCAGGCACAGGCACACTCCCATGGGATGGTGTCTTTCAGTGTACTGAGGTAGGGGCACCTAAAGTGCTGAACGGAGGTGCTGCCTGCGACCATGCGCCGTCCAAGCGGTTCGGAATGGTGGCATTACTGTGAGCCCTGCTGGACCGCAGTGTAGGCCTGAGCCAGCGGGCAGTGCAGGCCTCCCGACACGTGGTGTCGCCTTGCGGTTGAGAGTTAGTGGCACCTCTAGAACTGAGTGGGTGTGCAGCCTGCGATTTGCCGGGTGCACTGATATGTTCTATGCCATAGCGAAATCAAGACCCAGAATCAAGTGTGTGACCTGGTGGTCCGCGGTCCGGGCTGCATGATGAGGAGGGTGCCATGGTCACGGGCTCAGGCTTGGGGCTCCCATTGGCACGTGGTGGGCCCTCTTGGAGACACGGCGGTGGCGGAAGGTGAGCAGTGAGGCCTGGTTGCGCAGGGGCGGGCGATCTATGCTGGGCGGCGAGAAAGGCAGGGGTGCAGCTGCCTGTGTACGCAGGGTTGTGCAAGAGCTGATGTCGTGTGCTACTGTATGGACTCTGCCATTCATGTCTCTAGCAACTGTTTCAGATGAGGGACCTGGGGGCGTGCAGTGTGTACCGGGACGTGGTTGGAGACGTACCGGAGGCTGCAGGTGAGCAGTGAGGCTTGGGTCTGCATTGTCGTCTCTCTCTCCCTTTCTCTCACTCTCTCTCCCTCTCTCTTTCTCTCCCTCTCTTTCTCTCCCTCTCTCTTTCTCTCTCTCTCTCTCTCTCTCTCTTCCTCTTCCTCCCTCTTTGTCACTCCCTTTCTCTTTCTCTCCCTCTCTTTCTCTCCCTCAATCCCTCTCTTTCTCTCCCTCTCTTCCTCTCTCCCTCTCTCCCTCTCTCTTTTTCTCCCTCTCTCCATATCTTTCTCTCTCCCTCTCTGTCTCTCTCTTTCTCTCTCTCCCTCTCTCTTTCACTCCCTCTCTCCCTCTCTTACCCTCTCCCCTCTATCTCTCGCTTTCGCTCTCTCTCTCTCTCTCTCTGTACTTTGATGGGAACATGACACACCTTTTTATCTGTACTTCTGTCTTGCAGGCTGTGACTTAGAGAATGTCCATAGAAGACCCGCCATGCCCCTTCCAGATTGTTGTTTTTTGTACAATCAGTAAAAACGTTTTATTTGGATTATATGATATAAATGTATGATTTCCATTTTTTAGCCACACCTGTATGTTGGGTGTTGTGATTGTGCAACTTCTGGCGATTAGTTTGGTTCGTGGTTTCGTGGGGTTAATGTGCATTCTCTTTGTCCAAAGGGAGGGTGGGTGGGTGGTAGGGCCCAGGGGGGGTTGGCAGTGGGTGTTGGTGCCCTATTGGGGTTCTGGGCTGCATGTTCAGTTGCCCGGGGGCATCTGTTGTTCTTCATGTTTGGCTATGGGCTGTGCTCCCTTGGTTGCTGCCGGTTGTTGTCTGACTTTACACCAGGTCAGAGCAGGTGTTAAAATCCTGCTGCTAACGCGCCTTATCGCATGTTTTGTGATCTTATCGCCAATCTGGCTGGTCATTGAGAATGTTGAGGTATGGTGTTGTTGCAGCTTTTTGCTCGGGAACTCCTACTCTGCATCTCATTAGCAATAGTTGCCGGGGTCATCCGCGGCGATGTTTTTTTAGGATGCTATTGCAGGAAAACTGCTGTTATGGGCTGTTAGCACCAGCTTTTGAATGGCGTGGTAAATATATCGCGACTTTGGTTGCGCTAAAGTGCCGATAACTCAGCGATAGCTCCTTGAGAATATGCCCCACTGTGTCTCCAATATAATCAGGCTCTGTTACATTACAGAATAAAGGATGGAATAACCTTGCTCTCGCGGCAGAGACCAAGAATACCAAGCTATTCTGGGACACCGTGACTGCGCCGTTCCTAAAAAATGAAGAAATCCCGAAGTTCAGCTGTAATGTCCCTTGTGAAAGTTGATAGTCCACTTCTCATCTTGAGGCAGAATACTGAGGATACAACAAATATGGAAGATGAGTAGGAGTTAGTAAAACCTGACATTTCTCTTGAAGTCCGCAGGGGGAAGGGCTCCGGGGCCAGATGGAGTGCCAGTCAATGTATATAAATCTGCCCCTGATCTCTGGGTACCTACCTTGACTAAGGTTATTAATTCCGTGCTGAAGGACAGAATTCCATCCTCCTGGGAGACATCTATTATTATCCCAATATTGAAAAAAGGGTACAGAGCTGAACCCAAAAATGTTTGCCAAATATCACTCCTAGACTCCTCTATGAAGTTAATGAGTAGAGTCATATTACTAAGGCTAGAGGACTGGGCATCCGAACAATCGATTCGGACCCCGGTCCAGTATGGTTTTAGGAAAGAGGTGGGTACTGTGGAACAATGTATCAATCTTGAGCTTTTAATAGGGAAATATACCACTGCAAAAACAGGTTTCTATATGCTTGGCAGACTTGAGTAGCGCTTTGATCTAGTAGATCATAATCTATTATGGGCAACACTGATTTCTATAATTGCTCCAAGACCAATTGTGGGCTTCCTCTCGCGTCTTTATGAGAAACTACCTAGCCAGGTTCAGTTCGGCCCACAAAGGGAATGCACGCCAACATTCAAAGTGGGGTGTGGCATCAGACAGGCCTGCATCGTGGCAGCACTGCTGTTTTCATTATTTATTAACGGGGTGGATAGCCATCTACAGTCAGTACAGGCTGATGCTCCCAAGGCTGCAGGGCTTTCAATACCATCGCTGCTTTATGCTGACGATGCAGTACTCCTAGACAGAACACCAGTGGGTCTGCAGAAACTGATGAACACTTTTGGCGAATACATGGCTTAAAAAAAATGGTTATAAATAAAGCTAAAATTATACCATGGTCTGTGGTCAAAAGTGGAAACCATGCAGAGCAGTTTTTATTGATAATTTCTGAATAGCTTCAGTAAACTCTTTGCTATCTGGGTATATCATATACTAAATAACAGAGCCAAAATGAGTGGGGTCCCCCAGAGGATTTTTAAATTTTCCTCTAAATTGGGTAGTAGACCCATTAGGGAAATGGTGGCTATTTATAAAGCTAAGGGTGTGACTATTAAAAAATACGGGCTGGCCTCATGGGCCATGTAAATTACTATTTATTACAAATTGAGGAAAATACATTTCTAATATGACTCTTATGTCTGCCACGCAGTGTATCTAACACAATAGTTTATAATGAGGTAGGCCTACAGTTTCTTTTGGTGAGTCCCTTGTTATTATATAGATCACTATGGGCAAGGGGAGAAACCAACCAGTCTTAGGTGAAACATTATACTCAACTGCCTAGCTCTGGATAAGGCCCTAAATATACCCTGGTTATCCTACATTAACTCTTGCCTTAGTAAATTGTTTAATCTGTAAATCTGGTCTGATTCCACCCGGTTTACAACACCGTCTAAGATTAGAATAAAAAATAAATTTTTTCAAACCAGTCAGATGATGAACTTAAATAAGGAGGCAGGGGATAGCAACTACCTGGTATATGCACCGATTTGTGCTGTCAAGGCTGAGATGTGGAATCGTGCATCACCTTGTTACTTTCCGCTTTATGAGGTCCTACTCCTCCGATATACTTTTTGTCCATGTGGCGGTCAGAGTAAACAGAGCACCATGCAATTTTTACTGTTCTGCAAATTGCAAGAGATTTCTAGGCTAATGAATTTGAAACCGTATGCTAGTTACCCAGAATATTAGATCCTATAAAGCAACAATGAAATACCTGGCGTGATTTGTCGATCCCTCTTTGTGCTACCATATTGCACTTTTTATAGTGAATGCTATGAAAATTAGAAAAGCCTACTTTAGTGGATAGTGAACTATTATTTATATTTGTATCTTTTTTAATCAGATTTATATTATTTTGACTGTTGTCCAAATCCAGGTGACTATCTGTATAAATGAATTGTAGCAGATAATCAATTGCATATTTTATTGTGTTAAACTGCATTAAGCAATTTGGAAATTTGGATGATGTGGCCGGGTTATTTATTGTTGTATTTTGATACTGGTATGAGTTTTTATTGATGTACTTTTATGGTTGTTTTTTATATTCAACAGAATAAAGTCTATGAACGAACAGCTGAATGTATCAGTGAATGTATCGATATGTGACTGGAAGTATCATTGCATGTATGTGCCTGGGTGTGTCAGTTTCTTTATCAAAGTGTGGCTGGGTTTATCAGTAGTTGTATCATTATGTGCATGGATATGTCAGAGGTTGTATCAGTGGGAGTCTAGGTATTTTAGTGGCTGTATCTGTGATTTCCTGGGTGTGTCTGTGGCTACATTGGTCTGTGTATGAAGGTGTCAGTCTCTCTGGGTTTATCAGTGTATGGCTGGGTATGTGAGTAGCTGTATTGGTGCATGTGTGTGGGTGTGTTAGTGGGTGTATCAATGTATAACTGGGTGTATGAGTCATTGTATTTTTGTGCGACTTGGCGTATGAGTCACTATGTGTGTAAGTGAATGTGTGAATGGCTGTATGGGTATATCAGTCTCTATAAGAAGCTGTTTGCATGTATAAATGGGTTTGTGACTGATTGTATAGCATTTTGAGTGGCTGTATGAGTGTATGTGTGGGTGTATATGTGTATATGTATATGTATATGACTCTATAGGTGCACTTTAGCCCTGAGACCGGGAAAGCTGCCATTCTCACACCGCACGGAGCTCTCTGGAAACGCGGTGGAACCCGGTGGGGAGACTACATCCCCCAGCAGCCCTTGCGCCCGGAGGCGCCAGCACAGCAGTACGCCAACATGCCCCCTGAGCGCCGGTAACCGCTCTTAAGCGGCCACGGGCTCCCGCAGTGCGGGACGCGCGCGGGCGTAGCCCAGGCGAAGGGCGGGTTCGTTTGCGCCCGGCCGCGCCAGATCGTGGCAGGGCAGGACCACGTTATTTGATCTCCGCGCCCCTTGGATTTAATTTTATCAACTAAGGGCAACTTGACTCTGGACTCTACAGGGGCAGTGGGAAGTGCGAACATCAGAAACAGTCAGTAGTGTGTGGTGAGACGTCCTGAACTGTAACCCGTGCAATAGTGGCATTTCTGCGCTTCCTAAACTGACCTTTAATCACCGGTGGAACAGAAAAAGTTTTTTTTGTTCTTTTTTATATTTTGGACATTTTTAATATAACTTTTTCTATATGTTTTTTCCGCCTTGTTGCAGCTTTTAAGTAACCAAAGAGTAAGGTTGTTGTATCAGTATCTATGTGGTTATTTTAATATAATATAACTAAGCCCTAGTTTTGAGCTTTACAATATATTTTATATCCTTGCTATAGCGGCCATTAGTGTCATCACCAGCACCAATAGCGACATTAGGACTCTCTGTAGTCTAGCGTTTGGGTGTGTCATAATAAGGTTATTTTAGGGGTAGGATGTCTAAAAGTAAACTTATGAAGACCCCTAAAAATAAGGATATTCACGGGCCAACCATAGATGACTATCTAGTTAAGGTGGTTAGTGCCATTGACGTTGAAATCAACAGGGCAGAACGCCGCCTATCTCTTGGAGTTCACAACGGTTTAGATTACCCACCCGCTATGGAGCTAGACGTTATGTCAGATAATACCCAAGAATCTACCCCCTCAGTGCATTCAGAGATCCCTATCGACCCCCAAGCTTTACTAACGCAAATTGTGATCCCCCATTCACCATCCCCAAGTGGGTCCCCAGCCCAGAAAAGAAAAAGAAATTGCAGGAAGGATCAAAGAAAGCCAGGGAATATCGGTAAAACAAAAAAGTGACATCCTCCCGCGATATAAGTAAGGAACCAGACAAAATGTGTGTCCCAAACCTGATGTCGGATGAACAAGCTAATTTTATCATATCTATCCTAATACAAAAAATAGAAATAACTATCAAACCATTGGGCGACAGAATAAATAATCTAAACGCGGAGGTGACCAAACTTGGTAATATCCTTAAAGACGTTTCTGGACCAGTAAGGTTATCACCGAGTGACCCTCTTGGTGTGCGTAATTTAAACCCAATAAATGCTGTTATAACCAATCCATCGTTTAGTGATACAGTCACACCCCACGGCTCTATTAGGAAGACTGTTGATCCAGGGACTATTAATTCTACATCTATGGCAGCCAACAATTTGATAGTAAGAGTGGACAGACAGTTGGGATCCCAGAACAGTGGGGATGTAGTAGTTAATAAACATCAAATTCCTGCCCGAATAAATCCAGGAAGAGGAATGAGCTTGAAGGACCCATAGTAACATCTATTAACCAACCGCCAGAATGTAGTCCATACGTGGCAGTATTGGTTAATGTACCACCATTAGAAGTAGAACAAAAAGAAAGCTATGACACCCTAAAAAATAAGGTGGTGCACTGGTTGCACCAAAAATGTAATTTCCCAGTGGGTGATGCAGACCAGGTACTTTTTACTAGAAGGGTGAACTGGATAGGGCCCTCAAGAAAGACTCTGCATGGGGACTGTATTATTATTATTAACTTTAAGAACCCGTCATGGGCACGAACATCCCTTGAAAGAGCAGCTACAAGTTTGTATACTGAACGCATTGTCTCGCTTTATCCCCTTGGTTACTTTTATAGACATCTAAGTCATCCATTGTTAGGGGGCAGGAACAATAGTTTGAGTAGATCTAATACTGCCTCTAACCCTCAGACATATCCTGGCTTGCCTACATCTAATAGATTTCAATTACTCAGTTCCTTGGACTGTAATGATTGACTGGATACAGCCAGTACACCCGAAAGGGGGGTGGGAGTTACTACGCCCTTGGACACAGGTCCGACATTAGGAATTGGGCCTAATAAAGATCCTCATGTTATCACTATGTCTAACTGTCCTTTAAGGGACAATATTGTATTTACACCCCAAGGAATGTATGAAACCTTCCAAAAGAGAGATAATTTCAATCTGAGTAATAGGTCTAGCAAAACTGCAAATACATCTACCAGAGTTTTAACAGATGACAGTATTGAGGTCTAAGGTGAAGTCACCATCAGAGCCCCTATCTGTCAAGGAACCTCTCCATCTGTATCCCATCAAGGAACCTCTTTGGGCTAAGGCTA
Organism: Lissotriton helveticus; assembly: GCF_964261635.1. NCBI lineage: Eukaryota > Metazoa > Chordata > Amphibia > Caudata > Salamandridae > Lissotriton > Lissotriton helveticus. The sequence continues at coordinate 444,734,864 of NC_136068.1, forward strand.
TACTATAGTTAGTTGGAATATAGCCGGAATTGCAAGAAAGTCCGATGAGTTAGGATGGAAGGAGTTTATCAGTTCATTTGACATAGTATGTTTGCAGGAAACTTGGAGTACTGTAAATGTTTATTTTGACGGGTTTACTGCATATAATTTGCCTGCAATATCTTCTTCTTCTGGAAGAGCTAAGGGGGGACTGCTAATTTTATTGAAAAATAATTTACCGGTGAAAGTTAAAAGAAGTACCAACATAGGGCATCATTCACAGTTACTCTGGTTGCATCATTGGGATGACCAGGATGTGTTGTTGATTAATTTCTATAATAATATATATGATTCTACCCGTCATAGCATAGTTTTAGAATTGAAACTGGAATTAGATAAAATGGCTATTAGGGAAAGTATCTACCCGAATATTATTTGGCTTGGTGATTTTAATGTTATTATTTGCCCCTTGTCGACGACAAAAGTGTGTGGGTGTCAAAACGAAGAGGTAATGATTATTTAAACTTTCCTCATACTACCTATGGTAATACCGTGAACGCAGTACTGACAGAATTTGATTTGGATATTCTACAATGTGCTAAGGATGGGAGTGGACAGGAGATTCCAACTTTTACAGGAAGGTCTGCAGTTGTATTGACCATGTTATAGTTTCTGTTAACATTGCAAACCCATGTTCTGTCCCGCAGGTTGTTGATTTGTCAATGAGTGACCATAATTCAATAATAATGTGCATGTATATATGGGGGCGTAAGCCAGTTGAAACATGTATAGTTATGAATAACATCACTCCGTCTCGCCCCAATGGTATAAGAGTAAAATGGAGTGGCGCCAACTCCTGTGAAATGTCAAACAAAATCGTACAGGTGTGTGGCAACGATATAGACGACAGTTTATTAGTTGGGACCGAACCACATAAGATACTGTCCAATTTTCTTAAGATCAATGCATGCATTTCTAAACTATTGACCGTGATGTCATTCAGGAACCAAATACAGGCCAGGGGTTGGTTTGACCACTCTTGTACTATCTCTCTGAACCGCCTGAAAATAGCACTTACGAATAAACCAAGGGACAGTACAGCAGTCCACGCACTCAGAGTAGAATATAATCTTAACCTAAAACGAAGGAAGAAGGAGCTTCAACAAGAGGCGTGATACAACCTTGCACTCGCTGCTGAAACCGCAAACAATAATCTTCTCTGGGATACAGTGAATTCTAAATTACTTAAAATTGAATCTGTCCCAGAACTTTTAACTTATGTGAGCTGTGAGGAATGGGTGGCCTATTTTTCCAGTATTTTTAATCCCAGCAGTACATCCTTGGTAGATTCAAATATTCAACACTACTGGCCTATTATCCCGCTTGATGTAACCCTGGATGAAGTCCTGATAGGTATAGGAAATAGTAAAGGGGGAAATCACCAGGGGCTGATGGTGTACCCATTGATGTATACAAATCCATACCGGAATTGTGGGGACCCATACTAACTAGAGTTTTTAATGCTGTTGTAACTGAGGGTTGTCCCTCTTCATGGGGGGAATCTGTTATCATTCCCATCTACAAAAAAGGTGACAAATCTGAAGCAAAAAACTACAGTTGATCTCTTTACTCGACTCCTCAGTAAAAATTATGAGCAGTGGGTTTTGGATAATGATATTATGGCACAGGTACAATATGGTTTTAGAAAAGGGTTAGGTACGTTGGAACAGTGTATTTTTTTGGAGCTTTTAATTGGAAAATATACTACAGTCAAACAGGGTCGGCTTTTTTTTCAAAGTCAAAGTCAAAATATGCTTTATTCGAGGTTTCACTCATAAAAGCAGATCATTCAACATTTTAAAAATACAGTAAATTTGCAATTAATTATGTTAAAACTGAAACTTTCATTTTACAGTTGTTAGCTAAAGCTTACCTTTTACAGTTTTTTGACTTGGGTTACAGTTTTTTTATGTTTCGTGGATTTAAGTAGTGCATTTGATTTGTTAGATCATGGAGTTTTATGGCCTGTTTTACTTAACCTCGGGGCCCTAAAACCTATTATTTATTTCCTGGCCAGGTTATACAAAAATCCATCAACCAAAATTCCCTATGGTCAGAAGGGCGAATGTACCCCTAATTTTAATGTAAAACGCGGTATCTGTCAAGGCTGTGTTCTAGCCCCCCCTACTTTTTATTTTGTTTATTAATGAGGTTGATGCTACACTTAAGATGATACAGGCGGACTCCCCGATAGTGGAGGGCAAGGAAGTGCCGGTCCTGCTTTACGCGGACAATGCTGTGCTTTTATCTAGAACACCGGTAGGCCTCCAGAGGTTAATAGATGGGTTTGCAGCTTTTAATAATAAGAGGAAGTTGCTGATAAACAAAACAAAAACCTTTACAATGGTATGCGGCCCAAAAATTAAATGCCAGAAACCTTTCTTTATCGAGGGTAACAAAATACAAAATGTGGATAACTTTTGTTATTTGGATATTTCCTTTTCTTCGGATGAGAAATGGAATTATGAAACATCTCAGGTTCGGGGTAAACTGAGGAAGAGCATATACAGTGTTTTTAAATTTGCTACCAACGTCGGGGACCGCCGTACTAAAGATATGATTGAGATTTATAAAGCGAGATGTACATCTGTTGCACTTTATGGGGCTGGGCTTTGGGGTCACAAATCTTGTCACGATATGCAGGTGGAAGAGAACTACTTTTTAAACAAGCTTTTATGCCTTCCGGACTCAACCTCCTCCGAACTTATCCATTGCGAGGTTGGTCTTAACTATCTGAGGGATTTAATAGCCTTGAGACCGCTTCAGCTATGGAGATCGTTATGGCTAAAAGAGGAGACTATTTTTACCAAGTCCATTGTAAATGATTGCCTACGCCTGGAAAATTACTTGAAGATACCCTGGCTTAACTATTTAACTAAAACTCACGGGGACATTTTTGATCAATCTATTTTGGGTATGAGTAATGAAACTTCAGCTATGTCAAAACAGGAGTTAAAGAGCACTTACCTGTCTCATAAGAGTGTACGTAGGAGGGAAACAGTAAGGGAACAAACCACGTACCAGTTTTACCATCTATACATAGATACGATGGGTTTTCAAGCCTATCTTTCATTCGTTACAAGATCTTCCCATAGTTATGTACTTACAAGATTGAGGCTAGGCCTTGTGCATCATCTGGTTGCATTCCCTATGATGAATCAGTACCCCGTTTACCCTTGTCCCTGTGATGGGATTACAAAACAGAGCATGTTGCACTTTTTGTTTTTATGTGACCTGTTTCTGTCTTTTAGGATTGCCTATCTCAAACCTTTGTTTAAGAAGTATGAAACTAATACCATTAATGCTGCTATGACCTTACTTTTTGCACTCAAAGAACCTGATATTTGTTTTTATACCGCCACATTCATTCTAAGTGCAATTAAGGCTAGAAAGAGTATGCTGTTCTAACGCTAATTTTACCCCCCATTATGTTTAGGGAAGTTTAATTGATCATGCACCTTGCACTTTAGACTTTGTACCTTCTAAAGCCCATGTGATTTGATCCCTCGTTACTATAGCCATGTTATGCTGCTATGAGTCTATTGTTTACATCTGGAGTTATGTTATAATCTATGCACTTTAAACTGCACTTTGTGAAGCTCTGGTGTTACTCTTAACACTATGTAAAGCTGCTATATGTTTGTTCTTTACAGTAAGAGAACCGATGCAATGTATGACGTATACTGGAAACTAGTAATCGTATGTCGTTTTAACACGTATGCCGATATTTATTAATTTTAAACTGTCATATGTTATAAATTGTGCTTATATTGTTGTAAGTCCCAACCGAATAAAGCTGTTTTGAATTGAATTGAATTGACTCTATAGGTGTATGAGTTCATGTATGAGTACCCTATGGGTGTGTTTGTGAGCCATAAGTTATGTTAGTCATGTACATATTTATAACTTTACAAATACATTTTATTAACACATTATAAAACAATTTGAAGTAAACAATTAGCAACTAAACATAACATAAATTATGTAAGTATTTACAAACACACTTTTGTGCACAAGTATTTCAAGAAGCACAAAACAAAGTGATGTTTTGAAGCAATTCCTCTTTTCTGTTCTTTCACTTTTATTTCTGTCTGGTATCATCTGTTTTTATTCGAAATCTCAATTCAGAACTCCTGCAAACCACCTCCTCTCTCAGTAGAAAAGCAGGTAAAATGGCTACCTTCACCATGTGCTCTTACTTATGCTCCTCTAATAAACAAACTACAGGCTTCCTTTCATCTTTCTTTTTTGTTATGCCACATCTAACTGGTCAATATTTCTTTCACCCTTTTCATGTTTCTGTGAAAAAGTCCAATTTGGTTGATTATTTCCCACAAATCTGCGAATCCTCTGTGAGGCTCATCCTGGCCCCTGTATTTCTTTGTGGTGGATTCATGGGTTCGTGTGGGATCTATGACTGGATGTGAGAGTGTCTGAGTGGGTCTGTGAGTGGATGTGTGAGTGTATGAGGGGTCAATGAGTGGCTCTCTGAGTGTCTGTGTGGGGCTGTGAGTGGGTGTGAGATTGTCTGAGTGGTTTCATCAGTGGGTGTGTGAGTGTCTGTATGGATCTGTGAGTAGGTGCTTGAGGTTCTCTGAGGGTCTGTGAGTGGGTGTATGGATGTCTGTGGGTCTGTGAGTATGTGCATGATTGTCTCTGTAATTGGCTGTGTGGGTGTGTGACTAGGTGTGTGAGTGATGTCACTGACCATGTCATGAGTGATGTAATATGTGACGTCATCAGCAGTGCATTGCACGCGCAAGTTATAGTGAGTCCAACTAACTATAACGTGGGAATTTCAATGGTTTTATGCGAGTACAATTTCCAGCTGACTATAACTGGTGTGAAACCTATGGTTTTTTCAGTGAATTTAATAGGTTTTTTAAATGCTAATTCCTAACTATAACTGGTGTGAAACCTATGGTTTTTTCAGTGAATTTCATAGGTTTTTTAAATGCTAATTCCTAACTATAACTGATGTGAAACCTATGGTTTTTTCAGTGAATTTCATAGGTTTTGTAAATGTTAATTCCTAACTATATATAGGGCCTCAAACCTATGAAATGTAATATTTTTTATAATGAATCCTATATTGTATATTTATATAATACAAATGTTTTTTTTTGCCCTGGAGCGCTCCCGGGGCGCGTATTGGGGAGCGCCCCGGTCAGCGCAATTTTGCAGCGTGCCCCGGGGCGCGTACCGGGGAGCGTCCCGTTAGCGCTATTGCCGCGAACGAAAACATCCTCGTGACGTATCGCGTAGCCGCGTCCGCGTGATACGTACGGCGTAAGCACGCCCGGAAGCACCCACGCACATACGATCGCGCAACGTTAGCATCCGACGCGCTTACGCGACGCGCCCCGGGGCGCGCAGCGTAAGCACGTCGGGTCATGTGACCTGAAAATAACATTTTTTTATTGGTGCAGAACAGTTTTGGTTTCCAAATGATGAAAGCCCGGGTCATGTGACCTGAAAATAACACTTTTCATTGGTCCAGGACATTTTTTTTTCTCCAAATGATGAAAGCCCCCACCTTTTTTCCTTATTCTGACTTTGTCCTTTGACTGAGGAAGACCTGTTTGGAGATCAGTGACTAATATTTTGTACTTTAAAATGGCTACAGTAGCAGCAGCAGCTGGAGCATCTGCACCACCACTACCACCACCACCACCACCACCAAGAGGACCACCACAACATCACATTGGTGGTCAAGAAGAAGAAGAGGAGGAGGAGGAGGAAGAGGGGAGTAGGACATTCCTGCCAGAAGACAATACCCCATATAGGCCAAAGCAGCACATTGTATGGGAGCTTTTTTCCATCCCAGAGGGCAAGAAGAAAGTGAATGCGCCAAAGGTGACTTGCCAAATCTGTGGCTGTGAACTTTCAAGGGGGAACCCTAATAAGAAATATTCATTTGGCAATAACACCATGATTGGGCACATGCAGCGCAAGCATCCCAACAACTATGCTGCGGCAGAGGTGAGAGAACTGGCCAGTAACCCTCCCCAATCTTCACCCAGCACCTCCAAAAGAAAGCAACCCACTCCATCGGGACCAGAGACAAGGGAGATGGTCCCAAACATACAACCACAGTTTGGTGAATTCAAGATCACTTGTATTTTTTGTGGTAAGACCATCACCTATGGTGAGCAGAGCATAAAGCTCATCAACCGTGCTGGTGACAACCACAATTGCCCAAAAAAAACATAATTTTGTCCTTATTTTTTTTGCTCCAGGTGAGCAGTTTACAATTCCCTGTTTTTCGTTTCTCCCCATAAAAATAACCCAAAAAATATAAAATAGTTCATAAAAGCCAAAAAAAGTACAAAATGTTCAAAAAAAAACATTTACAAAAATATAAAACAACAAAAAGAAGAAAAAAAACAGTTATTTTTAGAACTACCTCTAATTCATAAAAAAAGGCTACATTTTAAAAAAAATCTATCATTCTTTTTTCCCCATGGTACGCTCCCCGGTACGCTCCCCGTATTATTTTTTTTGTCCCGCGGGGCCCTTTTATAGCCCCCACATCAAACCTAGGGGGTCAGGGGGGAGTCTACTCTGCCCCCTTATGGTCATTTCTCCCTTTGTTTTTGCCACCTCTTGTGTCTCGATCCTACCGAGATACAAGATGGCGGCCGCTCCGGACTGTTTGGAATGTTTACAGACACCCGAGAGCCAATCAGCTTTCCGCGCGCGAACTCGCGTAGCGCGCTGGTTCGCGCCCCGGTGCGCGTATCGGGGCGCGCTTATAGATATATATATTTTTTTTAACCTAAATTACTCAAAATCCTCTGGAGCACATATCTTGAGACATAGCAAAGGCACATCGGGCTACCAGTCCCTACAATTTTGCCAAGTTTCGTGGGAATCCATTCAGCCGTTCGGGCTAAAAGTGAGTCCAACCGCCCTATGGAAATTAACATTGGGAAAACACGTTTTGGGACCCCCTTTTATCTCTGCCCCCGCTTAAGGAATCCCCCCCAAACTTTCAGGGAAGGAGTGGAGCGGAGCTGGCCATTTTCTTGGAGAAATTCAAAGTTATTCCAAATAGAATGTTGCGGATTTCCTATGGAAACTAGGTCCTAACTATAACTACCTACTGGCGACCGCCAGTAGGTAATATATATATATATATATATATATATATTTAGCTCCAAGGGTGATGTCCAACAAATGAGCGGCACGCAAAGTAATAAGCTTTTACCCCATCAGCTTTTTATTGGTACGGTAGTGCGTAGGCAGAGTTAATCTTGAACACCTGACTTTCATAGTCCGACGCGTTTCGTTTACTCACTTCCTCATGGACAGTTCAAAGTCAGTAAGGTGCATGGTGGGGATGTTAGTTCCATCGTTCGGCATCAATCGATATGCAAAATTGCAAACACGTAGCCTTTAGGTTTAACATAGCCCTTTCAGTCCTGGATGGATGCACCTTAAAATTGACTATGAAAGTCAGGTGTTCAAGATTAACTCTGCCTACGCACTACCGTACCAATAAAAAGCTGATGGGGTAAAAGCTTCTTACTTTGCGTGCCGCTCATTTGTTGGACATCACCCTTGGAGCTATATGTATAGACGGCCGTCCTGCCGTCGAGCTGGCACCACCCCCAGGTGGGGGCCACTGAGCTTGTTGTGAAGAGGAGCTCTTGAGGTGGAGAGTAAGAGTGGATTGAGGGCGTGCTGCAGCGGAGGGGCTCATTCGGAGCCTTTTTTACACGCAATTTTAAGGTGCATCCATCCAGGACTGAAAGGGCTATGTTAAACCTAAAGGCTACGTGTTTGCAATTTTGCATATCGATTGATGCCGAACGATGGAACTAACATCCCCACCATGCACCTTACTGACTTTGAACTGTCCATGAGGAAGTGAGTAAACGAAACGCGTCGGACTATGAAAGTCAGGTGTTCAAGATTAACTCTGCCTACGCACTACCGTACCAATAAAAAGCTGATGGGGTAAAAGCTTCTTACTTTGCGTGCCGCTCATTTGTTGGACATCACCCTTGGAGCTAAATGTATAGACGGCCGTCCTGCCGTCGAGCTGGCACCACCCCCAGGTGGGGGCCACTGAGCTTGTTGTGAAGAGGAGCTCTTGAGGTGGAGAGTAAGAGTGGATTGAGGGCGTGCTGCAGCGGAGGGGCTCATTCGGAGCCTTTTTTACACGCAATTTTAAGGTGCATCCATCCAGGACTGAAAGGGCTATGTTAAACCTAAAGGCTACGTGTTTGCAATTTTGCATATCGATTGATGCCGAACGATGGAACTAACATCCCCACCATGCACCTTACTGACTTTGAACTGTCCATGAGGAAGTGAGTAAACGAAACGCGTCGGACTATGAAAGTCAGGTGTTCAAGATTAACTCTGCCTACGCACTACCGTACCAATAAAAAGCTGATGGGGTAAAAGCTTCTTACTTTGCGTGCCGCTCATTTGTTGGACATCACCCTTGGAGCTAAATGTATAGACGGCCGTCCTGCCGTCGAGCTGGCACCACCCCCAGGTGGGGGCCACTGAGCTTGTTGTGAAGAGGAGCTCTTGAGGTGGAGAGTAAGAGTGGATTGAGGGCGTGCTGCAGCGGAGGGGCTCATTCGGAGCCTTTTTTACACGCAATTTTAAGGTGCATCCATCCAGGACTGAAAGGGCTATGTTAAACCTAAAGGCTACGTGTTTGCAATTTTGCATATCGATTGATGCCGAACGATGGAACTAACATCCCCACCATGCACCTTACTGACTTTGAACTGTCCATGAGGAAGTGAGTAAACGAAACGCGTCGGACTATGAAAGTCAGGTGTTCAAGATTAACTCTGCCTACGCACTACCGTACCAATAAAAAGCTGATGGGGTAAAAGCTTCTTACTTTGCGTGCCGCTCATTTGTTGGACATCACCCTTGGAGCTAAATATATATATATATATATATATATATATATATATATATATACACTGAAAAAACCATAGGTTTCACACTCGTTATAGTTAGGAATTAGCATTTAAAAAACTTTGAAGTTTGAACTTTTTAAAAAACTTTGAACTTTGAAGTGCTCCGGTGCGCGCAGCGTAAGCGCATCAAGTCATGTGACCTCAAATTAACACTTTTCATTGGTTGCTAACAGTTTTTTTTACAAAGAATGAAAACCTCACCCATTTCCTTCACTTCTTCTTTCACTTTTGTGACTGAAAGACCTGTTTTTTGCTGCTCATCCTTTTTGGAATTATAATGCTGCTAGACCCACCAGTAGCAGTGAGGACAGATGGGTTCATAGAGGAAGATGCTCCTCAGCCTAGAGTAAAGGAGCATTTCATATGGAAATTTTTCTCAATACCTGCAGACCAAAAAAAAGTAAATGCTCCAAAGGTGGAGTGCCGAATTTGTCATACTGTCCTGTCACGGGGTGACCCTACCAGGAAATACTCATTTGGAAATTCGACCATGATTCGGCACGTTCAGAGGAGGCACCCCAGAACTATGCCCGGGAGAGTGTCAGGGCTCTGGCACGAGAGGCTCCAAGGGATGGTGCTTATACTTCAACTGGAGGAGCAACTGTATCGGTGAGGGGGCGACCAGAACAGCTGATTCCAAATATTCAGCCTGTTTTCAACGGAATCACAATCAAATGCAAAGATTGTGATGAATTACTTTGTTATGGGGAACAAAGTATTATGAACATTGTCCGAACCAGAGAAAATCACCGCTGCCGTCCCCACCCCTAATTTTGATTCTTTTTTTTGCTCCTGTTGAGCAGTTTGCCATTCCCTGTTTTTGTTTTTGTTGAGAAAAAAACGAAAAAAGAAGAAAAAAAAAAGTTCTTTTTAGAACTACCTCCAATTCTCAAAAAAGAGCTGTATTCTTAAAAAATCAAAAGAGTAACTGAAGTGGAGTGCAGTGAGAGAGGAGAGGAAAATGAGTGAGAAAGTAAAGAAAGGGACGAGAGGGGAAGGGAAGTGAAGTAGGGGGACTGAAAGAAGGTGAGTGTGGGAGGTGAGTGAGGAGAAGGAGAGTGAACATGTAGAATGAGGATAAGTGAAGAAAATGTAGTAACGGAACGGCGGTGTGGAAGGGTAAGAAAAGAGCAGTGATGTTTAGGAAAGAGTGGAGATACAGACTGGAAAAAGGCAAGTGAGTGTGAGACAAGGTGAGTAAGGGAGTGAAGAGACAGGGAAAGTGAAAGAAAAAGTGAGAGTAGAAGACTGAGTGAGGGAGGAAAGAAACATAAGTGAGGGAGTGTGGCTGTGTTATAGGGAGTGAGCGTGATAGAAGAGGAGTGACAGACTAAGGGGTCAGAGAGAATGAGGCTAACAGAGAGAGAAAGAGGAAAGGGGAGTGTAGAACTAAGAGGACAGAGGGAGTAAGAGAAGGAGTTAGTGAAGTGGAGTAAGGAGAGTAAGGGAAGAGAAAAGAGTGAAGGAGCAAAAGAAGGAAAGAGACAGGAAGGAAAGTAAAGGTTAAGGTCTGAAAGAAGGTGAGTGTGAGAGTATGGCTGAGTTATAGGGAGTGAGCGTGACAGAAGAGGAGTGAGAGACTAAAGGGACGGAGAGAATGAGGCTAACAGGGAGAGAATGAGGGAAGGGGAGTGTAGAAGTAAGAGGACAGACGGAGTAAGAGAAGGAATTAGTGAAGTGGAGTAAGGAGAGTAAGGGAAGGGAAAACAGTGAAGGTGTAAAGAAAGAGAAGTGAGAGGAAGGAAAGTGAAGGAGCAGGTCTGAAAGAAGGTGAGTGTGGGAGTATGGCTCAGTTAAAGGGAGTGAGCGTGATAGAAAAGGAGTGAGAGACTAAGAGGACGGAGAGAATGTGGGTAACAGAGAAAGAGTGAGAAAAGGGGAGTGAGTAAGTTAGAGGACAGAGGGATTGAGAGAAGGAGTTACTGAAGTGGAATAAGGGGAGTAAGGGAAGGGAAAAGAGTGAAAGAGCAAAGGATGGGAAGAGAGAGGAAGGGAAGTAAAGGAGAAGGTTTCAAAGAAGGTGAGTGTGGGAGTATGGCTGAGTTATAGGGAGTGAGCGTGACAGAAGAGGAGGTAGAGACTAGAGGGACGGAGAGAATGAGGCTAACAGAGAGAGAATGAGGGAAGGGGAGTGTAGAAGTAAGAGGACAGAGGGAGTAAGAGAAGGAATCAGTGAAGTGGAGTAAGGAGAGTAAGGGAAGGGAAAACAGTGAAGGAGTAAAGAAAGGGAAGTGAGAGGAAGGAAAGTAAAGGAGAAGGTCTGAAAGAAGGTGAGTGTGGGAGTATGGCTCAGTTATAGGAAGTGAGAGTGATAGAACGGGAGTGAGAGACTAAGAGGACGGAGAGAATGAGTGTAACAGAGAGAGAGTGAGAGAAGGGGAGTGAGTAAGTTAGAGGACAGAGGGAGAAACAGAAGGAGTTAGTGAAGTGGAGTTAGGAGAGTAAGGGAAGAGAAAAGAGTGAAGGAGCAAAAGAAGGAAAGAGACAGGAAGGAAAGTAAAGGTTAAGGTCTGAAAGAAGGTGAGTGTGGGAGTATGGCTGAGTTATAGGGAGTGAACGTGACAGAAGAGGAGTGAGAGACTAAAGGGACGGAGAGAATGAGGCTAACAGAGAGAGAATGAGGAAAGGGGAGTGTAGAAGTAAGACGACTGAGGGAGTAAGAGAAGGAATTAGTGAAGTGGAGTAAGAAGAGTAAGGGAAGGGAAAAGAGTGAAGGAGTAAAGGAAGGGAAGTGAGAGGAAGGAAAGTAAAGGAGAAGGTCTGAAAGAAGGTGAGTATGGGAGTATGGCTCAGTTATAGGGAGTGAGCGTGATAGAAAAGGAGTGAGAGAGTAAGAGGACGGAGAGAATGTGGGTAACAGAGAGAGAGTCAGAAAAGGGGAGTGAGTAAGTTAGAGGACAGAGGGATTCAGAGAAGGAGTTACTGAAGTGGAGTAAGGGGAGTATGGGAAGGGAAAAGAGTGAAGGAGTGAAGGATGGGAAGAGAGAGGAAGGGAAGTAAAGGTTAAGGTCTCAAAGAAGGTGAGTGTGGGAGTATGGCTGAGTTATAGGGAGTGAGCGTGACAGAAGAGGAGTAAGAGACTAAGAGGACGGAGAGAATGAGGCTAACAGAGAGAGAATGAGGGAAGGGGAGTGTAGAAGTAAGAGGACAGAGGGAGTAAGAGAAGGAATCAGTGAAGTGGAGTAAGGAGAGTAAGGGAAGGGAAAACAGTGAAGGAGTAAAGAAAGGGAAGTGAGAGGAAGGAAAGTAAAGGAGAAGGTCTGAAAGAAGGTGAGTGTGGGAGTATGGCTCAGTTATAGGAAGTGAGAGTGATAGAACAGGAGTGAGAGACTAAGAGGACGGAGAGAATGAGTGTAACAGAGAGAGAGTGAGAGAAGGGGAGTGAGTAAGTTAGAGGACAGAGGGAGAAACAGAAGGAGTTAGTGAAGTGGAGTTAGGAGAGTAAGGGAAGAGAAAAGAGTGAAGGAGCAAAAGAAGGAAAGAGACAGGAAGGAAAGTAAAGGTTAAGGTCTGAAAGAAGGTGAGTGTGGGAGTATGGCTGAGTTATAGGGAGTGAACGTGACAGAAGAGGAGTGAGAGACTAAAGGGACGGAGAGAATGAGGCTAACAGAGAGAGAATGAGGGAAGGGGAGTGTAGAAGTAAGACGACTGAGGGAGTAAGAGAAGGAATTAGTGAAGTGGAGTAAGAAGAGTAAGGGAAGGGAAAAGAGTGAAGGAGTAAAGGAAGGGAAGTGAGAGGAAGGAAAGTAAAGGAGAAGGTCTGAAAGAAGGTGAGTATGGGAGTATGGCTCAGTTATAGGGAGTGAGCGTGATAGAAAAGGAGTGAGAGAGTAAGAGGACGGAGAGAATGTGGGTAACAGAGAGAGAGTCAGAAAAGGGGAGTGAGTAAGTTAGAGGACAGAGGGATTCAGAGAAGGAGTTACTGAAGTGGAGTAAGGGGAGTATGGGAAGGGAAAAGAGTGAAGGAGTGAAGGATGGGAAGAGAGAGGAAGGGAAGTAAAGGTTAAGGTCTCAAAGAAGGTAAGTGTGGGAGTATGGCTGAGTTATAGGGAGTGAGCGTGACAGAAGAGGAGTAAGAGACTAAGAGGACGGAGAGAATGAGGCTAACAGAGAGAGAATGAGGGAAGGGGAGTGTAGAAGTAAGAGGACAGAGGGAGTAGGAGAAGGAATTAGTGAAGTGGAGTAAGGAGAGTAAGGGAAGGGAAAACAGTGAAGGAGTAAAGAAAGGGAAGTGAGAGGAAGGAAAGTAAAGGAGAAGGTCTGAAAGAAGGTGAGTGTGGGAGTATGGCTCAGTTATAGGGAGTGAGCATGATAGAAAAGGAGTGAGAGACTAAGAGGACGGAGAGAATGTGGGTAACAGAGAGAGAGTCAGAAAAGGGGAGTGAGTAAGTTAGAGGACAGAGGGATTCAGAGAAGGAGTTACTGAAGTGGAGTAAGGGAAGTAAGGGAAGGGAAAAGAGTGAAGGAGCAAAAGAAGGAAAGAGACAGGAAGGAAAGTAAAGGTTAAGGTCTGAAAGAAGGTGTGTGTGGGAGTATGGCTCAGTTATAGGGAGTGAGCGTGATAGAAAAGGAGTGAGAGACTAAGAGGACGGAGAGAATGAGGGTAACAGAGAGAGAGTGAGAGAAGGGGAGTGAGTAAGTTAGAGGACAGAGGGAGAAACAGAAGGAGTTAGTGAAGTGGAGTTAGGAGAGTAAGGGAAGAGAAAAGAGTGAAGGAGCAAAAGAAGGAAAGAGACAGGAAGTAAAGTAAAGGTTAAGGTCTGAAAGAAGGTGAGTGTGGGAGTATGGCTGAGTTATAGGGAGTGAACGTGACAGAAGAGGAGTGAGAGACTAAAGGGACGGAGAGAATGAGGCTAACAGAGAGAGAATGAGGGAAGGGGAGTGTAGAAGTAAGACGACAGAGGGAGTAAGAGAAGGAATTAGTGAAGTGGAGTAAGAAGAGTAAGGGAAGGGAAAAGAGTGAAGGAGTAAAGGAAGGGAAGTGAGAGGAAGGAAAGTAAAGGAGAAGGTCTGAAAGAAGGTGAGTATGGGAGCATGGCTCAGTTATAGGGAGTGAGCGTGATAGAAAAGGAGTGAGAGAGTAAGAGGACGGAGAGAATGTGGGTAACAGAGAGAGAGTGAGAAAAGGGGAGTGAGTAAGTTAGAGGACAGAGCGATTCAGAGAAGGAGTTACTGAAGTGGAGTAAGGGGAGTAAGGGAAGGGAAAAGAGTGAAGGAGCGAAGGATGGGAAGAGAGAGGAAGGGAAGTAACGGTTAAGGTCTCAAAGAAGGTGATTGTGGGAGTATGGCTGAGTTATGCTGAGTTATAGGGAGTGAGCGTGACAGAAGAGGAGTGAGAGACTAAGAGGACGGAGAGAATGAGGCTAACAGAGAGAGAATGAGGGAAGGGGAGCGTAGAAGTAAGAGGACAGATGGAGTAAGAGAAGGAATTAGTGAAGTGGAGTAAGGAGAGTAAGGGAAGGGAAAAGAGTGAAGGAGTAAATGAAGGGAAGTGAGAGGAAGGAAAGTAAAGGAGAAGGTCTAAAAGAAGGTGAGTGTGGGAGTATGGCTCAGTTATAGGGAGTGAGCGTGATAGAAAAGGAGTGAGAGACTAAGAGGACGGAGAGAATGTGGGTAACAGAGAGAGAGTGAGAAAAGGGGAGTGAGTAAGTTAGAGGACAGAGGGATTGAGAGAAAGAGTTACTGAAGTGGACTAAGGGGAGTAAGGGAAGGGAAAAGAGTGAAGGAGCGAAGGATGGGAAGAGAGAGGAAGGGAAGTAAAGGAGAAGGTTTCAAAGAAGGTGAGTGTGGGAGTATGGCTGAGTTATAGGGAGTGAGCGTGACAGAAGAGGAGTGAGAGACTAAAGGGACGGAGAGAATGAGGCTAACAGAGAGATAATGAGGGAAGGGGAGTGTAGAAGTAAGAGGACAGAAGGAGTAAGAGAAGGAATTAGTGAAGTGGAGTAAGGAGAGTAAGGGAAGGGAAAACAGTGAAGGAGTGAAGGAAGGGAAGAGAGAGGAAAGAAAGTAAAGGAGAAGGTCTGATAGAAGGTGAGTGTTGGAGTATGGCTCAGTTATAGGGAGTGAGTGTGATAGAAGAGGAGTGAGAGACTAAGAGGACGGAGAGAATGTGGGTAACAGAGAGAGAGTGAGAGAAGGGGAGTGAGTAAGTTAGAGGACAGAGGGATTGAGAGAAGGAGTTACTGAAGTGGAGTAAGGGGAGTAACGGAAGGAAAAAGAGTGAAGGAGCGAATGATGGGAAGAGAGAGGAAGGAAAGTAAAGGAAAAGGTCTGAAAGAAGGTGAGTGTAGGAGTATGGCTGAGTTATAGGCAGTGAGTGTGACAGAAGAGGAGTGAGAGACTAGGGGGACGGAGAGAATGAGACTAACAGAGAGAGATTGAGGGAAGGGGAGTGTAGAACAAAGAGGACAGAGGAAGAAAGAGAAGGAGTTAATGAAGTGGAGTAAGAAACTGCACATTTTAATTAGTTGTACTTTTGAACACCTTGAAAGTCACATAACATTTACCCATCCCCCCAGTGCTCATTCCCCTGTTACCATGGTAACTCCCTCCTCACCCAGCACCCAGTTCAGAAGTTCATTATACTATGTTGCAAAAAAAATGCAGCAAGGGTGTTTGACCACTCAATGTACCAGCTAATCATGTGCAATGTTTCTTGAAATGACTTTTCCTCAACCATTGAAATGACTTCTTTCAGAAAACAAAAGCATGCACCCTAGTTTTCAGTGGAGAATGTTAAGAAAGCACCAATCATTTTTTGTTTTTCAAGTGCACTGAATCTCAACCACTTTTTAACATAACTCCTACTTTCAAACTGCCATTTCATTTCCACAACTCATCTGAATACAAGCACATCTACCTTCAATATGCCAAAAGTCTGGTTTGTGGGTCATAGCTTTGTCCACTGGAGTCACAAATACGCAGCTAACAGAGGTATTTACAACCTTGATTTACAAAATGTGGACATTGTATGGATTGGACAGAGAGGATTGAGAAGTCACCAATTGATACCATTGGTAAAATCCTTTATGCATCTACCACACCCTGACCTCATAATTGTGCACTGTGGTGGCAATGACCTGGGCACTTTGACTGGGGTAGGTCTGCTAATGCTTTTAAAGGACATCTTTGGGCAATTGATGTCACTTTTTCAAAAAACTGCCTTGGTATTTTCTAATATATGCCAAAGGCAAAAATGGAACTGGTCCAACCAATTGTGTCCACAGATTGAGAAAACAAGGAAACATGTGACTAAATCTGTTTCTGCTTTCCTCAGAGACTATGGTATGGGTTCCATTTACCACAACAACTTGCGTTACAACATGCAAGACATCTATAGGAGAGATGGTGTGCATTTTACAGCTGAGGGGAATAGAGTTTTCCTCTTGAATATAAGACTCTGCATTGGTACCTACTTGTAGGTACAAAAAAAACCCACATAACACAACAGCTCTTTTCAGAGCTACCCTACCTCTAAGCACTCTAAATAATTTTTTTACTATAATTTTTTACACTGTTTTTCCCTGTCGTGTGCTCAGGGTGCGCGTACCGGAGCGCGCACCTGGGAACGCACCCAGCGCTTACCCCGCGAAAATAAAAAAAAATAAAACGTTTTTTGGCCCTTCCGGGTCCTTCTAGACCCCCCTCAGAAAACCTAGGTGGTCAGGGGGTGTCTACTCTGCCCCCTTTTAATTATTTCCCCCTTTCTTTTTCACCTCTTGTGTCTCGATTCTACCGAGACACAAGATGGCGGACTCTCCGGACTGTTTAGAATGTTGACAGACACCCGACAGCCAACCAGCTTTCCGCTCGCGCACTCCCGTAGCGCGCCGGGTGCGCTCCCCGGTACGTGCACCTGTGAGCGCTCGGAGAGCGCCTATAGATATATATGTGTTTTTGAAGTTAATTTTCAAAAAAACCACTGGAGCAATTTTCACCAAATATAGCAAAGGCACATCTGCATACCAGTCCCTACAATTTTGCCAAGTTTGGCGTAATTCCGTTCAGCGGTTCGGGCTGTAGACTTGTCAGACCGTCCTATGGAAATTAACATGGGGAAAACACGTTTTGGGACCCCCCTTTTTTCTCAGCCCCCACTTCACGAATCCCCCCGAAACTTTCAGGGGAGAAGCGGAGCGCAGCGAGGCAAATTTAGGAAAAATTACAGGCAGATCCCTCAATCGGCGCCAAAGTTATTCCCAATAGAATGTTCGCAATTTCCTATGGTAACTAGGTCCTAACTATAACTACCTACTGGCGACCACCAGTAGGTAATATATATATATATATATATATATATATATATATATATATATATATATATATATATATATATATATATATATAGTATGCTCCTGCTTGTACCTTCACATGAGAGTCACTCGAACAGAAAACACGGACTTCAAGCATAGGTCAAATTAAAGGTATGAAGGATTGCTGCGTGATGTTATCTTTCACAGTCTTAACAGCAGCTGCCTGACGCATTTCGAATTTCTTCTTTCTCAAAGGCTGTTTGGTGAAAGAATTGCACAAACCGGTCTCCGCTTTCAGCTTTCAATTTATACATAATGGCACGCCCTCTATGGGCTGTTCAGGATGAACTGCACCTAGTATTCTGGAAGTGGTAGTCCCGGTTCCATTTAGTGCTCATTAATCCTGCTGATATAAGACCCTGGATGGGCCCCAGCGGCAGAACCCTTCTCAATCCTCAAGCTCCGTGGTTCTATCGTAGAGTCACACTGGGGTCGTGATGAGCGCGTCGAAGGCTCCATAGATCTCAAATGTGTTATCCAACTCCTTACCTAGCATGACAACTTTTGCTACCTCTGTTACAGTAACATTGGGTCAGATAGCCTCTACCGTGACCCCTACATCTGTTTTACACTCTTTTTTTTATTCAGCCTCAGGGTCTGTCAGACCTGGCATCATTGGCGTGAGTCTCCCTTCCATTTTTGCTGGATTGCCTCCTCTGTTTTGATATGTTTTTGCTGGATTTATGATTTGGGCACTGTGCCACTGCTAATCAGTGCCACAGTGCAAGTGCTCCCCATGTTAAATTGATATACTGATTGGATTCCATGATTGGGTTATTTGATTTATCTGTCAGCCCCTAGTACAGTGCACCATGTGTGCCCAGGGATTGTAAGTCAAATGCTGCTGGTAGGCTTGCAGCACTGGTTGTGCCACCTACAGAAGCAGCTTGTGAAATGTGTCTCAGGCCTGCCATTGCAAGGCCTGTGTGCAGTCTAGCACTGCCATGTAGACTTGGCCAAGTGCACCCACTTGCCAGTCCCTAAACCTTCCTTTTGCTTCATATTAGACACCCTATGGTAGGCCCAAGGGCAGGGTGCATTGTAAGTATAAGGTAGGACATGCTCTGATATGTGTAGCATGTTCTAATAGTGAACTACAGCCATTTTTGTTTTACACTATTGAAGGCTACCTGTTCCCATAGGTTAGAATGGGCAGTTAAATGATTACATTCTTATAATCCTAACTGACTCTGAGAACATGGTAGAAATTCAAATTTAGTATGCCTGAACTCAGAATAATAAAATACATATTTTAGTAAAGTGTATTTTAATATTCTGTGTTTGCAAATACAATTTTTAGAGAGCAGGTATTTGCTTGCCTAACCATTTGAGCCTGCCTCTGCTGGGTTGTGTATTCCTTGTCTGGGCTTGTGAGTGACAGGGCTGGGGAATTCCAGGAGACAGGCTGGGACAGCCCCGTGTTGAATAGAGAGATTTACATCCAGATGGGAGGGTGGAGTGCACCTGGGACCTGAATAGGGCTGGGCCTTCCCACTACAATGCTGGCTCCTTCCCCTGTGGCTTGTCTGATGTATCTGCCCTGCACTGTGAAAGGAGAGGAGGAATCATGTCAACAGAGTTCTCCAGACCTGTATCTTCCTTCTCCTGTGCTGGGTCCACCTCCTGTGGGGCGTCTGATGTCTCTGCCCTGCACAGTGAGAGGAAGAAGAGAGTCATGTAAACAAAGTGCTCAGGAACTAGTTTGGACTAGGCAGAGAGGCCTCCATAGAACAAAGGATTTTGGGTATAAATATTGGGACCCTGATCCCAAGAAATTAGATCACTTCTGGAACAAGAAACCTTTCTGCCAAGGAGAAGAACCAAAGAAGCTGCAGGAGTTTGGACTGCCCCTCTGCCAGTATGCGGTTTGCTGAGTTGGCCTGCAGTGGTTGCTTCATTGCCAAGAGAAAGGAGAAGGAACTTTGTAAGGACTTTCATCTACAGAATATTCTCCAAGGACTTGAACTGTGCTTGCCTCCTGCTGAAGTCTCAGGGACAAAAGACTTCACCTCCAGCTCCCTCCTTAATTTCCTTGCTGAGAATTCTGACTCCAGTCACTTACGAGCCGCTGGGAGCTGGAAGCACGACGCATCGAGAAGAAGCGTGTCGCCGCCGCAGCTGAAATCGTCGCAACGCCGAAGAAGCAAGCCTTCGCTTCATCTCCCTGGAAGCGTGTGTTCATCGAAGCTGCCTGCTGTCGCATCATCGGAGAAGCGTGACGCCATCGAGAGAGTCACCATTGCATCACCGGAGAAGCGCGTCGCAGAGCCTGTCGCGGCTCCAAAGTACAGAGTCGTCGCAAGGCTGCCAGGGTATCATCACATGGTCATCGCATCGCCGCATCAAGGGCGCCATCTTCTCGCATCGCAACCGGATCATCGCATCGCATTAAGGCACCATCTTGCGCACCGCAACGGGCCCGCAAGCAGAGAATCTATGTATCACCTCTGCCGGTAAGGCTCACGACGAGTCCCCTACTCTGCGCAAGCATTGAGGCAGGACGCAACCGTTCCCCCTGATCACGGAACCGATGCATCTCCCCTTTTGCAAAGCTTTTGTTTACTTTGCGTTATGCATCCAGGTACTTTGTTGAGAACTTTGTCGTATTTACCAACAACTTGAATTAAGAGACTTTAATCATCTTTTAAGTAATATTAAATGTAGTATTGTGGATTTTTGTCGTTTATGGTCTTGTGTTTAAGTCTATATAAAGAATACTTATTTTTATAAAACCTGTGTTGTATCCATCTGTAGTGTTATCACGGTATTACTGTGTATAATCACAAATGCTTAACACACTGCCTCTGAGATAAGCCTGTCTGCTCGTGCCAAGCTACCAAGGGGGTGAGCAGGGGTTATTAAGGAGTGTAATCCCCTTATCCTGACTTAGAAGTAAGGGTCCCTATTTGGACAAAGGTGATAACCATTGCCAACTAGAGACCCCCCGATCTAACAGGGTCCACTTCCCAACACATAAAATGGCACCTGCAACTTTTTTCTCAGGCTGCGGACAGCCGATCAGGGCCTTGCTGTGGAGCGTCGAGCCCCGATTCTCCACAAATGAATCTGTGGAGGATCCGTGTCCCTAGATGTTTATATTTCTTTTTCTTTTAATATTTCAAAAACTACTGAATGGATTTACACCAAATAACAAAAAGGTCATTTTTGGAACCAAGACCTACCTTTCTACCAAACTTGGTGTAATTCTATCCAGCGGGTCAGGTTGTGGTTGTGTTCAAAATCTCTATGACAAATTGTGTGGGGGAAATAGCATTTTGGAACCCACCTTTTTTCTTGGCCCCTGCTTGATATATCACCCCGAAACCTACAACACTGCAGCTGAACCACCTGTCATACTAATTTTGAAACTTTCCTGAAGATTCATCAAAAGGCGGAAAAATTATTGGCAAAACAAAACATGTTTTCCCTATGGAAACTAGGTCCTAACTATAACTACCTACGAGCGACCTATATATATATATATATATATATATATATATATATATTCACTGAAAAAACCATAGGTTATAGACCATATATAGTTAGGAATTAGCATTTACAAAACCTTGAAAATTCACTGAAAAAACCATAGGTTATAGACCATATATAGTTAGGAATTAGCATTTAAAAAACCTTATTTTACTCACACAAAACCATTGAAATTCCATATATAGTTAGTTGCACTAACTATATATCGCGCACCCGCAATCCACTGCTGATGATGTCACATATTACATCATTCATGACATGGTCAGTGACATCACTGATGACATCACTGATGACATCTCAAATGACATCACTGATGACATCACTGATGACATCTCAAATGACATCACTGATGACAACATCCAGTGATTATGTGTTTCTGTAAAGTTTAAATATGTTTTACATATTGAAGAATGAGTGGATGTATAAGTGTCTGAATGAAGGTTTTAGTAGGTGCGTGATTGACTGTATGAGTGAGTGATTAAATGCGTCTTACTAAATGCACGGGTTAGTGACTAAACTGTCTGAAAGTGTGCATCAGCATGTCTGTTGTTGTGCAAGCTGCTGCATGTGTTGATCAGTAGCTATATAAGTAGCTATATGGGTTATTGATTGGTTGCACAAGTATTTGTATGGGAGACTGAGTGTGTGTATGGCTGGCTGGGAGGTGTGTGACTCTGTGCAGATCAATGTGTACTTGTATCAGTGATTCTATAAGAGAGTAAGTATGTGTTAGTATATGTTTTAAAATGTAAGGTACTCTATGTTTAACTGTGTAGATTAGAAAATGGAACTGTGATTGATTCTTTACAGGACTGACTAGGTGTGTGAGTAACTCCATGGATGAGTGGCAGAGTGTGAGTGTCTGTATAGGTGTATGAGTGCATATGATAGTGTTGTAAAGATGAGTGATTGTATGTATGAATGATTGTATGGGTGAATGAGTGAATGTGTGTGTAGACGTAGGAATCAGTGAGTGCGTATGTAGTAACTAGTATTGGTGTGTCAATGGTTTCAAAAATTATACTCTGTATTTAACACTGGGTGTAACAGAGGTTATATTAAAGTGTGAGGAGATGCATTGTATTGTCACATTAATGATATCATCATTGATGTGACCATTGATGTCAAATGAGATATCATCAGTGATGTCATTTGAGATGTCATCAGTGATGTGATCAGTGATGTCACTGACCATGTCATGAATGATGTAATATGTGACATCATCAGCAGTGGATTGCGGGTGCGCGATATATAGTTAGTGCAACTAACTATATATGGAATTTCAATGGTTTTGTGTGAGTAAAATAAGGTTTTTTAAATGCTAATTCCTAACTATATATGGTCTATAACCTATGGTTTTTTCAGTGAATTTTCAAGGTTTTGTAAATGCTAATTCCTAACTATATATGGTCTATAACCTATGGTTTTTTCAGTGAATTTCAATGGTTATTTAATAGCAAATATCATAAGCTGTCGAATGTCAAGTACGTGGTAAGTAAAAACATTTTCGTGTTTATGCACACTGATCTGCTTTGAATGCTACCCCCCACCCCTCATTTCTATTAGGAGTACTCTCTCTTTGCAGATAGTGAAGGGTAGTTAACGCAGCCCTTTGCCCCCTTTGTAATCCGTCGTGCCTGCTTCTCTCTCCATTTGATTGATTGTTCTCTTTGGTTCATTCTCTATTTACAAACAAGCACAGAGTCAAAATACTCTGTTTAGTCTTTGCAGATAGCGAAAAACCGTGTAAAAAAACAAAAGGAATCGAGCAAAATCAGTAGGCCACTAATGGGATCTCTTTTTGACCTCGCTAAAATAGAAACATTAGGAACAACCTGTTGAAAATAGCAATGCGTATGTACATAAGCGGCGTTCATTTGTGTTCACAGTACCCCTTGTTGATTGTTTGAATCGAGCATTGAATTGTTCGAAGTTGGTTCTCTTAAGGATCTTCTCTGCCTGCAAACGAGGAAGAATAGGAATATTCTCTCTCCCTTTGCAGATAGTGAAGGGTAGGTAACGCAAGCCTTTAACACGTCGTACCTATTTCATTCCTCATTGATTGATTGATTGTCCGAACATTGACTGTTTGGGAATTAGTTCTTTTTGGAGGTATTCCCTGTTTGCAAATAAACGTAGGAAAATCTTTGCAAGTAGTGAAAGGGTACGTAATGCGGACCTTTCTCCCCCGTTGTAATCTGTCATGCCTATCTACTCCCCACTGATTGATGCACCTGTTTCACCCGGACCATTTACTAGACATACGTCATCTGGCCCGACCAGAGAGCACCCCTAGTGAAAAAGACATATGCAATAATAACGAAGTGATCACTGTATCCTGTTAACAGAAACTTTAGCATGAAACAACCTGGAAAGAAAAGAATAGGAAATCGAAAATCAGTAGGCCACTGATGAACATGAACTTTTATTAAACAACGAACAAAGAAACGATAACATAACGTAATGATAAAACCTATTAATGTCCTAGAAACAAGAAAACGTTAGAAATATGCCAGTGGTGAGAGACCAGAAAAACAGTAAGAGAAACCAAATCACCCCTCGCTGTCCCACCGCCTGCCACGCCCAAAAAATCGATAGACTAGGGAAAATGCAAGTCAGTAGAACATCCGCCCCCACTCTGGAAACTTCCAAGGTGGGGCAGGGTTCCGGCTACGCCCAGCCGGGAGCAGCCCATATAAAGCAGGTCCTGCTGCCACGCCTCGGCCAGGAGATCCTAACGTAGGGTGTAGCCGGAGGAGAGGCCGAGACCAGCGGGACCCGGCCAGGGGATTGCCTTTACAACGCTGAACAGTTGCAGGGGGGGGGGAATGTCTCCTCGACCCTCCCCTCTCTCTCCCAGTCCGGCCGCGGTGGCCCTTGAGAGTTGCAGGTAGTCCCGCCACATGCTCTTCCGGTCCGGCCACCAACGGTCGGGGGGCCGAGGCCGACGGGATCCGGCTGCAGCCAATAAACCAAGAAACCCGTTAATGGGGCCAGAGCCAGGGGCGTCCGGCCGACATCTACCGGAAGCCCGGCCCGAAGACGGACGGGACACTTCTTCTTTCTTGAAAAATGGCTGCGACAACACTGGGGGGGGGATGTCTTGCACATGCCTCCGACCCCCCCCCCCTCGTCCTCATCGCCTGGTCCGGCCATAACAAATCTCAAGCGAGACGCCGTGGGGTGCACTGGGAGGGAGAGACGGTGCGAACAGGCCTCTCCCGCCTCCCCAGGTGGAGGCTTCCCAGCTGCACCCTCAGCGCTCCAGGCGCCCGGAAAAGGGTTCTTCCACTGTGGCTATGCTGCAACGTCTCGCCCGGCAGGGTGGAGCCCGTCCGCTCATTTGACCCCGCGATCGCCAGTAGCTACCGAACTCTCAAAATGGCGGTCGACCTGGCAAGAGCGGGCCCAGCATAAAGAAATGGCCCGGTCACTGGTTGACTCCACCACCGTAGTCCTCCACGACCTTGAAGATTCTAGAGGAGCCGCGGGAGTCTCCGACCCCCGATGGGGAATGACTGCCATGATCACCCGTGGAGTGACGAAACTGTATCCGCGGGACGTCGGCGCCAGCCTCACTTTGAATTACTAGAATCCTGCAGACCTCACTTCCGGTGAAAGCACAGTGTGACCCGGTAGGAAAAATTGTTGCACCCCCTCCCCTTTTTGACTGATAGTTCAAACCACCGATCCTTTCCTTTGCCCTTTTAACGGAACTTTGGACTGCCTCCCCCTCTTTTACATTTTCTAGAGAAAACAAAACATTAACCACTACAATAGCATAGCAGTTGACACCAGAACTGTTTTCAAATTGAAAACCAACAACATCTTCAACAGAATCCTTTTTGTTTCTGCTGTGACCCTGCTACAGCACAGGCATTGTCCCCAGCAGTAATTCTGCAATGCCGCTAAGAATAGCTGTGGTGCCTACTGGACTCACTCACCCCCGCGGCGCCCCACGCCGTTATTTGCTGGGCGGCAACTTGCTAGACATCACTTTCGTGCCATCTAGATTTCAGCGCGTTCTGCTGCCTTGGAACTATTCGCACAACAGACCGCTACTGACAACAATATTTCATTATTGGTGCTGTCAATTTCAATAAATCTATTGGATAATTCAAAAGAAATTGCCACGGTCTCTTCGTTGTTTAAATGTTTTTACTGTTTTTGTTTTGTTGTATATATTTATATGTTATTAAAGTTTTATATTCCTACTACTTTGTTGGAGTGCTATATATTTTTAATGTGACACATAATTGTAAAAACTTTGATGTACAAAGAGTCATTCCTGGAATCTTCCGCTTCAGGCTCTGTCCCCTCCCCAATCACAATACAGGATAGTTTTCAGATAGTAGGAACACGTGTGGTGTGACGGATCTCATCGGGTGTGGGCCTTGATCTACTATAACTCCTTTGAAGAGGGGTGATTCTTTACAGCTGGGGCCATAAACTACATCTGCAGGGCTAGCTGATAGCCTGGACAATCGGACACAGAGGAAGAGGAGTGTCAGAGGGTGCGGTAGTGAATAGGGCGAAAGGGAGGTGTCGGGCGGGCACAGTGTGATTCTCAGGGAAGAGCAGCGCAGATGGGGGGAGGTTTATTGCCCATGCATAAGACAGAGAGCGGGGGTGACCAGTGCCTGGGGAAGATGCTTGCGAGGGTGAGGAGCCATGCTACGAATCGACAGCGTGCAGAGAGTGGGTCTGGTCAAGACATCTAAAATGGCTGCCGTGCACGACAAAAGTGTGGCATTTCAAAAAAGGCAAGATGGCGCAGACAATGTTTTTCAACACTTCCTCATTTCCTTCGAATCGAACGTTAACAGACGTTGGGGCATATTACCAAAGTTAAGCGATATTTATCGCTAACGATGCTTACCAACGAATTTTTTACCGCTAAGCATCATCAGAAATTATCGAAGATAAACCTTGCTATTATCAAGGTTTATCACAAATGCGATAATAAACGGCCGCAATGCATGAATATCGCTAAAAACTCAGCGATATTCATACATTACCGAGCTAATGCTCTTAGCCATGTTATCCACCTCCCATTGGATAACATGGCTAAGAACTGCTCAGGGCAGGTGTTACTTTTTGGAGATATTCGCGCTTAGCGCGAATATCTCCAAAAGTTGGTAATAGGAGATAGATATCTTGCATGTTGTAATGCAAGTTATTGTGGTATATGGAACTCATACCATAATCTCTCAGGAAAGCAGAAACTGATCCTTTTGGGACCGCCTAAAAAGGCCTAGGGGGTGAGGAGTACTCTACTTTGCCCCCTTTTCACGTTCCGAACTATTTTATTTTACTCTCTTCTGTAATTACACAAAATAGCAGCGATAAGATGCATCGGAGACACACAGTGAGAGAAAGGAGGCCGGAGATGAAGAAGAGATGTCAAATACACATTGGAGATAATATAGTGGCAGAAGGGAAGTAAATATGAGTAAACTTACCATGTAACATAAAAATGTTGCACTCTATACTATAAGTCTCATTTTATACTACAATCACTTCGCTACAACCTCATAAATTAAAAATAAAAATGAATAATGTCTCAAACAATTTTTGATTTCTAAATATACATTTATTCTTCAGAATTTTCTAAATTTGAAAGAACTAGTAACATGTCCTCATCAGCAATGTCCTCATGAAAAGTCTCCAATAATGATTCTTGTAACTCTATGGTCTCCAAACACTCGATAAATTCGCCATCAAGAGATTGATCAAAAAAATCATTCAAGTCATCTCCTCCTTCTGACAATATTTCATTATTGGTGCTGTCAATTTCAATCAATGTAGTGGAATCATTCAAGTCATCTCCTCGTGACAATATTTCATTATTGGTGCTCTCAATTTCAATCAATGTAGTGGAATCATTCAAGTCATCTCCTCCTTGTGACAATATTTCATTATTGGTGCTGTCCATTTCAATCAATCTAATGGAATCATACAAGTCATCTCCTCCTTGTGACAATATTTCATTATTGCTGCTCTCAATTTCAATCAAGGTAGTGGAATCATTCAAGTCATCTCCTTGTGACAATATTTCATTCTTGGTGCTGTCCATTTCAATCAATCTAATGGAATCATACAAGTCATGTCCTCCTTGTGACAATATTTCATTATTGGTGCTCTCAATTTCAATCAATGTAGTGGACAATTCAAAAGAAATTGCCACGGTCTCTTCATTGTGAGCCATTTTATTTTGAAATTGCTTGCTGTAAATTGCAGAAAAAAATAATCACTTTCATTTATCGTTTTTAGTAATACATAATATAAAACTAACGTTATCAAGTATTTAGTATAACAGAAGGACTGCAAATAAATAACAGAAAACATTTTTCAAATTATCTTCAAGTGTACAACATAGTTCCCCTTACAAATTAACAACTCACCTTTTTAAAAGTAGGAAAAGTGTTAGTACTGTGTAAATCAAACACCAGAAATTCACCACCAAAAATTCCTCACAAATGTACCTCAGACAGTAGTATCACAAAATGGCTGTGGTTTCCTCTCATTTGACATATATACATAACCAATTAACTTTCATCACACACAAATACAAACCAAAGTAACATTTTAATTGGTTCTAAATTTCAACACTTTCAAATGTGTTTTCCCCATGCAATTTTCCATAGGACATTTACATACGTCTACAGCCTGAATGGCTGAACGGAATTACACCAAACTTGGCAAAATGGTACATCAAACCTAAGAGGTCAGGAAGGATCTACTATGCCCCCTTATGGTCATTTCCCCCTTCGCTTTGACCTCCTCTTGTCTCTCAATCCTACCGAGAGACAAGATGGCGGCCGCTACGGACTGTTTGGAATGTTGACAGACGCCGGAGAACCAATCAGCTTCGCAAAGCTCCGTAACGCGAAAAGTACGCGAAGCGGAGCGCTGTTACAGATATATATCTTTTTTTGAACGTTAATTTCTCAAAATCCACTGGAGCACATATATTGAGACCTAGCAAAGGCACATCGGGCTACCAGTCCCTAATATTTTACCAAGTTTCGTGCAAATCCATTCAGCCGTTCGATTATTATTATTTTTTTTTTTTTTTGCCCCGCGGGGCCCTTTTAAAACCTCCACATCAAACCTAGGGGGTCAGCGAGGATCTACTATGCCCCCTTATGGTCATTTGCCCCTTCGCTTTGGCCTCCTCTTGTCTCTCGATCCTACCGAGAGACAAGATGGCGGCCGCTACGGACTGTTTGGAATGTTGACAGACGCCAGAGAACCAATCAGCTTCGCTTCACAAAGCTCCGTTGCGCGAAAAGTACGCGTCCTGGGCCGCTGCCCGGTCCGCTGTTACAGATATATATCTTTTTTTAAACGTTAATTTCTCAAAATCCACTGGAGCACATATATTGAAACCTACAAAAGGCACATCGGGCTACCAGTCCCTACAATTTTGCCAAGTTTCGTGCAAATCCATTCAGCCGTTCGGGCTAAAAGTGAGGCCAACCGCCCTATGGAAAACTCAATGTTAAAAACACGTTTTGGGCCCCCCCTTTTTTCTCGACCCCCCCCCAAATTTTCAAGGGCTGCTCAGAAACAAAATGTGCCATTTTCCTGAAAATTTCAGCCAATTCCGTCCACAAACGCCAAAGTTATTAGACATAGAATTTTCAAAAATCCCATAGAGAAAAAATCCTAACTATATATACCTACTGGCGACCGCCAGTAGGTAATATATATATATATATATATATATATATATATATATATATACACACACTAAACATATATAAATATAAAACCTACTGGGTATCAACAGTAGGTATAGTCAGAACCTAGGTTCTATATGAAAAGCTTTTTTTTTGTCAATAACTTTGGCAACGTTTGACGAATACTCACAACATTTTCGACACTGGTTTGCCACTCACTTTAATTGCTGAATTGAAGGTATGGGGGTGCTTCATCAAGCGGGGGCCGAGGAAAAGGGGGTTCACAAAATGTATTTTTCCCATTGGACCTTTAGACATGACTACAGCCCGAACCGCTGGACAGAATTACACCAATTTGGCAGAAAGCTAAATCTTGGTCCAGAAGTAGCCCTTTTTGTGATATGGTGTAAATCCCTACAATATTTTTAGAGTAATTAAAGAATAAAGAAGTTTATAGTCTAGGGATGCGGATCCTTTGCGGATGCCCTAGCGAAGTATCTACAGATCCGAGGGAAAAGTAAGGCCCTGATTGCTTGGCCGCAACTTGAGAGGAAAGTTGTGGGCACCATTTTCTTTCTCGCATTGGGCCAGGGGAGTAATAAAGAATGAAAAACAGACATAAGTGGTCAGGTCACAGGTATCCTGAACCCAAAGGAGAGATAGAGGCGTACTTATTTGTTTTTTTCAGTCAAGTCGCAGATACACTGCTGTGCTCAGCACGGCCCCTGTGTGTAGTCATGAAGGATCCATGGATCCAGAAAACACCAAACCCCACAGCCGAAGGCTGTGAGTGGTGTGAGTTTGGGTGCATGCAGATTAGTTGGCCGCAGGACCTGGCAGTCAAAGACTATGCGCGTCAGGGGTTGTATTAACATGTGGTAATTAGATATTACTTTACGTAAAAAAAAACATAGAAATTCACTGAAAAAAAACAAAGGTTACAAGGGCGTTATAGTTAGGTTAACATTTTACCCATACAAAACCATAGACATTCAGCAGTTATAGCTATACTTATAGTTATCCATACATGTAACTAAACTATAACTTGTGCAGTTAAGTGACTTTACGCAACACGTTATAGTCAGTCAGTCATCACATCATACTTTATTATCGGCCATAGGCCATAAAAGCAGTACAAAGATAAAACAATATTAGACTGATCCACAACATACAAAGATATATAATGATACATTTTTAGCATAATAACTCTGTGGTTAAAACTAGAAAGATTTCTGATAAAAAGCCTTAACATTGATTTTAAAAATATTGGTAAGAATAAATAATCACAAAGCAATTCTATTACTGGAAATAGGACTTTAGATGCAAGGATGGTGGTCTAATCATTCAAGTTTGGCCACTTGCCGTCCCCCTTCTTATTAGTATGAGATACGAGCCACCTGGGCACTAGAAACTATTTCTAGTGCCTTCAGCTTAACACTTCTATGTCACCACATGGAAAATAAAAACCTAGAGGTCACAAATACCAATACAGGGGAGGAATCATATTTTAAAATGCGATACACTTCCTGGTAGTTCCTAAGGTGTAGGTTTTTACAGAGTTGAATAATCCATTTGGCTCTTGCTGTGGTATATAAAGGACAGAATAGTAGAACGTATAAGTCAAATTCTACACTAGCATTGCAACCTGGGCAGCCCTTTGGTGGAACATTAGCACCTGCCCACTTATTCGTAAGGTCCCTTACTGGTAGTGCTCCATGTCTGAATTGCACATAAAGTTTCTTTGCTAGAGGGGGCTGAATACAGTCCAAGAATTGTTCAAAGTGATATGTGGACTTGACCTCCATAAATCTGGAGCTTAACACCCCTGTAGCACTATTCTGTAGTAAGTTAGCCAGTGCCAGAGATTTTTTAGAGATACAGGGGCATGTCTGTTCTGGTGTAAGCCATAGATCAGCCCTTCCCATTGCATAGCAAAGATGTTTAATATGCATTAACCAAGGGATCTTCCCTGCGCCCAAAGTAGATAGGTAATCCTTCAATTCCTCCCTAAAGTTAATAAGCTTGGGGGTGCTCCAGAGATGTCTCCAATAAAATAGGGAGCGATTAGCAATTATATCCCTAATTGGGGGCAAGCCCACATCTAAACGTAATAGAAGCAGGGGGGTGCTCTGGGGAAGACGTAAAAGACGTCTAAGAAAACCGTTCTCAATCGCAACCAAAGAGGTTGCGTTGACATGTCCCAAGAGCTCAACTCCATACAGCGCACCTCCCCTTGCTTGGGCCTTATATATTTCTAATGGAGGGCCTTGAATTTTTTGGGGGCAATCATTATGTACCTTCAAAATGCCCCCTGAAACTTGTGCAAGTTTTAAGTTTGCTTTAGCCACATGGGACCACCAATCCATCCGATCATTCAAGGTAATCCCCAGATAATCAAATGTGGAAGTTCTTTCCAGGGCCAGACCGTTCATATGAGGATGGGGACAATTTACTGATCTGGCGTGATAAACCATATATTTGGTTTTGGAGAGATTAATCTCCAGGTTCCTTATTGAGCAGAAATTGCAGAATGCTTCCAATGTTCACTGGATACCCATTGATGATTTAGAAAGAAGTAACGTATCATCAGCGAATATTAGGGCTGGTACAATGCGGTCTGCCAAACGAGGAGAATCTAAATCCTTAGTTCCCTTGGGTTGGTCAACCAGGCCGTTGAGAAATAGGGAGAAGAGTGTGGGGGCCAAAACACACCCTTGCCTTACCCCCTTTTTAGCTCTAAAGGGTGCCGAAAGCTCACCCATTTTCCCATGCCGCACCCTTGCATAATTGCCTTGATGCAGGCGTTGTAGCATATAGCAGAGATAAGGTGGAATGCCCATTTTTTGCAATATGACCCAGAGCTTGTCTCTATGTACAAGATCAAATGCAGATCGGAGATCTACGAAGATCAAGTACAAGCTACCTCCCCCCTTGATCACCACTTTCCAGTGGATTAGTTGTAATCTGAATAGTTGGTCTGTGGTGGAAACCTTAGCCCGAAACCCCGCCTGTAAGGGGGTAAGAATCTTGTGTTCGTCTAGCAATAGCTGTAGCCTTGAGAGTAGTATTCGGGCAAACAGTTTTTGTAAGATGTCAATTAAACTGATCGGGCGATAGTTCACCGGATCAAGGGGGGAGCCCTTTTTAAAAATGGGAATGATTTCTGCTCCTAACCAGGTGTGCGGAACCTCCATGCCCTGGAGAATAGCATTAAACAACACTCAAATATACGGGGCCATACCTTCTGCTCGCTTAGGAACAGGTCACCCGGAATCCTGTCCAGGCCTGGTGCTTTTCCTGGGGGTAAGTTCCTCAGGGCCACTAAGACTTCTGTCATGGTACAAAGTGGGGCAACCAAATCTGAATGTTCGAGAACTTTGCACTCTGATAACTCTGCAGAGGAGCAAAAAGAGGCCTCGGAGGATAAGCTGTTAGTTATTTCGAATACAGTTTTTTAAAATGCAAGGTCCAGGCCTCTTCGCTTACATTAGGGGCTATGACAGAGGAGCCATCGCCCTTGCCTGTTTTTACCAGATTCCAGAAGGCCCTATAATCGCGATTGTCAAGTGCTGTTTTAATATCAGCCCATCTATCTTCCTCCTATTCTAGCTTAGACTTCGCAATAATGTTCTTATAACAAGACTTTGCTAATCTAATTGTTTCACTGGAACCACTTTTAACCTAACGTAAGAGAGCGTATTTCGCCTGTCTGCACATTTTAGTGTACCGTTAATTTTGGCGGGGTGGCCGAGCCTTGTTAATAGCAGTAGAATAAAAAAAGGTAGCCAATTTGTCAATGAAATCGGAAAGAATATTGTGTAATACATTTAAATGGTCAGTTTCAAGCTTTTTCACAGAAAAAGTGGAAGCTTTCTGTAAAGTGTTTGCAACTTGCTGGTACATTTCAGCAACCTTGTCAGGTGATTGCACAAAGTTCCCCCATCTGATTTGTCTACCTCCACCATTGGCATTTAAGTTTTGGTGGTGGGATCCCTCCTTACATCGGTAATTTTGAATAAAACCGATTGGGTACTTTAGGTCTAAAGATAGAAGATTGTGATCACTATCTACTCTCGAGATGACAGCAAAGGCCCTAATGTATGACCACAGTTCAAGGTTGACCATTATATAGTCAATAGTGGTACTTTTTCCTGGTCTATTAAATGTTACCTTGCCAGGAGTATCTGTGGGAAATCTTCCGTTGCAGTCTCTAAGGGAGTATGAGATAGTTAATCTATTTAGTTGTAACACAAGCGAGGTCCAACCCTTTGTTGGGTACATGGAGCAATCAGGAATGGACCAAGCTGAATCATCCTCCTGGGTAACAGAAGTAGTGCCTCCTAGAGGTTCAAAGTGGCAATTTAGGTCACCCCCTATGATTTTATCAATCGAGGCTGGGAGCGATAAAAAGAGTTCTTCTAGCTGGTTTAATGTTGTAGAGGCCTCTGTTGGTGGCGAAGAACGAAGATCAACATTGACCACTGCCACCTTTAAGCCATTTGGGAAGCTGAGAAGGATAGAAAGGATATCAGAGGAATGGGTATCTAACACTTTCACTGTGCAACCCAGGTGAGTAGCCACCCAAATGCAAAGTCCCCCATAAGGTCTCCCCCTAATCCCTCGAAGAGCAGAAGTAAAAAAGGGTGCGAAACCCACTCTATGGGGGGTGGTCAGGGCCCAAGTTTCTTGAAATAGACAAAGGTCGTACTGGTCTATTAATTCACCCCACTCAGGGTGGTCCAATTTTGAGGTAATCCCAGCTAGATTCCATGAAGTGAGCTTAATTATAGGGATCTCCTCTTGTGGAGTGGTGGGAGCAGGAAAGGATCGCCTCACAGGGTTTGGACTCGCTATCTCGATTTGATTATAGTCTGTGGGTACGGGGGATCGGGGTATGGGGCGAGGTGGCGTCATTGCCTTCCTCCCAGCTTGGCCACTATTCCTAATAAAGGAGAACCGCCTATTTGTCCCCTTCATCTCCCAAGAAGTACCTTGACCAGATGTGGTTTGATCGATCTCGGGGGGTGAGTAGTGGAGGTAGTCAGTCTACAGCATTCAAGGAGATGAATCTGTTTTCTAAAGGGAGGATAAAGTATTTTCCCTGTGCTCCAAAAGAATATTGATTTACGGTATTGGTTCTAGATGTTGAATCTAAAGGGTAGAAGTAGGCTAGAGGGAGGGTGTGGATTAAGCCATGCGAATCAAAATTGTCCCACTTGAATATATGGTTAACCATCCCCCTATCTCTGAAATTTATGACCACGCAATCCCCGTCGATGTCCTTGTTTTTCAGACCCAACCACCTAACTCTACGGGCAAACAAAATGTCTCCTTGCCCATGTCCAGTTAATGGTCTGTTCCTGCTGAGCCAATGAACGATCTTATTCTTGAGCTCAGAAAAAGTTTCACCCCGATCTGAGGATAGGGGAGTTACCCCCGCAAGAACAACTACGTATGGTGAGGCTGCAGGGGGCAGGTGCAAGCATGGTAGTGGGTGTCGGGATTCAGAAGGTTCCGATTGTAAATTACTAACTTGATGTACCTCTGTCAGTCCTAATTGCCTCAAATTATTACCTTGGGGATGCCTTCCTAGGGAGGTATGTTGAGGCTTTGTAAAAATAGCCTTGTTTGAGGTGGTAGGAACTATCTGACTCGTTCTTAAATCAGTTAAGTTGGGGTTCCCCTGGGCCTTCTCAGGTGCAGGATTTTCTGCGTCCGAGCCATTACTAGTAGGGGGTCCTGTGGCAAATCGGGGGATGCTATCCAGATCAGTTTAATCAACGTTATTCCTTTGGGGAGAAGAGAATTACTACCACCCTCAAGCCCAAAGAGACTACCCTGTCGATCCGGCTCATTACAGACTTAAACTGGATCTTAATGAATTGTTCTAGATGAGTTTGCATGTCAATTAGAAGATGGGAGGGCCAAAGGGGAGGTAGTAGGGTTTGATTTGCGGGTGCCGAGGCAACCGACTGGCCCTCTTGTTGTTCGGGTTCCTCTGTTGGAATTATCTTTGTATTATTAGATTTCTTGGGTCTGGGATGATGCTTATAGAGCCTTTTGGTAGGTTTCGGGACTTGGGTAGAAGATGGGCAGGGGCTAAGGGTAACGTGTTGTGTGGGCTGGGCACATGGCATTTCATTAATAAATGGGTCATGCAATGTGCCAGAAATATCCGTAGATGGCACAACTGTAGACCCTTGTAACATTAAGGCTTCTGAAATTGCGGGAGTAATTGAGAGGCGTCGCTCGGTATTCTCTATTGCCGATGACACTGCTCCAATTGCCTTTTACAACATTTTATCAATAGCCGTTGCGCTGGATACTTGGGCAGTTGGTAGAGTTTTTTGCCGAGTCTGCGGGCGGGAAAATAAAGGGTTAGATTTACCCATGTTATAACCAGAAGGTGAAAGTAAGCTTAATAAATACTTTACCCCTTCGATTATGTAGATAGTAGATAGTAGAAATACCCCGCTCAGTGACTCCGAATATTGCAATACGCTCATCAGACCTTTCTAGCCATAAATACGTAGTATTATCCAGCAGCACAGAATTATTGTGTCATTTAGCCAATACACATTGGAGATACCAAGTAATGAAAAGAGTAGCCCAGTCCAGTCCCTCCAGGTCACAAACAGGCAGAAACAGGCCCGCCCTTAGTCCCGGGCTCCGTCCCGGCTTCGACCCGCGCCACGCCCCGCGGATTATGGGGAGTGGCTTATGTGCGCGATGTCCACGCCTCCCCCTGAGCCGGTGCAGGTGTGTGGGCACAGGTGCACCTGGGGGGTGTAGTCCTGACCCCGGGTGTAGGCGCTATTGCGGTCGTATCTTTGGCAGCAGGCAGCCCTCTTCCAGTCTCAGAATCCTGCGCTCTTCTCCTCTTCAAACGAACAGCGGAAAGGAGCCCACTTCACGGGGGTTGAGGTTGCGCTTATGTGCGCGATGTCCACGCCTCCCCCTGAGTCTGTGCAGGTGTGTGGGCACAGGTGCACCCTGGGGGGTATAGTCCTGACCCCAGGTGTAGGCGCTATTGCGGTCGAATCTTTGGCGGCAGGCAGCCCTCTTCCAGTCTCAGAATCCTGCACTCTTCTCCTCTTCAAACGAACAGCGGAAAGGAGCCCACTTCACGGGGGTTGAGGCTGCGCTTATGTGAGCGATGTCCACGCCTCCCCCTGAGTCTGTGCAGGTGTGTGGGCACAGGTGCACCCTGGGGGGTATAGTCCTGACCCCAGGTGTAGGCGCTATTGCGGTCGAATCTTTGGCGGCAGGCAGCCCTCTTCCAGTCTCAGAATCCTGCGCTCTTCTCCTCTTCAAACGAACAGCGGAAAGGAACCCCACTTCATGGGGGTTGAGGCTGTGCTTATGTGCGCGATGTCCACGCCTCCCCCTGAGTCTGTGCAGGTGTGTGGGCACAGGTGCACCCTGGGGGGTATAGTCCTGACCCCAGGTGTAGGCGCTATTGCGGTCGAATCTTTTGCGGCAGGCAGCCCTCTTCCATTCTCATAATCCTGCGCTCTTCTCCTCTTCAAACGAACAGCGGAAAGGAGCCCGTTATAGTTTCTTAACATAGCTATAAAATAAGTATAACTTCAACCTATTATGTCCCTGTAACCTTTGTTTTTTTCAGTGACGAGCTATATATATATATATATATTCACTGAAAAAACCATAGGTTATAGACCATATATAGTTAGGAATTAGCATTTAAAAAACCTTATTTTACTCACACAAAACCATTGAAATTCCATATATAGTTAGTTGCACTAACTATATATCGCGCACCTGCAATCCACTGCTGATCATGTCACATATTACATCATTCATGACATGGTCAGTGACATCACTGATGACATCACTGATGACATCTCAAATGACATCACTGATGACATCACTGATGACATCTCATTTGACATCATTCTTGTGCTAATACGATAAACCTCTTCAGACTCTAATATAACCTTAGATACACTCAGTGTATACAGACACTCACACACTTCCACTCATCCATGGAGTTACTCACACACCCAGTCAGTCATGCAAAGAAACAATCTCATCTCCATTTCTTCAACTATACAGTTAAACACACCTTACTTATTGAAACATATACTAACACATATTTACTCTCTTATACAATCCCTGATACAAGTTCACAATGATCGATACAACCACTCACTCATTCGGTGGCTCTCATGCACAGTTATTTATATATGCCAACTCTCACATGTACTGTGTTTTACATATGTACTTACTATGACATGTAGCATTGAGATATCCATTCACTCATCAATACACTCATGCACACAGTCAACTGCCCATGTAGCTGTTTCCACATGCACTCTTGAACTCATACACCTAGTGAATAAACTGTTCACACATCTATGCATAGAGTCACACACCTTCCAGCCACCCCCACACAAACTCAATCTCCCATAGAAATACTTGGGCAAGCAATTAATAACACATATAGCCTCTCGTATAGCTAATGATCAACACATGCAGCAGTTTACAGAACAACAGACATAATGATGCACAAATTAAGACAGTTTAGTCACTAACCCATGCATTCAGTGAGACACATTTAATCACTCACTCATACAGTCAGTCACGCACCTACTAAATCCTTCATCCAGACACTTATACATCCACTCATTCTTCAATATGTAAGATATATTTTAACTTTACAGAAACATAGAGTCACTGGATGTTGTCATCAGTGATGTCATCAGTGATGTCATTTGAGATGTCATCAGTGATGTCATCAGTGATGTCACTGACCATGTCATGAATGATGTAATATGTGACATGATCAGCAGTGGATTGCAGGTGCGCGATATATAGTTAGTGCAACTAACTATATATGGAATTTCAATGGTTTTGTGTGAGTAAAATAAGGTTTTTTAAATGCTAATTCCTAACTATATATGGTCTATAACCTATGGTTTTTTCAGTGAATTTTCAAGGTTTTGTAAATGCTAATTCCTAACTATATATGGTCTATAACCTATGGTTTTTTCAGTGAATTTCAATGGTTTTTTAATAGCAAATATCATACGCTGTCGAATGTCAAGTACGTGGTAAGTGAAAACATTTTCGTGTTTATGCACACTGATCTGCTTTGAATGGTGCCCCCCCCCCCTCATTTCTATTAGGAGTACTCTCTCTTTGCAGATAGTGAAAGGTAGTTAACGCAGGTCTTTGCCCCCATTGTAATCCGTCGTGCCTGCTTCTCTCTCCATTTGATTGATTGTTATCCAAGTATTTACTGTTTTAGAATTAGTTCTCTTTGGTTCATTCTCTATTTACAAACAAACACAGAGTCGCAATACTCTGTTCAGTCTTTGCAGATAACGAAAAATCGTGTAAAAAAAAAAGAAAAGGAATCGAGCAAAATCAGTAGGCCACTAATGGGATCTCTTTTTGACCTCGCTAAAATAGAAACATTAGGAACAACCCCTCATGACAAATACAAAACTAGTGAGATGAACTGAACTCCACACAATGATGGCTGCAAAACAACTCGGCTCCGCCACCCACCCCGCCCAAAATAACGATAAAGAACGGCTGCCATGATTGGTTGCGGAATGACCACGACGGAGCTACGAAATGGTGCTGCTCTCATGCTAACCCCAGCTTTAGTCTGAAACATCCAGAAACACTGTAGACTACCAATTCGATCAGTTCCGGTAGCGCCCCAATGTAACCCGGTAGAGAAGAACTAGCTCTCCCCTCTTTGACTGATGGTTCTTGTTGCCTGTCCCTTCTGTTGTCATTTAACAGAACTATTTAGCCTGCTGAAAGGGGTTGTGTTCCGACCGCTGGTTGGTGGAGACATTTTGACTATATTCTGTACCTGCGTTGTCGCGTAATGCGTCATATGACGCGCCGCGTTAGCGCATCCGGAAGTCATCCGGGGCGCGCAGCGCGTAACGTAAGCATAACAAGTCATGTGACTTGTTAATAAAACTTTTCATTGGTTCATTTTACTTTTCTTATTGTAATGATGAAAGGCTTGGTCATATGACCTAAAAATTACGCTTTTCATTACTTCCGAACATTATTTTTTCTTAAATATATGTTATAATGTTCCAGGCTAATGTACTTTCCCGGAAATTTTACAACTGTCCTGCAAGTAAAATATATTCTTTTTTCGAGAAAAAGAGCGTTTCTTCGTCCCATGACGGAGCCGTTGAGCAAAAGAGGGTCGACCTGCTGTCTTAGTCGCCGATACGCCTGAATATGAGATTCTTATCGATCACTTTATGTTGCAGGAATAGAAAACACAACAGCCCTTGACCATTTATCTTTACTGCGTTCCTTCGTATTATACCTTTTACCCTTCATGTAATTGGTCTGCTTTATTTCACTTGCCTTTTAATGATTCTAAAACAGTCACTATTATTAAAAACTTTACCAATGTATATACTACTACCATGTTTTCTTTTAAAAACCTTTATTGAGAAAATTTCATTATACAAATACGAGCCTATAACCACGTGGGCCTGCCACAGAGCAAACTGTAATCGTATATGATGAATAGACATTTACACTGTAGAGGAACGTAACGGGCGGGCCATTAGGTTGCAAGAACTAAGGTGTCTAACAGTTACGGAATCGGTGGACGTACATTTTATAATTAAAATACGACAGGGCCAGTTACAATAAAATTATCTAGATATACATTTGCGGGCAAGTACCATGGGTGACGTTAATTCGAACTTTCAACAGTACAGTAATCAATAACACATCAGAACTTAATATCAATAGGGATGTCGAAATATTCAATCAATTCTCGTCCCCGCCCGCCATGTGCTTCAAAACTGCATACGTATCTCGTGATTTCAAGGTTCTGCAACCAGTACACAACAAGGAGTTACGAGTCCCATTTATTCTGGCGCCATTTTGGGCGAGGACGGGCAGGTCCAGGATATAGTCAAAATGTCTCTACCAACCATCGACTATGATGATCTTCATATGCTGTATTTATTAGAGTAACACTCATCTGTCCACATGAAATTAATTTGCCACAATCTAAACATGTCATTTTAATCTTTCCAAAGTTCTTCTAAATATTTGGGACCGTTTCCCTTGCCTCTGAAGCTCTCAGTGCCACTTCTTTGATGAATGTACTAGCAGGTCAGGGGTTCTCCTCCAAATCTCTCTTTTATGCAGCACTATAATTAATTGGTGCCACCTCTCCATATGACGATGCATGGTATAGTTACCACAACTATATTTTTTTTCGGTTCCTCTGGAGAGTTCATCGTGGCAGATGAAGCGTGTAACGTACCGGGCATTTACCTTTTTTTGCATGTACAGGAAAGGAAAAAAAAATCGAGCGTCCGAGTTCTAAGGTGTCCCAGGGCCATTTTGGTGGACCAGGCCCAAATCCAAAGAACAGCCATCTCACAGGCTAATGGGGCGACCCACGCCGAGTTTCAGCATTGTAGTATGACCACACAAGTACAGCAACTTGCTAGACATCACCTCGGTGCCATCCGGATCTCGGCGCCCCACTGCAGATGAAGTGCCTCTCAACTATGAAACCACCACGGTGACATCCGGATCTTGGCGCGTTGTGCTGCCTTCGGCCTATTCGCACATCGGTCCGCTACTGACGCCATCTCACAGGCTAATGGGGCGACCCACGCCGAGTTTCAGCATTGTAGGATGACCACACCAGTACAGCAACTTGCTAGACATCACCTCGGTGCCATCCGGATCTCGGCGCCCCACTGCAGATGAAGTGCCTCTCAACTATGAAACCACCACGGTGACATCCGGATCTTGGCGCGTTGTGCTGCCTTCGGCCTATTCGCACATCGGTCCGCTACTGACGCCATCTCACAGGCTAATGGGGCGACCCACGCCGAGTTTCAGCATTGTAGGATGACCACACCAGTACAGCAACTTGCTAGACATCACCTCAGTGCCATCCGAATCTTGGCATCTCAACGCCTAGTGGTATCTTCCATACAAAAAATATTGTTACGCTGCCTTTGGCCCCATTCGCACATCAGTCCGCAACTTAGACACCACCTCGGTGCCATCCGGATCTTGGAATGTCAGCACCTTTTGGTGTCTTCTCGTCAGAAAATATTGTTGCGCTGCCTTTGGCCCCATTCGCACATCAGTCCGCTACTGACGCCATCTCACAGGCTAATGGGGCGCCCCACGCCGACTTTCAGCATTGTAGAATAACCACACCAGTACAGCAACTTGCTAGACATCACCTCGGTGCCATCCGGATCTCGGCGCCCCACTGCAGATGAAGTGCCTCTCAACTATGAAACCACCACGGTGACATCCGGATCTTGGCGCGTTGTGCTGCCTTCGGCCTATTCGCACATCGGTCCGCTACTGACGCCATCTCACAGGCTAATGGGGCGACCCACGCCGAGTTTCAGCATTGTAGGATGACCACACCAACTTGCTAGACATCACCTCAGTGCCATCCGAATCTTGGCATCTCAACGCCTAGTGGTATCTTCCATACAAAAAATATTGTTACGCTGCCTTTGGCCCCATTCGCACATCAGTCCGCAACTTAGACATCACCTCGGTGCCATCCGGATCTTGGCATCTCAGCGCCTTGTGGTGTCAGTCAGAAAATATTGTTGTGCTGCCTTCGGCCTATTCGCACATCGGTCCGCTACTGACGCCATCTCACAGGCCAACGGGGCGCCCCACGCCGACTTTCAGCATTGTAGGATGGCCACACCAGTGCGGCAACTTGCTACACACCACCTCGGTGCCATCCGGATCTTGGCATCTCAGCGCCTTGTGGTGTCTTCTACTCCGGAAATATAGTAGAAAATATTGTTGCGCTGCCTTTGGCCCCATTCACACATCAGTCCGCTACTGACACCATCTCACAGGCCAACGGGGCGCCCCACGCCGACTTTCAACATTGTAGGATGGCCACAGAAGTGCGACAACTTACTAGACACCACCTCGGTGCCATCCGGATCTTGGCGCGTTGTGCTGCCTTCGGCCTATTCGCACATCGGTCCGCTACTGACGCAAACTCACAGGCCAACGGGGCGCCCCACGCCGACTTTCAGCATTGTAGGATGGCCACACCAGTGCGGCAACTTGCTACACACCACCTCGGTGCCATCCGGATCTTGGCGCGTAGTGAAGCTGCAGCAGCTGCAAATAAGCTTCAGACAGTGTTACAACCGCTGCTCACAACTCTCAACTATGACACCACCTCGGTGCCATCCGGATCTTGGCGCGTTGTATTGCCTTCGGCCTATTCGCACATCGGTCCGCTACTGACGCCGCCTCACGTGCCAACGTATTTTCTCCGCATTTTATACCCTATGCCGCATAACAGGTCATGTGACTTGTTTATAAAACTTTTCATTGGTTCATTTTACTTTTGGTTTCCTAATGATGGAAGGCTTGATCATATGACCTAAAAACAACACTTTTCATTGGATGAAAACTTTTTTTTTCCCCCAAACGATGAAAGCCCCACCTTGTTTCTGGATGTTTCAGACTAAACTGGCGTCACCATGAGAGCACCACCATCTCGTAGCTCCGTCGTGGTCATTCCGCGAGCAATCATGGCAGCCGCTCCCCACCAGAAGCCTGCAGGAGTCGGGGCCCCCAAAACTTTTGATGAATTCTCAAGGCGGAGGGGACGCTTTCGAGAATGGGGTCCAAGACCTAGCAGACAAGCGTCCGATTTCCAAGGTGTCCCAGGGCCATTTCAGTGGACCACGCCCAAAAAGGAAAGAGCCTGCCGCCATTTTGAGAGTCCTGTGGCAGCCGCCTATCGCTGCACCGCAAGAGTGGGCGCAACTCAGCTGAATGGCGGATTTTGACACAGTGGACCAAAAGCGGACGGAATGGCAACTGAAACGGTAAAGGGGCGCCCCACTAAAACAGATGAGACTCCACCTGGAGAGGCCCGTTCACGCCGCCTCCCCCGGGGCGCTCCACGCCGTTATTCGGAGCAGCATTGTAGGATACCAAAACCAGTGCGGCAACTTACTGGACATCACCTTGGTGCCATCGTTCTGCTGCCTTGGAACTATTCGCACAACAGTTTGCTACTGATGACCCACCCCCCGCGACGCCCCACGCCGTTATTTGCTGGGTGGCAACTTACTAGACATCACTTTCGTGTCATCTAGATTTCGGCGCGTTCTGCTGCCTTGGAACTATTCGCACAACAGTTTGCTACTGATGACCCACCCCCCGCGACGCCCCACGCCGGAAATCTGGACGTTGTGCTGCGTTGGGACTATTCGCACAGCCGACCGCTACTTCGTTGTTTTTCTCTAAAAATGTTTATATGTTATTACTATTTTTGTTTTCTTGTATATATTTATAAATTATTAAAGTTTTATAATCTTACTACTTTGTCGGAGTGCTATATATTTTTAATGTGACACATAATTGTAAAAACTTTGATGTACAAAGAGTCATCCCTGGAATCTTCCGCTTCACGCTCGGTCCCCTCCCCAATCACAATACAGGATGGT
Source organism: Lissotriton helveticus (assembly GCF_964261635.1). Lineage (NCBI taxonomy): Eukaryota > Metazoa > Chordata > Amphibia > Caudata > Salamandridae > Lissotriton > Lissotriton helveticus. The sequence goes on from NC_136068.1 coordinate 444,777,832, forward strand.
TTTCAGATAATAGCAACGCTTCTGCTGTGACGGATCTCATCGAGTGTGGGCCTTGATCTACTATAACTCCTTTGAAGAGGGGTGATTCTTTACAGCTGTGGCCATAAACTACATCTGCAGGGCTAGCTGATAGCCTAGGACCGGCCTGGACAATCGGACACAGAGGAAAAGGAGTGTCAGAGGGTGCGGTAGTGAATAGGGCGAAAGGGAGGTGTCGGGCGGGCACAGGGTGTGATTCTCAGGGAAGAGCAGCGCAGATGGGGGGAGGTTTATTACCCATGCATAAGACAGAGAGCGGGGGTGACCACTGCCTGGGTGAGATGCTTGCGAGGGTGGGGAGCCATGCTAAGGATCGACAGCGTGCACAGAGTGGGTCTGGTCAAGGCATCTAAAATGGCTGCCGTGCACGACAAAAGTGTGGCATTTGAAAAAAGACAAGATGGCGCACACAATGTTTTTCAACAATTCCTGATTTCCTTCGAATCGAACGTTAACAGACGTTGGGGCATATTACCAAAGTTAAGCGATATTTATCCCTAACGATGCATTGCAAAGATTTTTTTACCGTCAGAAATTATCGCAGATAAACCTTGCTATTATCAAGGTTTATCGCAAATACGATAAAAAACGAGCGCAATGCATTAATATCGCTGAAAACTCCGCGATGTTCATGCATTACCGAGCTAATGCTCTTAGCCATGTTATCCACCTCCCATTGGATAACATGGCTAAGAACTGCTCAGGGCAGCTGTTACTTTTTGGAGATATTCGCGCTTATCTCGAATATTTCCAAAAGTTGATAATAGGAGATAGCGATGTTAGCGACTGTTTCCAGTCGCTAACATCTTGGCATGCCCACTTTGCATGTCATTAGTGATAAATATCACTCACATGCAAAGTGGGACCCAAGATGGTCGCTATCTCCTACTAGCCGTCGCTAACTGGTGTTAGCAACACCTAGGTAATACAGATATAATTTTATCTCCGCGAAGCGGAGCGCTGTTACAGATATATATCTTGTTTTTGAACGTTAATTTCTCAAAATGCACTGAAGCACATATATTGAGACATAGCAAAGGCACATCGGGCTACCAGTCCCTAATATTTTACCAAGTTTCGTGCAAATCCATTCAGCCGTTCGATTATTATTATTATTTTTTTTTTTTGCCCCGCGGGGCCCTTTTAAAACCTCCACATCAAACCTAGGGGGTCAGCGAGGATCTACTATGCCCCCTTATGGTCATTTGCCCCTTCGCTTTGGCCTCCTCTTGTCTCTCGATCCTACCGAGAGACAAGATGGCGGCCGCTACGTACTGTTTGGAATGTTTACAGACACCGGAGAGCCAATCAGCTTCGCTTCGCAAAGCTCCGTAACGCGAAAAGTACGCGAAGCGGTGCGCTGTTACAGATATATATCTTTTTTTGAACGTTAATTTCTCAAAATCCACTGAAGCACATATATTGAGACCTAGCAAAGGCACATCGGGCTACCAGTCCCTACAATTTTGCCAAGCTTCGTGCAAATCCATTCAGCCGTTCGATTATTATTATTATTTTTTTTTTTTGCCCCGCGGGGCCCTTTTAAAACCTCCACATCAAACCTAGGGGGTCAGCGAGGATCTACTATGCCCCCTTATAGTTATTTCCCCCTTTGTTTTGACCTCCTCTTGTCTCTCGATCCTACCGAGAGACAAGATGGCGGCCGCTACGGACTGTTTGGAATGTTGACAGACGCCGGAGAACCAATCAGCTTCGCTTCACAAAGCTCCGTTGCGCGAAAAGTCCGCGAACCAGTGCGCTGCCTGGTCCGCGCTTACAGATATATATCTTTTTTTAAACGTTAATTTCTCAAAATCCACTGGAGCACATATATTGAGACCTACAAAAGGCACATCGGGCTACCAGTCCCTACAATTTTGCCAAGTTTCGTGCAAATCCATTCAGCCGTTCGGGCTAAAAGTGAGGCCAACCGCCCTATGGAAATTAACATGGGAAAAACGCGTTTTGGGACCCCCCTTTTTTCTCGGCCCCCCCTTGACGAACCCCCCCCAAATTTTCAAAGGCTGCTCAGAAACAAAATGTGCCATTTTCCTGAAAATTTCAGCCAATTCCGTCCACAAACGGCAAAGTTATTAGACATAGAATTTTCAAAAAACCCATAGAGAAAAAATCCTAACTATATATACCTACTGCCGACCGCCAGTAGGTAATATATATATTCACTGAAAAAAAACATAGGTTTCACACATATTATAGTTAGCTGGATGTTTCACTCATACAAAACCATTGAAATTCCACCGTTATAGTTAGTTCAGCTAACTATAACTTGCGCGCCCGCAATGCACTGCTGATGACGTCATATATTACATCACTCATGACATGGTCAGTGACATCACTCATGACATCACTGATGACATCTCAAATGACATCACTGATGACATCATCCTTGTGAAAGAGTGGCAGACCTCCTCTCAGCATAATATAACCCTTGATACACAAATTCAAAAATAAAAACTAACATTTTCAAAAAAATGGAGATACCAATACAAGTTAGAACAACCTATTCAGTAATTCAAAAAAAAGGTTAATGCTCCAAAAGTAACCTGTAAAATTTTCCAAACTCTTTCAAGGGGTGATCCATCTCAAAAATACTCCTTTAGCACAGCAAATATGGAGCGACACGTGAAGAACTTACATCTCAACAACTTTGCTCGAGCTTCAACACAGAGGTTGAAGGACAACCCATCTGCTACTGCACCAAGCACATCAACTGCTGGGATCAGCATTTTCAGCAAACAGTCCACGCACACAAATTCATCCTGATTTTGCTCAAGTTAAAATTCTATACATTTATTGCAATAAACTTTTCTGTTATGGGAAACAGTCTATTGACCTGATAAAACGCAGGAAGCAGGAGCATCACTGTCCTCGACATTACTTTTTTTTTCATTCTTTTCTTCCTGTTGGACACTTCCAAGTCCCCCATTATAGAAAAAAATTGCCCCCGGGATTTGGTCCCCCCGGGAGCTAATTAGGAATAAAACGAACTTCTAGTTCTTTTTTCCTTTTCCACCGCGTACGAGTACAATACGCGTACAACATCCATGTGAGACCCCCTGAGCAGGCCTAGAGGATCAACATGTTTCTACCCTACCCCCTTTCCTTATTTTTTAACTTTGTTTTACTGTTTTCTTGTGACTCGGTGCTATCGAGGCACAAGATGGCTGCCAACACTTCCTGGTTTGGAGTGTTGACAGACAGTTGACATCCAATCAGCATGCAGCTCGTGCTCGTAACTGTACGGATTTCCGTATGCGTACTGTACTTCGTCTCTAGATATCGCTATGATTTTACTTTTGATTTTCTCAGGAACTACTGAACGGATTTACACCATTTAACAGAAAGCACAATCTGCAACCGAACTCTACCTCTCTGAAACATTTGGTGTAATTCCGTTCAGCCGTTCGGGCTGTAGCCCTGGCTAAAGGTCCCTATGGAAAATTGCATGGGGAAACCACGTTATGGGACCCCCCTTTTTTCTCGGCCCCCGCTTGACGAATCACCCCCAAACTTTCAGGGAAGGAGCGGAGCGGGCCATTTTCTTGGAGAAATTCGCGAAGATTCGTCCACCGGCGCCAAAATTATTCCAAATAGAATGTTGTGGATTTCCTATGAAAACTAGGTCCTAACTATAACTACCTACTGGCGACCGCCAGTAGGTAATATATATATACATGTAAACTCAGACTGTGTCAAAGCTCAGGAGGAAAGCAAGAGACGTTTTATGGAAAGGGGATATACAGAAGAAATAATAGACAAAGCCATCAATTGTACTAAATCGATTACAAGACAGCAGGCCTTGATCCCCAAATCCAAACAGGCAGTCTCAGAGATTGACAATAGCCTAATACAAGCAAGAGCCATTATAACATATAATAGACAGCATTCCAAGATTAGAAGTATATTTACTAAGAATTGGAATCTGGTGAAAGCAGATCCAAGTTCAAAAATCTTTATTTCGGTAAAAATTTACCATAAAAGACCATCATATAAAACAATTCATTTAAATGATTTATGCAGTGGATTATAAAATTCATAAAAACGATACTAAAAAGGAATCCATGTAAAATAAAGACAGATCCGTACTCAGTCTATGTTTTGAGGTATTTCCTTCTGATGGACCAAAGGGCGCCCAAGTACTTGGCCATAGTGAACACAATATGGTCTGACAAATCAGTTTTTAGGACTCTAAAGGCGGGCAGGCCCTTCTTGAATCCCAGATTCCTACATAGGGGGATAATCCAGTGCCTACGAATCCCATGATAAACTGGACAGAAAAAGAGGATGTGGAGCTCACTTTCGTCCGAATTTCTGCATGCTGGGCAGGTACTACTTGGATCATGGCTCCATTTGGTTGTAAAAGTTCTGATGGGGAGAGAGCCATGTCTCCACTGGAGATATAATTTTCTCAGTACAAGAGGATAAATTTTATCTAGAGTAGGTTCCATGTTGTAATTCACCTTATGGGAGAAAAAGAAAGCTGTCAGGGACCCGAGATGTTGGTGGTTGAGTATCAGGGAAAGTTTGCATTCTCGGTATGTCCTGGCTAGATCCTTTTTAGAGAGGATGTGGCACTTGTTCTGGGGGTCAGACCACATAGTTGAGAGACCTAAGGCCTCCAGAAAGCAGATCCAGTAATTGGCGGCTTGGTTGCCAACAAACCAGAACTAACCTTTCGAAGATCTCCGTCGATGGCCAATGCTTTGGTCAGTAATAGCATCGACACTATGATCTCAGGGACATGGATGGCCTTAAGCAAGGGTTTTAAAAAATGTATGTCTTGTAAAGCTTGCCGTTTTGGCATAAATAAAACCCATTATGTAAGTCCTTTTAAAGACAAGCCAGTTGCAATCAATAAAAGACTCACGTGTAAAATGGAGTATGCGGTGTATGTGCTGCAGTGTCCGTGTAGGCACTATACCACCTCTTAAACGAGGCGGTGATAGGGAATCTAAATTGAGATTACTGGAAACACGCTACATACTGGAGATGAATAGTAAGAGCCCGGGGGGTCTCAAAGCAACTGAAGACTTACATACTTGCCAATAGCAACATATAGACATCATCCCTTTAACTGCAAAAAGATAAATCAAGTAAAACATATTTTTCAACCAGTAATAATAAGAGCATGATGGGATCAAACTAGCAAATATATGAAGTAAGAACTTTAATCTTGACCATTTCCCATAAATTTGGGGTGGTTGATTCCTAGTTTGATAAACACACACAGACTCAATGGCATCCTAACACTGTATATGAGGTATGATTTTTAAAGCACTTGCACTTATTCACTTTAGAAACGGTTGGACTCTATACAGCACTCGGGGAAGGTATTTTTAAATAAGTGATTGCGAAACCTAAAACAGGCCATAGACTTATACATCTATAAGATAAGAAATGTATAATCTGTGAGGAAAATTTGCAATTATATGTTTACGTTAAGGATATATGCTAAATTGATTGATGTACATTACATAAAATATCAAGGTGTTTGAAGAGGTTTTTATATCCAAATATCCAAAACAGTTTTTTAGCATATTTATATGGGTATCAAATGTGCATATGTATTGTAGATATATGAATTTATATTTTTATACAAATTGAGATTAATCTAATGTATATATTGATTTAAATTGTGATATTTTTCTATTTATGCATTTATATTTATATTTGAAACAAATGGATTTTATCTTGATGGACACCATGTCCTTTATTTATCTATTTAAAAAGCGTAATTTTGCACATACGTCTGTCTATTAGCAGGCAGTCAAGTGTTGAGTTTCGCACACTTTTTACAATCCATAAATACCTTCTTTTGGGTCTATGACATGTCATGTGATCAAGCCTCGGGGTAGAGGCGAAACGCGTCATGGCGGATTACTGGCTGTTTATGAGCACAGAAATCAAGCACTAAAAGGATTGCACTAAATTGGGTCTGCTCCTCGTTATTCTTTCCAAGTGAACAGGACTCTGTGAATGGCGACGTTCGCGATTATATATATATATGTGCAGCATACACTCCTTCCTTGAAAAGAGATAGCAGAGACCCAGGGGAAACTTTTGGAAGCTTTATTTGCAGATAGTGGCGGATGCATTTCTGGCTGTTGTTGTGCCGTCTTCAGCGCCCGAAGCTTCCACAGAATAATGTCACTCAGCTGTAGGTTCCGCCTCTCTTTAAGACCCGAGGTATCGAGTCTGCACCCCCCCTAATTGCGTTAGATTATATATATATATAGGAGAAAAGCGAGCAGTTTTGAAATGGATAGTTTCATCCTGGGTAGAACAGATCGTGGTTCAGCCCCTGCTTCAATGACTTTTTCGGTGTTTGTGGCTGTGATGGTATTGGGGGAGCGGAGGAGGCACCGGGCAAGTGGCACACCAAAGCGGTATTTCCAACACAGCAACTCCAGAGGCTCACGCTGTTTCCCTGCCCACCCGCTCTGACATTGCACCATTCACGGTATCTTCGTGCACCTAGGTTCCAGGCCCCAATTGGATGCATTCTGGGATCTGTAGTCCTGCACCACACGCGGGATCTACACAGGTGTGGGAACTTAACCTTAGGGGCGGAGTTGTGCCTGCATCAGCAGGCGGTTAAAAGAGGGACTCACCTGCAGCATGACATCTCGCTGGTACGACGCTTTGGGCGCTGAGGAAGGCAGAATGGCTGCCGAAATGCATTCGCATTTGTGTCATTAAACCAGTGTCTCCACCTTTTCCTCCTGGGTCGCTGTTTTCTTTTCGTTTGAAAGGATCTGTGTTCATAACTACAGCGCTATCCAGAGGCGCTTTTGCAGGCAGATGACCCCTGTCACGTTTTGGGCGACCAGCTTCACTGGAACTTTCGGACTCTTGTAGCCCGGTGTAATTTGCCAGCGTTTGTTGGACCGGCTGGAAGCCCGCCACTGTAGCCGAGGAGAAAAGCGAGCAGTTTTGAAATGGATAGTTTCATCCTGGGTAGAACAGATCGTGGTTCAGCCCCTGCTTCAATGACTTTTTCGGTGTTTGTGGCTGTGGTGGTATTGGGGGACCGGAGGAGGCACCGGGCAAGTGGCACACCAAAGCGGTATTTCCAACACAGCAACTCCAGAGGCTCACGCTGTTTCCCTGCCCACCCGCTCTGACATTGCACCATTCACGGTATCTTCGTGCACCTAGGTTCCAGGCCCCAATTGGATGCATTCTGGGATCTGTAGTCCTGCACCACACGCGGGATCTACACAGGTGTGGGAACTTAACCTTAGGGGCGGAGTTGTGCCTGCATCAGCAGGCGGTTAAAAGAGGGACTCACCTGCAGCATGACATCTCGCTGGTAGGACGCTTTGGGCACTGAGGAAGGCAGAATGGCTGCCGAAATGCATTCGCATTTGTGTCATTAAACCAGTGTCTCCACCTTTTCCTCCTGGGTCGCTGTTTTCTTTTCGTTTGAAAGGATCTGTGTTCATAACTACAGCGCTATCCAGAGGCGCTTTTGCAGATGACCCCTGTCACGTTTTGGGCGACCAGCTTCACTGGAACTTTCGGACTCTTGTAGCCCGGTGTAATTTGCCAGCGTTTGTTGGACCGGCTGGAAGCCCGCCACTGTAGCCGAGGAGAAAAGCGAGCAGTTTTGAAATGGATAGTTTCATCCTGGGTAGAACAGATCGTGGTTCAGCCCCTGCTTCAATGACTTTTTCGGTGTTTGTGGCTGTGATGGTATTGGGGGACCGGAGGAGGCACCGGGCAAGTGGCACACCAAAGCGGTATTTCCAACACAGCAACTCCAGAGGCTCACGCTGTTTCCCTGCCCACCCGCTCTGGCATTGCACCATTCACGGTATCTTCGTGCACCTAGGTTCCAGGCCCCAATTGGATGCATTCTGGGATCTGTAGTCCTGCACCACACGCGGGATCTACACAGGTGTGGGAACTTAACCTTAGGGGCGGAGTTGTGCCTGCATCAGCAGGCGGTTAAAAGAGGGACTCACCTGCAGCATGACATCTCGCTGGTAGGACGCTTTGGGCGCTGAGGAAGGCAGAATGGCTGCCGAAATGCATTTGCATTTGTGTCATTAAACCAGTGTCTCCACCTTTTCCTCCTGGGTCGCTGTTTTCTTTTAGTTTGAAAGGATCTGTGTTCATAACTACAGCGCTATCCAGAGGCGCTTTTGCAGATGACCCCTGTCACGTTTTGGGCGACCAGCTTCACTGGAACTTTCGGACTCTTGTAGCCCGGTGTAATTTGCCAGCGTTTGTTGGACCGGCTGGAAGCCCGCCACTGTAGCCGAGGAGAAAAGCGAGCAGTTTTGAAATGGATAGTTTCATCCTGGGTAGAACAGATCGTGGTTCAGCCCCTGCTTCAATGACTTTTTCGGTGTTTGTGGCTGTGATGGTATTGGGGGACCGGAGGAGGCACCGGGCAAGTGGCACACCAAAGCGGTATTTCCAACACAGCAACTCCAGAGGCTCACGCTGTTTCCCTGCCCACCCGCTCTGACATTGCACCATTCACGGTATCTTCGTGCACCTAGGTTCCAGGCCCCAATTGGATGCATTCTGGGATCTGTAGTCCTGCACCACACGCGGGATCTACACAGGTGTGGGAACTTAACCTTAGGGGCGGAGTTGTGCCTGCATCAGCAGGCGGTTAAAAGAGGGACTCACCTGCAGCATGACATCTCGCTGGTAGGACGCTTTGGGCGCTGAGGAAGGCAGAATGGCTGCCGAAATGCATTCGCATTTGTGTCATTAAACCAGTGTCTCCACCTTTTCCTCCTGGGTCGCTGTTTTCTTTTCGTTTGAAAGGATCTGTGTTCATAACTACAGCGCTATCCAGAGGCGCTTTTGCAGATGACCCCTGTCACGTTTTGGGCGACCAGCTTCACTGGAACTTTTGGACTCTTGTAGCCCGGTGTAATTTGCCAGCGTTTGTTGGACCGGCTGGAAGCCCGCCACTGTAGCCGAGGAGAAAAGCGAGCAGTTTTGAAATGGATAGTTTCATCCTGGGTAGAACAGATCGTGGTTCAGCCCCTGCTTCAATGACTTTTTTGGTGTTTGTGGCTGTGATGGTATTGGGGGACCGGAGGAGGCACCGGGCAAGTGGCACACCAAAGCGGTATTTCCAACACAGCAACTCCAGAGGCTCACGCTGTTTCCCTGCCCACCCGCTCTGACATTGCACCATTCACGGTATCTTCGTGCACCTAGGTTCCAGGCCCCAATTGGATGCATTCTGGGATCTGTAGTCCTGCACCACACGCGGGATCTACACAGGTGTGGGAACTTAACCTTAGGGGCGGAGTTGTGCCTGCATCAGCAGGCGGTTAAAAGAGGGACTCACCTGCAGCATGACATCTCGCTGGTAGGACGCTTTGGGCGCTGAGGAAGGCAGAATGGCTGCCGAAATGCATTCGCATTTGTGTCATTAAACCAGTGTCTCCACCTTTTCCTCCTGGGTCGCTGTTTTCTTTTCGTTTGAAAGGATCTGTGTTCATAACTACAGCGCTATCCAGAGGCGCTTTTGCAGATGACCCCTGTCACGTTTTGGGCGACCAGCTTCACTGGAACTTTCGGACTCTTGTAGCCCGGTGTAATTTGCCAGCGTTTGTTGGACCGGCTGGAAGCCCGCCACTGTAGCCGAGGAGAAAAGCGAGCAGTTTTGAAATGGATAGTTTCATCCTGGGTAGAACAGATCGTGGTTCAGCCCCTGCTTCAATGACTTTTTCGGTGTTTGTGGCTGTGATGGTATTGGGGGACCGGAGGAGGCACCGGGCAAGTGGCACACCAAAGCGGTATTTCCAACACAGCAACTCCAGAGGCTCACGCTGTTTCCCTGCCCACCCGCTCTGACATTGCACCATTCACGGTATCTTCGTGCACCTAGGTTCCAGGCCCCAATTGGATGCATTCTGGGATCTGTAGTCCTGCACCACACGCGGGATCTACACAGGTGTGGGAACTTAACCTTAGGGGCGGAGTTGTGCCTGCATCAGCAGGCGGTTAAAAGAGGGACTCACCTGCAGCATGACATCTCGCTGGTAGGACGCTTTGGGCGCTGAGGAAGGCAGAATGGCTGCCGAAATGCATTTGCATTTGTGTCATTAAACCAGTGTCTCCACCTTTTCCTCCTGGGTCGCTGTTTTCTTTTCGTTTGAAAGGATCTGTGTTCATAACTACAGCGCTATCCAGAGGCGCTTTTGCAGATGACCCCTGTCACGTTTTGGGCGACCAGCTTCACTGGAACTTTCGGACTCTTGTAGCCCGGTGTAATTTGCCAGCGTTTGTTGGACCGGCTGGAAGCCCGCCACTGTAGCCGAGGAGAAAAGCGAGCAGTTTTGAAATGGATAGTTTCATCCTGGGTAGAACAGATCGTGGTTCAGCCCCTGCTTCAATGACTTTTTCGGTGTTTGTGGCTGTGATGGTATTGGGGGACCGGAGGAGGCACCGGGCAAGTGGCACACCAAAGCGGTATTTCCAACACAGCAACTCCAGAGGCTCACGCTGTTTCCCTGCCCACCCGCTCTGACATTGCACCATTCATGGTATCTTCGTGCACCTAGGTTCCAGGCCCCAATTGGATGCATTCTGGGATCTGTAGTCCTGCACCACACGCGGGATCTACACAGGTGTGGGAACTTAACCTTAGGGGCGGAGTTGTGCCTGCATCAGCAGGCGGTTAAAAGAGGGACTCACCTGCAGCATGACATCTCGCTGGTAGGACGCTTTGGGCGCTGAGGAAGGCAGAATGGCTGCCGAAATGCATTCGCATTTGTGTCATTAAACCAGTGTCTCCACCTTTTCCACCTGGGTCGCTGTTTTCTTTTCGTTTGAAAGGATCTGTGTTCATAACTACAGCGCTATCCAGAGGCGCTTTTGCAGATGACCCCTGTCACGTTTTGGGCGACCAGCTTCACTGGAACTTTCGGACTCTTGTAGCCCGGTGTAATTTGCCAGCGTTTGTTGGACCGGCTGGAAGCCCGCCACTGTAGCCGAGGAGAAAAGCGAGCAGTTTTGAAATGGATAGTTTCATCCTGGGTAGAACAGATCGTGGTTCAGCCCCTGCTTCAATGACTTTTTCGGTGTTTGTGGCTGTGATGGTATTGGGGGACCGGAGGAGGCACCGGGCAAGTGGCACACCAAAGCGGTATTTCCAACACAGCAATTCCAGAGGCTCACGCTGTTTCCCTGCCCACCCGCTCTGACATTGCACCATTCACGGTATCTTCGTGCACCTAGGTTCCAGGCCCCAATTGGATGCATTCTGGGATCTGTAGTCCTGCACCACACGCGGGATCTACACAGGTGTGGGAACTTAACCTTAGGGGCGGAGTTGTGCCTGCATCAGCAGGCGGTTAAAAGAGGGACTCACCTGCAGCATGACATCTCGCTGGTAGGACGCTTTGGGCGCTGAGGAAGGCAGAATGGCTGCCGAAATGCATTCGCATTTGTGTCATTAAACCAGTGTCTCCACCTTTTCCTCCTGGGTCGCTGTTTTCTTTTCGTTTGAAAGGATCTGTGTTCATATATATATATATCCAGGCTTCCCCTTTCTCACCTTCCAAGAAAGCACAGCACTCACAGGAGGGTAATAAAGATTTATACCCTCCTCCTGTGAGTGCTGTGCTTTCTTGGAAGGTGAGAAAGGGGAAGCCTGGATTATAGCGGGGTGTTGTCACCCGCACACAAGCACCCGTGGCAAGAGTGCACGACCTGGCAACAGTGGGAAGCGAGGATGTACAAAGCTGCGCACCGCCATTAATAGCGTAAGAAAGAGGGATGAATGGTTCCGTCGTTGGAGTCCTAACCAAGTAGAAACTACACGCTATTGGTTCACGAAAGAGTAAAAAGAGAAAGGGGAAAGGCGAGAGCAAAACGCCAAACTCCGAAGAAAAGTTATTGAAATAACAACAGTGGCGCCATGTATAGTGACACAGACCGCCAGGAGGCGGCTGAGAATGCTTTCAAAAAACGCCCACAAATAAATGGAGCGAATAATAAAAAGAAAAAACAAACGGAAGTCAAAGGATCTACAGCAACAGGACTGTTTTTGAAGCTGGAGAGACTCTTCGAGCGCGAAGTGAGAAAGTGGTGGGAAGCCACATCATTACAAAACTACGTGGAGGTAAAAAGAGTACCGAGAGGACTCCGCATTTACACTGTCCCGGCTTACGAGAATCCGGACCCAGAGCTCTTGGAACAATGGGCAGAATATACAGCGGATTTCTGTGAGGGGCTCCTTAAATTACTAATCAAATTTGCGTGGAGTGACCATGAAAAAGCACGCAATGAAATTAAGGAACTCGAACAAGAGATAGAAAACCTGGGCGAAGATAAAAAGAAATTGGATGAATTAAGAAGCAACATGATGAAAAGATTGAAATCATATGAGGATAAAATCAGGAAACGTAAGCAAGAGAAATTCGAACGGGATGAAAGGGACTATGAGTCAGGACGGGTTTTGACATTTGCCAAAAGATATGATGCACAAGTTAAAGCCCTGACATCGAGATCCAATAAAGGAACGGGGGCAAAGGAAATAGGAGAGGCGGAGGATACCACTGAATCCGAAGTTTCAGAGAATGAAGAGGCAAGGGGAGACCAGGACATAAGGGCAAAAGTAAGAACACGGAAACTCCCTTTTTGCGACGAGTTTCAAATAATTCGTCAATCACGACAACAAGGAGGAAGGGGGAAACCCCCAGACGTAAGAAGAAACGCATCACGCGGAGGGGGGGCGAGTGGAGGAGGAGGAAGCAACTACTCCCCACCGACGACACGCAGTGGAAGATTCAACAGGAAGCGACAATAACCAATGCAAAGGAAATAGATAATTTGACAATTATAAATCTAAGTCCTCGCATCCTAACAGATGATGAGAAGCACGTCTTACAACTGGGTCTCTCCTTTTGCCCTTCAAAGGAATTAGAATACACACAAACAAAAATAGACCTATACAAATTCTCAAGGAAACTAAAGATACATAAATTTTACAAACAACGCCCCAAAAAAATGTTAGAGATTCCGAGCAAACAAGCAGCTCCACATATAAGAGTCAAAGACTTACCAACGTTGGATGTTTTACAACAATTGAGGATCGAAGGAGCAAGCCAACTTGATAATCTATCGCAGTCAGACATAGTACAAAGAGGAGGTGAAACGAATTTTAAACCTGCATCGACATTTGTACCACAGACGCCCGCTGACAACATAGATTTATTTGCGGAAACAGTTTCAAAGGAACTGAGGAAATTGGAACAAAGAGGACATAAGGAGAAACGTAGTAATGTAACATCTGGTCAGTGGCAGGCCATAAACAACCTAAGAAATGATAAAGACTTGATTGTGAAATCGTCCGATAAAGGGGGAAATATTGTCCTGCAAACCTATGAAGACTACAACATGGAAGCAATGAGACAATTGCAGGACAAACAATGTTATCAGAAGGTGGGGAGGAAAGAATATTTAAACAGTATCACAGCATGCCATGAGATGTTGCAAAAATGGCACACAAAGGGTATAATTGCAACAGAGGAATATCTTTTCTTAAGAAATCTGAATCCGGTGACACCTTGTTTTTACCACCTTCCCAAGGTACATAAGAACAGCACCAAACCCCCAGGACGACCAATCGTAAGTGCACAGGGGAGCCTGTTAGAACATTTATCTATGTACATTGATTATTTTTTAATTGATCATGTGAAGAACTTACGTAGTTATATCAAAGACACGAAAGATCTGTTGACAAAGTTGGAACAAATCACACTGAGAGAAGGAGATCTGCTCGTAGTGATGGACATTACTAGTTTGTATACAAGCATAGGCCATGGGGAGGGCATGCTTGCGATAAATGAAATGTTGTCAACAAGAGAAGCCGGTTTCGCAGATCATAATGCAATGCTATTGGAATTCCTAAATTTCAGTTTGAGTAATAATATCTTTTTGTATGAAGATCAGTACTATCGCCAATTAGTTGGAGTAGCCATGGGCACGAGTTATTCTCCCAGCTTCGGTAACATATTTGTGGGGTGGTGGGAGGAAAATGTGGCTTGGCATGAGAAATACAGAGAATGGTCCCAACATGTACTGGTGTGGTACCGGTACATAGATGATTTGCTACTGGTGTGGCGGGGTTCCAAGGGCAAAGCAGAAGAGTACATAGACATGTTGAACCAGAATGAATATAATCTACACTTCACGGCAGAAATAAGTGACAAACAAATAAATTTCCTTGATTTAGAAATCAGAAAAGAACAAGGTAAAGTTTACACGCAGCTATTCAGGAAACCCACAGCAGGAAATTCCATATTACATTCCAGCAGTAGCCACCCGCCCAAATTAATCTACAGTATCCCATACGGAGAACTGCTTCGCATTAAAAGGAACTGTACCTTAGAGGAGGATTACAAAAGAAATGCGCAAGCAAGTATAGACAGATTTAAGAAAAGAGGATACAATGACATATGTCTAGAAAATGCCCAAAGAAAAGTAGATGCAATGCCCCGTAAGGAGATGTTAAAAATAAAACCAAAAGAGTTGGCAAAGGAGGGGAGGTTTAGATTCATTACCACCTTCTCTGAGGGGGCGGGGAGTCTCAGACAAATTCTGAGGAAGAACTGGACACTTTTAACTACTGATCCAGTTATTGGTGCAGATATGCCTAAACAACCTATGGTTACCTACAGAAGGGCCAGGGCACTACGGAATACACTGACGCAGAGTTACCGGGCACGCACAGTAGACCGACCATTTGGAGAACATAAGCCGGGATTTTTTCCATGTGGAAGGTGCAAGGCGTGCAAGCAAAGTAAAAAGGTATTATTCTATGATGTCAGGGGACAGAAACGCAAAATAAAAGTATTCCTTACATGCTCTACTCCGTTTGCAGTATACTGCCTGGTATGTCCGTGCGGACTACGTTATATTGGCAGCACGGTAAATCCCATGAAATTACGCATCCTGGAACATCTAAGGGCAATAACTAATTGTGATCCCACATACCCAGTGGCTAGGCATTTCAAACAGCACCACAAGAATAACAGTGACCTGATAACATACTTTGGTTTAGACCATGTTGTGGCGAGCCCCAGAGGTGGGGATAGGCTAAAGAAATTGAGGAGGCTGGAATCCCGATATATAATAGACATTGGAACAAAGGTGCCTGGAGGGTTGAATAGCCATGAAGAGATGACAGTACATCTAGGGTAGGGGGCTCCCTGCTCTGTGAGAAAGTTTGATATTGATTACAGTACCTGTTGATATTTGAAGTTTTGTAAATAGAAGGAGAGAGTAGCACACAGTGGGTGATTATTTAAAATGAGAACAATGGTATTTTGGGGAAGGAGTTAATAGATGGAAGGGACAAAAGCCCATTCAGGGCGCAATGTGAATAAATGTTTGACAAACGTAAAAAGCCCATCCAGGGCGTAATGAATGTACAGCATCAACTAATGTGGAGTGATGGTGTGAATATACAATTTATCGTATATAATGTATATAATGTATATATGGCATATGGTAAATGGGAAGGTCCATCCAGGGCAAAACCGATATGTTGAAAATGTCAAACAAACCATTATAAGATGGCGACCATGGTTTTGTCCCTTGTCTATCTCCATGACATGCACGTGAGGGGTATTTAAAGTTTAAAAAAATGGCGCGCTATTGTACCAAAGACTAAGGCAGTAGCCGAAACGCGTCTGGTTCTCTGAGGGTAATAAAGATTTATACCCTCCTCCTGTGAGTGCTGTGCTTTCTTGGAAGGTGAGAAAGGGGAAGCCTGGATTATAGCGGGGTGTTGTCACCCGCACACAAGCACCCGTGGCAAGAGTGCACGACCTGGCAACAGTGGGAAGCGAGGATATATATATATATATACACATACATACATATGTATAATTTAAGTGCCAAAATATTTTTTTCATTTATCTAATATTAGTTCCTATGGGATTGGGGTATTTTATTTACCTGGCTCAACTGATTTCTGAGTGCGCATGTTGGAGTACCTGTGAGTGTCCAAGTTTGGTTTACACGTTTAAGGTGTCATTAACTTTAGAAGTGTAGTTTGTGGATAGTAATGTTCTTACTCTTTTGTGGGTGTATGTTCTTGCCATTCTAGAAACACTGTTTTTTGTCTCTGTCTCTAGGCATCGTCGGAGACTGGAAGAACATTTTCACTGTTGCCCAGAATGAGAAATTTGATCAGGAGTTTAAGAGGCAAATGTCGGGGACAACCCTGTTCTTCCGCACCTATATTTGAGTGTGTTCTTCAGTGCTCCGTCCATATGAGTTATTACTCTCCTCTTCACTGTGCCGTTAATTGAGTCTTCGCCTGTATGGACCACCACTGTACGTTCTTTTACTGCTCATAAGCCAAGTGTTTTCCAATACGAAGTCATGGCTGAGGCGTTTCCCAATCCACTTGTTGCACTGTGTGTTAGTTGCGTCCTCTTTACTATAGACAGGGGCCAGAGTCATCTCTTTACACAGTATTTTCACTTCTCTCAATCAGTATTCATGTTTGGATGTTTCCATAAACATGCTTCTGGCTTGTTGTGGGTTTCCACTACTACTTTTGCTGACCCAGGAAATGTTGAAGTGTTGGCTCGCTCTCAATAGCGCCTTGACAACCACAGCTGTATGCCTGCCATAGCTCCTGACACCCACAGAATCATACCCACCACAGGATTTTGGTCCTCAAATGTCATACCAGCCAGAATCCCATTCCCTTTTACTGATAGAGTGTCATTGTATTAAATGTGTAGGCTTCCTGTTTTTTGTGAATTCATTGTGAATTCTGGAGAGTTTTTTAATGTTAATAAAAATTGTAAAAATCAGTGGTTATCAGTGTTTATTCTTATTTCTTCATACATAATCATGTTGTTTTTTCAGTGCTTATAAAGAAAGGTGCTGTAAATTCCTTCCTTTCCGCATTCACTCATACTATCAGTTGTTCCTGCAGTCTTTCCTGCTCCTAACTCACTTCTTTCTACCCTTTCAAGTAACTTTTCATGATTCCTCTCAACTCCCTGCCTATTTTCCCAGTACTAAAATACCTCTTTCTAGCAGTCCAGACCCACCCCATGTCAAGGATGTGCATGTATGGGTATAGTTCCCAGGCCAGAAAAGGTCAAGAAAAGGGATTCCAGAAAGAATGGAATGCCCAAGAGGAAGAGGATCAAGAGGACTAGGCGTACAAACACCTGAACAAGGAGGACTAGGAGCAAAAGGATGGAGCCCAGCAGGCACCTGATCAGGAAGGAAACAACTATTGTGAGGACCAGGAATAGGAAGACGTACACAAGGCAGAGCAGAACCAGAGTGAGGAATGGTAGGAAAATAGGATATAGAGGATCAGAAGGAAAGGACCAGCAACAACAGCCAGAAGGGAAAGATCTAATAATACCAGGGCAAGGTGGTCTAGTGGAACCACAACTGTGGGGACTGGGACAATCAAGGCAAGGAGGTGCAGAATGATCAGGACCTGGCATACCGGGACAAGGGAGATCGGGATCAGGATGACATCGGTAACGGAAGCATCAAGCCAGGTTGCTGGGACCAGGATATCCAAGGAGGATCAGGACTAAGAGGATAAGTCAGCACAGTGTTCTTGGGGGACCAATGCCTAAAATATCATGACAGGATGGAGCAGGACCAGGAGAACTAGAAATATCAATAGCAAGTGGACAAGGACCATTAGGACCAGGGATGAGAGAGAGGATGATTAGGTAAACTAGAAGGGTCATGATAGGTGGGACCAGGAACAGGGTAGGAGGATTGGAAAGACAAGAATCAAGGGGACCAGGGCCAGAAGTACTAAGCTGAGGAGGGGGACAAGGGGTAGCAGGATCGGGGTTATGAGGATCAGGAGGACCAGGAAAACCATAGTCATAAGGACCAAGAGGCCCAGATCAGAACCAAGATGACCAGGCCCAAGTTGGAACCGATAAGGAGAACTAGGAAAGGTGCATGTAGTACTGGGCCTGTCAACTGGACAGGGACTAGGGTGATCAGGATGACCCAAACCAGGAAGAATGCTAGTAGCAGACAAAGGAGGTTAGGACAAGGAGGAGCAGGTGGAACAAGATCTCAAACACCAGCAGGCAGGGTAGATCGGATTGACAGGACCAGGGCAAAGGGGGGCAGGTGGATCAGGAAGGACAAATAAAAGGAAGAGCCAGAAACGAGTAGAGGCAAGAAGACTCAGGTGATAAAGGAGCACCAGTTTCAGCAAACCAGTAAAAATAGATGGGGGAGATAGGGCTAAGGAGACTGAGAAGAGGAGGATTTGAAACAGGATCACGAGGGGTACAAAGACCAGAAGATCCAAGTGGACGAAGAGGAGAAGGAAAAAACTGGACAGAGGAAGAGATCTGTGTCATTGTAGGCTATATCTATTGGGATATCCCTTTTATAAATGTGTTTTAGTCATGCTTCTTATAGTGTTACATTTACAGTCACCCTCTTTGTAAGCCCTCTTAAAGTGCTGATGGTAAGTATGGACTGACAAATTGCAATCCCCAAAGTGGATAAAAACTCGAGCTAGCATACTCTGAGCAACAACATATGCTGTCTTATGTAGACCCACCAGTCTAAGGGTGAATTGGGGCAGTGGGTCTGAAACGTAGGAGAGGGATCTAAAAATCGATGGGTGAAAAGGAATGTGGCTGTTAAAGGATATCAGCTAAGGTTTAAGAAAATCGGAGGGCTCAAATCAGCAAAAATGATGAATGGCTTGCTTACAAACAGAGTCAAAGGGCTGTGGCAATAAGCAAAGGGAATTTCAGGATCAGAAGAGTCTGGAAACCATAAGAGGGACTCTGGGAAGATGCAGTTAGATGGTCTCGAAATGCCTCCAGAGGAACTCTAAATAACAAAGGGGTCTCATTTCCAGCTGTATTAGCACTGATATCCGAGGTAAGCTGTGGTTGAAATACAATCAGCAATCTAAAAAGCTATAAGGGCAATTTAAAGGATGGTGGAGGTGAATATGCAGCAGAAATATTTGCAAGACTTGTGTCAACAATGGTGGATTAGTCTGAGAAAAACTTGGATGTCATAGGAGTTTGAAGATGGATGGTGAGGTTGTAAGGCTCAAGAAAGGGTTGGAATGGCTATAAGGCCATCAGAGAATATACATATGTGGGCTACAGGCTGCCAGGTGGGTTTCTAGGGCCAATAGAAAACATCAGACAGCCAAAATAGGTATCCTGAAGACAATAGTCTAACTATGAAAGCCACATGAGTATCATATGATCTTCAATCAGATACAGACAGGTTCAGTGGTCAGTGAGGGTGCCAAAGGAGTGAACAGACTCTTGAGGGGTAGAAAGGCTGTGGCCATGAGAGACAGTAGGAAGAGAAGGTTGATGCAAGCGAACACTTGAAGGCTGGCAGGGCAATGTGAAGGCTGACAGTGTGCTTGAGGGAGGTATGTATGTGAAGATCAGCAAACAGGATCAAGGGCTAGTCAAGTGGCTCTGAGGGCCAGCTAAAAATGGCCAAAAAAGATTGTTTTGGAGATTTAGCTGAGGGGCTCAGAAGGTCAGAAGAGGCCGCACTAAAATATAATGGTGGGGATAGTGGTCTGAGTACTGGTATAGAGGCCTTGAGGGTTGACAAAAAGGTGCTTGAAAGTTTGGATGCCAGCGGAAAGGACGTAGAATGGGTTGGATGAGCTCTTATATCAACAGAAGTATGATTAGCATTCACAAAGAGTACCGTTGAAGTTTTTGGGGCAGAGTTAAACTGAGTACTTGCAGCGAGATGCGACAATCTATGTGGACTAGCAGAGGAGTGTACCATCTAGCAGAGAGAATTGAACAGGTCAAATAAGCTTTCAGTACTGGAAAAGTAGTTTTTGGATGTCAGGAAAATGTTAAACCCTGAGTCGGGAAGTATATTAATAATAGAGCCAAGAAACATTGCCATTAAATGGTCAGTATTGTCAGAAAATTGTTCCCCTAAAGAAGTGGAAAAGCTCCTAAATATACATACTGCAGTTATGGAGCCATTAACTTGGGAGGTAAGACAAGAACAAGTGAACCCTACTCACACCGAACCAGGGTATAAACTTATTATCAAAAAACAACGGTTCATGTGGACACTTAATGAAGTAATATCAATTTATATGGGCACACTGGCAATGCAATGGGATTTAGTGATACTGGAAAGAGAAGGAAGCGAATACACCTCAGGTTTGTATTTAAATCACAATCATTTATATGGTCATTGAAACAAAATGATCATACATAGGAATACATTTGAACATATAGTTCTGAGTGGGTGGCGTCCCAGTGAAAAAACTGAACCTAGAAAATTAGTGACATAAATGTGACATATATACAAGGTTCCCAATGCTACAAATAAACGACCATTAACAGATATATATATATATATATATATATATACAGTGAACATCGCTTGATACAGTGATCAGTGCTAGTATACAATGGTTTGTTTATGCAAATTGTCATCGGCGTTTCGACCCTGTGTGCTGTGTAGGGTCTCTTCAGGACCAATGATTCTAGGGACACCTATGGGAAGATGAGGGATAATATCAGTTTGTGGCTCAATGCGGCAATTGTCATTGTATTGCGAGAACTACGATTTGTAGCCCAGTGGTGTGGAGGGTGAGGCACCCTGGAAGAGTAAGGAAAAGGTACTCACAATGGCCCCAGCCGGGAGCTGCACATGTGAGATAATACCACAGGTGGTTAGCATTCAAATACTGGGGGTTGGAGGCATGACATGGTACTGCGATTTAGGAATTGACCAAAAACGTACCCCAAGTGTGAGGTGAGTGTTGAGCAGGCAAATTGTGTGAATGCACACAATTATACAGTCCTCTTTTGCGGGGATGGCACAGTTTAGTTTTCAGTTTATCAGTTTATTTTATTATGATTTGCAATTCCGAGGAATTCCACACAAAAACAAAAAAAAAACATTTCATACAAGTCATTGTGCAAACAATAAAGAATTACAACATCAATATTGTAAAAACATCCATTTAAAAATAGGAAATCTCTTTTCTTGGTTATCTTGTCACTTCAATATTCGGCATAATTCAAGTGTGGTACACTTACGGACAATAATCATCAATTTCCAGTAAGAACACCGTATTGGCTATCACCCTGGGTTAACACATTAACTGAGGTTTCGAAGGCACACAGTCGGAATAATATACGATTATCATCCAATATACACATATCAATAAAACCAAAACAATTAAAAAACCATCATATAGGGAGATCATGGAATAGTATTAGCAGCAAATGATTTTTATAAAGTGCTTAATAAAAGTGCTAATGCAATCAGTAAAGTGCATAATGCATTAAATACCATCTTCCAGGACATCTATTAACAATAACTGAATAGCAGCAGTGTACCTAAAGTGATGCACGAGGTAAATAGCAAGTCATACAAAATTGCTAGTACTCAATACAATTTTATGAAAGAGTAAAAACTGCAGCGGATGGTTTTTATAAAGTGCTTGAGAAAGTGCTAGTGCATGAGATATTCTCCATATATACCAAGCAGCGATGGAACTCAAAAGCTGCACATGGGCAATCGATTATCAAGAAAGAGGAAGAAAGTG
Organism: Lissotriton helveticus; assembly: GCF_964261635.1. Lineage (NCBI taxonomy): Eukaryota > Metazoa > Chordata > Amphibia > Caudata > Salamandridae > Lissotriton > Lissotriton helveticus. Next base: position 444,799,463 of record NC_136068.1, read on the forward strand.
CCGATGCTCTGTACAATTTTTAAAGGATGTTTTCCAACCACCCCTAACAACAGTATAGATTGACAAACAGGGAAATATTAACTACTTAAGGCAACTATCATGTGATACGCGGGTAAAGAGTAGTCTTTACAATTATTTTGCTGCTATACATGTAGGTTCTCATAATACTATTAACGCCGAAGGGACAACTTAACCCATTATTTTTAAAAGACATTTAAAAATTCTTTAAAAAAACGAAATTTTTTAAAACATATCAATTTGGATGGAGGGAACAGAAGAAAATTTCGGGCCTGTTCTGCTGTGAAGCTGTTATACTGTAAAAACCCATGCCTTAAGTATTTGCGTCGTATTGAGTAGAGTGCTGGGCACACAATGAAAACATGATTTAGGTCTTGTATACCACTAGCACATAAGTGACATTGTCTTTCATGTTTGGGAATGCCCTCCCAGGATCCTGTTACAATTCTCAAAGGGAGTAAATTCATTCTTATTAGCAAAATCACTCTACGTACACCGTAATTCATGTTCCATAGAACGTACGGCTGAGGATTTTTAACAATTGAGCTCCCCGAAATACAATCCATCCTACCATTCGAGTGGCATAATTTCAGATCTCTTTCACGTGAAATCACATATATAGTTTTTTTAATTATATGCTTTAATGCTGTTCTATTTAAAACTGCTGCCCCTTCGAACTCTAAACCGAAGATACTTAAAGCCTTTAAATAATTCCTAAAAATTGCACTTTTCCGCATCATGTTTACAAAAATTTCCTTGTGCAACGCTAACCTTAATAAGTTGTCATGACCATTTATCAGAGCATTACACCACCTCAAGCAAGCAGCCATTGATAACACATATGTTGACAGAAGGCCAAATTCGAGCCTAAGTGCCGCGATTGGCGCAGCATGACTCAAATTGCATATTTGGCGCCAGATCTTTCCTTCCACTTTCTCAAACTTTGCCCACTCACTCTCATCTATTGTTTCGCTTGCATAATTCAGAGTTGGTGGAATCTTTATTTTATAAACTGCAATAGCATGCGAAAAATGTCTTTTCCCGCATTGCAAGTACAAGCGATTAATTGCGGAGGCTTGTGCGATAGCTTTACTTTTGCAGTGATCCAAATGTCTCTTAACTGAGCACCTGTTTGTGAAAAATTTTCCTAAGTAAGGGTAAAATTTACTAGTTCCATTTTTTCATCTCCCAAGAACCATTTCAAATTTGTTCTAACCTTGCAGCCATTGTAACGTATAATCATCACTTTACTCTTTGAAATATATATTTTTTTAAATATTCCTCAGTGTACCTAACTAATTCCGTCAGTCTTCTCTGTAACCCAATTGGAGTTAAGTCCATTATTATAGCGTTGTCTGCATACAGCAAACAACTTATTTTCAAGTTACCCACTTGAGGAGGATCCCCTTTGCTCTCCCCTATCCGACTCGGTAGGTCATTTATGTAGATTGAGAAGAGCAAAGGGGCCAGAAGGCACCCCTGCTTCAGCCCATTGTGAGTGGATATTTTCTTTGAGAGGCCTTGAGTACCCCCTAACAAGACTTGGGTCCATGTCGAAGAGTGGAGAGCAATTATTAATCGCAAAAGGTTCCCTGGGATCCCCATAGTAACCAATTTCCTCCACAGCGTCCCCCGATCTACCCTGTCGAACGCTGTGGAGAAATCAATAAATGCTGTATACAACGGTATCCTCCAACCCACAGGGTATTTATCAATCAGAGTTTGCAGAACAGAGATGTTATCTAAAGTACCACTGTTCTTACGAAACCCTGATTGTTCTAGGGGGATTAAATTATTTCCGAATACCCACTCTTGCAAGTGGCCAAGGATACTTTTTGCAAACAGTTTCCCCGTAGCGTCTAGAAGGGAGATTTGCCTAAAACTTGCCGGGGAGTTTTTTGGGCCCTTCTTATATAACGGGACTATTATACTTCCCTTCCAAGAGTAAGGGATGTCCCCGGTGTTATAACAATGGATAAACAAAGGATGTAATAATTTTGCCCAATCACCACAGTCCTGTTTTATTATGGCTACCGGGACATCATCCGGCCCCATTGCCCCTTAGTATCTTGCCCCCTTAATGAATCCTTCAATTTCCCCCCCCTGATGGAGCTTCCACATCACCTGCAAATGCTGAGGTATTAATAACCCCCTCAAAATCTTCACCTAGTTGGTTGGGGGCATACAATTGGGATATGTACATAAACCATTCGGTTTCAGGAATCAGCATGGGTTGTGATTTTTCTCTTCCGTCACAATATTTCACTACCAAAGCCCAGTACTTTCTCGTATCCCCCGATAGAGCCACTTCCCGAAGGGTAATCCATTTTTCATCCTCGACGGCCCTACGATCAGCTCCTATTTTCCTTTTCCAAACCCGTTTTAATTTGTAAATCTCTTTTTGCCTTAGTGAACTAAAATCTCTAAATTGGGATCTAATCAGCCCATTTATCTCCTTATTAAGTTTTTTAATTTCGCAGGAGATTGTTACTGTGGGAGCACCTCTTATACTTTGCTTCTTTCTGCCCAATTTTCTAATAGCAGTCAAAACTCTTTCATATCTCTCAACTGGGCTCTCCCGATTTATATTAAAAGCGATATTCTTAAATACCCACTGAAAGTTCGGAAGTGACTTATGTGACCAACATGTACGACCATTGTTTCGAGAATAAGTTACATTTTCGTTCCTTTGGTTCCAGAGTTCAGGTTTCTCTAAATTTTTAACTAAATTTACCACCAGAATATTATGATCACTCATCTTTGTAGGGAGCACTTTAAACTGTGGACATGCCCCAAACAATTGATAAGATACTGCCATATAATCAAGTAGGGAGTGGCCATATGTCCCATGAAAGGTGAGGGCTGCTGGTGAGTCCTCTGCGAATCTGCCGTTTAGTAATACAAGGTCAAGATTCCTAAGATTTTGCAAAAGAGAAAGGCCACGTTTGTCCGATTTCAAATTGGCCGGGAGTACTGCCTCTGGAATAGACCAAACCTCCTCCAGGTCCAGATTGGAGAAGGACGAGACAGTGCTGTTACTTATCTTTGCGTTAAAATCCCCTACCATCATTATGCATGCTCTTTCTTCATCATTACATAAGCTTTGTACAAAAGTGCAAATGGAGTCTACATGAGCCCCCTCGCGGCCATCGTACGCAAACACAACCTCAGCATAATCTCCTACGCCGACGACACCCAGCTGATCCTCTCCCTGACCAACGACCCCACCGCCGCCAGAGCCAACCTGCACGAAGGGATGAAAGAGGTAGCCGAGTGGATGACGACCAGCCGCCTGAAACTGAACTCGGACAAGACGGAGGTCCTCATCCTGGGCCCCTCACCCTCCGCCTGGGACGACTCCTGGTGGCCTCCCGCCCTGGGCACCGCACCCAAACCGACAGACCATGCACGCAACCTGGGCTTCATCCTGGACTCCTCCCTCTCCATGACCAGGCAAGTCAACAACGTCTCCTCGGCGTGCTTCAACATCCTACGCATGCTACGGAAGATCTTCTGGTGGATCCCCACCGAGACCAGGAAGTTCGTCACCCAGGCCCTTGTCACCAGCCGACTGGACTACGGCAACGCCCTCTACGCCGGTACCACCGCCAAGCTCCAGAAGAGACTCCAGCGGATCCAGAACGCCTCAGCCAGACTCATCCTCGACATCCCACGAACCAATCACATCTCCGGACATCTGAGAGACCTTCACTGGCTCCCCGTCAACAAAAGAATCACCTTCCGCCTCCTCACCCACGCACACAAAGCCCTACACGACCAAGGCCCGAGCTACCTCAACAGCCGAGTCAACTTCTACGCTCCCAAACGCCACCTCCGATCAGCCAACCACGCCCTCGCCGCCGTCCCCCGCATCCGAAGAGCGACTACAGGAGGAAGGTCCTTCTCCTACCTGGCTGCCAAGACCTGGAACTCCCTGCCGACCGACCTGCGCCTGACCCAAGACCACCTCTCCTTCAGGAAGAAGCTGAAGACCTGGCTGTTCGAGCAGTAGCGGCACCCCCCCCCCCCCCCCCCAGCGCCTTGAGACCCTACGTATGTAGCGCGCTTTACAAGTGTCATTGATTGATTGATTGAACCAGTGGGTTAGATGCCTTCCCTGGGGGTATATACACATTTACCAAGAACACAGACGTTGCGTGTTCCAAATTATCTTTTCCTACTTTTAACTTTGCGCACATACAGCAATTTGAAGGGTGTATATATATGACGGGGTCCCATGCTATCTCGCAACTAAGCAAGATGGCTAAACCTCCACTTGCGTGTCCCTTTATAGATTTTTTTGCTACACAACAGTACACATAATATTTCTCTAACTGAAACTCTTCCTTTGCCCACGTCTCCTGAAGACAAATTATCTTGGGGGCTAGGTCTACTAAGGAATTAAGCTTGTGATTCGCTTTACCTAGCCCCGCTATATTCCACGACACAATATTTCCCAATTGGCTACCCCCGCTCTGGAGGTTTAATGTTGGTTGTTTTTGCCCCATTCAAAGCACTTGCGATCCAGCTCCATTTTAACACCTCATCTCCTCCATCTATTCTAAGGGCCTCTTGAGCCTCGGGAACTACAAGCTTAATTTCTCTTATGCCTAATTTCATTCCTATTGTTATTTCCATATCCTCAAATTTTGTATTTGTACGTTCACCCTCAAACCCAGTGGAACCCTTCCCTTGCCAATGATAAGGTGTTTCTAGACTTTGGGCGGCGCACCATGAGCAACTTCACTAATAAAAACATCTATTCCTCTCTTCCTAAAGCCATCAACATTTGCCAAGATAAGAGATGACACTACCCCCGAAGTAAAAGTGTCTTTTGTTACATGTGGATTATTCCTCCAATCTAAGTGTACCAGTTCAATTTCTTTGCTGGTAATTAACTTTAGATCATCTATTTCGGATATGATTCTAAGGAGGGCACTTCTGTTCAATGTCAATGACTCTGCATCGAAGAGAGGAGTAAAAAGTAAAGACTTATTCACTTGTCCAACGCCTGTACCAGAATACCTAGTTATATTAATATCTTGCAGGCTTCGAGAAGGATCATCATTTAGAATCCCCCCATTATTATTAATAACAGTCATAGTCATTCTCCGACTATCTCCCCCACTGCTATTTAGATCAGGTTTCAATGATGACAAAACAGGACCAGTTGATGCATGTGCAACATCTCGTGGTTCTACATTGGGGGAAATTAGGGAGGTTTTTATTTTGGCCACTTTAACTCCTGTGCTACAATGCCTGTTATGGTCCCTACTCATCCTGGCTACTTCCTCCCCATCTTTATTCAAAGAGGAGTTCAAAGTAAGAATTGAACCGTTCGGCTGAGGAGCAAGTACCTGCACATGATTTAGACTCTCAAACAATTTAGGTTGCACCTCAGGCATTAAGTTATTTTCATCAGCGGGAGATATGTAAGTGTTTTCCTTTTCATTTGTGGATTGGAACCGCAGTTTTCTCTGCTTACGTTTCATCTTCTTTTTCCTCCCACGGCTATTTTTAGCAAATCCCTTACTCACTGAAGAATCCTTCCCCACAACTGCAGTCTCCAGGATGTTAATTAATTAATTCGGTTGTTGAAGTATAGAATTTTTTGATTTAATCTTATTGAAAATTGGGAAAACCCGCACTGAGTCTATTACAGGGGACACTGTTATAATTACCTTTTCCCCTGAAGTGGGGACCGTTCCTGACTCATTAAGGTTAACTTGAGACGGGCTTAAAATTACGTTTCTTATAGGCGACGAACTTTCAAAGCCTTCCAACAATCCTTTTGGATCCCCTACCCCGGAGGCAATACCGAGATTATGCATTGCATTGAGCGTTTGACATGCTTTACTGGATGCTGGGGAAGAACTTTTTGCACACACTGGGGCTTGTCTGAGATGTTTAAGATCTAAAACCCCTCCTAAAATAGGCGTGAGGACTTCGAGAATATGATCAGAGTTAGAGGTACTTTTCTCCAGCAGAGATAAAATTTGAGAGAGGATTTTTTCCAATTTAAAAAACATGTTCATAAACCCCACTACCCCTGCATTCTCATTTACGCTCGACGAATATAGTGAGTTCCCTGCCCTTTTATCACAAGACACTGGTGACTCTTCACCCGATAAATCATGTAAGTCAGAAGCCAAAGATACATTAGTAGGAGTGCTACTGTACATAATTGGCATGTGAGTTTGAACTCCTACTCCTACTCGAGGTAAGTATACTTCTTTATCTGGAAAAAACTCCTTATCCAACCCTAGAGTACCAGATTTTTCTAGCTGCTTCATCAGTTCAGCATTCTTTTCTAATTGGATGGCAATGTCCGGTAAAGTAAAGTCCTCTGTTTTCGCCTGCCCATAGGAGAAACTGTGTTCTATCTGCCGATCTGTCTTAAGAGAAAAATCACTAACTTTTTTTAATGAACAGTCCGGCGTAACCCTCCGAGACTCTCTTACGTTGTCTTTTGCATGTTCATAAAGGGTTATCAGGTCTGCTAGAGGAGAAGGGGGAGTGACTTCCTTTTTTTCACTGTCCTTGACCAGAGGAGAGCCTGCTACCTGGACCCTGGATTGGACAATTTCCATCTCCATTTCCGAGTTGTTATCCTCCCCTGCCACTTGCTGCAAATCCGGTCTTCCTTCTTTTAATGGGGGAACTGCATTGCATACACCCCCACTGGACTGGAGTATAGTTACAACAGGGTAGAGCGACTCTGGTTGTATAGAATGACACTTCACTCTGTTCTCGGCTGTTACTTCGGAGACCATTGCTTCCTCGACTGAATTCCCCTTTTTTTCTTCTTCTCCATTTTTTAGAACTGTACTGCTCTTAGAGCTTCTTCCCCCCTTAGAAAACATTGACTTTACTGAAGGATAAGCCTTCAAAAGTGAAAGATGGTCCCCGTTTCTCCACCGACGAATAGTTTTCTGTGGTTTTAAGGGACTCAAGAAGCTCTTATCCATCTGAATGTTAACTCCCAGAGTTTCTGCAGATTTTACTTTTGACTGTGAACGCAGTCGCCTGACCGACATTACCATTGCCTAAGACGATTAAGATCTTAGACACCACTTAGTCTTGGTGCTCCTCCAGTTGTTGATGAGAGAAAGTTGGGAGATGATGACAAAAAAGAGAGGAAGACAACAGTGTAAAAGACTCAGCCGTGGATGAGATGGAGGAATGGACTCCTCATGTACCACTCACGTGCCACCTTGCCCGAGGCCTGGGCGATTCAGCGGTGACCCAACCAGAGGCAACCAGAGCCACGCGCTGACCCCCGTCTGGCTGCTAGGGCTATAGTGGGCGTAGCAGTATAGGGAATTTGAATGAGTATGCTCACTGTGGGACGTGGTTCTCCCGTAACACCTTTTCCTCTCTCAGTGTGGAATCGCTGACTCAGACTCCGTCACTAGGAACGCTTTTGAAGGTCTTTTGGGGGGTTTTAGGAGGAAGGGGTATGGCCTGTAGCCCCTTACTCTTCTCAGGATGACCCCCCCTGAGACTCTGTGTCTCTCGTGCGATGGAACTCCGCTTTCCCTTATTGCTCCGCGGCTCTCTACCCTTCTGCCTAAGGGTACTGCAGGACCAGCAGCTCCAGAACTCTCCCTGCCGCCTACGATCGCCTGCGGCTATAGCCCTTGATGCTAATGGACTCGCATTCGCCTCCGCCGTGAGGTACCGGTTATACCCTGGTCGGTGTTGCTTCAGCTCTGTACAGCTCTGTGCACCACAGCCGATTGTTTACTCCTTCGCCTCTATGTCTTTCCGCCTTTCCACCTGCTAAATCAACCCCTTGACCCCCCCACACCGCGCTGCCTTTGGAATGCGCGGGGGGTGGGGGGAGGGACGGAGTGGCAAAAGGAACGGTAACGGTAACAGAAGAAGCCAAGCATAGCGGAGCAAAGGAGAAAGCGGGATTGTGTGCTTTTCAGGCTGCGGGCCACCACGGGTTACTTAGTTTATTTGGAGGAGCGGGGGGAAGCAGGGGGAAGCAGGGGGGAAGCAGGGGAAACCGGGGAGCCACACCAACCTGCTCGACCCTGTCCTGGACGCCTCCACTCGGCCCCTTGACCTTCCCACGCCAACTCTCGCTTCCCCGCTCGATTCCTCAGCTCCTCGCTTTCACGCCCGCCCGTTCGGCAGCGTCACTCCACCGCAGCTCTGCAGCTCCGCTCAGCAGCTCAGCTGCTCGACTCGCTCCCTCAGAACACCTGACTGCAATCCTTGAATTCTCTGACTGACTTTCAGTTCGCAATCGGCAGTTACACCGTGTAAAACAAACTAGAAGTTACTGTGGAAGAACAGCAGTTTGTAGGATACGCCTTGCTTTGGCGTATGAAGGTGTCGTATCTCACCCGAAAGAATAAAACAAACATTCAAGGCGGGAGAAAACCACTGGCAAACTCTAGCCGTCAACATCTGCCCGCGAAAAAACGGGGATGGCACGGATAATGCGCTGTCCAGGCGAGTCTGCAGAGAGGGGGGAGCATGTGCATTGGTCATAGTGATTAGTGCCAATATCGGCCCAGCCCCAGCCCTTTCATCATACAACACAACACTCCACAAATAACCGACACAACACAAGTTTGATGGCGAAAAGTTGTTGCAGTTTTATTAGCATATACATTATGCTCATGTTGGCCCCTGTGCCGACGAAACTTGAAATACGACTTGTGATTCTGGTTGCTCCAGATTTGCACCAGCTCCCCTGAAAAGGAGCCCCCACTCTGACCCTCCTGGTCCGAGTGAGAAGCAATCTTCCAGTTCCGCGCGGATTGCTTTTGCCAAGTGTTGTTTGCTCCAATCTTGAAGCCGACAGCACCGACGGCGAGAGCCTACGTGAGACAGATCGTGACCTGCTCCTGGACGTCGCAGATGCCCCAGAGCCCACGTGACAGCGAAGGGAAGCTCCTCGACAACCACCTGATTGCGCCCGACATTGCCTGGTTCCGTCCTGGTTCCACCCTGGTCACTGCTGAGTGACCCAGACTCTGTCCCCTCTGCTTTCAGGTACTTTTCGACTTCGATCCACCCTTGGATCCCACCGGACACTTCTCCTTCACAGCGCCTGCAGCCTCTTCAGCTCCAAGCACCAAGAACCAGCGTGACGAAACCCGACACTACTTCGACCCTGTGCACCCGCTTCCTGTGGGTGAGGTAACATTGCAACGCCGGTGTTCCCACACTGGTACACACCTCTAGGGTCTGTGTCTTAAGTTTTGTCTTTCTAGGTTCAACGGAAGTGTCCTAAAACTCCCTTTGTGTAACTTTTACGCACCATTAACTAACATTGGTGCATGCGTGCGCTTTCAGCGCTGCACCCGAATCCCGCGGGCTTTTCCCGACTTCAACATTGCTTGTCCCGACTGCTCCCAGCGATTCCCTAGGCCCTAGGCCTAACCACTGCTCGATTGGTATCTCTTATACCACTTGTTTAGTATATGGTCTGAGTGGCCCCTCGCCCTCATCCATAATTGTGCAACTTTGTATGTTATACTGTGCTTTTGATTTAACGCTTGTGCCCCTTTATTCATAAAGAGTACTGGGGATTATTTTGAGTAATAAATACATATATTTTTATAATATATACTTGTGTGGTGTCCTTTCATTTGATATTACAGGATTGTGATTGGTAAAACAGCTCGCTTAACACGACCTCTTGAGTTAAGCCTTTAAGGCTGCTTAGTCAATGCTACCATTAAGATAGCTTGTCTACAAGGTTGACTTACAACCAGACACCATAAGGGGTTATTTGGACTGATACAAGGTGGTTCCAGAATTGGAAACATCATATATCAGGCCAACTTCTCACATACCCCGTGTGTTCAGCCCGCAGATGGTGTGGCACCAGCCCAGATAACTTGGAGTTCTGTTAGGATATAGACCTCTCTACCCTTGGAGTTCTGTTAGGATATAGACCTCTCTACCCAATTGTGTGCGAATATCAGTACTTATACATGCCGTATTTGTGTTTTTTACCCAGCTCAAGGTGAAATTGTTGGTATTGGAATACTGGGCACAGTACTTTCGGAATGTGCAAATAGTTGAGATCTAATGAGCTTAGTTCGTCAGGGTAGTGACAAATCCTTGCCGCTCCTCTGCCGAATTGAGCCCTTGGGCTATTGAGTTAGTACATTCTATTCAACGACACTCTAGTCATTGGAGAATTTGTGTGAGATCTCCTCCTCTTTCTGGAGCGGAGACTCTGTCTATGACTTGCCACCTTATGTCATCTGCTGTGTGGTTTTTTTCAGTGAAGTGGGTGACTAACGGGGCGTTGGCTACAGAGTGTCTGATGCGGCTACGGTGTTGGCTTATCCTAACTTTTATCGGTTGGATTGTCTGTCCAATATATGGCAGTTGACACTGGCAGATTATGCAATATACTACATTTCTTGTGTTGAAATTAGCAAAGATTTCTAGCATGTATTTGATGTTCTTGTGTTTGAATGTTTTGGTATTGTAAGTAAAGGCACAAACCACACAATTGCCACACTTGAAGTGGCCCTTGACCTCCGGCAGGCCCCAAGTGGTCATCAATGTTCTGGTAGTCTGTGGCGTACTCTCTGTAGATGACCTGACAAGATTATCTTTTACATTCTTGCCCCACTTAAATGCAAACATAGGTACATCAATGGATGAGTCTATGCTCTTTATTATGTGCCAATTTTTGTTATTAGTTTCCTTACCTGATTGGTATGTGAACCAAATGTGGTCACACAAATGAGTCTGTCCACCTTAGTTTTTTCTTTAGTGACCAGTAGCACCTCCCTGGGACAGAACCAGACGCGTTTGAGTGACCTTTTAACTAGTCTGTTCAGGTACCCTCTAGTTACCAGTTTACATTTTTGAATCTCTGCCTCTTTCATATAGTCCGCCTTTTTCGTGCAATTTCTGTGCAAGCGCAAAAACTGCCCAAATGGAAGACCGTCTTTCAATGCACAGGGATCGTGACTCTTATAGGAAAGCCGTGTATTTCTTTCTGTTGGTTTCCTGTGGAGAGATGTCTATAGTGCCCCATTCTTGTGTTGTATATTGAGGTACAGGAAGGCTATACTTGATTTGTCAATGGTGGAGGTGGAAGTGAAGTGTTTTTGGATATTGTTATCCACATAGGGATTATGCCATGTATTATGTGAATATATATGCACCCATGTGAGTGCTGCTATTTTTATTTTTATTTGAAGTGTTTAATCATACATGAAAAATGGTGCAAAAGGATCAGAGCTCCTTCTCTCAATTTGTGAGAAGGGCAATGTTTCAAAAAATTGTAAAATACCCCTCACACACTGAAACCAGATTCATTGTCATGCTTCATCATTGGGGTCTTCACGCCCCTCTATGGGACGGGGCGTGCTACGACTTACGTAGACGCAGGAGCACTTTATTCAGTGATTGGTATGTGTAGTGCATGGGATCGTGAAAAGAAAATGTGAGATGGTTAAAAATTCTCTGGCTAGTGGAACGAAAATACTTTATTGTCTTCCCTGGCTGAGAATAGTAAAAATGGGGAAGTGTAGGTGGTGTACTATAATGAGCCACCTCCTACAAGGTCGACAGAACCAACGAGCCACGAGAAGTTACTTCCTTTTGGTGATCGCGCTCCTTCCAGCATTATCTACTTGAAGGCGCCCTGCACCGCTCGTGTGAGCTCATGGAGCAAAAACGATCAAATTCTAAAGTTCTTAAGATATACAAGTGGTATATTTTTCTACTTCCATAACAGGGGACAAAAGACAGTGTTTGTGACTATGTACATTTATTCTATCACCCATTGAGGTGTTACAGGGATCGTTTTTTTGGTCCTGAGGAAGAAAGTCAAGGGGATGGCTTTTGAAACATGTCAACCTTGTAGGAGGTGACTCATTATAGTACACCACCTAAACCTCCCAATTTTTACTATTCTACAATTTTTTGAAACATTACCCTTCTCACAAATTGAGAGAAGGAGCTCTGATCCTTTTGCACCATTTTTCACATATGACTAAACACTTCAAATAAAAATAAAAATAGCAGCACACGTATGGGTGCATATATATTCACATAATACATGGTAGAATCCCTATGTTGGAAAGCAGTATCAAGAGGAGGATGATTCTACCTTTTTCCTCTTCACTCCCTCCTTTGATTTTTTTGGTTTTTGGATATTGTTCAGATATGTACCAAGGTCATCAAAGTCAGACTTACTCCCTGACCAAATGAGGAAGAGGTTGTTGATGTAACGCTTCCAACATTTAAAGTTGGAGCGGTACAGGTTTGTTGCACTCAGAGTAAACCTTTTTTCTACATGGTCCATGTAGATGTTTGCTAGATTCGGCACAAAAATAGCTCCCTTGCTGGTACCAGAGCACTGTTGATAATAAATAGCATTTGACACAAAGTAATTAGATCTGAGGGTGATCTTAAGTAGGGAAATGATGAATGTGGTGGGAACCAATGTAGGTCTAGGTCTGGTGTTTAGTAGGTCCTCTATTACCTGAATACCCTCATTCTGTGGTATGTTGGTATATAGAGACGTAATGTCAAGTGTGGCTAGCCAATCAGTTTCAGTGTTGTATGGCTTATTTTCTATCAAATTAATCATAAACGTAGAGTTCCTTACGAATGTTTCCTGTTCTGGGACAAAATCTTTGATAAAGTGGTTTATGTATTTCCCAATAGGTTCTGGAACAGACTCAAACCCTGAAAGTATTGGGCGTCCAGGTGGATTTGTGTTGCTCTTATGAATCTTGGGGATGGTATACAGAACTGGGGTTCTCGGGCTCTCTATGTTAAGGAAATCAAATTCTTTTCTACTTAGAGAGCCTTCTTCTTTCCCTTCTGTAGTTAATTCCAGAATCCTATATCTGATGTCTGATAAAGGGTTTATGTCTAGTTTCTTATAGTGTTGGACTTTTCCTATTAGTTTCTTGATCTCTGTGTCATAGTCACTTCGCTCTTGGATAACAATCCCACCCCCCCTTTGTCTGCCGGTTTTAGTATGATAGATTTGTTATTCTTAAGACCATCCAAGGCTTTCCTTTCATCCAAGCTGATGTTGTGTGGTATGTATTGACTACTGGCTTTCAGGTTATCTATGCCTGTAAGGCTAATTTTTTCAAAAGTTAGAAGTTCTGGCAGCATCATGGCGTTGGTGGGGTAAAACGTGGATGGTGGTCTCAATTCTGTGACCTAGTCTGATGGTAATTCATTACTGTCCATAAAGAACAGTTTCAGACGTATATAACACATGTTGTGAGAGATTGAAGATGGGAATTGTGTCTGTACTGGTGTGCACCTGACCTAGTATGGCCCCCACTGGTAGTGTTTGTTCCGCGTCTGTCTTTCTCTTGAATATTGATGCCATGTTTTGGCCTTTCTCTTGCCGCCCGATGTAAAAAAGGCTGACCAGGGTGATTATCGGAATGGCTTGGTCCTAGTTGGGCCTCTGAGTCGTCTGAACCCCCTGATGACTCTGAAAATGTAATCGGCTGATTACTCCTAAATCTGCTTCACGTGTTTTGTCTGTTTTGGATGCCTATGGTGTTATAGTAATCTTCTCTAATATAGGGATAGGCCTTTTCTTTTGAGAAGTTTTTAATGTCTTTCCTAACTTTGTCTGCCTTTTTTTTCAACTCAAAGGATTTGAACTCATCTATTGATTTATTAGGTTTGTCCAAGAGTACTTTCGCCTCTGCAACCCATCACCTCCTAACAGTTCTTTTTCCAATTCCTCAATTTCCTTGAGTTCGGCCTTTGCGTGTTCAATAGCTGTCTCCACACCCAGCACCAACCAGTGGCGCGAACAGGTTGTGGAGATATGGCTGAAGCCCCCTTTGAACTTGGGATCTTCTCTGAATATACTCAGAACGTTTCTGACCTGTAACCCTTGGGGAATAATACCTGCCTCAAATACTCAGTTAGCATCTGAGCATGAAGTTTGGTCCTGACAGGCTTTTTCTTTGCTTTCTCTAATTTTTCCAGTAGTTGCTGGCATGGGCTTACAACAGTACTGGGATGATTAGGAAAAAAATGATGGGCCACTGATTATTTTTGCGATATACTCATCGGTGTTTAGGGGTGTTTCTCTCTCTGACATAATAACCCAGGGAACTACAGTTGCACCCTATGTTAAGATAGGGTAAATTGGAAATCCTGTTTACAAGATTAATCCCTTGCGGTGCAGCCACCGCTCTACTAGTAAGACAAGAACAAGGGAACCCTACTCACACCAAACCAGGAGATAAACTTATTATCAAAAAACAACGGTTCATGTGGACAATTAATGAAGTAATATCAATTTATATGGGCACAATGGCAATGCAATGGGTAATAATGATATTGGAAAGAGAAGGCAGCGAATGCACCTCAGGTTTGTATTTAAATCACAATGATTTATATGGTCATTGAAACAAAATGATCATACATAGTAATACATTTGAACATATAGTTCTGAGTGGGTGGTGTCCCAGTGAAAAAACGGAACCTAGAAAATGAGTGACCTAAATGTGACATATATACAAGGTTCTCAATGCTACAAATAAACGACCATTAACAGATATATATATATATATATACAGTGAACATCGCTTGATACAGTGAACAGTGCTAGTATACAATGGTTTGTTGATGCAAATTGCCGTCGGCCTTTCGACCCTTTGTGCAGTGTAGGGTCTCTCCAGGACCTATGATTCTAGGGACACCTATGGGAAGATGAGGGATAAATATCAGTATGTGGCTCAATGCGGCAATTGTCATTGTATTGCGAGAACTACGATTTGTAGCCCAGTGGTGTGGCGGGTGAGGCACCCTGGAAAAGTAAGGAAAAGGTACTCACAATGGCCCCAGCCGGGAGCTGCACATGTGAGATAATAACACAGGTGGTTAGCATTCAAATACTGGGGGTTGGAGGCATGACATGGTACTGCGATTTAGGAATTGACCAAAAACGTACCCCAAGTGTGAGGTGAGTGTTGAGCAGGCAAATTGTGTGAATGTGCACAATTATACAGTCCTCTTTTGCGGGGATGGCATGGATAATGCGCTGTCCAGGCGAGTCTGCAGAGAGAGGGGAGCATGTGCATTGGTCATAGTGATATGGACGCTGTGGTAGGGTTGACATAATATTAAAAAAATGTATGCAGCTAATGCGCTCACTCTGTTCTGGTTCTAAGGGCATACATGGAAGCAGGCTTACTCCTTCTGTCGTCAATCACGACGAAGTCTTAATTGTTTTTTGTAGAGAGTGAGTGTATTCTCACTGGGGTGTCTGAAAGCAATGTGTTTGTAATTGAGCGCTCGGGGAAAGCGGGATTAATCACCGCGCTGACAGCATCCGCCCGCAGGGCGGGTGCACGCTTACCTCTTGTTTAGAATGAACCAGTTGCAGCCGGTAGCAATGTATCCATATAGCAGAGTGTGTCCGTCTGCTAAGGTAAGATCACAAGGGGCCAATGCATGCACAGGATAAGGGCCTAACTTCCCGCCAATTGTCTGTGTTCAGACCCGGCTAGGGAGTGTAATCAATAGATGTGGTCTGTATTTCTGTTATCGTGAATTGAGATAGAAAACAGACCGCAGAATAGCACGTGTGTTTAACCCTTCGTGGGTCAGTCAGACATGTGTTGTGTATAGATTTTAGAAAGGGATGGAGGCATTTGTGGGGGCTGTTTAATGAGCACATGCTTACAAGCAATGTTAACTATTTGGAAAGACAGTGAAATCGCAAGGTGGTTATATAGTCTATGTGCCAATGCATTGTCCTGTACATAATCCATTATGGTTCTTGTTCCTATTGCCTGGAGTGTTCATTTATTTAACAATAACAGGGTTACATAACTAGCCCTGACATATTGCCTGGTACTTGACGTCAGGACAGTTTTTTACACGTTTTGTACATTTTGTGAATGCGCAGCTTCCCTTATCCCATGTTAAATAGTCCGCTCGAGATACATGACTTTTACAAGTATAAGTGTTGGTAATCTCACATATATAGCGTGTGCACTTCTATCAATATATTAAGTTACTTCATCCTCTGTTAGTTTATTGTTTATGATATGACGACACGCTCATAATGTTTTTTTCTTCCTTTTTTTCTTTTTTTTCCGATTACTGCTCGATTAGATATGCATCGTGGAAATTAGTATACTTTATCACATGTCAAGCCAAAGTTAGGTTTTGTACATTTTCCATTATCCGGAGTGATGTCTGCTTGATTATGACTTCTAGAATGGCATATTTAATCACTTGTCACACAGTCCCACTAATGCAAATGTGTTGGCAGCATCAACACATGTATTGCTACAGTTATTTATTTATTATTTATTTAATGCGATTTTATATAGCGCGAACATTACCCGAAGGTGTCAGAGCGATTTACATAAGAACCAGTTGCGATACATAAGGACTTGAGATTACATGAGTTACATAAAAGATACAAACAGAAAAACATTGCAAATGTACAAGTTGTAGAGTCACACAAGGAAGAGATACACACAGAAAAAACTGCAAACATACAAGTTGTAAGTCACTCAAGGAAGAGATACAAATGGATATACTCTAAGAGTCACATAGGAATGGTAGAGAGTACAGGTCTAGTACATATACTAGTGGTTAGAGTTATTTCTATATAGATATATCTACAAATAGTAGATTTTCTCAGGTCAAGACCCAAAAATCCAGGAGAGCAGTGTTCCATTAAGTGGGGTCGGAGGGGGGACGTAGTCACAGCACCAAGGGAGGGTGGGAGGGATACAAGAGAATGGAGAAAAGGCAAATCAGAGGATCATCAAGGGGGAAACGAGGGAAAGGGGTTAAAGGATGAGGGAATGGACACGATGGCGGGTCAGGGTCCAGAGAAAAGCGGCCGAGAACAGCAGCAAAATGGCGGGTAGGACAAAAGTAAAGAAGTCCATGGGAGTGACCCAATGAGTACGAATCAAAGTGCCAGAGGAAGTCCGGGGGGGTACACAGTCCAAAAATCGAAGACAGGAAGGGAGAGGAGGCGTGCAGGCTCATGTCCCCTGGAGCAACGTCGAGGACAGTCAGCCGGTCGTGGCTCCCGCGCCCCACACCTGGGAAAAGTTCACTGGGGTCTCCAAAGTTGATGAAGAGGCGGGGCAAAATCCAGGAAGATAGCTTGCATGGGGGGGGGGGGGGCAGCGGGGCGACGGTGAAACTGGCAGGCAGCCGGTTGGGGCAAAGCTGAGCCAAGGCTGGCGCCACTCTCAACAACGGCGATTCGGTCCGAGGCAGAAGCAGTGAACAGCAGTGGCAGCAGGACGTGGAATGTCCTTCTCCAATGTCCAACTGGGTAGGGGACTGTCACGGGAGAACCCATGCCCGACTCCCCAATAGCCGAACCAGGCGGCTCCATCAGGAGTCCAGGTTCTCTTCGGTCCCCTCTCTCATTGCCCACACACCTGGGGAGTCCCGAGTCGCAGTATGGAACCTGGGGTCTGTGGAGTGTCTATCCTCCCACGAGATCCTCGGCGCTCCCAGAATCAGCAGCCCGCTACACCAGCTACGGCAAGTGGAATGTCGCTGCAGCATCAGCTCCGCTCCCCGATCTCCTCACAGGAAGCTGAGGATCCTCGCCATTCATGGGGCGGTGGGCGCCATCTTGGTGAGCGCTGGGGTCCGTCCGTATTTGCAACTCTTCCGATTGCAGGGACAATTCAGCAACTGTTGCAAAAACGCCCAGTTTTTGCCCTGTGTGTTCAGCCCGCAGATGGTGTGGCACCAGCCCAGATAACTTGGAGTTCTGTTAGGATATAGACCTCTCTACCCTTGGAGTTCTGTTAGGATATAGACCTCTCTACCCACTTGTGTGCGAATATCAGTACTTATACATGCCGTATTTGTGTTTTTTACCCAGCTCAAGGTGAAATTGTTGGTATTGGAATACTGGGCACAGTACTTTCGGAATGTGTAAATAGTTGAGATCTAATGAGCTTAGTTGCTCAGGGTAGTGACAAATCCTCGCCGCTCCTCTGCCGAATTGAGCCCTTGGGCTATTGAGTTAGTACATTCTATTCAACGACACTCTAGTCATTGGAGAATTTGTGTGAGATCTCCTCCTCTTTCTGGAGCGGAGGCTCTGTCTATGACTTGCCACCTTATGTCATCTGCTGTGTGTTTTTTTTCAGTGAAGTGGGTGACTAACGGGGCGTTGGCTACAGAGTGTCTGATGCGGCTGCGGTGTTGGCTTATCCTCACTTTTATCGGTTGGATTGTCTGTCCAATAAATGGCAGTTGACACTGGCAGATTATGCAATATACTACATTTCTTGTGTTGAAATTAGCAAAGATTTCTAGCATGTATTTGATGTTCTTGTGTTTGAATGTTTTGGTATTGTAAGTAAAGGCACAAACCACACAATTGCCACACTTGAAGTGGCCCTTGACCTCCGGCAGGCCCCAAGTGGTCATCAATGTTCTGGTAGTCTGTGGCGTACTCTCTGTAGATAGCCTGACAAGATGATCTTTTACATTCTTGCCCCACTTAAATGCAAACATAGGTACATCAATGGATGAGTCTATGCTCTTTATTATGTGCCAATTGTTGTTATTAGTTTCATTACCTGATTGGTATGTGTACCAAATGTGGTCACACAAATAAGTCTGTCCACCTTAGTTTTTTCTTTAGTGACCAGTAGCACCTCCCTGGGACAGAACCAGGCGCGTTTGAGTGACCTTTTAACTAGTCTGTTCAGGTACCCTCTAGTTACCAGTTTAAATTTTTGAATCTCTGCCTCTTTCAGATAGTCCACCTTTTTCGTGCAATTTCTGTGCAAGCGCAAAAACTGCCCAAATGGAAGACCGTCTTTCAATGCACAGGGATCGTGACTCTTATAGGAAAGCCGTGTATTTCTTTCTGTAGGTTTCCTGTGGAGAGATGTCTATAGTGCCCCATTCTTGTGCTGTATATTGAGGTACAGGAAGGCTATACTTGATTTGTCAATGGTGGAGGTGGAAGTGAAGTGTTTTTGGATATTGTTATCCACATAGGGATTATGCCATGTATTATGTGAATATATATGCACCCATGTGAGTGCTGCTATTTTTATTTGAAATGTTTAATCATACATGAAAAATGGTGCAAAAGGATCAGAGCTCCTTCTATCAATTTGTGGGAAGGGCAATGTTTCAAAAAATTGTAAAATACCCCTCACACACTGAAACCAGATTCATTGTCATGCTTCATCATTGGGGTCTTCCCGCCCCTCTATGGGACGGGGCGTACTACGACTTACGTAGACGCAGGAGCACTTTATTCAGTGATTGGTATGTGTAGTGCGTGGGATCGTGAAAAGAAAATGTGAGATGGTTGAAAATTCTCTGGCTAGTGGAACGAAAATACTTTATTGTCTTCCCTGGCTGAGAATAGTAAAAATGGGGAGGTGTAGGTGGTGTACTATAATGAGCCACCTCCTACAAGATAGACAGAACCGACGAGCCACGAGAAGTTACTTCCTTTTGGTGATTGCGCTCCTTCCAGCATTGTCTACTTGAAGGCGCCCTGCACCGCTTGTGTGAGCTCATGGAGCAAAAACGATCAAATTCTAAAGTTCTTAAGATATACAAGTGTTATATTTTTCTACTTCCATAACAGGGGACAAAAGACAGTGTTTGTGACTATGTACATTTATTCTATCACCCATTGAGGTGTTACAGGGATCGTTTTTTTGGTCCTGAGGAAGAAAGTCAAGGGGATGGCTTTTGAAACATGTCAACCTTGTAGGAGGTGACTCATTATAGTATACCACCTACACCTCCCCATTTTTACTATTCTACATTTTTTTGAAACATTACCCTTCTAACAAATTGAGAGAAGGAGCTCTGATCCTTTTGCACCATTTTTCACATATGACTAAACACTTCAAATAAAAATAAAAATAGCAGCACACACATGGGTGTATATATATTCACATAATACATGGTAGAATCCCTATGTTGGAAAGCAGTATCAAGAGGAGGATGATTCTCCTCCGGCTGACCCAGGACCACCTCGCCTTCAGGAGACAACTCAAAACCTGGCTGTTTGAGCAGTAGAGGCCCCCTTCCCCCAAGCGCCTTGAGACCCTTCCGGGTGAGTAGCGCGCTATACAAGTGATATGATTGATTGATTGATTCTACCTTTTTCCTATTCACTCCCTCCTTTGATTTTTTTGGTTTTTGGATATTGTTCAGATATGTACCAAAGTCATCAAAGTCAGACTTACTCCCTGACCAAATGAGGAAGAGGTTGTTGATGTAACGCTTCCAACATTTAAAGTTGGAGCGGTACAGGTTTGTTGCACTCAGAGCAAACCTTTTTTCTACATGGTCCATGTAGATGTTTGCTAGATTCGGCACAAAAATAGCTCCCTTGCTGGTACCAGAGCACTGTTGATAATAAATAGCATTTGACACAAAGTAATTAGATCTGAGGGTGATCTTAAGTAGGGAAATGATGAATGTGGTGGGAACCAATGTAGGTCTAGGTCTGGTGTTTAGTAGGTCCTCTATTACCTGAATACCCTCATTCTGTGGTATGTTGGTATATAGAGACGTAATGTCAAGTGTGGCTAGCCAATCAGTTTCTGTGTTGTATGGCTTATTTTCTATCAAATTAATCATTAACATAGAGTTCCTTACGAATGTTTCCTGTTCTGGGACAAAATCTTTGATAAAGTGGTTTATGTATTTCCCAATAGGTTCTGGAACAGACTCACACCCTGAAAGTATTGGGCGTCCAGGTGGATTTGTGTTGCTCTTATTGTAGTGTAGTTCCTATTATCCCAATAGGCTCTGCACATTGGAATAATACCTTCAATAGTATAGGCCTAGACCAGACGTTAACTAGGTCTTCTATTGTCGATATTAGACTTAAAGTTTTGGGTTTGCCAGCTAGCTCAGAGTTCACTAGAAACTTTCTCGAATAGGCAAGGAGGAGTTGAACCTCCCTGGATAGACAAGAAGGGATTTAGTTTCTGACAGCCATAGAACATGACAACTTTGCTCTCCCCTAATCAAGAGTGTATCTCTAGAGTCGTGTGAAAACAAAAGACAACTTATTTTACTCAGTCAGTACGTGCATTCTTAGTCTCACCAGATTGTAGAGAAAAGGAAGAGACGGGCGTGTTCAATAAAAGATGGTATTTATTGATCAGTCTCTTTTCTCATACAAGAGAAATGAATCGATATTATCGCAATACTTATGGTTAAGTAAAGTGCATACAATAAAAGCAGAAGTATAAAATAATACTGTAAAAACATTTATATGGTTTCTAAGCCATATGGTGGTTTAAAATGGATAAAATAGATACATACACATATACATTTGACTAATCGTACTCAACTGGTGTTTCTAACTACGCCTACCCCGGTGTACCTGACCTAAGCCTAATACGTGGGCGGGAGTAGAAAGTAGCAGTTTAAGTTAAGTTTGTTTTGCCAAGTGACTGACTCAAGAATTCTCTGCAAGGGGTTATTCAGTTCTGTACCTGGAATCTAGGATGGTTGAGGGATGGTATCTCTCGTCTTTGGTCTCGATATTCCAGGCTGCCTGCAAGGGCTGCCCGGAAGCGCCTTGGAGCTGGATTTCTCGGCAGGAGAAAGCAGCGTCTCGTTCTCAGCGCGTCAGGAAGGCGGGGCTGCGCCAGCGGGGTCTGCTCTGCTCTGGGCTTCGGCAAGTCTGGCTGCTCCGATCTCGTCACCACCGCGTGTGTTTGCTTAAGGCAATATCGGTAATATTTATACCTGTAAGGTGCCGAGATTGACGTAAGGATGGACATAGATACGTCAATAAGGATGTCATACGAACTGGTCGTTAGCACATTCTTTTGCTGAAGTTCTCGGTGAAATCAAAACAATGGCCGCAGGGTTTTTCCCAGGTTGTCATAGGTTTGATTTGTTTTGAGAACTCCATATGCCTTATCAGGGGCTGGAGGAATATTGCTTTGCCTAATTAGATGGCAAGCGTTATGACCTAATCAGATAACGCGCTCCTGTGCCGTGGTCTGGCGTAATCAGATAACGGTTTCTGCATCATGGGATGGCTGCTAGTTAACTTGTTAACCAGAATAGGGTCAGGAATAGGGGGATCGATACAGAACCTATAGGAATACATCACATTATGAATCTTGGGAATGGTATACAGAACTGGGGTTCTCGGGCTCTCTATGTTAAGGAAATCAAATTCTTTTTTTACTTAGAGAGCCTTCTTCTTTCCCTTCTGTAGTTAATTTCAGAATCCTATATCTGATGTCTGATAAAGGGTTTATGTCTAGTTTCTTATAGTGTTGGACTTTTCCTATTAGTTTCTTGATCTCTGTGTCATAGTCACTTCGCTCTTGGATAACAATCCCACCCCCCCTTTGTCTGCCGGTTTTAGTATGATAGATTTGTCATTCTTAAGACCATCCAAGGCTTTCCTTTCATCTAAGCTGATGTTGTGTGGTATGTATTGACTACTGGCTTTCAGGTTATCTATGCCTGTAAGGCTAATTTTTTCAAAAGTTAGAAGTTCTGGCAGCATCATGGCGTTGGTGGGGTAAAACGTGGATGGTGGTCTCAATTCTGTGACCTAGTCTGATGGTAATTCATTACTGTCCATAAAGAACAGTTTCAGACGTATATAACACATTTGAGAGATTGAAGATGGGAATTGTGTCTGTACTGGTGTGCACCTGACCTAGTATGGCTGGGGCCCCCACTGGTAGTGTTTGTTCCGCGTCTGTCTTTCTCTTGAATATTGATGCCATGTTTTGGCCTTTCTCTTGCCGCCCGATGTAAAAAAGGCTGACCAGGGTGATTATCGGAATGGCTTGGTCCTAGTTGGGCCTCTGAGTCGTCTGAAATGTAATCGGCTGAATACTCCTAAATCTGCTTCACATGTTTTGTCTGTTTTGGATGCCTATGGTGTTATAGTAATCTTCTCTAAGATAGGGATAGGCCTTTTCTTTTGAGAAGTTTTTAACGTCTTTCCTAACTTTGTCTGCCTTTTTCTTCAACTCAAAGGATTTGAACTCATCTATTGATTTATTAGGTTTGTCCAAAAGTACTTTCGCCTCTGCAACCCATCACCTCCTAACAGTTCTTTTTCCAATTCCTCAATTTCCTTGAGTTCGGCCTTTGCGTGTTCAATAGCTGTCTCCACACCCAGCACCAACCAGTGGCGCGAACAGGTTGTGGAGATATGGCTGAAGACCCCTTTGAACTTGGGATCTTCTCTGAATATACTCAGAACGTTTCTGACCTGTAACCCTTGGGGAATAATACCTGCCTCAAATACTCAGTTAGCATCTGAGCATGAAGTTTGGTCCTGACAGGCTTTTTCTTTGCTTTCTCTAATTTTTCCAGTAGTTGCTGGCATGGGCTTACAACAGTACTGGGATGATCAGGAAAAAAATGATGGGCCACTGATTATTTTTGCGATATACTCATCGGTGTTTAGGGGTGTTTCTCTCTCTGACATAATAACCCAGGGAACTACAGTTGCACCCTATGTTAAGATAGGGTAAATTGGAAATCCTGTTTACAAGATTAATCCCTTGCGGTGCAGCCACCGCTCTACTAGTAAGACAAGAACAAGGGAACCCTACTCACACCAAACCAGGAGATAAACTTATTATCAAAAAACAACGGTTCATGTGGACAATTAATGAAGTAATATTAATTTATATGGGCACAATGGCAATGCAACGGGTAATAATGATATTGGAAAGAGAAGGCAGCGAATGCACCTCAGGTTTGTATTTAAATCACAATAATTTATATGGTCATTGAAACAAAATGATCATACATAGTAATACATTTGAACATATAGTTCTGAGTGGGTGGTGTCCCAGTGAAAAAACGGAACCTAGAACATTAGTGACATAAATGTGACATATATACACGGTTCTCAATGCTACAAATAAGCGACCATTAACATATATATATATATATATATATATATATATATATATATATATATACAGTGAACATCGGTTGATACAGTGATCAGTGCTAGTATACAATGGTTTGTTGATGCAAATTGCCGTCGGCCTTTCGACCCTGTGTGCAGTGTAGGGTCTCTTCAGGACCTATGATTCTAGGGACACCTATGGGAAGATGAGGGATAATATCAGTATGTGGCTCAATGCGGCAATTGTCATTGTATTGCGAGAACTACGATTTGTAGCCCAGTGGTGTGGCGGGTGAGGCACCCTGGAAAAGTAAGGAAAAGGTACCCACAATGGCCACAGCCGGGAGCTGCACATGTGAGATAATAACACAGGTGGTTAGCATTCAAATACGGGGGGTTGGAGGCATGACATGGTACTGCGATTTAGGAATTGACCAAAAACGTACCCCAAGTGTGAGGTGAGTGTTGAGCAGGCAAATTGTGTGAATGTGCACAATTATACAGTCCTCTTTTGCGGGGATGGCATGGATAATGCGCTGTCCAGGCGAGTCTGCAGAGAGAGGGGAGCATGTGCATTGGTCATAGTGATATGGACGCTGTGGTAGGGTTGACATAATATTAAAAAATATATGCAGCTAATGCGCTCACTCTGTTCTGGTTCTAAGGGCATACATGGAAGCAGGCTTACTCCTTCTGTCGTCAATCACGACGAAGTCTTAATTGTTTTTTGTAGAGAGTGAGTGTATTCTCACTGCGGTGTCTGAAAGCAATGTGTTAGAAAAATGTAATTGAGCGCTCGGGGAAAGCGGGATTAATCACCGCGCTGACAGCATCCGCCCGCAGGGCGTGTGCATGCTTACCTCTTATTTAGAATGAACCAGTTGCAGCCGGTAGCAATGTATCCATATAGCAGAGCACCGTGTGTCCGTCTGCTAAGGTACCATGACAAGGGGCCGATGTCCGCACGGGATTTATAAAGGGCCAAACTTCCCACCAATTGTCTGTGTTCAGACCCGGCTAGGGAGTGTAATCAATAGATGTGGTCTGTATTTCTGTTATCGTGAATTGAGATAGAAAACAGACCGCAGAATAGCACGTGTGTTTAACCCTTCGTGGGTCAGTCAGACATGTGCTGTGTATAGATTTTAGAAAGGGATGGAGGCATTTGTGGGGGCTGTTTAATGAGCACATGCTTACAAGCAATGTTAACTATTTGGAAAGACAGTGAAATCGCAAGGTGGTTATATAGTCTATCAGACCCCCCAGGATATAGCGGCATGGAATAGCAAATTTAGCGGCACAAAAATGGAAATTTAGCGGCACAAATATGGAAATTTAGCGGCAATTTTGCGGCATTTTATGTGGCCATTTTTCCTACAACAAACACAGATATCTTAGTTTTTTTAGTTATTTAACAACATGAAGCTATGTATATTTGGTTTCTTTACAATGTAGACACTTTGGGGCAGATTTACAAGCCCCTTGCGCTGCTTTTACGCCGCCGTTGCGTCACTTTTGTGACGCAGCGGCGGCGCAAAAGATGCACCATGGTGCGGGGTATTTACTACGTGACGCATCTCCCAGATGCGTCACGTTGCAAAGCCCTGCGCCAGGAGAGGCGTACCATTGCAGGTCAGTTTGTGTCTTGCAATAGCCTTAGAGCTTGGTGCCACTGTACCTGCTGCACTAATGATGGCTATACCTATCGCCCCTTTTATTAGTAAGCACGTTAAATAGTAC
Organism: Lissotriton helveticus; assembly: GCF_964261635.1. Lineage (NCBI taxonomy): Eukaryota > Metazoa > Chordata > Amphibia > Caudata > Salamandridae > Lissotriton > Lissotriton helveticus. The sequence goes on from NC_136068.1 coordinate 444,825,093, forward strand.
AGTGTATTTTGAACACAACCTGATATCCCACCGGATGCCCGTTCGACAGACCTAACCACTAGAGAAAGAGCAGTCAAAACCACCAAGTGGTCACTTGTTACACAGTAGCGAACTGCATGTTGGTACTTGTAGTTTCGTTGCAAAATGTCAGCCTGCAAATCGTCTCCGATTTAAAAGCGGGGACTGGTTGAAGTTGACACCCATGACATGGGGCCACTTGACGCCCGTGTTAAATTTCTCGCCTCTAGGATTTTTCCCATGGCTCACTCCCAGGGGGAAATGGTCTGCAATAGGTGAGCTCAACCCTCAGACTTCATCCCTTGTCCAGCGCGCCTCTGCAGATACCCCGTCCCGTGTGCGCCTCAGCTCTCTCGGCTGAGTGGTTCTGTCTGTTTATCTTGAGGGACAAACATCTCTGCACGGCGCTCCGTCTCCAAGCCACCGAATAGGGTGACCAACTGGCATTGGTGCAAATTCAGGACGGTGAGTGTAAAAATTCAGGACAAAGGGTAAAAATTCAGGACACAAATTCAGGACAGGAGCTCAAAATTCAGGACAAAACTTCAGGACAATAGGTACGTTTTACAGACACATCAGAGGTCGCGCAATAGTATATAAGTAAGCCCAGCCATTTCCAAACATATTCAACCGTTTGCAAACCTATCCATCATGTATCCTTCCATCTATCATTTCACTCACCCATCCCTTCATCCATCCCCTCATCCATCCTTTCACTCGTCTCCATTATCCATCCACCCTTTCACCCTATCCATCTGTACACTTATCCATCCACTCTTCATCCCATCCATCCATTCACTCATCCATTCAGCCATTTACCCTTTCACCAATCCAGCCATCCTTTCACTTACTAATCCTTCCACCCATCCACTATTTTAGTCATCCATCCATCCTCCCTTTCTCTCTCCATCGACCCTTTCACTTAGCCATCCTTCCTTCCATCCATCCTTTCACCCACCCATCATCCATCCATCCATCCATCCATCCATCTGTCCTTCCCCTCATCATCCATCCTTCCCCTCATCACCCATCCATCCTTTTCCCTCATCATCCATCCATCCTTTGCCCTCATCATCCATCCATCCATCTACCCACCCACTCTTCATCCATCCATCCTTCCCCTCATCATCCATCCATCCTTCCCCTCATCATCCATCCATCCTTTCACCCACCCCCTCATCAGCCATCCATTCCCTCATCATCCATCCATCCATCCACCCTTCCCCTCATCATACATCCTTTCACCCACCCCCTCATCAAACATCCATCCATCCATCCCCTCATCATCCATCCATCCATCCTTCCCCTCATCATCCATCCTTCCCCTCATCATCCATCCATCCTTTCACCCACCAATCCATCCATCCATCCCCTCTATCCATCCCCTCATCCATCCATCCTTCCTCTCATCCATCCTTCCCTTCATCCATCCATCCTTCCCCTCATCCATCCTTCCTTTCATCCATCATCCATCCTTCCCCTCACCCATCCATCCATCCATCCATCCATCCTTCTCCTCATCCATCCATCCTTCCCCTCCATCCATCCATCCATCCATCCATCCATCCATCCTTCCCCTCATCCATCCATCCTTCCCCTCCATCCATCCATCCATCTCCTCATTCATCATCCTTCCCCTCATCCATCTTTCCCCTCATCCATCATCCAGCTACCCTTCCACCCATACATCCAGCTATTTAAAATTTCTCTCCATCCTTCCCCTCTCATCAAACCATCCATCCTCTCTCATTATCCATTTATTCAATCTTTCATTCATCCATTCACCCCATATCCTGGAGTACTGAAAGGTGCCATTGCTTGTTTGCCTTCTATGGCCTGTAGTCCTTTTTTTAAATCGGAAAATTGATACTCTGCTAATTCTTTAATCTATAGAATAAAACCATGATTTCATAGTATGCTCATAGAGAGCCCAGCGTTTTTGCACTAAACTTCAGCTTTAAGGAGAAGCTTGCTACGATCCAATGCTAAAAATCGTACATGGATGGAGCACTTAGTGCAACATCTTTAAAGCAAGGTCAGACATTTTGCTAATACAATTCACATTAGAGTAGAAGTGCAAGCACATAGACAGTTCCGGGTGTGCATGCTGCAGATAATCTCTCAGCAATGCAAGATTCGAGTTAAAAAAAAATATATTAACAGATTTAAGGTAGCGTGTCTTTTGTTTTCAATTTAAATTGTTCTCCGTTTCTTTCCCAAATTGACTTGCTGACTGTGTTTAAAAACAATTATCCAGGTCAGTAAATGAGCCTTCTCACAGGCCTAAGACTCGAAGTTCCTATTCCTGTCACTGCAAACCCTTTCACATTACACTCGAAGGAGAACTGCTCTGTCCGATTCCTGCTCCATCCTCTGTGACAACAACCCATCCCCCCTCCCCTCCTGTTGATGTGCAAGGTGAGGGCTCCCATTGTCATTCTTGTGGGCCAGGAAGAGGTGCGAACGAGCGCAGTCCCGGGCAGCTCTGAATGACAAAGAGCCTAGACCTTCACACTGCCAGCTGCAGCCGAGCTGCTTTAACCCTCTGACCCCAGTGTCTGTAGATCATCTACAGGTGTGGGGCAACCGGTGCATGTCTTTGGATAAAGCAGACCCCCCAGGATATAGCGAAAAATGCCGCGATTTCTACAAAAATGCCGATTTCGCAGGCATTTTTGTAAAAATCGCGGCATTTTTTGAAAAGTGCCGATTTCGCGGCAAATCGCGAAATCGCGAAATCGCGATATCCTGGAGGGTCTGGTCTATGTGTAAATGCATTGTCCTGTACATAATCGCGCCATTATGGTTCTTGTTCCTATTGCCTGGAGTGTTCATTTATTTAAGAATAACAGGGTTACATAACTAGCGCTGACATATTGCCTGGTACTTGACGTCAGGACAGTTTTTTACACGTATTGTACATTTTGTGAATGCGCAGCTTCCCTTATCCCATGTTAAATAGTCCGCTCGAGATACATGACTTTTACAAGTATAAGTGTTGGTAATCTCACATATAAAATTTGTGCACGTCTATCAATATATTAAGTTACTTCATCCTGTGTTAGTTTATTGTTTATGATATGACAACATGCTCATAATGGTTTTTTTCCTTTATTTTCTTTTTTTCCGATTACTGCTCTATTAGATATGAATGCATCGTGGAAAACACTTGTTAGTCAAACCACACTCACAAATCTTGTGGGTACGTCTACCAGATAGCACTAATGTGCTTTTAATTAATTTTTATAACAATATTTTTACTAATTCTCGGCACCAAGTGATAGATGAGTTATCCTGTGCCCTAATGAAGCTGGTAAGCAAAGCAACATGCACTTTTATTTTTGTTTGGGTGGGGGATTTTAATTTACAAGTATGTAGTTTATCCTCCTCTAGGGTCTGTGGGATCCTAACTAACAATGGGGATAATATGGCCCACTTTCCACATAATGCCTACGGAGAGGCAATTAATAGCACTATGGTCTCGTATGATCTAGAGCTATTGAGTACTGTACAGGAGGGAAGTGAGTGCTCAATTCCCACCTTTACTGGAAGGAATGTGAGCTCCATCATCGATCATATTATGTTCTCATCTAACTTGGTACCCCATTGCATAATCAAAGTAAAGGATACATCCTCCCTGAGCGACCATAACTGTGTTAGCTTGCAAATAACTACATGGATGATTAGAATTGAACCACCCACTAGAGTACTGGTAAATATAGAGCCGCATAGACCCAATGGGGTTAGGCTGAGATGGAAAGGTGAAAATTCGGCCACAGTGGAACCTTTAATCATAAATAAATGCATGATGGACATTGACATTATCTTATCTCTAGGATGCCCGTCTGCTCAGGTTATGACTCGTTTTCTTAATATCAATACTGTCATTAATAACATCTTCACGGGGAAAAAAGTAGGCAGAGGAGGGAAAGGGATTGGATGGTTTGACCATGCCTGTACGTCCCTGCTCTCACAACTCAAACAAGCTTTGGCCAATACCCCAAGGGACAAGGATAGAGTCAAACTCTTAAGATTTGATTATAAACAGGCGCTATCCAAAAGAAAGAGGGAATTACAGCAGGAAGCCTGGGAGCATCTTACCCAGGCAGCAGAAACTGCTGATAGCCGCCTGATTTGGTCCACTGTTAACTCACCTTTCCTCCAAGATGATAAAATCCTGCATCTTTCATCTAATGTAGGCAGCGAGGACTGGGTGAACCATTTTTCCGAGATTTTTCAAGATAATACCATGACGCCCAACGAAAACAGGACTTGGCCGGTAGTACCTTTAGATATTACGTTGGGAGAGGTGGAAAACGGTATTAAAAATAGTAAGGGGGGTAAGGCCCAGGGGCCAGACGGAGTCTCGATAGAGGTCTCAACCACAGCTTTGGGGACCAATACTCACATTGGTACTTAACGCTGCCGTAACCACCATGATTCCACCAACATGGGGCGACTCCATTATAGTCCCAATTTATAAAAAGGGAGATAAAGCCCTGGCAAGTAATTACCGGCCCATCAGCCTGCTCGACTCGTCTGTAAAAATCAAAGCAGAGTTCTGCTTTTCAGATTAGAGGAGTGGGCTGATGAGAATGGAATACTTGCAAACTCACAATATGGATTCAGGAAGGGTAGAGGGACCCTAGACCAGTGCCTGAATTTGGAGTTGTTGATAGGCAAGTATACCAGAGCCAAACCCGGTAACATCTATCTTTGCTTTGCTGACCTTAGCAGTGCTTTTGATTTAGTTAATCATTCACTTCTTTGGACAGTTTTGCTTGATATGGGTGCCCCGAAAAAAATTATCTTTTTTCTCGCCAGACTATACAGTAAGCTGGAAACATGCGTTCGGTATGGTGTCAGTGGGGAATGTACTAGTAATTTTAAAGTTCAACGGGGAATTAGGCAGGGTTGTGTCCTTGCGCCCCTTTTATTTACCCTCTTTGTTAATGGGGTTGAAGCCGCCTTGAAAACCATCAAGGCTGATGCGCCACAGGTTGCAGGTGATAGTGTCCCAGTTCTGCTATATGCAGACGATGCGGTGCTCCTATCCCGGACACCCCTTGGTCTGCAGCGTCTGATGGACAAGTTCACTGAACTTATTGGGAGCAGGAGACTGCTGATCAACAAGAATAAAACCCATACTATGATCTGTGGGACTAAAGTGGGCAGAATCACCCCTTTTTTTATAGAAGGGGTTAAAGTGCAGAATGTGAATAGTTTTTGCTACTTGGGGGTTACTTTTACTAGCGATGGTAGGTGGGGGCACGAATTAACGAATGTCCGAACTAAAATGAGCAAAAGCTCTTATGGCATTTTTAAATTTGCGTCTAAGCTGGGGGATAGGCGAATCAAGGATATGCTGGAAATCTACAAGGCACGCAGTGTATCCATTGCCCTTTACGGGGCGGGGCTTTGGGGCTACTGCAAAACTGATTGTCTACAGATAGAAGAAAACAACTTTCTCAAGAAATTACTGTGCCTCCCTAAATCTGCTCCAACAGAGTTGATCCATAGAGAGGCAGGGGTTTTTCACCTAACAGAGCTCGCCTCACTTAGGCCTCTATTGCTTTATCGAGCAATTTGGCTTAAGGAAGAGACCGAGTTCAATCAACTTATAATTAGGGACTGCCTTGGATTAGACAACTGTATGCAGATACCGTGGCTTAAATATGTTGTAGATTGTTATAAAAGTATCTTTGATATCAATTTGTTGTTAGAAAACCGCCCCCCTAGAAGTCTTGCGAAACAGGATCTTAAAAAGACTTTTATGTCACATAAAGCTCTTAAACGTTCAGTAATAACCAATTCCCTCGCTACTGTTAAAATTTACAATAAATATATTGCTGTCGAGGGATTCCAACGTTATCTGAACGTAGTAACCTGGCCAACGCATAGGTTTGTATTGACCAGATTAAGAGTTGGCATTGCTCATGTACTAGTGGCTTTCCCACATCCTAAAAAGCCCCCTGTGGGTCCGTGTCCCTGTGACGGACATTCCAAGCAAAGCACAATGCACTTTATGCTCATTTGCCCCCTATTTCAGAACGTTAGGATCTCTTTTTTAAAACCATTATTTCTTAAGTATGGAGTTTCAAATGTGGAGGATGCTATGTGTTTGTTGTATAATTTGGACCAACCCGATATATGTTTTTATACTGCCAGTTTTATATGTAAATCTATGGCTTTTAGAAAAAGTATGAGTTTTTAATTATGTTTGTACTTTTTAACTCTGTTGCCTGTTTGCTGTGCTTTTATGGTCATTTTTACCATGAACCGAATAAAGCTTCATGAACTGAACTGCATCGTGGAAATCAGTATACTTTATCACATGTCAAGCAAAAGTGAGGTTTTGTACATTTTCCATTTGCCGGAGTGATGTCTGCTTGATTATGACTTCTAGAATGGCATATTTAATCACTTGTCACCCGGTCCCACTAAAGCACATGTGTTGGCAGCATCAGCGCATGTATTGCTACATTCCAACTACCTGGGATGTGTTTGCTAACCAACCTCAGTGGTAAGGCCTACATGTATATGGGCATTATGCACCAAGTGGCACTAGCCCAGATAACTTTGAGTTCTGTTAGGTATTGACCTCTCTACCCACTAGTGTGCGATTATCAGTACTTATACAGGCCGTATTTGTGTTTTTTTACCCAGCTCAAGGTGAAATTGTTGGTTTTGTAATACTGGGCACAGTGCTGTCTGAATGTGCAAATAGTTTAAATCGAGTGAGGGCAGGTGCTCGGGGTACTGACAAATCCTCGCTACTCCTCTGCCGAATTCAGCCCATGGGCTATTGAGTTTGTACATTCTATCCAACGACACTCTAGTCATTGGAGAATTTGTGTGAGATCTCCTCCTCTTTCTGAAGCGGAGGCTCTGTCTATGACTTGCCACCTTATTTCATCCGCTGTTGTTTTTTTTCAGTGAAGTGGGTGACTAATGGGGCGTTGGCTACAGAATGTCTGATGCGGCTACGGTGTTGGCTTATCCACACTTTTATCGGTTGCTTTGTCTGTCCAATATATGGCAGTTGACACTGGCAGGTTATGCAATATACTACATTTCTTGTGTTGCAATTAGCAAAGATTTCTAGCGGGTGTTTGATTTTTTTTCTGTTTTAAATATATTTGTATTAGTTTTCCACCTCAAACAAACATCTACCTTTTGTTACACATCATTATCAAGGAGCACATTTCTCAAGGCATGTACATTGTTACATTCCAATTGTCTAGTCAATATTATACACCTTGATATGCACTTCCCTGTCACCTTAGTGCAAGCTTTTATCGGACAGTGCCTCCATTATGTAGTTTTAGCGTAACAGTCTTTCGGTTCTACCCCATGAACCATCTAGTCAATCAAGCTAAATCTAAACAAACAAAGAAAGACAGTAAGGATTTAAAGGTTGCACTACCCCCAATATACACAAAAGTCAAAGCAAAACCTTATTTGCCAAAGTTGCCCACCTCTTAGGTCCACTGCCAAAAGACCTCAATTATACAAAAAGAGAAAGAACAGAGAGGCAACAAACAATCAAGTACGGTACATCAAAAGAATTTTTTCAAGAGAGATGTTCATAAGCGTTCACAAATGAGTAGTAGTCCTTCATTGATGTTCTTCAGATATTTTTATTGCATTCTTCATAAAGTATCTTGAGATCAATACAGCCAACGCGTTTCGCCCAGATCGGGCATCTTCAGGGCAGATTAATTATAAACGCAGAAAGCACGAAGGTAAGGCACTCTATGGAAGGCGCAAGTAGATCTTTGATTCCAAATTTCAAACTGTCTACAAATTATGAGCAAGTGTGTAGCCCTTTCGCGGAAGTTCCACTTCCACGAAAGGACTACACACTTGCTCAGCGCACACTGCTGATCATATTAAGAATAGGAATCTTTTGGATACCATAATTTGTAGACAGTTTGAAATTTGGAATCAAAGATCTACTTGCGCCTTCCATAGAGTGCCTTAACTTCGTCGTGCTTTCGGCGTTTATAAATAATCTGCCCTGAGGAAGCCTGATCTGGGCGAAACGCGTTGGCTGTATTGATCTCAAGATACTTTATGAAAAATGCAATAAAAATATCTGAAGAACATCAATGAAGGACTACTACTCGTTTGTGAACGCTTATGAACATCTCTCTTGAAAAAATTCTCTTGATGTACCGTACTTGATTGTTTGTTTGCTCTCTGTTTTTTCTCTTTTAGTCAATCAAGCTATGTGCTCGCCCAATTATTTGTCATTTCCTCCCCTTTGCCCTCCCTAACCTATTACACCAGTGTGTTCTCTATTAACAGAAATGGAAAACTAGCTATGTTGTATAACTATTATGGGGTGGGTACCTCTTCTTCTCTCCCGAACGTACAAACCTAACCTAGGTCATTCAAACATCCGCAGCAGTTTTCCCCGGAACCATGAGGAACCCCATTATAATCCTTCAGGCTGGGGGGTTCCCATCGGCGTATCCACTGAATCTCCATCTGATGCCGGTTCAGGTAGCAGCAGCAGTGCAACCAGGGCCTCTGACGCTTTTGCAGTTTCCAGTGCATTCTTGTTGTTAGCTCTCCTAGCTTGTTGGAACCAAACCACACTCTCACTGGCCACCCAATTGGTGAACTCCACCTTCGAGCGCTCAATGCTGGCCCCTGCCTGGTTTTCCAATGCCTCGTTAATTCCCTTTTGGCTAGCAGGAGCCCGAGGTCCAAGAACATACTCGTATCTTTCGTCCGAGCTGTATGAGGACACAAATGCAAGATACATGCTCCTATGTCTGGGTCCATCTGCCTATCCGTCACCCTGCACAATACCTCAACCGCTTCCTCCAAATACGTTCCTACCTGCGGGCAACTCTACATCATGTGGATAAAATCTGCCTCTCCTGAGTTGCAGCGGGGGCATTGTGCTGTGTCCACATTAAAATATTTATTTATCCGTGCCGGAGTTAAGTACGCCCTGTGTAGCACATAGAAATGGATAAACTGGAACCTGGCATTACAAGTCCTCTTCCACGCTCTCCCCACTATCCTAGACCATTTTGTTTCAGGAATCCCCTTACCCAGGTCTGTTTCCCATTTCCCTCGCAACTGGCTCAGCGTCTGCAGCCCCTCACCTACCATTCGCCCATACAAGCACGTTATAGCCTTGATGGTCCCCGCCGCCATCACAACATACTGACATGTTGAAGATGTCTGCGGCTCCGACAACCCTCCTCCCCAGTGGCGTTGGATTGCCGATACTAGGGCTGAGTGCAATAAGAAATTGCCCCTGGGAAGGCCGTATCTATCTTGCAGTGTCTGATAGGGCAAGAGGATACCGTCCTCATATAGGTCCCCCATCACTTGCAACCCCTGCTCCTCCCACTGTGCCAGTGTGGACCAGTCCCCCCCAATGCGTTAGGGCTGTGCACATACCTAAGGGAGTCTCCGGGGCATATGGCCTAGTACCTCCACCTCAACACTGGCTCCGGTTCCAACACATTTTTAGCGCTTGCTCCTCATGGGTTAACGAGCCAAGTCACAGCCGCTGACAAAGTACAACAAATGACAACACATGGCGTGGGATCCACCAAACCATCGGGCCATCTGGGCCCCTAACCACCCTTGCCACTGCTTGGGTAAGCCAGCCAGCAGGAGCCAAACTGTGGTCCTCCTCCAAAATACGGAGCCAGTCGCAGCACGTTAGTGGACATGTTCCGTGTGGGAATGAAACCCGATTGGTCCCGATGGATCAGCTGTGTCATGTACGGGAGGAGCCGAGTCACAAGGATCCTACTTAAGATTTTATAGTCAGTGGTCAACATTGATAGTGGGCGATATGCTGTCATATCGGACGTCTCTCTCCCAGGTTTCAGCAGCGGAACAATAATAGCCTCCCAAGTGGTTACCGATAACTTCCCCTCCTTCCGTGCCTCCCGATACACCGCTAGCAATTGTGGGTCCAATCGATCCACATACACTGAATAGAATTCTATTGGTAGGCCATCCACCCCAGGCGTTTTGTTATGCACCATATGCTTAATTATGCTCCGAATTTCTCCGCGCGTGATCTCCTGCCCCAGTAAATCTTCCTGCTCCCTCTCCAATCTAGGCAGGGCCAGTTAAGTGAGGAACTCCCCTATGGCATCCTCACCCTGTCGTAGTTTGCTGCAATAGAGGTCAGTATAATAATCCAGAAATAAGCCATTAATCCCCTGCTGCGTGTATACCATATCACCCTTTGGGTCTGCCAGTCCCAGTATGGGTATTCCCGGGGGGTTCGGGTTAGCCAACCATACCAACAGCATGCTTGTCTTATCTCCTTCTGCGTGCATCCTCGCTCGGTAAGACCTGTGGTCAAAGAAGCGCAGTCTTTCCACCTGCACCGCTACTGCCTCTATAGCCTGCAAGACCTCCCCCTGTGCTCCCAAGTCCTCAGGGCGGACTCTCTCAGCACCATGTAAGCGGCGTTCTGCTTCCTCTAGGTCTTTCAGTAGCGTTTTCCTCATCCCCACCATTTTGGCAATACATAGACCCCGAACTACCACTTTAAAATCATCCCACTGAACTGTCACTGATGTCGCCGTGCCCTCATTCTCATCAAAATATTGACTTATACCCGCTCCCAGGTCTTCGCAAAAGGTGGGATCTTCCAGCGCTTCCGGTCAGAGCCGCCAGGGCGGTATCACAGCTCTCTCCCATCTTATCTGCACTAGTAGCCGGTTATGATCTGATATCGTCATAGTTAAGTATTCGCTATGAATTACCTTGGCGTGGACTGGGGTACACAATATTGCATCTAGCCTCACATGCAATTCATGGAGTCCTGAGTAATAAGAGTAATTTCGCTCCTCTAAATGTTGCGCACGCCACGTATCTACCAACCCCCAATTAGTCTGCCATGCGTGCCTCACCTTAGCAAGTCTATGTACTGGGGCGTCAGACAGCGGAGGGTGGGACCTATCCATCTCTACATCTATAATTGAATTAAAATCCCCTCCCATTATTATTGAACTAGTCAGGTACGGCGCTAAGCTTCCTGATATTAGGTCAAAGAAAGAGGTCTGGTTTACATTAGGGGCATATATGCAACAGAGCATCACATCCACACCATTTAGGCGCCCCATCACCACCACAAACTTCCCCTCTGGGTCCACCAATTGTTGTGTCGGCTGAAAGGGAACACCCGCTCTGCTCCATATCAGAGCACCCCTAGCAAAAGATGAATAGGTCATGTAAAATAATTGCCCCCTCCATCTACGTTTCAGTGCTAGTCCCTCAGGTCGATTAATACATGTTTCTTGAAGAAAGGCTATGTGAGTCCCCCGTCGTACCAAATAAGCATGCACCTTATGACGTTGCTGCATTGTATGGAGCCCCTGTACATTCCAGGTAACACATTTCAAATCATGTAATGTCCTCATACTGAGATAAATTCCTCCCAAACAACTGCCCCCACATTGGAACACACCGGTGGCTCTAACTACCCCAACCAAACCCCAACACCTGCCCCAACTTCCCCACACCAGAACAGGCGCTACAACACTTGCACCCATCCAAACTTCTACTCAAACTGCTCCTGTAGTAAAAACCCCAAGGAGCTACATCCACACAAAATTAGGGAAGTGGGCCCAAAGCTTCAGAGGTTCGACCCCTTAGTCCTCTACTAGCCTGCGCTCTACCCCCAAGAGATCTAGATGGCCCCATCCGGGGCTGCGATATAGCAGGACCACTTTAATATGTACGTATCAGACCTTACCATCCCCTCCAAGCACCAGTATTCGACCACCACCCAAATCTAGGGGAAACACCCAAGGGCCGGATCCAGCCCCCTATGCAATCCCATTTCCCCTCAGGGCAAGCCACAGTGTTACGCATCTACGATCTCATCAGCTATCCCAGCCGTTACATGCGGCAAGTGAAGACTTCCTGCTTCCGAGTCTTCAGTGTCCGATCCCAGTGAACCCTTTTCCGAGTCCGACACCACCAGTGACACTGTTCTGCTCTCTTGCGAGATGGCCGTGATGGCCTATAAAGCAGCAGTACGTTCCTTCTCTGTCTGTGTCTCCGTGGGCTTTTGAGCTGCAGGATGGCGTCTTCGGATGCCCCATGATCTGCGCGGCCTCGGCCCCTCCACTAACGTGCTTGTGCTGTGTCCCGCTTCCCCAGCGCCCGCTTTATACAACTCCAGCCAATTCCAGGCTTCCTCAGGACTGTTGTGGAAAAATGTTTTACCATCCATGGTTATCTATAAGCGCACCAGAAACATCAGGGAGTACTGGAGGCCCTCATCTCGGAGGGTCTCTTGACTTCTACAAACGAAGCTCGGCGGTGCTGCATGTAGAGCGTGTAGTCCGGGAATAGCGTCACTTTACTATTGTCCACTTTGTACGGTGCCGCGTTTCGGGCCTTGTGTAACAGGAAGTCTCTGTCTTTGTAATGGAGCAGCCTAGCCACCACCGGTCTGGGTGGTCTTCCGGGGGCCAATGGCCGAGCCGGCTCCCTATGCGCTCTTTCCAGGGTATAGAAAGATGTCAGACCTTCAAGGGCAACCTCCTTCCTCAGCCAGTTTTCCCGGTAATCCGCCATATTAGCCCCCTCCAGTCCTTCCGGCAGCCCCACTACTTGGATATTGTTTCTTCGATTCCTCCCTTCGGCATCCTCTGCCCTCCGATCCAGGATTTTCAACCGGTGTTGAACATCTGTCATCTGGGCTGCCATCGTCTTCTGGGGAGGCTCCAAGGATTCTAGGGCAACCTCCGTCTGTTTCACCTTGTCGGCAAGTTTAGCATGGTCAGCTCGGAGCAGTCCAAGACCCTGTGCCATATGCGCAATATCCAATTGTAGAGCCTCCCTGGTGTCTGTAATAGCTTTGAGTATTTGATCCACTTGTTGCTGGAGCATCCCTTCTGGATGGAGCGTGAGCCCTTCCTGCTTGTCCTGCGCTCCCGCATCTTCTTCCTGCTCGGGGGGCACACCCGTCTGTTTCCCCCTGGGATTCCCCATTAGCACTTGTGACGTAATACCCAGCTCTCAGGCAGGCTCTCCTACTATCTTCAGCACCACATGTGTGTACCGCCAGCGGAAATCTCGTGTCTCAGACAATCGAGCCGCTTTTACCACCTCAACACTCTCCTTCCTCCCTTTAGTCTGCCGCCTCACTGGTTAGACCCTCCAAACACCTCTGATCACTGCCTGAGCGGTTCACCGACTCCCCACTCTGTTTTTACAAACTGCAGCAAGCTAGGCACAGAACAATGTGTCATTCACCCTCATGGGCCTCGGAGTAGTATTAGGGAACCCGCTCAGCCATTACTGCCACTTCCGGTGCCTCTCCTACCATGCCCCCATTGACGCTCGGTCCCTCTCACCACATTGCAGTCGGTGGTCACTCTGTTCCATGTGGAGCTTACCATGCATCAGGGTCGCCTCTCATTCCCGCACTGCACACCACACAGCAGTGCAAGGAGGGCTTTTACACACTAGTGGCCGTATCTCAAGACACCCCAGCAATGCCCGTGGCTCCCCATCTGCTATATCAGTCCCACGTTCACTACAGCAAGACAGCACTTCAGAGGTCCAAGTGCTCTTTGTCCAGTCTTGCCCAGCCACTCTATCCTGCCTGTCGCCCTGTGTCGGTGTTTTTGCCACTGCAGAAGCCCAAGACGGCAGACCAGGTCACCACTCAGTGGCCTGAAAGCTGCTCAACCCACTCAGCGTTGCCCCAATAGCGCAGTCAATAAAGCAGGGTCCCATGTAGACGCTCCAAGTACCGCGCTTTCCTGTGGTGCCATTTCGGTGTCCCCTCCGCGCCCGCTCCCGGGAGCACCTCACCACCCGCCACCAGCCAGCGTTTGTTCACACCTCCAGTTCACAACTGTTGTTGCCAAAATGCACTTCGGAGTCCTCTCTGCACTGGTCCCCTGCTCAATGTCATTCAGACCGCCAGCACTCCAGAGCGGTTGTGTATATCTGTGCTCACCACAGCCCGCAGTCCGGTCCACTCCTCCTTCTCGTTAGTCGCTCAAAATGGCGGTCCGCTCCTCCAGTCGTCCGCTCCAGCAAGCTTCGATCCGTCCAGCAGGCACCTTGAGGATCTGTCTGGCACCTCAAGTCCTTGTTCACTGCTTCAGAGGGGTTACTCCCCGTTCCGCAGCCGAGCCCCTTGTCGCGGCCGTCCCTCTGACCTCTACGATCCGCGGCGGTAGCAGGCTCTCCTGCTCTGCATTAAGCCCTCAGAGCTCCCCAAACGTCACTGTGGTAGCAGCGCCAGGTCAAGTACCGGCATGCAGGCCTCTGTGGTCCCCGCAGCTCCGACTGTAAGTTGCGAGGCCGTCCTTCAGCGCCTCTGCCGGTATCGCAACATCACCATCCCCGTCATCTTGGTCTCCCTGCTGGCGACCAGACTGTTTCTTCAATCCATCGGCAAGCAGGGCACCGTGCCTCCCCAGTAAGGCTGCGGAAGCCGCCAGCCCCCCACCGCCGCGCCCCCTCCAAGCGCTTGGGGGCTCTTAGCGATATTCCAAATCAGGATAATTGTTAGGGTCGGCGCGGAGCTCACACATCTTCCCTCATCCGCTCCATGGGCAGGCCCCCCTCTAGCCGGTGTTTGATGTTCTTGTGTTCGAATGTTTTGGTATTGTAAGTAAAGGCACAAGACACACAATTGCCACACTTGAAGTGGCCCTTGACCTCCGGCAGGCCCCAAGTGGTCATCAATGTTCTGGTAGTCTGTGGGGTACTCTCTGTAGATGACCTGACATGATGATCTTTTACATTCTTGCCCGCTTAAATGCAAACATAGGTACATCTATGGATGAGTCTATGCTCTTTATTATGTGCCAATTTTTTGTTATCATTTTCGGTACCTGATTGGTATGTGTACCAAATGTGGTCACACATATGAGTCTGTCCACCTTAGTTTTTTCTCTAGTGACCAGTAGCACCTCCCTGGGACAGAACCAGGCACGTTTTAGTGACCTTTTAACTAGTCTATTTGGGTACCAGTTTAGATTTTAGAATCTCTGCCTCTTTCATATAGTCCGCCTTTTCCGTGCAATTTCTGTGCAAGCGCAAAAACTGCCCAAATGGAAGACCATCTTTCTATGCGCAGGGATGGTGACTCCTATAGGAAAGAAGTGTATTTCTTTCTGTTGGTTTCCTATGGAGAGATGTGTATAGTGCCCCATTCTCGTGTTGTATATTGAGGTCCAAGAAGGCTATACTTGGATTGTCAATGGTGGAGGTGAAAGTGAGTTGTTTTTGGATATTGTTCAGATTTGTTACAAAGTCATCAAAGTCAGACTTACTCCCTGACTGTGAGAAGTTGGCCTGATGTATGATGTCCACAGTTCTGTGGGCACCCTGTATCAGTCCAAACAATCCCTTATGGTGGTGGTTGTAAGTCAACCTTAAAGACAAGCTATCCTAGAGGTAGCATGGACTAAGCAGCCTAAAGGCTTAACTCAAGAGGACATGTGAAGCCAGCTGTTTTACCATATGCAATCCTGTAATATCAAATGAAAGGACACCACACAAGTTATATATTATAAAAATATATGTATTTATTCTCAGAATAATCCCCACTACTCTTTATGAGCAATGAAGCACAAGCGTTTAAACAAAAGCACAATACAACATATGAAAGTTGCACAGTTATGGATAGGGCCGGTGGCCACTCAAACCATATATCAAAAAAGTGGTATAACAATTGTAGGAGAGTAGGGTCTGCAATCCTATGGTCACCCCAGATTTTTGCTTTTTGCTTCACTGGTTTATGACTTTCCCTGGCTGTGGGCCGGCTAATCGGACCCACAGGCTCGCTGTTCTCTCTCTAAATTGACATCCATGTACTTTAGGTGCATTTATCAATTGGTATTGGGACACCTTATCAGCCCCTGTACAGTGTACCTTAGGTACCCAGGGCATAGGTGAACCCAAGGCCTACCAGGGGCTAAAGCATGTATTATGCCAACCCTGGCTGGCCCTCTAAACAGACACAACTGGCTGGTAAGACAGCTGGGGCAAGGTGGTGTAACACCCTTTGCTATCTAACCCTAAAATGGACACATATCCTCCTATCAGTCACTCCTATGGCAGGCCTTATCGATCCTGAAGGCAGAGTGCGTGGAATTATGTGAGATGGTGCTCTAGCATGAGCTGAGCCTGTCTGCAGCGTGCGGAACCAAGTCCTTATAGCTGTTCCATGATAACGCTATACCATATACTCTTATGTGCATTATAATCCTCGCTGTTGAATGCTAACTTTGGTATAGCATTATCAAAACATGTCGAGTAAGGTGTCATACAAATTTGAATACTACCCCCTCGCCAGTTCTGGCGATGGGGGTAGCATTCCACCCTTCTAGAGGGACACGACATGTATGTAACTGTGAACCCAGGTTAAAGTTAACTCGAGCCTCAGCATCACAAAATGGATGCTGCCAACACAGACACAAGTCTGACCTCCTGCTGCTGGGAGTCCTTCCAGCGAGGGAGGCTTGGACAAAGGGTTTCCTGCCTTGGGAGGTGCTAGCTCCACCCCAGACAGGATTTTGTGTATTGGGTAGGACCGGCCTGAAAGGAATGAGACATGCCTGTCCCACCCATGGGAGGGACCTAGTCATAGTGCAGCCCCCTTTAGGAGAATAAAGGTAGGAGCTGGTCCCATTCCAAATTAGATTATCCTGAACAACTTTTACAAGAAGAAACTCTGGACTTCGACGTTCTGCTCCACAGAAGACTGAAGAATCTCCCTTGTGGGCAAGGAGTGTCCACCCTGCAACTGCAGGCACCATCAAGCGTCCAGCGTCTTCCCTTTGTCGTCTTCCCTCGAGGATCCAGACTTCAGAGCCCGACAAGACCCAGATTCCCAGACCTCTCCGACCTCAACTCACATCTGCAGCACAGCTGAGATCCGTGGGTGTGACGAGACATGTGGGACCGGCCATCTTGAAAGAAACTGCACTTCGATTCCAGCACGACTTCTAAGGTAAACTCGACTAAGTGCTTTGGGGATTGCGAAGCCCCAGCCCGGAGCAGCCCCTGCACCGAAGACCAGTCCTCCACGAGATCTGCGTGGGGCCCTTTTGCTTGGTTGCTGCTCAACGCGTTGTCTGGTCACTTGCCGGCTGGCTAGTGACCTCCTAGACAACGATCCTTGAAATCTTCACTGCTGGTCTGGTTGCTCCACACTGGCCCTTGCTCCCCTCCAAAAGAGGAGCACCCCGGACTCTCCTAGTCCGCACCAGACGCCTTTTCCACTCACCGCGTGGGTTGCCTTTGCCAAGGCCTGTTGACGCCGAATCCGGAACAGACACCGCCGACAGCAAGAGACTGCGTGGGACAGCTCGTGCCTCCATCCTGGTCATCGAAGACACCTCCTGGTCCACGTGGCTGCAGAGTCAAGCGTCCACTCTTCACCTGATCGCGACGACGACATCTGGTTCCTTCCTGGTTCCACTCCGGTCACTGGCTAGTGACTTTGAACATTGTCCCCTCTGCTTTCAGGTCCTCTTCTTCCTCGATCCACCCGTGGATCGCACCGGACATCTTCCACTTGGTCACCTGCAGCATCTTTCTTCAAGGCTCCATTGACTTCGACGCGGAAACCCGACACACTTTGACACCTATGCACCCGCAGCCCGTGGGTGAGGTAACAAGAGCATTTCGGTGCTCAAGGGTAGATTAACTCTCCTAGTGTCCAGATTTCCAGTCGTTTTAGTCCTAGATAGTAAAGACTGTCCGTACTTACCTTTTTCGTAATCTGTACTGTCCATTGACTTTGTTCCGCATCCCGCGTGTGAGTTCACACTCTGCACACGCGCTCCGTGGGCCTCCTATTACTTACTTGTGGTTAGGATAGTGTAGTCCCAGCGAACCTACAGCCTCTGGACAGCTCCATTTCTTCTATCGATTTCCCTATACCATTTACTTAGTATATGGTTTGTCGTGCCCCTAGGGCACCATTGTAATTTTGTGCAACTTATCGTATTTTTCCTAAGAGATTGTCATGTGCTTAGCCCTCTGACCTCATAAAGAGTTCAGAGGTGTTTGTTATTAATAAATATATTGTTAATTTCATAACAACCTGTGTGGTGTCCTTTCATCTGGTATTCAAGGGGTTATATGTGGTAAAACAGCTGGCTTCACATGCCAAAATAGTTTAGCCTAAGACTCCTTTGTCCATGCTACCATTAGGATAGCTGGTCTATAAGGTTGACTTACAACCAATCACCATAAGGGTTGTTTGGATTGATACAAGGTGATCACTAGAACTAGTGAGCATCACATATCAGGCCAACTTCTCACATTGGTGTGCAGCGGTTGGGATTTGAGCTTGCTGTTGTTTTTACCAAATATAATCTTGAAATATCATTTGAAAGATCATAAAAGGTACCATAGGTACATATAACAAGCTTAGAAATACTCTGAGTTCTACTGAACCAGCTGTTGTAGTAGAAAGGGCCTAGCACACCCTGACTACAACTCTTAGCAAGGGATCAGTAGGAAAACCCATAGTGTAGGTAAGTGCATCACTTGCACCTCACTAGAAAGCATGTCTACCCATGGAGAGACTTCAGAGACTCCCCTAGTGGTTAGTGACCCTCCACAGGTCCTTTCCAGATATGCAGCACTCAGCTTCCAGGAGATGAGACAATTGTATACCTCCAGGAAACTGAAACAGGGTTCTAACCCTACCACTCCCTTTCTGTTAGGTCTCTTAGAGACATATGATGCAAGAAAGGCTTCTAACACAGGCCTCTCTAATCCAGATGGGAGCATGCCCCCCTTAGAAGGTGAACGAGGTGATCCAGACTCCAACCTCCCTGAAACAGAAAATGTAGATGGCAGAGAGGAAGGGGACTTATCTGAGGATGAGGCAGACAATGGCCAACCTTTAGTCATCAGACTTACAAGGGCCAACTTAGACCTACATAAGGAAGGAACTGGGGGAGCCCCAGTGCCATCCACTAGCAGGCCTAACCAAGGGGTCAGAAAAGATAGATCTCATTCTAGGGACTCCAATAGATCTGTGCACACTCATGCATCTGCTCAGAGGAGGATGACTTCCCCTCAGAGGAGAGAGCATGAAGCAAAGATGAGGGAAGTTAATCTGAGGATTCAAAGGGAAGAACTTGCCCTTGCCAAGGAGAAACTTGCCTTTGCTAGAGAGCAACAGTTGAGTGGGTTAGCACCCACTGGTGGCAGCAATATCCCTAAGGATAAAGACAGGAGTTTTGACAATAGACACCTGAGTAAAATAGTGCCCTCCTATAAGACAGGAGATGATATCCACACGTGGATAACTGCTCTGGAGAGGGCCTGCAAAGTACAGCAGGTACCCCAGAGTCAGTGGGCAGCTATATTGTGGCTCTCCTTTGAAGGTAAAGGTAGAGATAAGCTCCTCACTGTTAGAGATGAGGAAGCTAATGATTACCAAGTCCTGAAAACTGCACTGATTGATGGGTTTGGCTTAACAACTGAACAGTACAGGTTGATGTTCAGAGACACCCAGAAAACTCAGGCTCAGGATTGGACTGATTTTGTTGATTGTGCCACTAAGGCTTTAGAAGGCTGGTTACTGGGAAGTAAAGTTACTGATTACACAGGATTGTATAATCTAAATATGAGAGAGCAAATCTTAAATAATTGTCAGAACCAGTTGTTGCATCAGCACCTGATTGACTCAGATCTGACCTCTCCCCAAGAATTGGGAAAGAAGGCAGACAGATGGGTCAGATCCAGGGGCAAGCAGCAGAACCAGAACCAGGGTGGTGGCCAAAAGAAAGCAGACCAAAAGGGTAATCAGAATCCACAAAATGAACAGAAGTCTTCAACAGGGCCCCAACAACCTAAGGAGGGTGGGTCCCAGAATTCCCAAAAGAAGAAGACTGATGTACCAAAGAAACCATGGTGCCAATACTGTAAAAGTAAAACTCACTGGTTTAGTGAGTGCACAAAGAAAGGCCAAGCTCCTACCACTACTGTCCCTAAGACACCTGCACCCCCTAGTACAGTTAGTAGTGGTAGTGTACCTCCCAAGGCTATAGTTGGGTTAACCCTGGGAACTGAGGTGGGTTCCGACTTAGTCAAAACACCTACTCAGGCTGTTCTTGTTTGTACTGGGGACATGGATATGACCCCTACTGTAAGTCCCAGTACCCTGGGCAAGTACAGGCAAACGCCTTTAATTAATGGAAAGATGGCTCAGGCCTACAGGGACACATGTGCCAGTGTCACTATGGTGACACCAACATTTGTGGATCCTGAACAGATCATGCTAGGTTTAGACTACCTAGTGACCAATGCTAGCAACGTCACTACCAATCACAGTATGGCAGTTGTTAACTTCTCCTGGGGAGGCGTAACTGGCCTCAAAAGGGTTGTAGTTAGTTCAGACCTCCCAGTGGATTGTCTTTTGGGCAATGATTTGGAATCCTCCATGTGGTCAGATGTGGAGTACAGGACTCATGTAGAAATGCTAGGTCTCTCCTCACATGTCCTTGCTGTGACCAGGTCACAGGCCAAGAAATGCCCAGCTGAACAAGTGCTGGATCCTGGAAGAATGGACCAGACACTACCCAAGAGAAGGAATGGTAGGGTTAAGGCAGAGCCTTCCCCCCTGCCTCAGGTTGAGGATCAGCCCTCTCAGGAGGCTGACCCAAAGACCCCAGAAGGAACTGTCCTAGAAGAGCTTGAACCTGAACAGGTTGAGTTTCTTGGGACAGGGGGACCTTCCAGGGCAGACTTGAGACAGGCCCAATTAGACTGTTCCTCTCTTGAAACCCTCAGACAGCAAGCTGCTGCTGAGGCTGCAGGGAATGCTACAGGTGCCCACAAAGTATATTGGGATGAAGGACTCCTATGCTCTGAGGCAAGAAACCCCAAGCCTGGTACTACCAGGAGGCTGGTCATCCCCTTGTCTCTCAGAGGTTTCCTTCTCACCTTAGCCCATTTGATTCCCCTTGCAGGCCACTTAGGCCAGAACAAGACTTGGGACAGGCTTGCCCCACACTTTCACTGGCCTCACATATCTGAAGACACCAAAGAGTTTTGTCGCTCATGTGTCACCTGCCAAGCCAGTGGCAAATCAGGTGGCACCACAAATGCCCCCCTTATACCACTACCTGTGGTGGGGGTACCCTTTGAAAGAGTGGGGATAGACATTGTTGGACCAATGGACCCCCCAACAGCATCTGGGCACAGATTTATACTGGTGGTAGTGGATCATGCCAACAGGTATCCAGAAGCTATTCCCCTTAGGACCACTACAGCTCCTGTTGTGGCCAGGGCCCTGCTTGGAGTTTTCTCCAGAGTGGGGTTCCCTAAGGAGGTTGTCTCTGACAGAGATGCAAACTTCATGTCAGGATACTTGACTGCAATGTGGAAGGAATGTGGTGTAAATTATAAATTGACCACACCCTATCACCCACAGTGCAATGGGCTTGTTGAGAGATTCAACAAGACCCTCAAAGGGATGATAAAAGGGTTACCTGAAAAGCTTAGGCGAAGATGGGACATCCTTTTACCCTGCCTCCTGTTTCCTTACAGAGAGGTCCCACAGAAGGGGGTTGGCTACAGCCCTTTTGAGCTTCTGTTTGGGCATCCTGTAAGAGGACCCCTATGTCTTGTGAAGGAAGGATGGGAGTTACCTCTCAAAAAGCCTAAGCTTGACATAGTGGACTATGTACTTGGTCTCCGCTCCAGGATGGTAGTGTACATGGAGAAGGCATCCAAAAACCTTGAGGCCAGCCAAGAACTTCAAAAAGCTTGGCATGACCAAAAGGCTGTCCTAACTGTTTATCATGCAGGGCAGAAGGTGTGGGTGTTGGAGCCAGTGGCCCCAGCAGCTCTCCAAGACAAATGGTCCGGACCCCATACTATCATTGAGCAAAAGGGAGAGGTAACCTACCTGGTGGACCTTGGCACTCCCAGGAGCCCCCACAGGGTGCTCCATGTGAACAGGCTCAAGGCATTTTTTCGACAGGGAGGACATGGGCTTGCTCATGGCCACAGATGAGGGACAGGAGGAAGAGAGTGACCCTCTCCCAGACCTGCTCACTCAGAACCCTGATGATGGGTCAGTAGATGGTGTAGTCTTTTCTGACAGCCTCTCTGAGCATCAACAAAAGGATTGCAAACAGGTTCTTCAATCCTTTAGACAAATGTTCTCACTGACACCCAGTCAGACAAACCCATGAGGTGGACACTGGTGACAGTCTGCCTGTCAAGAGTAAAATCTACAGGCAACCTGACCACGTCAGGGACTGCATAAAGAAAGAAGTACAAAAGATGTTGGAATTGGGAGTCATTGAACCCTCAGAGAGCCCTTGGGCTAGTCCTGTAGTTCTAGTGCCAAAACCTCACACCCAGGATGGTAAGAGAGAGATGAGGTTTTGTGTAGACTACAGGGGTCTCAAAGCTGTCACTAAGACAGATGCCCATCCAATACCTAGGGCTGGTGAACTCATAACCAAGTTGGCTTCTGACACCTTCTTGAGTACATTTGACCTAACAGATGGCTATTGGCAGATCAGGTTAGCTGTGGATGCCAAGGCCAAAACAGCATTTTCTACCCC
Source organism: Lissotriton helveticus (assembly GCF_964261635.1). NCBI lineage: Eukaryota > Metazoa > Chordata > Amphibia > Caudata > Salamandridae > Lissotriton > Lissotriton helveticus. The sequence goes on from NC_136068.1 coordinate 444,847,679, forward strand.
AGGAGGTCATTATCAGTTTGTGGTGATGCCCTTTGGTTTGAAGAATGCACCTGCCACTTTTCAAAGGTTGGTGAACCAAGTCCTCACTGGGCTGGATGACTGTTGTGCAGCATATCTAGATGATATTGCTGTCTTTAGCTCCACCTGGGAGGATCACCTGATCCACCTGAGGAAAGTTTTGGAGGCCCTGCAGAAAGCAGGCCTCACTTTCAAGGCCACCAAGTGCCAGATAGGGCAGAGTCAAGTTGTGTACCTGGGCCACCTTGTGGGTGGAGGCCAGGTTCAACCCTTGGAGAGCAAGATACAGGCCATAAAGGACTGGGCTCCTCCAAAACACCCAGACACAGGTCAGAGCTTTCTTGGGCCTGTCTGGTTACTATAGGAAGTTTGTGAAAAATTATGGGTCCATTGTGACACCACTTAATGACTTGACAAGCAAGAAAATGCCAAAGAAAGTTCAGTGGACAGCTAGCTGTCAGAAGGCATTCGGTGACCTAAAGCAGGCCATGTGTACTGCACCTATTCTCAAGAGTCCTGACTACTCCAAAACCTTCATTGTCCAAACAGATGCATCTGAGTTGGGTGTGGGAGCTGTTCTATCTCAACTGAATATTGATGGTCATGACCAGCCCATTGCTTTTATAAGTAGAAGGCTGACCCCTAGAGAGAAACGTTGGACAGCTATAGAGAGGGAGGCCTTTGCTGTGGTTTGGGCCCTGAAGAAGTTGAGGCCATACTTGTTTGGAACTCACTTCAAGATTCAGACCGACCATAAGCCCCTCTTATGGCTAAATCAGATGAAGGGTGAAAACCCCAAACTTCTTAGGTTGTCCATTTCCCTACAGGGGATGGACTTTACAGTGGAGCACAGACCAGGGACTGACCATGGCAATGCAGATGGTCTCTCCAGGTATTTCCACTTAGAACAGGAAGACTCACCTGGTCAAGGTTAGTTTAATGTCCCTAAGTTTGGGGGGGGGGTTATGTAGGAGAGTAGGGTCTGCAATCCTATGGTCACCCCAGATTTTTGCTTTTTGCTTCACTGGTTTATGACTTTCCCTGGCTGTGGGCCTGCTAATCAGACGCACAGACTCGCTGTTCTCTCTCTAAATTTACATCCATGTACTTTAGGTGCATTTACCAATTGTATTGGGACACCTTATCAGCCCCTGTACAGTGTACCTTAGGTACCCAGGGCATAGGTGAACCCAAGGCCTACCAGGGGCTGAAGCATGTATTATGCCACCCCTGGCTGGCCCTCTAAACAGACACAACTGGCTGGTAAGACAGCTGGGGCAAGGTGGTGTAATCACTCTTTGCTGTAGATATAGTATACCTATATCTAACCCTAAAATGGACACATATCCTCCTATCAGTCACTCCTATGGCAGGCCTTATCGATCCTGAAGGCAGAGTGCGTGGAATTATGTGAGATGGTGCTCTAGCATGAGCTGAGCCTGTCTGCAGCTTGCGGAACTAAGTCCTTATAGCTGTTCCATGAAAACGCTATACCATATACTCTTAAGTGCATTATAATCCTCGCGGTTGAATGCTAACTTTGGTATAGCATTATCAAAACATGTCGAGTAAGGTGTCATACGAATTGGAATACTACCCCCTCGCTAGTTCTGGTGACGGGGGTAGCATTCCACCCTTCTAGAGGGACACGACATGTATGTAACTGTGAACCCCGGTTAAAGTTAACTCGAGCCTCAGCATCACAAAATGGATGCTGCCACCACAGACACAAGTCTGACCTTCTGCTGCTGGGAGTCCTTCCAGCGAGGGAGGCTTGGACAAAGGGTTTCCTGCCTTGGGAGGTGCTAGCTCCACCCCAGACAGGATTTTGTGTATTGGGTAGGACCGGCCTGAAAGGAATGAGACATGCCTGTCCCACCCATGGGAGGGACCTAGTCGTAGTGCAGCCCCCTTTAGGAGAATAAAGGTAGGAGCTGGTCCCATTCCAAATTAGATTATCCTGAACAACTTTTACAAGAAGAAACTCTGGACTTCGACGTTCTGCCCCACAGAAGACTGAAGAATCTCCCTTGTGGGCAAGGAGTGTCCACCCTGCAACTGCAGGCACCATCAAGCGTCCAGCGGCTTCCCTTTGTCGTCTTCCCTCGAGGATCCAGACTTCAGAGCCCAATGAGACCCGGATTCCCAGACCTCTCCGACCTCAATTCACATCTGCAGCACGGCTGAGATCCGTGGGTGCCACGAGACACGTGGGACCGGCCATCTTGAAAGAAACTGCACTTCGCTTCCAGCACGACTTCTGAGGTAAACTCGACTAATTGCTTTCGGGATTGAGAAGCCCCAGCCCCGAGCAGCCCCTGCACTGAGTACCAGCCCTCTAGCATCCACGAGATCTGCGTGGGGCCCTTTTGCTTGGTTGCTGCTCGACGCGTTGTTTGGTCACTTGCCGGCTGGCTAGTGACCTCCTAGACGACGATCCTTGAAACCTTCACTGCTGGTCTGGTTGCTCCAGACTGGCCCTTGCTCCCCTCCAAAAGAGGAGCACTCCGGACTCTCCTAGTCCGCACCAGACGCCTTTTCCACTCACCGCATGGGTTGCCTTTGCCAAGGCCTGTTGACGCCGAATCCGGAACAGACACCACCGACAGCGAGAGCCTGCGTGGGACAGCTCGTGCCTCCATCCTGGTCATCGAAGACACCTCCTGGTCCACGTGGCTGCAGAGTCAAGCGTCCACTCTTCACCTGATCGCGACGACGACATCTGATTCCTTCCTGGTTCCACTCCGGTCACTGGCTAGTGACTTTGAACATTGTCCCCTCTGCTTTCAGGTCCTCTTCTTCCTCGATCCACCCGTGGATCACACCGGACATCTTCCACTTGGTCGCCTGCAGCATCTTTCTTCAAGGCTCCATTGACTTCGACGCGGAAACCCGACACACTTTGACACCTATGCACCCGCAGCCCGTGGGTGAGGTAACAAGAGCATTTCGGTGCTCAAGGGTAGATTAACTCTCCTAGTGTCCAGACTTCCAGTCGTTTTAGTCCTAGATAGTAAAGACTGTCCGTACTTACCTTTTTCGTAATCTGTACTGTCCATTGACTTTGTTCGGCATCCCGTGTGTGAGTTCACACTCTCCACACGCGCTCCGTGGGCCTCCTATTACTTACCTGTGGTTAGGATAGTGTAGTCCCAGCGAACCTACAGCCTCTGGACAGCTCCATTTCTTCTATCGATTTCCTTATACCATTTACTTAATATATGGTTTGTCGTGCCCCTAGGGCACCATTGTAATTTTGTGCAACTTATCGTATTTTTCCTAAGAGATTGTCATGTGCTTAGCCCTCTGACCTCATAAAGAGTTCAGAGGTGTTTGTTATTAATAAATATACTGTTTATTTTCATAGCAACCTGTGTGGTGTCCTTTCATCTGGTATTCAAGGGGTTATATGTGGTAAAACAGCTGGCTTCACATGCCAAAAGAGTTTAGCCTAAGCCTGCTTTGTCCATGCTACCATTAGGATAGCTGGTCTATAAGGTTGACTTACAACCAATCACCATAAGGGTTGTTTGGACTGATACAAGGTGATCACTAGAACTAGTGAGCATCATATATCAGGCCAACTTCTCACAACAATCACTAATCGATCAGTGGTAATGCCTAGGGCCTTGGGAATTGCTGGGACTACACTGGACTAACAGCAGTTAGGACGGGAGTAGCCCGCGGGATTCGGGTGCAGTGCAGAAAGCACACGCATGCACCAATGTAAAGTCAATGGTGCGTAAAAGTTATCGAGTTACAGTTTTAAGAGTCTTCCGACTGGACTAGAAGGACAAAACTTTACAGTTAGACACTAGAGGTGTAAACCACTACAGGAGCACCGGCGTTCAAGAGTTACCTCACCCACAGGAAGCCGGTGCACAGGTGCGAAGATGTGTCGGGTTTTGTCACGAAGATCTGTGGTGCCTGAAGATGAAGATGCTGCAGGCGTCCAGAAGAGAAGTGTCCGGTGTGATCCAAGGGTGGATCGAAGATGTAGAGTACCTGAAAGCAGAAGGGACAGAGTCTGGGTCACTAGCCAGTGACCAGGAAGGAACCAGGCGATGTCGGGCGCAATCAGGTTGATGTCGTTAAGCTTGTCTCTGCTGCCACGTGGACTCTGAGGCACCGAGGATGTCCTGGAGTGAATCACGAGCTGTCCCATGAAGGCTCTCGCTGTCGGCTTCCGGATCGGAGTCAACAAGCCTTGGCAAACGCAACCCTCACAGGATTCGAAGATCGCTTCTTGACCGGACCAGGAAGGTCAGATCGGGTGCTCCTTTTCAGGGGAGCGAGGGCCAGTCTGGAGCAACCAGACTAGCAGAGCAAATTCAAAGGTTCGTCGGTACTGGGGCCACTAGCCAACGGGCAAGCGACCGGACCAACGCGTCGAGCAGGAAAATGCAAAAGGGCCCCACGCAGCACTCGTCGAGTGTGGAGGGGTGAGCTTCGGTGCAAAAGCTGCTCGGGCTGGAGCTTCTCAAACTCCAATGCACAGCTTCGAGGGAGCCTCGGGAGCTGCACGGTCAGCGCTTCGTTGTTCCTCCAAGATGACCGCTCCCACGCTTCAGGTCGCCTCCACGGGTCTCAGCTTTGCAGGGACTGTGGTTCGGGCTGTTAGAAGGCAGGCACACTGGGTCTTGTCGATCTCTGTCGGTCGAGTTCCGGCGGGAACTGCAACAAAGCAAACATCGAGGTGCTGGAAGGGTCCAGAGTTTCGTTTCATAAGTTTCAGTCAGGATAATCTGATGTGCATTGGCACTGCTCCCACCTATATTCCAAATCTGGGGGCTGGATTACCTGCTAGGTCCCTCCTATGGGTGGGTCCCAGGAAGGGGGTGGTTACACCCCTTTCCCTTTGTCCAGTTTGCCGCCAGGACTGGGGCAGGATGGCCCCAGAACCGGTTTGACTGGAATCTGCCTGGGGACACCTTTTGCGCCCCAGGCAGTGTCTAGTTTCTTTCAACCCTCCCTGCTACAATCCACTATCTCCTGTCTGGGGTGGTGTGACACCTCCCTGTGACAGGAAACCCTTTGTCCAAGCGTCCTCTGCCAAGTTTCGGCCAGCTGCAGGAGGCCAGACTCGTGTCTGTGGCAGCAGCATCCATTTTGTGATGCTGGGGCTCTGGTTAGGATTAACCGCGTTTTCAGTAAAGTAACATGTCTTCTCCCTCTAGAAGGGTGGAATGCTACCCCCGTCGCCAGAAATGGCGAGGGGGTAGTATTCCAAAGTGTATGACACCAAACACGAAATGTTTTGATAAAGCCAAACCAAAGTTAGCAATAACCGCGAGGATTATAATGCACTTAAGAGTATATGGTATGGCAGTATCACTAGAACAGCTGCACGGAAATGGTTCCGACCTCTGCAGACAGGCTCAGCTCATGCTAGAGCACCATCTCACATAAAACCAAGCACTCTGCCTCCAGGATTGTTAACGATTCAGAAAAGGGGGTGGTGATGAACAGAGTGTCTGAATTAAGCAGACCACTCTTACCCAGTCCAAAGATCAGGGCTTGATCCATCACCGTTATTTATCTCACTGCCCCATCCCAGCTCAGAACCTGGCTATATGCAAATTAGTCTGTCCCTGGCCCAGTGCATCATGGGAACAGGGCAGACCAAACTACCAAGCCAATTCTTCACCAGAAAGGAGACAAGCTACCGGGGACCGGTTTCTGGCATTTCAGCCTCTTCGGCCCGGCTTGCTTGAATCCTGATGGAGCAGTGAGAAAGGGACTCATGTCTGAGTATACCCTGCCACACCTATAGTGGCCAAAAACGATTCAGAAAAGGGGGTGGTGATGAACAGAGTGTCTGAATTAAGCAGACCACTCTTACCCAGTCCAAAGATCAGGGCTTGATCCATCACCGTTATTTATCTCACTGGCCCATCCCAGCTCAGAACCTGGCTATATGCAAATTAGTCTGTCCCTGGCCCAGTGCATCATGGGAACAGGGCAGACCAAACTACCAAGCCAATTCTGAATCATTTTGTCCACCATAAGCGTGGAAGGGTATACTCAGATGTGAGTCCCTTGCTCATTGCACCATCAGGATTCAAGCAAGCCGGGCCGACGACGCCTGAAATGGCAGAAACCGGTCCCCGGAAGCTTGTTTCCTTCCCAGTACAAGAATTGGCTTGGTAGTTTGGTTTGCCCTGTTCCCATCATGCACTGGGACAGGAACAAACTAATTTGCATATAGCCAAGTTCTGAGCTGGGATGGTGCAGTGAGCTAAAAAACGGTGATGGATCAAGCCCTGATCTTTGGACTGGGTAAGAGTGGTCTGCTTAATTCAGGCACTCTGTTCATCACCACCCCCTTTTCTGAATCATTTTGTCCACCATAAGCGTGGAAGGGTATACTCAGATGTGAGTCCCTTGCTCATTGCACCATCAGGATTCAAGCAAGCCGGGCCGACGACGCCTGAAATGGCAGAAACCGGTCCCCGGAAGCTTGTTTCCTTCCCAGTACAAGAATTGGCTTGGTAGTTTGGTTTGCCCTGTTCCCATCATGCACTGGGACAGGAACAAACTAATTTGCATATAGCCAAGTTCTGAGCTGGGATGGTGCAGTGAGCTAAAAAACGGTGATGGATCAAGCCCTGATCTTTGGACTGGGTAAGAGTGGTCTGCTTAATTCAGGCACTCTGTTCATCACCACCCCCTTTTCTGAATCATTTTGTCCACCATAAGCGTGGAAGGGTATACTCAGATGTGAGTCCCTTGCTCATTGCACCATCAGGATTCAAGCAAGCCGGGCCGACGACGCCTGAAATGGCAGAAACCGGTCCCCGGAAGCTTGTTTCCTTCCCAGTACAAGAATTGGCTTGGTAGTTTGGTTTGCCCTGTTCCCATCATGCACTGGGACAGGAACAAACTAATTTGCATATAGCCAAGTTCTGAGCTGGGATGGTGCAGTGAGCTAAAAAACGGTGATGGATCAAGCCCTGATCTTTGGACTGGGTAAGAGTGGTCTGCTTAATTCAGGCACTCTGTTCATCACCACCCCCTTTTCTGAATCATCCAGGATTGTTAAGGCCTGCCATAGGAGTGACTTAGAGGTATATATGTGTCCAGATATAGGTTTAGATATAGGCATACTATATCTAAGCAAGGGGTGATTACACCACCTTGCCCCAGCCGAAGGATCAGCCAGTTGTGTCGATTTAAGTACCAGCCAGGGGTGGCAAAATATATGCTGCAGCCCCTGGTAGGCCTTGGATGCACCTATGCCCTGAGCACCTATAGTGCATGGTACAGGGGCTGACAAGGTGTCCAGTACCAAATTTGTGATGTACCTAGGGTACATGGAGTCCATTTAAAGAGAGAGCAGATAGCCTGGGACCCTGATTAGCAGGATCCCAGGCCAACTAAGTCGAAAACCAGCTAAACACCAGGCAAAAGAATCTGGGGTAACTATAGTCAGGTATCCACCTTCTTACACTGACCAAATGAGGAAGATGTCATCGATGTAAACTTCCATCATTTATAGTGGAGTAGTACACGTTCAACGATCATATAAATGATTGTGATTTAAATACATTCCTGAGGTGTATTTGCTTCCTTCTCTTTCCAATATCACTATAACCCATTGCATTGCCATTGTGCCCATATAAATTGATATTACTTCATTAAGTGTCCACATGAACCGTTGTTTTTTAATTTTTTTTTTTTTTTTTTTTTTTTTTTTGCAACAAATACAGATTTGTATTAATAAACAAGTAAACAAAACAAAGGATAAAAAAAATAAAAAAATAAACAAAACAAAAGGGAAGAGAACCAAAATACATATTTAAGACAACCGTGAAGAGAGGCAGCCAAGACCACCAAACTTCAAAATAATACGTCCTATGTTCTCTCCATAAACCTTATAGAGTTAACAAATTTCTCCACTACTATCAGAGACAGATTTCCTGCATTTCCATTTCTCAATAGGTAGCCATATCTTACCCCCCAGAGCTTTTGCCTTCCTTCCTCTTCTATCGTATATGGCCCTCTCCAGGTTGTATGTAGATAGTAGTCTTGCTACCCACGTCTGAAATGACGGTGCTGATTTCTCCTTCCATACTTTAGCTACAATTATCCTAAATACTGCAGTGACCATGAATAAAAATTCTGGATAGGTTGTATTTACATCTAGGCTTACCCCCAAGATTATCAGCTCCTCAGTTAATTTTGTTTGTATTCCCAGTGATTTATCCAGAAACTCTTCTATCGCCAGTTTTAGAGTATACAATTGTGGACAGTTTGCAAACATATGTGTTATATTAGCCTCTGTAGAGTTACACCTTGGACACGTTATTCCAGAGGAGCCGCCCCAACTGGCTATTCTGGCTGGTGTGAAATATAATGAATAAACTGTTTTATAATGTTGAGTTTGAAGTGTCGCTGAGCATAAAATAGTTCGACCATAATCTAAAGAAGTTTGTAAGTCTTCCGGTCGAGCCTTTACCTGTTCTCTCCATTTATTACTGTATTTTTCTCTATCGTCTATCTTATAGACTTGGAGCTCTGCATACATCTGTCTTATTGAGCATGCAAGGCTGCTTCCCAGGTATTCCATTATCCTACAGCTCTTCATCCCTCCTACACCCCCTATTTTTGTGTGAAAGTAACTCCTCACTTGAAGGTATTTAAAGAAATTATTCCCAGCTATGTTATATCTTTGCTGTATATTTTGGAATGTTAGAATTGCCCCCTCTGCATCCATTAGGTCCCCCAGTTTCTTAATCCCTTTTACATCCCATTCCCTCATAACTGTGTCACGGAAGATTTCCATTGGAAGATCGTTGTTCTTATAAAGCCTTAAATACCTGTTGTACCTTCCCAGTCCCAGTCTTTTCCTTATTGCTTTCCAAACTTTATAGATCGCACTCAGGGTCTTAAATTTTGTATGCTTGAAGTATGCGAAGTCCACTGTTGTTACTAAGGCGTTTTCTGCCGCTTTACCTAAGAGGGCTTCATATACATTAGCCGGACCCTTTCTTCCCTCCTCCTCCTCCTGAGCACTTCCACCTAATAGTCCTTTGGAGTATTGTAGAGCTGTTGCCCAGTAATAAACTCTAAAGTCAGGTGCTCCCCAACCTCCCCTTTCTCGTGAAAGAGTTAAAAAACGGTATGCCCTACGTGTCTTCCCCTGTGCCCAAATTAGTTTATTAATTACTGATTCTATTTTATTAAACCATATCCCTTCAATAAAAAGTGGAATTGCCCTAAACAAATATAAAAATTTCGGAAAAGTAACCATTTTAACAAAATTAATTCTACCCATGAGAGTCAAGTGTAAGTTATTGACCCTCTCCAAATTGGTTTTGACTTTGTCTAGTAATGGTTCCATATTTATCTCTACTAACTTTCCCAAATCCGCTGTCACCTTAATACCCAGGTATTTTGTATCTGAGACAACTCTTACATCTACAAATGTAGTATGTCTATTCTGAACTATTTGTGTTTTTCCCTTATTTATTGAATATCCCGACACCTCTCCAAATTTTCTTGCCTCCTGTTCTATCTCGGCCAATGACTCCTCTGGTGTAGGTGTTATAACAGCCACGTCGTCTGCGTAAGCAAATATTTTATACTTCTTTCCATGCAATAAAACTGGCTTAATCCACCTATTTTTTGTAAGCCTTCTCAGATAGGGATCTAAATAAATTGCGAATAATAGAGGTGAAGCTGGACATCCCTGCCTAGTTCCCCGTCTGATCTGTACTGCGTTGGAATATGATCTATTAATGCGTATCCTAGCACTAGGATGTTTATATAGTGCCTGGATTGCGGTTATATACCCTCGACCAATACCAGCCCACTCCATAGCCTTCCATAGGTAGACCCAAGAGACCCTGTCAAAAGCCTTCTCAGCATCCAAAAAGATAGCCGCGACAGGGTCCCCTGAGGCTGCTTCAGCATCCAGAATGGTAATCAGCTGTCTAATATGTTCAGTAGTTCCTTTCCCGGGTATAAACCCATGCTGCATAGGGAACACCACCCTCTCTATCACCTTACTCAATCTATTAGCCAATGCCTTAGAGAATATTTTTGCATCGGCATTGAGCAGAGTGATAGGTCTGTAAGAACCCGGCTCAGTGGGGGGTTTATCTTTTTTTAATATGACAATTATATCAGCGCCCGCCCAAGATTGAGGAACTATTCTACCTCCCTGTGCCAAGCAGCAGATTGACCAAATATCTTTAGCTAATGCCTCCCAAAAAGTTTTATAAAACTCTACCGGGATCTGATCCTGGCCTGTTGCTTTGCCAGAGGGTAAGCTGAATATTGCGTCCCTTATCTCCTGCACCGTTAGCTGCATATCCAATTTGTCCCTTTCTTCTATGCTCAATCCCTCTTGTAAGCTTTCCCTTAGATATTCCAGGCTTTTCAACTCTATCTCTCCCTCATTTTTATCCTGCTCATAAAGCCTCTCATAAAATCTTCTGAACACCTCCTGTACCTCTTCAACTTTATTAACGATTACCCCATTGTCGTCCTTAATTTCTTTAATCTCGCCTGCAGCTAACGTTTGTCTAGTTCTTATTGCAAGCAAGTGCCCCACCCTCTCGTTATATTCATAGCATTTTTCTTTATTTGCTAGGTATTTTCTTGCTGTTTTTTGTGCCAAGGTAGTCCCTGTTTCCGCCTTCTGCGCCTCTATAGCCACTAAAATCTGGTCGATAGGCTCTTGTCTTTCTATTGCATCTAATAACATATTTTCCAGCTCGGTCAGAGTTCTAATTTCCTCTTCCACCTTTTCCTTTTCTTTTTTATTTCTTCGTAGTGTATAGCTCAGTGTCTCTCCCCTTATTCCCGCTTTAAAGCTGTCCCAGACCATATCTGCCGGGGCTGAGTATCTATTTATATCCCAAAATTGAGTCATCCATTCTTTCATCCTTACAGTATAATCCTCTTCTTTCAACAAACCTCTCTCAAATGTCCATGTTGATTTAGCTTTTCCTGCTTTTTGTGTCGTTGCTAGGCTTAATACCAACGGATTATGATCCGACATTATTCTTGGAAGGCATTCTATTTTAGCCCTGCTGACTAAAGAGCTAGAGATAAAGAAGTAGTCCAGTCGAGCTACTGTATGATGGGGTGCTGAATAAAAAGTACTACCAACGCCTAATGGATTAAATTCCAGCCATATATCCACCAGCGAGTTATATCTAGCGAGGTTTTGTACAGCTTTATGCACCTTTTTTTCCCTTCCCTGATATATACCTCCACTTGCCTCTAATATTCCGTTCAGCCCATTGATATTGAAATCCCCACAGCAGATCACTGGCTCTGGCCACAAGGCCAACTCCCTATCAATAAAATCTAATAATGCCGGATCATCTTCATTTGGACCATATAGCGAGACCAAAGTACATCTTCCCATAGCTGTTTCTATGTCTAGTATCACCCATCTTCCATCAGAATCCTCTTTTTTCTTTTTAATTTGGGCTACTCCTTTTCTGGCCAGAATTGCCACCCCCTTGTGTCTTCCCTCTTGGCCTGTACTAGCAAGAATCTCAAATCCCATTTGGCCAAGTAGGAACTTTTCTTCAGCTGCTATGTGTGTTTCCTGTATACAGGTTATATCTATTTTCCAGTATCGCAGCAATGAAGATAACTTCTGTCTTTTTTCCATATTATTCAGCCCACAGATATTAATCGACATTATCCTAACTGCCATAGTTCTAGCTTAGGATTTGCCAGCTCCACATCTGCTTTTTTGTCTTTTTCTATGCTTTCTTTAAGTGCTACACTCCAAACTTTACAAATCTGTATTATTTTACACCACCACCTTTCACCCATGACTTCTTCCCTTCCCTCTCCCCCCCCCTTTAAAGCCCCCCACCCCGAAAGCTCCCCCCCTGTGACAGGCAAATAGGTCATCCCTGACCTATGCGTGTCCGCTTAACGCTGTAGAGTCGCCCCCCCTCCCCTGCCCTCTTATCACCTCCTACATTTTCCTATCAGGCGTAGTCAGGTATCCTTAATTATTTCCTTCTGGCCCCCCTTTGTTCTTTTAGTTCTGTCAAAAATTCTCCCGCTTTTATTTCCGAAAAGAACATTCTAGTTCGACCTGCTACTATGACCTTCAATTTCGCTGGGAACATTAAATATGCCTCTGCTCCATGGGACTGAAACTCATTAATCAGCTGTCGTAGCCTCCATCGCCTCTCCACTGTTATGTGGCAAAAGTCAGGTCTCGCAAAAAAAGTCACCCCTTCCACCGATTTTTTGGCATCAGGCCTGGCTCTCTCCATAAGTTCTTGTCTTGCCAGATAGTTTCCAAAAAATACTAGCATAGCCCTGGGTAGTGATCCCGAGCCTTCCTTATGATTTTTTCTTACAAAGAGTGGATACCTATGGGCCCTCTGTACCTCTCGTTCCCAGTTCCATGGTACCTCCGGGAATGCTCCTTTTAGCAACTTGACCACAAAGCCTCTGGGATCTTGGCCTTCAATCCCTTCCTCAATTCCCAGGAGTCTAGCATTATTGCGTCTCTGGCGATTCTCCAAATCCTCCACCTTCCACTGCAAATCTTCCACGGCCTTAGTCTGACCCTCTTTAGACGCTTGCCACTCATTTACTTCGTCTTCTAAGCGGCCAGTTCTTTCCTCCACTTCGATGACTCTTTCCTCCACCTCTTCAAATTTTTTATTTATTTTCCTAATTGAGGCTTGGATTTTTTTTGTGTCGTGTCTAGCTCTTCGGCTTTCAGCCCTTGCCTCCATTTGTATCTGTTTCAGTGTGGCAAACATTAAGTCCAGCTTCCCTCCATCGTTTTGTGTCTCTTTTTCCTCTTCCTTATATATACTAGAGGTAGCGGAATAATCCCACACTAGCCTTTTAGTTGTTCCCCTATGCATGTTCTGGGGCGAGCCTGCTATCCTGGCTGCTGTTTTGCGCTTCTTTTGCGTGCCTCTCCCCCTAGAAGAGTCGCTATCCTCAGAGCTTGAGAGTGAGCCTGATAAGCCTTTTTCCTCCTCACTACTTGCTAATGGTGACTCTGATTCTGACACAGTTTCCTCAGGGATAGAGAAGAACCCATCGCCGTCAGCCCCTTCAGCCCCTTCAGCGCAAGCCGCCCCTGCCATATTGCCATCGTATGTCTCCTGTGCAATATTCTCTTTGTCCTTGACTTGTAGCTGCTCTTCCCGAATTTCATCTTCTACCTCTTTGAGGGCCTCGAGCATTTGCCCTGTATTTGAAATCATACCCCCACTGCTTGCCTCTCTCACCTCTTGAGCCGGGTCGTGATCCTGTAGCTCCAGCGTCTGTGCTTGCTCCAGAGCGCCGCCGTCTGACTGTGCCTGCGCTGCTGTCTGATGCTCCGCCGAAGGCTCCGCGGGAAGCGTGAGCTCCGTAGATTCTGGTTGCTTGGCAACGCTTTGGCTTGCGTCCTCAAGGACGTTCTGAGCTGAGCCTGCAGGCGGCATGACTGGCGCGTCTTGCAGAGTTCCTGGCGCTCCAAGGCTTCCCGGTGCCTCCGCCCTCACCCTGGCACCAAAAGCCTCGGACACTGAAGGCTGTCGATAGACGGTATCGTTTCTCTTTCTTTCCGCTGCATCCCGTGTCCCTGGCGCGTTACTAGCGCTTCTCATGTCTTTATTTTGGTTCAGCATTTTCTCTTTTTCGCCGGCTTTCTCCAGTTTCTCCAGTTTCCGTAGCTGTGTCTTTGTTAAGGTGGAGACCGTGGGGGTTATCTTTTTGTTGTTAGGTGGCGCTTTTGTTTTAGGAATAGCGCCCGATCTGCTTGATTCCTTTTGAGATGTTTCCTTGCTTGTAGCGCTCGACATAGGTAATTGTTGCTGTGTTTTCTCTTTTCCTCGCGTGGCCATCTCTGCCATCAATACATTAAGGATTCTGAGATACCACGATTTTGTTTTCTTGAATAGATTTACAAAGTTAGTAAAGCCTCCTCGGTAAATCAAAACTGTGGATTGCATACTGCTTGTAGTTATCCATTAGCGCCTGGAGTTTTACTCATCAGCAGGAGAGGGGTCTGAGTGCGACTTACTCCCACAGCGCCTCGGCGGCCATCTTGCCCCCCTATCCGAAGCCACTCGAACCGTTGTTTTTTGATAATAATTAACTTGGGAGAAGCAAATAAACTCATCCCTGTCAAGACAACAGAAAGAGCAATGTAGAAGATTTTCAAGAACTGGAATTGGTGCCTGTCCTACCTAGAAAACACAGCACGAGAAAGAAAGGCATCCCCATCAAAAGTAAGAAGCTCAAATGCACTATCACCAAACAGTGACCTCAATGACTCTGATGCACCCTATCAACAGTGACTGGACACTCATGGCAAGCAATGCGCATGTGAAAAGGTTAAGGACTCACCCAAAATTCACTGCAAAGATTTTTATATAATGTTTTTTTTGTTTGTTGAATTTTGTCAATGAAACAGTATAATGCAATCAAGGAAACTTGTACTTACAATTCAAACATAATTTTCCCCAACTGGGGTAACTTAAAAAACAACAACCACTGCCTTACATTTCATAAATAGTCCGATTAAACATGTTCCTAGTTACATAGTGTACATATATATTCTGAAGCATATACATTACAAAGTAGTGTTAGACTAACGTATATCCGGGGATCTTATGTTTTAGTGGGTTAGCCCGAGTATCACTGAGCTTACTGCAATGAAGACATATATTATAACACAAGTGTATTGCCTGCCGCGGATATCATTTGCTCGTTTCTATGTTAGAATTCTGAATGATAGTGTTCAGTCCATTGTCCTGAGGGGGGTTGGTCTCACGGGTATCGGTACCTTCTTGTGCCTCTGTGTCAATGTCTGTAGAGTCTGTTATGGATAGGAGGTATGTTGTTAGCACGCTCCATGTATCTCTGGGCCTAGAGGTGAGTGGAGTAGTTCGGCATAGCTGAGTGATTGCTCCTGCCATGTGGTGAGATCCTGCACCCATTCTTTGAATTTGGGGGCTCGGCCTCTTTCCCTCCTGCATGCTACCTTATGTTTTGCGATGAGGAGGCCCCGGGCCAGGAACATTTTATGTACAGTGTCAACATTGCGTGTGCATTTTACTAAGGGTATGGCCGGTGATGGTTGCAATGGCATATCTATCATTTGTGCCATCCCCGTAAAGACCTGTTGCCAATACTCCTGTATGGTCGTGCACAGCCAGGCGGAGAACATCTGCTCCCTCCACCCTGCATCTAGCACATCTATCATCCTCCCTAAGCTTATACTTATTGAGCTTGGTCGGGGTGTAATATATCCTGTGTAGAAACTTATAATGGATGAGCCGCAAAGGGCTGCTAGCTGTTATAGCCTCTGTCTGATTACAGCTAAATTCCCATTGTTCATCCGTTAGTTGCCCCCTAATTATTTGTCCCACTCTTAGAGGGCCTTCAGAGCTCGGGGTTTCATTGCTTTTTGCGTCTGGTGGTAGATGAGTGAGGTAACATGTCAGGGTGGTTCTGCCTGTAGAAGTGCGTGAAGCAGTGATAGTGTGGGTGGCTCTAGGGGAAATGCTGGTGTGGTGGCTTTCACGCTTTGCCGGAGCCGCACAAACATAAACAGTTCCATGGTGGTGGGTATGTTTGCCCCACAAAACTGCTCCTGGGACTGGAAAGTACCCTCCATATATAGGTCCCCCCACGAAATAAACTGCAGTCTTTCTAGCATTGAACAACATTGCTTCTTGTATGTGACCTGGAGGGATGGATGGTAGATCAGGGGCATTTTGGGAGAGCATAACATAGTGGCATCCAGCCTAGTGGCTATTTTCCTCCATGCCGAGATAGTGCATGTGACTGTGGTGGGGTCACAATCTCATCCTGAGCTGGGGGTGAACAGGAAGCCTGAGGGGGAAGTGGAGGTCATGATCCCTTCTTCTATCGCCCGATGGGGCATGAATGGGGGTGGATGGAACCAATAGGTGGCAAACTGTGCCTGGGTGCAGTGATAATAGAGTTTGAAGTCCCTGTGAGAATGGCAACATCAGGGTGTCAAGGCCAAGTTTTGCTTGCTTGCCCCCCCCCCCCACAAATATAAGACGAATTGCTTGGGTTCTGAGAGCGCTGAAGAAGTGTTTGCCCTGGTCATACGGAATGTTGGTAAAGAGGTAAAGAAACGTAGTCAGCAATATAATTTTTACTAAGGAGATCCTCCCAGCCATTGAGAGGGGTAGGGCCAGCCATCTCGTAACAGTCTCTGTGACTTTTTCTAGGGTGACTCAAATAAATGGTCCCTATGAGCTCCTCCCTATTTCTGGTGACTTTGAAACCTAGATATTTGATTTCCTCACCCTTCCATGCAAGCGGATAGTCTAGTGGGTATGGGGTAGTCATATTCGAGAGCGGGAAAACTGCAGACTTGGCCCAGTTGATGTTTATTCCTAAAGATTTTTATATTAGTTGATTGTGCTTGTTTATCAAGTTTAATCATGCCTGTATCGGGAAAAGGAGTTAATGCAGGTTGTCTTATGTGCCTGGAAGAGTCAAACACCTAGTCCTGGAAAGATGGAGGTTAGTCAAAATATGGTTGAATTGAGAATGAAGCAAAACATAATTTCACTTCCAAACACAAATCTTTATCTGACCCTTGAGAATAGTTTGCCTCAATTTGAGAGACACTTAAATGGCCAATCAAATGATCACTCATACCCTGCCTTTTTAAAGCTTTCAAAAGAAATGCAGGTCTCCTCCAAGAGACTCATATTAACCCCAAGACTTCTCTAGAGGCAGAGCTGGTTGATTCCCTCATATTGATGGGGGAATAAACCAGGTCTCCAGAACAAGTTCAGGTAAGTACGAATTTAAATTTTGTATAGCGCTCTACTCACCCAGAGGGTCTCAAGGCGCTTGAGGGAGGGGGGGTACTTTACTTATCGAATAACCAAGTTTTTAGTTGTTTTCTGAAGGAGAGGTGGTTCTGTGTAAGGCGGAGGTGGGTGGGGAGAGAATTCCAGGTCTTGGCCGCTAGGTAGGAGAAGGATCTTCCCCCATGGTGGATCTTTGGATGCGTGGAATTGCGGCGAGGGCTTGATTGGACGAATGTAGTTGGCGGGTGGGGGTGTAAAAGGACAGGCGTGTGTTGAGGTATTCGGGTCCTAGGTCGTAGAGGGCTTTGTGTGCGTGGGTGAGGAGACGGAACGTTATTCTCTTGTTGACGGGGAGCCAGTGGAGTTCTTTCAGGTGACCAGAAATGTGAGCTTGGCGGGGAATGTCTAGGATGAGTCTGGCTGAGGCGTTTTGGATGCGTTGGAGTTTTTTCTGTAGTTTTGCTGTGGTTCCGGCGTAAAGGGTGTTTCCGTAGTCCAGTCGGCTTGTGACCAGTGCATGGGTGACCGTCTTTCTTGTTTCGGTGGGGATCCAACGGAAGATTTTTTTGAGCATACGTAGGATGTTGAAGCATGATGATGAGACGGCGTTGACTTGTCTGGTCATCGAGAGGGAGGATTCCAAAATGAAGTCCAGGTTGCGTGCGTGGTCCGTTGGTATGGGTGCGTTTCCTAGGGCCGGTGGCCACCATGAGTCGTCCCAGGCGGAGGGGGATGAACCTAAGATGAGGACTTCCGTTTTGTCTGAGTTCAGTTTTAATCGGCTGTTCTTCATCCACTCGGCTACTTCTTTCATCCCTTCGTGTAGGTTGGTTTTGGCGGTGTTTGGGTCTTTGGTGAGGGAGAGGATCAGCTGGGTGTCGTCTGCGTAGGAGATGATGTTGAGTTTGTGTTGGCATGCGATGGATGCGAGGGGACTCATGTACACGTTGAAGAGGGTGGGACTGAGTGATGATCTTTGTGGTACGCCGCAGATGACTTCGGTGGCCTCTGATCTAAAAGGGGGGAGGCGGACTCTCTGGGTTCTTCCGGCGAGGAACGAGATGATCCAGTCCAAAGCTTTTCCTTGTATTCCGACGTTGCTGAGGCCTTGTATAAGGGTGCTATGACAGACTGTGTCGAAGGCTGCAGAGAGGTCAAGTAGGATGAGGGCAGCTGTTTCTCCGTTGTCCAGTATAGTTCGAATGTCGTCTGTTGCTGCGATGAGGGCAGTCTCGGTGCTGTGTTTGGCTTGGAAGCCGGACTGTGAAGGGTCAAGGGATTTGTTGGATTCGAGGAAGGTGGCTAGCTGACTGTTGACGGCTTTCTCAATGACTTTGGCAGGGAATGGGAGGAGCAAAATGGGGCGGTAGTCCTTAAGTTCAGTGGGGTCTGCTGTGGGTTTCTTCAGGAGGGCGCTGAGTTCGGCGTGTTTCCAGCTTTCCCGGAAGGTAGCGGAGTTGAGGGAGCAGTTGATGGAGCAGAACTGGAAACAATTGGGGGTAGTGGTTAGCCTAACTAAAAACTGCGCTTATGAGATCTCCAAATTCAAAATACAGAGGTTAGGAGGCTTATGGGTACACTCAAAGCTGACTCACACCCGCTGACTCTCCCAAACATATAAACAGTATCACAATCACCTTGGAGGAGGGAATATGGACATAATCATAAAAAGCGACTTAAACGCTGTCATAGATGCCACAAAACAGATCATTACTTAAATTGAACGGATTGGATATACTTACATTAGAGAGCGCATACTGGCTGAAACTGATGAGCGTAATAGATATTTGGCAGAAGCAACACTCTAAAGAAATTGACTTCACATATTAGTTGAGAAGGATGTGAGTCCTTCACAAGTAATATGTTTTTTATAATCTTTTCTCCAGGAACCAAGTACAACATGGTAGCACTTGACTCTCCCTCAGGATAGCAAATTAAAGCAGTCCAAGGCCTATTTAGGGTAGGTGGTGTGGGATAGATACCCCAGTTTGCAACACAATCACTCAGGGCCTGATTACCACATAAGCAGTCTGGGTCAGGAGAACACCACAAAGCTTGCAGTGTTCAGACTGCCGTATTCCAATTGGAGTATGGAGTGCCGGGCCGGCAGCCCGTGGTCGACAGTCCCATCATGGTGGCATGTCTGAGCCATTGAGAAGGTGCTACGCCTTCTGCATGTCCATGCACTGTGTGCCATGCACCATGTTGTGCATGGCAAACAGTGCACGCACAACAGGGCATGAAGAGGAGGGCACAACATATGCCCCGTACACTATCCCCAGGGCAAAATCACCCGGGGCCTTGTTTGGGGTCCCTTCCTTCCCTTTCTGCCATCCTTTTCATGGCGGGATTCCTGCCATGAAAAGGTTTGCCAAAAAGCGAAGACGTAATCCCGGCGGCAGTGCGTTTCTCTGCACCGCTGCAATTCAGCACCTCCTTTGCCTCTGCGGCACAGTCGTGATCCCATATCATGGCAGTGTCTGAGGTGTTGTGTTGGTCGGACCGACACCATGGGTATGGTGGTCTCAAGTAATAAGGCTCTCAATAAATTATTGTCCAGACAGTGCTTTTTCTTTTATAAGGAGTGGAACCTTTATTACACATACTACTTCATACTGCACATTAAATTACAAATATATACTTTAAAGTAGAATGAAGTGCCCTTTGTGAAATTCCCATTTCACATGACACCCCTAGTGGATTCTGAACTCTATAACTACAATACTCCAGCTATACCACATGCTAAATCACAATTAAGGCTACCTGTTTTCCGTTTTTACTGATTTTTACAGATAAATACACACAGAAAACCATTTATTTTTTTGCCTGTTTTTATTTTTAAATTTGGATAAAAATGGAAATTGGGTTGTTTTTGAGTGATTCTAAATGATATCAGTCATGACTGCCAGATCAATAGCTGTGTGGATTGACTGGCAAGGGGTTTAAAAAAATAAAGGACATTTAATAAAGAACCTTAAACAGCAGTAGATTTGCACAACCTTGATACTAAAATGTGCATGCTTTCTTGAGTGCATATTTTATCATCTGAGTGTGTATATCAATGAAACCTGTGGGGCGTTCAGGCACAAGTGGACATTAACTGGTTAAATTAATGCATAAATGTAAACATTTCAGCTTCATTTTTTCACAAAACCTAAAATAAATATGGATGCATACTGGTAAAATTAGGCAAAATGAAATATGGATATGTACAGACAGAAATTACTAAAATGTAAATACCATAAAACCGGGAGCCCTAATCACAATATAAGAGGATGCCAATTTTGATAAGGCAGGACTACTGGCTTCATCAGGGTGTCACCACAATAACAAAAGCAGCTACATGCCATAATGTAAAATTATAACACCTTTAGGTTCACTGGGCACAGTACCAACAGTCAGAAGCATTAATTTTAATGGTAAATGTATTGTCAACATCAACATTTTATTTAAGGCATTTCAGGTTCCCCATAGTCTATTTTACTTTAATTTGACTGCCATTGCAGTCATAGGACCCAGGGCCGGTGCTAGGGTGTTTGGACAAAATATTAAGAAAACATTTTTGAGATGCAGAAATATCAAGTTGTAAATATCCTGTGCAAAAGTATCATTGACAAGAATATTGATTTTCTAAGATAAGTAATACCGATGTTAAACAAATGTATATTATTGATATAATTTACCAATGGGATGTTAATTAAATATAATTAAGGTATTATTTGTTTATTATCATTAATTGTTTAATTGATAACTAAGTAAATTAGGTAATTAAGATATTTGGAAGTGGTATATTATGTGCAGGTTGTTGGGTTTGTAGAGATAAAGCATGGGAAGTAATTGAAAAATAATTAATTTATTATTAGTTAATTATTATCAATTGTTTAATTAATTGTGTAAAATGTGTAATTACTATAATTTTAAAGATATGGTTTAGGTGTGTGATGTTTAGTTTGTAGCAGAGGTATAGGGTGGGAAGTAATTTAAGTAATAATAAACGTAAAAATAGTTATTAATTCCTAAAGTAATGTTTGTAATATGTAATATATTTTTAGTAAAATGTATTTTTTTTTACATTGTTTACCTTTTTATTTGTTACGGTTTTAAATGATCTTATATATATATATGCTATATTATTAGAAAATTAGTTAATTATAATATATATTAAAATTATTTTAATATTAGTTTTAAATTATATATGTCTAAATAAACATTCAAGTCATTATTAAAATGGGGTGACCCAATTATAGTCTTGGACCTGGGCTCAAATTGGTACAGAAAACAATGGTCCTAAACCTTTCTTTGACTAGTATTACTCAAAACTCCAGTAAACCTATTTAGACAATTTTTAGAGCATGCGTGATTTCACCTCACAGTAGTCAAAAAATTAAATTTGATAATGTGCAATAACCATTAGATTCCATGATAACAAGTTTTATTCAATCACAATTAGACCAACAGTAGGTATCTTACGGTGTTCTAGAAAACAATGAAGGAGACAGAAAAAGGTTGCTCCAGGGCAACTTGCAAAAGAGGGTGCTCTAGTGAAGGGGGTGGGAAAAGATTCCCAGTGGTGTTCAGAGAGAGAAAATGTTAAAAAACAATTCATTTGTTGGATTGATAGGAGAATATCAATCTTGGTAAGCCTAGCCACAATGGATCAAAGTTTTCACAAAGGGCTATTTACATATATATTGAAATATAGAGATGTATCATTATTTAGCATGGTAAGTATGGGTGCTTGTTATCCAGGCTTAATTGGTGTGGGTGTCGATGTTTCGACCCGAATTGGGGCACAGAGA
Source organism: Lissotriton helveticus (assembly GCF_964261635.1). NCBI lineage: Eukaryota > Metazoa > Chordata > Amphibia > Caudata > Salamandridae > Lissotriton > Lissotriton helveticus. The sequence goes on from NC_136068.1 coordinate 444,869,286, forward strand.
GTAATTTAGGGCCTCGGCCTGCGGGCTTTCCTCAGGACAGGAATGGGCAACCAAATTCAATGGTGTGGTAAGAGTTGCAGAGCGAGAGAGTGAGTCCTCTTACTGGTCCATAGTTAACCTGGAGGCTAGAGTCCTCATCCATCAAGTAAGGGTAGTGTAACCGATTGAATTGATTCAGGGCAATCAATTCAGTAACTTCAGTGTCAGTCTCCTTGAACAGGTAATCCATACAAGCTGAACTGTAATCAGTCTTGCCCCTGTGCCTCACGGGAACATTGCAGCCCGAACTGCCAAGGCAGGTCTTCCCTGAACCAGAAACAAGCATCCTGGGACCGGTTTCGGGGTGACACCCCTCATCAGCCAGGCTAATTTGAATCCAGTGGCAAAGGACCCATGTCTAGGCACATCATGCCAACTTAGGGCGAACAAAGCAAACACAAGGAGATGATGGGCAGACCGCTGAAACATTTCAGACACTCACCTCCACAGGTCTGGGTTGAATCCATCATCGTTTTTTAGCTCACTTCCCCACCTTAGTTCAGACCCAGCTATATGCAAATCAGTCTTGACCCTGTGACTTATGGGAACCATCCACCCAAACTGCCAAGCACGCAAACATAAATACATACTTACATATGACATGTGTGTGTTTTTTTAAGTATATCCTTTATATATTTATTAAAATTATTTAAATATATTTATTTTGCATTATATTACTGTTACATGTTATTAAATGTAATGTTTGCTATTTTTAAATATGTTAAAAATTATGAGGCACATGCATCATTGCACATTGCGTTCGCAAAGGGGCAGATTCTGAGAATCTGCCCCTTTGCGACCACAATTTTTGCATGCCTCATCCCAAATGCAAAAATCGCTATTTGAGTAAAGGCTAAGTTTGCGATTACTTAAATTGTGATTGCATTTAGGGAATCGCAAATTGTGATTCCCTAAATGCAATACAAATAAAAAGAAATAGCGATTTTGCATTTAAGAAATGCAAATTACTATCAACTCAAAGTTGATGGTAATTTGTGAGAACTTTCAAAAATGCACAAAAGTGCATTTTTCAAAGTTCTATGTTGCACACATACATGCCTTTGGGGCATGTGTGTGCACAACATGTTTTGAAATTGCAATTTCAGGGGTACATCAGGGTGTCCGTTTGGCACTCTTGAAATTGCATGCGCAATTTGCGATTACCTATCTGGTAATCGCAAATTACGCATGCAATTCCCATTGATTCATATGGCCTAATGGGAAGCAATTCCTTATTTGCGATTCGCAATTTGCAAGTCGCAAATAATAAAAGTGTTAGATTCGCAATTCTTTTTTGCGATTCCTACATGCATATGGAATTGCGATTTCTAAATTGTGATTTCTTAAAAATTGCAATCAATATTAGTGTACAACGATATTTTTTTCCTCACATTATTTGTAATTTAAATTATAAGTAAAGGAAAATCATATTTTTTTGCTGGATATTTTTGACTCGATATTTATATACCATGATATTTAGGATTTCGGTATTTTGTCAGTAATCCGTATTTATTTAAATTGAGAGTTTTTAAACATGAATTAAGAAACATCCTTGCCATGCCCTCATTTTAATGGCATTAGTGAACTAAGAGCAGGGCCACTGGAAGTATGTGGCTGGAAAGGACCAGATCAGGTGGCAGGGTTTACTAACTTATGCAGGCAAATTATGTGGCATAATGCAACACATTTTGTGAGAGTATTACCTCATTATTTTGTCATTTTTACTCATTATTACTATATTAGTAAAGGTTTCATCTCATTAGTATCAGTCTGACACCCAAATGCAGCAATCAGCAAGAGAACGATGACCAGTCAACTTTTGGGAAGGGCTTTCCACTATGCAGCAACAAGTGTTGCTGCCTTTTTATTAGCATTTGAGCTAGAAAAAATTATTTTGTTTAAAGCTGCAGATTATGCAGCAGAAGATGGCTTATGTGGAAAATGCGGCAAATGAATATTTGTGTTGAAAAGGCAAGGCAGCAAAATCACATAATCCCATTGGCTCCGACTAAAAGGCATGGCAGGATTCATTTGTACCCTATATGTGGGCTAGATGCTTATTAAAAACCCGACCGATGATGTCCCAACACTGGTTTGAGTGGAGGGCCTTGAGCTTTGACGAATGTGTGACTAAAAGCCGGACCTCCTCCCTAGACTCATGGAGTTTCTCTCTAACAGCATAAGAGTGCGAATCTAGAGGAAATCATACTCTTACACATGTCGCACCTTAGCGAGTGTGTCACTTAGCTGGTCATACACACTTGGTAGACCAACCTTTTATTCCCACTTTGCATATAATGTCCTGACGAAAGACAGATTCAACATAAGGCCTGGCTGAAACATGTTGACCACACTGGATGTGGGAGCTCATAGTCAACTCCACTCACATCCGCTGCCTTGCTTTTAACACTGCCAAGGGCCCATTATTAAAATAACCCTTGTGGATACTGGGACCCTTAGGACAGTCTTTTAATCTACACTCTTAACACCAATCACCACACACTCCCTTAACAAAAACCGCTCCGCTGTAAACAGACATCGCAGCACACCCAAAGCACATTCGGTGCCCTGGGTGGAGCCCAATGATGAAGCATGCCACCAACTTGGTTGGTGGGTGAGGGCCTTCATAAAAAAACAAATGTTTTTTCCGTACCTGTGAAACACACACTTTAAACCTCTGAACAATAGCTAGTTCTTTTTGATTTTCAAACTAGATGCTTGTTAAACATGTAGGACAATTATAGTCTATTACATCAAACACATGAAGGGTCTCCACAGTGCACACCCTGAAAGAACGTATTTGAAAGAGCTCTGATGTGTGATCATGAGTAAAATGTATTTTCGTAAAATAAAGCATTTGCCTTTATCTACACAAGGTGTTCAATCCGGGAAGCCAGTATTGATCCAAGATTTTCCAGTTTCTCACTGTGCAATTCGTATATGGGTATCTCTTTATGGCATAAAGTGTAATGTTTCGTCTTTAATTCTTGGAGAATGAAGCTAAAGTCTGGGTGACAGGTAGGGTCCACATTGTATTTTTAGAGGTTTTACACAGCACAAACGTTGACCATGATCATAAGAGTGCTTCACAACAGACATAGACTACATTATTTTGTTTTCTTGCAAATAGATTTCCCTGGATTGACAGGATATTGATCCAAGGCCAATATTATAGCTTGGCTCCCCATGATCCATGGTGGTCAGATGTAACCACTGTGCTAGATTGCATCATGTGAGAGCTCTGCTCATTTTGGGCTTGAGGCTCCAAGAGAGCAGAGAGGAAAAAGGAAGAAGTTGATATGAAGAGGGCATAACTGGCAAAAAAGCTCAGGCAAGAAAAGGTGCGAGACTGATTCAGAAGATGAGAAGAAATGAGACGGGCCTTGAGGGGAAAGATGGCAATACAACCTCACCATGAGACTCCAACTGGTGGCTGGCTGAACCTTGAACGACACCCAAAACCCATGCGAGGAATCGCAGAATAATCATCAACTGCAAACTGGACATTACTGCACAAATCAATGCCATCACTGCATCCTGCTTCCATACCCTGAAGATGCTGAGGAAAATCATAAAATGGCAACACTGTAAAAACTGTCACTAACACCCTAAGCATCAACAAGTTGGATTATGGGAACACTCTCTATCGTGTGATCACCAATCAACTCAATAGAACACTTCAAATCATCAAGAACTCATCAGCCAGACTCATCGACAACCTCCCACACTGAATTCACATCACACCACAATTAGGAGGACTCCAATGGCTGCTGATACACAAACACACTCAATTCAAACGCTTCACACACTCATTCAAGGCACTAAATAACTGCGGCTCCATCTACCTGAACAGGTGTATCTTCTTCCACCAAGCACCCAGACATCTCCTTCTGCTCCTACTCACGCACATCACATGCATAGACAGAAAAAAGATCAGGAGGATAGTCAGTCTCTTACATTGCTCCAAAACTGGGGAACCACCTCTTACTCATCTGAGCCTCCTCCTCTCTTCTTGAATTCGACAAGAAGCTGAAGATATGGCTTTGTAATTAACCAACCTACCACAGGCTTGGCTAGGCACACACAGCGGCTTAGTACCAGGATATCCTCACGGGTGATAGTGCACTTTACAAATACACATAACATAACAACATGGATTTATAATTGGCAAAACCAAAAAAGAAGGTAAGATGTGTGCAGAGAGATGAGAAGTGAAAAGGAGATAATGCAGGGGTGAAGTGGATATAACAGGAGGCTGAACCAGCAAGCGTAGGTTATAGGTTGGGCAAGAGATGATGTGGAATGTAAAGTATGGAGGAGAGAGGTTGAGGTATGTGGACAGAATCAGCAAAATAAATAAGAGGCTCAAGAGAAAGAAAACATGTTGTTGAACCAGTGTGTACTGCTAAGTACGTTGAGCCTTCTGCTGAAGTTTGGAAATTTCTCTCTTTTTATTATCTTATGTAAAAAAAAAAATTTTTAATTGTCTTAGTTTTGAGATGCATGTGTCATTCTTCACAAAGGGTTATGAGCTTCAATCATTTTTAATGTGTCTGGTCTGTGCTCTATTACTCCTCTTTACCTCTCAATTAAATCTCACTCCCGCTGGGACCCTTTCTTGCACATGTCCTGACCAGAGATCTAGAGATCATAGCTCTTGCCCGAGCTGCCTTTGCAGTCTCTTGCTGGCCTTGTTATATGTTCCTATCAGTGTAAAAATTAAAAAAATCTGTGTTTGTTTCTCTGCTCAAAGAACTTTCAGCAGGCTCAAAACGTCTCAACATCTCTGTGCTACCCTTTTCTCGAATGTTCGACAATATTTTTCTGTAAAAGGAAAAATACAGAAGTGTATTGCGAGACCTTTTCTTTGGAGTGGGACAGTAGGTGATTGATTGGCAGAATCTCTGGAGGATGCCATTGTTTAGGATTGCTGTTTCAGAACTGAATGTTTCATTTAATTTGGATAAGAGTTATTCCCTTTAGAAACTTGTCTCCCCAAAGGTAGTAATAGCAAGCAGTCAACGCTTACTCCAGGAGGTGGTAAAGGTATCGGAATTCAAATATAGTATGTCACATTACTGATACCCAATTAGAAGCTTATACAACAAGTTTAGTTGTGTCTTCTAAAACGAGCTGATTTGGAGTGAATCATCAGAAAACGTGTTCTGTGACTAATAGTCCCCAATACAAAACTAAGATAGCTCTCTGTGTATGCAAAGTGTCCTGCTAAGTGATAACAGAGAGTAGTCCACCCTGGAAGATGTACGTGCTGCAAGGTCCAAGGAAGGGGCTCGATTCAGGTATGAAAGGTGGAGAATACACAGTTAACTGAATAGCTTTTTTTGCAAGTAAGCAACATCTCCCCCCAACGTACCTCCTCGACATTGTACATTTCCTTTTCATGTATCTGTAAATATAAAGAGTCTACTTTCTTAAGCCCTTTTTGTTTTGTTGCTTTAATTAATCTCTTTAGTTACTGGCTCACAGTATACCTTTGGCAGTTATTTATCCTTCAACACAAACTGTTTTCCCTTTTAGCCATCTGTTTTATGGAATTTAAGGTAGTTGAACTATTTGCCTCTCTCAAAAATGAAGTTTGAGAGAGTAATTGCTATGTGTATTTGCTTGGTGTGCAGGTGTGGTCTAGCCTTTAAAACTTCTGCCTGCTAATATATTAGTCACTCCACCTGTGCATTACATTTGTGCTGTCTCCTCTTCTTATCTTTTGCAATCTGTGCTTTATGTTGTTTGCTGCAGCTCTTGCAGGTCACTCACCCAATCTAACATTTGTCTATTTGTGTTTAGCCCCCATGCCTGCTGAAAACCAAATGACTTATCTTGAATTTTACTAACGTAAAGGGAGGGCTGGGAAGTAACTTGAAGTCCCTCTTTATAGCTCTGGGACAATCTGAATTTTGAAGTTAATCATGTCCTAATCTGGAAACAATTAGTGAACACTGTTGTAATTATCAGTTTTTGAGAGACCTAGGCCTAGCTTTGTCAGCCAGTTTGGATAATGTGATATATTATCACATAATAGAGCTTAAAAAAATATGTACTTATTTTATTAGGATTATTATTTATAATTTTAACCATTGTATTCATATATCCACACTAGCTAAGTAATTTCTTGCAAAGCTGCTTTAACATTGCCAGAAAATTGTTCAATTGATGTCCCTCCTGTGATGTCACTTCCTGTGATGTCATATCTTAGAGGAACCTTGCATGTTCCTGTTCTGGCCGGGGCGCCACTGACCATAGGACTGGCCTGATAGGACAAACCACAGCAGGTCCCCACACCCAAGCTACAGGATTGCTTAAAATGAAGGTAAACTCTAAAAGGGTCAGTCACTAGCCCACATATGGAACTAGGGCATTCGTGAGGCATCCTTGATGTCCTCACGGACTACCACTACACCTCCTACCTCACAAACAATTCATGCTGTGCCACCCACCACCAGGAGCACCCTTAGACAGTGGGACAACCCCACCCTGGTGCCGGGATCCCCAGGGATACCACTAACTTCAGAGTACTCTTCAGCCCCACTTTTCCAATGGATTTTGGCCTGCACCAATGCCAGGAAAATCTTTGCAAAACAAAGGACTAAATGTGGGCTCCCTCACATAAAATCTGTCTTGCCCATCACAAGCACAAGAATTTCCTGGAGCCCTCAATCACCTCCTTCAACCCAAGAAACAGGGCCAACCCCTTCTTTCCAATTTATGGCGTGGGTACTTGTTGCAGTCCCTCAATGTACAGAGATGCACCTTCTCATATAGGAATAGTGTGTGTAGGGATGTATGACGGTACGACGCATACCGTCACAACGCGTTCCTTTACAACGCGTCCCTTACAACGCAAGTCGTTACAACGACTTGCGTTGGGGGCGCGGATTTAGAATAGTATAATTTACTATTCTAACACCAGTCCCCGTGGACACTAGGGAAGGTTTTGGAATAGTAAATATACTATTCTTAATCCTGTAGCGCCCTCCAGCGCAAGTCGTGGTTACGACTTGCGTTGTAACGGACGCGTTCTAAAAGCCACCCGGAGTAAAATCCGCGTGGTAAAGGATGTTTCCCGTGTATAGTGTTGGGGATCAAAGGATGGTATGGTCTGAGGACACGCTAATGGATACACTTGTGAAAGCCCATCCATTACATCATTTCAAAATTTAAAAACAGTAACATTAAACACATTTAATACATGAACCAACAATGTCTTCATACGGAGTATATGTGTAAAAACTTTCTTTACCGTATATTCAATTCACACAACCAATCTTTTGAACCCCATCTCAGAGCCATGCGCTCTCACATTTGTGCATTAATGCATACATAATGCACCCCAAAACTGAATGTATCAAATGTTATAACTACGTCTCAGGACTGGATACTACTGATCCTAGTGCTGGCAACCAAAGTAACAAATGTTAATATTATTTGGGATGTGCGACTGCCCACCTCAAGGAATAATCACAACTCTAGTCAAAGGGAACTCTTGAAAGCACTAATTATCCTGAGCTTTACCCCATGGGAGCTATGGTACAGAGCAGACAGGCTTAGGGTAATGTGTGAAGTATTTATGCAGTACCAAAACAGGAATAAATTAAAAATGGCAGAGAATGAAAATTCCAAATCAAATTAGAAAAAATGAGTATAATATACACAAAATGACAAAAATCCAATATGGGGAAATATAGATATGAATTTTCTAACGTTTTAGGTAGAAATAGTGCTAAAAAGAGCCAATTATAGTCTATGGTCACGGTAGACCAGGATCTCGGTGCAAAATCAGGCTGACTACAATGGAGTGTGAGTTGGATACAACAACCAGGTTCATCCTGGTCAAAGATTTTACCTTCTAACGCGTCAAACTAGGATTTGATGAATAGACTTTTACTCTATCAGGTTAATGGAGTAAAGTACTCCATTGTCATGATGGAGTCTCCAACTGCCAAATTTTGAGTTGTCCAGCAGACATCTCAAACATTGGCAGGAACAGTATCATAGCAGCTCATTTCAATGCAGTGTAAATTTGACAGACAGCTATGTCAACATGGCATAGCCACATTGAAAACGTGCAATTTTTTTTTTTTTTTTTGTTTAAATCGTTTTTATTGTTTTCAAACAAAAAGGACATTGCATCAGAAGAGTAATACACATTTCCGGGGAATCCCCCCGCACTTTCAGGTGTCCCCCCGCTCCCACATAGGATGGTGAAGGCCATGCGAGGCAATGTGTCCGTGGGGGCGAGTGTGGATTGGGCAAGTCCCAAGAATCCCCAAAAACCCCAACCCTCCCCCCGTCGTCCCCTTGACCCCCCTTGACCCCCCCCTCCGATGTGGAATTTTGCAATTGAACTATGTGTTAGCGCATCAGGCTGGACTTCGTGGGACAGGGGCGCCTGATGCGTTCCAGAATTCGTCAGCAAGCCGTAGGACTCTGAGGTATTTCGGGCATGTGAGTTCATTGAATTCGCCGGCCAATAGGTCAACTAGAGGTTGCCAGGTTTCAAGGAAGGATTCTTGTGTCTGCGTCAAGGAGGCCTGTATCCTTTCCATCCCCATCGTGTACCAGAGTTTATTAAGCCACCCTGTGTGCGTGGGTGTCCGCTTGGTGCCCCAGAGAGATATGTGATGTGCCGCCGCCCCTAACGCCAGGCCTATCTATTTGCCTCTTGGTGATTTGAGTGGGAAGGTGATTTTGTTGGGCAGGCAAAGCAAAGTGTATGCCGGGAAGCGAGGTATTTCAGTGTCGAAATGTTTATCTATGTCCCCGAGGACCTGGTCCCAATAGCCTTGAACCTCTACACAGTCCCATAATATGTGTGTCATGGTGCCAAGTTGACCGCACCCCCTCCAGCACAAAGGGTCTCGGCGCGGGTTACCCTGGTGTAGTCTCGCAGGCATCAGGTGCCAGTAGTAAGCGATCTTAACTGCCGCTTCCTTGCTAGCTACATTCTTGGCGGTGTGATGTGCCCTATAGTACACGTCTTGCCATTCTTTGTCCGTGAGGGATCTGCCTAACTCGCTTTCCTAACTTTTCTGGCCCGCGGATCTCACTCAGGGAGGGCGAGGGGGGCAAAGCATCGTGTATAGTTCCGATATCGCTTGCTTATCTGATTTCTTGACATGCAGCCATTTTTCAAAGGGGGTGAGGCGTCTGCTGGTCTGTGGTAGCATGTCTCTCTCCTGGAGCCAATGACGGACTTGGAAATATTCAAAACGCGGGAGTTGGGGGAGCGCATAGGCTTCCTGTAGGTTTTGCTGTGTCATGAAGCCCTTGAGATCGAAGAGATGTCCGGCTGATCTGCAGTCGGATTGCCGCAACTGGGGGAAGGACCCTGGCGCCATGCCCGGTGGGAAGGCCGGGTTATCGAATAGAGGCGTCAAAGGCGAGGGCTAGGTGGTAAGGCCTCTGGCCACTGCTACTCTGTCCCACACCTGCAGTGTAGTGCGATTGATGGGCGATCGCTTCATGTACGCGGGACTGTCTTGACGTCGGAGGAAGGGGATCCGCCACAGCGGCATCTGAGCCATTGCACGATCTTGAAAGAGCCATCTCTTCTTGGATTCAAGGCGATTCCATTCTAAAAGGTATCTGAGCTGTGTCGCCTGGAAGTACCGTAGGAGGCCCAGGACCCCCCGGCCCCCCTCGGCCGTGGTGCGGCGAGCGAGGTCCTTGTGCTAGCGCGGCCGTTTGCCCGCCCAGACAAATTGCCTGATGGCATCTTGGAGTTTTGTGAGCATTCCAATTGGGGGGGGTAACCGGCAGTGTCTGGAACAGATATAGCACCCTTGGCAGCAGGGACATTTTGATTGCCGCCACCCGCCCCAGCCAGGAGAGGGAGTGCTGCCGCCACCTCGCAAGGTCGCCCGTCAACTGGGTAAAGAGGGCGGAATAGTTCTGCTCTACCACTTGGGCCGTTGACGGCGTCAGAGATATGCCCAGGTACGGCACTGACACACTGTGGGAAAGCCCCCCAGATCTCGGGGAAGCGGACTGGACGAACGTGCGTTGCGACCCAATGGGAGGAGCAGCGACTTCCCAACATTCATCTTGAACCCCGACACCTTCCCGAACAACTCCATCTCTGCCAGAAAGGCCGGGACCGATATGACAGGTTCTTGCAAGGCTGATAGAATATCGTCTGCGTAGAGGCTTATGGTCTGCGATTCACCCCCCCAAATTTGACGCCGGTGATCGCCGGGTTGTCCCTGACCTTTAGTGCGAAAGGTTCTACAAAGAGCGTAAAAAGCAGTGGCGAGAGGGGGCACCCTTGTCTCGTCCCCCTCTGGATGGTAAATGGTTGGAAACAAACCCCGTTGACCCTAATGGTCGCCTGCGGAGCAGAGTAACAGCCGGCCACCCAGGCCCGGAAGCGGTCTCCTATGCCAAAGCGCGCCAAGGTGGCATCCAGATATCCCCAATCAACCCGGTCGAACGCTTTCTCCGCATCCACCGACAGCAAGGCCACGTCCGAGTTGTTGAAGTGGGCTTTGTCTATAACATGCAATAGGCGTTTCGTGTTGACTGCGCACTGTCGGGCGGGGATAAAGCCCGCCTGGTCTGGTTCGATAATGCCAGGGAGGCAAGGGCCCAATCTTGCGGCCAGGATGCCGGTAAATAGCTTTAGGTCTAGGTTGAGCAGTGATATGGGTCTGTAGGCTCCGCAGGTAGTAGGGTCCTTCCCCGGTTTTGGTAGTACAATAATGTACGCTTCAGGCTTGTGGGATGGAGCCCGGGCCCTCAAACGAGTTAAACAGATGGGCAAGGACCGGGGCTATCAGGGGGCAAAACGCTTTATAAAAACCCGCCGAGAAGCCATCCGGTCCCGGGGATTTAAGCGGCTTGAGACGTGCTATCGCGGAGATGACTTCCTCCGTTGTTATCGGCGTCTCCAGGGAGTTTGCGTGTGTCTAAGGGCCGTGACAGCTGCCCCGGCGAGATAGGATTCAACATCCCCCCCCTCTCGGGCGGGCTCCGCGGCGTATAAGGATTTGTAAAACGTCCGAAACGTGGCTGCTATCGCGTCTCCGTCACTATGTTCCCGCCCAGCAGTGTCACTGATGGACGCGATTTTTGAGCGCAAGACCTTGGCCTTGATCTTGCTGGCCAGGAGACGGCCTGTCCTGTCGCCGCCCACATAATAAGTGTGGCGCAGGCGTAGGGCCACGTATTCAGCGCGGTCTAGGTCAAGGCTCGCCAGTTGGGCCCTGGCTTTTTTGAGCTGACGCCAAATTCTTGGTGCCCGGTTCTGCTGTGGACCCGCTCCAGCTTGAGTACTTGGTTGGACAGCGCCTGCCTCTTTTCCCGACGCTCCCGAGCTTCCTCTGCAGCAATCGCTATCAGCTCTCCTCGAACCACCGCCTTTAAAGCTCCCCACAGCACCGCGAGGGAGATGTCAGGTGTGTCGTTCATAGCTAGGCATTCTACTATACGCGCATTCAAGTGTTGAGTCACCCCCTTGCTCTGTAGAAGCACCTCTTTGAGGCGCCACTTGCCCCGCTGTACTTTGGGGATCCGAACTTGCACCATCAATGCGTCGTGGTCAGATAAGGCTGCGGGTACAATCTCGGTGTCCGTGACCAGGGCCGCCACCTCTGTGGAGCCCAGAAAGTGATCTATTCTGGCATACGTGCGGTGTGTGTGGGAAAATAATGTGTATCCCGGAGTGTTTGGATGTCGTGCTCTCCAGATGTCAACAAACCCCCTGCTCTCCAGCCATTGTCCGCCCTCTTTAGAAATCGCTCCTGTGATCCCGAACCTCTGCCCGGACCTATCTTTGTGGGTGTCCATTACCAGATTAAGGTCGCCCCCAATAAACGTAGATTTGACGTTGTGGGCGAGCGTGTCTGCAAGGGCCCCGTGAGAAAGGATTCTTGTTTGGTGTTGGGAGCATATATAGAGCCTATCACAGCTGACCACCCTCCTATCTGAATTTTGTAGGTGAGGAGTCTCCCCCTGATTTCTGCCACTTTGTCCCCCACCACGCCCCGGAAGTGGCGCGCGAATAGGATGGCCACCACTGCCTTCTTGTCAGCAGTGGAAGAGTAGTGTTGTATCGGAAACGCCCTAGAGCGCATGCGGTGCCAGTCTTTAGATATTAAGTGAGTCTCCTGTAGTAGGCAAATCTCTGCCCTGGATATAGAATTTTCTGGCTTGGATAGTGAAGTACAGAGACAGGAAATGACTTCAGTTGAGTGTTGGAGGGGGGCCTGATAGTCGGGCAACTATGCAGGCCTGTGGCGAGAAGGTCATGATTGGTCAGCTTAAATTTAAGGTCCTGAGCGAGCGGCGCCATACTTTGATGGGGTTGCCCAGGGGGGAGGGACAAGTGGTCTCTCAGGGAACTCCAGGGGCAATTACAACTGGTTGGCTGGAAGGGTGTGGGGGGGAGCTACGCTTTCCAGAAGGCTGGTTGGCCACCCCGCATGCACACAAGGGCGCAAGTAAGCTGTGCATAACTGCAAGGACCCCTTATAAAGATAATCTGCAGGGCGTAGGGCGTAGCTTTCCAAACTTTTCATGTTGGGGACACACTTTTTGGAAATACATCATTTTGGGACACAGTAAGGCAGTGTAGCGAGCGAGCATAGTGAGCCCGAAACACCTAAAGGGAGTTTGCGGGGTTCTCTGTCTTACTCCCTCTAGCTCCCTCTCTCTCTGTCTTGCTCCCTCTAGCTCCCTCTCTCTCTGTCTTGCTCCCTCTTGCTCCCTCTGTCTCTGTCTTGCTCCCTCTATCTCCCTCTTTCTCTCTGTCTTGCTCCCTCTAGCTCCCTCTCTATCTGTCTTACTCCCTCTACCTCATCTCTCTCTGTCTTACTCCCTCTAGCTCCCTCTAGCTCCCTCTGTCTCCCTCTCTCTCTGTCTTGCTCCCTCTAGTTCCCTCTCTCTCTGTCTTGCTCCCTCTTACTCAATCTAGCTCCCTCTCCCTCTCTCTTGCTCCCTCTAGCTTCCTCTCTCTCTGTCTTGCTCCCTCTAGCTCCCTCTAAATCCCTCTCTCTCTGTCTTGCTCCCTCTAGCTCCCACTCTCTCTCTGTCTTGCTCCCTCTAACTCTCTCTCTCTCTCTCTCTCTCTCTGTCCTACTCCCTCTAGCTCCCTCTCTTTCTGTCTTACTTCCTCTAGCTCCCTCTAGCTCCCTCTCTCTCTGTCTTGCTCCCTCTGTCTCCCTCTCTCTCTGTCTTGCTCCCTCTAGCTCACTCTCTCTCTTTCTTGCTCCCATTAGCTCCCTCTCTCGCTGTCTTTCTCCCTCTAGCTCCCTCTCTCTGTGTCTTACTCCCTCTAGCTCCCTCTCTCTGTCTTATTCCCTCTAGCTCCCTCGCTCTCTGTCTTACTCCCTCTAGCTCCCTCTCTCTGACTTGCTCCCTCTAGCTCCCTCTCTCTCTCTTACTCCCTTTAGCTCCCACTCTCTCTGTCTTGCTCCCTCTAGCTCACTCTCTCTCTGTCTTACTCCCTCTAGTTCCCTCTCTCTGTCTTACTCCATCTAGCTCCCTCTCTCTCTCTGTCTTACTCCCTCTAGCTCCCTCTCTCTCTGTCTCTCTGTCTTGCTCAGTCTGTCTCCCTCCCTCTCTCTCTTACTCCCTCTAGCTCCCTCTCTCTCTGTCTTACTCCCTCTTGCTCCCTCTCTCTGTCTTACTCCCCGTAGCTCCCTCTCTCTCTTGCTCCCTCTAGCTCCCTCTCTCTCTGTCTTGCTCACTCTAGTTCCATCTCTCTCTGTCTTACTCCCTCTAACTCCCTCTGTCTCCCTCTCTCTCTGTCTTGCTCCCTCTAGCTCCCTCCCTCTCTCTTACTCCCTCTAGCTCCCTCTCTCTCTGTCTTGCTCCCTCTCTCTCTATCTTACTCCCTCTAGCCCCCTCTCTCTGCCTAGCTCCCTCTCTCTCTGTCTTACTTCCTCTAGCTACCTCTGTCTCCCTCTCTGTCTTACTACCTCTAGCTCCCTCTCTCTCTGTCTTAGTCCCTCTATCTCCCTCTCGCTCTGTCTTACTCTCTCTAGCTCCCTCTCTCTTTGTCTTACTCCCTCTAGCTCCCTCTCTCTCTGTCTTGCTCCCTCTAGCTCCCTCTCTCTCTTTCTTACTCCCTCTAGCTCCCTCTCTTTATGTCTTGCTCCCTCTAGCTCCCCCTCTTTTTCTCTGTCTTACTCCCTGTAGCTCCCTCTCTCTGTCTAGCTCCCTCTCTCTCTGTCTTGCTCCCTCTAGCTCCCCCTCTCTCTCTGTCTTGCTCCCTCTAACTCCTTCTCTCTCTGTCTTACTCCCTCTAGCTCCCTCTCTCTCTGTCTTACTTCCACTAGCTCACTCTCTCTCTGTCTGGCTCCCACTAGCTCCCTCTCTCTCTCTCTGGCTCCCTCTAGCTCCCTCTCTCTCTGTCGTATTCCCTCTAGCTCCCTCTCCCTCTGTCTTACTCCCTCTAGCTCCCTCTCTCCTCTGATTTGCTCACTCTAGCTCCCTCTCTCTCTCTTACTCCCTCTAGCTCCCTCTCTCTCTGTCTTGCTCCCTCTAGCTCCCTCTCTCTGTCTTGCTCCTGCTAGCTCCCTATCTCTGTCTTACTCCATCTAGCTCCCTCTCTCTCTGTCTTACTCCCTCTAGCTCCCCCTCTCTCTGTCTCTCTGTCTTGCTCACTCTGTCTCCCTCTCTCTCTCTCTTACTCCCTTTAGCTCCCTCTCTCTCTGTCTTGCTCCCTCTTCGTCCCTCTGTCTCTGTCTTGCTCCCTCTATCTCCCTCTTTCTCTCTGTCTTGCTCCCTCTAGCTCCCTCTCTATCTGTCTTACTCCCTCTACCTCATCTCTCTCTGTCTTACTCCCTCTAGCTCCCTCTAGCTCCCTCTGTCTCCCTCTCTCTCTGTCTTGCTCCCTCTAGTTCCCTCTCTCTCTGTCTTGCTCCCTCTTACTCAATCTAGCTCCCTCTCCCTCTCTCTTGCTCCCTCTAGCTTCCTCTCTCTCTGTCTTGCTCCCTCTAGCTCCCTCTAAATCCCTCTCTCTCTGTCTTGCTCCCTCTAGCTCCCACTCTCTCTCTGTCTTGCTCCCTCTAACTCTCTCTCTCTCTCTCTCTGTCTTACTCCCTCTAGCTCCCTCTCTTTCTGTCTTACTTCCTCTAGCTCCCTCTAGCTCCCTCTCTCTCTGTCTTGCTCCCTCTGTCTCCCTCTCTCTCTGTCTTGCTCCCTCTAGCTCACTCTCTCTCTGTCTTGCTCCCATTAGCTCCCTCTCTCGCTGTCTTTCTCCCTCTAGCTCCCTCTCTCTCTGTCTTACTCCCTCTAGCTCCCTCTCTCTGTCTTATTCCCTCTAGCTCCCTCGCTCTCTGTCTTACTCCCTCTAGCTCCCTCTCTCTGACTTGCTCCCTCTAGCTCCCTCTCTCTCTCTTACTCCCTCTAGCTCCCACTCTCTCTGTCTTGCTCCCTCTAGCTCACTCTCTCTCTGTCTTACTCCCTCTAGTTCCCTCTCTCTGTCTTACTCCATCTAGCTCCCTCTCTCTCTCTGTCTTACTCCCTCTAGCTCCCTCTCTCTCTGTCTCTCTGTCTTGCTCAGTCTGTCTCCCTCCCTCTCTCTCTTACTCCCTCTAGCTCCCTCTCTCTGTCTTACTCCCTCTTGCTCCCTCTCTCTGTCTTACTCCCCGTAGCTCCCTCTCTCTCTTGCTCCCTCTAGCTCCCTCTCTCTCTGTCTTGCTCACTCTAGTTCCATCTCTCTCTGTCTTACTCCCTCTAACTCCCTCTGTCTCCCTCTCTCTCTGTCCTGCTCCCTCTAGCTCCCTCCCTCTCTCTTACTCCCTCTAGCTCCCTCTCTCTCTGTCTTGCTCCCTCTCTCTCTATCTTACTCCCTCTAGCTCCCTCTCTCTGCCTAGCTCCCTCTCTCTCTGTCTTACTTCCTCTAGCTACCTCTGTCTCCCTCTCTGTCTTACTCCCTCTAGCTCCCTCTAGCTCCCTCTCTCTCTGTCTTAGTCCCTCTATCTCCCTCTCGCTCTGTCTTACTCTCTCTAGCTCCCTCTCTCTTTGTCTTACTCCCTCTAGCTCCCTCTCTCTCTGTCTTGCTCCCTCTAGCTCCCTCTCTCTCTTTCTTACTCCCTCTAGCTCCCTCTCTTTATGTCTTGCTCCCTCTAGCTCCCCCTCTTTTTCTCTGTCTTACTCCCTGTAGCTCCCTCTCTCTGTCTAGCTCCCTCTCTCTCTGTCTTGCTCCCTCTAGCTCCCCCTCTCTCTCTGTCTTGCTCCCTCTAACTCCTTCTCTCTCTGTCTTACTCCCTCTAGCTCCCTCTCTCTCTGTCTTACTTCCACTAGCTCACTCTCTCTCTGTCTGGCTCCCACTAGCTCCCTCTCTCTCTCTCTGGCTCCCTCTAGCTCCCTCTCTCTCTGTCGTATTCCCTCTAGCTCCCTCTCCCTCTGTCTTACTCCCTCTAGCTCCCTCTCTCCTCTGATTTGCTCACTCTAGCTTCCTCTCTCTCTCTTACTCCCTCTAGCTCCCTCTCTCTCTGTCTTGCTCCCTCTAGCTCCCTCTCTCTGTCTTGCTCCTGCTAGCTCCCTCTCTCTGTCTTACTCCATCTAGCTCCCTCTCTCTCTGTCTTACTCCCTCTAGCTCCCTCTCTCTCTGTCTCTCTGTCTTGCTCACTCTGTCTCCCTCTCTCTCTCTCTCTCTCTTACTCCCTTTAGCTCCCTTTCTCTCTGTCTTACTCCATCTTACTCCCTCTCTCTGTCTTTCTCCCTGTAGCTCCCTCTCTCTCTTGCTCCCTCTAGCTCCCTCTCTCTCTGTCTTACTCCCTCTAGCTCCCTCTCTCTGTCTTACTCCCTCTGTCTCCCTTTCGCTCTGTCTTACTCTCTATAGCTCCCTCTCTCTTTGTCTTACTCCCTCTAGCTCCCTCTCTCTCTGTCTTGCTCCCTCTAACTCCCTCTGTCTTCCTCTCTCTCTGTCTTGCTCCCTCTAGCTCCCTCCCTCTCTCTTACTCCCTCTAGCTCCCTCTCTCTCTGTCTTGCTCCCTCTCTCTCTATCTTACTCACTCTGGCTCTCTCTCTCTGTCTAGCTCACTCTCTCTCTGTCTTACTTCCTCTAGCTACCTCTGTCTCCCTCTCTGTCTTACTCCCTCTAGCTCCCTCTTTCTCTGCCGTACTCCCTCTAGCTCCCTCTCTCTTTGTCTTACTCCCTCTAGCTCCCTCTCTCTCTGTCTTGCTCCCTCTAGCTCCCTCTCTCTATTTCTTACTCCATCTAGCTCCCTCTCTTTATGTCTTGCTCCCTCTAGCTCCCTCTCTCTCTGTCTTACTCCCTGTAGCTCCCTCTCTCTGTCTAGCTCCCTCTCTCTCTGTCTTATTCCCTCTACCTCCCTCTGTCTCTCTCTCTGTCTATCTTACTCCCTCTGTCTCCCTCGCTCTCTGTCTTACTCCCTATAGCTCCCTCTGTCTCCCTCTCTCTATTACTCCCTCTGTCTCCCTCGCTCCCTGTCTTACTCCCTCTAGCTCCATTTGTCTCCCTCTCTCTCTGTCTTACTCCCTCTGTCACCTCACCCCAGCTTACAGGGCACATATCTATATCATAGACTACTTCGACTCCAAATTCTCCTCTTGAAAACTCGTTCACTCCCCTGCGACACACCCACCACTTGCAGGCGACACAGTACGGTGTCGGGACACACAGTTTGGAAAGCTGTGGCGTAGGGGGTGCTCCCGGGAAAGTACCCTCCCGGTGAACGGGCCCCCCATGCGCATACGCACTCCGCTTGGAGTGCGGGCTTAGTTCATCAGGATCTGGAGGGCCAGTCATTGACCTTGCGTAGGCTGAAATAGGGATACGCAGAAACTTAATGTGATTTTGATTATTGAATGTTTAGATTTGGATAGGAATATTGATGTATTAGAGATATGTTAAGGTTTAACAAACAAGGCATATGTACCTATCAATTTATTGCCCTGGACTTTCTGCGTAATGTGTATATAATGTAAAAAATGTATTTTGAATATGAATTTGCAATAAATACGCCTTGGGGTTAATGACTCCCTAGCCAAATAATTCCCTTGTGATAATTGAGTTGTTGCCTTAATGGGAGAAGGGAGGCGGGTAACTTTGGCACCTAGAAAGAGGGGCCAGCATTTGCGGTTTGTATGTCAAAGGAAGAGGGGGTCTACACAGTTCGGGGTCATAGAGTAAAGCAGGGGCCAGCATCGGGCACACCGCAAGTATGGCGGTCGAGCCAGCCCCTGATGAAGACAAGGGAGGAGTGCCAGGTCACGCACAATGGTGACGCAACAGGCGCGCCTCCATGGTGATTAGTTTCAGTGGCTCATGAACCGGAAGTGATTAGATCACTTCCGTTCACTCATCAGTGAAACGCCGGGGGATGCTTAGAACCAGCTCCCGGCCAGGGAACAAGCTTAAAAAGTGGGGGAGCGGCAAGATCGGCTTCTTTTGCTCGCCACTCCTTTAGCCGACAGAGCTCTGCTAGCCTCACTAGGAGGCTTCATCTTATTTCACTCACCCACCATCCCCTAAAAGCTGAATTTTCGAATGTTGTGGTTTATTGTTAATGTTTTCGTTTATAGGTATTTTTTATATGTACAGGTTCATCATGTTTGTGTTAAAAAATGCTTTATTGTCGTATTTGTAGTGCTATTACTTGGTCGGTGGTAAGGTCTTGATTGGACAGCTTAACTTTAAGGTCCTGAGCGGGCAGCGCCATTCTTTGATGGGGTCGCCAAAGGGAGACGGACAAGTGGTCTCTCAGAGAACTCCAGGGGCAGTTACAGCTGGTTGGCTGGATTGGTGTGACGGAGGGGAGCTACGCTTTCCAGTAGGCTGGTTGGCGACCCCGCATGCACACAAGGGCACAAGTAGGCTGTGCATAACTGCAAGAGCCCCTTATGGAAATAATCTGCAGGGCGTGGGGGTGCTCCGGGGGAAGTACTCTCCCGGGTGACCGGGTCCCCTCTTGCTCATTCCCTCTCCGGTTGGAGTGCGGGCATAGTTGATCAGGATCTGGGGGGCCAGTCACTGACATTGCCGTAGGCTCAAAAAGGGATTCACAGAAATTTAATGTGATTTTGATTATTGAATATTTAGATTCGGATAGGAATATTGATGTATTAGAAATATGTTAAGGTTAGCAACCAAGGCATGTGCCTATCAATGTAATCAATGTATTGCACTGGACTTTCTGGGTATTGTGTATATAATGTAAAAAATGTCTTTTGAATATTCATTTGTAATAAATACGGCCGGGGGTTAACGATCCCTTAATTCAAATAATTCCCTTGTGATGATTGACTTGTTGCCTTAACGGGAGAAGGGAGGGGGGCAACTTTGATACCAAGAAAAAAGGGCCAACATTGGAGGTTTGTATGTCAAAGGAAGAGGGGATCTAGGCCATACTGGGCCATAGTGTCTTAACCCTGCCTTTATAATAGGGCCCCTTTCACGCTAAACTTAGCGTGAAAGGGGGCGTGCAGTGGGTGTTGCGGTGGGCGTTCATCGCAACACCCATTAAAGTCGACTCTGACACCTATTATCAAGTTTGGCGCTAATAGGTGGCAGAGCTGAACTTAAGACCAGAAAAATCCTGGTGTTAAGGAGGCGAAACGAGGAGAAATGCTTTATTTCTCCTTGTTTTTGCCTTTTAGGTCCCACCTCTGCAACGCGCATGCGTTGCAGAGGAAAGAGACCTCTTGAGATGGATGCAGCTTTCCAGGCAAAAACGTGCATGTGTTGCATTGCTTTCAATGCAGCGCGTGCATGATTTGGCGATTTCCTTGCAAGAGCGCGCACGCTCCCGAAGGGAAACGCTGCCTGCTCTCGGCCGCACTCCCCCTCGCGTGCACCTGCGCGCAATGCTTGTTTTTGTGTGCATTGGCCGAGCTCGCACACAACTCCCGCTTCTCCCCCTCCCCACCTTGCGCCCGGCCAATGCTTGTTACCTTAACATGGTTTACTGAAGAGGCCCATTCTTGCAACTGAATCCGCACCTCACACAGGCAGCAGTGCATTTCTCCTGGAGCCTTTCACACGCTGAAACGTGCACGTTGGTTCTTCGGGGTATGTGTGCGCGCGCTAGATTGAACTTTTGCTTCGGTTCCTCTAACAGTTTCCGACCAGGGTGTGACTGCTGCTGCAGGAGAAAGTAAAAGCCAAGCCCTGAGCCTGCTCACCGCAGCGGTGGGTGGGCACCTCCTTGGTGGCTGCTCACCTTCAACTTTAAAATGTGCAGCGAGAACATTGAAAACTCTGCTGGTCTATTAAAACTGGGGCTCAAGTGTAATCTGTACAGTGTACGGTGGAAAACAAATCTGAAACTATGATTAGTAGGGTTGTGAACAAATAATCTGTGTGTTGTTACTGTAAAGTCGTCTGTGAAAAAACACAATCTTATTTCAATAGCTAGAACAGCGAATAACATAGCAGCGTCTTGTGTATTTGTAAAGCACACTTTAGCCCTCAATCCTAGGTGTCTTGGAATTGATATGACCGGTGTTTATTGCTAACCAACTAAGTGGTACTGATGTTATCGACCTCGAAGGGATGAAAGGCTGAGTGGATCCGGCTTCATTTGAACCTGTGACCATGAGATCAAACACAGTTTCCTGCAGTGAGTGCATTATTCCACTGAGCCCCCAGAACATGCCGAAGTTGGAATTTTACATTTTTATGATTTCAGTATCTTTTATATAACTCTGAATATGTTCTTATCCTATTCACATTTGATGTATGCCCACCACCATTGTTACTGGCATCGCAGCGCTGTCTGTTTGGGCTCCTGTCCTTGCAGGTCCTGGAAGGCCATCAGTTCTACTGGAGGACATAGCTTTATAGTGTCTGTGCTGGGGGGGTTCGTTTTTGTGTGGTTAGTAAGTTTATACAGTGTTAGGTTTAGAAATGTCTTGTGTGAGTTAGTGTCAAATCAGTAGTAGAAATATCATTGTGGTGTTTTATGTGATTGAGATAGTGTGCTAAAGAACACTTCTTTATTTCTTTCGTATGCTTGGACAAGGGAACAGCACGCACGCGCGTTATGCTGCTGCTGTAGTAGGCTGCAGGCTGCTTATTTTAAAAAATTGTCGTTTTTTCATTTTCCTTATTTTAATTGCTATTGCGCTGTGTTTTACTCGCGCTTGCAGCGCCCACATACCTGCACCTTAAATTGTGCCCCTCACCGCGTTTTGAGCGGATTTGTCATCTAGGGCTAGCGTTTTTGCGCGTGGCCGCCATCTTGGGGGTGGTTGTGGCGAGTGTGCCATTTGCAGAGCGCTCTAGCGCTTTTTGTTGCCAACAGGTGTGCCCTATTTAATGCTCGCTTTACCCGCGCAGCGGTGACGCGCAGCGGTAGCGCCTGGTCGGCGCCTGAGTCAAGCCAGAGTCCTGCCCGTCTGCGCCCGTCAGCGGCTCGGAGGCGCTCGGGGCGGCGGGTCAGGCTCGGTCTTGTATTATGTGTCGGTCCGGACCTCTCACGCTGCGCTATACTGCGGGGGAGCTCCGTGCTCTCCTCACTGGTTCCAGTGGCTGCTGTACTGTCTTCCCTGGGCGTCACCGCGGTAAGTCCATCTGCCCCGGTTGTGGTTGGCGCCCCTCACGTGCTCTGCCCGGGCCCCCTGGCAATTCCTGCGCCAGTGTGCGATATCCCTGCATGCTACTTAACACCAGATCAGCATGCAGACACGCTCAAGATATCTTTGAGCTACTGGACACGGCCAAACCTCTGTGCCTCATGCTTACTGAGACATGGTGGGGAGAGTCGTCGAACCCGGATGTGGCCATGGCTGTCCCGCCTGATTACAATGTCTTCAGGAAGGACAGAGCGGTGGGAAGGGGTGGCGGAGTGGCACTGGTGGTGAGGAAAGATCTGGCTTGTACTATTCTGCCAGTGGAGGATATTCGTGGCTCGGAGGCCCTTGCTTTTTCCATCTCTCTGGCCCCGCAGCAATCAGTAAAGGGGCTACTGGTCTATAGACCTCCTGGCCCGCACGGAATGTTTTTTGAAGATCTTGATTCCGTTTTACTGAGTTTGGCCTTGAAAGCAGAACACTGTGTTCTGGCCGGGGATTTCAACTTCCGGATGGACGATTCGCTTGATGCGGCCGCTATTAAAATCATAGAGGCCACGGCACCATTGGGATTGCATCCCTATCTACATGGGCCGACGCATGACAAGGGGCACACTTTAGACCAGGTTTTCTCGACTTCCCCTCTTGAGGGGTTAGAGATTATCCCGGTTCTATGGTCAGACCATCGGCTGGTTAAATTTTCCATCTGTGGCACAGTTAAATTGACTGTAGCCGCCTCACGGCAGCATGGTCAAGCCCATAGGGCATATCATCGAGTGACCCCTGAGATGCTGGCTCAGGCTGCTCTGGATCATCCTTGCCCTCTCGTGGGTGACCTGTCGCAGGATTTGGAGTCCCTGCAGGTATGGCTGACTGACAGGCTGAACGATCTTGCCCCGGAACTAGCCCCTCGTCGCACTCCGAAACGAATCTCCGCCCCCTGGTTTACCGTTGCACTGTCGGCTAAGCGGCAGCAGTGTAAGGTGGCCGAAAGAGCTTGGCGGGTTAAATATGATGAGGTGGCTAAGGTGACTTTTAAGAACATGGTTAAGGAGTATCACCGGGAGATTCGCCTAGGTAAGAAAGCCTACCTGGCAGGGAGGATAGAAGCTGCCTCCAACTCCTGCAAGGAGATTTTCTCTATAGTCAGGGAATTTACATCTCCACGGTTAAACATCGCTGAGGAGAGGCCTTCCGACTCCTGGGCGGCGGATCTTGCCGGCTTTTTTACGAGCAAGATCCAACTTATACAGGCCTCTTTCCCAGCGGTTACACCCGCGGAGCGAACTGCCACTGAGGTCATTCGATCGCCTCTGGCCTTGCCAGGTCTGATACTGGGTGCTTTTCCATCTATATCGGAGCCCGCCTCTTTAGCACTCATGGGCAACTTGAAATCTGGCTCGCCCCTGGATCCTTGTCCTGCTAAGATACTGGCGAAACTGGCTGATGTGATCAATCCTTTGGTCAATCCGCTGCTAAATCTTTCATTGAGCCAGGGAGTGGTCCCGCAGGCTTGGAAGCAGGCAATGGTCATCCCGCTGCTTAAGAAGCCTGGTCTGGACCCTAAGGCCCTTGTTAACTACCGGCCTATCTCTCTGCTGCCGGCTCTTTCGAAAATTGTTGAAAAGCACGTACAATCGGTGCTTTCCAATTTTCTAGAGGCGAATGAGATTTTGCATGCCTCCCAGTCAGGTTTTCGCCCTAATCTTAGCACCAAGACTGCGCTCCTCGAGGTCTCTGAAACAATCAAGGAGATCTTGGATCCAGGGGGTAAAGCCATGCTGGTGATGTTGGATTTGTCGGCGGCTTTCGACACCGTTCCCCATGAGGGTCTTCTCACAAGACTCTATGAGATAGGACTTCGGGGAACGGTGCTCAGCTGGTTTTCTTCCTTTCTAGCTGGCCGCCGGCAAACGGTCTGGGCCTCACCAGATTCCGCCGTGATGCCTCCATTGGGAGTTGGGGTCCCTCAGGGCTCTATTCTGAGCCCGACCCTCTTCAATATCTTCATGACCCCTTTGGCGGCATTGGCGGAGTCGTTCGGGGCCCGGATCGTATCTTATGCCGACGATACCCAGCTCCTCTTCTCGTGTAAGAGAGGAGGAGATTTCGAGGGGGAGAGTATCCGGGATTGCCTTGGGGCTGTGTTCCAATGGTTCCAACTGCACAGCCTCAAGTGCAATTCCGACAAGTCTGAGATACTCTTCTTTGGGTGCGACACGGAGCCAGACTGGCAGGCCTGGTGGCCTATCGACATGTTCCCCCCTACGCGTTCTTCCCAAATAGCGAAAAACTTGGGTGTTAAGTTGGACACGGGGCTGACAATGAAAGCCCAGATTTTAGGTGTGTCGGGCATGTGCTTTGGCCTCCTCAGGATGCTGCGGAGGTTTCTTCCCTTGTTATCGGAGGAGCACCGGAAGCTGACTGTACAGGCCCTGATTGGCTCCAGGTTGGATTATTCGAACATTTTATACCTGGGCCTGCCAGAGTACCTGTTACAGCGGCTTCAGGTTGTACAGAATGCTGCGGCAAGGGCGGTCTATGGAGTGAACAGGCGTACCAGCGCTGCGGGTTTGCTCCAGACCTTGCACTGGCTCCCAATCCGCAAGCGGATCGCCTTTAAGGCTCTGACATTGGCATTTAAGGCCCTCCATGCGTCGGGAGCGAAGTATCTCCAGAGGAGACTGACTTTCTACCAACCAGCTCGCTCTCTGAGATCAGAATCTTTATTTCTGGCTACTGTTCCACGAGTGAAGAGAGCGCGTCTGGGTGGTCGCTCCTTTGGATTACTGGCGCCCCAATTATGGAATTCCCTGCCCCTTTCCCTTCGGGGATCCACTGGCTTATTAGCCTTTAGAAAGGACCTTAAGACCTGGCTGTTTGTCCAGTAGGCCTCTTTGTGTGCTGTTTTCTTCTTCCACTCTGGTGTCTTTTATTTTTTTAATGTGTTATGTTAGTTTACTGCAGCCTGCCTCAATTAAAAGCGCCGGGACACTCTTTTTGAGTAGCCGTGCGCTCTACAAAAAACCATTTAACATAACATAACATAACATAACATAACATGTGGATGCGGGAATCAGTTGTCCACAGCTTGGCCAGAGTTCAGTACTTTTTATACATGCAGATTAATGTGGGTCCTGTTTACGATGCAGTGTCAGTGTGTGTGAGTGAGGGTGTTGCGTTGTATTGGAAGTTTTTCAACTGTGTTCACAGTGGTCATGCATGTCAGTGCAATGTGTACAGTGCTCTTGATTTAGCAGCACTTTGCCAGCCACAGGACGGTGCTGTGCTGCGCAGTCAATTATGGTCGAGTGTGTGTGCGCCCTCTGAGTATGGGCGTGTGTAAGTCAGATTGCAAGGAGAGTGTGGTGCTATTGTTAGGTATAGAATGCTATTGCATGTGAGGTGAAACAATTATTTGTTTGGAGGTGTGTTGGTTGCATGTAGTAGAGGTGCCAGTAACACATTGTGTGTTGTGAGTTCGTTTTGGATGTGACGGTCAGAGTCATCCGTGACCTGTGAATTGCTCTGCGAGGTTTGAAGTTGCTATTAGACACGTGTGACGGTGGGTGATGCCTGTTAAGGGCGAGTTGCCATCCTCAGTTGTCTGTAGGACAAGCACAAGGAGAGGCACTGCACTAACCGGAGTCACAGATACTCAAATCCTGCAGCAGTCATAGGGTTAGCTTCACAGCATGAGTAAAGATTGACCAGGTGAACTTCATTGCCCTGTCAACAGGTAATATGGTGCTAAAGCCCTTCCTCAGTCTTTGCACCATCTCGTATGTTTGGCATGTTGGTGCTAAAACAGAGAGCAAAGAGTAGGCGAGATAAATGGAATCTGTGTGTGTGTTTGTGTGTGCACATGCAAGGGAAGGTAAGAAGTTGGGTTTGTGCTGGGATTGCTGTTATGGTTAGTCTGGCAGAGGGATTCTGGGCCCAGGTGACTCCATGGAGCATACTTCAAGCTTAGCACGGCTCAGACGGCTTTCTAGGAGAGGAGGGTTGAATTAATGTTGATAACTTCAAGCTAAGTCATTCTGCTGTACTCTCCCTGGGTGTGTATTAATACTTCGTTTGATTAAATAATTTATGTGTGGAAAACGGAACATTTGACGCATGACTAAAAGACGAATATTTTTTAAAAAAAGATTCAGATACAGCATTCCCCACCTCTTGTGAAGGAGCAGTGGGAGGGATCTCAGTGACGATAAAAAGGTTTGTGTCTGATGTTCATCTCTGATCCTTTTGCAGTGATGGAGCGAGATTTAGAAATATATTTTATTTCGACTTGCAAAGTTAAACTTCCATAATTAAATAATTGTATTGATAAGCATGGGGTGAATTTTACTAATCAACTTAGATTAAAATGCATTCATTACATAAGGGACTAATACATGTGCTCATATATGTGCTTTATATTGCATCTGCATGTACGTGAAAAATAATGAATTAACCTTGTCTATTGTCCTTCTCAGTATTAACTGCGGCTGTTTAATTAATGGCATGTGCTTATTTGTGTGTGCTCATGTTATGTATTTTTGTCTTTATGTTGCACAATTCTGTTTGTTGCTTATTTGCTTCAGCTAGGTAATATAGATTAATGGGTAAATAATTAGCAAAGGTGGGTGGGTAACAAAATGAATTCTAATTCTTTCATTAATTGTTCTTTTGTGTTTGTTTGAATACTAGTCCTCCATGAGAGAGGCCTAATCCCTGAGGCCTAACGTCTTAACGTTTAAGATGGTGTTGTCAAGTCCTGTCAAGTCCTGTCCAGAAAGAGCAAGAGCCTTGCATGGAAAGTTTTATCACGTTGGAGTTATTTTACAAATTCAATTGAAAAATGTATTATACATGCTCATGGAAGGACTAAGCCAAGGTCGGAAACCGGCAAAGATTGCCAAGCTAAGGAAGTCACGGACTGTCATTTACAAAAATGTTTCTCTTTGAGGAAGCTGCATGACTTGTGAATAAGAGACAATAGACTCATAGAAAGGTAGGAACTAGGCTTCGAAAAAGATGATGACACCCTGTGGGCTGACGTTTATCAGCCAATGAAAGCTCTGGATGGTAGGGAAAAAGTATATTTTTCAGTGAGATTAGCTAGGGAAAAAGGTATAAAAATTGCCCCCTTGGGAGGGAGGGCGCTTCTCGCTTTCCAGATTGCTGTATGGCGTGTCGTGCTGAAGGACTTTTTGGAGCACGTAAGGATCAATAGGGTTATTGACTATTTCTTAGGATTAGTGAGTTTTAGAAAGAGGGAAAATAGGTTTTAGGTGATGAAAACTGTTTATTTTACTTAAATCATGTTCTTTGATTTTACTTTGAATTTTCAGTCTAATGAGCAAATCCTCAATTAAAGATGCAAAAATTGCTAATAAAGATTTTAATAAAATGCACTTACATGAATAAAACTAATAAAATAAGATTCTGAAACAACAAGCTGTTCTTGTTATTCATGGTCTTGTTACCATTATTAGATCCATTTACCTTAGTGACTTAATTAAAATGTTTCATGCGCAATACCATGGTCATGTATATAAAGTGAAAATAGTTTGTGTGAATAGGTTCTGTTTAATTAGGTCACATGATTCAGCTGCTCAAAATCTGTCTCGTTGATTAATGGGCCTTGTGAGTGATTTATGATTAATGGTGAGTATCTGTTGGGTAGCGTTGCTGAGACAGAATTTCTATAGCGGCGCTGGATCAGCAGCCAGCTACCAGCAGGCGAGGGCAGATGATGCCACCCCCTTGGCGCCGCATGGGGGTCCAATCGAGCAGGACAGTGCCGGCAGTAGTAGTTCCACTCCGGTCACACCAGCTTCACCTCCCAGCAGTGCCAGACATGATGGAAGAGAGGCATCCTCTGACCTGTCCGATGGTAGCCCTGGCAGTGCCACCTACAGCAACCTGGGTAAGTGACCAGAAAACCCAACAGGACCATTTGTATGTGAGTTTTATGTATGGAGTGTTATGTAATGGTGTTACCCCAAACCAGTCCCAGGATGCTTGTTTCCAGTCCAGGGAAGACCTTGCTTCGCAGTTCGGGCTGGACTTTTCCATGAGGCACAGGATCAAGACTGATTTGCATATGGCTGGGTCTGAACTGAGGTGGTGAAGTGAGCTAAAGAATGATGATGGGTTCAACCCAGATCTGTGACTGGGGGTGAGTGTCTAAAAAGTTTTAGCACTCCGTCCATCATCTCCTTGTGTTCGTTTTATGGAGTGCTGCATGCGCCTCACTACCACCAGTTAATAATTGTGAATGGAGGAACTCTGAAAGTCCACATCTCCATCAAGTAACTGTGGCCAGTTTATGGCCGTAGCACAAGCTCATGGGAGTATACGACTGCACCATGTGCGGTCGCATTGATGGTGAGGTCACATTGTAATTATGATATCAGGATCGCCGACCGGAGGTCCGTCGGTCCCAAGACCGCTACGGTGACGGTCAGAGCCAACTCCGACAGACATTGTAATAAGGTCCTAAGTGTGAATCTGCTATGTCACTGGACCAGCACTTCACCTTCTGAGGCGTTGACGAATATAATGTTAACTTCACTATATTTTGACCTTGTTTTGTAGATTCTCTGTAATGTAATAAGCGAAGGATAGAACACTTAGTATAATGTGAATCTCAAGATAGCTGCTAACAAGCAGATGGCTAGTTCATATTGTGGGAAGAATATGAGAAGACATTGGAACAGAGATTTATTGGGGTATGGTACAAAGCTGACTTCACTAAAGCTGTAGTTTTTGGCTTGTTTATGTCACCATCAAAACAAGGCTATGCTTCCTCGAGCACTCTGGAGAACATTGAAATACATTTTCAATCTGTGTTAACACACACAAATGCAGACGCCTTGCTAGTACTTAAAGCAGGTATACACATGATTTTCCATTGCCCAATGCTTATATTGAGGAGTTTCTTTACAATGAGTGGCAAAGGGTTCTCTAATTGGTGATGGGGAGGTTAAGATCTGTTTGACTTGTGAGTATGAGCTGTGCATCATTTTCTCTTACCGAAATAAATATTACTTTAAAAATGAAGACTTATGTACTTTTGACCAGCAGAAACAAGAAATTATTGACCTTTTCTACCGTTGATGTTTTCCTTTGTTGAAGATTTCAGCCTATGCTTCCGTACAAGTCACATCAGTTGTTTTGCCATACGTTGGCATGAGCTTTACACCTGTTGCGACTGATATTAAGGTGGTGAAATAAGGCTTCAAGCAAAGCTTTACCAGGATAGTCTGGGCCGCTTCTTATATTTTAGTGAGAGGGATTTAAGATGCTTGTCGTTTTCCATAGGACTTTCAACTCCCCTCTTTCTCCTTTTTGTCTCTCCCAGTCCTTTTGCACCAGTGAATCCAGATAGATTGTTTAGCTTCAACTCATGGTATCAGAGTATAAGCATGTGGAAGTTCACTAATTGCATGGGCAGGTTCGAGAAGGGTGTTGCTTCTCTTACTGTCTTTAAAAAGAGTCAGATCGTGCATGGTAAGTGGGTCTTCTCCAGGCTGTGCTTTCAACACAAACTGTTTTATTTGTCTAGTTTAGGGAGATCAAAGAATATATTCTGGGCTTCATTCTGAGTGCCCCGGGTAATGCTCTTAAGGTCATTCACAGTAGTTTTCTGGCTCCCCAAGGTTTTCCAGATGTCACCTGGGCCCTCCGGCTGGTGAAAGTGGCTGAAACCTGTAGATGATAGTCCTGATAAAAACCTCTAGAATGTGACACAGAAACACATATTCAAATTACAAATGGGGGTGGGGTCGCACACTACTCACACACCGGCGGTGTCGCCCCTAAGGACTCTGGTCAATGTAGTAAAGTGTTCGCGATGCATCATCTTTCGATCTTCTGCTATCTTCGCTGTCTTCGCCATCCCTGGACACGTGTTTCGGGGTATTACCCCTCATCAGCAGGGATAGGCCGTGTACTGGGGTTGCCGATGGCTGCCAATATCTGCCAGGTATAGTACCACTCAGGCGCGTAGGTGCGGGATCCCAGGCTCGTCAGCCCGCTGCTCAAGGGAGCTTTAAAGTTACAAATCGAGGGGTAATACCCCGAAACACGTGTCCAGGGATGGCGAAGACAGCGAAGATAGCAGAAGATCGAAAGATGATGCATCGCGAACACTTTACTACATTGACCAGAGTCCTTAGGGGCGACACCGCCGGTGTGTGAGTAGTGTGCGACCCCACCCCCATTTGTAACAGAAACACATATTCCCCACAAACATGTTGGGTGTGTTTCTTGCCTCCCCCACTCGTAAAGAGTTATTGATGCCCCCATATCATTAACTAAGTAGAGGGGTGAGTAATAGAGACAGCATTTAAATCCACCTGACTGGTAATCATACCTTAAGTCTTCTGAGGATATGTTTGTTATATCTTCCAGCTGACTAAACAGAAGAGAGGGTGCAGAACTATCAACTTTCATTCAAGCTCTCAACTCCGAGAGTAACATCTGGAGAGCAGAGCAGCCATTTTTCACACCTAAGTATTCCAGCTAATTTACCCCTATTCGTCTGAACCCTTTGCCTCCTGGGCCGTTTTGGGCCTCGCCTGCAGACTCTCGAAGACCTGGGGCTTCTAACACACACAGAGGGCTTTGGGTCCGCACCTAGCCCCTGAATGCATAGCTTATGGTCTGTCTCCTGTTCAGTGCGCCTGTTTACTTGACTTTCCTCCCTAGTCTTGGTTTTCTGCAGCCCTGCGTCATAGTTTCTTTTCCATTGTTTTGATGAGATGAGTTGTAACCTTCCACTGTCAACATCAAGGAACATTTTGTTTTCATTTGTCTTTTAGCATGCCATGGGAGCTGAACCTCTTTCTCTGTCTCTCTCTCTTGCTGTCGTTCACTAACTGGTGTCCCCCTTGCTTGTCCCGTGCTGCCCAGCTCCTACTACATTCTTTCCTCTTTATAATTTTTTGAATATTTTTTCAGTAATTGATGCCATGTTGGCCCACAGCTTAGCACAGTTACTGGGCTGCTTTCTTTCTCCCCTGTTCATTGCTTCCCGTCCCTCCACTTCCTGACTGTGCTTTATTTCTAAATTAAAGAAGCATTGGCATAGCCAATAGGTCTCGCTTTTGGGAACTTATAAGTATTTATTTATGCAGCACAAAATCCTTTGTGCAACAACATCAACTCAACTGTTGCATGGCTAAACACTTATAAGGTCCCAAAAGCAAGACCTATTGGCTATGTCAATGCTTGTTGTATGTGTGCTGCCTTGTTCAGCACACATGGGAAAAGCAAAATGTCATGGTTTGTTCATGTACAGGAAGGTGTCCTTTTCTTGTACATGAACAAACCGTTTTTCAAAATGCCATTTTGTAATTTTCATGTGTGCTTGGCAGTTCGGGCTGGACTGTTCCCATGAGGCACAGGGTCAGACTGATTTGCATATGGCCATGTCTGAACTGGGGTGGCAGAGTGGGCTAAAGAACGGTGATGGATTAAACCCAGATCTGTTGACTGGGTGTGAGTATTTGATTGGTTCAGATGCTCCGTCCATCACCACCCCCTTTTGTACCGCATTGTTCGCCATAAGTTGGCAGGGTATGCTCAGATGTGAGTCCCTTGCTCACTTTGCCACTGGATTCAAGCAAGCCGAGCTGAAGACGGCTGAAATGCCAGAAACTGGTCCTCAGAAGCTTGTTTCCAGTTCAGGGAAGGCATTGCTTGGAAGTTCGGGCTGGACTGTTCCCATGAGGCACAGGGTCAGACTGATTTGCATATGGCCATGTCTGAACTGGGGTGGCAGAGTGGGCTAAGGAACGGTGATGGATTAAACCCAGATCTGTTGACTGGGTGTGAGTATTTGATTGGTTTAGATGCTCCGTCCATCACCACCCCCTTTTGTACCGCTTTGTCCGCCATAAGTTGGCAGGGTATGCTCAGACGTGAGACGTGGAGAGGTGTGGCTCACTGGTTAGAGGCGGCAGACCCGAGAGCAGAGAACGGGCTGGGACCAGGGTTCGATTCCCGCCGTGGCAGGGTCTCGGACCAAAAATGATCAGCGGACTCGACAATTCTCGCCTCGGTGCCTACTCAATCCAGGACCACACTCGGTAACTCTGGGCATTAAGCTTGCCTCATCTCCACAATGGCCCCCCACAAACGCCAGGGATGCCTGGTTTCACCTTGGAGACTCCCAGGAGGAACTATCTCACAGGGAAAGCCAGGACGGGTTCCCCAGCGGTCTATAGCGCTACGAGGCCTGCGGTGCGGGTAGCAGTGCGCTTTACAAGACACACTTTCTTTTTCCCTTGCTCACTTTGCCACTGGATTCAAGCAAGCCGAGCTGAAGACGGCTGAAATGCCAGAAACTGGTCCTCGGAAGCTTGTTTCCAGTTCAGGGAAGGCATGGCTTGGAAGTTCGGGCTGGACTGTTCCCATGAGGCATAGGGTCAGAATGATTTGCATATGGCCATGTCTGAACTGGGGTGGCTAGGTGGGCTAAAGAACGGTGATGGATTAAACCCAGATCTGTTGACTGGGTGTGAGTATTTGATTGGTTCAGATGCTCCGTCCATCACCACCCCCTTTTGTACTGCTGCACGAAGCAGCACAGTTGAAAGTTACAAAATGGCATTTTAGGTTTGTTTATGTGCCGAAAGGAACTCCTTCCTACACATAAACAAACTTCCCTGCTCGCAGACACCCTTGCACACTGGTGCAAGGGTGCCTGCGGTGGCGATAAGTTGAGTAACATAGCGCCATCGCAGGGGGAAAAGCCAGGTTTCACCATTTCCTTGTTAATATGGTGCAGACTTGCGTTTCCGAAGTGGGTGAGAGAGGCTTTAAGCCAAGACTACTAACTCCTCTCTCCGCCACCTCTTTCGTAATGTGCCCCCCACTCTCTTAAAACTTGGTTAGTTTGAGAATAATTGTGTTTTAAGTGCCCCAATTCTCACTCCTCTCTCTTTAAAGTGCCTCTTAAACTCATCTTATGTTCTGATTTTTGTAATGTATTTTAACAAGATATTCCAGAGTGATTGTTAGGAAATCTGAAGCTTGTAGTCCTCCAATCTTGCTGACCAAGCCACGCCCCTGCACACCACCACAGGTCTCGTTCTTTTGGAAATCGGCCTGGGGTCGACTAACGTGTACTTTACGTGAAGTCAGTTAGATTTTCTCACATTGCCTGTTGTTAGGTCATGAAGCTGTTTGACTGCTTGGTATTCCAAATGATAGCCTCTGGCGAGAGCGCAAAGGGCAGGTGTCTCAAGTTACCCGTGTACATGGTGTGAAAAACGACAGGCTCACAAATAACCTGAAGCACCATAAAACCATCAGTGGCACTTCAGCCGAAATTGAAAAACACCAAGGTATGGATTTCAGTTAGCTGCCATGAATTTGTCAGCTGCTTCTAAATGTTGACTGGCTACGGTCTGCCGCCAGGAAACGGGAACAATATCCTTTTTTTCCAAATAAATTACTTATTTTTGCCTTGGGAGTTTGCTTCTAATCTGGCAAATTGGGCGTTTATCAACCAATGTATTTATAGTGCATTGCTTGAAGTGCAGCACACACATGAAATGCGTTGTTTGGCACTATAGAGAGCAGTGAAAAGCGCACGGTAACAAGAACAAATTAGACAACTAGAGCTATTGCAGCACCCTATGTCACCACACTTGTAATAGGCAGATGAAGGAAGAAACATACCAACACCGCCCTGTATCTATGAACCCACTTCATGCTAGGAGTATATTCATGGGTGTCAAGTCACTAAAATGGTTGGGGTAGCGGATGTGATAAAACATACCCAACCTTTAAGTCAACTACATTTCAGGAAGTGACATCACAAGACATGACCTTTGGCCCTGAATTTTCCAAGACAATCATGTCATATGACCGTAATCCTGATGACATCACAATAAATTACATTTCAGAAGTTAAGAGCCACTTAAGTACCACATTTATTTGATAACACAACTGTTTTTCTTTTATAATTCTTTATTTGTTCTCCAAATATTGACATTTCATCATACATATGTCAATCACTCTCATCAATGCAGTCGCTGCTATTCTAGGGATTCATATGTACTGTGATCTTTCATCACCATAAAGCTGTCATATCACAAAAGTGTATTATAATTGTATTGTATCAAACAATCTTTGAAATAGGTTCACCGTAATCCTTGTACACCCATCATCCAACCCTCTGTGCCCTCCGTGTGTAGACTATTGTTACTTATTCTCGGATTATGCACTTCCCACCAAGGCCGGACTGGCCATAGCGGGCACCGGGAAATCCCCCGGTGCGCAGCACGGGTGGGGGACGGTTTTGGGCCGCTGGGGGCCGTTTTTGTTACAGAGCCGTTTTTGTAGCATAGCTGCAAAATCTGCCCTGTACCAAAATCGCCCTCAAAACCGGCCTCTGCAAACTGCTCGGCGGCACCTCCAACCCCCCGAGTGGGGAGGGGAGGGGCCGGTCAAGCACTTTGCCAGGGCCGGTTGTGGTTCCCAATCCGGCCCTGCTTCCCACGTGGGTTTTCTAAGCGACATATGTGTTTAGTAGTAATCCCCATCTCATCATTGAAATATGATGTCCATGTGCCTGTCCCCCCAATCGGAATGGGATGGATAAGTTCATGTATGCTATTTATTAGTATGTCACTGTTATGTATGGTAAGCGAGCGCAGTGTGCAGCGATTATGGGGACATTTCATCAGATATGGCCCACAAGGCCAGGACCAGTGTATACCAGCCCGGAATGACGGATCCCATCCATGTTTGCTGATATGCGCACCGCTGACTGGGTTGACGGGCAGACCGCTGTCTAATACGGTTAAGGGCCAGGGGACAAGGAAGTATCGGCCAGTGGAGGGAGTACCGTACAGGGTGGTGGGGCAGGGAGGGGCAGGGTGGGGATAGTAAACTTGAGAATACGGGGGAACAGAGGTAAGTAAACAAATATATAAATAAAACAAATGTCATTGCGCTCTCTGCATTGCCAAATGCAATGCAGCGCGTGCAACGAAATTCGTTTTATTTATTTATTTGTTTACTTACCTCCGTTCGGCCCTATTCTGTAGTTTACTACCCCCACCATGCCCCTCCCCCACCTTTTCCCACCCCCCCACGGAACTCCCTCCACAGGCCGCTACTGGGACAGGGGGCAGCACTGCTGGGGACCCCGTTGCAGTTGCCATCTGTCTGAATAAACTCTGCCACTGCGGACCCAGGCAAGGGGTTGGGCACAGAGTAAGCATATCCATTTAATGTAAGCATCTCCGATCCCCATCATTGATAGCACTCTGGGCACGTATGGCTGCCTTCATTTCCTTAAGATCCAGGTCCGCCCCCAGAGCCCCCGCCTACGTGGCCTTAACCCACAGGAGCCAAACCCTAGGTAGAAAGTGGGAAATGTGAGCGCTCTTTGTGGTCTCTGTAGATTCATATACCGTTTTGTAGTATTAAACAAATGCACTATTGATGTCAGTCTGTGTCCTAACAGTTTTACCTGAAGTTAGTTGAATGACTCCTATGGGTGGCAATGGTGTCACAAACCTCAGTAGCCATGCCAATAGTCAGCCCATTCAGTCTCCTTCCACATGCTGCCACACAAGGTATTTTTGAAGTGCAAGCAGTGCAGGCGTTTGATCAAGGCTTGATATGTTTTTGTCGGTTCTAATATTCGTGTTCTGTACTATAGGTGCACTACTTTTGCTGTTTCTAGTTCTCTATGTTGTTGTTTTACATCTTATAAACATCTAGTATTACTGTGAGAAGTGTTGTCTTGACGCCATAAGAGCTCTTGATGCACCCCCCTTGTATGACAACTGTTAGAAATTGGAGTCTCTAGTTACCAAAGCTATGCAACTTGTCCAAGTAGGGACCCTTCCGTTTAGTCAGGATAAAGGAATTACACACCTTGATAACCCTTGATCACCCTCTTGGTAGCTTGGCACGAGAAGACAGGCTTATCTCAGAGGCAATGTGTAAAGTATTTGCACATAACACACACAGTAACACAGTATAAACACTACAAATGCTTGCTCTGATTGCTGAGTGCCTTGTGGGCACTGGAGGTGCCCGTGTGAGGAGAGACACTCACTGTAGGTACGCAGGGATGAGATCATCAGTGACTGCAGGCAGGTTGAGAAGGCCTGTGTGCCTGCTTGCTGTGCTGACTCAACCCCCTGATTTTGCTGTGTTCGCCGTTCACTCTGGTGCGGGCTCACAGATGAGATGCAGGCAGTGACTGCCAGTGGGCTGACAATGTTTGGGGTCCACCTGCTAAACATGGATGAAGGTATGCAGGGAGACACTGCATCCTATTTACACATGCTGAGCAGCATGTCCCTTTAAAAACATGAGCCTCGTAGGGGGCTGCTTCATGTATAGGGTGTTCATGCTGGATGTGGTTATCACTTCACAAGGTTTTAGGAGAAACTATTATTTGGAGGCTAGTTTTTGACTTTGTTCAAACCCTGTATGTAAGCTCTGCATTCACTGTAAAATGTGAGATTTATCTGTATGAGTAATAACACTAATAATGATTTAAACAACACATACTAATATACTTTTGTTTTTATTTAATTTTTTATAGTGCTACTTGTCCCAATGTAGGGCATAAGGACACTTCACATCACGCACACACACATGGAGACATTGAACCATACTAATGTAGAAATCAATGTGCAGGAAATGTTACAAAAGAAGATGAGGCTTACGAGGTGTAGGAGTCACTTTCATGCTGGCGAGCATTATATGTTAAGAGTGCTTGGTGGTGAAACACAAAGTAAGGATTTAAAATGAAATGCAGTAGTTGGGGTTGGCTATACTAATATTACTATCCGAAAGAATCCTTTTTTAGCATCCTTAGAATTTAGAACGTTTACTAAAAAATAAGGTTTTAAATCTATGTGTTGCAGTTTACACGTAGCTCCTAGATGACTGTTCGTAGCTCCCATGTTATATTGGAAGCTTTGTAACTTATGAACTACAAGTAACAAAAGGATCTCTGTAACCTAGTAACCCAATGAACTAGATACATAAAATTCAAACCTGTGATCAGTATGTTACGTTGTGCCGTTCTGCAAGCACATTAACCCTCTATGCTGCAAATATGATTAGAAAAAACATTTATTTCCAGCAAGTACATTAACTCCCATAGTCATCTTAACATTCTTATCCCCTTAAAATTGCTGGGTATACCAAGATCTCTACGTAAAGCATCTTAAACCCACACAATGAATTCAAATGCAATTTGTTAACAATCAGTTACGCAAGCCAGAACAGATTTACAGTCACATCTGTCCTTGTTGACATAACTATGCCACGTACAAATGCATCACCTTTCCGCTGCCTCACCTTGACGCCTAATTTATGGGATCGAGGTGTAATTTTTTCCTTTGCCGGCACGCTAGATACAATAATGGAGTGCACCACAATATATTGTGATTGCCTTTTCCTGGCCTAAATGTGCCTATATGTTTTTCTACTGTTGCCTGGGGGCAGTGTAGAGAGATGCCTATCAGTTGTGTCAATGGGCCCATCAGAACTTTATACACTCAATAATAAAACTTTGTGGTTGTCTAATAGTGCCTTATTAGGTTGCCCTTACTTGTTATTGGACAGAATCCAACCACTTCCCTGATCTTACACCCATAAAGAATAACGAATGTCTAAGCCATTGAACATGCGCCAAGGTTTCAGATTGCTCATGGGTGATATTCTCATGGTTTCAATGCCCTTATGAGTGACATTCAACTACCAAATGTATGACACTCAGAGTGACACTTCCTCACAAGCAAATACTGGGAACGAAGTCCATGAACACAGATGTGTTTCAGAAATTACACCTATTTGTGCAACTAAAACGTGAAGTGCTTTGAGTCGTAGGCCAGGATCTCACAGCACTATGTATACACAAGTCCCTATTCCCCTTGAGCCAACCAGGGGCTATGGATACCAGTGCAACAATCTGTTTTGGCACCTCCCCAATGACCTCCACGGATTCCCTCACTACCACTCTCCAACACTGCCCCACATCTCTCCTTAGCGTCTTTCTCACACACATTTTATTTATTTAATAGCACCAATGTAGGGTGTTAGAGATATTTACTTCACACACACATTATACAGGGACAAGGAATCATACATTTGTTAGTCTGTAGGAAATGTTACATGAAGAAATGAGGATTAAAAGGTATAGGAGTTACACGTCA
This sequence comes from Lissotriton helveticus, assembly GCF_964261635.1. NCBI lineage: Eukaryota > Metazoa > Chordata > Amphibia > Caudata > Salamandridae > Lissotriton > Lissotriton helveticus. The sequence goes on from NC_136068.1 coordinate 444,907,016, forward strand.
TCCATCTTAATAGTAAATATATTTTTTAAAAGTGTGTGTTCTGGACGAGCACAGACTCAGGATTTAAAACATACCATAGAGGGTGGGGTTTGGCTTTGCTAATAAGAACGTATTTCTTCCCAAATGCACCCCCTATAGCAACAGTAGGATAATAAAACATGGGGGAAAAACGTAATGTTTGAACCTATACCATGAAGTGCAGCTGAGCTCTTTCAGGACAGTCCACAGAGCACTGTGCTATATTAGAGTTGTAACTTATGAACTGCAAGTCACAAAATGATCTCTGTGACATAAGCAGTAACCCACTGAGCTAAGTACATAAATATAAAGTTCCTTTATCTGCATGGTACATGATCTTGCAGCAGGAATATTAACCCTCTGCGCTACCTTAAGATGAGTCAAAGCTTCCACTAGACTGTAGTGATCAAGTACACGCAGGTTTAGGTGATTCAACGAGGTTTTATTCAAGATGGCACAAGATCACAATCAGACCCCACTAGGAGCAGCCAGCAGGCAGCTCAGCCCAGTAAACTGTGGCTATTTGACTCCCAACATTCTATAAGGTGACATCACATCAAGCTTCCACAGAGAAGGCAAGTATAACATGGGACTCAAGATACAACATATCCCCCTTTCTTCTTAGTAAAAAAACAACACTGAGAGAACAAAGGAAGAGAACAGAGAAAGAGAAAACACAGAGGAAACAGAAGCGTAAAACCATCGAAAGAAGAGCAACAAGATCGAAATCGAGAAGAAGAGAAGAAAGGAAACCAAAAACATAGAAACGATCCTTCCTTCTATACACAACAGAAAAGAAGAAAAAATAACAACGTCAGAGAAGAGGACAAAAGGGAGCACAAAAGACTGCCCCATTTCAGAAACCTAACCTTTGGCGGTGGGGAGCCGTGGGGGGAGCTGCCAGGAAAACCCTTCACCCATCCAGCCGTGAGGGAAACGGCAAACGCGACACCAAACCAGGGACGCTCCAGCCCAAACCGGGAACCAGGAACCACATTTCCCAGCAGCCCCGGGACCTGGCGCGCTCGTGACGCTCCCGCTGCGCCTGGAGGCGCCTCAAGAACGCGGAACACCTCCCGCCCCGCGGGACGCGCACGGGACGGCGCCGGGCTAAGCCCGGGCAAAGGGCGGGCCCACTGTGGCCCTCAGAGGCACAAAGAGGCCGGGGCGGGCCTCCACCCTTTCCATTCTTCTCTCATCAAACAGGTACTGTGACTCCCCTTACCATTGCTATTGGCCCACTGTTTTGGTATTTTGCATCATACCATCACACCATGTCTATCTGGGAGGAGCTTAATGCCATGTGTGGAACTCAATATATCCCTGACCTCTTACCCTCCATAAGCACAAAGACCAACCCAGACGATGATAACGCCACCCTGCAGATGTCACCTCTTTGCGTTAATAAACCCCAATCTCCACTCATAGCACCAACACCGGGTGGGCAGAACACCAAGAGAAAGACCGATGATGTCATCATCAACGGGAAGCCAGCCAATACTCCTAAACTATACCCCAGTCCCTCTCAGCACCACTCCAATGTCAGCTCTGTGTCGGAGGATATGGAGCATGGAAAAATGGAAAACTCCCCATCATTTCCTCAACCAACTCTATTGGCCCAGCTCGAGCACCTATTAACCTCCCTAATTTCACCATTGGTGGAAAAAATCAACGATCTGGGGGACAGGATTTCTAACATTGAACTGATAGTTAAAACACACATTCCATCAGGAACCAAACCAGCATCATCAGACCCGCCTATCCCCCTCACTGTTCTGGAAAAACCCAAACTGAATTCCCGCAGGAATGCGCATTCTCAAACTATATCGTTGGTACAAACAAACCACATTGAGGCTAAAATTGAATCTACTAGAACGCCACGAATACACCTACCCCCCGAAGCCGCCCCCTATGTGACCGTTGTCTCCGGGATCCCACCACTAACCTATGGAAAAGTTGAAACACGCCAAGACTTACTACATAAGGCCATGTTTTGGTTACAGACTCATAGACCCCTGCCACCTGATCTAGATGGGGGGATCTTAACTGTTAGGAGGGTGGGGTGGTTGGGCACTTTGCCAAAAGACATTCCAGGGGACTTGGTCCTAATTAGATTCAAGCAAAGGAAAACAGCCCCTTACTTACGATCTTGCAAGTATAAGGAGGGGGATGGCCCAATTCGTATCTGGGACTTACATGACTTTTATCCGAGTTTTCCGCCCACCTAGTTATCAAGAACACAAGGGCCAACGTAAAAATGCCGTTTGGGGTGGGCCTGGCTGCTTAGAATTAGGTTTATTAAAAGCAATCAAATGGGGATTTAAAAGAAGTGATTGCTTATTAGCTAGGCCCAGTTTTCTGCTGAAATATGTATGTATTTGAGCGCTACTGTAAATTCTGTAACTATGTAACAAGAAGCTGATTAGCATGTCAATGATTTAATACTTGTTTTAGATGTTTTTATATGTATAAATTGTATTTTATGTCTTTTATGATGAACTAATCGAATAAAGACTTCTTGAATTGACTGCCCCAAAGCACACCCACTGGCCAGAACAGGAATGAAAGGAGGCTGAAAGTGGAAAACTAACAGAACCCAGGGCTACAGGCTGCGATGAAAGCAGAGAAAGGAAACACGACAGAAAAGCAGAGGAAAGCTCAGGTTCTACAAGAGACACAAAAAGAAGACCTCAGAAGAAAAACAGAAATGAAGAAAGAACAAAAATTAGGAAAAGTAAGAGAAGATTCCTCATCCAAACACCATTATCGTTACAATACGACACGCTTGTAATACAAAGATAACAGTGCATATATCACAAAAGAAAATTCAATATAAACCCGAATGCATGGGTGAGAACCCATGACAAAACTAATGGGATGGAGATGTGTAACCGATGCAAAGTGACGGATACCCTCGCAAGGAAAAACAAAAACAAAATGATGCACATATGAAATAGTGTATGGGTGTGAACCCTCCAACTAGACGTGTCGGTAAGAACCCGTAAGCAGTCTCTAGGTTAGCAGGCAGCTCAGCCCAGTAAACTGTGGCTATTTGACTCCCAATATTCTATAAGGTGACATCGCATCAAGATTCCACAGAGAGGGCAAGTATAACATGGGACTCAAGATACAACATGGACAAAACTCTGATCTTTCTTCAGCAGGAACATTAATCACCACTGTTATCTTAACATCTTTATCGCTGCCTGAAACCTGCCGGACACAGAATGTACTCTGCAGCAGGTGCTTTCGAGAAATTATTTATAAACCCATTAGCACCCCCAGCTTAGCGTCAGTTGAGTAGGTACTGGTGCCAACCTAAAGCCAGCCCTGCACAACACTATCTAGTGATTGCCCCACCTGTAGTTTATAACTGGCCACTTGAACACTCAGTGGTGGGAAAAATAATGCAACCTGCCTCAGACTGTCGCTGTAACTGCAGTGTGTCTGTGGACTCAGATTTACTCAATGCTGAGTTTTTCAGAAACTCATGTGGTGGAGTAAATCGATTATCAGGAGAGCACAAATTGCATTGGCCCTCATTTTTGTCCTGGTCCGAGGCAGCTCAACTGGCAGGCTGGCACAGATGGGGCTCCTTCCTGCAGTCTATCAGAGTGCACTTAGAAGTGGCAGTGAGAGCTGTCCGTGGTGTGTGCCTTTTATAGACACTGTCAGTGTGCCTGCACCCTTAACTGACTACAAACAAAGCTGACCCCCTATCCCTGGCCCCTGCACCCCTTAATAAACACAAAGTAGAGGACACAACTTGAGTTAACAGACAGTGATTGTTGTCCTTTTCTGGTGGGCCTCGCTGCCATGAGACTTGAATCGCCATGTGTAGGAAGGTGGCTACCTGACTATGGTTACCCCAGATTTTTTTGCCTTGTGTTTAGCTGGTTTTTTACTTAGTGGCCTCGTTCCCCGCTAATCAGGGCCCCAGGCTATCTGCTCTCTCTGTAAAATGGATTCCATGTACCCTAGGTACATACCACAATTGGAAATGGACTCCTTCTCAGCCCCTGTACCATGCACTATAGGTGCTCAGGGCATAGGTGCCACCAAGGCCTACCAGGGGCTGCAGCATATCTTTTGCCACCCCTGGCTGGGTCTTAAATTGACACAACTGGCTGATCACTCAGCTGGGGTAAGGTGGTGTAATCACCCCTTGCTTAGATATAGTATACCTATATCTAAACCTATATCTGGACACATATAAACCTGTGAGCCACTCCTATGGAAGGCCTCATCAATCCTGGAGGCAGAGTGCGTGGTTTAATGTGAGATGGAGCTCTAGCATGAGCTGAGCCTGCCTGCAGCCGTCGGGAACAAATCCCTAAGCTGTTTCAGGATAATGCCATACCATATACTATTAAGTGCATTATAATCCTCGCGGTTATATAGCAACTTTGGTTTGGCTTTATCAAAACATGTCGTGTAAGGTGTCATACGATTTGGAATACTATCCCCTCGCCAGTTCTGGCGACGGGGATAGCATTCCACCCCTCTAGCGGGAGAAGAGATGTTACTTTACTGAAATGCGGTTAATTTCTAAAAGGGCCTCAGATCCACAAAATGGATGCTTCTGCCACAGACACAAGTCTGACCCCCTGAAGCTGACCGAAACTCAGCCAAAGGGGCCTGGACAAAGGGTTTCCTGTCGCAGGGAGGTGTTACACCCCCCAGACAGGAGATAGTGGATTGTAGCAGGGAGGTTTGAAAGAAACCAGACACTGCATGGGGAGCACAAGGCTGCCCCTTGCATAATCCGGTCAAACCGGTTCTGGGGCACACCAGCCCCAGTCCCAGGGCAGCCTGGATCAAAGGAAAGGGGTGTATCCACCCCCTTCCTGGGTCCCACCCATAGGAGGGGACCTAGCAGGTAATCCAGCCCCCCAGATTCGAATAAGAGTGGGAGCAGTGCCAATGCACTTCAGATTATCCTGATGAAACATAAGAAACAAAACTCTGGACCCTTTGACATCCTACTCAACGTAGAAGACTGAAGAATCTCCCTTGTAGTCAAGGAGTGACCACCCTGTGCAAACAGGCACCATCCAGCACCTCGACGTCTGCTTTGTTGCAGTTCCCGCCGGAACTCGAGCGACAAAGATCGACGAGATCAAGCTTGCCTGCCTTCTAACAGCCCTATCCGCGTGGATTGCTTTTGCCAAGTGTTGTTTGCTCCAATCTTGAAGCCGACAGCGCTGACGGCGAGAGCCTACGTGGGACAGATCGTGACCTGCTCCTGGACTTCGCAGATGCCCCAGAGCCCACGTGACAGCGGAGAGAAGCTCCTCGACAACCACCTGATTGCGCCCGACATTGCCTGGTTCCGTCCTGGTTCCACCCTGGTCACTGCTGAGTGACCCAGACTCTGTCCCCTCTGCTTTCAGGTACTTTTCGACTTCGATACACCCTTGGATCCCACTGGACACTTCTCCTTCACAGCGCCTGCAGCCTCTTCAGCTCCAAGCACCAAGAACCAGCGTGACGAAACCCGACACTACTTCGACCCTGTGCACCCGCTTCCTGTGGGTGAGGTAACATTGCAACGCCGGTGTTCCCACACTGGTACACACCTCTAGGGTCTGTGTCTTAAGTTTTGTCCCTCTAGGTTCAGCGGAAGTGTCCTTAAACTCTATTTGTGTAACTTTTACGCACCATTGACTAACATTGGTGCATGCGTGCGCTTTCAGCGCTGCACCCGAAACCCGCGGGCTTTTCCCGACTTCAGCATTGCTTGTCCCGACTGCTCCCAGCGATTCCCTAGGCCCTAGGCCTAACCACTGTTCGATTGGTATCTCTTATACCACTTGTTTAGTATATGGTCTGAGTGGCCCCTCGCCCTCATCTATAATTGTGCAACTTTGTAGTTATACTACGCTTTTGATTTAACGCTTGTGCCACTTTATTCATAAAGAGTACTGGGGATTATTTTGAGTAATAAATACATATATTTTTATAATATATACTCGTGTGGTGTCCTTTCATTTGGTAATACAGGACTGTGATTGGTAAAACAGCTCGCTTAACACGACCTCTTGAGTTAAGCCTTTAAGGCTGCTTAGTCTATGCTACCATTAAGATAGCTTGTCTATAAGGTTGACTTACAACCAGACACCATAAGGGGATATTTGGACTGATACAAGGTGGTTCCCGAATTGGAAACATCATATATCAGGCCAACTTCTCACATTGGTGAGCAGCGGTGCGGATTTGAGCTTGCTGTTTGTTTTACCATTACAATCTTTTTATCAAATTGAAAGATCACATCAAGTACCTTAGGTACATATAAATCAAAAGCTTAGCATATTAAGTTCTACTGAACTTAGTAGTTGTAGGTTGAAGGGATTAGCACACCCTGACTACAACTCACTAGCAAGGTACAGTAGGGAAACACTTAGTGTAGGTAGGTGATTCACTTACACCACACTAGAGTCATGTCTGACACAGGAAAGGCCTCAGGCTCTGCTTCTGTGACAGTTGACCTTACCAAGGCAACTTCCAGCTATGACAAACTAACCCACAAAGACTTGGTTGCCTTGTGCATCTCAAGAGGGTTAAAAAGGGGCAGAAGTCCCACCAGTCCTTCGCTGATAGCCATTCTAGAACAGGATGACTTAGAAAAGGCGAATGCAGTTCCCTTAGAGTAAGGAGATGGAGTGAACCCCCCTGTAACTGATACCACTCCAGAGGAGGAAGAAGAAGAGGAGGAAGAGGAGGAGGATGGTTCAGACTTAGAAGAACCAGAAAATCAGGATCAGAGGGGTAGCCAGGTCATAGTTGCCAGGCTTAACCAGGCCCACTTAGAACTACTGGGGAATGGAGAGGGCCAGCACCTCCCCAGACCCCACCATATCATTCTCCCAGGCAACAGAATAGTGAGATCTCCATCAGGGGACTCTCATATTTCTAGTGCCTCAAGAGAATCTCAGAGAGGAATGACTTCCTCTCAGAAGATAGAGCATAGGGCCAGAATGAGGGCTGTCAAACTCCAGATAGAGAGGGAGGAGGGAGCCCTGGCTCAAGCTAGACTTGCCTTGGCAAGAGAACAGAAAATGTGTGGCTTAGATGCCACTGGTGGCAGCAATATTCCTAGAGAGAAACCCAGGTCCTATGATAGTAGAAACCTGACAAAGATTGTGCCCCCCTACAAGGAAGGGGATGACATCCACAAGTGGATAACTGCTCTTGAGAGAGCCTGCATGGTACAGCAGGTTCCTGAGGAACAGTGTGCAGCAATCTTATGGTACTCCTTTTCAGAGAAAGGGAGAGATAAGCTCCTCACTGTTAGACATGAGGATGCAAACAATTACAAAGTTTGAGGAGTGTCCTAATAGATGGGTTTGGCTTAACCACTGAACAGTACAGGTTGAAGTTCAGAGACACCCAGAAGACACAGACACAGGACTGGACTGATTTTGTAGATTGTGCTACTAAGGCTCTGGAGGGTTGGCTAAATGGCAGCAAAGTACATGACTTCACAGGATTGTATAATTTGATTATGAGGGAGCAGATCCTAAGTAATTGTCAGAACCAGCTCTTACACCAGCACCTGGTGGACTCAGATTTGACCTCTCCCCAAGAATTGGGAAAGAGAGCAGATAAATGGGTCAGAACCAGGATTAGGCCTAAGAATCAGGACAGTAACCAGAAGAAGGAGTCTACCAAGCCTCAAGATAAGGGTGGGGATAAAAGTAAAGAAAAGACTCCCCCAGGGCCCCAAAACTCCAAGAATGGGGGTGGGTCCCAAGACACTTCCTCAACTGAGAAAAAGCCTTATTGTTATGCCTGTAAACAGGTTGGGCATTACAAAACAGACAACTGTTGTCCCAAGAATAACAATAAAGAGAATATACCTCCAAAGCCAGTTCCAACACCTCCTGTTACTGTCAGCAGTAATCCCCCAGGAAGTGGGAGCACACCCAGGAATCTGGGTGGGTTTACTTTTGGAGCCCAGGAGGACCCTGGCCTATCCAGGTCCCCATCCCCAAATAATCTTCTTTATGAGACTGGCATGGGGTTTGCCAACTTCTCTGATTGCCCAAATACTTTGAGCAAATATAGACAAGAACCCATCATCAATGGTTTGAAAGTTGAAGCTTTTAGAGACACCGGGGCTAGCATCACCATGGTGGCTGATTGTATAGTCCCCTCTAAGCAACTTTTACCTGGTGCCACATACCAGGTAACAAACATTGATGGCATCCAAACAAATCGTCCCATGGCAGTAGTAAGTCTCAGCTGGGGAGGTGTCACTGGCCCAAAGAGAGTGGCAGTGTCACCAAACTTGCCTGTAGACTGCCTACTTGGTAATGATTTGGAAATCTCAGCCTGGGCTGAGGTTGATCAGGAAACCCATTCTAGAATGGTAAATTCCAATGGAAAGGTTAGTGGGGCTGTAATGGCTACAGCCCCAATTCAAGATGTCCTTCCTGAAAAGGTTGGTAGGGCGGAGCAACTCTCTGCCCCATCTTTAGCAAAAGCTCTTCCTGAACAGAATAGCAAAGCTGTTATGATAACAGCAGAAACCCAAACTGAGTCCCCTCCTGAAAAGGTTGGTGGGGCTGTGATGGCCACAGCCCAAACTCAAACTGATATGTGTGTTGTGAAACCTGAAATGATGGATAACTTAACACAAACTGAGAGCACAGAGGAGGACGAGAAATCTCCCCCTCACCAGACTTTAGGAAAGGATCAGCCTCCTCAGGGAACTGATCTTACCCCTGATGAAGGAACTGCCCCAGAGGTGGTTAGGCCTAGCCTGACAGAGCCTCTGATGTCAGTGGACCCTTCTCAGGTGGGACCCCGCCTGGAGCAGGTAACCTGCCCCTCTCTACCTTGCCTTAGTCAGCCCAGGGCTGCAGAGGACCAGAAGGACAGTGAGAACCAGAGGGCCCCCTGTCAAATAAAGCACCCCCATCAACAGATTAGGGGCACCAAAACTAGTAGCCCTAGTAAGGTGAAAACTTTAAAAACTCCTGAGGGAACCCCCTTAAAAACAGTTAGGGACCTCCCACAGATGGATTCTGTTGGGCACAGCCAAACCTGGGACCCAAAGGGCCCAAACCTGAACTGTCCCTCCAGCAAGCCAAACAGAGGAACCCAGCCTCCAGCTTTAAGTAGCCAGAGGCTGACCCTGAGAGCACAGTGCAACTCAGTTGAAGAAAGAAAGGCACACCTGGTGGAAGATAATTGGAGGAAGCTGAGCCCTAAATTAGTGGAGCCTCACTTCAATACTCCATATCCAAACCAGCCTTTAACTTTGCATAAACACACCCAAGGTAGTGATTCCCTATGGTGGAGACCCTCTAATACCCCAAGGGTGAGGGACTGCTTAGTGGACCACGAGACAGGGGGTACCCATGCTAGTGCAGGTACTTCCTTATATGGCCACTCAGGCAATATAGGCTTACCTGGCCAAGGATAGCCTTATCTCCTTTCGTTTGGGGGGGGGGTTATGTAGGAAGGTGGCTACCTGACTATGGTTACCCCAGATTGTTTGCCTTGTGTTTAGCTGGTTTTTGACTTAGTGGCCTGGTTCCCTGCTAATCAGGGCCCCAGGCTATCTGCTCTCTCTGTAAAATGGATTCCATGTACCCTAGGTACATACCACAATTGGAAATGGACTCCTTGTCAGCCCCTGTACCATGCACTATAGGTGCTCAGGGCATAGGTGCCACCAAGGCCTACCAGGGGCTGCAGCATATCTTTTGCCACCCCTGGCTGGTTCTTAAATTGACACAACTGGCTGATCACTCAGCTGGGGTAAGGTGGTGTAATCACCCCTAGCTTAGATATAGTATACCTATATCTAAACCTATATATGGACACATATAAACCTGTGAGCCACTCCTATGGAAGGCCTCATCAATCCTGGAGGCAGAGTGCGTGGTTTAATGTGAGATGGAGCTCTAGCATGAGCTGAGTCTGTCTGCAGCCGTCGGGAACAAATCCCTAAGCTGTTTCAGGATAATGCCATACCATATACTATTAAGTGCATTATAATCCTCGCGGTTATATAGCAACTTTGGTTTGGCTTTATCAAAACATGTCGTGTAAGGTGTCATACGATTTGGAATACTATCCCCTCGCCAGTTCTGGCGACGGGGATAGCATTCCACCCCTCTAGAGGGAGAAGACATGTTACTTTACTGAAATGCGGTTAATTTCTAAAAGGGCCTCAGATCCACAAAATGGATGCTTCTGCGACAGACACAAGTCTGACCCCATGAAGCTGACCGAAACTCAGCCAAAGGGGCCTGGACAAAGGGTTTCCTGTCGCAGGGAGGTGTCACACCCCCCCAGACAGGAGATAGTGGATTGTAGCAGGGAGGTTTGAAAGAAACCAGACACTGCATGGGGAGCACAAGGCTTCCCCTTGCATAATCCGGTCAAACCGGTTCTGGGGCACACCAGCCCCAGTCCCAGCGCGGCCTGGATCAAAGGAAAGGGGTGTATCCACCCCCTTCCTGGGTCCCACCCATAGGAGGGGACCTAGCAGGTAATCCTGCCCCCCAGATTCGAATAAGAGTTGGAGCAGTGCCAATGCACTTCAGATTATCCTGATGAAACATAAGAAACAAAACTCTGGACCCTTTGACATCCTACTCAACGTAGAAGACTGAAGAATCTCCCTTGTGGTCAAGGAGTGACCACCCTGTGCAAACAGGCACCATCCAGCACCTCGACGTCTGCTTTGTTGCAGTTCCCGCCAGAAATCGAGCGACAGAGATCGACGAGATCAAGCTTGCCTGCCTTCTAACAACCCGACCCACAGTCCCTGCAGAGCTGAGACCCGTGGAGGCGACCGGAAGCGCGGGGCACGCCATCTTGGAAAGACCATGAGGCTCTGACCGTGCAGCCCCCGAGTGACCCGTAAAGCTGTACACCGGGGTTTGAGAAGCCCCAGTCCTGAGCCACTCTTGCACCGAAGTTCACCCCTCTAAACTCGACGAGTGCTGCGTGGGGCCCTTCTGCTTCTTTTGGCTCAACGCGTTGGCCTGGTCACTTGCCAGCCGGCTTGTGGCCCCTGTACCGACGAAACTTGAAAAACGACTTGCGATTCTGGTTGCTCCAGATTTGCACCAGCTCCCCTGAAAAGGAGCCCCCACTCTGACCCTCCTGGTCCGAGTGAAAAGCAATATTCTGGTTCTGCGTGGATTGCTTTTGCCAAGTGTTGTTTGCTCCAATCTTAAAGCCGACAGCGCCGACAGCGAGAGCCTACGTGGGACAGATCGTGACCTGCTCTTGGACTTCGCAGATGCCCCAGAGCCCACGTGACAGTGGAGAGAAGCTCCTCAACAACCACCTGATTGCGCCAGACATTGCCTGGTTCCGTCCTGGTTCCACCCTGGTCACTGCTGAGTGACCCAGACTCTGTCCCCTCTGCTTTCAGGTAATTTTCGACTTCGATCCACCCTTGGATCCCACCGGACACTTCTCCTCCACAGCGCCTGCAGCCTCTTCAGCTCCAAGCACCAAGAACCAGCGTGACGAAACCCGACACTACTTTGACCCTCTGCACCCGCTTCCTGTGGGTGAGGTAACATTACAACGCCGGTGTTCCCACACTGGTACACACCTCTAGGGTCTGTGTCTTAAGTTTTGTCCCTCTAGGTTCAGCGGAAGTGTCCTTAAACTCTATTTGTGTAACTTTTACGCACCATTGACTAACATCGGTGCATGCGTGCGCTTTCAGCGCTGCACCCGAATCCCGCGGGCTTTTCCTGACTTCAGCATTGCTTGTCCCGACTGCTCCCAGCGATTCCCTAGGCCTAACCACTGTTCGATTGGTATCTCTTATACCACTTGTTTAGTATATGGTCTGAGTGGCCCCTCGCCCTCATCCATAATTGTGCAACTTTGTATGTTATCCTGTGCTTTTGATTTAACGCTTGTGCCCCTTTATTCATAAAGAGTACTGGGGATTATTTTGAGTAATAAATACATATATTTTTATAATATATACTTGTGTGGTGTCCTTTCATTTGGTAATACAGGACTGTGATTGGTAAAACAGCTCGCTTAACACTGCCTCTTGAGTTAAGCCTTTAAGGCTGCTTAGTCTATGCTACCATTAAGATAGCTTGTCTATAAGGTTGACTTACAACCAGACACCATAAGGGGTTATTTGGACTGATACAAGGTGGTTCCAGAATTGGAAACATCATATATCAGGCCAACTTCTCACATCATGTGGACTGCTAGCGCTGAAGTCTCACGGTAATCTCTCTTTGGAAAATTTAGTAAATGTGGCACTATTACCTTATTTTGTCATCACCTTTTTCCACGCCAATATCTGTTCTCGATGAGATGAATCTTGGCCATGGTGTTATGAACATAACCCCTGCACCCTACCCCACTCCTGCATGTATACACCATCCCTTTCCCTTCGGTATTTCCCCTCCCGCCAAGAAAGCCATTACACGTCTTGTCTCGTGGTGGTCGTTTGTGGGCCGCAGTTTATCAGTGTTACAAGGAAACAAGTGTATTTTTGCATTTCGCATGTTATATCATTATACATAATTTCCTTGCGATTATCTCTTGGCCCTTCTGGGCCGGTTCTATGGTAGGTTGGAATTTTCTTGCACCTCATTTGCGCGGGAAGGGGGTAACCTTTGTCCCAGAGTTAGGCCGCCTCGCTACCTTGTCCGACTTTTTTGTGCCCTGCCATCTGACGGGGGCTGGGCTGCGAGCGCCGTCTCTGTTTGCCACCCCTTCCTTTGGGAGCCAGGAAACCCAGCCGTGAGGCATCCCAGAGTCGCTGTCCTTAGGCCACCTCACCCAGCCGTGCGGCATCTGAAGGTGAGTGGACCTATTCTGGAGCATCGCCCTCCGGTGTGCCTCCGTACCAACCGTTCTCAGCGTAGCCCTTCGCCACGCCATCAGGGAGGCTGCCGTCTTCCTGCGGCTACCCCTCCTACATCATGCCTTGTTACTGACAACCTGCCAGCACCATGGCACCCCACAGGTTGCACCAGAACATTCTCATGCCCTGCTCGGAGAGGTGCACCCTGTCGCTGGCGTAGTATTCCGGGTGGCCCGTGTGTATCAACCCATGCCTGATTGAGTCCAGGCCATTTGCCCTGCAGAACTTGCTCACTGTGAGGTTTATTTTTTTCCTTGAGTTTTCCACCCCTTTGTATGATTCCGCCCGCGCCATTCCTTTCTACTGATCAGCTCGGACTAGATTATTGACGTGAGCCCAAACGCCCTGGATGTCTCGATGAGGTCTTTATGTATCCCGAGGAGCAGCGCTCTCCGCCCTATCCCGGCCAGATCGTTCCCTCCCAGGTGTATGATCAGAACGTCCAGGTGCCGCCCCGCTTCTTCCCGTAGGCCCTTGAGGACCTCCGCCAGCTGCTCCCATTGCATGCCAGACCGTCCAAACCATCGGATGCATGTGTGCCTCGGTCTGTCCCCGAGTGTGCGGCCAGAGTTTTTCCACCAGGCTTCCATCCGTCTGATAAAGAAGTGGCCCACCACCCATCCCAGGTGTGGTCTTTTTCCTGTTGGAGCAATGGAAAAAACGGCCAGTCACTTCCTAGGTCGCCCCACGTGCCCTCCGGTCATAGCAGCTGTGGCCTCACATACATTTTGTATTCACGCGAGCGCCACCTTCCTACTGCCTCGGACATCCCATGTTGCGCTGCGGTCATGGCTGCCCCTATCCGGAAAGAATGGGATACAAAGCCTTTTGGGGGTAGGCCCGCCCTTCTGAGTGCAAGGCGCATCACTGCTGTGAACTGAAACTTGCTCAGCTGGGTGCCGTCCCTGTGTTTGAACGGGGGCCCTCCCCGCTGGACATACTGTCATGAATGCGAACAGGCACCATACAGCGCAGTGTCTCTGATACTGGATGCATTGTAATCTGACTATGGTCCCCTTGCCCGCCTGGTCTGTTGGTCTGTTTTTGACCGCCGTAACACCATCTCCACTCCCTTTGCCTTGGGCGTCACATCGCTGGCCTGAATGCAGTGCTCGGCCTGTCCCTCTCTGGCAGGGGCCACTATCTCACTGATGCGGAATGCCTCGAAGAAGGCCGTGGTGACCGCTGCCCTGAAGAGCAGCAGCTCGTATCTGTCTGTTGTTATGCCCTCCAATGCCTCCAGCAGCGCTCCTAGCTTTTCAAAATCTATTGGGCGCCTTGTGTCCACTGTCTTTCCTTCCTTCCTTCTCCAACCCTTCATTGCTGTCCTGATGTAGTGGGATGCAATTGGGTTATGACCTGTTTCCAGCTTTGCGTGGTGTGCCACGGCAGCCAAGTGAGCCTCTGCCCAAGACCTAGACCTCTTCGCCCTGTAGGCCCAGCCTATGAACTGCTCTGCTGCCCTGCAAGTGTCTCCCTCATTAGCTAGGGATTGGATGCCCCCCACTCTCAGCACTGTTGCTACGTATTTACTGTAACGTTTGGCTGCGGGTTGGGCGAGTGCGTGTATATTCAGTTCTGAAAGGTCTACCCTGCCTATTCCCAGAGCTGGGTCGGGAAGGGGGTCATGTTCGCCTCCGCCCTTGGTGCCAGTTCCCTGAATTTGCACATCTTGTCTCTTGATAGCGCGTCTGCTATTTCGTTCTCCACCCCTGGCACGTGCCTTGCTCGCAGCTCTATGTTGCCTTCCAGCTGTAAGGTAACCAGACGTCGCATTAGTCTCAGTGAGTCTGGGCACCTGGCCGATCCTCTGTTAATCGCCTGCACTACGCCCTTGTTGTCAGACCATAGGGTCAGTTTCATGTCCCGGAGCTCCCTTTTCCAAATTACTAGTGCCACTACAATTGGGAAGAGTTTCAAAAATGTTATGTTGCCCGTTATGCCTCGCCTATGCCAGCTGCTGGGCCACTGTCCTGCTCTCCACTTCTCCCTCAAGATTGCTCCAAACCCTGTGCTCCCTGACGCATCTGTGTACAACTCAATTTGTTTACTGGTCAGCCAGCCTTCCCTCCATATCAGCACCCCGTTGAAGTCTGCCAGGAAGGTATCCCACATCCGCAGGTCCCTTTTCAATACGGCCTGAGCCGCACGTGGTGGTGTTTGTGCGTGAGGCCGCGTGTCAGCTGTGTCAATCACCTAGCGAACACCTTGCCCGCTGGTATGACCCTAGTTGCGAAATTTAATTTCCCTATGAGCTGTTGTATGTCCCTCAATGTGGCCTTGTCGCGCCCGCATAGGTTCCTTATGTCCTGTCTAAAGTCCTCCACTTTCTCGGGTGGTAGCCTAGATGTCCCTGTGACCGAGTCCAGCTCGATCCCTAGAAAAGTGATCTTTGTGGTTGGCCCCTCCGTCTTGTCTTTGGATAGTGGGATCCCTAGCTCGCCTGCTAGTTTAATGAATGCCCTCAGTGTGTCCTCACACTCGGGGGACGCAGCTGGGCTGGTAAACAGGAAGTCGTCTAGGTAATGCAGTTTCCCGCCTGTGGGGTGACTATCATGTTTACCACGCAACTTTTACAACGACCTACCTTTACCACGCAATTTTTACAACGCAGAATCCATTACAACGAAGTACCATTACAACGCATGTATTTACAACGCAGATACTTTTACCACGCATACCACTACAACGTAAGTATTGGTAAGTATATAATTTTATCAAAAATATTATAAGTTTGGGTTTTTGGGTAATGGGGTATTTTTAGGGTTGAGGGTCAGTTTTCAGTTTTTGGGTAAAGGGGTATTTTTAGGGTTCAGGGTCAGTTTTCAGTTTTTGAGTAAAGGGGTATTTTTAGGGTTCAGGGTCAGTTTTCAGTTTTTGGGTAAAGGGGTATTTTTAGGGTTCAGGGTCAGTTTTCAGTTTTTGAGTAAAGGGGTATTTTTAGGGTTCAGGGTCAGTTTTCAGTTTTTGGGTAAAGGGGTATTTTTAGGGTTCAGGGTCAGTTTTCAGTTTTTGGGTAAAGGGGTATTTTTAGGGTTCAGGGTCAGTTTTCAGTTTTTGGGTAAAGGGGTATTTTTAGGGTTCAGGGTTAGTTTTGGGTTTTTGGGTAAAGGGGTATTTTTAGGGTTCAGGGTTAGTTTTGGGTTTTTGGGTAAAGGGTATTTTTAGGGTTCAGGGTCAGTTTTGGGTTTTTGGGTAAAGGGGTATTTTTAGGGTTCAGGGTCAGTTTTGGGTTTTTTGGGTAAAGGGGTACAGGATAAATTAAATTAAATTAAATTAAATAATTAAATTAAATTAAATAAAAATACATTAATTAAATGAAATAATTTAATTAAATTAAAATAAATTAATTAAATTAATATAATTAAATTAAATTAAAATAAATTAATTAAATTAAAATAAATTAAATTACATTAATTAAATTAAATTAAAATAAATTAAATTAATTAAATTAAATTACATTAAATTAAATTAATTAAATTAAATTAAATTAAATTAATTTAATTAAATTACATTAAATTACATTAAATTAAATTAATTAAATTAAATTAAATTAAATTAAATTAATTAAATTAAATTATATTAAATTACATTAAATTAAATTAAATTAATTAAATTAATTTATTTAAATTAAATAAATTAAATTAAATTAAATTAAATTAATTAAAATAAATTAAATTAAATTAATTAAATTAAATTAAATTAAATTAATTTTAATTAATTTACATTTCAAAAAATATTATATACTTACTAATACTTACGTTGTAATGGTATGCGTTGTAAAGGTATCTGCGTTGTAAATACATGCGTTGTAATGGTACTTCGTTGTAATGGATCCTGCGTTGTAAAAATTGCGTGGTAAAGGTAGGCGTTGTAAAAGTATGCATTGTAACGTCATACATCCCATTCTACGAATGTGCTGAATAGCTCAAAGCATGCGCATGACACTGAGCATCCCATTGGCATTGCTTTGTCATGATAGTAATGTCCCTCCCACTGGAAACCTAACAAGTGGAAGCTATCGGGGTGAATTGGGAGTAGGCGGCACTCCGACTTGATGTCTGCCTTTGCTATGAGAGTCCCTCTGCCTGTAGCCCTTATCAGGTCTTTCGCATCGTCAATTGTAGAATAGGTTACTGAGCATACCTCAGCTTCAATCCCATTGTTTACTGACATGTCATCTGGGAATGATAGGTGGTGGATAAGTCGGAATTGCCCCTGTTCCTTTTTTGGTACCACCCCAAGTGGTGACATGACCAGCTCCCTACCCCTTGAGGCCGGGAGGGGGCCCTCAATCCTGCCAAGTTGTCTCTCCTTCTCTATCTTTTTGGCCACCACCCCTGGGTGTTGCATTGCTGATTTCAAATTTCTCTCTCAGCTGGGAGGGAGGGAGCCGCTGAAGTGGATGGGAAAGCAGTAGTAGTAGTACTTTATTCGATAAAATTTCATCAGAAAAGTATACAATCTTATACAGTTTTAAAATAATAAAAGATAGGACCCACCAATCCTAGCATGCATACAAACTACACATAAAATACCGAAATGATAAAAAAAAAATATTCAATAAAAACAGATACATATCCACATAAGGTAATCATACCACGAATCCATATAGCAATCAGTTGGTTGAGGGGGGTTGATTTGACCCTCCGCATGCGGGTCTGCCAGGCACTGCCCAAAAATGTAGCCACCCCGCAGACCGTGACAAGAGAGGACGTATCAGTACTGAGGACCCGCAAGGCCATTTTATGGCACCTGAGGCCCAACCCCTTGCATATTGGTTTCAGCCATAGCTTCCTTGCACCCCTATAGGCAGGGCAGGCAAAGAGGAGGTGGGCCACAGACTCCTTTGGTGCTGCACACCCGGGGCAGGATTTTGATACTCTATCTAGATTGTTCCATCCCAAGGTGAATTCGTTAACCGGAAGGGTCTCAAACCTTATCTATCTAGCGGTGTAGGAAGGTGGCTACCTGACTATGGTTACCCCAGATTTTTTTGCCTTGTGTTTAGCTGGTTTTTGACTTATTTGGCCTGGTTCCCTGCTAATCAGGGCCCCAGGCTATCTGCTCTCTCTGCAAAATGGATTCCATGTACCCTAGGTACATACCACAATTGGAAATGTACTCCTTGTCAGCCCCTGTACCATGCACTATAGGTGCTCAGGGCATAGGTGCCACCAAGGCCTACCAGGGGCTGCAGCATATCTTTTGCCACCCCTGGCTGGTTCTTAAATTGACACAACTGGCTGATCACTCAGCTGGGGTAAGGTGGTGTAATCACCCCTTGCTTAGATATAGTATACCTATATCTAAACCTATATCTGGACACATATATACCTGTGAGCCACTCCTATGGAAGGCCTCATCAATCCTGGAGGCAGAGTGCGTGGGTTAATGTGAGATGGAGCTCTAGCATGAGCTGAGCCTGTCTGCAGCCGTCGGGAACAAATCCTTAAGCTGTTTCAGGATAATGCCATACCATATACTATTAAGTGCATTATAATCCTCGCGGTTATATAGCAACTTTGGTTTGGCTTTATCAAAACATGTCGTGTAAGGTGTCATACGATTTGGAATACTATCCCCTCGCCAGTTCTGGCGACGGGGATAGCATTCCACCCCTCTAGAGGGAGAAGACATGTTACTTTGCTGAAATGCGGTTAATTTCTAAAAGGGCCTCAGATCCACAAAATGGATGCTTCTGCCACAGACACAAGTCTGACCCCCTGAAGCTGACCGAAACTCAGCCAAAGGGGCCTGGACAAAGGGTTTCCTGTCGCAGGGAGGTGTCACACCCCCCCAGACAGGAGATAGTGGATTGTAGCAGGGAGGTTTGAAAGAAACCAGACACTGCATGGGGAGCACAAGGCTTCCCCTTGCATAATCCGGTCAAACCCGTTCTGGGGCACACCAGCCCCAGACCCAGCGCGGCCTGGATCAAAGGAAAGGGGTGTATCCACCCCCTTCCTGGGTCCCACCCACAGGAGGGGACCTAGCAGGTAATCCAGCCCCCCAGATTCGAATAAGAGTGGGAGCAGTGCCAATGCACTTCAGATTATCCTGATGAAACATAAGAAACAAAACTCTGGACCCTTCGACATCCTACTCAACGTAGAAGACTGAAGAATCTCCCTTGTGGTCAAGGAGTGACCACCCTGTGCAAACAGGCACCATCCAGCACCTCGACGTCTGCTTTGTTGCAGTTCCCGCCGGAACTCGAGCGACAGAGATCGACGAGATCAAGCTTGCCTGCCTTCTAACAGCCCTATCCACAGTCCCTGCAGAGCTGAGACCCGTGGAGGCGACCGGAAGCGTGGGGCACGCCATCTTGGAAAGACCTTGAGACGCTGACCGTGCAGCCCATGAGTGACCCTCGAAGCTGTACACCGGGGTTTGAGAAGCCCCAACCCTGAGCCACTCTTGCACCGAAGTTCACCCCTCTACACTCGACGAGTGCTGCGTGGGGCCCTTCTGCTTCTTTTGGCTCAACGCGTTGGCCCGGTCACTTGCCAGCCGGCTTGTGGCCCCTGTGCTGACGAAACTTGAAATACGACTTGTGATTCTGGTTGCTCCAGATTTGCAACAGCTCCCCTGAAAAGGAGCCTCCACTCTGACCCTTCTGGTCCGAGTGAGAAGCAATCTTCCCGTTCCCCGTGGATTGCTTTTTGCCAAGTGTTGTTTGCTCCAATCTTGAAGCCGACAGCGCCGACGGCGAGAGATTTTGTGGGACAGATCGTGACCTGCTCCTGGATGTCGCAGATGCCCCAGAGCCCACGTGACAGCGGAGAGAAGCTCCTCAAAAACCACCTGATTGCGCCCGACATTGCCTGGTTCCGTCCTGGTTCCACCCTGGTCACTGCTGAGTGACCCAGACTCTGTCCCCTCTGCTTTCAGGTACTTTTCAACTTTGATCCACCCTTGGATCCCACCGGACACTTCTCCTTCACAGCACCTGCAGCCTCTTCAGCTTCAAGCACCAAGAACCAGCGTGACGAAACCCAACACTACTTCGACCCTATGCACCCGCTTCCTGTGAGTGAGGTAACATTGCAACACCGGTATTCCCACACTGGTACACACCTCTAGGGTCTGTGTCTTAAGTTTTGTCCTTCTAGGTTCAGCGGAAGTGTCCTTAAACTCTATTTGTGTAACTTTTACGCACCATTGACTAACATTGGTGCATGCGTGCGCTTTCAGCGCTGCACCCGAATCCCGCGGGCTTTTCCCGACTTCAGCATTGCTTGTCCCGACTGCTCCCAGCGATTCCCTAGGCCCTAGGCCTAACCACTGTTCGATTGGTATCTCTTATACCACTTGTTTAGTATATGGTCTGAGTGGCCCCTCGCCCTCATCCATAATTGTGCAACTTTGTATGTTATACTGTGCTTTTGATTTAACGCTTGTGTCCCTTTATTCATAAAGAGTACTGGGGATTATTTTGAGTAATAAATACATATATTTTTATAATATATACTTGTGTGGTGTCCTTTCATTTGATATTACAGGACTGTGATTGGTAAAACAGCTCGCTTAACACGACCTCTTGAGTTAAGCCTTTAAGGCTGCTTAGTCTATGCTACCATTAAGATAGCTTGTCTATAAGGTTGACTTACAACCAGACACCATAAGGGGTTATTTGGACTGATACAAGGTGGTTCCAGAATTGGAAACATCATATATCAGGCCAACTTCTCACATTGGTGAGCAGGGTGCGGATTTGAGCTTCCTGTTTGTTTTACCATTGCAATCTTTTTATAAAATTGAAAGATCACATCAAGTACCTTAGGTACATATAAATCAAAAGCTTAGCATATTTAAGTTCTACTGAACTTAGTAGTTGTAGATTAAAGGGATTAGCACACCCTGACTACAACTCACTAGCAAAGTACAGTAGGGAAACACTTAGTGTAGGTAGGTGCATCACTTACACCACACTAGAGTCATGTCTGACACAGGAAAGGCCTCAGGCTCTGCTCCTGTGACAGTTAAACTTACCAAGGCAACTTCCAGCTATGACAAACTAACCCACAAAGACTTGGTTGCCTTGTGCATCTCAAGAGGGTTAAAAAGGGGCAGAAGTCCCACCAGTCCTACCCTGATAGCCATTCTAGAACAGGATGACTTGGATAAGGCGAGTGCAGCTCCCTTAGACTCAGGAAATGGAGTGAACCCCCCTGTAACTGAGACCACTCCAGAGGAGGAAGATGTAGAGGAGGAAGAGGAGGAGGAGGACTCAGATGTAGAGGATCTTGAAGATCAGGATCAGAGGGTTAGCCAGGTTGTAGTTGCCAGGCTTAGCCAGGCCAACTTAGACCTACTTGGGAATGGAGAGGGCCAGCACCTCCCCAGATCCCATCACATCATTCTCCCAGGCAAAAGAAGAGTGAGATCTCCAGCAGGGGACTCTCATATTTCTAGTGCCTCAAGAGAATCTCAGAGAGGAATGACTTCCTCTCAGAAGATAGAGCATAGGGCCAGGATGAGGGCTGTCAAACTCCAGATAGAGAGGGAGGAGGTAGCCCTGGCTCAAGCTAGACTTGCCTTGGCAAGAGAAAAAAGAATGTGTGGCTTAGATGCCACTGGTGGCAGCAATATTCCTAGAGAGAAACCCAGGTCCTATGATAGTAGAAACCTGACAAAGATTGTGCCCCCCTACAAGGAAGCGGATGACATCCACAAGTGGATAACTGCTCTTGAGAGAGCCTGCATGGTACAGCAGGTGCCTGAGGAACAGTGGGCTGCAATCTTATGGTACTCCTTTTCAGAGAAAGGGAGAGATAAGCTCCTCACTGTCAGACATGAGGATGCAAACAATTACAAAGTCCTGAAGAGTGTTCTGATAGATGGGTTTGGCTTAACCACTGAACAGTACAGGTTAAGGTTCAGAGACACCCAGAAGACACAGACTCAGGACTGGACTGATTTTGTAGATTGTGCTACTAAGGCTCTGGAGGGTTGGCTACATGGCAGCAAAGTACATGACTCTACAGGATTGTATAATTTGATTATGAGGGAGCAGATCCTAAGTAATTGTCAGAACCAGCTCTTACACCAGCACCTGGTGGACTCAGATTTGACCTCTCCCCAAGAATTGGGAAAGAGGGCAGATAAATGGGTCAGAACCAGGATTAGGCCTAAGAATCTGGACAGTAACCAGAAGAAGGAGTCTACCAAGCCTCAAGATAAGGGTGGGGATAAAAGTAAAGAAAAGACTTCCCCAGGGCCCCAAAACTCCAAGAATGGGGGTGGGTCCCAAGACACTTCCTCAACTGAGAAAAAGCCTTATTGTTATGCCTGTAAACAGGTGGGGCTTTACAAAACAGACAACTGTTGTCCCAAGAATAGCAATAAAGAAAATATAGCTCCAAAGCCAGTTCCAACACCTCCTGTTACTGTCAGCAGTAATCCCCAGGAAGTGGGAGCACACCCAGGAATCTGGGTGGGTTTACTTTTGGAGCACAGGTGGACCCTGGCCTATCCAGGTCCCCATCACCAAACAATCTTGTTTATGAGACTGGCATGGGGGTTGCCAACTTCTCTGATTGCCCAAATACCTTGAGCAAATATAGACAAGAACCCATCATCAATGGTTTGAAAGTTGAAGCTTTTAGAGACACAGGGGCTAGCATCACCATGGTGGCTGACTGTATAGTCCCCTCTAAGCAACTTTTACCTGGTGCCACATACCAGGTAACAAACATTGATAGCATCCAAACAAATCATCCCATGGCAGTAGTAAGTCTCAGCTGGGGAGGTGTCACTGGCCCAAAGAGAGTGGCAGTGTCACCAAACTTGCCTGTAGACTGCCTACTTGGTAATGATTTGGAAATCTCAGCCTGGGCTGAGGTTGAACAGGAAACCCATTCTAGAATGGTAAATTCCAATGGAAAGGTTAGTGGGGCTGTAATGGCTACAGCCCCAATTCAAGATGTCCTTCCTGAAAAGGTTGGTAGGGCTGAGCAACTCTCTGCCCCATCTTTAGCAAAAGCTCTTCCTGAACAGAATAGCAAAGCTGTTATGATAACAGCAGAGACCCAAACTGAGTCCCCTCCTGAAAAGGTTGGTGGGGCTGTGATGGCCACAGCCCAAACTCAAACTGATATGTGTGTTGTGAAACCTGAAATGATGGATAACTTCACACAAACTGAGAGCACAGAGGAGGACGAGAAATCTCCCTCTCACCAGACTTTAGGAAAGGATCAGCCTCCTCAGGGAACTGATCTTACCCCTGATGAAGGAACTGCCCCAGAGGTGGTTAGGCCTAGCCTGACAGAGCCTCTGATGTCAGTGGACCCTTCTCAGGTGGGACCCAGTCTGGAGCAGATAACCTGCCCCTCTCTACCTTGCCTTAGTCAGCCCAGGGCTGCAGAGGACAAGAAGGACAGTGAGACCCAGAGGGCCCCCTGTCAAATAAAGCACCCCCATCAACAGATTATGGGCACCAAAACTAGTAGCCCTAGTGAGGTGAAAACGTTAAAAACTCCTGAGGGAGCCCCCTTAAAAACAGTTAGGGACCTCCCACAGATGGATTCTGTTGGGCACAGCCAAACCTGGGACCCAAAGGGCCCAAACCTGAACTGTCCCTCCAGCAAGCCAAACAGAGGGACCCAGCCTCCAGCTTTAGGTAGCCAGAGGCTGACCCTGAGAGCACAGTGCAGCTCAGTTGAAGAAAGAAAGGCACACATGGTGGAAGATAATTGGAGGAAGCTGAGCCCTAAATTAGTGGAGCCTCACTTCAATACTCCATATCCAAACCAGCCTTTAACTTTGCATAAACACACCCAAGGTAGTGATTCCCTATGGTGGAGACCCTCTAATACGCAAAGGGTGAGGGACTGCTTAGTGGACCATGAGACAGGGGGTACCCATGCTAGTGCAGGTACTTCCTTATATGGCCACTCAGGCAATATAGGCTTACCTGGCCAAAGATAGCCTTATCTCCTTTCGTTTGGGGGGGGGTTATGTAGGAAGGTGGCTACCTGACTATGGTTACCCCAGATTTTTTTGCCTTGTGTTTAGCTGGTTTTTGACTTAGTTGGCCTGGTTCCCTGCTAATCAGGGCCCCAGGCTATCTGCTCTCTCTGCAAAATGAATTCCATGTACCCTAGGTCTATAAATTCCAAGTATAGGCTGCCTTTACTAATGATCACGGCCTTCCAGTAGATTGCAAAAAAACGGAAGACCTGATCCATTGTTCCTACCATTTGTCTGAATCCCGCTTGGAAATGGGAAAGGATATTCTCCTCTTCCGTCCATAACCCCACCCTGGAGATGATTACCCTGCCAACTACCTTCTGGACCACGTCAATTAGACTGATCGGTCTATAGTTGGCAGGGTCATCTCTCGCCCCCTTCTTATACACTGTTACCGCCTCTGCTCCCTTCCACGAGTCCGGTACTGGGTAACCCCTAGAGATCAAATTCATTATTAAGGCAATGGGTTTGGCCCAGGCTACAGGGTCGTTCAGAAGGAGGTCCCCAGGTAGCCCGTCTTGGCTCGCCGCCTTCCCCGCGGTCAGATGTTTAATAGGCGTTGTTACCTCAGTAACTGAAAAGTGGTCCTCAAGCCCCATGGGCACATGGCCCTCACTATTACATGCTAAGGGTGGGGGGGGGTATCACATCTGCTCCACCATGCAAAACAAGGAAGTGGGAATACCATTGTTGTTCCGTTATATGATTACTAATGGGAGCCATACCCCACCGCCTGGCTTTGTTAATCAAATCCCAGAACAGGGAAGAATTCTTCATATGGGCTGCAGATTTAAGGTCCTGCCAAAGTTGTTCTTCCCATTCGCGTTTGGTTATCACTAATGCCCTGGCATAGTCTTTCCTAGCCGCTCTAACTAGTGAAGAGTCCTTTTAAACAGGGCTGCTGATAGTTCCTTCCTTTTTCCCCTGAACTGGACCGAGTACCAGGGATTACTAGATTTTGCCTGATTTTGGTTCGGTCTCCCACTGTTGCCCTGGGTGATGAAATAGTGACCCACTTTCTCTATTGTATTCTTGTAAACTAGAGAAAAGGAGGGGCCCTGAACACTGCCATTTACCAATTCGAATTCCTGTAAGTGCGCAGTTAACTCTGCTATATGCGCCTTAATCATACTGAGGTTCCCTTCCTGGGATTGGACCTTGTCCCATTTCAACCTACAGTTACAATTATAGGGGACAGCCTCCTTCGTTGTCATCATGGGTGCTTTGTTTCCATTTCCGTTTATTATACCCCACCATAACTTCATACATAAAGGGTTGTGGTCCCTGTCCTGAGAAGGTATCACCTCCATATCTATTAGATCTCGCCACAATTTAATATCAAGTAGGATATAATCTATTCGAGACGGGCTGCTAAGCCTATTAAAGGTGTTAGCCCCATCCCGATCAGAGCTTGTCCTACCATTTAACGCTCTTAGATTGTGTTCCATGGTCAGGGCATTTATCTGAATTGCCCTCGGGGACCATTTTCTTATTGGGGCTAGAGACAGGGCCGGTATGGACCATCTAGAGTCCTCATCCTCTATGCCCAGGGGGTCATCCATACTTAGGGGTTCGAAAGTACAATTGAAGTCCCCACCCACTATGATTTTAGACAGCGGGGGCATTTAGTTAAGTCCTGCTCAAGAGACACTATTGTACTTGACATTTGGTCCCCTGGGGACCCTCTTGAATAAACATTGAATAGGTCTATCCTACTCCCCTTATTATGCCCTGAGAATGAAAGGTGTAAAATGTCCTCACTCACTGCTTCATGGGTTGTGATATCCAAGTTCAATGCTATCTTTATCCAAATATGAAGTCCCCCGGCGGGTCTACCCTTCCCAGAGCTTATTGCGGGAGAAAAAAGGTTGAGTAACCTGATTTGTACACTGGGAACAAACTCCATGTCTCTTGGAACATGCAAATATCGTGTTTATCGATAAACACGTTCCACTCTGGTGAGACCATCTTTTTTTGCAGCCCAGCCACATTCCAAGACAGCAGATGTAGCCCCCTATGGGTCACAGAGGGCGGAGCTAATTTAACTCCCATGTTCCCTCCCTGCCCACAAGAGTTTAGCTCAATAACATCTACTGTAGGACTTATTGACTTCGATGATGAGCTACTATCGCCGTTGCCCCCCAACTGCTTTATTGATATAATACTGCCACCAGCTGGTTGGATCAAAGGGCCCTGCCCCTCTTGGCGTCATTCAACCTGCTCCAATCCACTAAACCTATTCCTTTGTTGGAAGTGTGAAAAAAGGGTGGGCGACAGATGGTTGACCTCCCTCGGAATTAATCCCTGATGAGTGTTTAGTGGCAAAATATTCTGTCCTTCCTCATGTCGAATACCTCTGTACTGTCTGGGCCGCGGATGGGTTGTAGGGTAGAAATATGAAAGATGCGAGTGCTTGACCAAGATGGCGACCTGCTGCAGATATAATATACCGCATGTGTACTCCTAAAATTGATCACTACACAGTACCCCGAGATGTTTTTTGGCCCAGACCCGATCCAGTCAACCCTTCTTACACAGAGTATTTCACCTGGAACATTAGGAGGGAGGGGCCTGTTTGAATTAAGCCATTGTATACATTTGTTTTTAAGGTTAGAGTGATCCTCACTTTTACCATGGCTTAAAGGGGGGATCCCCACAAGACCCACAACATATGGTAAAGACTCAGCCGGAAGATTAAGGATGGGCAGGGCTGGTGGGGTCCCCTCTTCCGGACTTTAACCACTATAGCGAGGATAGAGGTTCGAGGACCCTAACCCTTTTCCTGTGGGAACTTTCATCACTTGGGTTTTTCCAGCCGTCACTGTTCCAGCCCTGTGCGGGGGTGAAGCAGGGACCGGTGGAGGATTTACTATTACTTTAGCCACATCTGCTATTATTTTATCTCCAAGTGGAGGAAGTTTAGGGTCAATAGAGCTAGGGGGTGTGCTAATGGTAGCATTCCCTGATGGACAGACAGGCTGAGATCTCCCTTGACCTAAGTTATGAATTGTAGAGGTCAATCTATCGAGCTTAGACGTCAAGGGTTTAAGATAGGAACCAATGATCTGTTCAATGTGGGCTTCGAGGTCAGCTAGAAGATGTGTAACCCACACAGGTGTACCCAAGTTATGCATAGAAGGACCGTCGGGGCCTGCACTCCAGCAGTTTTAGTTGAAATTTTTTTGACAGATTTTTTGTTTTTCGTTTTCTTAGTTTTCAAACTGGCTATGGAAGCCCTTCTGACTACAGGATGTGTGGGGGCAAGATAGGGACCACAGGCATGTCAATTATATCTTGGGCAATTTGGGCACAGGGCACATCTGCAAAGGAGCACATAAGAGAGGAATTAAAATCAGGGGATCACAGTACCAGCCGAAAAGTCCCCAACGGACTGAAGGGGGGGAATAGTTGGAGTAATGGATAATCGCCGTTCCGTGCTCTCTATTGCAGAGGCTACAACCCCAATTGTCTTCTGAAGCATCTTGTCAATGGCTGTAAGGCTGGGGAGAGATTGGGCCGTAGTGGCCTGAAGCCTAGTGGTACGGCGAGAGGAAGATGGTTTCGACATATCACTCTTATTGCTCATCAAATACGATTAAATTGGTAGGGCCCTCAATGCACTCTACTTATGACTTCTACCACTGTAATAAAACTGCAAATGACCAAATTTGAATAACTGCCTCAGGGCGTATTACAAAAAAGTGCAATTCTCCAAGACGATATTGTTCCAAGAGTACCTTTATCAATGAAGAAATCCCAGTGGCAGGGGGAGATGTTGAAGGGGGTGGCCCGTCCCGGCCACAGAC
Organism: Lissotriton helveticus; assembly: GCF_964261635.1. NCBI lineage: Eukaryota > Metazoa > Chordata > Amphibia > Caudata > Salamandridae > Lissotriton > Lissotriton helveticus. The sequence continues at coordinate 444,934,685 of NC_136068.1, forward strand.
AGCCCCGCCCTTGTCCGGGGCTTCTCCCGGCGCGTCCCGGGCGCGTTCCCGCGACGTGGGAGGCAGATGCGATTTAAAGCGCCTCCGGGCGCGGTGATTGGTGGGCGTGGCTTCAGCCGCTGAGGAGCCTGGGAGGCGTAGTCCTCCTCACATTGCCGCGATGGTGTGTGGGGCGGCGGGAGGACAAGGGCACAGCAGGACACCAGCGTGAAGCAAGGACCCTCCAGGAGCCAACAGGAGCCAAAAGACACAGCAAGAAATGCCCCCAAAAGTGTTTCCAGCAACCCGCTCCACCGGAGGCAGGCGCGTTTTAAAGCGCCTCTGGGCGTGGTGATTGGTGGGCGCGGCTTCAGCCGCTGAGGAGCCTGGGAGGCGTAGTCCTCCTCACTGCGGCCGCGATGGTGTGTGCGGCGGCGGGAGGACAAGGGCACAGCAGGACACCAGCGTGAAGCAAGGACCCTCCAGGAGCCAACAGGAGCCAAAAGACACAGCAAGAAATGCCCCCAAAAGTGTTTCCAGCTGGGAAAGCCATTCTCAAAGCCGTGCACCAGTGTCTCTGCATCTGATTTGTTATGGTATCTGTTGGCTAGTGCGCGTAATCTCTGTGTGTTCATGGGGGACCATGTTAGCCGGGCGCCGCCCTGTCTCGCTCCCCCCTCTCCACCCCCTCCACTTGCCTCATTGCTTCTTTTTCTCCCTTTTGTCCCGCTTTGGGTCATCCTTGCGCCTACAGCTTAACGCGGGGTGCCCCCCCCCATATATTGAACATATATTTTGGAATTTACACGCTGCCCCGTATGTGCATTAGCTGACCTCGAATTTCCAGCATTTGCTGGTGGCCCGCTGGTGTGTGCTCCCTTTCCTGCGCTGGCGTGCTTGTGCTTTTGAAAATGCTGAAAAGGCCTCCCTTTTCCCTTCTGAAAGGGGGCACGAAAGGGGTGTTCGCTCCTCCCCCCCATGTACTGACCTCCTTCGCCACCATCATCTTATGGATGAACCCTGAGACGTCCTCCTCATTCCACTCCATTTCCGGGTGGGTCTGCATTTTTAGCCTGAAACCCTTATCATATTCTAGCCAAGCGTCGCCCTGGAACTACCGCTGTGCGTTGTGTATGGTGGCCTCGTAAAGCCATAGCTCGGCCGCGCAGCGCGGGAATTTTTCAACTATGATGCATGCCATGATCCTGAATGCGTCTAACCAATTATCGAATGTCCATTCCTTGCGCTCTCTTCTCCTCTCCCTCCTATCTTCCTCCTTCTTATCGCATGTCGTCAGATTCAAACCCTCTAACTGTATTTCAAGTAATGAAAAGATATCTATAAACTCCTTCCACCACATCCTCTCTTTCACTGCTAAGGGTATGAGGCTGGCTAGCCCTGTGGGCCTGCTGGCCATGGACGCCGGACCCGGTGAGGGCCGCGCATAAGGCTCGGGTATTGGTACTGTTACTGGGGGTATGATCGCGGGTGGGGTGTTCCCCCATGCCACCTTGGGTTGCAGTTGTCGTGCACCAAACTTTGTGGTCGGGCGGGGTGCTGCCGCCAAATGCCTTTACACCAAACTTGACTGTCAGCGCTGGCGGGGTGCTGCCGCTGTGTCCTGCACCAAAATTTGCAAAAAAGGCCTCCTTGCTGCTTCTGCTGCTTTCTTGCTGCTGCTTATGCTTGTTTGCCTCCTGTGTCCTGTTGTACGCCTTCCCCCCTCTAGAGAGCGCCTGGTGCTGCTTCTGCTGCCTCCTCAGCGCTCCCAGACCCGAGGGTGCTATATCTTGCACTTCCTCGACCTGGAGCGCTTGTGTCCGCCGTGGGCCACTCCCTACTTACTTCCCGGCGTCTTTGGTCCCCCGGGCCGCCCCCGCGTCTTCCCCGCCGTACTCCTGAGCCTTCCGGTGTCCTTCTGCTGAGCCGGCTGAAGCGAGGTGAGTGGGGGCCCACACTCGCTTTCCCGGTTGTGCTGCCTTCCTTCAGAGGCGCCCGGAGGAGAGTTTCACGCCGGCCGCTGTTCTCCTCAGTCCCGCGCTGACCGGGTGGGCTCCGGTCATGTCGGGCGTGTTCCCTTCGCTGCTCACTCACCGGGTGGGCTCCGGTTGAGTCGGGCATACTTCCTGCGCCGTCCTGTACTCGCCGATTGGGCTCCGGCTGAGTCGGATGTATTTCTCGATGTCCTGTACTCGCTGGGTGGGCTCCGGTGCAGTCGGGTGTAGGCCTCACGTCTTCCCGTACTCACCGGGTGGGCTCCGGTGCAGTCGGTTTTAGTCCTCGCGCTTTCACGCACCTGCCGGGTGGGCTCCGGTGAAGTCGGTGTAGGCCTCACATTGTCCCGCACTCGCCGTGTGGGCTCCGGTGGAGTTGGGCGTCCTCCTGTCCTGGTGTGCCGCGGGGTAGGCTCCCACTGGTCACTTCCCAGTCACCGCCGCCGCGTGGTCCAGCCCACCCCGGGTGGGCTCCGGTGGCGTCGCTAGTGAGCTTGAGTCGCCGCGGGGTAGGCTCCCGCAGGTAGCTCCTTTGTCCCGCAGCTGCTGGGCCGGTCGTGGTTCACGGTCTTCGCGCAGCACAGCGTCCCAGTTTTTCGCCCACAAGCACTTGATAAGCTCTTCTTCTTCCGCCGTGCTGCTCCCCTGCTCCTGGACGATAGGAGCATACCTGGGGGAGCAGCGCTTTTAAGCCCCCCCCGTCTAGCCCTTTGGGTTCGCGCCACTTCCTGCCATTGGGGGGTTCGAATCCCGCCTGTACCCCCATTGGCTGCGGCGATGTGGGAGGGGCTTTCCCCACGCCTTGCTCGTCGTACCTGCTTTTCGCGCCAAGCCGGGTCCCCCCGCCCCCACCTCCAGGGGGCTCGATGCCGCGTTATGGCGCCGGCTCCTGAGCCCCCTTCGGGGGCCCGCCTCTGCAAAAAGAGCTCCTTCATAAACACAAACAAGTTATCAAATACAAATAAATATTTCAGTCAATAATGAGAGTTTGTAAGCCGTTTTAAAGGGTTTTATTTTCTAATTATAGTTTAAGATTGTCTGATTCTTCATTCATTAGTCAAATATCAATCAGGTTAAAGAGTAGATAATAGAACAATAAAGTTAGTGCGGAGCATATTGTAATTTGCACACACCATGTTCCAAAAAGAAAAGAATCCCTATTCTAAGAAATGGGGTGAAAATTATGTCAGTCATTTACAGGTATTGCTTATATGTACATGTTCATCATGTTTGTGTTAAAAAATGTTTCAGCTCCTCTTATGTTCTGCTTTTTGTAATGTATTTTAAAAAGATATTCCAGAGTGATTGTTGGGAAATCTGAAGCTTGCAGTCCTCCAATCTTACTAAGCAAGCCACGCCCCTGCACACTGTAGTTTTATGCCAACTTGGGGCACCAGGCCACAATGAGGTAGCGCAGGGGTGGGGGCGCGCTGCTTACAACAATCTGGCTCACACTGTGGTCACCGTCGGAAGTGACGTGCCCGAGCGCACGCCTTCCTTTTATTGCCTCCCCGCAGGCCACGCCTGGCCTGCGGATGTAGGGGTGCATGTGTGGGCAGACTAGAGTGCTAACCGCACTACATCCCTATCCAACTTTACAAACTTTTATATCTGCATCAAACATTCTCGAAGTAAGATAACCAAGTCTCTCATAACTCCAAGCAAAACAAAATGCTGTACTTGCGTGCCCTTTGCTGATGGACTCAGGGGCTTAGCTGACAGGCATAGTCTTTTAGCTTCTGACTTGGGGGTGGATTGGGCCGTAGGTTGTATCGCAGGTTCTGACTTTGCTCAGGTTCCCGATGGTGTGGGGTGTTCCTGGTGGGGGTTTGCGACGTTTGAAGTCCGTCTTCTGATTCTGGCGGACTTCCTTGTGTCCCTATCGGTGAGTTGCTTCCATCCTCTTGGGTCAGAGCCTCAGGCACCGTCTCCGCGCTTTCCAGCACTTCCGAACTGTTGGTTATCCCCGGGGTTACTGCTTTAAACCACGAGGTGTTCCTCGACACTTCTATTCCCTCCTTGCGTGCGGTCACCATGGTTCCCTTTGTGGCCGTCACAATCCACGGCCCCGGTTCATAGGGCGTCTGGAACTTTCCTCCAGGACGCCGGTTCCGTATGACCACGTGATCTCCCTGGCGCAGCCGTCGCGTGGTCGCCCTCCGGCGCTGGCTTGTTCTCTGATTATTCTGCCGTCTCCGCTCCTGGGTCCCCTCTGTGTCACTCGGGAGTGGTGTTGCCCCCGGGGCAGTGGGGAGGAGATCTCTGCGGTGTCCGTGGAACATGAGTGCCCAGGGGCTTCTCTGTGTAGTGCAGTGAGGAGTCCCTCTATATTCTCGTAGGAAATCATGTAGTCTCTGTTCAGGGTCTGCCTGTTCTACCATTGCTATGCGGAATGTCTTGTTTAGGGTTCGCATGAACCTTTCGGCCTCCCCATTTGCTTGCGGCCATTGTGGTGTAATGCGTCGGTGCTTGATGCCTCTGGCCTTTAGGAAAGTGGCGAATTCCACTCCCTGGAACGGTGGTCCGTTGTCGCTTTTCAGTTCCTGGGGATAGCCAAACATGGAGAACATTTTCTCTAAGGCGGGTCCTACGTGTGAGAAAGCTGTGGAGTCGATCTTTTCAACCAACGGGTACTTTGAGTACGAGTCAATGGCCACCAGCGTGTGTCCCTCTCCCGGGAAGTTCCCAAAATCCACACTTATTTTGGTCCATGGCGTTGTGCAGGCCTCCTCCGTGATGATTGGGGCCGGCCTCTCTGGAGCACTGGTCAACTGGCAAGATAGACAGTTTTTCACGTAGTCCTCGACCATGGTCTCCAGCTCAGGAAACCACACCTTCTCCCGCATGCGTGCTTTCATCTTTGTGGTGCCTTGGTGGCCGCCGTGGGCCAGTCGTGTTCCCCTCAGCAGCACGCCATCATCTGTGGCACTGAGTTCATGACGGACGTGCCAGAATTTCGTGAGGGTCTCCTTGTCCATTGCCGTCCAGGTGTCGGGAGGATGTAGGTAGTTGGCCCATGTGCCTTCCTGAATGGCCTGTATTGATCGCATGTACGGGTTGTCATCAGCGGCCGCTTCTTTGATCTCGTCGATGGTCATACACAGAGGGCATGATGTGAGTGCTACCCACCGGGCATACTCCTCACAGTCATCATCGGAGGAGGGCGGTTCCTGGGGAGATGGATGGCGTGACAGGTAATCCGCCGGGTTCTTGGCTCCTGGTCGGTAGACCACCTCCATCCCGTACGACTGTAGTTGGATCACCCACCTTTCGATGCGTGGTGGTGGCGCGGTGCCCCTGAAAAGATGTACCAGGGGTTGGTGGTCCGTAACCATGGTAAACGGGTGGCCTTGGAGATAAAGGTGAAAATGGCTGCAGGCCCATTTGATCGCCAGGGCTTCTCGCTCTATTTGGGCGTACCTGGTCTCAGTGGGGGTCAGGGCCTTGCTGGCAAACGCTAGGGCTGTCCATTGTCCGGGCTTGTGCTCTTGGATCAGGACTGCTCCCAGGCCTACCGGGCTGGCGTCGACGATGACCTCGGTGCGCTTCCCGGGATCGAAGTAGGACAATGTCGCGTTTTCCAACAAGGCATCCTTGATGCTCCGGAATGCTTCCTCTTCTTTGGTGCCCCACTGCCATACAGCGTCTGATTTTGTGAGAGTTCGCAATGGCTCGCTCTTGGTGGCTAGGCCCGGTATGAACCGGCCGCAGTACGTGGCCATCCCAAGGAAACTCCTCACCTCCGTTGGCGATCTGGGTGCTGGTGCGTCCTTGATGGACTTGGATTTTCTCGGGTCGACCTGAATCCCCTCCTGATTGAATATGTAGCCAAAGAATTCAATCGATGATTGAAAGAATTGACATTTGTCCTTGTGGAGTGTCGCTCCATGTTCACTCAGTCTTTTCAGGACGTTCCGCAGGTGTTTATAATGATCAGATGCAGTGGATGAGTGTATTAGGATGTCATCGCTGACGTTGATGACTCCTGGCAGTCCTGATAGGAGCTCTCTAATGGTGCTTTGGAACACCTCGGCTGCCGATGATATGCCGAAGTTGAGGCGTTTGTATCGTCGTAGGCCGAGGTGGGTACTGAATGTGGTAATGAATCGGCTCTCCTCCGCAAGGGGCAGCTGGTGATATCCTGCGTTGAGGTCAATTTTAGAGAACCATTTGGATCCATTCACGTCGGCCACTATGTCGTCCATGGTAGGCGTCAGGTGCCTCTCCCTTCGGATAGCTGTGTTGGGTAGCCGCATATCGATGCATAGCCGAATTTCGCCCGGCTGCTTGGGTTTTCGACTATCACCATGGGCGACACCCAGGGGGTGGGTCCCGTCACTTTCTCAATTACCCCAAGATTCTCCAACTTCTCCAGTTCTTTCTCCACTAGGGGTCGGAGGTGGAATGGTATCCGGCGGTGACGCAAAGCCGTGGGGGAGACTGATTTATCGATGTGGAGTTTAATGGGGTCGCATTTGATGCATCCTAGTCCCCTGAACAGCTCAGGGAACCGCTCCAACAGCTCGTCCACTTGGTGGGCTCGGATCCGGTTGGCGAAAGCTATCAGTTTCAGATCCTCTGCCGTGTGACTACTCAGGAGAGTATCAGCCTCCCGGTTGATGATGTGGATGGTTGCCGTTATCTCCTCCTCATCTGCCCGAACCGGTATCACGATCTTCCCCTTGAGGGGTAGAGGCGTATCCGCGCCATATGCGAAGATCCTCGTTTTGGACGGTAGGACCTCTGGGCGGGGACGTAACTTGTTGAATTGCTGGAGTCCCATCACATTCACGGTGGCCCCTGTGTCGATGATCGCCTTCACCTCGTTCTGTCCCATTTGCACCACACATGTGGGCTGCGGCCGCCGTCGCTGCTTGAGTTCCTGGGCAAACGAGACGACATACGCCTCCTCGTCTTCCGAATCCGAGTCGTCGCAGACCGTGGGCAGGTGTTTTCCTGACCTCTCTGGGCCCGGGTCAGCTGTGTCTAGTGACAGTTGGCGGACCGCTTTGGTGGGAGTCCACGACTTCTTGGGGTTCCTGGACTGGTTCTTCCTGCGGCAGACAGCTGCAAAGTGGTTCGGGATCCCACAGTTCCCACACGTCTGTCCCTGGGCCGGGCAGTCCTTGGCTGTGTGTGGTTCATGGCCGCCGTATCCGCAACGGGCTTGAGGTGATTTCTTCCTAAATCCCTTCGGCGCCTGACCACGTGTTCGAGGCCGCACCGCATCCGCACGTTCTGTCTTGATATTTTCCACTTTGATCGGGGTCTTATGTAGGGCCTGTTCCATGGCCGCCGCTCTAGCATCTGAAAGCTCGTGGGATCTGGCCAAGATGAGGATTTTCTCCAGGGTTATTCCAGGTTTTCGGAGAATCTGGCCCCTCAGTGTCTTATCCCTGCATCCCTGAATCAGTTGCCTCCTAATGGCTCTGGGTTGATCCTCGTCGGTGGAACTGGCCAGTTCCCTGACTACCGTGTGGAATTGGTCCATGGTTTCTCCATCTCGTTGACGTGCCTGTCCCAGCTTGAAGACCTCGAAATCCACATTAAGTTGGGGATCAAAGTGTCCGTTGAGGGCGGCGACTGCGTCCGCGTAGCTAGCCGCCGCACCCGAGTTGGGGAGATGTTTGAAGAGCTTGAAGATCTCGTGCCCTGCGTAGTGGAGTAGTAAGGATCTTTTGACTGCATCATCCGTCTCACGCGTAACTACAAAGTAGTTCTCAAGTCTTTCCAGCCAGATTTTCCATCGAGGCGACGCCGTGGACGGGTCACTCGCCTCACTGAATGGCGGGAGAACCCCAGTCGCGGCGTGCTGGAAAGGGATGGTAATAACGGGCGCTGCCGCGGCTTCATCCCCCATGACGTCGATTCCCGGCTAGGGTGGGGCGTTACTGGGTTTGGACAGTCTTTTCGGTGTTGCGTCGCACCTACGGGTGCCTGAGCGATGATCCGCGCCGTCCGCTCACCATGCGTCTCAGCGTCTCCCTGCGTCACGTGTGCCGCTTCTGGCGGGACGTTGGAGGGTCAGGGACCAGTCAGGGCGAACCTCCGGGGCCTTCAGGTGATGGCAGCAGGCCTTCCAGGCGACGTCACACCCCCCCCGGAGCACAGCACACCCAAAACGCGTTGCACGCGAGATGCGTGAGGTTTGGTAGGGTGCCGGCACCGCGGACCACGCGAGATGCGTGAGGTCCGGCAAGGCGTCGCAAACCTCGGAGCGGGACGCCGCGGGAGGCAGCCGGAGGCTCGCGCCCACACCGGGGCAGCCAGGGGGGTCGATGTTGTGCCCCAATGGGCAAAGCAAATGCAGCAGCAGGGTGCACCGGAGGAGGTGGGCTCACAGGGCTCGAGCCAGTCAGCGGACACGCGGTCGCCACCGCGGGGGGGGAGCGGATCGCTCCACGCAGGAACCAGGTGCACGGGCGAGGGTTGGGCCCCCTCCGCTCGTCGCCAGTGTAGTTTTATGCCAACTTGGGGCACCAGGCCACAATGAGGTAGCGCAGGGGTGGGGGCGCGCTGCTTACAACAATCTGGCTCACACTGTGGTCACCGTCGGAAGTGACGTGCCCGAGCGCACGCCTTCCTTTTATTGCCTCCCCGCAGGCCACGCCTGGCCTGCGGATGTAGGGGTGCATGTGTGGGTAGACTAGAGTGCTAACCGCACTACACACACCACCACAGGTCTCGTTGTTTTGGAAATCGGCCTGGGGTCGACTAACGTGTACTATACTTTACGTGAAGTCAGTTAGATTTTCTCACATTGCCTGTTGTTAGGTCATGAAGCTGTTTGACTGCTTGGTATTCCAAATGATAGCCTCTGGTGAGAGCGCAAAGGGCAGGTGTCTCAAGTTACCCGTGTCCGTGGGGTGAAAAACGACAGGCTCACAAATAACCTGAAGCACCATAAAACCATCAGTGGCACTTCAGCCGAAATTGACAAACACCAAGGTATGGATTTCAGTTAGCTGCCATGAACTATTTTGATGTCAGTCATGTGCTGCTTTTAATTGTTTACTGGCTACGGTCTGCCGCCAGGAAACGGGAACAATATCCGTTTTTCAAATAAGGTACTTATTTTTGCCTTGGGAGTTTGCTTCTAATCTGGCAAATTGGGCGTTTATCAACCAATGTATTTATAGTGCATTGCTTGAAGTGCAGCACACACCTGAAATGCGTTGTTTGGCACTATAGAGAGCAGTGAAAAGCGCAGGGTAACAAGAACAAATCAGACAAATAGAGCTATTGCAGCACCCTATGTCACCACACTTGTAATAGGCAGATGAAGGAAGAAACATACCAACACCGCCCTGTATCTATGAACCCACTTCATGCTAGGAGTATATTCATGGGTGTCAAGTAAGTCACTAAAATGCTTGGGGTAGTGGATGTGACAACACATACCCAACCTTTAACTCAACTACATTTCAGGAAGTAACATCACATGACATGACCTTTGGCTCTGAATTTTCCAAGACAATCATGTCATATGACCGTAATCCTGATGACATCACAATAAATTACATTTCAGAAGTTAAGAGCCACGTACCACATTAATTTGATAACACAACTGTTTTTCTTTTATAATTCTTTATTTGTTTTCCAAATATTGACATTTCATCATACATATGTCAATCATTCTCATCAATGCAGTCGCTACTATTCTAGGGGTTCACATGTACTGTGATCTTTCATTACCATGAATCCTTCATATCACAAAAGTGCATTATAATTGTATTGTATCAAACAATCTTTGAAATAGGTTCACCGCAATCCTTGTACACCCATCATCCAACCCTCTGTGCCCTCCGTGTGTAGACTATTGTTACTTATTCTCGGATTATGCACATCCCACCAGGGCCGGACTGGCCATAGCGGGCACTGGGCAAACCCCTGGTGCGCCGCACGGGTGGGGCCGGTTTTGGGCCCCCTGGGGGCCGTATTTGTTACAGGGCCCTTTTTGCAGTATAGCTGCAAAATCTGGCCTGTACCAATATCGGCCGAAAACCGGCCTCTGCAAACTGCTCGGCGGCACCTCCACCCCCGAGTAGGGAGGGGAGGGGCCGGTCGAGCACTTTGCCAGGGCCGGTTGTGGTTGCCAGTCCGGCCCTGCTTCCCACGTGGGTTTTCTAAGCGACATATGTGTTTAGTAGTAATCCCCACCTCATCATTGACATATGATGTCCATGTGCCGGTCCCCCCAATCGGAATGGGATGGGTAAATTCATGTATGCTATTTATTAGTATGTCACTGTTATGTATGGTAAGCGAGCGCATTCTGCAGCGATTATGGGGACATTTCATCAGATATGGCCCACATGGCCAGGCCCAGTGTAAACCAGCCCGGAATGACGGATCCCCTCTTTGTTTGCTGATAAGCGCACCGCTGACTGGGTTGACGGGCAGACCGCTGTCTAATACGGTTAAGGGCCAGGGGACAGGGCAGTATCGGCCGGTGGAGGGAGTACCGCAGGGCGGTGGGGCGAGGAGGGGCAGGGTGGGGGTAGTAAACTACAGAATACGGGGGAACAGAGGTAAGTAAACTAATATATAAATAAAACAAATGTCATTGCGCTCTCTGCATTGCCAAATGCAATGCCGCGCGCGCAAAGAAAGTCGTTGTATTTATTTATTTGTTTACTTACTTCCGTTCGGCCCTATTCTGTAGTTTACTACCCCCCCCCACCCTGCCCCTCCCCCACCTCTCCCCATCCCCGGCGGAACTCCCTCCACAGGCCGCTACTGGGACAGGGGCCAGCACTGCTGGGGACCCCGTTGCAGTTGCCATCTGTCTGAATAAACTCTGCCACTGCGGACCCAGGCAAGGGGTTGGGCACAGAGTAAGCATATCCATTTAATGTAAGCATCTCCGATCCCCATCATTGATAGCACTCTGGACACGTATGGCCACAGTAAAGTATTGAAGGCCTTTTCAATATCTAGAGACAGCAGAGATGGGGTCTCTGTGCCTTCAGCCACCCGCTCTATTATGAGTAACAGGCTCTGTATATTGACGTGTTGGTTGCGCCCTGTGATGAATCCCATTGATTTCGGTGCATTAACTGTGTTAATAAAGGCAATAGTCTAAAGGGTCTCATACTGGCTTAGGTAATACCACAATAGTAGTGTCTCATGTGCTCTCAGGAAGCAAACCCATGCGCAATGCCACTATATACATCTGGTGTAATTTGGGTGGCAGTATGAACCATTAGGTGGAATGGAATTCAGGGGGTATCCCATCTACCCCCGGCATTTCCCCCTTGTTAATTGGTCTATGGCTGCCTTCACTTCCTCAAGTTCCAGGTCCGCCTCCAGAACCCCCGCCTACGTGGCCTTAACCCACAGGAGCCAGACCCTAGATAGAAAGTGGGAAATGTGAGCGCTGTTTGTGGTATCTGTAGGTTTATATACCGTTTTGTAGTATTAAACAAATGCACTATTGATGTCAGTCTGTGTCCTAACAGTTTTACCTGAAGTTAGTTGAATGACTCCTGTGGGTGGCAATGGTGTCACAAACCTCAGTAGCCATGTCAATAGTCAGGCCATTCAGTCTCCTTCCACATGCTGCCACACAAGGTATTCTTTAAAGTGCTAGTAGTGCAGGTGTTCGATCAAGGCTTGATATGTTTTTGTCAGTTCTAATATTCGTGTTCAGTACTATAGGTGCACTATTTTTACTGTTTCTAGTTCTCTATGTTGTTGTTTTACATCTTATAAACATCTAGTATTACTGTGAGAAGTGTTGTCTTGACGCCATAAGAGGTCTTGATGCACATTCCTTGTATGACAACTGTTAGAAATTGGAGTCTCTAGTTAGCAGAGCTTTGCACCTTGTCCAAGTAGGGACCCTTCCGTTTAGTCAGGATAAAGGAATTACACACCTTGATAACCCTTGATCACCCTCTTGGTAGCTTGGCACGAGAAGACAGGCTTATCTCAGAGGCAATGTGTAAAGTATTTGCACATAACACACACAGTAACACAGTATAAACACTACAAATGCTTGCTCTGGTTGCTGAGTGCCTTGTGGGCTCTGGAGGTGCCTGTGTGAGGAGAGGCACACTGTGTAGGTACGCAGGGATGAGATCATCAGTGACTGCAGGCAGGTTGAGAAGGCCTGTGTGCCTGCTTGCTGTGCTGACTCACCCCCCCTGATTTTGCTGTGTTCGCCGTTCACTCTGGTGCGGGCTCACAGATGAGATGCAGGCAGTGACTGCCAGTGGGCTGACAATGTTTGGAGTCCACCTGCTAAACATGGATGCAGGTATGCGGGGAGACACTGCATCCTATTTACACATGCTGAGCAGCATGTCCCTTTAAAAACATGAGCCTCGTAGGGGGCTGCTTCATGTTTAGGGTGTTCATGCTGGATGCGGTTATCCCTTCACAAGTTGTTAGGAGAAACTATTATTTGGAGGCTAGTTTTTGACTTTGTTCAAATCCTGTATGTAAGATCTGCATTCACTGTAAAATGAGATATTCATCTGTATGATTAAGAAAAACTAATATTGATTTAAACAACACTTACTAATATATTTTTGTTTTTATTTAATTTCTTTTATAGTGCTACTTGTCCTAATGTAGGGCATAGGAACACTTCACAGACATGAGACATTGAATCATACTAATGCATAAATCAATGTTCAGGAAATGTTACATAACAAGATGAGGCCTACAAGGTGTAAGAGTCACTTTCATACTGGCAACCATTGTATGTTAAGAGTGCTTGGTGGAGAAACACAAAGTAAGGATTTACAATGGAATGCAGTGGTTGGGGTTGGCTTTACTAATATTACAATCCAAAATAATCCTTTTTTAGCAGCCTTAGAATTTAGAAAGAATACTAAAAAATAAGGTTTAAAATCTATGTCTTGCAGTTTGCCTGTAGCTCCTAGATGACTGTTCGTAGCCCACATGTTATATTAGAAGGTTTGTAACTTATGAACTACAAGTAACAAAAGGATCTCTGTAACCTAGTAACCCAATGAACTAGATACATGAAATGCAAACCTGTGATCAGTATGTTACGTTGTGCTGTTCTGCAAGCACATTAACCCTCTATGCTGCAATTATGATTAGAAAAAACACATAATTTCCAGCAAGTACAATAACTCCCATAGTCATCTTCCCATTCTTATCCCCTTAAAATTGCTAGGTACACCAAGATCTCTACGTAAAGCATCTTAAACTCACACAATGAATTCAAATGCAATTTGTTAACAATCAGTTACGCAAGCCAGAACAGATTTATGGTCACATCTGTCCTTGTGGACATAACTATCCCACCAACAATTTCATTCCCTTTTCCGCTGCCTCACCTTGCTGCCTAATTTATGGGATCCAGGAGTAATTTTTTCCTTTTCCGGCACGCTAGATACAATAATGGAGTGCACGCCATTAAGCTGGATTTCGCCACAATATATTGTTATTGCCTTTTCCTGGACTAACTGTGCATCTGTGTTCTTGGTTTTTCTACTTTTGCCTGGGGGCATTGTAGAAAGATGCCTATCAGTACATACATACATCAGTTGTGTTAATGGGCCCATCAGAACTTTGTACACTCCATAATATGACTTCCTGGTTGTCTAATAGTGCCTTATTAGGTTGACCTTACTTGTTATCATACTGAATCCAAGCACTTCCCTTTTGGGGTACACGTTCTCCTGCCCTGCAGGGCCAACTTTGGATCTTACACCCATAAAAATAACGAATATCCAAGCCATTGAACATTGCGCCAAGGTTTCAGATTGCTCATGGGTGACATTTTCATGGTTTCAATGCCCTTATGAGTGACATTCAACTACCAAATGTATGACACTTAGAGTGGCACGTTCTCACAAGCAAATCCTGGCAACGATGTCCATGGAAACAGATGCGTTTCAGAAATTACACCTATTTGTGCAACTAAAGCGCAAAGTGCTTTCAGTCGTAGGCCAGGTGCACACAGCACTATGTATACACAAGTCCCTATTCCCCTTGAGCCAACCAGGGGCTATGGATACCAGTGCAACAATCTGTTTTGGCACCTCCCCAATGACCTCCACAGATTCCCTCACTACCACTCTGCAACACTGCATCCTGCCTCAGACTGTCATTGTAACTGCAGTGTGACTGTGGACTCAGATTCACTGAATGCTGACAGCTTTTCAGACACTCATGTGCTGGAGTAAATTGCCGATCTGGAGATCACAAATTGCATTGGCCCTCATTTCTGTCCCGTTCCGAGGGCAACTCAACTGGCAGGCTGACACAGAAGGTGCTCCTTCCTGCAGTGTATCAGAGAGCACGTAGAAGTGGCAGTGAGAGCTGTCCATGGTGTGTGCCTTTTAAAGACACTGTCTGGGTGCCTGCACTCTTGACTGACTGCAAACAAAGCAGACCCCCGTCCATGGCCCCTGCAACATCAAATAAACACAAAGAAGAGGACACCACTTGAGTTAACAGATAACCACTGTTGTCCTTTTTCTGGTGGGTCGCGCTGCAATCCGAGTGGGAAATAAATTAATTAAAAAATGATGCTGCATGCACCGATGGGTCCTTTTCAGTCTTGCCTGGCAATCATGTGGCTACACTGTTCAAAACTGGTGCACTGGCAGGCATGAGACCTTAATCGCCATGTTGACTGCTAGCGCTGAAATCTCATGGTAATCTCTTTTGGAAAATTTAGTAAATGTGGCACAATTACCTTCATTTGCCATCACCTTTTCCACGCCAATATCTGTTCTCGAGGAGATGAATCTTGGCCACGGTATTATGACCAAAAGAGCTCCTTCATAAACACAAGCGAGTGATAAAATACAAATAAATATTCCGGTCAATAATGAGAGTTTGTACGCAGGTTTAAAGGGTTTTATTTTCTAATTAAAGTTTAAGATTCTCTGATTCTTTATTCCTTAATCAAATATCAATCAGGTTACAGAGGGGATAATAGAACAATAAAGTTAGTGTGGAGCATATTATAATGTGCACACAGCACGTTCCAAAAAGGAAAGCATCCCTATTCTAAGAAATGGGGTGAAAATTATGTCAGTCAGAACCCATGAAGCGTTCAAAGATAAAGGCAAGAGTAAGATTAGCATGAAGCTAATTCAATATTGAATAACTTCAGAATCTCCTATAAAGAGAAACAAAGCATAGAGCAAATAAGCCTTGGCAAAGCCAATTAGTCAAAGCATAATGCTTGTATTTTAATAAAGTCAAATGGACACATAGCCTACATCTAATCTGCCCTTGCCCCAGCTAAATCTGCCTCCCCCTGGTTCATCTGAATCTGTTCTGTTCCTCATCGGAGTCTTCCCTCTCCTCCTCTCTCTCTCTGTCTCTCTGCAGATCTCAGTCTCTAAGTCTGAAACTTGAGGAAAATTGAATTTTGCCCTGTCATGTGTCCCTACGTGTTCCCCATCGTATGTTATATGTGCATGATTAATATGCATATTTACCCCATTGACCGAATAAAGACGCAATTATAGTTGTGTCCAACGTTAGTATGCCAGTTATCCAGTCCCCCGTGAAAGCAACGTGAACTAGGCTTCTAGGCCTATGTTGCCAACGTCTTTACATTGTGCACGTTAAATCCTCGAGTTGTCCCCGTTTCTAGGCCTCACAGGGCCCGGACACCAGATTCAAGCTCCAGTCTCCTGAAACCACTCCGAGGAGCGATGCAGCCCCTCCCGCATCCCTGACCCTTCACTTACTCTCTGCCAAGCAGCGCGGTGCCCGGCCTGGCCTGCCTGCCCGTCTGCCAAGAATATGTTATGCTTACAGTTATCAGTTCAGCTCCCCGGTTTCACATTCCTAGCTAACGAACTGCATAAACATCTTCATCTATAGTCTAGTCTTTCTGTCTCCATGCAAGAGAATTACTGAATTAATATCCATAGAAGATTCCTAGCACACGCAATACACTAAGAAATATATGCATGCACTAGCCTTAGTGACAAGTAGCCTTTGCCCTGATGACTTTTAGATTCAAGCAACATGTGCTCCAAACACAAGATATCAGATATGCTATAGGTACAGGTCGTTCTGACATCCTAGACTTCAGTCTCCTCTTCTAGTGCTAGAAGTCAGAGCCCCCAGCTCTCCCCAGTTACACGTCATGTTTCGTTTGCGCGCACCAGTAGGTTAAAGGTACCAGCTGCCCAGGTAGCCCCCTCCATGTATCCACCCATTTATGACACTTCTGTGACGTTTACATCACATGTCTCCGTGCACGCCCTGTGCACGCCTTCTTTTTACGCCCATATGTTCTTATCTTCCGAATTGTCACTTGTTACGCCTACTGTATTCAATGCAATTGTACTGTTTTACTATATATACTGTATGATGTTAATGAGATGCTGCAGCTGCCATTCCCCTTTGTCCTGTGTCTGTCCCTTCCTGAACCTTCGCAGGTGATGGAACCCGATGGTCCATTAGCTCGAGCTATCTAATTAAAGCCCTTATGACTCGGATACAACGGATTCTGCCTCTTATTTATTGAGCTATCCTTTTCAGTTAATGCATAGAAAAATAGTACCGGTAATTAATTATTTATTTACCACATAAATGGCGCCCGAATAGGGACGAGCCCCTTCCCCACGCGCCGGCGATGTAACGCAGGCCCCCTGACCCTTCTACAGCCGTGACGGACCCCTACTGTGCACCTGCAGATATTTCTGCTTCAAGTCTCCCTCAGGCCCACGGAGGAGACGAAGACTGCGGTCCGGCATCCAGACGAGGCGGTGAGGAAGGCAGTTCGTTCCGACCAGAGCCCAAGCCGAGAGAGCAAGGTCCGAGGTATCCGGAGGCCCACCTGTTTCCGAAGCCCGAAGCCCGAGGCGCATGCGTAGTGCGTAGCAGTAACCAGACGTCGTAGCAGTCCAGTCCAGTCCGAGGCCTTCAGTTTTGCTTCCCGGTGAGTACCGTTGCTGGGGAAGTATCTAGACGGGTTCATTAATTTGTGCCCGGTCCGACGGGTTTGGGTACACAGATCCGGTCCGACGTGTTCACCTAGGTGGATACGGTATGACGTGTCTCTTTAGGAGACCGGTATGTTCTGTACTGTTTTAGCAGTGCATCCAGAAATTCTAGTAAGTCTGTTCTTGAGAAATTCAAGTATTATGTTTTCAATGTATTAGGTACTATCTGTTCGAACTGTTATTTATGTATTATTGATGTCGTGGTATGAGTGATTTGTTCGCTATTCATTACTGTGTTCATTGTGTATTGTGGTCAAGTTCAAGAACGGTTCAAATATGCCGCTGTTTTCTAAGTTACGTCAGATAAAAACCAGAAAAGGGTTACTCGAAGAATCAGTTCCTGTCCCTCCTAGGGACAGTCCTGGACATTTCATGTATCACAAGCATGGCTTAGATGCCATACTGTATCTAGATTTATGGGTGGACTACACTAAAGATCTCGAAGAGAAGTATAGATGGCCTGTTTCAGGAACATGGGATGCCGAGTGCATCATGAGAGTAGAAGAAGCATTATGGAAAAAGAAAGCCAGACAATCCCAGAAAGATGCCATAGAATTGTGGCGTAAAGAATCGCATAAAAGAACTGAAAAAGAATTCAGGAAAGCAGAACTAAGTAGGGAATCCTCAGAAAAAGCCCAAGAAAGGGAATTGCTAGAAGAAGGTGAACGAGTTAGAGCAGAACAGTCAGACAGACAAAGAAATGCCCTTATTAAAGGTATGTATCCCCTCCTCGCCGAGGGTCTGCCGAAGGCGACCCCGGAAACACCCTGTAATTTACCGCCACCATTGGTCCCGACTAAGCTACGTCATAAACCGACCGCAGCTGAAATCTTCCTTTCTTCCTATTTAGACAACACTGTCCCAGAGTATGCTAACACGAATCCTACTCCGCCAGTTCAGGTTCAGCACCCTGTTAATAATGTAATTACTGTGCCTCCAGCCGTTGGTCCCGGGAATCCTGTTAATGTGCCAGTACCCCCGGACCAACCCACATTTCGTGCGCCTACTTTACCAGTCACTTTACCAGCAGCCGCACATTCAGTATTGACTGACGATTCTAGTCCAGGAGGAGCAGGGGGAGGTATTCCTATCACCCCGCCTCAAACAAAACGCTTGACACTGAGAGACGCAGCATTACAGCGCACGCCAAAAGTGGCTACGTATGAAGCCCTCAAAAGGTACCTTACTGATTGTAGATATGACCCAGTGCCAGGCGAAGATCACATGATATTATATTCCGTACGTTTACGACGAGTTGCAAACTTTTTGACTACCATGCCAGATATGAAGGAACATTTAGACAGAATATATCATTTCATTCGAACAGGGGAGAAACCAGAAAGTATTCACGAAGCTATGGCACACAGGAAAGTCGAGATTCAAGGCATGATTTTGCAATTTTTAATAAATTGCTTAATAAGAGAACAGGATCATCCTGATAAAGACAAAGACGAGATGAAGGTCCTGACAAGATGGAGTGACAATATAGCAGATGGAAAACACAAGACACACAATTGTATAGAAACCATGTACAGAAAGATTCGTAAAGAAATTATAGGCATACACGAGAGGGAGAAAGCAAGAATAGTAGCAGAGAAAGAGAATGATTCTTCAGACGAAGATATAGACAACGAGAACCCCACCAGAATAGCGTATGTAGGTAGGACGAGACCTCCTGATAGACACACACGCCTAGACTACAAGAAAGCCTTTCCTCCTCCCGTACCAGAACAGTGTTCCCTTGAACAAGTATTCCAGGCTACCGATAAAGTTCTGAAATTACGAATAGGTTACAGTGAACTTAGTACCATGCATGAACAAGAACTAGCCCGGTCAGCAGTTCGATGGACTAGTGATTCTACCACGTATTCAGACGAAGTAGTGGCCCGTATGTTTCTGAAACTGCCCCCAGCCGAGCAGCGACTGGTGGGTATGTACATGATCCAGCACCTCATTACACTGTACGAGAGTCAGCATTCTGATCCAGGTCCCTTATATAATGTATTAAACGAGTTACTCCTAAACCGATGGAAAGGTCTAGGTACCGATTTGATTAGCGTCATTTTAGAACAGCGCCACAAATACAGAACGTTCCTGACTCCGCATTTTGTTCCTGTTTCAACCCCATTCTACATAGATAGACAGAATCCGTTGCGAGAAGTGCATCCTGTTAAGGGAACGGGGGGTAATCTCGAACGAGTATTTGTTTACACCCCTATAACGAAAATAGAACTACTAGAAATGAAAAAGTTAGTGCCCTGTCACGATAAAGATCCAGCAGGGTTCCACCGTGAATTAAAAGACATGCTCCGTATGGGGGAATACACGTATCCTGATATCATCAAAATGTTAAAGGTCCTGTTGCCTGCGGGCATATATGAAAAACTTAAAGAAAAGGAATGGGAGGTGGGAGAGAAAAAGATTGATTGGACCGCGTTAGAGAACGAAGATAACACACGAGTCCCAGGTACTGGTCTTGGGGATAAAGTCAAAGAGTTGCCCGAACTGTTAATACAAGTCTTGCCAAGATTACTAGCCACGAAAAAGGAAGATTGGGATGCCATCTCAGCCTGTAAACAGAAACAAGACGAAGACACTAGTGATTTCTATTCCAGATTTGAGAAATGTTTCATTATTAATAGCGGTCTGAAAACAAGTAGTGAATCCTATCCACATCTTTTTGTTACCAAACTAGTTGAGAATTCTTTACCACAAGTTAAGAATAGAGTATTGAAAGTCGAGAGTACTTGGCAAGCTAATACCCCGTCCCAAATGCTCCAGATGTTACAGTATCACCAGAACCGAATCAGGGAAGAGCAAGAACACGAAAGAAGACGTATGAAAGACACGAAAATGAAAGTACTAGTTGCACAGTCTGTTCCAGCAGATAGTCAGAAGAGGGGTTACGAACCAGGCTACTCATTCTGCAACTCCCGTTAAAGGGACATGCAATTACTGTAAACAGCCAGGTCACTATATAAACGAATGTGCAGTTCTGAAACACAACATAGCTACAGGTAAGACGAAAGAGAGACCGCGTCCTCCTAGACAAGAACATGTTCCGCAGAATACGCAACCACCGCAGAACGCACAACAGACAGTTACAGTACCGCAGCCTATAGCTGCCACACAACACGTTACCCAGCAGATGTACAAGTATGCACAGTCAGATTATCCAGAATATCAGCAGTATTCATGAAACAGCCTAGAGAGGGAGGTTGGCTTGCCTCTCATCGAGATTCCTGTAGATCAAGAGGGTCCCTATGTACACAGTCAGGTATTAGGGAAAGACAGAAAGTTTCTGATTGATACAGGGGCAAGTAGGACTACCATCAGTCATGACGAGGTTCCAGGGGCTCCACTCTCAGGCTCAAGAAATGTTTCCCTGGGATTTTCAGGAAAGCCTATTGTTAATGAAATATCGAAACCAGTTTCCCTAGAAGTTGGTCCATTGTCCCGAACTACAGACTTGTTACTTACGAAATCATGTCCTGAAAATGTACTTGGTATTAAAACATTGAAGGAGTTAGGTGCTGTAATTTGCTGCTCTCCGGAAGGAGTGAGATTGTTTTTACGTGATTTTAAAGGACATTATGTGTTAAGAGATTTTGATCCCAGATTACTGAATGTACCACAGCATTTATGGGCGCAAGGTCCAACTGATGTAGGTTGTATGCACATTACACCATATCGTGTTACTCTGAAACAAGGAGTTGTATTACCCAGAATTCGACAATATAAGTTGCCACCTGAGGCTGTAACAGCCTTATCGAAAATCATTGACGAGCTCATTGCTCAAGGAGTGGTTGTAGAAACTGACTCCAATGTATGTAATTCTCCTATCATTCCGATTCTTAAACGTACTGACCCAAATGCACCTCCAGTTTATCGATTAGTGATTGACCTTCGAGAACTTAATAAATGTATCATACCCCAGTACCCAGTGGTTCCAGATATCTCTTCCCTATTGACTGCCATTGATTCCGAAGCTACGTTCTTTACTGTTATTGATCTCAAGAACGCATTCTTTAGTGTCCCCATTCATCCAGACAGCCAGTTCCTTTTCGGATTCTGTTTAAATGGAAGAAGCTATAAGTTTACACGAGCACCTCAAGGTTTCACAGAAAATCCTAGTATTTACAGTCAAGCACTTAAACGACAACTAGACAGTATTCACATGCCAACTGACACTGCCCTGCTCCAGTATGTCGATGATCTATTGATCACAGCCCGTACAGAACGTGACTGCGAACGTACATCACTGACCGTCTTGTATTTTCTGGCAGAAATGGGGCACAAGGTGTCCCCAAAGAAACTACAATTCTGTGTCCAGCAAGTGGTATACCTTGGACACTTGCTGTCCAAGAGGGGTAGACAGTTGACACCTGACCGTATCCAGTTAATTGCACATCTTCCACAGCCCAAGACACAGAAGGAGGTACGAGCTTTTATCGGCCTCACTTCTTACTGCAGACAATGGATTCCTCAGTATGCATACCTAGCCAAGCCTCTGATACAGTTGACAACACAGGAGGCAGCGACATCGACTGTCCTCCCTTGGACCCAGGAACATACACTTGTTTTTAATGAGTTAAAGAAAGCTTTATGTAATGCGCCTGTTTTAGCGACACCAAACTACAGTAAGCCTTTTACACTTTTTGTTACCGAACGTGATGGTACAGCATTATCTGTTCTCACACAAGATCAAGCAGGACAACACAAGCCCTGTGCTTATTTTTCGAGCACATTAGATCCAGTAGCCCAGGCTCTGCCTGCGTGCCTCAAATCAGTTGCTGCCACAGCTCTAGCTATCAGACAAAGTGATTCCATAGTGTTAGGACACTCCCTGACAGTACAAGTTCCGCACTCCGTGGAAGTTCTTTTAAACCGAACACAGACTCAGCACTTGACAATTGCACGTTTAACAGGATACGAACTGACACTGTTTCAGCCACACATAGAAATCAGACGCTGCAACATATTAAATCCTGCTACACTTTTACCCTCGATTACACCGAATCCTGCCACACATGACTGTGTGGAAGTTATTAACATCATGACCAAGCCAAGACAAGACTTGACAGACATTGCATTATCTGACCCAGACCTGCCACTTTACGTGGATGGTTCATGTATGAGAACAAGTACAGGAGAGTTAGTAGCCGCGTATGCAGTGACTACTGAAACTGAAGTTATGGAAACACATCGTATTGATACCTTGTCTGCTCAAGCAGCAGAGCTCATTGCTCTGACCCAAGCCTGCATACGAGCTAAGAACCTGAAAGTAAACATATATACAGATTCACGTTATGCATTCGGAGTCGTACACGACTTTGGAGTCCTCTGGCAAGAAAGAGGTTTCATGACCTCTCATGGAGCCAAGATTCAGCATGGCCCCCTCATTCAAGCTCTGTTAGAAGCAATACATTTTCCGACAGCTATTGCCATTATGAAGTGCAAAGCACATACGAAAGTCACTGACGCCATTTCCCAAGGTAACGATCTGGCCGATCGAACAGCCAAGCTTACAGCTCAGACTCCAGACATTTCAGTTATCACGACAAAGACAGATGTTCCAGTCCCGACGACTTGTATGACAGTTAAGGACCCTACACAAGATGTAATAGACATACAGTCACATGCTACCCCAGACGAAATCAAGAAATGGTCTGAACAAGGAGGGGTCCAGACAGATCAGGGATGGTTGACGAAGGGAAAAGCCACATGGTTTCTCCCCGACTCTATGGTTCAAGTCATTATTAATACAGCACATAGTCCAGCACATTTAGGAGAAAAAGCCATGTTAGACAGCATTCAGAACCTTTGGTTTAACAAGCATTTACGAGCAGCAGCGAAGCAGAAAGTGCGTACCTGCATGATCTGTTGTCAGTTCAATCCAGGTAAAGGTGTTCCGGTGGAACAAGGTGGATTCCATCCTCCTGACCATCCCTTTGAAGTCCTCCAGATGGATTATATTCAGATGGATCGATGTCGAGGTTTCAAGTATGTCCTCGTAGTTGTATGCGCTTTGTCCAGATGGACAGAAGCATATCCAGTCCCAGATTACACTGCCGCGACCACTGCCAGGCAGTTGGTTCGTGAGTTTTTGCCACGCTATGGTTTGCCCAGGGTCGTGTATTCAGACAACGGACAGCCATTCTCATCCGAACTCATGAAACAAGTATCACTTTTGTTAGGGGACCAGTGGAAGTTCCACTGCGTACGACATCCCGAGGCAGCTGGCCTCGTCGAGAGACATAATCAGACTCTGAAAATCCGTATCGCAAAAGTTTGTGCCGAGAAAGGCGTAGATTGGATGGTGGCCCTGCCAGTCGCCCTTTTTTACATGAGAATGGTCGCACACTCCCGTTCAGGTCTGTCACCTTTCGAGGTTGTATTCGGCCGTCCCCCAAACATGTGGGGTACACCTATCCCACGTAAAATTACAGATGTTGACAGTAATATGCTGACAGATTACCTAGCTTCCTTGATGTCTGCACTACTCTCTTGTCGTTCACAGGTCGCGGCTGCCTTTCCAGACAACACCCAGGTGAAACCGCACGAGGTCGTTCCAGGTGACTTCGTCCTCGTAAGGAATTTTGATCGTTCAAGCCCGCTGGAGCCCCGCTGGAAAGAGCCGAAACTTGTTCTGATGACCACAAGGACCGCCGTGAAACTAGAAGGCCGGAAGGGCTGGCTATACTCCAGCCACATCAAGCGTTTCCATGGACTCCGTCCAAAGACTTTTTTCAAGGATTGCCCCGATACTGACTCTAAACTTCCCCTGTTAGAGAAAACTCCGCAGCAGGAGTATAAACTAAAATTACGGTCTAGTAAGTCAGACAGTTTAATTGTTTAAGTCCCTCTCGGGTGAAGCGGTTAGACAGGATCCTGACATGTATGAGATAGACCCACATAGTGAGAGAGTTAGATGAAACTCCAAGAAAATATGTTATTGTAAAGATCTGCGAAGCAGATGTATTATTACACTATTGTTTATGTTACTTCTGAGTCTTACGATCACATGCATAAGTTATGTTTTACATGTATTTTTTCCTCCTCTTGGTTCGCATGTACATCTTTCCTCCAATGATACAGTAGAGCACACATTTAGTGAACTACCCCCTCACGAGTTATCCTACCGACTTGCAATGCGCAACAATACTTTTATACGTATGTTACACTATTCACACCAGACCAGCAATGCCACTAATTGTTGGGTGTGTGGTCGACTCCCCCCTTACCAGACACCGAAGGGAGTTCTGCCACTCTTTCCCTATCCGTTTTCACACAATGGTTCGTGTGGAGCATGGTTTACGTTAACATCATCCTTAGACGATAAGTCCCTTCTTAATAGAACATGTTTTCCAGACAAGGAAGGTCTTTCCCATAGGACAGGGTTAGATCTAGAAAATGAAGTATACGATCTAGGTAATTTCTCCTCCAATTTCATGGTTTTGAATGTTCAGTCCGAGACTTCTCCAGACTTACCTTCTATAACAGTTCTACCAGTGAAAGGCGAATTATGTGTCAGAAAGAATGGTTCAGTACATCTAGGACACAGTGATTGTACTACTGTGGTCGAGTATAGTGACAGTGGGAAATCTAATCTCAAAGCCTCACGTCATTCATATTTTGTATGTAGTCAGACCGCATATGTACGTCTGCCCCTAGATTGGGATGGTACATGTTACATTGCCTTCCTACTGCCACCAGTTTTCCTAGCCCCATCCGATTATCACAGAAATACACATCTAGTACACGTCAGACATAGAAGGGAGATCGAGTCCCCAATTGTCGATCAGACGGAAACTGCATTAGAACAGTATACAGATTTCAACAAAGGTTTCTTTTTCTTCATAGGACCTGTCCAGAATAGTAAGCTAATACGCAGGTTAACCAGAACCCTTGAAGCAGTAGTGAATGAGACTACTTCCGCTCTAGGTAACTTAACAGAAGAGCAATCTGCTATGAGATTTGTCGTTCTTCAGAACCGCCTTGTTCTTGACGTCATACTGGCCGATAGGGGCGGAGCTTGTAGAGTCATCGGATCTAGTTGCTGCATTTTCATTCCTAATAACGCACCGTCTGTATATTCAGCAATAACAAGACTTCATAAAATAGCCCATCAGTTACACCAGAATCCAGGCACCTGGACATGGTCCGGTTGGCTCTGGAATATAATATCTGCCTGGGGATGGAAAGTACTGTCATTCCTAGGAATAGTAGTAATGATCATATTCAGTTGTTGTCTCTGTTTACAATGTGGCCCTGCGATTTGCGGCTTGTGCGCTACCTCTTGTATTCCAAGTCCAAAGTCCCATTCCCAGAAGATAAGAGACGAGCAAATGATGCTGTATGAACAGATAGATGGTATCATGAATATTGATGTTTCCTGAGGGAAACGTAGGGAACAAGGAGGGAATGAGGAAAATTGAATTTTGCCCTGTCATGTGTCCCTACGTGTTCCCCATCGTATGTTATATGTGCATGATTAATATGCATATTTACCCCCTTGGCCGAATAAAGACGCAATTATAGTTGTGTCCAACGTTAGTATGCCAGTTATCAAGTCCCCCGTGAAAGCAACGTGAACTAGGCTTCTAGGCCTATGTTGCCAACGTCTTTACATTGTGCACGTTAAATCCTCGAGTTGTCCCCGTTTCTAGGCCTCACAGGGCCCGGACACCAGATTCAAGCTCCAGTCACCTGAAACCACTCCGAGGAGCGATGCAGCCCCTCCCGCATCCCTGACCCTTCACTTACTCTCTGCCAAGCAGCGCGGTGCCCGGCCTGGCCTGCCTGCCCGTCTGCCAAGAATATGTTATGCTTACAGTTATCAGTTCAGCTCCCCGGTTTCACATTCCTAGCTAACGAACTGCATAAACATCTTCATCTATAGTCTAGTCTTTCTGTCTCCATGCAAGAGAATTACTGAATTAATATCCATAGAAGATTCCTAGCACACGCAATACACTAAGAAATATATGCATGCACTAGCCTTAGTGACAAGTAGCCTTTGCCCTGATGACTTTTAGATTCAAGCAACATGTACTCCAAACACAAGATATCAGATATGCTATAGGTACAGGTCGTTCTGACATCCTAGACTTCAGTCTCCTCTTCTAGTGCTAGAAGTCAGAGCCCCCAGCTCTCCCCAGTTACACGTCATGTTTCGTTTGCGCGCACCAGTAGGTTAAAGGTACCAGCTGCCCAGGTAGCCCCCTCCATGTATCCACCCATTTATGACACTTCTGTGACGTTTACATCACATGTCTCCGTGCACGCCCTGTGCACGCCTTCTTTTTACGCCCATATGTTCTTATCTTCCGAATTGTCACTTGTTACGCCTACTGTATTCAATGCAATTGTACTGTTTTACTATATATACTGTATGATGTTAATGAGATGCTGCAGCTGCCATTCCCCTTTGTCCTGTGTCTGTCCCTTCCTGAACCTTCGCAGGTGATGGAACCCGATGGTCCATTAGCTCGAGCTATCTAATTAAAGCCCTTATGACTCGGATACAACGGATTCTGCCTCTTATTTATTGAGCTATCCTTTTCAGTTAATGCATAGAAAAATAGTACCGGTAATTAATTATTTATTTACCACAAACTCCTAAACTACGGATCACGTTTATAAATCTGTAAAAATGTGGCTAAAGTATGTTGCATGTTCTTTCTCTCCTCTAATGAAATCCAGTGTTCTCCAAGAGCACATCTACTCCCTTCCTGCAGTCCACACATCATCCATCAGAGACTGGCTTTGTTCTCAAGGCACAATTTGAATCTTATTTAAAATGACTTTATTGCCTAATCTTCTGTTAAAGAAACATGTTATGTTAACTAAGAACATTACTTTAGCTGGTTGAGAACTTATTCGTTAAGCAGAATATACGTAATACAATTTGCAATGCGTGTGCTTTCTGCTTTCTCTATGACAAAAAAATAAATGGGGCTTTGTTTTGAAACATTTTACCAGCAACTAAATATAATAGTGCTTTGAGGTTACATGCCATAAATTATGCCAGGCATCTCTTCTATCACACGAGGAAACATTCCTCTGATATCTGGAAGGTCAAGTTGGAGCTCTCATAGCAAAAACCAATAAGTGTTTTCTGTTTTCTACACTTTAAATGTCGTGTAAATTAAATACAAACTGTATGTTAGTACTGCACATGTTAAAACATTTTTGTGCATTAAAACCATTTTATAGTGAGGACAACATCCAAACTAGTCACATTAAGGTCAAACTATAAATTAATTTTGCAAAGGGGAAGCTTCTGGTTAAAGCCTGTGAATATCAAATCCTTATGTTTTTGTTTGCAGCACAAAATGTCTGCGTGTCATATTTTAAAATTCATATGATGTTTGAACCCCAAGGCAGATTTGTTATGACTAGTGCTCAATTTCATAAGAAATTTTCACTTTCTCACAATCCCTCTATGATGATTTGTAAAATCATCACACCTCTAATGATATGTAAAATCATCACACAAACTGTATTTCACGTGTGAAATTGTTCAAAGAGCCCTCTTATCATTAGTTGAATCAAAATATATATATTTTTTCTCTATTCTGAGTGTCTGTATATAAAAATGGTAATTTCGTTAGTAGACCTATTTTCTATTGGATTTGTAAATGAGCCCTACCAAAACTAGTATGATCAGTATCACTGTTATGACAAAAATTGAACACATATAATAATTATACATCTATTTCTAAGGCAACACAAGTTTTGTCTGTAATCAGTTCATATACAGCCAAGCTCAAATGTTCAATGCAGAGTTCTGTAGGTAGCTTCTTAGAATGGCTCGTTTTCAGCAGATCAGATTTCTAAATAGACAATCCTTAAACCTACTTGTGTTCTTCTATAAAAGTTACCCTTAACTCTTCATGTAGCATTTTCTCGGGCCTATGTTGATCTTCTATAAAACAAGTAACTAACATAATAAAGGTCTAACAACACAGTTCTTGTTCATTGATCAATTATTGTTTTCTTTTCAGCTGTTGATAGTTCTCAGTTACTGGTATCAACTTTTCTCAGTTCTTTATGTCTCAGACTTGAAATCAGGGTGGCTCATACAGTTCAAATCTCGCATCACATAGTTTATCCAATGCGACATTCAGAACCTTGTCCATGCAATATTAAAACTCAGGTACTGAATACTTCTGATAGGGCACCCTCAATCTTTTAGACATTTTCAACCCAAGCCTTCTACCTTCGTTTTCACTTTGTTCTGATTCAGACGTTTCAGCTATAGGTGCAAATGCTTTTTATGGGGACACCTGTAGACTTCTCCTTGGATATCCCTTTGGCCAGCTTTCTTCCACCTCCACTCATGGGCCCACAGCAGTAGTTCCTTCATCAGAGGCAGGACCTGGCTCATCCACCTCTTCGCCACCAGTTTCATCTAAGCTAGTTTCTATTTCTCGCTTTTCTGGTCCCACCTTGAATTGCTCAAGTGCTGATTCAGACTTAGGGGTCGATTACGATGTCGTAGAGAAAGCATTCGCATCAAATCGGGTTAGGACTGCTTTCCAAACAATTCGTATTTGGGGA
The DNA here is from genome assembly GCF_964261635.1 of Lissotriton helveticus. Lineage (NCBI taxonomy): Eukaryota > Metazoa > Chordata > Amphibia > Caudata > Salamandridae > Lissotriton > Lissotriton helveticus. Next base: position 444,963,180 of record NC_136068.1, read on the forward strand.
GTCCTACCGACCCATTACAATGTGCCTGGATGGTTATGGACTCGGTTCGGTCGGAGTCCCATTGACTTTATTGAGAGCCTTTTTTCCGAACAAGAACACAGGCTCCCATTGAAAAAAGGATTGGGTGGAGAAAACCTTGCACCCAGTGGTGGGCACCTAATGTGCATGGTTGGGAAGGGTGGTCCCTTGGGTACAACCATGGGCCCCATCCATAGGCCTAATTCTTGCGGCTGAAGAGATCCGCAGGGCTGTGGATGTTGGGGGAAGGGCGGTCCTCGTGCTCCTTGACCTATCAGCCACTTTTGACACCGTACACCACACTGTCCTGGTGCAGCGGCTGAGGTATATAGGAGTCGAAGGGACCGCCCTTTCTGGAGGCAAGGGAGCAGAAGCTGTTTTGGGATGGCATGCAGTCAGAGAGTTTTCACCTCCCCTGTGGAGTGCCGCAGGGGTCTGCGCTATCGCCAACCCTGCAATCTGTATGTCACTCATCTGGCCAACTTAGTAAGGAGACATGGCTTCGGATTGGTTTTGTATGCTGCCGACTCTCAGCTCATTATTTCCATCACTAACCAGCCAGAGACCACACCAACTAGGTTTCATGCCTGCCTCACTGACATCATGGCTTGGATGTACCAGAGCTATTTGAAAATTAATACAGAGAAGACAGAGGTGATGGAGTTTGGGCCAGGCCAACCACTATGGACCCGGGCTTGGTGGCCATCAGAGGCCAGAGAGTGTCCTCGTCCAGTCAAAAAGGTAAGAAATTTAAGGATAATTTTCGATAATAAATTGAATTTTGATGCCTAGGTGAATAGTCTCATCTCCTCAAGTTTTCTCCTTTTAAAAACATTGAGAAAATGTTTTCCCTTCATACCCCAAGAGCTCCAAAAAACAGTGATGGTAGCTCTTTTTATGTCAAAACTGGATTATTCCAATGCACTGTTTTTGGGAATTGACAAATTCCAACTGCAAAAATCGCAGTCCTTACAAAATGTGGCAGCCAGATTTCTACTGGGGTTGTGCAGAGAACAACCAACCTCAGCTGGAATCAAATCACTCCACTGGCTGCCCATTAAACAGCACATCGAATTTAAATTCCAACTTTGGTATATAAGGCAATAAACGGGGGGAGTGCAGCAGATCTTCAAAAACTTTTTACATTATACACTCCCTCACGTGCTCTCAGGTCAGCCAGCCAAGGTCTCATAGAAACTGTGAAGTTCAAACGAGCCAGATGGGGGGCCGAGCTATAACATACTGGGCGGCTAAGCTGTGAACAAACTGCCTCTGTCCCTGAGACCCCAGCCAAATCTCCATCGTTTCAGGAAGAATCTAAAAACTTGGCTTTTTACAACTACATAGGCTACGTCACCACTAATTTTTTAGCCTCACACCTCAGCGCCAAGACGCTTTGGCATTCGAGCGCTTTATAAGCAATTAAACATAAACATAAACATACTGTTGAAGGGCGGCCTGCTACAGGCCCCAAAATCAGATTCCCACAGCCGTTTTGTTTCAGCCAAACCGATTGGGAATGGCTGTCTGAAATATCATCGTACTCGCTCATTCAGAAACAGTCTCCATTGGGCTGAACGATTCAGTTCCAAATAACTCAGGCTGCCTGATCCCGTTCCGAACCGATTCGGGAAGCCCAGATGGCTACCTTTCATCATAAGTGGTCATCCGGAAAGGTGACCGATTCAGTCGGGAACATAGGTCCCGAATCGGATTTGCAGAATCCAAATCCCGTTCGGAACCTTTCCTGACAACATCATAATCGACCCTTAGTGTGTTCCCTTACAGCTTGACTGACCCTCTCCTATGCTCTCTCAACCACTGCAGGCTTCTCTTGTGGGAGAGGAGCTATTTCATCAAGGACACACCGGATCATTTGGGTACGGGAGGCATGCCCCCAGTTCGGATGACCACCGCTTTTCACAGCAGGTGTTGTGACTAGGGGCCTTTCAATCTTTGTTTCAACCAAGTATCCAGACTCTGCTACTTGATCACAATACCATCTAGCAGATCAAGGTTGTGGCACTGTTCATTATGCAGATCCTGTGTGGCAGCTACAACCTGGTGAGAAACTATGTACCACATCAGCCAATCCTCTGCAGCCATTGCTTAACTTCTCATCCGTGATTTTGCAAAAGTGCACTTATAGGTACAGCATCAAGCCACTTCAGGGATGTTGAGGCCTAGACTTTTGCAAAGTGAGACTCTATGGTGTCTTTGTGTTCCTCAATTATACTTGAAAATGCAGGTCAATAGCTACAGTGCAATCCTTGTTCAATCTGTAGTTCTGCACACATCATCTTCAGAACCTCATTGATACAGCGGGTCTTTTGATCTGAATTTAGAGAAACTGGTAATCTATACGTGGAGATCCATTTGGTTGTCATTTCTTCTAGTTGTGTAAACTCCCACCCATCTCTTGAAAATGCACACTATGAGTAGGACATATCTCAGCTCATTGTAATCAGGCATTTGGATTATGTTCTTTTTGAAAACTATTCAAGGGACAGTCTGATCTCCCTATGCAACTCAGTGTAACGTGTTCCTTTCCCTGCATTAATTTGTTGACATGTCATATCTCTGTGAAAATCTTCTTCTAAACTTTTGGTGGTAACTATTCTTTCCAAAGAGACGTTACATTAAATCCCTCTCTAAGTGTATGTGTCCATGCATGTATCTTGTTATTAGAAATAAGAACTATCCGGCAACACTGGTCTCCATCAGCTGACATTTGAATGTCATTTGTGTTTTTCTCAAAAACTACCGTGATCCAACCTTGCTGTACCCCATTTAACTCTTCCCAAGTGTAAGCTATTGAGATCAACATTGAATAGACAGTGTGCTTCTCAGATTCACATTTGAAAATTCCATTAAATGTGTAGGCTAACAGGACACAATATTGTGCAACTGAGTTGGCATCTCTCTTTCCCATGACATTAGTGACTCCCATTTGAGCAGTTAGACTGTATGCTATGGTGAGGGAAATTAATGGTATATCTTGTGCTGAGGTAACTTTTGAAGCCTTAAAGCTTCTACAACATAATTTATAGGGCACATGGCATATCCTGCTCCTAATGTGCCATTGTTACCTCTTAAACATGGGTCATCTACAAAATAGACAGGGTTGGGCTCAATCAGGGGTTCATCATTAGTGTCTAACCTTGGCTTTATATATGGATCCATGACACCTAGACATTCATGATCAACTTCAGCACAAATATATTTATTTACTGGTAGCAGTCTTAATACATTTGAAATTAGAAATCTTTCGATCACAACATTTTTCAGTAGCAACTCCACAAAGTATGGGACAATTTCATTTACTGGACCTTCCATCATTATATTCTCTTTTTGTGACTGACATCAACTGCAGCTACTAATTTAAGACAGCCAGGCATTTCTGTGGCTATAGGGTCACGGGTTATTGGAAAATATGCCACTGACTTTTGAACTTCTTGATGTTTTTCAACAGGCACTGAGAGAGTACAGCCCACCCTCACACTGCAAATTAGTGTATAATCTTTTGAATAAACTGACATGCCTTGTGCCGGGGTACAACACACTTTCTCCTTCGAATCTAGGAACGCTTTTGTGCAATCATTGTCCAATGGAAGCAGATCAGACACATCCTTGTGTGTCTACCTCAGTAAAGGCTTATGTGTATGCAATAGGGGGGGGGTGGTCCTTAGCAAACCAGGTATAGACGAATATTCTATAGTACATAAAAAAGGAAGGGTACCTGGTTATCCGTTTCACCACTATTTATTTTAGGCAGAGAAAAAAAATGACCATTAGGTTCATATATTCTTGCTTTATAATTTACCTTTTTTTTGTAATACATTTAAGCATGTTTGTTGTAGACATTAATTTTATGCCTGAGGTATGATACAATTCACGTACAAAATGTGTGGTTTGAATGCATCAACCATGTGAATATACAGATAAGACAGTGCAACATATGAACCTAATGGTCATTGTTTTTCTCCGCCTACAATAAATAGCGGTGAAACGGATAACCAGGTACCCTTCCTTTTTTGTGTACTATCAGTAAAGGCTTAGTCACTAGGTAAAGGTTTGGTATCCACTGCCTACAGTAGCCAACCATTCACAAAAGCATCTTGGCTTCGCTCTGATTTCAAGGTGGATTCATCTGGTGAGTTGCATCCACTCTCTTTGGTGACACCTTTCTAGCTCCTTATTCAATTATTTGTCCCAGATATTGATCTTTTTCACAGTACTACTGATTATCCTCATGTAATGGTACTGTGATATAAACTTGAACAGTAAGCCATTCTTCAATAAACAGAATTTGAAAAGGTATGTTGGCTGGATTCAGTACCATAGGACACCATGAAAGAATTATACTTCTAATCTCCTGCACTATTCTCTAATTCTCATTGATTTTCTATACACCCATGATCAGAGAGTTACAAAGACTTCCTATCAGTTCTTCCAAAAATCCTTGCAATGGTCTCTCGTGTAAAAATGTAGGATGTATTTTTTAAATACATGGCATCTGATTTTAACCTGGCTCTGACTGGTTCTGCTCTTTTTTTTATCTGATATTTGTCTCTGTGAAGTCCCATACTTCTGGGTTCACTTTTTATTTCAAATCAGAGGGTAATATTTCAACTGTCATTACTGAAAACAATCCTACAGTTATCTCTCGTTGGGCCATTTTAAACTGTACATCCTCATCAGGAGTTTGAAATTCAACATCATCCACTGTACAGTAAATTGCGCAGTTTAACTTGCACCACAAATGTTTTCCTAGCTGGCTTACAGGGCATGAGTCACAAACAACAAATTGAAAACTTTCCTTAAATGAACCTATTGTTACTGCAACCTTCCCTAAAACTGGATTTATGTTCTGTGTGTTTAAAACTCCTACAACTTGGATCGACTTTCTGAAGTGAGGTGGGTCTGGAACTTACACTGTTCTCACAATGGATCTGGTAACATCGAAATGTTGGGCCTAAAACTGTAATTGTCAAATACAGCAAACTGTTGAAATAGGTTCTGATTTGGTTCTGAAAGTAATTCACATTTGCTTTGGATAACTGTTTATATTCGATTTAGGGTTTCCCATATTTTGTGGGACCATCTGAGTTTGGAGAATTTGTGTCATTGGTACCCGTTTCTGAATTGAAATTTGCATGTGCTGAACTGGCACATTTTGCATCTGCACTTCTCGCTGTATTTGCATGTTTCCAATTACTGTATCAGGTTTAAGTCTACACTTCCTCTTCCAATAATCAAATCTGTCACAAAGATGGCAAAAGGTCATTTTCTTCAGCGTTGTGAAATCCATACCCGTGTTTGGACTAACTAAAACACCTCTAACTCTATCCTGTGAAACACCAAATCTTTCTTGAACAGCTTCTACCCCAGGTTGTGGAACCACACTTTGCATCCCACCTTAATTCCCTGCAAAGGACCTATTCTGAAATGCTCTCTGAGCAACTTTCCTCTGAACCATCGTATGTTTCTCCTTAAACTCTTTCTGCTTCATTTCCTGTCCTTCATTGCAGTACCTTTCATCCTTCAGGATCCCATCTATAAAATTTCTCAGCCAACAAACCACCCGTTGCTGTATGTGCATACTGATCTGACCAGAGATCATTAATCCAGCAGCAAACTGAGACACAAATAATCTCATGTCACTGGCATCAGAACATGCTCTCCTGCAATGTTGTTAAAACTCATGAAACACTCTTTCACAAAATTTATGAGCTGAATCTTATGGTTCTTGTGAGGTTCTTTTAATCTTAACCCAATCAATTGGTGGTGCTCGTCCCTTCAGAAAATTAATCACTGCTTCATTTTTCTCCATAACTACAGAAGCTAGTGTATTTGTGCTAGAATTTGTCTGTGTCTCCTCAATTGGCCCTTGCTCATCAACTTTACATTTAGACCACAATTCCATTGTGTTATACTTGGCGTCTTTTGGCAATTTCCCCCTGAGTTTTTGCTTTCTGACCTTCCAGTTTTGACTCTGTTTTTCCTGATTTATTGTCTCTGCACACTTTCTCACTGCTGATCAGTGTGAAAGTGCAAGTGTTCCTGTTATAAACTGTGTATGGATTGGTGTTTCCATGATTGGCATATTTGATTAATTGTTAGTCCCTAGTAAAGTGCACTGAGTGTACCAGGGCCTGTAAATCAAATGCTGCAGCACTGGATTGTGCCACCCACGTAAATGGCCTGTAAATGTAACTCTGGCCTGCCATTGCAGAGCCTGTGTGCAGTCCGGGACTGCCATGTCGACTTGGCAAGTGTACCCACTTGTTAATCTTCCCTTTTTTTACATGTCAGTCACTCCTAAGGTAGGCCTGATAGAGCGCGGTTTCACCTGCCCAGAATTTTACCATACTCACCTGGGCCCATAAACACATACAAACTTTGAACAGGTAACCCTACGCTTAACCAGTGATTAATTTAACCTTATTTAGGACCTATACCTTGACTTATCAATCCTAGTCACCGGTACCTGGAGTTCTAAGGGATCAAGGGAGTTAGCAAGAAAATAGGTAGTAAATAAACATTTGCACTCATAAAATAACCACAGACTCGGGAAAGATTTAAATGCTTTATCTAAATAATTCTTTAAATGTCAATGTCCATACTAGATTAATCAGAGCTGATCAATAAGAATAATATCAAAGCAAGATGATGTGAGAGTATCATGAAACGTTCTTTAAGCATTGAAACATAGGAAGGGTAAGAAAGAGAAACAGCACAATGACATACCCTTACAACTTTTATATTTACCTAGAATGGTCTGAAGACCAACCCTGGCCATGGGCTGGGATGAAGGCCAGAACCCCCGATAGTGCAGGGGCCAACAGGGTAGAACAGGAATAGTCCAGAAATCAGGATAAGTACGGACCAAATTGGATCAGGACAGGACCTTCGCAGGTCAGGACCGGCACCCACAGCTAAAGTGCAACGCCAGTGTCACACTCCTCTCTGCAGCTAACAGTCGGAGCCCGATTGGGTTAGCAAATTTTCTCCCTCAGGAACCCCGATTGGGTTATCGAACTCCTTCCCAGAACCTTGATTGGGTTATCAAATCTTCTGACAGAGTGCTCCACCAGCACCTCTGCTCCTGAATCTTCTGACAAAATGCTCCGCCAGCACCTCTGCTCTCGATCGCCTATTGAGTGCGTTGGGTCAGTGAAAAGTCAGCTATTTGGACAAGTCGGACAATTTAACTAGCTAATCCTACCTTAGGTATACCATTTTCCAGGGCAGTGTACCACCCCCCAATGTTGCAAATGTGTGAATTCCCTCAATTTTATTGGTCAAAAGACGAGGAGAGGTCATCACACCATACCAGTTATGAGGTCATGCTCTTCAATATTCAGATCCATGTTCCCGCCCAATATATTATTTTCCCATGCATTTTTATTCCACCCAACAATGAATGTTCCAATAATAATACAATGTATAATTTGACATCCTCTTGGAGGTTCAGGAGGTCGGTTTCCCAAGAACATCTTCAAGCAAGTCAGGAGTTGGCATGGATTCAATGCCATGGCTTGTGGACACGGGTGAATTTGGAGCATGCACAGTTTCAGGACCCAAGATGGAATATCATTACACTCAATTGGTCAGAACACGAGCTAATAGCAAAGTCAAAGAGAAACAGTTTTAGAAACTTTTATAAATGAATGCACTGTATACCAATTATCTCTACTCTATTCCCATTACTTTATTTTAACTACAGCATTAGGGATTATGCAGAACAAACAACTTAGTAAAAACTGCACTGCAAGCATTAGCACGTTAAAACATAAAGCAGCCATCTTTAGTTCTAGTACGCCGAAGCTAAGTTTCCCACCAAGCAGTAAGCACGTCATGTCACGTGAGTGTGACAGACGGATGCGCAGAAAAGTTCCCGCGTTGCGGCGGCAATTTTAATGCATTTGAGTTACCGTTAGTAAAAGCACATCGAAAAGCTTCCCCTAGATACTAGAAATGTCGTGTGGTGCATTGTTAGTAAGACGAAACATGTTTATTAGTGTATTTCAGTTTATTTCGAGAGGGCTGAATCCAAGCAAGTTGCTTTATGTGCAGAACATTGCTCCATCATTCCCCTCTTTGATGATATTTTATATCATCACATATTACAGAAACAGATTCCAACTTTGCAACATTTACTCATTTCTATTTCTTCAAACACTCTTATAGGCTTTTCCCCATTATTCATGTGGAAGTTTTTCATTTTCTTGTTCAAATCCCCATTTAATTCTTCAAGCTCAATTTCACTGAAGTTTCTTTTCTTTCCTTTCTGATTTACTTTATACTTTATTAATTTATTAAATCTTTATTTCAGTTGTAAAACCATAAAAGACAGCATTTCATGTGAATAATTAAAAAAGATTTTAACAAGAGTGTTAAAAGAATAAAATACATTGATAAAAAAGACCATTCGCAATTAGTCAAAAATCACTGATAAAAAGATATATTTCATTAAGGTTTTCAAAATTGCATACGAGCCCACCACATAGCAGCAAGGAATCGTGAGGTAGCAAAAACGATATGCATACTGGTGTCATGTTTTAAAAGCCTAAACACATCTATACAATGGATGGCACCAAGGTTCTTGCATACTTGCTGTAATTCTCTTCTGCTAATCTTAGAGTAGCCTTGGCATACAAAAAAAACGTGCAATTCTGTTTCCCCAGCCAGACCACAAGCAGGGCAGGACATGGGGGCATCCTTAGACCACTTATTAAGAAAAGAATGCAAGGGAAGGCAACCATGACGAAACTGCAAATAGAATTTCCTGGCAATGTTTGGACCAATAAAGTCCAAACATGGCTCTAATTGGTATATGGTTTTTATATCCAAGAACTGGCGAGCTAAAGAGCCAATCTTGGGGTCTTCTGAGATGTTATCAAAGTTTGCCTTCTTTATTTAACCTAGTGGTTAAATATGCTCGCGTGACCCTGGTGTGGGGAATTATAGGACTTGTCCATAGCTCGGGACAGCCTATCTCATTTAAGCTTTTTTTGATATGCATAAGCCAGGGAAGCTTTGCTGCCCCAGGTAGGCAAAGTACCTCTTGAAGTTCTTCTCTGTACTCAGCTAGCTCGTTTGTTGCCCACAGACGCTGCCAGTACAATAGCGGGCGCCTTGCAATTTCTTGTGTGATTGGTCTCACCCCCAAATCGATGTACATGGGCAAAAATGGCGAGGTTCGTGGAAGCCCTATCAGTTGTCTAAGAAAATTGTTTTCAGTATGCGAAATTGACTTAAGGTTCGAGTGCCCCCAGAGTTCAGCCCCGTAAAGAGCTGAGCTTCTGGCCTGCATCTTATAAATCTCTAAGGCCGGGGTCAGGGGTTTATGAAAGGGCTTTCTATAGTGCTTGGCCAAGCCCCCAGCTGTCCGTATTAGCCTTAGATTAGGTCTGGCCACTTGGGGCTTCCATGTCATATTTTCATTTAGGGTAAGACCCAAGTAATCAAATTCTGTTACTCTTTCTAACAGAGCACCATTCATGCGGAGATTAGATCGAACATTCCTACCGGGGTTGAAAACCATATGTTTTGTTTTTAGTACATTGATTTCTAAACTAACTATGGGCGTAAAATCCGTTCCTTTCACGAAATTTGCGTATTTTTGGCAAATTCGCGTTCCGCGAATCGCGCGAATTTGCCCAAAAATCCACAATTCGCAAGCTGGCGCGCTTGAAAAATACAATATCGCGCGTGCGGCGTTGACTTACCGTGATTCTGAGTTTGCTGAGTTATTTTTCTCCCGGTTTCCGTGTGCTGCGCCATTTTGGATATTGCCGCGTGATCGTGCGAGAGTTTTTCGACCACGAGTACGTCATCGCTGCCTGCCATCTTGCACAGCGAGAGTTTGACAACGCAAGTACATCATAAGGGTCCGCGATCACGCATCGCGGGAGTAAACAATTCCGAACACGTAGATGCGGTGCGCAGCTGACTTCCGGCAGGAGATTTGAACAGCTCGCTTTCCCGAACTTGCAAAAATTGCAATTCTGCACAACAAATCCACCGCAGGCAGCATAAACCTTCTGAAAATGATGATTTTTATCAGAATAACTCCTCAGATTGACATTTGGCTGCACTTTTTTGTGCAAGGAGTCAATTTTTTGGGGGGGTGGGAGGAAGGAAGTGCCCCAGAGTCTCCAACTTCCTGTTCCTGTCCCGCAGGCTCCTCCAGTGCTTTGTCCATGCCCTGGTCACTTTTCATTTGGATCTGGAGCTGGAAGAATTACTTTTTGTGGCTGCTGCTGAATATTTGTATTTGAGGACCTTTTGGACTTTGGTGTTTGGATCACTTTTGGATTTGAGATTTTACTAGTAAGTTGGTGTTGTTTGTTTGGGGCATTGCAGTTGCTGCAACTACAATTTTAAAACTTTTTCACAACTTTTAAAAAAAAATATTGTGGGTAGCTACAGTATCCAGTAGGCCCAGGGTTAGTCATGGGTGCATGATACAACTGTTTTTGTGAGTTTGGTTGAACTTAAATCTCATTTATGTCATGGAATTTTAGCTCACTGTTATATGTGGAATTTATTTTTTAAGTTTGGGGGTGCCTGTAAAGCCACACTAGCCTGTAGGCCCAGGGGTACTGAGTAGTGCATGGACCAAGTCTTTCTGTGGGGTGTCTTGAAGTTAAACATCATTGAGGGCATGGATGGCATTGGATTGTGGTGATTTTTGTGAGTTTTTCAACTTTTCTGTGGGTTGTTGGGGCCTGGCCATGTGGGTGGGGGCCATTTTGAGGCCTGGTCCAGGCAGGGCCTGGCCATGTGGTGTGGGTCAAGGGGCCATTTTGAAGCCAGGCAGTGTGCTCAGGCCTGCACCCAGTTTGCCTTGCTTTCATCCATTATGCCCAGGGGTACTCAGTGGTGCATGGACCAAGTCTTTCTGTGGGGTGTTTTGAATTTAAACATCATTGGGGGCATGGATGGCATTGGATTGTGGTGATTTGTGTGTGTTTTTCCACTTTTTGGTGGGTTGTTGGGGCCTGGCCATATGGGTGGGGGCCGTTTTGAGGCCTGGTCCAGGCAGGGCCTGGCCATGTGGTGGGGGTCAAGGCTCAAGGGGCCTTTTTGAAGCAAGGCAGTGTGCTCAGGCCTGCACCCAGTTTGCCTTGCTTTCATCCATTATGCCCAGGGGTACTCAGTGGTGCATGGGCCAAGTCTTTCTGTGGGGTGTCTTGAATTTAAACATCATTGGAGGCATGGATGGCATTGGATTGTGGTGATTTTTGTGTGTTTTTTTACTTTTTGGTGGGTTGTTGGGGTCTGGCCATGCGGGTGGGGGCCATTTTGAGGCCTGGTACAGGCAGGGCCTGGCCATGTGGGTGGGGGTCAAGGGGCCATTTTGAAGCCAGGCACTGTTCTTTTGTGCCATAGGCCTGGAACCAGCCTGCTGTGCTTTCACCCATTATGCCCAGGGGTACTGAGTGGTGCATGGACCAAGTCTTTCTGTGGGGTGTCTTGAATTTAAACATCATTGAGGGCATGGATGGCATTGGATTGTGGTGATTTTTTGTGTGTTTTTCGACTTTTTGGTGGGTTGTTGGGGCCAGGCCATGTGGGTGGGGGCCATTTTGAGGCCTGGTCCAGACAGGGCCTGGCCATGTGGTGGGGGTCAAGGCTCAAGGGGCCATTTTGAAGCCAGGCAGTGTGCTAAGGCCTGCACCCAGTTTGTCTTGCTTTCATCCATTATGCCCAGGGGTACTCAGTGGTGCATGGACCAAGTCTTTCTGTGGGGTGTCTCTTCTATTAATGTAAACATCCATTTTTGATTAGAATTGCAATTTTTATTTTGGGTCTTTCCATTTTTGAGTGTGTTGTAAAAATAAATGCCTAGTTGCAAATATTAATTGAAGCACGACATATGCAACATTCATTTAACTGATGTTCCTCTGGCTTTCTTTGCTTTTAGGTGCACAAGAGAAGAACCACAAATCAGTCATCGTTCATCATCAGTGCCAAGAGGAAGTCCTGCTGCGGTGTGTGCAGCACAACGCCACGCGACTTCACGTGTGGCCACAGACAACTCTGCAACTTGTGCAACTGTGGCCTGCTGTTCTGACATCTGAAGAAGATGGGCCCAAATAAAGGTGGCCGTAGCTCCTCCACCAAGAAAGTTGCAAGTGCCACTGCCAGTAAGAAGGAGCAGAAAAAGCAAGTGGTGCCACTTACCAAGGAGAGTGGTGTGCCTACAGGCAATTTTTATGGGGAAAAAACTACGCCTGCAGCAGCGGGGTCCGCCGGGGACCAAGCTGGGAGCAGCACCTCCACTTCATTGGGCTCAGTGCCACCACGCCAAGTTAGGTCCAAGGCCATGAGTGCTGCAGAGGCAGCCACTTTAATTGTTCAATCACCAGTGATGTTGGCTCATCGCAAGAAAGTAGCATCCAATCAATGCAGGGTGTAACTCATCTGACGATTGTTCAACAACCACAGCCACAACAACAGCCACAGGTGCAACTAGTACAAGCGCAAGTACATGTGCAAGGAGAGGCGCAAGTGGAGGCGCAAGTGGAGGCGCAAGGAGAGGCGCAAGGAGAGGCGCAAGGAGAGGCACAAGGAGAGGTGCAACTAGAGGCGCATGAAGCGGCACAACTGCCCACAATGCTTGTTCCTCCAGAAGTAGGGGCACATCAGGAAATCGAGATTGAAGCGCAGGTATCATCCAAGGAAGCCACTCCTCCTGATGATGGTCCATTGTCTTCCAGATCCCCAGCAAGAAAAAGATCAAGGAGGGCTACTAACAAGTTCTTCTTCAAGTCCCCTTCCTTGTGATGATCTTGCTGTTGATTGGAACCCACAAATGCAGTCTGAGAGTGAGGCACGCCATGAGCCGACAAAGGTAGCTAAGCAAGGCTTCCACTTATGGGTGATGATGACAAACAAGAAGTGGAGTATTCTGCTGCTGATGAGCAGTCTGATGACGACTAAGCATGGGCGTAAAATCCGCTCCGATCGCGGATTTTTCGGATTTTCGGCAAATTCGCAATCCGCGAACTCTCGCGAATTTGTCGAAAATCCGTGAATCCGCTCGCGGCGGATTTTTTGCTTGGTTGCGGCGCGCGGCGTGGTGCACGGCGTTCACTTTCCGTCATTTTAGCGTTTGCCGAGTTGTTTTTCTTTGCGAGTGACGCGCCATTTTAGATCTTGCTGCGTGTTCCCGCGGGAGTTTGTCGCCCGCGAATACGTACTCGCGGCTTGCCACCTTGCACAGCACACCTCGCGAGAGTTCGCAATTGCGAACACGTAGTTGCGGCGGAAAGGAACAATCTCGCACTTGCGAAATAGAGATTTTGCAATTTCGCACAAGAAAATCACCAGCAAACAGGATAAACCTTCAGAAAATTATGATTTTTATCAGAATCACTCCTCAGGTTGACATTTGCATGGCCTTTTTTTTTGCAAGGAGTCCATTTTGGGGGGGGGGGGGGGAGGAAGTGCCCCACAGTCTCCAACTTCCTGTTCCTGTCCAGCAGGCTCCTCCCAGTGCTTTGTCCATCTCCTGGTCACTTTCATTTGGATCTGGAGCTGGAAGGATTACTTTTTGTGGGTGCTGCTGGATATTTGGATTTGAGGCCTTTTTGACTGTCTTTGGATCACTTTTGGATTAGAAATCAACTTTCACAAGTAAGTTTGTTTGGGGCATTACAGTTGCTGCAAGTACAATTTTGGAACTTTTTCAGAAAATTAAATAAATTATATTGTGGGTAGCCACAGTATCCAGTAGGACCAGGGTTGGTTATGGGTGCATGATACAACTGTTTTGTTGAATTTAAACACCATTGAGGCCATGGATGGGCTGGGATTGTGCAGATTTTATTGTTTTTTGTCGTTTTTTTGGGCCTGCTGGTGTGGCCCTTTGCCCAGGGGTGGTGAGTGTTGCATGGGCCTAGTCTTTCTGTGGGGTGTCTTCTTGAATTTAAACATAATTGAGGCCATGGATGGGCTGGGATTGTGCTTATTTTATTGTTTTTTGTCGTTTTTGGGGGGCTGCTGGTGTGGCCTTTTGCTTGCCCAGGGGTGGTGGTGGTGCATGGACTGAGTGTGCCTGTGGTGTGGTCTCACTCTCTTTGATGTAAACATCATGGATGGCATTGGATTGTGGTGATTTCTGGCTGTTTTTCTGTTTTTTGGGGGTGTACTGTTGATGTGGTCTGGCCATGTGGGTGGTGGTGGTGGCCATCTTGAGTGCTGGCTGGTACAGGCAACATGTGCTTGGGGTGTAAGGGGGCCATTTTGAGGAGAGGCAGTGTCTGAGGCCTGCACTTATTTTGCCTACTTTTCATCCCTTATGCCCAGGGGTAGTGAGTGTTGCATGGGCCTAGTGTTTCTGAGGGGTGTCTTCTTGAATTTAAACACCATTGAGGCCATGGATGGGCTGGGATTGTGCAGATTTTATTGTTTTTTGTCGTTTTTTTGGGCCTGCTGGTGTGGCCCTTTGCCCAGGGGTGGTGAGTGTTGCATGGGCCTAGTCTTTCTGTGGGGTGTCTTCTTGAATTTAAACACCATTGAGGCCATGGATGGGCTGGGATTGTGCAGATTTTATTGGTTTTTGTCGTTTTTTTGGGCCTGCTGGTGTGGCCCTTTGCCCAGGGGTGGTGAGTGTTGCATGGGCCTAGTCTTTCTGTGGGGTGTCTTCTTGAATTTAAACATAATTGAGGCCATGGATGGGCTGGGATTGTGCTTATTTTATTGTTTTTTGTCGTTTTTGGGGGGCTGCTGGTGTGGCCTTTTGCTTGCACAGGGGTGGTGGTGGTGCATGGACTGAGTGTGCCTGTGGTGTGGTCTCACTCTCTTTGATGTAAACATCATGGATGGCATTGGATTGTGGTGATTTCTGGCTGTTTTTCTGTTTTTTGGGGGTGTACTGTTGATGTGGACTGGCCATGTGGGTGGTGGTGGTGGCCATCTTGAGTGCTGGCTGGTACAGGCAACATGTGCTTGGGGTGTAAGGGGGCCATTTTGAGGAGAGGCAGTGTCTGAGGCCTGCACTTATTTTGCCTACTTTTCATCCCTTATGCCCAGGGGTAGTGAGTGTTGCATGGGCCTAGTGTTTCTGAGGGGTGTCTTCTTGAATTTAAACACCATTGAGGCCATGGATGGGCTGGGATTGTGCAGATTTTATTGTTTTTAGTCGTTTTTCTGGGCCTGCTGGTGTGGCCCTTTGCCCAGGGGTGGTGAGTGTTGCATGGGCCTAGTCTTTCTGTGGGGTGTCTTCTTGAATTTAAACATAATTGAGGCCATGGATGGGTTGGGATTGTGCTTATTTTATTGTTTTTTGTCGTTTTTGGGGGGCTGCTGGTGTGGCCTTTTGCTTGCCCAGGGGTGGGGTGCATGGACTGAGTGTGCCTGTGGTGTGGTCTCACTCTCTTTGATGTAAACATCATGGATGGCATTGGATTGTGGTGATTTCTGGCTGTTTTTCTGTTTTTTGGGGGTGTACTGTTGATGTGGACTGGCCATGTGGGTGGTGGTGGTGGCCATCTTGAGTGCTGGCTGGTACAGGCAACATGTGCTTGGGGTGTAAGGGGGCCATTTTGAGGAGAGGCAGTGTCTGAGGCCTGCACTTATTTTGCCTACTTTTCATCCCTTATGCCCAGGGGTAGTGAGTGTTGCATGGGCCTAGTGTTTCTGAGGGGTGTCTTCTTGAATTTAAACACCATTGAGGCCATGGATGGGCTGGGATTGTGCAGATGTTATTGTTTTTTGTCGTTTTTTTGGGCCTGCTGGTGTGGCCCTTTGCCCAGGGGTGGTGAGTGTTGCATGGGCCTAGTCTTTCTGTGGGGTGTCTTCTTGAATTTAAACACCATTGAGGCCATGGATGGGCTGGGATTGTGCAGATTTTATTGGTTTTTGTCGTTTTTTTGGGCCTGCTGGTGTGGCCCTTTGCCCAGGGGTGGTGAGTGTTGCATGGGCCTAGTCTTTCTGTGGGGTGTCTTCTTGAATTTAAACATAATTGAGGCCATGGATGGGCTGGGATTGTGCTTATTTTATTGTTTTTTGTCGTTTTTGGGGGGCTGCTGGTGTGGCCTTTTGCTTGCCCAGGGGTGGTGGTGGTGCATGGACTGAGTGTGCCTGTGGTGTTGTCTCACTCTCTTTGATGTAAACATCATGGATGGCATTGGATTGTGGTGATTTCTGGCTGTTTTTCTGTTTTTTGGGGGTGTACTGTTGATGTGGACTGGCCATGTGGGTGGTGGTGGTGGCCATCTTGAGTGCTGGCTGGTACAGGCAACATGTGCTTGGGGTGTAAGGGGGCCATTTTGAGGAGAGGCAGTGTCTGAGGCCTGCACTTATTTTGCCTACTTTTCATCCCTTATGCCCAGGGGTAGTGAGTGTTGCATACTTGCATGTCCCTAGTCTTTCTGTGGGGTGTCTTCAATGTAAACATCATGGATGGCATGGGATTGTGCTCATTTTTCTGTGTTTTGTCGATTTTTTGGGGTGTATAACTGAACTGATGTTCCTCTGTCTTCCATTGCTTTTAGGTGCACAAGAAGACTCAATAGAACCACCAGTGCCAGGAAGAAGTCCTGCAGCGGTGTGTGCAGCATAACGTCACGCGACGTCACGTCTGGACACAGAACCCTCTGCAACTCGTGCAACTGCTGCCTGCTGACCTGCTCTGAAGAAGATGGCCCCAAAAAAAGTAACCCGTAGCTCCTCTAGCAAGAAAGGTGCCAGTAAGGAGCAGAAGAAGCAAGTTACCAAGGACACTGGTGTGCCGCCCGCCCCTTTTTTTGGGAGTAAAAAAAAAAGTATGCCTGCAGCAGCTGCAGCGGGATCTGCTGGGGACCAAGCTGGCAGCAGCACCCCCGCTCCATTGGGCTCAGTGCCACCACCACCACCACGCCAACTTAAGTCCAAGCCCTTGAGTGCTGCAGAGGCAGCCAGTATACTTCTTCAATCACCATCGACCAGTGATGTTGGCTCATCGCAAGAAAGCAGCAGCAATGTCCCTCAATCAACACAGGTTGTTGTAGCTCATCTGACGAGTGTTGAACAACCACAGCGGCAACAACAATCACATGTGCAAGTACAAGCCCAAGTACATGTGGAAGGAGAGGCAGCGCAAGGAGATGCGCAAGCAGAGGTGCATGGAGGGTCACAACAAGTGCCCACAATAGTTGTTCCTCCCGAAGTAGGGGCACATCAGGAAATCGACAATCAAGGCGAGGTATCATTTGAGGAAGCCACTCCTCCTGATGATCCTTCATTGTCTTCCACACCCCTAGCAAGGAAGAGATCAAGGGTGGTGTCTACATCCTCTTCAAGCACACCTCCTTCTGATGATACGGATCAAACTTGGGAACAAACAAAGGTAGTTAAGCGTAAAAGGAAGCTCGTCCAAAGTCTCAGAGTTATGGAGTGTGATGAGTCTCAACAAGAAGTGGCGGATACTGCTGCTGATGAAGACTCTGCCAACGACGACCCAGTCATCATAAAGGTCACTGCAGCCCCAGCGGGCATGCAGCAAACAGACATTTTGACCCTAGCCCGAAGAGCTGCTGAGCGTGATGATGATGTTGTCGATGAGGAGGCAGTGGAAACACCACAATCATTGGAGTTAAGTAGTACACCAACTCGTCCCGCTTCCATATTTCTTTCTGGCAAGAAGAGACCTCCGTCAATCTCGACCTTAATTAGTGGCGGTGAAAGTGCAAAACGTACAAAAGTTGGGCAATCCACATCCTCCACTTCATCTGGCATTAGCTTCATGACCACCACCACCAGTATCGCCGCCTCCTCCATGTCCCACAGACACTTCAAGTCCCCAGTTTGGGACTTCTTTACTGTTTGTCCAAAAAATCCAAAGTTTGCCATTTGTACCATTTGTAAGCAAGCAGTTAGTCGTGGTAAGCCAGGTACCAACTATGGTACCGGAGGCCAGAGAGGTCATCTTAGGAGACAGCACACTGTCAAATGGTTTGCGCACCTAGATGCGATCAAGAAAGGCCAAATTCAAGGAAACGTTGATGTTTCATCTGATGATGACGAGCAGGAAGAAGACGTGTCAAACACTTCCCTTACACCCAGTACCCCTGTCAGCAGCACACCCAATGTGAGGCACACTAAGAGTGTTGGAGCGAGTGAGACACCAACGCACAAAAGTTCACCAGCGAGCAAAATTGGGTCAACGAAGTCATTATCAGCCCGTAAATGCTTGGTCCAGGGCAACATTAGAACAATGCTTACTTCAGACGTGCCATATGAACGCAACCACCCACTGACGCGTCTGTATAACACTAAGCTGGCTAAAATGCTAGCTGTGGACCTTCTACCTTTTTCTTTTGTAGAAGCGGTAGGTTTTCTTGAATTAGTGGCAGCGCTCTGCCCTAAATGGAAGGTTCCGAGCCGGTTCTATTTTGCCAGAGTTGTGGTTCCAGCACTACATGAAGATGTGCTGCAGGCGATTGGGGCAGCTTTGCAGAAGAGTGCTGTTCACACAATACATCTGACAACAGACATGTGGACCAGTGGCCCAGGCGATGATTACATGTGCATCACTGCACACTGGGTCTCTTTTTCAGGTGTTATAGCAAAGCTAAACGCAGGTGTTGACCCGGACCAAGTTTTCAAAGCTGCTCGGAAACATGCAACACTAGCCATGTTTGGCTTGGAGAAAAGTCACACAGCAGAAAACCTTTTGGAAGAGTTTGACAAAAAGGTCTTGACAATGCTATCCCCCCTAAAACGCAAGATTGGTTATGTTTCCACGGATAATGGCGCCAATGTAGTTAAGGCCATGTTGAAGGGTGACCATGTTAGAGTGCCGTCTGGTAGTTCAAAAATTCTTGAGTGATAAAGAGAGTCCAGCGTTCGAGGTAATGGCCACCTGCCGCAAAATGTGCAACCATTTCAGCCATTCTTTTAAGGCCCGGAAGCATCTGCGGAGACTGCTACTTGAACGTGGAATGCCAGTGAAAGCACTCATCCAGGAGGTGGCAACACGTTGGAACTCAACCTTCTACATGCTTGAGCGTCTGTATGAGCAGTATACGGTACTCGATCACTATTTCTTGACAGAGGCTACATCTCAGAAGGAGGACCTGCGGATGAGTAAGGCGCAATGGGCCATAGTTAAAAGCCTGACAGACATGCTTCGTCCTTTTGAGTTCTTCACGCGTGCAGTCAGCCAGGAGGACTGTAATTTGGGAAAAGCTATCCCATTGTTGTGCATACTGGAGCACCAACTGATGGCGGTTTCTTCTGAGTTTCAAAAAGATGAAGAAAAAAAAAACCCATTTCATTTTGTCTGAGAAATTATTACATCGCCTACGTGGTGATGAACGTCTTAAAAACATCAACTCAGATCAGCATTACATTTGTGCTACTATTCTGGATCCACGCTACAAAAAGGCGCTGGCAGACAACGCATTCTTTCCTTTCGCTGATGCAGATGTTCAAAAGTACAAACATTGGTTAGCCTGGTCAGCCAAGAGGTTTGAAAAAGAACGGCAGGTTATTGAAGGAGAAGCCAGTACATCAGCATCAGCATCAGCAGGCCATCCGCAGTCACAAGAATCCACTTCTGCACCTGTGGCTGGGGCACAAGTGACCTCTCAGCCGTTAAAGACACCGGCAACTGGATCATCTGCACCACACACAATGACAACACTAACAGTGGCTGGGGAGGAGGATTGGCTAAGTTTGATGGGGTATGGTTCTCGAAAAAATGTCACAGCCAGCACAGCAAAAAGTAAGCAAAGTGGAGGAACAGTTGATGACCTTGAGTCGATGGTGCAGGACTATCTGAATGACTCAACAGTGGTCTTTCTTAATGAGGAGCCATTGCAGTATTGGCATGGCAAAAAACAATTGTGGCCACAGCTCTACAACCTGGCTATAAACTATTTGTCTTGCCCACTCGCAAGTGTGTCTTCTGAACGTGTTTTCAGTGCTGCTGGTGGCATTGTAACTCCCAAACGGAGCCGCCTCTCGCCCAAAAATGTGGAGCGGCTGACAATGATCAAGATGAATCAGCACCTCATACCACCAGATTACAAAGTACGAGAAAGCACGCCGCATGAAGACGAGGAGGACAGCAACGTAGATGAGGGGATTTTTTCTCTGTTCGGTGCCACTGACCTCATCCAGCCTGAATTCGCAGAGTATGATGACGAAATCTTGTTCTTATTCCCTGACACCGAGCCCTGAAAATGAGACAATCAATCAAGAACTTTCTTTTTCGTCCTTATTCACTTTTATTCCTGTGTGCTTTGTGTCTCTCTTTCTTTGTTTTGCACAGTTAATTTAATTCAAACTTTAATCACCTAATCCCAAAAACAAGACCATCATCAGAACTGTCTTCACTTGTTTGCTTATTGATTTGAAGGTGCCGCAGTCTACATTCCTCAGGTTCACAAGTTCTGAAGAACATGCTCCTCTATCCTCCTCCTCCAGACTGCGATTTCCCTCCAAGCAGAGTGCTGGATTACGCACAATGAAGAAAGACTCAGCACTTGTGGGGGTGTTGTACTTCTTTGCGGGTGAGTTGACGGTTTTGGGCCCATTGCTGTGAAGCTCTAATAATGGACAAAAGTGTTTTGGACCAAATATGAGGTGGAAATTTCTTGCCGTTTTTGCTGACTTGCTTGCCTTTGAGGTGCTCTTTGGCGGGGTTCCGGGGGTTTGTGTGTAATTTTTGGTGTCTGTCGAAGCACTGCTGCGACAGTCTAATCTTGATTGCATTTGCTTTTCAGGAAATCCGTGGTGGAAAACAGGAGTTATGATGATTGATGATGATGACGACCTAGCTGCACAGCGCCGCGTTTGGACCGAAGGCCGAGAGACATTGTAAGTATGAGATTTAGCTTTTCCGCTGTTTGGGGGTGTTGTGTCGGGTGTTTTTTTGTGGGTGGGTTGGCGGGTCTTGCCTGGGGCATTCCTGGGAAGGTCTAATACCGGATACAAGTGTTTTGGACAAAATCCATAAGGAACAGCCTTTTTTTTGCCATTTCTTCAGACATCTTGCTCAATGTAGCGTTTTGGGGGGCTTCCTGCTGTTCGTGGGTGGGTTGCGGCCGGGGTCTCTGTCGAAGCACTGCTGCGACAGTCTAATCTTGATTGCATTTGCTTTTCAGGAAATCCGTGGTGGAAAACAGGAGTTATGATGATTGATGATGACCTAGCTGCACAGCGCGTTACTTTGGACCGAAGGCCGAGAGATATTGTAAGTATGAGATTTAGCTTTTTCGCTGTTTGGGGGTGTTGTCGCGTGTTTTTTTGCGGGTGGGTTGGCGGGTCTTGGCTGGGGCATTCCTGGGAAGGTCTAATGCCGGATAGAAGTGTTTTGGACAAAATCCTTAAGGAAAAGCCTTTTTTTTGCCATTTCTTCAGACATCTTGCTCAATGTAGCGTTTTGGGGGGCTTCCTGCTGTTCGTGGGTGGGTTGCGGCCGGGGTCTCTGTCGAAGCACTGCTGCGACAGTCTAATCTTGATTGCATTTGCTTTTCAGGAAATCCGTGGTGGAAAACAGGAGTTATGATGATTGATGATGACCTAGCTGCACAGCGCGTTACTTTGGACCGAAGGCCGAGAGATATTGTAAGTATGAGATTTAGCTTTTTCGCTGTTTGGGGGTGTTGTCGCGTGTTTTTTTGCGGGTGGGTTGGCGGGTCTTGGCTGGGGCATTCCTGGGAAGGTCTAATGCCGGATAGAAGTGTTTTGGACAAAATCCTTAAGGAAAAGCATTTTTTTTGCCATTTCTTCAGACATCTTGCTCAATGTAGCGTTTTGGGGGGCTTCCTGCTGTTCGTGGGTGGGTTGCGGCCGGGGTCTCTGTCGAAGCACTGCTGCGACAGTCTAATCTTGATTGCATTTGCTTTTCAGGAAATCCGTGGTGGAAAACAGGAGTTATGATGATTGATGATGATGACGACCTAGCTGCACAGCGCCGCGTTTGGACCGAAGGCCGAGAGACATTGTAAGTATGAGATTTAGCTTTTTCGCTGTTTGGTGGTGTTGTGTCGGGTGTTTTTTTGCGGGTGGGTTGGCGGGTCTTGCCTGGGGCATTCCTGGGAAGGTCTAATACCGGCTAGAAGTTTGTTGGACAAAATCCATAAGGAAACACCAGTTTTGGCACTTTTTGTAAGTTAGGGTTCGTTAGGGTTAGCCCTAGCAGCAGGATTGCATGTGTTTAGGGGGGTTCTATTGCAACGCGGTTCTGTTGTTGTAGAGCACTGTTGGAGCGATGCTGGCTATGGATACTTTTGCTTGCAGGCAAGTGGTTTGAATACAATCCACGGTCTGTATTTGGGTCTACTGTTACTTTCAAAGTACGTTTTGTAACCATTTTTCTGCTAGGCATCGTTTTTGGAGATATGATTGGGTTCTTCTACATTTTTGCGACTGGCTTTAGTAAGGGTCTTGGTGGGAGCATTGCTGGGAAGGTCAAATTTTGTTCTAAAACACAGTAGTACACCCACCTTGAGGGGAAAGATCCGCTATAATATTTTGGCCATACTTATTGATCCTTAAAAAGGTGACTCAGACAGAGCACGCAATTTCAAAAATAT
This sequence comes from Lissotriton helveticus, assembly GCF_964261635.1. Taxonomy (NCBI): domain Eukaryota; kingdom Metazoa; phylum Chordata; class Amphibia; order Caudata; family Salamandridae; genus Lissotriton; species Lissotriton helveticus. The sequence continues at coordinate 444,985,739 of NC_136068.1, forward strand.
TGTACTGTCTATTAGGGAAATCAAAGTGTCACTTTTTGAACCACACAGCGTACATACCTTTTATTTATTTATCAGTGGTATTGTAATAGCACTTCCTGTTTTCCGTTCAATAATTACAGGCCGGGTTTCAGTCAACATCCGCCAGGCAGGCAGTGGACAGGGTGTCTCTTCTGTCAGTGGTCACCACCACATTGATGGACGAAGCGTCAGCTGGAATGGAGGAGTGCCGCCAATAAGAGGAATTGTTTGCTGCATGCAACTTACTTACCAATTTCAACAGGACAACTCCAACAACATACGCAATACAGATACAGTATCCATTGTTGTCTTTTATTCTATGAGTGTGACTGCATGTGCTTACCTTTAGTTTGTAACCAAAGATTGTCTGTAAACTCTGTATCTTCAATTATTGTTTGTCCATGCTCTGCTTTTTTTTTCTTCTCTCAACAAAACCTACCCAAAAAGAAACCCCCATTCCCATCCATTTTACAAACCCTAACCCTCTTCCCCCGGGCTGTGTTGTTTTGCTTGATGTCTGACTAAAATGACATCAATAATTCCACACACTTGCTGGGGAGGATAAGGTGATAGCAGCAACAGGCTGGTGAAGGAATACGAGGATATCTTCTAGACTTACTCAGCTTCAGTACTATATCTTCTAGTAGTAGTAGCCAATGTCAAATAAATTCAACGCAAGTACTAGTTATACTTGCAATACTTTACCATTTGTTAGGCTACATTATGGCACTGTTCTAGTGTACTGTCACCTGCTATTTTCTCGATCGTACCGTAACCGTTGTAATGCTACAGTAAGGAGTACAAACAAGGTTTCGTTTTCTTTTTTTCCATAGGCATGCAACTGCCACTGTGTCACACCACTAGTACCACCGCAATGAGGAAATGTCACCCGCCCAGGAATGACAACGTTAATCCCCATTTCACCTGGAGCCAGCCCTGGGCCTAGCCCTAATTTCTAACACAAATTACAGGTAAGATAAGCGTTTGGTGGGAGGTAGTATAATGGAGTATTATTTCGGAGTAGACAAGAGATTGACGGTTGTACTACTAAAGTCCTACGACTGTTCAGGAAAACAAAGTTACTGTTACACCCCCGCCCCCCACCCACCAGACTGAAAAGCAGTAAAAAACAGGTATGGTCAGATAAAGTTGAAAAATATATTTATTTATCCCTAACAAAATAATCTCCCTCACCCACCCTAACCCCAACGATTGTCTCTGAAACGTCCCAAAACGATCCCAACTCCCAAATCCCACCCCCCAAAAGTCTATAAAAAAAGGGCAAGGGACACTCCACTACTGGAGGGTGCTGGTGCTGGTGCATGATGCGGCATGGGCATCATACTCCTTGCGGAGGGTGGCAAGCTCGGAGCGGAGGCCCTTAACCAAGGTCTTATACCTCAGGACCTCCTGCTCCAGGTTGGACATGCGGACTCGTAGGCGGCGTTGGCGTTCCTTGCAGCTCCTGTGGGGGGCAGCTGGTATTTCGGTTGCTTGGCGGTGGCGGTCGGCTTTCTTAGCCCGGCTCGGTCCCGCTGGCTTAGTCACGGAGGAGGATGCAGTGGTCACAGTCGAAGATGTTGCCCCGCTCGACTGCGTGTCCTCCTCCTCCTCCAGGGCCACCAGCCGCCGATACTCGGCGACTGTGGCCTCCAGCCTCCGTTGCCGGGCCAATCTAGCCTGCTCCCTCCTTGTTGTTGATTTGGAAGGAGCAACTATATGAAGAAAGAAAGACATAGTCTGTAACCAATGCTCCTTATTAATAACACAAAGTGATTGAGCCGAAAGTTGGGTCACAGAGTACAAGTAGCAAATTGAAAGCACAGTACATAACTATTGAGGACAGTATCTATGTAACCTCCCACTTCTGCATCCTTGCTCTAACAGTAGTGGTAGTTTAATGAACTAATTCTACGACCACTATGGACTTCCATTACAGTCGACTATGACAGTACACCAGTCTTATTCTTCTTCTTCTCTCTTGTTTTGGGAAATGGGTACGTTATCTTATGCAAGCCGGCAGAATGACATGGACACAGCACAGTGAAGTTGCACCCGAGAAAAAAAGTTGCACACCATGATGATGGAGACAGACTTGCGTTACTGTACCGGTCCAGTACATGCAGGTGGTGAAGCTATTACTTTTCTATTACGGGTGGCACTGAGAATACTCTGTTACAAGGGCTACTGCTTAATTAATTTACCTTTCACCCTACAGTGCAAATGAGTACTAGAAAAGGAAACTGAAGAAGCTAACTAATTTGATTATCTATCACTTCACATGGGACGTATTTAATGACAGATGAGATGACTTTAGGTGCTTTGCTTAATATTGAGTGAACAGTGATACACCCACACATGAATGACGTACTACAAGTAAACTAAAGTTATTAAGAGAGGTACGGAGTGTCCACCGTAATAACCAGATATATGCTGTGAATGCAAACGCAATACAAAGTACTGCTACTATTCATGGTAGTATTGGACACATTTACAATTTCTTTTCCTTGCCTTCCCTGCACTGGGACGGACGTGCGGGTGCGGTGGTACATGCTCTTCAAGGTAACACTTACTTCACCTGGCGACCATCTACTTTCTCTAGATACACATGTGCTATGTAAGAGTCAGAGAATACCATGCTCCAGGCATCCATTCAGTCAAAGTATACGCACACATACAGTTTCTGTTTCACCCACCCAGGCTGCTGTCCTTCCACCCATCCTTGCTTCATCATTGACCCAGCCATGCACCATACCATATTCTTTCCTTCCCAGCCACCTCTGGGTCCAAGCAAACACATATCGTTCTTCTTTGCCAGCCATCATACAAGTTCGCGTCCCACTTACTTACACCCTTCTTTCGCTTTTCGTTCATCCCATCCATCACGTTCGTCTAAGAACTAATTGGGATTCTTCTCACCAAAAACTTCACAGCTAAGTCGAAGTACATTTCGAGGAGGCTACTACCTGGTTGATTTGTAATTGTAATACACCCGTGCAGAAAGCACACTATGCAGTCTTCAATCTCAATAAGTAAGGAATATATAGCTTACCTGTTTCCGCCACCACCGTTTGATCCCCCACAGGAACGGCCACCAGCTCTTCTAACGCCGCCTCCTCCCCAGAGGCCTCCGAGTCCAAGTCCAACACAGCCACCTCCGCGCTGGCCCCGTCACCAGATGTTACACCTACAAAGTACATTTAAGAATGTTAGAATACACCACTCACTACTATATAATATTTGGTCTAGGAGAAATGTTAAAAAAACAGAATACAATGTAATAATTTGTGACTGTCTACTCCATAGTAAAAATGTCCCATTTTCCAGGGAAGGCTGTTGTCTTGCTGCACTTTTATGCACAACTGATGAATGCTTGCTTTTGATTTTTAACACGCACCACTTTTTCTCCTAACAGACAGAAGCTTGACTCCTGAGTCCTAAGAACACGACCAGGATCAAGTTCAAACTAGGTGAGAGTTTGGCTCGACCACAAGAAATGTGTCCAATTAATCGTCAGCACTAACCACTTTTCCGTTTACAGTTAAATAGTTTTATGACAAAGTAGATTTTAATAAATGTGTTTACTTTTAATAAAGCTTTTACACTTAAATAGACTCTGTGGTTTTTGTTCCTCTAGACTAGAGTGGATGAGCTAAAGGTTTTGGAATTTTTGCAAGCATGAGTGCCTCTGACACTTCTTGACTGTGCTGTGACTCCGTACTACTCTCTTGTCCTGCGTACGATAATCTAGAGATCATTGGGGATCTATAATCGGTGACTTCGGGAGCTGAATGACTCTGCCACACTATCTAGTCAGTAAGGAGACAGTGCATAGAGGTATTGCTGAATATAATGGGAGTCCAATGGAATTGCCAAATGTCCAATCTTAGTTAGCTACACAGACAGACTAATAAGAATAGTCTAGTAATACCACAGGGAGTCATATTCGAGGCAGGATAAGAATTTATATCCAGTCTACAAGAAGATCAAAGACGATTTAGAAAAAATCGAATGAGGAACGCTAGGAAAAAATAGGTACTGTTTATTAAAATGTAAACTTACTGGGGCCAGCAAAGGAGCCCTCGCCTGCCCGATCCTGGCCTGCATCCTCAGCACCCTCCTCCTGTGTCCTCTTGCCCTTGGGGGGAGCTGATGTACAACATGAAAGAAAGAAAAACCAGAAAACATGGATGAGATTTTTCAACCAAATCAAACATTTCAAAAGAACAATAACAACATATTTTGGAAAAATAGCAAATAGATAGACAACTATTCCACGGGATCTATCTCATGTGGTATACTACGTTATTCGTATTGCCTGATTTGCGGAACGTTGACTTAGAAAGTTCCTATGTAACTCAATAAACAGACTACTAAAGAGGTTTGCCTAGGCCTGGCACTGCAGGCAGCAGTGCGCAACACGTGACAGACAAAGTCCATCCTGCTTGCAGATCAGTGAATACTCAAACTATCAATCCACCCGCCACCACCGCCACTATTTCTTCTGATAGCCATGTGACTGTCTAAAGGAAGGACTGGACTTCAGTCTGTTGGGGCTGATTTATAAGTCCCTTGCGGAAGTTGCGGCTGATTTTCCTCCATTGTTGCGTGCCTTTTCTGACGCAGCGGCAGAACAAAAGACTCGCCATGGTGTTGGTGCGGCGTATATATAAAAAAAAAAACACATATGGGCATATGGGCGATGCATCACGTTGTAAAGCCCTGCGCCATCAGGGGGCGTTCCGGCGCAAGGGAGGGCGTACCTGCGCAGGAACGAATCCTAAAAGTGGCTGAGGGAAATCTACAAGATGTCAATCAGTCATTTTTAGGACAATGATGCATGACTCAAACCCTGCGCGCTTGAAGCCGACGTACGGCTTGATGCAGCATTGGGGAGATAGGGTACCCCAGAGCATTGCTGGAGCTGCGCCATCGTTGGCACGCAACTCCAGCAATACGCTGCCTTTACGGCACAGATGCGTAAGGCTTCTGTGACGTTTTGGGCCAATGGGTGGTGGTGGCATGGCACACAATTACTGCCGCATCCCTGCTACTTTGCAGGGATGCGCCGGTAATTGAAAATATGACCCTTACTGTCTAGCATTACGCAGTTCTTTTCTTTACAGTACACTCATACATAATTTCTCAGGCCAATGAAATGCTTCTGAACACAACATACAAAACAAAGAAGCATAGTAGCAAGCAAGGCTACTGAGAAGGAGAGCAGTGCACCTGAAAATGAAATGCATAGAAGATTTTGAAATATAATTTACCTCAATGTAATCGGCAGCATTATTGCTCTTGGTAAAGAACAAAGATTTGCAAATAACAGAGCAGGATAAAACAGAGTAGTAAATGTACTACTACTACTACTCACCAAGCCCGGGGACCTCTACGCCGAGCGCGTCCAGCAAGTCCCGCTCCCGGTCCATGACATCGGTCCAGCGGTGGGTGGCCTGGTTATATGTGCGCCGGACCCCAGAGATCTTGTACATGGCCCGGCACACCTTCTCCCACCGCTGGCGGCGCTCCCGGATGCCATAGCCGGTCGCGATCTTGCCGCCTCCCAGGATCGTCTTGGGGAGGCGGCGCTGGACGTGGAAGATCAGTGCCGCCACTTCCTCCGCGCTGAAGATCTCCCTCGGGACCACTTGCTCCCCCCTTAAACGCCCGCACGGGAGCCGGGCACGGGGTGCGGGACCCTTCCCCTTCTCAGGGTGCTTCCCGGCTCCCTTTACCATGGTCTGGGCAGAAATAAACTTAAATGATAAAGAAGAAATAGAATAGTGAAGAAGAATAGAAAAGAGTTTAAAAAAGTAGTTTAAAAGTAAATAAAAGCTGCAGAAAACACAAAAATATAGAGCTAGAAAAATAGAGGGTTAGATAATAAGTAAAATTAGATCAAAAAAACTTCAAACAAGCAAAGGATGGCAGAGATTGAGAGAGGATACAGAAAGCATGCCCAGAACCATAGCAATGAATGAGAAACAAGATGGCCGCGCCCGTTCACGACCGCGTGGGTAAGTTCGCGCGAGATTTTCCTTGCGAGTACGCGCGAAATTGTACTAGCGAGCAGCACACTTTGCGAGATTACACATAGCGGGCGGAAACGGAATTACGTCACGCCAACAAGATGGCCGCGCCCGTGTACGACCGATAGGGTAACTTGGCAAACGAATAGCTAGAAGCGCCTCGCGAACACGCGCAAGATCACGCGAACATACACGTCGCAACAAAAACAATTTTGTATTCGCACGTATTCGCGGCTTCCGAAATCGATCTCGCACGGATTCGCGCCCCAAAAAACGCGCGAAATTGCAAAAAAAACGATTTTAGCTAAAATGAAAGCAATGAGCAGGTGCAAAAGTTCAAACTTAACATTAGTAACATTCAAGGTAGTGCTTCCTGATGGGCCCCTCCAGAGTTTGCAACAATTCTATGACCCTGCTATGACCCAAACAGCAGGCTCATAGAATAGCACCATAAAGGTCCTGTAAAAAAAAAAATTCACTGCAACAAAAAGCAAATTACAGATAAGGAAGGAAGCAGGTGCCAGCCAGACTGGAACTTTCAAAATTACTGACACATTAATGAAACACAAATTAATTGATGGCAGTTGAAGAAGGGCAGGTGTGCTTGCTTTTTTCAACCACCATAATCTACAGTGATAAATAAACCTAATAGGTGCCAGTGAGGATGTACTAGAGGGTGGCATGGGTGTCCCAGAGGGTGGCAGTGGTGAAACAGAGGGTGCTGTGAACCTGTGATGATAAACCAGACGTAGAAACAACATAGTCGCGGCCGTTGCAAGCCGAAAAGTAAGTTCGCAATTGCGAACTTGTCCCAAAATCGGCGCGAACACGCGCCAACACAAAAAACGGAAAAATCCGCAAATCCGCTAGAGTTCGCGGATCTTCGCGGATTGCGAATCCGTAAATCCGCAATTTCGCGTACGCGAGATCCGCTAGATCCGCCCATGCTTAATGACGACCCAGTCATCACAGTCGTCACTCCAGGCCGAGCGGGCATGCAGCAGACAGACATTTTTACCCTATCCCGAATTGCTGCTGAGCGTGATGTGGACGGCGTGGCACTGGTACCACCACCAATGCAGTTAACTACTACGCCAACACGACCTACAGCTTTTAAATTTTCTCGTCAGAAGGGCCGCCAGAGGCCTCCATCCAGCTCGACCTCAATTACCTCAAGTAGGGGTGCTGTAAGTGCACAACTGAGTCAAATTCAGCCACGCCCATCCTCCACTTCATATGGCATTGAAAGCAGCACCTCCACCACCAGCAGACATCTCCAGTCCCCAGTTTGGGACTTTTTTAGTGTTAGCAAAAAGGTGGAAAACATGGTCGTTTGTTTGATTTGTAAAACTGTGGTTAGTCGGGGTAAGCTTGGTACCAACTATGGTACCGGAGGCCAGAGAGGTCATCTCCAAAAACACCACATTATCATTTGGGAGGCGCCCATGAGGAAGATCCGGGAATCCACACGTTTAACAAATCCAAATGTATCCATTCATATTGCATCTGATGATGACGAGGGGCTGATCGTGCAGGGAGGAAGTGAAGAAGCGACAGACATTTTTTCTGGTACACGCAGTACCCCTGGCAGCAGCACTGCAGTGGTAGCGCCCACACCCTCTACCCCAGGAACATGTGTGGAAAAGTAAATTTTGCCATGTTCTGTGTCCCTACGCCTCATCCATCATAGGTTATGTGTGCATGACCAATATGCATATGTTATTCCCCATGTCTGATTAATGACGCAATTATAGTTGTGTCCACCTTTAGTATGCTAGTTTCCAGTCCTCGTGAATACTACGAATATCAGGCCTATGTAAAGTTACGTTGCCACGTTTCTCAGTGTGCACGTTATTTCATTATAAAGTCCCCGTTTCTAGGCCTCAACAGGGCCCGGACCACAGATTCAGCTCCTGTCTCCTGAAAGCCTCGCTGAGGAGCGATACAGCCCCCACCTGTATCCTCGACCCTTCACTTACTTCCTGCCTCGCAGTGCCCGGTGCAGCTTGGCTCTGCCTCTGAGTCTGCCAAGAGTATGTTATGATTCCAGCTATCAGTTCAGTCCTTCTTCTCTGCATTCCTAAGCTACTGAACTGCATCAATAGTTTCCGTCATTGTCTAGCCTATTCGGCTCCACGTTAGAGAAATACTGTATTAATGGTCATTTAAAATTCTTCATCACGCACTACGTGTAGAATTCTTAGAATCAAGTTAGCTTTTCCCCTCATGACTTCTAGTTTATATCAACATGTTCCCTAAACATCAGATACCAGATAGGGTTTAGGTACATGTCGCTCCGACCCTCCAGACTCTAGTCTCTGCTCCTAGCACAGAGTTCATAGCCCCCAGCTTCTCCTAGTAATACGTCATTGCCAGTTTTCGCGCACCATTAGGTTAGAGGTCCCGGCTCCTTAGGTAGCCCCCTCCAATGTTTCCGCCCCATTCATGACATATTCTGTTACGTTTGCATCACATGCCTAAGTATACTCCCAGTTACACCTCTTTTTACTGTTATCTTTCGCGACTGCTACGCGTCACGCCTTCTGCTCCACCCACTGTTACGCCTACTGCAATGTAATGCTATGTGTTTGCGCTATGTATATAAGTCCATGTATTGTTATTAAAAGTTAGCGCGCTCATCCCAGATCAAGCCCCGGCAGCTGCTGGGCCCCAGTTGTCCTGCTGGGCCCTGTTACCCCTGTTCTATGCAGGTTGTCCTGATCCTGTCCTTATGCTGTAATAAACCTGCAGAAACTCCTACTACCTCGAATCTTGACTCTTATTTTATTGAGCTATCTGTTATTCATTCATTCATTCAAAAATAGATCCGGTATTATTTATTTATATACCACATAATGGCGCCCGAACAGGGACTTGCCCTTTCCCCACGCGTCGGTGAAGCCACGCCGACCCCCTGACCCTCTGCAGCCGTGACGGAACCATACCGGCCACGTGCAGATATTTCTGCCTCAAGTATCCCTCAGGCCCACGGAGGAGACGGAGGAGGCGGTCCAGCATCCGAACGAGACGGTGGAGGAACGCGGCGAGTCCCGACCAGAGCCCAAGCCAAGAGTCCAAGGTCCGAGGTATCCGGAGGCCCACCCGTAACTGAAGTCCGAAGTACGTCGTCGTAGCAGTCCAGTCCCGTCCGAGGCCTTCCGTTCCGTGCTGCCCGGTGAGTACCATTGCTGGGGTAGTATCTAGACAGGATCAATCTAAATTGACTCCTGGTCCGTGGGTTGGTGGTGCCCAGACTCACAAACGAAGTGTTCACCTAGGTGGATACGGGTCTTGATGCGTTCCTTTATGGGACCGGTATGTTCCGTACTGTTACAGCAGTGCATCCAGTAACTCTAGTCTGTTCCGTTCTCGAGAAAATTCTTGTATTTCTGTTCTCAGTATTTCAGGTAATATTCTGTTCGAACTGTTATTTATAATGTTCTTTATGTATTTTACTGTTGTGGTATGAGTGCGACGTGATTTTGTGTTTTCATTGTGTATTGTATTGTGTCCAGATTACAGTTCAGTCATGCCGCTCTTTTCCAAGTTACGACAGTTAAAAACTAGAAAGGGTTTATTAGAAGAAGCAGTTCCTGTTCCGCCGAGGGACAGTCCAGGTCATTTTATGTATCAGAAACATGGCATAAGCGCCATATTGTATCTAGATTTATGGGTAGAGTATACCAAACAGTTAGAAGAAAAGTATAGATGGCCCGTATCGGGTACATGGGATGCCGAATGTATCATGCGAGTAGAAGAAGCATTATGGAAAAAGAAAGCCAGACAGTCACAGAAAGATGCCATCGAGTTATGGCGCAAGGAAGCTCATAGAAGAACGGAAAAGGAAGTCAGAAAGTCAGAGTTAAGTAGAGAATCCCAAGAACGAGCCCAAGAAAGAGAATTAATCGAGATAGGTGAACGAGTCAAAGCCGAACAGTCAGACAGACAGAGGCATGCCCTTATTAAGGGTATGTATCCTCTTCTTGCCGAGGGCTTGCCAAAAGCGACCCCAGAGGCATCTAGTAATTTCCCGCCACCATTAGTTCCGACCAAGCTACGTCACAAACCGACCGCAGCTGATATTTTTATTTCGTCCTATCTGGACGACACAGTCCCAGAATATGCAAATCCTGTTCGCGCTCCGCCAGTCCCTGTAAATCAGGCACTTCCTGCTCTTCCAGACACCGGAGTACCTGTTACGGTACCCCCGGTCCAGCCCGCCATACAAGTCCAGCCCACGTTACAATTACCGACCCTGCCAGGACGAAGAATGTCAGTCGACGATTCTAGTTTAGGGGCCGCAGGAGGAGGTCTTCCTCAAACCCCGCCGCCACACAAGCGTTTAACATTACTCGAATTACATGCTCAAGCGTTACAGCGCACGCCTAAACATCAGTCTGTTACAGAAATCAGGCAAACCCTTAACGAATGTGTCTATGATCCAGTTCCAGGCGAATATAATATGGTTTTATATTCCTTACGTGTAAGGAGAGTGACCGAGTATCTAGTCACCTTACCGAATATGAAAGAAGATCTAGACAGAATATATCGTTTCATCCGTACAGGGGATGATCCAGAAAGTATTGGCGAGATTATGTCTCAAAGGAAAGCCGAGATCCAGCTCATGATATTAAAGTTCCTGATCAATTGTTTAATAAGAGAACAAGATTACCCGTCTAAAGATCCCGCCGAAATGAGAATCCTGACAAGGTGGAGTGATAATATAGCCGAGGGTAAGCACAAGACCGTCGGTGCTATGGAGAGTATGTACAAGAAAATCCGTAAGGAGATAATAAAGATACACGAACAACGTAAAGCAGCACAAGTAAGCGAGAAAGAAAGTATCTCTGATCCTGAAGAGGAAGACGAGAATTCCGCCAGAATAGCGTATGTAGGAAAATCTAGATTTCCAGATCGCCATTTACGTCTAGAACACAAGTCTATTTTTCATCATTCAGCACCAGAACAAGGTTCCCTAGAACAAGTATTCCAAGCTACCGACCACATTCTGAAATCACGAGTCGGTTACAGTGAATTAAGTACTATGCATGAACAAGAACTAGCCCGATCAGCAGTCCGATGGATTACTGATTCTACCACTTTTCCAGACGAAATAGTGGCACAAATGTTTCTGAAACTGCCCCCAGCCGAGCAACGACTGGTGGGTATGTATATGATCCAGTACCTCATTACTCTGTATGAGGGTCAACACTCTGATCCAGGTCCGTTACACGATATCCTGAACGAGTTACTCCAGTATAGATGGAGAGGTCTAGGTACCGATTTAGTTAGTGTCATTCTAGAACAGCGTCACAAGTATAGAACGTTTCTGAATCCGCATTTTGTTCATGTTTCACCCCCAGAAAGCAAATCATTCTACATAGACAGACAGAATCCGTTACGAGAAGTCAACCCAGTCCAAGGGGCGGGTGGCGAAATGCAACGAGTGTTTGTATACACTCCGATTTCAAAGATGGAACTTCTTGAAATGAAGAAATTAATTCCCTGTCATGACAAAGATCCAGCGGGGTTCCATAGAGAATTAAAAGACATGCTCCGTATGGGAGAATACACTTACCCAGATATCATTAAAATGTTAAAGGTCCTGTTACCCGCAGGGGTGTATGAAAAGTTAAAGGAAAAAGAATGGGAGGTGGGAGAGAAAAAGATCGATTGGACAGCTCTAGAAGCTGAAGACAAGGCACGAGTACCAGGTACCGGTCTTGGAGATAAATGTAAAGAATTACCAGAATTACTGATTCAAGTTTTACCCAGATTATTGACAACTAGGAAGGAAGACTGGGATGCAATCTCAGCCTGTAAACAGAAACAAGATGAAGATATTAGTGATTTTTATTCTAGATTTGAGAAATGTTTCAGTATTAACAGTGGTCTCAAGACAAGTAGTGAGTCATACCCTCACCTTTTCGTTACTAAATTAGTCGAGAATTCAAGTCCACAAATTAAAAATCGAGTTTTGAAAGTCGAAAGCACCTGGCAAGCAAATACTCCGTCCCAGATGCTCCAGATGCTCCAGTACCACCAGAATAGAATCAGGGAAGAGCAAGAACACGAAAGAAAACGTATGAAAGACACGAAAATGAAAGTGCTAGTTGCACAATCTGTTCCTCAAGACAGTCAGAAGAGGGGTCCGAATCAAGCCAGTCATCCTGCCGCTCCCGTTAAAGGGAACTGCAATTATTGTAAACAGCCAGGTCATTTTATAAACGAGTGTGCAGTTCTGAAACATAACATAGCTACTGGTAAGACTAAAGAAAGACCACGTCCGCCTAGACAAGAACAAGTTTCACAGATTCCTCAGTCACAGAATGCACCACAGACAGTTACAGTACCGCAGCCTATTGCTGCAACACAGCACGTTACATCGCAAATGTACCAGTATGCACAGTCCGAGTATCCAGAGTACCAGCCATATTCATGAAACAGCCTAGAGAGGGAGGTAGGCTTGCCTCTCATCGAGATACCAGTAGATCAAGAAGGTCCCTATGTTCACAGTCAAGTATTAGGGAAAGACAGAAAGTTTTTGATTGATACAGGGGCAAGTAGGACCACAATTAGTCATGCCGAAGTTCCAGGGGCTCCGCTCTCAGGCTCAAGAAATGTTTCCCTTGGATTTTCAGGAAAGCCAATAGTTAATGAGATATCTAAGCCAGTTACTCTAGAAGTAGGTCCATTGTCCCGTACTACTGATCTGTTACTTACTAAGTCATGTCCAGAAAACCTATTAGGTATTAAGACACTGAAAGAATTAGGTGCAGTTATTTGCTGTTCCCCAGAGGGAATACGTCTGTTCCTACGTGACTTTAAGGGTCACTATGTATTACGAGATTTTGATTCAAGATTGTCTAATGTTCCACAGCACTTATGGGCGCAAGGTCCAACTGATGTAGGTTACATGCAAATCACACCCCATCGTGTGACTCTCAAACCAGGTGTAGTGTTACCCCGAATCAGACAGTACAGATTGCCACCTGAGGCTGTAGCAGCCTTATCCAAAATTATTGACGAGCTCATGGCTCAAGGAGTAGTTGTAGAAACTGACTCCAATGTATGCAATTCTCCGATCATTCCAGTCATGAAACGTACTGATCCAAATGCACCCCCAGTATATCGATTAGTGATTGATTTACGAGAGCTTAATAAATGTATTATTCCTCAGTACCCAGTTGTCCCAGACATTTCTTCCCTGTTAACAGCCATTGATTCCGAAGCCACGTTCTTCACTGTTATTGACCTCAAGAATGCATTTTTTAGTGTTCCAATTCATCCAGACAGCCAGTTTCTTTTCGGATTTTGTTTAAATGGAAGGAGCTATATGTTTACACGCGCTCCTCAAGGTTTCACAGAAAGTCCTAGTATTTACAGTCAAGCACTCAAGAGACAACTAGACAACATTCACATGCCAACTGACACTGCCCTGCTCCAGTATGTCGATGATCTCCTGATCACAGCCCGTTCTGAACGTGCTTGCGAGCGAGCATCACTTACAGTCCTGTATTTTCTAGCCGAGATGGGGCACAAGGTGTCACCTTCGAAGCTTCAATTCTGTGTCCAGCAAGTGGTATACTTAGGACACTTGCTGTCCAAGAGGGGTAGGCAGTTGACACCAGACCGTATCCAGTTAATAGCGAGTCTTCCCCAGCCCAGAACCCAGAAGGAGGTACGTGCCTTTATTGGCCTTACTTCTTATTGTAGACAATGGATCCCCCAGTATGCATTTCTAGCCAAGCCACTGATACAGTTAACGACACAGGAGGCAGCCGTATCGACTGTCCTCCCTTGGACATCTGAACATACACTTAGTTTCAATGAGTTAAAGAAAGCCCTATGTCAAGCTCCAGTTCTAGCTACACCGAACTACAGTAAGCCTTTTACACTTTTCGTTACTGAACGCGAAGGTACAGCATTATCTGTTCTTACACAAGATCAAGCAGGACAATACAAGCCCTGTGCTTATTTTTCGAGCACATTAGATCCAGTCGCCCAGGCGTTGCCTGCGTGCCTCAAGTCAGTTGCAGCCACAGCACTAGCTATCAGACAAAGTGATTCCATAGTTTTAGGGCATTCCCTGACAGTACAAGTCCCACATTCCGTGGAAGTTCTTTTAAACCGAACACAAACTCAGCACTTGACGATTGCACGTTTAACAGGTTATGAATTAACACTGTTCCAGCCACACATAGAAATTAGACGCTGCAACGTTCTGAATCCTGCTACACTGTTACCATCAGTTAATTCAAATCCAGCCACACATGACTGTGTGGAAGTAGTTAACATTACGACAAAGCCAAGACAAGACCTGACAGACATTCCGTTACCAGATCCTGACCTGACACTTTATGTGGATGGTTCATGTATGAGAACTAGTACAGGAGACTACCGACACCGAAGTTATTGAAACACACCGTATTGATACCCTGTCCGCTCAAGCAGCAGAGCTAGTCGCTCTGACACAAGCCTGCATACACGCCAAGAACCAGAGAGTTAATGTTTATACAGATTCACGTTACGCATTCGGAGTTGTACACGACTTCGGAGTGCTCTGGCAGGAGAGAGGTTTCATGACTTCTCATGGAACCAAGATTCAGCATGGTCTCCTTATTCAAGCCCTGTTAGATGCCATACACTTACCGACATCCATTGCCATCATGAAATGCAAAGCACATACGAAAGTTACAGACATTATTTCCCAAGGTAATGATCTAGCAGATCGCACAGCCAAGCTTACAGCACAGAATCCAGACATTCCAGTTAACATAATACATACTCCAGATCCGACTACATGCATGACAGTTAAGGACCCTACACAAGATGTCATAGATATCCAGTTACATGCTACTCCCGATGAAATCAAGAAATGGTCTGAACAAGGAGGGGTCCAGACAGATCAAGGATGGTTAACGAAGGGTAGAGCCACATGGTTTCTCCCCGATTCTATGGTTCAAGTCATTATCAGTACCGCACATAGTCCAGCACATTTAGGAGAAAAAGCTATGTTAGACAGTATCCAGAACATTTGGTTCAATAAGCATTTACGAGCTGCAGCCAAGCAGAAAGTCCGTACCTGTATGATATGTTGTCAGTTTAATCCAGGTAAAAGTGTCCCGGTGGAACAAGGTGGTTTCCAGCCCCCTGACCACCCTTTTGAGGTCCTCCAGATGGATTATATTCAGATGGAGCGATGTCGAGGTTTCAAGTATGTCCTTGTAGTTGCATGCGCTTTGTCCAGGTGGACAGAAGCATATCCAGTCCCAGATTACACAGCCGCGACCACTGCCAAGCAGTTGGTTCGTGAATTTTTCCCTAGATACGGACTCCCTAGAGTCGTATATTCTGATAACGGTCAACCATTCTCATCTGAACTCATGAAGCACGTTTCCCTGTTGTTAGGGTACCAGTGGAAGTTCCATTGTGTACGCCATCCTGAAGCAGCCGGTCTAGTCGAGAGACATAATCAGACTCTGAAAATCCGCATTGCCAAAGTTTGTAAGGAAAAAGGTGTGGACTGGCTAGTAGCTCTGCCAGTCGCTTTGTTTTATATGCGCATGGTCGCACATTCCAGATCAGGTCTGTCCCCGTATGAGGTCGTATTCGGCCGCCCCCCTAACATGTGGGGTACTCCTAGACCCCGAAGTATTACCGATGTTTCATGTAATATGCTGACAGATTACCTAGCTTCCTTGATGTCTGCCCTCAACTCATGTCGTTCACAGGTTGCTGCCGCCTTTCCAGACAACACCGAGGTGGCACCGCATGAAATCGTTCCAGGTTCCCTAGTGATGGTCCGGAATTTTGACCGATCAAGTCCGCTGGAGCCTCGTTGGAAGGAGCCCCGTCAGGTCCTCCTCACCACCCGTACAGCCGTCAAGTTGGAAGGCAGAAAAGGATGGATCCACCTTTCTCATGTTAAACTTTTTAAAGGATTAAAATCCGTTTCTAAAAACATTTCCCAGGATTTGAAAGACTGCCAGAATATTGCTCTTAAGGACTGTCCCGCACAAGACATTATTACAACCCCTCCCTTGTTAGAGAAAACTCCGCAACAGGAGTATAAGTTAAAGCTCAGGTCTAGTAAAATAAGTCAGTCAGTTTGATTGTATAAGTCCTCCCCTAGGTGAAACGGTTAGACTGTTTCTGACATGTATAAAATAGACCCCCATAGTGAGAGAGTCAGTCGAAGTTCAATTCAATGTATCGTTTTTCTGAGTTTCCTATTATTCATCAGCATTTTGATTTCCTGCACCAGCTATGCGTTCTATCTGTATTTTCCAGTTCCTCATGTAAATATGTCTGCTAATGCTACAGTAGAGCACACGTTTAGTGATCTGCCTCCTCACGAATATTCTTACCGCCTCGCTATGCGCAACAACACATTTATCCGTATGTTACATTACTCACACCAGACCAGCAATGCCACTAATTGTTGGGTGTGTGGTCGACTCCCCCCTTTCCAGACACCGAAGGGAGTTCTGCCACTCTTTCCTTATCCATTCTCACACAATGGTTCGTGTGGAGCATGGTCCACGTTAACGTCATCCTCAACAGATATGTCTTTTCTTAACAGCACATGTTTTCCAGACAAGCAAGGTTTCCCCCACAGAACAGGTTTAGATCTAGAAAATGAAGTATATAATTTAGGTAACTATTCGTCGAATTTCATGGTCCTGAATGTTCAGTCTGATACTACTCCAGACTTACCTGCTATTTCAGTATTACCAGTTAAAGGTGAATTATGTGTCCGTAGTTATGGTTCCATACATGTAGGTCATAGTGAATGTACTACTGTTATCCAGTATAGTGACAGTGGGAAATCTGTTTTCAAAGCTTCACGTCATTCTTATTTTGTTTGTGGTCAAACTGCATATGTTCGTCTGCCCCTCGATTGGGAGGGAACCTGTTACATTGCCTTCCTACTGCCACCTGTTTTCCTAGCCCCATCTGATTATCACAGAAACACACATCTAGTACACATTAGACATAGAAGGGAGTCCCCAATTGTCGATTATACTGAAACTACTCTAGAACAGTATACAGATTTCAATAAAGGTTTCTTCTTCTTTGTAGGACCTGTCCAGAATAGTAAACTGATCCGTAGGTTAACAAGAACCCTTGAAGCTGTAGTAAATGAGACTGCCTCTGCTCTAGGTAACCTAACCGAAGAACAATCTGCTATGAGATTTGTCGTTTTGCAAAATCGTCTCGTCCTTGACGTCATACTGGCCGATAGGGGCGGGGCCTGTAGAGTCATCGGATCTAGTTGCTGCATTTTCATTCCAAATAACGCGCCGTCTGTTTATTCAGCTATAACCAGACTCCATAAAATTGCCCATCTGTTACACCAAGATCCAGGCACCTGGACATGGTCCGGCTGGTTCTGGAATATAATTTCCGCCTGGGGATGGAAAGTCCTGTCCTTTCTAGGTATTGCAGTAGCGATCATATTCAGCTGCTGCCTCTGTATACAATGTGGCCCTGCGATTTGCAGCATGTGTGCTACCTCTTGTATTCCTAGTCCCAAGCCCCGTTCTAAATCCCGTTCCAAGACAATTCGAGACGAGCAAATGGTACTGTATGAAATGATAGATGGTATCATGAATATTGATGTTTCCTGATGGAAACGTAGTGACAAGGAGGGAATGTGGAAAAGTAAATTTTGCCATGTTCTGTGTCCCTACGCCTCATCCATCATAGGTTATGTGTGCATGACCAATATGCATATGTTATTCCCCATGTCTGATTAATGACGCAATTATAGTTGTGTCCACCTTTAGTATGCTAGTTTCCAGTCCTCGTGAATACTACGAATATCAGGCCTATGTAAAGTTACGTTGCCACGTTTCTCAGTGTGCACGTTATTTCATTATAAAGTCCCCGTTTCTAGGCCTCAACAGGGCCCGGACCACAGATTCAGCTCCTGTCTCCTGAAAGCCTCGCTGAGGAGCGATACAGCCCCCACCTGTATCCTCGACCCTTCACTTACTTCCTGCCTCGCAGTGCCCGGTGCAGCTTGGCTCTGCCTCTGAGTCTGCCAAGAGTATGTTATGATTCCAGCTATCAGTTCAGTCCTTCTTCTCTGCATTCCTAAGCTACTGAACTGCATCAATAGTTTCCGTCATTGTCTAGCCTATTCGGCTCCACGTTAGAGAAATACTGTATTAATGGTCATTTAATATTCTTCATCACGCACTACGTGTAGAATTCTTAGAATCAAGTTAGCTTTTCCCCTCATGACTTCTAGTTTATATCAACATGTTCCCTAAACATCAGATACCAGATAGGGTTTAGGTACATGTCGCTCCGACCCTCCAGACTCTAGTCTCTGCTCCTAGCACAGAGTTCATAGCCCCCAGCTTCTCCTAGTAATACGTCATTGCCAGTTTTCGCGCACCATTAGGTTAGAGGTCCCGGCTCCTTAGGTAGCCCCCTCCAATGTTTCCGCCCCATTCATGACATACTCTGTTACGTTTGCATCACATGCCTAAGTATACTCCCAGTTACACCTCTTTTTACTGTTATCTTTCGCGACTGCTACGCGTCACGCCTTCTGCTCCACCCACTGTTACGCCTACTGCAATGTAATGCTATGTGTTTGCGCTATGTATATAAGTCCATGTATTGTTATTAAAAGTTAGCGCGCTCATCCCAGATCAAGCCCCGGCAGCTGCTGGGCCCCAGTTGTCCTGCTGGGCCCTGTTACCCCTGTTCTATGCAGGTTGTCCTGATCCTGTCCTTATGCTGTAATAAACCTGCAGAAACTCCTACTACCTCGAATCTTGACTCTTATTTTATTGAGCTATCTGTTATTCATTCATTCATTCAAAAATAGATCCGGTATTATTTATTTATATACCACACATGTATGAGGCTAACTAAGAGTCTGTGAGAGACACCAATGCGAAAAAGTACATCAATGAGCCTAACTGGGTTGAAGAAGTCTGGATCATCATCATCACATATGAAAACGGTCCAGACCACCATTAAAAGTATGTTTTGGTCGGAGGCGCCATTTGAACGCAACCACCCAACGGCATGTCTGTATAACGCAAAGCTGGCTAAAATGCTAGCGCTGGACATTCTCGCTTTTTCTTTCGTTGAAGGGGTGGGTTTTCTAGAATTTGTGGCAACAGTCTGCCCTAAATGGAAGGTTCCTAACCGGTCCTATTTTGCCAGAGTTGCGGTTCCAGCACTACATGAAGATGTGCTGGAAGTGATTGGGTCAGCTTTGCAGAAGAGTGCAGTTCACACTATCCACCTGACAACAGACATGTGGACCAGTTGCCAAGCCGTGGATTACATATGCATCACTACACACTGGGTCTCTTTTGCAGGGGTTAGAGAAAGATGTCTACAGGTGTTGACCCTGCCACAATTTTTCAAGAGATTCGGAAGCATACAACAGTAGCCATGTTTGCCATGGAGAAATCTCATACTGCATTAAACATTTTGGATGAGTTTAAGAGTAAGGTCTCTAAATGGCTGGTGCCAAGAAGTCGCATGATTGGTTATGTTTTCATGGATAATGGAAGTAATATAGTTAAGGCCATGAATGATGGTGGCTACTTCAGAGTGCTGTGTTTGGCGCACTGCATTAACATTGTTGTGCAAGATTTCTTGAAAAGAGAAACCACAGTCAGCAAGGTACTGACCACCTGCCGAAGAATCTGCACACATTTCAGCCATTCTTTTAAGGCCTGGAAGGAGATGAGGATCATTCAACATAGCCGATGAGTGCCAGTCAAAGGACTCATCCAGGAGGTGGCAACACGTTGGAACTCAACCTTCTACATGCTTGAACGTCTGAGCAGTGCAAGGTAATCAATGAGTATGTCAATAGCATTAACATACGGTTTGCTCCTATGAAAGACATGAGGGTAGAGCCGGAGGAATGAGACCTAGTTCAAAGCATGACAGGCATGCTTCGTCCTTTTGAGGTCTTCACCAGTGAAGTCAGCAGGGAGGATTGTAGTTTAGGCAAAGCTATCCCATTGTTGTTCATGCTAGAGCGACAACTGACGGCGGTGTCTTCAACGTTCCAAGCTGATGTTCACAAACAGGACGCATATTGTTTGGCGGAGAGCTTATTAAGCCGCCTATTGTCAATGAAAGGCTTAAAAAAATAGATTCAGAACAACATTACACTTGTGCCACTATTCTGGATCCACGGTACAAAAAGGCACTGACCAGCAAAGTATTCATTCCTTTTGATGAAGAAGATGTTTCAAAGTACAAACATTGGCTAGCTGTGTTAGCCACTTAGTTCGAAAAAGAGCGGCAGGAAATTGAAGGAAACACCACAAGTACTACTGAAGCAGCAGGCAATCCGGTGTCAAGGTCCACTTCTGCTGCCGAAGGCAGTCACTTTCCCTCACAGCCATTACCTACAGCAGCAACAGTATCCTCATCATCATCACCTGCACCAGGCCCAGCCATAATATTGTCGGAAGCGGATTGGATAACTCGGCAAGGGTTTGCTCGCTCCAGTGTTGATGCAAAGGAAACACATGGTACACAAAGTGGAGCACCACCCAGGGAGGCCCTTGAGTGGATGGTGCAGGCCTATCTGGATGGCCCAACAGAGCTCTACATTGATCGTGACCCATTGGTGTATTGGTATGGGAAAAGGCCTCACTGGCTACTGCTCAGCAGGCTGGCTATGAATTATTTGTTTTGCCCACTCACAAGCATGTCTTCGGAATGAGTTTTCAGTGCTGCTGGTGCCATTGTCACTTCAAAAAGGTCCCACCTCTCGGCCAAAAATATGGAGAGGTTAACAATGATCAAGATGAATCAGCACTTCATACCACCAGATTACAAAATACGTGAATCCACGCAGGAAGAAGAGGACACCGACTTAGGTGACGGAAGCTCTTCTTTGTTTGGTGACCTACTCCATGTTCAATTCACAGAGTTTGAGGACGAGCTCTACTTCCCTGACAACGAGGCTTGAAAAACTTACTTTATGTTTTCTTTCGTCCTTTTTGACTTTTATTTATGTGTGTCTTTCTTTGATTTGCAACTTTTAGCACAACAAAACTTTAATCACAACAAATCCATCAGCAGCACTGTCTTCGTCTTATTTTTCATATTGAAGGTGCCGCTGTCTGAATTCCTGAAGTTCACAACTCAGTCATGCTCCTCTATCTTCCTCCTCCAGACTCCCCCTATCCATTTCCCTCAAGGAAGATGGTCGGATTACGCAGAATCTAGAAACTGTCGCTTCAGTCCATACACGAGTCCCCTCAAAAGAAGTGGGACTGGAATGACTCACTATGCTGACTGCACCTTCTGAAATTGATTGACATGAGAGGCTGCCCTGTGGCCGTTCACTTAAATAAGATGATGACAAGTGGAACAGGTAATGAATGATGAGATGGCATGCAGTGGTGACACTGGCTGTCTGGCTCTGATGAAAGCAATTGTTGTTTGTTTGTTGTGCATGGAGTGAATCCTATAAATGTGTTCTGTTAATATTATTTAATCTTTTACACACTAAATGTGACTCAAGTGTACTCTGTTACCTTGTTTAATACAAATTGTACTTCTACTGCAGGGGCCAGCCACTACGTTGCATTTTTCAATATGGAAAATGTCCTTGGGCTCAGTGTATAGACAACAGTGAGTTTGCCAATAACATACCATGATGATGATGATGAATCTTGATGATTAAAGTTACATAATATCTTTATTCTTTACACAGTCACTCACTGGGATGGATGGATCATCATCATTGTCGGTTTACGGAAGAAATATGGCCGTTTTGTGAGTGGCAGGGCAAACAACAGGTAAACACGTCAACAACAACCACATGAGACCTACATGTCTGTCTAGTCGTGGTATGGGAGTGGTCGAGCCAGTGTAATGTATGCCACAGACCAGACAGCAGTTCATGTAAAATTGTGGCTATGTGACTTGCTGCATAAAATTAGATATGCTTTGTCTGTCTGTGTCAAAGAGGTATGCTACATCAGGTTGGTTCACTCAGTGGTGCCTGCCTTGACCGTCTGCATGGCACTGGCCTGCTGTTTGCAATTACTATCCTTGAAAAGGAGACTCAGAGTACGCACTTTAGAAATGATGCCTGTATGTGTCGCCTCTGAAAGTGCTATTTTTGCACTACACACCGTACCTTGTATTTTTTCTCAGTGCTGTTTTAATATTCCTTCCTGTTTTTCCATCAACAATTGCAGGCCGGCTTTTACCTTGTGTCATGGGAACAACATCAATCCGCAATTCCGCATCCGCCAGGCAGGCAGTGGACAGTGTGTCTGGTCACCAAGATTGAGCGACGGGGCGTCAGATGGAATGGAGGAGAACCGCGAAGAAGAGGAATGGCTGGATGCATGCAACTTCACAAATTGAACAGGACAACAACAACATACAGTTACAGTATCCTCTTCACTTCTCCTTATCTTTTAAATAACTTATTGTTGTGAACTTCTATGAGTGCGACTCTGCTTCAAATTCATCCCTACAGATATTTCACAACTTTCTTAGCTATTTTTAAAACTAATGTAATGTACTACTAAGTCATTCTCTCTGAGTGAAATTGCGTAATTACAGCAGCCCTGTACTGTCTAATAGTTTAGTACTACTTAGTAAGTTGTAGTTAGCTGCACTACTTTTCAGTTACCGAACCATCCATTTAGCTAACAACTTCATGCATGCACTTTCTTTATGTCCCTTAAAAGCTTTATGGATATATCATATCTTTGTAAGCAAAGATTTGTTTTTCTTAATTTGTTGTTTGTCTATGCTGTGGTTTTTTTTCCTCTCTCCACAAAACCTTCCCCAAAAACCCCCACTTCCATCCAATTTTCAAACCCTAACCCTCTTCCCCCGGGCTGTGTGGTTTTCATTGAGGTGTGACTAAATTACAACAATAATTCCACACACTTGCTGGGGAGGATAAGGTCAAAGCAACAGAAAATAAATTTCAAGGATGGTGAAGGAATCCGAGGATATGTTCTTACTGTGTACTGTACTATCTATCGTACTGTTCTAACGCTACGCTCAGGCCACTCAATGTTTAATTTCCTTCTTTTTCATGTGCTGCTACTGCCAGTGTATAGTGTACCACTACTACTACCACCACCACAACGATGAAATTTCATCTGTCCAGGATTCAACCTTAATCGCCATTTGCCATGCACCCAACCCTGTGCCTAGCCCTATTCTCAAACATGAATCACAGGTAAGATAAGCATTTTGGGGGAAGAAGAATAATGGAGTAGGAGGAGAGGAGAGACTGAAGGTAGTACTAGTAAAGTAGTAGGACAATTGAATTCAATAACTCTGTCAGTGGCACTTTTCTAAAAATGTGGGCGATTAGACAATTTGAATCAACCAGCAAGTTAAGTTTCAGGAAAACAAACATACAGTTGAGCTAACCCCCCCTGCCTCCCCCAAAAAACAGTAAAAATGTGTATGCTATGTTTAAGTTGAAAATAAATAATTATTTACACCCTAACAAAAATAAACTAACCCACAAGACCCGACCCATCCCCCTCCCTAACCCCAACCAATGTCCATGAAATGTCCCGAAGAAAAGTTCCAAAACCCCAACGCCCAATTCCCACCCCCCCAAAAGTCTTTAAAAAAGGGGCAAGGGACAGTCTCTCCTCTTCTACTGCTGCCGGCGGTGTCCTTTGGCCAGGTTGTCCCGATGCTCCCTGCGTCGGTTCTTGAGCAGGGTTTTCAGTCTCTCCACCTCCTTCTCAAGGTTGGACACCCTGAGGGACAAGCGGTGCAGACGAGCCTTGCACCTGCTGTGGGGGCAGCTGATTTTTTTGCTGCTTGGCGGTGGCGGGTGGCTGCGGTACCACAGCTCTATACCGATGAAGGCTTGCGCTGACTGGATGACCCAGGATGAGCGGAGGAGGATGCAGCTGTCGTGGTGGTTGGAGATGTCGACTGAGACTGCATGTCCTCCTCCTCCTGGGCCACCAGCCGCCGATATTCAGCGACAATCACCTCCAGCTTCTGTTGCCCTGCCCGTCTAGCCAGCTCCTTCCGTGTTAGTTTGGAAGGAGCATCTATATGAAGAAAGAAAAACATACTGTCACCAATGCTCTTTAAGATTAACAAAAAAACAAGAGTAAGACTGGGAGCGTAATGAAAATTTAAATGGAGTGCTCAAAATGACTCATGGATCCCCAGGAATTGATGCACGTATTTTCTGGCTTTTCACATTCATATTACCGATTTCACATCAGTCTCCACTTTACCCGTTAACCCCTGTATCTTTAACCGACCGTTATCGTTTTCACTTTGAGGGTCGTCTTTCACCCGGGGATCCATGAGTCATTTTGAGCACTCCATTTAAATTTTCATTACGCTCCCAGTCTTACTCTTGGTTTCGCCATGACCTACTCGCTTCCATGCATGTACCCTTTCTCACACTCCGTCTTCACACATCAAACGGTTATAGACTCTACTCACCGTTCTATCATCTTTCTAACCTCCGTTTATTCACAGTTCCCCTTCACTCACATTATTTCGCTTGTTGTACTTGTTTTGTGGAGGTTCTTCAACTTCCTGAACCTTTGTATTCCTCACCTACAGATTGCGAACTGTCCCCTGAAGAAGGGCCTCAGTCCCGAAATGCATAGGGACACTATCAATGCAATTGGATATTTTTGAAACTTCTATTTTGAACATATGTCCTTCAATTGAAGTCACTATGATTTCAATATGTGACTCTTCCAATAAACATACTATAATGGACTACCGAAGATTAATTTTCTTCCTCTAACTACATTGGCTACATTTGTTGAACCCTTCTCTGTAGGAGATTCCTTCTCCACTAGGAGTGCCAACATGAAAGAAAGACACAAACATGGATGATTGTTGTCAACCAAATCAAACATTTCAAAAAAACAATAACAACCTATTTCGGGGAAATAGACAACAATTGCACTAAATGTATTGACCTCTCTGATGTGGTCTACTAGGATATATCATTGCTGGATTCGCGGACGTCTACATGGAAAGTTATGTAACTCACTAAACCAACTACAAAAGGTTCTACTAGGACTGGCAAGCAGCACTCCGCAGCACGCGAACTGACAGGTACAGTCTGTCATGATCACCACCACTATCTCTTCTTAGTGGCAGGAGTACAAAGGAAGGACTGGACTTGAGTCTCTAATGTCTAGCATTACGCAGTTCTGTAAAGTACACTGATACATAATCATCACCCAGGCCAAATGAGCACAAAATTGAAAACAAGTAAGCATAGTAGCACCGCCATTGAGCAGGCGAGCACCTGCAATCACAGAAGCTTTTGAAACATAATTTGCGTGCAATGTAATCTCTAGTGTCTAGCATTACGCAGTTCTGTAAAGTACACTCATACATAATCACTCAGGCCAAATGAGCACAAAATTGAAAATAAGTAAGCATAGTAGCACCACCACTGTGCAGGCCAGCACCTGCAATCACAGAAGATGTTGAAACATAATTTACCTGCAATGTAATCAGCAGCATTTTTGCTCTTCGGAAAAAACAAACATTTGCAATATGATAACATGGAGCAGGAGAAAACAGAGTAGTGATTAAATAGCTACTACTACTCACCAAGCCCAGGGATCTCGACACCTAGCAGTTCGAGTAGGTCGTGTTCCCGGTCCAGGATGTCGGACCACCGGTGCGTCGCCTGGCTGTAGGTGCGCCGGACCCCAGACTCCCGATACTTGGCCCGGCACACCTTCCCCCATAGCTTGCGACGCTCCCGGAGCCCAGTACCGGGCCTGCCGCCTGCCGCAACGGTCTTGGGGAGGTGGCGCTGAACGAAGAAAACCAGTGCGGCCACCTCCACTGTGCTGAAAATCTCCCGGGCTATTACTGAATCCCCCCTTAAGCGCCCGCATGGGAGCCGGGTACGGGGTGCGGGACCCTTCCCCTTCTGGTTCTTCCCGGCTCCCTTTGCCATGGTCCTGGACAGGAAAGTTAAATAAACAAGCATTTGCAATGCAATAGGTCTCGCATTATAAAAGTTTGAGCTGTTGGTATTGCTAATAATAATGCAACAGTAGAAGCTTAATGATCTAGTAATGTCTGACTTATTGCATTGGAATTGTGTTGTTATCTGTGCTCTCCTTTTGTTTTATATGATGAAAGATTGCAGTGCCGTTGTTTGTGGTGTTTTTGTTTTATGTATTAGAGTTGCTTGAGCTGATATTATCGGTGCTGTGCTATATTTATATGATGTAAGTTTGCACTCCTGCTGCCTGCGGTACTATTTTTTATATAATTGAAGTTTGCAGTGCTGCTGCCTGTGCTGTACTATTTTCATATGATGGAAGCTTGCACTGCTGTTGCTTGTGCTGTACTATTGTTTATAACGATTGTAGGCTAACTGTCTTCTGTTTTTCAGACCAAAATCATGCCACATAAAACTGTACAGCACGCGAAAACATGACAAAGGATTTCATATAACGAACTTTGCATAAGGTACAGGAAGTGCAGCAATATGTCCATTTTGACTAGAGCTGTTTTCCCCATCCCTTTAAATAAGGCATTAAAAAGAAACATTGTTTTACACAAAAACCGTTGTGCAAATGTATAGCCATGCTACATGTGAATACATTTGACGCTGGCAAATTATTCTGATTTGTTTAGATAGTTACGGGACGTAATTTACTCTACTAGCCCAACAAAGTCAGTACATAGTGGCTCACTGCTGACATCAAATAAGATAGTATATTTGCAAAAAGAAATAAGAACAAAAAGTCACTATGCTATTCTTACTCACTTAATACATAGCATACCATTAAGAGTACGTAAACATGCAATTCAAAAGCTAACAAATATTCACGCTCGCTGCTAACATCAACTAAGATAACATATGTATTGAACTCATTTCCAACTAGAACTTACCATACTATCCTTAGACACTGGGTACATAGCATACCATTGAGAGTAAGTGAACGTGACTTGGAAAACATAAGCAAAGTTCACGCACGCAAATGGCATTTGGTACATGGCATTCACGGCATGTTATTTATTGGGAATGAAAGTGCATCAAAGCATAAACATGTATTGCCTATAAAAAGAAACAGGCTTGTAAATACAAACGTTTATTTTTGTGAAAACGCACTGCCATGCGACATGTGAACACATTTCACGCTCGCTAATTATTCTAATTTGTTTAAATATTTACAACACTTAATTCACCCTAGTAGCCTAACAAAGTCAGTACATGACGTGCCATTTTAGATGATTTCATAGAAGGACAGGGAATAACTGTAAGACTGCATAATGCGCTGCACTAATGTACACCATAACATAAGTGTTTTTTTGACCGGGTGCATACAAGCGCACGCAGCCACTTTGCATTACGCTTCAATTGGGCATAGGATGTTAAAAGGAATGAAGAAAAAAACAGGACAACAGGAAGTCTGGTAGAGTGTGAAATGTCAGATTGACATGCCAGCTGAGAAACGAAACAGGCAAGATAATTAAGTGTTTGACGATCGCCACTAAAGATAGTAATCTCTTCGTTCCCAGCATCAATGAGATGCAAATAAGTAAACAACTGACGCGAAAGGTCTTTGTTTCATTAGTTTTTTACAAAAAGAAAAGGTGTACGCAAAAGTGAAAACAAAAATCTACAAAAACGTTTAAATCACTATAACACAAGCAAAAGTTCCACAGAGAATGCTTTTTTTAGCAAATGCAAAAAACAGCCTAAAAGGATAATAAAAACGACAGTGTTGTATACATAAAAATGTGTCACTTGCATAGTGCTCCGATGTCGCTGTTGAGACCTTGCAGAGCTATCCCCATGTCAGGAAGCACAAGGAGCTATGCAGTAAGGTCATCAATGTAGCACATAGCTATCATGTCTATGGATTCGTAGTGCTCCACATTTTGTTTTTGTTGCAAACTTTTATATAGCGCGAACTTGAACCAAACTGGGTATCGGAGCGCTTTACATAGCACCAGTTACGTTACACAAGGACACCAGCCATTTTGTTAGGCACGGGGATAATAAGTGATTTACCCCAAATCACAGGAAGTTTAGCGACATTACTGAGACTCGAACCGGGTTCCCCAGGTCCGAGGTCGAGCGCACTAGCCGCTAGGCCAACTCCATAATCCTATGTTTGCTTGGAAATGTGTATTGAAATGGCCAATAAAGGCTGTGGCTCATGAAACACAGTGTTGTGTACATTAACACACCATGACGGGAGAATGATCTGTAGAGGAAGGGGTGTCAGAAAATATTCAGAGTGCGCGAAAGAAGGATGAAGCGGCGGCGAGGGGATAAAGAGAAAAGAGGGGAAGGGAAATGAGACCAGGTAAAAGGGAAAGTTACGAGGGGAGAGAGTGGAAGGAGACACGGGTAGAAAGAGGGAATATGGAGATACACCCCTTCGTAGAGGCGTCAGTAGTCACTGTGCATCAGCAAGGCGCTGGGGTAGGTGAGGAGCCACGAAATGGCGGGCAGAGGATATAAAGGGAGGGAGAGGTACACTAATGAAGGGCGAGGGTGCAGTGAAATGATCTGTAGAGGAACGGGTGACAGAAAATATTCAGAGTGCGCGAAAGAAGGATGAAGCGGAGGCGAGGGGATAAAGAGAAAAGAGGGGAAGGGAAACGAGAACAGGGAAAAGGGATAGTTACGAGGGGGGAGAGTGGAAGGAGACACGGGTAGTAAAAGGGAATATGGAGATACACCCTGTCGTAGAAGCATCAGTAGTCACTGTGTATCACCAAGGCGCTGGGGTGTGGTTCTGAAAATTCTGAATTCATATAATCGTTCTGAACTCAACAATTAAAACTTCATCGAAGTTTTACGAATTTGGTATCAAAAGACCGAGAATGACGAGCACAACATGTACATGTATTTTCAGCACATTTGGGTGACGGTTTCGCCTCGAAATCGTCATTTGCGTTCTGAACCCTTGGCTTCCATTTATGTGTTGCCCCTTACATAGGCCTCAATCCAGCTGAATTGTATTCCCCAAGGACACATACTCCTTAATTGACTTTTCTTTGACCTATACAAGTTAGAACCATTGCCCCAGGCCGAACTCGTTAGGTCAGTTCCCCGCCCAGTGGCCGAACAAGATATCATCAGGGCTCAACAAGCCATAAAACCATTCCAGCGAGCACACCTGCCCTATCTCGCTCACATCTTTTTCTGCTCCTTTGCTTCACTTACTTTATGATGGGGAGGTGCCCGTTTTTATTGGGGGTCCAGCGATATCTGATGAAATGTTGGGTCTTGCGAATGATTTGTTATGGGCAGCACGACGTAAAATATGTACATGTCATCATGACTCTGCTTTTCTTTTTGTAACCAAAACCTGTAAATGATATATTGCAAATTCGAAGAATGTTTGCCTGAAGCCGAATATTCTGTATAAAGAGAGAAGCTTGACTTTGTAAGGCGCGGCAGTCTCCTGAGAATATACTTCTATATGTCGTACTTCTCGGACACTTCTTACCTTGGTTGCAGCCAATAAACTAATCCTTGACTTCACCTAGAAGACTCTGAGTTTCTGTAGGTCTGAATCAGGAAGAACTCGAGGTCTCCGGGTGTGTCCCCTGGCACCGCTGGGTTACCGGTCCTTTACCGGTTCTTAAGAGAACCCAGTACCTCAGTTGGCGCCCAACGTGGGGCGATTCCAGTGGTACCAGTCAGCCAGAAGATCGTGAGGAGCTTCGTGTGAAAATTCCGGAGGACGGCCAACCACTTCATCGGCCCCTGCATGTCGACGTGGTCCGAAGGTCTTTGCTGCGAGGTTCCCCGCTTCCCGGCGGCTACAAGGACTGCTGCCCTGGCTATCACCCTGATTTGGACCCTTGAAGTTTGGTATAGCGAAACACTAAGACGAGTCTTCTGGTGACGTCAACGATATTTCAGTTAAGTATAAGTGGAGCGTCTCCCAGTCTTTAGTTGGTCTTAGTTTTTGGGTATCCTTTGGGATAGTTTTGTTGGTACTTGAAAGCACCAAAACCGAAGGACTCGTGTATTCACGAGAAATATCGTAATCGATAATCCTTCGAACTTTGGAACTAGACTAGAGAGCGAAGATGCCTAGTCTTAGACTTGGAAATTTGTTTTGTCTTGGTGGTAATAATAGGGACTCCCGATTGGAGGACTCATGTCCGGTTCCTCCAGTTGGAACTCCGACTTACGAGCTATATGTGAAGCATGGGGTAGGCCCCATCACCTACAACGAAGTATGGATTAAATACACCAGAAAAGATGGTGTTCTAAAATGGCCCCAATATGGTAGCTTTGATACCGAAATCTTAGACAACCTTGAAGTAAAATTGTTTAAAAAGAAAGCCCGGCCGGCGATGTTTGACTCTTTTCGCCTATGGCGTAAAGAAGCCAAACAAAAGAAAATCAAATTAGCTAAGAAAAATAAGAGAGAAGGGGAACTTTCAGTAATGCAAGCTGCTATGCAGTTTAAAGACAATAAAGAAGAGCAGATGAATGAGCAGTTGCACAGGCAACGGAAAATGGCAGTAGATAAATGCTATCCAGTTTTTCCGTCTCTTCAGCAAAAGGCAGCAAAAGAGCGAGAAAAAGACCCATTAATGTCACATTTGCTAAATTCACCACCCCCCTATGCGCAGAATGCCACGGCACCCCCGCAACCTTTAGTTGCGCAAACTCCACCTCCTGCTCCTCCACAGCACCCACCGGCTGTTCTTCAGCTGGCTCCTACTCCTTTGGTGCAGCCTCCTCCAGGCCCACCGACCACCTCTGTTTCACCTGTGTTTTCTACGATTTTGCCTACTGTATTTTTCACGTCTCCTAATGCTCCCTCTACAATCTTGCCTAGTGCCCCCTCTATTTCCCCATGATACCTCGTCTGCTATCTTTGCTCCTGCCTTATCTCACCCTGTCTTTCCATCCGTTCTTCCTTCAGTTTCTCCTTCCATTCGGCAGAAAATGGCCAGCACTGTTACTAACCTTCTTTTACCTCTTTTCGGGTCGCCTACTACGACCCCTAACACGGGAAGAAGACAGTTGCGAAGTCAACTGCCTGATTATCAAGAGAGAGATTCACTGAATAGTTTAGCACGGAAATGGGTCATGGACACTGTAAAATATGATGTACAGTCTGTCATGGAAGTCTTCCACCAATGGGAAGCAGCTACACACACAGAGATATGTTTTCGAACAGATGTGTGTTTTCCTTTGCGAGGATTTAGAAGACAATGATCAGGATTGCCTCCCACAAGAGATGTGTCGTGTGCGGTTTAAGTTTGGACAGGGTATGATTGTAGGTCCAGACATGGAGAAAGCAATTGAAATGTTGTTATCATATCGGAGTAAGGGGGGCAGTTCTGAGTCACAATCTGAGCCTAGTACATCTAGTAGGAAAAAGGCGCGACAATACCCTATGAGAGAAGTTCCCCCACAATGGAGAGAGGGCGACACAACTGTCAACCCCCCTATTTTGCCACACTTTCAGCGTGTATGGGTACATGTCCCATGGAAGCGAGCTGAAGTTTTAGCACTCAAACAAGCATTACCTGATCCGCGTAAAAATCCTGCAGGGTACTATAGAGAGTTGTCGCAAACTGCTGGGTCATGTATAATGAATTTAGCCGATATAGATATGCTATTTGGGAATGTTGTTCCACAGCCTTTATGGGGTAAAATTCGTCATATAGATCATGACCAGGAATTAGGTGACTCATGGGCTAATATCACTGCTGCAGATGCCCGACAAGTTGGTGGTGCCAAACCTGAGCCTTTGATAGCAGAGCTCCCTGGTAAAATAGTAGAGTACATGAAAACGATAATGCCTGCAATGCGCGTAAATTGGGACAAGTTGTCTGCATGCAAGCAGAAGAAAGAAGAAACAGTCTCGGATTTCTTCACCAGATTTGAAGAAACATTCGTTGACCACAGCGGTCAAGATATGACCACAGAAGGTGGTCAGAGATTGTTTGTCGATAAATTCGTGCACAATCTGCTTCCAGAATTGTGTAAAAAATTAAAAGATTCGGAAAGTTCTTGGGCAGTCTCATCTTCAGCCCATATATTGGCTACTGCACAATATTACGAGAATAGAGACAAGGATGAGAAAGATAGAGTAGAAAAGAAAACTAGAGAACTAAAAACGAAGGTTTTGCTACAGCAAGCATACTCGCCAAGTGGTGGTGGTAATCAGAATAATAACGGCCAGAATAACTATCAGAGTAACTTTCAGCACCCTCAACAGTATCAAAGGAACTCACAAAGGGTCGA
The DNA here is from genome assembly GCF_964261635.1 of Lissotriton helveticus. Lineage (NCBI taxonomy): Eukaryota > Metazoa > Chordata > Amphibia > Caudata > Salamandridae > Lissotriton > Lissotriton helveticus. Next base: position 445,018,031 of record NC_136068.1, read on the forward strand.
GTATATTCAGCCACGTGTCACTGTGGGCCCCAATCAGTGTTTATATTGCAAAGAAGAAGGTCATTTTAAGAATAATTGTCCAATTCTGTTACAGCGTGCAAATGGTGGTTTAAACACAAGAGGTCGAGGCGTTCAACAAGCCTTTAGAGGTAGAGGACGTGGAAACGTTCCCCAAAACGCGCATCCACTTCCACCCCAAAATTCTATGAACAGGTTCGATCAGCAGAACAACCCATCTGACAGAACAGCTCAATACTATGTTGATGATTACTATACAGAAAGTGAGAATTGGGAAACTAATGATTGCTAGGACAGCCATAGACAAAGAGAGGGAGTTGTTTCAGTTCCAGTAGATCAGAGTGGACCATACGTTGAGGTGATTACATCAGGTATGTCAGAACCTTTTCTTTTGGATACTGGTGCAATGAAGAGTTCTATTATGCACTCCAAACTCCCTGGCGCACCTTTGTCTGGCGAAATGAACGTTTCCGTAGGTTTTTCTGGCGCCCCAGTTAGAAATCCAATTTCTGACCCTCTGTCTCTTTCTGTTGGTCCCTGCGAATTCGAAGCACCCCTCATTCTGACAACAGGTTGTGGTGGAAATTTGCTAGGATTGGATTTGTTAAAAAGATTGTACGCGACTTTGTACTGTTCTCCTTCAGGAGTACAACTTACTTTAGGTAAGAAAGTAGTTTCTCCCATGTATTTGTCGAGAGATGCACTTCCAGCAGAATTGTCACTTCTCCCAGATATTCTTTGGGCCACTGGTCCTAATGATGTAGGTCTTTTAGAAATTCCCCCATATATTGTAACATTGAAAGCCAACGTGAAAATGCCACGAATTCCCCAATACCGAATTTCTAGTGAAGGTGAAAAAGCGTTGCTAGCGATCGTTTATGAATTGATTGAAAAAGATGTGATCGAAGAAACACGAGGCAACGTTTGCAATAGTCCGGTTTTGCCTGTTTTGAAACGAACTGACCCTTCTCAGCCACCTGTGTACAGATTCGTGATTGATCTTAGGGAAGTAAATAAGATAGTTGTGCCACAATTCCCAGTTGTCCCTGACATTACCACATTATTGACTATGATTCCAGCTTCTGCTTCGTGGTTCTCGGTGATTGACCTAAAGAATGCTTTCTTCAGCATCCCAATTGCTGAGGAGAGCAGGGATATTTTTTCCTTCAGTTTAGGAGGTCGTAGCTTCCGCTTTAAACGCGCTCCTCAGGGCTACTGTGAAAGTCCATCCATATACAGTCAAGCTCCGAAAACCCAGCTTGATACGATTGTTTTGCCTACAGGTGCTACTCTTGTACAGTATGTGGACGATTTGCTCATTGCTGCAGACACGGAGAAAATTTGTAAAAAGGCCACGCTGGTATTATTGCGTCATCTGTGTGCTTTACATCACAAGGTGTCACTTTCCAAGCTTCAATATTGCCGACAAGAAGTGACCTACTTAGGTCACCTCTTATCAAAGGAGGGAAGGAAACTGACCCCAGAGAGAATTCAGGCAATAGCGAAATTGAATGTGCCAAGAACACAGAGAGAAGTGCGTGCTTTCTTGGGCATTACATCATACTGTAGACAGTGGATTCCTAATTTTTCATTATTGGCCAAACCCCTGGTGGCATTAACGTGTAAAAATACACCCAATCCCATTCCTTGGTCTGAAGAGTGTCAGAAAAGTTTTCTCGAATTACGCACAGCATTATGTTCGGCTCCTGTGTTGGGTACCCCCGACTACAGTAAGCCTTTCACATTGTATGTCCACGAGAAGGAGGGCTGTGCATTGTCTGTGTTGACTCAGTTATTTGGAGGGAGACAGCGGCCATGCGCCTATTTTTCGTCGACTTTGGATCTGGTAGCTAAAGCATTGCCAAGTTGTTTAAGGGCCACAGCAGCAGCAGCTGTTTCCATTCGACAGTCTGCTGGTCTAGTAATGAATAATACACTAATCGTGATGGTCCCGCATGCAGTGGACACATTGTTAAATAGGACCAAGACACAGCACTTAACTAGTGCTCGACTGTCCAGTTATGAATTGACACTGCTAGCGAGCCATGTGCACATAAAAAGGTGCAGTACCTTAAATCTAGCCACATTGTTACCAATTGCAGAGGAATCAGATGCTTTAGATCAGCACGATTGTTATCTCACAACAGAGGAAGAAACAAAAGGGAGAATAGATTTACTAGACACTCCTCTTGCTGAATGTGATGGTACATTATGGGTGGATGGTTCATGCTTCAAGCTCCCAAATGGCAACGTGACTGCAGCATATGCTGTCACGACTTTGCACACAGTTGTTGAAACTGCACGAATACCACATGGTTCAGCTCAAGCTGCAGAATTAATCGCGCTCACGAGAGCATGTGTGTTGTCTAAAGGAATGAAAGTGACTGTCTATACCGACAGCCAGTATGCATTTGGAGTGGCTCATAGTTTTGGACGATTGTGGAGAGAACGTGGATTCCTGACTTCGCATGGAGCTAAGATTCAGCATGGTCAGTTGGTGAATGAGCTTCTTGAATCACTGACCTTACCCCTGCAAATGGCGATTGTGAAATGTAGTGCTCACAAGAAGGTGACCGATGATGTTGGTCGTGGAAATGCATTCGCTGATGAAATCGCGAAGGAAACGGCAAAGAATGTGATGAGCCGAATGTATGTTGTAGGTCCTGCAAGATGGTCTGGTGATGTTGGATTATGCGAAGACACGATGGAAAGTGTGAAATCCATCTAAGCTGAGGCTACAGAGAAAGAGTTGAGCGTGTGGAAAGAAAGTACGGGTAGGATGGATGCAAATGGTTGTTGGGTTGAATTGTCTGAGCATCAGAGATGGTTGTTACCCGATGCATACGTGCTTGCAGTGGTTACAATGGCTCATGGAATGGCTCATATCAGCGTGAAAGGGATTTGCGAGTTGTTGGCCCCAGTGTGGAAGAATTCGGGGATTCCCAAGTGTGCAGAGAATGTTGTCAAGAATTGCATGGTATGTTTGAAACACAATCCTGGTAGGGGAACCCCAACTCCAGCTGGTCACTTTGCACCTCCTACGTACCCGTTCGAGGTTTTGCAGTTAGATTTCATCCACATGGAAAGGTGCAACCATTTAAAATACGTGCTAGTTGTTGTTTGTGCCTTCTCAAAATGGGTAGAAGTATATCCCCTAAAAGACAATACTGCCTTGTCCACAGCGAAAGCCCTTGTGAAAGAGTACTTCCCTAGATTTGGAATGCCTAGAATGGTCTGGTCTGATAATGGAAGTGAATTTGTGGGTCGTGTGATGAAAAGAGTGTGTGAAGGGCTAGGCATTAGGCAGAAGTTCCACGCTGCAAATCACCCCCAATCAGCTGGATTAGTAGAATGTTACAATGGCACTTTAAAACTTAAATTGGCCAAAATCCAAGCGAGCACAGGTCTTAAATGGCCTGACGCTCTACCCTTAGCACTCCTATCCACCAGAATGACTGTGCATTCGCGAGTGAAACTCAGCCCTTATGAAATTGTCTTTGGTCGGCCAGCCAATATATGGGGAGTGCCTAGACCCAGAAAATTCAGTGAGCTGGAACACCCTGTTTTGCTCGATTATTTGTATGAATTGATGGCTAAATTGCGTGTTTTGCATCAACAGGTTCACAACACCCTGCCTCCGGTCTCTGAGACTCCCGGTCATTCCATTGACCCCGGTTCCTGGGTTCTCGTTAAAAACTTTCAAAGAACCAAGAACGACCAGCCCAGGTGGACCGGGCCTCACCTCGTCCTTCTTTCCACAAGATCTGCAGTTCGGGTGGAGGGGAAGGCCAATTGGGTCCACGGGATCCATTGTAAGAAAGTAACATTTCCTCCGCCCCATGACCAATGGGTCCAGAAGGGTGTCACTGATCCAGAACCTAACATATTGTCACATACCGCCCCTTTTAAAGATTTGCACGTAAAAAGAACTGACTCTGAACCAGAAAGTGAGAACATTTCGCACAAGGCTGTGCCACCGTCCAAGCTATTGAACTCTGCAGAACCCGACCTGTTGTTTCCGGACCAGACAATACCTGGGAAGCAACGGTACAACCTGAGACCGAGAAAAACGGACAAAAAAAAAAAAGTGATTCCCTTTTTGCAATTTGAGACAAAAGATCCATAGACTAATAAATCGATATTTTCCTTTTCCCCAAGTACTATTTTTGAAAAGTGCAGCTCTCCCATCCAGGAAACTTGCTCATTTTTGTTTTTCGAACCGCCATTCGGGTTCCGCTGCTAGGGCCGCGGTTGCCCAAAAAGTCTTTTGTGTGCAGCTAACGACGTTAGGTCGGTAGTTCTGGTTGGTCTAAGGGAGTTGCCCTGGATTGACGGAAGCATCCTTTAGCAGAATCAACCTACCACCGCGGGCAGCACTCTAGAGAGGATGGAGTTTCCCGATGTGGAGAGACCTGCCAAACGAGCGAATGTTAAGAACCAAATGTGCACCATAATGACAAAGAAAAGTTTTATAATATTGTGCATTTTTGTGTTATTAAGTATGATGACATTTTTAATAAGTTACGCTTTATTCTCTCTTCGTGTAACATTTGCACCCACTGCATCACCTCCCCCTACTGTTCCCTCTCATTCTTTTCACCCCCTTCCCGACCATGAGTCCAATAGACGGTTAGAATTTATTAATAACTCCTTTGTTCAGCTTTTACATCAACACCAACTGGTAATGAACACAACTAACTGTTGGGTTTGTGGCCTCATGCCTCACACGACGGATAAAGGTATTCCCTATTTGGTCCTGCCATTTAGTCACAATGGTTCTGTATGGGCATACAGGACCATGTTCATATATGCGCGAGAAGTCCAACCCCTACGTTCTGTAAAAGACAACCTCAAGACTAGCGCCCTAGTAAAAGGTATAGTCGACATGATCAAGGAAGTAATTTCTTATGAAGATACTTCGGATGATGAGATACTGGCATATGTAGGTTGGAACGTGACCGGATGTGGAGCTACCTTAAGTGAGAAACAGCAAGCAAAAAGGTCTTCCCTGATCTGGATTGTACCCCATCAGGGTAGCCTGGGTCTGCAAGGTATTGGCAAGAATCCCGGAGCACAGTTAGGGAAAAGTGTCTGTACCAAAACTTATGCTTTTGGGTCTCAGACTTCCCCTGCATTTTTAGCAGCTAAGGGTACCTATTTCATCTGCCATGATAGAGCCTATACATGGTTGCCCCCTGACTTCTCGGGCTCATGTTTTGTTTCATTCCTGTTGCCTCCCACTTACACAGCACCGGCAGACTACCATCGGACAAGGATAGTTAGAGGTGTTTTGAGTAAAGAAGACACTGCAGGTCAAGAATTTGGGGACTTTGCAAAGGGTTCTCTGCCATTCTGGGGATCTATGGCTAACAGTAGGAACATAAGGCAATTGACAAGGGTAGTTGAGTCCACCGTGACCGAAACTGCTGGTGCCCTTAGTAAACTGACTGCTGAGCTCCAGTCGGATCGACTTATGACCCTTCAGAACCGGGTCGCTTTAGATGTTGTACTCGCAGACCGAGGTGGGGTATGCAGATTGATCCAATCTAGCTGCTGCATTTTCATCCCAGATAACGCTCCAACGGTGTACCAGGCCATCTCCAAAGTACATAGGATTTCCGAATCTATTCATGTGGATAAAGGAGATTGGTCGTTAATGGGATGGTTCTGGGAACTGATATCTGCCTGGGGATGGAAAATTCTAATGGTCATTGAGATGGTCTTAGCCATTCTTTTCCTGTTCTGTCTGTGCGTACAGTGCGCTCCTGCAATATGTGGCCTCTGTGCTACATCATGTGTAAGGAAGCCTGTGTCAAGAGATGAACTAAGTACTAGAGTGATGTTACAGCAACATCTCAATGACTTCAGGAATATAGATTTGGACTCAGACTAACGTGAGGATGGATTAATTGCCTATGTAGGGGCAAAAGGAGGGTTTGTGGTTCTGAAAATTCTGAATTCATATAATCGTTCTGAACTCGACAATTAAAACTTCATCGAAGTTTTACGAATTTGGTATAAAAAGACCGAGAATGACGAGCACAACATGTACATGTATTTTCAGCACATTTGGGTGACGGTTTCGCCTCAAAATCGTCATTTGCGTTCTGAACCCTTGGCTTCCATTTATGTGTTGCCCCTTACATAGGCCTTAATCCAGCTGAATTGTATTCCCCAAGGACACATACTCCTTAATTGACTTTTCTTTGACCTATACAAGTTAGAACCATTGCCCCAGGCCGAACTCGTTAGGTCAGTTCCCCGCCCAGTGGCCGAACAAGATATCATCAGGGCTCAACAAGCCATAAAACCATTCCAGCGCGCACACCTGCCCTATCTCGCTCACATCTTTTTCTGCTCCTTTGCTTCACTTACTTTATGATGGGGAGGTGCCCGTTTTTATTGGGGGTCCAGCGATATCTGATGAAATGTTGGGTCTTGCGAATGATTTGTTATGGGCAGCACGACGTAAAATATGTACATGTCATCATGACTCTGCTTTTCTTTTTGTAACCAAAACCTGTAAATGATATATTGCAAATTCGAAGAATGTTTGCCTGAAGCCGAATATTCTGTATAAAGAGAGAAGCTTGACTTTGTAAGGCGCGGCAGTCTCCTGAGAATATACTTCTATATGTCGTACTTCTAGGACACTTGTTACCTTGGTTGCAGCCAATAAACTAATCCTTGACTTCACCTAGAAGACTCTGAGTTTCTGTAGGTCTGAATCAGGAAGAACTCGAGGTCTCCGGGTGTGTCCCCTGGCACCGCTGGGTTACCGGTCCTTTACCGGTTCTTAAGAGAACCCAGTACCTCAGTGGTAGGTGAGGAGACATGAAACGGCAGGCAGAGGATATAAAGGGAGGGAGAGGTGCACTAATGAAGGGCGAGTGTGCAGTGAAATGATCTGTAGAGGAAGGGGTGACAGAAAATATTCAGAGTGCGCTAAACAAGGATGAAGCGGCGGTGAGGGGATAAAGAGAAAAGAGGGGAAGGAAACGAGAACAGGGAAAAGGGATAGTTACGAGGGGAGAGAGTGGAAGTAAACACGGGTAGAAAGAGGGAATATGGAGATACACCCCGTCGTAGAGGCGTCAGTAGTCACTGTGCATCAGCAAAGCGCTGGGGTAGGTGAGGGGACACGAAACGGCGGGCAGAAGATATAAAGGGAGGGAGAGGTGCACTAATGAAGGGCGAGGGGGCAGTGAAATTATCTGTAGAGGAAGGGGTGACAGAAAATATTCAGAGTACGCGAAAGAAGGATGAAGCGGCGCCGAGGGGATAAAGAGAAAAGAGGGGAAGGGAAACGAGAACAGGGAAAAGGGATAGTTACGAGGGGAGAGAGTGGAAGGAGACACGGTTAGACAGAGGGAATAGGGAGATACACCCCGTCATAGAGGCGTCAGTAGTCACTGTGCATCAGCAAGGCGCTAGGGTAGGTGAGGAGACACGAAACGGCGGGCAGAGGATATAAAGGGAGGGAGAGGTGCACTAATGAAGGGCGAGGGTGCAGTGAAATGATCTGTAGAGGAAGGGGTGACAGAAAATATTCAGAGTGCGCGAAAGAAGGATGAAGCGGCGGCGAGGGGATAAAGAGAAAAGAGGGGAAGGGAAACGAGAACAGGGAAAAGGGATAGTTACGATGGGCGAAAGTGGCAGGAGACACGGGTAGAAAGAGGGAATATGGAGATACACCCCGTCGTAGAGGCGTCAGTAGTCACTGTGCATCAGCAAGGCACTGGGGTAGGTGAGGAGACACAAAACGGCGGGCAGAAGATATAAAGGGAGGGAGAGGTGCACTAATGAAGTGCGAGGGTGCAGTGAAATGATCTGTAGAGGAAGGGGTGACAGAAAATATTCAGAGTGAGCGAAAGAAGGATGAAGCGGCGGCGAGGGGATAAAGAGAGAAGAGAGGAAGGAAAACGAGAACAGGGAAAAGGGATAGTTACGAGGGGAGAGAGTGGAAGGAGACATGGGTAAAAAGAGGGAATATGGAGATACACCCCGTCGTAGGGGCGTCAGTAGTCACTGTGCATCAGCAAGGCGCTGGGGTAGGTGAGGAGACACGAAACGGCTGGCAGAGGATATAAAGGGAGGGAGAGGTGCACTAATGAAGGGCGAGGGTGCAGTGAAATGGTCTGTAGAGGAAGGGGTGACAGAAATTATTCAGAGTGTGCGAAAAAAGGATGAAGCGGCGGCGAGGGGATAAAAAGAAAAGAGGGGAAGGGAAACGAAAACAGGGAAAAGGGATAGTTACGAGGGGAGAGAGTGGAAGGAGACACGGGTAGAAAGAGGGAATATGGAGATACATGTAAGGGGCACCGACTAGCAGGAAACGCAGCAGGAGGTGGTGCGGGACGGCACGTCGAGTCAACAACAAAAAAAAAGGCTTCGGAGGAGGGCTGATTCTGCGGAGCGCGTGACGTGGCAAGCTCTGGCATTGCGCAGAGGGGGGCGGGGGATGAGCATATGGCGAGCGGCGGGGAGCAGCTTGGGAGCGCATTCCAATGAAGTCAGGCTGGTGTGAGTGAGGCCAAGCGCGTGCTGGCGAAGCGTCACGCTTCAATAGATCACATGCATTGGGAGGAATCCGCTTGGAATCCGCTTGGTGAAAGAGTTTGTTTCAACTGCTATACTCACGTCTATTATCCCTGCGGGATTGAATAGTCGAGACCTAAAAATAGGAAAGAATAGGGTAAAAATAAGTAAAATAAAAGAGGTAAAAAAGTAGTTTTTAAAGTAACGAAAAGTTTAAAAAAACACAATATATAGATGTAGAAAAAGAGAGGGATAGATAATGAGTAAAAAAGATCAAAAAAAGTTCAAAGAAACAAAGGATTGCAAAGATTAGGGGAGGATTGAAAAAGCATGCCCAGAACCATAGCAATGAATGAAAAACAAGATGGCCGCGCCCATTGAGGACCGCGTGGGTAAGTTTGCGCGATACTTCCCCCGCGAGCACTCAAAAGAAATTGCTTGCAACCACATAATCGCGCCCCGCGCACAACGCGAGAATGCACCAGCAGCCGGAAACGGAAATACGCAACGCAAACAAGATGGCCACGCCCATGTACGATTGCATGGGTAACTTCGCGGTCGGCGCGCTGAAAGAGGCCCGGAAACACGCAAAGCGCCCCGCGAACCAGCAAAATAAAAAAATCCGCACAAATTTGCGGATTATGCGGAACGCAAATTCGCTTTCGCACAAATTCGCGGACCGCAAATTGGCAAATTTCGCTCATACTTATTCTAAACCCCTGTTCCTGCAGAAATCGCAAAAGGCATCCAAGATTTTCTGTAAGCCCATGGGGGATTTTGAGAGGAGCAAGGTGTCGTCTGTAAACATCATTGCAAGTATTTTCTTGTTTGCTAGCTTAGGGGCGTCGATGTTCTGACATTTGTTTATAACATCCACCAAGCCATTAATGAAGATGCAGAACAGTGTGGGGGCTAACACGTATCCTTGCCTCACTCCCCTATTGACCAGAATACGATTAGTATGTTCCCCGTTCTTACCAAATCTAATTTGGTCAAAAGTGCCAGAGTGTAATATCCTAAGTAGGAGTAAGAGATAAGACGGAAGACCCAGCTCTTTGAGCACTTTCCATAAGGCCTCTCTAGGAACCAAATCGAAGGAGCTTTTAAGGTCAACGAAGACCAGATACAGACTGCCGCCCCCCATCGGTACTGCTTTCGAGAAGAGGAGCTGCAGCCTGAAAATCTGGTCTACCATTGACATTTTGGCCCTAAACCCGCCTGGAGGGGGGAGAGGATATTATTGTCCTCCATCCATAGTTGTGGGCGGTCCAAAATGATCCTGGCAAACACCTTCTGTGAGACGTCAATCAAACTGATCGGTCTATAGTTAATTGGGAGAAGAGGCGAACCCTTTTTAAATATTGGTATCACCTCTGCACCGAGCCAGGTCTCAGGGGGATCCATCCCTTCCAGAATGGCATTAAAAACTACCCACAAATAAGGACCCCAGATCTTAGGTTCAGCCCGATACAAGTCGCCAGGAACCTTATCAAGGCCAGCTGCTTTCCCTGGGGCTATCCTGTCTAAAGAATTATACACTTCCTTCAAGGTGATCTTCATGCTATCTGAATCTGTATCTGGGAGGACTGTGGTTTCCTGCCCCTGGCCAGAGCATTCTTCTGGACTTTGTGCATATAAGAGTTTAAAATGGGCTTCCCACTTTTCGGCCGCTATATTGGGTTCAACAGCTCCCTGTCCACTTGCAGTCCCTGAGCTTACTATATTCCAAAAAGATTTTAAGTCTTTATTTTCCAGAGCCTGTTTGAGATTTGCCCACTGGTCTTCACCCCACGAGATTTTAGTAGCATGAGTAGCATTTTTATAAAGAAGCCTTGCCTTTTTTATTGTGGTGCTACACTTTGATTTGATGGCCTCTATCAAGGCACTTTTCATTTTCCTAAAGTTTGAATCGAACCAAGATTGCCGGAGTTTGTGGGCACCAGTCCTACGACATTCCTTCCAAAAGACATCTTTCAGCCTCAGGAAAGCCTGGCGATTGATTTCAGCAACCTTACTCACATGGGGTGCTAAGATATCATAGAGGTCGTATTCTAGCATAGCCTCAAGATCTGGGATAAACTCCCTATATAAGGTGGCCATTTTCTCCTGGGAGTTCTCTAGCCCTGACCACTTCACTCTCTTTCTGTTGTTAATAAGGAGAAGCCCATCATCTTGGTCGATTCGATCCGGGCTCTGTATGGCCCCTGGGGAGATTGCAAGATTTAGCATCAGCGCATTATGGTCGCTGTCCTCACGTGGTATAACACTCAAATCAGAGGCTAGCGACCATACTCTAGTCTCCAAGAGTATATAGTCAAGAATTGAGGAGTGGGCTCGCCTGTTATAGGTAAAACAACCTGGGAAATCTAGGGGGAACCACCCATTGCGTGCTCTCAGTGAATATCTGAGAGTTAGCGCTTTGATTTGGAGGGCTAAAGGGGACCAAGCTCTGATCCAAAGGATGTTTAGCTCCGCAATGGCCCATAACAAGTCCTCTTCTGCACTGTCCAAATCCCAAGATTCCAGTAGGGGCTCAAACTGACAATTTAGATCGCCTCCCAGGATTATCGTGGCACCCACAGGGATATCCGAGAGGAGATCTTCTAAATGTGCTAATACAGGGGACTCTTTACCCATCTAACAGGCCTAGAATAAATGTTAATTAGAAAGAATTTAAGATTATTGGAAAAGGATACTGAAAGGCAGAGGATGCCTGGACTATGTGAGACTACTTGGCTAACGTCACAATTCAGATGGCATGCCACCCAAGTACTAAGACCACCTGAAGGCCTGCCCCAAGTTCCAGCAATGGCAGGGATATTGAATGATGCAAAGCCTCTATGAACAGGGGAGTCTGTGGCCCATGTTTCTTGAAATAAACATATGTCACAGGAATCTACAAAGGCTCCCCATTCTGGACAATGGAGTTTGTTTTTAATACCAGCCACATTCCAAGATAGTAACTTGATTCTATGGAGTGCGGTCTGATTGACAGCTGGAGCCTCCATAGCTAATTCCCTCATGGGTGGAACCAGAAGATTATTTATAGGAATTTGATTGCAGGAAGGACCAGCCGGCACTGTAGTTACTACTGGAGTTTCCATCTGGTCAAAGGTAGATGGAAACTTGAACGCTGCCTTTCCACTATCAGTAAGAATCTCCAATTTTACCACTGCCCTCGCTGTATCATCTTCAATCGTTACTAGCCCAGCGCTGCTACTTGGGGTCACTGGGATTAAGAGTCAATCCACCTCCTCCAAATTCTCAAATCTGTTGAGAAGGGGTAAGTTAAATTGTTGAGGCTGTTGCATGCCTACCACCAGTCCCCTCCCAGGTCGATGAAAAGGCCGTGCTTGCTCTAATGCCATAGTGGGACCCGACCCCTATACCACCAACAGAACCATAGGTATAAAAATAAGTGAGGGGAAGAAGTCTGATGATAGAATCCCCATTTCTCCGATTTAAAACTTGTTGTACCAGTTGGGGAGACCTAAAGTGTACAACTACACAATCCCCATTAATGTCCTTAGCCCGATTGCCAATCCACTTAACCCTTCGAGTCATCAAAATGTCAGCTGCGTTGGCATATGAAAATTGGTATTGCCTGGCCAGCAAGTGGAGGCATTTGTTTTTGAGCTCCAAATGGGTTTCAGTTTTGTCTTCACCCAATGAGGGCACACCAGCAAGGACTAGAACATATGGTACGCTAGCAGGGGGCAGATTAATAAGAGGTAGATCTTGGCCTCGATGACCGTGTAGTGTGGGTGCTGCTCCTGAACCTGTGGCGATCTCCTTTCGACGAGCAGAACCGTCTGCCTTTGCCTCAGTACTACTGGCAGTTACATTACTGGAGCTTACTGATCCCTTTTCTGCAGTGGCGACTGTAGATCCTTCCCCTCTGCTTTTCAATGCAGATGTATTTCCCAGACTAGTACACAAAGTTGGTGCCATATTACTCCCATGTGAAATTGAAATTTTGAAATTTAGACTTTATTTTTCAGTTAATTAAAACATAACAATTTCATGGACAGTACACAACCAATAAAAAAAATAAAGAAAATAATTTTTAGTTTTAAGTGCTCATTAAAAAGAAGGGAAAGAAACAATCACATAAGAATTGGGTAAGAACATAATAATAAAAACTAAATTGTTTTCCTCCTAGTATGTAGATCAAGGTAAAAGAAAAAGAGACAAGAGAATAACCAATAACGTTTATAAACTTCCAATAGTTTTAAGGTATTTCTCGAATACCTGCAAGAACTTTACCAACTTGCAGTGTATTTGAGGAGCAGTTGAGTCCAAGCCTCCAATAATTGCGGATCTACATGTGGTAGTCTCTTAATCCGAAAGGTATTCTTTAAAAAGTATGTCCGTTCCCTGGTCAACATCTTGCAGTGACAGATTATATGAATTAAATCTTCTTTAGGACTGCCACAGAGACGGCAGATGACAGTTTTGTGCTGTTTCCAGGAGGGCTCCTCAGCTAAAGTTGGAAATTTGCCAAATCTCAGGGCCATCAGCTTTTTCTTGATCAAGATAGAATAGGTTGTATCCAAGTAGACTGCTGGAGAAAGTGACTTATAGCTATTGATCACGGCCCAAGAGTGGGAACGATGAGAAAAAATGTCTTTGTCCGTAATCAATGAGTGAAATTTAGCCACTTTATTTAATGCCTGTTTTAATGCACCAAATGGCAAGTTTTTATTCCAAATATTTACGGAGCATGTTGCCTCCAATGCATGCGATAGGAATTTATTTGCTTCTGATTTTTTATGAGTTTTCAATTCCTGCCATAGAAAGGTATCAGTTGCTTTTTTCTTAATCTGGTACCAGACCTTGATGTATGAATATAGTCTTCCTAATGTTTTGTTTTTTATGCCAAATTCCAGGCGCATTTGCGCTGGTGAGGCCATGATGGGTAGTCAAAGCACCTTTTTTATAAATTTTGGTTATTAGGTTGTTTAATAGGTCCGAATCCTTTCCGTGCATTGCTACACTTGCATATGTCAGGGTGGGAAGAACCTTATTCGCCATCACAGATAATAAGGGTTTTAATGAAGGACCTTCCAGTTTCTTCGACAGAGTGCTTAGCCCGAATATTAAGGCTCCTGCTCTTTGAGTCAGATATTTTTTCTGATCTATTAAGGCAAGCTTGTCGTCGATCAAATATCCCAGATATTTGTAGTTTGATACCTTCTCCAACAGTTTTCTTTCTAACCAAATATTATGGTGTGTTACACGGCGGTTGGTTATTATCATTGTTTTAGTTTTGGTAACATTTAGGGCCAGCTTATTTGCCAACAGGAAAACTGAGAGTTCTGTTATTAGTCTAGATAGACCAACCTTCGTTAAACTCATGAGAACAATATCATCAGCGTATGCCAGATGTGTGAGTTGTAAATCACCAAGTTTTGGAGGATGTGCATTACAGGTATTCAATCTCCCTGAAAGATCTGAAATAAAAAGGTTGAATAGATGAGGCGCAAGGACACACCCTTGTTTCAAGCCAATCGATGTGAAGACTTTTCTAGATAGCCGGGAGCCATCCCCTAGTTTAACTTGAGTCCAAGTGTCGGAATAGAATAACAACAGGCCCCTTAGGATATGCTCTGGTATAGACCATGCTTTTAATTTTGCCCATAGTAAGTTTCGGTCCACACTATCGAAGGCGGCTTGCAGGTCTATGAAGCACAAGTTCAAGTCCTGTTTACTGCGCAAGCATTTTTCCGCTATCATGTTGATGGATAAGATATTTGATGTTGTTCCAATCCCTTTTCTGAACCCTGTTTGATTAATAGGGATCAATTCTCTTTCGCCTGTCCAATTTACCAAGTCATTTAAAAGAAGCGATGCAAAATATTTTGCCTCTACATCCTGCAGCGCTATTAATCGATAATTGATAGGGTTAGATCTTTCTCCACCTTTATATATTGGCATCATAATTGATCCTTGCCAGCTTTCCGGGACTTGGTTACAGATTTGCACGTCTGCAAACAGTTTCTCCAGACGTGAACCCCAGAATTCTGGAGCATATTTGTAAACTGCTTGTGGAATGCCATTAGGGCCTGGAGCCCCATTAGATTTACCCTTTTTAATTATTTTTATTATCTCTTCTGCTGTATAAGAATTACTCGAAAGGTCAGAACTTAATGGATTGCAGGGATTACCGGTAGCTGGCTGGCTCCCTTGTTCTTTATCTGTTAATATTTTGTTATGATTTTTTGGGAAAAGTTCGTTACCTGACTTTTTTATTGAGGTTTCAGTAAATTTTGTCCCAGAAACGTTGTCCATTCAGAATGCTGCACATTTGATGTAAGAACATTGCAAGGTCTTATTAATTGATTTATGATTTTCCAAAATATATTAGAGTTCGGGAGTTTTGAACTAAAAAGCAGTTTGGACCAAAAGCTCTCAGTGATCCTCTTTTTAAACCCCCAGACCTTCTTGTTATATAACTTTCTTTGTGCAAGAAAAGTGACCAACTGACATGCACCTTTATCAGTTGACTGCAACTGCTTGCGGGTTCTTCGTAGAAGCCTTCGAAAGTCTTGTCGTTATTTTGAAAGTTTTCTCTGGGACTCGTCGCCGCTGGTTTTCATGACAGGTAGCTTCATGTTTAGTTTTAACTTCTCCAGAAAGAGAGACCATGCTTGGATAGTATTCATTGGGGCATTCCCTAATCCATTCAGCGTGTCCTTTATTATTGTGAACCACTCGATTTCACTTGAGTTGGACCAGTCTATGCGTTTTAGATTAGATGAACTTAGATGACCTTCAAGTATATACGATGGTTGCATTCTATCCGTTTTGAAGTTGAATTTCGTGTGTTGCATTGCATGATTGCTCATCGGGGTGTATTCAATATAAAAGCTAATTACTAAAGGGATTAATGAAAGACTAATAATTGTAAAGTCCAGGTTGATTGGGCATGTGGACCATAATAAGTCTTTCTTTGGGGTTGAGCTTCCTCTGTCCTCCCATTCAGGACACGCATACCAAGATACTCTAGTTCCGTTACTAATTGAATCGCTAGGTGATCTCTTCTAGATCCAGCCCCACAATGTGTCTGTTGAGGAACACCCCAATGTATGTTATCAGCCGTTAATATATCATCTTCCTCTGGGGTTATTATCAGATTAGAGTTGAAATCACCAGTTATTATAATATTTGATAATGGCTCTGTAGTGCGTACTACTGCGTACTCCCATGTGTGTTAGCAGGGAATGATGTATTTGGATGGGCCGGGTCTGTGCATATGCAGTTCTTGGATATAGTGTCCAAACGGGCATGAATCAACGCAAATTCTTCTTTTAGGAGCCTGCTAATTTGATTGAACAAAATATTGGAAAATGAAGCAGCCCATGCAGGAGGCGATAGATCCCTTTGAATTGGAGGCTCACATACTCTCTGGTCGACTACTACTGGGACAGCGGTTCCATTGCTGATTTTCCTCTTTTTACACCCCAAAGTCTTAGGTTGAGATTGGTGCTTGGCCACACTTGAGTTAGCGGTGGTTTTGCTGTACCCTTTCCTTCTGGTAGATGCCCTACATGTCGCATCTATAGTAGGTACGGGTGACTTGGGTGTAGAAACCTGGCTTTGAATACTGTCGCCCCTATCAAGGGGAAGTGATAGATTAGATGGTGACAATGCCAGGGGAAGGTCCGGTGTTACAGACAGTCGGCGCTTGGTACGCTGGATTTCAGTGGCCACCACTCCTATCGCCCTTTGTAACATCCAATCGATTGATGTCTGGGGCAACAGTTGGAGGGAGGAACAAGGGGGGGCATTTTTATATGTTGTCTTGTGTTTGCGGACATTTGCAACAAAGTATTATCCCTAAAATGAGTAGTGCTATCCCCATCACTGGCATCAGTATTTTACCTACAAAACTCTTTCCTACGTTAGTGAACCAACTACCTATTGAGGAGAGACCATTAATTAGTCTCTTCCATGCACTGTCAACCTCCAGTGGTTTCAATTCTTCTCTCAAATTGGTAATATTTCTTGCCTACTTTTTAATTTCCACACTTTCGTCTGGAATGTAAGTGCAACAATGTTGAGTCTTCAGCATTCTACAGACTACTCCCTCTTTTGACAATAATATGTCAGGAGCAAGTCGTTTTTGTAAAACCATTGATCTTACCGCAATCAATTCGGTATTGATCATCAAGAATCCACTAGCAGTGTCAGTCGATAAGCGATCTATTATTGTTGACAATTTGCAAATTGTTTGAGTGTTCAGAACTACTCCCACTGAAGGTATTATTGCACTAAATATGTCACCTACAATTTCAGCAAATGATGCTCTTTTACTACGACTTAGTCCATTAGTTTCTTCATTGCTTCCAGTGATTTTCTCTACATGGTACACCTTTGGGAATACAATTCCAAAATAGCAACTCCCATACCTATGATCAGGCAATTTAAAATAGACCTTGTTCCCACAAATGTAATAAATTCCAGGATAAACTGGTTCAGTTCCATCTTTGAAACCCCAACCCCCAATAATTTAGAAATTGTGTTCACATTCACTGGAACCAATGAATATATTGTTATAATAATCTGTTTTCTCTCTATGGAGACAGAGTTTCCCTTTCTTTTCGAAATCCAGCAATATAGCAGCTTGAGTCTCGCCATTAGAGGTAAACTCTGTATTTTCCGCCCATTTAGGAATCTTTTGTTTATGATCAGATACTTTCTTATGGAAATCCTGTCTCCTTTTCTCGACTAAATCTAAAAACATCTTTTCTTTTTCTTGTAATATGCATGTTAGACTTTCTTTGTGAGCCTTAGCTATATCTATTGATCCTATTGTTAAAAAATAATCTCCCATAAAGTGTGTAGAGTCTCTAGTATTAGAAAAATGATTTAAATTTCTACGTAAAGGAACCTCAGAAAAGACTACATCAAAATTAGAATAATAATATTGTAATTTTCCAGTTCTATAAAACAGACTAGCTAAAATACTACATGAAATACCATAGGTCAGTGGTAAGTGATGGTAAGTGACCCCTTCAGCTACTGATATAGGCAACTTCATGCACACGTAGCAATCACTAATTTCCATAGCTTCTACATAATGTACTTACAGATTAGCAAATACATTTCAATGAGTTCTATTTCTAGCTCTTCTATAATGTAAGTCTCCCTCATCTGGTGCTTCTAAATCTACTCCAGGTTGCTTAAGACTAACTGCTTTCTCATGTGTATGTGTATCTATTGCCTTAGGTGAATTTACTTGCTCAGGTATATTAGTGTTATTCTGCATTTCTTTGCTCATTAGGTAAGGTATAGGTAATGTCAATCCAAACCATACTATAACTACCATTACTATAGAACAGGTGCATATTCTACAACATGTCTTTAGACAATTTCTTTTCGGTCTTCCGTGAACATTATAATCAGCCATTTCTGACTGAGGAGACTTTATCCCCTCTTTGTAGCTTTTCAAAGACTTTTAACCTGGGATTCTTTTCTCAAGTTGGTCTCACTTCTTCGTCAGTCTGATCAACAATGAGTTTGTCATCACTCAATTCTAGAGTTTCAAAATCCTCAAGTATGACATACGTCCACTCAGGTCCTTTAAACTTGTTATTCAGTCTTTTCAAACATGGACTTTTCCTTCTGGGTTGCTCTGTGGACTGTCCAGCTTGGCTTGCTATTTCGTTTACTTATTCTGGTTCTTCATTTATTGTTTTAAGGCGAAATTTCAGTCTTTTGACAAAACCAGGCCACTTATCTCCCTGTCTGAGTCTTTTAGCCGGTATTGTGCTTTAACTTTCTTGGTATGCTCTTTTATTTTCGTTCAGTTGTGGCACTATTTGCTCTCTGTCAGCCTCTGAATTCCTCTCTATCTGATTAGGTCCAGGGCTTACTTTGGTTTCTTCTGCCTGGATACTTATCTGGCCTTGTTCAGGAGTTTGCTGTATTTGACTTTGACTTTGTTCACCTTTTTCTTCCTGAACACGTTTTTCTACACCTGTCCGGTCCTGCTCAGGTCTTTGGATTTCTTGATTGTCTTCTGCCTGATATTTTACCCTAATACCTATCTTCCCTCCTCAAACTCTGGAGTACTGGCTGGATTTTCAAATGTCTGAGTATACCAATCTTTCCTTATCTGATCCTCCTCAGAATTACTTTTGACTTGGATTTCTATAATATGAGTACCTTCTTCTATTCCTGACTCATCCTCACTATCACTCTGTCTATCTAGATAGGTTTGACTTCTGGGTCTCACAAAGTCTACACTTATGTCAACTACTGGAATCCATTCATCCTGACTGGTGTTCAGTTGTTCCTCATCAACTACTTCGAGATCAACTTCGTGAGACCCCTTAGCTGCACAACCGCCAGCTCCTACGTCATCAAGTTTAGTCACCCTCTTGGTGTGACTCGCGTGGATCAAGTTTGGAATTCCCCTGCACTTTACAGCTGTGGTAGTAACCAATATCACTTGATGTGGACCTCCCCACCTTGGTGCTAGGCAAGATTCTCTAGTATATTCTTTTATCACTACCCAGTCACCTGGATTCAGGTCATGTGCTGCAGTTGATCGTCTGGCGACAGCGTCTTCCCCAACCTGGTGAGACATACAACACACTTGGTCAGCCAGTTCTATGCAGCACTCGAGCACTAAATAATCAGATATATTTATCAGCTTGTGTCCTGGCACCCATGCCTGCCTCATTGCTCTTCCCATGAGTATTTCATGGGGACTCAAGCCTGCGTTTCTGTCTGGAATGCTTCGGAGTCCCATCAGAACAAGAGGAAAGCATCAGGCCACTCCAATCAGGTAGATAAATACATCTTTCCCAATCGTGACTTGATTGTGCCATTCAGTTGTTCTACCACTCCAGAAGCCTCTGGGCGGTATGCACAGTGCAGCTTTTGTTCAATTTGGAATGCTTCACAGATCAGACAAATTATTTCATTATTAAAATGAGACCCTCGGTCTGATTCAATCCTTACTGGAAAACCGAAACGTGGTATGAGTTTCCTCAGCAGTAACTTAGCTACAGTGATGCTATCATTTCTGCGTGTGCGGTAGGCTTCCACCCATTTTGAAAACAGGCAGACAATGACTAGAACGTACTTCAGTCCTCGATAAGGGGTAATTGGATGAAATCAATCTGGAGGCGTATGAAGGGACCTTCTGCCTTTCCAATCTTTCCAGGTAACACTACAGTTCTTTTACCAGGATTCATTCTTTGACATGTTATACACCTCTGGCAAAGACTCTCTGCTACATTCCTGAATCTCGCTTTGAACCAACTCTGTCTAAACTGTCTTATAAATGCGTCTCTACCTACGTGTGTACTTCCATGATACATCCTAGCCATAGGAGCAAGCATTAAATCTGGTAACGCAGGTCTCCCATCAAGGTAAACAATAACACCATCCTCAGCCCTTCTTCAACATCCTATTTTCTCCTACTCTTCCTTTTCCTTCATCTCTGCCTCATTTCGTAAATCTCTCACTTCTTCCCATGTTTTCACTCTTTCAAGCAACATAAGTTGGCAGCTGTTTTCATGCACAACCATTTTCTTATTTATTGCCATCTTATGTTTGGCACAATGCTGGGCTAGTTGGTCAGCATATCAGTTACCTGCTGTCACTTTGTCATTTCCAGATTGGTGAGCAGCACACTTGACCACAGCCACTTCTTTTGGTAATTGAATTGCTTTTAGTAAGTCTTTTACATCATGTCCATTCTTAATAGGAGTAACCGAAGAAGTCAGAAACTCACTTTGCATCCAAAGTTGGCCAAAGTCATGCACAACCTTGTAACCATACTGTCAGTGTATATGGTTATTTTCAATTTTTTCCCAAATTTGCAGGCTCTTGTCAATGCAACTAATTCGGCTACTTGTGCACACTTGACTCCAGGTAAATAGGATACTTCCACTGGCCCCCACAGAGTACACACAGCATAAGCAGCACTTAATCCTCCTTCCTCATATCTCATGCATGAGCCATCCACGAACAGCTTATATTCAAATGTCAACAATGGCTCTCTTTTTATTTCTGGTCGGGGCTTTGTACTGTATTCTGTGAGGTCGATACAATCATGCTCGACTTCCCCTTTCACTTCTGCGAAGTGTGATTCAGGTAACAGTGTGGCTGGATTTAAGAAAGTGCACCTGGCAATAGTCACATTCCCTGCACCTAGAAGAATTCGCTCATACTTAGTCAGCCGACTAGGAGTCAGATACTGAGTACGTGTTCTGGTTAACAGAATCACCACTGAATGTGGAACATACACAGTTATGATGGATTCACTTTGCTCGAGACTCATGCAGGTTGCAGCTACTTCTTTCAGACATCCTGGCAATGCAGATGCCACTGGATCTAGTGTGGATGAAAAATATGCCACAGGACGTCTCATTAAACCATGAGTTTGGGTCACAACAGACAATGCACAATTGTCGCGTGCATCACAGAATAATGCAAATTCTTTCGAATAGTCAGGCATCCCTAAGGCTGGAGCTGAGCAGAGACAGTCTTGCAGCTTCAAGAAGGCAGTCATACTTTCGTCATCCAACTTTACTTGGTCTTTTGCTCTTTTCGTTGTCATTTGTATTAGCTAGGACTGCAAATTCCACAATCCACTGCCTGCAGTAACCTACAACTCCAAGAAACATTCTCATTTCTTTCTGTGTCTGAGGTAGATTCATATTTCTGATTCAGATATCAGAGGTAACTTGTCTGACACCTCTTTCTATCTGGTGCCCTAGATACTTTACCGATGTGGTGCAGAATTGCAACTTCTCAGGTGACTCTTTATGCCTTCCTTCTGCCAAATGATTCAGCAATGCAATGATATCAACAACACAGTCATTTTGAGTCTTAGACGCCACCAACAGGTCGTCTATATATTGCACCAGGACAGACTGGGCAAGACCAGAGATTCAAGGCATTTATTCAATATCTGATTAAAAATCGATGGACTTTCTGTGTACCCCTGAGGAACACGGTTCCAAACGTAGACATGGTCATCGAATTTGAACGAGAAAAGATATTTGATATCGTTTCGTTTAAAAAACTTTATTTCGATTCATAAAAACAGAATCATAAAAGTATGACATAGCATAATACACAATTTAAAAGAATCATGCACTTATCTCTAAACATTATAATATTATTATCATTACATGATTTACAGATGAATATAAAAGAAATCAAATATGTTAAAAAAGAAACAGTTTACCAGTACAAATACAATAGATATTGGTGCCAAGCTCTAAACTAGTCACATAAGTAGGAAACAGCAATCCATGTCAATAATTAATATCGGTTTCTGATGCTGGGTGCTACTCTGATAAAACTAAGAACAGCATTGCATATTGCTGGGGTTGATAATGAGAGTAAATGTTCATATCCCTCTTTATAAAAGCAGGATCCAAATGATGACAGAATTGGTCTAATAAATCTACTCCTTGGATCTTTGTACAAGGAACAAAAAAGTATAAGAGGGAGAGTATTTTGGGAAACTTTGTTGTTACAAGCACACGAGGGTAAACTCTCGCACCAGCCCGCCTGCTGTGGAAATGCAAATAGAAAATGTAGTGTGTTCAGACGGAACCTAGTTAAATAAAAGCGCCATTGTGTCTGCCCTATGTATGAAAGGTAAGGTTGATGGAGCAACCTTCCCCTGTGGTAGACCGCGCTCTCACTACTTCGCAGCATGCCTAATTCTGAGCGATAAGCCTCTTTAATTAATTGCTTTGTCTCAGCACCAATAGTCTCGACTTTCAAAAAGATATGGCCCAGACCTATCTTAAAGAGGGTATCCCTAACGTATAATAACCATGGGCCCTAACGTATAATAACCATGGGATTTTATCAAAATGCTCAAGCTTGAGACAGTCCTGTAATATTTCCTTGGTAAGTTTCAGGTCATCAGAACACCAAACCTTAATCCAAAGCAGCAAAGGGGAGACATGGATGATATCATTAACAAATTCAAAACCCGCCTCAGTGTGGCAAAATATGTTAGAGGTGCTTGTTGGGACACATAAGAGGCGTTTTATGAACTTGTTTTCCATAATTTGGATGTTGTTGCAGGATTGTGTACCCCATACTCCCGCACCGTATGTTGCAACCGGGATACATTTAGCTTTGTATAGGGATTTTAATTCTACAACCGGCCTCTGACCCAATTTGCTGGAAAAACGAAAAATAGCCTCAGCAATTTGGGTAGCTTTTTGTACACGCGCTGATATTAACGAATCCCAACTTAAGGTTTTATTAAATAGGTTCCCCAGATAATTAAAACTATCAACTTTCGCTATAGTCGAGTCCTTCACCACGAGCCTGCGAGATTTTACCCCCTTCGGCCGCAGACCATAGTGCAAGGATTTTGCGAAATTGACCCTCAGATCTAACCCCTGCATAAAGGTATAGATTTGATATCTGGATCTAATGGTATGCAGAAAAATGCATGGCCCAGATCTATTACTGTGAACCATCCGGCTCCCCACAGTATCTGATACAGAATCACTGCAGGATTTGGCACAACTGGACAACATGGGACAACAATTTTATTAATTTTGCGAAGGTCTTGTACGACTCTATGTTTCCCGCTCGGTTTCTTTATTCCAATTATGGGTGAATTACAGGGACTGGCCATTATTTCCTGTAAAATGCCTTGCTCAAGCAATCATTTTATTTCTACTGCAACACCTGCTTTATTTTCTGGGCTCATTTTGTATTGTCAAATGTTTGGGTAAACTGCACCTTCTTTCACTGTCACCTTTACCGGGTCAACATTTGCCATTAATCCTACATCTTTTCCAGTGAAATATCACAATTCAGGATTGACTGTATGTTGCAATTCTTTTGGGAGGTTTTCCACTAGCATCTTTTTATTTTCAGTTTCTTGTTTGGCCAACATTAATGTATAAACTCCATCTTCATCTAGGGGTTGAATTTCAGCACCACTTGGGGTAAAAAAGATGGTGCAATTAATTTTGCACAGCAAGTGCCTACCTAATAGGTTTACTGGACTGGAGTCGCACACTACACACTTGTGCATTTCTTTGAAATTACCTCTTCTGATTTCCATAGGTTCTGTAACAGGGGTACTAATTTGTTTATTAGAAACGCCCACGACTTGGATCACTTCTCCCGAGAGGGGTAGGTTTGGAACGTCTACTGTTCTCACAGTAGAACGGGTAGCGCGAGTGTTCAACAAAAAGGTAACATCATTTTCCTCAACTTTTCCCTCAATGTATGGACTTGTCTGATCTACCGGCAAGGATGCGCCAAGCACGCACTCGTCGTCCTCCCCTCTCACGCACCGTAAGTAACTATCTTCTTCACAAAATGCGTTTCTCAAAAGAAATTGTGATGTCACTGCGTCTCTCCTTCCACTTCCCTCCCAATTTCTGGTATCCACCTTGTAATTTGCTTGGCTCCCAGAAAATGGCATAGGTGCAAGTGGTAACTGGTTCTGTATTACCTGTTGCAGTGGCTTTCTCAACACCCCATTGTGCGTCTGTGGATTCAAATTAAAGTTTTGTACAGGGTGACTCAATACAGCTTTACACTCATTCCTCCAATGCCCCATTTTTCCGCAACCATGACAAGGAACTTTCTTCTTGGCCTCCTCTCTGTTCATTCTACCTCTTGGTTTACCCCCATTTCCATCTCCTTGGTTCTGATTATTTTTCAATTGATTAAACTGAAGTTCCTGTTGCTGTGCTAATTTTACTTGTGCCCACATGACCTTTTCTTCTAAATTCTTTCGTTTATTATCAATATTATCACCACAATATTTTGCATACTTAAGTATTTCATCTATCGGATTGGCCTGCCAACAGATTTTATGATCTTTAATCATTTGCGAAATTTCTGGTTTCAACCCTGACACAAATCGATAAATAAAATGGGTCATGTCTTTCGTGTCAATGCTTTCCAACCCACTGTACTGCTTGAATACCTGTAAAAGGCATTCATAATATGCATGTACTGATTCATCTTTATTTCGGGTAGTTCTGTCTATTCTTGTCCAGTCAGTTTCCTTTGGGGGTACCTTTCCTTTCAAGTATAGTATTACTTGATTATATTTCTTCATAACTAAGTATGGGCGAAATTTGCGAAATCGCGGTCCGCGAAATTATGCGAAAGCTAATTCACGATCCGCATAATTCGCGAATTCATGCGAAATTGCGAATTTTGTTTTTTTTGCGTGTTCGCAGGGCTTTGTGCGTATTCGCGAGCCGCTAGCACGGCGAAGTTACCCATGCGGTCGTGTATGGGCACAGCACCCTCTGGTTCACCACTGCCACCCTCTGGTTCACCACTGCCACTCTCTGGTTCACCACTGTCACCCTCTGGTTCACCCCTATCACCCTCTGGTTCACCACTGCCACCCTCTAGTTCATCACTGCCACCCTCTGGTTCATCACAGCACCCTCTGGTTCACCACTGACACTCTCTGGTTCGTCCCTGCCACCCTCAGGTTCAGCACTCACCACTGCCACCCTCTGGTTCATCACTGCCACCCTCTGGTTTGCCACTGCCACCCTCTGGATCATCATCGTCCCCCTCAGGTTCATCACTGCCAACCTCTGGTTCATCACAGCACCCTCTGGTTCACCAGTGCCACCCTCTGGTTCATCACTGCCACCCTCTGATTCACCACTGGCACCCTCTGGCTCATCACTGCCACCCTCTGGTTCATCACAGCACCCTCTGGTTCACCACTGTCACCCTCTGGTTCATCACTGCCACCCTCTGGATCATCACTGTCCCCCTCTGGTTCATCACTGCCACCCTCTGGTTCATCACAGCACCCTCTGGTTCACCAGTGCTACCCTCTGGATCATCACTGTCCTTCTCTGGTTCATCACTGCCACCCTCTGGTTCATCACTGCCACCATCTGGTTCATCACAGCACCCTCTGGTTCACCAGTGCCACCCTCTGGTTCATCACTGCCACCCTCTGGTTCACCACTGCCCCCCTCTGGTTCATCGCAGCCACCCTCTGGCTCATCACAGCACCCTGTGGTTCACCAGTGCCACCCTCTGGTTCATCACAGCACCCTCTGGTTCACCAGTGCCACCCTCTGGTCCATCACTGCCACCCTCTGGTTCACCACTGCCACCCTCTGGTTCATCACTGCCACCCTCTGGTTCATCACAGCACCCTCTGGTTCACCACTGACACTCTCTGGTTCACCCCTGCCACCCTCAGGTTCAGCACTCACCACTGCCACCCTCTGGTTCATCACTGCCACCCTCTGGTTTGCCACTGCCACCCTCTGGATCATCACCGTCCCCCTCAGGTTCATCACTGCCACCCTCTGGTTCATCACAGCACCCTCTGGTTCACCAGTGCCACCCTCTGGTTCATCACTGCCACCCTCTGGTTCACCACTGGCACCCTCTGGCTCATCACTGCCACCCTCTGGTTCATCACAGCACCCTCTGGTTCACCACTGTCACCCTCTGGTTCATCACTGCCACCCTCTGGATCATCACTGTCCCCCTCTGGTTCATCACTGCCACCCTCTGGTTCATCACAGCACCCTCTGGTTCACCAGTGCTACCCTCTGGATCATCACTGTCCTTCTCTGGTTCATCACTGCCACCCTCTGGTTCATCACTGCCACCATCTGGTTCATCACAGCACCCTCTGGTTCACCAGTGCCACCCTCTGGTTCATCACTGCCACCCTCTGGTTCACCACTGCCCCCCTCTGGTTCATCGCAGCCACCCTCTGGCTCATCACAGCACCCTCTGGTTCACCAGTGCCACCCTCTGGTCCATCACTGCCACCCTCTGGTTCACCACTGCCACCCTCTGGTTCATCACTGCCACCCTCTGGTTCATCACAGCACCCTCTGGTTCACCACTGACACCCTCTGGTTCACCCCTGCCACCCTCAGGTTAAGCACTCACTACTGCCACCCTCTGGTTAATCACAGCACCCTCTGGTTCACCCCTGCTGCCACCCTCTGGTTCAGCACTCACCACTGCCACCCTCTGGTTCATCACAGCACCCTCTGGTTCACCACTGTCACCCTCTGGTTCACCACTGACACCCTCTGGTTCACCCCTGCCACCCTCTGGTTCATCACTGCCACCCTCTGGTTCATCACAGCACCCTCTGGTTCACCACTGACACCCTCTGGTTCACCCCTGCCACCCTCAGGTTCAGCACTCACCACTGCCACCCTCTGGTTCATCACTGCCACCCTCTGGTTTGCCACTGCCACCCTCTGGATCATCACTGCCACCCTCTGGTTCATCACAGCACCCTCTGGTTCACCAGTGCCACCCTCTGGTTCATCACTGCCACCCTCTGGTTCACCCCTGCCACCCTATGGTTCATCACTGCCACCCTCTGGTTCATCACAGCACCCTCTGGTTCACTAGTGACACCCTCTGGTTCATCACTGCCACCCTCTGGTTCACCCCTGCCACCCTATGGTTAATCGCTGCCACCCTCTGGTTCATCACAGCACCCTCTGGTTCACCACTGTCATCCTCAGGTTCAGCACTCACCACTGCCACCCTCCGGTTCATCACTGCCACCCTCTGGTTTGCCACTGCAACCCTATGGTTCATCACTGCCACCCTCTGGTGGTTCATCACTGCCACCCTCTGGTTCACAACTGCCACCCTCTGGTTCATCACTGCCACCCTCTGGTTCATAACAGCACCCTCTGGTTCACCACTGACACCCTCTGGTTCATCACTGCCACCCTCTGGTTCATAACAGCACCCTCTGGTTCACCACTGACACCCTCTGGTTCACCCCTGCCACCCTCAGGTTCATCACTCACCACTGCCACCCTCTGGTTCATCACAGCACCCTCTGGTTCACCACTGTCACCCTCCGGTTCACCACTGACACCTTCGGGTTCACCCCTGCCACCCTCTGGTTCATCACTGCCACCCTCTGGTTCATTACAGCACCCTCTGGTTCACCGCTGACACCCTCTGGTTCACCCCTGCCACCCTCAGGTTCAGCACTCACCACTGCCACCCTCTGGTTCATCACTGCCACCCTCTGGTTTGCCACTGCCACCCTCTGGATCATCACTGTCCCCCCTGGTTCATCACTGCCACCCTCTGGTTCATCACAGCACCCTCTGGTTCACCAGTGCCACCCTATGGTTCATCCCTGCCACCCTCTGGTTCATCACAGCACCCTCTGGTTCACCACTGTCACCCTCTGGTTCATCACCGCCACCCTCTGGTTTGCCACTGCCACCCTCTGGATCATCACTGTCCCCCCTGGTTCATCACTGCCACCCTCTGGTTCATCGCAGCACCCTCTTGTTCACCAGTGCCACCCTCTGGTTCATCACTGCCACCCTCTGGTTCACCCCTGCCACCCTATGGTTCATCACTGCCACCCTCTGGTTCATCACAGCACCCTCTGATTCACCACTTACACCCTCTGGTTCACCCCTGCCACCATCAGGTTAAGCACTCACCACTGCCACCCTCTGATTGATCACAGCACCCTCTGGTTCACCCCTGTTGCCACCCTCTGGTTCAGCACTCACCACTGCCACCCTCTGGTTCATCACAGCACCCTCTTGTTCACCACTGTCACCCTCTGGTTCACCACTGACACCCTCTGGTTCACCCCTGCCACCCTCTGGTTCATCACTGCCACCCTCTGGTTCATCACAGCACCCTCTGGTTCACCACTGACACCCTCTGGTTCACCCCTGCCACCCTCAGGTTCAGCACTCACCACTGCCACCCTCTGGTTCATCACTGCCACCCTCTGGTTTGCCACTGCCACCCTCTGGATCATCACTGCCACCCTCTGGTTCATCACAGCACCCTCTGGTTCACCAGTGCCACCCTCTGGTTCATCACTGCCACCCTCTGGTTCACCCCTGCCACCCTATGGTTCATCACTGCCACCCTCTGGTTCATCACAGCACCCTCTGGTTCACTAGTGACACCCTCTGGTTCATCACTGCCACCCTCTGGTTCACCCCTGCCACCCTATGGTTCATCGCTGCCACCCTCTGGTTCATCACAGCACCCTCTGGTTCACCACTGTCATCCTCAGGTTCAGCACTCACCACTGCCACCCTCCGGTTCATCACTGCCACCCTCTGGTTTGCCACTGCAACCCTATGGTTCATCACTGCCACCCTCTGGTGGTTCATCACTGCCACCCTCTGGTTCACCACTGCCACCCTCTGGTTCATCACTGCCACCCTCTGGTTCATAACAGCACCCTCTGGTTCACCACTGACACCCTCTGGTTCATCACTGCCGCCCTCTGGTTCATAACAGCACCCTCTGGTTCACCACTGACACCCTCTGGTTCACCCCTGCCACCCTCAGGTTCATCACTCACCACTGCCACCCTCTGGTTCATCACAGCACCCTCTGGTTCACCACTGTCACCCTCCGGTTCACCACTGACACCTTCTGGTTCACCCCTGCCACCCTCTGGTTCATCACTGCCACCCTCTGGTTCATCACAGCACCCTCTGGTTCACCGCTGACACCCTCTGGTTCACCCCTGCCACCCTCAGGTTCAGCACTCACCACTGCCACCCTCTGGTTCATCACTGCCACCCTCTGGTTTGCCACTGCCACCCTCTGGATCATCACTGTCCCCCCTGGTTCATCACTGCCACCCTCTGGTTCATCACAGCACCCTCTGGTTCACCAGTGCCACCCTATGGTTCATCCCTGCCACCCTCTGGTTCATCACAGCACCCTCTGGTTCACCACTGTCACCCTCTGGTTCATCACCGCCACCCTCTGGTTTGCCACTGCCACCCTCTGGATCATCACTGTCCCCCCTGGTTCATCACTGCCACCCTCTGGTTCATCGCAGCACCCTCTTGTTCACCAGTGCCACCCTCTGGTTCATCACTGCCACCCTCTGGTTCACCCCTGCCACCCTATGGTTCATCACTGCCACCCTCTGGTTCATCACAGCACCCTCTGATTCACCACTTACACCCTCTGGTTCACCCCTGCCACCATCAGGTTAAGCACTCACCACTGCCACCCTCTGATTGATCACAGCACCCTCTGGTTCACCCCTGTTGCCACCCTCTGGTTCAGCACTCACCACTGCCACCCTCTGGTTCATCACAGCACCCTCTTGTTCACCACTGTCACCCTCTGGTTCACCACTGACACCCTCTGGTTCACCCCTGCCACCCTCTGGTTCATCACTGCCACCCTCTGGTTCATCACAGCACCCTCTGGTTCACCACTGACACCCTCTGGTTCACCCCTGCCACCCTCAGGTTCAGCACTCACCACTGCCACCCTCTGGTTCATCACTGCCACCCTCTGGTTTGCCACTGCCACCCTCTGGATCATCACTGCACCCCACTGGTTCATCACTGCCACCCTCTGGTTCATTACAGCACCCTCTGGTTCACCAGTGCCACCCTCTGGTTCATCACTGCCACCCTCTGGTTCACCCGTGCCACCCTATGGTTCATCACTGCCACCCTCTGGTTCATCACAGCACCCTCTGGTTCACCACTGTCACCCTATGGTTCATCACTGCCACCCTCTGGTTTGCCACGGCCACCCTCTGGATCATCACTGTCCCCCTCTGGTTCATCACTGCCACCCTCTGGTTCATCACAGCACCCTCTGGTTCACCAGTGCCACCCTCTGGATCATCACTGTCCCCCTCTGGTTCATCACTGCCTCCCTCTGGTTCTTCACAGCACCCTCTGGTTCACCAGTGCCACCCTCTGGTTCATCACTGCCACCCTCTGGTTCACCACTGCCACCCTCTGGTTCATCACTGCCACCCTCTGGTTCATCACAGCACCCTCTGGTTCACCCCTGCCACCCTCTGGTTCAGCACTCACTACTGCCACCATCTGGTTCTTCACAGCACCCTCTGGTTCTCCCCTGCTGCCACCCTCTGGTTCAGCACTCACCACTGCCACCCTCTGGTTCATCACAGCACCCTCTGGTTCACCACTGTCACCCTCTGGTGCACCACTGACACCCTCTGGTTCACCCCTGCCACCCTCTGGTTCAGCACTCACCACTACCACCCTCTGGTTCATCACAGCACCCTCTGGTTCACCACTGTCACCCTCTGGTTCACCACTACCATCCTCTTGTTCACCACTACCACCCTCTTGTTCACCACTGTAGATTATGGTGGGGAAAGCACACCTTCCCAGGTTCAACTGAGATGAATTAATTTGGGGCTGGTTAATGTGTCACTGAATTTGAGCTTCAAGGCTGGCACCTGCTTCCTTAGCTGTAAGTGCTTCCTGTTGCAGTTTAATTCTTTTTTACAGGAGCATTGGGCCATACTTGTAACTATTCTCTGACCCTGCTTTGAGGGTCAGAGAATAGTTGCAAGTAGGCAACTGAACTCTGGAGGGGCCCCTCAGGAAGCACTACAGGGAATGGTTACAAATTAGCTTGAACTTTTGCACCTGCTAAGTGCTTTCAGTTTTCCAAAATTCGTTTTTCTGCCATTTCGCGAGATTCGCGGGGCGCGAATTCGTGGGAAATCTAACGTGCACTCCGGATTTATTTTTTTGCATGTTCGCGCGTTTTTTTTGCTTATTCGCGGACCGCTTGCAGCGCACTGACCCCGAGGTTGCCCCTGCGGTCGTGTATGGGCGCGGCCATCTTGTGCGTGTTGCGTATTTCCGTTTTTGGCGCTATTGGCAATGTCGCGTTGTGTGCGACACGCTATTACAAGTTTGCGCGTGTTTTTACGTACTCGCGGGGGAAAAATTGTGTGAACTTACCCACGCGGTCCTCAATGGGCGCGGCCATCTTGTTTTTCATTCATTGCTATGGTTCTGTGCATGCTTTCTAATCCCCCTTTCATCTCTGCAATCCTTTGTATCTTTGGACTATTTTTTTATCTTTTCTACTCTATATCTATCCCTCTTTTTTTCTAGATCTATATTTTGTGGGTTTTTTCAACTTTTCGTTACTTTTAAAGCTACTTTTTAAAACTTTTTTTCTTTACTTTTTCCCTATTCTTTCCTTTTTTTTTTCTTTCTGCTGTACAGGACCATGGCAAAGGGAGCCCGGAAGGAGAAGGGGAAGGGGAAGGGTCCCGCACCCCGTACTCGGCTCCCTTGCAGGCGGTTGCGAGGGGAGGAAGTGGTGGTCAGGGAGACATTCAGCGCGGTGGAGGTGGCCGCAGTGATCTTTTATGTTCAGCGCCACCTCCCCAAGACCGTGGCAGCAGGGGGCAGGATCGCGGCAGGGTATGGCCTCAGGGAGCGTCGCCAGCTGTTGGAAAAGGTGTGCCGGGCCATGCGGAGGGAGTCAGGGGTCCAGCGCACCTACCAGCAAGCGGCGCACCGGTGGTCAGACCTCCTCGACCGCGAGCAGGACCTGCTCGGTGTGGAGATCCTTGGCCTTGGTGAGTAGCTATTTAATAACTACTTTGTTTTCTTCTGCTCTGTGTTATATTGCTAATATATGTTTTTCCCGAAGAGCAAGAATGCTGTCAATTCGATTACATTGCAGGTAAATTAACGTTTAAATAGCTTTTGTGATTGCAGGTGCTCGCCTGCTCAGTGGCATTGCTACTATGCTTTCTTGTTTGCAACTTTGTGCTCATTTGGCCTGAATATGTATGAGTGTGGTACTTTACAGAACTGCGTAATGCTAGAGAGACTAGAGACTCAAGTCTAGTCCTTCCTTTGTACTCCTGCTGCCACTAAGAAGAAGAGATAGTGATGGATTGAGAGGTTCAGGTTGATTATGATTTGTTATTTGGTCTGCAATCATGATGACGGACTGCGTCTGTCATGTCGCGTGCTGCTGAGTGCTGGCAGTCGTAGTAGAACCTTTTTGTTGTTGGGTTAGTTAGTGATTTACAAAACTTTCCAAGTAGACGGTCTGCGAATCCAGCAATACTGTACTAGTATCCTCCTAGTTGACCAGATCAGATAGGTCAATACATGTAGTGCAATTCTTGCTAATTTGTTTCCCCAAGATAATTTAGGATTGTGGTCAAAGAAATCAAATATTTCCAAAAAACAATCATCCATGTTTGTGTTTATTTCATGATCATCAGCACCTCCCAGGGGCAAGAGGACAGCACCACCCGAGACTCCGGCGGAACAGAGTGGGCTGGAGGAACAGTCCAATGCAGGCTCTTCTGCTGGCCCCAGTAAGTAGTTCTGTTGTTAATATAATTATACTTCCCTAACTCTATTTTTTACAAAATAGTCTTCGATCTCCTTGTACACTGTTTCTACATTCATATCCTGCCTCTCTACAATCACTCTCTGTGCTACTACTATTTACTATTATTTCTGAGTCGGTCTGTGTAGGTAGCTAAGCTTACCTAGTCGGCAAACGGTGTTAAACAAAACTCTGATCCAGCAATAGCTCTAGGGGCACTCAGTGCAGTCCTCTGGGTTGCCCTTGCTGTCTATTCCAGTCTTCTTAATGTTAGTGCTTTGACGATTTCCAACAACAAAATGTCAATGTCCACCAAGAATAAGCAAGTAGTTGTCTTTTTGATTTGATAGTAGCACATAGCATACCGCTAGTATTTCAGGGACTATTCTGCACATACAGAAGTATGGACAAGAGAAATAGGACATTGTTGATGATAGGTGCCGTTCGACTTTCCACATACCTCTGTCAGAAGTAACTGTGCGGGACTCGGGAGCCCTCACCTTGTTGGAACTTCAAGTCCTCCTGGTGGTGATGACTGATGAGGAGTAGTTGGTTCTGTCTGTAATTATAAAAATGTTGCACGTTAAAGAGCAAGCATTCATCAGTTGTGCCAAAAAGAGTTGCATGTTATGGCTAAGCATATAAGTTAACACCCTCCCCAAAACCGTGACTTCTTTTCACTCCCCATAATTAAAAATTGTTTAACATTTTCTCTTCCATTACGAGATGAAGTAGGGGGTGGTGTATGGCATCTAAAAATATGAAGTTTTTTCTAGGCGTCACAACATCAGATGCAGCACTTGCCAACACCTGTGCCGGGGCCAGCAGCGCGGAGGGGTCCACTCAAGCGGTGGCGCCACCAGGAGGAGCTGAGGGGGATGGCTCAGTAGCGGCGGGTGGTGGTAAGGTATTATTATCATCCTTTCTTATTGACATTTTAGAGTAGGCCCGCAAAGGACTGTATGATGTACTGTACAGTAGAAAGTACACTACTACAAGTACACTGTACTGTTACGAACAGTTACTGATTTAGAATTACATTTTTTTTTAGCCAATCACGGAGAAGACAGTCACCCATGACTTAGCAATAGCATTAGTGGCGGTAGTTCTCGAGTAAGCAATGGCCCCCTCTATTTGACTTCAAATCAGCTGGGAAACTTTTATCGTGAAGCCAAGTCATATCAGATGAACTTGAGGGATGTGATGAACGAAAAGGGAAAGAACTTAGGGTCAATGGAAGGACAAGCGAGTCGTAACATTTATGACTAAAGAATGATACGTGTTTTTGAATGCAGGCAGAGGTGGCTGATAGGAAGGAATCAGATGCATGGCTGCTTGAAGCAAGGATGGTTTGAGGAGAAAGGAAAAATGACTGCCTGTGTGGGTCAATCAGAAAATTCATGTGTGGTGTGCATTGCAATATATCATTTGGGTGAAACTCAAATGCAAGTCAAGAAGACGGTGGTTTACCAAATGAAATGAAAAGGGTGTTATTTGGTTGTTGAGAAAAAGTAAAGTTGTTACAGTTGAGACATTAAGAAAAATGATAGACATTTACTTTGGAAGCCTGGATGGTATCTTCTTCCTCCTACATAGCAGAGGTGTATGTAGAGCAGACGCTCAGTGCATGAAGAGTGTTACTTTGTTCGAACAGCATGTCCGTGCCAGAGTACCAAAGCAGAGGAAATCCAAATACTACAGGTTGTGATTGTTCTGAAACTCTCCCTTGCCTAAAGTAACAGTACAGTAGTTTACTTTGCAAGCACAGCATATATTGTGTATGTATTGTATAGTTGACAATTATATCAAGTCCCTTCCCACAGCAATTATGGTTACCACACTCACTCCCTATGTTCATAATTTTCTTTCTGCTGCGTTAATCATGGGTGGACTATCGCTGTTGTTCACTCAATCTATCAGAATAAAGCACCTAAAGTCATGCATCACATAAGCAAAGAGATCATGTGATCGGCTGGAGACATGATCAGAAATTAATAATCTTAATTTTTCTTTTGTAGTACTGAAGGCCCGGGGGGGCAGTGCGAAATATAAATTACATTGAGCAGTAGCCCTTGATGTAACCGAGTATGGCCAGTGCCACCCCTATACAAAATTAAGAGCTTCCCATCCCCACCTGCATATACTGCTTAAAGTAATGCATGCAAGTCTGCGTCATCATGGCTTGTGTCTCTTTTTCTTGGGTGCAAGCTGACTGAGCTGGTATTATGCCGGCTACCACAAGTTCACGTACAAGTAATTAATTAATAGAGAAAAAATGAAGAAAACAGGTGAACTCTCTGACTATGTATTGAGTCCATAGTGCTGCCTGGTAGTAGAATTCCTGAAACTACCACTGTTACTGGCCTGCAAATTGCTAGTGTTACTGTGAGACAACTTTCTGTTGAATTATTTTGTTTTATTGTTAAAGAGTATTGGTTACATTATTTTTCTTTCTTTCTTCATATAGATGCTCCCAAAAAGCTCACCAGAAGGGAGATGGCTGTCCGGGCCAGGGCCCGGAAGATGGAGGCCATTCGAGTGGAATATTGCTGGCTGTGGGCTCGGGAGAACGAGGAGGGAATGTCACCAACCTCCTCCAGCACTGCCACCGTGTCCAGCCAGCAGCCTCCATCCCACCGCCAGGCTCAGACAGCCCCCCGCCACCGCTCAGCTGCAAGACCATCAGCAGCTGGCCCCCTCAGAGCCTGGAAGGCATGCATGCGCTGCCTAAGCTTGAGAGTGGACTACCTGGAGCGCAAGGTGGACGACCTTGAAAAGCAGCTCCGGGACCTCCGCAAGGACCGCCTGCCCAAACACCGCCGGAAGTGACTGTGTACCTTGCCCCTTTTTTAAAGACTG
Source organism: Lissotriton helveticus (assembly GCF_964261635.1). Classification (NCBI taxonomy): domain Eukaryota; kingdom Metazoa; phylum Chordata; class Amphibia; order Caudata; family Salamandridae; genus Lissotriton; species Lissotriton helveticus. The sequence continues at coordinate 445,053,581 of NC_136068.1, forward strand.
TTTGGGGGGTGGGAATCAGGAGTTGGGGATTATTTATTTTTGGACTACTTCAAATAGACAATTGTTTGGGTTAGGAAGGAGTGGGACTAGTTTATTTTTGTTATGGGAAATACATTATTCATTTTACATACTTCAACATAGTGTATTCTTTGATCTTCTTTTCTAGGGTGGTGGGCGGGAGTTATGGCATGTTTGGTTTTCCTCAAAATTACCAGCATGAATTATCTAAAACCTCCAAAAATGCCACTAATAGAGTTAGTGAATTCAATTGGCCTACTAGTACTTTACTTGTACTACTATCAGTCTCTCCTCCGCATCCTAGCCCATCTTTCTACCTCCCCAAAATGCTTATCTTACCTGTGATTCGTGTTTGAGAACAGAGCTAGGCACAGCGCTGCCTGCATGGCAAATGACGATTAAACCATCCCGGACCGAAATTCCGTTGTTGTGGTGTTAGTAGTAGGAGTGGTACCACACTAGCAGTAGCAGCATATGAAAAACAAAGTAAAACAATTAGTCATTGAGTGGCATGAGAGGAGTATTAGAAGGAACAGTAGCCTAAGCAATGCTGAAGATAAGTATGGGGAAAAAAGAATTGCATGGATGATTATGGCTACAACAATAACAGTGACACAGCAGTGTAACACAACAAGTCTTCTTGACATGTAGGAGGATGATGTTGACGATGGATCCAATCGATGGTGGGAATGAAATTTAGAATTTATTTTAAAATACTAATTGTTGTTTTTTTACCCAGAATTACAATATCCTAGGATTCATCTAGCTGCCTTAAAATTGAGTTGAGGAGGTTGCTTGCACCTTATCCTCCCCAGCAAGTGTGTGGAATTATTGTTGTAATTTGCTCACACCTCAATGAAAACCACACAGCCTGGGGGAAGAGGTTTAGGGTTTGAAACTTGGATGGGAATGGGGTTTGCGGGTAAAGTTTTGTGGAGAGAGGAAAAAAAACCACAGCATGTACAAACAACAAATGAAGATAAACAAATCTTTGGATACAAAGTTATTGATAAATCTTTTAAGGGACATAAAGGAAGTGCATGCACTACTGCATGCATGATGTTGTTTTCTAAATGGATAGGTTTTTGTAAAGTAAGTAGTACTTTCTACAACGTACTAACTATGGAGAAACAATGTGACAGTACAGGGCTGCAGTAATTACGCAATTTCACTTGCCTATCTGCCCTCATGGAGAAGAACCACTTAGTACATTAAATTAGTTTAAAAAATAGCAAAGAAAAACGTATACAATGGCTGGCGGGATTAATTGAAGCAGAGAGCAAACAAATACACAGAGTCACACTCATAGAAGTTCACAACAATAACATTACTTAAAAGATAAGTAGAAATGAAGATGGATACTGTAACTGTATGTTGTAGTTGTCCTGTTGAATTTGGGAAGTTGCATGCATCCAGCCATTCCTCTTATTCATGTTGGTGACCAGAAGACACCTTATCCACTGCCTGACTGGCTGATGCGGAATTGTGGATCGCTAATGGTAAGCCTGAATTCATCGTTTTTCCCATTGCACAGGGTAAAAGTCAGCCTGTAATTGTTGATGGAAAAACAGGAAGTAATATTAAACCATGGAGAAAAAATATATAAGGTACGCTGTGTAGTGCAAAAATAACACTTTCAGTTTCAGAGTCGACAGTATTACATAAAAGCATAATTTAGAAAGTGCGTACTCTGAGTCTCCTTTCCAAGTAAGTATGGGCAAATTTTGCGGATCTTTCCCCTCAAGCTAGGTGCAAACTGCTATTTTAGAACAAACTTAGACCTTCCCAGCAGTGCTCTCTGACCCCTAAACCTACTCCCCAAAATCAAGAACATCCCACAGTACCCTCCCAAAAACATGCAATACTGCTACCTGGCATGAGCCCTAACTTAAAATCATGCCAAAACCTGAAAATAGGCCCAAAACCGTCCTTTTCCAGCATGGATTTTCTTCAAACCACTTGCAATCAAAATTAGACCTTCCTAGCAGTGCTCCCAGACCCCTCAACCCACTCTCAAAAATCAAGAACACCTCACAGTACCCTCCCAAAAACATGCAATACTGCTACCTAGCATGAGCCCTAACTTAAAATCATGCCAAAATGCACCCTGAAAATAGGCCCAAAACACCCCTTTTCCACCATGGATTTTCTTCAAACCACTTGCAATCAAAATTAGACCTTCCCAGCAGTGCTCCCAGACCCCTCAACCCACCCCCAAAAATTTAGAACACCCTCAAGCAGCCCTCCAAAAACATGCAATACTACTAGGCCTAAGTTTAAATCGTGCCAAAATGCTCTCTGCAACTAGGCCCAAACCCCTCTTTTCCACCATGGATTTTCTTCAAACCACTTGCAATCACAATTAGACCTTCCCAGCAGCGCTCCCAGACGCCTCACCCACCACCAAAAATCTAGAACACCCCCAAGCAGACCCCCAAAAACATGCAATACTGCTAGGCCTGTTTAAATCGTGCCAAAACGCTCTGTGCAACTAGACCCAAACCCCCCTTTTCCACCATGGATTTTCTTCAAACTACTTGTAATGAAAATTAGACCTTCCCAGCAGTGCTCCCAGACCCCTCAACCCACCCCGAAAAATCTAGACCACCCCCAAGTAGCCCCCCCAAAAACATGCAATACTGCTATCCATAAAACATTGCAAATCGCGCCTTGACAAAAAATGCTGTTTTCAGCACTTCCACTTTTTCGATCCTCTTGAAACTTACCAGGACACTTGTTACAGCGATTCCCAAGAATCTCGGCAAGGCAGAACAAAATCGATCCACTGGAAGGTGCACGACTAGTTTTCACCCAAACACACACGCCCGCAAAACACGAAAAAAGGACAAAATTTGGCCAATTCTGGACCAAAAAAAGCCAAACCCCCCTAAAACCGTGCCACATCATTATGAACAAGCCTGCATCAGGCCCTGAGCCCTAGACTCCGGGAACCCTACAAAATTAAACCCAATAACCCTAGTAAACCGCACTGAACCCTAAACCCTAGATATGCTTTGTCTGTCTGTGTCAAAGAGCCTAGGTATGCTACATCAGGTTGCTTCACTCATTGGTCCCTGCCTTGACCGTCTGCATGGCCCTGCCACAAGCATGGGCCAACAATCCGTTACGCTCAAGAATTTGTGAATTTTCGGCAATTTCGCGAGATTTGCGGATTGCGAATTTGCTGCCTAAAAACACCTAATTTCGTGAGCGGAACGGATTTTGGCTCATGCTTGCAGCAGGGCCATGCAGACGGTCAAGGCAGGCACCACTAAGTGAAGCAACCTGATGTAGCATACCTAGACTCTTTGTCACAGACAGACAAAGCATATCTAATTGTATGCAGCAAGCCACATAGCCCCAATTTTACATGAACTGCTGTCTGGACTCTGCCTGGCATAACAACAACACTACACTGCCTCGACCACTCCATACCACGACTAGACAGACATGTAGTTCTGCTGTAGTAGTTGTTGTAGATTGGTTTACCAGTTTGCCACTCACGAATTGACCATAGTTCTTCCGTAAACCGACGCTGATGATCCATCCATCCTAGTGAGTGACTGTAAAGAAAAAATATATATTATTTAATCAATCATCACCTACGATTTTCTCCAAACCACTTTTATCCGGTATTAGACCTTCCTAGCTAGGCCCTAACTCCCCTTTGCCACCATGGGCTTTCTTCAAACCACTTGCAATCAAAACTACCCATACCCAGCGTTGCTCCAAGACCCCCCAACTCCCCCCCAAATACCAGGAACACCCACAAGAAAAAACTCTGAAAAGTGAAAAACTTTTTCACCATGTATTTTATCCAAAACACTTTTATCCGGTATTAGATCTTCCTAGCAATGCCCCCAGACCTGTCAACCCAGGCGAAAAAAGTAGAAGACCGCCAAACAGGCAAAAAGCAAAACCGGAAAAACTCACACTTAGAAATATTTATGCCTCATTCCAAAATCACTCCAAGCGTGCTGTGCAGCTATGCCATAACTCCCGTTTTCCACCATGGATTTCCTGAAAAGCAAATGCAATCAAAATTAGACTGTGCCAGCAATGCTCCCAGTCCCCAAAACCCACCCCCAAACACCAGGAACCCCCCCAAACAGCACCCCAAAGACAAGCAAGTGAGCAAAAACGCAAAATAAAATTAGCTCCGATTTTCTCCAAAACACTTTTATCCGGTATTAGACCTTCCCAGCAATGCCCCCAGACCCGTTAACCCAGGCGGAAACAAGTAGAAGACCCCCAAACAGCAAAAAGCAAATATACAAAAGTGGGGACTTAGAATTATTTAGCCCTCATTACCAAATCACTCCGCGCGCGCACTGCAGCTAGGCCCTAACTCCCCTTTGCCACCATGGATTTGCTTCAAACCTCTTGCAATCAAGAGTATCCATACCCAGCGTTGCTCCAAGACCCCAAAACCCACCCCAAACACCAGGAACCCCCACAAGCAGGCCCCCGAAAACATGAAAGTGAGCGAAAACGCTAAAAAGTGAAAAACGTTTTCACCATGTATTTTATCCAAAACACTTTTATCCGGTATTAGACCTTCCTAGCAATGCCCCCAGACCTGTCAACCCAGGCGAAAAAAAGTAGAAGACCCCCAAACAGGCAAAAAGCAAAACCGGAAAAACTCACACTTAGAAATATTTATGCCTCATTCCAAAAGCACTCCAAGCACGCTGTGCAGCTCGGCCATAACTCCCCTTTTCCACCATGGATTTCCTGAAAAACAAATGCAATCAAAATTAGACTGTGCCAGCAGTGCTCCCAGACCCCAAAACCCACCCCCAAACACCAGGAACCCCCCAAACAGCACCCCAAAGACAAGCAAGTGAGCAAAAACTCAAAAACGTTTTCACCATGTATTTTTTCCAAAACACTTTTATCCGGTATTAGACCTTCCTAGCAATGCCCCCAGACCCGTCAACCCAGGCGGAAACAAGTTTAACACCCCCAAACAGCCAAAAAGCAAAACCGCAAAAAGTGAGACATAATTATTTTGGCCTCATTCCAAAATCACTCTGTGCGAGCTCTGCAGCTAGGCCCTAACTCCCCTTTGCCACCATTGATTTTCTCCAAACCACTTGCAATCAAAACTACCCATACCCAGCGTTGCTCCAAGACCCCCCAACCCACCCCCAAACACCAGGAACCCCCCCAAGCAGGCCCCCGAAAACACGAAAGTGAGCGAAAACTCTAAAAAGTGAAAAGTTTTTCAACATGTAATTTATCCAAAACACTTTTATCCGGTATTAGACCTTCTTAGCAATGCCCCCAGACCTGTCAACCCAGGCGGAAATAAGTAGAAGACCCCCAAACAGGCAAAAAGTAGAAATACAAAAACGGGCACTTAGAATTATTTTGGCCTCATTCAATAATCACTCCATGCGAGCTCTGCAGCTAGGCCCTAACTCCCCTTTGCCACCATTGATTTTCTCCAAACCACTTGCAATCAAAACTACCCATACCCAGCGTTGCTCCAAGAACCCCCAACCCACCCCTAAACACCAGGAACCCCCCCAAACAGCACCCCAAAAACAGGCAAGTGAGCAAAAACGCGAAAGCATTTTCACCTTTGATTTTCTCCAAACCACTTTTATCCGGTATTAGACCTTCCTAGCAATGCCCCCAGACCCGTCAACCCAGACGGAAACAAGTTTAACACCCCCAAACAGCCAAAAAGCAAAACCGCAAAAAGTGAGACTTAGAATTATTTAGCCCTCAATCCCAAATCACTCCGTGCGCACTCTGCAGCTAGGCCCTAACTCCCCTTTGCCACCATGGATTTTCTTCAAACCACTTGCAATCAAAACTACCCATACCCAGCGTTGATACAAGACCCCCCAACCCACCCCCAAACACCAGGAACCCCCACAAACAGCACCCAAAAACAGGCAAGTGAGCAAAAATGGAAAAACTTTTTCACCATGGATTTAGTACAAACCACTTTTATCCGGTATTAGACCTTCCCAGCAATGCCCCCAGACCCGTCAACCCAGGCGAAAAAAAGTAGAAGACCCAAACAGGCAAAAAGCAAAACCGGAAAAACTCACACTTAGAAATATTTAGGCCTCATTCCAAAATCACTTCAAGCGTGCTGTGCAGCTAGGCCATAACTCCCCTTTTCCACCATGGATTTCCTGAAAAACAAATGCAATCAAAATTAGACTGTGCCAGCAGTGCTCCCAGACCCCCCGACCCAGCACCGCAAATCTAGAACACCCCCAAAGAAACCCCCAAAAACCTGCAATACTGGTATATTCAAAACATGGCAAAGTGCGCTGTTCACAAAAAACAAACAGCAATTGGTTTCAACAGAGACAGACAGCCATTGCTGTCCACTGTATGCCATCTTCTCATTATTCATTACCTGTTCTACTTTTTGTCCGCATCTTCTTCGGAAAGTGAGGGCCCACAAGGCAGCCTCTCCTGTAAATTTCAGAAGTAAGTCTGTCAACAATCAGCAAGCATGTAGTCAGTCAGTTATTTCAGTCCCACTTGAGGGGACTAGTCTACGAAGACAACATTTGTTTTTTCTCCATAATCCATCCATCTACCTTGAGGGAAATGGATAGGGGGAGTCTGGAGGAGGAGGATAGAGGAGCATGATTGAGTTGTGAACTTGTGAACATCAGGAATGCAGACTGCGGCACCTTCAAATCAATAAGGAAAATAAGATGAAGACAGTGCTGATGATGGACTTTTTGTGATTAGGTGATTAGAGTTTTGTTGTGGTAAAAGCTGCAAAACAAACAAAGACACACAGGAATAAATGTGAATAAGGACGGAAAAAAAGGAAGTAATTTAATTTTCAGGCCTCGGTGTCAGGGAAGCAGAGCTCGTCCTCAAGGTCTATGAATTGAGACGGGAGTAGGTCTGGTGACAGAGAAGAACTTTTGTTGACGTCACCTAAGTCGGTTTCCTCTTCTTCATGCGTGCATTCACATATTTTGTAATCGGGTGGTATGAAGTGCTGATTCATCTTGATTATTGTTAACCTCTCCACATTTTTGGGCAAAAGGCGGGTCCTTTTTGAAGTAACAATGGCACCAGCAGCACTCAAAACACGTTCAGAAGACACGCTTGCGAGTGGGCAAGACAAATAATTTAGAGCCAGGTTGGTGATCAGTCGCCATACAGAGCTTTTCATATACCAATATCCCAATGGGTTCTCATTATGACAGACCACTGTTGGTTCATCCAGATATGCCTGCACCACCGACTCAAGGTTCTGCAGGGTTGATCCACTTTGCGTACCATCTGCGACCTTTTCATCAGTGGACCGAGCAAACCCTTGCTGAGATAGCCAATCCCCTTCTGACAATATTTTTGGGCGGCCTGATGCAGGTGAGGATGATGATACGGTTGCTGGTGTCGTTAACGGCTGTGAGGGAAAGTCACTCCCTTTGGCCACGGATTGAGAAGTGGAACTTGACGCAGATGGCCTGCTGATTCAGTTGTACTTGTGTTGCCTCCTTGAAGGTTCTGCCGCTCTCTTTCGAACCCAGTGGCTGAAACAGCTAGCCAATGTTTGTACTTTGAAACTTCTGCTTCATCAATAGGAATGAATGCTTTGCTAGCCACTGCCTTTTTGTTCCGTGGATCCAGAATAGTGGCACAAATGTAACGCTGTTCTGTATGTATTTTTGTAAGCCTTTCATTGTGAAGTAGGTGCCTTAATAAGTTCTCCGCCAAATTATATGCTTCTCGCTTTTCACCATCATCTCTGAACGTTGAAGACACTTCCTTCAGTTGGTGCTCTAGCATGCGCAACAGTAGGATAGCTTTGCTCAAAGAACAGTCCTCACTGCTGACTGCAAGCGTGAAGAGCTCAAAAGGATGAAGCATGTCTGTCAGGCTTGCAATTAGCTTCCATTCCTCCAACTCTAGCCTCATGTCTTTGTGAGTAGAACCCAGTTTATAGACATACTCATTTTTTACCTCCCACTGCTCAGACAGACGCTCAAGCATGTAAAAGGTTGAGTTCCAACGTGTTGCCACCTCCTGGATTAGTCCTTTGACTGGCAGTTTACGTTCATGTTGAATGCTCCTCAGCTGCTTCCGGGCCTTAAAAGAATGGCTGAAATGTGTGCAGATGCTTCGGCAGATGGTCAGTAATTTGATGACTGGCTGTTCTTTTTTCAAGAAGCCTTGCACCACGATGTTAATACTGTGCGCCAAACACGGCACTCTGAAATAGCCACCTTCCTCCATGGCCTTAACTATATTACTGCCATTATCCGTGGAAACATAACCAACTGTGCGATTTCTTGGATGCAGCCATTCATTGACCTTCCTGTTAAACTCCTCCAAAAGGTTCGGTGAAGTGTGAGATTTCTCCAAGGCAAACATGCCTACTGTTGCATGTTTGCGAGTAGCTTTAAAAACTTCCTCCGTGTCAACACCTGAGTGTTTTAACTATTTTTCGACCCTTGCCAAAGAGACCCAGTGTGCAGTGATGCACATGTAATCAAGGGCTTGGCAACTGGTCCACATGTCTGTTGTCATGTGGATAGAGTGAACAGCACTCTTCAGAATAGCTGCGCCAATCACCTCCAGCACATCTTGATGTAGTGCTGGAACCACAACTCTGGCAAAATAGGACCGGCTAGGAACCTTCCATTTAGGGCAGACATTTGCCACTAATTATAGAAACCCCACCCCTTCCACGAAATAAAAAGGGAGAAGGTCCAGCGCTAGCATTTTAGTCAGCTTTGCGTTATACAGACGTACCGTTGGGTGGTTGCGTTCAAATGGCGCCTCCGACCACAACATTTGGCGAATGGTGGGCTGGATCATTTTACGTGACGATGATGATGATGACGCCTTCAAACCAGTTAGGCCCATTGATGTAGTTTTTGCATAGGTGTCTCTCCCACACTCTTAGTGTGCCTCGTAGATGTTGCAGGGGTAGTTTGTGTGGGCGATACCACTGCAGTGCTGCTGCCAGCAGAACTGGGTGTACCAGAAAAAATGTCTGTCGCTTCTTCACTTCCCCCCTGCACGATCAGCCTCTCGTCATCATCAGATGCAATATGAAGGGGTACATTTGGATTTGTTTTTCTTTTGCCTTCCTTGATCTTCCTCATGTGTGCTTCCCAAATGATAGTGTGGTGTTGCTTGAGATGACCTCTCTGGCCTCCGGTACCATAGTTGGTACCAAGCTTACCCCGACTAACTAATGTTTTACAAATCGAACAAACGACCATGTTTTCCGCCCTTTGGCTAACAGTAAAGAAGTCCCAAACTGGGGACTGGTGATGTCTGCTGAAGGTGGAGGTGCTACTTTGACTTTCAATGCCAGATGAAGTGGAGGATGGGCGTGGCTGAATTTGTTTCTGTTGTTCACTTACAGCACCACTACTTGAGGAAATGGAGGTCGAGATGGATGGATGTCCCTGCCGGCCCTTCTGATGAGCAAATATGGAAGGTGTAGGTCGTTTTGGTGTTGTAGTTAACTGTCTTGGTGGTGGTACCAGTGCCACACCGCCCACATCCCGCTCAGCAGCCATTCGGGATAGGGTGAAAATGTTTGTCTGCTGCATGCCCCCTGTGGCTGGAGTGACGTCTGTGATGACTGGGTAATCGTCAGACTGTTCATCAGCAGCAGAAGACACCACTTCTTGTTCGTCATCATCACCCATAGGTAGAAGCTTTGCGGGAGCCTTCCTTTTAGGCTTAGCTACCTTTGTCGGCTCATGGCGTGACTCACTCTCAGACTGCATGGCTGGGTTCCAATCACGATCAAGGTCATCAGAATGAAGGGGACTTGAAGAAGAACTTGTAGTAGTAGTAGTATCACTCCTTGACCTTTTTCTTGCTGGGGATCTAGAAGACAATGGATAATCATCATCAGGGGGAGTGGCTTCCTCTTGAATATCAATTTCCTGATGTGCCCCTACTTCTGGAGGAAAAAGCGTTGTAGGCAGTTGTGCCGCTCCATGAACCTCTAGTTGCACCTCTCCATGCACCTGTCCATGCGCCTCTCCTTGCGGCTCTACTTGCGCCTCTTCTTGCGGCTCTACTTGCGCCTCTCCTTGCGGCTCTACTTGCGCCTCTCCTTGCGGCTCCACTTGCGCCTCTCCTTGCGGCTCTACTTGCGCCTCTCCTTGCGCCTTTACTTGCGCCTCTCCTTGCCCATGTACTTGCGCTTGTACTAGTTGCACCTGTGGTTGTCGTTGCGGCTGTGGTTGTTGAACACTCGTCAGCTGAGTTAGACCCGACGTTGATTGGATGGTACTTTCTTGTGATGAACCAAAATCACTGTTCGATGGTGATTGAACAACCAAAGTGGCTGCCGCAGCAGTACTCATGGTCTTGGACCTAACTTGGCGTTGTGGCACTGAGCTCAATGAAGCGGAGGTGCTGCTTCCAGCTTGGTCCCCGGCGGACACCGCTGCTGCTGCAGGCATAGTTTTTTTTCTTCCAAAAAAGGTGTCGGTGGGCACACCAGTCTCCTTGGTAGGTGGTGCCACTTTCTTCTTCTGCTCCTTCTTACTGGCAGTGACACTGGCAACTTTTTTCGCTGAGGCGCTACGGCCACCTTTCTTTGGGCCCATCTTCTTCAGATGTCAAAACAGCAGGCCGCAGTTGCACGAGTTGCAGAGTTGACGTATCTGTGGCCACACGTGACGTCGCGTGACATTGTGCTGCACACACCGCTGCAGGACTTCTTCCTGGCACTGGTGGTTCTCTTGTGCACCTAAAAGCAATGGAAGCCAGAGGAACATCAGTTAAACACCCCAAAAATTCAAAAAACACTCAAAAATCAGCACAATCCGATGCCATCCATGCCCTCAATGATGTTTAAATTCAAGACAACCCACAGAAAGACTAGGCCCATGCACCATTGAGTACCGCTGGGCGTAATGGTTAAAAGCAAGGAAAAGTGGGTGCAGGCCTGAGCACACTGCCTGGCTTCAAAATGGACCCTTGACCCCCAGCCACATGGCCAGGCCCTGCCTGGACCAGCCCTCAAAATGGCCCCCACCCACATGGCCAGGCCCCAACAGCACCCAAAAAGTTGAAAAACACTCAAAAATCACCACAATCCAATGCCATCCATGCCCTCAATGATGTTTAAATTCAAGACACCCCACAGAAAGACTAGGTCCATGCACCACTGAGTACCCCTGGGCATAATGGTTGAAAGCAAGGCAAACTGGGTGCAGGCATGAGCACACTGCCTGGCTTCAAAATGGACCCTTGACCCCCAGCCACATGGCCAGGCCCTGCCTGGACCAGCCCTCAAAATGGCCCCCACCCACATTGCCAGGCCCCAACAGCACCCAAAAAGTCGAAAAACACTCAAAAATCACCACAATCCAATGCCATTCATGCCCTCAATGATGTTTAAATTCAAGACACCCCACAGAAAGACTAGGTCCATGCACCACTGAGTACCCCTGGGCATAATGGTTGGAAGGAAGGCAAACTGGGTGCAGGCCTTAGCACAGTGCCTGCCTTCAAAATGGCCCCTTGACCCCCACCACATGGCCAGGCCCTGCCTGTACCAGCCCTCAAAATGGCCCCCACCCACATGGCCAGTCCCCAACAACACCCCAAAAAATCGTAAAACACATAAAAATCACCACAATCCAATGCCATCCATGCCCTCAATGATGTTTACATTCAAGACACCCCACAGAAAGACTTGGTCCATGCACCACTCACTACCACTGGGCCTACTGGCTAGTGAGGCTTTACAGACACCCCAAAATTAAAAAAACAACAACATATAACAGTGAGCTAAAATTCCATAACATAAATGAGAATTAATTAATTTTTTTTAAATCACAGAAACAGTTGTATCATGCACCCATGACTAACCCTGGGCCTACTGGGTACTGTGGCTAGCTACCCACCACAATATATATTTTGTTAAAGTTGTGAAAAAAGTTTTAGAACTGGAGTTGCCTCAACTGCAATGCCCCAAGCAAACAACACCAACTTACTTGTAAAATCTCAAGCCAAAAGTGATCCAAACTCCAAAGTCCAAAAAGTCCTCAAATACAAATATCCACCAGCAGCCACAAAATGTAATCCTTCCAGCTCCACAGCCGAATGAAAAGTGACCAGGACATGGACAAAGCACTGGGAGGAGCCTGCTGGACAGGAACAGGAAGTTGGAGACTCTGGGGCATTTCCTTCCTCCCACCCCACCCCAAAAAATGGACTCCTGCACCAAAAAGTGCAGCCAAATGTCAATCTGAGGAGTTATTCTGATCAACATCATTATTTTCACAAGGTTTATGCTTCCTGCGGTGGATTTCTTGTGCAGAATTGCAATTTTTGTAATTTCGGGAACGCTAGCTGTTCAAACCTCCCGCCGGAAGTCAGCTGTGCGCCGTTGTGGGCCTTTATGACGTACTCGCTTTGTCAAACTCTCGCCGTGCAAGATGGCAAGCCGTGATAACGTAATTGCATTCGAAAAACTCTCGCACGATCACGCAGCAAGATCGAAAATGGCGCAGCACACGCAAAACCGGGAGAAAAACAACTCAGCAGGCTCAGAGTCAAGGCCACGTGCGCGATATTGTATTTTTCAAGCGCGACCAGCAAAATAATTTGTAGCTTGCTAATTTGCGGATTATTGGGCGAATTTGCGCGATTCGCGGATCGCGAAATCGTCAAAAATCCGCAAATTCGCACGCGAAACGGATTTTTCGCCCACGCCTATTCATAACCTCATCTGATGGGGCTCCTGTCTTCGGGTCTCTAGGGTACTCATCATTAGGCCAATCAACCGCTATCTTACATTCTGTCCATAGATCCACAGGAACCACAATGTCAAATAACCCATCTTAATCTTTTAGCAGTACTTTTGAAACTTTTACAAATCTCTCGACTTGTCTGTACCACTCTACAGGTTTCTCTCTGACTTTCAGGAAATCATTCGTAAATGATCAAATATCCTGTCGGGACCATGGGACATGCACATAACCTCCTCCTGGTACTTCTCTCATCGGGTACAACCTTTCCACTTTTTCTGGTTCTTTTAATAAATATTAATTTGCAGTATTTTTTCACTTGGGCCTCCTCTTTTTCTTTGCCCATCTAGCTTTCCATTTGTTAAATCACCCCACTTCCGCAACAATAATAGTAACTCCTTGATCTGCACTTTACATCCTGACACATTCCTGTTTTCTAAATCTTTGTCAGAAAATTCAGCTCGGTAAGGTTTCTGTAAGACTTTAGATTTTCCAATATCAATTCCCATTTCAGAAGCCAAACTCATTAATTTTTCATGAAATGTTTTAGTATTGCGAGTGATACTTCGACATATAAACAACAATTTGTCCTCAATGAGAGCGTTTAACAAGTCTATTCCCACATTTCCAGCCATCAGTTCCTCTAATTCGACTCTTAATTTAAAAATATCCAATACCTTCGGCTGGGATTTTGTTTTTTCTATTTCTTGGGACCATCTATCTATTTCTTTTGGGGTTACTACAGTAGCACTTCTTGTACATGAGGATGTTTCCATCCGTACCTCTCTAGAAGTTTCAGGAGTGTTTTCCTGACAGAATCACCCACCGGTTCCCTTATAGGTAAATCCATCAGGTCAATCACTGACTCGCATTCACTTGCTTGATCATCAATTATCAAGGGTTCTTTTCTGGGTTGCACTACAGGTGTAGTTAAAACAAGAGGTTTAGGACAGGACTGTTTCTCTCCATATAACGGAACAACGGGACCTATGGTTACCGGAATGGTCAAGGCTTCAAGACTCATATTTTATTGTGAAATTTTCTGAATTAATTCACTTCTCTGTTTATTTATGGCTTCTCATTCCCTTTGCTGTAACACTTTTTCTAACGAGGTTTCATGTACTACTTGCGGAACGAAAGGTGGGTTTAAAACGGGGCGCTAGGGTTTACTCTATTTGCTTCTTCATGGTAAGGTGGCGGACTTTTCATTAACAAATCCTCCAAGTAGTCATCATCTGACTCACCACAAGTCATTACATTTTTCGTTTTCTCTGTGCAATTTCTTCCTGATGCTTCCTCTAAAGTCCTTACAGGATATAATCCTTCTACTAACATAGACTGTCTCCATTTTTTCATTTGTTTATCTCTTGTTTCTTTTGGAAATCTGGGAAAAAATGTACTCCAATTTCTGTAGCTTCTGTGTCTATCTCACTTGAAAGCCTTAGTCTCCCATTCCTCTAATGCTTCGTACTGAGTTAATCTAGGTCTGGGATCTAATTCATTCATGCGTGTTCTCAAATTGTACAAAACTCTACCATTAAAGGTACCATGTTCTGGAAATGCCTAAACACCATCATCGTTTGTGTACTCTGTCCAATTCTCTAAGCACACACAGGTGTGTTAGCCCCTTTCTACCCTCATGTATGATGCGGGCGTATTTGGTGGAGGAATAATAATCCCATCTCTAGTTTTAATCGTTTTGTCCTTTTTGAAGAAATTCCTAATCTTTTTAAAAAGCAACATTTTCCTTTCTCCTCCGTACATGATATGAGGTCTTCCTCTTATGTATTGCTCGTACGCAAAACCTAAGTACCTCCTATCGGGTCTATTTCCTATAACTGTTCGGTCTAAATGCCACATATACTTTACGCCAATAACTTTAATATGCAGCTACACTCAATTGTTTACTAAATGCTTCACCAATACCAGTGCGTTTCTTATTTTTATGACCCAATCAGTGATTTGGTTTCAATTTACATTTTGACCAATGATTGCACAACTTTTCTCTTGAGACAAGTTCCCACGCTCCTGCACTCACCCCTCCTTTACAATTATTACCTCAGCTACACACCCACTGTCTCAACCAATAACAGCGCCGCTCTGAATGACATCAGCGCAGCTCCGCAACTGACTCCCTCTTTTGCAAGGTAATACGAGAACCTATTTCTTTTCACTTTTAAATGCAATATTTATTAATTTACAACATAAAAACATTCACCCCTGTGCCTAAGTGACTAAATTCAAAGAAAAGAATAATTTCTCTCACTGCGAGTAGATCCCTTCCGCCTACTCTTCATACACTGCGAGTAGATCCCTTCCGCCTACTCTTCACACAAGCATCAGAGAACCTGTTACTCCCTCGGGCTTACCCTTTCTAGGTGATATAAGGCCAAAGTTTCACCATCAAACTCATTTGCTATCACTTATTCACACATTTCTACAGAAAATTCCTTAATCAGTGCTTCCAGTTTTACCTAACCATGCACTTACTTCCTTAGGCAAGTGACCTCAATGCAAAGTGGCTTCCATTTACCACCCGCTATTCTGTCCCCGGGGATTCCAAAACAAACATAGAACAATACAAACGGGTTTTGGTTAATACATAAAAATCAATACATGATCAATAATCAATAAAATTCAACCAAGCGACTAACTACCTATCTTAACTAAACCCTAACCATACTACTGCTACCAAAAATACTGATAGAGCGCGGGTTCACCTGCCCAGAATTTTACCATACTCACCTGGGCCCATAAACACATACACACTTTGAACAGGTAAACCTACGCTTTAAACCAGTAATATTACCTTTAGGACCTATACCTTGTCTTACCAATCCTTGTCACCGGTACCTAGAGTCCTAAGGGATCACAGGAGTTAGAATAATAGGCAGTATGTAATCATTTTCACTCATAAATAACCACAGACTCTGGAAAGATTTAAACGGTTTATCTAAAAAAAAATTTGAATGTCAATGTCCATACTAAATTAGTCAAGGCTTGATCAATCAAGAATAATATCAAAGCAAGATGATGTGAGAGTATCATGAAACATTCTTTAAACATTGAAATATAGGAAGGGTAGGAAAGGGAAACAGCACAATGACATACCCTTACGACTTTTATATTTACGTAGAATGGTGTGAAGACCAACCCTGGCCACGGGATGGAATAAAGGATAGGACCCCCAATAATGCAGGTGCCTGCAGGCTAGAACAGGTGCAGGCCAGAATTAGGATAAGTACGGATCAAATTGGATCAGGACAGGACCACCGCAAGTCAGGACTGGCACCCACAGCTAAAGTGCAACACCAGCGGCACACCCCTCTCTGCAGCTAACAGTCAGACCCCGATTGGGTTGGCGAATCTTCCCCCTCCAGAACCCCGATTTGGTTATCGAACTTCTTCCCAAAACCCCAATTGGGTTATCAAATCTTCTGACAGAATGCTCCACCAGCACCTCTGTTCTCGATCGCCTATTGAGTGCGTTGGGTCAGTGACAGGTCAGCTATTCGGACAAGTCGGACAATCTAACTAACTAAGCCTACCTTAGATATACCATTTTCCAGGGCAGTGTACCACCCCCCAATGTTGTAAATGTGTGAATTCCCTCAATTTGATTGGTCAAAAGACGAAGAGAGGTCATCACACCATACCAGTTATGTGGTCATGCTCTTCAATACTCAGATTTATGTTCCCGCCCAATATTTTATTCTCCCATGCACTTTTATTGCACCCAGCAGTGAATGTATCAATAAGAACTACAATGTAATATAACATTTCAATTCAGCTTCCTCTCCAAGGGTCAAGAGGTAAGGTTCCCAGGAACATCTTCTAGCAAGTCCGTAATTGGCTGGGTTTCAATGTCAGTGCTTCAGGAATTTGAGCTTCTCTGTACAGGCGCAGTTCCTCCAAAGATGGAGTTCAGAAGTACAGGTCAGGCCCAAAACACGATACATGCAAAAGTAGGAAAGAAACATTTTTAGAACAAGAAATAATTGAATGCACTGTATACCACTTATCTCTACTCTATTCCTATTACTTTATTTTAACTAAAGCATTAAGGATTATGCAGAACAAACAATTTAATAAAAGCAGTAATGCAAGCATTAGCATGTGAAAACACAGAGCAGTCATCTTTAGTTCTAGTGCGCAGAAGCAAGAATTTCCCACCAAGCAGTAAGTACGTCATGCCACGTATGACAGACAGTATATGGTCCAAATATCGAGTCCAAAATATAGATTTGACAAAATATCGAATGGACAGAATATAGACATCAAAAATATCGTTTTTAAGGTAAGTAATGTAATATCGATTTTAAAAATATAGAAAATCAATATATCGAAGTACATTATATAGGTTATTAAAAATATCGAATTTTTAATAATATCGACTTTTTTAAGTGTTATGTATGTTAGTATATGTGTGAAAAGTGTATATTTTTCTGTAATTTATTTTAAGTAATTAATTTTATGTTATTTAATTTTTGCGTAGATTAATTCTGTAGCGGGTTGTGGGTTTATAGGAGAATAGGGTGGGAAGTAATTTAATTATAATTAATTAAATATGTTAATTAATTTATTGGTATTTATTTTGAATAAATTGTTCATTAATTTTTAATTGGTAATTAATTCATTATTAATTGATAATTAATGTTTATTAATTGATAATTATGTGAATAATATTAATTTATTTTCAGTAGCGGGTTGTGGGTTTATAGGGGAATAGGGTGGGAAGTAATTTAATTATAATTAATTAAATATGTTAATTAATTTATTGGTATTTATTTTGAATAAATTGTTAATTAATTTGTAATTGGTAAATAATGAATTCTTATTTGATAATTAATTTTTATTAATTGATAATTATGTGAATAATATTAATTTATTTTCTGTAGCCGGTTGTGGGTTTATAGGGGAATAGGGTGGGAAGTAATTTAATTATAATTAATTAAATATGTTAATTAATTTATTGGTATTTATTTTGAATAAATTGTTAATTAATTTTTAATTGGTAATTAATTAATTCTTAATTTGTAATTAATTTTTCTTAATTGATTAATTGATAATTATGTGAATTATATTAATTTATTTTCACTAGAGTGGGAATAGTAAAATTTACCCCTATGCTATCCAACGCCTTCCCTACTGTTGCACTCTCTGGAGTGAGAATAGTAATTTTTACCCCTACGCTATCCAACGCCTTCCCTACTGTTGCACTCTCTGGAGTGGGAATAGTAATTTTTACCCCTACGCTATCCAACGCCTTCCCTACTGTTGCACTCTCTGGAGTGGGAATAGTACATTTTTACCCCTACGCTATCCAACGCCTTCCCTACTGTTGCACTCTCTGGAGTGGGAATAGTAATTTTTACCCCTACGCTATCCAACGCTTTCCCTACTGTTGCACTCTCTGGAGTGGGAATAGTAATTTTTACCCCTACGCTATCCAACGTTTTCCCTACTGTTGCACTCTCTGGAGTGGGAATAGTAATTTTTACCCCTACGCTATCCAACGCTTTCCCTACTGTTGCACTCTCTGGAGTGGGAATAGTAATTTTTACCCCAACGCTATCCAACGCTTTCCCTACTGTTGCACTCTCTGGAGTGGGAATAGTAATTTTTACCCCTACGCTATCCAACGCCTTCCCTACTGTTGCACTCTCTGGAGTGGGAATAGTAATTTTTACCCCTACGCTATCCAACGCTTTCCCTACTGTTGCATTCTCTGGAGTGGGAATAGTAATTTTTGCCCCTACTCTATCCAACGCTTTCCCTACTGTTGCACTCTCATGGAGTGGGAATAGTGATTTTTACCCCTACGCTATCCAACGCTTTCCCTACTGTTGCACTCTCATGGAGTGGGAATAGTGATTTTTACCCCTACGCTATCCAATGCTTTCCCTACTGTTGCAATCTCTGGAGTGGGAATAGTAATTTTTACCCCTACGCTATCCAACGCTTTCCCTACTGTTGCACTCTCTGGAGTGGGAATAGTAATGTTTACCCCTACACTATCCAACGCTGTCCCTACTGTTGCACTCTCTGGAGTGGGAATCGTAATTTTTACCCCTACGCCATCCAACGCTTTCCCTACTGTTGAACTCTCTGGAGTCGGAATAGTAAATTTTACCCCTACGCTATCCAACGCATTTCCTACTGTTGCACTCTTTGGAGTGGGAATAGTCATTTTTACCCCTACACTATCCAACGCTTTCCCTACTGTTGCACTCTCCAGGAGTGGGAATAGTAATTTTTACACTCCCGCTATCCTACGGTAATAATATTGTGTATTTTTTATTAATATTATGTTAATATATATATATATATATATATATATATATATATATATATATATATATATATATATATATATATATATGTTTTAACATATATGATTGTATGTTTTTTTTATAAGTTAAATTAATTATTTAATAATTTTAAGGTAATTTAATTATTTTTAAGTATATTTTAGCTATTTATTTTTAATATTTTATTAATTTTACATTATTTTTAAGAAATGTGATATTTTTACAAAGTATATATTTTTAAACGATATTTTGGATTCTATATTTTGGTACTTACCTGTTTGTAGATAGGAATTCGATATTTTGTCTGTCGATAGTTTGACATCGATATTTTGGGTAGTCTATATTTTGTCCCTCGATATTAAGTCAGTGACCCATGACAGACGCATGCGCAGAAAAGTTCCCGCGTTGCGGCGGCCATTTTAGGGTAATAGAGTTATTGTTAGTAAAAGCACATAAGAAATCGTCCCCTAGATACTAGAAATGTTGTGTTTTGCATAGTTAATAAGACTACACATGTTTATTAGTATATTACAGTTTATTTCGAGAAGGCTGAGTCCAAGCAAGGCGCTTTACGTGCGAAACCTTGCTCCATCATACCCAAATGAACCCTTTTAAGCATAATTAGGATGATGAAAGATTGGGCAAGAAACATAACATTCTGGCTCATACCTTGTATTTGCATGAAGCTCTTTGATGACAGTTTGTGGCTCACTGTGCTACATTAGGATAACTAACAAGTAACAGAGGGATCTCTCTTACAACAGCAGTCACCCAAAGAGTAAGTTACATACGCTGCAATTCTTTGATCTAAATGACACACCTGATTTACAGCTGGGATATTAAACCCCTGCACTACTTTAAGATGTCAAAATTGCCGCTAGAGAAAACTCTGAACTCTGTATAGCAGGCACATTAATCACCAGCCACCTTCACCTCCCCAGGGTGTGAAGCCATTCCCGAACCAGAAGGCGGGCGCGTCTCATGGGGTGGCGCATATTTGCTCGCACCTGGGGGTCATGTGTTGACTGGGTAAGGTGTTAAATAGGCGTTAAAACCGGCGTCGCATTCTAAGAAGCCCTCTTTGTCTTCTGTCCCCTGGGAGCAGAGGCTACTTGCGGTCGCGCCCATACAGTAGGTGAGTGCAGACGTAAAAGGGGTCAACGTGGCGTTACGCACCGACCCTTGTCCCGACTGAATGGACCTCGGATCTTCGTGCGCATAATGCAGGGGGTTTATTTGAGCTGTGTTGGGGCGTGTCAACCCAAGTCCAGTACTACATAGGAGTATCCGTTTATTTTGTCGGTTACTGTGTGTCGCTGTTATACTGACGAAGGGGGTTTGAGGCAGCTTGAACTCTGTCTGAAGCTAAGGTTTCGAGCCGGCTGTCTAAACGGTACTCTTTTTTTGTTTAAGGTTTGATCATTAAGAGTTTGAAAGTTTTCTAACATAAAACAAGGTGTTTATTTCGCACATCCACTTTGCCTACAAAAAAAAAGAAAACACGGGCCTCCTCTTACAGTGACAGTAAGGATGTTTGTCATGGCAGACAAATATGGATTGAAGTGATGCGCTGTGTTTGAGCTGTGGACATTCTTCAATAAGCGTCTCGTTAGGGAAATGAAGTCCTGACCTGCATCAAAAAAGCCTTTATATAATATTTATGTAATCTGTTGCTGTTGCTCCCATAAGCCAGATGATCACCAAGTCCTCCTAAACATCAGCTCTCTTCTTAATCCGCCTTCCATACGACGTGTACCTAAAAGTTTACAGAATTTTTAATAATTCCAAAACTTAATTTTGACTTTTCTTGGGAGATGATGGGAACATATGAGCACTGGAATGCATCCTTAAAAAAGGGTAATTAATGTCTGTCGCTTATGGTCTCCGTCACAAAGTGCTGTACATAGCAATGATGAGCACAGGAGCCACGCCCTGACATGACAGTGGGTGAAGTGAAGGAGTGTTTGGTCTGGAAAAGCACAAACTCGAGATTTAAGAAATACCACAGTGGATGTAGGGCGACCAACTGACATATAAGCAAATTCTGGACAGATCTGTAAAAAAAATTCAGGACAAAGAGTCAAACTTCAGGACATAATTTCAGGACAAAGGGTCAAAACTCAGGACATAAGCTCATTTTTACAGACACATCCAAGGAGAGGTCATACCCCACTATTTTATCAGTGCATTTATTTACTGTTTTCTAAATAGCACTTTATATTCAATATGGTATGTATGTGATTAACTCTAAATATGCTGCATTCAGGTGGCACATTATGTCCTTACTCAATAGTAAATTAATGGCCTTAAGCAGTGTCAAGTTAATCACCTCTTTCCAGATTTAGCCAAACGTTCTTGGACAGAAAGCAAAAGCAAAGTTTTGATTATGTTTCTAGACATTTTAAAACCTATGGCCAAAATGTTTGGACCCCTTATTGTAAGTGACCATCTGCTAGTTTAGACAAGTTGAACAAAAACATCTGGCTCACCTCAAACTCCAACCAACATTAGACCTAAAAAGAAATTAATGACACAGAGCAGATGGTGTGGGCAACATTCTCAGACCTAATATCAGGATGTGAGATAGCCACAACTTGTCTGTTGTCTCACAGCACTATAGCATGCATACAGGATTCTACATACATAGCTCAGAACTGGGAGCCCAGAATACCAGACAGCTGGAACTAAAGAGCAAGATGAAATTGAGATTAGATGGGAGATCCACAGCAACTGATTTAGAGGATTCTTGCTAAGAACAGGAGGCAGAAGGAAGAGAAGATCAAGGTGCAATTCTTAAATTCAGCCAAAGGGGCCCACCATGAGTATCCGAAAGTATTGTGTACCTGGGGATAGTCTCAGCAGGGACAAGAGAAACAGAACATGCACTGTCACGTGGTTGAACAAGCAACACCCGCCCACCCTGGCAAACTCTGCTAGTGCAATGAGCTGATGATTGTGCATCAGTGCTTTAAATGGGCCGGTACTCACCGGTACAGAGTACCGGCACTTTTATATTTTTGCCCCGTGAGTACCGGCGGGACCTTTCCTTAGAAATAGAGACCACCGGTACTCATAAAGGCCCGCTTTTGAAGCGGTTGGTGCTGCGCTCCTGAACTCCATCCTTGGCAAATCTTTTATGCACGGCCTGCAATGTGTTAAAACGCCTTTCAAACGGAGCTGAAGCCTGGGCTGAGCTGGTTCAAAAGCGCCAGCACAGCAGCTCGTCTTCAGTCGAAGACAGAGCTGCGTGTGCCTTTCTGGGGTGAAAGGTCAAGTATCCCTGCAGGGTCCCTTTCAGATGGTGTCAGAAGGTGATAAAAAACCTGATGGGCGCGAGCGTGGGCCACATTGGTTCAGGGCACACAGCTTTTTAGTATGTCCATTGTTTTAATCCTGCGCAAATCTTCGCCCATCAACAATATAAATGAAAGGGATTTGCATGAAACAAAATCCCGGCCCTCTAGATTACATAAATGCATTCGTTTAAAAAAAAAAAAACTGCAGCACTACTACTGATTCCTCAGTGTGACATTTATTGACAAACATAGCCCCGCCCCAAACTCCGCCCCCAATTCACTGCCTATTTTTGGTGAGTACCTGCACTTATTTTTTGCCATTTAAATCCCTGATTGTGCTTGTAAAGAATGAGCAGGGGCTAGACCCCTTGAAAGGTTGTGCTGGGCAATTGCTCACTCTGAACATGTCTGAAATGGTTCTGTAGTTGAGCCAAAGCCGAACCAGTGATCTGGCTCATCCTTAGGTGCCTAAGTACATGCTGAAGCTGACAAATAATTGGGATGTAAATTACACAAGCAGAATTTAAGAACATGATAAAGGTTTTACATTGTAAGAAGTGGTTCTGTAACATATGGTACAGTTTTCCCCTTTCTATACAATTAGATCCCAGGTTGAATGGGGAATCAGTTACCTTTTAAGACCTAGCCCAGTTTGGTTTTTGATCTTTACTTCCAATTTCAGTGATGACCTACGTGGCACTAATGAATATGGTGAGGCTAACCTAGTTATTGTATTATTTTGAAAACCTTCACCTGCTCATCCCTCATTCCCTCTTCAGACACCTCGTTACGTCTCAGATCTTATTTGAGGTCCAGGGAGCACTGTTGTAGCTCTTACCACTCTAAAGCTACATGTGACTGCTGGTGGATTAGACCTCTCAGACCTAGAATGCTATTATTTTGCTGCACAGCTCCTTATGTAACTCGCTGGCTATCTCGGCCCATGCATGAGATGGGGTTTACTCCTGAAATCTTTAAGGAGAGCTTACTGCACTACTCATTGTGCCTGATTCATAAAGGTAAACTGAGACGAAAGTCTACCTTTACGACCTTCGGTATTCACAAAGGGCATTTTCGAGATGTAAAGTCAGACTTTTGCCTCAGGTTAACTTAAGTTTTGGTCTTAAGTTTAGCTGAGACCAAAAGTTTAGTCTCAATTAAACTTAAGACCAAAACTTAAGTTAAACTGAGACAAAAGTTAAACTTTACTGCTTTATATGCCCTTTGTCAATACTGAAAGTTATAAAGTTAGACTTTCGTTTCAGCTTACTTTTGTGAATCAGGCCACTGTTTTCTACTAATCATTCTACCCAACTCTTCCTGGGTTATCCCGTAGAGCTTTCTCTTGACTTATTTGAACCTGTAAATTCACCAGCACGAGAAACTCTACACTCCTCTAATACTTTTGCTAGGCCTTCCCACTTGCATAAAATGGCTTTGCTCATGGCAACTCCGTCAGTGGCATGCTGCAGGCCTCTCACAGTTGGGGTATTTGTTTGTTGATGGCAAGCTTCTAGAATTCCAAGCCCTGCTGGCAGACTAGAATCTTCACCCAGTTCAATTCCTTTCTTACAAACACCTTAAACAATCATTAAATGCCCTATTTCATGCTCGCCTCATAGACCTCCTCCACATGAAGTGTAATCGGCGCTCTACACCATAGGAACTGGAAATAAACTGATAAGATGGGTGTACAGAGACTTCTTGCAACACGGGAACCACTACAGATCTTCTATCCGTACTAACTGGGAGACTGACATGGCCAGACCCCTGCACAATATGTTCAGGGCTAACATATTGAAGTATCATAAAGTTTCACACAACTACTGTATTAAATACATTCAATGTAATATTCCTAACTGTGCCTAATTTTCACAGGCCTGAATTAACAATATATACCCAAGAGTCACAGCTGCATGTCCTTGCTGTATGCAATTCTATGCCAATTTGCTTCTCATTCTTTGGTCTTGCTCCACACTCCTTTCATACTGGCAGAGAGTTCTGGAGGTGCTGTCAACTGCAATAGCTCATATTAACAAATTCCCCAGAAGCAGTCATATTTGGGTGTATTTGTCTGCCTTAAGTTTGAGAAACCCTCAACCAAGTTCCTCAACCAGGCTCCTCTGCTAGAAAAATGCAATATTACACTTTTCATGTAGTTCCTACAAATCTATATAAGATCTGCGTGTTTAGACAACATAAACTAAGGAATTGGTTCCCAGATTGATTCCAGACACCCCAAAAGGATATGTTAGTCTGTAGGCCAGCTATTTACAGTGCCATTATGAGCCCCCTTACCGAAGTTGAATATGACATTTAGTGGTTAACATGTATTTGTATAGCATTCGAAGACTACTCTATGCCAATTTTAGTATTCAGTGCTCTTTTTGGGAAAGCTAGTGCATGAAGACTACTGATATGTGAGTGGTACTTCTTGAATACTAACTGAATACTAAGCACATATTTATTTGTAATCTCATAGTCTTCATTTACAATGCAGAACATTTAGTGAATACAAACAATTTGAATACTACTGGACTTTACACAGACTACTATTAACATTCTATTCTTGATGCATTCTGAATGGTAGTTTGGTGCCTTATTTATTATACTATTGTGGTGTTTGTGTAGTGTAGGGTAGTATTTTAGGGTTAAGGGTGGATCTTGGAGACCATGCAGGGTAGTGATTGAGTATAGGGACCAGACTTGTGGTTGCGGTAGGGTCGTGCTGGGGGTAGTGTTTTAGGGTAATGTTGTGGTGTTTAGGGTAGTGTTTTCGGTTTTAGGGTAGTGCTCGGGGGTCGTGCAGGGTAATGTTTGAGTGTGGGGACCAGACTGGGGGACGGGGGAGGGTCATGCTGGGGGTAGTGTTTTAGGGTTTAGGGTAGTGTTGTGGTGTTTGTGTAGTGTAGGGTAGTGTTTTAGGGTTTAGGGTAGTGCTGGGGGGCCATGCAGGGTAGTGTTTGAGTGTGGGGACCGGACTGGGGGTCGGGGGAGGGTCGTGATGGTGGTAGAATTTTAGGGTAGTGTTGTGGTGTTTGTGTAGTGTAGGGTAGTGTTTTAGGGTTTATGGTAGTGCTGGGGGGGCCGTGCAGGGTAGTGTTTTTTTAATGTGGGGACCGAACTGAGGGTTGGGGGAGGGTCGTGCTGGGGGTAGTGTTTTAGGGTTTAGGGAAGTGTTGTGGTGTTTGTGTAGTGTAGGGTAGTGGTTTAGGGTAGTGCTAGGGGGTCGTGCAGGGTAGTGTTTGAGTGTAGGGACCGGACTGGGGGTCGGGGGAGAGTCGTGCTGGGGGTAGTGTTTTAGGGTTTAGGGTAGTGTTGTGGTGTTTGTGTAGTGTAGGGTAGTGTTTTAGGGTTTAGGGTAGTGCTGGGGGTCATGCAGGGTGGTGTTTGATTGTGGGGACAGGACTGGGGCTCGTGGAAGGGTTGTGCTGGGGTAGTGTTTTAGGGTTTAGGGTAGTGTTGTGGTGTTTGTGTAGTGTAGGGTAGTGTTTTAGGGTTCGGGGTAGTACTGTGGGGTCATGCAGGGTAGTGTTTGAGTGTGGGGACCGGACTGGGGGTCGAGGAGGGTCGTGCTGGGGGTAGTGTTTTAGGGTTTAGGGTAGTGTTGTGGTGTTTGTGTAGTGTGGGGTAGTACTGGGGGTCGTGCAGGGTAGTGTTTGAGTGTAGGGACTGGACTGGAGGATGGGGGAAGGTCATGCTCGGGGTAGTGTTTTAGGGTTTAGGGTAGTGTTGTGGTGATTGTGTAGTGTAGGGTAGTGTTTTAGAGTTCAGGGTAGTGCTGGGGGTCGTGCAGGGTAGTGTTTGAGTGTGGCGACCGGACTGGGGGTTGGGTAGGGTCATGCTGGTGTAGTGTTTTAAGGTAGAGTTGTGGTGTTTGTGTAGTGTAGGGTAGTGTTTTAGGGTAGTGCTGGGGGTCGTGCAGGGTAGTGTTTGTGTGTGGGGACCTGACTGGGGGTCGGGGGAGGGTCATGCTGGTGGTAGTGTTTTAGGGTTTAGGGTAGTGTTGTGGTGTTTGTGTAGTGTAGGGTAGTGTTTTAGGGTAGTGCTGGGGGGTCGTGCAGGGTAGTGTTTGAGTGTGGGGACCGGACTGGTGGTTGGGGGAAGGTCGTGCTGGGGGTAGTGTTTTAGGGTTGTGCTGTTTGTGTAGTGTAGGGTAGTGCTGGGGGTCGTGCAGGATAGTGTTTGAGAGTAGGGACCGGACTGGTGGTTGGGGGAAGGTCGTGCTGGGGGTAGTGTTTTAGGGTTTAGGATAGTGTTGTGGTGTTTGTGTAGGGTAGTGCTGAGGAGTCGTACAGGGTAGTGTTTGAGTGTGGGGACCGGACTGGGGGTCGTGGAGGGTTGTGCTGGGGGTAGTGTTTTAGGGTAGTGTTGTGGTGTTTGTGTAGTGTCGGGTAGTGTTTTAGGGTTTTAGGGTAGTGCTGAGGGGTTGTGCAGGGTAGTGTTTGAGTGTGAGGACCGGACTGGGGTTTGGGCAGGGTCATGCTCGGGGTATTGTTTTAGGGTTTAGGGAAGTGTTGTGATGTTTGCGTAGTGTAGGGTAGTGTTTTAGGGTTTAAGGTAGTGCTGGGGGGATCCTGCAGGGTAGTGTTTGAGTGTGGGGACCGGACTGGGGGTTGGGGGAGGGTCGTGCTGGGGGTAGTGTTTTAGGGTTTAGGGTAGTGTTGTGGTATTTGTGTAGTGTAGGGTAGTGTTTTAGGGTTTATGGTAGTGCTGGGGGTCGTGCAGAGTAGTGTTTGAGTGTGGGGACCAGACTGGGAGTTGGGGAGGGTCGTGCTGGGGGTAGGGTTTAGGGTAGTGTTGTGGTATTCGTGTAGTGTAGGGTAGTGTTTTATGGTTTAGGGTAGTGCTGAGGGGTTGTGCAGGGTAGTGTTTGAGTGTGAGGACCGAACTGGGGGTTGGGCAGGGTCATGCTGGGGTAGTGTTTTAGGGTTTAGGGAAGTGTTGTGGGGTTTGTGTAGTGTAGGTAATGTTTTATGGTTTAGGGTAGTGCCGGGGGGTCGTGCAGGGTAGTGTTTGAGTGTGGACTGGGGGTTGGGCAGGGGTCATGCTGGGGTTAGTGTTTTAGGGTTTAGGGTAGTGTTGTGGTGTTTGTGTAGTGTAGGGTAGTGTTTTAGGGTTCATGGTAGGGCTGGGGGGGTCGGTTACATCAAGTGTCACTGGCCCATGGGAGAGAGTGAGGGACTGGTTACACCAAGTTTCAATGGCAGGGAGTGAGGGACTAATTACATCAAGTGTCACTGGCCCATGGGAGAGAGTGAGGGACTGGTTACACCAAGCTTCAATGGCAGATAGTGAGGGACTGGTTACATCAAGTGTCACTGGTCCATGGAAGAGAGTGAGGGACTGGTTACATCAAGTGTCACTGGCCCATGGGAGAGAGGAAGATGGCGGATTGACTCTGCTGCGGTGAACACGCATCCAGGTCTGCTCCCGCATCACCGCAATCCCTACCTGTCTGATATGACTTGACTCAGCAGCGATAGAGAAGAACTATTTATTTCTAATTGCTTACATTCCCTTAATAAAAATGAACTGAAGGATCTATTTTGTTTCCTGATTTTAAATGCAAGGCTTCAAGGATGGGCAAAATGATTTGCAAAATATAACGATGTAGTCCCAATTTATTAATGCTTTGCACCGGGTTTGTGTTACTTTTGTGACACAAACCTGACGCAAAGTTTTATGATGGGATTTACTACTCAACGTACATCAAAATTTGCGTTACATAGTTTCCCAAAATAATGCTATATTTCAGGATGCACTGCTTTGCATTATACGCAAAGGGGCATTCTATGGGTGGTACATGTGTGTTTGTCCATGCAACGATGCATGGATTTTGAGGAAAATCCTTATCCACAAACATTCATATACATGCTTTGGCACCAAAGTCCTACACCGCCTCAAGGCAGTATTAAAAAGAGAAATGGTTTCATTTGTCTAGCTTTGCTTTAGACATGTTATCGTATGTGGTAGGAACTTGAGTCCCGTCCGCTTCCCTTAAATCGTGCATCTTGTAATAACTGCAGTTCGAGGCCCACTTCATGCCCCAAAAACACTGCTGACACAGAGTGGAAAAATGAACAATTTGATATTTAAAGGAGCTGTAGATCTCAAGGAACTACTCACAAGATGCCAAAGATAGGAAAACTGAGCAATTCTAGATATGAAAATACAATGCAATCGAGCTTTTGCTTTTTCAACATAAGGGGAACTCTACTGGTTATAGGAAAATAACAACTGAAATAAAGAGGCCTCATTATCACCCCGTAATATGAAATCAGCGAGGCTATTATCACGTGCCCCCTAATGTCACCCACCTCAGGCTCTGTGTCTCTGTTTCACACCCACCGATCCCAGAATGCAGATAAATCACAGTAGATGGAGCCAGGATTTCACCATTCTGATTGGCTGCACCAGCCTCTGCAGTCCACACAGCATGCTAGTGTACAACAGGCCTGCCAACTCACAGGCTCATCTGATGAAGAACCAACATCACAAGAAGCAAGAAAAATGTGCTCAAAATCACTGCAGAGAGTGGATTTCCAGCTTGCCTTTCGAGGCTTTGAACAGCGGACTCCCATTAATGGGGAGGAAACATCCAGGACATCAGCACTAGACTGAGCAAGCTCTTGTTTTTTGTTTTGATGGTGCAAAGGTGTCTCTTATGTGCTTCTCAGCACACACATATGTCACACTGAGGGCCTGCCTCCTCTTCACACAATTATATTACTCTTTTAGTTAGCAGGTTTAGTACAACCTTAAAGATTAGCTTGACAATCAGAAATTGGTAAAGGCTGTTGTGGCCTGGAATCCACAGGATCGTACATTGCAATAAATGGTCCACCTCTCGACACCACCACGGTCTGAATTGTTATACACAGACTCTATGGAGTGGTCAAGCGGCGGAAGGGTAGGAAGGGGACAGTAGGGAGGGAGACCTGAAATGACTACCAAAAAACAACTATAAACGTTTCCTCTTCCAACAACCATAACCAATGGCCCTCCCCAGCGCCTCAGGCCTGCCTCCAGGCCCACCAGCCCCTGACAGCCCTTATCCTTCTTCTACCTGTGCCCCTGTTCATGGGCTGCCTATTTTTCCTTGCAGAATCTCTCCCATCTCTCCTCTGTGTTCTTCATAGACTGGCACTGCTCTCAAGGTCCACCAGATTATATCACTGCATTAAGAGGTATTCAAATTGATAATTTTTAAACATGAGCTTGGCAATGCCATTCGTGATCTAAGAAGCAAATCAGTTGTCCTTTGCACCCTATATGTGGCCCATATTCTTTCTGTATATGATTAATATTATAGTCTACTAAATCAAATACAAGAGTTTTTTATACACCACACATCCTGAACTTGCACATTTCAAGGTGCTTTTATAAGCAATAATTAAGCAAAAGGGAGCAAATATTTACTTGAGATTTCACAGCTTCTTCAAGTCAAGAAGCTACGTTTGATCACAGGATTCCTAGTTTCACCTTGTGCAATTCAGCCACTAGATGGGTATCTGTTACATAGAAGAAATACACACTGGAGCCACTGGAAAGTACACAAAATTATATTTCAGGGAACTCCTCAGCCACAGCTGTGCAACTATCAGAGACGTTGCTCAACAGATCAAGGAGCTCAATAAAGTTTGTCCTGGCATCACCATTCTAAATACATGACCAGGCCCCAAAGACAATAGGTGCTCTGGCCCAACCATTTAGGGAAGAGAGAACGGGGACAGGGGAAAGTAAGAGAAAAGGAAACAAGAGTGCAAGGGAGATACTACACATCCCCTTCCTTTAGAACTGAAACCTCTCAGCCTGTGAGAAAAAGTAAACAACAGGAGAAGAGTGAGAAGACAGAAAGTCACCATATGAAATATGCATTCTCATTTGTAAAACAACGTGAACAGTAACACTTTAAGTTGTCCGACAGCATTTTGTCCTCCCACTTGACCTGAAAGAATTCTCAACACCCCTCAGCTGGTTGTGAGTGGGCTACTATCTCTTTGACAAGCTTCATCGCTGTAACTTTCCTGTGTGATCACTACTTTTTCAGGAACAGTACATTTAGCAACTCTTCCCATGTTCCAAATTCACCCATCTTTAGTTTTTACTGCATTTTTAAAGAGTTTTGCGATTCTCATAGCTTCAGTACATTTCGACCAACTTGTCCTTCCAGCGGGAGCTTTGACTCTGACTACATCCCCTATTTTAAAATGTATCTCTTTAGCTCCATGTATCCTGTACTATGTAGCTTTCTTTTCCACTTGTAGTTTATTTTCCCTTTCTCTCCTCTTTGTGTCACTAGAGGCATCTACCCACCCAATATGCCACTACATCCAACCTGGTAGCAGCCGGGAGTTGGGTTTTCTTGCCTTCATTAACCCAAATGTTGTTTTGTTGGTCATCTGATGTGGTGTTAAACAGTATGCCTCCAGACACTTCATAACCTCTTTTCTCCAGTCTAGCCCATTAACGTTGGCTTGGTGGATACCCTCTTTGATAATCTGTTAAATATCTCTACCATCCCATTAGCCTCTGGGTGATAGAGCGCACACAACCTCGGATGTATGCTATTACAATGCAAAAACTCTTCCATTTCTTGAGAACAGAATTGAACCCCATTGTAAGTTTGTAAAGAGCTTGGTAAGCTTTATCTTAGAAACAATTCCACTAGAAAACCGATGACAGTCCTGGTATTAATTTCTGCAACAAACTTCAATCTTCAATTCAGGGCAACGAGAAAAAAGATCTACTGGTAAGAGGATGTACGGAGACTGCTTCTCCCCTGACAATGGATCTATAATGTCTTTTGCTACATCCATCCAAGGGGCCTTTGGTGCAACTCTGCAAAGCATAGGTGGCGTATGAAGCTTGAGTACTTTGTCACTGGAGGTGCAGGACAAGCACTCCTGTATTTTCCTTTAGATTTCTAAATCCATGTTTGGCCAACAGAAATCGAAACACAGCCTCTGTTTAGTATTAGTAATCCCTAAGTGACCTACATGAGCTAGCTCTGCAATTTTGTTTTCAGAGAGGTTGGAAAGATTAACTTTGTGCCTCTGAAAAGACACTCATCCATCATGGACAACTCTTCCCTTACCATCCAATGTAGTTTGAGTTGTTCATTATGTCTGTCTTGGCCTGTCCACCCTTTTCTTGTGTTCTCACACACTCTCTGTAACGGGATGTCAGTCTCTAAATCTACCTTCCATTGTGTCTCTTCTACTGCTCCCTGGGGGACCACACACACACTTTCTCATTGAGAATCAAATTCATCTTCTTCTTGTGTGTTTACACCCTCCCCTTCTCCCTCAGGATTTTCCACCAGGCAAGAGAGGCAATATGCCGCAAAATATTTCACACCCGGTACACATTCTACTCCAAAGGTGTACTCTTGAAGATCAACTACCCACCTCCTGATTCTACTAGGAATACAATCTAACCCCTTTTTGTGAATACTTCTGTGAGAGGCTTATTGATCAGTCCTCACTGAAAACCATGTTCCCCCAATAAAGTTCCGGAATTTGTTAAGTGCCCAATGAACAGCCAAAGCCTCCTTCTTAATTATTTTCAGCATGTTTCAATGATCGAGAAGGGAAAGCAATAGTCGCGTCGCCCCTCTGTCCTAATTGTACCATGACTGCACCTAATCCTTTTGAACAGGCATCTGTTGTTATTACAGTGTGTCTGCCTGATACGAATGCTTTCAAAATTGGGGCAGTACCTAACGCAGTCTTGGTGTCTTGAAATTCTGCTTGACAACTCTCACTCCAAAGAAATTGCCCTCCATTCTTCATTAGAGCTCAAATGTGGTATGTGCCTTTAGCAAAGTTCTGTACACATTTTTTGTAATATTATAAAATCCCTAAAAAGCACTTAAGCCCCTCTTTATTTTTTGGAGAAGATAGATTCATAATGGAACTTTTTCGCTCTTCCTTGGGTAGAATGCCTTCCGCTGAAATCTTGTGTCCCAAATAATCTATTTCCTGACAACCAATTTTGCACTTCTCCCTTTTTGCAGTGAGTCTCTGTTCCCTGAATCTCCTTAGTACTTGTCTGATTCTGAGATCATGTTGTTCCCTGTTCTCCCCAAACTTTGACACATCGTCCTGGTAGCGATCGACCATATGATACCTTGGAGCATGCTGCTCATTGCACTTTGGAATTCAGCAGCAGCTGACACAAGTCCAAATGGCATGCGTTTGAACTTATATGCTCCAATGGAAGTAATGAACACTGAAAGTTCTTGTGAGTCTGGGAGCAATTTTACTTGGTAGTATGCTGACATGAGGTCTAGAGTGGAGAAAACCTTGGCTACCTTAGTCATCATTTCAATGACGTTGGGTAGTGGATACTTGTCTACTACTACCACTTTGTTAAGTGCACTAAGATTAATTCAAAGACTAACAGCCCCATCACTTTTCTTGGCCACTACAATTAGGGCCAACCACTTGGTGGCTTCTACAGGTTCAATTACTTTCAGACCACATAATCTTTCTAACTCTGCTCCAACCACTACATACATTGACAAAGGTAAACTTCTTACTTAGGCTGATACAGGTTGAGCATTTTCTTTTAGTTTTATTTTGTGGGTGTAGTGTTTCAAACATCCTGGTTGTTCTGTGAATACTTCAGGGAATTCTCCTTCTATGCTTAATTATGCGTTGTCTACAGTCTGCACTAGTATTTGGGGATCATTGTTAAGATTGAGGTATACTCCGAGATCTTTTTGTGCTGGCCAACCGAGAATATTGTCCCCCTGGTGTGACACATACACTTTTGTGACAGTGAGTCTGTTTTTAAAGTTGAAGTGCTGCAAATTATGTCAGCCAGTAACGGCTCAGGGAAGCCTCCAGTAAAAGTCCTTGACAACCTAGGGAGGTTTTGTCTCAAAGGGTAAATGAACTGCGGTACACGACTGTACTCAGAACCACCCTAACACTCCTTTAGGCTGCAGAAGTCAATTTTGAAAGTTGAGGAGAGAGAGAGGCAGTAATAGTAGAAAATAACTGCAATAAATCACAACTTCAGTGAGGCAATCACTGCCCAAAAACATGTTTACTCACGGCCGGTTTCCCACCTTGTCAGTACACTACTACATCCGAAATACACGTGCGTGTTGAGGTGTTCCAATTAGTATATTCAATTGTTGAATATACCTAATCTCATCCTCGTCGCCAGGTTTACATAGAGAAATACACACAGGAGTCACTGAAAAGTTCACAAAGGTTTATTTGAGGGAACACCTCAGCCACATTTGTGCAACCATCAGAGACATTCTCCTCAATTAATCCAGGCGCTCAATATAAAACGTCCTGGCATCAACATTCTAAATACATCACCAGGCCCCAAAGACAATGGGTTCTCTGGCCAAACCATTTAGGGAAGAGAGAAAGGGGACAGGGAAAAGTAAGAGGAAAGGAAAGTGCAAGGGAGATACCACAGTATCTCTTTCTCTCTTACATCCAATTTCAGAGTTTTGTCTTTAATTCTTGGGACAGTTGGTTAGAGCGTGGGTGGAGGGCAGAAGTCCTGTAAAAGATTGTTTTGTTTTGGGCTTGAATGTAAAAACTGACCTCAAGCTGAGCCAGAGCCAGGCAGCTGGCTCGCGCCTTCAGTTGCTCACCCTCCATCAGTTATGGGTTTAGACGGCGCTAAGGAGAGTTTTTCTCCCTTCATTAACGGCTGTGGTCCATCTAGGTTACAGCGGTGGGGTGGTGGGGCTGGGTGGGAGTTCGATTTCGAGGGACGATGCAGAGGGAAAATCATTTATTTATTTAATTTTCCCTCGGCATCTCACTCAAAATCCTCCCCCACGCGGCCTCACCACCCCACCGCTGTTACCTGCACAGACCGGGGCTGTTCAATAATAAAGATGCAATATGGCTTTGAGAAGCCTATTAAGATGAATGTTTTTATTTTCTTCAGGAATGGGCTGCATGTTAGTTCTTCTCCCAGGCACCTCAGAGGGGTTAACGATGTTCTTGTCAAACAGTTTTTTTTCCTCCAGAAAAACCAAGGATAATACTATGTATATTATTATTATTATTATTATAATTATTATCATTATTATGTGCTATTATAGACAGCGTATTCAAGTCTTTCACTTTACCAAAATAGACTAGACAATGAGTTTTTACAAAGCTGAACACGAAGGTCGTCAATTTTCTGTTAATGCATTCCCCAGTTGCACATATAAATCTCAATAGTTCGTTTTTTTATACAGAAAGGGAAAACCGCTAAACACACTTCACGTTTTACCATAAAAGTGTTTACATTTGAAAGACTGCTTAGAGAGTTTTTGGGAAGGTTAATTCTAGATTCATATTCTATGTATTTATGTGTTTAAGTGAAAACTGATTTGATGCAGGGTAATTATTTTTGCCCAAATCTGCTGTAATCAACCAAATAATTGATGACAAGTAAATACAAAATATTAATAACTTTTCCATCTAAGGTATTGAACCTATTGAAATCAATTATGTGTATTTACAGCCTTGTAAATACTACTTCCCACTTTTGGTTGCTGCACAAACAAATAATGGACAGAATGCTGAACGAATCAAACATTCACCCCCAGTCAAGAGATCTTTACCACACACGATTTTATAACTACTATGCCTTACAATGCATGCCTTTACAACGATTTTCATTGTAAAGACTGTAAAGGCATATGCATGGTAAAGGTAGTCAGTGCTTAGACTTGGCACAGAACCGCCTTCGGAGCGGAAGGGCGTGAGGGGGAGACTCTTGAGGTAAAAGTCGTCGTGACGTCAGAGGGATCAGGATGCAGGATTGAGATTTGGATAAGCAGCAGGTTTGTGGAGGACGTCTCAGGGCTGGATTTAAAGTCTCTTTCAGCGATGGGGGCAAGGTTTTAGAGCTTAGGACAAGTGCAAATTTTTAGGCTCAGGGCTGGAGTCGAGGTATTTTTCGGGGCTCGGGGCCAGGGTTTAGGGCTCAGGGTGAGAGGCAGGATGGTTATCAGGGCTTGGGGAGAGGGATGAGTGGTGTCTATGGCTTAGGGATAGGGAAGAGGCTTTGCATATGGAGGCTGGGAAGGGGTCGCGGATGGTGCCGGTCTTATGGTTCAGGGCTGGATTTGTGGCATGGAAGGGACCGTGGCGAGTGGGTAAAATGCAGGTACCATTACCACACGTAACCTTCAACATGCATATGCCTTTGCCATTCATGTCTTTACAATGAAATTCATTATAAAAGCATGTGTGGTAAAGGCATATTCTTTGTAACATACTGCATGTAAAAGGTAATGCTTGGTGACGGTACTGCATAGTAATTACCACGTTCTAGCGTGGTAATTGCTTTGCATTGGTCCAAAATAGTGTGGTAAATAAATAAATAATACCCTATTTTTGAATGTATAAATGAATAACAGATAGCTCAATAAATAAGAGTCAAGATTCGAGGTAGTAGGAGTTTCGCAGGTTTATTACAGCATAAAGGACAGGAACAGGACAACCTGCATAGGAATAGGATGGCAGGGCCCAGCAGCTGCCGGGGCTGGATCTGGGATGAGCGCGCTCGCATTTAATAACAATACACAAGCATATATAGTAAAACAGTTGCATTACAGTACATATGATAGGCGGAGCAGTGGGTGGAGCAAAGGGTGTGACGCGTAGCAGTCGCGAAAGATAAGGGTGAAAGTGGGTGTAACAGGGCGTATACATAGACATGTGATGCAAACGTAACAGAATATGTCATGAATGGGGCGGAAACATGGAGGGGGCTACCTAAGGAGCCGGGACCTCTAACCTGGTGGTGCGCGCAAGCTGGCAATGACGTATCACTAGGAGAAGCTGGGGGCTATGAACTCTGTGCTAGGAGCAGAGACTGAAGTCTGGAGAGTCAGGGCGACATGTACCTAAACAGTATCTAGTATCTGATGTTTAGAGAACATGTTGATATAAACTAGAAGTCAGGAGGGGAAAGGCTAACTTGATTCTAAGACTGGACCATGCATTATTCTACATGTAGTGCGTGATGAAGAATATTAAATGACCATTAAATACAGTATTTCTCTTACATGGAGCCGGAAAGGCTAGACAATGACGGAAACTATTGATGCAGTTCAGTAGCTTAGGAATGCAGAGAAGGAGGACTGAACTGATAACTGGAATCATAACATATTCTTGGCAGACTCAGAGGCAGAGCCAGGGTGAGCCGGGCACTGTGAGGCAGGAAGTAAGTGAAGGGTCGAGGATACAGGTGGGGGCTGTATCGCTCCTCAGCGAGGTTTCAGGAGACAGGAGCTGAATCTGGTGTCCAGGCCCTTTTGAGGCCTAGAAACGGGGACTTTACAATGAAATAACGTGCACACTGAGAGACGTGGCAACGTAGCTTTACATAGGCCTGATATTCGTAGTATTCACGAGGACTGGAAACTGACATACTAGAGGTGGACACAACTATAATTGCGTCTTGAATCGAACATAGGGAATACATATGCATATTTAATCATGCACACATAACATATGATGGATGACACGTAGGGACACAGAACATGGCAAAATTTACTTTTCCACATTCCCTCCTTGTCACTACGTTTCCATCAGGAAACATCAATATTCATGATACCATCTATCATTTCATACAGTATCATTTGCTCGTCTCGAATTATCCTGGAACGGGATTTAGAACGGGGCTTGGGATTAGGAATACAAGAGGTAGCACAAATGCCGCAAATCGCAGGGCCACATTGTATACAGAGACAGCAGCTGAATATGATCGCTACTGCAATACCTAGGAAGGACAATATTTTCCATCCCCATGCGGAAATTATATTCCAGAACCAACCGGACCATGTCCAGGTGCCTGGATCTTGGTGTATCAGATGGGCAATTTTATGGAGTCTGGTTATAGCTGAATAAACAGACGGCGCGTTATTTGGAATGAAAATGCAGCAACTAGATCCGATGACTCTACAGGCCCCGCCCCTATCGGCCAGTATGACGTCAAGGACGAGACGATTCTGTAAAACGACAAATCTCATAGCAGATTGCTCTTCGGTTAAGTTACCTAGAGCAGAGGCAGTCTCATTTACTACAGCTTCGAGGGTTCTGGTTAACCTACGGATCAGTTTACTATTCTGGATAGGTCCTATAAAGAAGAAGAAACCTCTATTGAAATCTGTATATTGTTCTAGAGCAGTTTCAGTATAATCGACAATTGGGGACTCCCTTCTATGTCTAATGTGTACTAGATGTGTGTTTCTGTGATAATCAGATGGGGCTAGGAAAACAGGTGGCAGTAGGAAGGCAATGTAGCAGGTTCCCTCCCAATCGAGGGGCAGACGAACATATGCAGTTTGACCACAAATAAAATAAGAATGACGTGAAGCTTTGAAAATGGATTTCCCACTGTCACTATACTTGACAATAGTAGTACAATCACTATGTCCTATATGTACAGAACCATAATTTCGGACACATAATTCGCCTTTGACTGGTAATACTGAAATAGCAGGTAAGTCTGGAGTGGAATCAGACTGAACATTCAGGACCATGAAATTCGAAGAATAATTACCTAAATTGTAAACTTCATTTTCTAGATCTAACCCGATTCTGTGGGGGAGACCTTGCTTGTCTGGAAAACATGTACTGTTAAGAAAAGACATATCTGTTGAGGATGACGTTAACGTGGACCATGCTCCACACGAACCATTATGTGAAAATGGATAAGGAAAAAGTGGCAGAACTCCCTTCGGTGTCTGGAAAGGGGGGAGTCGACCACACACCCAACAATTAGTGGCATTGCTGGTCTGGTGTGAGTAATGTAACATGCGGATGAAAGAATTATTTCGCATAGCGAGGCGGTGAGAGAGTTCATGAGGAGGCAGATCACTAAACGTGTGTTCTACTGTAGCATTAGAAGACGTATTTACATGAGAAACTGGGAAACACAGGTAAATTGCATAACTGGTGCAGGAAATCATAATGCTGAGAAATAATATGAAATTTAGAAAAACGATACATCGAATTGAGTTTTGACTGACTCTCTCACTATGGGGGTCTATTTTATACATGTCAGAAACAGTCTAACCGTTTCACCTAGGGGAGGACTTAGACAATCAAACTGACTGACTTATTTTACTAGACCGGAGTTTTAACTTATACTCCTGTTGCGGAGTTTTCTCTAACAGGGGGGGTGTAGTAACATTGTCTTTTGCGGGACAGTCCTTAAAAATGGTGCTTTGGCAATCCTTCAAATCCTGGGAAATGTTCTTTAAGACGGGTTTCAGTCCATAAAACTTTTTTATATGAGAAAGGTGCACCCAGCCTTTGCGACCTTCCAACTTCACGGCTGTACGGGTGGTGAGGAGGACCTGTCGGGGCTCCTTCCAGCGAGGCTCCAGCGGACTTGATCTGTCAAAATTCCTCACCAACACCATGGATCCTGGAACGATTTCATGCGGTGCCACCTCGGTATTGTCTGGAAATGCGGCGGCAACCTGTGAACGACATGAGTTGAGGGCAGACATCAAGGAAGCTAGGTAATCTGTCAGCATATTACTTGAAACATCGGTAATACTTCGGGGTCTAGGAGTACCCCACATGTTAGGGGGGCGGCCGAATACGACCTCATACGGGGACAGACCTGATCTGGAATGTGCGACCATGCGCATATAAAATAAAGCAACTGGCAGAGCTACCAGCCAGTCCACACCTTTTTCTTTGCATACTTTGGCGATACGGATTTTCAGAGTCTGATTATGTCTCTCTACGAGACCGGCTGCTTCAGGATGGCGTACACAATGAAACTTCCACTGGTACCCTAACAACAGGGAAACGTGCTTCATGAGTTCAGATGAGAATGGCTGACCGTTATCAGAATATACGACTCTAGGGAGTCCATAACGGGGGAAGAACTCACGAACCAACTGCTTGGCAGTGGTCGCGGCGGTGTAATCTGGAACTGGATATGCTTCTGTCCACCTGGACAAAGCGCATACAACTACAAGGACATACTTGAAACCTCGACATCGCTCCATCTGGAGGACTTCAAAAGGGTGGTCAGGAGGCTGGAATCCACCTTGTTCCACCGGGACACTTTTACCTGGATTAAACTGACAACATATCATACAGGTACGGACTTTCTGCTTGGCTGCAGCTCGTAAATGTTTGTTGAACCAAATATTCTGGATACTGTCTAACATAGCTTTTTCTCCTAAATGTGCTGGACTATGTGCGGTATTAATAATGACTTGAACCATAGAGTCGGGGAGAAACCATGTGGCTCTACCCTTCGTTAACCATCCTTGATCTGTCTGGACCCCTCCTTGTTCGGACCATTTCTTAATTTCTTCGGGAGTAGCATGTAACTGTATGTCTATGACATCTTGAGTAGGGTCCTTAACTGTCATACATGTAGTCGGATCTGGAGTATGTGTCTGATTAACTGGAATGTCTGGAGTCTGTGCTGTAAGCTTGGCTGTGCAATCTGCTAGATCATTACCTTGGGAAATAATGTCAGTAACTTTCGTATGTGCTTTGCATTTCATGATAGCGATAGATGTCGGTAAGTGTATGGCATCTAACAGAGCTTGAATAAGGAGACCATGCTGAATCTTGGTTGGGTTCAGATGTCCAAGGGAGAACAGTCGATACGGCTGCCTCCTGTGTCGTTAACTGTATCAGTGGTTTGGCTAGAAATGCATACTGAGGAATCCATTGTCTGCAATAAGAAGTAAGGCCAATAAAAGCACGTACCTCCTTCTGGGTCTTGGGCTGAGGAAGACTCGCTATTAACTGGATACGGTCTGGTGTCAACTGCCTACCCCTCTTGGACAGTAAGTGTCCTAAGTAGACCACTTGCTGGACACAGAATTGAAGCTTCGAAGGGGACACCTTGTGCCCCATCTCGGCTAGGAAATACAAGACTGTAAGGGATGCTTGCTCGCAAGCACGTTCAGAACGGGCTGTGATCAGTAGATCATCGACATACTGGAGCAGGGCAGTGTCAGTTGGCATGTGAATGTTGTCTAGTTGTCTCTTAAGTGCTTGACTGTAAATACTAGGACTTTCTGTGAAACCTTGAGGAGCTCGTGTGAATTTATAGCTCCTTCCATTTAAACAAAATCCGAAAAGGAACTGGCTGTCTGGATGAATGGGAACACTAAAAAACGCGTTCTTGAGGTCGATTACAGTAAAGAACGTGGCTTCGGAATCAATGGCTGTCAATAGGGAAGAGATATCTGGAACGACTGGGTACTGAGGAATAATACATTTATTAAGCTCTCGTAGGTCAATCACTAATCGATATACTGGGGGTGCATTTGGATCAGTACGTTTCATGACTGGAATGATCGGAGAATTGCATACGTTGGAGTCAGTTTCTACAACCACTCCTTGAGCAATAAGCTCGTCAATAATTTTGGATAAGGCTGCTACAGCCTCAGGTGGCAATCTGTACTGTCTGATTCGTGGTAACACTACACCTGGCTTGAGAGTCACACGATAGGGTGTGATTTGCATATAACCTACATCAGTTGGACCTTGCGCCCATAAGTGCTGTGGAACATTAGACAGTCTTGAATCAAAATCTCGTAATACATAGTGACCCTTAAAGTCACGTAGGAACAATCGTATTCCCTCTGGGGAACAGCATATAACTGCACCTAACTCTTTCAGTGTCTTAATGCCTAATAAGTTTTCTGGACATGACTTAGTAAGTAACAGATCAGTAGTGCGGGACAATGGACCTACTTCTAGAGAAACTGGCTTTGAGATCTCATTTACGATAGGCTTTCCTGAAAATCCAAGGGAAACATTTCTTGAGCCTGAGAGCGGAGCCCCTGGAACTTCGGCGTGACTAATTGTGGTCCTACTTGCCCCTGTATCAATCAAAAACTTTCTGTCTTTCCCTAATACTTGACTATGAACATAGGGACCTTCTTGATCTACAGGTATCTCGATGAGAGGCAAGCCTACCTCCCTCTCTAGGCTGTTTCATGAATACTGTTGGTACTCTGGATACTCAGACTGTGCATACTGGTACATCTGCTGTGTGACATGCTGTGTTGCAGCGATAGGCTGCGGTGCTGTAACTGTCTGTGGTGCATTCTGTAACTGAGGAGTCTGTGAAACTTGTTCTTGTCTAGGCGGACGTGGTCTTTCTTTAGTCTTACCAGTAGCTATGTTGTGTTTCAGAACTGCACACTCGTTTATAAAATGACCTGGCTGTTTACAATAATTGCAATTCCCTTTAACGGGAGCTGCAGGATGACTGGCTTGATTCGGACCCCTCTTCTGACTGTCTTGAGGAACAGATTGTGCAACTAGTACTTTCATTTTCGTGTCTTTCATACATTTTCTTTCATGTTCTTGCTCTTCTCTGATTCTATTCTGGTGGTATTGGAGCATCTGCAACATCTGGGACGGGGTATTAGCTTGCCAGGTACTTTCGACTTTCAGAACTCGATTTTTAATTGGTGAACTTGAATTCTCGACTAATTTAGTAACAAAAAGGTGAGGGTATGACTCACTACTTGTCTTGAGGCCACTGTTGATGCTAAAACATTTCTCGAATCTAGAATAAAAATCACTAATATCTTCGTCTTGTTTCTGTTTACAGGCTGAGATTGCATCCCAGTCTTCCTTTTTAGTTGTTAATAATCTGGGTAAAACTTGAATCAATAATTCAGGTAATTCTTTACATTTATCTCCGAGACCGGTACCTGGTACTCGTATCTTATCTTCAGCTTCTAGGACTGCCCAATCGATCTTTTTCTCTCCCACCTCCCAGTCTTTTTCCTTGAGCTTTTCATACACCCCTGCGGGCAACAGAACCTTTAACATTTTAATTATATCTGGATACGTGTATTCTCCCATACGGAGCATGTCTTTTAATTCTCTATGGAACCCTGCTGGATCTTTATCATGACAGGGAATTAATTTCTTCATCTCCAGAAGTTCCATCTTTGTGATCGGAGTGTATACAAACACTCGCTGCATTTCGCCACCCGTTCCTCTAACTGGGTGGACTTCTCGTAACGGATTCTGTCTGTCTATGTAAAATGGCTTACTTTCTGGGGGTGAGACATGAACAAAATGCGGGTTCAGAAACGTTCTATATTTGTGGCGCTGTTCTAGAATGACACTAATTAAATCGGTACCTAGACCTCTCCATCTATACTGGAGTAACTCGTTCAGGATATCATGTAACGGACCTGGATCAGAATGTTGACCCTCATACAGAGTAATGAGGTGCTGAATCATATACATACCCACCAGTCGTTGCTCGGCTGGGGGCATTTTCAGAAACATTTGTGCCACTATTTCGTCTGGAAAAGTGGTAGAATCAGTAATCCATCGGACTGCTGATCGGGCTAGTTCTTGTTCATGCATAGTACTTAACTCACTGTAACCGATTCGTGATTTCAGAATGTGATCGGTAGCTTGAAATACTTGTTCTAGAGAACCTTGGTCTGGTACTGGATGATGGAACGTAGACTTGGGTTCTAGACGTAAATGGCGATCTGGAAATCTAGGTTGTCCTACATACGCTATTCTGGCGGAATTCTCGTCGTCTAACTCTTCAGTATCAGAGTTACTTTCTTTCTCGTTTACTTGTGCTGCTTTACGTTGTTCGTGTAACTTTATTATTTCTTTACGGATTTTCTTGTACATACTCTCCATAGCACCGATAGTCTTGTGCTTACCCTCGGCTATACTATTACTCCACTTCATCAGGGCTTTCATTTCGGCCTGATTTTTGGACGGGTAATCTTGTTCTCTTATTAGACAATTAATCAGAAACTTTAATATCATGAGCTGGGTCTCAGCTTTCCTTTGGGACATGACATCACTGATACTTTCTGGATCTTCCCCTGTACGGATGAAACGATATATTCTGTCTAGATCTTCCTTCATATCTGGTAGGGTGACTAGATACTCGGCCACATTTCTTACGCGTAATGAATATAAAACCATATCATCTTCGCCTGGGACTGGGTCATAGCAGCATTCGGCAAGGGATTTTCTTATTTCTGCAACAGACAGTCTGGGCGTACGTTGTGACGCTTGCATATGTAATTCGGCTGCCGTTAAACGCTTATGTGGCGGCGGGGTTCGAGGAGGACCTCCTCCTGCGGCCCCTAGACTAGAATCATCAACTGATGCTTTTCGTCCTGGCAGGGTGGGAAATTGGAATGCGGGCTGGACTTGTATGGCGGGCTGGACCGGGGGGACCGTAGCAGGTGCTGCAAAGGGTGCCCCGGTGTCTGGAGGAACGGGAAGTGCCTGATTTACAGGGACTGGTGGAGCGGGAACAGGATTTGCATATTCTGGGACTGTGTCGTCCAAATAGGACGAGATGAAAATATCAGCTGCGGTTGGTTTGTGACGTAACTTGATCGGAACTAGTGGTGGTGGAAAATTACTGGATGCCTCCGGGGTCGCTTTTGGCAAGCCCTCGGCAAGAAGAGGATACATACCCTTAATGAGGGCATTCCTCTGTCTGTCTGACTGTTCGGCTTTGACTTGTTCACCTATCTCGATTAGTTCTTTTTCTTGTGCTCGTTCCGAGGATTCTCTACTTAATTCTGACTTTCTGATTTCTTTTTCGGTTCTTTTATGAGCTTCTTTACGCCATAGCTCGATGGCATCTTTCTGTGATTGTCTGGCTTTCTTTTTCCATAATGCCTCTTCTACTCGCATGATGCACTCGGCATCCCATGTACCCGATACGGGCCATCTATACTTTTCTTCTAACTGTTTTGTATACTCTACCCATAAATCTAGATATAGTATGGCACTTATGCCATGCTTCTGATACATAAAATGACCTGGACTGTCCCTAGGCGGGACTGGAACTGCTTCCTCTAACAAACCCTTTCTAGTTTTTAACTGACGTAATTTTGAAAACAAGGGCATGACTGGACTGTAATCTAGACACAATACAATACACAATGAACACGATACTTATTCCCCATTCATACCACGACATTAAAATACATGAAAAACATTATGAATAACAGTTCGAACAGAATACTACCTGGAATACGGAACACAGAATATATGACTTTATATGAATTTTCTCGAGAACAGAACTGACTGGAACAGAAACTAGATGCACTGTTGAAACAGTACGAAACTTACCGGTCTCATAAAGAGACACGTCAGGACCCGCATCCACCGAAGTGGACACTTCGTTTGTGTGTCTGGGTACCACCAACCCGCGGACCAGAGTCAATTAGATTGACCCTGTCTAGATACTACCCCAGTAATGGTACTCACCGGGCAGCAAGAACGGAAGGCCTCGGACTGGACTGGACTGCTTCGACGACGGACAACGAACTTCGGACTTAAGTTACGGGTGGACCTCCGGATACCTCGGACCTTGGACTCTTGGCTTGGGCTCTGGTCGGGACTCGCCGCATTCCTCCACCGCCTCGTCTGGATGCTGGACCGCCTCCTC
This sequence comes from Lissotriton helveticus, assembly GCF_964261635.1. Taxonomy (NCBI): domain Eukaryota; kingdom Metazoa; phylum Chordata; class Amphibia; order Caudata; family Salamandridae; genus Lissotriton; species Lissotriton helveticus. Next base: position 445,098,365 of record NC_136068.1, read on the forward strand.
CGTCTCCTCCGTGGGCCTGAGGGATACTTGAAGCAGAAATATCTGCACGTGCACGGTATGGTTCCGTCACGGCTGCAGAGGGTCAGGGGGCCGGCGTGGCTTCACCGGCGCGTGGGGAAAGGGCAAGTCCCTATTCGGGCGCCATTATGTGGTAAATAAATAAATAATACCCTATTTTTGAATGTATAAATGAATAACAGATAGCTCAATAAATAAGAGTCAAGATTCGAGGTAGTAGGAGTTTCGCAGGTTTATTACAGCATAAAGGACAGGAACAGGACAACCTGCATAGGAATAGGATGGCAGGGCCCAGCAGCTGCCGGGGCTGGATCTGGGATGAGCGCGCTCGCATTTAATAACAATACACAAGCATATATAGTAAAACAGTTGCATTACAGTACATATGATAGGCGGAGCAGTGGGTGGAGCAAAGGGTGTGACGCGTAGCAGTCGCGAAAGATAAGGGTGAAAGTGGGTGTAACAGGGCGTATACATAGACATGTGATGCAAACGTAACAGAATATGTCATGAATGGGGCGGAAACATGGAGGGGGCTACCTAAGGAGCCGGGACCTCTAACCTGGTGGTGCGCGCAAGCTGGCAATGACGTATCACTAGGAGAAGCTGGGGGCTATGAACTCTGTGCTAGGAGCAGAGACTGAAGTCTGGAGAGTCAGGGCGACATGTACCTAAACAGTATCTAGTATCTGATGTTTAGAGAACATGTTGATATAAACTAGAAGTCAGGAGGGGAAAGGCTAACTTGATTCTAAGACTGGACCATGCATTATTCTACATGTAGTGCGTGATGAAGAATATTAAATGACCATTAAATACAGTATTTCTCTTACATGGAGCCGGAAAGGCTAGACAATGACGGAAACTATTGATGCAGTTCAGTAGCTTAGGAATGCAGAGAAGGAGGACTGAACTGATAACTGGAATCATAACATATTCTTGGCAGACTCAGGGGCAGAGCCAGGGTGAGCCGGGCACTGTGAGGCAGGAAGTAAGTGAAGGGTCGAGGATACAGGTGGGGGCTGTATCGCTCCTCAGCGAGGTTTCAGGAGACAGGAGCTGAATCTGGTGTCCAGGCCCTTTTGAGGCCTAGAAACGGGGACTTTACAATGAAATAACGTGCACACTGAGAGACGTGGCAACGTAGCTTTACATAGGCCTGATATTCGTAGTATTCACGAGGACTGGAAACTGACATACTAGAGGTGGACACAACTATAATTGCGTCTTGAATCGAACATAGGGAATACATATGCATATTTAATCATGCACACATAACATATGATGGATGACACGTAGGGACACAGAACATGGCAAAATTTACTTTTCCCTTCCGCTCCGAAGGCGGTTCTGTGCCAAGTCTAAGCACTGACTACCTTTACCATGCATATGCCTTTACAGTCTTTACAATGAAAATCGTTGTAAAGGCATGCATTGTAAGGCATAGTAGTTATAAAATCGTGTGTGGTAAAGATCTCTTGACTGGGGGTGAATGTTTGATTCGTTCAGCATTCTGTCCATTATTTGTTTGTGCAGCAACCAAAAGTGGGAAGTAGTATTTACAAGGCTGTAAATACACATAATTGATTTCAATAGGTTCAATACCTTAGATGGAAAAGTTATTAATATTTTGTATTTACTTGTCATCAATTATTTGGTTGATTACAGCAGATTTGGGCAAAAATAATTACCCTGCATCAAATCAGTTTTCACTTAAACACATAAATACATAGAATATGAATCTAGAATTAACCTTCCCAAAAACTCTCTAAGCAGTCTTTCAAATGTAAACACTTTTATGGTAAAACGTGAAGTGTGTTTAGCGGTTTTCCCTTTCTGTATAAAAAAACGAACTATTGAGATTTATATGTGCAACTGGGGAATGCATTAACAGAAAATTGACGACCTTCGTGTTCAGCTTTGTAAAAACTCATTGTCTAGTCTATTTTGGTTTTAGAGCTTAGGACAAGTGCAAATTTTTAGGCTCAGGGCTGGAGTCGAGGTATTTTTCGGGGCTCGGGGCCAGGGTTTAGGGCTCAGGGTGAGAGGCAGGATGGTTATCAGGGCTTGGGGAGAGGGATGAGTGGTGTCTATGGCTTAGGGATAGGGAAGAGGCTTTGCATATGGAGGCTGGGAAGGGGTCGCGGATGGTGCCGGTCTTATGGTTCAGGGCTGGATTTGTGGCATGGAAGGGACCGTGGCGAGTGGGTAAAATGCAGGTACCATTACCACACGTAACCTTCAACATGCATATGCCTTTGCCATTTATGTCTTTACAATGAAATTCATTATAAAAGCATGTGTGGTAAAGGCATATTCTTTGTAACATACTGCATGTAAAAGGTAATGCTTGGTGACGGTACTGCATAGTAATTACCACGTTCTAGCGTGGTAATTGCTTTGCATTGGTCCAAAATAGAACTGCATATTTACCCTTCTACAGCTATTTGAATTTTACTTTGTTGCTTCTAAGAAATCTAGTATTACAATGTCTTACTGTGGAACAAACCTGGATATCTACATTTATGTTAAACCAATTAATGTTGTTTTACAAATTGTAAAATTTCTGAAAAGTGCATATTGCAGTGATATTACACAGAAATTGGGATTGGAACTGTTAGAAGAGATGAAACCTTAGAGGAAATGTATTTTTTCTTCAAAATTGAAGTATGAATATTTTAAGGTTGTTAGTCTGGTACATTGTGTCTTCATGAGATCATTTAGGCTTTCAGGAACTTTTGTCTTGCACTGCAATATTTATATAGCGCATACTGACCCTATCAATCAATCAATCAGTAAACTTGTAAAGCACGCTACTTACCCGTGATGGTCTCAAGGCTCTGAGGGGGGGGGGGGTGCTGCTACCGCTCGAAAAGCCAGGTCTTGTGGAGCCTTCTGAAGGTGACCCTATGTAGGGCTTTGAGGTTTTTGCCGACATGGGTAGCATGCTGCACCATGTATGATGTGTGGTTGCAAGGATAACGTGTTTGTTTGGATCCTATGTGTGAAGTATTTCAATGTTGTTCATGAGGACCTTCGAGGTGTTGTTATTGTGTTATGGGATGCAGAGCTTTGTAGTGTGATGGCTAAAGAAGAAGAAGAAATAAGTATGCAATTTATGGTTTTTACTAACCTGACGTCTTTGAGCAGCTCTGCAGGTTTCTTTTGTTAGTTTCTTATGTAAACAATCCACTTCGCTGGTTACTATGCTGGGTTGTCCATCCTGAGATATTTAATTTGAAGTTTAAGGTCCATCGCAGGCATAGATTAGAGGGAGAAGTGGTGGAGAGATATGCTGGGACGGATTTTGTTAATATCATCTCAAATCTGACTGTCTGGTGAGATGCCAATACGTGATTGTAATATGTAGTTAGTCAGTTAGTCAGTGGTGGACTAAATTAGAGTAATCTGATGGCCAGTTGTATGTGGCTGATCTTTTCAGTTATTCCATGCCTTTTGAGTTGGTGATGGGTGGGTTATTTCTGTGGACTGGTACAGTATGGGATGATGGGCATGACTCTTAGCAGTTTTATCTTATGTCAGTGTAAGAGAGTCAAGCAGTAAAGTGAATTATTAGGTAGCCTGTATGAACTAAAACAGAGTGTCTTACAGGTAAGTGGTATGATACTAATTTTAGTGTGGTTTATAGATTGTATTGTGATTGCATTATATAGCACTTACTACTGCTGAATAGACATTGTTATGCTTTACACTGGGCAGCATGCTCTCCGCGTCCCGGGGTTAGGTTTTTGGGATTGGTCTTGTGCTCTACCAGAGCCATTCCATGCTTTTTTCCTGTTTCTACGTGATATATTTTATTAGTAGGTAATTAGGTGTAATACTTAGTGGGAGAGGGGGTTTGGGAATTTTGTGCATTTGGTTGGCGGTATTACTAGACAAGCTACAGTATATTGAATATTGTTAGTCTGCAGGGGTATGACTTTTAAAGGAAAGATTGTGATCTTTGAAATAAGGTGAGGGCAGTTTGCAGAGGTACAATAACAGGGAGTAAGGCAAACATGCATGGGATTTAGAGCAGTCTTAGCTCAGAGAGAAGGGACTTGCAGAGCATGGATAGGAATTAAAGAGTAATTTGAATGAAAAAGGAGTAGACGATCAGAAGTTTTAAATCAAAGTTTGGTTTTCACGCAAGGTTTTTAAGAATATTGTGGAGGATCTCTGAGATAGCATGGAAAAACAGAAAAAGAAAACAACATTATTTGCATGCCTTGCAATACAACTGTATGCTATGAGAGATCCAGAGCACACACACACCACTATTATCCACTGGGTAAATATAGCTAGATAAATATAGTTTAATCTCCCCATAAAACGGATGGAAGGAGACCACAAAACAGGAATGGTGCACTTCAAATGCTTGTGCTCTCTTTCCATCTGTTGTTTTAATGAAATTGTGTAAAAATAATGCTTCTCAAGGCAGGTAGCACTGGGCGATTCACTGATGGAATATAGACCCCCAAAATATCCCCATACACAAATATTGAGTTATAAATATCGATGTCAAAAATATCAACATCCTATATTTATAGTGGTAAGTACAAAAATATTGAGAAAAAAGTATCGATGTAAAAAATATAGTTGTACAAAATATCGATTTTAATATATATTAAATAATAAAATTAAATTAAACAAATACATTTGTTTTAATATACATTTTAACAAATATAACAAATACATGTAATTAAAAAAATGTAAACAGATGTGAATAAAATGTAATATATATATTTTCTTTAAAACAATTAATACAAAATTAATTTACATTTATTTTATATTTGAATATATGGAAATTTACAAATAAATATATGTTTTGATATATTTAAAGATATACACATACACCAATAACATAAAATCCAATAAAAAACATTAGATATATTAACTAAAACATTAAGCTATTTAAAAGTCTTTAAACTTAAATTTTACACTCCAGTGAGTGCAACAGTAGGGAAAGTGTTTGATAGTGAAGGGGTAACATTACTGGTCCCACTCCAATGAGTGCAACAGTAGGGAAAGTGTTGCATAGTGAAGGGGTAAAAATGACTATTCCGACTCCAACAAGTGCAACAGTAGGGACTGGGTTGGATAGCGGAGGGGTAAAAATGACTATTCCCACTCCAGTGAATGCAAAAATAGGGAAAGTGTTGGACAGCGGATGGGTAAAAAATTATATTACCACTCCAGTGGTGCAACAGTAGGGAAAGTGTTGGATAGGTGAAGGAGTAGGACTTACTATTCCCACTACATTGAGTGCAACAGAAGGGAAAGTGTTGGATAGCGGAGCGGTAAAAATTACCATTCCCACTCCAGTGAGTGCAACAGTAGTGAAAGTGTTGGATAGCCGGGGAATAAAAATGACTATTCCCACTCCAGTGAGTGCAACGGTAGAGAAAGTGTTGGATAGTGGAGGGGTAAAAATAACTATTCCCACTTCAGTGAATGCAACATTTAGGGAAAGTGTTGGATAGCTGAGGGGTAAAAATTACTCTTCCCACTCCAGTGAGTGCAACAGTAGGAAAAGTGTTGGATAGTGGAGGGGTAAAAATTACTATTCCCACTCCAGTGAGTACTATAGTAGGTAAAATATTGTATAGCGAAGGAATACAAATTACTGTTCCCACTCCAATGACTGCAACAGTAGGAAAAGTATTGGGTAGCTGGGGGAAGGGGGGGGGGGGTAGGGGTAAAAGTTACTATTTCCACGCCAGTGAATGCAACAGTTGGAAAAGTGTTGCATAGCAAAATATCACCAACAGAAAATATATATTTTTTAAAAGTAAAATATTTTAAAAACCAAAAAATAGAAACATATTATAATGTTAAATAGATATGAGATGCGACAGATTCCTAAAAATAATATATAAATACATTTTAAAATACTTTACAAATAACAATTTTTAATTAGAAATGATTTATAAACAAAAACATTAATTATTACATAAATGTAATCTTTTTTATTTCTTACCCTACAACCCAGCACAATTCACAACAGACATCTAAACTTTAAAATAATGTACCTCAATATTTAACATAATTAAACCCATCAATTACAAAAATATTATTCATTTAAAAAAAAACAGATAAAATTGATTTACTCCCCAAATGTCACCCATATAAAGCCAAAACTCACACAAAAAATAAACAATTACCCTAATTAATTTTCAATTGATGAATTAGTATTAATGATCAACTAATCATTAATTAATTAAACACATACATATATAGTACATACTAAAATACATAACATAAATTAAAAAATCGATATTTTAACTATTCTTTTGCAAACGATATTATTCCCTGTGATATTTTTTAAAACAATATTTGTTACCTTAAAGTCGATATTCTTGTCCATGTTATTCTTGATGTGGATATTTCTGTGTCACGATATTTTCAACTCGATATTTGTGTATGTCGACATTTCCAACTCAATATTCTGTCTGCATACCGCACTGGGCCATCTCCAGTCTGGAGCACCCACAACGAAGGTACAATGAAGTGTGAGATCCTGCATCTGGCTGTCCTTCATAGTTCCTGTAACAGGGATCAGACACACAAAAGTAAAGGCCCTGCTTGGAAAGTCCTCACCCGAGGAATAGAAAGTGCAACCCTGTCCTTCACACTTCCCATCTCCCAAACCTACAGTGCTCAGGAAGAACAAGTAGTCAGTAGCCCCTCCCCAACGAGACCCTCTTTGAATTTCAAAGGGAAGCCCTGTCTCCATTCCTTCACAACCCAACATTTGTTAAGCCGCCATAGGAATGGAGGTAAATGCTACATTTACAATTGGGGTGTGGCTTTGTTCAGGCGCAACACAGTGATTGGCTAGGGATGCGCTCTATAGAATGTCAAAATAAATGTGTGCTGTATGAGTCCTCACCCTTAAAGCCTTAGAGCTGTAGTTTTTTTATTGATGTTGATTTAACTGTTTCACAGATTGATGCCTGGAACAAGGCCTAAGTTATGTAAGCACTAAAGGGCACAATCGAACGTAGGTTGATCTTAAAACATTGAAGTGGATGTACAAGTATGCATCAGTAGATGTTTTCAGCTTTATGTTGCAAATACCTTGAATCAAGTCATAGTAATGCACCTCCAGAGTACGCCTCGTGGCTTCAGCGGTGGATATTCAGGAAATGCACGTCTTCTGAGGTGGGAGGGATGTGCATCCATTTATTACCACATAAATGTAAGGGTCAATAACGTACTACTATGGAGGCCAGCAGACCTCCATTTATTGGAATGTCAGGTCCCTTCTGTCCACATTCACAAACACTGAAACCCAAGGTTTTGCACCGTTCATGTTCTAGCCATAAAGCACCCGTTTATTGATAGGGTTGGTGGCCCCATCTCTGAAGCCAAGTATGTGTCAGATTTGCATTTCACAAATTTAATATCAAAGAAATGCAAAGTTGTGTTTTGTCATTTCCGTAATAAAAGGTAGTAGAAGTAGAGTTATGTTATCATCTCATGATTGTGATGTGAACAATCACATATAACATCTAAATAACTGTGTATTAGAAACAATCATATACCATACATACATTACATATATACAAGTTATTAAAGATTACACAAAATTACAAGCTTTAAATATTTTAAAAATCAAACATATAAAAACAACCAAGACGTGCAGTCATAATTATCATCTGTTTATTCTTATCACTGTGCATTTCATTAGAATTTTTAGCAATGAATATATTGCACAATCTGAAGACAATAATGAGAATCAGTGATTGTCGATGCAGGTATCCACTTCAGCTTCAAAAGGACCACGATCCACCACCACCAGCAACAGGTTGCACGCAGAAGCTGGATGTGACGCGGGGGACCCGGATACGGGCCCCCCTGGCCTGCCTATTCATGTGTCACCTCTGTTGTTTCAGCACACTGACTCCTGGAAAACCACGGACGTGGTCAGCTGCCTTCCGGTGATGAACAGTGAGGGACCCTGTTCCTTTAAGTGGGCGGCAACGGAGCAGGAACCTATCCACGGCAGCTCAATAAAGCCCGGCCCCGCCCCTGGACAGGTGTGTGTTACACCTGGAGGCGGAGAGTGGAGACTGGAGTGCGAGGACGGAGGGGAGCGGCGAAGGAGTGAAGACGGAGAGGAGCGGAGGAGGATCGAGGACGAAGAGGAGTGGTGGCGGATCAAGGACGGAGAGGAGCGGAGGACGAGACAGGACGGAGAGGAGTGGTGGAAGACCGAGGACGGAGCGGAGGAAGGGGAAAACACCGACCCAAGCGGGACCAGGCGGGACCAGGACGGACTGGGAGCGGAGAGCAGAGGAGGCAGCCCTACGGAGAAGCGAGACTGCAGCGACACGCCAGGAGGCCACCGAGAAGGCGCATCGCCCAGCCATGCTTCCCGGGAAGTGTGGCTAGGACAGGTACGGTCACGTTTCCTGGGCTGGGCGGGACGTACTCTGGGCAAACCACCTTGATCCCTACAGGACACCGATAAAACAAATCCCCTCTTATTTTTGTTTCTTCACAATCCCGCACGTATAGAGGGGTAGATAATTTGCACGCGTGTCTCCCCCACCACCCCTTTCCTCACTCTGGTTGGGCTGGGACAACCGAGTAATACTGGTTTCCTTTGTTTTTTCTACACGTTGGGCGAATCCCCCTGGATCCCTCTCGACCACGGCGGAAGCACGGACTACGACTCCCAGCAGACACCGGGAGACGAGGCGGCGGAGCGGAGTGCGAGAGGAGGCAGAGGAGGCTGCAAACCCTCTACCCTTTTACAGGGTTCCTGTGTTAAAAAGGAGACTGTATAAAGTAATAAAACCCGCTCTTCCTAAAACCCCTTTGTCCCTGGATTTGTTCGACAACCGAGCTGAAACCCCACACTGGAACAAGATCACAGCCGACCAGCTCATGTCTTCCCTGAGCAAGAACCCACCCACCAGCGGAACGAACCCCAGCCAAGCAGTCACCAACCTCACCAAGTGGATGAGCGACTGCGCAGACGACCTCGCCCCCCTGAGGACCCCGCCCAGCAGACCCGGCAGCAAAAAAGCCCCATGGTTCACCGACGAACTCAAGAGCTCCAAGAAGAACTGCCGAGACCTCGTGAGAACCTGGCACAGAGACCCAACACCGGACAACATGACTGCCCTCAAGCTCGCCACCCGAAGACACCACCAACTCATCCGTGCCACCAAGAAAACTGCTTTCAAAGAACGACTGGACTACAACGCACACAACAGCAAGGAACTCTTCAACATCGTTAAAGAGCTCTCCAACCCCAGCACCGGAAACAACGACATCACCCCTTCGCAAGACCTCTGCAACTCCCTCGCCACCTACTTCCACAACAAGATCGCGGACATACACAACAGCTTCAGCACTCAACCAACGCACGCCATGACCGAACCACCACCCCCCACCACCACCCTCCGCGCCTGGACCCCGATCAGCACCGAAGACACCGTCCGCACGATGAACTCCATCCACTCCGGATCTCAGACCGACCCCTGCCCCCACCACGTCTTCAACAAGGCCGACGCTGTCATCGCACCCCACCTGCGGGACATCATCAACACCTCCTTCGACACCGCTACCTTCCCGGAGAGCTGGAAGCACGCCAAACTCAGCGCCCTTCTCAAGAAGCCATCAGCCGACCCCACCGACCTCAAAAACTACCGCCCCATCTCGCTGCTCCCGTTCCCTGCAAAAGTCATCGAGAAGACCGTCAACAAACAGCTGGCCGCCTTCCTCGAGATGAACGGATCCCTCGACCTCTCGCAGTCTGGCTTCCGGGCCAACCACAGCACCGAGACCGCCCTGATCGCAGCCACCGATGACATCCAAACACTGCTCGACAACGGAGAAACAGCAGCCCTCATCCTCCTAGACCTCTCCGCGGCCTTCGACACTGTCTGCCACCGTACACTAGTACAGCGTCTCAGCAACGTCGGAATCCAGGAGAAGGCATTGGAGTGGATCACCTGCTTCCTCGCCGGAAGGACACAGAGAGTCCGCCTCCCACCGTTCAGATCTGAAGCCACCGAAGTCATCTGTGGCGTTCCCCAAGGCTCCTCGCTAAGCCCTACCCTCTTCAACGTCTACATGAGCCCCCTCGCAGCCATCGCACGCCAGCACAACCTCAACATCATCTCCTACGCCGATGACACCCAGCTGATCCTCTCCCTCACCAACGACCCCGTCACCACCAGAGCCAACCTTCACGACGGGATGAAAGAGGTAGCCGAATGGATGAAGATCAGCCGCCTGAAACTGAACTCGGACAAGACGGAAGTCCTCATCCTGTTATCCTCACCCTCCGCCTGGGACGACTCCTGGTGGCCCCCCCGCCCTGGGCAGCGCCCCCAAACCAACAGACCACGCACGCAACCTGGGATTCATCCTGGACTCCTCCCTCTCCATGACCAGACAAGTCAACGCCGTCTCTTCATCGTGCTTCAACATCCTGCGCATGCTACGTAAGATCTTCCGGTGGATCCCCACCGAGACCAGGAAGACGGTCACCCAGGCCCTCGTCACCAGCCGCCTGGACTACGGCAACTCCCTCTACGCCGGAACCACCGCCAAACTCCAGAAGAGACTCCAGCGGATCCAGAACGCCTCAGCACGACTCATCTGGACATCCCCCGTCGCAGCCACATCTCCGGACACCTGAGAGACCTGCACTGGCTCCCGGTCAACAAGAGAATCACCTTCCGTCTCCTCACCCACGCACACAAAGCCCTTCACAACCAAGGCCCAGGGTACCTCAACAATCGCCTCAACTTCTACGCTCCCAAACGCCAGCTCCGATCGACCGGCCATGCCCTCGCTGCCATCCCCCGCATCCAAAGAGCCACCACAGGGGGACGGTCCTTCTCCTACCTCGCCGCCAAGACATGGAACTCCCTCCCTACCCACCTCTGCCTGACCCAGGACCACCTCGCCTTCAGGAAACAACTCAAAACCTGGCTGTTCGAGCAGTAGCGGACCCCCCTCCCCTAGCGCCTTGAGACCCTCTGGGTGAGTAGTGCGCTCTATAAATGCTTTGATTGATTGATTGATTGATTGAGGTATCGGTGGCTCTTAATGTTCACCCTACCTTTTAAGGTACAAAATATAGCTAAGGCTAAGACCGAAAATACCTTTGTATTATCGAGTTCATGAACAAATTGTATTAAACAACTCTATAATACAACACTATTGTAACTTGATTGGCCAAATACTTTTTTTCATCCATTTTCCAAGCTTCGTATTTAATCACGATTCAGTCTTTATTGCAATTCAAGAAGCTCATTTTAAAATGAAAGGTTATATATATGTTTTTTAGTTTATTGTAATTACAACATCCTTTACAAAACATTTGTTGCTCTACCAGCGGGACAATCTTACATTGTTTCTCCATTATTGTTAGCGCTACTGTATCAATTAAAAATACTCTATGCTAGTCTTCTAAACTGTATTCTTAAGAAATATCATAACGTTTTAAAATTCTTGCTGTGATCCCTTGACTCCCTTGATTGTAAAACTGCCTCTCCCCTTATTCATTTCATATGCATTCTAGTAAAACACGCCTGCTTTTTGCTTTCCCCTGTTCAATAATTGTGATGCTGACACATTAAAACAAACACCTGCAAAGCCATTTTTCAACAAGTATGATTGCTAAGCATTTTTCTACTGTAAGAATGTGCTACAAAAATAAATAATCATTTTAGGGAGGTCCTCAAAAGTTGTATTTCTCTAAAGAAAACCATTGCGAGATCGCTCGCCATGCTTGCACATGCATCATTACACTTTCAACTGCTAATCAATAAAGCTTTTTTAAGCCCACACTGCGGCCTTTCAGATCTAAGACCTTTTGGATATGGCAGAGCTTTTTTTCTTTGACAATATCTTTGTTTACTCAGTTCTCTTTAGAATATCATACAAAATATCCTAAATGAATGCATGCATATTGAATGCAGCCAATGGCTGCGTATATCTTTCAAAGTGAGTCAATTTGAAATAAAGAATTAAGAAATAAATATAGACATCAATAAAATGCCATTATAACAAGTATTGGCAAAATCAATGGGTATTGCCTATAATACACTGACCTATTGGCTTTGGCAGTGTTTGCTTTTGTTAATGGTTTGCTTGAAAATGGCCATTGTGGCACTGCAAATTAATTAAGTATACCCCCCAAAATATCCAGACCATCTTGAAGTACTTTTTGCTTTTCTTTATGAATTAAATGCATTTCAAAATGGCCACCCATGATGGCCATCTGGGGAACAGCTGCTGCATAAATGGATAGACCTGAGCACGAAGTCTGAAGATTTTATGTAGCTCATGGCTACTGGGAGGCATCCCGGCCATGAATCAGTGTAAAGTATACTCTTACGAATTGAGTATATTTGAAATCCTTTATTGGCAACTCTGCATCATAACTTGAACACAACCATCTCCAAGCCCCTCACCAACCGTCCTCCCCACGAATCCCTCATCCCGTTCAATCTTAGTTCTACCAGTGATGTTTCATTCATTCCAAACATGGAATGCTCCAACACCACACATCTTTCTCCTATATGAAATAAAAGAACAGCATTAACTAACTATTTACAAAATGTATATATAATTATAACACAAATCTTATGACAGCATATAATCCTTAAATCTGTGAGGAGTATGAATGACTCTTCTCATTCTCCCCAACCTCCTAGAATCCACATCTATTTGCTCTTGTGTTTCTTCAGAACCCTCAGTAATTTCTTGCTCACCAATTGCTTCTTTGACTTCCACTTCATCCTCTACCTCATCCTCCCACAACCACTCATCAAACATGGCTGTAGTTTCCCCAACATCCTCCTCCTGCGCTTTTTGAATATTCTTACATTTGGCCATGCGACTCATATGCCATACTTTACCATCACTTAGCCTTGCTGAATTTTCAAACACACCACAACCTGAAGTGGTTTAGAAAATACACTTTTTCCTTTTGCCACCGTACCCCATTATTTTGTTTTTACCCAATCTCCTACCTCAAGTTCCTCCATCCTTGTCACATTCTTAGTGTCAACATTCTTTTTACATACCTGTTGTGCCTTTATTATGCTTTGTTTAACTTTCTCTGGTGACCACTCAATATATTTAGTACTGTCCATCCATCCTATGTTATCTTTCGTGAAAGGTTCCCATCCCCTCATCATAACAAATGGACTGAGACCAGTGAGGGATGGTGTTAGACGATGTCCCCACAATTTTTTTTGAACTCTACTTCCCAATTCTTTCTGTTTTCACAAGCAATTTGAATTGTGCCTTTAATAACACGATTAAATCGTTCGACAGCACCATTTCCTGAAGGATGATACACCGATGTTATAGCATGAACTATACCATTTCTTTTTTAAAATTCTTCCACTTTTAATGCTGTAAAATGTGTGCCATTGTCACTCACAATTCTTTTCGGCAAACCTTCTTTTAAAAATACACCACTTAAAAAACTAATCACAATTTCCGCATCAGCTTTTTCAACAATTTCCAACTCAACCCATTTACTAAAATAATCTATCAAAACTATAATAAATTTACTTTCTCTATTCTTGGTTTGTACTGGACTAACAAAATCTATTGCAACTAAGTCCCAAACCATTTCTGGACATTGCATAGGTGACAATTGTGGCTTCATTGTTCTTAAACTTGTATCCGAATCCGCACACTCCCTATACTCCCTCACAACTCGTTCCACTTCAATATCTACTCCTGGCCACCAATATGAACATTTAACTCTCTTCTTCGTTCTAACAATACCAAAATGTCCTTCATGACACAAATCTATTATTCTCTTCCTCAACCCTCTTGGTGGTATCATTTTTCCTCTCTGCACACAAATCCTGATTCTACACTCAACTCACTCCTTACTTCCAAAAAACACATTTCCTCTGCTGCATCTGGTTTTCTTTCTCCCCATCCTTTCAAGACTTTGCCTTTTATTCTTTCCATCAACTCATCCTTTTTATATTCTAAGATCCAGTCTTTCCTTTCGATAGACCTCAAATTCTCTTCTTCAACTACAGCAACTTGGTAGTCATCCCAAATATTCTTTGGTACTTCCTTAATCGGTAAAGGTATTCTACTTAAACAATCTGCGATTTTATTTTGTATACCTGGCACATATTTTATTCTGTAGTTGTAGTCTTGTAACCTCATTGAAAGTCTTGCTATCCTTGCTGATGCTCACCATTCCACTTGTAGTCAATAAATTCACCAATGGCTTATGATCAGTTCTTACATCAAATTCATTACCCCGCAAAAATGCTCTGCAATGTTCCATTCCCCACACACATCCTAGAGTTTCTCTTTCGATTACAGAGTACAATTCTTCAGGAGGTGTTAAACTCCTCAACGCAAAACCAATAATTACTTCTTTATCACCACTCTCATTCTGTGTCAGTACTGCACCCAAACTCTTTCCACTTGCATCCACAGTCAACGTACTCCACAAATCTGGATCTAATCCCTTAATTGGTGTTGCATTGTAAATCTCTCTTTTTAAAGTTACAAAACTCTCTTTGCATTTACCATTCCAGTCAAATGTACTCCTTTGTTTAAGTAATTGTCTTGAATCATAGGACTTTTCTACAAAATTTCATACAAATTTGAAGTAATACTCCGCCAGTCCTAAAAACGAGCGCAATTCTTCTTTGTTCTTTGGTTCAGGCACTTCTCTTACAGCTTCCAATAGTTCTTTTTTGGAGTTATACCGTCCATTCCAATATTGTGACCTAAATAGGCTACCTTTTGTTTTGCAAACTTACATTTTCCATACTCAGCTGTTAAACCTTTTTCTCTCAGAACATTGAACCAATCTTTTAATCTCTGGTCATGTACTTTCCTGTTTTCCCCCATTCTCAAGATATTGTCTTGAAAATATAATACGCCATGTATGTCTTTCAAAATTTCACTCATTATCCTCTGAAATACTGCCGTCGCAGAAGCTAGTCCGAATGGCATCATAATATATCGGAAACATTCAAAAGGGGTAATAAAAGATGTTATCTTCCTGCTTTCCTTATGTAATTGAATTTGATGGTACGCCGACGATAAATCCACTGTAGAGAACCATTTAATTCTCTTTGTCTTTGCCAATTACTCATTAATCTTTGGTAAAGGATATTTGTCAACTTGAATCTCCTTGTTCACACCCCTCAAATCCACACACAACCTAATTTTACCATTCGATTTTCTTGCCACAACAATCGGAGACATCCACTCAGACAATTCAATCCTTTCAATTATTCCTGATGTTTCCAACCTTAGCAATTCCTTCTCTAACTCACTTCTCACAACAAATGGAACATTCCTTACTTTATAATTTACTGGTACAGCATTTCCCTTCAGTTTAATTCTATGTTTGAACCCTTTCAGCATACCAATTTTCCATGAGAAAATATCCCCATAATCTTCTCTTATTTTCTTACTTAAATCATCATCATTACTTAACGCCATCACTTGTTCTTTCCCATTAGGATTTTGAATTATATCTAGACTCGCTTGATCTCTCCATCCCAACACACTCGGTCCATACTCAGCAACATACATTCTTCCTTCTGTCTTCCTTCCTTTGAATTCAAATGTTACATCTCTACATCCCACCATTGGAATGCTTTTGCCAGTGAAACTCTTAGGATTAATATCACATACTTTAAGTTCTTCACCAACTTCTTTTACAAATTTCTCATTCCACATATCCAAATTCACAATAGTGTATGGCGACCCTGAAACAGCTACTAACGTCACCTTCACTCCAGCAACAACAATTTCACAAGTCGGTTTACATTTCCCTTTACTCTTCACATCTAAAATGAAGTCCTTTATCATGAAAACCTCATCATCATCATCGGAATTTTCATCATGACTTTCTTTTCCTTCCTCTTCTCTTGTTACATATTTTATTTTTGTTGTCTTGTCTTTCCTATAACAGACTCGTGCATAGTGTCCAATTAACCCGCACTCAGTATATTTTTGATCTCTTGCTCTACAAGCTCTGCTGTTAGCTAAATGAGTATAGCTTCCACACCTGTGACAGGCCAAATTTGTTTGACTTTCTCTTCTATACTCAGTTTTTACTGGGTAATTAGTTTTCCTTTCTACTTTTGTCTCTTTGAATTTGTCTTTTTTCCCTGAATTTATACTGCTTGTTTTTGTTGTTTTTCTTAAAACACATACTTCCTCTTTTTCTTTCCCTTTTTCTTCATCAAGAGCCGCTTTTGCACACCTTACAGATACTTCTGCTTTTCTCACAACAAAAAGTACCTTGTTCAGTGTTCCATCACCCATAGTCCACAATCTCTCTTGCACTCTTTTATTATTTGTCAAAATAATGATTTGGTCTCTTATCATTTCTTCCTCTATTTGACCGAATCTGGATTTCTCCACCATTTTCTTCAAAACACTCAAATAATCATCTATCTTCTCGTTCTGATCTTGTTTTCTTCTGGAAAATTTGTACCTATCAATAGCTACACATACAGTTGGTGCATAATATCTCTCTAAACCATCTAATGCATTTTCATAGACATCTATTTCATCTTCACCTCTTTCCTTTTTTGCATTTGATGATATTGTCTAATTGCTTCTGGTCCCAAAGAATGTAACAATATTCCTTTTTTTATTTTGGGTGTCATATCTTCGTTTTTTATAGTGACCATATAGTTTATAAAATATACTTTCTATTCTTGCCATTTAATTTTTGGTTCTCCTGGTTCTGCCAAAAATGATATATGTGGTGTCAAAGTAAAGGTTTGTGCAGCACACATTCCACTTCCTACTATTTATTTTCTTTGTAAATAATATTTTCTATAAGTTCTTGCAAGTAATTCTCTCCTTTTTCTTGATACAAATAGCTCCTAGTTCATTTCCTCTCTATCTTATAAATAGTTACTTGACTAAAAGCAGTACTGTGGTTTAAACTGCTCTTTTCCTTGGTTCTACACTTCTTTGTCAAATATAAACAATGTCACACTCACCATAGTTCCAAAATACCTTTTGTTTATTCACTTTGCCAGCCGATCAGTTTTCCTTCATGCGACCGTCGTTATTCATGAGCGTTGCCACTATTCCGATGTTTTCCCCCCTTCAATTCCCAATCTAAAATGGCCACCTGCGTCTTCTTCAATCGCGTTGTACGTCAAACTCAACGTAGTGCAGCTTCCCTTGCACACACGCAGTGACGTGACAATTGCTTCGTCCTCACGTGATACTTCAGTTTCTCGCGTTGTTCGTAGTGACGTTCCCAGTGCACACGATACTTCAGGCTTCTCCCGCACACTATACATCACTCTGTCTTCTCGCGCCTCCTGACTCGCGCTCCCGACCAAATTGTAAGTTGTATATTTCCTTCTCTTTTTTCTTTAATTACTTTAAATAAGTCATACGCTTTCCTCTAGTCAGTTTAGCCTTCCACTCGGCTCACCTCAGAAAATCTTGTATCCAGTTCAGGGCAGAGTTCTGGACACCTATGGAACGTAATCTATCCAATAGGATTTGATGAGAGATAGTATCAAATGCGGCAGATAGGTCAAGCAGTACCAGAATTACTGCCTGACCTGCATCCGCCAGCATTATTATCATCAGATAAAAAGGGTGGAGCTCAGGGAGGAGCCCTGCAGAACCCCACAAATCAAGGGGAAGGCTGTTTGAGTAACAAGACTGATCCAAGACTTGGAAGGTACAGTCAGTCAGTCAGTCAAAAACTTTTATTCGATAACTTAAGATCATAAAAAGACACAGGTACAATTATTACACATTTCTGCAAATCCAGCAAACATTACATTAAAACATTTCACACATTCAAAGACATTAAAATTTCATTGTAAATCCATCTCACTACGGTTATTACACTTAAAAAATTCCATACACTATGTACATTAACATTTTCTTATAGATCCTTAATACTGTGAATAAAAGTAGCTTAACAATTCTATAGTAAGCTTAAAAATTATCCACACATATATTCATAAACAGACTACAGCCCCGTATAACCTACTCTTTTCTTCAATTTATCAATTAGCTCTGCTGCCACTAGAAAATTTGCGACATGAAATGTAATCCGTGCACTACTCAACAGTTGTAAATAAAGAGGTGCCGGCCTAACCTGCACAAACCCCGCTTCCCTTAACACAGGTAACAAATACTTTTTCCTGATGTCTGCGTAATACTCGCAAAACTTAACAAAATGTAGGGTATCTTGTAAGGAAAAATTGTCGCACTTACAGGGGTTGGCATTATCTGGTGTTCCCCATTTAGGGAAATCTCCCAGTGTGAGGTGAATTATATTAAATCGGAATATTGTTAGCAAATACCTATGGAAAGGGCGTGTTACTAACTTCAGATAAGGCTCAATACCAGGTGAGCTCACTAAACCAAAGTTCACTCTTACCATAGGTTTTCTCAGCTCTAGTTCCTCCCTTTCGGTTGTAAGAAGGTTTACCGTGACGGTTTTAATCAGATCTTCATCTTCTTTCTTTATAGTTTCAGGGGCCAGAAAAAGCCCAGGCCGTCCAAGTTTTTTAAATGTACTTTCAATGTATGCTAGCCATGGAATTTTACCAGCGTCGTCTAGAGCTAGACAGTCCTTTAGGATCATATGGGTCAGTGAGATCTCCTGGTTAAGCCAGGTCTTAAGCCAACATGTCAGCGGGGCTATTTTCAGTGTGTCAGAGACATAACCCAACCCCATCTCCGCGTGGATAAAAAAGTAGGGGTAGACTGTGGTACAGATAATAAAGTTCTTAGAAATTTATTTTCCACCACTTGAATATGATGTTCTTGTGAGCTGTACCCCCAAATCTCTGAGCCGTACATCGCTTTAGCTAGACACTTGGCCTTACACACCTTCAAAATAGCTTCCATGGGTCTAGCCCCTAATCGTTTTGTCAAGCCCATAAGGGCGGAGGTAGATCTAGCAAATACATTTCTTTTATGTTTCAGTTGTGGACCCTTTATCTTCAAATAGGAGCCCTAGATAGGTAAAAATGGGGATCCTTTTAACCACATCTCTACCACAGAAAACGGTTTTCATTTTTTTCTTTCTGCTTTGTTCCCCACTATCATTACATGGGATTTTTTTGCATTTATTTTCAGGTCTAATGACTCCATGAATTTGCCGAACATATCCAGCAATTTATTTAATCCAACACCAGTGCGAGCCAATAAAACAGCGTCATCCGCGTAAAGGAGAACTGGGATAACAGTTTCTCCTACATGCGGGACGTCTACTGTTGCACCCTTCAGGGCAGGTTCTAATGCATTTATGTAGAGCGTAAAAAGGAGGGGTGCCAATATGCACCCCTGCCTGACCCCTCTTCCTGATTTAAAATAACTAGTGCATCTCCCTTCCTGGGTGACTCTAACAGTGGCTAATAGGCCGCAGTGAAGGTCAGCTAAGAATTTTACTAAAGCAGGGTCCATGCCTATGTTCAGTAAAATTTGCCACAGCTTCGACCTGTTAACCAGGTCGAAAGCTGTGGAGAGATCCATAAACCCCATATAAAGGCATCCCTTTTTAGCTACGGTGTATTTGCTTATAAGAAGCTGCAAATTAAGACATTGATTTAATGTGCTTCTTTGAGATCTAAAACCGTACTGGGCGTTAGACAAGACCCCTCTCCCCTCTGACCACTCTGTCATTTTCGCCAGTATTACTCTGCCTAAGATTTTCACACCATTGCAGGGGCTAATTCTAAGTTCAAAATCGCCTCTTGCGATCTCTCTAAGCCCATAAATGTTCTCAAAGTGAGCTATCCACCGGTCATCAGGGATGTTACAGCCAAGTGGGAAATTTTCTTCACCAGAAAAAAAGGACTCAATAATAGTCAACCAAAATTTCCCACTATCCCTCAGAACCTCCGGGGCAGAAGTTTATCCCAGGCATCTTCTTTAATCTGTTTTTTCCTGTCCCTAATGGCCTGTTTATAGGTCTTCCTTAATTTTGTGATTTGCTCCCTATTTCTAGGGCATACTTTCAGAGCTTTAAGCAGAGCTGAGAGTGCCTTAGAGCAGAAGCTATCAAACCATCTTTTATCTTTATTAATTATAGGGCTAATTTTAGTCGTCAGATTGATGTTCATTTGGTTACAGATAGCTTCAAAATCCCCCACTATCATTGTACTTGTCGCAGCAGTATCCATGCAAATAGCAACCTCACTTTCTACTTTAGACAGGACTTCCGTCATAAAGGTTTCTGGGACAACTTTTGTCCATTTTAGTCTCCTGCCCTGGTCTTTTGATATCACCTCACACCTCACACCCACGATCTTTGTTTCTTTAAAATGTAGGTGGGCCCCCAGGACCAACTCTAATATCACGGGGTTATGACCACTGAAAGCAGAGGTCCCCACCTTATATATTAGCACTCTGGTCAAAACTAGACCTGACATAAATATGTAATCTATAACTGTGTCCGACTCCTTTCCTTTAAAAGTAGGAGCCCTTGGGCCTCCTAGGGCGTACCCAGATTCGAAAATGTCACCAGGCAGGTCGCTCCCAACAACCGCCACTCAGTCCCCTGTGTGATTGGACCCGCTGCCGCTGCCTACATCCGTGTCAGCCACCTGCATGCCGGCTGCGTGAGGTGCATCCCACCATTGGAATGCTTTTGCCAGTGAAACTCTTAGGATTAATATCACATACTTTAAGTTCTTCACCAACTTCTTTTACAAATTTCTCATTCCACATATCCAAATTCACAATAGTGTATGGCGACCCTGAAACAGCTACTAACGTCACCTTCACTCCAGCAACAACAATTTCACAAGTCGGTTTACATTTCCCTTTACTCTTCACATCTAAAATGAAGTCCTTTATCATGAAAACCTCATCATCATCATCGGAATTTTCATCATGACTTTCTTTTCCTTCCTCTTCTCTTGTTACATATTTTATTTTTGTTTTCTTGTCTTTCCTATAACAGACTCGTGCATAGTGTCCAATTAACCCGCACTCAGTATATTTTTGATCTCTTGCTCTACAAGCTCTGCTGTTAGCTAAATGAGTATAGCTTCCACACCTGTGACAGGCCAAATTTGTTTGACTTTCTCTTCTATACTCAGTTTTTACTGGGTAATTAGTTTTCCTTTCTACTTTTGTCTCTTTGAATTTGTCTTTTTTCCCTGAATTTATACTGCTTGTTTTTGTTGTTTTTCTTAAAACACATACTTCCTCTTTTTCTTTCCCTTTTTCTTCATCAAGAGCCGCTTTTGCACACCTTACAGATACTTCTGCTTTTCTCACAACAAAAAGTACCTTGTTCAGTGTTCCATCACCCATAGTCCACAATCTCTCTTGCACTCTTTTATTATTTGTCAAAATAATGATTTGGTCTCTTATCAATTCTTCCTCTATTTGACCGAATCTGGATTTCTCCACCATTTTCTTCAAAACACTCAAATAATCATCTATCTTCTCGTTCTGATCTTGTTTTCTTCTGGAAAATTTGTACCTATCAATAGCTACACATACTGTTGGTGCATAATATCTCTCTAAACCATCTAATGCATTTTCATAGACATCTATTTCATCTTCACCTCTTTCCTTTTTTGCATTTGATGATATTGTCTAATTGCTTCTGGTCCCAAAGAATGTAACAATATTCCTTTTTTTATTTTGGGTGTCATATCTTCGTTTTTTATAGTGACCATATAGTTTATAAAATATACTTTCTATTCTTGCCATTTAATTTTTGGTTCTCCTGGTTCTGCCAAAAATGATATATGTGGTGTCAAAGTAAAGGTTTGTGCAGCACACATTCCACTTCCTACTATTTATTTTCTTTGTAAATAATATTTTCTATAAGTTCTTGCAAGTAATTCTCTCCTTTTTCTTGATACAAATAGCTCCTAGTTCATTTCCTCTCTATCTTATAAATAGTTACTTGACTAAAAGCAGTACTGTGGTTTAAACTGCTCTTTTCCTTGGTTCTACACTTCTTTGTCAAATATAAACAATGTCACACTCACCATAGTTCCAAAATACCTTTTGTTTATTCACTTTGCCAGCCGATCAGTTTTCCTTCATGCGACCGTCGTTATTCATGAGCGCTGCCACTATTCCGATGTTTTCCCTTCAATTCCCAATCTAAAATGGCCACCTGCGTCTTCTTCAATCGCGTTGTACGTCGAACTCAACGTAGTGCAGCTTCCCTTGCACACACGCAGTGACGTGACAATTGCTCCGTCCTCACGTGATACTTCAGTTTCTCGCGTTGTTCGTAGTGACGTTCCCAGTGTACACGATACTTCAGGCTTCTCCCGCACACTATACATCACTCTGTCTTCTCGCGCCTCCTGACTCGCGCTCCCGACCAAATTGTAAGTTGTATATTTCCTTCTCTTTTTTCTTTAATTACTTTAAATAAGTCATACGCTTTCCTCTAGTCAGTTTAGCCTTCCACTCGGCTCACCTCAGTGTTGCTACTTCAACTTATTTTCTTCCATTCACGTAATTCACTTAATCCGTTTCACTCCGCTTCCGTGGGCTCACGCAGAGTTGCTCCTCCGTCCTCCTTGTAAAGTATACTCTTACGAATTGAGTATATTTGAAATCCTTTATTGGCAACTCTGCATCATAACTTGAACACAACCATCTCCAAGCCCCTCACCAACCGTCCTCCCCACGAATCCCTCATCATGTTCATTCTTAGTTCTACCACTGATGTATCATTCATTCCAAACATGGAATGCTCCAACACCACAATCAGACAGCGCAAATCATTGGTAGCTGTAAGGGAAGATTAGTCACTGACACGCCAGGTCTTCAAGGTTTTGTGGAAGGGTAGTCCATGCTCAAGTAAGCACAGTTCTAAAGGTAGGGTGTTCCAGAGTTTAGGCCCCCAAAAAGAAGTAGACCCGTCACCCAATCGGGACTATGAGTCTTAGGGACACTTAGTAGATTAAAAGAAGAAGATCTAAGAAATCTCCCAGACAGATATGGGGAGGCTAAAGATCTTAACAGTTAGGGGTCTATATTATTGATTGCCCTGAGGATAATGCATAGGGTCCTAAACTGAATTCACAGGTCCACTGGGAGCCAGTGGAGATGTCTAAGAGCCCTGGTGGCAAACTGATGTTTTGGGATGTTCATCAGAAGTCGTGCAGCGGCATTCTGCACAGTCTGCAACCTTCTGACTACATAGCGAGATGAACCAACATACAAGGTGTTCCCATAATCAAACGTGATAACACGAAGGACTGAACAATCACTCTTTCTGGCTGTAAAAGGAAGAGCTGGCGTTTGGGGAGATTTACATGATTAACGGGGTGCCATCAGCATTGGAAACCAAAGACAACCAAAATGAGCTCACTATATCAGCAAGAGGGAGCAGATTTTTAATTTTTTTTATTTATAGCATTTATAAAGCGCCTGACTCACCCCAAATGGGGTATCCACGCGCTAAGGACAACTAGCGGAACAACACAGTAAAAGCATGCGATACTAGAAAAGCTGAGTCTTAAGCTTTTTCCTAAATACCAAATAATTGGTATTTAGGCGAAGTTCCAGGGGCAATTGGTTCCATAACGTAGGGGCAATGTAGGAGAATGATTTTCCTCCTAATCTGGTTTGCTTAATTCGAGGGACGACAAACAAGCCTTTTCCCTAAGAACGAAGTGTGTGAGCTGGAATGTATTTGACTAGTTTTTCAGCTAAATATGTAGGGCCCATGTGATTAAGGCCTTTGAACACCAAGCAGCACACTTTAAAGTGAATTCTCTTCCAAATAGGAAGCCAGTGTAAGTTGTGTAGCAAGGGAAGAGAAGGAGTGCGATAGGGAGCACTGGTCACCAGGCGTGCTGCAGTGTTCTGCACTACCTGCAAACTTTGTAGATCAGAATCCTTGGCGGAAATTAACAAAGCATTACTGTAATTCAACAAAAAACATTAATTATTACATAAATGTAATCTTTTTTATTTCCTACCCTACAACCCAGCACAATTCACAACAGACATCTAAACTTTAAAATAATGTACCTCAATATTTAACATAATTAAACCCATCAATTACAAAATATTATTCATTTAAAAAAAACCAGATAAAATTGATTTACTCCCCAAATGTCACCCATATAAAGCCAAAACTCACCCAAAAAAATAAACAATTACCCTAATTAATTTTCAATTGATGAATTAGTATTAATGATCAACTAATCATTAATTAATTAAACACATACATATATAGTACATACTAAAATACATAACATAAATTAAAAAATCGATATTTTAACTATTCTTTTGCAAACGATATTATTCCCTGTGATATTTTTTAAAACAATATTTGTTACCTTAAAGTCGATATTCTTGTCCATGTTATTCTTGATGTGGATATTTCTGTGTCACGATATTTTCAACTCGATATTTGTGTACGTCGACATTTCCAACTCAATATTCTGTCTGCATACCGCACTGGGCCATCTCCAGTCTGGAGCACCCACAACGAAGGTACAATGAAGTGTGAGATCCTGCATCTGGCTGTCCTTCATAGTTCCTGTAACAGGGAGCAGACACACAAAAGTAAAGGCCCTGCTTGGAAAGTCCTCACCCGAGGAATAGAAAGTGCAACCCTGTCCTTCACACTTCCCATCTCCCAAAACCTGCAGTGCTCAGGAAGAACAAGTAGTCAGTAGCCCCTCCCCAACGAGACCCTCTTTGAATTTCAAAGGGAAGCCCTGTCTCCATTCCTTCACAACCCAACATTTGTTAAGCCGCCATAGGAATGGAGGTAAATGCTACATTTACAATTGGGGTGTGGCTTTGTTCAGGCGCAACACAGTGATTGGCTAGGGATGCGCTCTATAGAATGTCAAAATAAATGTGTGCTGTATGAGTCCTCACCCTTAAAGCCTTAGAGCTGTAGTTTTTTTATTGATGTTGATTTAACTGTTTCACAGATTGATGCCTGGAACAAGGCCTAAGTTATGTAAGCACTAAAGGGCACAATCGAACGTAGGTTGATCTTAAAACATTGAAGTGGATGTACAAGTATGCATCAGTAGATGTTTTCAGCTTTATGTTGCAAATACCTTGAATCAAGTCATGGTAATGCACCTCCAGAGTACGCCTCGTGGCTTCAGCGGTGGATATTCAGCAACAGGAAATGCACGTCTTCTGAGGTGGGAGGGATGTGCATCCATTTATTACCACATAAATGTAAGGGTCAATAACGTACTACTATGGAAGCCAGCAGACCTCCATTTATTGGAATGTCAGGTCCCTTCTGTCCACATTCACAAACACTGAAACCCAAGGTTTTGCACCGTTCATGTTCTAGCCATAAAGCACCCGTTTATTTATAGGGTTGGTGGCCCCATCTCTGAAGCCAAGTATGTGTCAGATTTGCATTTCACAAATTTAATATCAAAGAAATGCAAAGTTGTGTTTTGTCATTTCCGTAATAAAAGGTAGTAGAAGTAGAGTTATGTTATCATCTCATGATTGTGATGTGAACAATCACATATAACATCTAAATAACTGTGTATTAGAAACAATCATATACCGTACATACATTACATATATACAAGTTATTAAAGATTACACAAAATTACAAGCTTTAAATATTTTAAAAATCAAACATTTAAAAACAACCAAGACGTGCAGTCATAATTATCATCTGTTTATTCTTATCACTGTGCATTTCATTAGAATTTTTAGCAATGAATATATTGCACAATCTGAAGACAATAATGAGAATCAGTGATTGTCGATGCAGGTATCCACTTCAGCTTCAAAAGGACCACGATCCACCACCACCAGCAACAGGTTGCACGCAGAAGCTGGATGTGACGCGGGGGACCCGGACACGGGCCCCCCTGGCCTGCCTATTCATGTGTCACCTCTGTTGTTTCAGCACACTGACTCCTGGAAAACCACGGACGTGGTCAGCTGCCTTCCGGTGATGAACAGTGAGGGACCCTGTTCCTTTAAGTGGGCGGCAACGGAGCAGGAACCTATCCACGGCAGCTCAATAAAGCCCGGCCCTGCCCCTGGACAGGTGTGTGTTACACCTGGAGGCGGAGAGTGGAGACTGGAGTGCGAGGACGGAGGGGAGCGGCGAAGGAGTGAAGACGGAGAGGAGCGGAGGAGGATCGAGGACGAAGAGGAGTGGTGGCGGATCAAGGACGGAGAGGAGCGGAGGACGAGACAGGACGGAGAGGAGTGGTGGAAGACCGAGGACGGAGCGGAGGAAGGGGAAAACACCGACCCAAGCGGGACCAGGCGGGACCAGGACGGACTGGGAGCGGAAAGCAGAGGAGGCAGCCCTACGGAGAAGCGAGACTGCAGCGACACGCCAGCAGGCCACCGAGAAGGCGCATCGCCCAGCCATGCTTCCCGGGAAGTGTGGCTAGGACAGGTACGGTCACGTTTCCTGGGCTGGGCGGGACGTACTCTGGGCAAACCACCTTGATCCCTACAGGACACCGATAAAACAAATCCCCTCTTATTTTTGTTTCTTCACAATCCCGCACGTATAGAGGGGTAGATAATTTGCACGCGTGTCTCCCCCACCACCCCTTTCCTCACTCTGGTTGGGCTGGGACAACCGAGTAATACTGGTTTCCTTTGTTTTTTCTACACGTTGGGCGAATCCCCCTGGATCCCTCTCGACCACGGCGGAAGCACGGACTACGACTCCCAGCAGACACCGGGAGACGAGGCGGCGGAGCGGAGTGCGAGAGGAGGCAGAGGAGGCTGCAAACCCTCTACCCTTTTACAGGGTTCCTGTGTTAAAAAGGAGACTGTATAAAGTAATAAAACCCGCTCTTCCTAAAACCCCTTTGTCCCTGGATTTGTTCGACAACCGAGCTGAAACCCCACACTGGAACAAGATCACAGCCGACCAGCTCATGTCTTCCCTGAGCAAGAACCCACCCACCCACCAGCGGAACGAACCCCAGCCAAGCAGCCACCAACCTCACCAAGTGGATCAGCGACTGCGCAGACGACCTCGCCCCCCTGAGGACCCCGCCCAGCAGACCCGGCAGTAAAAAAGCCCCATGGTTCACCGACGAACTCAAGAGCTCCAAGAAGAACTGCCGAGACCTCGTGAGAACCTGGCGCAGAGACCCAACACCGGACAACATGACTGCCCTCAAGCTCGCCACCCGAAGACACCACCAACTCATCCGTGCCACCAAGAAAACTGCTTTCAAAGAACGACTGGACTACAACGCACACAACAGCAAGGAACTCTTCAACATCGTTAAAGAGCTCTCCAACCCCAGCGCCGGAAACAACGACATCACCCCTTCGCAAGACCTCTGCAACTCCCTCGCCACCTACTTCCACAACAAGATCGCGGACATACACAACAGCTTCAGCACTCAACCAACGCACGCCATGACCGAACCACCACCCCCCACCACCACCCTCCGCGCCTGGACCCCGATCAGCACCGAAGACACCGTCCGCATGATGAACTCCATCCACTCCGGATCTCAGACCGACCCCTGCCCCCACCACGTCTTCAACAAGGCCGACGCTGTCATCGCACCCCACCTGCGGGACATCATCAACACCTCCTTCGACACCGCTACCTTCCCGGAGAGCTGGAAGCACGCCAAACTCAGCGCCCTTCTCAAGAAGCCATCAGCCGACCCCACCGACCTCAAAAACTACCGCCCCATCTCGCTGCTCCCGTTCCCTGCAAAAGTCATCGAGAAGACCGTCAACAAACAGCTGGCCGCCTTCCTCGAGATGAACGGATCCCTCGACCTCTCGCAGTCTGGCTTCCGGGCCAACCACAGCACCGAGACCGCCCTGATCGCAGCCACCGATTGTCAAAAGCCAAAACTACGTCGTCCCTTACCTTGAGCCGAGACTGAAGATCCTGGACGACGTAGAAGTTTTCGCAGAGACGCAAGGGACCAACTTCCCAGAAATCTAACTGTAAACTTGCTGCCTTTAAATACACAGCAAAGAATAGACCTAGACTTTTGGGAGGAGGGCCGGTACTGGACGTGATGAGGAGAAGGAGGGGTTTTGCCGTCGACCTGTAAAGCAACGAGTAAGGGATATTTTACTATAGGTTTTCTTGAGCTATACAGGACCCTTGTTCCCTCCCCTAACTCAGAAGCGCTTAACCCCCTTGAACCCTCTCGTTCTAGACTCCTACCTGCGATCTGTGCAAACAGTCCTTCGTCCAGTATTTCTTGTTGTGGATGGAAGGGGAAGTTGTGGAGTAGAGATGTGAAGTTAAGGAAGTCCCTTGAAGATACGTTGATGTCACGCTCCCAGGAACTAAATAGAACAAGAAGGAATATTACTAGTGATCTAAAACAGTCTTAATCTAAATTCCCTTTCTTGACTCTGACTTACTTGACAAATAGAATGGCGGGAGTTGAAGAAGTGAATCTTTATCCTCCTGTGTTCAAACCTGTTGCAACACATAAAGAAGCTCCTACACTCTTCCTACCAATCCCCCAGAATTTTGGAGCATACAAAACCATTGACTTATCATCAAAACATAATCATAACATCTCACATCACAATATCTTCTTCTTGTAATGTTTACAGACTGAAATTAGAATAAGCTTTTCTAAACTGAATGGTCAAACAAGGAAAAGAATGAAAGTTCTCTTGCATTCATTGAAGTCTAACAGGAATTGTCTCTGAAAATGGAATTGTCTTTGAAAACGGAATTGTCTCTGAAAACGAGTTCCTAGAAATCAGATTAATCAGTGTTGGCTCAGTCTTTCTTGCGATGGGCGCCAAAAGAATAAAGGTTTTCGAAAGTACTTAACTTGTCTTTTCCCTTTCTCTTTTCCTTCAGGCGATGTTCCTCGGATTGCCAACAGGTGTCCACAGGGAGTGGCAGGCGTCGAAATCTCCGAAGATGCGATGAGAAGCCCAGCGCGATCCTTCAGCTTCTCTGGCAGGAAGGCAAAGCGCTTCGGGAAACAAGGGTGCGGTTTAAATAGGGAACCGCACCCGAAATTGCGTGCGCACGCACGCGTTGCAACGCAGAAAGCCGAACGCGGCTTTCAGGAAACCCGACTCTTTCCCCAAGTGCGCACACAAGCGGCTGCAGTTCTGAGAGCCGAACGCGGCTCTCGGAAACCTCTGTTCTATTCTTCCTCATTTGCAAACTAACGCGCTCTGGGTCTAAGGAAGGAAAATCAAATAAACAAAGGCTCCCTTTATCTAATGATAAGCAAAAACCATTATGTAACAAACAGTAAGCAAATAAGCAGAAAGCATTATGTACCACAAAGAATGTTCACAGCACATTAAACAAAATGTGATCACACAACACTAACATACGAGGTGCAGGTGCACGGGACAGGGGTGGGTTTTTTTGGCAACAAATAACCTCTGACATTCCTAATCCGGAGGTCGAGGAGAACCATGACACCGATGACATCCAAACACTGCTCGACAACGGAGAAACAGCAGCCCTCATCCTCCTAGACCTCTCCGCGGCCTTTCGACACTGTCTGCCACCGTACACTAGTACAGCGTCTCAGCAACGTCGGAATCCAGGAGAAGGCACTGGAGTGGATCACCTCCTTCCTCGCCGGAAGGACACAGAGAGTCCGCCTCCCACCGTTCAGATCTGAAGCCACCGAAGTCATCTGCGGCGTTCCCCAAGGCTCCTTGCTAAGCCCTACCCTCTTCAACGTCTACATGAGCCCCCTCGCAGCCATCGCACGCCAGCACAACCTCAACATCATCTCCTACGCCGATGACACCCAGCTGATCCTCTCCCTCACCAACGACCCCGCCACCGCCAGAGCCAACCTTCACGACGGGATGAAAGAGGTAGCCGAATGGATGAAGATCAGCCGCCTGAAACTGAACTCGGACAAGACGGAAGTCCTCATCCTGGGATCCTCACCCTCCGCCTGGGACGACTCCTGGTGGCCCCCCCGCCCTGGGCAGCGCCCCCAAACCAACAGACCACGCACGCAACCTGGGATTCATCCTGGACTCCTCCCTCTCCATGACCAGACAAGTCAACGCCGTCTCTTCATCGTGCTTCAACATCCTGCGCATGCTACGTAAGATCTTCCGGTGGATCCCCACCGAGACCAGGAAGACGGTCACCCAGGCCCTCGTCACCAGCCGCCTGGACTACGGCAACTCCCTCTACGCCGGAACCACCGCCAAACTCCAGAAGAGACTCCAGCGGATCCAGAACGCCTCAGCACGACTCATCTGGACATCCCCCGTCGCAGCCACATCTCCGGACACCTGAGAGACCTGCACTGGCTCCCGGTCAACAAGAGAATCACCTTCCGTCTCCTCACCCACGCACACAAAGCCCTTCACAACCAAGGCCCAGGGTACCTCAACAGTCGCCTCAACTTCTACGCTCCCAAACGCCAGCTCCGATCGACCGGCCATGCCCTCGTTCCGTCCCCCGCATCCGAAGAGCCACCACAGGGGGACGGTCCTTCTCCTACCTCGCCGCCAAGACATGGAACTCCCTCCCTACCCACCTCTGCCTGACCCAGGACCACCTCGCCTTCAGGAAACAACTCAAAACCTGGCTGTTCGAGCAGTAGCGGACCCCCCTCCCCTAGCGCCTTGAGACCCTCTGGGTGAGTAGTGCGCTCTATAAATGCTTTGATTGATTGATTGATTGAGGTATCGGTGGCTCTTAATGTTCACCCTACCTTTTAAGGTACAAAATATAGCTAAGGCTAAGACCGAAAATACCTTTGTATTATCGAGTTCATGAACAAATTGTATTAAACAACTCTATAATACAACACTATTGTAACTTGATTGGCCAAATACTTTTTTTCATCCATTTTCCAAGCTTCGTATTTAATCACGATTCAGTCTTTATTGCAATTCAAGAAGCTCATTTTAAAATGAAAGGTTATATATATGTTTTTTAGTTTATTGTAATTACAACATCCTTTACAAAACATTTGTTGCTCTACCAGCGGGACAATCTTACATTGTTTCTCCATTATTGTTAGCGCTACTGTATCAATTAAAAATACTCTATGCTAGTCTTCTAAACTGTATTCTTAAGAAATATCATAACGTTTTAAAATTCTTGCTGTGATCCCTTGACTCCCTTGATTGTAAAACTGCCTCTCCCCTTATTCATTTCATATGCATTCTAGTAAAACACGCCTGCTTTTTGCTTTCCCCTGTTCAATAATTGTGATGCTGACACATTAAAACAAACACCTGCAAAGCCATTTTTCAACAAGTATGATTGCTAAGCATTTTTCTACTGTAAGAATGTGCTACAAAAATAAATAATCATTTTAGGGAGGTCCTCAAAAGTTGTATTTCTCTAAAGAAAACCATTGCGAGATCGCTCGCCATGCTTGCACATGCATCATTACACTTTCAACTGCTAATCAATAAAGCTTTTTTAAGCCCACACTGCGGCCTTTCAGATCTAAGACCTTTTGGATATGGCAGAGCTTTTTTTCTTTGACAATATCTTTGTTTACTCAGTTCTCTTTAGAATATCATACAAAATATCCTAAATGAATGCATGCATATTGAATGCAGCCAATGGCTGCGTATATCTTTCAAAGTGAGTCAATTTGAAATAAAGAATTAAGAAATAAATATAGACATCAATAAAATGCCATTATGACAAGTATTGGCAAAATCAATGGGTATTGCCTATAATACACTGACCTATTGGCTTTGGCAGTGTTTGCTTTTGTTAATGGTTTGCTTGAAAATGGCCATTGTGGCACTGCAAATTAATTAAGTATACCCCCCAAAATATCCAGACCATCTTGAAGTACTTTTTGCTTTTCTTTATGAATTAAATGCATTTCAAAATGGCCACCCATGATGGCCATCTGGGGAACAGCTGCTGCATAAATGGATAGACCTGAGCACGAAGTCTGAAGATTTTATGTAGCTCATGGCTACTGGGAGGCATCCCGGCCATGAATCAGTCAGTGGCGGTGCGTCCATTGGGGGCGTTGGGGCAGCGCCCCACTAGCCATGGACGACCGCCACTGGTGCCAACACAAAGTAAAGTCAACTTTGTAAAAACAAATCCGAGCGCACTGACTTAGCGCTACAGGGCCGGGACGAACCTGACAGAATCGGGCATTGCCTATGGGAAGTGGGCGGGCGGGGCTGCGGCAGAGAGAGTGAGTCACTGTGAGTGACAGCGCACAGGCAGGCCAGAGAGCGTAAGCAGCTGCAGCGGGGTCGGGGTGCTCAATCAGTGTAAAGTATACTCTTACGAATTGAGTATATTTGAAATCCTTTATTGGCAACTCTGCATCATAACTTGAACACAACCATCTCCAAGCCCCTCACCAACCGTCCTCCCCACGAATCCCTCATCCCGTTCAATCTTAGTTCTACCAGTGATGTTTCATTCATTCCAAACATGGAATGCTCCAACACCACACATCTTTCTCCTATATGAAATAAAAGAACAGCATTAACTAACTATTTACAAAATGTATATATAATTATAACACAAATCTTATGACAGCATATAATCCTTAAATCTGTGAGGAGTATGAATGACTCTTCTCATTCTCCCCAACCTCCTAGAATCCACATCTATTTGCTCTTGTGTTTCTTCAGAACCCTCAGTAATTTCTTGCTCACCAATTGATTTTTGACTTCCACTTCATCCTCTACCTCATCCTCCCACAACCACTCATCAAACATGGCTGTAGTTTCCCCAACATCCTCCTCCTGCGCTTTTTGAATATTCTTACATTTGGCCATGCGACTCATATGCCATACTTTACCATCACTTAGCCTTGCTGAATTTTCAAACACACCACAACCTGAAGTGGTTTAGAAAATACACTTTTTCCTTTTGCTACCGTACCCCATTATTTTGTTTTTACCCAATCTCCTACCTCAAGTTCCTCCATCCTTGTCACATTCTTAGTGTCAACATTCTTTTTACATACCTGTTGTGCCTTTATTATGCTTTGTTTAACTTTCTCTGGTGACCACTCAATATATTTAGTACTGTCCATCCATCCTATGTTATCTTTCGTGAAAGGTTCCCATCCCCTCATCATAACAAATGGACTGAGACCAGTGAGGGATGGTGTTAGACGATGTCCCCACAATTTTTTTTGAACTCTACTTCCCAATTCTTTCTGTTTTCACAAGCAATTTGAATTGTGCCTTTAATAACACGATTAAATCGTTCGACAGCACCATTTCCTGAAGGATGATACACCGATGTTATAGCATGAACTATACCATTTCTTTTTAAAAATTCTTCCACTTTTAATGCTGTAAAATGTGTTCCATTGTCACTCACAATTCTTTTCGGCAAACCTTCTTTTAAAAATACACCACTTAAAAAACTAATCACAATTTCCGCATCAGCTTTTTCAACAATTTCCAACTCAACCCATTTACTAAAATAATCTATCAAAACTATAATAAATTTACTTTCTCTATTCTTGGTTTGTACTGGACTAACAAAATCTATTGCAACTAAGTCCCAAACCATTTCTGGACATTGCATAGGTGACAATTGTGGCTTCATTGTTCTTAAACTTGTATCCGAATCCGCACACTCCCTATACTCCCTCACAACTCGTTCCACTTCAATATCTACTCCTGGCCACCAATATGAACATTTAACTCTCTTCTTCGTTCTAACAATACCAAAATGTCCTTCATGACACAAATCTATTATTCTCTTCCTCAACCCTCTTGGTGGTATCATTTTTCCTCTCTGCACACAAATCCTGATTCTACACTCAACTCACTCCTTACTTCCAAAAAACACATTTCCTCTGCTGCATCTGGTTTTCTTTCTCCCCATCCTTTCAAGACTTTGCCTTTTATTCTTTCCATCAACTCATCCTTTTTATATTCTAAGATCCAGTCTTTCCTTTCGATAGACCTCAAATTCTCTTCTTCAACTACAGCAACTTGGTAGTCATCCCAAATATTCTTTGGTACTTCCTTAATCGGTAAAGGTATTCTACTTAAACAATCTGCGATTTTATTTTGTATACCTGGCACATATTTTATTCTGTAGTTGTAGTCTTGTAACCTCATTGAAAGTCTTGCTATCCTTGCTGATGCTCACCATTCCACTTGTAGTCAATAAATTCACCAATGGCTTATGATCAGTTCTTACATCAAATTCATTACCCCGCAAAAATGCTCTGCAATGTTCCATTCCCCACACACATCCTAGAGTTTCTCTTTCGATTACAGAGTACAATTCTTCAGGAGGTGTTAAACTCCTCAACGCAAAACCAATAATTACTTCTTTATCACCACTCTCATTCTGTGTCAGTACTGCACCCAAACTCTTTCCACTTGCATCCACAGTCAACGTACTCCACAAATCTGGATCTAATCCCTTAATTGGTGGTGCATTGTAAATCTCTCTTTTTAAAGTTACAAAACTCTCTTTGCATTTACCATTCCAGTCAAATGTACTCCTTTGTTTAAGTAATTGTCTTGAATCATAGGACTTTTCTACAAAATTTCATACAAATTTGAAGTAATACTCCGCCAGTCCTAAAAACGAGCGCAATTCTTCTTTGTTCTTTGGTTCAGGCACTTCTCTTACAGCTTCCAATAGTTCTTTTTTGGAGTTATACCGTCCATTCCAATATTGTGACCTAAATAGGCTACCTTTTGTTTTGCAAACTTACATTTTCCATACTCAGCTGTTAAACCTTTTTCTCTCAGAACATTGAACCGATCTTTTAATCTCTGGTCATGTACTTTCCTGTTTTCCCCCATTCTCAAGATATTGTCTTGAAAATATAATACGCCATGTATGTCTTTCAAAATTTCACTCATTATCCTCTGAAATACTGCCGTCGCAGAAGCTAGTCCGAATGGCATCATAATATATCGGAAACATTCAAAAGGGGTAATAAAAGATGTTATCTTCCTGCTTTCCTTATGTAATTGAATTTGATGGTACGCCGACGATAAATCCACTGTAGAGAACCATTTAATTCTCTTTGTCTTTGCCAATTACTCATCAATCTTTGGTAAAGGATATTTGTCAACTTGAATCTCCTTGTTCACACCCCTCAAATCCACACACAACCTAATTTTACCATTCGATTTTCTTGCCACAACAATCGGAGACATCCACTCAGACAATTCAATCCTTTCAATTATTCCTGATGTTTCCAACCTTAGCAATTCCTTCTCTAACTCACTTCTCACAACAAATGGAACATTCCTTACTTTATAATTTACTGGTACAGCATTTCCCTTCAGTTTAATTCTATGTTTGAACCCTTTCAGCATACCAATTTTCCATGAGAAAATATCCCCATAATCTTCTCTTATTTTCTTACTTAAATCATCATCATTACTTAACGCCATCACTTGTTCTTTCCCATTAGGATTTTGAATTATATCTAGACTCGCTTGATCTCTCCATCCCAACACACTCGGTCCATACTCAGCAACATACATTCTTCCTTCTGTCTTCCTTCCTTTGAATTCAAATGTTACATCTCTACATCCCACCATTGGAATGCTTTTGCCAGTGAAACTCTTAGGATTAATATCACATACTTTAAATTCTTCACCAACTTCTTTTACAAATTTCTCATTCCACATATCCAAATTCACAATAGTGTATGGCGACCCTGAAACAGCTACTAACGTCACCTTCACTCCAGCAACAACAATTTCACAAGTCGGTTTACATTTCCCTTTACTCTTCACATCTAAAATGAAGTCCTTTATCATGAAAACCTCATCATCATCATCGGAATTTTCATCATGACTTTCTTTTCCTTCCTCTTCTCTTGGTACATATTTTATTTTTGTTGTCTTGTCTTTCCTATAACAGACTCATGCATAGTGTCCAATTAACCCGCACTCAGTATATTTTTGATCTCTTGCTCTACAAGCTCTGCTGTTAGCTAAATGAGTATAGCTTCCACACCTGTGACAGGCCAAATTTGTTTGACTTTCTCTTCTATACTCAGTTTTTACTGGGTAATTAGTTTTCCTTTCTACTTTTGTCTCTTTGAATTTGTCTTTTTTCCCTGAATTTATACTGCTTGTTTTTGTTGTTTTTCTTAAAACACATACTTCCTCTTTTTCTTTCCCTTTTTCTTCATCAAGAGCCGCTTTTGCACACCTTACAGATACTTCTGCTTTTCTCACAACAAAAAGTACCTTGTTCAGTGTTCCATCACCCATAGTCCACAATCTCCCTTGCACTCTTTTATTATTTGTCAAAATAATGATTTGGTCTCTTATCATTTCTTCCTCTATTTGACCGAATCTGGATTTCTCCACCATTTTCTTCAAAACACTCAAATAATCATCTATCTTCTCGTTCTGATCTTGTTTTCTTCTGGAAAATTTGTACCTATCAATAGCTACACATACAGTTGGTGCATAATATCTCTCTAAACCATCTAATGCATTGTCATAGACATCTATTTCATCTTCACCTCTTTCCTTTTTTGCATTTGATGATATTGTCTAATTGCTTCTGGTCCCAAAGAATGTAACAATATTCCTTTTTTTATTTTGGGTGTCATATCTTCGTTTTTTATAGTGACCATATAGTTTATAAAATATACTTTCTATTCTTGCCATTTAATTTTTGGTTCTCCTGGTTCTGCCAAAAATGATATATGTGGTGTCAAAGTAAAGGTTTGTGCAGCACACATTCCACTTCCTACTATTTATTTTCTTTGTAAATAATATTTTCTATAAGTTCTTGCAAGTAATTCTCTCCTTTTTCTTGATACAAATAGCTCCTAGTTCATTTCCTCTCTATCTTATAAATAGTTACTTGACTAAAAGCAGTACTGTGGTTTAAACTGCTCTTTTCCTTGGTTCTACACTTCTTTGTCAAATATAAACAATGTCACACTCACCATAGTTCCAAAATACCTTTTGTTTATTCACTTTGCCAGCCGATCAGTTTTCCTTCATGCGACCGTCGTTATTCATGAGCGCTGCCACTATTCCGATGTTTTCCCTTCAATTCCCAATCTAAAATGGCCACCTGCGTCTTCTTCAATCGCGTTGTACGTCAAACTCAACGTAGTGCAGCTTCCCTTGCACACACGCAGTGACGTGACAATTGCTTCGTCCTCATGTGATACTTCAGTTTCTCGCGTTGTTCGTAGTGACGTTCCCAGTGCACACGATACTTCAGGCTTCTCCCGCACACTATACATCACTCTGTCTTCTCGCGCCTCCTGACTCGCGCTCCCGACCAAATTGTAAGTTGTATATTTCCTTCTCTTTTTTCTTTAATTACTTTAAATAAGTCATACGCTTTCCTCTAGTCAGTTTAGCCTTCCACTCGGCTCACTTCAGAAAATCTTGTATCCAGTTCAGGGCAGAGTTCTGGACACCTATGGAACGTAATCTATCCAATAGGATTTGATGAGAGATAGTATCAAATGCGGCAGATAGGTCAAGCAGTACCAGAATTACTGCCTGACCTGCATCCGCCAGCATTATTATCATCAGATAAAAAGGGTGGAGCTCAGGGAGGAGCCCTGGGGAACCCCACAAATCAAGGGGAAGGCTGTTTGAGTAACAAGACTGATCCAAGACTTGGAAGGTACAGTCAGTCAGTCAGTCAAATACTTTTATTCGATAACTTAAGATCATAAAAAGACACAGGTACAATTATTACACATTTCTGCAAATCCAGCAAACATTACATTAAAACATTTCACACATTCAAAGACATTAAAATTTCATTGTAAATCCATCTCACTACGGTTATTACACTTAAAAAATTCCATACACTATGTACATTAACATTTTCTTATAGATCCTTAATACTGTGAATAAAAGTAGCTTAACAATTCTATAGTAAGCTTAAAAATTATCCGCACATATATTCATAAACAGACTACAGCCCCGTATAACCTACTCTTTTCTTCAATTTATCAATCAGCTCTGCTGCCACTAGAAAATTTGCGACATGAAATGTAATCCGTGCACTACTCAACAGTTGTAAATAAAGAGGTGCCGGCCTAACCTGCACAAACCCCGCTTCCCTTAACACAGGTAACAAATACTTTTTCCTGATGTCTGCGTAATACTCGCAAAACTTAACAAAATGTAGGGTATCTTGTAAGGAAAAATTGTCGCACTTACAGGGGTTGGCATTATCTGGTGTTCCCCATTTAGGGAAATCTCCCAGTGTGAGGTGAATTATATTAAATCGGAATATTGTTAGCAAATACCTATGGAAAGGGCGTGTTACTAACTTCAGATAAGGCTCAATACCAGGTGAGCTCACTAAACCAAAGTTCACTCTTACCATAGGTTTTCTCAGCTCTAGTTCCTCCCTTTCGGTTGTAAGAAGGTTTACCGTGACGGTTTTAATCAGATCTTCATCTTCTTTCTTTATAGTTTCAGGGGCCAGAAAAAGCCCAGGCCGTCCAAGTTTTTTAAATGTACTTTCAATGTATGCTAGCCATGGAATTTTACCAGCGTCGTCTAGAGCTAGACAGTCCTTTAGGATCATATGGGTCAGTGAGATCTCCTGGTTAAGCCAGGTCTTAAGCCAACATGTCAGCGGGGCTATTTTCAGTGTGTCAGAGACATAACCCAACCCCATCTCCGCGTGGATAAAAAAGTAGGGGTAGACTGTGGTACAGATAATAAAGTTCTTAGAAATGTATTTTCCACCACTTGAATATGATGTTCTTGTGAGCTGTACCCCCAAATCTCTGAGCCGTACATCGCTTTAGCTAGACACTTGGCCTTACACACCTTCAAAATAGCTTCCATGGGTCTAGCCCCTAATCGTTTTGTCAAGCCCATAAGGGCGGAGGTAGATCTAGCAAATACATTTCTTTTATGTTTCAGTTGTGGACCCTTTATCTTCAAATAGGAGCCCTAGATAGGTAAAAATGGGGATCCTTTTAACCACATCTCTACCACAGAAAACGGTTTTCATT
The DNA here is from genome assembly GCF_964261635.1 of Lissotriton helveticus. Taxonomy (NCBI): domain Eukaryota; kingdom Metazoa; phylum Chordata; class Amphibia; order Caudata; family Salamandridae; genus Lissotriton; species Lissotriton helveticus. The sequence continues at coordinate 445,137,247 of NC_136068.1, forward strand.
TTTTTCTTTCTGCTTTGTTCCCCACTATCATTACATGGGATTTTTTTGCATTTATTTTCAGGTCTAATGACTCCATGAATTTGCCGAACATATCCATCAATTTATTTAATCCAACACCAGTGCGAGCCAATAAAACAGCGTCATCCGCGTAAAGGAGAACTGGGATAACAGTTTCTCCTACATGCACCCTTCAGGGCAGGTTCTAATGCATTTATGTAGAGCGTAAAAAGGAGGGGTGCCAATATGCACCCCTGCCTGACCCCTCTTCCTGATTTAAAATAACTAGTGCATCTCCCTTCCTGGGTGACTCTAACAGTGGCTAATAGGCCGCAGTGAAGGTCAGCTAAGAATTTGACTAAAGCAGGGTCCATGCCTATGTTCAGTAAAATTTGCCACAGCTTCGACCTGTTAACCAGGTCGAAAGCTGTGGAGAGATCCATAAACCCCATATAAAGGCATCCCTTTTTAGCTACGGTGTATTTGCTTATAAGAAGCTGCAAATTAAGACATTGATTTAATGTGCTTCTTTGAGATCTAAAACCGTACTGGGCGTTAGACAAGACCCCTCTCCCCTCTGACCACTCTGTCATTTTCGCCAGTATTACTCTGCCTAAGATTTTCACACCATTGCAGGGGCTAATTCTAAGTTCAAAATCGCCTCTTGCGATCTCTCTAAGCCCATAAATGTTCTCAAAGTGAGCTATCCACCGGTCATCAGGGATGTTACAGTCAAGTGGGAAATTTTCTTCACCAGAAAAAAAGGACTCAATAATAGTCAACCAAAATTTCCCACTATCCCTCAGAACCTCCGGGGCAGAAGTTTATCCCAGGCATCTTCTTTAATCTGTTTTTTCCTGTCCCTAATGGCCTGTTTATAGGTCTTCCTTAATTTTGTGATTTGCTCCCTATTTCTAGGGCATACTTTCAGAGCTTTAAGCAGAGCTGAGAGTGCCTTAGAGCAGAAGCTATCAAACCATCTTTTATCTTTATTAATTATAGGGCTAATTTTAGTCGTCAGATTGATGTTCATTTGGTTACAGATAGCTTCAAAATCCCCCACTATCATTGTACTTGTCGCAGCAGTATCCATGCAAATAGCAACCTCACTTTCTACTTTAGACAGGACTTCCGTCATAAAGGTTTCTGGGACAACTTTTGTCAATTTTAGTCTCCTGCCCTGGTCTTTTGATATCACCTCACACCTCACACCCACGATCTTTGTTTCTTTAAAATGTAGGTGGGCCCCCAGGACCAACTCTAATATCACGGGGTTATGACCACTGAAAGCAGAGGTCCCCACCTTATATATTAGCACTCTGGTCAAAACTAGACCTGACATAAATATGTAATCTATAACTGTGTCCGACTCCTTTCCTTTAAAAGTAGGAGCCCTTGGGCCTCCTAGGGCGTACCCAGATTCGAAAATGTCACCAGGCAGGTCGCTCCCAACAACCGCCACTCAGTCCCCTGTGTGATTGGACCCGCTGCCGCTGCCTACATCCGTGTCAGCCACCTGCATCCCGGCTGCGTGAGGTGCATCCCACCATTGGAATGCTTTTGCCAGTGAAACTCTTAGGATTAATATCACATACTTTAAGTTCTTCACCAACTTCTTTTACAAATTTCTCATTCCACATATCCAAATTCACAATAGTGTATGGCGACCCTGAAACAGCTACTAACGTCACCTTCACTCCAGCAACAACAATTTCACAAGTCGGTTTACATTTCCCTTTACTCTTCACATCTAAAATGAAGTCCTTTATCATGAAAACCTCATCATCATCATCGGAATTTTCATCATGACTTTCTTTTCCTTCCTCTTCTCTTGTTACATATTTTATTTTTGTTTTCTTGTCTTTCCTATAACAGACTCGTGCATAGTGTCCAATTAATCCGCACTCAGTATATTTTTGATCTCTTGCTCTACAAGCTCTGCTGTTAGCTAAATGAGTATAGCTTCCACACCTGTGACAGGCCAAATTTGTTTGACTTTCTCTTCTATACTCAGTTTTTACTGGGTAATTAGTTTTCCTTTCTACTTTTGTCTCTTTGAATTTGTCTTTTTTCCCTGAATTTATACTGCTTGTTTTTGTTGTTTTTCTTAAAACACATACTTCCTCTTTTTCTTTCCCTTTTTCTTCATCAAGAGCCGCTTTTGCACACCTTACAGATACTTCTGCTTTTCTCACAACAAAAAGTACCTTGTTCAGTGTTCCATCACCCATAGTCCACAATCTCTCTTGCACTCTTTTATTATTTGTCAAAATAATGATTTGGTCTCTTATCAATTCTTCCTCTATTTGACCGAATCTGGATTTCTCCACCATTTTCTTTAAAACACTCAAATAATCATCTATCTTCTCGTTCTGATCTTGTTTTCTTCTGGAAAATGTGTACCTATCAATAGCTACACATACTGTTGGTGCATAATATCTCTCTAAACCATCTAATGCATTTTCATAGACATCTATTTCATCTTCACCTCTTTCCTTTTTTGCATTTGATGATATTGTCTAATTGCTTCTGGTCCCAAAGAATGTAACAATATTCCTTTTTTTATTTTGGGTGTCATATCTTCGTTTTTTATAGTGACCATATAGTTTATAAAATATACTTTCTATTCTTGCCATTTAATTTTTGGTTCTCCTGGTTCTGCCAAAAATGATATATGTGGTGTCAAAGTAAAGGTTTGTGCAGCACACATTCCACTTCCTACTATTTATTTTCTTTGTAAATAATATTTTCTATAAGTTCTTGCAAGTAATTCTCTCCTTTTTCTTGATACAAATAGCTCCTAGTTCATTTCCTCCCTATCTTATAAATAGTTACTTGACTAAAAGCAGTACTGTGGTTTAAACTGCTCTTTTCCTTGGTTCTACACTTCTTTGTCAAATATAAACAATGTCACACTCACCATAGTTCCAAAATACCTTTTGTTTATTCACTTTGCCAGCCGATCAGTTTTCCTTCATGCGACCGTCGTTATTCATGAGCGCTGCCACTATTCCGATGTTTTCCCTTCAATTCCCAATCTAAAATGGCCACCTGCGTCTTCTTCAATCGCGTTGTACGTCGAACTCAACGTAGTGCAGCTTCCCTTGCACACACGCAGTGACGTGACAATTGCTCCGTCCTCACGTGATACTTCAGTTTCTCGCGTTGTTCGTAGTGACGTTCCCAGTGTACACGATACTTCAGGCTTCTCCCGCACACTATACATTACTCTGTCTTCTCGCGCCTCCTGACTCGCGCTCCCGACCAAATTGTAAGTTGTATATTTCCTTCTCTTTTTTCTTTAATTACTTTAAATAAGTCATACGCTTTCCTCTAGTCAGTTTAGCCTTCCACTCGGCTCACCTCAATGTTGCTACTTCAACTTATTTTCTTCCATTCACGTAATTCACTTAATCCGTTTCACTCCGCTTCCGTGGGCTCACGCAGAGTTGCTCCTCCGTCCTCCTTGTAAAGTACACTCTTACGAATTGAGTATATTTGAAATCCTTTATTGGCAACTCTGCATCATAACTTGAACACAACCATCTCCAAGCCCCTCACCAACCGTCCTCCCCACGAATCCCTCATCATGTTCATTCTTAGTTCTACCAGTGATGTATCATTCATTCCAAACATGGAATGCTCCAACACCACAATCAGACAGCGCAAATCATTGGTAGCTGTAAGGGAAGATTAGTCACTGACATGCCAGGTCTTCAAGGTTTTGTGGAAGGGTTGTCCATGCTCAAGTAAGCACAGTTCTAAAGGTAGGGTGTTCCAGAGTTTAGGCCCCCAAAAAGAAGTAGACCCGTCACCCAATCGGGACTATGAGTCTTAGGGACACTTAGTAGATTAAAAGAAGAAGATCTAAGAAATCTCCCAGACAGATATGGGGAGGCTAAAGATCTTAACAGTTAGGGGTCTATATTATTGATTGCCCTGAGGATAATGCATAGGGTCCTAAACTGAATTCACAGGTCCACTGGGAGCCAGTGGAGATGTCTAAGAGCCCTGGTGGCAAACTGATGTTTTGGGATGTTCATCAGAAGTCGTGCAGCGGCATTCTGCACAGTCTGCAACCTTCTGACTACATAGCGAGATGAACCAACATACAAGGTGTTCCCATAATCAAACGTGATAACACGAAGGACTGAACAATCACTCTTTCTGGCTGTAAAAGGAAGAGCTGGCGTTTGGGGAGATTTACATGATTAACGGGGTGCCATCAGCATTGGAAACCAAAGACAACCAAAATGAGCTCACTATATCAGCAAGGGGGAGCAGATTTTTAAATTTTTTTATTTATAGCATTTATAAAGCGCCTGACTCACCCCAAATGGGGTATCCACGCGCTAAGGACAACTAGCGGAACAACACAGTAAAAGCATGCGATACTAGAAAAGCTGAGTCTTAAGCTTTTTCCTAAATACCAAATAATTGGTATTTAGGCGAAGTTCCAGGGGCAATTGGTTCCATAACGTAGGGGCAATGTAGGAGAATGATTTTCCTCCTAATCTGGTTTGCTTAATTCGAGGGACGACAAACAAGCCTTTTCCCTAAGAACGAAGTGTGTGAGCTGGAATGTATTTGACTAGTTTTTCAGCTAAATATGTAGGGCCCATGTGATTAAGGCCTTTGAACACCAAGCAGCACACTTTAAAGTGAATTCTCTTCCAAATAGGAAGCCAGTGTAAGTTGTGTAGCAAGGGAAGAGAAGGAGTGCGATAGGGAGCACTGGTCACCAGGCGTGCTGCAGTGTTCTGCACTACCTGCAAACTTTGTAGATCAGAATCCTTGGCGGAAATTAACAAAGCATTACTGTAATTCAAGCGACTGAGAACTAAAGCATGGATTCATGTTTTTCGTGTTCTCATAGGAAGAAAATGGAAAATCTTCCAAAGTAAGCTCAGTGCATAGAAACAAGATCTTTTAATAGTTGCTATATGATCCTCCAAGTTGAGATCTCTATTTACTAGGACCCCTAAATGTTTGACAACTGTTTTAGGTGTGGGAGCTAAGCCCAGTTCCCAGTTCTTCTGGCCACCATCTAGGAGACCATCTAGTAATAGCATCCTTAAAGAGCATGATTTCAGTTTTTCCTGTGTTTAACTGCAAGAAATTACTCCTCATCCAGGAGGTAATCGTTTTCATGCCTTCTGAGAACACATTCTGGATGTTAGGGGTGTATTTGTTATATGTAAAAATCAGTTGTGTGTCGTCCGCGTAGGATATTGGGAAAAACCCAATTTTCCTAAGAAGTGCTGCTAAGGGGGCGGCATATACATTAAATAAAGACGGGCTGAGACAAGAGCCCTGAGGCATCCCTTTCGTGACATGGCTGATCTTTGATTGAAAAGAGCCTAGGTTCACTATTTGTGTCCTATCTGTTAGAAAATCTTGTATCCAGTTCAGGGCAGAGTTCTGGACACCTATGGAACGTAATCTTTCCAATAGGATTTGATGAGATATAGTATCAAATGCGGCAGATAGGTCAAGCAGTACCAGAATTACTGCCTGACCTGCATCCGCCAGCATTATTATCATCAGATAAAAAGGGTGGAGCTCAGGGAGGAGCCCTGCGGAACCCCACAAATCAAGGGGAAGGCTGTTTGAGTAACAAGACTGATCCAAGACTTGGAAGGTACAGTCAGTCAGTCAGTCAAATACTTTTATTCGATAACTTAAGATCATAAAAAGACACAGGTACAATTATCACACATTTCTGCAAATCCAGCAAACATTACATTAAAACATTTCACACATTCAAAGACATTAAAATTTCATTGTAAATCCATCTCACTACGGTTATTACACTTAAAAAATTCCATACACTATGTACATTAAAATTTTCTTATAGATCCTTAATACTGTGAATAAAAGTAGCTTAACAATTCTATAGTAAGCTTAAAAATTATCCACACATATATTCATAAACAGACTACAGCCCCGTATAACCTACTCTTTTCTTCAATTTATCAATCAGCTCTGCTGCCACTAGAAAATTTGCGACATGAAATGTAATCCGTGCACTACTCAACAGTTGTAAATAAAGAAGTGCCGGCCTAACCTGCACAAACCCCGCTTCCCTTAACACAGGCAACAAATACTTTTTCCTGATGTCTGCGTAATACTCGCAAAACATAACAAAATGTAGGGTATCTTGTAAGGAAAAATTGTCGCCCTTACAGGGGTTGGCATTATCTGGTGTTCCCCATTTAGGGAAATCTCCCAGTGTGAGGTGAATTATATTAAATCGGAATATTGTTAGCAAATACCTATGGAAAGGGCGTGTTACTAACTTCCGATAAGGCTCAATACCAGGGAGCTCACTAAACCAAAGTTCACTCTTACCATATGTTTTCTCAGCTCTAGTTCCTCCCTTTCGGTTGTAAGAAGGTTTACCGTGACGGTTTTAATCAGATCTACATCTTCTTTCTTTATAGTTTCAGGGGCCAGAAAAAGCCCAGGCCGTCCAAGTTTTTTAAATGTACTTTCAATGTATGCTAGCCATGGAATTTTACCAGTGTCATCTAGAGCTAGACAGTCCTTTAGGATCATATGGGTCAGTGAGATCTCCTGGTTAAGCCAGGTCTTAAGCCAACATGTCAGCGGGCTATTTTCAGTGTGTCAGAGACATAACCCAACCCCATCTCCGCGTGGATAAAAAAAGTAGGGGTAGACTGTGGTACAGATAATGAAGTTCTTAGAAATTTATTTTCCACCACTTGAATATGATGTTCTTGTGAGCTGTACCCCCAAATCTCTGAGCCGTACATCGCTTTAGCTAGACACTTGGCCTTATACACCTTCAAAATAGCTTCCATGGGTCTAGCCCCTAATCGTTTTGTAAAGCCCATAAGGGCGGAGGTAGATCTAGCAAATACATTTCTTTTATGTTTCAGTTGTGGACCCTTTATCTTCAAATAGGAGCCCTAGATAGGTAAAAATGGGGATCCTTTTAACCACATCTCTACGACAGAAAACGGTTTTCATTTTTTTCTTTCTGCTTTGTTCCCCACTATCATTACATGGGATTTTTTTGCATTTATTTTCAGATCTAATGACTCCATGAATTTGCCGAACATATCCAGCAATTTATTTAATCCAACACCAGTGCGAGCCAATAAAACAGCGTCATCCGCGTAAAGGAGAACTGGGATAACAGTTTCTCCTACATGCGGGACGTCTAGTGTTGCACCCTTCAGGGCAGGTTCTAATGCATTTATGTAGAGCGTAAAAAGGATGGGTGCCAATATGCACCCCTGCCTGACCCCTCTTTCTGATTTAAAATAACTAGTGCATCTCCCTTCCTGGGTGACTCTAACAGTGGCTAATAGGCTGCAGTGAAGGTCAGCTAAGAATTTGACTAAAGCAGGGTCAATGCCTATGTTCAGTAACATTTGCCACAGCTTCGACCTGTTAACCAGGTCGAAAGCTGTGGAGAGATCCATAAACCCCATATAAAGGCATCCCTTTTTAGCTACGGTGTATTTGCTTATAAGAAGCTGCAAATTAAGACATTGATTTAATGTGCTTCTTTGAGATCTAAAACCGTACTGGGCGTTAGACAAGACCCCTCTCCCCTCTGACCAATCTGTCATTTTCGCCAGTATTACTCTGCCTAAGATTTTCACACCATTGCAGGGGCTAATTCTAAGTTCAAAATCGCCTCTTGCGATCTCTCTAAGCCCATAAATGTTCTCAAAGTGAGCTATCCACCGGTCATCAGGGATGTTACAGTCAAGTGGGAAATTTTCTTCACCAGAAAAAAAGGACTCAATAATAGTCAACCAAAATTTCCCACTATCCCTCAGAACCTCCGGGGCAGAAGTTTATCCCAGGCATCTTCTTTAATCTGGTTTTTCCTGTCCCTAATGGCCTGTTTATAGGTCTTCCTTAATTTTGTGATTTGCTCCCTATTTCTAGGGCATACTTTCAGAGCTTTAAGCAGAGCTGAGAGTGCCTTAGAGCAGGAGCTATCAAACCATCTTTTATCTTTATTAATTATAGGGCTAATTTTAGTCGTCAAATTGATGTTCATTTGGTTACAGATAGCTTCAAAATCCCCCACTATCATTGTACTTGTCGCAGCAGTATCCATGCAAATAGCAACCTCACTTTCTACTTTAGACAGGACTTCCGTCATAAAGGTTTCTGGGACAACTTTTGTCCATTTTAGTCTCCTGCCCTGGTCTTTTGATATCACCTCACACCTCACACCCGCGATCTTTGTTTCTTTAAAATGTAGGTGGGCCCCCAGGACCAACTCTAATATCACGGGGTTATGACCACTGAAAGCAGAGGTCCCCACCTTATATATTAGCACTCTGGTCAAAACTAGACCTGACATAAATATGTAATCTATAACTGTGTCCGACTCCTTTCCTTTAAAAGTAGGAGCCCTTGGGCCTCCTAGGGCGTACCCAGATTCGAAAATGTCACCAGGCAGGTCGCTCCCAACAACCGCCACTCAGTCCCCTGTGTGATTGGACCCGCTGCCGCTGCCTACATCCGTGTCAGCCGCCTGCATCCCGGCTGCGTGAGGTGCTGCCTGTCACCTCCGTTTTTGCCGTTTTTGCCGAACTGACTGTATTTTTATTTCCCTCTTATTTTCTGTACCCCTGTGCTCTCACCCTTCTTGTGCCCCCTTTTTTCTTCTGTTATCCCCCCTCCCTCCGTGACCCTTGCCGCTTCTCTCGCTGTCTTTTTCTTGCCGCTTTTCTCCCGCCGCTGAGCCCTGCGGCCCGCCCCCTTTACTCCCATTGGCCGCCCCGCTCCCACCTCCCAGCGACACCTCCCTCCCTCTGCCCCTCATATGGAGGCCGCAAAGCGGTGGTAGAGAGCGATCTTTGACCCTGTCACCAGGCAGGTCGCTCCCCCCCCCAACCACTACGTAGCACCCTGTGTGATTGGACCCGCTGCCGCTGCCTACACCCGTGTCAGCCGCCTGCATCCCGGCTGTGTGCGGTGCTGCCTGTCACCTCCGTTTTTGCCGTTTTGCCAACCTGACTGTATTTTTATTTCCCTCCTATTTTCTGTACCCATGTGCTCTCACCCTTCTTGTGCCACCATTTTTCTTCTGTTATCCCCCCTCCCTCCGTGATCCTTGTCGCTTCTCCCGCCGTCTTTTTCCCACCGCTTTTCTCCCGCCGCTGAGCCCTGCGGCCCTGCCCCCTTCACTCCCATTGGCCACCCCGCTACCACCTCTCAGCTGCTCCTCCCTTCCTCTGCCCCTCATATGGAGGCCGCGAAGCGGCCGCCGCAGTGGGCGTGCCTAAGGCAAGCCCGTCTGCGCCCGTCCGCGCCTGGATCGTGCCCAGCGCCAGAACCCCTGGACCCCGCACCCCCCGCAACGCCGGACTGCACTATGACGCAAGCACCCTCCACGCACTCAACACCGAACGAGACCACCCCTGCTACCGGGCCACCCCAAAGCGCACCCAAGGGCCCTTCACCTGCCGGAACTGCAGATTCACCAGCATCCAACCCTCCAAACCACCAGCCAGAGAACCCAACCACCTCCGCTGCATCCTCCTCAACACCCGCTCCGCTCGCAAGCACGCCATCGAACTCTGGGACCTCCTAGACTCCACCGCCCCGACGTCGCCTTCCTGACGGAGACCTGGCTGAACGCCACCTTAGCACCAGACATCGCAATAGCCATCCCACCGGGCTAAAAGATCTCCCGCAGAGACCGCACCAACAGAGTGGGAGGAGGAATCGCCATCATCCACAAAGACTCCATCAAAATCTCAATGAACACCGACAACACCCTCACCACAGCCGAGCACATGCACTTCCAGATCCACACCGACCCCAACACCACCCTCAAAGGAACACTCGTCTACATATCTCCCAGACCACGGCCACAGTTCAGCGACACCATCGCAGACCTCATAAGCACCCACGCCCTCGCTTCCACGGACTACATCCTCCTCGGGGACCTGAACTTCCACCTCGAGAACAACAACGACGCCAACACCACCGCCCTGATTGACAACCTCGCCAACCTCGGACTCAAACAGCTCGTAACGACACCTACTCACGCCGCTGGACACACGCTCAACCCCACCTTCTCCGCAAGCCCCCACCTCTCCTTCAACCACACCACTGAACCCCACTGGACCTACCACAAATGCGTCCACTTCACCTTCAGGAAACCCACCACTCACCACCGCACCCAACAGCTACTGCACCGCTGCTGGGGCAAGGTCACCGAGGACCAACTGACCACTGCCCTCGCCCTGAGACCACCCACCGACCCCACCGACCCCACCGACCCAGACACCGCCGCGACCAACCTCACACAGTGGATCAATGACTTCACAAACACCCTCGCCCCTCTCAAGACCCCCACAACCAACCACACCAACAAGAAAGCCGCCTGGTTCACCGAGGACCTCAGGATCTCCAAGCACACCTGTTGGAAGCTGGAGAAGAAATGGCTCCACGACCGAACTCCAGACAACCACACAGACCTCAAGAACGTCACCCACAGACACCACCAACTCATCAGGACTGCCAAGAAGACCGCCTTCAAGGACCGCCTAGACAACAACGCACACAACACCAAAGAGCTCTTCAGCATTGTGAAAGAACTCTCCAACCCCAGCTCCAACCCCAACGACATCCCGCCATCACAAGACCTGTGCGACTCCCTGGCCACCTTCTTCCACCGCAAGATCACCGACATCCACAACAGCTTCAACTCCGACCCCCCCGCACCCACCACCGAGTCCACCACCCCTGCAACCACCAACCGCACCAGTCGCCTAACCACCTGGTCCAGCGTCAGCAACGAAGACACCATCAAAACCATGAACTCCATCCATTTCAGATCCCCATCGGACCCCTGTCCTCACCACGTCTTCAGCAAAGCCAGCACAACCATCGCGGCCCACCTCCGGAAAATAATCAACTGCTCCTTCAAGACAGCAACCTTCCCAGAAAGCTGGAAGCACGCCGAGATCAACGCCCTTCTGAAGAAGCCCAAGGCGGACCCCAAGGACCTTAAGAACTTCCGGCCCATCTCCCTGCTCCCCTTCCCGGCAAAAGTGACTGAGAAGATCGTCAAAAAACAACTGACCCGCTACCTAAAAAAAAAACATCCTGGACCCTTCCCAACCCGGTTTTCGCAGCAACCACAGCACCGAGACCGCCCTCATCGCCGCCACTGACGACATCAGGACCCTGATGGACAAAGGAGAAACAGCCGCCCTCATCCTCCTGGACCTATCAGTAGCCTTTGACACGGTCTGCCACCGCACCCTATCAGCACGCCTCCACGACGCCGGTATCCAAGAGAAGGCCCTGGCCTGGACCACATCCTTCCTCTCCGGCAGAACCCAGAGCGTCCGCCTCCCACCCTTCTGCTCCAAAACCACCGAGATCATCTGCGGCGTCCCACAGGGTTCCTCCCTCAGCCCGACGCTGTTCAATATCTACATGGCACCCCTCGCCCACGTCGCACGACAACACAACCTCAACATCATCTCCTACGCCGACGACACCTAGCTGATCATATCCCTCACCGAAAACACCCACACCGCCAAAGCCAACCTCCACAGAGGAATGAAAGCCGTAGCCGACTGGATGAAGGACAGCAGACTGAAGCTGAACTCAGACAAGACGGAGGTCCTCATTCTCGGGCCCGCCCCTCAGCCTGGAACGACTCTTGGTGGCCCACTTCGCTAAGCACAGCCCCGGAACCCACGGACCACGCACGCAACCTGGGGGTCATCCTCGACTCCACTCTCTCCATGACCAGGCGAGTCAACGCCATCTCCGCGTCCTGCTTCAACACCCTCCGCATGCTCCACAGGATCTTCAAATGGATCCCCCTCGACACGAGAAAAACCGTCACCCAGGCCCTCATCACCAACAGACTCGACTACGGGAACGCCCTCTACTCAGGAACAATAAACAAGCTCCCAAGACGACTCCAACAAATCCAGAACGCCTCGGCCCGACTCATCCTCGACGTCCCCCGCCGCAGCCACATCACACCCCACCTGAGAGGCCTGCACTGGCTCCCCGTCAACAAAAGGATCACCTTCAAACTCCTCATCCACGCACACAATGCACTAAACAACACCGGACCCACCTACCTCAACAACCAACTCAGCTTCCACACCCCCACCCGAAGCCTCCACTCAGCCAACCTCGCCCTCGCCACAGTCCCCCGCATCCGGAAAACCACCGCCGGCGGCAGATCCTTCTCCTACCTCGCCGCCAAGACCTGGAACACTCTTCCCACCATCCTACGACAGACCCAGGACCTGCTGACCTTCAGAAGACCACTCAAGACCTGGCTCTTCGATCAGTAGCGGTCCCCCCTCCACCCCCCCCCCCAGCGCCTTGAGACCCTCTCGGGTATGTAGCGCACTTTACAAATGCAGTGATTGATTAATTGATTGAAAAGGTTCGTGGTGGCCAGAAGGTTCTCCAGGGCCTCCCCTTGCTTAGTGTGTTCAAAATGCATGTGAACGAACATGGGGGTCCTTCGAAATTATCAAAAACACACGCATGGGTGAATGTTAAAGTCACCCATAAGAATGACCTTGGAGCTCGGATATTTAGCTCTATATGAAGCTAAAAAATCTTCTAAGCAAGTTAAAAATTGATTTAAAAAATCACTCAAATGAATTATAAAAATTAACAAATAACAATTTTGCTGTTTGTGGCAGTGATAGCTCCACAGCCAAGCAGTTATGGCAACCCGCATCAAGCTGTTTTAGTCAGCCACTCAATTTCAGGGAAAAAATAATGTTAAACCTCCCTTAGCTCTGCCTGCCGGGCCCTGTTTAGCAGGAATGCAAAAGTGAGAGTACCCGTCTATATTAAAGTTATTTTGTATGTCCCAAGTTTCTTGAAATGCCATTATGTCAAATGACTTTATCTCCCCCAGCCAGATCATATCCCTGCATGTACTTATCAATCCAGCTATATTCCAGCTCATAATTCTGCAAGTTTGTACTTGAGACTCAGTATTTACATCGGTTCTAACTGATGTATCTATGCTCATAACTTCGTCACCCTCATTATGAACTATTTTACTAGCCCTCCGATCGCAATTGTGTGCTTGCTGTCAATCGCACTCTTCCAGGCCAGATAGCCCATCAAACCTATTAGATAGCATTATGTTCCCTGGAGCACACCATATCTTTAGCCCCCCATTTGGCAGTTTTTCCCCACACCAAGAATGTGCTGTCACATAGAAATAGGACAGGGGTAGTGAATGGATTGCAGATACTGAATCCCTTTGGGGCCAGTCACAGATATAATTGACAGCCCTCCTGTTCCTAAAGTTGATAACTATGCAGTCCCCCACCACAGACTTTGGCTTTTTCCCCACCCAACCCACTCTTCTGGCAAAGAGGATTCTGCACATACGTGGGATGGAAATGGACGATTGTTGTTGAGCCAGAAAATACACGTATTCTTTAGCTCCATGTACGTTTCCCCCATGCCCTGGCTTAGTGGAGGAACCCCCGGCAAAACCACCACATAAGGGGATGACTCTGGAGGGAGTTCTATGGTCGTAGACTATCAACACTTGGGGCAGAGGGTTTTTTTTGCAAGACTTGCTGGTGAGTTACAGACCTACTGGTCACTCTTAGCGGTGTCCTATCCTTTTCTATGGATCGTTCTGCCGTTATCAAGTTAATGGGGGCAGGTACAGGGAAATGTGCATGGGGACATGTCAGGTTACCACTGTCACGCTCTTTACACACTACATTAGAGTCAGCGTCTACTACAATTTCAATTGGCCCTGGGTCACCTGTTTGCTTGCTAGTTGGCCCTGTGGCTCGCTTTCCCTCCCTAGCCTGTGATGAGGCAAATGACAGTTCAAGGCACACAAGTCTAGTTTCAATTGAGTCCAATCTATCACATAGTGGGATACAGGCCTTCTTAAGGAGGCGTTCCAGGTTTGACCAGAATGATGGTCCCATCTCACTTAGTGCTTTATCTCTGTCACATGGTTGAAGGATATCTCCCTCGTTGACTAGTTGTGTGCCTACAAAGGTATGAGGTGGACTTTGGATCGGGGAGTTATTAGGCAAAGTTACTTTCACAGTTTTTGGCTTCTTCCCAGATGTATGTGCTTGTGCACCAATGCGTTTCTGTTTAGTTGTCAGACCCTGTGATTGTTGGGACAGCCCCGCCTTGGGATTACTGGCAGACTGGGTCTTAATATTGGGTGAACGCATAGTCCCTGGCAAGGTAAAGGAATTTTTGACCAGTCTCTTGTCTGTCAAAGCAGTGGGGCAGACTGGCTGGCATATCAAGGGCCCAGCCGACTCTGAAAACCGGCTCCTCTCTCCCTCCCCTGAAGATAATATCGGGTCATGGGTGTTAGTTTGTTGTAGTTCTGGAGACCGGGCTTCAGCTAAACCGCCCATTGAAGATCTTTTGTCAAAGGCAATGCCCAGGGATAGTCTTTTTTCTCTTAGTTCAATATCCCGGGCTAAAGCTGTGGACACTCTTAGAAGAAAGTTATCCAAAGTGCCCATTAGTGATCCTCCCGTAGATCTTCTAGTGTCCCTGCCAGTAGATGGGGAGGCAGACATGTTATCAAAGGAGATTTAACAGATAGCTAATAAATTCACAAACGGGTGTAAGCAGCCACTCACTAACCTTAGTTATAAATGGTGGATGTTAGAGGGGGGGTCGGTCCCGTCCTTGACCGACCTAGAACGGGCTAAAACGGGCCCGCCCGGCTCGTCCCGCGCGCGTCCCGCAAAGCAGGGCGCTGCGCTTGTTAAATGCGCCTCCTGGTGCTAGTGCTGCGTCGGTAGAGCGCGCCGCCGCTGAGGCTGCCGGGAATTGTAGTCCCAGCCGGTGGCGCTGCTGGTGGCATCCGGTGACTCCTGGCGGTGGCGGCAATAAGGTAGGGCTGCTTCTGCTGCTAGAAGGCTCCCCCACTCCGCCGGGCACTGCGCTTGTTAAATGCACCTCCTGGCGCTAGTGCAGCGTCGGTAGAGCGCGCCACCGCTGCGGCTGCCGGGAATTGTGGTCCCGGGGCAGCGGCGCTGCTGGTGGCGTCCGGTAACTCCTGGCGGTGGCGGCAATAAGGTAGGGCTGCTGCTGCTGCTTGAAAGCTCCCCCACTCCGCCGGCACTGTGCTTGTTAAATGCGCCTCCTGGCGCTAGTGCGGCGTCGGCAGAGCGCGCCGCCGCTGAGGCTGCCGGGAATTGTAATCCCGGGGAGGCGGCGCTGCTTGGTGGTGGCAATAAGTTAGGGCTGCTGCTGCTGCTAGAAGGTACAGTGTGGAGCTACCAGCCCTCAAAAGACAACAAAAAAACTAATAAAACAGGAATCAGTAGTCAGGAATGGGAGGGGGAGAGCATCGGGTGAGTTGGGAATAGAAAACAAGAACAGAGAGTGGGGAAAAGAAGATCGGTGAAAATCAGGGAAAACAATACACTTTCATGTAGTGCTCATAGTGAAATAAAATGGGAAACTGAGAAATAAAAACATATTTCCTTCACCCAATGGCAGCCGGTAATTCTAGGGTCACACTTTCACACATGCACACACGTTCTCTCACTCACCCATCTGTCCTGTCCAGGACAAGGGCACTAGGACCCTGGGGCAGCGCAGGGGCGAGGGGACACCGGACACCACATCCGGTCAAGGGGTGGGGAGAGGACATTCTGATGCTGGACCTCGAAGCATGAGGTCGTGATATGCATATGCTGTAAGGGAAAAGAATAAAGGCATACCTGTACAATACTCTGGTGTCCTGCGTATTCTCCTGGGTCTGGGAACACGACATCTGGCGACGAGGATGGGATCGGAATCATCCGACGTGGAGAAATCGCGATTTTAACCAGGAGCCCACCCTGGATCGCGTCGTGACCAGAAGGAGGAGTGCAGCAACATTGATTGAGCAGCAGCGACGCGGGAGCCCACCCCGACCGCTGCACGAGGAAAGGAACAAAACAACGACCCCTCCGGTAAGCGCCTAGCAAAGAGCGCGAAATCCAATTGAAATAGAAAAGCAGCGCGAGCTCTCGTGACCCACGAGAGTCTCGGCGCCATTTTGGGGTCAGGCGCGGGAGCCAATAGAAACTGCAAAGAGCGCGGCGGCCATTTTGGAGTCAGGCAGCGCCGCAATTGGACGTGAAGTCCCGCGAGAGCACGGCGGCCATCTGGAAGACAGGCATATAAACCAATAGGAGCCAAGAACGAGTGCGGCGGCCATTTTGAAGACAGGCGAAGCGCGAAAAAGAGCCAAAAATACAAAAAATAAGGGATAAAGGCACCGAAAAAGAGGAAAAGAAGACCACAAAGGGTGGTTAAAGTAAAAGACAATTAACAAGAGGGCCATACAAGTGAAAAAGAGAGAAAATAAAAGCAAAAAGGAGAGAAGCAAAGTAAAGCAAAAAAGTGACAAAAAGGCAGCATACAGAACATAGTACCAGGGAAGAGGGCATAAATACATAAATACAGGTGCAACTAAAGAAGAAGAGGGGCCAATAAAAGGACAAAGGAAAGAAAAGAAAGGAAATAAAGAAAAAGGCACAAACAAGCATATGCAAAGCCAAAAAGAGGCAGAATAAGGAAATAAGGGTTGAACAAGGAGCAATAGAACAAAGAACAGAAAAGAAGGTAACAGCACAACGAACAGGTGCAAATAAAGAAGATACAAGAGAACAAAGAACAGACAAAGAAGAAAATAAAGAAAGAACAAAGGGTGACAAGGACGAATAAGAGAATCGAACTAAAGGAATTGAGCGCTAATAAAGCACAAGCGAAGACAAAAACAGTGAATAAGAGAAAAAGACAACAAGTAAAAGGACAAAGGAAAGAAAAGAAAGGAGATTAAGATAAAGGCACAAACAAGGATATGCAAAGGCAAAACGAGGCAAAATAAAGGACAAAAGAAAGAAAAGAAAGGAAATTAAGGAAAAGGCACAAACAAGCATATGCAAAGGCAAAAAGAGGCAGAATAAGGAAATAAGGGTTGAACAAGGAGCAATAGAACAAAGAACAGAAAAAAAGGTGACAGCACAACGAACAGGTGCACATAAAGAAGATACAAGAGAACAAAGCACAGACAAAGAAGAAAACAAAGACAGAACAAAGGGTGACAAGGACGAATAAGAGAATCGAACTAAAGGAATTGAGCGCTAAGAAAGCACAAGCGAAGACAAAAACAGTGAATAAGAGAAAAAGACAACAAGTAAAAGGAAAGAAAGGAAATAAAGACACATAAGAGAAAATAAAGACGACAAAGTGCAGAGCACAGAAAACAGAAGAGTGCCAGAAAGAGCACGGGAAACAACAAAAGAAAAAGACAATAGAAGAAATAACAAGAAAAAAAAAAAAAAAAAAAGGAGTGCCAGGAAGAGCACGGAGAATAGAAGAGTGCCAAGAAGAGCACAGGAAACAGAAGAGTGCCAGAAAGAGCACGGGAAACAACAAAAGAAAAAGACAATAGAAGAAATAACAAAAAAAAAAAAAGAGTGCCAGGAAGAGCACGGAGAATAGAAGAGTGCCAAGAAGAGCACAGGAAACAGAAGAGTGCCAGAAAGAGCACGGGAAACAACAAAAGAAAAAGACAATAGAAGAAATAACAAAAAAAAAAAAGAGTGCCAGGAAGAGCACGGAGAATAGAAGAATGCCGGAAGAGCACGGAGAATAGAAGAGTGCCAAGAAGAGCACAGGAAACAGAAGGGTGCCAGAAAGAGCACGGGAAACAACAAAAGAAAAAGACAATAGAAGACATAACAAGAAAAAAAAAAAAGAGTGCCAGGAAGAGCACGGAGAATAGAAGAGTGCCAAGAAGAGCACAGGAAACAGAAGAGTCCCAGAAAGAGCACGGGAAACAACAAAAGAATACCATAGAAAAGAAGAAATGACAGACCCCAAGCCAGAAAGACAAAGTGCACAATACAGAAAACCACCACCATTCAACTTGTCAGAGCCACAAGTAGGAACAAGGTGGGAGAATTGGATCAGACATCTGGAGAGATACATGGAGGAGACGGATGTGACAGAGGCAAAGAAAATGGGTCTATTACTAAATTATGCAGGCGATGACATTGGGGACCTCCTAGTGACGCTACCAACAAAGGAAACAACTACTTATAAAAAATTGAAGAAATGTTTAACAATGAAATTTGACCGGCAAAGAAATATTGACCTTGAAAGATACAATTTCGCAACTGCGTCTCAACAAATAGGCGAAACACCAGATGACTTTGCGACCAGGCTGAGGAAACTTGTAACACATTGTGAATTTGACAAATTTGACAACACACAAGCAATAAGATTGCGAATAATAGAAGGATGCCGTGACAGGAGCTTCCGTGCAAAGATACTAAAAGAGCCAACATCACTAGAAAACATCCTGGCCCTAGCAAGAGCGGAGGCTAGAGCGACAGCAGACGCAAAAGAAATGGAGCGAGGAAAGTTCACAGAAGAAACAGCGCCGTGCCTGTTGAGCAACGTCACAACGCAAATGATGGGTCTTATGGCAACTGAAAGACTGGAAGAAGATGATGCCATCACAAGCACCCCACCGGAGCGAGGAAAGTTCACAGAAGAAAAAGCGCCGTGCCTGTTGAGCAACGTCACAACGCAAATGATGGGTCTTATGGCAACCGAAAGACTGGAAGAAGATGATGCCATCACAAGCACCCCACCGAAGGGGCTAACAAACAAAGGAAAACGTGTCACGTGGACCGAAGAGCACCACAAAGAATTGAAAGAGACAAGACTTGCTATGACGGCCGAGGACGACGCAGCACATGCTGACCGGGGACAGCGCAGAAAGCCAAATTCAGATGGCAACGAAATAGAACTGGTAGCAAAGGTGACACAACATCAACAAAAAAAAAATTACCGAAGACAGGTGGTGGAAATGAGAGAATGAAGAAGAGTGAGACTATCACACACAAGAAAGGAAAAAAACGTGGAACAAGAAGACACTGCTGTAAGAGCTCAAACAGCAAACGCAACAACAAAGGCTCAGGAGAAAAAAGGAAGACATGCGACGAAACGGAAAAGAAAGAAAGGAGGCATTGTAATGGTCAAAGAAGGACAAGCGAGGAAATGGAGCAACGAGATCCCCGGAGGCAAATTGAAGATGACAAAAGCAAAAGAACGGATGGCAAAGGCGGCAGTTTGGCCAGTGTCACGTCACAGGGCACCTTTCGCATGTCAGCAAGGCAGACGCAAGAGAAGCGGAAAGGTCAAAGCAAGAAGTATAGAAAGGCACACAAAAGGAAGAAGCTCAAGCCGATATCAGAAAACAGCGATCAAGAAGGAAGCACATGGAACGAAAGAGACTAATTGAAGAGGTGTAAAAGAAGAGGCCTCTGGGCCATCGAACAACATCTCTCTCTCTCTCTCTCTCTCTCTCTCTCCCTCTCTCTCTCTCTCTCTCTCTCTTTCTCTCTTTCCTTTCTCAAAATGTTTGTTTTGCAACAGGGGGGGAGATGTCCTGTCCAGGACAAGGGCACTAGGACCCTGGGGCAGCGCAGGGGCGAGGGGACACCGGACACCACATCCGGTCAAGGGGTGGGGAGAGGACATTCTGATGCTGGACCTCGAAGCATGAGGTCGTGATATGCATATGCTGTAAGGGAAAAGAATAAAGGCATACCTGTACAATACTCTGGTGTCCTGCGTATTCTCCTGGGTCTGGGAACACGACACCATCTACATGCACACTCACACACATGCATTGACAAGAGTGCACCAATCATTCAAAAGCACATACACATGCACATATCCATAAATACACATATATCCATACAAGCAAATACAAATACGAATACAAATACAAATACAAATACAAGCAAGCGCCAAACATAAAAAAGTACTGATCTGCAGCATTGAACTCGGGTGGTAAGAGGGAAGCCTTAGTGGTTCCTGAAAGATTGGGACTTCCACCTCCTCTCATTGGCTGATATTGTTACAGGTCAGTCCATGAGAGGTTGCAGCAGTCCCCCACTCATCACAGAGTGGGATGGATCAGTGAGACTTCTAACTCTACCCCACTCTGTGACAAGGCATCACTCGTGAACATTCAACCATGGCCCCTTCAGGCCTTGAAACTGAATCCCCCTGATTCGGGTCTATTTGTGATGTGCCCCCTCATCATGAGGGGGAGGACCTCACAGTACTGGCTTGAGGAGGTCATGGCCACAGGGCTGTTAATTCTTCAGCCCAGCAAAGTTCAGCTCAGGCAGCCTGGCACATGCACATTTAGAGCATCTACAGTGCCTGGCTTGAAGCTATCAAGCTGACCTTTGCTGAGCCTGATAGGCACGTTTTATGTTTTCAAAATGGTGATGGAGTGAGTGCCTCCACCCTTAAGGGCAGGCTTTTACTGCCCTCTCCTCAGCAGTAGGTATTTCAGAAAGGATACATTTTGGCACTGGTATTCAGAAGTGTTTTACTATACTTAAAGTGAAGATACCTTTTTTGTTTTCCACTTTTTAATGCAACACAGAAAAGCAGAAATGCAGCAAGTATGGGAGAACTACAGGAATACGGAGAAAAAACGTTGAATAATGAGGAGAGAACTGAGTGAGACAAGAAATCTCTTACAGTCTTGAGCAAGGGGCTGAAACAAGGCCCACTCAAAGTATGCGTTATCTGTGATATGTAGTGAGGCAACAATACGGTTAAACAATTAATGAAAACCAACAGGTGTGTTCTTTTGACAGCATTACTTTTCAATGTGTTGAAAATGTAATTGGCTTTTAGTTTAGATTAATGTTGATTTCTCTTGGGATGTACCTCTCCTCAGCATGGCAGTCAAAGAACCACTGCCTCGGCTGCCACTAAAGTTGGTCTGTGGTTGCCCTCTGATACAATACTTTGCTGAAAACTATGCCCAGGTGGAAAAATTCCAGGCCCGTCCAGATGACCTGTTGATCTCTACCTACACCAAGTCAGGTGAGTCAAGCCCTTTTCCTGTTGTTCACTCAAATATTGGGTCTTGAGGAACACCCAAACATCTTAATATTCTGCAGTTCCCACATCTCTAGTGTGCCTTTTCTGAGATCACTAGCTCAGCAAGAGGGTCATCCAAAAAATCAGGGATTCTTTCAAATACTCACTTATATGTGCCTGCTGACACAAGTGCCCTGTATCTCCTCTGAGGTCAGCAAGAAAATAGGAAGCACCTTGGCATCCTCACTCTCAATCTTCGCTTTCCACCTAGGTAATTTAAGTCCATAGAGGAAAAAGCATTTCTGTTCACTTCCCAATTCAGGATTAGAGTTATCTTTATACACACTGTCGTTCCTGTTAGGTTACTCAGATTCTTCCACTTTTACCTACCTATGACTCACCTGAGTCAACTGTGCCTCAGGGAGACGCCCACCCCATATTACCATAAGCCTTGTGAAACAAGCCTACCTCTTCAGTTATGATCTTAACGTTTATCATAAGGTGTCTTCTATCCTTGGCTATTTCCCCATCACCATTCATGTCTCTGGTGTATTTTTTAACCACAACTCTGGTGGCTTCTTCCAGGCACCACCTTGCTCAGTGAGGTCACTGAGATGCTGTACTGTGACGGTGACATCGGCAAGTGTGGAAGGGACACTATTGTCAACCGAGTGCCTTTCATTGAACTTGCCATCCCGGGCTTGGGGACAGGTAAGTTCAGCTTGTTGGGATATCCATAGTCACACACGGAAGCCCTCTGCAGGTTAGTGTAAGAGCATGTGGTGGCTAGTGCTGTGGGCTGGATGCAGGGTATGGTTTGGGAAGGGTACATGTGAGTATGGTGACTGTGTGGTATGGCATTGAATTGCTTACTGTGAGACACAGTTTATGCTATTGATATGAGGAAAGGTTTTTAGGGAAGTTCTTCTGTGAAAGTACTCATTTGCAATACACCCAGTCCTGTACATGTGTCATCAGTTCACATGATCGGGCTAATAAAAAGGAGCAAGGCACACCTCAGTTAACATGTAATCTAAGTGTTCTTAGATAGGTGACCATATTTTTTTTGTCTAAAAAATAAGACAGGTCCAGATATAAAAATGCAACTAAATGTTGGCACCGACCATGGTCCCTAAACACTGAAGGACTGCAGCGAAAATATTCAGCACCTCTTTTCTAAAGATATATAAAAGTCGCAAAATTATCCTGAGCTCAACCCCCTTGTAGTTTTGGCACAGAGGAGACAGGCTTAACTCAGGGCAATGAGTAAAGAATTTATGCAGAACCAACACAGAAAATGAAGTCAGAATGCCAAGCAATACATTTCCAGTCTAAATACAAAAATAAAGTAAGATTTAATAAACAAAATGGCACCAAAATATCAATAATCAAATAAGAGGAACCAGAGATATGGGTATTTAAAGATTTGAGGGAAAATAGCCATAAAAAAACCACAAAGCTCCAATGATAGTCAATGGTCACGATAGACTGGAACAAGGTGACATTTCAGGCTGACCATGATGGAGCAAGGGTTGAATGCACCAACCAGGTTCTTCCTGGTCAAAAATGTTACCTTCTGACTTAGGGCCTGATTATGACTTTGGCGTTACTATGCCGGCTTTGTGTCGACACAGCACAGCCAAAGCTGTGCATGGACAGCCTTCCAGATTACGAGTTCAACTCGTGTCAGGAGGGGTTTTCTTTTTCCACGGCGGTGCCATGAAAATAGGCACTGTAATGGGAACGCAAAAGCAGTTCCAGCACAGCATGAACTGTGAAGTCCATGCTGTGCTGAAACTTGGGGTGCATGCAAACAGGGGGCACATGTTGTGCCCCGCTGAATGCTTCCCCATGGCGGGCTCACTGCCATGAATAGGCTGGCAGTTGGGAAACTCATAATATGCTCGGCGGACTGCGGCGGTCCCGTCTTGCATATTGTATTCACCTGTCCACTACCCCACTGCCAGGGAATGGCAGTTCCCTGTCGCAGCCAACACAGCGTTGGCGGTCCGAAAGGCTGCCTCAGAATACAGTGTGCTACCACGGGTCAAAGACCGCCAGATTCGTAATTTGCACCTAAGTCTTTTAAGTCCCAATCAATCACAGAAGTACACTTCTAAAGCCTCCGAGGATCTCCAAAGAGGCATTCACAGACTCACAGGGTGTCAGGCAGAAGCCAACACCAGGGTCCTGTCCAGGCCCAGTTGCCACTGGTCAGCTGTGTATTTCTAGGAAAAGGTTTCTAGCAACTTTTCTCGCTGTAACCACAGAGATACAACTTTGTCCTGGGTACAAGAGGGAGCAGGCTCGGACCTTAAGGGCTCCTCTCAAGTCACAAACATAAGGTCCAATCTTCTTCTGATCTTCCTCTGATCCAGTAAGTGTTCTGAAGTGGAAGCCTGAAGGTGCCACATTTAAGCCTAGAATCAGCTAGGGGTGTTGGGAGACTCAAGAGAATGCCTGAGCAAATGGGTGAAAGGTTCCCAGGGCCAACCCCATCCACAATTTCACCAGTTCTTATTTGCCTTACTGAAAACAGGCCCAAAGGCAGTCGTCAGGGTATTTTCACAATAGTGAAAGTCTTGGGCCAAACTCAACACGCGCTTTGAGGGCTGGAGTTGTGTGTAGGGATTGCAGTATGGTCTTACCTCATCTAATACTAAAAACCAGTATGAGGCAGGTACTGTAACCAGAAAAAAAGTCAGAGGGAGATATCTGGTAGGACAAAAGCAAGATCCTCCAGCAACCATACAGTGGATATACAAATGTCTTGGCACTCTTTTCTCTTTTTGAAATGTGCCCCCATGTTTTACGATGCATCTCAACAGACCTGTAAAGCAGGATTTGCCACTGAAGTGTCAGAAAGGATGGCCACAGCCCCCAAACCAGCATATATTTCGTGGAGTTCAGAGGAGTCATCTCTGCCCTCGGATGGGTGGCACGAGGCCCTCCTCCAGAATAAAAAATCAAGGCTGGCCAGACCCCGGAGATGGGGTCCCTGGGGCCAAAAGTGGCCCAGGGAAGGGGGGCTACGCTGCCCCCTCCCATAATGAAATATGGATTTTTCTTGTTAAAAGAGGCAGAGCCCTGGGGTATGGGGTCCCCAGGATCAAAAATGGCATTTGGAGGGGTTCCAATCGGTCCGCCTATTTTAAAGAGAATAAAAAAAGAAGAGAAGTGGCCATGCCCCGGGAGATCGGGTCCCTGGGGCTAAAATCAGAGTCGGGAGGGGGGGCTGCATGGCCCTTTACCATTTAATAAAAAATAAATATCCTAGGCCCAGGGGGATGGGGTCCCCAGGTCCCAAAAAATATTAAGAGAAGGGGGGACACACAGCCAACCTGCTAAAAAAAATAGAAAAGAGAAGCCAGCATCTCGCCGGAGGCCCGCCCCCTCCCTGTACCATTCTGCAAATGCACCTCCTGGTGCATTCTGGGATAGGGGATTGAGTCCCCTTGAATCCTAAGGGTCCATAGGGGCCAACTAGCCCATTAGGTACCTCCAGTAATCTCCACACAGTGGGATTGCTGAGAGGTGATCTGAGGCCACGCTCCTTTTTACACCACTCTGCAACCAAGCCTCTTGGCACATTGCTAGTGGGGCGATGAGGTCCTCTTGTGTCCTGAGGACCTCAGGACTAAAGTGGACTTCATCGCCCGAGCAGCAGTGTGCCTGGAGGCGTGTTTACAGAGTGGTGTAAAAAGGGGCATGGCATCGGACCACGCTCCTTTTTACACCAATCTGCAAACGCGCCTATTGGCACATTGCTAGTGGGGCGATGAGGTCCTCTTGTGGACTTCATCCCCCGAGCTGCAGTGTACCAGGAAAACACACAAGATGATGGACGGAATGTTGCACACTGGCAAAACATTCACCGCCAGTCACAGATCTGGGTTTAATCCATCGATAATATGCTCACCAAGTCACCCCAGTTCAGACATGGCCATATGCAAATCAGTCTTGACCCTGTGCCTCATGGGAACCGTCCAGCCCGAACTGCGAAGCCATGTCTTCCCTGGACCGGAATCAAGCATCCTAGGACTGGTTTCTGGCTATCAGCCGTCTTCAGCCAGGATAGCTTGATTCCAGTGGCTTAGTGAGCACGGGACCCACGTCTGGGCATACCCTTCCCACATAGGGTGAACAGCAAAACACACAAGATGATGGACAGAATGTTGCACAATGGCAAAACATTCACCCCCAATCACAGATCTGGGTTTAATCCATCGTTATTATGCTCACCAAGCCACCCCAGTTCAGACATGGCCATATGCAAATCAGTCTTGACCCTGTGCCTCATGGGAACAGTCCAGCCCGAACTGCCAAGCCATGTCTTCCCTGGACCGGAATCAAGCATCCTAGGACCGGTTTCTGGCTTTCAGCCTTCTTCAGCCAGGATAGCTTGACTCCAGTGGCTTAGTGAGCACGGGACCCACGTCTGGGCATACCCTTCCCACATAGGGTGAACAGCAAAAAACCACAAGATGATGGACAGAATGTTGCACAATGGCAAAACATTCACCCCCAGTCACAGATCTGGGTTTAATCCTTCGTTATTATGCTCACCAAGCCACCCCAGTTCAGACATGGCCATATGCAAATCAGTCTTGACCCTGCGCCTCATAGGAACAGTCCAGCCCGAACTGCCAAGCCATGTCTTCCCTGGACCGGAATCAAGCATCCTAGGACCGGTTTCTGGCTATCAGCCGTCTTCAGCCAGGATAGCTTGACTCCAGTGGCTTAGTGAGCACGGGACCCACGTCTGGGCATACCCTTCCCACATAGGGTGAACAGCAAAACACACAAGATGATGGACGGAATGTTGCACAATGGCAAAACATTCACCCCCAGTCACAAATCTGGGTTTAATCCATCGTTATTATGCTCACAAAGCCACCCAAGTTCAGACATGGCCATATGCAAATCAGTCTTGACCCTGTGCCTCATGGGAACAGTCCAGCCCGAACTGCCAAGCCATGTCTTCCCTGGACCGGAATCAAGCATCCTAGGACCGGTTTCTGGCTATCAGCCGTCTTCAGGCAGGATAGCTTGACTCCAGTGGCTTAGTGAGCACGGGACCCATGCCTGGGCATACCCTTCCCACACAGGGTGAACAGCAAAACACACAAGATGATGGACGGAATGTTGCACAATGGCAAAACATTCACCCCAGTCACAGATCTGGGTTTAATCCATCGTTATTATGCTCACCAAGCCACCCCAGTTCAGACATGGCCACATGCAAATCAGTCTTGGCCCTGTGCCTCATGGGAACACTGCAGTCCGAACTGCCAAGCCATGTCTTCCCTGGACCAGAATCAAGCATCCTAGGACCGGTTTCTGGCTGTCAGCCGTCTTCAGCCAGGATAGCTTGACTCCAGTGGCTTAGTGAGCACGGGACCCACGTCTGGGCATATCCTTCCCACATAGGGTGAACAGCAAAACACACAAGATGATGGACGGGAGGTTGCACAATGGCAAAACATTCACCCCCAGTCACAGATCTGGGTTTAATCCATTGTTATTATGCTCACCAATCCACCCCAGTGCAGACATGGCCATATGCAAATCAGTCTTGACCCTGTGCCTCATGGGAACAGTCCAGCCCGAACTGCCAAGCCATGTCTTCCCTGGACCGGAATCAAGCATCCTAGGACCGGTTTCTGGCTATCAGCCGTCTTCAGCCAGGATAGCTTGACTCCAGTGGCTTAGTGAGCACGGGACCCATGTCTGGGCAATCCCTTCCCACATAGGGTGAACAGTAAAACACACAAGATGATGGACGGAATGTTGCACAATTGCAAAACATTCACCCCCAGTCACAGATCTGGGTTTAATCCATCGTTATTATGCTCACCAAGCCACCCCAGTTCAGACATGGCCATATGCAAATCAGTCTTGACCCTGTGCCTCATGGGAACAGTCCAGCCCGAACTGCCAAGCCATGTCTTCCCTGGACCGGAATCAAGCATCCTAGGACCGGTTTCTGGCTATCAGCCGTCTTCAGCCAGGATAGCTTGACTCCAGTGGCTTAATGAGCACGGGACCCACGTCTGGGCATACCCTTCCCACATAGGGTAAACAGCAAAACACACAAGATGATGGATGGAATGCTGCACAATGGCAAAACATTCACCCCCAGTCACAGATCTGTGTTTAATCCATCCTTATTATGCTCCCAAGCCACCCCAGTTCAAATCAGTCTTGACCCTGTGCCTCATGGGAACAGTCCAGCCCGAACTGCCAAGCCATGTCTTCCCTGGACCGGAATCAAGCATCCTAGGACCGGTTTCTGGCTATCAGCCGTCTTCAGCCAGGATAGCTTGACTCCAGTGGCTTAGTGAGCACGGGACCCACGTCTGGGCATACCCTTCCCACATTGGGTGAACAGCAAAACACACAAGATGATGAACGGGAGGTTGCACAATGGCAAAACATGAACCCCCAGTCACAGATCTGGGTTTAAGCCATCGTTATTATGCTCACCAAGCCACCCCAGTTCACACATGGCCATATGCAAATTAGTTTTGACCCTGTGCCTCATGGGAACAGTCCAGCCCGAACTGCCAAGCCATGTCTTCCCTGGACCGGAATCAAGCATCCTAGGACCGGTTTCTGGCTATCAGCCGTCTTCATCCAGGATAGCTTGATTCCAGTGGCTTAGTGAGCACGGGACCCACGTCTGGGTATACCCTTCCCACATAGGGTGAACAGCAAAACACACAAGATGATGGACGGAATGTTGCACAATGGCAAAACATTCACCCCGTCACAGATCTGGGCTTGACTGTTCCCATGGGGCACAGGGTCAAGACTGATTTGCATATGGCTGGGTTCAAACTGGAATGGCATGGTGAGCAAAATAACGACGGAATTAGGCCCAGATCTCTGTACTGGGGTGAATGTATGACATTGTTCTGCATTCTGTCCATCACCTGTTGTTTTTGCATTTGTCACCCTGAGTGGGACGGGTATGCTCAGACGTGAGTCCCGTGCTCTCCATGCCACTGGAATCAAGCTATCCGTGCTGAAGAGGGCTGAAATCCTGAAACCGGTCCTTGGATGCTTGTTTTCAGTCCAGGGAGGACCTGGCTTGGCAGTTCGGGCTGGACTGTTCCCATGGGGCACAGGGTCAAGACTGATTTGCATATGGCTGGGTTCAAACTGGAATGGCATGGTGAGCAAAAAAACGATGGATTTAGGCCCAGATCTCTGTACTGGGCTGAATGTATGACATTGTTCTGCATTCTGTCCATCACCTGTTGTTTTTGCATTTGTCACCTCGAGTGGGACGGGTATGCTCAGATGTGAGTCCCGTGCTCTCCATGCCACTGGAATCAAGCTATCCGTGCTGAAGAGGGCTGAAATCCTGAAACCGGTCCTTGGATGCTTGTTTTCAGTCCAGGGAGGACCTGGCTTGGCAGTTCGGGCTGGACTGTTCCCATGGGGCACAGGGTCAAGACTGATTTGCATATGGCTGGGTTCAAACTGGAATGGCATGGTGAGCAAAAAAACGATGGATTTAGGCCCAGATCTCTGTACTGGGCTGAATGTATGACATTGTTCTGCATTCTGTCCATCACCTGTTGTTTTTGCATTTGTCACCTCGAGTGGGACGGGTATGCTCAGATGTGAGTCCCGTGCTCTCTATGCCACTGGAATTAAGCTATCCAGGCTGAAGAGGGCTGAAAGCCCGAAACCGGTCCTTGGATGCTTGTTTCCAGTCCAGGGAGGATCTGGCTTGGCAGTTCGGGCTGGACTGTTCCCATGGGGCACAGGGTCAAGACTGATATGCATATGGCTGGGTTCAACTGGAATGGCATGGTGAGCAAAAAAACGATGGATTTAGGCCCAGATCTCTGTACTGGGGTGAATGTATGACATTGTTCTGCATTCTCTCCATCACCTGTTGTTTTTGCATTTGTCACCCCGAGTGGGACGGGTATGCTCAGACGTGAGTCCCGTGCTCTCCATGCCACTGGAATCAAGCTATCCAGGCTGAAGAGGGCTGAAAGCCCGAAACCGGTCCTTGGATGCTTGTTTCCAGTCCAGGGAGGACCTGGTTTGGCAGTTCGGGCTGGACTGTTCCCATGGGGCACAGGGTCAAGACTGATTTGCATATGGCTGGGTTCAAACTGGAATGGCATGGTGAGCAAAAAAGCGATGGATTTAGGCCCAGATCTCTGTACTGGGGTGAATGTATGACATTGTTCTGCATTCTGTCCATCACCTGTTGTTTTTGCAGTGTACCAGGAGGCGCATTTGCAGAGTGGTGAAAAAAGAGAGTGTGGCTTCGGACCACTCTCAGCAATCCATCTCTGTGGGGCTTACTAGAGATAACAGGAGTATATGTTGGCCCCCAGAGACCCTCAGGGGCAAGGGGACTTCAACTCCCAACCAAGAGCGCGCCAGGAGGCTCATTTGCAGAGTGGTGGAGAAAGGGGGCGTAGCCTGCATCCACATCTCAGCAATCCCACTATCCGAGGCTTACTGGAGGTGTCAGGTAGCCTAGTCGGCCCGTAACAATCCCCAGCAGCAAAGGGGACTTTAATCCCCATCCAAGAGCGTGCCAGTTAGCGTGTTTGCAGAGTGGTGGGCAAAGGGTTTGTGGTCTGCTTTGAGAACTTAACAATCCTGCTGTGTGGGACTTACTGGAGGTAATAGGAGTGGTAGTTTGCCCCAAAGGTTGTCCTTGAGGGCCAACTACCCCTCCTGTTACCCCCAGTAAGTCCCACACAGTGGTATTGTTTAGAGGTCTTCGGAGGCCATGCCCCACTTTCTTCACCAATCTGCAAATGCACTTCCTGGCATACTACTGGTTGGTATTTTACTCCTGAGGGACTTTGGGGGCCAATAAGGCCTCCTGCTACATCCTGTAAGTCCCACTCAGCGGAATGCCTGAGCGCTGGTCAGAGGACCAGCCCCCTTTCAGCACCTGTCTGCAAACACAACTAATACATTGTAGTTATAAATTAGCATTTAAAGAACCATAGAAATTCACTTGAAAAACCATAGGCTTCAGGGACGTTATAGTAAGTCATTAGCATTTAAAAAAACTTAAAAATGCACTGAAAAAACAATAGGTTTCAGGGATGTTATAGTTAGTAATTAGCATTTAAAAAAACATAGAAATTCACTCAAAAAATCATAGGTTTCAGGGACGTTATAGTTAGTTGGACATTTTACCAGAGAAATTCAGCCATTATAGTTAGTTGAGCTAACTATAATTCGTGCCTCCTCAATGCACTGCTGATGAAGTCACATATTACATCACTCATTACATAGTCAGTGACATCACTGATGACATCTCAAATGATATCACTGATGACATCATCCAGAGACTGGGTGAATTTTGAAAGTTTAAGAATGTTATATGTAAAGGTGTATTGAAGAATGAGTGGGTGTTTGAGTATTTAAATAGATGATTTAGTGGTGTATGACTGACTGTATAAGTGAGTGTGATGTCATCAGCAGTGCATTGTAGGGGCGCGAGTTATAGTTAGTTTAACTAATTATAAAAGCCGAATTTCTCTGGTTTTGTACAAGTGAAATGTCAAACTAACTATAAGGTCCCTGAAATCTATATATATATATATACTCTGTGGTCTGTGCTCCGTGCTCCTGTTCCTGGTCCTGCTCCTGTGAGGTCGGGGAAAGGTTGGAGTTAGAGGTATATCCCTTTGTTGGATCAAAATTAAAGATTCCCTCCATCATGCTATGATGGACAGACTGATGGTGATACTGTACTTGACTGATGGGCTCAGCAGATCTGATTCACCCCTCATTAAATCCTGCTATGCTGCTTGAATATGCAAAGCTGCACAATACGCACCTCTTTTAAATAGTGTACTTGTGTCCCTAATGAGAGCAGAGATCTGGTGAAAGTCTCAACCTGCACAACACTGTCATAAATGTGTGCGCTCACCTGACCCTCTCTACAAAACCAGGACATGCTTTTGCTCATTGTTTTAGCAGAAATGGTTGAAAGCCAGGACAGCCCTTGAAAAAACAAGCCTATCAGGGCAAATCAGGGGTTTCCAGTGACAATAGATTCAGAACACAACATTGGTGACAAGACAGGACCCACTGGTTCGGACAGCCTTAATCATTATGAGGCGGACACCAGCTGCAGTGCTTTTTCTTCAACAACATGCCCGATAAAGGGCCCATCCATGCTGATATGGTGCTCTTTTTTCATGAGGTCTTATTGTTAGGGTAGCCCCTCTTCTAAAGAGTTGTCAGTCACCTGCATTACACCAAGCCTTGCTCTTGCATCAACTGCTCAGACGACTGGGCTAATAAAAGGGCTTTGGAAGAACATGCCCTCTCTCTAATTGCATTACAACGTGTGTGCCTGTGTCAACCTTCTGAGCAGAATGACCTGTACCACACAGGACACAAAAGTGTTGAATTGAGAATGCAGAGATATGGTGTTAATTCTGTAGATCTTTGGATGAGGAAGCAAATTGGACCTTGGACCTGTCTCAAGGTTTGTTATGATCTTTTGATGCTACCATGCTCTTGTTCATTTACTCTGCTTTTCTGTTACCCCATCCCTTTAATTAACCAGGAGCAGAACTTGCGGCACAGACACCATCTCCACGTATTCTAAAAACTCATCTTCCAGTTCAGCTACTTCCTGAATCCTTTTGGGAGAATAACTGTAAGGTTAGTAGGTGTTCTTATGCCTGCCACATAGGGCCATATTAATGACCACTGTGGCGCAGGGCAGCTCAGCAAGACACCTTGCTGCGCTTCCCTGCGTATTTATCCAATACGGTGCGTTACTGTCCTTCTCCCTTGCGCTTTGCTGTTTTGGCTGCCAAGCTCAGTCATTTACATACAGATTCATGCTAAGCAAGGAAGAAAAGAACAGTTGATACCAGTGTACTGTCTCAAAGTGTTGACAATGTTCAATCTACAAACTGGATCCAACATAATTATTTTGCTTTATTGTGAAATAACAGGAGAAACGATTCCACCACCTGTCTCAAAGAGGTTGGTAAGGGAACTCAGCTCCCACTACATAGGAAGAACAAGACTATGGTGTGTTTAGAATTTGGCAGGATGGGAGAATCGCCATAAATCATCTCTCACCCTGAAAACTCACAAATCTCTCATCTCATTTATAATTGGGGTACAAATGGGTTTGCTTTGCAGAGCCTCATCAAGCTCTAACATGAGTACCCTGCTGCAGACAGCCTCCGCCATAGGAGATTTGGAAGGCCGGCTCTATACAGGGCGGGCCTTCCATCTAATTTCTCAATGTGGTAGATGTGATAGTCTTGAACAGGAAAATAAAACAAAGGCCCCCACCTACAGTAAAAAATATCGATGTATTTAAGGGCAACTGATTTTTTTTGTTTAGTATAAGCAGTCTACCTCCCACTTTGGGAATTTGTTTCTGAAAAACAAATAACGTGTTTAAACATGCTTCCATGTAGTGCTTTAAATAGCAGGTACTGACAACTACTTATTCTTGCCCTTTTTTTAATTGGAAAGTGAGAATGCTAGCACTTCTCAGCAGAGATGTAAAGCTTTTATTGTCTAGTAGCAGGAGCACTTCTGAGTATTAAACAGGTACTCTAAGATAGTGAATACCTGCACTTTTACATTTACTTTTCAGTCCCTACGTTCACCGCGCCAAAAGTTGACTCCAAGGGCCTGATTCTGATGCGGTTAGGAAAGCATTCCCACCTAGGGCCTGATTCTGATGCGGTTAGGAAGGCCTCCTAATGGCATTTGCTCCTTCCAAATTGGATCGGGAACGTGTCTTCCCAAACCAAGGCCCAATTATGATGCAGTTAGGAACATATGCTCCCATTGATGTCAATAGGAGTCCAACCAAATCTTATCTGGAAGCATCCGGATGCATCGTACTCCGTCGGTCGGACTCTTCCAATCCGAGTGGGTCGGAAACCCTTTCCAAACCGATTTGGTCAGGAAGCGTTCCAACCCGCATCGGAATCAGGCCCTAGTACCCTAAGTACTATCATGCAAAGAAGAGGTTTCCATGCCTCGAAACCTCTGGAAATCTATTTCCTTCATCTAGAGATTTGACTGACATCAGGAGTTTTGAGGGAACTTGCTTGTGTAACTGGGGCTGTTTTAGACGTGGACAACATGGGGTTGTCCTTGGCAAACAATAGACGGAGAGTGAGGTGGGAAAAGCTAGCAGCGAATACAAAGAAGGTGGTTTGATATTTGAAAGGGTGTGCGCATTAATGGAACATCCTAATACGGGCGATGCGCACACAAAACTCGGGCGGGCACACAAGGACCTTATTAAATCCTTGGCAGAGGTTCTTTTCTCTATGGGAAGGACAGGGGAAGGAAGGCCACAATGACCCACCTGGTATAATGTTGCATGTCGCAAAGCCAAAACGGATCTACTGAGTAGCATTAAGGAGGGTAAAAGCAGAACACTCATACAGGAAAGGAGAAAAGACTATAAGCGGTTGATTACCCATGCATGATAAATGGGAGAATCTGACCATCACACTAGCCGTCAGGGACTCTCGGAAGTTCTGGCGCCTAGTGAACGCTGGGTCGGAGGACCTTTCTCCTGCCATTGAGCCCAACATTTCAGCCAAGGTCTGGCAAGATCACTTCCAGGCCTTGTACATAGACGGTGATAGGGCCCCAATCAAGGTACTCCCAATCACTGGAACACAGCCAGAGGTGGATCTATTCACAGAGGCTGAGGTTCGGGTGGCCATTCTAAGGCTGGCCTCTGGGAAGGCGCCGGGCTTGGATGGGCTCACGGGCGACATTTTCAAACAGGAGCCGGACATTTGGGCCCCCTACCTGTTGACTATCTTCAATCAATCAATCAATCAATCAAGAAATTTGTATAGCGCGCTACTCACCCGGAGGGTCTCAAGGCGCTTGGGGGGGGTCCGCTACTGCTCGAACAGCCAGGTCTTGAGTTGCTTCCTGAAGGAGAGGTGGTCTTGGGTAAGACAGAGGTAGATGGGGAGTGAATTCCAGGTCTTGGCTGCCAGGTAGGAGAAGGATCTTCCTCCCATGGTGCCTCTTCGGATGCGTGGAACGGCGGCGAGTGCGTGGCTGGTCGATCGTAGATGGCGGGTGGGAGTGTAGAAGGTCAGGCGGTCATTGAGGTACCTGGGGCCTAGGTTGTGGCGGGCTTTGTGTGCGTGGGTGAGGAGGCGGAAAGTGATTATTTTGCTGACGGGGAGCCAGTGCAGGTCTTTCAGGTGTCCGGAGATGTGGCTGTGGCGTGGGATGTCCAGGATGCGGAGGCGTTCTGGATGCGTTGGAGTCTTTTCTGCAGTTTGGCTGTGGTTCCGGTGTAGAGGGTGTTTCCGTAATCTAGTCGGCTGGTGACAAGTGCCTGGGTGACCGTCTTCCTGGTTTCGGTGGGGATCCATCGGAAGATCTTTCGGAGCATGCGTAGGATGTTGAAGCATGAAGCGGAGACGGCGTTGACTTGTCTGGTCATCGACAGGGAGGAGTCCAGGATGAAGCCCAGGTTGCGTGCGTGATCCGTTGGTTTAGGTGCTCTGCCTAGGGCCGGGGGCCACCAGGAGTCGTCCCAGGCCGACGGTGATGGTCCAAGGATGAGGACTTCCGTCTTGTCTGAGTTCAGTTTCAAGCGGCTGTTCTTCATCCATTCGGCTACCTCTTTCATCCCTTCGTGTAGGTTGGATCTGGCGGTGGCGGGGTCGTTGGTGAGGGAGAGGATCAGCTGGGTGTCGTCGGCTTAGGAGATGATGTTGAGGCTGTGTTGGCGTGCGATGGCTGCGAGGGGGCTCATGTACACGTTGAAGAGGGTGGGGCTGAGTGATGATCCTTGTGGCACGCCGCAGATGACTTTGGAGGCCTCGGATCTGAACGGGGGGAGGCGGACTCTCTGGGTTCTTCCGGCGAGGAATGAGAGGATCCACTCCAGGGCCTTCCCTTGGATTCCAACGTTGCTGAGGCGATGTACTAGGGTGCGGTGGCAAGCAGTATCGAACGCTGCGGAGAGGTCCAGGAGGATGAGGGCCACTGTTTCCCCGTTGTCGAGCAGGGATCTGATGTCATCAGTGGCTGCGATGAGTGAGGTCTCGGTGCTGTGATTGGCTCGGAAGCCGGACTGTGAGTGGTCGAGGGATCCGTTCATCTCGAGGAAGGCGGCCAGCTGTCCGTTGACGGTCTTCCTGATGACTTTGGCCGGAAACGGAAGGAGCGAGATGGGGCGATAGTTCTTGAGGTCGGTGGGGTCTGCCGATGGTTTTTTCAGGAGGGCGCTGAGTTCAGCATGCTTCCAGCTCTCCGGGAAGGTGGCGGTGTTGAAGGAGCAGTTAATGATGTCCCGGATTTGGGGTGCGATGACGGAGTCGGCCTTGTTGAAGACGTGGTGAGGGCATGGGTCGGTTGGTGAGCCGGAGTGGATGGTGTTCATCGTCCGGATGGTGTCTTCTGTGTTGACTGGGGTCCAGTCGCGGAGGGTGGTGGTGGGGGGGGTCGGTTCTGTGGTTGGGTGCGTGGACTGTTCGCCGAAGCTGTTGTGTATGTCTGCGATCTTGCTGTGGAAGAACGTGGCGAGTGAGTCGCAGAGGTCCTGTGAGGGAGTGATGTCGTCATTACTGGCGCTGGTGTTGGAGAGCTCTTTGACGATGCTGAAGACCTCCTTGCTGTTGTGTGCGTTGTTGTCTAATCTTTCCTTGAAGGCTGTCTTCTTGGTGGTGTGGATCAGCTGGTGGTGTTTGCGGGTGGCTTGCTTGAGGGCGGTCATTTTGTCTGTGGTCGGGTTCTTTCGCCAGGCTTTCTCGAGGGTGCGGCATTTCTTCTTGGAGTTCTTGAGGTCGTCGTTGAATCACAGGGCTCTCTTGCTTCCGGGCCTGTTGGGATGGGTTTTCAGGGGTGCGAGGTTGTCGGCGCAGTTGGTGATCCACTGTGCCAGGTTGTGAGCTGCTTGGTTGGGGTCCGTTGATCTGGCGGGAGGGTTCTGGTTCAGTGATGCGGTGAGCTGGTCGGTCGTGATCTTGTTCCAGTTCCTGCGGGGAACTTGTTGCGGGAGGTGGTGGGTTGTGGTCTTTCTGAAGCTGAAGTGGACGCAGCTGTGGTCTGTCCAGTGGAGTCCGGTGGGGTGGCTGAAGGAGATGTACTTGCTGGAGGAGAAGATTGGGTCAAGCGTGTGTCCGGCATAGTGGGTGTTCACCAGTTGCTTGAGTCCGAGGTTAGCAAGGTTGTCCAGGAGGGTGGTGGTGTTGTTGTCGTTGTTGTTCTCCAGGTGGAAGTTGAGGTCTCCTAGGAGGATGCAGTCGGCGGAGGGAAGGGCGTGTGGGCTGATGAAGTCTGCGATGTCTTCACTGAATTGAGTGCGGGGACCTGGGGGTCTGTAGCTGAGGGTGCCTCTGAATGTGGTCTTGGGGTCGGTGTGAATCTGGAAGTGAAGATGTTCGGCGGTTGTGAGGGTGTCGTCGGAGTTGGTCGTGATGCGGATGGTGTTCTTGTGGACGATGGTGATGCCTCCTCCTGTACGGTTGGTGCGGTCCCTCCTGGTGATCTTGTATCCGTCCAGGATGGCTATGGCGATGTCGGGCGCTGAGGAGGCGTTCATCCAGGTTTCCGTGAGGAAGGCGACGTCTGGGGATGTGGTGTCGAGCAGGTTCCATAGTTCCACGGCGTGTCTGTGGACGGAGCGGGTGTTGAGCAGGATGCACTTCAGGTGGTTGCTGTTGGTGTTTGGCTTGGTGGGTGCGGGTGGGTTGCAGGTCCTGATGCAGACGAACTTGCAGGATTGGCAGGTGAAGGGTCAGTGGGTGCGTCCTGGGATGGCTCGGTGGCAGTCAGGGAGGCGTCCGGTGTTGAGTGCGCTGAGGGTGGCGGCGTCGTACGTCCGGCGGGTGGGATGGCATCCGGGGGGGCCATGGGGTCTGGCGCTGGGCGCGGTCCAGGCGTGGATGGGCGCAGACGGGCTTGCCTTTGGCGCACCCGCGGGGGGCATGAACGCTGCGCACACGCGCAGACTCTGCCATAAATGGAGAGTGGGGGGGCGGAGTGAGGGAGGAGCAGCTGGGAGGCGGGAGCGGGGTGGCGAGTGGGGAGGGGAACGGTGATGCTGGAGGGAATGGGGGTGGGGCCGAGGGGGAGCAGCGGCAGGGAGCGGGGTGGGTTCAGCAGCAGAAACGGCGGCGGGGTCGCAGAACGAACAGGGGCACGATGAAGGGAACGATAACAGAGCACAGGGGCACAGGGGTACACAGTTCACGATGGAGAAGAGAAGACGATTACAGGCACAATGCAGGGGGCAGAAACAAACTTGAGCAGGGGTACAAAAGAAGACGATTACAGGCACAATGCAGGGGGCAAAGCAAACTTGAGCAGAGGTACAACAGTTAACGGACTAAAATACAATAACAGGCACAATTCAGGGGGCAGGATACCAACTTGGCAGCGGTGGCGTCAGGCGGAAACCGGGCACACTCGGGGTGGGCTACGCGGCGGGAGGAGCGACCGGCTCAGACCAGTTCAGGTCGGGTCATAGCTCCCCGCCTCGTGGGCCTTACCTTTTGTGTTTAGTGGGTGGGAGGAGCAGCTGGGAGGCGGGAGCGGGGTGGCGAGTGCGGAGGGGAACGGTGATGCTGGAGGGAACGGGGGTGGGGCCGCGGGGGAGCAGCGGCAGGGAGCGGGCTGGGTTCAGCAGCAGAAACGGCGGTGGGGTCGCAGAACAAACAGGGGCACGACGAAGGGAACGATAACAGAGCACAGGGGCACAGGGGTACACAGTTCACGATGGAGAAGAGAAGACGATTACAGGCACAATGCAGGGGGCAGAAACAAACTTGAGCAGGGGTACAAAAGAAGACGATTACAGGCACAATGCAGGGGGCAAAGCAAACTTGAGCAGGGGTACAACAGTTAACGGACTAAAATACAATAACAGGCACAATTCAGGGGGCAGGATACCAACTAGGCAGCGGCAGCGGTGGCGGCAGGCGGAAACCAGGCACACTCGGGGTGGACCACGCGGCGGGAGGAGCGACAGGCTCTGACCAGGTCAGGGCAGGTCACAGCTCCCCGCCTCGCGGGCCTTACCTTTTGTGTTCAGTGGGAGGGAGGAGCAGCTGGGAGGCGGGAGCGGGGTGGTGAGTGGGGAGGGGAACGGTGATGCTGGAGGGAACGGGGGTGGGGCCGTGGGGGAGCAGCGGCGGGAGCGGGGTGGGTTCAGCAGCAGAAACGGCGGTGGGGTCGCAGAACGAACAGGGGCACGACGAAGGGACCGATAACAGAGCACAGGGGCACAGGGGTACACAGTTCACGATGGAGAAGAGAAGACGATTACAGGCACAATGCAGGGGGCAGAAACAAACATGAGCAGGGGTACAAAAGAAGACAAATACAGGCACAATGCAGGGGGCAAAGCAAACTTGAGCAGGGGTACAACAGTTAACGGACTAAAATTCAATAACAGGCACAATTCAGGGGGCAGGATACCAACTTGGCAGCGGCAGCGGTGGCGGCAGGCGGAAACCGGGCCCACTCGGGGGGCCACGCGGCGGGAGGAGCGACCGGCTCTGACCAGTTCAGGTCGGGTCACAGCTCCCCGTCTCGCGGGCCTTACCTTTTGTGTTCAGTGGGAGGGAGGAGCAGCTGGGAGACGGGAGCATGGTGGCGAGTGGGGAGGGGAATGGTGATGCTGGAGGGAACGGGGGTGGGGCCGCGGGGGAGCAGCGGCGGGAGCGGGGTGGGTTCAGCAGCAGAAACGGCGGTGGGGTCGCAGAACGAACAGGGGCACGACGAAGGGAACGATAACAGAGCACACGGGCACAGGGGTACACAGTTCACGATGGAGAAGAGAAGACGATTACAGGCACAATGCAGGGGGCAGAAACAAACTTGAGCAGGGGTACAAAAGAAGACGATTACAGGCACAATGCAGGGGGCAAAGCAAACTTGAGCAGGGGTACAACAGTTAACGGACTAAAATACAATAACAGGCACAATTCAGGGGGCAGGATACCAACTTGGCAGCGGCAGCGGTGGCGGCAGGTGGAAAACCGGGCACACTCGGGGTGGGCCACGCGGCGGGAGGAGCCACCGGCTCTGACCAGGTCACGCCGTCTTGAGGGGCATGGAGGTGCCCTGTACTTGGCTGGGAGCAGAGATTGTCCCTATAATTAATAAGGGATCGCCTCTGCTTCCAGCCAACTACAGGCCCATCAGCCTCATTGATGTGTCCCAAAAACTTTTCGGTAGGCTGATACTCGATCGCCTCCAAAACTGGATGGAGGAGTTCTCCATTCTCACCCGGTATCAGGCTGGTTTCCGAAGGAAGATCTCAACAACAGACCAGATTTTCCGACTCAATCTTTTTTTTTTTAAAACTGTTACAATCGAAGGAGGCAGCCTTTACACGGTCTTCGTAGACCTGCGTGCCGCCTTCGATTTGGTTCCAAGATCTAGACTTTGGACAGTGCTGGCGGAGATGGGTATCCCCTCGGACATCCTGAACATCTTGATAAGACTGCACCAAGATAACTACGCACGGGTCAGGTGTGGTAGAAACGGGATGCTCTCAGGAAGATTCCCCGTTGGCAGGGGGGTGAGGCAGGGTTGCGTGCTCGTACCCACCCTGTTCTGCCTCTTTGTCAATGGGGTAGTTGACCACCTGACTAGGATAGCCGACATTGATGCTCCAAAGCTCAACGGCAGCAGGGTGCCCGCCATCATGTTTGTGGACGACACCCTGCTGCTGTCCAAATCCCCGATGGGAATTCAATGGGTCTTGGATGGGTTTGAAGCCTTCTGTGTTGACCGGGGATTGGAGATCAACGTGCTGAAAACTAAATACATGATTCTTAGTCCTCCTCTTTCAAGACGCCCCAATCCCACCATAGGTACACTGAGACTAGAGAGGGTTAACACATTTGAATACCTAGTGGTGACAATCAATCAAAACTTGACTTGGGACACACATCGGACAAAGGCCAACATCAAATTAGCTCAGTTAACGGGTGGTATCTCAAGGCTGGTAAATAGATCAACCCACAAACCCCTCGGCCCAGTGCTCCAAATCTACAAAATGCAGGCCCGGGGGGCAGTCATACACGGGGGGAGTTGTGGGGGCATATACCTGCCCAAAACTTGACAATAAATAAATTCATTAGGCAGATGGTGGCCTTACCGCCAGGCACCCCACTCCTGCTGCTCAGATTAGATCTGGGCTTAAGAACCATTGAGGAAGAACTGGGATTAAAACCTCTAACTTTCTGGCGTCGTATTTGGAGTACCCCAGAACTCATGAGCTACAGGAGGGAGTTGCAAGAGATTTTATCTCTATCAAATTCAACGAACATTCCCTGGTTGAAATATATAAAAAAGATATGTGAGAGTCAGGGAAGGCCGGAACTGTGGCTGGACCCAGCTAACGCTTGTAGCAGGGTATCCCGCAAATCTTTATCAAAGGACTATTACGAATTCAAAACAACATCATCACTACAGAATTCACTCATGGGGTCTCTAACACACTCATTTATTAAATCTAAAGACTCCTATCAACGGGAACTTGTCCTTGTCCTTGACCCGCATCCAGGAACACTTAAGCACTATAAAATCTGGAAAACTGACTACAAAGTTGGTGCAACACTGCCACAGTAATAAACACTCTTCAAGTGGTTGGTGTTGGAAAAAGTGACAGGTGATGCACGTACAGTTGAGCAGATGTTAATAACGAGGGAAGCTAAATGAATTTTTCAAGAAAAAACGGACCAATTTGGTTTGAATGACTTACTGGAATGGAACAAAATACATTAGATGCCCTAGAATATGGATTTTTGGCGTTTGTAAGAGTGTACACTAACGAGCCTGGTCTGTACTTTG
Source organism: Lissotriton helveticus (assembly GCF_964261635.1). Classification (NCBI taxonomy): domain Eukaryota; kingdom Metazoa; phylum Chordata; class Amphibia; order Caudata; family Salamandridae; genus Lissotriton; species Lissotriton helveticus. The sequence continues at coordinate 445,177,987 of NC_136068.1, forward strand.
AACAGTCATCCTGAGTGGTGGTGGATGTAGTGGGTAAATCATCAAGAATGCTCGGATTGTCATTTATGATATTATTAAGATCTTCGTCATCGAATGCTAACCCACCAAAGTCAGCCATCGCGAAAAAGGACCAATGAGGCTAAAAGAATCAACCAAGTGAGCGGACAATAGAGCTAACCTCAATCTTGAGGAGCTAGGAATTAAAAAGACCCGCAGCCGAGGCTGCTCAAAAACTGGGAATACGACTGTTAGAGGAGGGTCTAGGGGACGATATTTACCGACCTGTCAAGTTCATACCCCTAATGAACTACATTACAACAACAAAAAAACTTGAAGGTCTACAAAGTTGAGAAAAAGAAGTGGCCACAAGAAAATATCACACACCACTATCACGACTAACGGTGAAGGACCATCAGTTGTAAAGAAGTCCTATCAGCCCACCCATATGGCGGAACATCGTCATCTAGGACCTTATCAGCAGGTTCTTGTATGGCCAAGCCCATAGGTTATTGCTTGGTACCAATTGATCCTGAACTGAAAGAAGATGTGTCCTCACTGAGAGTGGTACTGATAGGGTGCAGTGCTCAAAGAGATAAGTGAGTAATTAAAATGACGGTCAGGGTAGAAAAAATGTTTATTAGTATCTCCCTGGACGTCAGGTAAAAAAGAGAGTGTGATGACAGTGTAAAAATATCACTGTACAGTAAGCATATACAATCTAGGCCAACATGTTTCTGCCGTTATGGTAATATTTTACCGGCATTCTTCAGGGCCAGGCTGGAATAACAGCTACTGCAACATCCACTATTATAAGTGTGAAATCATAATCAGAAAAAATTGTATAACATGGTTGAAGTAAGTAGAATTGTGTGGCTGAATGAACCACCCTACCGTATCCTCGTAAATAACCATGTAAAGAGCAATCCTTTCCTGCAAACATCAAGAAAAAAAGAACAATTTTGTGACAACCAAAGAAGGCTCTTTATAAACAGATGTGTGAAAAAATTGTGGCATTCAATTACTCCGTGGGCCAGTTAATTATATAACGGCCAAGTGGAAACCTGTGCATAGTATAGAGTCACAACCAGATAATCTGTGTACAAAGAAGTAATAAATCTAACATACACTTACCCAGCTTTGTGTGGGAAGTAAGCCTCGCCTCACCCGGCAACGGCTCGGATAAAGACGCCCCGCTCTATTGGACATATGGAGAAGGACAAATTCAGGACATGATAGCTGTCACTATCTCAATATGTATTTATATTGTATTAAAACTAAAAAACTTGGTTGTTCAATTATAGCCCATAGGTCCCAAAGAAGCGAAATGCTACACTCAGAGGGCTGCATTCAACTAGGGTTTTGGTTATTAATTCATAAACCCCATTCATGTCATGTTTAGTTATGAGGGTTCAGAAAAAAGAGTATATGATAAACATCTCTAGAGTCTAAATGTCGCATGTTGGAAGTAGTTCAAATGTTAAAATCCAGTATCTACTCAGAGCCACCCTAGCTAAACCGATGGTCATGTGAACTGGCCTGCACGGGAATGCCAGACAAAGACTAGGGCGGTTCAGGAAACTAGAAAACAGCACAAAGGTCCCTGGTATCCTCGTGTCCTTACCTGTCCGTCGGTACCTCCAGGAGTGAACCTGAACCTAAGGGGAGGTGCCGACGGACAGGAGCAAATGCGTATTTATGCGCACGCTAATTGGCAGTGGCGCTCATTAATTATCCACACCTGCAGGTAGGAGGCGCGGCCGTGGAATATTGGGTTTAAAGCGCATGACGCGAGGTCGTTGTCTTGGCCTCGCGCATGCGTAGTATGCAGGAATCAATAAGGAGGGGCATCGAGTTTGCCCTGGGACCGCCAATCAAAGTACGGCGCAGGCCAGTGTAATCCGAGGCGTGCGCGCGGAGCAAAACCCTACGCGAGGCTGAAACAAAGAGTCTCAGCATAGCGCATGCTCCGAGTAGTAAGACGGTCTCTAATGCTGACTCGGCTAAGTGTCTGGACACATACAAAGCAAAAGAACACAACTTTGCTAATGTTGATATTGATGTATTCTAACACCAATGTGGTCGAATAAAATTACCATAGAGAAGATTTACATATGCAATTAAATATTTATGTTTAAAAATCTTCTCGTATGTTGGTAGACAAAATGTAATCTTGCCCCTAAACTAGATGTCATTGTGAAATAACCTAGTTATGTGTGCATACTAGATAACTGCAAATCAAATGAGAAAGAGTTATAAAATGAAAAAACCACAGGATGAACTATCCGATGTCAGTTTCAATACTCTGGGTGTGCTCCTAAGAAGTGTATGCAAACCTTGTTCAAACAAAGTACAGTATGCGTTTTAAAATGACGCAATCAATTTACCAGGGAGTACGAAGAGATGCGTGTCAAGCAGTATAGCGCAAATCTTCGGGACAGCAAAAGTAGCTAGTAAGTGGACTGTACCCGGTGCTGTAAATGAAATTAACTTTTTTCAGAGAGACACCCAAGGTATATTGTCGTTCAGCCCCTGGACGTCCGTCCTAAGTTTAAAAATCCAACGCTGCTCCCTGATGAATAGGAAACGTGACACATCTGTCACGTGTGGGGGAATAAACGGTCGTTCCAAAACTACCCATTTAATTTCATCAGCTTTATGTTTAAGCTCCAAAAAGTGATTGGTTAAGCGAGTAGATTGTTTATTGCACCGAATTGTGCTTTTATGCTCGCTTATACGGAGCTTGATCTTCCTGGTAGTGTGTCCGATGTACATCAGCTTGCACGGGCATGTGATCATATAGATCAATTTGTCTGAATTGTAGTTGGTGTGGTTATTTAGTCGCCAGGGTCTTTCAGTCCCTATGTCAATTGTCAGGGTTTTGCATGTCTGTGGACAGACAGCGCATCCTCCACAGGGATAATGACCACGTACTGGTTCGGTGTTCCATAGGGTATTTGTGCCTTCTTTTCGATGGTACCTTGGCCTGGTGTGGACCAGGTTATCCCTGATGCTGGGACCTCTTTTAAAGGCAAACAGGGGACGTGGGATATCTCCCAACGCTGTATTCAATATTTTCCAGTGTCTGAGGATAATTTTCTTCACATCATTGGAACGAGTGTTAAAGGTATGTACCATGGTCATACGGTCTGCAGTTGTTTGCTTATTCTTGGGTTCCATGAGCGCTTCCCGATTGTTATTAGACGCTCTTTTACAGGCACGTCTGACCAGATGGTTCGGATAATGTCGTTCCCTTAGCTGTGTCGTCAAGTCTTTAGCATGTTGTTGGAATAGGGTCTTTGAGGAACAGTTCCTTCTGACTCTCAAGAATTGGCCTACCGGAAGGTTGTCCCGGAGTGCCTGGGGGTGGAAACTGTGATAGGACAGCAAGGAATTGCGTGACATTGGTTTCCGGTAAAGTTCACTTTGTAGGCCTCCTGTTCCTACACAGATCAAAATATCTAGAAATGGAAGTTTCTCTTTACTTGATTCCATAGTGAAATTTAGATATTGATTTTGTAAGTTAAGCCACGTATGGAACAATTCGGCGTCATTGGTAGAGCCTCTCCAGATGACTATCACGTCATCAATATATCTTCTCCACAGCAACACCTGGTGGAAAAAAGGGTTGCTGTGGTGAAGGACGTGATCTTGCTCAAATTGATGCATGTATAAATTGGCTAGGCTCGGGGCGAAAACGCTCCCCATAGAGGTCCCAGAGACCTGCAAAAAAAGTTCATCCTCATACTGAAAAAAGTTTTCCATCATGGCCAACCTGGCACATTCCATGATGAAACCTACTGGGGTGATTGTATTCAGTTCTCTAGATTCAAGGAGACTTCTAATGCAATCCAGTGTCTCTTGCTGTGGGATGCACGTGTATAAAGACTCGACATCAAAACTGACCAGGAGGTCAGTCGTGATGTCGAATTCCACTGCTGCCAAAAGTCTCAGGACGTCACCAGTATCCTTCAAATATGTTGGAGTTTCTGATACGATCGGTTTTAGAAAAAAATTCACAAAGGTGGATAGAGGCTCCAAAAGTTAGCCTATTCCCGATATAATGGGACGTCCTGGGGGTGGCCTTCTTTCTTTATGTATTTTGGGTAGGCAGTAAAAGTAAGGTGTTACAGGATGAGTCGTGATCAGGTATCTCGCTTCTAGAGGCGTGATCCATCCTTCACTTGATGCTTCTTCAATGAGACTTTTGATCTCGTGTGCAATCCTAGTAGTAGGGTCTTCAGTGAGGCGGCGATAGGCTCTTGTGTCATTAAGCTGTCTCAAGCACTCTGCTCGATAGACCTCTGTATCCAGGAGCACAATTGCCCCACCCTTGTCAGTGGGTTTAACTGTCAGGGATGTATCTTTTGCCAGATCCATAAGAGCAGTTTTTTCAGCTCTCGTGACGTTGTGATAGGGTCTATGCTTGTATTGACTAAGGTTCTTGATGTCATGGGTTACAGCTTGTTTGAAAGCAATAACTCGTGCTGGAACTTGATGGCTCAGAGGCGTATATGTGGATTTGGGTCTAAGACCAACAACCACCCATGGGTTTACCTCCAATGGGCTACCAGATGCCCAACTTTCCACCTCATCCACAATTCTATCAAGATCAGTCTTTTTTATGGCAGGGCCGAGGCAGAACTCGATGGAAAAGGAGAGGACAACAGGGAGTACATTGGGCACCAGAAACCACTCCCTCACACACAGACCCTCGATCAGGTCAACAACAGACGAGTACATCGAGGACAGGGACAGCGACTTAGTCGTCAACCTGAGTACTCGGACACTTACAGCAGATGAAAAATCTGTTCTGGACAAAGGGCTAGGTTTCGTTCCTACGAACATATGTGACCCCTTCACATTGAGACGTGAACTTGAGAACTTCTACAGGAAGATACGTCTCCATTTTTTCTTTAACACCAACCAAGAGATAGTGGACACTGATGAACCGACAGACCGTAATACTGGTCTTAGACCCAAATCCACATATACGCCTCTGAGCCATCAAGTTCCAGCACGAGTTATTGCTTTCGAACAAGCTGTAACCCATGACATCAAGAACCTTAGTCAATACAAGCATAGACCCTATCACAACGTCACGAGAGCTGAAAAAACTGCTCTTATGGATCTGGCAAAAGATACATCCCTGACAGTTAAACCCGCTGACAAGGGTGGGGCAATTGTGCTCCTGGATACAGAGGTCTATCGAGCAGAGTGCTTGAGACAGCTTAATGACACAAGAGCCTATCGCCGCCTCACTGAAGACCCTACTACTAGGATTGCACACGAGATCAAAAGTCTCATTGAAGAAGCATCAAGTGAAGGATGGATCACGCCTCTAGAAGCGAGATACCTGATCACGAATCATCCTGTAACACCTTACTTTTACTGCCTACCCAAAATACATAAAGAAAGAAGGCCACCCCCAGGACGTCCTATTATATCGGGAGTAGGCTCACTTTTGGAGCCTCTATCCACCTTTGTGGATTTTTTTCTAAAACCGATCGTATCAGAAACTCTAACATAATTGAAGGATACTGGTGACGTCCTGAGACTTTTGGCAGCAGTGGAATTCGACATCACGACTGACCTCCTGGTCAGTTTTGATGTCGAGTCTTTATACACGTGTATCCCACAGCAAGAGACACTGGATTGCATTAGAAGTCTCCTTGAATCTAGAGAACTGAATACAATCACCCCAGTAGGGTTCATCATGGAATGTGCCAGGTTGGCCATGATGGAAAACTTTTTTCAGTATGAGGATGAACTTTTTTTGCAGGTCTCTGGCACCTCTATGGGGAGAGTTTTCGCCCCGAGCCTAGCCAATTTATACATGCATCAATTTGAGCAAGATCACGTCCTTCACCACAGCAACCCTTTTTTCCACCAGGTGTTGCTGTGGAGAAGATATATTGATGACGTGATAGTCATCTGGAGAGGCTCTACCAATGACCCCGAATTGTTCCATACGTGGCTTAACTTACAAAATCAATATCTAAATTTCACTATGGAATCAAGTAAAGAGAAACTTCCATTTCTAGATATTTTGATCTGTGTAGAAACAGGAGGCCTACAAAGTGAACTTTACCGGAAACCAATGTTACGCAATTCCTTACTGTCCTATCACAGTTTCCACCCCCAGGCACTCCGGGACAACCTTCCGGTAGGCCAATTCTTGAGAGTCAGAAGGAACTGTTCCTCCAAGACCCTATTCCAACAACATGCTAAAGACTTGACGACACAGCTAAGGGAACGACATTATCCGAACCATCTGGTCAGACGTGCCTGTAAAAGAGCGTCTAATAACAATCGGGAAGCGCTCATGGAACCCAAGAATAAGCAAACAACTGCAGACCGTATGACCATGGTACATACCTTTAACACTCGTTCCAATTATGTGAAGAAAATTATCCTCAGACACTGGAAAATATTGAATACAGCGTTGGGAGATATCCCACATCCCCTGTTTGCCTTTAAAAGAGGTCACAGCATCAGGGATAACCTGGTCCACACCAGGCCAAGGTACCATCGAAAAGAAGGCACAAATACCCTATGGAACACCGAACCAGTACGTGGTCATTATCCCTGTGGAGGATGCGCTGTCTGTCCACAGACATGCAAAACCCTGACAATTGACATAGGAACTGAAAGACCCTGGCGACTAAATAACCACACCAACTGCAATTCAGACAAATTGATCTATATGATCACATGCCCGTGCAAGCTGATGTACATCGGACACACTACCAGGAAGATCAAGCTCCGTATAAGCGAGCATAAAAGCACAATTCGGTGCAATAAACAATCTACTCGCTTAACCAATCACTTTTTGGAGCTGAAACATAAAGCTGATGAAATTAAATGGGTAGTTTTGGAACGACCGTTTATTCCCCCACACGTGACAGATGTGTCACGTTTCCTATTCATCAGGGAGCAGCGTTGGATTTTTAAACTTAGGACGGACGTCCAGGGGTTGAACGACAATATACCTTGGGTGTCTCTCTGAAAAAAGTTAATTTCAGTTACAGCACCGGGTACAGTCCACTTACTAGCTACTTTTGCTGTCCCGAAGATTTGCACTATACTGCTTGACACGCATCTCTTCGTACTCCCTGGTAAATTGATTGCGTCATTTTAAAACGCATACTGTACTTTGTATGAACAAGGTTTGCATACACTTCTTAGGAGCACACCCAGAGTATTGAAACTGACATCGGATTGTTCATCCTGTGGTTTTTTCATTTTATAACTCTTTCTCATTTGATTTGCAGTTATCTAGTATGCACACATAACTAGGTTATTTCACAATGACATCTAGTTTAGGGGCAAGATTAAATTTTGTCTACCAACATACGAGAAGATTATTAAACATAAATATTTAATTGCATATGTAAATCTTCTCTATGGTAATTGTATTCGACCACATTGGTGTTAGAATACATCAATATCAACATTAGCAAAGTTGTGTTCTTTTGCTTTGTATGTGTCCAGACACTTAGCCGAGTCAGCATTAGAGACCGTCTTACTACTCGGAGCATGCGCTATGCTGAGACTCTTTGTTTCAGCCTCGCGTAGGGTTTTGCTCCGCGCGCACGCCTCGGATTACACTGGCCTGCGCCGTACTTTGATTGGCGGTCCCAGGGCAAACTCGATGCCCCTCCTTATTGATTCCTGCATACTACGCATGCGCGAGGCCAAGACAACGACCTCGCGTCATGCGCTTTAAACCCAATATTCCACGGCCGCGCCTCCTACCTGCAGGTGTGGATAATTAATGAGCGCCACTGCCAATTAGCGTGCGCATAAATACGCATTTCCTCCTGTCCGTCGGCACCTCCCCTTCGGTTCAGGTTCACTCCTGGAGGTACCGATGGACAGGTAAGGACACGAGGATACCAGGGACCTTTGTGCTGTTTTCTAGTTTCCTGAACCGCCCTAGTCTTTGTCTGGCATTCCCGTGCAGGCCAGTTCACATGACCATCGGTTTAGCTAGGGTGGCTCTGAGTAGATACTGGATTTTAACATTTGAACTACTTCCAACATGCTACATTTAGACTCTAGAGATGTTTATCATATACTCTTTTTTCTGCACCCTTATAACTAAACATGACATGAATGGGGTTTATGAATTAATAACCAAAACCCTAGTTGAATGCAGCCCTCTGAGTGTAGCATTTCGCTTCTTTGGGACCTATGGGCTATAATTGAACAACCAAGTTTTTTAGTTTTAATACAATATTTAATACAATATAAATATAAATACATATTGAGATAGTGACAGACGGAAGTCCTCATCCTGGGCTCCTCGCACTCCGCCTGGGACGACTCCTGGTGGCCCCCCGCCCTGGGCACCGCACCCACACCGACAGACCACGCACGCAACCTGGGCTTCATCCTGGACTCCTCCCTCTCTATGACCAGACAAGTCAACGCCGTCTCCTCGTCATGCTTCAACATCCTGCGCATGCTACGGAAGATCTTCCGGTGGATCCCCACCGAGACCAGGAAGACGGTCACCCAGGCCCTCGTCACCAGCCGACTGGACTACGGCAACGCCCTCTACGCCGGAACCACCGCCAAGCTCCAGAAGAGACTCCAGCGGATCCAGAACACCTCAGCCAGACTCATCCTCGACATCCCCCGACGCAGCCACATCTCCGGACATCTGAGAGACCTGCACTTGTTCCCCGTCAACAAGAGAATCACCTTCCGTCTCCTCACCCACGCACACAAAGCCCTACACCATCAAGGCCCGAGCTACCTCAACAACCGCATCAACTTCTACGCTCCCAAACGCCACCTCCGATCAGCCAGTCACGCCCTCGCCGCCGTCCCCTGCATCCGAAGAACGACAACAGGAGGAAGGTCCTTCTCCTACCTGGCCGCCAAGACCTGGAACTCCCTCCCTCCCGACCTGCGCCTGACCCAAGACCACCTCTCCTTCAGGCAGAAGCTGAAGACCTGGCTGTTCGAGCAGTAGCAGCACCCCCCCCCCCCCAAGTGCCTTGAGACCCTCCGGGTAAGTAGTGCGCTCTATAAATGTCCTTGATTGATTGATTGATTGATTATCATGTCCTGAATTTGTCCTTCTCCATATGTCCAATAGAGCGGGGCCTCTTTTTCCGAGCCGTTGCCGGGTGAGGCGAGGCTTACTTCCCACACAAAGCTGGGTAAGTGTATGTTAGATTTATTACTTCTTTGTACACAGATTATCTTGTTGTGACTCTATACTATGCACAGGTCTCCACTTGGCCGTTATATAATTAACTGGCCCACGGAGTAATTGAATGCCACCATTTTTTCACACATCTGTTTATAAAGAGCCTTCTTTGGTTGTCACAAAATTGTTCCTTTTTTCTTGATGTTTGCAGGAAAGGATTGCTCTTTACATGGTTATTTACGAGGATATGGTAGGGTGGTTCATTCAGCCACACAATTCTACTTACTTCAACCATGTTATACAATTTTTTCTGATTATGATTTCACACTTATAATAGTGGATGTTGCAGTAGCTGTTATTCCAGCCTGGCCCTGAAGAATGCCGGTAAAATATTACCATAACGGCAGAAACATGTTGGCCTAGATTGTATATGCTTACAGTACAGTGATATTTTTACACTGTCATCACACTCTCTTTTTTACCTGACGTCCAGGGAGATACTAATAAACATTTTTTCTACCCTGACCGTCATTTTAATGACTCACTTATCTCTTTGAGCACTGCACCCTATCAGTACCACTCTCAGTGAGGACACATCTTCTTTCAGTTCAGGATCAATTGGTACCAAGCAATAACCTATGGGCTTGGCCATACAAGAACCTGCTGATAAGGTCCTAGATGACGATATTCCACCATATGGGTGGGCTGATAGGACTTCTTTACAACTGATGGTCCTTCACCGTTAGTCGTGATAGTGGTGTGTGATATTTTCTTGTGGCCACTTCTTTTTCTCAACTTTGTAGACCTTCAAGTTTTTTTGTTGTTGTAATGTAATTCTTATAATTAGCACGGCTCAGAGATTGAGTGAAGAACTCTTGAAAGAGATCTTTGAGCTCGAAGAGAGCATTAAACGTGACAACACTCTTACAAATGCCAAAGATCATCTCAGTAAAATACAAGTAGATCTAACTGAGTATAAGAGTTACATGATTAATCAAAAAATCAAAGGACTACAATGAAATCTACAGAGATACACACATGAATGGGCCTTCCCTTATGTAACTGATGCACACTATCAGTCAGGACCTAAACAATTGAACCAGACAGGTCAACGTAGAGCCTGGGGGGGGCAGACAACAACAACAACAACAACAACAGAAACGCACCCCGGCCAATTGGTCCTTTGACAATACGTCCAGTGAGGACGAGCAGGATAGGCCTCAAGGGAATCGTGTTAGGTTTAACCCGCAACCACAGAGTAACACCGAATCAGGAACATTACTGCGTTCTTTTTAGAACAGGGACAAGGGGCCAACAGGGTAACTGGTCAACCAGGAAGAGGAAGAGGACGAGGCAATCGACCCCCCCAATGGCAAACTTACTTCCCAAGACAAACTCGGAGCAGAGGCAGACAACCCCTATAAATAACATCGTAGTAAATCTGTCAGACCATATACTCACAGAGAATGAAGAACAAGTCCTAAATAAGGGGCTAGGGGTTGTTCCGACACCCACACATGACCCTTTTAGATGTAGGGTTGAGTTTTTTGAGACAGTCCGAAAAATCAAACCCAAGATATTTTTTGCCAATCAACCCCAGGAGAATGAAGGGGGTTTTAAGACGAACTTACGAAAACCGTCCACGTTTACTCCATCTGGTGCAGCTGTGGGCCCTGAGATTGTGGTCTTCGAGTCCAAAGTTCTGCAAGATATTGAGGACCTTGAATCCCAAGAGAGAAATATGGGATACAAAAATATGTCCAGACTTGAATGGGAAGCAGTTAAGACCTTGCAAAATAATGTTGACATAACAATAAAAAGTGCAGATAAAGGGGGTGCGGTTGTTGTGCTCAATACCAGGGATTATGAGACAGAAGTATTACGCCTACTAAATGTACGGGCCAACTACCAACCTTTGACAAAAGATCCTACGCCAGAGTTGCTTAAACTTATTAAAACCATGGTGGCAGAGGCAAGAGAGAGGAAACGGATTTCCACAAAAGAAGCAGAATTGCTGGTGAATACCAACCCCAGGATGCCTGCGTTCTATATTTTACCAAAAATACATAAGCCTGACCGGCCGCCGCCGGGCAGGCCTATTGTGTCGGGGATACAGTCTATCCTAGAACCCCTCTCCCAATTCGCAGACTACTTTCTGCGCAAATCGGTGATTATCCAAAAATCTTTTGTAAAAGATACAATGGACATTTTGAATGTTATCAGCGAAATGACCTTTGATCCAACACAAGAATTGTTGGTTACCATTGACATTGAGTCCCTCTATTCCTGTATCCCCCAGGATGCCACGCTGGTGGCAGCAGCGAGGGCCTTGGGGGAACAGGAATGGTTTTATGATGCTCCACAAACTTTCATAATGCAATGCATCGAAATAGCACTTACACGCAACTTCTTCTGCTACAAGGACAAGTTGTTCTTGCAAACTACGGGGACCTCTATGGGGGCCACTATGGCCCCAAGCCTAGCCTGCATATATGTAGGCCAGTTCGAAGAGCACATCTTCTACCCTACCACCAATCCCTTCAGAGACCATGTTCGTCTCTGGAGGAGATATATTGACGATGTGCTCTGTCTATGGACTGGAGAGGAGACAGAATTGTTGGACTTTCTAAATTGGCTTAACCATCAAGATCAATGTCTCCGTTTTACATGGTCCTATAGTGGGGAGTCCGCTGTATATTTGGACTTAGACATTCAGGCCAGTGGTAACATTTTAAGTACAAAAGTGCATCATAAGCCCACGGACAGAAACTCTCTATTATCCTACCAGTCATTCCACCCACGGGCTCTCAGAGATAACCTCCCGGTGGGCCAGTTTCTCCGATACCGCAGAAACTGTTCCACCACAGAGGTTTTCAATGACCAAGCACAAGTCCTGGGAGAGAAACTCTTACAGAGGAAGTATCCACCAAAAATCATCAGGCAAGCAAAGAAGAGAGCGTTAAACACTCCTAGAAGTGCTTTATTGGAGGTGAATAAAAGAGTGAAAAGAGAATGTTTGCCTGTGGTGTTGACCTTTGATCCTCTGGCAACCAAAATTAGGCAGTCGATTCGTAAGCACTGGGCTATTCTATCTAGTAAAGACGTCAGAATGCCCCTCCTAGATTCGCCTTCAAGCGGTCTAGTAATTTGAAGGACAAACTAGTGCATACTCGGATGCATACTCCTAAAGATAACAGTAAGACACGACTTACAGGTCACCATCCCTGCGGCACGTGTTCTGTCTGTCCCCTCACTTCTAAGACCACTAGTGTTATCTTGAAGTCAGGCAAGGAATGGGAGCTAAGACATTTCAGTAACTGTAATACCACGAATGTGGTGTACAGACTGGACTGTGAGTGTGGACTATACTATATAGGACTCACCACACGGAAAATAAAAACCCGCATCCAGGAACACTTAAGCACTATAAAATCTGGAAAACTGACTACAAAGTTGGTGCAACACTGCCACAGTAATAAACACTCTTTCAAGTGGTTGGTGTTGGAAAAAGTGACAGGTGATGCACGTACAGTTGAGCAGATGTTAATCACGAGGGAAGCTAAATGGATTTTTCAAGAAAAAACGGACCAATTTGGTTTGAATGATTTACTGGAATGGAACAAAATACATTAGATGCCCTAGAATATGGATGTTTGGCGCTTGTAAGAGTGTACACTAACGAGCCTGGTCTGTACTTTGAACAGGCTTTAACATCAACCAGGTGGCAGATTCTGGGAAAGTATGGAGAAATGGCCCCCCTTTTTTTGCCCCCTTTTTTTGCCACCTATAAGTCGGTCCCTATGTAAATACAGGGATATGGATGTGCGGCATTGTGAAATAAAACGTCGAACATGCCCTTTGGGTCTTATTGAAAAGTGAAAAGAGAGAGAATACTAGAAGTCCCCATGAAAATAAAGTGTGGTTGGTGCCTGACATAAAAAATAAATAATAAAAATGATAGAAAAATGTTTTCTAAATTTAATACAGAATGGAGGTTTAAAAGTTTCCCACTGCTGTAAATAAAGAGTCCTGGCCGATACTATTGGAAATATACCAATAATTTAATTTGGTCATATCGTATTGACTAATAAAGTTTTCGTAAATGTTGTCACTCGAGATCTCGCGATAACGCCGCCCCGCTTGGGAAAATCTATGGTTTTCAATGTACTTCAGCCCAAACCAAAATGGTGGCCGCGTTGTATCGCGTTGAGACGCCGGCAAAAGAAATTATATATGCATAAGACCAACGTGAGAAAGAAGCCAGGGACGATTGAACGTCAGACACCTTCCACCTAACTGGTAAGGAGAAGGGACTCCAGGACCTTCTCACGGCTGTGGGGAGAGGACCCGGGTGTATACTTAGATTAAGAGCGCTATGCCGACTAAATCTTGTGAGGCTTGATCGAGGAGGGAAATACTCCGGGAGTTTCTCACGGCTGTGGGGAGAGGACCCGGGTGTATACTTAGATTAAGAGCGCTATGCCGAACAATTCTTGTGAGGCTTGATCGAGGAGGGAAATACTGAGTTCGCATTTACACAGTTGAGTCAGATAATGAGAGTGTATATAACTGGTTTGAGGATAACTTGCATGTGCTATTGATCGGAATTAGTTATTCTCAAAAGGATGATTACAACATTAAATATTCCTATCTTCGAGCATAATGACACAGGGTGTAATGTGATACCGAGTACTGGAGAACTAAGGAATACTTGCTGGATAGTCCACCATAGTGCTGGGTGGGCCCCCTTTTCCTTGTCGAGATGATTGAAAGATAGTTAGTACCAGGCACTATTGTTTCATTCATTTCTTGCAGAAAATCGAAAGGGAAGGGATTGTAACCGACATTTGCGGTTGCCGTTCATGGAGAACCTGACCCTCTTGGCTGGTATGAGAGCTGTAGGCTGAATGAGGGTAATTAATATTGAACTATATGCCAGGGGGATGAGGTGGCACACGTTCTTTGAGCAGGATTGACACAAAATTATGTTTTTTATGTGGTTATAGTTGTGAAGACTAACTTGTCCATATGCAGTGGCCTTAAAATTTAAGACGCCCTGAAGAAATTGCCAGAAATTTCGTTGGCAATGAAACATGTCGGCAAGCAAAGTAGTATTGGTTGGATAGGTAGTAACCTTTACTACATTCTCTCCCTTTTTAACTTCCACACCCAGCAAATGAGACAGAATAAAAGTACACATCTGTGTTGGTTTGTGGTTTCATTTGTTGTTTGACACTTTTTGGTTACCTTGTGGTCTTCTTCCACTGTATATTTTCACAAAATCTTTGTGTTTTTTTTGGACTCTCTTTTTCTTTGAGCTTGATGGTGCCAATGATGAGAACAGGGCAATCCTGGTGAGTACCTGCCAGGTTCCCGTTGGTGGTGCGCCCGTGAGGTGCCATCTTGCTCACACACACTTTTTTCTAATCTTTCTATATCACAGTTGGACACTTGAGTGTGTGTTTTTCTTGTTAGCTCACAACTGAATTTTACTTATTTGGGAACATTGCGATTTTTTGAATGAGGCACAAATCCAGGCTACACCGACTACCCGAGAACTAAAGAAAGGGGAGGAGTTCCTGTAATGATAATACAATCAATGGTGTACCAAAAGAAAGGATAAATTTGTGAGTGCCTACTAAGTCTAGGTCTTTTTTGTATTAGTTACTTGACAAAATTAGCCCTGCTCTGACAAGAAAACTATTTCTACAGTGGAGGTACGGCACACTCCCCCTCAAAGCATTTAGTAGTACCTGGTCCCATCCCTCCACCTCAGAGCAATGTCCAGCATGCTCGTATCAACAGGAAACTGACTTGCATGTTATTTTTTTCTGTAAGGCATATCAGAAACCAAGAAAGTATTGGCTTGTTCCCCTACTTAAAAATCTGGGGTTCAGGCACTACTTGCCTGCCTACAGAATACTAAAAACGGACATATCGCCTCCAATTGTGTTTGCGGTAGCCACATTTTTAACTGCGATGTGGCACATTCGTACTCGTTGTATGCACTGACATAGACTCGGTACTGTTTTAAAATTTTATTTATGTATTCCTGATTTTTAACTGAAACACAGTGCACACATCTCTGTCATTTTAAAAATCCAATGTGTAATGTATGATAGGTAAACTTTGTTATTGTCTGATTTGTTCCCAGGATGGAAACGGTAAAGCCTTTTTAATCATCGTTGACAGATTTGTAATAACCATTTTGTACTGTTTAATTATTTGGATGCCACCTTTTATGATCTATTTGATCGAAATAAAGGAAAAAAAAATGAATGAATGCTTGTGTAACAAGCATATGCTGAAGTGAGGCAGAATAGAGGAGATACGTTTTTATTCTGAGATGAAGAGACAGACTTGGTGAAAAAACAAGAAGCTTCTGACTATTCTGTGCATCTCTCTTTCCCACTTTCAGATGATCTACAAGGCTCGCAATCCCAAAGATGTGGCTGTCTCCTTCTATAACTTTCACCTCATCTCCAGGGTACACCCCGAGCCCGGGACTTGGCCAGAATTTCTGGAGAATTTCATGGCTGGCAATGGTAGGGCTATCTTTTCCTCAGTGGTCTGAATGGAAATCTGTCAAACAAAACTTTGGGGAATCATGAAAACGTATCTCTAGCGGTAAATAAGAAAGAGTTGTTTGTTGTGAAGGGCATCTATCTTGACCTAAGAGGTAAGAAGCACAGATCCATAGAAATTCCCTCTAAAGAGATCTCTGAGGTGGAACACATCTTCTATGGGTGGATCAGGGCGGGATGTTGCATTTATTCACTGTGAAAATGGAGGCAAGCTGTACCTTACTGATGTACCTTACGTCTAGCAAGGCAGAAACTGCTCTGGGTTACGTGTGTTCCCTTGTAGAAGGGGCTTTTCTTGCAGTGTGTGGTGGACTGTTACCCTGAGGAGCAGAATCAGATTGATTTGCATAAGACTGGTCATGTTTGGAGTGGTGTACTGGTGGATCACTGATAACAATATTGTGGTAAGCAATACTGTTGACAGAAATCTAGTGTCAGAAATATTGTGTACCACAATATTGTGATCCTGCACTTATAATGGTGAGTACACAAATATTGCAAAAGATATCATTGACAATACTTTGTCCAAAAATAGACAAAAAGTATCGATTTTACAATAGAAATTGGGTTTAAAATAGTAAATGTAAAATATTTTATAAATTTAATATAATGTGATTTACAAATATTCCACTGATATTTAATACTACATATATAAATATATACTATAAACACACAAACATATATATGTGTTCATCTATATATAATTATATATATATCTACATATATACAAATATATATATATATAATATATATGTGTGTGTGTGTGTAAATATATATATATATATATATTTTCCAAAACGAACCAGCTCCTCCTGGGAAATCCTCCCGTTGTCTGGTGGCGCGCTACAGTCGGTGGAGCTACTGCCAATAGTAATTATGCGTACTTGATTCCAAATACCAGTGCGCTCTCAGTTGCAGGCAAAAAAAGGAATTTATTTATCCAATGCTATGCGTTTCGAGATACTGCTCTCTTGATCACACATTAGACATTTGTGAGTGGGTTCTTTACATAGGTACTGTTGCTCTTCATAGAAAGAGGACTTGCATGTAAATGTTAAAGTTCGCTGGAGCCAATCACGTGGACTGGCTAGAGGCTGCACTCTGGAGGTGTATTTAAAGCGGGTAGGAGAGAGCTTTACTCCTGTTTGAATCCCGTCGTGCACATAGCGCTACTCGTTAGAAGCTCGCTGTTACTTGCAAATTTTAAAAGTCCCGTTTTGTCGCTTATGTTTATTTAATTTACCCTCTTTTTCCCTGGTTTTAAAAAGTAGTTTAGAACTGTTTACATTTTTCATAGTCCCCCTACCTGTGCTCTTAGACACGGACCGCATTCTTGCACAGTAAAATTCCGCCGCATTCACTGGCATTTGGGCGGCCCGGTCCCCGCGCTTTGTTTACCTGGGGTGGGTCGAACAAACACTCCTCAGCTATTCGCTGGAGCCAATCATGTGGACTCGCTAGAGCCCTTTATATATATCTGGGTATGACGCGCAGCGTGTACGCGCATTGTGGGCGCTGTAGTGACGCCGGAGTCACGCCAGAGTCCAGCCCGTCTGTGCCCGTCCGCGCTGAGGACGCGCTGGACGGCTGGACTCCGGACTTAAACGAAGCCATTGCTTCCTCGTATAGATATTCCCACCAGGAGATGTTCCGCCTGAAACCGCGAAGATTAGGGTGTTCGCATTCCTATGAGCCTGACGCATTTCTCTCTCCCTTACGATGCGGCTGTCACCATATGGGTAGGTCTTCTATTTCTGCCCCCAGTCACCTCTCCTTTGGCCACCCTGACGCTATCAGCCCTAAGACAGTGGGAGTAGAAGGCATTTTGATCAATGCCCGCTCCCTTGTCAAAAATAAGATTATGTTCAGGGAGATGGTCTTAGACAGATTGCCTGCTCTAGTGTTCGTCACTGAAACTTGGGCTAAAGACTCATCTGGTCCTGACCTAATCGAAGCGGTCCCTGAAGGGTACTGCCTGGTTAGACTGGACAGACAGGGACGAGTGGGAGGGGGTATAGCGATCCTTCACAGAGACCATATGCAATGCCACACTGTGCCTATACCCGACTTCCCGGATTGCTTCCAAGCTCTTTATTTTACAATAAAGGAAGCGCAATGCCCCTTTTTCAATGGAATTCTATTATATCGACCTCCTGGTCCGAGGACCGATTTCACGCACAACTTTCTTCAGTCCCTGGAACCCTACTTTGGTCGAGAATTTTTTTCCATTTTAGGTGATTTCAATTACCATTTAGAACGGCATGACTCATTCGATACCTCATGTCTTATTGAGGCTCTGGCGTCCTGTGGACTCACGCAGCGAGTTAGCGGGGTCACACATCGTGCAGGCCACACACTAGATGGTATTTTCTCCAACGACCATCGTCTGACCATCATGGATCCAGTGCATCTGTCTTGGTCCGATCACCTTACGGTTCCATTCCTTTTGGAATACCATAGGGCGGATGGAAGAAAAAAAGGGAATCATATAACGGAAACTGCCAGAAATGTTAGGAATATCAGCAGTGACTACTTTGCGCCGTGGGCTGCCAGCCTGTGTATCACTGGCTTGGACACTGTACAGACCGCGGTTGGCCATTTTGAACAGGTTACCACTGAGGCCTTGAATGAACTGGCCCCAGTACAGACCCGCCGCCGAGCGAGAAAGAGACCATCTGCCCCATGGTTCTCAGACTCCCTCAGACTCCTCAGGCAAGAAGTGAGGAGGAAGGAGAGGCTCTGACCCTCCTACCTCCTCTGCTAGAAATAATGAATCTAGCTATGAGAGACGGTATCTTCCCCTCGGAGTGGAAGAGTGCAGTTTTGAAACCTCTGCTAAAGAAGGCCTCTCTTGATCCGGAGGTCCTAAAAAACTTCAGTCCAATCTCGCTGCTTCCAGCCCCAGCGAAGATGCTTGAGGCACATCTAAACAAGCATCTCGCTGCCTTTGTGGAAGGCTCGGGTTGTCTGGACTTTTCCCAGCACGGATTCAGGAGGGAACATAGCACCGAGTCGGCCCTCACCATTGTGCTCGATAAGATCCGCACGACAGTGGATGGGGGCCAGACCACCCTCCTGGTCCTGTTAGACCTAACTGCGGCCTTTGATACCCTCTCCCCCTCAGTACTGACATCTCGTCTGAGGGAAGTGGGGGTGAGGGACGCAGCTCTAGATCTACTGACCTCCTTCCTTGACGGAAGGGAACAAAGAGTCAAGCTGGGGGAGTTCCTATCTCCATCCCGACCTGTGCGGTGTGGGGTCCCACAAGGGTCGGCTCTCAGTCCGACCCTATTCAACATCTACGTGACCCCAGTAGCCAGACTAATAAGATCTTTCGGGATGGAGGTAGTTTCTTACGCGGATGACACCCAAATCCTCGTCTCTCTTCCCCATTCAGATGTACAAACTGCCTCCAAGTTTAGATCTTGCATGGAGGCGGTTGGTCAGTGGATGATCAAGAATTCACTCAAGCTGAATGGGGAGAAGACTGAGGTGATGGTGTTTGGAGGGAAAGAGAACATCTGGTCAGCCAGCTGGTGGCCTGACTCGCTAGGAGTGTGTCCTTCCCCCACAACATCTGCTAAGAACCTTGGGGTGATGATAGACCCTGCCCTGGATATGGGCAGACAGGTGAGTAGAACCATCTCCACCTGCTGGGGCCTAATTCACACCCTACGAAGGATTAGGAAATACCTCTCCTTGCAGTCCAGAAAGCAAATAGCTGTCGCACTCATTGGCTCACGTCTGGACTACTGTAATGCGCTGTATGCGGGGCTAAACAGGAGCCTCCTGCAGCGCTTACAGGTAGTTCAGAATGCCACAGCCAGATTTGTTCTGGATGTTCCCAGACGCTCCTCGGCCACGTCGGCCAGGAAAGCGTTGCACTGGCTACCGGTAGAACACCGAGTACGGTTTAAGGTTCTATGCATGACTTATAGAGCCATTGCAAAAAATGGTGACACGGGAGTTGGCTCCGTCATTTTCCACTACATTCCTGGAAGGAACTTGCGTTCCTCCGGGAAATTGCTTCTGACAGTCCCCCGCATTCGAAGAGCCAAGTGGGGTGGCAGGGCTTTCTCCGCCCTGGCCCCCAAATGGTGGAATGATCTTCCTTTGGATCTCAGGTCTCTACCTTCCCTTCAGAAATTCCGAAGTGCCCTTAAAACTCGCCTCTTCCTGCAAGCCTATGTGTAAGGATGTATGTTTCAATTTTGATGGTATTGTTAGGCGCCTTGATACCTGCGGGTTATTGTTTTGCGCGTTATAAATTTTTTATCATCATCATCATCATCATCAAAGTCACACATTACATTTCCATGGCGGCCATATTAGTATATGCGCAAAACACGCTGCTCATTCCGGACCCACTATTTTAACTTATACGAGAAATGACCTCCATAAGCTCAATACTCCTGGTAAGTGCTCTTGCGACGCTCCTATGGCGCAGATCGGGGGTCCATTCTACTGTAGAACCTGCAAATGGACCACACCGTGGCCCACCCTCGAGTTTGTTTCTGGAAATAACAATACTGGGATAGGTTCTACCCAATTGAAGGGAGGGCTGATCAATGCGCGTTCGTTGGGGTGTCACAGTCAGGATATTAGGGACCTAATCCTGGATCGGGACCTGGATGTTCTCTTTATAACAGAAACATGGCTAAATGACACATGTAATCCTGACTTAGTTTCTGCCCTTCCTCCGGGATTCACTATTTTGAGGCAGGATAGACAGAATGGAAGAGGTGGAGGCGTGGCTTTAATCCTTAAAAGCTCTTTGAAGTGCCACACATTTGATCTAGGGCCCCTGAAGGGAGTGGAAGGAATGGGTTTCTCTATTATGTTAAACTCATCCTCCTCTTTTTCGGGGGGTCTAGTCTACCGCCCTCCGGGTAGTGCTTCCTCATTCCTAGACTCCCTCAGTGATATCTTAGGACAGCTTCTGTTGCGATACCCAAAATTCACACTTCTGGGTGATTTCAACCTTCAGTTAGAATCTAAAATTGACACATCTGCGATCAATTTCTATCAGACTTTGGATATTTTCGGTCTACATCAATATGTGATGCAACCTACTCACTCTGCAGGACATACTCTGGATGGGATATATTCCAACTTTGCCCCACTGAAAATTTACCTTCCGGTTCCGCAAATTTGGACGGATCACTGTTTGATCCCTTTCAATATATGTGTCTCTTGCCCAGGGAAAATAAGAACTAGGGTCAACCAGCAACCCGTAACCAATCTACATTGGAAAGGTGTCGCTGATAATAGCAAGCTTAATCCACCGTGGCACTCACAGGCACCTAGTTTGTCCGGTGATGTGTCCCAGGACTCTATAGATTTCCATTCTTGGATGCAACAAGTCATTACAGATTGTGACCCCCCCAAGCGCCCCCCGAGTAAAGGTAAAAGGAGAAAAATTAATGCCCCTTGGTACTCCCAGATGCTGGCTGATAAGCATTTATTATGCAAAAAGAGTGAACGTAAATGGAGGAAATCTTATGATCAAGCAGCTAAAACTCTGTACATAAAGCATAGGAAATCCTACATTGCCAGTATTAAAAAGGCCAAGAAGGACTACTATGTGAATGCTATTAATGAGGCACAGCAAAAGCAGAGAACTGTATTCTCCATAGTGAGGTCCTTTACCCACCATAAAACGCTCCAACAAGAAATTCCACCTTCCTTAGGCCTCTCCAATCAGATTGCCGATTTTTTCAAAGAGAAAATCGAGCTTTTACAGAAGCAGTTCCCAACTCCCTCTTCTTTTTCCCTATTTAGTCATCAGGATTTGCGAGAGACTAAGGATCCCACCTTAAGTACTTTCCAATCGGTCTCCCTTCTTCAAACTCGGGAGACCATCTTGGCCTGTAAATCAGGAGCACCTAAGGATTCTTGCCCTCCCCAAATATTACATCTGATAATCGATGTAGTTAACCCTCTCATTAATTCGATTGTCAACGCTTCACTCAGTCAGGGGATAGTGCCTTCTGAATGGAAAAAAGCAACTGTTAATCCCCTAATGAAAAAGACTAACAAATCCCACACTGATCTTTCTAATCTCTGGCCAATTTCTCTCCTTCCAGTTTTGGGGAAGATAACGGAACAGATGGTATATTTAGAATTAAAAAACTTTGTTGAAACTTATAACATCCTTCACCCTCAGCAGTCAGGCTTCCGGCCCAGACACTCAACTGAAACGGCCCTTATGGAACTCACTGACTCCATTAAATTCTTGCAGGATGAGGGTAGGAAAGCTGTCTTGATCTTATTGGACCTCACAGCAGCGTTCGATACCATACTAGAAGAACTCTCTATTCGCCGTTCATGTAGCAGTAAGTCCACCTCCCATTTCCATACCCTGAATCTGGCTAGTTTAAACACCAGATCACTGCAATGCCATAGTCTTGAGATTTTTACCTTACTCCAAGCTGGAGAAATCGATGTTTTAACATTGACTGAGACCTGGCTCGGGGAAAACTCACTACCAGACATTATAGCAGCAGTTCCATCAGGTTATGACATACACTGGCATAATCATGCAGGGAATGCCCGTGGGGGAGGAGTAGCTATACTCTTTAAGAAAAACCTAGCCGCAATTAAAATCTTGGCAGAAACAGTGGACCTGGCCGACATGCTGGCAGTGAAAGTTATGTTTGACAATTTGTGTTTAATCATCCTCACTGTCTATCGCCCGCCAAATTCCACCTCGGCCTTTAACGACTTATTTATGGCCAGCATATCAGATATATGCTCACGTTATAAGAATATAGTAGTCACGGGAGACTTTAATCTACACTGGGACAAGGAGAAAAAGGAGCCAGCAGCTAGCTCTTTGGAGACAACAATGTGTTCGCTTGGTTTCAGGCAACTGGTAGACTCCCCTACGCACATAAAGGGTCATATCCTTGACCTAGTTTGGGTGTTGGATCCCAAGATCACCTCAGTAGAAGTCCTCCCCTGTATCTGGTCAGACCACCACCTGATATACTGTGATGTCCCTATTGGCAAAAAACTCCCACAGCCCCCACCAAAAATTAAAAAGACGCGTCAATGGAAAAATGTTGATGCACAAACATTGACTCTGTCGCTCAGGGAATTCACTCGACCCACGGCGCTAGTCGCCGACATAGACCAAGAGTGTAGAGATCTAATGGGTGATCTAACAAGGGCAATTGATCAGATTGCACCAGTGAAATCCCAGAAAATGAATAGTGGTGGGAAGGGAGCCCCCTGGTTCACACCAGCTCTAAGAGAGCATAGGAAAACTCTGCGAAACGCTGAGAGAAACTGGAGGAGAAAAAAAGATCCCGAATCCTGTGAACAATACAGGCAGCTGCTTCGAGCCTATAAAAAACAAATACAGGAATCTAAAGCGACATTCTATGAAAATCGCATTAATAAGGCAGATAACGTTCAGAAGGAAACTTTTAAAATCCTCACGGAACTAAGTAAAAGAACTCAACCTACAGAGACCACCCTCAATTGCGACACCTTTCAGAAATACTTCCTAGAAAAGGTTGAGGTTATTTTACAAGAAATAACAAGTACCAGAGTTGGCTCCACTGAACTACATCCTGTTAAAACTCCAGGTGGAATGTACTTGTCTAGTTTTCCCCCGATTGATTCCTTGAGCCTAGACACCTTAATGAGGAAAACAAAGTCAGGCTCTCCAGCCGACCCATGTCCTCCTAGTGTGTTTCGCCTAGCCCGCCTCAGCCTAGAAGAACGCATTCTGTCCATGCTAAATAGGTCATTGAACATGGGACAGCTGCCAGCTAGCTTTAAAGAGGCCCGAGTGAAGCCCCTAATCAAGAAAGCTGGGGCCGATCCCAAAGTATTAAAAAACTATCGGCCCATCTCCCAGCTTCCATTTCTATCCAAGGTGCTTGAGCAGCATGTTTTGAAGTCCCTGGCTGCGTTCCTGGAGTCTAACCATCTGCTCCATGAGATGCAGGCAGGGTTCCGTGCCCACCATAGCACCGAGTTAGTCATGCTCTCGGTGCTGGACGACCTTAGAGGGTTGGCTGACCGAAAGAAACCAAGCGCCCTGATACTTTTAGACCTATCAGCGGCGTTTGATACCGTCAGCCATACCATACTCCTGGATAGGTTGGCCGGGTTTGGGTTTCGGGGCTCTGCTTACCTCTGGCTGGAATCCTTCCTGTCCGGGCGAA
Organism: Lissotriton helveticus; assembly: GCF_964261635.1. Lineage (NCBI taxonomy): Eukaryota > Metazoa > Chordata > Amphibia > Caudata > Salamandridae > Lissotriton > Lissotriton helveticus. The sequence continues at coordinate 445,201,908 of NC_136068.1, forward strand.
CCCAGAGGATTCAGCTGGGAGAGGAGGTATCAGGAGTAGGAGACCTGACATGTGGGGTACCCCAAGGCTCCGCCTTGTCCCCCTTATTGTTCAACTTATACCTGCAACCACTAATAAGCACCTTGGTTGAGATGGGTTTTCGGGTGTTCAACTATGCAGACGACACCCAGTTGTTGCTGAGCATAGATGACACCGTACGGGCCCAGTCACTGGCACAGGAGATTCTTAGGTACACAGTCAACTGGATGTCCAGGAATCTCCTGAAGATTAACCCCGAGAAAACAGAGGTGTTAATTGTATCATCCACCTGTTCCCCCTGGTGTGACCTCTACTGGCCCCAGGAATTAGGGCCCACCCCTAAGCCAGCAATCGTGGTCAAAAGTCTGGGCATTAGAATAGACGGCGCCCTCTCAATGACCAATCAAATCTCTGCGGTAGTAGGTACTTGCAACGGCATCATAAGACAACTGCGCAAACTTGTTCCACTTCTCTCCCAGTCCACGATCCGCACGATAGTTTCTGCCACCATACTGTCGAGGCTGGACTACGGAAACGCGCTCTACCTGGGCTTACCTAAAGCCTTAATAAACAGACTGCAGGTAGTCTTAAATGACGCGGCAAGATTAATCTTCAGACTTCCAAGGAGATCACATGCATCCCCGCTGTTGCTGAATCTTCACTGGCTACCAGTGACGCAAAGATTGGCTTTTAAGAGCCTCTGCATAGCCCACAAGGCCATCTATGGGCAAGCACCTTCCTATATCAAGGAAAGACTAGTCATATACAGGCCCGAAAGAAGCCTAAGGTCCTCCGAGGCTCAGTTGCTTGTAAGTCCTCGGTTCAGGCTAGCAACAAAAGGAGGGAGATCCTTTTCGGTCCTACTGCCCAAAATGTGGAATGAGCTGCCGGAAGCTCTTCGCAAGGAAGGAAACCTGTTACGCTTCAGGAAAGCCCTAAAGACAACCCTATTTAGAACAGCGTTGAGCTCATTATAGACCTACCTCGCCTCCTGTTGCTGCCCGAGCTGTGATGTCATTGCGGTCAAAAGCGCCGTGAGACCTGTCGGTGACTTGGCGCTATATAAACCGACATAAACATAAACATAAACAAACATAAACATCTCGCACGAAATTTTGATTGAAAGGCTGAGACACATAGGTATAACAGGAACTGCCTTGGCCTGGATAATATCATTCCTGTCAGACAGATCCCAAACGATCTCATTGGGTCCCTTTTGTTCTAGGGAAAAACGGTGCCATCTGGAGTCCCACAAGGCTCTATTTCCAGTCCTTTATTGTTCAATGTTTATATGGGCCCTCTCATTGCATTGATAGAGTCATACGGCATACTTGTGACATCGTATGCCGATGACACTCAATTGATTGTCTCCATGGATAAGAATTCCACCAACGCAGAACAAAACCTAAAGAATTGCTTGACAGAAGTCTTTAAATGGATGGACAATAACCACCTAAAGTGCAATGCTAATAAGACAGAGATTCTGTCTATAGGTAAAGATGTCCATTTTTGCCCTAAGGATTGGTGGCCTGAGGACTAACCCGCACCTCCTCACTCAGTTGAAACAGCCAGAAACCTGGGAGTCTTGTTTGACTCCGCTCTTTCTTTTGATCAACATGTAAGGAATGTGGCAAGAAGTTGCTTCAGTATTATTAAATCTCTGAAGAAATTTTTCGATTTCCTGCCCACTGATTCAAGAAAGACGGTGGCAGTGGCTCTTATTCTTTCACGTTTAGATTACTGTAACGGCCTGATGGCCGGGATCAAAAAATCAACGTTGAAACAATTACAGAGTGTGCAACATGCAGCGGCCAGATTGGTACTCAAATTACCAAGAAGGTCCTCTGCCTCGGCTGCACTTAAGATTTTACATTGGCTGCCATTACACAGGAGGATTTTATTCAAAATCCTTTTAACAACATTCAGAGCCCTTAATAAGATAGGACCTAAGTACCTCTCAAGACGCTACACCCGTTACGACCCCCCAAGAAGTCTGAGATCTTCAGGCAGAAATCTAATTACCATCCCCAGATTTCATTATAAAATAAAAGGGGGAAAGACTCTTTCCGTGTTGGCATCAAAGGCTTGGAACGTCATGCCGAAAGAACTCAGACTCATAACCTATGAGAATGCTTTTAGGAAACAACTGAAGACATGGATTTTCAATCTATCTGATGTCTTTGTAATGGCCTCTATCTAGTTCCCAGCACTGTACGATACACTATTTCAGCGCCAGGATGCTCCTTTCGGAGCGACAGCATGCGCTTTACAAATACACCATACAAATACAAATACAAATATATACACAAATTGCAATGAAATGGTATTTTACACCCTTTTTCTCTTCAATGCAAGTCCTTGTACAATTAAATCATATTTAACATCGATCCCAGTTAAATAAAAAGGACAAAAACGGAAAGAACAGACAAACGATATGTACATACTAGATTTTCAAATTAGTTCTCATTTACAATATATATTTGTAAACATATCTCTGTGCAGCCTCAGAACTCAATTCTACCCAATAAAGTGGTGTGCCTCCTGTGTATTTTGCAGTGACATCACACGGGGAGAGTGTCCTGGATCCCTTCCTCTGCTTTCGCCTAGTGACAAAGCACCTTAAACTCTTAAAGAGGTATTGCACGGGGTCAATGGACGAGAACATAGAGTGTATCTATGCTTTGTGGACTTGTGGTCTACAATACAAGCGCCATAACTTCTTCTGCTCAAAACATATACCATCAATACCTTATCGCCGCCATATTGTATCTGCAAGGCCTCTCTATATTTCACACAGTACTTCTTTAAAATTTCATCGGTGAGAGAAAGTGAAAATTACATTAAAAGTGAAAAAACGTTCTTATCTATTCTTCCTAAGGTGACTTTCTCTTATGGTGGGGAAGAAGAAGGATGGGTAGCCCGTGATGTGCTCATGGTTCTAATATGGGCCCCTTAATTCCCTCTTACGAGAAAAGAGATAAGAAAGTCAAATTAAAATCCAAATACACAAGTACTCTATTCAGGATTAAAAACACAGGTTAATATACAATTCATACATTAAGACATTCATGAACCATGGTTAGCAGGATTAGAATATATGATATCCAATGATAATCACTCGTCTTTTAAGTGTATTGCCATCTCCTCATCCTGATTTTGTCCCCCCCCCCCGGCTGTTTAGTTTCTAGTTCCAGGATCCATTTGGATTCCCTTTTCCTGAGGTTGAGTTCTCTGTTGCCTCCCCTTTGCCCCACATGTATCTGCTCTATCGCAAAGTATCTAAGCAGACTACTATTTGATAAATGAAATTCGGCGAAGTGTCTCGCTACGGGGTATTGTGGGTCCTTGTTGGTGATAGCTCTGAGGTGTTCAAGCACACTCTTTTTTACCATCAGAGTTGTGAGTTTTTCCCTCTCATTGGTGATTACTTTCAATTTTCCCTCCAAATTTCTCCTTTGCTCTGTGCTGAGACCTGTATGTTAAAACAGTGCACCCCAGCCACCTTTTTGTGTTCACAAGCCAGGGAAACCAGCCCCCCTGCCCCCCCCTCCTCCCCAGCAACAGGGATTTTCTACATCAGAGGGTGCTTCTGTGAGCTGTTTAAACTGTGTTTACTAGGGACTGTGCACATTGTTTTTTGGCCAGTAGAGAGAGTAAAGTTTTATTCAAACAGTATTGTTAGATTTCAAGTTAGTGAGGCCTTTACCTGCAGAAGTCCAAAGTGTGAATTGAGCCTGTCTGTCTCCTAGGACATTCTGAACAGGAAGAGCAGCTTCCAACTCCCTGGCCAGCAAACTTTGTCTGAGGTCGTTGGGACCTTATATGGTCTGATATTGTTTGGTACATGTGTACATTAATTGGTGGTTGTATCTGATATTTCTATTGGATGAGGGTTAGTGTCCTCATTGGTTGAGTATTTGAGTGTTCTGATTGGTTTCTGGGTCTGTGATTCAATCAATGTAGGGTTGGGACTAGGGCTAGGGTTAGGATTTCTATTGGAAGTAGGGACTAGGGTTTCTGTGTTATTGATTGTTGGGACTAGGGTGGGACTAGGGCTAGGTTTAAACTTTTAATTGGAAGTAGCGATTAGGGCTTCTGGTGTGATTGGTTGCTGGACTGGTTGTGGGACTTAGAGTAGGGTTAGGCTTTCTATTGGAAGTAGGGACAAGGGCTTCCTGTGCCATTGGTTGCTTGGACTTTGCCCTACCCCTCGTGGTAGGGCTAGGGCCTCTATTGTATGTAAAGATTAGGGTTTTTGAAGTGATTGGGTGCTTGGACTAGGGTTGAGATTGGCTGTAAGGTCCTGGTCTCCTATTAGTTATAGATTTTTAGGGCTAGTGTTGTGATTGGATAGTGTTAGGGCTAGGGTTCCCATTGGCTGACGGGGTCACCTGATTACTAGAGCTATAAAAGGCCAGGGTTAGGGCGTCTCAGCCCGGGCGTCGAGGACAAGGGCAGTTGCCTGTTTGAGCCTGTTAAGGGCGGAGAAGACAAGGGCAGTTGCCTGTTTGAGCCTGTTAAGGATAGAGAGGACAAGGGCAGTTGCCTGTTTGAGCCTGTTCGATACTGACCAGGGCCAGGGCCAGAAATGCTGCCAATTGTCCCATTTAGCAATACCCATCCCACACCATCCACATCCACAAACGTAAGGTTCTTATGGATCTATATATTTATCACTTTCTTCTAATTTAGCATTTCCAATGCACTTCCCTATTTCTCAGCCTATACTTCGTTCAATATATCCTCTACATCCACTCTCTCATTTAACCCCAAACCCCATACCACTACGATGATCCTCAAAATAACCCTTTCTAGACTCTCTCCTACTCTACCCCTCCTTGCTTCATCGTACACATCTTTTACTATACCGATCCCCTAAAACAAACCTTTCTAAACTCTTACCTCTTTTCGACCCCTCCCCAACCCTTCTAAATACAAATAACTGACTAACATATCCACCACTAAAATTACTTACTTGTTTCACCATACTAATTCAACACTGATCCTGATGGGTTCCAGGGTAGCGTGCTACTTGCGCTTCTCAAAACCCCATCAGGGGTAGCAAGCGCTATATAAATACAAACCTCTTTCCCTTCACTATCCCACCACCTACCCTTCTCTACCCAAATAACTGAATAACATATCCACTTATCAAATGTTCTTCATATTTTTACTATACTAATTTTCAACACTAATCCTTTTTGAGTTCCGGAGTGGCGTGCTACTTGCCAGAAAAGCGCTTCAACATCCATCAGGGGTAACAAGTGCTATATGAATGCAAACCTTTCTTCCCTTTTTATCCCTCCGCTATCCTTCTCACTCCAAATAACTGACTAATATCCACCACTGAAATTACTTTCATGTTTCACCATACTAATTCAACACTAATCCTGATGGGTTCCAGAGTAACGCGCTACTTGCGATTCAAAACCCCATCTGGGGTAGCAAGCGCTAAATAAATACAAACCTCTTTCCCTTCACTATCCCGCCACCTACCCTTCTCTACCCAAATAACTGAATAACATACCCACTACTCAAATTTATTTCATATTTTTACGATATTAATTTTCAACACTAAGCCTTTATAAGTTCCGGAGTGGCGTGCTACTCGCCAGAAAAGCGCTTCAACATCCATCAGGGGTAACAAGTGCTATATGAATGCAAACCTTTCTTCCCCTTTTTATCCCTCCGCTATCCTTCTCACTCCAAATAACTGACTAATATCCACCACTGAAATTACTTTCATATTTCACCATCTTAATTCATCACTAATCCTTTATGGGCTTCCTGAAGAGCATGTTTCAACACCCCATCAGGGGTAACAAGCGCTATATAAATACAAACCTTTTTTCTCCTCCTCTATCCTTCTGCTATCATTCCAAATCCAAATAACTGACTGACCTATCCACCACTTAAAATGTACTTGCATGTTTCACTATACTAATTCAACACTAATCCTCTATGGTACTGGAGCCTCGTCAGGGGTAGTAAGCGCTATATAAATGCAATTACAATACAATACAATACATATGTAGTGCTACATGTTAAGAACTGGGTTATTCTGCGTTTCTCTTTCCTATGGGGAACACTCAATTCCTTTACCCTTCCACTGTTCTTGCATGCCTTGCATTGGCTGCAACCCCTTCAGGTTATGCCGGTTGTAATCAGTACAGTCAGTTATGTCCCAATGAACCAATATGTCCCTAAGACTTCTGCTTTTCCGATATGTTATTCTTGATCTTTCACTGATATTGTGACCGATTACTGAATCATCCTTAAGGATATTCCAGTTGTCACTGAGGATTTTCTGTATTTTATGTGAGTCCCTGTTGTAATATATAGTAACATAATTATAACACATATTTATATTACACCAAATTACGTTTTTGAAAGATTTTTAATGTATTACAAAGTGTATATATAATATAACAAATAACAATATTTATTTTACATTATATAATTTTAAAGATTTTAAATTAATTGATGTGAAAATATATACATTTATATATATTTAAAATAATAAAATAATGTAATCTAAAAATATGTCTATTCATCATGATACACTATATATAATTTTATATATATATATATATATATATATCATATATATATAAATATATATGTCTAGGTTACCTTCCTCCAAGAAAAAGGCAGAGGCCACGGTATGGGGACAAATTGAAGTCTCTTTAATGCAGATTAGGCAAATGAGCGGGCGTATGCATTTCGGCCATGTGGCCTCATCAGCGCCCAGAGTGTAACTGGGGGTGAGTTAAAATGCTGCCACAAGTTGCTGCCTCAATTTGAATAGTGCTTCTTGGCTCCACCTGCTGTTAGTTCTTTGATGGTGGAGCACACTTCAAGTCCCAGCATGCAATAGTTCTGCAAGGACAACTGCAAAGTTACGGGATCAGCAGACCCCTCGAGCAGCTCTCTCCCTGTGTCCCGCGCTGCCTTCCACACCAACGAAGCTCCTGGCGTCCCCAAACTGCACGACCACCTCCGTCAAGTATGTTATCCACGGGGGCAAGTGCAGCAGTGTGCCTCGCCCAATGCGGAGTTCTGTAACTCCGACACCGCTTCTGTTCCTCCAGTCGTGTGGTGGTGGTCCTGGTCTTACCGATACATCGGATACAGGAAAGATTCTGCCGAGGCAGTACAGTGCCAGCGATGACCAGGCCCTTGTGTGCCTCTGATGCACGTCGCTGGCTCACAGTGCACAAATGTCTACGTTACCTTCCTCCAAGAAAAAGGCAGAGGCCACGGAATGGGGACAAATTGAAGTTCTTTAATGCAGAATAGGCAAATGAGCGGGCGTATGCATTTCGGCCGTGTGGCCTCATCAGCGCCCAGAGTGTAACGGGGGTGAGTTAAAATGCTGCCACAAGTTGCTGCCTCAATTTGAATAGTGCTACTTGGTCCACCTGCTGTTAGTTCTTTGATGGTGGAGCACACTTCAAGTCCCAGCATGCAATAGTTCTGCAAGGACAACCGCAAAGTTACGGGAACAGCAGACCCCTCGAGCAGCTCTCTCCCAGTGTCCCGCGCTGCCTTCCACACCAACGAAGCTCCTGGCGTCCCCAAACTGCACAACCACCCCCGTCCGGTATGTTATCCACGGGGGCAAGTGCAGCAGTGTGCCTCGCCCAATGCGGAGTTCTGTAACTCCGACACCGCTTCTGTTCCTCCAGTCGTGTGGTGATGGGCCTGGTCTTACCGATATATCGAATACAGGAAAGATTCTGCCGAGGCAGAACAGCGCAAGTGATGACCAGGCCCTTGTGTGAAGGGGCCTCTGATGCACGTCGCTGGCTCACAGTGCACAAATGTCTAGGTTACCTTCCTCCAAGAAAAAGGCAGAGGCCACGGTATGGGGACAAATTGAAGTCTCTTTAATGCAGATTAGGCAACTGAGCGGGCGTATGCATTTCGGCTGTGTTGCCTCATCAGCGCCCAGAGTGTAACGGGGGTGAGTTAAAATGCTGCCACAAGTTGCTGCCTCAATTTGATTAGTGCTACTTGGCTCCACCTGCTGTTAGTTCTTTGATGGTAGAGCACACTTCAAGTCCCAGCATGCAATAGTTCTGCAAGGACAACCGCAAAGTTACGGGAACAGCAGACCCCTCGAGAAGCTCTCTCCCAGTGTCCCGCGCTGCCTTCCACACCAACGAAGCTCCTGGCGTCCCCAAACTGCACAACCACCACCGTCAGGTATGTTATCCACGGGGGCAAGTGCAGCAGTGTGCCTCGCCCAATGCGGAGTTCTGTAACTCCGACACCGCTTCTGTTCCTCCAGCCGTGTGGTGGTGGGCCTGGTCTTACCGATACATCGGATACAGGAAAGATTCTGCTGAGGCAGAACAGCGCCAACGATGACCACTGATTTCACTGACCATGTCATGAGTGATGTAATATGTGACGTCGTCAGCAGTGCATTGCGCGCGCAAGAGTTATAGTTAGCTGAACTAACTATAACGGGGAATTTCAATGATTTTGTATGAGTGAAACATCCAGCTAACTATAACATGTGTGAAACCTATGGTTTTTTAAGTGAATTTCTAAGGTTTTTTAAATGCTAATTCCTAACTATAACGAGGCTAAAACCTATGGTTTTTTCAGTGAATTTGCAAGGTTTTTAAATACTAATTCCTAACTATAAAATGCCTAAAACCTAAGTTTTTTCAGTGAATATATATACTGCCTTTCTTGGCTGGGCTTATCAATTATTCTTCTTTTATTCAAATTCAAAGTGCAGGCCCTTTATTCAGCCTTCTTCGTAACTACTACCCATCAATAGCAGTGGGTAATTTCCACACTTCCGTCCTTTCTTGCGTCCTTACTACCGCACACTATGGGGCAGATTTATGTTAACTGGCGCATCCCCAGGGATGCGCCAGTTAATGTGCGCCACAGTGCGCCACAGCTCCGCCACCCATGGTGCGCCGCATTTACAATGCGGCGCACCATGGGGCAAAAACGGCACAGATGCGTGACGCATCTGTGCCGTTAAGGTGGCGCATTGCTGGAGTTGCGTCGCAAGCGCGACGCAGCTCCAGCAAGGCTCGGGGGTGCCCCATCTTAACAATACTGCGTCAAGACCTACGCCTGCTTCAAGCAGGCGCAGGCTTTTGACGCAGCATTGGCCTGAAAGTGACTGAGTGAAATCTTATAGATTTCACTCAGCCACTTTTGCGAGGCGCACCTGCCCCGGAACGCCCACCCTGCGCCGGAACGCCCACAAGCGGCGCAGGGCTTTACAACGTGACGCATCTGCCTAGATGCGTCTGTGTGCGTGGGGGTGTGGCGGACCGGAATACCAAGCGCGGAGGCCGAATATAGTGGGCAATGTTTGATTTATTTCCGTATGGTTGCTCAAAACAGGGTGATTAGCAAGAGTCAATGATCCAGAAATGAAAGGCACAGCTCCACGGGAGGGATCCAGGTCCGGTATCGATGTCAGCGGGCTCTCCGGGTCTTCTACTCTTGGGGATGTCCTCGGAGGTACCGGGAGAAAACAAAGAAAAGAAAGGAGCCGTTAGTCCTGCCGGACTTCTCTCGTCAAATCCCTGTTACCGGCACCGGGAAGTGTGAGGGGTAAGAAGACGATAGTGAGGAGGGGTCGGAAGGGTCAGGATAGGGACGGACACAAGCAGGGTATCGAGAAGCAGTAGGGGTGTAGGGTGGTGGGACGTGAGGATTAAAGGGTTTATTTACAAAGTGGGGGAGTGCTTTACAAATTTTACACAGTGCTCCGAGTGACGACGTGAGCCTAAAGGGTAGTTCAAATATACAGAAAGGAATTATTTACACTGCACCTAATGTGCTATCAGAGGGGTTCCGTGTCACTCACCCGCTCCGCCGCAACTCTCCAAGTTGAGTTGCGGCCGCTCCCCAGCAACCTCCGGTGGACTCCACCAATCTTCGGACCAGTCTTCTTCCTCTTCGGTCGCCGTCTCCTTCGCCTCTCCGGTCGGGGTCTCCTGCCACAAGCTCAATCCGACGTCGGACTGTTTCCTGGTTCCGGCATTTCTAGTGTCCCGGTCACGTGAGGGGGAGGTACTTCCGGGGTCAGGTGGTAGTGCTTCCGTGTTTCTGCCGTTCCGGATTGGGTCCTGGAACAGAGGACAGAGGGTTGGACATTTGGTGGGTTGGGTTGCTACTATGGACGCTCTGGCCGGGTTCTCTGTCGTACGGGAAGGACTGCAATATCGTGGTGTGTGACGGGTAGGTGGGGCCGCCGTATCACATCCCCTTCCCCTAGCTGTCTTTCTAGTACTGGTTTGGGCCATGGGATAACGGGAGAGAAAATCGGCATTGCCCTGTTCAGTCCCCTTACGGTGCAATGTCCGAAATCTGTATGGTTGCAGAGCTAAGAACCACCGGAGGACCCGGTCGTTATGTCCTTTATTACGGGCCATCCACTCCAGAGGGGCGTGGTCAGTATAGATGACAAACTCTCTCCCTTCCAGATAATACCTTAAACTTTCCACCGCCCATTTAATGGCCAATGCTTCCTTCTCTACCACAGCATAATTGGTTTCGCGGGGATACAGTTTACGACTCAGGTATAAAATGGGGTTCTCGTTCCCTTTTTCGTCTTTCTGTGACAGGACCGCCCCTAAACCATGGTCCGAGGCGTCTGTCTGTAGGAGGAAGGTCCGTGAATAATCCGGACTGACCAATACCGGTTTGGAGGTTAATGCTGCTTTGAGTCGAGAAAAGGCTAACAGTAGGACAGGGTTGGGATTCTTTAGGAGGGTTTCTGTTTTTGTGGATTTCCTTAGGAGATCGGTGAGGGGAGCTGCAGTCTGGGAAAAATTGGGTATGAACCTGCGGTAATAACCTAATAGGCCTAGGAATGCCCGGAGGTCTTTTCGAGACTGGGGGAATGGAACGGATTGAACGGCCTCTACCTTCTTGGCCTGTGGACGTATCATTCCCTCTCCTAAGAGGTAGCCCAAGTACTTCACCGAAGTAGCTGCTAGCGTGGTTTTTGCAGGATTAATGGTGAACCCAAAAGAGCCCAGGGTCCCGACGACTTTGCTGAGGTGATCGAGGTGTTCCGCCCAACTATTGCTATAGATAACAATATCGTCGAGGTAGGCCCCGGCATACTCTGAGTGCGGCCTTAACACTTGGTTCATAGCCCTTTGGAAGGTGGCGGGTGCCCCGTGTAACCCGAAAGGTAATACTGTGAATTGGAATAAGCCGTCTGGGGTAGAAAAGGCAGTTTTCTTTCGGTCTTGGACTCTTAGGGGGATCTGCCAGTAGCCCTTGCAGAGATCTAACGTGGATATGTATCGGGCCTTCCCTATGCTCTCGACCATCTCATCGACCCGTGGAAGGGGATAAGTGTCGAAGGTAGATATTTTATTAACCTCCCTGAAATCTATGCAAAACCTCACGGACCCGTCAGGTTTAGGCACTAGAACTATGGGGGAATTCCATTCACTGACGGAAGGCTCAATGATCCCCATACCCAACATTAGTTCGGTTTCTTGTCTGATCACGTTTCTACGGGCTTCAGGGACCCGGTAGGGTCGAAGCCGTACAATCTTACCCGGCTCTGTGTGTATGCTGTGTTCTGTGATGGTCGTGTGACCTGGCGAGGAGGAAAACACTCTCTGTAGGGGTTGTAGGGTTTCTCGGAGACTCTGTCTCTGTTCTCCGGTCATCTCTGGGTCAAAGCATGACTCAAATAAGAGAGGGGTTAAAATGTCGCTGGTGGATAGGACGGGTCGGGGTCCTTCCCATTTTTTAAGAAGATTGACATGGTACACCTGTGTGGTGCCTCGAACAGGATCGAGCTCTACTTCGTAAGTGACCGGGGTCACTTGGCGAAGAATCGCATAGGGTCCTTGCCACTGCCCTAACAGTTTGTGGTCTGATGTGGGTCTCATCAGAAGAACTAGATCCCCATTGTTAAAGGAACGAGGTTTGGTACCCTTATCATATTGCCGTTTCTGGCTAGCTTGTGCGTTTTCCATATTCTGGCGGACAATGTCACGCAGCTGGGCGAGATGTGTTTTTAGATTTTCGACATATTCTGGCAGGGGTCGGGTTCTGTCAGGTTCGGCCTCCCATGCTTCTTGGGCCATGTCAAGAAGGGTGCGGGGTGGTCGACCATACAGCAACTCATATGGAGAATATCCGGTGCTGCTCTGAGGTTTGCATCGAATGGCAAACAAGGCCAACGGCAACATCTCCTCCCACCGCTTTGCCTCTAAGGCCAACATTTTCTTCAGTGTTAACTTCAGGGTGGCATTGTATCGCTCTACCAACCCATCTGTCTGGGGGTGGTAGGCGGAAGTGCGGATCTGTTTTATGCCGAGGTTTGAACAGACTTGTTTCATTAGGGACGAGACGAACGGAGTGCCTTGATCCGTGAGGATCTCCCTGGGAAACCCTACTCGTGAGAATATGGAGATGAGGGCTTTAGCTATGGTCTGTGTTGTAGGTTGGCGTAAGGGCACTGCCTCAGGGAAGCGAGTGGCGTAGTCCACCAGAACTAGGGCATAACGACAGCCACTGCGGGAGGGTAGTAAGGGGCCTATGATGTCCATTCCGACCCGGGTGAAGGGGATATCAATGAGGGGTAGAGGGAGTAAGGGTGCCCTGGGAGGTCGATATCTACTGTTTTTCTGACAGACTGGGCACTCTCTACAATATTGTCTGACCTCCTGATGTACTCCTGGCCAATAAAATTTCTCCAGGATGGACAGACTGGTTTTTTCGTCGCTGAAGTGACCCCCTAGGAGATGGCTGTGGGCAAGGAAGAGCACCTTCTCTCTAAAGGGTCTGGGAATCAATAGCTGAGGTGGTTGGTTTGGGTTCCCTTTTCTATAGAGTAGTCCGTTCTTTGTAAAGAAATAGGGACATACGTGAAGGGGGTCTTCCTGATCTAGGGCCTTTCCCCAGGCCTCTTGTAGGACGGGATCTTCTTGTTGCGATGCCCGGAATTCTCTATCTGTTTGCCATGGATGGACATCGGGAACCACCGGGAAGGCGGTGGTGTGGTTTCGCTTTTCTTGCCTCTTCTGATTACGAGATTTCCGGGCTTTGGTCGGATCTTCCGCCAGCGGTTGTTCCCCGGAAAAGGGTGCTTCTCCCCACCATTGGTTCAGGGAGTCTGTAGTATCCTGTACCAGCTTAGGGAGACCAGCATAATCACTCCCTAGGATCACTTGCTCAGGAAGGTTCGGTATCAGACCTACAGTGAGTTCAGTCCCGGGATCAGCTGGGTGCCGTACTCGCACCTGGGTGGTAGGGTATTTTTTTGTGTCTCCGTGTACGCATTGGATGGCGACGGTTCCTGTAGGTGGTCTTGGTGGGGTCGGTAGGTCCTGGGGCCGTAGAACGCTCTGGCGACAGCCCGTGTCAGCCAAAGCTAGGAGTGGATGTCCGTCTACATACACGGGACAACGGAACGGTGGGGGTTTTCCCCCGGGTGTTGCACACACATAGTTCTGTACCAAGCCTATCTCCATGGGTTCGTCTTTCTGTGGACATACACGTGCTATATGTCCATAGCCACCGCAGTTGTAACACTGTGGACCCGGATTGGGTGGTCTGTATATGAGCGGTGGTGGCAGCAGGGAAGGTGGCTCCGTTTTCCTTGGAGGGGGGGGTCGCTGGGGTCTGACTGCATTGATATGCGCTCGGTGGGGATGGTCATCTCTGCCCCTGGATGTTTCTTGGGCTCGACTGTAAGCACTCGCGATCTCCACCGCGCTGTCGAGGGTGAGTCGTGCATGTTGTCGCACCCATCTTTGGGTGGCCGGATGTAGGGATGCCAGGAATTGCTCGAGATATATTTTTGCTAGGATGTCGTCCTTAGTGGAGTTGTCGGGACGTAACCATCGATTGGCGAGATCTTTAATCCGGAAGGATAGAGCCCTGGGGGTTTCTTGGGGCCCTTCCTTGGCTTGGCGTAATTTCACTCTATAGGTCTCGTCATCAATGCCCAACCTTTCCAAGATACACTTCTTGATGTCATCATAGGGTGTGTTGCCTTGTATGTTGGCTTGCTGATACGCCGCTTGGAGGTCTCCGGTTAGTAGCGGGCCCAAATATTGCCCCCATCGATCGGCTGGCCAGGAGGCGGCCTGTGCGAGTCTTTCAAAGTTCGTAAAAAAGTAGTCCGGGTCGTCGCCAGGAACATACTTTTGCAAGATTACTGAGGGGAGGGAGGTTATGGGTCGTTGTTGTTGTTGGCCGAGGACGTCCGTTAATTTACCCATGGCCTGGTCGTGAGCATCCCCTTGACCCTTGAGGACGTCATGCAGTTGCCCCCGGTCTTCCTCAGCAGTTTTCAAAAACTTCTCCATCAGTTTTCCCAACATCTCTTGGGACTCGGCCATTTTCTGTACGACGGCCTCCATGCCTCCGGATCCCACTTCTGACACCAACTGTGTGCGTGGGGGTGTGGCGGACCGGAATACCAAGCGCGGAGGCCGAATATAGTGGGCAATGTTTGATTTATTTCCGTATGGTTGCTCAAAACAGGGTGATTAGCAAGAGTCAATGATCCAGAAATGAAAGGCACAGCTCCACGGGAGGGATCCAGGTCCGGTATCGATGTCAGCGGGCTCTCCGGGTCTTCTACTCTTGGGGATGTCCTCGGAGGTACCGGGAGAAAACAAAGAAAAGAAAGGAGCCGTTAGTCCTGCCGGACTTCTCTCGTCAAATCCCTGTTACCGGCACCGGGAAGTGTGAGGGGTAAGAAGACGATAGTGAGGAGGGGTCGGAAGGGTCAGGATAGGGACGGACACAAGCAGGGTATCGAGAAGCAGTAGGGGTGTAGGGTGGTGGGACGTGAGGATTAAAGGGTTTATTTACAAAGTGGGGGAGTGCTTTACAAATTTTACACAGTGCTCCGAGTGACGACGTGAGCCTAAAGGGTAGTTCAAATATACAGAAAGGAATTATTTACACTGCACCTAATGTGCTATCAGAGGGGTTCCGTGTCACTCACCCGCTCCGCCGCAACTCTCCAAGTTGAGTTGCGGCCGCTCCCCAGCAACCTCCGGTGGACTCCACCAATCTTCGGACCAGTCTTCTTCCTCTTCGGTCGCCGTCTCCTTCGCCTCTCCGGTCGGGGTCTCCTGCCACAAGCTCAATCCGACGTCGGACTGTTTCCTGGTTCCGGCATTTCTAGTGTCCCGGTCACGTGAGGGGGAGGTACTTCCGGGGTCAGGTGGTAGTGCTTCCGTGTTTCTGCCGTTCCGGATTGGGTCCTGGAACAGAGGACAGAGGGTTGGACATTTGGTGGGTTGGGTTGCTACTATGGACGCTCTGGCCGGGTTCTCTGTCGTACGGGAAGGACTGCAATATCGTGGTGTGTGACGGGTAGGTGGGGCCGCCGTATCACAGCGTCACGTTGTAAATCGTTCGTAGGGATGCGCCACGTTTACGCCGCCTTGCGTGACGCAACAGCGGCGTAAACGTGGCGCAAGGGCCTCATAAATCTGCCCCTATGTGTTCTGTATGCACTAGCTTGCTTCCTTAGATCTGCTACTCGTTTCTCTTGCTCCCACTGTGGAATCCAACACCCTATCTGTGTAATGAGCTGGAAATCCAAAGATTCTCTTCACTGACAAGGCAGTGGGTAGTTTGTGTGTCTCCAGCCTTTCTTATTTTTCACCTTTTTCATCTTCCACTCAATCAACACATCATCCACACATACACACAACTACTTGCTGCATACCTTAGCTGTAATTATCAACTATTCTTCTATTTCATATTCCTATTCAAAGTGCAGGCCTTTATCGAACATTTTTATTGTAACAAGTACCCCAGCCGAAGACATTGTAAATTTGCACACTTGCTCCCTTTCTTGTCTGGGGTTATCAATTATTCTTCAATTTCATATTCTGATTCAAACTCAAGGGGCTGTATGGAGCCTTTTTCCTCTAACTACTGTTGCAGGAATTCTGCTCCTACACAGAACTGTCCATAAAGACTTAGGACCTCAATGAATTACGGTGTACCAAAACCCACCTTAGTGCCCAAACCTCCTGACAGACTAGCAATCAGAGACTCATTGGTTCTTCGTCCTCTAGAAAAAACACCAATGACTAGTCAACCCAGAACATGCGACTTAGATTACCTCAAGTAAGGTAGATGAAAAGAGCACTCTTTCGTTATAGTCTTACACCAGTCCAAAACAAGGAGTAAATAAAGACACGTGCAAGTTTGAAATGTTTATTTCTAACACCGTAATCTCATGCACAGTACCTTAGATAATACAACCAAACATATTATCAGAAACAAGGTTGTCAGGATTGTTACTATTCCATAAAATACAAAGGGAGAAAGCATCTTATATTGCTAACGGGAAACAGGTTTAAAATATACCTACATTTCACCCTCCCCACCTACCAGGTTAGTTTATAACTACAGAAGGTCTCATAGGATTACATGGACGGCCCCATACCTCTGGTACTCAGCAGTAGTGGATCACATTGAGTTCTGCACAAACTGTCAGGATACCAATGTTCTCCAACTGTTTCTAATTATGCCTCCACAATACATTATTAAACGTGCCAGTATCAGACGTGGCCACAGCTGCATATGTGTTATAGGTCGAACGTGCGTGGATAATTCCGAATAACAGACACAGTATCCAAGATAACCTTGATGTTCCATGCTCTCACTTTACACACTAAACTAGCGAGGCAGTCTAGAAATGTAGCATAACAAATTATTCTCATTTGAAGCAAAATACTCAGCCTTCTCTAAACAATATCACAAGTGCATGTCATGTGCAAAGCAGAGCAGGAAAGCAAAAATGGCGTTTAACCTTCTAATGAACCCATGCTAACTTAACACGGTGTGAGTGCAAGGCTCAGCCCACGACACCCTCCCTCGATAGAACCACGTGATATAAACGTGGGCGAACTAGGAACGATAAGTCCACGCCTGAAAAGCAGAGTCAAGTTCAAATTTGCATAAAAAAATATTCGCTGTTTGATAGAAAACAGTAAACTTAATAATAAAGAATAGGTAGAAAAATCAAAGAGTCTTAATCCAACAGCGTATAAGCACAGTATGTAGCAACAGCCTCCAAAAGAAAGTCATTGTTCTCATCTGAAAACATTTCAGCCATCCAATTCAATAGTAGAAATGAACATACATGTTCCTAAACGACCGGAGCCTCTATCACCATAAGAGGAAAACTCGGGTCATCTTCAATGTAACTGCCTGCCAAGAAGTCAAGCGCCGGTTCAAAAACCTTCCAACGTCCCATTATTCCATGTATCCCTGGTAAGGCCATAATCTCGCCGCCAGAACAGAGCAAGTCATGAACCAATAAGGGGCTCACCAGCTGGTCATAATCCGCATTGGGAGACACCGTACTGCAGAGACACAAATCCAGGACCCAGTCGAAATCGCAGCTCAGGCAATGGAAGACAGGTTGAACGCATGTGAAAAAGGAAAATCGAAACGATAATCCATAAGCTGCACTCAATGTTGCCAGAGGCAGCGCTCCGTAATAACTAAGCATTCGGTTGCGGAGCAGCAACAGCCGGGACATATTGTCGTGTGCTGCAGGATGTGCATCCATATTGAAGTAAACAAATTAATAAAAGCACACCAGCAACCAATGCGAGTATTAAGCGAAATTCACCAAAGATGCTGGAAAACATCGAATGGAAAAATGCAGAGACGACACAAAATATACTTTGAAAAGAAGTCACAAGACCACTGCTTCTAACTTTAAAAAAGTAAGGTAACCCGGTAGTCAAGCACGCATTAAAGATACTCTGAATTAACTCCCCAAAATACAGAGGCACGCCTGTATTTAATAAATCATACACTTCTGTGCGGGCGTTTGCTACATGAAGGACAAATGTTTCTCTAGCAGATGCCAAAGCGACCTCTTTTTGAGACAATAACGCTCTTTTACGGCTCATTTGGTTGACTCTTCTTATAAGGTCGGAATCGACGGCCAGATGGAAACATCCAGCTTCCCATGCAGAGGAGTAAACACAACTTTTTTATAGCAAACCACACGCTCAGTTACCGTAATCATGTAACTGATGCCTGGTAACATTGCACAACAATCTGCATTATTTCAAATTAAATAACTCATGTTTCCAGTAAACTAAACGTTGGTATGATAGCAGGTGTCGCGGTGCCTTTCAAAACTCACATCAAATTAGGCGCATCTTGATTACAAGAGCCATGCAATTGTATGTGTCTACAAATTAAGGAGTGATCTGTTGCTATTGTGCAATCCTCGCCTTTCACATAGACTTCTTTTCCCTCCCTCAGACACCTATTTGTACATGATAATAACCAAGCTTCATGGAGATAAGCGCTACCTAAACATCCATATCTGCCTATAGCATAGTATTTCCTTCAAACCTCAAACTTAAACAGGCTAAAAAGTAACGTTATGATACCGTGGATAAGCCACACAGCTGAATCGGATTTCCAATGAGTGACCACTTGTAACCATTATCATAGCACACCCAGTGCTCTGATTTGTGAGAGAGTGATCACACCATAGTTTGTACTGCTAATCATTCTCAGCATACGCTACGAATACGCTTTCACGTTACACGTCGCATCAAAGCTTCCGTGTGACGCCATGTACGGCACCCCGTACGCAAAGACGCAAATGTTTTTAATTCTTTATGGCTCAAGTGGGCTAATGTGGTCCCGGAAAACTTCTACGCCGAAAACTTTCTGAAAATTGGGGACCACGTGGCGACTTGTCAAAACCCAAGCGCCCTAGATAGTGAAATTATGGGGGCATTCCAAGCTATTTGTGGCCAAATCTCGTTGGACCTCACGGTCAAATCAAGGAAGGGAGTTATTACCCAGCGTCGCTGGTTTGACGCCACATGCTCGAAAGCACATAAATCCCTAATGGCAGCTCTCAAGGCAAAACCGAGGGTGAGGGCGGATATTGCTATACTGAGGAGGGAATATAAGCGAGCAGACAAGGCCAGACAGGATGAAATTAAGAATGAAGCCTGTGAGAATTTACTCTGTACGGACGTCCCGCGGGATAGCAGGCAATTTTGGGCCATAATCAACCAGCCCTTTTTCTCTGATTCAACCAATTCCGTCATGGATTGTGTTATCCCGGACGATAAATGGTTGGCCCACTTTAGATCAGTGTATGGTGATACTGATACGGACTGTCAAGTGAGCAATCTGATGGTACCTGAGGCTCCCCCCATACGTTTTAATAGGGTCGAGGTCGAGAAAGCAATACTGGCCACCACTAAGAACAAAGCCCCTGAACCCGATGGGGTACTAGCCGATTTTTACATACATTCGCCAAAGCTATGGGCGGGAGTCCTGGCCAATGTATTTACCGCCGCTAATGGCAACCCCTTACCAACTACCTGGGTAACTTCCACCATCGTCCCCATTTTTAAGAAGGGTCACCGTGATGACCCAGGGTGCTACAGGCCCATATCCCTTTTGGACTCTGCAATTAAGATCCTAGGCAGAGTCCTTTTGGTCAAGCTGAGGGATAACGTTGAGAGCTGTGGGGGGTTGGCTGGCATCCAGTACGGGGTTAGGGAGAGGAGAGGAACATTAGAGCAGTGCTCCAACTTACACCTGTTGATCTCGAAGTACACGGTGGCCAAGGAGGGGTCTTTATTCCTTGTGTTTATGGACCTCTCCTCGGCCTTCGACTTGGTGAACAGGTCTAAATTGTGGGCCATTCTTCTGAGGATTGGGATCGATGAGGCATTGGTCAGGTATATGGCTTCACTTCATCAAGAGTTATTTGCAGCTGTGCGGGTCACAAATGAGGGAAGGTGCACGCCCCGTTTTAACTCCATGCGCGGGGTGAGACAGGGCTGTATATTAGCCCCCCTGCTATTCACAATTTACATTAATGGCATGAGCACCTACCTGGAAGATGTGGATGGAGACGTTCCGCGTGCAGGAGTAACTAAGATCCCCACTCTCCTGTACGCGGACGACGCGGTGCTGATAGCTCGCACCGGCGTCTGTCTCCAATGGCTCCTGGACGCCTTTGGTACCTTCATGGACCAATTGGACCTGAATAAACACAAATAAGTCTCACATAATTGTTGTCGGGCGCCACAGAAATAAGAGGATATTTAAAACCTTTAAAAGCAAGGGCAAAGTTATTACCAGAGTCCCGGTTTTTCCTTACCTGGGGGTGCTTTTTGACGAAAGGGGTTCTTGGGGCCCCCAGGTCAGGGCTAAAAGCCTGGCGGTGGCCAGGTCATCAGCGGCTCTTATGGGCTTTGCAAATAGGTTGGGCGCCAGACCGATGAAAGCCCTTTTAAAGGTTTACAATAGTAAATGTATCGCACTGGTATTGTATGGCTCACCCCTTTGGGGTTATGTGTATCTCGAACCAATACAGAAGGCAGAAAATAGATTTTTACGTTCCCTTTTGTCTGTCCCACAGTCCACACCAACTTTCTCCATACATGCGGAGGTGGGCCTGGATTTTGTTACCGATAGATTCAACATGGCACCTTTAACCTTTTGGCTAAAGACGTGGCTCAATAAGGACCTTACCCTTAACCACATGATTATGAACGATGTCATGTCTCTAGACCACTATAAAAGGGTGCCATGGATGGCCTATCTAAAGAAGTCTTTTACAGAACTGGGTCGCCCAGAACTCTTTACATCTCCTTCGAACATCAAGAAACAGGACATACACACTGTTAAGAAGCAGTTCATGATTAGGGCAAGAGTGGGGCGTGAGGAAAGGGAACTGCAGAAGCCGGCAGTGAGAAAACATTATCTGTTAGTAAACTCCATGGCACTTCAACCTTACCTTAGTTTTGTCACTAGGCCATTTCACAGGTTTCTCCTGACCAAGTTCAGATTCAATCTGATACATTTTTATCTGGGTAATTTTAAAACATGGGAAAAACCAGTGTTAGCCCTCCTGTACCTGTGATAATTTTTCGGTTCAAGATACCTTGCATTTTGTTATGTTTTGTGGCTTTTTTACAGAGCCCAGGAAAAAACATTTGTTACCTGTTTTAAAGGAGGCAGGTTTCTCCCAGGTGAGACCAGCCTTGCTCTACCTTCAATCATTGAGTAACATCCGTATCACATTTTGCATGGCAAATTTATTAGTGGTGGCGGCTAGAACTAAATCATGTAAGACAGTACTGGGCCTTTCCCAATGAGTTCTATTTTTTAAATTTTCGAACATTGAAAAATGTTCTATATAACCCAATACAAAAGTATCCTATCACATGTATTTGATTAGTATGTAATTGTACAGTAGATTTTTATCTGTATATAAATGTTTTTATCTCTTTGTATGATTTTTAACTAAATTGAATAAAGATTTCTTGACTGACTGACTGACTGACTGACTGACATATATTTATGTATTTATTGAACATACCAACAGAACACATTCTCTAGGATAATTATAAATTTTTTTTTTTTAAAGTTCCAATAATCCTATATTACTTTTAAAAGCAATTACACCAATCGCGGTGAAACGTCATGCGTACTCGCATCCTAAGAGCACCTTAATAACAGCGTAACTGTACGCAAAGCCATTTGACTTTAAAAGAAGAGATTTGATTGGTTCATAACACTTCTTATTACAACTGTTGAAACTTCCGTCCCATTTTAATAATTCTACTTTGACTTTCTAAAAAGAAGCATCTCTTCTGAGAATCTTGTCAAATAGAACGAACTTTACCATAATAACAGCAATGGACTCATCTTCCAGCCATTCTTCAGAGGAATATTTAATTCCTAAAGAACCTCCAAAGAAGAGGAAAGAAGCTCTAATTTGGCAGTTTTTTACTTTTCCAGATGTGCAAAAAAAGGTTAGTGCTCCAAAAGTAACCTGTAAAATTTTCCAAACTTTTTCAAGGGGTGATCCATCTCAAAAATAC
This sequence comes from Lissotriton helveticus, assembly GCF_964261635.1. NCBI lineage: Eukaryota > Metazoa > Chordata > Amphibia > Caudata > Salamandridae > Lissotriton > Lissotriton helveticus. The sequence goes on from NC_136068.1 coordinate 445,223,801, forward strand.
TCCGTTAGCACAGCAAATATGGAGCAACACATGAAGAACTTACACCCCAACAACTTTGCTCAAGCTGCAACACAGAGGTTGAAGGACAACCCAGCTGCTACTGCACCAAGCACATCAACTGCTGCACCAGCATTTTCAGCAAACAGTCCACACCCACAAATTCATCCTGATTTTGCTCAAGTTAAAATTCTATACATTTATTGCAATAAACTTTTGTGTTATGGGAAACAGTCTATTGACCTGATAAAACGCAGGAAGCAGGAGCATCGCTGTCCTCGACATTACTTTTGTTTTTCATTCTTTTCTACCTGTTGGACACTTCCTAGCCCCCCATTATAGAAAAAAAGTTGCCCCCGGTATTTGGCCCCCCCGGGAGCTAATTAAGAATAAACAAACTTCTAGTTTATTTTTCCTTTTCCACAGTGTACGAGTACAATACATGTACAACGCATTTTTTTTATTTAAAAAAATAAATAAATAAGTTTGCGCCTAAAGATCCAAGTGAGACCCCCTGAGCAGGTCTAGAGGGTCAACATGTTTCTACCCTACCCCCTTTCCTTATTTTTCAAGTTTGTTTTACTGTTTTCTTGTGACTCTGTGCTACCGAGGCACAAGATTGCTGCCAACACTTCCTGGTTTGGAGTGTTGACAGACAGTTGACATCCAATCAGCATACAGCTTGTGCTCGTAATTGTGGAAAACACGTTTTGGGACCCCCTTTTGTCTTGGCTCCCACTTTATAAATCACCCCCAAACTTTCAGGGAAGGAGCGGAGCCAAGCGGTCCATTTTCTTGGAGAAATTCGCTAAGATTCGTCCACCGGCACCAAAGTTAATCCAAATAGAATGTTGTGGATTTCCTATGGAAAGTAGGTCCTAATTATAACTACCTACTGGCAACCGCCAGTAGGTAATATATACATACATATATATATATATATATATATATATATATATATATATATATATATATTATTAATAGTGTTTTGTTAAGCGCATGCAACCCGGAGGCCTCGTAGCGCTATATTGTTTGAGTCATAAGAAGGCCAGAGAGCCAAGTTAGATGAAAAGGAGCGTTTTCAGTTCCTTCCGGAACTTCAGCAGGTTAGGCTCGCCACGAAGGGTGTCAGGCAGGGAGTTCCAGGCTCTGGCGGCATTCCAGGAGAAGGAGCGTCCACCCCATCTTGCCCGTTTGATTCTGTTAACAGTGGCCAGGAAAGCTGAGCTGGATCTCTGGCTTCTTTTGGGGAATCAATACATCAGTGTCAGCATATTAGCTTTTGCCCATGATATTTCAGTTCATATGCATTCAGGTCCTGATTTGAAAATCCCGAATACATTGATTTATGATGTATGCATATGAACTGAAATATCATGGGCAAAAGCTAATATGCTGACATTGATGTATTGATACATATGTATATACTTTATTTAACATCTTTCTAAGATGGCGCGACAATTCATTTAAATACTTTAGTCCTATTTTTATGTTTACACTCTGTGAGCAATTAATCACGTGATGGGTATTTAAAAAACAGTTGGTGTTGTGCCTCCTCGTACCACCGAGGAAGGCGTATGCCGAAACGCGTCTGGTGCGCTTGAAGAGTCAAAATAAAAACTAAGACTCTCCCCCGTGAGTGCTGTGTCTTTTTGGAAGAGAGGAAGACGAGAAGCGTGATATATATATATATATATATATATATATATATATATATATTAACGCTCCTCCGCACCTTTCAAGAACGGATCACTCGTTTGGCGGGTGCCACTTTACACGTTGGTGCTCCGTGTTAAAATCATCGCTCCAAACCCTCTCTCCCAGCCGGGAAAAGGCAGCAGCACTCACGGGTTCTTTGTAGCTCCGTTTTATTCAGCGCAACACAAACGCGTTTCGGGGCTTCCCTTCGTCAGTGTGTATGTAAATACAATGCAAGGCGCCATTTTTAAAGCCGCAATCGGATGCAGAATTAGATGCTGAATGTGGGACTAGGCGGCTCCACACAGTGGAATCGCCATTAGCTGATCCACGGTGAGATTGTAAATGTGATGTGCGTTATTCCACATTTTGATTGTGTATACATAAGGTGTTACACAAAAGGCAGTAAATATTGTACATATGTATAATGTATAGAAAACATGCAAAGTTTTTTGCTTAAACCTGTAAATAAGAGCATTTATGAAATTTGTTTTTATTTACGAAGTGGTTTTTGCACATTACAAGATGGCGCTGGAAATGACTTTGGTGCGATAGTCCTACATCAAATATATTGCTTGCCAATTGCGGCTTTAAAAATGGCGCCTAACATTGTATTTACATACACACTGACGAAGGAATTGCGGCTTTAAAAATGGCGCCTCACATTGTGTTTACATACACACTGATGAAGGGAAGCCCCAAAACGCGTTTTTGTTGCGCTGAATAAAAATGAGCTACAAAGAACCCTTGAGTGCAGCCTGCTTTTTCCCGGCTGGGAGAGAGGGTTTGGAGCGATTATATATATATATATATATATATATATATCCATCCATAGCAGAACCCAATTTGGAAGAACCATACGGAGACCTTTGTGGCGCTTTAAATATTTTATTCACAGCATGCCAGCAGAGCGTTGTTCAAGAGGGCAGTCTCAAATTAGGCCAGATGCGTTTCAGGAGGTGAACTCCTTTCTTCAGTGGCTTTTGACAGACAAGGGGAAGCATAAACAGCGCAGAGTATTGGCACCTCTCTGCACCTGTATCTGTACCTGCATTCGCACTTTTTAGGGAATACAGTGAACACCGAGAATACCGCACTGTACCGCACTGTACAGCCTTATTGCAAACCAACTGAGTCTCTACAGCTTTTCTGTCTCCCACAACCTGAAAAAAGGCATTCCAGTTTACAGGTTGGTTGACAAGTTGTGCATAAGGCCAGTCACCAAGGAGGGCGCTATGAGATCGGGCAGAGTAAGGAAAGCACTGGCGAAAGCGAAAGCAATGTCACAACCACAATCCAAAGCAGTCAAACGAAAGAATGAAGGAAGGAGGAGGGGGACCAGTGTTACCAGTGAGACAGATCCATTGGACCTCGCCCAAGACAGCTCAAATACAAAACGTGGGAAACTTGATGATCCGCCAGGTGATGTACAGCACAACCTGCAAAGTAAATTCCTGCTCACCTGCAATCTTCAAAAAGCAGTTGCAACAGTAAGGGGCACTACAATCATTACAAGGCAGGGACTAGAGGACCATGATTTAATTTGCGAAGAAAACCGCATTCAAGGAACGACTGGACAACAACGCACACAACAGCAAGGAATTCTTCAACATCGTGAAAGAGCTCTCCAACCCCAACGCCGGAAACAACGACATCACCCCTTCGCAAGACCTCTGCAACGCCCTCGCCTCCCACTTCCACAACAAGATCGCTGACATACACAACAGCTTCAGCACTCTACCGACGCACGCCACGACCAAACCACCGCCCCCCACCACCACCCTCCGCGCCTGGACCCCGATCAGCACCGAAGACACCATCCGCACGATGAACTCCATCCACTCCGGATCTCCGACAGACCCCTGTCCTCACCACATCTTCAACAAGGCCAACGCTGTCATCGTACCCCACCTGCGAGACATCATCAACACCTCCTTCGACATCGCCACCTTCCCGGAGAGCTGGAAGCACGCCGAACTCAGCGCTCTACTCAAGAAACCTTCAGCCGACCCCACCGACCTCAAGAACTACCGCCCCATCTCGCTGCTCCCGTTTCCGGAAAAAGTCATCGAGAAGACCGTCAACAAGCAACTGGCCGCCTTCCTCGAGACGAACGGTTCCCTCGACCTCTCGCAGTCTGGCTTCCGGGCCAACCACAGCACCGAGACCGCCCTGATCGCAGCTACCGATGACATCCGAGCCCTGCTCGACAACGGAGAAACAGCGGCCCTCATCCTCCTGGACCTCTCCGCGGCCTTCGACACTGTCTGCCACCGCACCCTAGTACAACGCCTCAGCAACGTCGGAATCCAGGAGAAGGCACTGGAGTGGATCATCTCCTTCTTCGCCGGAAGGACACAGAGAGTCCGCCTCCCCCCGTTCAGATCGGAGGCCACCGAAGTCATCTGCGGCGTTCCTGAAGGCTCCTCGCTCAGCCCAACACTCTTCAACGTCTACATGAGCCCCCTCGCAGCCATCGCACGCCAGCACAACCTCAACATCATCTCCTACGCCGACGACACCCAGCTGATCCTCTCCCTCACCAACGACCCCGCCACCGCCAGAGCCAACCTGCACGAAGGGATGACAGACGTAGCCAAATGGATGTCGAACAGCCGCCTGAAACTGAACTCGGACAAGACGGAAGTCCTTATCCTGGGATCCTCACCCTCCGCCTGGGACGACTCCTGGTGGCCCCCCGCCCTGGGCAGCGCACCCAAACCAACAGACCACGCACGCAACCTGGGCTTCATCCTGGACTCCTCCCTCTCCATGACCAGACAAGTCAACGCCGTCTCCTCGTCGTGCTTCAACATCCTGCGCATGCTACGTAAGATCTTCCGATGGATCCCCACCGAGACCAGGAAGACGGTCACCCAGGCCCTCGTCACCAGCCGTCTGGACTACGGCAACTCCCTCTACGCCGGAACCACCGCCAAACTCCAGAAGAGACTCCAGCGGATCCAGAATACCTCAGCATGACTCATCCTGGACATCCCCCGCCGCAGCCACATCTCCGGACACATGAGAGACCTGCACTGGCTCCCGGTCAACAAGAGAATCACCTTCAGGCTCCTCACCCACGCACACAAAGCCCTACACAACCAAGGCCCAGGATACCTCAACAGCCGCCTCAACTTCTACGCTCCCAAACGCCAGCTTCGATCGACCAGCCACGCCCTCGCCGCCGTCCCCCGCATCCGAAGAGCCACCACAGGAGGAAGGTCCTTCTCCTACCTGGCCGCCAAGACTTGGAACTCCCTTCCGACCCACCTCCGCCTGACCCAAGACCACCTCGCCTTCAGGAACCAGCTCAAGACCTGGCTATTCGAGCAGTAGAGGACCCCCTCCCCCCAGCGCCTTGAGACCCTCCGGGGAGTATTGCGCTATATAAATGCTCTGATTGATTGATTGATTGATTGATTGATTGATTGATTGATTGATTGAGGGTTGCCAACAAGGAGAAACCCTCCCCTTTTTCAACTGAAAATATACACTAAATTCTCCTTCCTGAAAGATACTGGCACAGTAATATTCTCAAAAAGTGCAACTATAGAAGGACTACAACCCCCTCTTCTACCATTGGCTCCACAAAGTCTTGGCCTTGGTCAAGAGCTGGAAGCAATAAAGACGAAGGAGATCACTGCTCAAATCCATTTCAATGGTGAGCCCGAAATAAGCCCACATAGAAGCCTCAATGGGAATCTTAGTGAGGAAGAGCTACCATCGCAAAAAAACAAAAATGGAAATAACGATACAATGCAGGAAACCGTTGTATTAAAAGCGCATTGTGGAAAAAAAGACACTGAAAGGGCAATGGACTGCGACCTACAGGAGGATCAATCTGCTTATCAACACGTGCAACAAAAGGATAATCATAAAGAGCATCTTGTTTCCTCACAACAAACTTTAACAGATAGCTTGCGTAAAAATCAATTCCCTACTTTGTATTCTCATCTATTCTGGCCCACAGAGGCCCAGCCAGAGGCAGTATCTCCCAACCCGCAGCGGAAAGGGCAAGGGGAACCTACATTAGGCTCAGACTTCCAACACTTTCAACCTCCACCCAAATTCCCAGAGGCACACCCAAGCGATGAAAGAAGTGAGGGTGTTGAAACTCTGATAAACCAAACGAAGTCTGATAGGCAATCTGCCTCACTGTTCCATGAAAGCCCCTCACCGACAGCACTGATAGTACACCAGCGTAAGGAGCACAAAACAGGGGAACTAGCACTACAACAAAACAATCTCTTCCCCCAACCGTCACCAGCAAACAGTCCCGACTTAATATTATCGGGATCAGGTCAACCGGCACCTGGAAAAAACTAAGGCAACTACAATGGCAGTCCTCACAGCTCATCTTCCCAAGAGCGAGGTCAATCGCTGCATAATGAAGACATGCCAACTGCAAACGGTGACATGTCTTTCCTAGCTTCTCAAAAGTGGGAGGAACTAGTAGCCTCTTATAGTCAAGATCTCAGCAATCCACCAAAAAATGTACAGAAAGGAAGACACAAAACCACCCACAGCAACGAATCTTTAGTCTGGGAGTCGATACTAAGCACTATGCAATATTCAACTGCGGCCCTGCAATATCAATCCCACAAGCTGGATCTCCAACTTACTGTCCTTCAAACCCTCGCTGATTTCACCTCAGGGATTGATAGGAAATTGGGCGATCTAAATGGTCTAATAAAAAGAGGGCAAGAAGCGGCTCTTAAATCGCAGCTTGAGCAACAGGAATGCTCCTGTGCCCCCATAGTGGATAAGCTACTAACGCTCCCAATGATACTGTGTGACTTGTTGACCGTTCTGAAACAAACAGCCACAGTTCAGAATATTGCCTACAACAACAGCCTGCAGGTCACTAGCGGTACAAAAGGGGGTGGTGATGGATGGAGCATCTGAACCAATCAAACACTCACACCCAGTGAAAAGATCTGGGTTTAATCCATCACCGTTCTTTAGCCCACTCTGCCACCCCAGTTCAGATATGGCTATATGCAAATCAGTCTGACCCTGTGCCTCATGGGAACAGTCCAGCCCGAACTGCCAAGCCATGCCTTCCCTGGACCGGAAACAAGCTTCCGAGGACCGGTTTCTGGCATTACAGCCGTTTCCAGCCCGGCTTGCTTGAATCCAGTGGCAAAGTGAGCAAGGGACTCACGTCTGAGCATACCCTGCCACACTTATGGTGGCCAAAAGCGGTACAAAAGGGGGTGGTGATTGACGGAGCATCTGAACCAATCAAACACTCACACCCAGTGAAAAGATCTGGGTTTAATCCATCGCCGTTCTTTAGCCCACTCTGCCACCCCAGTTCAGACATGGCTATATGCAAATCAGTCTGACCCTGTGCCTCATGGGAACAGTCCAGCCCGAACTGCCAAGCCATGCCTTCCCTGGACCGGAAACAAGCTTCCGAGGACCGGTTTCTGGCATTACAGCCGTCTTCAGCCCGGCTTGCTTGAATCCAGTGGCAAAGTGAGCAAGGGACTCACGTCTGAGCATACCCTGCCACACTTATGGCGGCCAAAAGCGGTACAAAAGGGGGTGGTGATGGATGGAGCATCTGAACCAATCAAACACTCACACCCAGTGAAAAGATCTGGTTTTAATCAGCATACATGGTCCACAATCAACAGGGCTGCTACAGCCAAAAGGGGACAGCTTACCAGAAGGAAGCAACCCCTTGCAAGGCCTAATAGCCGGACCACAAAATAAAACTGATTTATCTGCAAAATTCGAATGCAAACATAAAAGGAAAGGCAGGAACAAGAAATCAGCACCCCGGGCACAACATCTAGTGATTAACTTTCAGCCGGAGAAAGCGGCAACAGACCGAATAACCGAGGAAACTCCAAACTCAGCAACTACAGTAGCAGAATGCAAAAGGGCCAGGATTACAAGACCCAAACCCACAGGACACAACAAAGTAGTTCCAGCCAAACAGGGAGTGGTAAAAATAAGGGGGAGGATGGACACAAACCACTTGGAAAACCAGCTGGCAACACTACTTCTTCTTTAATTTCTACACCCCAGCGGAAGACCCTGGTATACATCAACACATGGCTAGAGCCACCTATAAAAGCACCAGGCAGAAATAAACTCACTGAAGGACCACAAGTGGCAAGTCCGAAATTAGTTCTAGACACACAGAAGCCCAAAATGAACGCTCAATATTCTTAGGTCAAAATCATGGGCAAGGAGTCAGCCTGCACGGCACAGAACAACCCTCACCTGATCAATCGTCAGCATCACATAACAGCAGTAATCAAGATGTGACTAAAGCTCACCCTCCTACACAAGGGCCTGGCAATAGCAATGAGTCAATCAGCATTGGACCTCAGCATCTGAAACAGGAAACATATGCCCCTGCCTCCTCTACAGTGCACCACAAAATATACAGCGCTGTGGATCTGCATAGGTTAAGAACACAGGCTAGGAAGTCATGTTGTCATTTTTTTCATCCCTTAAACTTGCCTACTTTGTGCCAACAATGTAACGTCCAACTCAAACCTCTTCCCCCGGCCAAGAATCAACAGACCTATAAAATGTTTCTTCTTAATTGCAGATCCCTTCCTAAGCATCAGACAGAAATATCTATATTGCTTGATGACCTTCAACCCGATGCAGTCTTCTTAACGGAAACATGGCTCACCCCGTTCTCAGACCCTGATATAGTGCAAGCCCTGCCGCAGGACTACCAAATTGCCAGATTGGATCGCCCTCATGGGATAGGCGGTGGCCTGGCTATTTTATTTAGAGCTCACTATACTTGTCGATGTTCCCCAAATCCTTTTTCTGACTGCAAAAGCATGTCCTTTTGCTTGGAGTTCTCTCCAAACGCCAGTTTTTCAGGGGCACTAATCTACCGCCCCCCGGGGCCTGCAAAACAGTTCTATACATCTCTGCCCTCGGGTGTTGCCGATTTGGCATCTTCCCCCTCCAACTTTACGTTGCTAGGCGACCTAAACACTCACTTTGATGATACAACTAATTCTGTGGCGCAAGAGCTGATGGCAGATCTCTCTGCGTTGCAGATGGACCAGCGTGTCCTATCATCCACACATGTTAAAGGCCACCTATTAGACCCGGTGTTTAGCAACTGCTCTAATTTGGTGGTTGAAACTCCGATGGCCCTCCCATGGACGGACCATTGGTTGGTCCCTTTTAGGTGGGAAACTCAAAATCTCCTGTACTTACACCAGGAATACGGGAAGCACGGAACTGGTCCAGGCTTTCACTAGACCAGTAGTTGAATAAATTAGAGACCACAAAGCCCTCAACTACTCAAGACCCCCTAACAGCATACGCCAATTTCGACAACTGGATAACACAATCACTTAATACTATATTGCCTATCAAAAAAAACACATAAAAAAGATCCAGACCCACTGCTCCCTGGTACTCGGCGGATCTCCGGGAGAAAAAATGCCACTGTAAGAGATTAGAAAGAAAATGGCGTTTGGGGTACGCCGCGTTAGAAAAAACCATTTACAGAGAAGCTATCAAAAATGTAAAAAAAGAAATAAAGAGTGCACAAACAGTGTATTACACAAAAACAATTACTGAATCCAATTCCAACTCAAAAGAGATCTACCAGATTGTGAAAACCCTCACCAAACTCCCACAATCCCTATCTGTTAGCAACAATTCACAAACTCGCTGTGATGATCTAGCAGATTTCTTCTTTCATAAAATCGATCGTATTTATTCATCCTTTTCCTCGGATAACGATTTAAATGACCCAATGAACACCCCGATGATTTCTGTACAGAGCACTATGTGTAGTCAATCTCCTTCGCTAGGTGAGTTCCCCCGATTACAATCAGAATCACTTGCTACTCTAATGACGCAAGTGAAATCAGGATCCCCTAGTGACCCTGCCCCCCCACGTATATTGGTTACCATTACCCAGACCATTCTTCCAACCCTGCTAGAAGTACTGAACGCCTCAATTGCCACTAGCACGGTACCACCTGCGTGGAAACAGGCTATGGTAAGGGCACTTGCAAAGAAAGCCAATATAGATATCAATAACCTAGGCAATTACCGCCCCATCTCCTTGCTCCCGTGGGCTAGCAAAATTGTTGAGAAGTACATAAACGGCCTCATAACAAATTTCCATGAAAGTAATTGCCTGCTTGCCCCGTCGCAGACGGGCTTTCGCCCTAAACATGGAACAGAGACTGCCTTGTTGGCAGTCATGGAGGAAACCAGGAAAATCTTAGATCGAGGAGGATCGGTGGCAGTCATCCTCCTCGATCTAAGCGCTGCCTTTGACACAGTAAACCACAAAATCTTACTGCAGCGTCTATATGACACTGGAATATCAGGCAGGGCACTGGTATGGCTCAAGTCATTTCTCAGTGGTAGAACCTTCCAGGTATATGAAGGAAATAGTATTTCCTCCAGTAAACCCCTCGGCTGTGGAGTCCCACAGGGCTCATCCCTGAGCCCGACGTTATTTAACGTCTATATGAGACCGCTGGCTGAGATCGTCCAACCGTATGGTATTAAGATCGTTACCTACGCGGACGATACTCAGCTGGTGGTCTCGCTGGCTCAGGAAAATGACTATTCCGCCAAGGTGGACCTGATAGGCTGCCTGGAGAAGGTAAAAAGCTGGATGACTCTGTCTTGTCTCAAACTCAATGGGGTCAAGACAGAGCTCATGCTACTGGGTAGGACAGCCCCAACATCAATCAGCTCTATCTGGCCTCCCAACTTAGGCCTGCCACCTGTACCTAAAGTCGCCATCAAGAGTCTGGGCATCTGGCTTGATAAGCCCCTGACATTTGACTACCAGGCCACTAGGTTAGCCGCGACTTGCTTCGGCTTACTCAGAACTCTCAAGAAAATTCTTCCGCTTTTACCTTTTGTAGCTAGACAAATGGTGATACAGGGTTTGATCCAATCACGTTTGGATTTTGGAAATGCCCTCTACTTAGGAGCTCCGGACTTTACTCTGCGAAAACTGCAGATAATTCAAAATTGTGCTGCTCGCACGCTACTGCAAATTCCACGCAGGGTGTCTGTTAAGCCTGACCTGAAGAAACTGCACTGGCTTCCTGTTAAGGATAGAGTTAGCTTTAAGTCCCTTTGCATTGCCCACCAGGCTTTCTGGGATCGGGCCCAGCAATTAACATCCCTCTAATCACCCCATACCATCCTACAAGACAATTACGTTCAGCTAACGCCTTTTTGGCAATAGTGCCCAAGGTCAGAAGAACCAGACCTGGAGGTCGTTCCTTCTCCTTCAATGTTGCCAAATTATGGAACAACCTCCCTCTCTATTTAAGGTCCAATCCGGAATTGACATCTTTTCGGAAACAACTAAAAACATTCCTATTCATTAAATAATGCTCTCGCCTTTATATCTCCCCTCAGTTAACACTCTTAGTCTCACCGCTTGGACGCCTCAGGGCAACTATGTGTGCTCTATAAAAATTATTTTCATTTCATGCCCACACAGCAACTAGCAGTGGCAGTTTGCAGTCCCAACGCCAGGATTCTACTACTGCAAAAATGACTGATACAATAATATTCTTTCCCCAATATCAGTCACGTGGTCGTGTGGATGTTTTAAATAGAGGGAATATCTTATGACTCCTACATTGGATCACATCCTTAGCTAACGTTGGTACTTCTGATTTAATCGCAGTCGAATTCTTGCCAACAAACGCCGGGCAGAGCACCGAAGCAACCAAAACAATATGGCACTCTTTAGAGGTTGCTGATAGAATTCTACATGAAAGAGAGAGATTCCAATACTGGGGGATAATTTTGAAATCAATAACAAAGCTATCATATCCAACACCTTTTCTCAGTCCAGAAGAAAGCTCCCCAAGCCTGGCAACCTTTTCAGTTTTAAAAGGCACAAGGAGTGCAACACCAGGTAGAAAGACTGAGCCCAATCTGAAAATCGCTCTGTTACCAACTGAAAGTCAATCTTCACTTTAACGCCCATTATAAAAGCAGCAACTGGATCGCTACACACCGACAAATAACATCAGTATCTTCAAATTGACACCGGACGACTGCAGTATGTTCATCTCCAATAGAACTTGAAGGAACTTCTATATGTGTTTGAACATTAATGGTTTGGCATCCAAAATGAGTGACCAGGAGATATTAAGCTACATGAAAACTTTTGACATAATATTGTTACAGGAGACCTGGGAAGATAAGCCCTTATACCTCCTACTCACTTCCTGCCACTAAGAAATCTGCTTTTGGCCGTCGCTCGGGAGGTCTGCTGTTTCTAGCCTCAATAACCAGAATAGGTGAGTTTTTTCCTATAAAAATACATCTAACAACTCCAATTTGCATTCTGACAGTAAAATTGACCAGCTCAAACAAGATTTAGTAATAATAAATGTCTACATACATCCTAAAAAAAAACACAAAAGCAGCAAAGGAGCTGTCAATGGAGCTACAGAGAGTGATGGACATAGAGGCAACTGATCTCTTTATCTTGGCCGGTGAATTCAACATGCACCTCCTAGGGCAAAGTGAGTATGACGATTCAATGCAGGACCTTTCAGGCATATTGCAAATCCCATCAGAAAGCCAAATAAAGATCATCAAGCCCTCAAGGACTGCGACGAATCTGCTTCGGAACTTAGAACATCTAAACATGAGAGCTCTAAACGGCCGGTTTAAAGAGGACATTCCACCAGCTGCCACGTACCACTCGACTATGACATCATCTCATCTCGGATACACCTTTACAACATTATTAATGTTTAATAAAATTGTTACTTTCAAGATATAGGCAACTATGAATTTAGTGACCACCTGTCACAAGAGTTGAACCTTCAAGCTCAACCATGTCATATACCAGAAATCAACAACCCTATTTTTCCGGATGAAACTAGTAATCTTAGAAGAATAAGGTGCAACTCTAATAACATAGAATAAATATCATCTACAGCTAAAGCTCTGTACAATCAAGGAGATGTTAAACTAGATCAGCCCGTGGAAATTTGGGAAAACTCTGTAAAATCTTTAGCAGGAACATTTTCCACTAGGCAGGGCCAGAAACGAAGGGAAGCTGAAGCCAAACCAATTGATATGGCAATGAGTCCAGTCTCAAAATCGCTTAAGCATTCGATCAATCGAAATTTAAGGCAACAACGTAGAACTCTAAATGACCAGAGCCTGCAAGATACTCTTCGTGCGCTAAAGAAATCATTAAAAAGGAGGTGCTGGATTAATAAACGAGCAAAGAATAATGATCTATGGGCCAAACTTTACCACGACGCAAGCCAGAAAAACAGCACACAATTCTGGCAATCAGTTAATAAACTGCAGTGGCCTAATCATCCAGGCGTAGCCTCAAGCATCACAGAAGTCTCTTGGGTTGACTACCTTTTTAAACATTTTAATGACCCAGCAAAATAACCTAGCATTCCCCCTCTCCAACTGGGCAATTCTAGCTTTATCAACCCAATACAGGCAGACACAAATCAATTCCTACAAAGTGAAGAGGAAAGAAGCTCAACAAAGCCAAAACTTAGTGAGACAGATCAGCCAACAGGCTCACAGTGTCAATTAGTTGTAGCAGAAAAGCACAATGGCGCACTGGTTTCAGTAATAAGGAAGCAAATTACAAGAAGAAGGCGGGCGGGAGCACCAGGTCCAAATGGTATGCCACCAATGCTGTACAAGCAGGATCCCAAGTTTTGGAGTAATGCTTTGGAACCTGTGATAGGACACGCATTAAGAACTAAAGAATTCCCTGAGTCATGGAGAGGTTCGATCATCAGCCCAATATACAAGCAAGGAGCAAGGTCGGATCCAAACAACTATCGCCTGATAGCTCTTATAGTCACAGAGACCAAATACTTTGCGGGGATCATTTTAACCGAACTGACCAGCTGGTTCTCTGCAAACCATAAAATCCCAATCACTCAAACAGGCTTCCGCCAAGGGCATGGCACATTAACCAACATTATGACCCTAACCATGCTCATGGACACCGCAAAGCAGGGAAAATACCCTCTATATCTCTGCTTTATAGACTATTCTGCAGCGTTTGATCATGTTGACCGCAGAAAGCTCTGGCAAAAGCTAGACATAGGGGGGATCCCTTCACCTTTCTTGGATCAACTCATTAAACTGCACACCAACACATGGGTTAGAATCAAACTAGGTGCCAGCAAGCACCTTTCATCCAGAATTACTACTACAAAAGGTCTAAAGCAGGTATGTGTACTAGCCCCATGCTTTTTAGCCTTTTTTTGGCTCACTTACCGAATTAACTAGATAGCTGTCTTTCATATTCTCCGAAGCTAGGGGCTTGACATTGACAAACTTGCTATATGCAGATGATCTAGTCCTGATTAGTAGGACTCCTATTGGCCTGCAGCACCTTCTTCATGCAACTTACAAATTCTCGCAACGGAACGCTTTGGAAATTAATTTTAAAACAATCAAAAATCTTGGTAGTAAACCACTGCAGGAAGACAAACCCAAAGTGGTACTTGGCCAGAAAACGTCTCGACGAAGTAGAAAACTATAAATATCTGGGCGTTTTGCTAGACCATAGGAATATGAATTTGGAGATCTTAGTGCGTGAGTTTCTTTCTGGCACTTGGTAGGATAGAACTCTCTTACTTGAGCTGCATGCTTTGCATTTCCGGCAGGGATACGAGCCATGCATTGCATGCAGTCCAGTTTTAGATTTTTCCTTGGCTTGATGACTCTGAACTAGCTTATCTTTCAGAGACTTCGTCTTTCTGAAAGAGATTTGGGGATGATTAGAGAGCTCTTTCCCAATCACTGCATCTGACTTCAGGATGTTCCAATACCTGCACATAATCGCTCTCACCTTACTCGCTGCCATCGAGTAATTAGTGATGAGTCTTACAGTGCCTGTACCCTCATTAAGATTACGGCCCTGTCTGTCTCCCAATCATGTTATTCTGTTGGTCGTGTCAACCTTGCTTTTGGCATGTTGGAGTACCCTCTGTGGGTAACCACGGGATTTAAAGCATTTAACCCCTTCCGTGCTCATGACGAGCTCAGCTCGTCATGCAGTACACTGCTTGTGTGCTCATGACGAGCTGAGCTCGTCATGAACAATGGGATTCATCGATGATCAGCATGGGGGATGAATCTCTGTAGCATTGATGGTGTTAATACTTTTGTCTGCTGCATCCTCATAGTCCTTCTCCATGGAACTATTTCTTTTTATTCTTAATAATTCCCCATAAGGGATACTGTTAACAAGGGTCTGGGGAGGGCTACTTCGTCCATGGAGGACCGAATTCCCAGCTGTACTTTTCCTATATAGGGCCGTTTGAATTGCCCCTGATTTGACAAACACCCTCAGGTCCAGAAAACTGACTTCTTCCCAACTTATTTCATGAAGTGAAGGTTAAATTTAAATCATTCTGGTTCAGGGCTGTAATGTATATATATATATATTCACTGAAAAAACCATAGGTTATAGACCATATATAGTTAGGAATTCGCATTTAAAAAACCTTATTTTACTCACACAAAACCATTGAAATTCCATATATAGTTAGTTGCACTAACTATATATCGCGCACCCGCAATCCACTGCTGATCATGTCACATATTACATCATTCATGACATGGTCAGTGACATCACTGATGACATCACTGATGACATCTCAAATGACATCACTGATGACATCACTGATGACAACATCCAGTGACTGTATGTTTCTGTAAAGTTAAAATATGTCTTACATATTGAAGAATGAGTGGATGTATAAGTGTCTGGATGAAGGATTTAGTAGGTGCGTGACTGACTGTATGAGTGAGTGATTAAATGTGTCTCACTGAATGCATGGGTTAGTGACTAAACTGTCTTAATTTGTGCATCATTATGTCTGTTGTTCTGTAAACTGCTGCATGTGTTGATCATTAGCTATACGAGAGGCTATATGTGTTATTAATTGGTTGCCCAAGTATTTCTATGGGAGATTGAGTTTGTGTGGGGGTGGCTGGAAGGTGTGTGACTCTATGCATAGATGTGTGAGCAGTTTATTCACTAGGTGTATGAGTTCAAGAGTGCATGTGGAAACAGCTACATGGGCAGTTGACTGTGTGCATGAGTGTATTGATGAGTGAATGGATATCTCAATGCTACATGTCATAGTAAGTACATATGTAAAACACAGTACATGTGAGAGTTGGCATATATAAATAACTGTGCATGAGAGCCACTGAATGAGTGAGTGGTTGTATCGATCATTGTGAACTTGTATCAGGGATTGTATAAGAGAGTAAATATGTGTTAGTATATGTTTCAATAAGTAAGGTGTGTTTAACTATATAGTTGAAGAAATGGAGGTGAGATTGTTTCTTTGCATGACTGACTGGGTGTGTGAGTAACTCCATGGATGAGTGGCAGTGTGTGAGTGTCTGTATACACTGAGTGTATCTAAGGTTATATTAGAGTCTGAAGAGGTTTATCGTATTAGCACAAGAATGATGTCAAATGAGATGTCATCAGTGATGTCATCAGTGATGTCATTTGAGATGTCATCAGTGATGTCATCAGTGATGTCACTGACCATGTCATGAATGATGTAATATGTGACATGATCAGCAGTGGATTGCGGGTGCGCGATATATAGTTAGTGCAACTAACTATATATGGAATTTCAATGGTTTTGTGTGAGTAAAATAAGGTTTTTTAAATGCTAATTCCTAACTATATATGGTCTATAACCTATGGTTTTTTCAGTGAATTTTCAAGGTTTTGTAAATGCTAATTCCTAACTATATATGGTCTATAACCTATGGTTTTTTCAGTGAATTTCAATGGTTTTTTAATAGCAAATATCATAAGCTGTCGAATGTCAAGTACGTGGTAAGTGAAAACATTTTCGTGTTTATGCACACTGATCTGCTTTGAATGGTGCCCCCCCCCCTCATTTCTATTAGGAGTACTCTCTCTTTGCAGATAGTGAAAGGTAGTTAACGCAGGCCTTTGCCCCCGTTGTAATCCGTCGTGCCTGCTTCTCTCTCCATTTGATTGATTGTTATCCAAGTATTTACTATTTTAGAATTAGTTCTCTTTGGTTCATTCTCTATTTACAAACAAACACAGAGTCGCAATACTCTGTTTAGTCTTTGCAGATAACGAAAAATCGTGTAAAAAAAAAGAAAAGGAATCGAGCAAAATCAGTAGGCCACTAATGGGATCTCTTTTTGACCTCGCTAAAATAGAAACATTAGGAACAACCCCTCATGACAAATACAAAACTAGTGAGATGAACTGAACTCCACACAATGATGGCTGCAAAACAGCTCGGCTCCGCCACCCACCCCGCCCAAAATAACGATAAAGAGCGGCTGCCATGATTGGTTGCGGAATGGCCACGACGGAGCTACGAAATGGTGCTGCTCTCATGCTAACCCCAGCTTCAGTCTGAAACATCCAGAAACACTGTAGACTACCAATTCGATCAGTTCCGGTAGCGCCCCAATGTAACCCGGTAGAGAAGAACTAGCCCTCCCCTCTTTGACTGATGGTTCTTGTTGCCTGTCCCTTCTGTTGTCATTTAACAGAACTATTTAGCCTGCTGAAAGGGGTTGTGTTTCGACCGCTGGTTGGTGGAGACATTTTGACTATATTCTGGACCTGCGTTGTCGCGTAATGCGTCATATGACGCGCCGCGTTAGCGCATCCGGAAGTCATCCGGGGCGCGCAGCGCGTAACGTAAGCATAACAAGTCATGTGACTTGTTAATAAAACTTTTCATTGGTTCATTTTACTTTTCTTATTCTAATGATGAAAGCCTTGGTCATATCACCTAAAAATTACGCTTTTAATTACTTCCGAACATTATTTTTTCTTAAATATATGTTATAATGTTCCAGGCTAATGTACTTTCCCGGAAATTTTACAACTGTCCTGCAAGTAAAATATATTCTTTTTTCGAGAAAAAGAGCGTTTCTTCGTCCCATGACGGAGCCGTTGAGCAAAAGAGGGTCGACCTGCTGTCTTAGTCGCCGATACGCCTGAATATGAGATTCTTATCGATCACTTTATGTTGCAGGAATAGAAAACACAACAGCCCTTGACCATTTATCTTTACTGCGTTCCTTCGTATTATACCTTTTACCCTTCATGTAATTGGTCTGCTTTATTTCACTTGCCTTTTAATGATTCTAAAACAGTGACTATTATTAAAAACTTTACCAATGTATATACTACTACCATGTTTTCTTTTAAAAACCTTTATTGTGAAAATTTCATTATACAAATACGAGCCTATAACCACGTGGGCCTGCCACGGAGCAAACTGTAATCGTATATGATGAATAGACATTTACACTGTAGAGGAACGTAACGGGCGGGCCATTAGGTTGCAAGAACTAAGGTGTCTAACAGTTACGGAATCGGTGGACGTACATTTTATAATTAAAATACGACAGGGCCAGTTACAATAAAATTATCTAGATATACATTTGCGGGCAAGTACCATGGGTGACGTTAATTCGAACTTTCAACAGTACAGTAATCAATAACACATCAGAACTTAATATCAATAGGGATGTCGAAATATTCAATCAATTCTCGTCCCCGCCCGCCATGTGCTTCAAAACTGCATACGTATCTCGTGATTTCAAGGTTCTGCAACCAGTACACAACAAGGAGTTACGAGTCCCATTTATTCTGGCGCCATTTTGGGCGAGGACGGGCAGGTCCAGGATATAGTCAAAATGTCTCTACCAACCATCGACTATGATGATGTTCATATGCTGTATTTATTAGAGTAACACTCATCTGTCCACATGAAATTAATTTACCACAATCTAAACATGTCATTTTAATCTTTCCAAAGTTCTTCTAAATATTTGGGACCGTTTCCCTTGCCTCTGAAGCTCTCAGTGCCACTTCTTTGATGAATGTACTAGCAGGTCAGGGGTTCTCCTCCAAATCTCTCTTTTATGCAGCACTATAATTAATTGGTGCCACCTCTCCATATGACGATGCATGGTATAGTTACCACAACTATATTTTTTTTCGGTTCCTCTGGAGAGTTCATCGTGGCAGATGAAGCGTGTAACGTACCGGGCATTTACCTTTTTTTGCATGTACAGGAAAGGAAAAAAAAATCGAGCGTCCAAGTTCTAAGGTGTCCCAGGGCCATTTTAGTGGACCAGGCCCAAATCCAAAGAACAGCCCGCCATTTTGAGAGTCCTCTTGCAGCCGCCTGTCGCTGTAGCATCAAGAGCAGCCGAAACTCAGCTGAATGGCAACTGAAACGGTAAATGGGCGCCCCACTACATTTCAGCATTGTAGGATGACCACACCAGTACAGCAACTTGCTAGACATCACCTCGGTGCCATCCGGATCTCGGCGCCCCACTGCAGATGAAGAGCCTCTCAACTATGAAACCACCACGGTGACATCCGGATCTTGGCGCGTTGTGCTGCCTTCGGCCTATTCGCACATCGGTCCGCTACTGACGCCATCTCACAGGCTAATGGGGTGACCCACGCCGAGTTTCAGCATTGTAGGATGACCACACCAACTTGCTAGACATCACCTCGGTGCCATCCGAATCTTGGCATCTCAACGCCTAGTGGTATCTTCCATACAGAAAATATTGTTACGCTGCCTTTGGCCCCATTCGCACATCAGTCCGCAACTTAGACATCACCTCGGTGCCATCCGGATCTTGGCATCTCAGCGCCTTGTGGTGTCAGTCAGAAAATATTGTTGCGCTGCCTTTGGCCCCATTCGCACATCAGTCCGCTACTGACACCATCTCACAGGCCAATAGGGCGCCCCACGCCGACTTTTACCATTGTACGATGGCCACACCAGTGGCACAACTTGCTAGACATCACCTCGGTGCCATCCGAATCTTGGCATCTCAACGCCTAGTGGTATCTTCCATACAGAAAATCTTGTTACGCTACCTTTGGCCCCATTCGCACATCGGTCCGCAACTTAGACATCACCTCGGTGCCATCCGGATCTTGGCATCTCAGCGCCTTGTGGTGTCTTCTACTCCGAAAATATTGTAGAAAATATTGTTGCGCTGCCTTTGGCCCCATTCACACATCAGTCCGCTACTGACACCATCTCACAGGCCAACAGGGCGCCCCACGCCGACTTTTACCATTGTACGATGGCCACACCAGTGCCACAACTTGCTAGACACCACCTCGGTGCCATCCGGATCTTGGCATCTCAGCGCCTTGTGGTGTCTTCAAATCAGAAAATATTGTTGCGCTGCCTTTGGCCCCATTCGCACATCGGTCCGCTACTGACGCCATCTCACAGGCCAACGGGGCGCCCCACGCCGACTTTCAACATTGTAGGATGGCCACAGAAGTGCGACAACTTACTAGACACCACCTCGGTGCCATCCGGATCTTGGCATCTCAGCGCCTTGTGGTGTCTTCTATTCAGAAAATATTGTTGCGCTGCCTTTGGCCCCATTCGCACATCGGTCCGCTACTGACGCCATCTCACAGGCCAACGGGGCGCCCCACGCCGACTTTCAACATTGTAGGATGGCCACACCAGTGCGGCAACTTACTAGACACCACCTCGGTGCCATCCGGATCTTGGCGCGTTGTGCTGCCTTCGGCCTATTCGCACATCGGTCCGCTACTGACGCAAACTCACAGGCCAACGGGGCGCCCCACGCCGACTTTCAGCATTGTTGGATGGCCACACCAGTGCGGCAACTTACTAGACACCACCTCGGTGCCATCCGGATCTTGGCGCGTTGTGCTGCCTTCGGCCTATTCGCACATCGGTCCGCTACTGACGCAAACTCACAGGCCAACGGGGCGCCCCACGCCGACTTTCAGCATTGTTGGATGGCCACACCAGTGCGGCAACTTACTAGACACCACCTCGGTGCCATCCGGATCTTGGCGCGTTGTGCTGCCTTCGGCCTATTCGCACATCGGTCCGCTACTGACGCAAACTCACAGGCCAACGGGGCGCCCCACGCCGACTTTCAGCATTGTAGGATGGCCACACCAGTGCTGCAACTTGCTGGACACCACCTCGGTGCCATCCGGATCTTGGCGCATTGTGTTGCCTTCGGCCTATTCGCACATCGGTCCGCTACTGACGCCGCCTTACGTGCCAACGGGGCGCCCCACGCCGACTTTCAGCATTGTAGGATGGCCACACCAGTGCTGCAACTTGCTGGACACCACCTCGGTGCCATCCGGATCTTGGCGCGTTGTGTTGCCTTCGGCCTATTCGCACATCGGTCCGCTACTGACGCCGCCTCACGTGCCAACGGGGCGCCCCACGCCGACTTTCAGCATTGTAGGATGGCCACACCAGTGCTGCAACTTGCTGGACACCACCTCGGTGCCATCCGGATCTTGGCGCGTTGTGTTGCCTTCGGCCTATTCGCACATCGGTCCGCTACTGACGCCGCCTCACGTGCCAACGGGGCGCCCCACGCCGACTTTCAGCATTGTAGGATGGCCACACCAGTGCTGCAACTTGCTGGACACCACCTCGGTGCCATCCGGATCTTGGCGCGTTGTGTTGCCTTCGGCCTATTCGCACATCGGTCCGCTACTGACGCCGCCTCACGTGCCAACGTATTTTCTCCGCATTTTACACCCTATGCCGCATAACAGGTCATGTGACTTGTTTATAAAACTTTTCATTGGTTCATTTTACTTTTGGTTTCCTAATGATGGAAGGCTTGATCATGTGACCTAAAAACAACACTTTTCATTGGATGAAAACTTTTTTTTTTTCCCAAACGATGAAAGCCCCACCTTGTTTCTGGATGTTTCAGACTGAAGCTGGCGTCAGCATGAGAGCACCACCATCTCGTAGCTCAGTCGTGGTCATTCCGCGAGCAATCATGGCAGCCGCTCCCCACCAGAAGCCTGCAGGAGTCGGAGCCCCCAAAACTTTTGATGAATTCTCAAGGCGGAGGGGACGCTTTCGAGAATGGGGTCCAAGACCTAGCAGACAAGCGTCCGATTTCCAAGGTGTCCCAGGGCCATTTCAGTGGACCAGGCCCAAAAAGGAAACAGCCTGCCGCCATTTTGAGAGTCCTGTGACAGCCGCCTATCGCTGCACCGCAAGAGTGGGCGCAACTCAGCTGAATTGCGGCTTTTGACACAGTGGACCAAAAACGGACGGAATGGCAACTGAAACGGTAAAGGGGCGCCCCACTACAACAGATGACACTCCACCTGGACAGGCCCGTTCACCGCCTCCCCCGGGGCGCCCCGCGCCGTTATTCGGAGCAGCATTGTAGGATACCAAAACCAGTGCGGCAACTTACTGGACATCACCTTGGTGCCATCGTTCTGCTGCATTGGAACTATTCGCGCAACAGTTTGCTACTGATGACCCACCCCCCGCGACGCCCCATGCCGTTATTTGCTGGGTGGCAACTTACTAGACATCACTTTAGTGTCATCTAGATTTCAGCGCGTTCTGCTGCCTTGGAACTATTCGCACAACAGTTTGCTACTGATGACCCACCCCCCGCGACGCCCCACGCCGGAAATCTGGACGTTGTGCTGCGTTGGGACTATTCGCACAGCCGACCGCTACTTCGTTGTTTTTCCCTAAAAATGTTTATATGTTATTACTATTTTTGTTTTCTTGTATATATTTATAAATTATTAAAGTTTTATAATCTTACTACTTTGTCGGAGTGCTATATATTTTTAATGTGACACATAATTGTAAAAACTTTGATGTACAAAGAGTCATCCCTGGAATCTTCCGCTTCAGGCTCGGTCCCCTCCCCAATCACAATACAGGATGGTTTTCAGATAATAGCAACGCTTCTGCTGTGACGGATCTCATCGAGTGTGGGCCTTGATCTACTATAACTCCTTTGAAGAGGGGTGATTCTTTACAGCTGTGGCCATAAACTACATCTGCAGGGCTAGCTGATACCCTAGGACCAGCCTGGACAATCGGACACAGAGGAAAAGGAGTATCAGAGGGTGCGGTAGTGAATAGGGCGAAAGGGAGGTGTCGGGCGGGCACAGGGTGTGATTCTCAGGGAAGAGCAGCGCAGATGGGGGGAGGTTTATTACCCATGCATAAGACAGAGAGCGGGGGTGACCACTGCCTGGGGGAGATGCTTGCGAGGGTGGGGAGCCATGCTAAGGATCGACAGCGTGCACAGAGTGGGTCTGGTCAAGGCATCTAAAATGGCTGCCGTGCACGACAAAAGTGTGGCATTTGAAAAAAGACAAGATGGCGCAGACAATGTTTTTCAACACTTCCTGATTTCCTTCGAATCGAACGTTAACAGACGTTGGGGCATATTACCAAAGTTAAGCGATATTTATCCCTAACGATGCTTAGCAACGATTTTTTTACCGTCAGAAATTATCGCAGATAAACCTTGCTATTATCAAGGTTTATCGGAAATACGATAAAAAACGACCGCAATGCATTAATATCGCTGAAAACTCAGCGATATTCATGCATTACCGAGCTAATGCTCTTAGCCATGTTATCCACCTCCCATTGGATAACATGGCTAAGAACTGCTCAGGGCAGGTGGTAGCTTTTGGAGATATTCGCGCTTATCTCGAATATTTCCAAAAGTTGATAATAGGAGATAGCGATGTTAGCGACTGTTTCCAGTCGCTAACATCTTGGCATGCCCACTTTGCATGTCATTAGTGATAAATATCACTTACATGCAAAGTGGGGCCCAAGATGGTCGCTATCTTCTACTAGCCGTCGCTAACTGGTGTTAGCAACAGCTAGGTAATACACATATAATTTTATCTCCGCGAAGCGGAGCGCTGTTACAGATATATATCTTGTTTCTGAACGTTAATTTCTCAAAATGCACTGAAGCACATATATTGAGACCTAGCAAAGGCACATCGGGCTACCAGTCCCTACAATTTTGCCAAGTTTCGTGCAAATCCATTCAGCTGTTCGATCCTACCGAGAGACAAGATGGCGGCCGCTACGGACTGTTTGGAATGTTTACAGACACCGGAGAGCCAATCAGCTTCGCTTCGCAAAGCTCCGTAACGCGAAAAGTACGCGAAGCGGTGCGCTGTTACAGATATATATCTTTTTTTGAACGTTAATTTCTCAAAATCCACTGGAGCACATATATTGAGATCTAGCAAAGGCACATCGGGCTACCAGTCCCTACAATTTTGCCAAGTTTCGTGCAAATCCATTCAGCTGTTCGATTATTATTATTTTTATTTTTTTTTGCCCCGCGGGGCCCTTTTAAAACCTCCACATCAAACCTAGGGGGTGAGCGACAATGTACTATGCCCCCTTATGGTCATTTGCCCCTTCGCTTTGGCCTCCTCTTGTCTCTCGATCCTACCGAGAGACAAGATGGCGGCCGCTACGGACTGTTTGGAATGTTGACAGACGCCGGAGAACCAATCAGCTTCGCTTCACAAAGCTCCGTTGCGCGTAAAGTACGCGTCCTGGGACGCTGCCAGGTCCGCTGTTACAGATATATATCTTTTTTTAAACGTTAATTTCTCAAAATCCACTGGAGCACATATATTGAGACCTACAAAAGGCACATCGGGCTACCAGTCCCTACAATTTTGCCAAGTTTCGTGCAAATCCATTCAGCCGTTCGGGCTAAAAGTGAGGCCAACCGCCCTATGGAAAACTCAATGTTAAAAACACGTTTTGGGACCCCCCTTTTTTCTCGGCCCCCCCTTGACGAACCCCCCCCAAATTTTCAAGGGATGCTCAGAAACAAAATGTGCCATTTTCCTGAAAATTTCAGCCAATTCCGTCCACAAACGCCAAAGTTATTAGACATAGAATTTTCAAAAAACCCATAGAGAAAAAATCCTAACTATATATACCTACTGGCGACCGCCAGTAGGTAATATATATATATATATATATATATATATATATATATATATATATATATATATATATATATATATATATATACATATACATATACATATACATATACATATACATATATATACATACACATTACCTACTGTCGGTCACCAGTAGGTAGTTATAGTTAGGACCTATTTTCCATAGGAAATCAGCAACATTCTATTTAAAATAACTTTGGCGCCGGTTGACGAATCTTCACGAAATTCGCCAAAAAGATGGCCTGCTCCACTCCGGTCCTTTACTGAAAGTTTGGGGGTGATTTGTGAAGCGGAGGCTGAGAAAAAAGGGGGTCCCAAAGTGTTTTCCCCATGCAATTTTCCATAGGTACCGTTCATCGTGGCTACAGCCTGAACGGCTGAACGGAATTACACCAAATTTGACAAAGTTGTAGTCCTTGGTTCAGACTCATGCGTTTTGCTTATATGGTGTAAATCCGTTCAGTAGTTCCAGAGAAAATTACAATTAAAAGTTCATATATATCTATGGCCTCGGTGGATCCGCACATCTTGCGCGCACTCTAAGTGCACCGTCCTAATCATGCGCTAATTGACTGTCAAGTGGTTGCTACACAATAAATGGAGGGAGCTCTAAAGTCTGTCTAAGCCCCGGGGCTTACCACCCTCCAGGGCTTTTTATATTTTGAGAGAGGGGCCACGTGGTCTCCATTCTGGAGCAGTCGACAGCCTAAGGGCACTCCACCCCCTAGGAGCGGCTCCTGCTGTGTCTCGTGGTGTCTTCCCCCGAGACACTGCTGTTTGCTATGGCAGGGCGGGAGTCAAGGTTCCCGGCCTGTCATAGCAAACTTGAGGGCATATCAACAAGTGCCATTCCGCCGCAGTTTTTAAAGAAAAGCTAAAAATGCGGTGAGAATTATATCGCCCCATTTACTAGGTAACGCTAATACATTAATGCATGTTAGCAGCTGGATTGCTAAGGGCTCGCCTCGTATCTCCAATGAGTTGCAATGTAGGTTTTCTCAGTGGTAAGGTAGGTGGTTCTATGAGAATATAAAAAGGAAGAGGGAGGTATGACAATAGTGTTGTATTTACAAGGCGGCCCTGGATTTGAGGACCGATAGCAAAACTCTCGCTAATTGTGGTTTATGTCGGATCGTAATATTTGTTCTGAAGAAGACTTAAGCATGTTTAATATGTCAGGTGGATTGATATGTTAAGTCCACAGTCTTATATTAACAAGCTTTTCACTTGCGAACATAAATTATCGCTGTATTTCTCACGATATTGGGGGCATATTTACAAGGACAGTGTTAAAATTATTGTCGCTTTAGCGTTAGGAAAGTGTCGTTAAAGCGGCCATATTGGCTTAATAATAGGCTTTTGAGAATTGTTGAGAATTCCAATTCCAATAGAAGTCCAGGTTTACACACATAACATTTTAACGCTGTCCTTGATAATATGCCCCCAAGTTTGCTATGGCAGGGCGAGAGCCTCGGCTCTCACTCTTGCATAGCAAACAGCAATGTTGAAAAAATCTTCCGGTAAGATAACAAAGGATTTTGAAGTCCATTATCGCTTTTTTAGTTGTAATTTGGTGCCGTTAAAGCAGCGACAATTTTAACGCCGTCCTTGTAAATATGCCCCTAAGTTTTGTAATGTCGACAATCCCGTATCCCATTTAAATAGTCACAAAGTATTAGTGAAGTGCATTGTGAATCGTGAAGCAACACTGTCTAATTGTGATCGATAAAGAATTCAAAGAGTTGTGTACTTCTTTTGCTCGTAATGTACACAGGTCCTAACTATAACTACCTACTGGCGACCGCCAGTAGGTAACATACGCACACACATACATATATATATATATAAAACGGCCGACCCGGCTGAGGGCGCACCGCCGCGTTATCTAAGCGGTTTCACTGCTGATGTGACTATCGGTGGATGAAAGCAGCCTGGCTCAATATTTGAAAGGGGAGGAAGTGTGCAGGTACACCTGTGATTTATGGATTGACATTTTATTGAAATTGACTGCCATCAGCCCACTTGGGATATATTGTGAAAAGACTGCCGGTCCCAGAATTCATTGTGATTGACAATTTCAGAATTGTATGTGGTGACGTAATAAATAAGGGACGAAAACCGGCAATCTTCATGTTGGCAGTCTTTCAGTAGCAGAAAAGCCTCAGAGGAAGGGCGTATGCCCGAAACGCGTCAGGCTCTGTTGACGTTGGGTGCACCTGTATCCTGCGTGATCAAGAGGGAGAGATAGGACCAGAAAGCTAGTCCATGTCCCCGGGTTAATATGAGGTTTAATCAAAAAAGAGACTAGCTCAAATTATTTGCGGCAAATAATTATTAAGGGAGGGGGAAGACTCTGGTATGTTTTGTCACGGAGTGTGAACACCTGGCAAGTGTATTCATAAAGCCCTCACCCACCAACCTAGTTGGTGGCATGCTTCATCATCGGGCCCACCCAGTAGCACCTAGCGTGCTCCGGGTGTGCTTCAACGCCTGACTACAGCGGAGCTGGTATATTGCTGAGTGTGCAGTGATGAAAGTTAAGGGAGTGATGTTAAAACGGCTGGCCGGTGGTCCCAGTACCCGAGGGTAAAATTAGACTTTAATACCTGGGCCTCCGTCAGCAGTTAAAAATAAGGCAGGGGGATGTAAGAGGCGAGTTACGACCTCTCACATCCAATGGGTCAACATGTTTCAGCCAGTGCCTTATGACTAAGCTGGCTTTCTTCAGGACCTAAATAAAAGGTGAGTGTGAATTAAACTAGTGGGAGTGTAGTTTAGACTATGTGTCTACACGCCCTAAAGTGTATCTATGTGTGAGAGGGGGATTCCCTTCTCAAGACAACCTGTACATATAACATTAATGGACAAAGACAAAACATACAGGGAAAAATAGAGTCATTAGGATGTACAGGGTAGCGCACATCTGATTGCCGTCACTACAGCGGGTGCAAGTGGGCTATAGGCGGCTAGGGTGTGATGGTATTGGTGGTACCATCACAGTGAGAATCGCACTGGTAACTCGAGGGTGAAGTGATTAAGAGACGGAGAAAAACAAGGTGCATTAGTGTAATGCGGCGCAAGATTGGACTCTTACGCTAGTTTTTAGCTCAGTCTGACCTCAAGGTTGGGAGGTGGCAAGGGCTTGACCCTGGGGGGACAAACGTGTACCACACTGATTAGGGAGACCTGTGTAGGGAGAAAAAGCGCTTACCAGGAGTCGTAGTGGTTGTCTCTCATACTCACAGTTCTTCTGGGCAGAGCCTGCTCTGGACCTGTAGTGCCTCCTTCGCATACCGGTGCGAAATGATCGTTTTCCCAGGTCTTTAAGTAGTCTGGTTAATTGGGTAATTGGGAGCACCTGCAGTATTGGAGGTAATAGTGGAAAGACTCCGTGGTCCGGGTCAAGATGCCTGGAGCAGGTGTGGGGCATCAGGGGCGCGCGCGTTTTAGTGTTCACTCGCGCTAGAAAGCATTGTTGTGGGCGTTTCCCCGCTGTGGAGCTGCCTGGAGGGTAGCGTCTAGTGTTCGCGCATGCGTGGTGAGGCCGCGATGGTTTGCGCATGTGCGGAGTGTTAGTGGTTTTTGCTGCGCATGCGCCGTGCGTTGTCTGAATTGCTTGCATGGTTTAAAGTGCAAATAATGAACGCGAGACATATTGTATATCAAAATTGATACTGTGGGAACGAGAGGGGGACAATCTTGATCAGCCTCAGTGGCAAACGGCTGGGGATTAGTCTGGTAGTGTTCCAGGACAGTTATGTACAGGCACGTTTGTCTGGACATATATTGGGGGCAGGAATGTCATGTGCAGTGCAGACATCTATTAGTGGCACTGTGGTCAATTATGTACAGATATATTTGTACAGACAAATGTTGGGGACAGTTGTCAGGAATGGGCAATATATACAGACATATATTGGTGACACCGTGGTCAACTAGTGATGGGTGAGCGAATTCCACGGGATGGCATCGTTCAATCCCTGGGTGGCTGTGGAAAGGCGGTAAATCCACCGTTGTTCCGCATGCAATAGTTTTTGGTCATTGTTCACCGTGCCTTCAGGGATCTGTTCTATGACTGTCCACGATAGGTCATTTGGTGTGTGACCTTGAGTGATGAAGTGGTTGGTCATTTTGCTTATGTTCTTTTTGCATCTTATTGTGCTCCGATGTTCCGTTATTCGTGTTTTTATTTTCCGTGTGGTCATCCCGATGTATCGGAGTCCACATCTGCATGTGATGAGGTAAACAAGGTTGCGAGAGTTGCAATTAGTGTGACTACGTTGGGTCCACACCTTGTTTGGTTCCAGGTCCAGGGTTTTTGTGTGAGTGGTGAGGTGACACACACTACAGTCATTGCAAGGGTAGTGTCCGCTGACCTTGGGGAGGCCCCATACATTGTGGAGGGTGTTGGTGACAGGCTGAGGTGATGTTCTGGGGCGGGTGCTCACCAGACGGTCTTTGAGATTGGAGTTTCGTTTGTATGCGAATCTGGGGGTGTCCCATTTCCTTTGTCCTGAATTGATGATTTTCCAGTGCTTTTTTATGATTTTAGACACTTCGTTGGATGCTGTGTTGTAGGTCGTGACACAGGTGATAGGTTGAGTGTCTTGGTCCTTGGTGAAATTCTCAAGGAGGGCTTCCCGGTTCTGGTTTCTTGCCCTCTTCTGGGTTTTGTTGATGATGGACTTTGGATAACCACGTTGTTCCAACTTGTTGGTCAATTCCACCGCCTGTTTTTTGTAGTCAGAGATGTTGGTACAGTTCCTGCGTATGCGCAGGAACTGTCCATAAGGCAGGTTCTCTCTGAGAGGGCGGGGGTGGAAGCTGGTGAAGTCAAGTAATGAATTCCTCGCTGTAGGTTTATAGTACGTTGTGGTGGTCAGGATGCCATCCTTGACTGTGATGTCCAGGTCCAGGAAGGGAAGGTGGCTGTTGCTGGCCGTACTGGTGAATTTAAGGTAGGGATCCCTGTTGTTTAGCCACGTCATGAATTTATCCAGGTCAGAGTGGGAACCCTGCCATACCACCAGGATATCATCTATATACCTGCGCCAGCTCAGGATATGGTTGATGTAGGGGTTTGAGTCTGTTGTTATGTGGCTCTCTTCAAAGTGGTGGACGTATAGCCCCGCCACGCTGGGAGCGAAGACACTGCCCATAGACGTCCCATTAGTTTGTAGGTAGAGGGTACCGTCATACTCAAAGAAGTTTTCTTTGAGTGCCAGGGTTGCGCAAGACAATATGAAGGACCTTGGGGTATGGTACTCCCAGTTGGTTGCCATAAGGATGTCATGGAGTACTTTGAGAGTGGCATCTTGTGGGAGGCTGGTGTACAGACTCTCCACATCTAGGCCCACCAGTAATTGAGTTGTAGGGTTGAATTCTTTATTGTTGAGAACTTGCAGGAGGTGCTTGGTGTCCTTAATGTACGTCGGGGTTGACTGTACTAGGGGATTCAAGAAAAAGTCACAGTAACGTGACAGTGGTTCCAGTAGGGAGTTAATCCCTGACACGATGGGTCTTCCAGGAGGGGGGCTGACCCCTTTGTGTACTTTGGGAACAGTGTAAAAATACGGAGTTCTGGTGTTCTGTGGGCAGAGATAATCTGCTTCCTGTTTGGATATGTGCTCAGTATCCAATGCCTTTTTGACTAGCGTGTGGATCGTGGTCCTCAGTTCATTGGTGGGGTCTTGTTCCAGCCGTCGATAGTTCCTGTTATCACTCAGTAATCTACGACACTCAGTGTCATAATCTTGCTTGTCTTGGAGGACGATGCCCCCTCCTTTGTCTGCCGGTTTAATGATGATCAAAGGATTATCTTGTAGGCGTTGTAGGATGTTCCTCTCTTCCCATGATAGGTTGTTGAAGTGGTTGGTAGGCTTTAATCTCTCTACATCATTGTATACTGCCTGTTCAAAGGTTATGATTTCAGGGGGGATGGCGCTGGGTGGTGGTACAAACGTGGATTTTGGTCGGAGTCCAGTCACATTGGGATTGTCATGGGCTGGTTCTATTTCGGGGATAGGTTTCTCGAAAAATGACTTCAGTTTGAGTTTCCTGAAGAATTGGGCCAGTTCCACATGTAGTTTAAACTTATCAAGTCTCGTTGTAGGGACAAATGATAGGCCCTTTTCGAGTACTGATTGTTCTTTTGGGGTCAGGGGTGTGCTAGAAAGGTTGAACACTAATGAGAGTTGCTCCTGCGGTCTCATTGTTTGCTGGTCCCCGGGGTTCCTTCTTTCGTCTTCTGGCGCGTATTCGCGCTGACCGGGTTCTCCTCTCCGCCCCAGTGTACTTGCGGTTGTTGTGGGTTTGTTCTTCTTCTGCCCCGAGCTCTTCTGCCCTGTCCTAAAAAAGGATTGTGTGGTCCCTGGTGGCCTGTAAATAAAGGCATGGGCCCAGGAGGGTACATGGGCGGGAAGCCAAAATAGGGGTTTTGCATGGGGCCGAAATTGGGTGGGAAACCATGGAATTGTCCCGGTTGTCCTCCTTGCCAGTTGTTCTGCCAGCGTTGTCCACGTCTGCCGCGTCCTCCCCGTTTTGTTGAGCCAGTGCTGGAGTCACTGGACACAGAGCTGTCATCCCCTGAGGTGTTAGACATGCTAGTATTCTTGTTTTGAGGGGTATAATCTTCCTCTGAGTACGGGTAAACTTTGGCATAACTGAATTTTTTCAAGTCTTTGTCAAATTTCTTTATTTTGGCTTGGGTCAAGTAGTCCTTGTACTCGTTTATGTCTTTATTTTGATCGTCCAGTTTCTTTTTGTAGGCGGTTTTGGTGGCTTTAAAATGGCTTTCTGTGGTTTGGATTTCCACTAGAAAGGCTTCTGAGAGGCGTTTAGCTGTCTTAATGATGAGGATCATCCAGTCCCTGGTGCAATGCCAGGCAATCTGGGCCCAGTCCTTCCTGAAGGTAGCATCATCAAGGAAGATCCTGGGGGCATTAGTTACTAGGAGTCCCCTGGGTGCCGTGTTAGTTCTGAGGTATTGTGTCAAGATTGTCCCATGTAGGATAGTGCGTATCCTGTTGCGCTTCTTTTCAGTAAGGCTCTCCCAATCAGTTGTTTGTGCGATGGTGCTGGAGATGTTGAAATCAGCTTGGAACGATGGGTCAGATAGTATGTCAGCCACATCGCTTTCATGGAATGTCAGACCATGGTTTTCTGCCATGGTACTAGAATAACTCTCGCAGCTGTGCGCTGCCGTATGATGCGTGATCAAGAGGGAGAGATAGGACCAGAAAGCTAGTCCATGTCCCCGGGTTAATATGAGGTTTAATAAAAAAAGAGACTAGCTCAAATTATTTGCGGCAAATAATTATTAAGGGAGGGGGAAGACTCTGGTATGTTTTGTCACGGAGGTGAACACCTGGCAAGTGTGTTCATAAAGCCCTCACCCACCAACCTAGTTGGTGGCATGCTTCATCATCGGGCCCACCCAGTAGCACCTAGCGTGCTCCGGGTGTGCTTCAACGCCTGACTACAGCGGAGCTGGTATATTGCTGAGTGTGCAGTGATGAAAGTTAAGGGAGTGATGTTAAAACGGCTGGCCGGTGGTCCCAGTACCCGAGGGTAAAATTAGACTTTAATACCTGGGCCTCCGTCAGCGGTTAAAAATAAGGCAGGGGGATGTAAGAGGCGAGTTACGACCTCTCACATCCAATGGGTCAACATGTTTCAGCCAGTGCCTTATGACTAAGCTGGCTTTCTTCAGGACCTAAATAAAAGGTGAGTGTGAATTAAACTAGTGGGAGTGTAGTTTAGACTATGTGTCTACACGCCCTAAAGTGTATCTATGTGTGAGAGGGGGATTCCCTTCTCAAGACCACCTGTACATATAACATTAATGGACAAAGACAAAACATACAGGGAAAAATAGAGTCATTAGGATGTACAGGGTAGCGCACATCTGATTGCCGTCACTACAGCGGGTGCAAGTGGGCTATAGGCGGCTAGGGTGTGATGGTATTGGTGGTACCATCACAGTGAGAATCGCACTGGTAACTCGAGGGTGAAGTGATTAAGAGACGGAGAAAAACAAGGTGCATTAGTGTAATGCGGCGCAAGATTGGACTCTTACGCTAGTTTTTAGCTCAGTCTGACCTCAAGGTTGGGAGGTGGCAAGGGCTTGACCCTGGGGGGACAAACATGTACCACACTGATTAGGGAGACCTGTGTAGGGAGAAAAAGCGCTTACCAGGAGTCGTAGTGGTTGTCTCTCATACTCACAGTTCTTCTGGGCAGAGCCTCCTCTGGACCTGTAGTGCCTCCTTCGCATACCGGTGCGAAATGATCGTTTTCCCAGGTCTTTAAGTAGTCTGGTTAATTGGGTAATTGGGAGCACCTGCAGTATTGGAGGTAATAGTGGAAAGACTCCGTGGTCCGGGTCAAGATGCCTGGAGCAGGTGTGGGGCATCAGGGGCGCGCGCGTTTTAGTGTTCACTCGCGCTAGAAAGCATTGTTGTGGGCGTTTCCCCGCTGTGGAGCTGCCTGGAGGGTAGCGTCTAGTGTTCGCGCATGCGCGGTGAGGCCGCGATGGTCTGCGCATGTGCGGAGTGTTAGTGGTTTTTGCTGCGCATGCGCCGTGCGTTGTCTGAATTGCTTGCATGGTTTAAAGTGCAAATAATGAACGCGAGACATATTGTATATCAAAATTGATACTGTGGGAACGAGAGGGGGACAATCTTGATCAGCCTCAGTGGCAAACGGCTGGGGATTAGTCTGGTAGTGTTCCAGGACAGTTATGTACAGGCACGTTTGTCTGGACATATATTGGGGGCAGGAATGTCATGTGCAGTGCAGACATCTATTAGTGGCACTGTGGTCAATTATGTACAGATATATTTGTACAGACAAATGTTGGGGACAGTTGTCAGGAATGGGCAATATATACAGACATATATTGGTGACACCGTGGTCAACTAGTGATGGGTGAGCGAATTCCACCGGATGGCATCGTTCAATCCCTGGGTGGCTGTGGAAAGGCGGTAAATCCACCGTTGTTCCGCATGCAATAGTTTTTGGTCATTGTTCACCGTGCCTTCAGGGATCTGTTCTATGACTGTCCACGATAGGTCATTTGGTGTGTGACCTTGAGTGATGAAGTGGTTGGTCATTTTGCTTATGTTCTTTTTGCATCTTATTGTGCTCCGATGTTCCGTTATTCGTGTTTTTATTTTCCGTGTGGTCATCCCGATGTATCGGAGTCCACATCTGCATGTGATGAGGTAAACAAGGTTGCGAGAGTTGCAATTAGTGTGGCTACGTTGGGTCCACACCTTGTTTGGTTCCAGGTCCAGGGTTTTTGTGTGAGTGGTGAGGTGACACACACTACAGTCATTGCAAGGGTAGTGTCCGCTGACCTTGGGGAGGCCCCATACATTGTGGAGGGTGTTGGTGACAGGCTGAGGTGATGTTCTGGGGCGGGTGCTCACCAGACGGTCTTTGAGATTGGAGTTTCGTTTGTATGCGAATCTGGGGGTGTCCCATTTCCTTTGTCCTGAATTGATGATTTTCCAGTGCTTTTTTATGATTTTAGACACTTCGTTGGATGCTGTGTTGTAGGTCGTGACACAGGTGATAGGTTGAGTGTCTTGGTCCTTGGTGAAATTCTCAAGGAGGGCTTCCCGGTTCTGGTTTCTTGCCCTCTTCTGGGTTTTGTTGATGATGGACTTTGGATAACCACGTTGTTCCAACTTGTTGGTCAATTCCACCGCCTGTTTTTTGTAGTCAGAGATGTTGGTACAGTTCCTGCGTATGCGCAGGAACTGTCCATAAGGCAGGTTCTCTCTGAGAGGGCGGGGGTGGAAGCTGGTGAAGTCAAGTAATGAATTCCTCACTGTAGGTTTATAGTACGTTGTGGTGGTCAGGATGCCATCCTTGACTGTGATGTCCAGGTCCAGGAAGGGAAGGTGGCTGTTGCTGGCCGTACTGGTGAATTTAAGGTAGGGATCACTGTTGTTTAGCCACATCATGAATTTATCCAGGTCAGAGTGGGAACCCTGCCATACCACCAGGATATCATCTATATACCTGCGCCAGCTCAGGATATGGTTGATGTAGGGGTTTGAGTCTGTTGTTATGTGGCTCTCTTCAAAGTGGTGGACGTATAGCCCCGCCACGCTGGGAGCGAAGACACTGCCCATAGACGTCCCATTAGTTTGTAGGTAGAGGGTACCGTCATACTCAAAGAAGTTTTCTTTGTGTGCCAGGGTTGCGCAAGACAATATGAAGGACCTTGGGGTATGGTACTCCCAGTTGGTTGCCATAAGGATGTCATGGAGTACTTTGAGAGTGGCATCTTGTGGGAGGCTGGTGTACAGACTCTCCACATCTAGGCCCACCAGTAATTGAGTTGTAGGGTTGAATTCTTTATTGTTGAGAACTTGCAGGAGGTGCTTGGTGTCCTTAATGTACGTCGGGGTTGACTGTACTAGGGGATTCAAGAAAAAGTCACAGTAACGTGACAGTGGTTCCAGTAGGGAGTTAATCCCTGACACGATGGGTCTTCCAGGAGGGGGGCTGACCCCTTTGTGTACTTTGGGAACAGTGTAAAAATACGGAGTTCTGGTGTTCTGTGGGCAGAGATAATCTGCTTCCTGTTTGGATATGTGCTCAGTATCCAATGCCTTTTTGACTAGCGTGTGGATCGTGGTCCTCAGTTCATTGGTGGGGTCTTGTTCCAGCCGTCGATAGTTCCTGTTATCACTCAGTAATCTACGACACTCAGTGTCATAATCTTGCTTGTCTTGGAGGACGATGCCCCCTCCTTTGTCTGCCGGTTTAATGATGATCAAAGGATTATCTTGTAGGCGTTGTAGGATGTTCCTCTCTTCCCATGATAGGTTGTTGAAGTGGTTGGTAAGCTTTAATCTCTCTACATCATTGTATACTGCCTGTTCAAAGGTTATGATTTCAGGGGGGATGGCGCTGGGTGGTGGTACAAACGTGGATTTTGGTCGGAGTCCAGTCACATTGGGATTGTCATGGGCTGGTTCTATTTCGGGGATAGGTTTCTCGAAAAATGACTTCAGTTTGAGTTTCCTGAAGAATTGGGCCAGTTCCACATGTAGTTTAAACTTATCAAGTCTCGTTGTAGGGACAAATGATAGGCCCTTTTCGAGTACTGATTGTTCTTTTGGGGTCAGGGGTGTGCTAGAAAGGTTGAACACTAATGAGAGTTGCTCCTGCGGTCTCATTGTTTGCTGGTCCCGGGGTTCCTTCTTTCGTCTTCTGGCGCGTATTCGCGCTGACCGGGTTCTCCTCTCCGCCCCAGTGTACTTGCGGTTGTTGTGGGTTTGTTCTTCTTCTGCCCCGAGCTCTTCTGCCCTGTCCTAAAAAAGGATTGTGTGGTCCCTGGTGGCCTGTAAATAAAGGCATGGGCCCAGGAGGGTACATGGGCGGGAAGCCAAAATAGGGGTTTTGCATGGGGCCGAAATTGGGTGGGAAACCATGGAATTGTCCCGGTTGTCCTCCTTGCCAGTTGTTCTGCCAGCGTTGTCCACGTCTGCCGCGTCCTCCCCGTTTTGTTGAGCCAGTGCTGGAGTCACTGGACACAGAGCTGTCATCCCCTGAGGTGTTAGACATGCTAGTATTCTTGTTTTGAGGGGTATAATCTTCCTCTGAGTACGGGTAAACTTTGGCATAACTGAATTTTTTCAAGTCTTTGTCAAATTTCTTTATTTTGGCTTGGGTCAAGTAGTCCTTGTACTCGTTTATGTCTTTATTTTGATCGTCCAGTTTCTTTTTGTAGGCGGTTTTGGTGGCTTTAAAATGGCTTTCTGTGGTTTGGATTTCCACTAGAAAGGCTTCTGAGAGGCGTTTAGCTGTCTTAATGATGAGGATCATCCAGTCCCTGGTGCAATGCCAGGCAATCTGGGCCCAGTCCTTCCTGAAGGTAGCATCATCAAGGAAGATCCTGGGGGCATTAGTTACTATTAGTCCCCTGGGTGCCGTGTTAGTTCTGAGGTATTGTGTCAAGATTGTCCCATGTAGGATAGTGCGTATCCTGTTGCGCTTCTTTTCAGTAAGGCTCTCCCAATCAGTTGTTTGTGCGATGGTGCTGGAGATGTTGAAATCAGCTTGGAACGATGGGTCAGATAGTATGTCAGCCACATCGCTTTCATGGAATGTCAGACCATGGTTTTCTGCCATGGTACTAGAATAACTCTCGCAGCTGTGCGCTGCCGTATGATGCGTGATCAAGAGGGAGAGATAGGACCAGAAAGCTAGTCCATGTCCCCGGGTTAATATGAGGTTTAATCAAAAAAGAGACTAGCTCAAATTATTTGCGGCAAATAATTATTAAGGGAGGGGGAAGACTCTGGTATGTTTTGTCACGGAGTGTGAACACCTGGCAAGTGTGTTCATAAAGCCCTCACCCACCAACCTAGTTGGTGGCATGCTTCATCATCGGGCCCACCCAGTAGCACCTAGCGTGCTCCGGGTGTGCTTCAACGCCTGACTACAGCGGAGCTGGTATATTGCTGAGTGTGCAGTGATGAAAGTTAAGGGAGTGATGTTAGTGATGTCTAATTTTACCCTCGGGTACTGGGACCACCGGCCAGCCGTTTTAACATCACTCCCTTAACTTTCATCACTGCACACTCAGCAATATACCAGCTCCGCTGTAGTCAGGCGTTGAAGCACACCCGGAGCACGCTAGGTGCTACTGGGTGGGCCCGATGATGAAGCATGCCACCAACTAGGTTGGTGGGTGAGGGCTTTATGAACACACTTGCCAGGTGTTCACACTCCGTGACAAAACATACCAGAGTCTTCCCCCTCCCTTAATAATTATTTGCCGCAAATAATTTGCACCTGTATCCTCCCATTCCTGGAGAGAGCTGACTGGGAGTGCGCTCTGCATTTGGGTGCTCTGTGAATAGTTAATTAAAACGGCCGACCCGGCCGAGGGCGCACCGCCGCGTTGTCTAAGCGGTTTCACTGCTGGTGTGACTATCGGTGGATGGAAGCTGCCTGGCTCAATATTTGAAAGGGGAGGAAGTGTGCAGGTACACCTGTGATTTATGGATTGACATTTTATTGAAATTGACTGCCATCAGCCCACTTGGGATATATTGTTAAAAGACTGCCGGTCCCAGAATTCATTGTGATTGACAATTTCAGAATTGTATGTGGTGACGTAATAAATAAGGGACGAAAACCAGCAATCTTCATGTTGGCAGTCTTTCAGTAGCAGAAAAGCCTCAGAGGAAGGGCGTATGCCCGAAACGCGTCAGGCTCTGTTGACGTTGGGTGCACCTGTATCCTCCCATACCTGGAGAGAGCTGACTGGGAGTGCGCTCTGCATTTGGGTGCTCTGTGAATAGTTAATTAAAACGGCCGACCCGGCCGAGGGCGCACCGCCGCGTTGTCTAAGCGGTTTCACTGCTGGTGTGACTATCGGTGGATGGAAGCTGCCTGGCTCAATATTTGAAAGGGGAGGAAGTGTGCAGGTACACCTGTGATTTATGGATTGACATTTTATTGAAATTGACTGCCATCAGCCCACTTGGGATATATTGTGAAAAGACTGCCGGTCCCAGAATTCATTGTGATTGACAATTTCAGAATTGTATGTGGTGACGTAATAAATAAGGGACGAAAACCGGCAATCTTCATGTTGGCAGTCTTTCAGTAGCAGAAAAGCCTCAGAGGAAGGGAGTATGCCCGAAACGCGTCAGGCTCTGCTGATGTTGGGTGCACCTGTATCCTCCTATACCTGGAGAGAGCTGACTGGGAGTGCGCTCTGCATTTGGGTGCTCTGTGAAAAGTTAATATATATATATACATGTATATATCATACAAACACAATAAAACAAGAACAAATGATAACAATTGAATAAAGAAATATATTAATGTAGACAATAAATAAATTGCAAACTGGAAAATCAAAAATACTATAAACATCAAATACATTTTAAAATAAAAACAAATAATATTAAATACACACAAATATAACAATTAATGCTATAGAGTTGAGTTAACTAAAATTATGAAAACTATTGAAGTCTAAGAATATAAAATATACTATTCCCAATCTAGTTCATGCAAGTAGGAAAATGGTTGGATTTCAGAGGCATTAGGTTCACTATTCCTGCTCCAGTCACCACTATTATAGGGAAAGTGATGGACTTCGGAGGAGTTAGATTTACTATTCCTACTTCATGCAATGCAACAGTAGAAAAACATTGGACTTCAGAGGTGTTAATTTTACTATTCCCACCCCAGCCTAAGCAACAGTAGGGAAAGAGTTGGACTTCAGAGGGGTGTAATTTAGTTTTTCCACATAGTCTACACAACAGTAGGGAGCGTGTTGGCCTTTGGAGGGTTTACATTTACTATTTCCACTCAAAATAATGCAACAGTCAGTAAAGCTCTGGATTGCAGAGAGGTAAAATGTACTATTCCCACTCCAAACAGCGCAAAAGTAGGGAAAGGTTTGGATGGGTAAAATTTACTTTTTCCTCTTCTCTACGCAACAGTGGTGAAAGCATTGGATTTCAGAGGGGTGAAATGTACTATTACAACTCCAGCCAGTGCAACAGAAAAGAAAGTGGTGGACTTCAATGGAGTAAAATGTACTATTTCCACTCCAGTCTCTGTACCAGTAGGGAAAACATTGGATTTCAGAGGGGTGACATTTACTATTCCCACTCCAAACAGCATGAAAGTAGGGAAAGAATTGGACTTTGTAGAAGAAAAATGTACTATTCCCACTCGAAACAGCTCAACAGTAGGGACATTGTTGAATTGCAAAGAGGTTACTTTGACTATTCCTACTGCAGTCTAAGCAAGAGTAGAAGAGTGGGGAAAATACTTCACTTCAAACACATTGCATATATGAGTACCATAAAGGATGTAGAAAATATATTCAAACTTTTGTAAAAAAAAATACGAATTAACATGAAATGTATATATTTACTTAAAAAACTAAAAGAAGGAATCAATTTAAATAATTAGCGTTCAATAAAAAAGTAATTATTAATTAATAAATGATTGTTATTCAACTATTAATCAATCATCTTCCCACCTCCCACCCTGTACCGAATCAAATCTGCAGTCTGCACCTAAAATACAGCTAAATAAATATCTATTCCATAACTTACATATTTAAAATACATTATTGTGGGGGTTCCACTGGTGTATCGAAAAGGTTGACAGACACGGGGGCTCGTGGTAAGGATGCTTTTATTTTTGTACACAAACGCCGTTTCTGTACAGGCACTCTGTAGAATGGGAGCGGGGTTTCAGATTTCTCCGACGTGGTGGCTCCCGCTCCGGACCGCCGTTCCCACTGCCTCCTGGGTGTCGTAGGCCGTCTCTCCGCCGTCTCGATGAGTCTCGGTACCGGCAAATGAAATGAAAACAAGTGTCAGGCAATCTGTCCTCAACCTCGGACTTGGTACAGGGGAAAAGGGGTGAGGAAGCACACGTGCACACAACTACCCCTGGCCAGTGGTGGGGTATCGGTGAGGGTGGGGCTTTAAGTGCTTAGGATGAGGTAGGGTGTGTGTGCTCAGGACGACTTGTTCCGCCTAGTGCCCGCCCACCCGCTGAATCTTGACCGTACCTGGTCAAGCCACACTTCGCGGGAAGCGTGGCTGGGCGGTGAGTTGTCCCGTTGGCCTCCCGGCTTGTTGGTGTTGCCGCCGTCTCTGTCTCCCGCCTTCGCTGGCCTCGGTGTCTCCGCCCTCGGATCAGCTGCACTCCGCTCCTCCTCAGGATACTTTTCCGCTGCTCTCCCCTCCTCTCGCCTGTCCTCTTCCTCCGTCCTCCTCCAGTCTTCCTCCGTCCTCCGCTGTTCTTCCTCCGTCCTCCGCTGTTCTTCCTCCGTCCTCCGCTGTTCTTCCTCCGTCCTCCGCTGTTCTTCCTCCGTCCTCCGCTGTTCTTCCTCCTCTCTCGTACTCCACTCCTCTTCGCTTCCGCTCCAATCTCGCCACCAGTCTCCTTCGCCTCCTCCGGGTGTCTCGCACACCTGTGTGCTTTCTGGGACGGGTTTTACCGTGTTGCAGGGGGTGTGTCCCAGGACAGGTGCCGCCCAGTTAAAGGTGCAGGGTCGCAGCGCGGACTCCTCCGGCCGGCCGCTGATGACGTCAGGAGTTTTCCATGCCTCCGTATGCTGGGAAGAAAAAGGGGACACATTACTAGGTAGGCCAGGGGGGCCCGCATCCGGGTCCCCATCGTCACACACCTCCCCCCTAGGAATCTCCCGATCGGGGAGAGGAAACCGGGACAGAAAGTCCGCATTGACGTTCTCACACCCCTTCCGGTGGCGGACCTGAAACCGGAATGGTTGTAGGGCCAGGAACCACCGCATGACTCTGGGATTGTTGGACATGTTCCTGCTCATCCACATTAGGGGGGCATGGTCTGTATACAAGACGAACTGATGCCCCTCCAGGTAATACCTCAGTTTACCGATGGCCCAACGAATGGCAAGACATTCTTTTTCGATAGTCGGGTATCTGATCTCACGGGGAAAGAGCTTTCTACTGATGTAGAGGATGGGTTTTTCCCCACCCGCCCCTGTGTCTTGCAACAACACAGCCCCGATGCCAAAGTCAGAGGCGTCCGTATTCAGGATGAAGGGCTTATTGAAATCCGGGGAGGTCAATACAGGACTTGTCGTGATGGCCTTCTTTAGGGTTTGGAAGGCGTTCCACATGGCAGGGGTGGGGCTGTGGAAGTCCACCCGCTTGTGCTGTTTCTTCAAGGTGTCCGTCAGTGGTGCGGCTACGTCCGAAAAAGAGGGTATGAACCTCCTGTAGTATCCTACGAGCCCTAAGAAGGCTCGCATGTCTTTGGTTGTTTTGGGAAAAGGGGTGTCGGCGATTGCCCTCACCTTTTCAATTTGCGGCTCTATGGCCCCGTGTCCCAAGAGATATCCCAGGTACTTGACCTTCTGGTACCCGATTCGGGACTTCTTCGAGTTCACGTGGAGGCCGGCGTCTTTCAGGAGTTGGAGTATTATCCGTAAGTGCTGTAAGTGCTCCTCCCAGGACGGACTGAAGATTATGATATCATCAAGGTAGGCCGAGCTGTATCGGTGATGCCCCTGCAATACCCTATTCATCAGCCTCTGGAAGGTGGCCGGGGCACCATGGAGGCCAAATGGTAGCACATTAAATTCAAAGAGGCCGTCCTGAGTGGCAAAGGCTGTCTTTTTCCTGTCCTCTTCTCGTAACGGCACCTGCCAATAGCCCTTGGTCAGGTCCAGGGTACTGATGTACTTGGCTTCCCCTAGCTTTTCAATAAGTTCATCGATTCGAGGGATCGGATACGAGTCAAAGGAGGATACCGCGTTCAGGGCCCGAAAGTCCATACAGAAACGGCTACTGCCGTCTGGTTTTGGCACCATGACTATGGGCGAGGACCACTCGCTCCGGGACGGCCTGATAACTCCCATTTTCAACATTTCTTCCACCTCTCTCCTTATGCTCTCTCTCTTGGCTGCGGGTATCCGGTAAGGTCGTTGTTTGACGGTGGTCCCAACCGGTGTTTCTATCCGGTGCTCAGCTAGGGAGGTCGTACCGGGACGGTCGGAAAAGATGGGAGCAAAGGGGCGAAGGGTCTCTTGTAACCCCGCCCGTTCGTTCACAAAGAGTTCGTCGTTCACCACCAGATCCCCCAACGTGGTTTCAGGGGTGGTCTCTGCAGGCGTCACCAGGTGGGCCGCCACCGGTTTAGGACCCAGCCATTTCTTTAATAAATTGATGTGGAAAATCTGTGTTTTCCTCCCGGCGAGTCGCAGGCGATAGGTAGTCTTCCCGACGGTCTCTAAGACTTCGTATGGACCCTGCCATTCGTTCCGGAATTTCTTCGCCGTTGAGGGCAATAGTACCAGGGCCCAGTCGCCCACCAGTAGCGTTCTCCACTTCTTCCCTTTGTTATATTGCACCTGTTGACGGATTTGGCTGTTCTCAAGGTTACTGAAAGCGAGTTCCCTTATTTTACCTAGTTGGTTCTTTAGGGTCGTGCTATATTCCAACAGGGTTCGGGATTCCCCCGTCTGTTCCATCTCCCACACTTCTTTTGTCATATCAAGGAGACTCCTGGGTTGTCTTCCGTATAACATCTCGAATGCAGAACAACCCAAGCTGCTTTGTCTTTGACCGCGAATGACGTAGAGGGCTAGAGGCAACAGGGAGTCCCAATCCGTGTTGTTCACGGCCAACATTCTCTTTAACACGGCTTTTAGGGTACCGTTATAACGTTCTACCAGACCGTCGGTCTGGGGATGGTACACCGAGGTTTTGATTTGATGAAGTCCTAGCAGCTGGCATACCTCCTTCATCACCTTGGACATGAATGGGGTTCCCTGGTCCGTGAGTATTTCCTTGGGAAACCCCACTCGAGAGAACAACTCCATGAATTTCTCCGCTATGTTACGAGAGGTGGGAGTTTTCAAGGGAAACGCCTCCGGGAAACGAGTGGCGTAGTCCACTATGACCAGGGCATATTTGTGTCCTCTTTTGGTCGGTTGTAGCGGACCGATCAGGTCCATCCCCACCCTTTCGAAAGGGGTTCCTATTATAGGTAGGGGTTGCAGCGGAACCGCTGGAGGTCTCTGTGTGTTTTTCCTTTGGCACAGGTCACACGTCTGGCAGTGCACTTTGATGTCTTGATATATCCCTGGCCAATAAAAGTTCCGTAGCACGTTTTGGGTTGTTTTTTCACTCCCGATATGCCCAGCTAGCAAGTGGGTATGGGCATAAAACATGATCTGTTCCCGGAAACAGGACGGTACCAGCAGCTGTAAGGGGTCTTCCGGCTTGGCTAGTCGGTATAGGAGGTCGTCTTTTATTACAAAGCGCGGGTATGTTTCCGGCGTGGTGTCCGTCTCGCTATGGGCCTGTTCCCAGGCATTGAACAGTGAGGTATCGTTTGCCTGGGCAAAGCGGAAACTCCGATCCCCCTCCCAAGGTCCGGCAGCCACTAGGGCGGGGACAGACGCTTTGTCTCTACCCTCGCGTTGTGTCTGGTCTTTGAAGAGATCCAGGAAATGGGGATTGTCGGTACCCAGGATCAGGGGTTCAGGGAGCGTGTTCAGGACCCCCACTTTCACCACCAACGTGTCTTTTCCCTCCACTTCAAGGGGAAGAAACGCCACCGGGTAGTCCTTCACATCCCCATGCACACATTTTATGAACACCACCGCCCCCTGCATTACCTGAAG
Source organism: Lissotriton helveticus (assembly GCF_964261635.1). NCBI lineage: Eukaryota > Metazoa > Chordata > Amphibia > Caudata > Salamandridae > Lissotriton > Lissotriton helveticus. Next base: position 445,267,528 of record NC_136068.1, read on the forward strand.
GGGCTTCACGTAGCAACCCCTAATGACGGACTGTTTACACCCCGAGTCCAGGAGTGCCCTCACTACCATCCCGTTGACAGTAACACTCACGTGGTAGGCTCCTCCTAGTTCAGCGGAATACATGACGCTCTTGGGTAAGTAGTGGATGTCCATGGGCTCTTCCGGGGCCCGTTTCTGTGGGCATAGCCGAGCAATATGCCCCCACATTCCGCAGTCAAAACACTGAGGGCCTCGGAAGGGGGGTTGTTCTGGTGCAGACGGTCTAAGGTGAGGGAGGGGGAGCCCCGGTGGAGCTCTCATCCGTCGTTCTGGCCTAGGTGGAGGCTTGTGAGGTTTCTCCGGCTCGGGATTGTGGAGACGGGGCTGTGCCCGGGCGTATGTGGATGCCATTTCCATGGCTTGGGCGGTGGACAGGTTTGAGTGTTGCCTAAGCCATCGTTGTGTTCCATAGGGGAGAGCCTCGAGGTATTGCTCCAGGTAAATCCTATCCATGATCTGTTCCTTGGAGCTGGTTGCTGGGGCAAGCCATTTGTCTGCTGCTGCTTTGAGGCGAAAAAACAGGGTCTTCGGGTTGTCGCCTGCCTGCCCCCTTTCCTTGCGGAATCGCACTCGGTATGCTTCCGCGTCCAGGCCCAGATGATCCAGTATTATAGTCTTAATCTGTCCGTAAGGGGTCTGGCCGTTTCCGTTGGCCACTTGATAGGCCGCCTGAGCCTCCCCGCACAACAAGGGAGCCAAAAAGAACGGCCATTTCTCTACGGGCCACCCACACGCCAAGGCCACCCTCTCAAAATTGGTCAGGAACGCATCTGGGTCCTCACCGGCTACGTATTTCTGCAGGGAGATGCCCGGTGGTGTTGGAGAGGGCCGGGGGTCACGCACTTGCACACCGGCTTGGTCGCCCGTAACGCGCATACCCTCCAGCTGTGTAACCAATGTATTGCGAAAGGTGTCCCGGTCCAGTTGGGCGGCGGCGAGTTGCTGTTCCACCGCCCAGGCTAGCTGTTCTTGTCCCTTTACAAGCGCCTGTATCATCTCGTCCATCTTTGTGTCCTGGATGGATCCTGTTAGATTGCCCGCATTCTCCACCACTTGTGGGGGTTCCACTGGTGTATCGAAAAGGTTGACAGACACGGGGGCTCGTGGTAAGGATGCTTTTATTTTTGTACACAAACGCCGTTTCTGTACAGGCACTCTGTAGAATGGGAGCGGGGTTTCAGATTTCTCCGACGTGGTGGCTCCCGCTCCGGACCGCCGTTCCCACTGCCTCCTGGGTGTCGTAGGCCGTCTCTCCGCCGTCTCGATGAGTCTCGGTACCGGCAAATGAAATGAAAACAAGTGTCAGGCAATCTGTCCTCAACCTCGGACTTGGTACAGGGGAAAAGGGGTGAGGAAGCACACGTGCACACAACTACCCCTGGCCAGTGGTGGGGTATCGGTGAGGGTGGGGCTTTAAGTGCTTAGGATGAGGTAGGGTGTGTGTGCTCAGGACGACTTGTTCCGCCTAGTGCCCGCCCACCCGCTGAATCTTGACCGTACCTGGTCAAGCCACACTTCGCGGGAAGCGTGGCTGGGCGGTGAGTTGTCCCGTTGGCCTCCCGGCTTGTTGGTGTTGCCGCCGTCTCTGTCTCCCGCCTTCGCTGGCCTCGGTGTCTCCGCCCTCGGATCAGCTGCACTCCGCTCCTCCTCAGGATACTTTTCCGCTGCTCTCCCCTCCTCTCGCCTGTCCTCTTCCTCCGTCCTCCTCCAGTCTTCCTCCGTCCTCCGCTGTTCTTCCTCCGTCCTCCGCTGTTCTTCCTCCGTCCTCCGCTGTTCTTCCTCCGTCCTCCGCTGTTCTTCCTCCGTCCTCCGCTGTTCTTCCTCCTCTCTCGTACTCCACTCCTCTTCGCTTCCGCTCCAATCTCGCCACCAGTCTCCTTCGCCTCCTCCGGGTGTCTCGCACACCTGTGTGCTTTCTGGGACGGGTTTTACCGTGTTGCAGGGGGTGTGTCCCAGGACAGGTGCCGCCCAGTTAAAGGTGCAGGGTCGCAGCGCGGACTCCTCCGGCCGGCCGCTGATGACGTCAGGAGTTTTCCATGCCTCCGTATGCTGGGAAGAAAAAGGGGACACATTACTAGGTAGGCCAGGGGGGCCCGCATCCGGGTCCCCATCGTCACAATTATATAAATAATTAACAATTGATAATTAATTGTTAAATAATTATTACCTAATTAACTTCCCACCCTATATCCCTAAAATAAAATGAAATTGAATCATTCCACAATTGACATATTTAAAATTCAATTAAATATTTAATAATTTCATAATTAAAGATCAATTAAATCATTAATCAACAATGTTTTAATCATTACTTAATTAACCTCCCACACTATACTCCTACAAACCTAACAGCCCACAAATTACATATAATGAAATTACATCAATATTGCCTAAATTACATAATAAATATCAATCATACGATTAGATAAAATTAATCAAATAATTGCTAATTATTCATTACTTAATTAACGTGCCACCCTATCTCCCTCTAAACCAAGCAACCCACTATGACACTATAAATTACTATTAGAAAATTGATAAAAAATTAGAGATGTCTCAAAATTAGGAGCTATATTTTATAAACAATAACATTTTTATAAACAAGTCACACATAGATATTAATATATCAAGTAAAACACTTTAAAAAAAGTTAAAGCTATATTTTAACCAGTAACTTCATCAAAATGATATTCTTGTCAACAATATTTCTGCATCACGATATTTGTGTCACGTTATTTAATTTCTGATATTTCTGTCTGCTCATTGTTTTAAAATGATATTTTCTCCAATCATTATACTGGTCGAAAAACAATGTGTTGGAATGCAAAAATGAGTGACTGCCTTTGGTTTAGATTATATGCAAGGATTTTCCATCAACTTTTTTTCTGCATGCGTCCGAAGCCTCTCCATAGATTAATTACTTTCCTGACTTATTCTATTCCCTCACACCTGTCTACCTTATCTCGCTCCTCCCCCTTTATGAACGATACCCTTCCACATGTTCTTTTCATTTCTCTCTTCCCTCAACTTTTCAGCTTTCTTCATCCTCTACTCTCCCATTCCTCTTTCAGTCAGCTATGGTTCTTGGTACAGCCATGTGAAGGACTGGTGGGAGAAGGCACAGACATATTCCAATCTTCTCTTCCTGTTCTATGAGGATATGCTGGAGGTAAGACTGCATGATTTGCTGTTAATAAACCATAATTTTGTTGTATTTAGTTGAATCTGTCAGTCGTTTCAGAGGTCACTGAATGTCCAGTGTGAATGAGTTTGTGTTGTATAGAGGACACCAAGCAGGTTGACCTCTTTGACTTTAATGGGCAGTCATGACTCATACATTGATGGAGACATTGTGACAAGTGTCCCCAACTTTCCACCCATGATTATTATTTATCCTTCCAGAACCTTCACACAACATCATACATGACCTTACCTTCTTACATCGTAATCACTAACACAACACATCTTTTACCCTATAAAACAACATTACAAAAGCAAACATGTTCAAGAAAACAAATAACATTCCAAACACCTATAATTAAGTAGCTTTTACATATACATGGTGAAAAAAATTACACAGCAAAAGTCTGCAAGAACTAATATAACAATGCTGCTCACAATATTCTACTTATCACACTCATAATCAGATAACCACTTTGGTGGCCTAATAGATCTGCCCTTGGATGATACAGCAAATTCCACACCATCCAGCCTTTTCCTTGTGGTATGTTCCGGCATTTCCAAATCTCCACTTTCACTACCTGGAACATTATCTCCACTTCCACCACATGAAACGTCATCTCCACCTTCACCATCTAAAACACTCACAACCGCACCACTCTCAGCAAATGCATTATACCCAGCTTCATTGCAGTTAGGAGGATCTGGAACCTCCACAGCTGCATCATTTTCTGCACCCACATCCCTCTCAGCATCACCATTAACATCCCAAGAAAAACCTTGAGTTGCACCAGCACTCTAGGACATACTTTCTTTCTTCCTACACACATTTACATGAGTCGTGGCAACACCGGCCATCCTCAAATTGTACAGAATTCCTCATAACCATGATCACCTTCATGGGTTCATAAAATTAGCTGTCACTCTTTGGTAAATTACTGGGTTTCTTTACCATCACCATCTGTCCACTCTAAGCAACTGGTACCTTATACCTCCTCTTCTTATCAAAATATTCTTTGTGTGTGGCCCATACCTTACACAGCCTTTCCTTTACCCTTTCCAGTGACCACTTACATTGTGGACCCTTCTTGAACAACCAACTGCGATTGCATTTATACCTGGGAAAATGACCCCTTATCAACGCAAAAGGAGTAACACTTTTAGAATTGCACACAGTTGACCTGTATCTCCCTTTTTGACTATTTTATTTATTTTGCTTTGCTTAGTCCATGTTCTTAATTGTGATAGCTGGCCCCTTACCTGCACATAAAAGCAATTTTCACCGCTGCTTTGGTGGGTCCGGTTCTGAGGGCGCAGTTTCGTTTTTCAAAATCGGGCGCCATCTTGGGAGCGGTTCTTGACGCGTTTTGGGCGCCATCTTGTGTGTCCTAGTGGTGGCGGCTCACACGTGGGGGCCCTATTTAAACCTGCCCTTAACCGCGCAGCGGTTCGCACAGCGGGCGCGCCTTCGCTGCGCCTGAGTCGTGCCAGAGTCCTGCCCGTCTGCGCTCGTCAGCGTCTCGGAGGTGCTTGGAGGCAGTCTCTGGCTCTTCTTAGTGTTCTCTAGGTAGGTGTTGCCTCGCCGCTGGAATGCTTTCTTACTCTTCTTCTGAGCTTTTGGCTCTACGTAGGTATTCCTCGTCTTGTCATCATATTTTTCCGGGAGGGCGTGTTCTTAAGAGAGGTTGTGTGGGTTGTGGCTGGCGTCTTTTGAGCGATATTATTAGCAAGCCGGCTGTCTCACCTACTCTAAATGAGTGCCTTCTTCTCAACACGAGGTCTCTAGGAAAACACTCCCTTGATATCTGGAACCTACTAATGGAGTCCAAACCACCTTGCCTGTTCCTTACGGAGACATGGCTCGGAGAAGGCTCAGGTCCTGATCTAGCCAATGCTATCCCTCCTGACTATACCATACTTAGGAAGGATAGGGTGATAGGTAGAGGAGGGGGGGTCGCCCTGGTTGTTAATAAACTCTTCACCTGCACCACCTTCCCGATTGACAACATTCCTAACTGCGAGGCCCTTGGTTTCACTCTTATGCTGTCCCCTCACCAAACGGTCGTCGGGATCTTACTCTACAGAGCACCTGGTCCTTTGGGCCCCTTCTTTGATGACTTACAGGCAGCACTTTCTGTACCCTGCCTTAAATCAGACCATTGTATTTTATTGGGTGATCTGAACATCCATATGGATAATAACATCGATCCAGACGCCCTTAAGCTGTGGGACATTACTTCGTCTTTGGGGCTGACTCCTTATATTATGTGGCCAACTCATAATAAGGGCCACACCATTGACCAAGTTTTTTCCACCAAGGCGATTAGTGCATCTACGCCACTACCTGTTTTGTGGTCTGATCATTTTTTAATAAAGTTTATCATACCTCTCATTCCTGCGACTGCCCCGAGAGCACCGAAAGACCAGAGAAGAAGTACACGAGCTTTTCATCAGGTCTCCGCTGAAATGGTGTCTGATGTGCTTTGTCGCCATCCTTGTCTATCTTCTGGTAGCTTGGAGGAAAATCTTGAATTAGTGCATAAGTGGATGACTGCTATTTTTGAGGAGTTAGCCCCAGAGAAGTCGGCTAAGTCTGCCGTTAGGCGTGCATCGGCCCGTGGTTTACCTCATCCTTGGGCGCGATGCAGCAAGAATGCAAGAAAGCCGAAAGGGCCTGGAGACGCCAGTATGACCCTCATCTCAAGGCTAGCTACAGAGAGATCATCAAGCTATACCACAGGCACATTTTAGCAGGAAAAAAAGTCTACCTTGAGCGCAGAATAGATGATGCAGAGAGCACCAGTAAAGAGATATTCAGGATAGTCAAGGAGTTTATTTCCCCCACTACTGGTGCTCCCTCTCATGTGCACACTGAAGTCTGGATCAACCAGCTATCGGATTTCTTTGTGGACAAAATTAAAGCTATTCACGATTCTTTTCACCGTTCTTGCTCTATGTCTGTGCCGGGTGCTATATCCAGCCTGGAAACATCTATATTGGAGGAAGGCCCATTTCTATCGGAATTTCTGGTAATGTCCCCCACGGTTTCTCTTGACCTTCTGTCCCGGCTTAAGTCCGGTTCCCCGCTTGACCCTTGTCCGGCGAAATGTTTGGGTAAAGTAGCTCCGGCTTTAAATGCGGTGCTCAATCCTTTACTCAATGCTTCACTGAGCATGGGTGTTGTCCCTCAAGCGTGGAAGCATGCATTGATTCTTCCACTGATCAAGAAGACTACCCTTGATCCTCTTATCCATGCTAACTACAGGCCTATCTCTCTCCTCCCTGCTCTGGCCAAGGTGACCGAGAAGTACGTGCATAGCTCCATTACCAATTTTATTGAGAGTAATAACATACTTCATGACTCCCAATCGGGCTTTCGCACGAACTTTAGCACAGAGACCGCCCTTCTCGAGGTCACCGATGCCATCAGGGAAGTCTTGGATACTGGAGGAAAGGCCATTTTAGTTATGCTGGATTTATCGGCGGCTTTTGACACCGTCCCCCATGAAGGTCTCCTTTTAAGACTCCAGGAGATCGGTTTTCGTGGGACGGTGGTGAACTGGTTTCAGTCATTTCTGACCGGCCGCCGGCAAGTGGTCTGGACACCTCAGTTTTCCGCTGAAATGCCGCCGCTGGAGGTGGGGGTGCCGCAGGGCTCTATTCTAAGCCCTGCGCTTTTCAACATCTATATGGCCCCTCTGGCGGCGGTTGCGGAATCTTTTGGTGCCCAGATCATAACCTATGCTGATGACACCCAGCTGCTCTTTACATCTGAAAAGGGTAAGGATTTTGATGGCCCGCGGATTAGAGACTGTCTGGGAGCCGTCTTTACCTGGTTCCAGCGACACAGCCTGAAATGCTACCCCGACAAGTCGGAATTGCTTTTTTTTGGATGTCCAACTGATCCTGGCTGGAAGGCCTGGTGGCCTACAGACATGTCTCCGCCGGATGCTGCCTCTTCCAAAGCTAAAAATGTGGGCTTTGTGATTGATGATGGCCTTGCCTTCGGCCCGCAGATTATTGGGCTGACCGGCAAATGTTTCGGCCTCATGAAAATGTTACGAAAATTCCTTCCGCTGTCGTTGAAGCACAGAAAGATCATTGTGCAGGGCTTGATAGGCTCACGTTTAGATTACGCGAATGTTCTCTATCTTGGCCTACCGAAATATCTTCTGACGCGACTGCAGATTGTGCAAAATTCTGCGGCTAGAGCCATTTTTGGTCTCCAGCGCAGGGCCGGAGCCACAGAATTGTTAAAAAAACTGCACTGGCTCCCAGTCGCTAAGAGGATTGTCTTCAAGGCGCTTACCTTTGCCTTCAAGGCCCTTCATCGGATTGGCCCCAAATATTTACAGAAGCGCTTGGCTTTCTATGTGCCTCGTAGGACGCTACGCTCCGCGACTTTATCCAAAGCCCTGATTCCTCCCATTCGCCGGGCTAGAATTGGAGGACGTTCTTTTCGCCTTATAGCGTCTCAAGGCTGGAATGACATGCCTGTCTTGCTCAGGAAAGCCGAGGACCTGTTGTCTTTTAGGAAAGGATTAAAAACCTGGCTTTTCTCACAGTAACTTTTTTCTGCTTTTCTCTGTCTCCGCTGTGTTATGTTTCTTTTAGAGTGAGGGCTCTTTGTCAAAGCGCCGGGACACTCCTAGGAGTAGCCGTGCGCTATAAAAGAGCATTTTTTAACATAACATAACATAACATAACATACCGTTTTACACACTTGCACCTCCCAGCTTGAACCATTCCTTTCTGACAACTGAATAATTCCCTTCAACAAGCTATTAAATCTTTCCACCATACCATTTGTGTTAGGATTGTTGAATGACTTAGTACAATGCATCACACCATAACTCTCCAAAACATTTTAGCCCTTCCAGACAAAAACTGTACTCTATTGCCAGTTTATAACCTAATGGGCACACTTTCTCCCAAGAATATTTCCTTCAAAAATTCCAGCACAGCATTAGAATCTGCCTTTTCTACTGCATTCATTAAATGCCTCCTGGAAAATAAATCCATAGCAACCCAAAAAAGTTCCATTGCACGCCAGATGGACACATAAAGTCTATACCAATACACTCCTCTGGACCCCACACATCACAATTGGGAGGTTTCAATGTCATTAGAGACATGTCAGAACTGGCACACTTCATATATTCTCTCAATTGTTCGATTGCAACATCAATAAAGATTCTTTACGAACTGCTTCATCTTCACAATTCCAAGATGACCCATATGCATTTCTTACATAGCGAGTGCCCGAAAAATTACTGGGTGGTACCTCTCTTAAAATTCCAGACAATGTACTAATGTTCTACAGAGAGTTCACTCCTTAACTCCCAAAACACTTTTTCCAACCTGATTTAAGGTACTTCTTCACTTCACACAATAAATTGTAAAATAACTATCCATCATACCATTCCATATGCTTCATAGCCTGTCAACTTCCATCACACACGAAGGCAATCTGACAGCCCTCCCATTCATTACGTTCACACTCCACCATTTGTATCACCAACCTGGACAAGAGATCTGCTACCACAGTTTTCTTTTTAGGTCCAGAAACCATCTTGTAAACATAGTTCTGTATCTGCATTGACATTCCAGATAACCTCGCAGATGCATGCACCAACCCTTCAGCAGTGAACATACGCACATGTGGTTTATGTTCACTCCTAATGCTTCAGTATCCCACACAAATGTTCTAAAATGATCAAGCTAGATTTTATTTGTTCAACTCCTTTGCGGATAAAAGCCAATGCATTTCGACCTCATCAATTTAAGGCCTCTTCAGGACCAAGGTCGGAATAAAATGTAGTTTTTAATTTGAGGCCAGGGACTAGGAAGGTGCCTTTTTTGTAAAACTATTAGCAGACACAACCCTTTATTATTTGTGGGCATTTAAGAGTCGACCTTTAAAAAGTGAAATGAAATACTCTCAGAGGAGGATGTTAGTTTTATCAAACACAACTGGATTTCCCATATTTTCTGATTACCAGCAGATCATAAGAAGAAAGGTGACATTACTCTCATAGCCAGAAAACCAAATATTACTTATATATATCACACACACATGATGATGAAGGGTGGGTGTTAGTCACACACTTAAAAAAGGGGAGGATGAAATTCATGTTCTCAATATTTATGGCCCTAACTCCGACGAGTCCATCTTCTAGGAAAAGATCGCGGCTCCCAAGATGAACTCGTCATAGTAGGCAGGGATTTCAATTTGCCTCTAGATCCCCTAATTGACCGCCAATCTAAATGTAGATATCAAACCACCCGTTCCTATGAGGCTCTTCATAAAATATGCTCCAAATTCAACTTCAAGGACGCATGGCGCCTTCAGCATCCATACGCGCGATTATACGTTTTACTTAGCCCTGCACAACTCATACACTAGGATCTACTATATTTTTATATCAGGCTCCTATGCCCATCTTATTGACCAAATGAACATTGCCCCTATACTAGTGTCAGACCACTCCTGTATTAGTACCAAACTAGCAGGTACTCATCACACACTTCCCCCTAAAGTGTGGTGCTTTAACGAGGAGGTACTTTCCGACCCTGCAGATAGAGAGACGATAGAGAATGCGATCCATGACGACATTAAGCACAATGACCTCCCAGATACAGACACTTTCACCTTGTGGGACGTGCTTAAGGTAACCATCAGGGGGGCACTCATTGGGATTAAAGCAAACATTTATAAGAAACCAAATTCAGAATTAAGCGCTCTGGAAAAAGAGATTAAACTCTTAGAACCTCACATACCAATGCGATAGCTAATAAGATTCATTGGACCGGCTAGTAAAGAAAAAATATGAATATAATAAAATTGTAAGTAAGTTGGCAAGGGTGTGGATCATCAAATTCAAAGCCTTAAACTCTGCGAAGGAAACAGAGTGGGGAAATTATTAGCCTCTTACCTCAAGCACAAGCAGAAACAGTTTACTAGCTCTTCGATAAAAGATTCCACCAATACCATCCAAATTAAACAAAAGAGACCCTGAACGTATTTAAAATCTTCTATGAGGACCTTTATAAGAACAAACAAACAGTAAACTCGGAAGAGTGTACCAGATGTCTAACAGAGTCAGATGGTGAAGTTTTGGGTAAGCCCATCTCAGTAACAGAACTAAATAACTCTATCAGATCCCTGAAAAGAAACAAGGCCCCGGGCCCGGATGGCTTCTCAGCTTCCTTTTATAAAGCATTCGGAGAGTCTCTACAACCAACCCTTTTAAAAGTTTTTAATACCATTGCCAAGGAGGGACGCACGTCCAAGTCAATGAAAGAAGCCAATATCATTGTCATTCCCCCAATAAGGGCGGATCCCTTATTACCGAAAAACTATATGCCATTTTCCCTGATTAACGTGGACTGCACAGTCAATGCAAACATTTTAGCAATAAGACTGAATGGCGCTCTCCCTAAGTTTATCAGTAATTCCCAAGTTAGATTCCTCAAAAACCGAATGTCTAATGACAACACCCGCTTATTGTGTCATAAGCAATCAAAGATGAAACCTGATCCTTCTTTAGCCATCACTCTTGAAGCAGAAAAGGAGTTTGATAGAGTTTCGTGGTCATTCCTGAGACATTGCATGCTGTCTTTTAACCTAGGTAGTCCATTCATTAATATGGTTATGGCGATGTATTAGGCACCCACCACATGCATCTTGATCAATGGAACATTATTGGATGCCTTTACACTCGAACAAGGCACTAGACAAGGCTGTCCACTTTCCCCTTCCCTCTTTCTCCTAGCCCTTGAACCATAAATCCAGAACACTAAACATAACCATGAAATAAGAGGAGTAAGCTTTAAGGATTTCCAGGTGAAATTGGCAGCTTACATTCTCATAGTCACGGAGGATCCGGGCTCGTCCATTACAGCTCAGATGCGAACCATAGATACGTATTCGTCCCACTCGGGATAAAAGCTGAACAGGGACAAATCAGAAGTTACGCCTCTCAATGTCCATTGCACTAGGTGACTCGGGCCTTGCCTGGCAGCCAGGATTTATTAAATATCTAGGGATAGAATTCAGCAGTAATTTCCTTGAGTCTCTACAACAGAATGAATTCACCACTCTGGGGAAAATTAAAGACCTTTAAGACCCATGGTCTCCAAGATTCATCAAGTGATGGGGTAGAAGTGAAACCATCAAGATGATGATCACGCCATTAGTGAACAACCGAATAACCATGCTTCCTCTTACATTGGCGGAGGAGTTCCGCCGTAAGCTAGACATTCTTATCTCCAAGTTTCTATGGCAAGGGAAAAAGGCCAGGATTGGTCTGAAAAAACTCAGACCGGACAAGTCACTTGGGGGGTAGACCTAGCAGACTTCAAACTTTACCAAACGGATGTATGTCATCACAACGCATGCTTTTACTACGCATGCCTTTACAACGCAGGATTTACAACGCAAGTCTTTACAACGACTTGCGTTGGGGGGTGCTGGATTGTGGAATAGTTTAATTTACTATTCCAACTCCAGTCCCCGTGGATAGTAGGGAAGGTTTTGGATAGTAAATTAAACTATTCCCTATCCTACAGCGCCCTCCAGCGTAAGTCATTGTAATGACTTGCGTTGTAAATCCTGCGTTGTAATGGTAGTGCGTCGTAAAAGTTGCGTTGTGATGGATGTTTCCCTACCAAACAGCATTCTTAGGTAAACAGGGCTCGTACTGGTTTGCTCCACCCATGGGATATACTCCAGTCTGGATAGATATTGAAAAATTGTTGCTCAATAACCTGACCCTTGCTGCTCTACTTACCTCCACTGTCACAAGTGTCAACTCCTCAAAGTCTATTTTTAAGAATACAAAATACACCCTACTGAAACTAGATAAACAACTGGACATCAGCGTATGACAATCAAACTTGAGTCATTGTGGGACAACCATAAGATTCTATATGGGGGAAGTACACGACACTACACTGTATGGATAGAAAAAGGTATTTTCTTTCCATTCCAATTAGTAGACTCAGCGTACTCCATTACCTTCAAAGATTTACAGTCTAAATTTAATACAATTTCTTATAAGTAAAGGCAGCAATAACAAAAGCTAAACAATTGCCCTCTTCCCCGTCCCTCCCACAATAAATAGCAAAGATAAATAAGTTGGGTCACCAAGTGTCCTAGGTTTATAAACTACTTCGTCCAAAATGTCCAGGCCTTAATAAGAAGCTTACCTCCTATTGGGAATCACACTCACTTCCCCGATCTCCGAAGAGGTCTGCTCCAAAACGTGGAACTCTGTCTTTAGGAACAAAATTTTGGAGCCCTTTCTCAGACAAAATTTTGGCTCCTACATAAGGCGTATTGGACACCAGCTTGCCTACACTTGCACAAGATTAGAGAGGACTCCAGATGTTGGAACTGTACGGAGGAGACAGGCGACCTTGTCCATCTGCTACTACACTGCAAATGTGTAAAACCTTTTTGGGATAGTATATTCAACTTTATTTCTAAACTATTCTCTTGCTCTCTTAAAAGGAAACTTTCTACGCTGATATTTGGCTTCATCAGGGTGGAATCCTTGAACGATAAAGATAGTGCTCTTTTGGATCTCCTCCTGATAGCTACAGTCAAGGTTATATTAAATAACTGGAAGGACACCCAGAAAGCGTCTTTTAAATGCTGGTTAAATTGGGTCTCCCATCTCAGAGGCGCTGATAATATTGCTCCCCAAAACTCACCATGGAAACCCCCCGTTAGACCTATGTGGAGTAGCCTTTACATTTACTTTGAATCACATAAACCACCGTGAATGACACCCCTCAAAGTGGTGGGTAGGCTCACCATCTGCCCATACCCGGGTAATACCTGCATGCTAATCATTCTCTTCCAAAGGGACCCCGCGGCGCCGTGTTGCAGCAGTTCACTAGTAGATGCGTACCAGCAATGTATGATATGTACTATTATTTTCTTTTAATGTTTAGGATTATTTTTCTTATTGTATTATGTTCAGATATATTCAGGTGTTTAACCTTTTAAAGACCCTAATAGCCCCTCATTTATCCCCCCAAGAGCCTGTCATAGGGTATGCAATGTAATATATATATATTGGAAGTCATGATGATAACGATATCTCATCCATCATCGTGTCGTGCTTCGTATTAAAATTTTTGGTAGCATTGTGTTTATGTCTGTGTATGTTATGTGTGTTCATTTGTATAGAAAACAACCAATAAAAACCTTTGAACACCAAAGGTGAAATGAAATAACAATTCAATTCTAGCTTGCGAAAAGATCAAGACTGGCTTTTGGCCACTCTCTCCTCCCCTTTTGAAACCACAGGGCAGGGGTAAATGTAAGGGGGGCTAACTGTATTAATGCCTTACAGCAAGGGTGTAATGAAATCTATAACATTGTATAACTATGCTTCTCAAAATTGCATCTGTGCTAAGAGAAGTTTTACGGTGTTAGTTTTTGTTCAGCTAATGGTGACTCACAACCACAGTGTTGACATCTCTCAGCTGAGTTAGACTGAGGATGAGCTGAAGAAATGCAAACTGTTCTCATGAAATCCATGGTTTTCATGTATTTGTTTAGTATGAAAAGGGAACATAGGAAGAGCAGAAAACAATGCTGTAGTAGAACTCCTTAAATTTGTGGTCCAAAGAGAGCTCTTCACATATGTGCTCATACTGCCTAAATGTCCATTATTAGCCAGGTATCCTGGTGTCAGTGTAAGTATTTTCCCTTTTTTATTCTCAATAACCCATTTTGTCATATGTTGGAAGTTATCTTGTTCTGTGGCTACAAAGTGGCTAGTGGATCTGGTAGAATCCTATGCAAGAAATAGCTTTTAGTAGTAACTTTTTCAGAAGTACTCATTTTGGACTTGAACTGTTCAAAACTGGGTAATGATCTTGATTCTGGCATGTACCAAATTGTGTCATTTTTAGTGGAATAGCTATTTCTAGAGCTATGGATGAAATGGCATTGAGGATAGGGGTTGGCCATTGCACTCCAATTCTTTTGCCTACCCGGGGAAAGAGTGCATTCTCTGTGCATGTATATGTTATATGGTGTATTTGCTGAGCTACTGTGGGTAAATCCTGTACATCCTATACCTCACTGAATAAGGAACAACTGGGTCACATAAAAACTAGTAATATGGTAATTACAGCTTTCCAAATGTAATGATGCTATCAATTCTGGATTACCAAATTGGCATAGTAGGCACTGGCCTATGGCTCCACTCCTTTTAGGGGCCCCACGGCAAGGGATAAATGTATTATTGATTTGATCTTGAAAGAAAATTACAATCAAGCTTTCTTAAATTGTTTCCAAAAGATTAAAAAAAAACAATTCAACTCAAAAGAATGACAACTTTGCATTAAAGACTCCATAACTGGTTAGTAAAATTAAAAAAGATTTAGGAGATACTTTGTGAGGGGGGGGGGGCAAAATTGAGACTGCCTAGGGGACACCACATGCTTTAAATTGGCACTGGACGCTATTTCCCTGCTCATCAAAGTAAGTTTATTTGTCATCAGATCTGGCCTTGTATTTGTGCAGAACATTTCTGTGTTAGTACTACTGCACTTATGCGTATTCACTCTATTCAACCTCAAAAAGCTGAGGAGCTGAGTTGACTCCATCTTGCTTTTGAAGTTTTGATTCTGAGGGTAAGGTACATCTCTGCATTAGAGAGTTCACCTCCCTGAATGACATTACCAGAAAACAGGACTTACTACAATTCTCTGCTGAGACACATTAAGTAAATAAAATCAAACTCACTTCTAAGAATACAATGAGTGACCCAGTACTCAGATTCCAGCAGACATAGTGAGTTTGACCAGACTAGCCTTATGAATACTTTGTGGATATTTTGGTAGTTGAGATTGTTTGGGTGCAGATAGAAATATTGACATTGACTGGCTTCACAGTTCGCAATACTAACATGCTAAAATGAGTCCCGCCTTCTCTAATGTTGTGGTTTTGGTTTCTACACATGAATGGTGCCAAGAGTCCTCCCCTGGCATATTCAACATCTTCCACCAAATCCCTGTCTTTCCAATATATGGTTTTCCAAATGACTCCATATCATTAGGGATACCATTTTCATAGACACCGATTCACCAAAATGCCAGAGGTGGAAGTGACACCACAATCTGTTTCCCCCTACCCCATGACATCACAGGGATCACCTCTTGCTCCTGCCTTAGCCCCTAAACAGCCTCCTGCTTCCTACTGGGAGATAACAAAGACGGGACCAGAGAGGAAATTTCAAATTCGCATTCTGTTTACATTCTGTTCCTGCTGCTGCCTTCATGAACTCTGAACCCGGGGGTAGAGTGAGCAGTGCCAGGAGTACCAATGCCAAGCTTGATGTAGCAACTGCTACTCCATTGCTCCCTTATTGACAGCCATAACCATACCCCAGGGTTACATTCAACAAACCATTTTACTTTACAACTTTACTCTAACTTTTATTTTAATTCAGGAGAACCAACTCTAATAATCCCAGCATACCTAGGACTGGGATACGGTGTTCCTAGTGATATAGTGTTATTTTCTAACCTTAGCCCAATGTCATAATCCCTGCCTCATCTTTAAACAGTTTTGTGCACAGCATTGACTGTTGGGATCAGTCTAAATTAGACTCACACCCTTTGCCTCCAAGTTTTCTGAAAAAGACGAACCCTTGTCTTCCATTCTATCATTTGATACACTGGTAAGCAAGTTATGATATCCCCTGGAATGCCCTCATATCTCAGGGCTTACTGCCCAACTTCAAGGTAATGTAAGAAAACTGAGCACACAAGAGTGAGAACCAGTATGTCTGAGCATGTATACCTCCTACATGACTATATTTGCCAGCTCTCCAGAGAGGTTTGTTGGTACTTCATATTTCCACTGTCACAACTGGGGAGTGCCAACTAAAGGGTTTATAGTAGACACATGGGTGAAAACAGGTTAAAAACATAATACATGGTCCCTTAAGTATTTCAAGTTCCCATCGGTTCACTTCATTATGAATAAGTACTGGATCTGGAAATGAGAATCAATGATATGAAAAATAACATTGTGAAAATAAAAAAGAACCTTCCTAGGCATTATTGCTTAATGCACTTATAGTTTTGATCAGAAATAGTTTATTATCAATAATGAAAATCTACCTACACAGCAATCTAAGTCTGGAAGAACTTATACATAAAACAAAATTATAATTGTATGTAATACACAGATTAAAATAACCAGAATGCCCTCTTTCAAACTGGTTTGGCACATACTTGACAGACAAAGGCAAAGCACATTTTTTACGGTTATACACACAGGTCTTCAATGGAGAACATGTGATACATTCAAACAAAAGGATCCTTCAGGTGTCCAAAGACTTAGGTCACAAGACAAAAAGAAGCTTACTTTCAGATGACAGCAAGTATGCAAACATTTCAGCTGAGCAAATTAATCAACACTTGGTACAAATAGGGAATGGGTTAAGAGAGAAAAGACACAGGACTCCCCCACTCCATCTCATCACTTCTCTTGATCAAGCATGTCTGCAGGGTATAGTGGACATCTAAACCACAAAGAGAAATCTTAAGTAACTTGGCACAGAAGTTTCTATGCTTAACCCCTTCCACGCTGATGACGAGCTGGGCTCGTCATGGCGTAGCCTCCTCGCACGCTGATGACGAGCCCAGCTCGTCACGTAAAGTGCGCTTTAAAAAATCTCAGCGTACGAGCAGAATTCCGCCCGCACGCATGCGGTTAACTATAATAGTGATTAGAAACTGATCACTGCTTGAGGGCGAGGAAGTAAAGAAGCTGAGCTTAGTAAACTTTGGAGCAGCGTTCTCACATTAGACAACGGAACCTTCAGTGATTTGTGGCTTGACTGTTTTAGGATCCTACTATCCGTAGTTAAGCCAGCGGCACTAAAAAGAAACCATTTGTTCACCATGTATAGGGTTTATATAACTCCAAAGAAACTGTCTAAATTTTCCAATTTAGTCTATCTTTGCCCAAGGTGCGGTCTGCTTAATGCGGACGATGTCCACATGTTTGCTGACTGCCCCGAACTAAAAGATTACTGGGGCAAGATTGGTGATTTTCTGGAAAAGGTCCTCTCAGTGCCCATTGCAATTTCTACCACCACAATATTTTCAGGGCTATATATGGGTTATAGAGTAAATGACCTCCCCACTAAATTTGTTTTCTATGTTATTCTTCTCGCAAGGCGCAAGATTTGCAGAGCCTGGAAGGATCCAATCCCCCCTACTTTCCCGAGCTGCTTACGGCAAATTATGATAACTAGTAAGTTTGACATAGCATGTGATCCTCCGAGTCTGGCTAAAGTTTGGGCGGCCCTGGAGGCATGGCAACTTCGATGATTGGTTCTCCAATGATTTATCCGGAGCCCTGCTGGTTCCCTTGACTCCAAAGTAGCACGGGAGCCCACAAGATGGTGAAACGGAGTATTGATGGGAAGGTAGTGGCTACTTGAGGGTTCAGGCATACCACCCTGCTATTGGCCAATCTCAACAAGGGCCGGACCAGGATGACCAAACTGCATCAAGGTGCCAGTATCCCATCAAGAGTTCCATTATGGTATATGAGGATAACCAAAAAAAAGAAACATTTTAAAAAAAAGAAACTGATCCAGCGATCAGGAATCGATCATTTTCCAATAACAAAGGCCCATTTACTTTACCTAATTAATCCCTTCAGGTTGGGTTCAGTGTGATGCAAGAATATATCCAACTTACCAATTACACAATAGAACCTGCATTTCTCCTTACAATATGTATTTATTTGTGGCGACAAACCTTTGGGAGGTTGAATAGTTGATGGTAATTATATGTACCTATCTATACTACTAAATAATAACAGACTCAGTCCCAGATGTAGGTAAAAAATATTTACCGATTCTTAATTACCGAATTTTACCGATTCGGTAATTAAGAATCGGTAAATATGAAGGGTGGACATGTAGGTCCATCCAGATGTGCATTTTACCGATTCGGTAAAAATCGGTATTTACCGAATCGGTAAAATCTTTGAAGCCCATAGGAATGAATGGGGCATTACCGGTCGGTATTTACCGAATCGGTAAATACCGATTTTGACAAGGGTGCAGGGGGTGTCACTTTGACACCCTCTAGCACCCCCAAAAAAGGGTCGGGGCCATATGGCAGGCATACCTGCCCTAAGGGCAGGTCTGCCTGTCATATGGCACAGGTGTGCATGCACACATGTGCATGCACACCTGAATCGGTATTTCACCATCAAATTGAATTTGATGGTAAAATACCGATTTCTTAGGCCTTGTGGGACTCATAAGAGTCCCACCTACATATCAATTTTAACGAATCTGTAAAAATACCGGTCGGTAAATATACCGACCGGTATATTTACAGAATCGGTAAAATTACCGATCGGTAAATTTACCGAATGGTAAATTTACCGATTCTGCCCCCTACATCTCAAAATCCTTTTACCGGTCGGTAACGGCCGAATTCGGCCGTTACCGACCGGTAAAACCCTACCTACATCTGGCCCATAGTGTGTAATTTATAATGTTTATTGAAAATAATGTGAAATTAATGCTCATCAAGTACCGACATACAATGCAAAATATAGACGATCACAGAGAACATGTATTAGCAATGAACAGAAAGAAACTCATATTAAAATAAACAATGCATTTGAAGGAGTGCATAGGTGAAGAGAGAAAAGTTTCAGAGACAAAAATACATTTGCAAATGAATATGCAAATTCAGGATATTATCTATACTAACCCAAGAATCAAGGAAATCTACCCTCTGGCAAAAGGGCAGTAAGGTCCCTCATGAAGAGTCGAGTGGCAAAGTTTAAGTCAGGAATCAGGTAGGCCTCTATCTGGAAACAGCAAACCGACGACAGTGGCGATCTCCCGCTACCTAAACACCAGCCAACCTAACCACTCCCCTCGGGGACTTTCAATTATATCCTAAAACTTAACTGTCCAACCCACATTTGTTTCAATATGAGAGTGAACTCATCATCATGACCATTTTATTCAATAATCTTTTCTCTTAAACGTTCAGCACTACGACAGATTCTTCCCGGGAAAACAACTTTGAACACAATCATAGTACATATTTCCTGTGGCACATTTTATGTATCAAGTCTTTGCGTTTCCATTCTTTGCCTCTTCCATCTTGAGAAGGAAGTTGTTTGCATCCACCGTTTATCTTTTTTACTCCGTAGCTTGGCAGTCACTCAAGGACAAACACAACTTTTGCGCTCTTTCTTTCCTCTTGAAACCCTCTTTTGGTAATTTTATTTCTCCACCAACTATTAACCCAAGACTGGCATTCAGAAGAGTAGGTGCATGGTTGCTTTTTCTACAGAAAACAAACACACAACATTAATATTTTCATGAAATGCAATTTCATTGCACACCATTCCAGCGTTGCACTAACCCATGCACAACCTGTGTTATTCACCTAGCAGACATTATTAACGTGCACAAAGCAGCATTAGTCTTTTAATCAAAGCACGTGTGGCCTAGTTTTCATCCATTAGTACATGCATGCGCAAAAGCATTTCCCCTTATTTTGCTTTCTTTAATAACATTTTCACAGAATACTGTTAACGTATGTTACTGAGGGTTTAATCCGAGCAGGTTTTATTTTCACAAAATCATGCTCCATCAATCCACCCTTTGTTGACGTTTTTGAGCCATCATCAAAATACCCTTTAAATACTAGTTACCACTTATTTAAAATGCTGTACTTCTTTCTCATGTTATAATTCTTCCATCTAAGTCCTTCATGATCTCATGATAGTTTCCTCTCATGTCCTCTAAATCTATCTCTTCTCTCTTTCTTTTTCTAGCTCTACGTTTAAGATCTGATGTCTCTTTCTTTCTACATTTGCATTTGTAACGTTTATAAATCATGATAATCATTAATATCACTACAACTACTGAAGTAATAGGTATTAATATTTTCCCTAATAAACTATCTCCTAAAGTGGAAAACCAATTTTCCACTGAGGAAAAACTCTTACCAAGTTTCCCCCATGCACCATCAACCTTCAATTCAGTCAAATCTTCATAAAGTCCTGTAATATTTTTAAAATACCCCTCAAGATTTTTACTCTTGTCAGGGATATGAATACAGCATTGTTGCATTTTCAACATGCTACAGACTCCATCCTATTTTGCCAATTACATATCAAGGGCAAGTCGATTTTGCAAAACCATTGATCTAATTGCAACAATTTCAGTATCAATCATCAAGAACCCACCAGCAGTATCTGTTGATGTTAGACCCGGGATCCCTGGTTGGCTGAGGTAGGTACCTTAGGCCAAATAGGGACCCTCGTTTCCACTTCAGGGGAAGGAAGGACGCCTTCTCAGATAGCCCCAGCTCCCCCCCTTAGTAGCTTGGCACGAGCAGCCAGGCTTATCTTCAAGGCAAATGTGTAAAGTATTTGCAACCACGCTCACAGCAACCCAATGATGACACCACAAATGGACTCCACACGAGTTTCATAAAAACAAGTATAAATTTATATAAAAAGATATACAATAAGACTACACAATATCAATCCAGAATATGAGTATTTGTAATATTCCTCCTGGCCGGTTGTTAGGCCAGCCAGCCCTTGTAAGTTCTGGCAATATTAATAAGCAGTTCCAAATGTTCCATTGTAGTCCTAATACAATGGTATGCAGTTCGTAATGCTAGAATCAGGCACTTTGCAATATAAAAATAATGCAGTTCCTAATGCTAGAATCAGGCCCTTTGCATTTTTAAAATAATGCAATGCATAATGCAACAAGAGGTACTTTGTTATGCAGAAATAATGCAATGCATAATCCACTAATCAGGTACTTCGTTATGCACGAATATTGCAATGCGAAATACGCTAATCAGGTAGTTCATTATGCAGAAATAATGTAATGCGTAATACACTAATCAGGTAGTTTGTTATGCATAAATGATGCAATATGTAATACGACAATCAGGTACTTCGTTATGCAGAAATAATGCAATGCTTAATACACTCCAACACCAATCACGGTGCCTTAGGCGGTCTCTCCGCCACTCGTGCTGACTCCCAGTCAGCCTCCGTCAACAGTTGCCCCCAACACTGGTATGGTGTAACAAGAAGTGCAGCTCAGCACTCCGGTCCCTCATTATCTCAGAATAACGTTATCCTCGTTTATTACATGTTAGTCCTTGTTTTATTTAACTAATCCTATTATTCTTGTCTATATGATACACTTTGGTAAAAACTATGCCTAAATAACAAAATCCATACCAACCTGCAGGAAATCTATAATAGGCATTCTTACCACACCCATAATAAATTCCCGGGAAAACAGGATCAGTTCCTCTCTTTAGTCCCTAACTTCCTTTTATTAAGAAAGTATGCTAACATTCACTAGAGCCAATGAAGTAAATATTAAGTTCAGTCTTTTCTCCAAACACACAAAGCTTTCGTCTATGTTAAAAATCTAGAGTCATGGCAGCGTAAGTCTCACCCTTCTTGTAATCACCCTCTCTTAAAGCCCATGGAGGTACATGAGACTTTTGCTCAGCAGCTTTCTTTTTGACATCTCGTCTTCTATCTTCTACCATATTCATACATTCTTTCTTCATGTCGTAGCTTACAAGATAGATTATTTCTATGAGCATCTATTATATCTATTGGATTGTTACTAATGAAAATATTATCTCCCATGTATGCTGCATAAACAGGTCCAAGAACAACTTTTAAATCTCTCCTAACAAGAATTTCAGAAAATATTACATCAAAATTAGAGTAATAAGATTCTAATCCTTCCCTTTCATAAAACAAAACTGGTTAAAACACTACAAGACACTCCATAAGTTAAAGGTAGGTGATGATATGTCACCCCCTCTGAGATAGAAGATGGTAATTGCACACACTCATAACAATCTCTTGCATTCATTGTGTTAACATATTCATATAACAATTTAAAAAAAACATTTAACGAAAAATCATTAATTGATTTATCATGATGATAAATACTATCGTCTTCCATCTTTTCTATGTTAGTGTTTGAATTTTCTTTAGTAAGAGAATCCATTCTCTAACTTCCCACATCGTTAGTATTATTTTTGTGATTAGTCACCCTTAGAACAGGCACAATAACAATCAGTGTTCTCGATTAGAAAGGCCCTAGTTTTAGATGGAAGTATCGGTCTATTCGACGGGGATTTATCCAAATTAGGGTCCAAAACCACATTAAAATCTCCGGCCAGAATAATCGGTTCCGGATAAAGAAGGAGATGGGAAAAAAGTAAGTTCAGAGCTGATGGATCATCCTGGTTAGGCCCATAGTATCCCACTAAGGTGACTAGGGCCCCGGCTATAGCTACCGAAACAATAAGCCATCTGCCCCCAGGGTCTGCGAGTTTATCAACCAGCCTTGCTTTCAAGGATTTTTTAAAGATAATCGCTACTCCTCTGGTGTTAGAGTTTTGTGTAGTGGACACGCAGAAATTAACCCACCTATTTTTTTTAACAAGAGAAAGAACTTCGTTTTCTGTGAGGTGGGTCTCTTGAAGTATAAGGACCTGAGCGTCAAAATCGCGAAGGTACTGCATAATCTTCCACTTTCTTGGACTGGTACGCAGGCCGTTGATCTTCCACGAAAGAACTTTAAGCTTATCCATGAGAGCAGTTTCCTCTGCGCCACCACCCAGTACCAACACTCAAGGCAAAGAAACTTCTACCCACAATACCGACATTTACCTCCAAGCCTATACCTCTCCATAACCAAAAAAATAACAACAAGCTAAAAATGAGGACTTTTTTTAGAATTTTAGCTTGCACCCCCCTACGTGCCCCCCCAAACTGTGGTAAATAAATAATTAAATACCGGTACTATTTTTGAATGCATTAACAATAACAGATAGCTCAATAAATAAGAGGCAGGATCCGATGTATCCGAGTCGAAAGGGTTTTATTCAGGCAAAAGGGAAGGGACTGGATCGGGACAGCCTGAAATAAAATGGAGAGGCAGCTGCACACGTTTTCATCACAATTCAACATATATATAGTAAGACATTTCAATTACAATGCATACAGTAGGCGTAACTAGTGACAAGCGTAAGATAAGAACACATGGGCGTGAATAGAAGGCGTGCACAGGGCGTGTACGTAGACATGTGATGAGAACGTCACAGAAGTGTCATGAATGGGCGGAAACAGGGAGGGGGCTACCTGAGCAGCTGGGACCTTTTACCTAGTGGTGCGCGCAAACGGGCAATGACGTGTTACCGGGGAGAACTGGGGGCTATGACTTCTACACTAGAAGAGGAGACTAAAGTCTGCGGTGTCAGGACGACATGTACCTATATCATATCTGGTATCTGGTGTTTGGAGTACATGTTGATAGAATCTAAAAGTTATCAGGACAAAGGCTACTTGACACTAAGGCTGGTGCATGCATATATTCTACATGTATTGCGTGTGCTATGAATCTTCTATGAATATTAATACAGTAACTCTCTTACATGGAGACAGAAAGACTAGACTATAGCTGAAACTGTTCATGCGGTTCAGTAGCTTAGGAATGCGAAGAAGGAAAGCTGGACTGATAACTAGAAGCATAACATATTCTTGGCAGACAGGCAGGCAGAGCCAGGCCGGGCACCGCGCTGCTTGGCAGGAAGTAAGTGAAGGGTCAGGGATGCAGGTGGGGGCTGCATCGCTCCTCGGAGTGGGTTCAGGAGACTGAAGCTTGAATCTGGTGTCCGGGCCCTTTTGAGGCCTAGAAACGGGGACAATGCGGTGAATTAACGTGCACACTGTAAAACGTGGCAACATAGGCCTAATACTCGTTGCTTTCACGAGAACTGGAAACTGGCATACTAGAGTTGGACACAACTATAATTGCGTCTTTAATCGATCATAGGGGGATATATGCATATCGATCATGCACATATAACATAGGATGAGGAACACGTAGGCACACATAACAAGGCAAAATTCAATTTTCCACATTCCCTCCTTGTGCCCTACGTTTCCATCAGGAAACATCAATATTCATGATACCATCTATCTGTTCATATAGCATCATTTGCTCGTCTCGAATTGTCTTGGAACGGGACTTAGGACTAGGAATACAAGAGGTAGCACACAAGCCGCAAATCGCAGGGCCACATTGTAAACAGAGGCAGCAACTGAATATGATCATTACTGCTATACCTAGGAACGTCAATACTTTCCATCCCCAGGCAGATATAATACTCCAGAGCCAACCGGACCATGTCCAGGTGCCTGGATTCTGGTGTAACTGATGGGCAATTTTATGAAGTCTGGTTATAGCTGAATAAACAGACGGCGCGTTATTAGGAATGAAAATGCAGCAACTAGATCCGATGACTCTACAAGCTCCTCCTCTATCGGCCAGTATGACGTCAAGGACGAGACGATTTTGGAGCACGACAAATCTCATAGCAGATTGCTCTTCGGTTAAGTTACCTAGAGCGGAAGTAGTCTCATTCACTACTGCTTCAAGGGTTCTGGTTAGCCTACGTATTAACTTACTATTCTGGACAGGACCTATAAAGAAAAAGAAACCTTTATTGAAGTCTTGATACTGTTCTAGGGCAGTTTCAGTTTGATCGACAATTGGGGACTCAGTCTCCCTTCTATGTCTAACGTGTACTAGATGTGTGTTTCTGTGATAATCGGGTGGGGCTAGAAAAACGGGTGGCAGTAGGAAGGCAATATAACATGTTCCATCCCAATCGAGGGGCAGACGAACATATGCGGTCTGACCACAAACAAAATAAGAATGACGTGAGGCTTTAAAAATAGATTTCCCACTGTCACCATACTCGACCACAGTAGTACAATCACTATGACCTACATGTGCGGAACCATTCTTTCTGACACATAATTCGCCTTTAACTGGTAGAACTGAAATAGCAGGCAAGTCTGGAGTAGTCTCGGACTGAACATTCAAAACCATGAAATTCGAGGAATAATTACCTAGATCATATACTTCATTTTCTAGATCTAACCCTGTTCTATGGGAAAGTCCTTCCTTGTCTGGGAAACATGTTCTATTCAGAAGGGACATATCAGTTGAGGATGACGTTAACGTGGACCATGCTCCACACGAACCATTATGTGAAAACGGGTAGGGAAAGAGTGGCAGAACTCCCTTCGGTGTCTGGAAAGGGGGGAGTCGACCACACACCCAACAATTAGTGGCATTGCTGGTCTGGTGTGAATAGTGCAGCATTCGGATAAAAGTATTATTACGCATAGCAAGACGATAGGATAACTCGTGAGGAGGCAGGTCACTAAAAGTGTGCTCTACTGTAACATTAGAAAACATATGTACATGTGAAATAGGAAAACATAAATGTAAAGCATAACTTATGCATGTAACCATAAGACTCAGAAATAATAGAAAGAACAGAGTAATGATACATCTCTTAGAGTTTTGACTAACTCTCTCACTGTGTGGGTCTATTTTATACATGTCAGGAACCTGTCTAACCGTTTCACCCGAGAGGGACTTAGACAATTAAACTGGCTGACTTACTAGACCTCAACTTGGCTTTATACTCCTGCTGCTGAGTTTTCTCTAACAAGGGAAGTTTAGATTCAGTGTCTGGGCAGTCCTTGAGAACGGGGCAGTCTTTAAGAAAAGTCTTTGGTTTGAGTCCATGAAACTTCTTCACATGGCTGGAGTGTAGCCAACCTTTTCTGTTTTCTACTTTTACTGCTGTCCTGGTGGTGAGGAGAACAAGGCGGGGCTCCTTCCAGCGGGGCTCCAGCGGACTTGAACGATCAAAATTGCGAACCAAAACAAAATCTCCTGGAACGACTTCATGCGGTTTCACTTCGGTGTTGTCTGGAAAAGCAGCGGCAACCTGTGAACGACAAGATTGTAGTGCAGACATCAAGGAGGCAAGGTAATCTGTCAGCATATTACTGTCAACATCTGTAATTGTACGTGGTCTAGGTGTACCCCACATATTTGGGGGACGACCAAACACTATCTCATACGGAGATAGACCTGAACGGGAAGGAGCAACCATTCTCATATAAAAAAGGGCGACTGGCAGTGCTACCATCCAATCTACGCCTTTCTCTGCACACACTTTGGCGATTCGGATTTTCAGGGTCTGGTTATGTCTCTCTACGAGACCGGCTGCTTCAGGATGTCGTACACAATGGAACTTCCACTGGTACCCTAACAGAAGGGATACTTGTTTCATGAGCTCGGATGAGAATGGCTGGCCGTTATCTGAATACACGACCCTAGGTAATCCATAGCGGGGAAAATACTCACGAACCAACTGCCTGGCAGTGGTCGCAGCTGTGTAATCTGGAACTGGATATGCTTCTGTCCATCTGGACAAAGCACATACAACTACGAGGACATACTTGAAACCTCGACATCGCTCCATCTGAATATAATCCATCTGGAGGACTTCAAAAGGGTGGTCAGGAGGATGGAATCCACCTTGTTCCACCGGAACACCTTTACCTGGATTGAACTGACAACAGATCATGCAGGTACGCACTTTCTGCTTGGCTGCTGCTCGTAAATGCTTGTTGAACCAGAGGTTCTGAATGCTGTCTAACATGGCTTTTTCTCCTAAGTGTGCTGGACTATGTGAGGTGTTAATAATGACTTGAACCATAGAGTCGGGGAGAAACCATGTGGCTTTTCCCTTCGTCAACCATCCTTGATCTGTCTGGACCCCTCCTTGTTCGGACCATTTCTTTATTTCATCGGGAGTAGCATGTAACTGTATATCTATTACATCTTGTGTTGGGTCTTTCACTGTCATACAAGTAGTCTGATCTGGAGTGAGTATCTGTTTCGTGTTAACTGGAATGTCTGGAGTCTGAGCTGTGAGCTTGGCTGTTCGATCTGCTAGATCATTACCCTGGGAAATGATATCAGTGACTTTCGTATGTGCCTTGCACTTCATGATAGCGATAGCTGTCGGTAAATGTATCGCATCTAACAGAGCTTGAATGAGGGGGCCATGCTGAATCTTGGTTCCATGAGAAGTCATAAAACCTCTTTCTTGCCAGAGCACTCCAAAGTCGTGTACGACTCCGAATGCATGAACGTGAATCTGTGTATATGTTTACTTTCAGGTTCTTGGCACGTATGCAGGCTTGGGTCAGAGCGACGAGCTCTGCTGCTTGAGCAGACAGGGTGTCAATACGATGTGTTTCTATAACTTCGGTTTCAGTAGTCACTGCATACGCGGCTACTAGTTCTCCTGTACTTGTTCTCATACATGAACCATCCACATAAAGTGTCAGGGCGGGATCAGGTAATGCAATGTCTGTCAAGTCTTGTCTTGGCTTTGTCATGGTGTTAACAACTTCCACACAGTCATGTGTGGCAGGATTTGTAGTAACTGACGGTAACAGTGTAGCTGGATTTAAAATGTTGCAGCGTCTGATTTCTATGTGTGGCTGGAACAGTGTCAGTTCATAACCTGTTAAACGTGCAATTGTCAAGTGCTGAGTCTGTGTTCGGTTTAAAAGAACTTCCACGGAGTGTGGAACTTGTACTGTCAGGGAGTGTCCTAACACTATGGAATCACTTTGTCTGATAGCTAGAGCTGTGGCTGCAACTGACTTGAGGCACGCAGGCAGAGCCTGGGCCACCGGATCTAATGTGCTAGAAAAATAAGCACAGGGCTTGTATTGTCCTGCTTGATCTTGTGTGAGAACAGATAATGCAGTACCATCACGTTCAGTAACAAAAAGTGTAAACGGCTTACTGTAGTTCGGTGTTGCTAGAACAGGTGCTTGGCATAAAGCTTTCTTTAACTCATTGAAAACAAGTGTATGTTCCTGGGTCCAAGGGAGGACAGTCGATACGGCTGCCTCCTGTGTCGTTAACTGTATCAGTGGCTTGGCTAGAAATGCGTACTGAGGAATCCATTGTCTGCAGTAAGAAGTGAGGCCGATAAAAGCTTGTACCTCCTTCTGTGTCTTGGGCTGTGGAAGATGTGCTATTAACTGGATACGGTCAGGTGTCAACTGCCTACCCCTCTTGGACAGTAAGTGTCCTAAGTAGACCACTTGCTGGACACAGAATTGCAATTTGGAAGGGGACACCTTGTGCCCCATCTCGGCCAGGAAATACAAGACTGTAAGTGACGCACGCTCGCAGTCACGTTCAGAATGGGCTGTGATCAATAGATCATCGACATACTGGAGCAGGGCAGTGTCAGTTGGCATGTGAATATTGTCTAGTTGTCTTTTAAGTGCTTGACTGTAAATGCTAGGACTCTCTGTGAAACCTTGAGGTGCTCGTGTGAATTTATAGCTTCTTCCATTTAAACAGAATCCGAAAAGGAACTGGCTGTCTGGATGAATGGGGACACTAAAGAATGCGTTCTTGAGATCGATAACTGTAAAGAATGTGGCTTCGGAATCAATGGCTGTCAATAGGGAAGAAATATCTGGGACCACTGGGTACTGGGGTATGATACATTTATTAAGTTCTCGGAGGTCAATCACTAATCGATAAACCGGAGGTGCATTTGGATCAGTACGTTTCAGAATCGGAATGATAGGAGAATTACATACATTGGAGTCAGTTTCTACAACCACTCCTTGAACAATAAGTTCGTCGATAATTTTGGATAAGGCTGTTACAGCCTCAGGTGGTAATTTGTACTGTCGGATTCGTGGTAATACAACACCTTTCTTCAGAGTGACACGATGGGGTGTGATGTGCATACAACCTACATCAGTTGGACCTTGCGCCCATAAATGCTGTGGTACATTCAATAATCTTGGATCAAAATCACGTAATACATAATGACCTTTAAAATCTCGCAGGAACAATCGTACCCCTTCTGGGGAGCAACATATGACGGCTCCTAATTCTTTCAGAGTTTTAATGCCTAATAAATTTTCTGGACAAGATTTCGTGATTAACAAGTCTGTAGTTCGGGACAATGGACCAACTTCTAGAGTAACTGGTTTCGATATCTCATTAACAATAGGCTTTCCTGAAAATCCAAGGGAAACATTTCTAGAGCCTGAGAGTGGAGCCCCTGGAACCTCGTCATGACTGATGGTAGTCCTACTTGCCCCTGTATCAATCAGAAACTTTCTGTCTTTCCCTAATACTTGACTGTGTACATAGGGACCCTCTTGATCTACAGGAATCTCGATGAGAGGCAAGCCTACCTCCCTCTCTAGGCTGTTTCATGAATATGGCTGATAATCTGGATACTCGGACTGTGCGTACTGGTACATCTGCTGTGTAACGTGTTGTGTGGCAGCTATAGGCTGCGGTACTGTAACTGTCTGTTGTGCATTCTGCGGTGGCTGGGAAGTCTGTGAAACTTGCTCCTGTCTAGGCGGACGTGGTCTCTCTTTAGTTTTACCAGTAGCTATGTTGTGTTTCAGAACTGCACATTCGTTT
This sequence comes from Lissotriton helveticus, assembly GCF_964261635.1. Taxonomy (NCBI): domain Eukaryota; kingdom Metazoa; phylum Chordata; class Amphibia; order Caudata; family Salamandridae; genus Lissotriton; species Lissotriton helveticus. Next base: position 445,297,179 of record NC_136068.1, read on the forward strand.
ATATAATGACCTGGCTGTTTACAGTAATTGCATGTCCCTTTAACGGGAGCTGCAAGATGACTGGCTTGATTCGGACCCCTCTTCTGACTGTCTTGTGGAACAGACTGTGCAACTAGTACTTTCATTTTCGTGTCTTTCATACGTCTCCTTTCGTGTTCCTGCTCTTCCCTGATTCTGTTCTGGTGATACTGGAGCATCTGGAGCATCTGTGACGGAGTATTAGCTTGCCAGGTACTTTCGACTTTCAGTACTCGATTTTTAACTTGTGGACTTGAATTCTCGACTAGTTTGGTAACAAAAAGATGGGGATACGACTCACTACTTGTTTTCAGACCACTATTAATAATGAAACATTTCTCAAATCTAGAATAAAAATCACTAGTATCTTTGTCTTGTTTCTGTTTGCAGGCTGAGATGGCATCCCAATCTTCCTTTTTCGTGGCTAGTAATCTTGGCAAAACTTGCATTAATAATTCGGGCAAAGCTTTAGCTTTATCCCCAAGACCGGTACCTGGTACTCGTGTATTATCTTCAGTTTCTAATGCTGTCCAATCTATCTTTTTCTCTCCCACCTCCCATTCTTTTTCTTTGAGTTTTTCATATATGCTCGCAGGCAACAGGACCTTTAACATTTTAATGATATCAGGATACGTGTATTCTCCCATACGGAGCATGTCCTTTAATTCACGGTGAAACCCTGCTGGATCTTTATCGTGACAGGGAATTAACTTTTTCATTTCCAAGAGTTCTATTTTCGTGATAGGGGTGTAAACAAATACTCGTTCTAGACTACCATCTTCTCCTTTAACTGGATGTACTTCTCGTAACGGATTCTGTCTGTCTATGTAGAATGATTTTCTTTCTGGGGGTGAGACGGGAACATAATGTGGATTCAGAAACGTTCTGTATTTGTGGCGCTGTTCTAATATGACACTAATTAAATCGGTACCTAGACCTTTCCATCTGTTTTGGAGTAACTCGTTTAATACATCATGTAGAGGTTCTGGATCAGAATGCTGTTCCTCATACAGTGTAATGAGGTGCTGGATCATATACATACCCACCAGACGTTGCTTGGCTGGGGGCAGTTTCAGAAACGTTTGAGCCACTATTTCATCTGGAAACGTGGTAGAATCACTAGTCCATCGGACTGCTGATCGGGCTAGTTCTTGTTCATGCATTGTACTAAGCTCGCTATAACCTATTCGTGATTTCAGGATTTGATCGGTGGCCTGGAATACTTGCTCAAGAGAACACTGTTCTGGTGCTGGGGGAGGAAAAACTTTCTTGTAGTCTAGGCGCGAATGTCGGTCGGAAAGTCTAGTTCTACCTACATACGCTATTCTGGAAGGATTCTCGCTATCTACCTCTTCACTAGAAGAGTCATTCTCTTTCTCGGTTGCTCGTTTTTCTTCCTCCTTCTGGTGTATACTAAGCATGGGCGTAAAATCCGTTACGCTCGCGGATTTTTCGTATTTTCGGGGAATCCGCAATCCGCGAACTCTCGCGGATGCGGCGAGAATACGCTAAATCCGCGCGAAGCGGATTTTTTGTTTGTGTTCGCACTGCTCGCGCTGCTCGCGGTCCGCGGCGCGGGCAGGAACAATCTCGCACTAGCGAAAGTACAAAAATTACTTAGTAAAGGAAGTGGCCCAGTCTCCAACTTCCTGTTCCTGTCCAGCAAGCTCCTCCCATAGGGGTGGGGTGAAGGAAGTGCCCCAGTCTCCAACTTCCTGTTCCTGTCCAGCAAGCTCCTCCATTTCCTGGCCACTTTTCGATCATTCTTGACTGGGAAGGATTACTTTTTGTGGTTGCTGCTGGATATTTGGATTTGAGGCTTTTTGGATTAATTTTGGATTCGAATTTTGATTTCACAAAGAAGTAAGTTGATGTTGTTTGTTTGTGGTGATTTTTGTGTGTGTTTTTTTTTTCGACTTTTTGGGGGGAAAATCTGCAAGTTCGCGAGCTGAGGATGTTTTTGCTTGTGTTCGCACTGCTCGTGTCCCGCGCAGCAACAATCTCGCACTCGCGAAATTGTAAAAATTACAATTCTGCTGCACATGAATTGAAAACCACCAGGCTTATTTATGGGTGCATGGATGATACAACTGTTTTGTTAAAATTATTTTTGTTAACATGATTCTGTGCTCTGATGTCATCCATTATGCCCAGGGGGGCCCAGAATCGGTCTGTTCGCGGATTTTGTGGGTTTTTGCCACGTTCGCGCCGTGAAGCAACAATCTCGCACTCGCGAAATTGTAAAAAATGCAATTTTGCACCGGAAAACCACCAGCAGGCAGCATAAGCCTTCTGAAAATGGATGGATGGCATTGGATTGTGGTGATTTGATTTGTGTTGTGTGTTTTCACTTTTTGGAGTAGGGGTTGGGTGCTGGCTATGTTGGTGGTGGCCATTTTGAGGCATGGTCCTGGCCATGTGGATGGGGGGGTCAAGCGGCCATTTTGAAGGCAGGCAGTGAGCTATGAGACATAGGCCTACACCCATTGTGCCTTGCTTTCACCCATGGTGCCCAGGCGGAGTCAGGGGTACATGAAAGCACAACCCTCTGTGTGTGTGCTCTCTTGGATCATTGTTAAATTCCTGTTTCCCAAAAATGTAGCAAATCCTAATTATGAAAATTCCATATTGTGTGGTGTGCACGTGTGTATTCATAAATGCCTACTTGCTAACTGTTTATTCAAGCGCTAGATATGCAACATTTATATTTACTGATGTTCCTCTGTCTTCATTTGCGTTTAGGTGCACAAAACTACGCATCATCGTTGAGCATCAGTGCCAGGAAGAAGTGCTGCTGCGGCCTGTTGTTAAGACATCTGAAGAAGATGGCTCCAAAAAGAGGTGCCCGTAGGTCCTCTTCCAAGAAAGATGTCTCTACTAAGGAGAAGAAGAAGCAAGTGGCACCACTTACCAAGGCGACTGGTTGCTCAACCAAGACATTTTTTGGGCAACAACAACCAAAAAAACAAAGGCCCACCATGAGTGCTGCACAGGTAGCCTGTTTAGTTGTTGAATCACCAACGACCAGTGATGTTGGATCATCGCAAGAAAGTAGCAGCACGCCATCAACACAGGTTTTAACTCATCTCACAAGTACTATTCAACAACCAAAGCCGCAACAACAACTGCATGGGCTACTAGTACAAGCAGAAGTACATGCGCAAGGAGCTGTCCGAGAAGGAGCTGTCCGAGAAGGAGCTGTCCGAGAAGGAGAAGGCCGAGAAGGAGAAGGCCGAGAAGGAGAAGGCCGAGAAGGAGAAGGCCGAGAAGGAGAAGGCCGAGAAAGAGAAGACCGAGAAGGAGAAGGCCGAGAAGGAGAAGGCCGAGAAGGAGAAGGCCGAGAAGGAGAAGGCCGAGAAGGAGAAGGCCGAGAAGGAGAAGGCCGAGAAGGAGAAGGCCGAGAAGGAGAAGGCCGAGAAGGAGAAGGCCGAGAAGGAGAAGGCCGAGAAGGAGAGGTCCATGGAGACTTGCAAGTAGAGGTCAGTGAAGATGGCCATGGAGCGGTGCAAGTTCCCACAATGGTTGTTCTTCCAGAAGTAGGGGCACAGGAGGAAATTGACTTTGGAGCCGGGGTATCATGTCAGGAAGACGAAGCCACTCCTCCTGATGATTCATTTTCTACCAGCTCCCCAGCAAGGAAAAGATCAAGGAGGATGTGTAGAAGTTCCTCTTCAAGCCCCGCTCCATCAGACGATGATCTGGATCTGGATTGGCAACCATCTCCGATGTCTGAGAGGGAGGCACACCATGAGCTGCGAAAGGTATCAAATGTTAAAAGGAAGGGCCCCGGAAAGCTTATACTTATGGATCCGAACGTCGGACTTGATGAAGTGGTGCATTCTGATGTTGTTGAAGAGGATGACAGCAATGACCTAGTCATCACACATGTCAGTCCAGCCACACCGGCCATGCAGCAGACAGACATTTACACCCTATCCCGACGTCATGCTGAGCGTGACCCTGGCGACGTGCCACTGGTAGCACCACCAACGCAGTCAAGTAGTACCACAAGTTCAACAAAACCTACAGCTCCCATATTTTCTCCCCGGAGGGGGACTCCATCCCGCTCGACTCCCTCAAGTAAGGTTGCTGCAATAATTGCACAACCCAGTAGATGTCTGCAAGGCTCATCCACCACTGCTTCATCTGGCATTGGCACCAGTATCACCTCGTGCGGCAAAACCAGAAGTTTCCAGTCCCCAGTTTGGAACTTTTTTAGTGTCCACGAAAAATATGATAACATAGCCGTTTGTTGCATTTGTAAGACTAGAGTTAGCCGTGGTAAGACTGGTACCAACTATGGAACCGGAGGCCAGATAGGTCATCTTGAAAGAAAGCACGCTGTCGAATGGTTTCCGCACCTAGCAAAAGTCAAGGGAAAGCGATCCCAAAGGGCAAGTGGCCAAAATATACCCATAGTAGGTGTTTCATCTGAAGATGATGGGGAGGTAGAAGAAGCGTCAGACATGTGTCCGGTTGCACCCAGTACCCCTTGCAGCATCACACCCTCCGTAACACATAGCAGGCACACTGAGAGTCTGGGAGACACACCAATGCGGAAAATGTCAACACTGATCAGAAGTGGGTCGAAGAAGGCATCCGCATCATCCCGTAAATTTGTCCAGCGCACCATTTCAGGCATGTTCTCCTCAGATGCGCAATTTCAACGCAACCACCCAACTGTACGCCTCTATAACACTAAGCTGGCAAAAATGCTAGCGGTGGACCTTCTCCCTTTTTCGTTTGTCGAATGTGTGGGTTTCCTTGAACTCGTGGCAACATTGGCCCCTAAATGGAAGGTTCCTAGCCGGTACTATTTTGCCAGGGTTGCTGTTCCAGCACTACACAAAGAGGTGCTTGAGTTGGTGGGGGCAGCTTTGCAGAAGAGTGCTGTTCACACTATACACCTGACAACAGACATGTGGACCAGTTGCGCAGCCACTGATTACATGTGCATCACTGCACACTGGGTCTCTTTTTCAGGGGTTATTAAACAGATAAATGCAGGTGGTGATTTGGTCGAGATTTTTAAGGGTGCTCGTAAACATGCAACATTAGCCATGTTTGGCATGGAGAAAAGTCATACTGCAGTCAACATTTTGGCTGACTTTAACAAAAAGGTCTTGAAATGGCTGCGCCCAAGAAATTGCAAGGTTGGTTATGTTTCTACAGATAATGGCAGGAATGTAGTTAAGGCCATGGAGGACGGTTTCTATATCAGAGTGCCGTGTTTGGCGCACTGTATCAACCTTGTTGTGCAAAATTTTTTGAAAAAAGAACTTGCAGTCGACAAAACACTGACCATCTGCAGAAGAATATGCACACATTTCAACCATTCTTTTAAGGCCCGGAAGGAGCTGAGGCGCAAGCAAAATGAACGTAGAATGCCAGTGAAAGCACTTATCCAGGAGGTAGCAACACGTTGGAACTCAACCTTCTACATGCTTGAGCGTCTGCATGAGCTGTTTCCAGTAGTCAATGAGTATTTCTACAACCTGGGTGGTGATACGACAGGAATGATGCTAGCGGTGGAGCAATGGCAGCTAGTTAAAAGCCTGACAGACATGCTTCGGCCTTTTGAGGTCTTCACGCGTGACGTGAGCAGGGAGGACTGTTCTTTGAGCAAAGCTATCCCACTGTTGCTGAAGCTCGAGCACCAAGTCAAGGTGGTGTCTTCACAATTAAAGGACGTTGGAAAGAACGAAGCACATGAGTTGGCGCAGAGATTATTACAACGCCTAGTTAGCAATGAACGGCTTGTAAATATCAAGAAACAACAGCACTACATTTGTGCTACTATTCTGGATCCACGTTACAAAAAGCCATTGTTTGGCAAAGTAATAATTCCTTTTGAAACATCGGATGTTACAGAGTACAAAGGTTGGCTAGCTCAGTCAGCCATTCGTTTTGAAATAGAACGGAAGGAAACTGTAGGAGAAGACAGTACTACTAGTCAATCAGCAGGCGATCAGGCGTCCCAAAAAAGCACTTCACCATCTGTGCCTGTGGCAGAAGTGAGTGACTTTCCCTCTGAGCCGTTAACCACACCAGCAACCGTATCATCTGCACCAGGCACATGCGATATGTCTGAAGCGAGTTGGCTAACTCAGCTAGGGTTTCCTGGTCCTAGAAAGGACACAGAAGTGCAAAGTACAGGAATCCGGGAGGACATTCTTTCAATGGTGCAGGCCTATCTGGATGACTCAACAGAGGTCAATATTACTGAGGACCCATTGGCGTATTGGCATGGGAAAAGAAAAATATGGCGAGAGCTCACCAACCTGGCTATCAATTACTTGTCTTGCCCACTCGCAAGCGTGTCTTCAGAACGTGTTTTTAGTTCTGCTGGTGGCATTGTGACTTCCAAAAGGTCCCGCCTCTTGCCCGCAAATGTGGAGCGGCTCACCTTGATAAAGATGAACCAGCACTTCATACCACCAGATTACAGAGTACGAGAATGCACGCAGGAAGAAGAGGACACCGCCCTACCCGAGGAAAGTTCTCCTCAGTTACCAGAAGTAACCCCGACTGATGAGTTAGCAGAGTATGAGGACGAGTTCTGCTTCCCTGACAGCGAGTTCTGAAAATGACTCAATCAATCATTCATTAATTGTAAATAGTCCTCCTTATTCACTTTTATTCCTGTATGTCTGTCTTTCTTTAGCAAGTGCTTCATCACATTCCCAACAAAACTGTAATCACCCAATCAAACAACAAGCACATCAGCAGAACTGTCTTGATTTTGATGCAGCAGCATTCCACCGGTTCACAACAGTTAGTTGACAAGAACTCAGTCCTGGTCGTCTATCCTGAGTCCTCCTCCTCCAGACTCACCCTATCCATTACCCATAATGCTGATGCCTGGATTCTGCACAATGAAGAAATGAAGAAATGAAGGAGCCAGCCCTCAAACACAAATTACAGGTAAGATAAGCTTTTGGATGGGAGGTAGTATAATGGAGTATTCGGAGAGGCGAGAGAGTGACAGTGGTACTAGCAGCAAAGTCCTAGGGCTCTTGAATTAACAAAGTCTGTGACAGGCATTTACTTAGGAAAAAATGTGGCCTATTGCACGTGAACGTGTAGGCGTTCTATTGCTCGCTTGCCTGTCTCAGGGGTGCTGTCTCTGGGGTTTCTAGGTTTTAGGGTTGTGTCAGCACCGCTACCACATTTCTAATGTTGATTGCTTTTGATTTGCAGAAAATCCACGCCGGGAAACTCCAGTTGTGGCCCTGCTGCAGAACGCGTTAGGACTCTGTGAATTCCAGGTGGAGCCAGCCCTCAAACACAAATTACAGGTAAGATAAGCTTTTGGATGGGAGGTAGTATAATGGAGTATTCGGAGAGGCGAGAGAGTGACAGTGGTACTAGCAGCAAAGTCCTAGGGCTCTTGAATTAACAAAGTCTGTGACAGGCATTTACTTAGGAAAAAATGTGGCCTATTGCACGTGAACCAACACGATGACAGTGTTCTGTTAAATGAAATTACTGCAAAACCACCACCCACCCAGCTCAAAAGTAGTAAAAAAACAGGTATGCTCAGATAAAGTTTGAAAAAGTATATTTATATCCCTAACAAAATAATCTCCCGCAAGACCCTCCCTAACCCCAACAAATAGTCCTCAAAAGTCCCCAAAAAACCCAACTCCCAATTCCCACCCCCCAACAGTCTCAAAAAAAGGGGCAAGGGACACTCTATGGATGCAAGCTGGTAAGTTTGGCCTCCAGGGCATCATGCTTTAGGGCCAGGGCATCATATTTTTCCTGGAGGATGGCTTGCTCTAGGCGGAGGCCCTCCACCACATTTTGAAATTTGTGCCATTTCTGGACCTCCGCCTCTAGGTCTGACACTCTGCGGAGTGCACGGCGCAAGCGTCCTTTGACAGTGCTGCGAGGTGCAGCTTTTGCTGCGCGGCGGTGGCGTCTTCCGGCACGGCTCCGGTTCGCTGGAGCACTGTGCTTACCGGCAGAACGTGGGGTAACAGAGGAGGATGTAGACGATGTTAAGTTGGATGCACTGGAGTGCGTGTCATCCCCCTCGAGGTCCACCAGTCGCCGATACTCCGCAACAGTTGCTTCCAGCCTCCGTTGCCGGGCCAGTACAGCCAGCATACTCCTCGTTGGTTTGGAGGTTTTAGTATTGCCAACTATATGAAGAAAGAAAGACATAATCTGTAAGCAATGCTCTTTAGGAATATGATTAACACAAAATGATTCAGCAGGAAGTTGTGTCACAGTACAACTAGCAACTAGCCAGGGCAGTACAAAACTATTCAGGCCAGTATCATGGGCGTCCGCAGGGAGGGGCGCTTGAATCACCATTTCCCTTCCCACAACTCTCTTGTATCCTTGGTTTGGTGCTCTTTCATATGAAAGAGATCTGGCAGAAGTGAGTGATTTTTCCTCTGAGCCGTTAACCACACCAGCAACCGTATCATCTGCACCAGGCCCAGGCGATATGTCTGTTTCCCTCCCTCTCTCTCTCTCTCTCTCTCTCTCTCTCTCTCTCTCTCTCTCTGTCTCACTCTTTCTGTCTCCCTTTGTCTCCCTCTACCTCGCTGTCTCTCTCTCTCTGTCTCCCTCCCTCACCCTCCCTCTGGCTCCCTCCCTCTCTATCTCTCCTTCTGTCTTCCTCTCTCTCTGTCTCTGCCTCTATCTGTCTTTCGGTCCCAGCCTGCTGTAATTACCATATTGTAATTTGTCACTGGGCCACCACTGGATACACATCATATCCTATCTAAGAGTCAGATAGTACCATGATCCAGCTTACCTGTACTCGCCACCGCCACTGTCTCCTGCCTCACAGTCTGTACTTGTTCTTGGTGCGACTCCTCCCCAGATTGACCCTCGGACTCCGAGTCAATGATGACAACATCCGAGCTGGCCCCGCCACCAGATGTTCCACCTACAAAATAGATTTAAGAATGTTAGATTACACCACTCCACTAGTATTTGGACTATGAATGAAAAAATGTGAAAACAACTGAAAAAGTAATTGACTGTCTACTGTAGTCTAAAGTAAATGTCCCTCCTTCCAGGGAAAGCTGTTGTCTTGCTTAATTTTTTTGTCACAATTGTTGAATGCTTGCTTAATTTTTTAACACACATTATTTTTCTCTGAACAGACAGAAACTGGACTTCTAATGACAAGAGAGGAACATCAACTTGAAACCAGGTGAAAGCTCGGCTCGACCACAAGAAATGTGTACCATTCCAGAACTCATCAAATCAGCACCAAGCACTTTTCCATTTCCAACTAACTTTATTTTAATATATGTGTTTACTTAAACTTTTAATAAAGCTTTTAAACTTGAATTGACTCTGTAGTTTTTCCTCTAGAGAGTCCGGACTAGAGTGACTGAGCGAAAAGTTTTGCAATTTTTGGAAGGAGGAATCTGTGCTGCTGACACTACCAGGTTTATTTATACAGTGTGCCAAACACGCCCCTCTGAAATATTATTACTCTGGTCTTTGGTGTCCATAGTTCGGTTTGTGGAGAATTGTCCCTGCAACAGTAGGAATATTGATTTTGCTCCTATCTAAACACTATTTCAAAACAATTAAATTAGGAATGCTTGGACAACAATAGGTCCTCTATATTTAAAAGAAAACTTACTGGGGCCAGCAAAGGAGCACTCGCCGCCCTGGCCTGCATCCTCCTCCTTTGGAGCCACTGCTGCAGCAGATTTGCCCCTGGGCGGACCTAACGTACAACATGAAAGAAATAACAGAAAACATTGATGATTGCTGCTTGCCGATGTCCTTGTCAACCAAATCAAACATTTAGAAAGAACAAGAACCTACTATTTCATCCAAAAAGAGGGCTACAAAGGAAGGACTGCACCTGAGCCTCTACTCTAGGGGCAGATTTACAAGCCCCTTGCAGCTCTTCTGCTCCATTCTTGCGTCAATTTTGTGACGCAGCGCCACAAGAGAGGCGCCATGGTGTGGCGTATATTAACACCCACCCCCCACTCCCCCCCTGCGTGGGAACGCACCCATTGAGGCGCAGGCCCAGGCATTCACGTGGCGCATCTCCTTAGATGCATCACGTTGTGCATGACTCGCAGGGATGCGCCACGTTTACGTCGCTGTGCATCAGGTAAGGCAGTGTAAACGTGGAACAAGGGGCTTGTAAATCTGCCCCTTTGTGTCTAGCATTACGCAGTTCTGTAACATACACTCATACTCAGCCCAATTAAATGAACACAAAATAGATAACAAATAAGCAGTGGCACCGGCACAGAGAAGGAGAACAATGCACATGAAATGCACAGAAGATTTTGAAATATTAATGAAAAAATTGCTACTACTACTCACCAAGACCGGGGACCTCCACTCCCAGCACGTCTAGCAGGTCACGCTCTCGGTCAAGGATGTCGGTCCAGCGGTGGGTGACCTGATTGTAGGTGCGCTGGACCCCCGTGATCTTAAAAAGGGCCCGGCACACCTGCGCCCACCGCTTCCGTCGCTCCTGGCCGTTGGTGTAACCAGCAGCAATCCTGCCGCCTGCCGCGATGGTCCTGGGGAGACGGCGCTGCACGTAAAAAACAAGTGCGCCCACCTCCTCAGGGCTGAAAATCTCCCGAGGCACCACCATTTCCGCCCTCAATCGACCACACGGGAGCCGGGCACGGGCTGCGGTGCCCGTCTTGGGCAGCTTCACAGCTGTCTTGACCATGTTCTTGTTCTGGGCGGGTGTGAGCAGTAAAGAAGAGACAAAATGAAAAAAAATAAGAGTAGGGAAGAAGGAAAGTAAAAGTTTAAAAAAGTAGTTCAAAAGTAAACAAAAATAGCCTAAAACACAAAAATATAGATCTAGAAAAATACAGGGATAGAAAATAAGTTAAATAGATCAAAAAAATAGTAAAACAAGCAAAGGATGGCAGAGATATAGAGAGGATAGAAACACCATACCCAGACACATAGGAATGAATGAAAAACAAGATGGCGGCCCGATCACGCGCGAGTAAGTAAGTTCGCACGCGATTTCTCTCGCGAACTCGTGCGAACTTGTATTCGCAAGGCGCGAGTCGGGCGAGATTACACTTAGCGGGCGGAAACGGAAATACGTCACGCAAACAAAATGGCGGCGCCCATACTCAACCTTGAGGTAACTCGCACGAGTTCGCGGCTTCCACGGGCGAGTTCGCACTACGACGCGCCCCGCGAATAGGGCGAAATTACCGAAAAACGAGTTTTGCAAAAGCAAAACGAACGAGCAGGTGCAAAAGTTCGAGCTATTCATTTGTAACCATTTACCTGTAGTGCTTCCTGAAGGGGCCCTCCAGAATCCGGTTGCCAACTTGCAACTATTGTGTGACCCTGCTCTATCAGTCACAGAATAGTTACAAGTATGCCATTGCATCCTGTTAAAAAAAATTATTTACTTTGCATTTGCAACAAAAAGGAAAGGGAGCAGACAAGCAGGTGCCAGCCTTCATTAATGTCAGTTGGGGCAGGGCAGGTGTTGTTGTTTGCAAAACTTAAGGGACTTAGCAGGTGTTTGTTCACTCAGTGGTCAATCAGAGGGTGTTGTGATGACACTGAGGGTGGCATGGGTGTGCCAGCCAGAGAGTGGCATGGGTGAACCAGAGTGCCAGTGTTGACAGAGGATGGCAGTGCTTTGCTTTGCCCCAATAATGTACACTGGTGAACTAGAGGGTGATGTGATGACACAGAGGGTGACATGGGTGAGCCAGAGGGTGGCATGGGTGACCAAAGAGAGTGCCAGTGGTGACAGAGAGTGGCAGTGATGAAGAAAGCTTAGCAAACAGACTGGGCACGTACAAACAACAAGTTCGCTAAACTGGCGACCCGACAAGTAAGTTCGCAATTTGCGAAATAGTACAAAACCCTCGCGAACTTGCAGAAACCCGTGCGAACACACACACCCCCAAAAAATCCGCTAATCCGCGAGAATTCGCGGATTTCGCGTATTTTCGCAATCCGCGAATACGCAAATCCGCAAATTCGCGGATCGCGAATCCGCAAAATCCGCCCATGCTTAGTGTATACGTATTATTTCCTTACGAATTTTCTTGTACATACTCTCTACACTACCTTGTGTCTTGTGTTTTCCCTCGGCTATATTGTCACTCCACCTGGTCAGGGCTTTCATCTCTTCTTGATCTTTATCTGGATAATCTTGCTCTCTTATTAAACAATTAATCAAGAACTTTAAAATCATAAGTTGAACCTCGGCTTTCCTCTGTGACATAGCTTCGTGAATACTTCCTGGATTCTCTCCTGTACGGATAAAACGATATATTCTGTTTAGATGTTCCTTCATATCGGGCAGGGTGATCAAAAAGCTGGCCACCCGTCTTAAACGTACTGAATATAAGATCATGTGATCTTCGCCTGGGACTGGATCATATATACAGTCAGTAAGAAATTGCTTGAGATCTGTGTATGTCGCCACTTTTGGCGTACGCTGTAACGCTACATCATGCAGCGTCAGTCGTTTTGCTTGGGGCGGGGTGCTGGGAGCACTTCCCCCCGCTGCTCCTAAACTAGAATCGTCGGTGAATACTGTACGTGCTGGTAACGTGACTGGCAAAACGGGTACATTTACTGTGGGCTGGTCCGGGGGTACTGTAACATTAACTGGACCCACGGAACCAGTGGCTGGAGGAACAGGGATTACATTATTAACGGGAGGCTGTGGGTGAGCAGGCGGAATAGGATTTGCATATTCTGGAACTGTGTCGTCCAAGTAGGACGAAAGAAAAATTTCAGCTGCGGTCGGTTTATGACGTAGCTTAATCGGGACCAATGGTGCCGGTAAATTACAGGGTGCTTCCGGGGTTGCTTTCGGCAAGCCCTCGGCAAGAAGAGGATACATACCTTTAATAAGGGCATTTCTCTGTCTGTCTGACTGTTCTGCTCTAACTCGTTCACCTTCTTCTAGTAATTCCCTTTCTTGGGCTTTTTCTGAGGATTCCCTACTTAATTCTGTTCTTCTGAATTCTTTTTCGGTTCTTTTATGAGATTCTTTGCGCCATAACTCGATGGCATCTTTTTGGGACTGTCTGGCTTTCTTTTTCCATAATGCTTCTTCTACTCGCATGATGCACTCGGCATCCCATGTACCTGATACAGGCCATCTATATTTCTCTTCAAGATCTTTAGTATAGTCCGCCCATAAGTCTAGATATAATATGGCATCTAAGCCATGCTTGTGATACATAAAATGTCCGGGACTGTCCCTAGGGGGGACAGGAACTGCTTCTTCGAGTAACCCTTTTCTGGTTTTTATCTGACGTAATTTCGAGAACAGAGGCATTTCGGACCTTTACTTACGAACACAATACACAATAATCACAGAAATGGCAAACAAATCACTCATACCACGACATAAAAATACATAAATAACAGTTCGAACAGAATACTACCTGATACACTGAAAACAGAACACATGAATTTCTCGAGAACGGACTTACTAGAATTACTGGATGCACTGCTAAAACAGTACAGAACATACCGGTCCCATAAAGAGACACGTCATACCGTATCCACCTAGGTGAATACTTCGGACTGGATCTGCGTACCCAAACCCAACGGACCAGGAACAAACTAATGATCCTGTCTAGATACTTCCCCTGCAACGGTACTCACCGGGAAGCAGAAACTGGAAGGCCTCGGACTGGACTGGACTGCTACGACGTCGGACTACGAACTTCGGACTTCAGAAACAGGTGGGCCTCCGGATACTTCGGACCTTGTTCTCTCGGCTTGGGCTCTGGTCGGGACGAACCGCATTCCACACCGCTTCGTCTGGATGCCGGACCGCAGTCTCCGTCTCCTCCGTGGGCCTGAGGGAGACTTGAAGCAGAAATAGCTGCACGTGCACGGTATTGTTCCGTCACGGCTGCAGAGGGTCAGGGGGCCTGCGTTACATCTCCAGCGCGTGGGGAAGGGGCTCGTCCCTATTCGGGCGCCATTATGTGGTAAATAAATAATTAAATACCGGTACTATTTTTGAATGCATTAACAATAACAGATAGCTCAATAAATAAGAGGCAGGATCCGATGTATCCGAGTCGAAAGGGTTTTATTCAGGCAAAAGGGAAGGGACTGGATCGGGACAGCCTGAAATAAAATGGAGAGGCAGCTGCACACGTTTTCATCACAATTCAACATATATATAGTAAGACATTTCAATTACAATGCATACAGTAGGCGTAACTAGTGACAAGCGTAAGATAAGAACACATGGGCGTGAAAAGAAGGCGTGCACAGGGCGTGTACGTAGACATGTGATGAGAACGTCACAGAAGTGTCATGAATGGGCGGAAACAGGGAGGGGGCTACCTGAGCAGCTGGGACCTTTAACCTAGTGGTGTGCGCAAACGGGCAATGACGTGTTACCGGGGAGAACTGGGGGCTATGACTTCTACACTAGAAGAGGAGACTAAAGTCTGCGGTGTCAGGACGACATGTACCTATATCATATCTGGTATCTGGTGTTTGGAGTACATGTTGATAGAATCTAAAAGTTATCAGGACAAAGGCTACTTGACACTAAGGCTGGTGCATGCATATATTCTACATGTATTGCGTGTGCTATGAATCTTCTATGAATATTAATACAGTAACTCTCTTACATGGAGACAGAAAGACTAGACTATAGCTGAAACTGTTCATGCGGTTCAGTAGCTTAGGAATGCGAAGAAGGAAAGCTGGACTGATAACTAGAAGCATAACATATTCTTGGCAGACAGGCAGGCAGAGCCAGGCCGGGCACCGCGCTGCTTGGCAGGAAGTAAGTGAAGGGTCAGGGATGCAGGTGGGGGCTGCATCGCTCCTCGGAGTGGGTTCAGGAGACTGAAGCTTGAATCTGGTGTCCGGGCCCTTTTGAGGCCTAGAAACGGGGACAATGCGGTGAATTAACGTGCACACTGTAAAACGTGGCAACATAGGCCTAATACTCGTTGCTTTCACGAGAACTGGAAACTGGCATACTAGAGTTGGACACAACTATAATTGCGTCTTTAATCGATCATAGGGGGATATATGCATATCGATCATGCACATATAACATAGGATGGGGAACACGTAGGCACACATAACAAGGCAAAATTCAATTTTCCACAAAACCTCCCTCCACCCCCTGGGAAACCCTTGCTCTATCTATCTGGAAGTACCAGAAGATAGCACCCCTACTGAGTTCCTTTCCTGACTAATTGTTACTAATTGTTGCCTTTTCCCTGTGCGTGAGTGAAAAATAGAAAAGAAAAAAGAAAAAGAAAAAGAGAATACAGTAGAAAAAGAAATAAGTGGCTCTTCACAAAGATAAAGAGACCAGACATTGTTTTCCATAGTTTTATGTTAATCATTAGAATATTTACGGTTTTCCCTAATCCGATAGAAAGTCCCTTTAAGGCTAATCCTCTAATAGCAACCTCTCTTTCCCTTCACTAAGTTATACTTTACTGTTTTAACTGGAGGTTCCCTTGTTTTATCTTTATCTCTCCCCAAAGAGATTAACAGCTCATCTGCTGCCTGCACCGATCGTATATTGTGCATCGTATTATTGTGCATAACCTTTAAAGCCGCTGGGAAAACTAGCTGGGCTACCGCACCTAGGCTCCTAAAGGCATCTAACCTCCTCCCCAACTCCCACTGTTTGTCAAGCGTGGCTCTTGAGAGGTCTGATCTAATCTGGAAGTTAAATCCCTTCCCACTCTAAATATTTTAAATCACTCACCAATTTTGTGCACTGTGTTGTTGTGTATTCTGACCTGTACCCCGCCCCGTTCCACCGCGGCTGACGGTGCCGTTTGCGTAGAGGGCGAGGTGAGGCGCCATCTTTGGTTGGGCTGGACTGGAGCTAGCGGTCTAGTTCTTCTGGGAGGCAGGGCCTAAAACGATCCAGAGCCCAGGGCCCCTCGATAACTGAAGGTTGGTGGCAGCAACTTAGGTTCTTTATGGGAACCGAAGGACAGTAATTTCCAGCGATATACCACGCACAGTAACTTGATGATAGCGCAGACAGTACTGGCATGATTTAGATCTCAGCGGCTGTCTTTTATTTTTATCCTAAATATTTTAAATCACTCACCAATTTTGTGCACTGTGTTGTGTATTCTGACCTGTACCCCGCCCCGTTCCACCGCGGCTGACGGTGCCGTTTGCGTGGAGGGCGAGGCGAGGCGCCATCTTTGGTTGGGCTGGACCTGAGCTAGCGGTCTAGTTGTTCTGGGAGGCAGGGCTTAAAACTCAATGTGTATTCGGGAGCGCAGCGGACGAGCGCAGCGGGCGCGACGATGGCGCGCCGAAGGTGCGCCTAAGGTAAGCCCGTCTGCGCCCGTCCGCGGCGGATTGGGGCCGGGGGCCAAAACCTATGGACAAATTTACACTTATTCCTCTCACGACCTGGTTAAATTAAGACCGCTAGATAACCTCTGCCCGCCAATACCCCCTCACGTACTTAAGCGCACCGCCCTTCATGGTATCTCCAAGTTTAAGCATACAGCCGGTAATGTCATCTATTCTGGCTCACGCACTTGCCCTCAATCCTCTCTAGAACCACAGACCAAGCTTAACTGTATTTATCTGAATACGCGGTCTATGGTCAAACATCAAATGGACATCTTTCTAATGTTGCGATGTGAGAAACCCGACATCATGCTTCTCACTGAGACTTGGCTTAACTTGGACTCACTACCAGATATTTTGGCGGCTGTTCCATCGGATTACTATATTTTAAATGTTGATAGATCTTCAGATAAAAGAGGTGGTGGAGTAGCTGCCATTGTTCATAATACTCATAAGTTTTCCCTACTCCCGCCACTTGTCCTTACTGGTTCGGAGAACATTGTTTTTAAAATGGACACTGATAGTGGAACACTATTAATGGTCCTAATATATCGACCCCCTCAATCTACGTCTACTTTTGCTGCTTTATTGGCAGAACAATTGGCTTCCCTTGTAACTAATCATTCCAAAATTGTCTTAATGGGGGATTTAAATTTTTGGTTTGATGCTACTGAGTCGGATGCCCAGGCAGCAGAACTCAAGGACTTACTTTTAGACCTGAATTTAATACAACAGATCCATTCACCTACCCATGAAAAAGGGCATAGCCTAGACCAAATATGGTCTCAGAATATCCCCCTGTCCATCTCCTCTATAAAACCTTGTATTTGGTCTGATCATTTCCTCATATACTTTACACTTACCATCGAGAAAGGCAAAAAACAGTCATTTCAAACAGGTGGAAAAATTAGGAAATGGAAGGACATAGATACATCAGGTTTTTTGGACACCTTGGCCTCGTCCCTTCCTCTAATGACTAAAGACATCGATGCCACTGAAGAGGCTTTTTCAAGCTGGATACGCCAGGCAGCTGACGTCTATGCTCCTTGCATGAATTTTCCCCGCTCACGCCCTAACGATGCACACAAGTGGTTCACTCCACATTTGAAGATTTTAAAATTGGAAGTGCGTCAAAAAGAGAGGAAGTGGAGGACCGGGTACTTATTACAAGATAAAGTAAATTATTGTAAGGCCCGGAAAGTCTACCAAAAACTTATTTTAAAACAAAAAACGGACTATTTTTCTGCGAAAATTCTGAATTCACAAAATAAGATGAAAGACTTGTTTAACATTGTGAATGATCTTAGTAGTAGTGACAGAACTACTCCTCTGGTCACTCCTACACAGGATCTTTGTAACTCATTAAATGCTTTCTTTTTAAATAAAATCAGCACTATAAAACAGAGCATCTTAAATTCCCTGCCTCCCCCTCCTCTGGATGATGCTTATTATAATCCTTTTACTTTAGAAACCTTTCCCGCTATTGATGAAAAGATTTTGTCTGATCTTTTTGTAAGGGTTAAATCTGGATCACCTGATGATATCTGCCCTCCGCACATTCTGAGAGAGGTGGGGTTAGCTATCCCACAGGGCGTCCTTTCGTTGCTAAATGGCTCACTTTCACAGGGCAAAGTCCCTAGCTGCCTTAAGAAGGCCTTGCTTATTCCGTTGATCAAGAAAGCAGGAGCAGATCCGCTTGATCCGATAAATTACAGACCAATAGCTCTGTTACCCTATACATCTAAATTATTGGAAGCCTACGTCTCCGCAAATGTGTCTAAATTCATAGAAAAATCTGAATATCTTGAACCCAATCAGGCGGGTTTCCGTCCTTGTCATTCAACGGAAGCTGTGATTTTGGCGGTCCAAAATACTTTAAGGCGGAATGCTGATAAAGGTATCCACCAGGCCCTGGTACTTCTCGATCTCTCGGCAGCGTTCGACACGGTTGATTATTCCATTCTGATCAACCGTGTCGAACAAGCCGGCCTTATGGGCCTTGCTTTGAGCTGGATTAGTTCCTTTATCACAGGCCGCACGCAATCAGTAAGATTGGGCCCTTTCACAGCCCCCACTAGTCCCACCACATGTGGAGTGCCTCAAGGCTCATCTTTGTCACCTTTATTATTTAATTTGTATCTTCGCCCACTACTACACTACCTAAAGAATGCTAAAGTTACCATCTACAACTACGCGGACGATCTACAACTCATCTTTCCTCTTAACACCAAGGACTCTGTGGTAGAATTTCATAACATCATGACACACATTCAGAGATGGATGAGTCTTAATCATCTGAAACTTAACCCAGGCAAGACAGAATTGATCTTGCCTGGGAAAAGTGAATTAAGTTGGAGTCCATGCTTTTGGCCATCTAGCATGGGGGCTCCACCTCTGAGATCGTCCTCGGTTAAAAGCTTGGGAGTTACACTTAGTGAAGATCTTTCTTTGAAAAGACAAGTTGGTACTGTAGTGTCTGCCAGCTTCTTTCCACTTAAGAAAATAAGGAAAATAGCCCACTTTCTTACGCAGGCCGCTCTTACTCAGGTTACCATTGCCCTTGTCTTGTCCCGACTGGATTTCTCAAATAGTCTTTACTTGGGACTTCCAGCGGGCGTCCAAAAAAGACTCCAGTTGGTCCAGAATCAAGCTGCAAGACTTATTCTTGGACTAACAAAATGGCAATCCATAAGACCTGGTTTGAAACAACTGCACTGGTTGCCTGTAGCACAGCGAATTGCATTTAAAACTGGGTGTATTATTTTTAAAACTTTACAAGATACAGCCCCGAAGTTTATAAAAGACCTTGTTTCCAGATATAACCCATCACTAAATCTTCGCTCTGCTGCTCAAAAAGCCTTACTGGTTGTTCCATCCTTTAAAAAGAAAGGTCTTGGTGGCTGCTGCTTTGACCATCTTGCAGCCACCTTCTGGAACTCGCTTCCATTGCATTTGAAAACGAGTGGAGATCTTCTCAGCTTCAGACACTCTCTCAAAACTTGGCTGTTCATCCAGGCCTACTGTTGAGCTGTATTTTTACTCTTGTTTTGTGTTCCCTCCGATAGTGCCATGAAGCCCCTGGGCGTACGAGCGCTTAACAAATAAATATTAACATTAACATAACTTCTGTTTTAGGGCCAAACTCAAAATAGACTCTTTTAGGGTATACGTGTGGAAGTTCACAAGGAGTTTGGATACGTGGATATATGGAGACTTAAGTCTGGGCTAAAACAGGGCATTTCATTTCGTAATTATAAGCATCAACACCAGTCAAGGATAGATTTAGCGCTGGTCAGTCAGGAATTAGTTAAATATGTGTCTATTTTCTTCCTTTCCATCTATCTGATCATGCAGCTCTATGCTTGGAATTGATTGGCCTGTCAAAAAATACATCTAGAATATGGTTGTTTGACCGCTCCTTCCTTAATGCTCCAGAAGACATTTCCTTTTTAAAATCAGAAGCACAAAATTTCTTCCATAATAACATAGGGTCCGCTTCCCCAGGTTGTGTCTGGGATGCGTTTAAGGCATTTCTGCGAGGCCTAATCACCAACAAGGTCTCGTATAGAAGGAAGATCTATAGGGACACGGTCACCTCGCTGGAAGCCGATTTAGCTAGGGTGCAGGAGAATATCCAGTTACATCCCACAGCACCATCGGATATTTATGAAGATTGGCAAAATAAGCTAATCACATTAAAAGGGGAACTGGGCTCAACCTTAAATGCACGAGTTCTCCAGAGATGGGATGCCAGTAAAATGGCTCATTTTGAATACGGAGAAAGTGCAGGTAAGCTCCTGGCATGGAAGGTAAAGACAGATCGAGTCAGAAATAACATAGATCATATCAAAATTGAAGGAGTGGCCCACTCGCTAGATAGTGACATTAGAAATGCCTTTCGTGATTTTTTTAAGGACATCTATCATGAGGACAAAACTATAGAGGCGAGGCAAGTAGATGATTGGCTGATCGGAGTATCTCTCCCTTCTCTTTCATCTGACCAGAAAACTACCTTAGACAGACCCATTACGAAGGAAGAGGTCACTAGAGCTATCACAGATAGTAATAAGGGCAAGGCATCAGGTCCCGATGGCCTCCCTTCCGAGGTCTACCAGGCCCTCTCACCAACAATAGTCCCCTTCTAAACCCAGTTATTTAATCAGATATTCCGCGAGGGTTCATTTCCACCAGATTCATGGAATGATGCTTCAATTACTTTGATATTGAAGCCTGGTAAACCAGCTGATAGCTGTGGCTCGTATAGACCGATCTCCATTTTAAATGCAGATTATAAGCTTTTTACATCTGTCCTTGCCAGAAGACTTGGGGAGGTGCACCCTGTATTCTACATCAGGACCAACGAGGCTTTGTGAAGGGCCGCCAGCTCTTTGAGCTGACTAACGATCTACTGGGAGCTATAGATATGGCTACAGCGGACTCTCTGCCCCTAGCTGTGATCACGCTGGATGCCACTAAGGCCTTCGACAGGGTGAATTGGGCATTCCTGTCGGGGGTCTTGGGGAAGTTCAACATAGGGGAGAGTTTTCGCAGAGCAGTGAGTCTACTGTATAGGAACCCCACAGCCTCTTTACTGGTCAATGGGGAATTGTCAGCCCCTTTTAACATCACTCGGGGAACCAGGCAGGGCTGCCCCCTCTCCCCTCTCCTATTTGATTTATATATCGAACCCTTTGCCCAACGGCTGAGGGACGACGTCAACATCAAGCCTTTTATCTATGGGAGATGGGAGAGGAAAGTAGCCCTGTACGCTGATGACATTCTTGTCTTCTCTTCAGATCTGCGTACAGCACTTCCCGCGGTCATCGCACTGGCACAAAACTAGGGTGAGATATCTGGATATCAAATGAATGCATCCAAAACCGAGATGATGCTGTGGAATGACGCTGAGCCAGTGGCAGGGGCTCAGCTAAGTCAGTCCATGCGCTATCTGGGTCTTACTATCGTAAAAGACATAGATAAGATCGTACAGTTGAACTTTGACATTGTTGCGAGGGAGTGTAAAAGGCTTATGAGGTCTTGGTCATCGCTCCCCCTTTCCACCTTGGGTAGAGCTAACCTGGTTAAAATGTCTATTTTACCCAAAATCACCTTTCTGTTCAATACCGTCCCGTTATACTTTGAACCCTCCATTTTAACAAAACTTCAAGGCCATATTAGTTCTTTTATTTGGAATGACCATATACCACGGATAGCATGGAAAAAGATCAGGCGTCGCAGGGAAAAGGGGGGCCTGGCAGCACCTGACTTACAACTTTATGCCTGGGCTTTTCAATTTTCCCACGCCAGGATGTTGCTTAAAATGCCGACCAACGTAGGGGTAGGCATTATGTTTGCCGCACTACTTAGAGGGGAGGGAGCAGGCCAGCAAGGTTTTTTACTTAAATTTGGGGATCCTAAGTTTAAAAAAAAAGTTACATTGAAGATTTTGTTGGGATTTACAAGGACATGGGTTAAATTAAGAAGTGCCATTAAGGTGGGGTATTATTCAAGTAGGTCTCCACTGTGGGACTCCCCGGGTTGTCCGGCGTGGCTTCTTGATAGCTTGGCAACACCCTTGAGAGAGGCTGGTCTGGAGGTCTGGGGGGACCTTTACCTAGACGGGGTTTTGCTACCTTGGGACTACTTATCAGCTAGAGTGGGGTTGAGGCTATCTAGATTTAAATATCTACAGATAGTGAGCTGGACCCATACACAGAGTTCTGTTAGGGGTAGATTTCAAATGGGAGGGGATAGTAGAATATTGACCCTGATGATGGATAAACCTCCTGTAACTAAGGAGATCTCATTCTGGTACAATTTATTACTAGAAGAGGTGGATGGGGATTTTACCCTACCTGAAACATTGTGGAATTCCTCATTCATGGGGAAAGATCTTGAGGATATCTGGTACTCCTCATTTAAGATCCTTTGGGATACAGTCAAGCCAGCGTGGTTGCGTAGGAACCATCTTTTTACGCTGCATAGGGCGTACTATTCCCCACAGAGGTTATCAAAGTTTTCGACTGACTCCATCGTGGCCTGCCCTAAGTGTGAGTTGCTGGCAGCCTCTGACCTACACATGTTCTTCGAATGCCCATCTTTGTCATCTTATTGGGACTCTATCAGTACCATGTTGTCAACATCTTTAGGGTATCGAATCTCAATCAACGTAATGCTAGCAATTTTCGGAACATCACCGGAAATACATGGTCCAGCCAAAAAACTTTTGTTTTACTGTATCCTGTTGGCAAGGAGAGAATTTTGCAGGAAATGGAAAGAAGCACTGCCTCCCACCCTGTTGGATTGGCGTATATCAGTCCTGCAAACGTCTAAAACCGACCTAGCAAGATCTGGTAACCCCGAGAAACGGGGCTTCTGGCACCTCTTAAATTGGGTTTAGGTGTTTTCTCTTTTGACCGTGTTTTTTTTTTCTTTCCCCAAGTCCGATGATTAACGCTGCTTGGTCTGCTCTCCTCCCTCGACTCACCCAACGTCATGGCTTCCCCGATCTATAATGGGTGTCGAATAGCAGCAACATCGCTCTTAAATACTTAACACCTAGCGGTGCACCTTGTGTGGGGTTTGAACATTACTGAGTGCCAATCATAGTTGGTGTGTGGCACTACCAGTCTACCTGAGACAGTATAGTTCATTTCCCTCGCCTAGTGCTCCTACGTGGTTTTTCCAAGAGCAAAATGAGGACACAAAAAAAAAAATAACAATCAGTGTTAACCACACCAACGTTAGTAATAAAATACTACAAAAGCAAGCATAAATACATCTACGTTTAAAACTAGGATTTTGATATCCAGTCTCTGTTACCTTTGCCACTTTAGACACTATATAAAAAAATCTAAAATCTAAGAAAAAAACCTATAATTCTAAAAACTTGAAAACAATGTATCAAAAAAACACCTAGAGTAGTGTATCCTCACACTTTATGCCTCTCTTCTTCACCCCCTCTTTTTAAATTTTTTTATTATATCTTCGTTTTTAAATCTTTTGGAACTTTCAAAATAATCTTCATTGAAATCGTTGCACCTTAATTTTAATTAATTAAGACAGTTTTAGTTTGCGTTCATCACTTTTATCAGTACCAGCTTCTTCTTCGTTTTGATTTGTGTTTTCAATTTCTACCAAAACCAAATATGTCCATTCTGGAGCTGTGCATTTCTTATTCGGAATTCTTATCTTTTTGTTTTTCGTACTAAATCTTCTCCTGAGTCACTTTGTTCAGTTTGAGTTGATATTTATTCTATTGGATCTGGCTTTTTCTTTTCTAGAGTGTATTTCAGTTTTTTCACTCTTTTTGGCCACACATCACCTTTTCTTGCTTTCTTAACTTGTACTGCTTCTCCACCTTTGTTGTCAAGTTCTTTTATTCAGTTCTCTTCTTTGTTGTACTTGCTCTTGATTTTCATCAATCACTTTCTCTTTTTCTTTCTCAACAGCAGTCCTTTGAAACCCAGTAGCTGGTGCCCACTTTATTCGACTTGTGCTTGGTTCTTCCTCATGTTCAGCCTTTTCACAATCTGTCACACTATATTCTGTGGTTTCATGTCCTTCAGCTTCTGGTTCTTTTCTTTTCTTTACCAGTTGCTGCTCTTCTTCTTGTCTTTCAAGTGGACTTGGGACTCTTCTTGTATGACTTGCATGAATCTAATTCGGCATGCCACCACACTTTACTGGCGTTGGTGTTACCAATATTATTTGGTATGGTCCGTGCTATCTGGGTTCTTAACATGACTTCCTCACGTGTTTCTTCTCCAGAAACCACTCCCCTGGACTCAAATCATGTGGTTGATCTGGCTGTATTGTGGTTGCTATTTCTCCAACCTGATGAGACACAAACGCACTAGACCAGCCAATCCTTTGCAAAAATCAAGCACTAGATCATCAGTAATATTCATCAGTTTGTTTGCTGGTACATTTGCTTGTCACATTGCTCTCCCCATCAAAACTTCATGAGGAATTAAACCAGTCTCTTTTATCAGGAATTCTTCTAAGGCTCATCAATACCAGGGGTAAAGTATCTGGCCATTTCAGTGTTGTAGACACACACACTTTTGACATTGTGGACTTAATAGTGCCATTAATTTGTTCGACCACTCCGTATGCTTCAGGTTGATAAGCACAATGCAGATTTTGCTCAATTTGTAATGCTGCACAAATCATTCAAATGATCTCATTATTGAAATGAGTTCCTCTATCTGTTTCTAAAGAGACTGGAAATCCGAATTTGGGTATGATCTCCCTTAAAAGCAATTTAGCAATGGTAAAACTGTCATTCCTTCTTGTTAAATATGCTTCTACCCAATGAGAAAACTAACAACCACCAACACATATTTCAGTCTATTACAAGGAGGAAAATCAATAAAGTCTATCTGTAGCCTGGTAAATGCTCCTGCTGCTTTCCCAATTCGACCCCAACTAACAACTGTCTTTTTTCCTGAATTTAGTTGTTGACACACTATACACCTCTGGCATAGACTCTCTGCAATGACCCTAAATTGTGGATTGTACCATGACTGCTTGAAGAGTTTTATCATAGCATCTATTCCAAGATGCGCAATTCCATGGTACATCCTTGCCACCTGTGAGAGTAAACAATCTGGAATTACTAGTCTTCCATCAACATACACCTATACATCATCTTCTGCCCTCTTTTTACAACCTGATTTTATCCAAATTTCTTTTTTTTCCTCATTTGCTTCTTCTTCCAACTGTCTAATTTCTTTCCATGTTTCCAAAGAAGAAAACATCAAGTGGCAATTTGTATTTTTTTCTCCATCCTCTGTTTATTGAAATTGAATTTTGTGCACAGAAATGAGCCACTTGGTCTGCATATCTGTTTCCATTTGTCACATAGTCATTTCCTGATTTATGTGCTGAACATTTAACCACAGCAATCTTTTGGGGCATTTGTAATGCATTCAATAAAGCCTTCACATTTTTACTGTTCTGGATTGGGGATCCTGAAGAAGTCAAAATTCCTCTTTACATACACAACTGACCAAAATCATGCACCACCCCAAGACCATATTGACTATCAGTGAATATGGTTACTCTCAGATTTTTGCCAATTATACATGCTCTAGTCAGAGCAATTAGCTCAGAAATTTGAGCAGAATGTACCCCCTTCAGACATGATGCTTCAAGAATCATAGCCAGTGTCAATATTAAGTAAGCAATCTGACTCTTTTAGTGGTGTATCTTTTATGTCAGATCTTGGTTTCATGCACAATTCTGTCACATCCAAACAATCATAGTCTGCATCATCCTTCACTTCTTCACAACTTGAACTCTGCAATAAAGTTGCTGGATTCAATGTAGTGCATCTTGTTACAGTCACATTTTCAGCACCCAAAATTACTCTTTCATATCTAGTCAGTCATATGTTGAGTCTGGGTTCTTGTTAATAGGATCTCAACAGAATGTGGCACATATACTTTCACTGGATGTCCCATAACAATTGCTTCACTCTGCTCCAGACTCACACAAGTAGCAGCCACTGCTTTTAAACAGCCTGGTAATGCTGCTGCCACTGAATCCAAAGTAGCTGAACAATATTCCACTGGACGACATGCCATTTCATGTTTTTGTGTTAAAACTGAAAGTGCATATCCATCTCTCTCACAACAGAACAATGCACAATCTTTTGTATAATCTGGCATTCCCAATCCAGGTGCTCGACTATCTTGCAATTCAATGAAAGC
The DNA here is from genome assembly GCF_964261635.1 of Lissotriton helveticus. Lineage (NCBI taxonomy): Eukaryota > Metazoa > Chordata > Amphibia > Caudata > Salamandridae > Lissotriton > Lissotriton helveticus. The sequence goes on from NC_136068.1 coordinate 445,323,236, forward strand.
TTTCATACACTCTTCATCCAATTCAATTGGATCAACCTCATCTTTGAGGGTCAATCTCTGTAAAGGTTTTGCAATCAGTGAAAACCCATGAATCCACTGTCTACAGTATCCAACCATTCCCAAAAATGTTTGAACTTCTTTTTGAGTTTAAGGAGGACCCATTTGCAAAATCATAGCAATTCGTTCTTGCGTTACTTTTCCAACTCCTTTCTCAAGTTTGTGTCCCAAATATTGAACCTCCTTTTGACAAAACTGTAATTTTGCTGGTGATACTTTATGCCCACCTTCTGCCAAATGGTTCAGTAAGGCATTTGTATCTGTCACACATGATTCTCGTGTTTTTGATGCCACTAGCAGGTCATCAATGTACTGCACTAACACTGAATTTTCTGACATGATCAATAATTCCAAACATTTCTTCAAAATGTATTTAGAAATCAAAGGACTCTCTGTATACCCTTGAGAAACTTGGCACCATGCCAAAACATGGTCTCCAAACCAGAAAGCAAAAAGATATTGGCTATTCGGAAGTAAAGGTAGCAAGAAAAATGCTTGACACCGATCAATCACTGTGTATCATTCCTCATCACAAGGAATTTGATAAAGAATCACTGCTGGGTTTAGCACTAATGGACAACAAGGTACCACAATCTTAACAAAGATTTACACTGATTCCTCCAATGTCCAAACTTTCCGCACGTTTGACAAGGAGATTTCTTTTTCATTTCTTCTGTATTTATTTTACCTCTACCTCCATTTGGTACTTGACCATTTTGATTTTGTCCTTTCATCTGAAAATCTGTTTGGGAATCATTATTTCCATCTTTCTGTTCTGCCACGTTCACCTGTGCCCATATAATTTTCTCTTTCAACTTTTTTATGCCTTGATTCAATGTCATCACTATAATAATTAGCATATCTCAGAATCTCATCAACTGTTTTACTCTGCCACCAAATCAAATGTTGCTGAATTACATTACTAATTTCAGGTCTTAATTCCAAAAACAAACCTATATATAAAATGTCACATATCTTTGTCACCTATACTTTTGGCTAATCAACCGTAATTTTACACTCTGTCCATAAATCAGCTGGTACTACCATCTCAAAAAAAACATCTAAATCTTTCAACAAAACTTTTGAAACATTTACAAACCGTTCTACCTGTTCGTACCACTCGACAGGTTTCTCCTTCAACCTGGGAAAATCATTCATAAAGGATAATATATCCTGTCTTGTCCAAGGAACGTGAAGATATCTACCACCCGGAACTTCTCTCATTGGGCATACCATTGAAGGCTGTCCTGTTTCCCTTAATCGAAATAAAGACACATTTTTACTTGCAAGCATTTCTTCCTTCTGTTTTACCCATCTACCTTTCCACCATTCTAAATCACCCCATTTCTTAAAAGTATTCATTAATTCTTTTATTTGCAATTGTTTGTCAGATGTATTCAAACTCTCTAAATCTTTATCAATAAAATCCAGTCTATACGTTTTCTGCAAAACTTTAGACTTCTCTATATCTACTCCCGATCCTTGTGCAGCTTCTGCCAACCTCTCATGTAAATTCCTTGCTTCCCATGTTATATTCTTACAAAAAAATAACAACTCTTCAGCTCAGTACTAACTCAATTTTCCTGGACTTATTGTACCAATAATCATTTCTTCCAGATCCACTCTCAGTCCACCTATATCTATACTCGATTGAGATTCATTATTTTCCATTCCTCTTATCCAGTCATCGAACTCCTCTGGCGAAGGACCTACTGAACTCCCTGACACTGGAGATTTCCTCTGACATTCTGCACTATTTTTCTAGGATCCATCCGCACACTTCTCTTTGGTGTTTCAATCACATTTTTACCCACTGAAAGATCAATCAATGAAGTACTCATCTCAGCTTGTTCTGATCCACTAATATTCCTGGCATTATTCACGGGAATTGTCAATGAATGTACTCTCAATATATTTTGACTCTCACAATACAATGGAACTATGGGACCAATTATTACTGGTACCGATAATGCTTCTGCATTCTGACTCATCTGACTAATTCTGTGAGTCAACTCATCTCTCGCATATTCAACATGTCAATCTTACTCTCCTGCAACACTCATGTATCTAGTGAAACTTGTGAAGCTACCGGAACTTGTGTAACCTGTGAAACTTGTGGAATTTGAAGAACTTGTTTTTCAATTTGTGGTGCATTTGGAATTGTTTCCCCTAAATTTTCCTGATATGATGCAGAACTCTTTAATAATATTTCATCCATTAATTCATCATCAATTTCAATCGGATCTATATCAAGTTCTGAAGTCTCTATATTATTCTTTTTCTCTTTACATTTGCCTCCAGCCTGATCTTCAGCAACTATTACTGGATATGATCCATCTGCATTTACATCTCTCCTCCATCTTCATTTGATCATCTCCTCTAACCTCAGAATACCTTGATATTATATTCCTGTATTTATTTATTTATTTATTTTGTTTAACTTTGCTTTATTGATTTTTGGCATTGAAGCAAATACATTACAATTCTCCTATACTCCCATGTAGGTATGTTGATGATTAACCCCAGGCTCCAACCCGTCCCTGTTGTAGCGACACAATTTAGCAAAAGCTTGTCGGGGTAGCGAGTGTCCATGGGTGCTCCTGCTATTTGGTCGCTTATCCCCTCAAAATGCCCTAAAAGAACAAAAATATCCCTCGCCATAGAACCCCCCTCCCCACAACCGGTGTGCCATGTCCTTGCTTCCCTAGGCTATCATATGTGAGGACAGCCAGATGTCAAATTTCCAGGAATATAATTTGGGGTCGGTGTGCCGGTAAGTCGTAAGAGCCGAAGATATTTTGGGCAGGTAACTTCGTTAAATTCTGTTGGGAGGAGTGACAATAGGTTGCCAGACCGTGCTGAAGGACGCCGTAGACTGCATGAGAGTGGCTTGTATGCGTTCCATACCCACCGTGCACCATCGTTTATGTAGCCAGCCTGTGTGGGTGGGCCTAGTTTGTGTTCCCCAGAGAGATTAGATGTGTTGAACAGCCGCTCCCATGGCCAGACCCATCTGTCTCCCCCTGATTGATGTCAATGGAAATGTGAGTGTGTTGGGCAGCCCTAGAAGTATATAGGCGGGGAAGCGGGGAATATCAGTATCAAAGTGTTTGTCAGTGCCGTTAAGGACTGCTGTCCAGTATCCTGTCACTTCCCTGTACTCCCATGTGCCCTCCTCATCACATCCCCTCCAGCAAGTAAGACTACAGTTAGGGTTGCCCTTATTTAGCCTGACCGGTGCCAAATACCAGTATATCACGATTTTCACCGCTGTTTCCTTGCTGGCGGTATTCCTGGCCGTGTGGTTGGCCCTATATATAGCTTGCCATTCCTTGTCGGTTGGGGTTCTCCCAAGCTCTCTTTCCCAACGCTTTTGAACCGCCATGCGACACAGAACGGTAGGTGGACGGATCATCTTGTATAGTTCCGTGATCAGCTTGCGGTCCAACTCTTTGGTAATCAGCCACTTTTCAAAAGCTGTCAGCCTTTTACCGACAAGAGGGCATATTTCCGGCCGCGTCAACCAATGTCGAATTTGAAAATATTGAAACCTTTGCGGGACTTTGATGCCCTAAAGCTGCGATAAATCGGAGAGCTGGATGAATCCCTCAAGATCAAATAGATGGCCCACGGATCTCAGTCCGACATCCGCCACTGCTGGAACGCCCACCTCTCTAACACCGGACTAAATTCCGGTTTATCAAACAAAGGTGTGAGCGGGGAAGGGAAAGTGTTGAGCCACTCTTAACCACTACTGTGTCCCACACACGCAACACTGTGCGAGTGATGTGGGATTTCTGAAGGTAAGCTGTCCTGTCATAGCGCCTTAGGAAAGGTATCTTCCAGAGCGATGTTTGCGCCATCACCCTGTCCTAAAAGAGGCATCTCTTCCCTGACTCAGGCTGGCTCCATTCCACTAGGTATCTCAATTGCGCCGCCTGAAAGTATTGTTGTAGGTTTGGGATCCCCCGGCCTCCCTTGTCAGGGGGTCGGTAGGATTGGTCTCTACGCATCCTTGGCCTTTTCCCGGCCCATACAAAGTGTTGTACCGGTTCTTGTAGCCTTTGTATGGTACCCAAGGGAGGGACCACCGAGATGGTTTGAAAGATATAGAGGTGTTTGGGTAAGATGGACATCTTTACCACAGTGACGCACCCAAGTAGTAAAAGGGGTTGTTTCTGCCATCTCTTTAAGTCCCCCCGAGCCTGGGAGGTGATATTCGTGTAATTCAAAGCAACTGTCCGCTCAGTGGATGGGTTTAGGGTGATCCCCAAGTATGGGATCGAGGCCTGAGGTTGCAGACCCCCGTAATCATGAGAAGCATCGTGGATTGTGTGAGCGTTGCAGCAAAATGGGAGGAGCACTGATTTCCGCCTATTCATTTTGAATCCATAGACCCTCCTTAAGGCCTCCAGCTCCCCCAGAAAGGCAGGCTTATCCAGCGCAGCCAAGATGTCATCTGCGTACAACCTAATTGTATGTTGTTCCCCCCCCAAATGAAATGCCTACTATGTCGGGGTTATCTCGAATCCTCTTCGCTAGGGGTTGTACATAAAGCGCAAAGAGAAGGGGCGAAAGCAGGCATTCTTGCCTCGTGCCTCGCCTGATGTCGAAGGGCCTTGAGCCTATGCCGTTGACACAAACCGTTGCTCTTGGTTTGTCATAACAGCTGCCGACCCATGCCCAAAAACGATCCCCGATTCTAAAGTGTACCATTGTTTTATCTAAAAAAAACAGTCTATCCTGTCAAACGCCTTCTTGGCATCTATGGACAGGAGCATGGCATCTGACCTCATGTAATGAGCTTTGTCTATTAAATGCAGGAGACGTTTAGTGTTTTCACTGCATTGTCTGCTGGGGATGAAGCCAGATTGATCCTGCTCGATGATGCCGGGAAGCAGTGTGTAGTAATTAAGGTTATGAGAGTAGACAAGAATGTAGTTCCAAAGCTGAGTTTAGTCAGCTCAAGGGTAAAACAGCGACATCAGTGAGCAGCAGGCATCAACTGCCAAACAGTCGACATTCCAAAACCAACCCCAGAATGTCCATAACACAGTGTTCTACCTACAAGTGCCTGTGAGGCACAATACAGAATACTACATTATCCTCTTTCCTACAAAACAAAAGAAAGAAGAACTTAAAAAAAATAGGGAAAGGAAAAGATACGAAGAAAAGAGAACAGGGGAGGAAAAGTAAAGGAAAATAGCAAAAGAAAGAAATAGAACATTACAAGCAAAGGTAACAGAAAACAGGGAGCTAGAGAACTACCTGAACCTGGCAGGAATCTTACACACTCTCAAACTCCTGCAAAGTTCTGGCAACAAGCTATCATCATTAGGTCTGTTATTTCTATTAATGGTATCAGAACAAGAACTAGACAAATGGTGATTAGAGTCAACGTTCTCACCAATGACTTTAACAACTTGACAAATATTCCACCAATTGTTGTTGTTAACCCGCACAGCATTACCGCAAATCTTATCAACAACTACAAGCTCGGAGAATTTACTTCTTCCCTTGGTGACATGAACAGGATTCTTAGTACGAACAACATCACCAGCACAAATGTTATGCGATACAGCCCTTTTTCTTTCATCAAAATAAACTTTTTGCTTTGCTTGTGCTTCAGTAACATTGTTTCTCAGAAATCCATCAATGCCATCCATAACATTCATTTTGACCCATTTAGACATCCAACCGGGACAAATTTTGGTAGATGGTTTTCTCCCTCTTAGAAGTTCAAAAGGAGACACTCCAGTTGACGAATGTGCAGTGGTGCGAAAGAACCATAACATGGAACGAACAGCATTCTCAACCACACACTTGCTAGCAATAGCCCATTGCACACAATTATTTAACACTCGGTTCATTCTCTCAACAAGGCCATTAGCCTGGGGGTGATAGAAAGAACTCTTCTTGTGAGAAACACCACCTTGTCTTAGAAAACACTCAAATTCAGAACTCACGAACTGTACACCATTGTCCGTCATGACAAACGAAGGAAAACCTTCCCTTAGAAAAATATCTTTTAAAAAAAGAATAACATTAGCTGAGGAAGGTTCACTGATAAACCGAATCTCCGGCCATTTGGAGTAATAATCAATGGCAACAATGGCAAAACGTGAAGAAGAAGGTAAGAGATTGAATGGACCAACTAAATCAATGCTAATCCTCTCCCACGCTCTCTCAGGAAATTGAATAGGCTCCAAATGAGGTGTTCTCACCTTGTGACTCTTGTCGGAGGATTTACAAATAACGTAACCATCAACTAAAGTGTCAACACACACATCCATTTGCGGCCACCAAAACACATCCCTCAACCTACGTTTAGTAAATGTTTTCCCTAAATGTCCTTCATGCGCACCATCAATAAGACGTTTCCTTAAACTCTCAGGAGGTATAAGCCTTCCACACCGCAGAAGAATACCATCCTCAACTGTGAGCTCATCGGCAATTTTAACAAAAGTCTGAAATTGTCCAGAGAAATTTTTCTCCTTGGGCCAACCAGATTTCAAATAGTTGATGACCTGAGCAAGTACTTTATCTTTCACCAACTCCCTTCTCCACTCAACTTCATTGACAGCACACATTCCCCCAAGATTTAAAGCAGCAACAAAACAATCCTCCTGATCATCTTCCTTCTCAAAGTCAGAATCATTACCAGAAATAGGAAAACGTGAGAAGTAATCCGCCCTGACATTCTTCATTCCAGGTAAATAGACAATATCAAAATTGTACTGAAGTAACTTTGTTGACAACCTAGCAAACCTTGGAGTATGCTCCTTAATCTTCTCACCAGATAAAATAGAGACTAAAGGACTATGATCCGTACGTATTACAAAATGACTACCCCAGAGAAAAGAGTTGAATTTCCTCACTGCCCACCAGCAAGCTAAAAGCTCTTTCTCAATGACAGAGAAATTCATCTCAGCTCCACGCAAAACTCTTGAAGCGTACGCAATGGTGTTGTCAACCTGACCACTCTTTTGAGTGAGCACAGCTCCAAGACCAAAACCACTAGCATCCACAGTCACAACATATTCTTTATTTGGATCAAAAGGTTTAAGAATACTGTCACTCACTAACTGAGACTTAATCCATTGAAAAATGTCCTGACAGTTCTTGTCCCACACAAATGGCACATTCTTCTTTAACATGTTAGTCAGTGGTTGAACTCTTGATGCATAATCCTTGATAAATCTAGAGTAAAATTCACTGAGACCAATGAATGACTTTAAACCAGATTTATCAACAGGAGGAGACGCATCGACAATGGCTTTTACCAAACCAGGACGTGGTTCTACCCCATTGTGCGAGACTACATGTCCAAGAAATTCCATTTTCTCCTTTAGGAAAACACATTTTTCACTTTTAAGTACAATACCTTTATCCTGCATAATTTCCAAAACTTGTTTCAATGAATTGTCATGATCCTCTTTGTTCTCGCCAAAAATTAAAACATCGTCCTGGAAGACAGGGTATCCTTAAACATTTGACTCATTAGTCTTTGAAAAACTGCTGCCGCCGACGCGAGGCCGAACGGCATTCTGCAGTATTGAAAACTACCAAAAGGAGAGACAAATGCAGTCAAATGTCTAGAAGATTTACTCAACACCACCTGATGGTATGCGGAAGCTAAGTCCAACTTTGTGAACCATCTTGCGCCTCTGGTAAGAGACAACAAATCTGTAATTTTTGGCAAAGGGTGTGAGTCAATCCAGATGTTTTTATTAAGACTGCGCAAATCAACACAAACACGCAAATCACCATTCCTTTTCCTGGCGAAAACAAGAGGAGACAACCACAAAGATGACTCAATTGGTTCAATGACCCCTTTCTTGCACAACTCGATCAATTCCGTTTCTAGACTATCCCTTACACTAAAAGGGACACTCCTGACCTTATGTCTAATAGGGATGGCTCCATCTTTCACTTTAATCTCGTGATTAAAACCTTTGATCATTCCAAGCCCCTTCCCAAAAACAGTAGGAAACTTAAAAGCTAAATTTTCAATATAGTCATCAGATTCAACCACAGCTAAATTTTCAATAGAGTCGTTAGATTCTGCCATACTAACCTGTTCTTTAGCGCCTGGTCTTAGAATCAACTGAAATAAACCCTGGTGAAACCAACCCAAGATATTCAACCCTTTATTTGAAACATATATTTTCCCAAAAATGTTCCTACCCCTGAATTGTAGGATATCTTCAAAATACCCTCATAGGAAACAGGGGCTCTATCAGGTGGTTCAAGTTTCCTCTCAGGCCAAGTTTCATCAAATAATTCTTGGGTGATCATTATTACTCTTGCGCCTGAGTCTACTAACAAAGAAATTACTTTATCACCCACACCGAAATCTTCATAAGGGTCAACACATTCGGAAGGGTCCCCAGTGATGACTCCATCTTCTCGTACAACTACAACCATTTCCTTAAGGTCGTCTTGGATGTTGTTAATATGATCTGAATTCTCTTGTACTACTACAACCATTTCCCTAAGGTCGTCTTGGATGCTGTTAATAGGATCTGGACCCTTCCCTGTATTATCATAAAACTCCGAAACATTTCCTACCCCAGTTACATTGCTCTGACCCTGAGACTTATTAATAAAGGTCGAATTTCCCTGTCTAGAATTTTGACAGATTTTCGCAAAATGACCATATTTCCCACAATTGCGATAAGTAGAACTCCTTGCAGGACAGAATTTGTTATTCTTATTATGTGAAAGATTTCCACATCTATAGCAAATGTCATTTCTAGAAAACGAATTTCTTTCAAAACGTTGGGAATTAGGAAAACTGTTCTTCTCGAAACGTTGTTGACCCGGGACAGATTTGTTCTCCTTGTTCTCCTTAGCTCTAACTATGGAGACAGTCTCTTCACTTTTTTTCTCAATTTCCTTAACTTCCTTCTTTGACAACTCAATGCTTTTGGCTGTACGGATAGTCTCCTCAAGTGTAGGATTTCCTAAGGTAAGTAGTTATTGTTGGATTGACTGGTCAGTGCATTTACATATATACTGACCTCTGATTAATTGTTCTCTGAAGCCCTCAAACTCGCATTCTGCACTCAACTGCCTTAGACTGGATACATAGGTTTCAACATCCTCTCCTGGCAGTTGTTCTCTTTTGAAGAATTTGTCTCTAATTACAACAAGACTAGGTTTGATATCGAATCTCAATTCCAGTCTCATCCTTGCCTCAACATATTCATCAACGTCTTCTTCTGCGTTGTTCCTTATTAAAGGAGGCAAATGTTTATAAATTTCTCTTCCTTCAAAACCTAATGAGTGCAATAATAGGCATTTCTTTCTCTCTGCGCGATATCTCGACGCGCCTATTGCACCCAAATAAGTTTCAAATGCGTCAAACCATTTTCTCCAAATTATAGGTGGGTTTCCAATACAGCGACATCAGTGAGCAGCAGGCATCAACTGCCAAACAGTCGACATTCCAAAACCAAACCCAGAATGTCCATAACAAAGTGTTCTACCTACAAGTGCCTGTGAAGCACAATACAGAATACTACACAGTGGTCCTAGTCTGGAAGCGTGTACCCCTGTGAAGAGTTTAAGGTCTAGGTTGAGTAGGGAGATTGGCCTGTAAGCGGAACATTGGGTGGTGTCTTTACCTGGCTTAGGTAGTACAATGATATCGGCCTCTAACATATCAGAGGGTATCGAGCCAGGCCCTTGGAAAAAATTAAAAAGTTGGGTTAGAAGTGGTGCTAGTAACGGGCAAAAAGTTTTATAAAAGCCATGTGAGAAGCCATCCGGCCCAGGCGACTTCAGGGGCTTGAGGCAGGATATCGCTCCGACCACTTCCTCAACCTGATAGGTGCATCCAGCGAGGCGGCGCCAGCTGCATTAAGAGCAGTCGTCGCTGCCTCTCCATCTTTGTCCTGGTGCAGTCTTCCCCTACGCTTCAGTACTGCGCCAATCCGGGGAGAGAATGGCCACTGAACCGTTCTCACCCGGCTCCTTTGAGTGTCCCGTGCGTTTCCTAGGGATGCTGCGCTGTCCGTCCCTTGGCGCTCGACCCAGTACCTTTCCACCGGGCCAGGTCGGAATTACGGCACCCGGAGGGGCTGCGATGGGGGCCTGCCGTACTCGTGGCTTCCCTCCGGTGTCAGCCAAGTCGTGCCCGTGGTCTGGTGCAGAGGCCCTCCAGCGTGTGAGGTGCGCCCCTCAGGGAGCTCCTCGATATACCTCCCCCTCACCGCCGCGTCCCACTCACTGTGCTCTGGATGTAGGTCGAGGGATTGCCGTCAGGGCGCTGGTGTCTCCGCTGACAAGGATGCAAAGGAGACCGTGCTAGCGACCGCTCAGCTTGGGGACCATTTCGCTGAACATGGCCTCAGACCGAGTCACAGTCTGCCAGCGATATGAGGATGCCGGAATGGCTCCCAGTGAAGGCTCTGTGCCCCTTCCTTGTTTCGTGGTCGATTATATGCAATTCTGGGGACTTTCATGCATGAATCGGCCAAAGGAAGGGGTCTGGAGCGAAGAACATCGAGGTCCCACGGCCTAGGATGCCATCTTGGCCACTTCCCCATATTCCTGTATTTTATTCCATTCCTGCCTCTCTCCCTCTTATATACCTCATGTTCCCATTCCTCAAGCGTTTCATACTGCATAAGTCAAGGATTTGGTTTTAATGAATTAATTCATCCCCTCAAGTACTCCAAAATCCTTACGTTAAATGTTCCATGATCTGGAAAAGCTAAAACCCCATCATCTTCCGTATCACTCATCAAATTCTCTAACCATGTACACGTATGATACCCACGTTCCAACATCGTAAAAGAAGCGGGTGTTCTCGGAGGAGGCATAGGAAGTCCCTCTCTAGTAACTATCGACTTGTCTTTTTTAAAGAAATCTTAAATGGTCCATACCTACTGCATTTTTCAACTCCTTTTTACACTAAATATCTCAACAAAAAAAAAAAAAGCGCTCCATAATTCTGCTTATTCTATTTTCTTGCGCTCGTCCAATGCCAGTGTGACTCACACCAGCCAACCAATCACAGTTCACTACGTATCCACTATTCTAACCAATACCAACACAGCTCACAGAAATGAACCAATCACAGCTCTCTATACGTCCGCTTACTTTGAGCACGGCGGTTCTAGGCTCCAGCGACGAGGCATCGTAGTGCACCAGCGCACTTTGCAGCAGCGCACGAGTTTTTCCAGCCCACTCCTTGCCGCACCCGCTCCGCGGGTGCCGCAGCGTCATTGGACACTGGTGGTGGACGCATCAGGGAGGCGTTCATCAGGACCCAGGACTCAGGCGGTAAGGGGCGCGAGGAACCAGCGGGGCTGCGAGCGTGCAGGGACTTCATTTCCCAGAAGTCCCTGCGAGACCGACGGAGAGCTTCCGGTCCGCTCTCCCTGCTGGCCCGCCCTCCCGCCCCTTTTTATCCCTTATTTAACATCACTACACTCCCGCAGCGCGGGACGCAGCCCGGGCGAAGACAGGGCAAAGACCGGGCCGTTTGAGGCCGTTCGAGGTCTGAATGGTCTGGTCTGGGCCCCTCCTCTGTCACCCTTTTTCCACCATCTGGTTGCTGTTGGTATCTGGGATTGTTCTTAGCGAGGTCCAATTTGGTCGGCACTGTTAGCCCACATGTGTACTCGTGTAACCCGCAACAGGGCGGCCAAGGTGGGGCCAGCTCCGAATGGACCTATGGATGACTTCATTACACGAACGAACATTGCCATAGACCATGAAATTACCAAATTACAATCTAGAGTGTCTCTTGACCTAGAAGCTGCTAGAAAATTGTCTCTGGAATTTGCCACCCATAAAAAATCTTCCCTTGGGCATATTGCATCTGCCATTACTCCTACTCGGGCTCATAATATAGGGGGAACTGAAATTAAGGTTGATGTCCATAATATCCCAGTTTCACCTACCCCCCTTTCACCTTTGTGTCCATTTGTTTTGCCCGAGGGTCAACTAACGGTTGTGGGTAGTCTTTCTGTTGCTCCTACCTCTATCCTAAACTCGTCAGATTCTTCTTTTGCCTCCACTACCTATGGAGGACTAGATAGCATCCCTGGCAACACTAATAAAAGAAAACGCTCACCCAGCATATCCCCCCCACACAAAAAGATTCTAAATAGGGAAGGTAACTTGTCTGATATGGGTAGCACAGCAGCTAATGGTAGCACAGGGATGCCCTCCATTGCCCCACAGACCGCTTGGTGCGCTAACAACGAGGGGACTGCTTCTGTGGCATCTGGTGGTTTTTCACCTAGCAGGAGATTGGACTCTGCCCCAAATGACCAAGAAGGGAGGGAAAGAGAATTTATAGGAGCGGTCTGGGACACCCTAAAAAGCCTATTGTCTCCCCTGGATTTAAGGCTCTCTCGAATAGAGAACAACCTCCTCGAGATGGAGAAAAGCATTATTGCTTTGGCCACTCTTGGCCTGAGAGGCCTTGAACACCAGGGTTTGATAGATAACAATAGAGTTGCCCAGGCAGCTATCCGCCCCCCCCACGGTCATCCCAGGTTTGCAGCCTAATCTCACTGTGCCTTGTTCTACTCAGCCCATTCCCAAACCGCGGACCAAGAGAGTTGACATTGCAACCCCGGCTCCCCAGCCTAGGGCCAACATCTCAAGCGCCCCTACCACTCAACCACATGTTCGTGCCAACCCGGCCAACGCGAGAACACAGAATCCCACTAGGTCTAGTTCTCGTTCTGCACATACCTCCCAAAACAAATTTAGCACTCGTTCTTTGGGGGGTCCTAGTTTTAAGAGCAACTTCCGAGGGGGATATATCGATCTTCCACCTGAAGCCAACGATTACGTGGCAGTATTGACTGGGGGTGCCGGAAATACAGAATGGCCTCTATGAACATCAGCAATCCCTCCATAATAAAGTTATGCATTGGCTCAATTCCCACAGACCCATCCCTAATGGTAGGAAGAGCAGAGTCACAATGGTTCGCAGAGTCCCGTGGGTGGGAACAACCATGAAATCAATCCCTGGGGACTGCATAGTCGTAACTTTTGATGATGTTTTTACGGCCAACCACATCTGCTCCTGGGTGAGCCAGAATGGGGGCTCTTCTATTGCCCCGAGGCCCTTGTCATTCTTCTATCCACCCCGGATGGTGCACCCTCAGGGGGGCAATTGGACTCTGGTTCCCCAGCAGCCCAGCTGGGGGTTTGCCCCTAGGGAACACAACCCAACTAGTGGCTGGCTTGGTATCACAACCTTTAATAGGTTTGCCAGCCTTGAAGATGTGGATTGACTTGTAACATCCCCTGCGCCGGCTCCATTTCTCAAATCTAATACCCCGCAGGTGGAGGCTGAGTCTTCACCACTGTATACTACCTTGGACACGGGGGGCATTGGTCCTCTGACCCAGGTCACGCCCCTGGCCACCCCTGTTCGGGGTTTGCTGCACCCTCCCCTGCTCGATGGCAATGCTAGTTCTTCCTCAGCAGCGATCTTGCTAGCCCAGGACTCGCTGAAAATTGTGGCTCATTCTCAGCATCCCCGGCTCGACGGTCTCGATGCTGTGTACCCAGCTACTGCCGCCCAACCTTGCATAAGCTCGGTAGGCAGTTCCTCGTTCAAGATCTTAAGTTGGAACGTGGCGGGGCTTGTGCGCAATCTAAATAAACCTGACTGGAATTCTTTTGTGGAGCCTTTTGGGATCTGTCTCCTACAAGAAACCTGGTGTTTGGAGCCCGTGCACAGGGTTGGTTTCGCGACGTACCATGTGCCGGCCTCCAAGCCAAAAGGCAGTAAAGGACGCCCTTCTGGTGGCCTTCTTGTCTGGGTCAGTATCTCTCTGGGGCTTACCATAAAACATATCAACACCCAATCGCCAGACCTGCTGAGACTTACCATTCGGTGCCCGGGGGGTAGGATTATGGAATTGTTTAACCTGTATGTCAGGGGGGGTCGGGGGGGGGACTCTTCTCCTCTATTCTCTTCTGGAGTTGAAGAAGAGCTTCGGGGTTGCGAGATTGATTCCTTTATCCTTTTGGCTGGCGATTTTAATTGTTGCTTCGAACCGCTGGCCTGTGAAGATATTTTGGACACTTGGGAGGATGATGCCAAGAGAGGTATTCCCTTGCTTGATCTCGACCCCATTAAAAAATGGTCACAGAAGGCTATCGATATCAACTCTCTCTGCTTGGAATATGCCCTAAGAGCCACAAACGGCCGTTCCAAATCAGACACTAGGGGTGCGCACACCTACAATAGGGTGGGCCACACCTCTAGAATAGACTATATATTGTTGAACCACAATTTGTGGGAGCATTTTCTCGATATGGAGGTCCAACAAACAGCGGACAGTGATCACAATCCCTTGGTTTTATCACTTGCTCTCCCACGGGAGGCAGGGGATCTAGCATCGCCTCGATCCACCTGGAAATCATCCAATGAAGTTGTCCCATCCAACTGTGGCAGACGGCTGAAATGGGCCAAAGTTGCTTTGGATGAATCAAGAATGGCCCAAGCAAGAACCATAATGCTGGAAGCCAAGGGTACCTTGAGTACGTTGGACTCCGATGAAGCAGTTCTAACAACCTTCACGGAGATTATCGCATCACTTGGCAACCTGTTCTTAGCTCCCCAGGGAAGGGGTGGGGCTAGGCGGAGAACTGTATTAAGGGGCAGAGATCAATGGTATTCACCTGCCTGTCGTCTGGCCAAAAGCAACCTTATCCGAGCAGTAGGCCTGAAAGATCCTGGTTTGATTTCCTCTGCTAGGAAGGAATACAGAAAAGCCCAAGAGGTGGCAAGGGCAACTCACGAAACTAATTTCTGGAGCGAATTAATGGATGCTGGGTCCAGGAAGGACTCAAGGGCCTTCTGGGCCTTGTTTAGAGGCAGGGACAGGCCGGTTGACTCATTGTTGACTTGCAACATTACAGGGGATGCTTGGCTGGCCCATTTTTCAAAACTTTACTCTAATTCTCTGGGGGCTAGGGGCCACTGTAGGGGCAAAAGCCACATAATATCGGTTAACAGCTTACACTCTGACTCTACCTTTTCACCCAAGGAGGTAGAAGTAGCAATTAGGTGCATCGTGCCCAATAAGGCAGCGGGCCCAGATGGAGTTCCTGGCGACCTGCTGCGCATAAATATAGAGGAGTGGAGCCTACTCATTGCCAAACTCCTAAATGAGGCCTTGGAGGGCGGTGGATTTCCGGATTCCTGGAGGGGCGCGGAAGTTGTCCCAATTTTTAAAAAAGGGTGTAGGGATGACCCTGCCAACTACCGACCCATAAGTCTGCTTGATTCCACCCAGAAGGTAGCAGGGAAGGTGGTTTTAGGGAGGCTTCTCCAATGGGCTGAGGAAGCGAAGGTATTGTCTGACTTTCAGGCCGGCTTTAGATCTGGTACCGGCACAATTGAGCAGACATTCCGCTTCCTTATGCTGTATTGGAAAGGGGTTAAACTGGGCAAGGGCAGTCTGTATCTTGCTTTTATAGATTTGCGGACTGCCTTTGACCTAGTCCCACGTAACCAACTGTGGGCTGTTCTTGAGGGTTTGGGTATGCCCGCTTACTTGCTGGCACTAATTATTAAATTCCACGAGGAAAATTTTGCCAGAATTAGATGGGGTGCGCAGGGCGAAAAAACATCTCGCATCTCTGTAGACAGGGGGGTCCGCCAGGGGTGTGTGCTAGCCCCCACTCTGTTTTCATTATATCTAAACGGAGTGGTGGAGCATCTGCTCCAGCTACCTGCAGACGCACCTTCCCTGGCGGGCAGGAAGATACCAACACTCCTGTTTGCAGATGATACCCTGTTGATTTCGAAATCCCCGGTGGGCCTTCAAACCTTGCTAACTAGGTTTCAGGGCTTCTGTGTCACCAGGGGCTTGGCTATTAACATCAGCAAAACTAAGTTCCTGGTGTTGAATCCCCCTAGAAAGACAGTCCACCCTCCATCCCTGGATTCAGTTCCCTTAGAAAGGGTAAGGGAATTTGATTATTTAGGAATCCGCCTTTGTGACTCTATGAGCTGGAAGGCGCACCACCAAAAGATCATTCTGGCTCATAGGAGGGTCACGGGCGCCCTACTAAAAGAACACCGTGCCTCCTCGCTCAAGCCTATTGGGGTGATACTAGACATTTATAGGGCAAAAGCTGTGAGTGCGGCTCTGTATGGGGCGGAGTTGTGGGGTACTCAGAAATTTGACACTCTATTCCATCTTGAGAACAAATTCCACAAAGATTTAATGAGGCTCCCTCATAGCTCCCCAACTCTCCCTCTTTTATTTGACACTGGTACACGTTCCATAGCTGAGCAGACGAAGTTACGCCCCCTTCTCCTGTGGGCCCGCATATGGAATGTTCCTGAACTCTCGAGCTATGCAGATGCTCTTCGCGAGCTCCTCTCCACCTCGGGTTGGTATAAGATCGGTTGGCTCTTGGAAGTAAAGCGTCTGCTCTGTGAACTCGGCCTGGATGACGCCTGGGCCAACAGATCTTCGCCACCCAAACAATTACTAAAGAAATTATTCTGGGCGTGGGTGGATAACGAGAGATCTAAACAAACCAACCTATGTAGATCTGCGGTGGAGTTTTTGACATTCAAAGGCCGTCCCTATAGAGAGCGCTATTTGGATGTGATTTCTAACCCAACAGATAGGGCGTTGTATTTTAAATTCAGGGTTGGTGTTCTGCCCCTGGGATCATGGACAGCAAATTGGAAACCCCCCTGGCAAACTGTATCAACTTGCCCTTTCTGTGCAAACAGTGTCGAATCCATCTCCCATTTAATGTTTGTATGTCCCGCATATTCTAGTCCTCGCCGTAGATGGTTGAAACCGCTTTGTTTGAGGCTGGGTACACGGTCATATGCGGAGGCACTATATCTGTTAAGATCAGACCCCCAACCCTTGCTCGCATGCGGCCTGGCGAAATATCTGGGGTGGGCCTGGAGGATAAGATCCGCAAGGATGATGATCCTCCAGTAAATGGCTCCATTTTATAATCCATCGGCTCATTTACCTATTGTTGTGTCCCATTCCATCCCCTAAGGTCGACTAAGTATGTGTCCCTATGATTGTCCTAAGATGGACGTTTTTTAGCACTGTTGTATATTGCACTTTTTAAATGATTTTTTCTCGTGATTTTAAACTCAATAATTGTTTTTATTCTGTATCTGTTTTATTGCAATGCTTTTATGAAATGAAACATTTCGAAATAAAGCTATATACAAGTATACTATACGTCCGCTGCCTGACCAATGCCAGTGCAGCATTTTGTGACATCAGTATTACCCCTGCTACTGACCCCCCCTTTACAAAGTAATAAGGCAATGTATTTCTAGGGTTTCTTAACTAATTTCTTGTTAGAAAAAACTGAAAACAATGCTGCTTTATCTGTTCCACTAGTAAAAGTGATAGTTTCATTATTCAAAAAGAGATTCTTTCCCTTGTAGTAAAATAACGACCAGCGCTACTCTACTCTCAATCAAGTTAAACAAAGACTTGGTACTCCTCTCGGGATACCAGCCAAAGATTCGGCAGAGGGCTTTCCTTTCAGAAAGAGTTCTTGGTACTCCTTTGGGGATGTAAGGCCAAAGTTTTGGCAGAAGAGTAGGCCCAAGCTTGCTTTTTCTTTTTTTCTTTTCACTTTTTTATTAGACATAAGACATGATACTTGATACATTCACAAAATTCCAATTAGTGTGCATTTTAGCCATGTCTCACATCCCCTTTTTTTATCATCATTTTCACCCCCACCCACCACCCAGGAGAGGGAGGACCACAGAGAAAAAGAAAAAAAGATGCCCAAATTATATATAACAACAGTAGGGAAAAAAGAAATTAATAAATAAACCCTATTAAAAAAACATAAAAGTATATCTAGCAATAACACTACCCAGATTGCATAGAGGAGAGCCTCAATTCTCAAGAGACATCCATTTATTCAAGGGTTCCCAAATGCGTTCTCCCTCCCTCCAAGCCCTGGGACACCTTTTCCTATATACCAACATTTCCCACTTACTAACATTGACCAATTTAGCCAACCATTCATGTGGATTTGGAGGGATAGAGTCCAACCATATAGTGGCTATTAAAAGCCGCAGAATTGCCATAGTTATAAAGAGAAATTTACGTTCAGGTTCAGACAGATCCTGATCTACTACACCTAATATTATCACCTGTGGGGTCAAGGAAACCCTTAGCTCTAACATTTGCGCCAGATATTGTTCAATCTTATTCAAACAGGGTATCAAACAAGAACAAGATGCAAACATGTGAATACTATCGACATCATATTCTCCTCACCTAGGACAATCAACCCCGACTGTACCTCCCCATTGTTGAATACGATGTGGAGTAATATAAAGATTAAACCAGGTCTTATAACACTGGACCTGAATGCTTGCTGAAATAGATGCTGATCGACTATAGCCTAGAGAATCCTCACAGACCCCCTGTCCAGCATTTAAACCAGTCTGCCAGCGACTAAAATGTTTAGCAAGGTCATCATTCCGAGTCTTATTTAATATCTTATATATTTTAGAAATAGTTGGTTGCCCCATTTTAACAGCCTCGATAAGCCGAATTTGAGACCAAGTAGTCGTTTTTCTAGAAAAAAAATCTCTAATCTGTAAAAACTTTAAAAAATGCCTATTATTAACTCCAAACTTTTGTTTGATACTATCAAATGTCAGCAGGCCAGCAAGCGAGACTATACCTCCAATTACCGTAATTCCTACTGAAGCCCAATCTCTAAAATATGCATCATGAAAAATGTCAGGGAGAAGAGTGTTCCACACCAAGGGTGAGTAAATATGAAGCCGTCCAATGTTGCACAATTTCCGAATCCTGGACAAAACTTTAAAGGCCCCCAACAAAACGTTAAACCTATCCCGCTTAAAATAAGCAAAATCAATATGTGTAAATAATAACCCTCGCGCCTCCTCTCCCAGAATTAAATGATAAATAGAGATATCCATACACTCTAGATCTTGAAAATCTTCTGCAATGTGCCTGACCGTAATTGCCCAATAATGAATCTGGAAGTTTGGTACAGACCATCTCCCTCTCTCCCTAGGCAACGTCATATATTTCATAGCTTGTCTGGGTCGCTTCCCTGCCCATAAAAACCTGGAAATAATCCGATCCAATTTAATAAACCAGATCTGCTAAAAAAATAAAGGGATGACTCTTAAATAATATATTATTTTAGGCAAAAATATAATTTTAACCACATTACATCGGTCCATTAGTGTTAATTGGAGATTATTCAATCGACGGGCGTCGGCTTCAATTTTAACTAATAATGGATTTATATTAATCGGTATTATCTGATCCGGATTAGCACAGATCTCTACAATTTTATCATTATGTATTATTTGAGTCTTGGCTTCGTTTAATAAATATCCAGAAATTGCCCCAAACTGTGAGGCTAAGGTCTGGATCTCTTGCAGAGCCACCTGAGGGGAATTGGTTAATATAGCTAGGTCGTCCGCATACCCAAGAATTTTAGTGTCCCCCCCCTTTGCACAGATTGGTCGGATCAAGTTATTAAAGAAAAGTTTTCTAATTAAAGGATCTATGTAAATGGCAAATAATAAAGGTGAGCAGGGACAACCCTGCCTTGTGCCCCTCATGATGTTAATTATGCCTGATTGTATTCCCATAACAGAAATCTGGGCTTTGGGTTGATTATACATGCTCTTTATTGGCCCTATAAATGTATCCCCCAGCCCATAATGTTTCATAGCAGCCCAAAAAAAAGGCCAGGAGACCCTATCAAAGGCTTTTTCTGCATCCAGTAGGATTAAAGCCATAGGGTCCCCTGAAACCTTAGTAAAATCAAACAGGGTTATTGTACGCCGGATATGATCTATTGTTTCCCGTCCGGGAACAAACCCATGCTATTGAGGGGCAACCAGCTTTTTGATTACACCAGAAAGCCTATTTGCTAATATCTTGGCATACATCTTTATGTCACTGTTTATAAGTGTAATGGGTCGATATGACTCTGTATCCGAAGGTTCCTTGCCTTTCTTTAGAAATGTCACGATTCGGGCACTTCTCCACAATTCCGGGGGGGGAGTCTCCTTTCTGAATCTTCTGAAACATTTCTATCATAATTAGTGACAGCTGAGAGCGAAACCATTTGTAAAATTCCCCTGGTAGGAAATCAGGGCCCACAGCCTTGCCAGACGGGAGAGAGTCGATAGCAAGCCAAAGTTCCTCCATCCCTATGTCACAATCTAACATATCTCTCTCCTCAGCGGACAAAGCCTCGACCTAGATTTCTCTCAAGTACTCAAGAATTTCCTCCTGTGTTGCCTCATTTTCATGAATATCTTCATTTTATAATTTTTGATAAAATTTCTGGAATGCAACAGCAATAGCATCTTCCTCAGACACAAGACCGACATCAGGATCATAAATATTTTTTATCCGCATTGCCAGTTCTTTATCCCTAGTTATAGAGGCAAGTAAATGTCCAGCTCTCTCACTGTTTTCAAACATCTTTGCCCTCCAGGCCATAAATTTACTAGTCGCCTTTCGCTGGGATATTTCTATAATCGCTGCTTTAGCTAGGACAATCTGAGTTTGAGCCAAGTCACTGTTTGCCGCCTGTGCAAGTGTACTAGCCAGATTAGCCTCAGCCTTCTCTAATTTAGTATATAGCTTGACTAGTGTAGCATTTTCCTTTTTTTGACTCTCCCAGCCAAAGCGAGTAGTCTGACCTCTTATCAAAGCCTTTAATGTATCCCAAACATTTTGTATCCCCGTACTGCCCAAGTTTACCTCCAAAAATCTTGTAATCCAAATGGCCATACCTTCAACAAAAGTGCTATCCCTTAACAGACCCCGATTAAAAGTCCAAACATCTGGTTTATCCGTCCTACATTGCACACTAATCTCCAATACAAGCGGATTATGATCCGACATCACTCTAGGGTATCGAAAGATATTAGATTTCGCAGTAAGTGCAGGGGAAATAAGGAAATAGTCTAATCTAGAGCACCTTTTATGTGGGGCAGAGGAATAAGTGAATCCAGAGTCCTTAGATCTGAAATACGCCCAGGCGTCTATTAGCCCATGTAGGTCCATCATATGTCGTAAGGCCCTATACACCCGGGTTTTCGCCCCACATAGGTTGTTCTAGTTTGATTCATCAGGTCACATTCTATATTGATATTAAGGTCGCCACAGATTATCATTGGCGAAGGCCAGCCTAACAGTTCCAGACTCAGCATTTGATAAATTGCTGGATCGTCCAACACAGGCCCAGATATTGAACATAAAGTTAATTCCTTATTTAAAAATTTGCCATGAACTATAACCCAGCGGCCATATAGATCTGCAGCTGTCCGAAAAATATTTACCCTCCCACGTTTAGCCAAAATGGCGACCCCTTTGATCTTGGCTTCTAGTTTAGTCCATGAAACTAGCTGAAATCCCTCAACTTCCATGCATTTATAACGGCTGGCCTCAATATGAGTTTTTTGAAGGCAGATTATATCCGCCCTCAAAAACTTAAGATCTTTGCTAATATGCCTGCGCTTATTAGCATCATTCAGGCCACATATATTAATAGATGCTACACGTATAGCCATAATACTGGATATTTCCTTCTATATTTGAACCAACTAGTCTTAAATGAAGTGCTGATCAGATTACCTCGAAACGTACATTCCTGTCTTCCTTCCCTCTGTGACCCCCCCTTCCTCCCTTCTCCAACCCACCCTCCAGGACCACCCACCCCCCAACCCCCCACCCACAAAAAAGGCAATAAGGGTCCATGGACCCATGTGATGCCTCCCGCCTTCCAAGTGCCCGTGGTCGTCCCCTATCTGTAACGAATCAAACCATAAATTTGAGAAAACATATAACATCCACTGAGATATAAAAAAATATATACAACTCCTATATCTCAATTAGATCAGATAGAGCATACAGCATTTGAGAAAGTATGCTTGAGTTCAAAATGAACCGTCAGGCAGTTCATTCAGGTATGCCTCAGCTTGTATTTCTGAAAGAAAAACCCGTATTAAAAAATAACCTTTAGCCTTGCGGGGTTCATTAAATAAACCTCGCAACCCTTCTTTTGAAAAGGGCTGATCAAGAGTGCGGAGTCGCCACCTCCGTTCCACTGTTACGTGGCAAAAGCAGGGCGTACAAAAAATGAGTGCCCCTCTGAACTTCTCTTAGCGTCCGGGCGGGCTTTTTCAAAAATAGCTTGCCTTAACAGAAAATTGCCGAAAAAAAATTAAAATAGCCCTTGGTTTAGATTCAGCGCCTGAGTTCTTTTTTAACATGAAAGGGAATCGATGTACTTGTTGAATTTCTGTTTCCCAACACCAATGTGACAGTCCCGAAAATGCGAACTTGAATAGATTAAGCACAAAGCCTCTAATGTCCTGTCCTTCCGCATTTTCGTCAATACCTAACAGTCTTAAATTATTTCTACGTGAAAGATTCTCAGAATCTTCCAACTTCCACCTTATATCTGTTAGTTTGTCGTCGTTGGCGGTGGTCATCTGTTCCGCACACTGTAAACCAGCTTCAAGCCCGCCTATCCGCTCTTCCAGGACAGTTGTTCTGGCAATAAACTCTGCGCAAGCCTTTGTATTCTTACGAATAGCCCCTTGTATCTTCATGGTGGCCAGCTGGGCGCGCTTATATTCTTGCCATGCTTCACTTTGGATGGACTTTAGCATAGCATATATCACAGAGTTGGGGGGAGATGTATCCGCCGCCCCTCCCAATTCTTCCTGAACACTCAGACCATCTGCCCCGGCTAGAGAAGTGGTAGCATGTACATGGTCCCATTGAAGATTGTTGTTACCAGCCTCGTAGCCATCACTGTCTAATGCCCTGCCTCCCTGTTGATTGATTTTTCTTGCTTTAGTATGTTGAGGGCTCACCCTCCTCAATGTATCTCCGGTATTTGGGGGACTACCAGTTTCATCTCCAGACATTGCGTCCCCATCAGCAGAGTCAGTAGAGTCTGCGGTGGTCTCAGAGTCTTCAGGGACCGAGAAGAAACTGTCTCCTTCCTGAGCCTCATAGGATCCCCCTGCAAGTCCTAAATGTAGTTTTTCTCCAGATGGAGTGGAAAACTTAGAAGTTTCACTCTGGTCACTGTCGAGGATCTGTATCAAACTGTCGGTGACATTGATGATTTCTTCATTTCCTCCAGGCACAACCACATCAGACATTACTGATTGAAAGTCATTAGCATCAGTGCCTTGTTTTATCTCTAGCCCTGATCCCAAGATCCCCGTATCACTCGTATCTTGCAATGAGCCATTTTGCTCTGCTGTATGAACTTGCGCCCCCTTCCCTTTTTCTGACACGGGCTGCTCATCATTGTTGCCATTTTCTGCCCCCCAGTGAGTACTTTGACATTCCGGTGCTGGTTTTTACTCCCGGACCCCTTCCCGGAAAACATCCCGGGGATTACTGCCACTCTCCCCCGTCCGGCGCCGGCCAAAGTTATTGCCTGTGCCCCCAAAACTTTATTTTTACTGTCCTCGCCCCCATTTTCTGGGGGTTGTGTTTTCTCCATTCCTCTCCCCTTGATTGCACCTTTCTTGAGACTCACCGGTAAAGCTTTAGGACCGGTTCTCTCCGCTTTGGCAGTCTTTTCCTTTTCTGGATTCAGAACCGGCGCAGGCACTCCTTTCCGAGTGGCAGCCGGTTGTTCCTCCATCGCACCGGCAGGAATCTTCCCGTTCTTGCGCGGCGGCGGCATACGAGCACCCGACTTGCCGAGCAGGGCAGCTTCCTGCTTCGTACACAGATTCTTCAGAGACCACACTCTCCACAGGTGTGCTGGACTCCGGAGGAAGGTTGCCACCAGCCAAGCTGCCCAAACCGATTTCGCAGATATTCTCACTCAGTTTTCTCAGAATGGCCTTATTCCATCAGGAGCAGACAGGGGAGACGCTCACTCGGGATCAAGCGGCCGCCATCTTGCCCCCCTGCAAGCTTGCTTTTTCTACAGAAAACAAACAAATAACATTATTATTTTCATGAAATGTAATTTCATTGCACACCATCCCAGCTTTGCATTAACCCATGCACAACCCGTGTTATTTCTCTAGCAGACATTATTAACGTGCACAAAGTAGCATTAGTCTTTTAATCAAAGCACTTGGGCCTAGTTTTCATTCATTAGTACAAGCATGCACAAAAGCATTTCCCCTTATTTTGCTTTCTTTAATAACATATTCACAGCACACTGTTAATCTATGTTACTGAGGGTTTAATCCGAGCAGGTTTTATTTTTGCAAAACTATGCTCCATCAATATACCTAATAAGTATATCTGCTCACAAACTCTCTAGACTTTGAAATGGAACTTACAGTTCCTGAAAACTAAATACACATAAGAATGAGCACCTCAGTTGTATATACGAACACTTTTCTCTATGAGAGGCACAACAATGTTAATTTTTATCACTATATACTCTATTGTGAAAAATGAGTTATGGTTTGTACTTTACTCCTGTGGAACTGCAAGATAACTAACTGTTGCATGGTGTTTTAGATTACGAATTAATTTTCCAGATGCATGCCTTTATATAGGTATAATTCATATTGCCCTTATATAGGCATAGAAATCAAGTCCTTATTTAGGCATAGCCCATGCTACCCAAATACAGGCATTGCTACTTTCATCAGTTCATCAAACGTCACAACGATATCTTGGAAAACCAGACTCTTAAGCAGAAGGGACTTCCCCTAGCCTGGCTATTGGTTTCTCCAAGAAACTCATTATTATGCATGAACAACTATTCCTTAGGGGTTCATCCATGACGTTCACATGCCCGACTTTACGTCAAAGCTGGCATTCCTAAACACCTTCAAGGTATAAATATACCTTCACTTGCTATAGCAAAGCACGGTGTGGTTTGGTGCAGTTCGACTCTCCAGCTGATGCACTGACAAGAAGCTGTCCTCCTCTGCCGAGAATCCAGCTGCAGTGTTTCTGACTTCTCTTGAGGGGTGTTGGGAAATCGAGCCCGAGACAGAGATACCAACCTCTTTCATTCTAATGTGTGCAGCTGATTAGAACCTAGAGATTCCTTTGGCAGTTCTTGGCAAAAATTAAACCTATGCTAAAGACCATACTTACTTCTTTCCTCGTACTAGACTTAGGTTAGGTACATTAGGGTAGGCGAATTTTAGAAGCACCAGTCAAGTATTTTAGCCTGTGTTATTTATGTATGTATTTTTATCTGTCATAGCACTAGACAATGTTATTACAGTATTATTTTAATATACTATTCTCGCTGTACGCATTATACTTTGCATTCTGCCTAACAATTGTAGCAGTTCACCTCTCTTGCATGAGAAAGAAGACTGTTAAATAAGCCTTTTATTGAAAACGACTGTCTCACTATTTCTCTGCAACTCTGTAGAAAGGAAGCATGCATGATTGACTGAGTAAAATAGTTATCTATTGTTTCCACGACTCTGAAGATATTGTCCAGTCCTAGGGAAACAAAGTTGTCATGTTTATGTGGTTGTCAGAAACTAATCCCTTCTTGTGTATTCGAGAAAGTTTCTAGTGACCTCTGAGCTAGCTGGCACTCACAATTAAGTTTAGTATATTCGATAGAGACATACTGACCTCAGTCCTATGTCAAATCTATAGGATATATTATTCCAATGCGCAGAGCCTATTGGGAATATAGGAACTACACTACATGGCGCCCAACCTTTGGTAAGGCACTAGTTTAACACTAGATACTAAAGTAACTCAGTCGTGCTTTTCTCAGAGACCCCTTTTCCCATAAATACTCCAATAGACTTCTGGAGGGGGTAAAGAGATAATATTCGCCGAAGCTGAGTAGTACGAAAATCCTATGTATTAGCTTTTTGGTTTGTTCAATGTTGAAGGATACAGTGTTCCAAAATATTGTGTACCTTATCTTTGTTTTCTTGAAGCTTGCTCTGCAAACTTTCAGTCAACAAAATGGCCGACGAAGATAATCCCGGGGTGAGTGGAGCTACAGGTGACAACGCCGTAATAGCTTTTAACACAACAGGTTTTAATGAAACCGACGAGGATGCTATAAGCATTCATATGAATTTAAGGAAAAACATCACTATAAAACTTATAAAAAATGGCCCAACATCGAGAGGTGGTAGGATAGTTTTTGTGATAGAGGCATATAAATATCCCCAGACAAAGGTATTCTATTCTTGGATAGTCTTTCCTGAAGCAAATACAGTACCACATGTGTTTCACTTCTACAAAGAAGATGAACCACCGGATGAGTATATTCCTTTCAAGGATATAGAAATTCCACTCACATACCAGGAGCATGAGCTCTGGTTTAAAGGCGCCCTAAAACATTTAAATCACATTACCAGGCTCGGTCCACTAGGTAGACCAGGAGCAATATGGTCGACCTTAGCTGGCTACACACCTGAGCCTGACATTGAAGCAATGTTGGATGATGAATTACTTAGTAATATATCAAATTTAATAGGATTCTACAGTGAAACCCCAACAGTCTGAAAGTCCTGAAAAGGTCTTTTCTAAAAACACTCCTACTTCTTCCCAAAAGAAGTGGGAAAATAGCAAACAAACTTCTAAAGAGAAGCGTTCTCCTTCCAGAGGCAGGTCTCCTCAAAAGGAGCCCTCTGAAAGGAGGTATAACCTCAAGAATAGGGATAATTTGAGAAAACCTGATAGATATCAAGATACTGATATACGTTCCTCTCGTACCTTTCAGACTTCATCACAGAAATCTGAAAGAAGAGGACGGTCAGAAAACAAGGAAGAACATGTGAAGTCCAAAGACGATCAACACGTACAGAAAAACAAGAAACCTCAATTCACCAAAAAGAAGGTAGCAGGTCTCAAAATCAGACATGCCAAGGATCTTGAGGACACAACTCAAGAACAGGGAATGGGCTCAGACAATGTTGGACAGTGCAGCAGAAGTCACCATAGCTCGCCAGAAATTGAAGCATCATCTGGAGACAGTCGACTTGAATGAATTCATTCAAGTTGAAACTGCAGATACCAGGGTTAGTTCTCCACATAAGTTATATGAAATAACACTCCGGATGGAGGGAGACATACCAAGAAAAGTGAGAGCATTCTTTTTGGGGTGACTTTCTAAGAGTTATGACAGTCTTTTAGCTGAAAAAGACTGGCCACCTACATTTGTCAGGGAGTGCCCACATGGCGAAGACATCATTATGCCAGCCTTCTCTAATCATATTCCGAGTCATTTAAACTATACATATGACAGAAAATGGGCAGAGGCCCAAGCTCTAGCAATATACAAAAATCATGTAGGATGGGATGAGGACTCTCCTCACTATTAAATCCAGTTGAAAAGTCAACCAACTGCACAAAGGCAGTACCCAGTTAAGCAAGAAACTAAAAAGCAGGTCAGGGAGATATTAGATCAACTTGAATACCAAGGGGTGATTGAAACATGCACCTCATCAATGAACAATCTTTTGTTTCCTGTCTCCAAAGCAGACAATACATATCGTCTAGTATTGGATTACAAACATCTAAACTCTTGTTGCAAAACTTTTGCAGTACGAAATGCACACAGTGCAGCATTAATGAATAACATTGTGCTTAAAAAATATAAAACAATATTAGATATTTCTAACGGTTTCTTCTGTCAAAACATTACACCAGAAAGTAGGTATTTGACCACTTTCTCAATAATGGGGACACAGCGTCACTTCTGTCGTCTCCTACAAGGATTCAAGAATAGTCCTGGGTTATTCTCAGCAAGAGTAACAGAGTTACTACAAACTTATGATGATGAAGCATTGTCATTTGTTGATGACATCTATCTGACAGACGATGACTTGGATAAGCATTTGAATAGGGTGAATACAATCATATTGGGATTCGCCTCTGAAGGGTACAAATTCAATTAAAAAAACAACTAGAATTACCCATTTAGACATCCTCTTTCTAGGATATGAACTTTCAAGTGAAGGCAAAAGCCTGGCAGCCAACTTTTTAGAAAAGGGTGCGCTGCTCCAACCTCCAAAAATGCTGAAAAACTTACAGTTGATTCTAGGATTCTTAAATTTTGGAAGAACTTACATTCTAAATTATGCAGAAATGGTTAAACCTCTCTACGAATTAATCAAACCTGATTTCAAAACAGTTAATTGGACACAAAAACACACAGAAATTTTGCATTCACTGCAAACAGACATGTTAGCAACAAAACATTTGCGAACACGCGTAAATGTACGCAACTTAGTGATCCGAATCATTCCAGGACAACGTGGATTCACCTACTTAACTTTTAATGAAGGTGAAAAAGTACCAATCGCTCACAAATCACATTTGTACACACAAGCAGAAATGAAATTCACTTCAACAGAAAAAAGTCTAACAGCAGTTAAAACTGCAGTAGCAAAAGAGAGAGCCCTCGCATAGGGGAAACGCATTATGGTCGTAACTCCTGTACCTGCCTTAGAAGCAGTGTCGAAAGCGAGCATACCAAATGCTAAAGCTTTACATCCAACATGGATGCAATGGGTTAATTCTCTTGCTGCAACAGACGTTAAAAGCGTTTTTTGACCCATATTTGAAAACACAAGCCCTTCTACAATACGAACAAGAATGTCCTCTGCCTACTGAAATTCTTATTGTAGAGCAGTATGAATAGATAATTTATACTGACGGATCAGCTCAACCCGCTACGGTGGGTAAACAAGCCTATAGTGCAGTGTGCGCGATCGTTAAAGGTCGCTGGCCCGATGGCAAATTCCAACCAATGGTCACTAAAACTCAATCTCTAGGAGATTGTACAGCTCAGTGAGCTGAACTACAAGCATTCAAGATGGCACTTGAAATACAGATCGGAAATTCCCCACACTCATAGTGTGCGATTCGTATTATTGTGTTCAATCTTACAATGAATACTTGCAAAACTGGCTTCAAAACGGTTACAAAGATGCGAAAGGTGGCAAGATCAAGCATAAACTGCTTTGGGAACAAGTAGTTCAGTTATGACAAGGACTACAAAACACTCACATGATACATACGCTGAGTCTAGTCAATAATGCTTTATTCGACTTTATATTACAAAATCATAAAAGCACAGATTAAAAAGTATAAAAGAGTTCTTTACAGGATTAAAGAAGACATTATTAAAATACAAGTTATAAATTCATTAAGTAATCAAAAAGTGCAATTCATGGGGCTGGAGCCACTGTAAAGAAGGAGGAACATTATATATGAATAAACTTGTGCAGTTCAGATATAAAATAGTAAATGTTCACTGTATACACTCATATTGTATTCCGGAAAAGGGAGAACATAATCAAACGTACAGTAACAGGGTTAATATATGTTAGCTGTTTACAACCCTTCAAATTGTGTTTCTGTAGCTAATAGCTAGCTTTAAAAAGAAGATACTGCCTTGATTACGATTTCAGCCTCTAATTGTTGTAACTTTAAAAAGGCTATTCTGCAGCTATTTAGTCCCCAGCTCTTAATTATACAGATCAAAAACCTTTTTCTTGAAACCGAGTAAAATTTACAAAACAAAATACAACGAATGTTGGATTGGTGAGATATATCATCACAAGGGCGATTTGGCAAGTCCTTTGACCAGTCATTACATTCCGGAAATG
The DNA here is from genome assembly GCF_964261635.1 of Lissotriton helveticus. Classification (NCBI taxonomy): domain Eukaryota; kingdom Metazoa; phylum Chordata; class Amphibia; order Caudata; family Salamandridae; genus Lissotriton; species Lissotriton helveticus. The sequence goes on from NC_136068.1 coordinate 445,352,898, forward strand.
TTATCAATCTGTAGAATTAATCAGTACGAAAACATTTCAATAACATCCGAGCGTAACTACATGATTCAAGTAACAAATAAGGTTGAATACCCTCGCAGATGGTCATCATCTGATTTTCCATAACTGTGTGTTTTACCTTTTCGGAAAGCCACCTTATGTTCTCTAGGTGTTCCAGGGCCATCTTTTTAAATGTTTTTCGGGGAACTGATTCCATACTTGTTGGTGTCTCAAAGTGTTCTAGTTGCCCGATCTCGTACATTATATTTTTTACATACGTGATCCATTTTATGTTAGCCACTCTATCTAACTGAAGGCAGTCTGTGATGATGTCTCTGTTTAGGCCTGTTTCTGCTGTAACCCATATTTTGTGCCATAACAATAAGGGGGAAATTTTGATGGTATCAGTAATGTATGTTAGACCCAATTCACTATGGCAGCTGTAGGTAGCCGTGGATCTGGGTACTGCTAATAAGGAACGAGTGAAATGATTTTCACATCGTTGTATCTGTTCCACTTTTTCAACCCCCCAAATTCCGACCCCAGAGGTACCAGTAGAGATGCACCTGGATTTGTAAATCTGCAGCAGTTCTGGCACAGGTCTCCCAACCAGTTTCTCAGAAAAGTTTATTACAGCTCCTATAGCCCTGAAGAAGGCTAGTTTCCTTCCGGTCACAGTTGCCTGCCATGTTCCATTCCTATCAAAATTAATTCCTAGGTAGGAGAATCTGTTAGAGCTCTCAATCTTGTTCTTATCCAAGAAAATGGCACCGGTGGTCTTTATCCTGTTTCCACAAGTCATGAAATAGGTCTTAGAAACATTTACTTTTAACCCTCTAAATTTTATGTATGCTGCAAATTTTGTTACCGCCCTCTGAAGACCAATCTTGGTCCGTGACATAATTATCTGCATACAAGAAAATTGGGGCGGGGATACCTCTAACTGTAGGATAATCATACTAGGATTCGCTGAGGTGGTGTCCTTTGCTGTTAATGTAGAGGGTGAAGAGAAAGGGCGCTAATATGCACCCTTGTCTCAGACCTCTCCTAATTTCAAATTTGGTTGAACACTGTCCTCTCCTACCATACTGTACCCTAGCTCCCGCCCCCCTATACAGTTCCTTTATAAATAGAAGTATCTGAGGGTCTACACCTATGTCACTAAGTATCTTCCATAATTTTTCATGGTCCACGCAATCAAAAGCTGAGCTTAAATCAACAAACGTCAGGAAAAGGTTTCCCTTCTTGACCTGCATATATTTAGCTATTATCAGTGAAAGGTTAAGACCCTGCTCAATCGTGCCTCTCCCAGTCCGGAATCCATACTGAAAGTTAGAGATAACTTCCTTCTCCTCTGCCCATTCTTGTAACCTATTTAAAATTATCCTACCGGCCACTTTCATTAAGGTGTCTAGTAAGTATATGGGGCGGTAATAGGTCGGATCGTTTCTATCCCCCTTTTTAAAAATGGGAATCACAATGGCTTCTGGCCAAGTTGAATTAAATGTATAACGATTAAAACAGTTTAACACGTTGGTTAACATAGGAGCCCATAAATCTATTTCATATTTATAGACGTCAATCGGGACGCCGTCAGGCCCTGGCGCTTTTCCTGGTGCACTTTCTTTGATTGCTCTAAGGACCTGGTTACACTCAAATACAATATCCAAAGGGAACGTGCTGGATTGACTATTAGCATCAGTTATTATAGTTGGATTGTCGATGTTATTTCCGTCTATTTTGGCCTTGTCATAAAAGCCGGTAAACTGTTTAACCCAGATTTCTCCTGGGATGGCTAGGTCTATTATGTCTGTATCCTTATTTGATAGGAAAGGGGCATTAACCGCTTTCCAAAAGGATATGTTGTCATTCCTTACACATGCTTCGTGTAGCATTTGCCAGGCTTCCCTTTTTAGTTGTTTTTTCCTTTTGGCAATTGCCGCATGATACGATTTTCTAGCTTTCCGCACTAACTCATTTGATCTTGGTTCTTCCTGTAAGCCACGTTTCAAATTGGTATGTGCCTTTGTGCAATCCTTATCGAACCATCTCTGAGTTTTATGAGTGCTGTGGCAATGATCCCTTGTTAAAAGTGTGCTTACCTCCTCTGCTATCTTATGGAAGGAGTCATAAATAATGTGATCTTCCTCAATTTGTGAAAGGCATATTTCCATGTTGTTGTGGGACTGTTTGACTAGGTTTTGGAGAAAGACCTCCGGTTCGATTTTAGCCCATTTAATGGAGTACCCATTAGAACTTGCAAGATTGATGGGAAGATTATATAAAGCATCTCCCGCCATATTTTCCTCCACCCCTTTAGTTTTCAGGGCGAAAGAAATTGGGTAATGATCACTCAATAGGGTATCAATTATTTCCCATGAGGATACATTTGCTGAGAACCTAGTGGATAGGAGTGCAAAGTCGATTGTCGAATTGCACCCTCTCCCATTAAAAGTGGGCTGAAATGGTATCAGTAGTGAGCATAGGTCATTCACATGGGACAAATCGAAGTGAAAGGTCAAACTATTCAACAGCTCCCCAAGTTTTGAATGTATAAAGGCTGTGGGGGTATCCTCCTTGTTATCTCCTAAGCCACAAGTACCCAGGGCACTACGTGGACACAGAGAACAGTTAAAATCACGATATATCTTTTGTCATTTGTTCCTCTAGGCTAAGCAGGTTGCTGTTAAGGTTTTTTAAGTCATTTTCCCACAATGATCTAGGAATATTATTATAGAAATTAATTATGACCATATTTTTTTCTCCTCCCCAAGTGACTATTAAGATCTGATAATACTCTGTTGCGATGAATTTTGCAACTGTAACTCTTCCTGAGGCTGACACGTAAGTGCATAACCCCCCTTTGTTTCTCCCCTGTGTACTGATACTGGCTGATGTATTAAAGGTTTGATACCCATTTATATGGATTTCTTGGACGGACCAGGTTTCTTGGAGACAGATAATGGTGTATCCTTTTATCAAGTCCGACCATTGGGGAAGGCCTACTATATCAGACAGCCCAGCGATATTCCAACTCAGGATTTTTAATTGCTTTAGTGATTTCCCTTTAGGGTGAGCCCTAACCGGGGTCGTCTCTTTATTTCCAGCGTTTGCTCCCTTTTTTGGTATCGGTCCTACTATTGCGGGGGCGTGTACTATGTTCGGGGGAACCTTAGTTTTTACGAATTGAGTCTTCTTTTGGTCGCTATTGACATCTAATAGTGATTTATGTGTCTCCCCATATTCGTTCAGATGGCTCACCGGCCCTCCCGAATGGTCGCTCCTATTTGATTGTGTCAGTAGTAAGTTGGTTGACTCTAAAGATAACTCCCCCCTCCTGCACCTTCCCTGTCAATCTTGATCATCCATTGGTGATAATAAATCATATAGGTTGTGCAACGGTATGCTCCACCTAGATGTATGCCTCACCTGCTGAGTTCTTTCATGTTGATTTAAAAGCTGCCGATGGTTGAATATGCCTTTCGGGTAAAAGTCCCCTTGTGGGTAAACAATTATGGCATTACAATCTTTCACATTATATCTGGTACTTGAAAGGATTTCATGAACGAGTCTGGGGTCGCTAAATGTCAAGACTATGAAGTCTCCGGGCGATGTCCTACGTTCCCTAGCAACCCATGCAACCCTTCTTGCCATCTTGAAACATTTAAACAATTCACTGCTAAGTCCAGTTTGATTCCCTAGCCAGTGAAGTGACTTTTTCCTAAGTTCCCTCCATGTTTCGTGTTTCATAGTCGATAATACAGGAACATTAGTCAAAACCACTACATACTGGGTAGTGGCTGGTGGTAAATCAAGGTGATCCGCTACGTGTAGGTCAGTCGGGTTAATTTGTCCTTGTGGGATTGGGCCAGAACTTCTACTCTTGTTAGAGCCACAGACCTCAGTTGGGGGAATAATTGTATCAGGGTACACTTGTGCCTTATTCCTGGTTACCAATGCTCTAGGACCTGATTGCGTAGTGTCTACTTGTGGTGGTTCTACCATTAATGTTGGAGTAACACGTGTAGTGTGGGAGTTAATGATTACTGTGTCCTGAATACCTGACTGTACAGGCCTATGATTACTCTCTCTACTCTTAGAATTTTTCCCATTTACTGCAACCTCCAGATTTGTCATTCTGTTTGACAGGGACTGTAGCGCTTCAACCAAGGTGCAACAAAGTGTGTCTATACCCTTTGTAAGGTTTTCTATGGCCATTATGTCACGCTCAGATAGTGTGGGCAGACTCGTTTTACATGAATTTTTAGTAGTCTTACGGGCGTGTGGTTTGGCTGAGAGTTGTTTCCCTTTGTTTTTTTTTTTACCATGGAACGCTACTTGTTTAGAATTGTATGGGTGATACTAGAGTCTAAGATGGAGTTGCTTTCTCCCTCATTGATAACCGGGTTCCTGGAACATTTTGTAGGTGGTTGTGCTTCTTCCTCTGATAAACTCGCTTTTATTACATCTACTAGATGTTGTATACATCCTTTACGTAAATTCTCCCTCGGATAATTCCCACTTATGACAACGTCCAATGTCTGGGCAGGTGAGACTGTCTCTAAGTCCAAGTTACATTTCCCTTTTACTAGTGTTTCTTCTACTGTGTTGATCTGTTTTTCGATAGCACCCATGGCCCCCAGAAGATATGATAACAGTGATGTTTGACCCCCTATTTCTGCCTCTACAAGTCCCTTTGCAACAACTTGGCTCTTCTTTCTTTTGCTCCTCCTGCCGCCTTTATAATGTCCAGCCAATATCGCCGATATATTGCTTACTTGACCAGATGAATCAAAGGGGTGAAGGATGGGCAGGTTCTCAGTCCGATGTTAGGTAATAGGCCCAGCCTCCTCCGGGCTACGACGGGCTCAGACGGGCCCGCCCTTGCCCGGGCTTTGAGGGCCTCCGGCGCCCTCCGCTGATGCGTTGCGTGTGTACCTCGCACAGCCCCCTGGGAGTTGTAGGCAGGAGGGGGCTCCTGACGCAGATGGTCGGTGGCCGTTCCCCTCACGGCGGCAGTGCTGGCGAGAATAAGGAGGCAGGAACAAGTAACCTCCCAAGCGGACAACAGGTGAGCAATGGGCGTTGGCCGTTCACCTCATGGCAGGATCTCAATAGCTGGCACGTCCCACGCTGCGGGAGGGCCGGGCCGGCTTTGAGGGCCTTCGGCGCCCTCTGCTGACGCGTTGCGTGTGTGCGTCGTGCAGCCCCCTGGGAGTTGTAGGCAGGAGGGGGCTGCTGGCGCAGATGGTCGGTGGCCGTTCCCCTCACGGCGGCGGTGCTGGCGAGAATAAGGAGGCAGGAGCAAGTAACCTCCCAAACGGACAACAGGTGAGCAATGGGCGTTGGCCATTCACCTCACGGCAGGGTCTCAATGGCTGGCGCGTTCCCTACGCTGAGGGAATTCATTGGCTGATGAAGTCGCGGAGCCAGCTGTGCAAAATGGCTTCCGTAGCTGCAATCACTCGTTCAAAAACGAAAATAGATGGCAAAATTATGCTAGCTGTCAATGCCCCAAGCAAAGGAAGCGGTTCAGCGTTACCTAATAAGTTTCCACTCAAATGCTCATATATAATTTATGCAAACTCCGTTCCTTTTGCTCGAATCCCTGGAGTGGGGGATAGAGTAATTCCAAACAGGAGACGTAGAGTAGCTTTGATATACGAAGCACATTTGGAAAAGGGTCTGATACATCGCACTATGCTAGAATTAAAAGAGATGTACTGGTGGCCAAGAATGAATGCACACATTCACACATTTGTAATTAACTGCAATGACTGCAATAGAGATCACAGCACAGAACGCCACGAGATTCCTGACTATAGCATAGCCAGCCCAGTACAGACAGCATTGTTAGACAGCATTAGACTTTCTACACGCAGACGTCCCTGTGGACAAATGTGGTCCCACAAATATTGAGACAGGGTTCATTTGGATGTGGCCTCAGTGCTCGGCTGACACAAGAAATGTTATAAAAGATTTGCGAGTCTTTCTCGGCACATACGCAATTGGCACGCTACATTCTGACCAGGGTCCTGCGCTTAGCTCTCGAGCTTACAAAGAGGCCATGGCCAAATTGGGCATTGCATTGCGGTACTCTAGTCGATTCCATCCTGAGGGAAATTAGGTTGTGGAGAGAAAAAACGGGACATAAAGCAATCTATCACAGCTAGGGTATTAGGCTCGGGTGACGGGTGGGTCAGACATCTAATAAGTGTCCAACATAGTCTTAACAATCTGCCAAGAAGTTCTCTGGGGAGAATCACTCCATATGAAGTCCTTTTTGGGACCAAAATGTTAGTAGCGGACCTCGATTGTCAGACTTCAGTGGTAGACCAAAAAGCTTTTGATATCAAAAATCGTTTGGCTGGTTTACAGGACTTAAATGAAATAAGAACGAAACAAAGCAACGTGTTCCTGAAGCGAACCACCACTGAAGAAAAGCCGACTATCCCAGCAAGGCCTGTCTGGATTCCTAGCTTGGGGATCCAGTCAGAGAAAAGATCGCAGATAAGAAGGAATTTGAGCCTTCTTACAGACAACCAGTACCTGTCCTAGAAATCCACGGATCAAGAGCAGTATTACTGCCGCCCCTTGCTGGTAAAAAGGAGAACAGGTTTGTGTCACTGAACCTGGTCAAATCACACCATGTGGCCGATCATAAGTAGTAGGCCATGTGGACTCCAACCAAGTAGCAGACCCCATAATCTAGCTACTATCCAGGAGGCTCAAACTGAGAGACTCATCACCTTTGAATAATCTGCAGTGCATAAAGAAGGGCTATGCAACAAATCAATGGAACTTGTATCTCTTGAAACCCAAATAACAGTTTGTCAAGAAACACTTGTCTACAATGAAGTAACAAGGGATCAAGCGGTTCCAGCGATTTTGACAAAACCGGATGCAATCCCCACCATTGACAGAACTGCCTCTGGCTATTTCATTAACTTTGATACGTTTTCTGAGAATGTATGTATGTGTATGTATGTATGTATGTATGTGTATGTATGTAATTAAATTTATAGGGCGCACAGCTACCCACTGTGGGGTTTCTCGGCGCCAAGATGACAAGGCCTACAGGTCAAAAGACAGCTTATTGAGGGAAGAACCAAGTCTTCAAGTCCTTACGGAACTTGGCAAATGAGTATTCAAATTTCAATGTCACAGGAAGAGAGTTCCAGAGCTTCAGACCAAGGTGAGCGAAGGAGCGACCGCCCATTCTAACAAGTCTGATCCGCGGGATTGAATAGTTACCCAGCGATGAGGACCTGAGAGAACGGCGGGGAACATAAGGGTGGACGAGGGACAGAAGATAAGGGGGCGCTAAACCCTGCTTGATTTTAAACATGAAACAAAGCGCCTTGAACTTTATGCGGCTCTCTATCCGCAGCCAGTGGCAAAATGGACACAGCAAGTAAGAACATCAACTTACTACTCAAGCCACACAAATCATCCCATCGTGAACAACGAGACTTGTCATCATTTAGCATCACAGCCATTCCTATACCTGGTGGTATAGCTTGGGACAGAACTGAATATGACATTTTTGGCCCGTCAGATCTGTTAAAGATTCCACAGTTATTCAAGATTTCATTAAGTGACTTTGTTTCATCTAGTACCTTTTCTGATGATTGGGACTTCAAGACTGTTAATAATATGATGTCAGACTGAGAAATGTCTGCAGTCTTCACAAATCATGAATATTTAGAAGGTTCATCAGACTATGAACAAATGTAATATTATATTCACTATGGTCATCATTTCTTGCACAAATCTGCAAATCCTAGAAATGTATTAATGTATAACCAATGGGAACATTGCCCTACGCCACCAAAGAGTAGCTCAAAAACATTTGCAAGAAAATTTCCGTACTTTTCAGGGTTCAATATATCCAAGGCTGAATCGTTTTACTTTAGAAATGTAAACAAAACAGGCATGAAAAGTATGTTGACAAATACCAAACAAATTTAATCTGCAGCCTTTTATGCTCAAAAGTCTAAACTAGGTTTCGACTTTTGGAAAGACAACATAGAGACAAAAACTTTCTGGGGCACAAAAGATTGGCAGGTGCAGAGGATAGAAGCTATGTTTAGAGCCTGTATCATCCCTGAGCAAATTATGTTTTTGAATGACACTGTCCGCCAAACGTCTTGCCTTGGGTTAGCCAGTATAAAAGACCTGAACAATCCGTCCGTACCTAAACCTACACCTGATAGCAGTAGCACTTCAGAGGGGGAGGTCGACGTACATACTATTTTGCATCACAACAGAACAGATCCAGATTGGAAAAAATGGTTGATCTGGCCCACAGACATAAACAACTATCAAGATAGATTCCTGAACAAAACACAGGGTTTCACATTCACTAGGCCAGAACCAAGATATGTTCAAAGACAGCATCCAGGAATAGTAGCAACATACAGTGTAGGGAAACTGTGCCTTGAATGGTTACATAGATCTACACTCAAGGATGTGAAACAGCACTTATCTTTACTGAAAGATGGCGCTGATCTTAGGGAATTCTTGCTAGGACCAAGAACACCGCGTCATAAACATTTTATATATGCCGGTATCTATGCTGCTTATAATGAAGCATGGTAGATTACGCAAGCAGAGACTGCAGAAGGAATACAAGAAACTGATCGTATTCATTTAGAGAAAAATCTCTCTGTGGTTGACAATAGGTTAACAACTCTGTTGTCCAGGATATATTCATTGTACAGCATAGTATCTTCTGCCATAGACATCATGGAACAGGACTTGGTCATTTTGCAACATGGTCAGTCGCATTTAGGTTCTATCATGCTATTAGGCTGGACGTTGCAAAAGCTATGTTCAGGCTATGTGCCTTGGCATTTAATCAATACTATGTCACTGTTTTCAGAATTCGATCTCACTAATAAAAGATCAAACTGGCACAGAGGGGAGCAAACTATACGGTGCTGAGCATTGAAAAACTGGAAAGATTGCCATTTACAGTTGCTGAAAACCAGCTAGTGAATGGATTATACATGGAACAATCACTCTGCCTGTTACAATTTTCCATTTTCAGTATTGCCTAAAACATATACCAACAGGCACATAGGAAAGGTTGGGTAAAAAATACATCAAGACATCCTGGGAATTACCATACACACACAGATGTTGGAGTGGGGGAAGGGAAGTGTTTCTTAGTGGTAAAAATTGTGAAAACGCACTAAGCGGTCCTGTCCTTTTTCAGGGTATTAATTTACACTGGGCCTGCGATGGTTCTTCTACCAACTTATCCTGCCACCTGCAAGGTTCACCAGCTGCGGTGATTGATCCAATTTTTGGACAACGTTCTAATGGAAGTTACCTCATGTTGAACTATCACAGCTGCTGTGGCATGTTGCCAGGTATACCACATCTAGTAACTGTGTCAGCCAGGGTCACTTGCTGTATGCAAGTATTGTTTCCAAAGACCAAGGCAGACAGGGAGTCGCCTTTATGGCCTTCACTGAACATCTCCTCTATACAAATTGATACTTTACGCAGAATGAAAGCCATTCTTTTGCAAAAAACGGTGCCACTGACCTCGGCTAAAGAGACCTATGATCTGCAAGTTGCAAGGACTTCTGCAGAGATACACGCCCTCTTAACTACAAACTGCCCTGTACATTTCTCAGAAATGTTTTGTCGTATCTTAAACATGTCTGATACGAGAGGTATTGTACATGTATTTAGGACCGTATTTTCTGGACTGTTAGCACCTTTTGAAGCAGTCCTAAGAATATTTCCAAACTTCGTGCACTCAGTGTTTGGCGGACGCCTCTCATTTTGGGACTCGCAGCAGGGATACTATTTTTGCTCCTACTGCTGCGATATGGCAAGCCAATTCACCAGCGACACCCAGTTCTCCATGAAGACAACTCTACTGGCGATGAAGTGTTGTAAGCGCATCGTCCACATTTTGGGACTACCTCATCTATGAGACTTAAATACCACATGATTTCTGTTACTCAGACCAATCTGGCAAGATTGCATCTTACCTGTTCTACGCTGCCGGCTATGCGGAGAAGAATGCGTGCTAGACATCTGTCTAACACTCCCATCAGTCATGCCAACGGATGTTGATACTTTGCTTGAATCAGTAACGGCCCATGCACTGTGTTGTCCCCAGCGGCTACCAATTCTGATGACGGCATTCATTGAGATCTCACAGGCGCAAATTGCTGACGGTGAGGTACGAGAGGGAACTGGCACGCAGATACCAGCCATTCCGAACATTGCTAATGCGACCAATGCTGACGGCGATGCTCAACATCTATGTGCGGTTAATTTTCTAAACGAGGTAATCCAACTTTCACCTACAATGGTAGATGACTTTTTTACAGACTTAGAAGATTTGATGTTTTCTCCAAACACTAACACTGACTTTTAATTTGGCACACAGTGTTCTGAGAGACTTTGAATTTGACCTTCATTTTTTGAAAACAAGAAACTTTTCCTATGATTAACTTTTATTCCAAATTTGTATTTTTCATTTTTTGGCACAAATTAATCTACTTAAAGTAGAACTATTCATAGAGAACAAGAATTATTTTTAAAAAAAACTTCCAGAGGCAATATTTGACCTTGTCCACATACACAAACATTTTTATGTAATCAGACATGAAATGGTTTCGGCCTTTTTTCTTCTATATTCACGAGCCATTTCATAAATGTATATTTTCATGATTCATTCATTTAGCATCCAAATGTCAACATATATGCTTAGAATGAACAATTGCTTTAAATGCGTACAGCACCAATGCTATTTTGTGTACAACCAGTACCATTGCATTTTTATGTGTTTTGGGTGGGTTTTAACACATCATGTTTAGATATGTTTTATGTGTTTAGAACTTAGTAATGTTGTACATAAGAAAGTGGAGTGGGTGTTGTATGGTGTTTTAGATTCCGAATGAATTTTCCAGATTCATGCCCTTATATAGGTATAATTCACATTGCCCTTATATAGGCATAGAAATCAAGCCATAATTTAGGCATAGCCGATGCTACCCAAATACAGGCATTGCTACTTTAATCAGTCAGACCCCCCAGGATATAGCGGCATGGATTAGCAAATTTAGCGGCACAAAAATGGAAATTTAGCGGCACAAATATGGAAATTTAGCGGCAATTTAGCGGCATTTTATTTGGCGGTTTTTCCTACAACAAACACAGATATCTTAGTTTTTTGTGTTTGTGGTCTGTGTGTGTTGGTTCCTGGTGTGTTTGTGGTCTGTGTGTGTTGGTCCCTGGTGTGTTGGTCCCTGGTGTGTTTGTGGTCTGTGTGTGTTTGTGGTCTGTGTGCGTTGGTCCCTGGTGTGTTTGTGGTCTGTGTGTGTTGCTCCCTGGTGTGTTTGTGGTCTGTGTGTGTTGGTCCCTGGTGTGTCTGTGGTCTGTGTGTGTTGGTTCCTGGTGTGTTTGTGGTCTGTGTGTTTTGATTCCTGGTGTGTTGGTCCCTGGTGTGTTTGTGGTCTGTGTGTGTTTGTGGTTTGTGTGTGTTGGTCCCTGGTGTGTTTGTGGTCTGTGTGTGTTTGTGGTCTGTGTGTGTTGGTCCCTGGTGTGTTTGTGGTCTGTGTGTGTTGGTCCCTGGTGTGTCTGTGGTCTGTGTGTGTTGGTCCCTGGTGTGTTTGTGGTCTGTGTGTGTTGGTCCCTTGTGTGTTTGTGGTCTGTGTGTGTTTGTGGTTTGTGTGTGTTGGTCCCTGGTGTGTTTGCACTATGCAGAGTCGACAGTAGTTGAAGGCGAGAAGTGGAATTAAATGTATAATTTAAAACGTCTGTGGTGTTGCCCAGGGACTCAGGAAAAATTTAAAACCGATTGTATTGTTCTCTGAAGTGCCAGTCTATCTATTAAAACAAATATGTTTTCAAGTACTGCACAGACTTTATAAATCATGAAAACATTTTTCTGACTTTGCAGCCTTTTTTTGTTTCCAAGTAATTCTATTCTAATGTTTCTATAAATTATTCTGTAGGGTGGCTCATAACTCTCACACTTCCAGTGCACTGTGTGTGCTGATGAAAAACTCCTAATAACGTTTTAAGTTGATGAAATGTTTTGATGATTACAAGGCTTCCCCTCGCCCCTGCATTTACGTTTTAGTCATCGACTGAGGCGCCACTGCTGGCGCCGAGAGGCGCTTGGTATTTCTAAAGCTGGCAGATGGAGCTCGGTGAAGTCACAGTGAAATTTGAAAACAATGATATGGGTTTTTTCTTCGGTAAAATATTCAACGCGGTTTGAATTAATAACGAGTTCCTTATGAACCTCGGAGTCCGGCTTACATCTGTGTCAGTGGCATGAGGAACACGAGTTCATTGGAAATGTGCCTGCTTAACATACAATACTAACAATAACATGAATGTTAGTAGTAGAGGGGGGTCGCATAAAGGTGGATTTAACCTTCATCCTATTGTGATTTTCAGTGCATGCAGTTGCCTGCTTTGAATCAAAGCTAAGGCGCCCTGGTGGGCAAGAAAGAGCCTCCCATTACCAAGGCTCGACACAACACTGCATGTGTGTTGTTGCCCTTGCATAGGTTACACGTTGCCAGCACACTAGACCTGTGCAGAATTGGATGGATTTTGTTTTTTTTACAAAATTGCCGATTTTGCGGGCATTTTTTCAAAAATCGCTGCATTTTTGCAAAAGTGCCGATTTCGCAGCAAACCGCGAAATCGCGAATTCCTGGAGGGTCTGATCAGTTCATCAAACATCACAACGATTTCTTGGAAAACCAGACTCTTAAACAGAAGGGACTTCCCCTAGCCTGGATATTGATTTCTCCAAGAAACTCATTATTATGCATGAACAACTATTCCCTAGGGGTTCATCCATGACGTTCATATGCCCGACTTTACGTCAAAGCTGGCATTCCTAAACACCTTCAAGGTATAAATATACCTTCACTTGCTATAGCAAAGCACGGTGTGGTTCGGTGCAGTTTGACTACCTACTTGCCCGACACAGCTCGCTACTACAAGTGCCGAAGGAAGCCGACTCTCCAGCTGACGCACTGACAAGAAGCTGTCCGCCTCTGTCGAGAATCCAGCTCCAGTGTTTCTGACTCCCCTTGCGGGGTGTTGGGAAATCTAGTCCGAGACAGAGATACCAACCTCTTTCATTCTAAGGTACGGAGCTGATTAGAATCTAGAGAAACCTTTGGCAGTTCTTGGCAAAAACTAAAAGTTTGCTAAAGACCATACTTCTTCCTTCGTACTAGACTTAGGTTAGGTACATTAGGGAAGGCGTATTTTAGAAGCACCAGTTGAGTATTTTAGCCTGTGTTAGTTATGTATGTATTTTTATATGTCATAGCAATAGACAATGCTATTACAGTATTATTTTATAATACTATTCTCGCTGTACGCATTATACTTTGCATTCAGATAATTTTTAGAAAATCTGTTTATTAGCATAGTGATCAGAGCAAAAAACATAAAGGTATGATCGCATCAATAAATCAAGATGTAACATGTTTCCGCTTACACAGGATTTGCAGGAACAAAGTACATTACGATTTTGATCTTTTTTCTCTTATTGTTGAACATAACAAACCCATACGATTCGAAATAAACCCTCCCTCCACCCTCAAGAATCCCTCTCGACACTCCTTTTGCATGCGCATAAACATAGAATGTACATCGGCCACAACCCATGTTACTGTGTATTGCGGTAAAGTCTATCCACACAGTCGGGCAGGGGTAGAGTCAATAGTAGTACGGGATTTCCCATACTATCTCCTAGTGCACCACAGTTCGTGACGGTACATGGAATCTCAAGAATGGCAGGACGTATGTACTACATGTGCAACGAGTCATTAGAGTCCCCATCGTCCCCTGTTTCAAACTGCCCCACAATAGCAAACCAATCCAGTGAAATCGGTGTTTTCCTGAGGCCTCTGTGTTCCTCTCGCTGCAGTGCTTCACCCTCCGCCCTACCCCATCGCGTCACCTCCGCTTTCCATAAATCAGGATCAGGTGGCCTAGGCGACTTCCACCTCATCGTGATTGCTCGTTTCGCTAGTAATAGAGCCATGTCAGTAAAACGTGTTGCTACGCTTCTTGTGTGTGCCGATGGTCCCAGCCCCAGAAGTGCATATTCTAGGGTGAGTGGTCAGGGCAGGGAGCCTGCTCCCTCAAGCGTGTCACTAATAGTGGTCCAGTAGTAACCCAGTTTGGGGCATCGCCACAGCATGTGTATTAGCGATGCGTCATCCGTGTCGCATCGGGGGCATACGCCAACTGCATCAGGGAACATTATGTGTATGCGGTGTGGGGTCAAGTAGGCTCTATGTAGCAACATCAGCTGGATGAACTTGAACTTGGGGTTCCTAGCTACCTTCTTGGGAAATTGGAGGACACGTTCCCATTCCTTGTCCCTCAGTGGCCTCCCTATATCTCCTTCCCATTTCGCCCTGACAGGCGACAGAGGGATCGCCCTCCCAGTTCTGATGCTAGCGGTGAGCCACTTAGTTAGGTGGCCACCCGTCCCTATGAGGTATTGCATCGATGTCAAGGGGTTTGTGAGTGGTTCCCTCCCCTCAGGTGCCCACCTACGCGTTACATAATGGCGAAGGCCAGCATGCAGGAGGAACGAGCCTCCAGGAACACCATGTGTGGCCCTGAAGTCTTCAAAGGACAGCAGATGTCCCTCAGCAAACAGGTCACCTACATGCGTCACCCCAGCGTCACGCCAGGACATAAGTTTGTTTGTTGTGAGCGGTCCCGACTCCAGTGGGATTCCCAAAAGCGGAATCGTGGGGGCATAGGACGTCATCGGGGACGTGTATTTTAATGGTGATGAGACAGATAATTAGTAGTATCTGTCCCTATAAATAACCTTCCTTTAGAAAATACCGTTGGCATCCTCTTTTCTTTAGTTAGCTGTATTCACCCAGATGCCTATTGGTTTACCGGGTACCCCCTGTTGTTAATAATAAACATCCTTGAAAAGAAGCAAATATGAGCACGTTAGGAGTATCGTCCACTTACATCAAACCCCTTGTGAACTCGCTAAAGCAGTAAGCAGTGTCTCTTGTAATGCTTCCTGACAAAATCCCAAAGGGTGCTTGGGCAAAATTGATTATAATGAATGTGCTATTAGTTTTATACATTGGATGTTTCCTTAAACCTATATCCTTTTTTGACGTAGCAGGACTAGTCTCATCTACCAGAGATGTGATGATGACTTTCCGCCTGCACCTAAGCTGACTAAGTTGAGCAGGCCAAAGATAGTTTTCCTTCGTTTTTTTTTTTTCCGAAATTTTTATCCCTCCCACATTTCATGTGATTTGAGTGCATCCTTGTTAGAATAGAGGGCAAGCAGATAGTCCTTTGCATAGGTTTTACTTGTGCTAAAATACTAGTTAAGGACTACCCTCGATTTGGCAAACAATGTGAGAAATGGACTGCCCAAACTCAACGTTATTTGAGATCAGAACTAATTGGATGTATATGCTTGTTGTTGGTGTTTGCTTCATCATTTGAGAATCCAAATATGACAACATGATCCTACGAGCTGACACAGTGCATCTGGAAACCTTGCATCCTTTCATCATCCTTTAAATCCAAGCCTATGATGGAATTGTCAAACATCCTGTAACATAGTGTGTTGTATGGGGCAGGTCAGAGGTTTGGCATGCTGTACATCCAGTTGGCACAGCTAGTGACCTTTTGGATAACATGACTAGGGCCAAACTGGCCTTTATGTTACTCTGATATTTACTTGGTGAGATGCAGGTTAGAGCGCTGCTTTCAGAGCAGGATGGGCTGCAACCATGCTTCCATTATCCCATGTTTGTCGGAACAGTGATTGCATTGTCCTGAAAGGTTTGAATATTTTGGTCAAGGCAGATTTTGTTTTCCAGTCCAGCCCCAAACTGGAGTCCCCGTAAGTGCTCCTACCTTGGGATGATCTGTCAAAGGAGGCATGAGAATCCCGAATTTTGATACTGGAATGGTATGATAGACAACCAGGTGGCAGCAGGGGAGCTTGGATTAATATTGATACCAGCCTTAGTTAGACAATGTCAGTCATAAGAATGAAAGAACTGGGCAAGTTGGCAGTAGCTCAGGACAGGGACCTGTGAAAAGAATTATCAACCAGAATGGAAAGGTGTGGGTTGGACAACCTACCAAGGTGCTTTATTTGCAGGACAATAACTACCGTAATAGACGCCTCATGGACGTATTCTGTGTATCATCCCGGTCAGCTTCATCCCACCACTTCAGGGGTGTCAAAGGAAGTCTTAACCACAGAATATGACCCCCTTAGGTAATGGCAATCAGGACATTAGGCCAGAGTCAGACTAAATTGAAATCCGTTTCTGATTGATGGAGTAATTTGGAGGGTCGACACATCAAAAATAGAATACCAGAACTATTTTTTGGTATGAGTGGTCCTCCATTGTCCCCAGGTAGTAAACTAATCAAACTATAACCAGACTGAAAAAATGTTTTTAGGATGAAGGTTGTCTTCATCACTCATTCCTTGCGTGGTCTTTCAGTCCTCCCATAGGGTTCTTCGCCTGTGGACCTATTCCTATAGCCCATAGGGTCTCCGAAACACAAGGTTGAGTTGAAATAACAAGCCTTAAACTACCACTCTCTGAGGTAACCCAACATCTAGTGGGTGGCTGGGAGATAAAGCAGCAGACTGTGACAAACAGGCAGATTAGTCAACTGCCTTTCAGCCTATGCTGGAGAGAAGGAAAAGCGAAAGGCATATCACTCTGATTTAAGATGAGCCAAGCCCCATCTAGCATAGTGGTAGCAAACTAGGAAGAACTGAGCCAGAATAGACACAGGACAGCAGGAGCTCCCTCCTCTTGAAGTTGCCCTCAGTAAAAGCTCAGAGGCATGTCAGAATGTCCGTTATTTGTATATGCCAGAGTGACAGACAGATCCATCTAGCCAATCCCTGGAGGGAAGGTGACCTCTTACTCAGTGAACCAATAAGGTAAATCACTGTCATCTTTTCCTGGCTGTAATCAAGGTATGTTAACTTAACAAAAACCTTCCAATACCTCCCACAGACCAGGAATAAATTAATGAGGAAGCCACCCAGAAGCCTAATCAGAGAACCCAGTCCTAAATCTCCCCAGTTTGGCCTGTGTTTAGGACGAATAATCATGCAAGCAATTTCCCCATTCAGACCCCCATCCCACACAGTAATCGTGTGTCTTGCCTAAAATCAGGAGGGCACAAACATTGGGGCTACTTGACCTTACTGCCCCTGGCCTGGGGCGCAGCATTTTCCTAGTGGCAAGAGTCCCTTTTCCACCATCCGTATACAACCTATATTATGTATCCTTCCTGTACTACACTGAGCGTAAGGGCCCAGGTAAGTTCTCGTGGCTGGGGCTTCAAATGGTGCTTCTTGTAGGTCCCAAGGCATGCCAGGAAACTGGGGGCTGACTCACTGCCTATCCAGGGCTGGCGGTGTACTGGATGGCTCTCCGACCTGACCTAAGGCTTTGATCAAAGGTTCAGGAAGTGTTCTCATTGGGGGTCTTCGAGCCCCTGCAGGTCTTCATTTGTTTACTGCCGCCAGTGTGCCCTGTCCAACACAAGAGCCACGCATGGAAGGCACATCTGAGATTGCTGGAACAAGCCGTTTTCTATAGGCACCTGTGAGGTAGTCATTGTTTGCATGAGAGGATGTGAAGTAAAATTCTGCATCCCAGATGTACAGTGTGGTAAACCCCTTCCACAACACAATCAGCACTATCAGTCAGCATCTTTGTGTACCTTTGCATCTATCGATAGTTTTATTGTCCAACCGATTCCATTTTAGAGCATGCGATACAACTTTATTCATCCACCTGCCCATCCATTTCCATGTTCATGATTCAGTTTACGCCTCCACCTTCCCCTTGCTGTATTTAATCCATCATTCATGTACTGACTGTTTAACAATTCCTTTGCATCTACAGGACCCCAGACGTGAAATATGTAAGGTGGCAAAATTTCTGGGAAAGGACCAGAGCGCCGAGGTTCTGGAAAAGATTGTGCACCACACCTCATTCAAGCAGATGAAGGTCAACTCCAAGGTCAACTACGATGGGGTGCATCCGTTGATAGTGGACAACAATATTGCCCCTTTCATGAGGAAGGGTAAGAGCAGCTCAACTCTTGCACCTCTGATCCTCCCCAAAGGGTGCTACCAGTGCTTAATTTGCATGAAACACATAGTGCATGTTCCTTAGAAGCCCTCCCCACTACTGGCACTGCTAAATGATGGGGTATCAGAACACCAAAGGTGCCTAATTTTATTTCCACTTCCTGTCTGCTTCTTTCACCACTCTATACTTCCCCTCGCTTCACCTCACTGTTGCAGGTTCTTTCTCATCCCTGTTTTACCCTTTGTCACTGCTTTGCTATCTTTTTCTTAATGCTTCTTTCTCTCTTTTCTGTCTTTCTTTCTCTGAGTCGAACTGTGATGATAAAAATTAGTGCAAATCCTCAAAATATACGGACATGTCCACAGCCTACAAACACTGGCATATATTAAGTTTGTGGTGCCACACTCTACTTGTAGTTTCAATTTAATCTGAGTTTTCCAGGACAGGAGTTCTCTTTATTAGTATGTATTATAGTTTGTTCGGTTCGGTTTGAGCTAAATGTTGAGACCAAAAGAGATAAGATTATACCAATTGATGTTTGGGATAAGCAGACCCAAGTACAATGAAATGCTGCAGCAAATTCCTCCTAAACCAAGACTGGCCTCATAAGTAATCACCAGCCAAACAAAGTGTTGATTTCAGCTAAGATGTTTTTATTGCAGTTCAGTTAGATCAAAATTTGCAAAGTACACAATAACCATGGCAGATATGTTAACAGAATAACTTCATAAAAGACCTACTGACATGAGCACTGGTTGTAAAAAAGATTGACTTATTGAAGACAAGGTCATACAAAATCCTTTAATGACTGTTGGGACAGAAACGTCCTCTGCATGGCATACATGTGTGATCCCCTTTCCTCAGTGCTCGACCGCATTTGTATCTGGTAGACTGACTTTTATTTTGCCGCTAACATTGCGCTATTCTAAATGAAGCTGAAGAAGCGTAGGCCTGTCTCTGATCATGGGATCCTGAATATGTTCTGTCACTTGCAGAGGTGCACCAAGTATGCTCTCAAAGTGGATAGTGGACTGTTCTCGGTGTCTTTGGTAGAGCATGTAAAACCGTGGTAGCAATAGACCATGCCTTGAAATTGATAGTGGGACTAGACCTTGCTATATATGTCACTGAGGATGGAGACATGGCTACCTTTAGAAATCTGATGAGGCCTTTGTTAGCAAGGGGCTGCTGAATAGCTCTTCATGAGCACTGACATTTGTTTGATGGTAGAGGTGTTACGGGGGACTGCTCTTTCTGTTGTGCAGGGTGAGAAGGTGTGAAGGTCAGGTCTGCCCTTTTGTTTTGATCTCTGCTGATATAGCAACACAATCGGTTCACTATGCAGAGTTAAAATTAGAAAAGTGGGGAGACAAGTCTCACAACCATTAAAAAGGCTTACGTAAAGAGTTCCACTAAGAATGAATAAATGCGATGGCCACAATGGAATGAAGGAAAGGTTAGAACAATATAATCAAAATACAAATGAAGACACATCAACTCGGGTTAGAAGACCAAGACTTACTAGAAACAGCTTGGAGATGTATCAATAGTAGCCCACATGGCAGTTGGTCCACACAGTCAAAGCCAGGGTATCGGAACCGTTTCCAGACCTGTAAACTCACAAAGAAAGCATATCTGCATACTCTGTCTGTGCTAGACATGGTAAAAAGAATTCCTTTATAGGCGGGTTTAGCACACGACAACTCATAACTGAGGAAAAGCAGCAAAGAAGTAACTAGGAAGAAGTATTAGGGCGTCTGACATCAGACGTCTCAAAGTGAAATGGAAATTGTAGTCCGCTCACTCAATCATCCACGTGGGTTGTGGCAACATAACTAAAGACATATGGACGATAAAGTCCAATACAGGGCAAGGCAACAAAACACAAATTAAATATAGACCACTTGCCATTCATTGTCGTAATGAACCACTGTGCCAAACAACCATTGACGTACCTAGGAAAGGGTATTAGCGCGTCTGACAACACATCTCAATATGAGATGAGGATTCTAGTTCAACCACTGGACAGGCACATGTGACTTCACCCATAACCAGAGCCATATGGACAACAAAGTCCAATACAGGGCAGAGCCAAACAACGTAAATTAAATATAAACAACATGCATACATACACTTAACAAACAAGTGTGCACGTAAAATGTGACAAATAACCATGAACATGTTGCCAGTGCAGTCCAATGCCATGAAGAACAATCCAACATAAAGTAATTATGAGCCACATGTCACATGCTTCCATGAAAATACTCATGTGCTTGATGTCAGAGAAATTCATGTAATATCCGTCAGAGATATTCTACAAATCCGAAGCCATGCACATGAATGGGGTGACATGTCCAAGGACATTTGGAAAATAAACGTTGAACAAAAAGCACAACACTATAGAAAGACAACGTACAAAACAATCACGTTAGATTAAACAATGGGGGCCTGGGACTAAGAGGGAAGACGAAAAAAAACATTGTACCCAAAATAGTATAGAGTGAAGGAAAATAAAAACAACGTTCTCATAAAAAAATGCAAAGATGATAAGATCAAACAATATTGCTAATATGTACAAACAAGTGATTACATTTTGGCAAAAGTGACCAACAGGATTGGAAGTCCTTTAAAAACGCAAACCAAGTGTGTAAGGCCCGTAGGTGTAGACAGTCTGTAAACCTTTGTCATTGATGTTGAGACCTGTAACTGCAGAGTGCAGACGATCTATCCATCTGCATTGCAATGTCATCAAAGTCCAAGAGACAGTGACTTTAGCCGTCTTTGCCACTTGTTCAGTGACTTGCCATTTTAGATATTGTGCTGAGTGTCCCATTTTTTGGAAATTTTTACCTTGGGGCACAGTGGTGATCCCACAATCTTATTCTTCAGTGACTTTAGCCGTCTTTGCCACTTGTTCAGTGACTTGCCATTTTAGATCTTGGGCTGAGTGTCCCATTTTTTGGATTTTTTTTACCTTGGGGCACAGTGGTGATCCCACAATCTATGCTGCTCCTTTGTAGAAGAATCCTACCACAAATCTGTTGGGTAGTCATCCCAATGTAGAATGCATCACATGGGCACTAGATTGCATAGATTACATTCTGAGAATTGCAAGTAAGAAACAATTGCACATTGAGATGTTGAAATACCATAGTATTGACACACTGCGCATTCTACATTTGAAATGCCCAATTACTGGACCTAATCCCAAATTTGAGAAATGTGGGTAGCTGGGATGGTCTCACAGGCCAGTCAGACTGCACTAAGTGATCCCTAAAGTTCCTCCCTCTCCTGAAAGAGAAAAATGGGGTGTTCCAGAACAACATCTAGTTATCTCAAGGAGCTCCAGTTTGAGAGAAGAAGTTTCTAGATGTGAATACTCACTGGTGTAAATTGGGTAAGAAAGGTCAGTCTCTGTTGAGCTGATGACTTTTTAGTAGAGGACAATACGTTTTCACAATGCGAGAACCAGACCCTCTCGCCTGCTCTTGTGAGTAATCGTTTATGCTAACCCCACTCTAAAAGAAAGGAAATAAGGGTGTCTGACGCTTTGAAGTATTCGTCCTTCTAGGTACAGTTTCACCAAATCCGTAGAAACTGACCGAAGGGCAAGTTATTACAGAAAGTGTGTGAGTAAAAGCTAGAACACTGCAGTTAAGAATTATTTTTGGTTGGTTTAGGATTTAGGGCCTGATTATGATGTTGGTGGGTCAGGCCCACCGACATCTGACATAGCGAGCTACCCGCCGTCAGGATTATGATGTTGGTTTCTCCCAGCCATTCCATTGTGGCCTTTCTGACATGGAATGGCTGTCAGAAAGTGACATTGGATGCCCCTATCACCCCTGCCCCGTCTCTATTGGGCCTTGGCGGCACCTATGGTGTCCCCATAAACATCCTTGCACCGTGTGGAAGGGATGTTCAAAAATATCCACTGTTTGCCCTCACAAGCTTACATTGAACAATAGATATTTGCGACCACCCATAGGGCGCTCACATCATAATACTTTAGTCGGAACTGCCGACCTAAGGTCGGGTGGTTCCAGTGATCCAGCGGGCTATAGAAAATATATCATAAACAACGCTACCCAACTTCATAACCTATAAACAAAATTCTAAACTAAATATGGACCCATTTATAAACCTGATATATTTTGGGCCTACTGAATCAGGTGGTCAGAATAAATCTATATACACATTATCTACACACTATATACATATTTATATATTTGCAGAAAGAAAATTGTCATTAGAATAAAACCCAACCATTTAAATGACCACCATAGGCGACGTGATCTAGCTAATGGTAACCTACACTTCTGAATAACCAAGACCAGCTTGTTTGTCAAAAGTAAGATTTTATTTTCTAAATTATGGTATATAAGTTGAAAGTTTTATAATTGAAATTTATTTGCAATAAAGCAAGCATGATGGTAAGAAATATGAGAAAAATACAATTTAAGCAATTGAATCAATTTTAAAGAAATTATATAAAGTTTAGCATTTCTAAAACCTATTTCCCTATCTGAGCTAAATAGACAGAAATTAAAGTAAAGTTCTTTGAGGATTCTTACGTGCTCCACGCAAAGTCCAGCAGCACATCACCCTCATCAGAAAGTCAGAAAGCAGCAGCCAGCCCAACCCTAAGGGCATGACTTTTTATACCTTTCTACGCTAACTAAACTAGCAAAGGAAAGTTTTCAGAAATCCTCGACGTCCCATTGGCTGAGAGTGACAAGTGACATGTCACCCGATTCTTAAAAAGTTCCACAAAATCACGTCTTACAAAGACCATTGTCTCTTCCACGTGAAGCCAGAAGCTTCCTGCGTTTGCAACTTTGTATTAAGTCATCCTCGCAGCTTCCATAGTCTTTCAGTGCAACTTCCGCGGATGCCAAGTTAAGGACTGACAAAAAGTTCACTTTCGACCTTGGCCATGTCCGACAGAATGATGTCAGCTCATCAGTTTTTGCTTTGTGAATGCAGCTTCAATAAACGTTTTAATTCAGAATGGGCGTCTTGTGACTTTTAGTAGAATTATAGATCAGCTCTTTTTCTGCGGTTCAAATAACTAGGCCCAAAAGCAGGCAACTTATGTTTTCTAGTATAAAACAAACACAAGAAAAGTATTAATGTAAGAAATAAAGTATTTTCTGTATCCACCCCATGGTTTACTAATTAATTAACCCACCCGATTAATCAAAATGTTACCTAGCCATTGCAAACAAATAAAGCAGCGTTTATATTTACCAGTCTCCGTTTTTCTATGAGACCCATATGCACCTAGAATAGTAGAAATGACATCACACAGACAAGGAAAAGCAAAAACAAGCACATGCTTCGTTTAAGTTTGCAGCAGTTAGTAATGACAAAAACGAAAACAATAAATTATTTTATTATTTTGCACGAACAAAAAGATGCAACAAATATGCACGTTTATGAGCACACATGTTAGTCCCCCCACGTGTAAAGTTTAATCTAAGTTGTATTAGTACGACATAT
This sequence comes from Lissotriton helveticus, assembly GCF_964261635.1. Classification (NCBI taxonomy): domain Eukaryota; kingdom Metazoa; phylum Chordata; class Amphibia; order Caudata; family Salamandridae; genus Lissotriton; species Lissotriton helveticus. Next base: position 445,376,531 of record NC_136068.1, read on the forward strand.
CACAAATCATTAATAATTTTATTCATGTTATGGAAATGTGACTTTGCGAGTTTAAACAAAATTTTGTTTTCTATCTCGCTCCATCAACTCCCTCATCTGGTGATTAACAAATCACCACACCAGCACCCAAAATTTTGGTAAATTAAAATTTTAAGAAATCGATTCAAATTCATTTGTATTAGTAAACCTAAAAGTCTGTTTCAGCATAATCTTTGCAATTAACATGACGCTCTCTATGTAACTCCTGTAACTCGATCTCCCTTTCCTCTTCTTTTCTGAGTTTATAGATTCTTTTCTTTTCTCTCAACTGTTTCTTTCTTTTATGTAACAAACAACCTACTTTAGTCAAAATAAAAATGAATACTATTATAATCAAAGGTGCCAGAATCTTGCCAAGAATTGAACTTCCGATATTATGAAACCAGTTTTTAATTGCTTGAAACCTTTTTGAAAGTTTCCCTGTAAAATCTTCTTCTTCTAAAGGAATTATCTCTGAATGCATTTGTGTAATATTCTTAATATACATTTCAATATTCTTACTTTCATCCGGTATATATGTACAGCAATGTTGGACATGTAAAATGCCACAGACTCCTCCCTCTTTTGCTAGGAGTATGTCTAAAGCAAGGCGATCTTGTATTACCATAGATCTAATTGCAATAACTTCAACATTTACTAATTGAAACCCATCAGCAGTGTCAGTTGATAATCTATCAACTATAGTGGACAATTTTCTGATTCTCCCTGCATTTAGGGTTATACCAACAAAAGGTATTACAGCTTGAAAAATATCTCCCAGAACTTCAGTAAAAGTTTCTCTTTTAGCTCTATTTACATAATTATGAATTTTAAACAATCCTTCTGAATCTCTGTCAACATGAAACACTTTAGGAAAAACAATTCCCACATAACAAGTTCCATACCAATGGTCTGGAAGGTTATAGTAAGCTTTGTCACCACAAACAAAATAAATTCCAGGAAAGATAGGATCTTTTCCACCTTTAAATCCCCAACCTCCCATAATCTGATAAGTATCTTCACAGTTACTTGCACCTACAAAATAATTATCAAAAAGTGTATTATCTCTTCTAATGCAAAGTTTTCCACTAACAGGTTTGTCTATGTGAATTGCAATATTTTCAAGCATTTTGCCATTTAGTTTCTCATCCTCTTTTTGCCAGAAGGATGACTTAGTCTGCTTGACTAATTCATTTCTCTTATAAATTGCTCTTCTCTCCTCAACCATATTCAAAAATTTCTTTCCTTCAGCACTTAATTTACATGTTAGATTATTCTTATAAGCATATTCATAAGTGAGTTCGTTAGTAACAAGGAAATATTCTCTCATTTGTTTTGCTTTCTTATGCTTATTTAAAGCATTATCAATCTTAACATTAGCAAAAATCTCATCATAATTTGAATAGTAATATTCTAAACGACCAGTTTGATAAAATAAACTAGTTAATACACTACATGTTACAGCATAAGTGAGAGGAAGCATATTATATGTTACTCCCTCGGAAACAGAAGCAGGTAACTTAACACAGACATAACAGTCCTTTGCATCCATTACCTTTACATATTCACTCAAAAGCTTTGTGAATGTATTGCTTGAAAAATCACCTATTGATTTATCTTGATGAATGTTAGGCTGATGATCAATAACTTTTGCAGATGCACTATGTTTAGTTTGGCTAACCAGAGCTTTGCTTGTTATGTTAACTTTGTGTAATTCTCTATTCATTTCTAAAGGTATAATCACAGCTAGTACCAACCAGAGCAGAACTAAAATGAGCAGACATACCAGAGTCATCTTACAGCATCTTTTAAAAACAGAACATTTTGAAGTGTTCTCCTTAACGTAAGGCATTTTTAGGTTAGTTTTAGCCTTAAAAATAAAAATAAATTTTAAAATTTATATACACCCCCCTTTTAAAATATATTTTTCTTTTATAACCCTAAACAAGATTTCTTCGACCTTATGTCATACATAAGTTTTCTTATACTAAACAGTTTTTCTTCGACCTTGTGTCAACTAACAGGATTTCTTCAGCCTTTTGCCAATTTAATAATTTTGTACTTTAATCATTGTCACTAATTTCTTGGATTTCGTTTTCTTCTTCACTACTATCATATATGTCAATAACAGGTGGAATTACTAAGTAAGTCCACTCAGGAGACTTGTATTTCTGGTTTGGTCTAATTATTCTCTTCCCTTTTCTCGATATCACTTCAATTTTTCTTCCAACTCCAACTTCTTTTCCTGGACTCTTTTGACTACTGATTTCTTCAACTTGTTCTATTGGCTTTTTAATCAATCTTACTCTCAATCTTCCACCAGGCCAGTAGTCTGCTTTTCTCACGTATTTCTTCTTTGGTTCAGAATTATTTGATTCTGACTTCCAAGTCCTTTTCTTTCCGTTTTCACTTCCACCTTCCACGTCACTTTCTTCAGTTTCGTAGTCTGAAATTTCAATTGACTCAGGAACTTCTCTATTCGGCAATTTCACTCCTTCAGGAACTTCACTTTCTCTTCCATCACTGGTACTCGGTAATTCGTTCTCCTCCTCTTCCTCAATTACCTCTAGCTTCCCAGATTTCCGATTTTTGTTCCTTACTTCAGAGTTTGTTCTCTGCCTTTCGATACTCTCCTGGTCTGAAACTTCTTTTGGTTCAGCTTCTTTATTTTCAATAGAGACAACCGAATTTTCAGTTATCTTTCCTTTTAACAGATTCTCTTCACCTTCAGAATCTATTTCAATTATTTCTAAGTCTTTTCTTGTCAGATTTCCATTTACTGGCACAGTTTCCAGATGTCGACTTTCTTGTCGATCTTCAGAATCTGGAATTACTTCACCTTCTGTTCTGTCTTCTGCTTCAGAATCAGAATCATCTGTGGTATCACTTTCAACATCAGAACTCTCAGGAGTTGGTACTGGAATAGTATGGCTTGGATGAATCCAGCGCTTCAATCCTCTGCACTTTACAGCATTAGTAGTGATCAAGATTACCTGCCTAGGTTTCTGCCATCTAGGAGATAGACAATTCCTCCTCCGATGTACTTTCGTTCTGACCCAATCGCCAGGTCTCAGATCATGAGTCAAAACTTTTTCATTTGATTGAGCTTCAGTTCCCACCTGATTAGACACAGAAGTTACCATATCAGATAACCTTTTACAGTAATCCAAAATTGCACTGTCATTTATGCTCAACAGTTTACCTACAGGTACAAAAGCTTGCCTCATAACTCTTCCCATTAAAATTTCATGAGGACTCAGACCTGTCTTTTTATCTGGTGTACTTCTTAATGACATCAAAACAAGTGGAAGAGCATCAGTCCACTTCACTCCTGTCTCTAGACACATTTTTCCAATTCTGTTTTTGATAGTTCCATTTATTTGTTCAACTACACCTGATGCCTCTGGTCTGTATGCACAGTGTATTTTCTGCTCAATGCTCAAAGCTTCACAAATTAACTTCAACAGTTTGTTATCAAAATGGCTTCCTCCATCACTCTCAATAGTGACTGGAAAACCGTACCTTGGGATGATTTCTCTGAGCATTAGTTTTGCTACTGTAATTGAATCACAATGTCGTGTAGGGAAAGCCTCTACCCATCTTGAGAATAAGCATACAATTACAAGTACATATTTCAAACAATTGTGTAAGGGCATTTCAATGAAATCTATTTGTAACCTGGTAAAGGGACCACCCTCTCGACCAATTATTCCTGTCCCCACCACTGATTTCCTGTTTGGATTTATTTGTTGGCATGACAAACACCTTTGACAAAAAGATTCTGCAATCGTTCTAAATTTGGTATTGAACCATGTTTCTCTAAAAAGCCTGACCATAGAATCTCTTCCTAGATGTGCAGGACCATGATATAATCTGGCCATGTCAGCAATCAAGCAATTTGGTAAGACTATTCTGCCATCTTTGTAAACCCACACTCCATCTTCTTCACGTGGTCTACAATCTGATCTTAACCATAGGTCTTTTTCTTCATCATCTGCTTCGTTTTGTAAATCTCTAATCTCATGCCATGTTTCTACAACAGTTGTTAGCATTAATGAATTTGAATCAGTTTCTTTACTCCTCTCCCGATTGTATGAATAATTTTTCCTTGCGCAGTACTTTGCTGTTTCGTCTGCGAAGGCATTTCCCTTGGAAATATAATCAGTTCCTCTAGTGTGCGCTGCACACTTCACTATGGCAATTTCTTTTGGCAATTGTATTGCTTCAATTAATCTTCTAATGAAAACTGCATTTTTAATTGGTGATCCTGTTGATGTCATGTATCCTCTCTGTGACCAGAGTTGTCCATAATCATGCACAACTCCGTACCCATACTGACTATCAGTAATGATGGTAACTCTTATATCTTTTGATATTTCACATGCACGAATTAAAGCAATCAATTCAGCCACTTGTGCTGAACGAACTCCTTCAAGACATGATGCTTCTTCAACATCTACAACTGTACAAACTGAGTATGAAGCTTTCAAGACACCTCCTTCGGATCTTAAGCATGAGCCATCTACAAAGTAGACAAAATCCGATTCAGATAAAGGTCTGTCTTTGATGTCTTTTCTGGGTTTAGTGCAGAATTCCATGACATCTAAACATTCATGTTCAGTTTCAATATCATCAACAATTTCAGAATCAGGCAGTAATGTAGAAGGATTCAGATTCAAACATCTTGAAATCGAAACATTATCTGCTCCCAGTATGATTTTCTCATACTTTGTCAATCTGCTACTTGTTAAATGTTGAGTCTTACCTCTTGTCAGTAATATTTCAACTGAATGAGGCACAAAAACTTTCACAGGAAATCCCATAATGATTCCTTCACTTTGTTCAAGACTGATGCTTGTAGCTGCAACTGCTTTCAAACAACCTGGCAATGCTTTTGCAATTGGATCAAGAACTGCAGAGAAGTATGCAATAGGTTTCTTTAAATTTCCATGTCTCTGTATTAATACAGATAATGCACATCCTTCTCTCTCACTGCAATACAGTTCAAAATCTTTCTCATAATTTGGCATACCCAAAGCAGGAGCTTGGCATAAGCTCTTTTTCAGGTTCTCAAAAGATTCCATCTCAGCATCATTGAGAATAATTGGATCTTTTACATCTGATTTGGTCAGTCTTTGTAGTGGTTTTGCAATTACTGAAAATCCACTTATCCATTGTCGACAGTAACCTACCATTCCCAGGAACATTCTGACCTGTCTTTGTGTTCTTGGCGGTAACATTGCTTGAATCATTTTTATTCTCTCTATTGTTACTTGTCTTTTTCCTTTTGCAATTCTGTGACCAAGATATTTTACTTCTTGTTTGCAAAACTGTAGTTTTGCTGGAGACACTTTATGTCCTTCTTCTGCAAGGCGATTTAACAGAATTATTGTGTCTGTTACACAATTTTCTCTTGTCTTTGCAGCTATTAACAAATCATCAATATACTGCACCATCGTAGACCTACCTGGTAAGTCTAAATCTTCTAATGATCTTTTTAACAATTCATTAAAGATTGAAGGACTTTCTGTATAGCCCTGAGGGATTCTTGTCCATCCAAGGGTCTTACCTTGGAATCTGAAAGCAAAGATTTCATAACTGTCTGGGTGTAAGGGAACAGTAAAGAATGCATTGCAAAGGTCAATGACTGTGTACCATTCAGCATCATGTGGAATCTGAAATAGAATTACTGCTGGATTTGGAACCACAGGACAACATGGAATGACAATTTGATTAACCTTTCTCAAATCTTGTACGATCCTAAATGTTCCGTTAGACTTTTTAACTCCCATAATTGGTGAATTACAAGAACTACTCTTCATTTCCTTTAATACACCTTGTTTGATTAACTTTTCAATTATAGGTGTAATACCTTCAATTGTCTCTGTTTTCATTTTATACTGTGGAGTGTTTGGAAATTCTATTCCCTGTTTCAATGCAATTTTAACAGGATCTACGTTTTTCATCAGACCCATCTCATTCCCAGTAAAATCCCATATTTCAGATTTCACTGTTTCCTTTAGCTCTTCAGGTAAATCCTTTTCTTCAAATGCAGGAAACAATTTTGTTTCTTCTGCTTCCATCATCATCATTGTCATTCTATACAAACCATCTTCCTCCATTGTTTGTAACTCAACTCCTTCAGGAGAACAATATATTCTGCAATTCATTTTACATAGGATGTCTCTACCTAATAGATTTACTGGACTACTATTACAAACCACAAATCTGTGTTTGTCTCTGTAATTTCCAATTTCAACTGGTACTGGATCAGTTAAGTCTGTTTTAATTTGCTGATTACTTACTCCCACAACTTGGATGGTATCCCCAGAGAGAGGTAGGTTTTCAATTTCCACTGATCTAACAGTAGAACGGGTAGCACCAGTGTCCACTAGAAAAGTGATGTCTACATCATTAACTTTCCCGTTTACATAAGGACCAGACTGGTCAACCTCAAGAGTGGCTCCAACAACACACTCTTCCTCCTCTCTCGGGCACCGTCAGCAATAATCATCAGAATCACTGTCTTGACTTTCTGTTAATAAAAATTGTTGTGAAGCATTTTGCATTTGAACTTTTTGCTGCTTTTGCTGTTTTTGTGGTTTTATTACCTGTTCACATCCCTGAAATCCCACGTTTGGATTATATTTTTGAACTCCCCCACAATTCGGAAAAGGTGGTTGTGGCAACTGGTCTTGACGATTATTCACCTGTTGTTGTTGCTGTTGTTGTAACTGTCGCTGAATATTAAATTCATTTAACCCCTGTTGCATCTGTAGCTGTTGCTGTAGGTTAACACCATTCTGCATCTGTGGATTCAATAAGGGATTCTTTGAGTTTCTAGGAGGATGAGGACACTCGTCCCTCCAATGTCCAATTTCGCCACAATTAAAACAAGGTAATCTTTGTTTCAGCTCTTCTATCTTTGGGCTAAATTTCTTTGGGAAATTATTACCTTTAAACTTTCCTTGTATCTGGTTTGTATTTCCAGTTTGAACAAAATTAGTGTTCTTGTTTCCCATGCTGGCAATCTGTTGCTCAGCCACCTTTACCTGAGCCCACATGGCTTTCTCCTTCAGCTTCTTCTGTTTTACTTCTAATTCATCGCTACAATATTTTGCTTTTCTTAAAATATCATCTACAGATAGTGCTTGCCATCCGACAATACTAGTTCTGATCATTTCTCCAATTTCAGGTTTTAGTCCATAAACAAATCTATAGATAAAATGACTCATGTCTTTTTCATCTAATTTTTCATAGCCACTGTATTGTTTAAAGATTAACAATAGTCTTTCATAAAAAGAATGAACTGATTCTTTTGTTTCTTGTTCTGTTCTTTCTATTTTAACCCAATCAACTTCTTTGGGTGGAATTTTGTTTTTCATCCAAACAATTACTTTCTCGTAGAAATCCATTACAAGTGGATTTGGGGCACCTGTTTCTTTAATTCGCTCAGGTTCTGCTTTTGGCCAACTAATAGATATTTTACATTCTGTCCAAAGATCAGATGGGACTACAATGTCAAAAAATCCATCTAAATCAATCCACAGAACTTTTGACACTTTGATAAATCTATCGACTTGCCTGTACCACTCAACTGGTTTCTCCCTCAATTTTGGAAAGTCATTTGTGAATAACAGAATGTCTTGTCTTGACCATGGGACATGAACATATCCTCCACCTGCAACTTCTCTCATTGGAAATTGTTTTGACAATTTTTCCAATCTTTCATCTTCCTTCCTTTTGGTCCATTTCACTCTCCATTTGTTCAGTTCTCCTAGCTTTTTGATATAGACAATCAAATCTTTAATATGAACTATTCTTCCCATTGAGTTCAAACTCTCAATGTCACTTTCTGAAAAGTCTAATCTGTAATGCTTTGCAAAATTCTTTTGTTTACTTACATCAATTTCAAGTTCTGCAGCTAGATCCTCTAATTGATCATATTTATTTTTTGTTTTCCACTGAATACTTTTGCAAATGAATAGTAGCTCATCATCCCGATAGTAATTTAAACTATCTGGTCCAATTGTTCCAATTATTAATTCTTTTATATTTGCTTTTAATTTGGCCACATCAAGTTTTGGTGTGGTTACCCTGACTTCAGGACTTCCTACATCTGACATAGCACCCATTGGTGTTTTTGGAGATAAATCCTCATTAAAGGTTAAATCAGGCATTCTCGATCTAGAATTGTTTAATTCAGTCAAGTCTGAATAAAATTTTTCAGTAGCTTTTTGAGTTTCTGTATTTAAAGGAATAGTTAATCCGTTTTTGTTTGTATCTCTTTGATCAAATACAGGCTGAACAGGACCTATTGTTACTGGAACTGTGACAGCTTCCATGCCTTTTGTCATTCTTTTAATCAATTCTTCTTTAGACCTTAAATATTCATTATAATCAACATCCTCAACATTTCTTGTCTCTCTTGCATAATCTTTTGGAGGTTCCCTTGCTCTTGGAGTCATTGTAAAATGTCTACCTTCATTTCGAACATTTTCGAATTCTGATCTTCTAGGAGTTTCAGTGATTTCACTATTATTTGGATAAAGTTTAGGAGCTTCACTAATTGGAGGTGCACTCGGTGAAGTTTCAGTAGAAACTACCGGAGTAGACCATGATCTAGGAGGTCTCAAAGGCTGATTAGACTGTTTCTTTCTAGCAGTTGTATATATTTCTTCCATAACTGCATCCTCAGATTCACTTTCCATAGATTTCCCTGTAGGAGAACCCATTACCATTTCATGAATTAAATACAATCCTTCACTCATGTTTCCCTGTCTCCACATTCGCAATCTATCTTCATGAGTTTCTCTTTTCCATGATGGATTTTTAGAAGGTCTTTTAATTCCACTAGCTTCTCTTTGTAACTGATACATCTCGTCTTCCCACTCAACTAAAGCTTCAAATTGAGTTGGTCTCGGTTTTGGAACAAGAGCATTCATTTTCTCTCGTAAGTTTCTTAAAACTCTTACATTAAATGAACCATCATCAGGCCAAGCTAAAACACCGTCGTTTTTAGTATAACGTTTCCAACTGTCGAACCATAAGACAGTATGATATCCGTATTCACCTTCCATGTACGCTGCAGGTGTTTTATACTTATGAAGTAGTTTACCACCTCGCGTTTCGATTTTCTTGTCAGGTGAAAATAAATTTTTAAATTTCTGAAATAATGTTGTCTTTTTCTCAACATGTTTAAAATGATAACTCATTTTTAAAAGTTAAATTTAATTCACAAAAACGTTCGTAAAATATTTCCGGGATGTTCCGCAAAACAACCAATCCGTGCGCGAAACACACCAACAAGCCAATGGCAGTTGAGCTACGTCACTTTTCTGCTCAACCAATAAATTTAGAGTTTTTCCGAACGACCAATCAGCTCACAGACCGTCAGAGATTCAAGAGCCAATCAGAATACTGCTTGTGACGTAGGTCACCCAATCCCAGCGCGGCTCTGTGACGTACACAGCAGCTGCGGTTTCTCGCTTCTCACTCCTGGCGCTTACCCCTCCTTCACAAAATCTTTTCACAGCGCCATTTTAAGGGTACTTTTCAGTGTAAATTAATTCTTAACAATGACTATAAAGACGACATCTGTTCGTTTCACTATTTAGGATAGTTTACATACATTCAAGTATCCACACTTCGGAATAGACGGCGCTATTCACACTAAGGATAATATTCAATTGTCAGTAGAGTAACCTTACCCCACCCTTCTAACACGTATAATTATGAACTCGCTTTGCTCTGAACCCACCGCGAAGTGAAAGTTCTAAGAGTTCCACTTGAACATAAAATACAATTCAAACTCGCACTTTTACACGGAAAATTCCCTAATTTCAAACACACATGAAATCCGTACAGGACTCTCACCTGTTTATAGAATTCATGCACCGTTAGTAAAATAACGACGTTATCCGTACAGGGCTCTCACCTGTTTATAGATATGAAACATGTACCCGTACAGGACTCTAACCTGTTTATAGATAATCATGCACCGACGTTAATTTTACCCTTCACTCAAGCTCGGATATAACTAATACTCTCATCACAGTGAGTTTTATGGAAGGCGCTTTGTCCCTATTCTCATGCTGTTTTGATTTCTTAGAAAATCCTCACTATACAAGATTCAGACCTAGCCCTAAAACTGTGCTGCTCGGCGACAACACTATGGTACACGGCGATACCTCTTGTGATACTCGGCGATATCACTACAAACAGAACAGATGGCTTGCGTGACTAATTTCTCGCCACACAATCTATACCGGTATAGCTTACAGATAGGCACGAAAAACGAACTTAACATGTGTTAAAACATCGATCCTATTTCCATACCATGACGTAACCCTTAGCAACCAACATATTACCTTGGTTACCTCTTAGCAACCATCAATTTCTGCTACCAGAGAATTGATCCAGCGGGCTATAGAAAATATATCATAAACAACGCTACCCAACTTCATAACCTATAAACAAAATTCTAAACTAAATATGGACCCATTTATAAACCTGATATATTTTGGGCCTACTGAATCAGGTGGTCAGAATAAATCTATATACACATTATCTACACACTATATACATATTTATATATTTGCAGAAAGAAAATTGTCATTAGAATAAAACCCAACCATTTAAATGACCACCATAGGCGACGTGATCTAGCTAATGGTAACCTACACTTCTGAATAACCAAGACCAGCTTGTTTGTCAAAAGTAAGATTTTATTTTCTAAATTATGGTATATAAGTTGAAAGTTTTATAATTGAAATTTATTTGCAATAAAGCAAGCATGATGGTAAGAAATATGAGAAAAATACAATTTAAGCAATTGAATCAATTTTAAAGAAATTATATAAAGTTTAGCATTTCTAAAACCTATTTCCCTATCTGAGCTAAATAGACAGAAATTAAAGTAAAGTTCTTTGAGGATTCTTACGTGCTCCACGCAAAGTCCAGCAGCACATCACCCTCATCAGAAAGTCAGAAAGCAGCAGCCAGCCCAACCCTAAGGGCATGACTTTTTATACCTTTCTACGCTAACTAAACTAGCAAAGGAAAGTTTTCAGAAATCCTCGACGTCCCATTGGCTGAGAGTGACAAGTGACATGTCACCCGATTCTTAAAAAGTTCCACAAAATCACGTCTTACAAAGACCATTGTCTCTTCCACGTGAAGCCAGAAGCTTCCTGCGTTTGCAACTTTGTATTAAGTCATCCTCGCAGCTTCCATAGTCTTTCAGTGCAACTTCCGCGGATGCCAAGTTAAGGACTGACAAAAAGTTCACTTTCGACCTTGGCCATGTCCGACAGAATGATGTCAGCTCATCAGTTTTTGCTTTGTGAATGCAGCTTCAATAAACGTTTTAATTCAGAATGGGCGTCTCGTGACTTTTAGTAGAATTATAGATCAGCTCTTTTTCTGCGGTTCAAATAACTAGGCCCAAAAGCAGGCAACTTATGTTTTCTAGTATAAAACAAACACAAGAAAAGTATTAATGTAAGAAATAAAGTATTTTCTGTATCCACCCCATGGTTTACTAATTAATTAACCCACCCGATTAATCAAAATGTTACCTAGCCATTGCAAACAAATAAAGCAGCGTTTATATTTACCAGTCTCCGTTTTTCTATGAGACCCATATGCACCTAGAATAGTAGAAATGACATCACACAGACAAGGAAAAGCAAAAACAAGCACATGCTTCGTTTAAGTTTGCAGCAGTTAGTAATGACAAAAACGAAAACAATAAATTATTTTATTATTTTGCACGAACAAAAAGATGCAACAAATATGCACGTTTATGAGCACACATGTTAGTCCCCCCACGTGTAAAGTTTAATCTAAGTTGTATTAGTACGACATATCACAAATCATTAATAATTTTATTCATGTTATGGAAATGTGACTTTGCGAGTTTAAACAAAATTTTGTTTTCTATCTCGCTCCATCACCAGTACGCTCTGCCGTTGTGCGGACTTCATAATAAGGCCCATAGTGTCATATAGAGATTACCATTATCAGGCCTAATCATCAGGTCAAGGAAGTTTACCTCCTGAGAAATCGAGGTTAATGTAAACTGAATATGAGAATATGAGGATTTCTTTCAATGAGCCATCGATTTAAATTACTGTTCCAATTTGCTGACCCTAACCAAATCATAAAAACATCATAAATATAACGTTTCCATGTAGTTATATTGTGAGACTATGCATTGGAATCATTAAGCAGGAATCTAGTTTCAAAATCGTACATGTATAGAATGGCTTGATTAGGAGCAAAAGACGTCCCCAACACAACTCCCAATTTTTGAAGATAATATTCCCTAAGAATTAGAAAAAGTATTTTTTGTGTAACAATGCTTCTTCGGAAATCTTTAATCAAATCCTTTGGGCCTTCCATGAGAGTGGGTTGAGTATTAAGTATGTCTCTTATCACCTCTATAGCATCCTGTTGATAGATGTTCCTATAAAGGGACAGGATGTCCAAAGTGACAATTTGTTCATTTTCCAAAAATGGGTAATTCTCCACACAATGGCTAAAGTGTGCGGTGTCCCAAATGTAAGTCGAAAGCAGGGAGACAAATGGTTTTAAAAAACAGTCAATATATTGACAAAGTGGTTCAAGCAAGGAACTACAATCCGAAATGATGGGTCTGCCTGGTGGTGATTGGTCATCTTTGCGAATTTTTGGAAGTGCATAGATGACTGGAATTTTTAGGAGAGTTGTTGTTAAGAAACCTAAATTCATTATCACTGATTGTATTTAGATTGTTCTGTCTTCTCTGCCTTGGATAGCTGTTCCCCATCTTGGTTCCAGGTATTCTTTTAATCTCTTCATTGATTGATTGGTCAATTGAGCTTCGGTGCTCCTTTATTTGACTTACATTTGGCCTACAAATTTTTCCTAGGTCTATTTTGGCCATAACATTTTTTCATTTCAATTCTTAGTGGATCTCTTTAGGTAGGTCTTTTTGATGTTTGTGATACAGTTCCCCACACCGTTCCCCAGCTTTCGTCTAAATGTCCCCTTGTCAATCTTTCCTGATGATGGCTCGGGTTAACTTTTTCATAAGGGCTGAAATGTTGACCTATGAATTATAATATAGACTGCATTATCTTTTGGAATAATTTGTTATAATTGAATATTTTCAATATATTATTTGATATTGAATTTATTGTTTTCAAATTTGTCTGTTATCTTGAATCCCACATCAGCTTGCACCAGAATTCCTTGACGTGCTTGACTATTGCATGATATTTTTAATTCCATATCTGTAATTGTCTTTTGACGATGATTTGTGCAGTTAAACTCTATTCTTTAATTTATTGCAGTGTGCTACAGTTATTTAGTAGGGGAATTTATAATATTTTTGGCTCACCTCTTTTGTTTCTTTAATTTTAACTCTCCCGGTTAAACCAACTTTTGAAAATATATTGATATTACTCTGGTTCTTAGGGTTATTGGTTTGACCCCATTTATCGCTACAGTTCAGAGATACTGATACAAGCCAATTTTCTAATACTAACACTTCCTAGTGCCTATGTTGTAGGTGCTTCAGTTTGGCATCAGCCCTATGCCCCTCAGCTGTGAAAAGCATTAGTGTACACAAAGGCTGTTTCTGAAGAGCAGCATGAGAAGGACACTTGAAAAGCAAACCATCCCAAACTGGTTCTGACAATTGAGACCAATATTATGTATAGTAGGACAAATCCCAAACAATCCTACTTTGCTCCAGTTTCTAAACCTTCATGCCAAAGGAAGTGAGTGCTCTGCAGAGTACTCAACAGACTGCTTTATGATCAGGGCTGGTGTCTACTTGACAGCCAGTCTCCCAGAGTTGAGGGGACTTCCCCTGATGTCTGCAGTTTCATGTGGGGGTGTGATAGTCTGCCTTGTACCTAAAGCCTACTTGACTGCTGCGAGTGGAAAGGTGTCTGCCTTGCCTTGCAGGGGGAGAAACTGTCAAGGAGGAGCAGCCTAGGGTGTCCCAGGATGGAGGAACACTAAGAGAAAGCTGACTGAGAGCAAAGCCAGGAGCGACTCAGGCTGCAAAGGATGTCACAGAAGGTTACTTTTGGGAACCTCTGAAAGCCTATAAAATTGATACGCCCCGTTTGGCTGCAACTGATGTGGTGATTATGCTCTTCCAGTCAGAGCTGTGACTACCTTTCTGATTGGATGAACACTACTGTGGCTGCAACTGCTGGGTGAACATATTGGAAAAGGTTGTACTTGACTGAGTTTGCAGAGCCATGGTAGGATGGAGCCCAGGACGCCATTGACAAATAATCTCAACCACCATGATTTGGAAACAGTAACCCCTGTGTGATCGTTTCTCTATACCAAAGGCGGTCTGATAAAAAAAATCAAACTTTTCTTTAATTGGTCTAAAGAAGTTTTAGGACAGCTGTTGGAAATGGCCCTTTTTGCAGGATTATCTCCAAACTTTTTGCTTCTTCCTCTCTTGTTTTTCCTGACCTGTGGTTGTTGGCAATAGGACTCAGGGCACTTTACCACTGCTGATCAGTGCTAAAGTTCATATGCTCTCCCTATTGTAAATTGATATATGGATTAGTGATTCCATGTTTGGCGTGTTTGGTTTACTTGTCAGACCCTAGTACAGTGCACTGAGTGTGCCCAGGGCTTGTAAATCCAAATGCTGCTGCTGGGTTTGCAGCACTGGTTGTGCCACCCACAGAAGCAGCCTTGTAAAATTTGTCTAAGGCCTGCCATTGTCAGGAACATGGTAGACATACGAGTTTAGTATGCCTGAACTCAGAATGATAAAATACATCTTTTAGTGAAGTTGGTTTTGACATTCTGTGTTTGAAAATACCACTTTTAGAAAGTAGGTATTTTCTTGCCTAACTAGCCAAGCCTGCCTCTGCTAGGTTGTGTATTCCTTGTCTGGAGTTTGAGTGACAGGGCTGGGGCATTCCAGGAGACAGAATGAGTCCGCCCAGTGGTGAATAGAGAGATCTGCATCTAGATGGGAGAGAGGAGTTGCACCTGGGACCTGAAGAGGTCTGTGCCTTCCCCCCCACAGTGCTGGCTCCACCCCCTGTGGTGCGTCTGATGTCTCTGCCCTGCACTGTGAAAGGAGAGAAGGAATCATATCAACAAAGTGCTCCAGGGCTGTGCTTTCCCTCCACAATGCTGGCTCCACCTCCTGTGGGGCGTGTAGGAAGGCGGAATCTGACTATATGGTTACCCCCACTTTCTTGCGGGTGTTTTGCTGGTTTTCAACTTAGTTGGCCTGGGACCCTGCTATTCAGGGCCCCAGACTATCTGCTTTCTCTATAAAATTGACTCCATGTACCTTAGGTACATACCAGATTGGTTACTGGGTCACCCTTGTGAGCCCCTGTATAGTGTACCTTAGGTACCCAGGGCCTAGGTGCACCCTAGGCCTACCAGGGGCTGCAGCATGTATTGTGCCACCCCTGTAATGCCTTCCAAACTGACACCATAGGTCTGTTCACACAGCCTGGGTAAGGTAGTGTAATCAGTTCAGTTCAGTTTAAAAAACGTTATTTCGGTCAAAATTACCTAAAAAGTACAAGACACAGTGATCAATCAAGTCTAAAACACATCAAAAATTAAATTATGATTAAAAATGCTAATATTAATTAGGCACATATTCTTCATTCAGAAACATTCAGATTATTGGTGTGTTGTAACTAGACGAAGGGCACAAAGTTAATTCCGGTAAGTGCGTAGTACATTAATACATATATAATTTAGCTAAAACAAACATGATATAAAGGGAGTACAATAAACCTCCAATTTAAAAAGTGTGAAAAATGCTACAAAATGATTAAACCAGCTTGCTAAAGTAACACTATTAATTCATCATGGCAGGATCTATACAGCATTTTAGAGATTTCAAAAAAACCCTTCTGGTGCACCACATGGAGAACAAGAAGCCTGCAACTGAATAAACTATTGGGATACTAGAATCAGATTTCAGTATCCTAAACACTTCAAGACAGCGCCTATCACCAATATTTCTGTAGATCTGAACCAACCAGTGTTTCCTTGCTTTCTGATAGCCTGGACAGCTAAAGAAAACATGGAGCTCTGATTCCTCGGGGTGGGCACACACCGGGCCCTGAAGGTGGTGTAATCACCCCTTGCTTAGATATAGTATACCTATATCTACCTTTATATATAGACACATATACACCTATGGTAGGTCTCGACAATCCTGGAGGCAGAGTGCTTGGTTTTATGTGAGAGGGTGCCCTAGCATGAGCTGAGCCCCTCTGCAGCTTTCGGAACCATATCCTTATAGCTGTTCTATGATATAGCCATACCATATACTCTTAAGTGCATTATAATCCTCGCGGTTAATGCTAACTTTGGTTTGGCTTTATCAAAACATGTCATGTAAGGTGTCAAACACTTTGGAATACTACCCCCCGCCAATTCTGGTAGCGGGGGTAGCATTCCACCCTTCTAGAGGGAAAAGACATGTAAGTTACTGCTTATCGGGTTAAAGTTAAACAGAGCCTCAGCATCACAAAATGGATGTTGCTTCCACAGAAACGAGTCTGACCTCCTGTTGCTGGACGAAAATCCTACAGGGGATGTCTGGACAATAGTTTTCCTGTCCAAGGAGGTGCTGGCACCTCCCCAGACAGGGGTTTTGTGTATTGGTGCAGGGAGGGCTGCATTCAGTGAATGCATCTAGACACAAGGCTCCATGCATAGCCCGGTTCAAACCAGTCGCTGGGTCACTCCAGCCCTAGCTCTGGTGCGAAACTGGACAAAGGGAAAGGGGTGTAACCACCCCCTTCCCAGGTCCACCCATAGGAGGAACCTAGTCAGGTAATCAAGCCCCCTTTCTTAGTGTAAGTATAGGAGCTGTGTCCCCAGGACTTTGGATTATCCTGGACGAATCTTTGAAAGACATAACTTGGACCTTCGACATTCCATACTGACTGGAAGATGGAAGACATCTCCCTTGTGGTCAAGGAGTGACCACCCTGTGCAAACAGGCACCAACAGCATCTTTGCCAGTCTGCAGTTTCAAGGCTCCCATTCGAACCAGAAGTCTATGTGACTCAAGAACTGGACTTCCAGACTTCTCTGACCCCAATCCACATTCACAGCAAAGCTGAGACCCGTGGCGGACACGAGAGATGTCGGACCGGACATCTTGGACATCCTACATTTTGCTACCTGCACTCCTTTCCTGAAACCTCAATAAGTTGTCCATTGGGGTACAAGAAGCCCCATCCCCAAGCACCATTTGCACTGAAGCCCAGGCCCCCACACTCCGTGAGTTTCCCGTGGGCACTGCCTTTGCATTTGAGCTCAATGCGTCTTCCCGGTTCCTTGCCCATTGGCTAGTGAGCCCCCTGAAGATGCCATCTTGAATTTACTCTGCTTTCCTGGTTGCTCCATGCTTGCTCCAGCTTTCCTGAAAAGGAGAAGTGCCACAGACTTTGCTGGTCTGCATCAGAGCCAATCTTGACATCCTGCATGGGTTGTGATTGCCAAGGCTTGTTGGGTCCAATCCAGATACCAACATGGCAGTCATCTAGATAAATCGTGGGACAGCTTGAATCCAGCGCCTGGTCATCCTTGATGCCTCCTGGACCTCGTGGATGAAGAGACAAACTCACCTTCTTCACCTTCAAGCACCCTACACCGCCTGGTTCCTTCCTGGTTCCTTCCTGTTACCTTCCTGGTCACTGGCTAGTGACCCAGACTCTGTCCCCTCTGCTTTCAGGTTCTTCACATCACCGATCCACCCTTGGATCCACCCGGACACTTTTCCTCTGGTCGCCTGCATCACTTCTTTGCAGCTCTCCACAGAAAACGACGACGAAACCAGACACGAAAAGACACCTATGCATTCGGCTTCCCTGGGTGAGGTAACACGAGTACTCAGGGGCTCCCGTGGGTCTTGACTCTCGAAGTGTCCTAGTTTAAAAGGGTTACATCCTAGTCCATCTGGAAGTGTCCTTAAATTCCATATTTGTAACTTCTTCGTTTCCCATAGAAAGTCAATTGTAACCCGCGTCTGTGTTTAGACACTGCACGCGTCTCCCGTGGGCCTCCTACCACCTAACCTTTGGTTGTTTAGTGTAGCCCCAGCGATTCCACAGGGCCCAGGCCTGCTTTCTCACTCTCACGTGGTACTTATACCACTTTCTTAGTATATGGTTGGTGAGGCCCCTAGGGCATAACATATACTGTGCAACTTATCGTATATTAACTGTGTGACTTGTATTATATTTTGACCTCTAATCTCATAAAGAGTGCAGAGGGGTTGTGTTTAGATTAAATACATATATATATTTGATATATTCCTTGTGTGGTGTCCTTTCATTTGGTATTCAAGGGGTATATATATGGTAAAACAACTTGCTTAACTCGCCTACTGAAGTCTTAGCCTGAAGACTGCTTGTTCATGCTACCACTAGGATAGCTTTCTATAAGGTTATCCTAGCTTTCTATAAGGGTGACTTTACAACCTCCATCAATAAGGATCGATTAGACTGGTGCAAGTTGCCCACTAGAACTAGTTGTCATGCCCCGAGATCCCCGACGTGCTGTCCCTTTTAGAGAAAACCCTATAAAAGCTTCCAGAGCCCTTGGAGCGACGCTTTACGTTCTAGCGTCAAGCTCCGTTTGCTGAAGTTCCGTCTTGTTCCCGTTTTGCCTGACTTCCTGTTGGTTCTTGCGAGGACGGGTTTTTCGCCGTCCTACGTTTCTGAGGCTTTTTTCCTGCTCCCCTTGTTGTTCCGTTGCTTACTCCTTACACGGAACCTTGTTTGTTGCACCTGCTCCGCCCGACGGCCGGGCTTGTTCTCAGCCGTCCGGCCGGGCAGCAATTCCCGAGTTCCCCATTGCCTACCTGCTCCGCCCGATGGCCGGGCTTGTTCTCCGCCGTCCGGCTGGGCTGCATTCCCGAGTTCCCCATTACCTACCTGCTCCGCCCGACGGCAGGGTTTGTACTCCGCCGTCCGGCTGGGCTACTTTTCCCCGCTGTTAGCCCTGACACTTACCTGCTCCACCAGACGGCCGGGCTTGGTCTCCGCCGTCCAGCGGGATACATTTTAGGTATTTAGGTTTGTTTGCCTGTACTCACCACCCGGCGGCCGGGCCTTGTCTCCGCCATCCGGTGGGTTCCCTGTTCCTATTTTCTTCCCGCATGTTTCTTCTTGGCCGTAATCAACAATTACCTTCACTTCCTGTGTTCCTGGCCATCCTCAAAGAGTGTGTTTGGGGGTACTTGCGTGGACTCGTGTGGGGCGCAGAAGGTCTACCGCACAACCCAGAATCACGGTAACAGCGCTGTGCGCTACACTCATGTTATTGAAATATTTCTATATTGCGACCTAATAGATATCTGTTTTGTATCTTAGACTTTCAGAATAACAGGAGTGTTATCTTCAGATTCTTATCCAGTTCACTTCGATATAGATGATCATTTAGGAGCCTTCTACAGGTTATCAAGTAAGAGCTCTACAAAGTAGAACAGGATTACACATGCCTACGGCCAATATAAGAGTAGTTACTATTGTTTCTTGTTCTCCTATACTAGCTCGAGCTGAACCTTGCAACTACTACACATCTGTTCTACAGCATAGCTTAAGACATATTTGGTATGTAAAAATCATGTACTACAATTAGTCACCCTTATATGTGTATGATAACTGTGGTTAGAAAGCTTGTATTTTCTTTCAGCTCCCACATCCAACTGAAGTCCTGGCAGTGTTTATGCCCCTTCACGCAGAAGATTACAGCCAAACTTCTATCCTTTCCCCACCTTTCCTTGTTTTGTCTCCCTGTTTTCCCCTGGAGAGCCTCTCGGTACTCTAGTGTTTGATAGAGTCGGAAGGCCGTAGGGGAAGGCTGTGGATTATCTTCGGATTCCTGACGCTCCTGCGGAACCTGCCTGGAAACCATTACACTAGTGGACATCATATGCCAGGCTAACTTCTTACAGGGCGTCTGATGTTTCTGCCCTGCACTGTGAAAGGAAAGAAGGAGTCATGTCAACAGAGTGCTCCCGAACTGGTTTGACTGGGCAAAGGCCCCTCTCCCCTCGGAGGACAAAGGATTTTGGGGTATAAATATTGGGACCCTGATCCCAAGAAATTAGATCATCCTGGAATCAAGAAGGAACCTCTGCCAAGGAGAAAGCTGGAAGATGGAGATCGTCGCAGCGCCTGTTGCCGCTGCAAGAGCCGACGCATCCTTCGCTTGTGGAACGCATTGGCCCAGTGCGGGAAGATTACTGTCGCTGCGAACATCGTCGCAGAGCCTATCGTCACTGGTTGAGATCGCCGCAACGCTTGCATCGCATCGAGGGCCTGCGAGAGGAGAAGTTCGACTCTGCGCCGCGCATTGCCGCCGCACCTGAGATCATCGCCGTCCCGAAGATCGTCGCATTTTGCCTTTGCAAGATGCTTCCTACAGAACCTGCACACCGGAATCCATACAAGGTATCGCATCCCTCCCCCATACAGACTGATTCGTCACAACAGGCCCGCTGCATCCAGCGGGGCTGTTGCATTGCCTCCCCAGGGTCTCAGGAGTGACGCATCGCTTGTTTTTCAACGCTGCTGCTTCCATTTGGAACTTTTGTCGCATCTAAAGGTACTTTTGGCTAAACGTGAAGCAACTGTGGATTATTTTGATGCAAACCCTGTAACTTAGAACTCCTTGAAAATCATATTCTTGAACTGTCTATGTTGTATTTCTGTCGTTTTGGTCTTTAGTATTTTTCTAAACTGATGTGGAGTCCATTTGTGGTGTTTTCACTGTGTTACTGTGAGTGTTGGTACAAATACTTTACACATTGTCTTTGATAAGCCTTTTTGCTTGTGCCAAGCTACCAAGGGGGTGAGCAGGGATTATCTAAAGAATGTATCCCCCTTACCCTCACTAGAAGCAAGGGTCCCTATTTGGACATTGGTACCCACCTCCGCCAACTAGAGTCCCCCAGATCTAACAATAGCTATTAATTAGATTGACATATTTACCGCTTTTAAAAGATATTAAATGCTGCTTTTTATTCTGACTTATGAGTTATGAAGTTCAAAATTAAGCATTAAGTTCATTACGGGCCCTACTTGTAATTCTCCTTCACAACCTTTGCAACTGTTGCTTCTGCCATATTGCAAGTGCATTATAAACTATGAAACTAGTAAAACTACTGATTTGTTGTTCACCATATTTTTAAAGAGTATTTCATCTGCCAAATTCTGCTTAAGACCCTTAGTGACCACTACAGATTGTTAAAGGTGCATAGAGGTTTTCCACCCAATTGCAAGTGTGTGCCACATATTCTTCTATCCTAATGCACATGAGGAACATTATAATTACAGAATCCTGGTTATCACTCACTAGTTGATATGAGTGATGCGTTATACTGGCAAACGTGTCACCTTGATTTAATGGACTTTCACCCAGATTCATGAAGGTGCCACTCTGCGATTAGCAATTTGCGAGAAATAGCGAATCGCAATTTGAAAATCGCAGAATGGCATTCATGTAGAAATGCGATTGAAAAAAAGCGAATTGCAATCGGCCGCAATTGCCGATTGCGATTTTGCCGCAATCGCTTAAATTTCGCAGAATCTGCATTTTTCCTTGTAGAAATTGCGATCTCGCAATTAGCGATATCGCTTTTTGCGATCTCGCTAACTGCGAGATCGCAAAAACGGGAAGTCGCATTTCGAGCCCATTGATGACATCACAACCAGGAAGTAGGCTGTTCCCACCCACAAACAGAACACAGAGCCAGGGAGTGGAAGCAGCATTCTGAAGAGCTCCAAACCTTTGACTGTGCAGCACCCCAGCAGGACCCAAATCCTTAACATGTCCCAGGATGCAGCAGGGAGCAGTGGGGAAGGGAGGAAGCGAAAACTCAAGTTCTCAGAACTAGAACTCGAGTATCTGATTGAGGGGGTCACCAAGGACCATGCACGCCTCTTCGGCAAAGACTCCCGGAGGGTGCCAGAGGCAGACAAGCGCCGGATCTGGCTGCGCATCCACGCTAAAGTAAATTTGGTCGGGGTGAACCAGCGGTCAATTGATGACCTCAAAAAGCGCTGGTACGACCTGAGAGGTCGTTCAAAGGAGCGTATTGCCGAGAGACTTGGGGAGCGACTCGCCACCTGTGGAGGGAAACCTATTGCCACACCAAACACTCCATTGGAGGACCTCATAGAGGACACCATCGCACCAGAAGCCTGCGTGGGGGTAAATCCAGCTGGACTTGTCCCGACCCAGCCAACAATCAGAAGGTAAGTGCCATGCGACTGCGACCCTGTCCCCCAACAATGCCCATGACTCCTGAGCTAGCAATATGACATCCCCAGTAATGCAGGCCATGCACACCTGAAATGCCCCATTGCATTGTGGTAGTTGTAGTGAAATCATAAGTCCACAGATAGCTCAACACAGTCAGACCTGTCAAATCAAAGTAATTCCAAAAGCCAGTCAGGGAAAGCAAGCCTGCATGCATGTATCAACAACTCATGTGCAAGAGAGATAACATTAATCATGCACCCTTTACATCACAGGTGCTGTAGACCAACCCAGCACTGATAGCGAGGCCCTGCACATCGCGGAGACCCAGGAAGACACTGAGGGTGAGGGCCAGTCCAACCAACAACCCGGTCCATCACAGCCACCTGCAGTGCAATCCACCACCACCACCCCGTGTGTACAGAGCCACCTCTGCAGCCACAGGTGTCCAGCCAACACCCTAACAGACACCCACAGCAGTGGTACAGGCCACACCACCAGTGCCTAGGAGGCAGACGAGGTGCACAGCTGGATCAAGAACACACTCCAGGGCACTGAGGCGCCAGCAGCGTCAGGCCGCAACAGACACGGGCAGGGCACTCCTTCTTCCTGATCCCGGCCTGGCCATTGAACGCCGCATGCTGGCGGTGCATCGTACTCAGGCGCGTCACCTGGCAGCAATTCACACACAGCTGCAGGCGAACGGCCAAAATATCGCCCAGATGACCGCTGCTGTCAGGGAGCACAGCCAGCTGCTGGTAGCCCAGCAGGACATGACCCGCCGCCGCCACCGCCAACTACTGGCCCGCCTATCGTCCTACACCAGGTCGAACCACATTGTTGGTAATGCGACGTCACAGCTGGCACGCAGGTCACTTGCCATGCAGGGCCAGATGGTACAGTGTTGCCAGGATGTGGCCAGGTCACTTGATCTGCTAACAGCCGCAGTGCTCGGCAGCCAGCCCACTGCACATGGAGAACCAGGGGGGCCTGACAATGTGAGCGAGGTAGCATCGACAAACAGCAGCACATCATTGCCGCCTGTGCCTGTACGTCGCCGCAGCAGCAGGCCCACAGCATCAACACGGGCCAACACCGTCCCTCAGGACCCAGAAAGACGACTTGGTGCGTCTCGTCGCAACCGCCAGTGAGAACTTGGACACTGTTGGTGGGGCCATGCTGGAGACCCCTGCAAGCCCTCTACCCCTGCATGGGGAGGTATGAAGAAATACTGTCCTCATGTGACACCAAATAAACAAAAGTCCACTTTATTGTGCATTAACAATAAAGTTTTATGGTCTGAATTGAATCACACTCATGTCATTATTACATTAGTCATGCATGAGTGCAGTGTTATGTGAGGGGAATTGGTGCTCTAGAAACAGTTAATGGTGATGTGGTTGCGGCGCCTGTGTCCTTCAGCAGGATTTTCCCCGCGTGCATGACGCACATGTGGAGGTGGGCGGTTGTCCCCTTCCGACTCACTGTCAGATATCTCCACTGGTATCCTGCGCTTGGTAGCAATGTTGTGGAGGATAGCACATACAGCCACGATGAGGCAGCAGACCTCAGGCTTGTATTTCATGGCCCCTCCAGGCTTGTGAAGTATGCGGAACCTGCTCTTCAAAAGGCCAAATGTCCTCTCAATAACATTTCTTGTGCGTATGTGTGCTGCATTAAATCACCGTTGCTGTGGTGTTGCAGGGTTGAGGTATGGGTTGAGGAGGTACTCACGGAGAGCGTAGCCGCTGTCACCTGAATGAAAGGAGCAGAGGGTGAGTGCCTGTTCTGCGCAGCTACATGACCACAGTGTACTATTTTGGGGCATGTGTACTTACCTAGTAGGTGTCCTTCCCCAAAGTCTCCCCTCGCCAGTCGTGTGTGGATGCCGCTGTGCCTGAATATGAAGGAGTCATGTGTGCTCCCCGGGTACTGTGCCACTATGTCCGTGATGTATGTTTTTGATTTGCGCACCATCTGGATATTGAGGGAGTGGTAGTTTTTCCGGTTGCGGTACATGTACTCTGTTTCAGCAGGTGGGCAGATGTGGATGTGGGTACAGTCAATGCATCCTATAACATGTGGAAATTGTGCAACGTTGTAAAATTGCAGCTTGGTCTCATTCAGGTCCTGTTGGCTGGTCAGGAATGAGATATAGTGGTGTAGCCGGGTCAGCATAGCCTCCAGGAAACTCCTTAGGCAGCGGGACATGGTGGGCTGGGATATTCCCCCTGCAACAGCGACCATCCCCTGGAAGCTTCCGGAGGCCAGGAGGTGCAGGCAGCACAATACCTGCACATGTGTGGGCACGGCATTGGTCCTCCTTGTTGGGTGCTTCATCAGGGGGTCTAGGTCCTGGATCAGCTTGATGATCATTGCCCCAGACAGACGGTACTTTGCATAAATTTGCTCCCTGGTTTGGCCCAGAAGGGTGACCCGCTGGCGGAATATCCGCTCCTGGATTCTACGTCTGTTCTGTGCTGCTCGCTGTAGCCTTCGCCGCCTCACCACCATGTAGAGTCCTGGCATTGTGAGAGTCCTCAGGCTCCAGCTGCATGTCCTTAAATATGTTTGGTCAGGCCTGCATCTATTGGTAGTTTGTTAACCGTTTTTTTGAAGAAAAAAAACAATTTTCCTTAATGGTTACCACCTGGTTTGTGTTCTTCTTAATTTGTGCGTCGCAAATAGCGATTTACATGTTTATCGCATTTTGTGAATTTTCATGAATGGCGATTGCGAATGTTTTGCGATTTCGCAAATGAATTTGCAGATTCCATGGTTTCTCGCAATTTCAGAATCGCTATTGGCCTTCTTCCAGGTACATGCGATTTTATTTGCAAAATCGCAATTTTTATTTTGCGAATTCACATTTTTTGAGATTTCAGTATCATGAATTCCTTTCCTTCTAATTGTGATCGCGTTTGCTAATTCGCAGCTATTGCGATCGCAATTTGGCTTCATGAATCTAGCTGTTTGTGATTAGTTACAAGGGTGTTTGAACCAAGTATCAAAAAGAAAATACGGATGTTGGGTTTGTAGGGGATGAGGCTGAAGAGATTAATAGACATAAATGTAATGTTTATTTTTAATGATCTGCAAATTAATATTGTAAGATTCAGAAAAAGATTTTAAATTGTTGCATTTTATTTAAAATCTTAAATCATTAATTTTAATGCATTGATCAATTCAATTAATTACAAAAAAAGCAGTTTATTTTAAACAGTAAATACATTATTTTAACTAAAGACATTTTGTAGAAAAATAATGACAATTGCATAATGGAAATATTTAACTAATTTCACTTTGATTACATATTTTTAATTTATTAAATTTTTTGTTAATTTGTTCTGTGCTACTTAATAATATTGTTTATGTTTTCTTTTTGGTGTTTGGTGTAAATTATACTTACATTGTTAATAAGTGCCTCATTACAATGTTGATCGGACCTCCACTGACAAGCTATTGGTGGCGGTCTGACCGACAAGCAGCCATTCGGTCTTACTGACAAATTACAATGCCGGCAGTCAGGGGGAAGAGCATCGCCTCTGACAGAATAAGGGATCCTGTCTGGGCAGTGGTTGCAATCATAATTCCAGTTGGAGGCAGTGTTGTGACAGGCACCGCCATCAGGATTACAGCATCCCTTTCCAACTGCCTTTTCATGGCGGTCCTACCACCAAAAAAAGGCTCTTAGAAAGGTACTTTTGGGGACCGAAACAGGGCTCCTTTTAGGGGGCATATATAGTGCCCCCACGTACCTCCATGCACCATGTGCCATGCACCATGCGGTGCATGAATGTGTACAAAGTGCTCCTTTACATTGCATCTTGTGATGCAGCGCTTTTCCTGGTCGGCAGTAGAAGCCACTGTGTGAAAGAGCACTTTCTGACTACCAGCACAGCGGTTGCATCGTAATTTAGTAGTCTGACCTCCGCCTGCTTGTCTGGCAGTCTCCTGCACGCCGTGATAGAGAAATGTGGTCCGACAGCCCACTATTAAAATCAGGCCCGCTAGTGTCTCCCAAAAATTATATTACATTTTTTTACATTTTACCTTTTATCGTTTTTTTTACCTTATTAAAAAAACTCAATATTGGCAATGTTATTATTTATATTATTGGAAAAAGATCTGTTGTTGGGAATATACATCCAAATATGTTTTAATCTAACTGTAATTTCTATTTATTATATAATTACAAATGAGTTTGATACTATTTTATGTAGTCAATGATTTTTTCCTTTGGATTAGGTATTCAATTTTACATGTAATGTTTCAAAATAGAGGAATATTGATAAATAATAAAAATATGTTAATTATAAGAAACAGTTAATACATTATTTTATATGTTGATGTCTCATTTTAAATTTATAGGTGTTTAGTTTTGATTATTGTGTCTTCTAAGTACTTTGTTTATTTGATACACAAAGAATTATGTTTGACTATGTAGTATTGATTGTGTATATAAACTCTTTAGGGTGCAACACTTTTCCTAAAATGGTTTAGATGTAAGTGGGAATAGTAAATGTGACCCCTAACGTGTCTAACACCTTCCCAAAAATGGTTTAGGTTGGAGTGGGAAAAGAAAATGTGGCCCCTTTAGTGTCCAACACCTTCCCCAAAATGGTTTAGATTGGAGTGGGAATAGTAAATGTCACCCAATGAGTGTTTAACACTTCCCTCAAATGGTTTAGATTGGAGTGGAAATAGTCATTGTTTCCACTTTAGTGTCTTATACCTTCCCAAAATGGTTAAGGTTGAAGTGGGAATAGTACATTTTACACTTTTAGTGCCTAACACCTTCCCCAAAATGGTTTAGATCAGGTTGGGAATAGCAAATGTGTATATAGATATTTTTCTAGCACCAATGGTGACTGCACTGTCCTCTTACCTCAAGAATACCAAAGACCCTGTAGGCAAACTATCAGATATCCATGGGAGGACACATACCTGCTAGTGACAAAGGATGTCTAGAGTCTCTATACTATTATGTCACATAAGCATGGGGTGAGAGCACTCTAATATTTTTCTCATCTAAGATTGCTAGTCACTACAAACACATACAGGTACTTCTAGACATGACCAGATTTGAAAACAACTACTTTGTGTTCCAAAGAGATTCTTCATCAGCTGCACGGTATTGCTAAGGGTTCTAGGTTTGCTCTCTCTTATGACAACCTCTTTATGGGGTGGTATAAGAGGGAGAATCAAAATCATACCTTCAAGTACTTGTACTCGTTCACTGTTACAAAAACAAATGCTTATAGTCTTTTACTTTTTTTACAAAATGATTTGTATTTAAATGAGGTGTTCTCACCTCCAACCTTCATGAACATGTACAATACAGAATTATTCAACTTCAACATGTACATTAATACATCTGTTTGTTCTGTTCATATCACAGAATTATGCATTTAAGCTTTTAGCATACAAATATTCCTTTCTTTCATGCCCAATGCATTTTGGGACATGTGTCCCTTTAGGGGCGAAATCAGTAACAATAAAACTGAAAATGATAATGTGCAGGTTGGACCATTTATCATCCTTTATAACAAAGCACTTCTGTTCGGTGCTATAAAGCAATTATATATCATGCATGATCATGATACTAGTAATGTCAAAAAGTGTCATATATATAATAAAGTGCTGATCCCATGTTTCTTTGTGTCCAACCAGTAATTGGTCCTTGTGTGTTTGGGAATACGGGAGCTTAAGGAGTGTATAAGATTAAATATCACCTTTCCCCATTCATGCTTGCAATTAGTCCATTGTGATTACACAAAACGTACTCAATGTCAGAAACAACACTGCAACTCCAGTTGATGATAGAATGGAACCGATCTATGAATAAAAAAACAACAGCCCCTTTTATGTACACAACACTCGCTGAAACTTCCAAATCCTATGGGACATTGCTTTCCAACTAACCTGAGGGCTGTTTAATTCGCCAATTCCTTAGTACACAATTGAAAAGCCAATGCTTGTATCTGTAATACCGAAATGAATCACTCATCACTGCTAATAGTAAGCAAACAACATCTACTTTATCAGCTATTCACTAAACTAGGACAGTTGAACACTACCCCACGTACGCTTACCGCAATCACTATATGGGAAGATTCCAAACAAATTCAAATGCTTCAACCGTTTGTGCAGCCCGACGCAAAAGCTATCTCTTGAAACAATCTTACATGAGTGAAATTCAACGATGGACTACCACGCATCAGTGTTCAGAACTCTAACCGCCATCTTGGAAAGGTAAATGGAATATAACTGAAAAATGAATACCTTGGGCTCAAAACTATGGTTGAATTGTATCACTTCCTCTATGAAGTGCCCCAATAATGTCTAATGACCAACAAGCCTCAGGTTGTCCAGCACTCCATTGCTACATACGAGAGATCATACAATTAATACTAATAAAATAAACTGATACATGTCTACGTTGAACCAAAAGTTACCATTATACGACGATGGCTCGAGGCTTTGATTAACCATGTTACTGGAGTTTCCCTAAAATGAATAACCAGAAAGTATCTAGGCAATATCCTGCGCATCACAGATAAAAGAAAAACAAATTGAAATTTCGAAACATAGTTAGAGTCTAAAAGTCAGAGAACAACATTCACTCCTGTTCAGTCACTGTGTTCTGCTTGTGGTTAGTACATATCCCAGCATGCAAAATATTGGGGTGTGAAAAGGTCGAAAGCGGTCTCCTTCTAATATGTCAGTAATGGAATAGTGTTGGATAATGAACCCAGATTTTCACTATCTTTCTAATTGTATAATTACAGAATACAACTCCTATCGATCTTTTCGTTAAGCCCTCTGGGCTGCTATATGTCCAATTTTTTAATCCAAAAAATCTCTATTTGTAATAAAGATCGGTTTAGATCTTTCCCCGGAGTGGGTATTAAAGTTTCTATTACCGCAAATCGTAATTGAGATATAGAATGTTTTTCTGAAGACCAATGTACTGTTAAGCTCGAAGTTTTGTTTGCTGTTCGTATGGTGCTCTTATGTTTTGAAATGTGTCCTGATTTTTCTCTGTCTTACCAACATAAAGTAGTCCACATGGGCACTCAATGCTGTAAATGAGATTTTTTAAATTACAGTCTTTTGTGTGAGTTAAATCAATGGTTTTGTCAGTTCTTGGATGCGTAGTATTGGTGCCAATTACGAAATTATTACAGTGTATGCAATTTTTGCATCTCTTTTGTCCCCTGTGGTGTTGATAACTTCTCATACTTCGGTGTCATTAATAGTTCTTTAAGATTCTTAGATCTTCTATACCCATGTAAAGTTTTTTCTTTGAATATGTCTTTGAAATCCGGTTCATTCTGAAGTACATTCCATCCCATGTTGATTATTTTCCTTAGTTCTGCCAAACTAGTCAAGTATTTAGAAACAAAAACTTGTCTTTGAGATTACATTTTTGTTTGTTTTTTCAAGAGTATATTTCTGTCTTCTTTTGCTGTCCTGTTTATTTCTTCATCCACAACTTTAATCAGGTACCCACTCTGAATGTATTTCTGTTTCTGTATTGACATATTTTCTTCCAGTGTATTTGCTTCAGAGCAAATCCTTTTCATCCTCAGGAACTGAGAATATGGTAAGTTATGTAAGAGATTGTTAGGATGGAAACTTGTATATAGGAGCGTGTTATTTTTGTCTGTTCCTTTTCTGTATACCTGGGTTTGTAGTCCCGAATCTGTTTTAACAATGAATACATCAAAAAAATGCAATTGAAGTATTACATATTGTATACGTTAATTGGATGCAAGCATCATATGTATTCAGTTGCTGAATCTTGAGAATCAGTCTACATAAGGTATATATCATCAATGAATCTACAGTAGAGTTATAAGTTATCCGTCCATTCTGGGTCGCCGTACACATGGTCTTCCTCAAATTTAGCCATAAAGGGGTTTGTATAGGCTGGGGCTCCTGCAAAGCCCATTGATGTGCCAGTTTTAAATAAAAACGATCTTCCCACTGAAAGTAGCTGTGATGAAGACAAAAATGTAATAACTCCAATAGGAATACTTTGTCTGCTTTGATCTTTTGCTGTTGTAGCAATGCCTACTCAACAGCATCTATTCCTTCCATACGGTGTATTGAAGTATAAATTAATTTGGCAATTATGGTACATAATATATAATCCACTCTTTAAATTTGTTACTTGCTGGGATTTCAGTAAAAAAATCTATGTCTTTCACATAAGATGACCCTCCTTAGGCAAAAGCTTGCAAAAAGTATTCAAGATATTGCCCTAGTGGTTCAAACTGTGTTCCAAATACTGTTACAATTAGTTTGAATGGTGGATCTTGAATGCTTTTGTGGATGTTCACGCAACATATAAAGAAATTGTCTTCAAGGATTGGAGACTGTTAGAAAAGACTTGTGATGGTTCTAATCCAACCCATATCAAAGGCTTTATTCAGTATCTTCTCCAATGTCTTACTCAATCTGTTGGTTGGATCTTGATCCAAAATTAGGTACGTAGATGTGTCCAAGGCATGTTGGTTAATTTTCAATTGGTAATATTTAGTGCCCATAACTACTAAGGCACCTCCCTTGTCAGCATTCTGGAGGAACATTTCTGGGTTGTTAGAAAGTGACCTAATTGTATTTCTTTGATGTTTAGTAAAATTCTGCCTTCTGTTTGTTCTGAATTTCAGTTTCTGTATGTCTTTCTTTACTAAGATCTCAAAAGTATCCTACATTTTTTCTGAAATAGGAGCTTGAAAACAACTTCTTGGTTTGAATTTAAGAATTTCTGTTTCTTGTGTGTCATCTTTGGGTGGAAGAATGTTGGAAGCAAAATGTCTTAGCCTCAGAATGCTCATGAATTTATACAATGATATTCCACATTCCAACTTGTTTGTCCTGTATGTAGGTACAAAATCCATCCCTCTATTTAAAATGTTCTCCTGTTGAGGTGTAAGACTTGTGGAAGATATATTTACCACTAAACCTTGTTTTGGCTCCTCCGATTTATGCATGCTTTTTCTCTTACTTCTGGTTTTCCTGTGTTTGACCTCCTTTTTGTGCTGTTTTGTCCTGGCGGTTGGTTAGTGTCCGTGACCTGAGATAAAAAAGGTTCCGATGCTGAGAAATGGGCTGTTTATTTGCTGCCTGATTTTCTCTGTGAGCGTTCACTGCTCAACACTGTTTGGGCAACTGGTGCTCAATTAATATTGGCTTTGCTTTCAGTGACTCCACTTTCTTCAGAAGAGGCAGTTGTTTTTTTTGAATATGTACGTCATTCGGCGTACACCTCGGACCAAGTATAAACTTATTTGAATTTGTAGTCTAAAGTGTCACGTTTAGATTTACGTAGTTTGCCCTCTTTAATTCTTTGTTGTATGCATCCAGTTTTTGATTAATGCCTTCTAGTGAATTTTTCATGTGTCAGGCTCTTTTCGTAATTCAAGATCTTGTTTAATGATCGAATTTTCTTTAGATATTTCACATATGACTTTTGATAATCCTTTTTATCAACAATAAGATTAGATCTAAAGAACACTTGTTTAGGATGGCATACCATTTGTCCATAAACATACTATTTTGATAGAATCTGAAAAGCATCGATTTTATTGAAAGTCTTAGTCCCCAAACGATCTTTTCACATTGTGGGATTGCAGCTGTGTAGATGCATGTAGTTGTTGGTTTTACTCCCTTCTTGTAAGATATTCTAATTGTTTAAGTTGTTGGGAGATGGAACTTCCCTACACATTGAATGTTCTAACCTCCTGGAAAGGAGAATACATTTCTGTTGCTTGTTCTGCCTTGTAAGCACGGATGCTTGCCCTATTATCTGTTAGATTAGAAATTGTGTCGAATTACATGGTGGGTGCTACTACACTATATAGGTAGGGCAATGAACGTGACAAATGATAGTGGAGCACTCCTTGACTAAACCCTACTTATAAATTATAATCCCTTTAACCCTCGTATGCTACATTGGAAAGCATGATGTGTAGCATGCCCTGAAAACATCAAAATCATACATTCAAGTACTTGTACTCGTTGCAAGTGTACTTTTGTAAAAACAAATGCTTGCAATCTTTTACTTTTTTCACAAAATTATTTGTATTTAAATGAGGTGTTCTCACCTCAAATCTTCAAGAACAAATACAAATACAGAATTATTCAACTTCAACATGTACATTAATAAATCTGTTCTGCATACAAATATTCTTTTATTCCATGCTCAATGCACTTCGGAACATGTGTCCCTTCACCAGGGGCTGAATCGGTAACTATAAAACTGAAAATGACAATGTGCTGGTTGGACCATTAATCATCCTTTTTAACAAAGCAATTCTGCTTGGTGCAATAAAGCAATTAGATATCTATCTATCTTTAAAACCTATAGTAATCTGTAGACGGAGTCCTAGCAGTGGACTCGTGATTACTACTAACATTTGATTGGCTGTCACACTTCAACCAGGAAGTGTTGGATTACTACTAACATTTGATTGGCTGTCACACTTCAACCAGGAAGTGTTGGCAGCCATCCTGGGACTCGGAGTGATGGTGAGTACCATAAAAAAAGTTACAAGAAGAAAAGGGGGCAGGCTAGGAATACGCTGACACCCCCCTCCCCCCAGATATTGTTGGGGGTCATTGAGGGACCCCCTAAGCTTTAAAAACATTTGTTTTTAAAATGTTGCCATGGTCTCGCAGGTGGATCTGTGAATCTAAGGAAAAATGTTAAAAATAGCAAGCTTGGGCTTGCGCGCTTGCTTTAACACCCAGATGGGCCATGTACCAAAGGCATAACATTAATGAAGGAGGGGGGCTCCATAGGCTTTTATTAAGCCCCAGGGACCGCCACCTCCCAAGGGGACTGAATTGTATAAATGAGGGGGGCACTCGGCCGCACCGCCCAGGGGGAAAGCAATACATAATTCAAAATAAAAAACAAGGTGTGGAGCCTCCATAGCAGCCCAGGGGACCACCAACTCCCTGGGGCTTAAATAATTCATATTGTGTAGGGTGCTCCTGCCTCCCCACGCAGCCTTGGGGACCGCCACCACCCCAGGGCACACATACAATAATAGAGGGGGTCAGTTGCAGATCCCCTGGCCCCGGGGACCACCACCTCCCGGGGCAAATTAGAACAAAGGACGGGGGCCGTAGATGGGTCTTGGGACTGCCAAACCCCAGGGCCAGAAAATTCTCTTGCTTGTTGAAAGCAGAGAAAGTGTTTGCTTCCCTGCTTGCTGTGAAGTGAGCAGGGAAACTGACATTGCTCTGGGGCAGCTCCCTGGCTCCCAAAGCAATGCTGGCTCCCGCAGGAGGGAGGGAGCCGGCAGGGACCATAGGCGCCTTCAGGCTATCCCGCAGTCCGATTGGTGAAAAAAATGAAAGGTCATGCCACAGTAGATCTGTTTCAGGAACAGAGATCTGTTTCAGGAAGCAACTAAAGACATGGTTTTTTACTCAAAACATTTAAACCACTCCATTTCCCTTTACATCTAGCTGCTCACTTAGCGCCGGGACACCTCCGTGTGAGTTAGCTGTTCGCGCTTTAGAAATATCAGTATTATTATTATTATTATTATTATTAGATGGGGTCTCTGGAGCTGTAATCAGCCCAAAAGGGGGGCTGGGTGGACCCCCTTTAGAAAATAAATAAATAAAGTAGCAGGCCCTGGTAAATGGGGCCCCTGGGGCCAAAAATGGACTCGGAGGCACCATTAAATAAAGGTCTGGCCCCGGGATGAGGTCCCCAAATCCGAAAATGACCCAGGAAAGAAGGGCCATTGAATCCCTTCCCTTAACATATTTTTGGGGGAAAATAAAGAAAAAAACTTGCAGCAAGTCACCGGAGGCCATGCCCCCTTCACCATCACTCTGCAAATGTGCCTCCTGGTCCAATGGTGGTTAAGGGACAAAGTCCACTTAGATGCTGAGGGTCCTTGTGGTCCAGGAACCCCTTCAGTTACCTTCAGTAAGTCCCAGACAGTGTGATTGCTGAGATGACTTAGAGACCATGCCTCACCATGCCCCCCTTCACCACCACTATGCAAACGCACCTCCTGGTGTGCTTCTGGTTGGAGAATGAATTCCACTTTATTCCTGAGGGCCTCCGGACTAAAGAGGACTACTTCCCCCAACCAGCAGTGCGACAAGAAGCGTGTTTGCAGAGTAGTGGAGAAAGGGGGCATGGCCTCTGACAGCCTCTCAGCAATTCAGCTGTGTGGGTCTTACTGGAGGTGACAGGAGGGGTAGTTGGCACTCAAGGACCCTCAAGAGCGAAGGGGAGTTCATCTCCCCAACTAGTACTGTGCCAGGAGACGCATTTGCAGAGTTGTGGAGAAAGGGGGCGTGGCCACCTAACACCTTTCAGTAAACCCACTGTGTGGACTTACTGGACTTAACAGGAGGGGTAGTTGATCCTAAGGACCCTCTGGAGCCAAGGGGACTTGATCCCCGCACTAGTAGTGCGCCAGGAGGTACATTTATAGATTGGTGGAGAAAGGGGGCGCAGCTTCCAACAAAATCTCAGCAATCATGCTGTGTGGGACTTACTGAAGGTAACAGGAGGGGTATTTGGCCCTGAAGGACATCATTTGTCCAAAATGCTGCCGCATTGGGAGAGTTATTCTGGATCATCTCTTGCTCTGGCTATCTAAGAGTAATATTTTGTCTCCTGTTCAGTGCGAGTTCAAGAAGGGCCTTGGCACCATGGAACAGTGCATTGTCTTGTGGTAAAATATACATTTGTGAAGGGCAGCTATATTGAGATGGCATTTATGGATGAATTTCTCAAAAACAGTAATTGTGGTCTGTGGCCCGAACAACACCAAAACCCATTCCTTGCAAATAGAGGGAAGTTTGATATAAAGGGTGAGCATGTTCTCATATCATGGGCTAGTGTTTGATGAGGTCTGCAATTGGTCCTCCTGTTTCAGTGTAGTCACCTGATAGTACAATTTTAGACACTGATGGGGTTTGCAATACTTCTCAACTCCCAAACCAATGTCATAGAACCATCATAGGGCTTATCCCAACCAAAAGTAAAGAAAACGTGTGGGAAAGGAAGCATGTTGGCTTAAGAAAATTGACTATGGTTTGATTGAAACCATTTTTAATTGGGAAAACTTACAGCACTTAATAAAGTCATGTCGAGCTAGTAAGCTTTACCGGTTTTTAAAGGTGAGAATTAAATATTTGTGTTCTCACAGTGGTCCAATGGGTATCTGTAAAGACATTATGAACTGACAGTTCATTTACACTTGGGTTTAACTGTCCTTTTCTACTTCATTGGGTTTGAGATTTTCACAATCGTTCACACACTTTTCTTTTGGTATTTGGAGAGAAAGTAACCTATGATGATAAGTGGGTATGCCAGTGAGTACCAGCCAGCAGCCCCCTTGGTGTTATGACCGTGAGGTGCTTTCTCTCCTTTCCCACACTTTTTCTTTACTTTTGGTTGGGATAAGCCCTATGATGGTTCTGTGACATTGGTTTTATAAATTGATACACCACAACACGTTGATTAGTGGTAAGGAACACATCTATGAGGGAGTTGAGAAGTATTGCTAACCCCCTCAGTGTCTAAAATTGTAGTATCAGGTGTATGCACTGTTGGTCAGGCCTTCTGTTGTCTATAATTTGCTGATTGGGTGGGCGGCCTGGCCTTTCTTCCCCTGTAGCTCCCATTGTGTTGATGCCTCCTGTTTCAGTAACAGGCTAGAGCATTTTTTGCGTGCAGTGGGAGCGACATTCTCACTTTCTGCCTCTATTGGCAAAAAACCTGTTGCACCCATTCTAGAAATATTTAAGAGAAAGTGCCTTCCCACTCTTAGATATGTGATGGGGGGTTCAGAGACTTAAGGGCCATTCAAGTGGAGGAAAACAGATTCTGCAGATGTCTGTTGGGGGTTCCTCTTTCCACCTCATACGTTGCAATATGTTTAGAACTAGGCCTGGAATATGTGAACTATCTAATAAAACTTGCTCCGCTGTTACTCTGGTGTTTGATATGGTTGAACAATGAGGCTGAATTTAAGCGGGCAATTATCCGTGACTGCTTCTCTTGTAGCCTTGGCTCAAACATTCCATGGCTAAAATACATAAGGGAGTACCTTTGCTTTAGGTTGCCCCCCAGCTATATGAAACACTGAATATCACTAAGAAGGATAAAGATTGGGTCAAGGGTTGTTTCCTTAAGCTCAGACAGGCCCTAAGGGAGGGCATGGAAATAATGAAGGCAACTGTCAGAGAATACTGCCTCCTGCAGATGTTTGGAGGGGTTGCTTCCTGTCTGGTTCTCGTACAGAACAGATGAGAATTAACATTATTGTCCCGGTTTAGATAAGGGTCCATCAGGTAGTTGCTATGTTTCCTGCAATGGCAATTTTGCCCTTCCGACATCTGAATTTGCCCATCTGGTGAGCTGTTCCCTGAGACTCTTTGGCACTTTGTATTCTTCTGCAAGTTTCATTCATCGCTCACCTGAGATATTTATGGCCCCTGTTAAGGAGAAAGAAGTTTAGCAAATGCATAGTTGCCATTATTTTCTTACAGCAGTCCGAAGATTCTGATTCTGGCTGTTTAGTGTGCCCCCTTTTTAATTAATGAATGGATTTTGTACACAATGCTCAACATTTTTACTTTTGTTTTACATTTTAGCATAATAAATGGCCTTTTATTCATACGTGTGTTTTTTGTTGGGAGTTCTCCTTCTTATTGTTTGGGACCCTCCATTTCATGCAATTCTGATTTGGGTCACTGTTTATATGATGCACTAAAACACAATTGCTTTCTTAACACATTTTAAGATGTAGCCTTCTAAATGTATGGTTTGATAATTGATTTTAAAACTGTTTATGTAGTTTTCTATCTTTTAGGATCTGTTAGCGAAGATCGAATAAAGATTGTTCTTTACTAGTATTATATATTATATGTGCTGTAACTATTTTTCACAACAGATTGAATTTGTTGTTTGAGGTTTCTGTTTAGTGAGGTTAATGTTTTTTATATGAATAATATACCTGCTATGTTTTTGTCTCAGTCTTATTTAAAATTGGAATTTTGTTTGATTTAATAAAATGTTTATATAAAACAATTTTTAATGTTTAAGAAAATGCTTTATTTGGGGGGAATTTTGCAGGTAATTAATTTTATAATATGATTTTGGCTAATATTTCTAAGTACTCTTTTTCTTTGTTGTTTATGAAGAGTTTCACTTTAAATTGTAGCAATGTGTACATTATTTTGGTATGTTTGCTAATGTTAGGTGTACTTTGTGTTCCAGATTGCTCTATTCATAGTTGTTGGAAGCGTTGCTCTTTTTGTAGGGCTGGGTTCTGCCTAGTGTGGTTCGGATGGCATTGTGCCATCCTTCCACGGTGTTGTAGGGTTTTGGCTTCCTGTGACAGGGCACTGTCATAGAGATTCCACCATTATATTTGGAATTTGGGTTGGCGTTTGTGTTTGAAGCGCTGTAGTCTGCCAACCCAAGTGTCTTCAAAATAATTCATTAGTGGTCTTAGTTTGTGTTCATTTTGTTGGTAAAAAGGAAAATTGTAGTGCTTAGCTGCCTCTGTGACATTGACATAGGCTAGTGCTATCATTTATTTCATTTGAAATGCAACTTGACTGTTTGTAGAGTATTCCACACCTAATGCACATTATTAAAGATGTCTCCATATGGTTTGATTGAAAAAGTAGTAGTAACAGCATAACATGGCTGTGTGTGGGTAAACTTTGAAAATTGTTTAAATCTTGGCTTGTGGAAAATCGAATTACTTTTTGTGGGTAGTAGTTATTTCGTTTGTTTGATGTGGTTTACGAGTTAGTAGTAAGTGCTACTTTGATTATTTGGTAAAGGGGAATATATAAAAGGGATATTTGAGTTGTTATGGATGGATGGTGTATATCTGAGTTAATGGTTTCGGACACAATCTGAAGGCTCTATCTATCCTCCAGGTTTGACAATGGCTTAGTTTTAGCAAGTTATCTGCTGTAGAAAATGTGACGATTCATATTTCATTCTTTAGGTTGCTATAAAACTGGAAGGGATCCTCATGATGTGTGTTTTTTAAATGTTGAGGTATTGTGATATCTCAGTATATTTTTTGGGGCAGGAGGTATATTGCTGTTTTTCTTTGAGTTTGTGCAATTAATCATTTTAAGGTTGGTATAGGTGGTTATTGGCCTGTGATGTGTTAGGGGACTTCAGGGAGATCATCTTTCCGAATATTTGTTGTGTACTCCTGGGAGCCAGTGCTTGCCTCTTATATCCTGCAATACCTCACATAATTGTATTTGTCACATTTGGGGGTGGTTGTTATCCCTTACATCAATTAAAACAACATCTTAAGTAATGACCCTCCCTAACATGTATTATTGTAAAATTTAGTAAATTTGTAATTCACTATTGCTTGATGTACTGTCTTGGTTGTAGGTGTAGTCCATGCGACTTAATAATTGCTTTTGTTTCCCTGATGTGATATATCTTGCTTTTTCTGTAATTATATCTATAATTATTCTAATTGTATGAAGAATTACAGTTTTAAAATGTTCACACTTTGTTATTCACACCTAAAATTATCCAACTAGTTTTCTTATTTTATACTTGTATGTATGTTCTTTTCAGATGTTTTTCACTTTCTTTGCAGGTTTTCTGTTGGGAGTTTTGTAATGTGGAACATGTGATTTCTTTTCTGTTGGTAGAAAAAAGAACAGTCATGTCATTTTAAATGTTTAGTTGTGGGTAGTTTGTAGAGGCTGAGGTCATAATATTTTTTGTCTGTTTTACGGTCAGTTTGTTTTATAGTTCTTTACTTTTGCTTTCTTTATGTATGACTTTTCCTTAGTTTGAGACTAGAGTTTTTCAGTAGTACATATAAAGAGATAGAAGTAAGATTGTTTTGTTAATTATTTGTCATTTTACATTATTAATTGTGATTAAAAGTATGTTGTAGTTTAAAAATAAGTTTTATATACTTTACAAGGTAGGCGTCAAATATTTTGTGCATATGTATGTGTGTGTGTGTGTGTGTGTATATATATATATATATATATAAACAAAGGTTACAGGAATGTTATGGTTATGCTCACATTTCACTCATAAAAAACCATTGAAATTCAGCAGTTCTATTCATCTGAGCTAACCATAACTTGTGCCCCCACAGTGCACTGCTAATGACCTCTTATATTATATCTAGGCTTTCCTGTTTTCAGTTACT
The DNA here is from genome assembly GCF_964261635.1 of Lissotriton helveticus. Taxonomy (NCBI): domain Eukaryota; kingdom Metazoa; phylum Chordata; class Amphibia; order Caudata; family Salamandridae; genus Lissotriton; species Lissotriton helveticus. The sequence continues at coordinate 445,416,034 of NC_136068.1, forward strand.
ATTTTTGGTAAATTCTGGTGTTTTTTTTCAGTGTTTTCAAGTGATTTCAATACCTTAAAAAACAGTTGTTACCAGTGGATACACATGTTTGAGTCACAAAAAACAAAAGAAAGCGTTTTTCTGGTGTTTATGGAATGTTTTACTTGTAATATTGCTTGCTTTCTGCACTGATAGAACATAGTATATAGACAGTGTACGTATAGTGTATATGAGGTCCAAATAGATTTTTGTGAATTAAACTTATAGGTAGTACACCATACAATACCTCCTCAGAGCGTCTTTGGTCATGTGCGCTCGCTCTTACCTTCCCATGTAAACTTCTGTGAAAAGGCCCTCTCAAATGGGGCATTTGACATGTGCAATGCCTAAACAACCAGTTCCAAATTTGATAACTCTGGCCATTGACATAGTTTTCAATGCCAATACTGGTGCACTTGAAGATTGCGATTCTCAGGGCAGGTTCTGCAACATTTGCATTGAGCTGGGTACTTATGCCCTCAGAGTTATTGAAGTGGTCAAAATTGAAGCAGCTCCTTTAAAACTACGGAGAAAATTCCCCTTTACTGAAGGAATCTAAACTTGTACAGAGTACCACAGTGAGGTTTCATTACATTCAACTGCCATTAGTAGTGAAGGGACATTTCTATGCATCATTGCAAGCCATTTCTCATACATTGTAAAATAAACGTTCCTGAATTGCTCTTCAACATTGCTTTGCTTACCTAGTGGCAAGCACTCTAACATGGAACATGTTGCAGTGCCAAAGTCACTAAAGGTGTCGCCCAGCCTACCTTCAAGGAGATGTTTCACATCTACACCAATTATGCTGAACACTTGGCAGATAAGGTTTTTTTTCAGATTCTAGTTTTTTTATTATGTCCTCTGCAGCAGTTATGTTTTCCTGTAAAAAATCTAATAATGCAGTAGAGTGCACTTTTTTCACATCACTATCTTTTTGCAACCAAAGATCCTCAAATTTCTTGCCTTTGGCATCATCACTCAGCAAAAATTCTGTAAACGGTTGCCACATGGATAATATAGCATCCATAGCCCAGTTGGGATGACTCTTTCTTTGATGTTACACAAAGCACAAAATTATAAATATTTGTGTTTTAGTTCCTCTGCATAAGAAAACAGTGCACCAGAATGGACTAAAAAGTCAATATCATCCCTCATTAACTCTGAAGATAGTAAAGATGCTTTCAGCATACCATCTAACAAGTGGCAAGGATCTCCTACAGGGAATCACTTCAGCTCGGGTATCAATTTTGACAGGTCATCACATAGCTTTTTCATATACGTAGCTGAATCACTGCAAAGACAAACAATATCACTCCAATCTTTGTTGGACTTGGAAATAACCTTTTTTGCAGAGCATTCCAAGTGACACTGCATTCCATGTTATCCAAAATCTGGTGTCATGTTTTCACCACTCTCCCAAATGCCTGGTGATGGCACTCTTTATACATAAACTTGTCACTATACCTTGCATTGAATGTTTTAAGCCTGAGGTGTTGTCAATTCACCTACTATCAATACTGACTCACTAGAAACTGTGGGCTTATGTATTAAGGATTTTTACCCATTCTCTGTGGGTAAATGTGATTACACATATTAGGAAATATTCTTATGAAAACATCCATTACACCTATCAGTGAAAGAATCAAAGACAGACAAAATATCAAATATATAATTTTGATATTTCCTGATTATCTACAGTTTATCAAATAAGTAAACAAGACCTAAAACATGCTTTTAAACCCTGCATCTTTAGACCAAAGACCACAAAACTGAAAAAAGGAAGAAGAAACAATATTTTAGTGGCATCCTTAAACAACAAACCTCAAACAGAACGATGTTAGGCCAGTCTTTCTTACTGCTAGCTTGCATACCAAAGTTACATTGTATTAGCCCCTTTAGGATGAAAAGAAATTACTCTTTCACTCTCTTTTTCCTTCTTTGAATGTCATTTAGTTTGTGGTTGTGCAGGTGTTTTTACAGTTTTTATATCTGTTCACTGGTGAGGGCTATTCCTCTTTCAGGGGGGTTTTATCAGTTATTATAGGTTTAAACCTAAAACCCCATAGCCTAATTATGTCACTCATGACAGGGTCAGTGACTACACTGATGACATCACTGACATCTCAAATGACAGCACTGATATCATTCAAACAACCACTTACATACCCACTCACCCCTAGACAACCTCTCATACACTGACTCACACACCCACACAACCACTCACATACCCACACAACCACTCATATGCCCGTTCACAGACATATATAAATACTCAAAGAACCAGTCTCTTACCCATACCACTTATACAGCCACAAACTTATCCATATAGCTACTCACACACACATATTCACCAATAGAGCCACTCACCCATACATCCTCTCAAAACTTCCACTCAGTCACCAATACAAGCACTCACACATCCTTACAACCACATATGTACCCATTCACACATGCATACAAACCCTTCCACGTCCTCTCACTGGCTCATACAGCCATTCACACAAGCACTCACCAATACAGCCACTCACACATTGACTCACTTATCCAATCATGCACTCAAACAGCCACTCACTCACCTATCCAACCACTTACACACCCAGTCCCTCACACCGCCATTTAGACCCCACTCTTCCATATAGCCACTCACATACCCACTTAAACACCCATATAGCCATCCAGACACCCACTCACTCACAGATACATACAGTCATATACTGTTGGTAGTAGTAGTACATCTAGTACACTAATGTAGCTGATCTCGTCATAGACTCAGTAGAGGGCGCCAGAGAGCTGTAATCGTCAGAACGTCAGAACGCCAGAGAACGCCAGAACTGTCGCCGCTGCCGGTGAAGCCACAAGCGCAAACGAGCTACCAACCCCAGGTTCCAGGCTCCGGGGGCCTATTGACTAGCGGCCGCCGGCTACCAGCTACCGGCTTCGGCTCCGGCTCCAGGCTCTTTTTTCCACCAAGCAGGGGAGGCCATGGAAGCCGCATTGAAGCCGCTTTTGAAGCATCGCAGAAGCACCGCAGAAGCCGCAGAAGCTGCGGAGAAGGCGCCTTTTCCTCCCCTCCGTCTGGTCCCCCCCCGGCGTTGTCATATGCGTTGTCATCTGCGACTGTGTGCGGGAGCCCGAAGGTTGTGCGGAGGAGGCGCTGAGCTGCCGGTGAGCAAGTGGGGTAGCGCAGTGAAAACAATTCCTGAGCAGTGAACCGTGTGAGCCGAGTAGCTCCTGCTTCAGCTGCTACGGCACCCTCAGGCATATGAGGTGAGGCGAGGAGCATGCTGTGGATCGGCAGAGGGGGTAAATGAGAGCAGGGGAAGCAGGCGGAGCTGAAAACAACAGTGGCGGCAGTCCTGGTCACAGTAAAGTGGACTGTTACTGCTGAGGAGGGCTGGGAGCAAGTAGCAAGGCTCGTGATCTCAGTGCCCTGTGCACGTTTCTGTCTCTCCTGCAGGAGCCTGCCACTTCAGTGGGGAGAAGTGGGGCCCCAAGGAAAGCCATCGCATGTCAAAGGAATAGAGGTGCTGAGGCGCTGAGTAACTGCAGTTTCAGCAGAGAAGGCTCAGTGGTGGAAGTGCCACTACAGACTAAGAACCCACAGGCAGGCATCAGGTGGCAGAAGCCAGAGGCTCGTATCAGGAACGCCGACCTTTCAAGTTTCACCACACCTGCCAATTGTCAAGCACCAGTCAATTTGTCTGATCCCTGAGGCTGTGTCGGTAGACATTAACCAATAACATATTTCTCCTGCCTGTTGGTTACTGGACGCTACTGGAAGCTATCCTGACGGCCAGACCGCCCGTGCGGTATGAGATCAGGGCATGTTCGTGGATGCTCCACGAGCAAAGGAGGCACAAATAAACACACAAATAAACGCAAACGATCCCCGAAAGCGGTCGATGAGACAAGAGAAGAGCCACCGTCCAAACCCAGGCTAACAACTCAGAGCGAATGTTCACTGGTTGACATAGTTGATATAGTTGATATAACAACCGACAAATCCGACTCTAACAACCTGAGAAGTGAACAAACTACAAAAGTAGAAAAGAATAGTAAATTAAAAACCAGCCTCGCAATGCTCCAACCAAAAATATACACAAAGTTCCATTTTCTAAAAAATACGGGGGACACACTACTCTCAAACACCAATGAAACCTCAGGCTTACAGCAACCCATCAAACCACCGCAGATCCCCCAGCCTGCACAGCATATTGGCCCACTGCCAGATAACAACAGCAAGGGAAGCCTTAGCCCTAGCCCCACAGCTAGAGGCTCACCACAAGTGACATCAACCCCCCAGCGCGACAAAAGCTGCATCATTAGGGACGTTACAACCAACGGGATAAAGCCCGGAATGAAAATTGTTTTAGAAGCAAACCTTATCCAAGTGCACAGGGCAAACAACAAAAAAAAGCCAGCCCACAGACATATCTCACAAGAGCTTCACAGACCCCGGCAATATTGCCAATGACAATTTTTGCGAGGGCAATATACTCGGCATGTGCGCCAAAACTGACGGACCTATGAACTGCATTGTGAAAAGCCAAGAAGCAACAAAGGATCTTAGGGACCATAATGAGGCAAATGTAATCACCAAAAAGGAGCGCTGGGAATAGAATGATTCAACTTTGGGAAGCTTAACTTCAACTCATATTGACCACAACAGAACGTCGAGGTCTGGAAGGGATATGGCCCATACAGACAGGCCACCAACTTCTCCGTCAGAGGTGATAGAAATATCCTCATATTTGGGAAAGGAAGAGTGGGAAGACCTACTAGCTGGATATTCCCAAGACAAAAGCAGAAGTGAGACAAACACTAACAAGCTGAACACGCCGACTACGAAAAGGGATGGCTCACATGAACAGCCAGTGACGGATGCAGGGACATCAGAGATGGGTCAAAAAAGCTCCAAAATATCTGAGACTCATGATGAAACCCCAAATCATACAAAGCACGAATGCGCTTGGTGCAGTTTGCTTAAAACAACACAACTCCTGGTTGAAGCCCTCAATTACCAATCGGACAAAATGGACACCCAATTAACGCTACTGGACACACTGGCTGTATTTGTGGTTGCCATCGATCATCCGGCCGAGCCGCCTGCACTGAACCAGCATGCTCTCGGCCGAGAGTTAAGAGTCACCGCACTTAACGCTAACCAGGCTAAAACAACTATAACACGACTAGTAGAGGATATGCGACCTAGCCTACCCAAAATGGAGAGAGGGTTGCCAAATGAACAAAGAAACGCCAAGCCGTCTGCACCAAATCAGCATATATTTGGTCGAGAGTTAAGAGTCATCGCACCTACTGCCAATCAAGCTAAAACAACTGCAACACGACTAGTAGAGGATATGCGATCTAACCAACCTAAAACAGAGAGTGGGCTGACAAGTGAACAAAGAAACACAATAGGTGCCATTTGGTTTAACCCGGACTACACCTCGCAAGGAAGACACGACATACTCAACAGAGGTAACCTCTTACGGCTGATATCCCATATTCCCTCCTTGGCAGAAGTAAAAAAGCTCTGACCTGGTATCCATTGAATTTATAGTCGATGAGGGTACAGGCAGAGAAAAAACAAAAGCAACTTGGACAACTTTGGCAATCTCACAGAGAATACAAGCTGAAGCTGAGACCTTTAAAAACTGGGGGATCACACTAAAACCATACTCAAAGCCAAGATACCCTGAAATCCTTGTCCCGGTGGAAAAGGTGGCAGAACAAGCTTTTACAAAAAGCCTCAGAATCTCTGTTCTGAGAGGAGCGGCAGGGCCAGGGGGAAAGAACACCGACCAACATATCGACACTACCCGATGGACCTGAGAGGAAAACACACAATTATCTGGACTGCCTGACCTAAGATGGATAGCCAGAACCCTAAATAACAACGACTGACAAACCGGCCTTAAGCCAAGGGAGGACACCCACGACCTACTGAGAATATGCTCATGGAACATTAACGGCTTGGCCTCCAAAATAAATGACTCAGAGCTTATGATCTATATGTATGTATGTATGTATGTATAGGCGTACTTATAAAGCGCTATCACCCACCGGGCATCCTGGCGCTATGACTGTTTCTGACACAAAGCAAGATTTTACCGACTACTGCTCTACTGCGTTATACTAGGGAACAGGTACGTTTTTAACTCCTTTTTAAAGATGGAAAGAGCTTCCAAGCTCCTGAGGCTCAGTGGTAAGGAGTTCCACAATCGTGCCGCAGCCGTCCTAAAGGAACGACCGCCCATCCGAGTCCTCCGAAACTTGGGTACCACCACCAGAAATGCCGATGACGACCGAAGAGTTCTTACGGGGGTATACCAAGAGAATAAATCTTGTAATGGGACCGGGCCTTGGTGGTGCAGAGCCTTAAAGACGATACACAGAGCCTTAAAGGTCACCCGTTGAGAAATTGGGAGCCAGTGAAGATCCCTGAGTGCCTTAGTGGAGGAGTCTGAGCGGCGCCGTGAAAGCGCCAACTTAGCGGCGCAGTTCTGAATCCGCTGGAGTTTCCCAAGCACGGTGGTTGGAGCCCCCAGAAGCAATGCGTTGCAATAGTCCAAACGACTAAGGACTATGCTCCGCACTACCTCTGGTCTTACCGATGCTGGGAGTAAAGGTAGAATCTTTCTCAGGGATCCAAGTAGGCCCATGCACGTGGCCACAGTCTTGTTTACAGAGGTGTCCAGTTGTAAATCGGAGCTGAACATCACCCCTAGATTCCGAACTGAATCAGCCGGCAGATTTGAGCCCAGGAATTCAGGAGGCCAAAAACCCTGGGGAAGGGCCCTGGGAATCCGATCCAAGGAGCAGTGTAAAACCTCTGTTTTTGAGCTGTTGAATTGATGGGAATTTTTCCCTAACCAGTCTGCCGTGGCCCTCATGCATTGGTGGAACACCTCCTGTGACACCCCACCCTTACCCTCAAACGAGAAGATAAGCTGAGTGTCGTCAGCATAATTGGTGACCGTAATGCCAAAAGACCTGATCAGTGTGATTAGGGGCCGGAGGTACAGATTGAAAAGGATGGGGCTGATGGCCGAGCCCTGGGGGACTCCCTGACCTACCCTCTTGATGTTAGATTGGTAGGGCGGTAGTGCAACTACCTGATGTCTTTGCTCTAGATAAGACACCAACCATTCCAGGGCCGACCCCGACACCCCCGCCTCCGACAATCTCCTGATCAAGGTCACATGGTTGACCGTATCGAACGCGGCCGACATGTCAAGCAGCACAAGAAAGGCTGCCTGACCCATGTCGGCCCGCGTTCGAAGATCATCGAGAACGGACACCAAAGCTGACTCTGTCCCGTGTGCCAGTCGAAACCCAAACTGAGCCACATCCAAGCAATCGTTCTTCTCCAGAAAGTTGGATAGGTGTTTTGTGGCCAGTTTCTCTAGGATCTTGATGGGAAATGGCAGGAGGGAGATGGGCCTAAAGTTCGCTGGACACGTGGGATCCAGATTTTCCTTTTTGAGCAGTGGGGAGACCACCGCCAGTTTCCAGCAATCTGGTACCCGTGCCGAGGTGAGGGACTGGCAACATGTGAGAAACAATGGTGGAAACAGCTCATCACGATAGAATTTCCAAAATCTGGGTGGTAGAGGATCCAGCGGTGAGCCAGAGGACACCCCATCAGCCAAAGAGCAGAAATCCTCAAAAGATGGTAACGGGAATGTGCTTAGCTCCACCAATTTAGTGCGCTCCCTATCATTTTCGGGCAGGGTGAAATCATCTGTAGTACTCCCAGTTGGAGAAAGGAGGTTGTTTAAGATGTTGGTGATTTTATCCTCAAAGGCTAGTGCTAGCTGATCGCACAAAGCCTGTGAGGCCGGGATGGCATTCTTAGTACATCCGGGGTGGGCCAGGTCCTTCACGATCTTAAATAGGGCCTGAGATTTGTTGGCCGCCGCCAGCAAAGAACTTTCTAAAAAACTGGCTTTAGCCTGCTTGATCTTGATCTTATAAAGTGCCAGTGCTTGCCTAAAGAGGACCCTGTGCGGTTCCAGGTACTGTTTCCTTCAGGTTCGCTCAGCCCGTTTACATTGTAGCTTGAGCTGCTGGAGATCTTCCGAGTACCATGGCATGGCAAGATTGGGCCTATCTTTGATTTTCCTTTTCGGGGCCACGGAGTCCAGAGCTGTGGAGATTTTCTGGCAGAGAGTCTCGTAGCTCTCGTCCACGCTCTCTCCCAGCACAAAGCCGTCCGGCAACAGAGAAGGCGGGGCGGATTGTCTAAGGAGCCTGGACCACAATCTCCCCGTTCTCGTGCCCATCATACTCTCTCTCTTCAGAGGGGTGCTGGTGCACACATGGGAAAATTGAACAAGGGCGTGGTCCGTCCAACACTGCGGCTGAACATCCCGAATAGAAGTATTGCCGGGGTCCGCGAAAAGAAGGTCAAGTATCTGACCCTTTACATGGGTTTTAGATAGCACTAGTTGTTGTAACTCGATGTTAGTACAGGCTTGTACCAGGTCTTCATAGGCCGACTTAGTTGAACCCTCTGAGCACAAATTGAAATCCCCCAGCACCATCATCTTGGTGTGGGAATGGGCGAGATCGTATATCAGGTCAATGAGCTCAGGAACGGCCGTGAGCGGGCCAGCTGGTGGTCTATAACATAATAGACCTGTAAGTAGCACACCTCCTGGATCCTTGATAGAAAAGGCCAGCAATTCACATCCAGCAATAACCTTCACATTATGCTGAACGAGATGTAAAGTCTGCCTAAATATAATGCCAATTCCGCCTCCTCTACCTCCCGCTCTAGGAGTATGCACTATCTTAAAGCCCGGGGGGCACGCCGACCCCAATTCCGCAGAGCTGGTAGATGTTGTCCACGTCTCTGTCATGAACAATATGTCCATATTCCGTGACTCTATAAGTAGCGCAATCTCATCACAGTGTTTAACGAGCGAGCGCACATTTAGCAGTCCGCAGGATACCACGGCTGGATGCTTGGTAGAGGCATTGTCCCTTGAAGTGCTGGCCAGACCAGAGTTAACACTCAGAAGCTCCGCGCGAGTGTACGAGAGAGGGGGGGAACCTATGTGTCCAGAGGCATTCCGTCCGGCCCCCGGCGCGACCCGTGCGTGAACGGGCGCAAACGGGCTTACCTCTGGCGCACCTCCGGGCGCTCCGCCTGCGCTCCCGCTGCGCGCCCACGCTGCGCGCCTGTATGTTAACCATATTAAATAGCCGTAGACTCTGCAGTCCTGTAGTACGAGCACTAGACCCCCCAGCCAAAATGGCGCCCGCAATTCGGCGCTCCCTGGCTTCCCTCACTCACCTAAGATGGCGGCTGCAGACAGCCCAGCGCGATGTCTCTAGGAACCCTCAATCCCTAAGCAGGTCAGTTTCCCACTAAATGCGGGATGAGGGGCACAATTTAGGTGCAAGTGAGAGGGGAGAAATCACAATAGAGCGCTTAGATGGAATAGCGCCAAAGGCAACAGCGCGCACGCGCTATACAATAAATGGAGATTTTTATTTTTAAAATAGTTAAAACAGCAGCAGCAGTGCAGCGCTAGGTGTAGCAGCGCGCAATGATCAAAAAGAATATTAGAACCTTCGACGTCGTGGCATACAAGAGACATGGCTTGCAGATCCCCCGCACCTTCATGGTTACTTACGCTTTCACTCCACAGCTAAATATGGGCACCCTCAAGATGGCCTAGTAACTTACATATTGGCTACAAGCATCCTGACGGCAAAAGAAGTCGGCCCATCTTCTACAGCATCGTTGGCTGTAAACATTCATCTGCTACAATCAAAAACAGGTATCGCTGATACCGACTTTACTCTAATTAACGCCTATGTGCATCCGAGAAGGAAAAGAAAAGCAGCCAATGATCTTTGTAATTTCATGGAGAACTGCATAAGGGACAGACCTACAACCAATGTTGTCCTTACTGGGGACTTCAACCTTAATCTCATGGGTGCTACGCAAGAAGATGAGCCACTACTTAAAAATTCAATCTGGGATATCCCAGTACAAGTGACTTCACAAACTCCCAAACAAACACAACTAGGTAATAAGATTCTAGAAGATCTGGAACACTTCAACATCAGGGCCCTAAATGTAAGGACCTCTGGTGACAACCCCCCGGCCGCAACCTTTCATTCAACTAGAACAAGCAGCATTCTAGATTACACTTTTATCTCATTATCAATATTCCAGTTCTTAAACTCTTAAAGGATAGGCCAAAGCGGAGACAGCGATCACTGCCCCCAAGAAACCATCGTTAAGACTTTGAGCTATCAAAAGAACCAAAAGAGTCAGTCCACACCGTTAACTTTAAAAAAATCAAATACTCAGCGGTAATAGATGGAACACTAGCGGAAACGGCAAAACAGCTTTTTGGGACTCGCTCTGGATGCAGCGAAACTACAAAATGGGAACAACTTACAAACACTATGTCTAAGTACGCTACAAGATCCAAGCCACATGTACAATTAGGCAATGACAGATCAAGCAAATTCTCTCTAGAACACAAAGGAAAAATTAGAGGCATAAAAACATCAATCTTTCGAGCAATGAGAGAACTCCAACAGAAACCCATGGACATAGCAAAGCACGACCATCTACGGAAATTAAAATCAACATTGAAAAAATTAAAATGGGAAGCAAACAAATCCGCTGAGGATAACCTATGGGCGAGACTTCACTCCGACATCAAACGAAACGATGGGGCAAGGTTTTGGAAATCGATAAACTCATTTATAAGACCTACGCACCATGGGGTCTCATCTAACATCTCAGAGGACACTTGGGCAAGCTACCTTGGACCCATTTTAACCAGGCCGTGGGAAATAACCAGGTGCCAACATCGGACCACGAGACTGCTACTTACAAAAACTTTCATCAAAAAATGACACAAGTTCCATAGAATGCCATATTCCGAGCGAAATCGAGATTTTGCCGAACATACAAAACATCATCCAGCGCCAAATCAAGAAAGGAAGAAGTGAGGGAGCACCAGGGCCAAACGGAATCCAGCCAATTCTCTACAAACAAGATGCGGCAGGCTGGGCAGCAGCTCTTGAACCTCTTATTCTGGAGATTAGACATTACAACATCCTGCCAAGCTCCTGGAAGGGTTCCATCATTTCCCCAATCTATAAGGCAGGAGACAAGGCCTCTCCTCATAATTACCGATTGGTGGCTTTAATCGACAATGAGGCTAAATATTTTGCAGGCATTCTCCTTGAAGAGCTGCTGGCTTGGGCAACAGAGAGATCTTTAATCCCGGTCAACCAGACAGGCTTCACTAAATCAGTAGGCACAATGACAAACATTTTGGCCATGGGCATGCTTATAGATAAGGCAGAATCAAATAAAATGCAGATTCATTTCTGCTTTATAGACTATAAGGCTGCCTTCGATCACATAAACCGGATTCTTCTATGGTCTAAACTGAACGGCTGGGGGATACCGAGACCCCTGTTGGACCTGCTGATAAACCTTCATACTGAGACCTGGGTACAGATAAAGGTGGGGGATGGATCAGCTTTGTCCAGGCGCATACAGACTAACAAGGGCCTGAAACAAGGCTGTGTCCTGGCCCCCACCCTATTTAACCTGTTCCTAGGCGACCTTGTTCCTATTTTAAACAGCTGCAATTCCCACGCTCCTAAGCTAGGAGGACTCCAACTACCTTGTCTACTAAATGCTGACGACATCGTCCTAATAAGCCACACTAAGGTAGGACTCCAACATCTCCTGAATGCAACACATTGCTACTCTAATAAAAATGAGCTTACAATAAATCTTGAGAAAACCCAGACAATGACCATCAGTAAGAAAAAAAGGAAACTAACACCATGGTTCTGGAACAAGATAAGAATTGGAGACACCCCAATGTATAAATATTTAGGAGTGAAGATCGACAACGGTGGGCAGTTCTCCGTTCAGAGAACAAGTATACGAGGGAAAGGGCTATCTCTGGCAATTTCTCTGAAGACATTAAATTGCAAACTTTCTGGCCCCTCTCTCCTGCCCTTGGCGCAAGTAATTCGCGCTAAACTCCTCCCTACAATCACCTACGGGAGTGAGGCACTTAGAGGAAGGGACGCTAAGATCCTTGACAACACAATTACAGCTGCTTACAGAATCATCTTCAGTCTGCCCAAGCAAACCTCACCAGCACAAATCAGGCTAGAATTCGGCATTGATCAACAGCTTCTGGCAAGGCAGGGAGCCTATATCATAGCCCGGGACAAAGTGAAGAAATCAAAACAAGGAACATTAAATGAGCACTTATGGATGGAGTTAGTACAACACCCGTCTTCAGCATCAGCCAAGTTCCTTATGGACAGTCTGACAAACACGGGGTTAAGCAGCTCTGGGATACCTCAGCAAACCACATAACACTCAAAAAATTGGTCAAGAAATCGATCAAACTATTATCGTGGGTTCAAGACAAGGCAGCACTCTCCAAAAGGACGCATGGTTGGATGACCCTGAACTCGTACTCAACGAAAGCATCACAGAGCTACTTTGGCGAGGGATACTCTAAATCCATCAAAATGAGCTTCTTAAAGTACAGGTTAAGCTTGCTACCCTGCATTCAAAATCTCCCACACTGGATAAAAATCAAAGCAGATCCCCTTTGTCGGTTATGTGGCTTGGCGCAAGAGGACATGCTGCACTTGATATGCTCTGCAAGAAACTACGGGATGAACGGAAATATTTGTTGAAACATCACTTCAATCATCAAGAGATCCGCACACGAAGAAAGGCAGGTCTTGCTTGTTTTTCTCCCCACGACCCTCGACTGAACTGTAGTTTCGTAAAATTTATGAAGGCAGTGGAAAAAAAGATGGCAAAAATCGATCTTTAACGGCTTTTGTATAACTGATCAAACATTGCTTGGTCTATTGGCACGACTGACTTCATGAGTTTATGAGGACACTGGGAAAGCAAAAATATCTTATAAATACAAAATTGAACTATTCTTTCAAAAATGTTATCGCTTATGAGGTTATTGTGTATACATTTGATCTAAGTAAATGTGAATGTTTTACACTGATTTTATTAGAATTGTAGTTTTATCATTCTCTGCTCTTAATCTATTTTGTATTGCAATGGTTTTAAGTAAATATGCTAAAATAAATTACTTACTTTACTTACACTAATGTAGCTGTAGCAGTACCTTAGTATATATGTTTAACAGTCATAAACTCTTATAAAATACTTGTACCAAGAAAACACTCACACACCCATTCACAGACCCATAGAGCCACTCACACACCCACTGAGGAAGCAACACAGCCGTTCAAAGACTCACTGACAGATCCATAAAGCCACTCACATGCTTGCACTCACACACCGATATAGCCACTGAGACACCCATTAACACACAGTCTCACAGACACTCAGATAACACATCTTAGAAATAGTATCACTCATTAGTACTACAGAAAGTATACTAATTTAACTTATGTAGTAGCTTAGTATATACTTTTAAATTGAACAAACGTTTACAAAACACTCACACTCCCTGAATGATGTCATCAGTGATATCATTTGAGATGTCTTCAGTGATGTAATCTGTGATGTCACTGTCCATGTCAATAGTGATGTAATATGTAAGGTCATAAGCAGTGCTCTGCAGGGTCATATGTTATAGTTCAATTTCAATTTCAATTTATCTTTATTCGGTACTTACAAAGATACCATTAAAGAACATAGAAATACATACATACAATTTTTAAAAAGACAATTAAAAAACAATTTAAAAGGATTTTTAAGAAGATTTTCAGTTAAAAAAAGGTACATCATTCGTTCAGTCAGTCAATGGGGGTCTTAAACTGAGTTCAACTCAGATTATGCAGTTATTTCCCTAGTGTTCCTTAGTCTTATAGAGACTTTGATGAAGCTTATAACACATAACAAAGTGTGTGGGTCTGATGCTTTTTGCAAAAAAAGGAGGGCTGCTTTGGCATGCTTCAGTTTTTGATTTTTCAGGATCCTAACTAAAAACTTCTTTCTTGGCTCTGAATAAAAAGGGCATAATAAAACAAAGTGAAGGGTATCCTGCGGAGACCTAGTGTCGCAGCCGCAGGAACCCTTCGCCTCTACGGTAGATGTAAAACCTGCAGGAACTGCCAATATGTGGTGAAGTAGATTCAAACGGAACCTAGTCATATAAAATCTTTCCTGCGCATTGTACATTACCGCTAGGTATGGTTCCATTTTAAGATTTGTAGAGACCACTGACCCATGTGCCACCACCGAGGGTTTTACGTTTTCAATGAGGGCCCTCTTTGCTGATGACCATGCACTGAATGAGTTTTTAACCAGTGCTTTATTCTGTGCGGTCATCGACTCTGGGTCGGTAAACAAATCTTTGCAGTCAATACAAACCAAGGTGTCCTTTACATATTTGAGCCATGTGATTTGCTCCCATTTATCACGACTCAAACAATCCATAATTATCTGTCTGCTAAAGCAAGCCTCTGGGTTTGTCCATATCCTGATCCAGGCCATAATGGGTCGAATCTTAATTTTATCCACGATATAGGGCTCGCCCAGCTCCAGATGAGTTATATGTGCGGGGGTACTCTGTGGGACCTTGAGAAGCCTTTTGAAGAATTTATTTTCCTCAGCCTATATCTGCTGTACATAGTTAGTTTTGCAGCCCCACACTTCCGCTCCATATGCCACCTTAGCACAGGATACAGCTTTATATAGGTTTAGTATCTGTTCCGGGGACCACCTGCCTAACCTCCTTCCGAATGCCATAATAGCACCCGTTGAGGCCACCAATTTGGATGCATGTTTTTCCACCAAATTCTTAAATTCTAATTTCTCGTCAAAGAGAACGCCAAGGTAGGAAAATGACTTGACTATTCCCAACTTATGTTTGCCTATGCTGTACGAGAAAGTATTTTTTTGGTTCCGGCCTGTAGTCATAACAAAAGACTTTTCCAGATTTGCTGAAAGGTCCAAAGAGTTCATGAAATTTACAAACCCATCAATTAACTTTTGTAGGCCCAATGATGTACGGGCTAACAGCACCGCGTCGTCCGCATAAAGGAGGACGGGTACCGAACGCTGGCCGATCTTAGGGCAATCCACACCCAATTTCATAAGTTCTTTGTCCAGATTATTTATGTACAGGGAAAACAGAAAAGGTGCTAAAATGCAGCCCAGCCGCACTCTGCTTGTACAGGGAAATGGTTCTGTCTTCATCCCTTCGTTGTTATAGCGAACTGTGGCCGTGGTCTCCCAGTGTAGGGCCTTCAGAATATCTACTAGTTCTTGATCCACCCCCATGGAGATCATCAGGGCCCATAATTTCTGTCTGTTAACACGATCAAAGGCCGCTGAGAGGTCCATAAAACCCATATGGATTGTCCCCTTAGCTGCGATGGTATATTTAGCTGTGAGGAGATATAGGTTTAAACATTGGTCTGTTGTGGATCTCCCTTCTCTGAATCCATACTGTACGTCAGTTAAAATGTGATGTTCCTCTGCCCAGGCTTGTAGGCGATTTAAAATTAAACGTCCTAAAACTTTGGCCGTAACGTCTATCAGTGAGATTGGGCGGTAACATTGGGGATCGTCCCGGCTGCCCTTCTTGTAGATCGGAACAATGGTTGCAGAGGACCAAGAGCGAGGCAGCCCTGCCACTACTGCCTCGTTCAAGACCCTGGTGAGAACGGGTGCCCATAAATCAATGTTACTCAAATAGAGATCGGGAGGGATGCCATCGGGGCCAGGCGCTTTGTTTTTTGACAGTCCTTGAATAGCTGATTCAATTTCTTTTAGCGAAAACATTAAGCCTGCAGATGTCGGTGGTTTAACCCCTTTTTCTTGTGGTATTGCCCCCGTATGATTATAAAGACCACAATAGTGATTTCGCCACTGCTCAGGAAGAATAGTGTGTACTATGTCCGGTCCTCTTGGGTCTTTAAAACATGGGTCATTTATGATTTTCCAAAAGGCCGACATGTCCCTCCGCTCAGCTGCTTCCCTTAGGTCCTCCCATGCTTGGTTTTGCAGGGATTTGTTACGTGTTTTCAGAGCTTTTTTGTACGTGGCTCTCTTTCCTGCAATCTTAACTTTGTCTTTCGGTTGATCAGTAAGGCTTTTTTTTAGGTCTTTCAAAGCCTTCGTACAATCGTTGTCAAACCATCGTGGGGTCAAGGGCTGTTTGGGTCCTGTTCTTGGTAATGATTTCAACAGACTATCTACAAGCTTGGCAATTTCCTCAAATGCCCTAACCACAGTCGGTCCGCCCATGGTTTCATCCAGGCATATTTGCAATTGTTTTTCACCCCTCGTCACTAGGTCAAGATAAAATGTATCCCCATTTATCTTGGCCCATTTCAGCCTTCTCCCTTGTGATGTTACCTGTTCTAAGGCCTCAGGTGCACCTGCTCCCACTCTGAGATTCATGCGTGTAAAGTCCAACTTCAGTGGGTTATGATCACTAAAGGGGCTTGAAATAATATCAAAGTTTGTGATCCATTTATTGAGTGTTGGGGACACCATAATAAAGTCTATATAGGAGTGGCAACCTCTTCCTTTGTACGTTGGGTTGGGTTCCTTCTTGTTGTCTATCTTTATAAGGTCCATTACGGGAAATAAATTATGCCTCTTGATGAAATTCTCCATCTCCTTTCCTTCGATGGTGTGGGCAAAATGGGGCCCCTTTCCCTCCGTACACCGTGACCAATCTTTATTTATGGGTCTTAATTTTTCGCACAGGTGACAGTTAAAATCCCCTGCTAAGATGGTGTATGGTAAGCCCTTGGTATGGTTAACTGAGGATAAGTGTTTGAAATAATTATCCAGTTCTTTTAAGGTTTTATTTCTATCCCGTGTGCCCACCGAGTTGTACCAGTTTATCAGGGTAATTTTAAGACCTTTATGCGAGAAGCCAATTGCTTGCATATTTATCGAGTCGCACTCTAGGTTTGACCAGTGTCCCTGGATGCGAAGGTCCACGTATGTAATTAGTCCACCCATAGCTCTACCAAATGGTGCTTTTACTGCAGGAACCCCAAAACTTTTAAACCCCTCTAATGGAAATTGATTGGGGTCAATAGACCAAGTCTCCTGAAGACAGATAATATGGAAATTGGTTACAAACTCTCTCCACTCCATCACATTATATTTGGCTGCTATCTCAGCAATATTCCATGATAAAATTCTAATGCCTTGCTCGGCCTCCGTTTTTTGTTTACCAGCAGCCATAGAATAGTTGACTGGTGCCTCTCCCGATGCCACTTGTGAGCCCATTGAATTTAGTAAAGAACCTTCCCAGGACACGGTGTTCTGCCCAGACTTTGGATTGTGATTAGTGTTCACTACTAGAGATTCATCAGTAAATGCACTAGGAGCCCTTCTTTGCTCTGCTAAGGTGGTAAGAGGTGAGTGGCCTAATTTTCGCCTTCTTTTCATGGTGCTGTCCTCCATCAATCTTGGGTTGCTTTCCCTATTTTGTTGAAGTCAATCAACATTGTCCAAAGTACAGAACCTATTCCAGTGTGCGTGTATTGCGGCTATTGGCTCATAAAAGGGGGGTGCCTGCCAGGGGGTCTGCCAATTTCCTTCTCTATGGAACTGCGTAGAATGTGGGGCCATGTTTACACGTGGCCTATTTATGTATGGCAGTCCATATTTTGGAAGTGAGGGATAAAAATAGGATAACGGTAGAGGGTGTATATTTGTCTGTAGTCCCATCGAAGGGGAATTACATATATGGGTAACTACCGAGGTGTCCCTGAAATTAATTGTAATTACATCCCCTGCCACCGTTTTTGGTCCATTTCCTATCCATTGCCCCCTTCTTACAGACAATATTTCCCCCGACATGTGTAGAGGCAATGGTTTATTGGTCCTAAGCCATTGAGCACATTTGTTCCTTAGCTCCCCTTCATGTTCTCTTTTACCTTCTTTTAGGGGAGGTACTCCTGTTAGCACCACCACATATGGTAGTGCTTCTGGGGGTAAATTAATGGAATGAAACCGCACTCCAGGTTTTTCTCTAGGGGTGCCTGTGGGGGCGTTAGTTTTAGGTTGGGTGGAATGTCCTGTTTTGGCATGGCTTTCACCGACCTTAGCTAATGATTTAAGACTTTTCCCATGGGTTTTATTTTCCTGTGTTTCTACACTCTTTGTATTAGTTGTTGGATGTGTATTAGCTTTCACCGGCATATTATCTCGTGGGTTATTTGTTGGTTTACCAGTATTAGAGGGAGAGATTGTCTTGCCCTTGTTTATATACACTTCAGCCCCAGATCCAGAGTTATTATTTGGGTTATTTGAGGCTGTAGTTGATGCTTGGGGCGGCTGTCTGGATGGTCCTATCACTCTGTTATTAATGACAGATGTTAATCTATCCAATTTGGCCATTAAGGGCTTAAGCTGTACCCTGATAGTCTCCTCTAGTTCTGCCTTTAGGTCTGACACCATATTGGCCACCCAACAGGGTATGCCAGATACGGTGTTAGCCATCGGTGTTATCAGATTATGGTTGGCCTTTGAGTTCTCTTTGCCCCCCTTTTTATTTATCGTCTTGCATGCACTATTTTTCCTAGACTTTTTGGCAAGCTTGCCTGGGTTACTAGTTACTGCGATTGCCCGAGGGGACTGCTCTAAATTTGTGAGATCTGTGACTCCAGCCGTGTTATTTGAGGTATTTGAAATAGGCTGTGCACAGGGAAGCTCTACATACGAGGAGGTTAAAGAGAAACTAGCGTCTGGGTTATCTATTACCGATATCACCTGTCCCTCCTCTGTGTCATGGATAGCTACTGTGGGTGCTAAGGAGAGTCGCCTTTCTGTATTCTCAATAGCTGTTGCCACTACCCCAATTGTCTGTTGCAGCATTTTATCTATCGCTGTCAAAGTGGGAAGAGGCTGTGATTGTGGGTTATCGCCTTTCTGTCTGGTATTTGATCTTAAGGTAGGCATTTTACTTATTTTAGATCCTCTCTTCATATTTTAACGTGGCGTCCTCTTTGAAATGTGACTCAGATGTTGGATTGTAAAAATAGGGCAGGAAAGTCCTGTGACCCCTAGTATGCCCGCTGAACCTTATATGCGGTGGGGCGATGCGGGCCACCAGATGTTAATAGTGTGGCCCAGCCCAGCCTTATCTGGCCTTGGAGGGCCGTAGAGGGCCCGCCCTTTGCCCGGGCTTCGCTCGGCGTCCCGCTTGCGTCCCGCTGCGCCGTAGACTGTGTATAATAAGGAGGTTTTGGAAACAGGGGGCGTGTCTTTCTGGGGGCGCGCCCGTGCACACCTGTGCAGCGCAGGGACTCCTGGTCTTACGAGTCCCTGCGGCGCGCTCCCTCGATCTTTTCTCGGTGCTCCCTCCTCCTGGAACAGGCCCAGCAACGCGAGTACTCCCCCAGCCTCAACCCCACGCCACTCACCGCGCAGCAGCGCCCGCGAAGCGGGTGCTGCAAGTTGTAGCTTTGCGGGAGGGCGGTCAATCCCTCCTGGGACACGGGGAGGCCGGGTAAGAGCAAAGGCGAAGGTAAGGGCTCCTGCGGCGACAATAGCAACAGTCTGCTTAATTCAAAGGGTCCCACTGTAGGCTGTACAGTTTCCCGCTTTAGTAGCCTGGACAAACAGGGGGCGTGTCTTCCTGGGGGCGCGCTCGTGCACACCTGTGTAGCGCAGGGACTTCTGGTCTTACGAGTCCCTGCGGCGCGCTCCCTCGATCTTTTCTCGGTGCTCCCTCCTCCTGGAACAGGCCCAGCAACGCGAGTACTCCCCCAGCCTCAACCCCACGCCACTCACCGCGCAGCAGCGCCCGCGAAGCGGGTGCTGCAAGTTGTAGCTTTGCGGGAGGGCGGTCAATCCCTCCTGGGACACGGGGAGGCCGGGTAAGAGCAAAGGCGAAGGTAAGGGCTCCTGCGGCGACAATAGCAACAGTCTTCTTAATTCAAAGGGTCCCTTAGTTAGCTCAGATAACTAATGGCTGAATTTCACTGGTTTTATCAGAGCAACTGAGCCTAACTACAATGTTCCTGTCACTGTTTGGGAACCTGCTGGTATCCCACTCGATTCCTGACATCAGCCGGAGTTTATGGACGGTTATCCCTTTAGCCGCTGCGTTTCCTCATGCAAGTGTAGTTGGTGTCCATATTTACCTTGGACATTCTGTTCTTAAAAAGCTGGGACCTCTAAGAAGGTAGAGCAAGTGGCCCCTACGAGGAACTTCTGTAAACATGGAATCCTATGGTTATCAGCCTTGGACATTTTCTTCTTGTTAGGACCTTCATACTACTGCTACCCGGCTTGGGAATCTGACGCTATTATTTCAATTGATCTGGGTTCAGAATCTACTGAAATTTCATATTCTATCAGGTATTTGGTTTCATACCTCGCGATTATCCATTCCAGGCACGTTCTCCCTTGTTCTGATATATGACCAAATTGCCCTGAAGAAGGTGAGACCCATATTGGGGTCAATCAACAAAATGAGCATCAGCTCTGGAACTTTCTATTGGCAATGACATGTACCCTTTGTTATTTTCCCGAAAAGTAATTTTAATTCTAAACATCAATTGATTAATCTGTTTTTTTGTTTAATTTGTTCATTGATCTTTTTTCACTGTATTTTTCATGTACAGCACCAAACTGTGATTTTTCTTATCATCCTGCATGGGGGTATGTGTTGCTGTATATACATTTATTTTTTGTTTAACATTGAACCTTGGATTTGTAGGACGTATGAGTATGTGTGGGTATGTTTCTGATTGTTTGAACAAATGTTTGGGTGTGAGGTAGGATGTGCTTTGATGTTTCTTGATACTACTTTTATTATGTCTTTAATGAATAAATAAAATGTTGATATGTTTGGTTCATAAAGCGTTATGCATCTTATGTTGGAAGGCCAGTGTTTCAGACATGTGGTATTGTATCAGTGACCATTAGCACTATGACTTTGTCCACAGGCAGAGAATCTCTTAATTGAGCCTTTTTTATGTGTTCCCCTGCTAGCTCTGCCTATTTGCTTCAAGGGCCCCCTTCTGTGTGAGTGGTTAGAATGTCCCTGTAACCTGTATTTTGTTTAGTGAATTTCAAAGGTTTTTTAAAATTCTATTTCCCAACTATAACTTCTCTTTACAGTGGATTTCTAAGGTTTTTTTTAAATTGTATTTCCTAACTTTAACCACTAACCTTTTACAGTGAGTGAGTGCATGAATGTCTCAGTAAGTGTGTGTTAGTCTGAGTGTTCTCTGTATTGCCCTCTTCTGCTCTGTTTTGCCTATTGCTGCTCATTTCTTACCTTTATTTTGCCTTTTGCTTTTCTTTGCAACCTGCTTCAGTGGGCGGGTGCACTTTTACAGCTCCCTCACACTGGAACCAGAGTGTTTTCACTTTTGCTTTTGCTTGGTGGGAACTGTCACAGCTCCTGCAAAGAAAAAGCAAACCGCTATGTCCCCCAGGACATAGGAGTTGGCCCTGGGGTTTGGCAGTCCTAGTGCAATACCTTGCTCCAGGAGAGAGGGCAGCAAAGTCCCCCCTCCTTTCTTGTGCATGGGCCGTCCCTGGGAAGTGGTGGTCCAAGGGCTCTAAAAACCTTAGGAGGGGGGTGCTGTGCACCCCCACGTCTTAAAAAAATGCCTCCTGGACCTTGCCCACTCATCAGGGCTACGTGAATTTTTAATAATGTTTTGCAATGGATTCACAGCTCCATTGCGTTCCTGTGGCAAAGCTTTTTTTAAATAGTGCTCTTTGACTTTGTCGGTGTCACAGGGGAACAACGGTTAGGGGGTCAGGGTTTTCTTACCCAGCCCCCTTTTCTTTTTTTCCATTTTTTTGTGGGACTCGGCTGAAGCAGAGTCCTAATCTGGTTGCCAAGCCTTCCTGGTTGAAGAGTGGGCAACCAACCAGATTTAAGCACAGGGACTGTCTGATCCTCGGAGGATCTGTGTCCCTATATAAACAATTCTTGCCAATATTTTAATAACTAATGAATGGCTTTACACCAAATAAGGCTTTTTCTGGATCAAGAGCTGCCTTTCTGCCAAATTTGATTTAATTTCATCCATGAATTCGGGCTGTAGTTGCGACTAAAATCTCTATGAGAATTAACATTGGAAAAACACTTGCCCCATTCTTTTTCCCAGTTCCTGCTTGACAGATCACCCTGGAACTTTCCATGCACAACAAGAATCACTGGAGCATTTTTTCGGAAAAATTTAGTGAAGATATATCAAATTGCACCAATGATATAGGCGAGTAAAAAACAATTCCTAAGTAGAACTACCTACATAAACACTATTGGTAGCCTGTAGGTAGTTCTAGTTAAGACCATGTTTCCATAGTGAAAACGTTTTTTACTTACCTATATCGTTGGTGCCGGTTGACAAATCTTCACGAAATGTAAAAAAAATCTTTCCCTATTTGGTTCAGGGTGATCCCTCAAACTGGGGCGAGAACAAAGGGGGGTCCCAAAATGCGCTTTCCCAATGTTATGTCCAAGGGTATTTTTCATTTTTTGAACACGACTACAGCCCGAACCGCTGAACGGAATTTCACCAAATTTGATAGAAAGCTGACTGTTGGTCCGGAAAGCACGCTTTTTATGATTTGATGTAAATCCATTCAGTAGTTTCAAAGATATTTAAGTTAAAAAAATATAGATATCTGACGCACGTCCTAGCAGTGGATTCATTGAGCCTCCTAAAATTTGATTGGCTGCCAGCACTAATATCAGGAAGTGTTGGCAGACATCTTGGGACTCTGCTTAAGCAGTATCCCATAAAAACAAAAAATAAAGAAAAGGGGGGCAGGGCAGAAATACCCTGACCCCCTAGACATACAAGGGCGTTAAAAGTATTTTTTAATTTAATTTTGCCGCAGATTCATGGTGAACCCGCAGATCCATGGCAAAACTAAAGACTTGTGGTCTCCCGCATTTCTTTTTTTATGAAGCCCCCGGGTGAGCCAAATCCCAGGGGCAGGGTTATTAGTTATGCGTGGGTACCCACGCAGCACTCCCCTGTACCCTGGGGACCACCAACTCATTGGGCAAACAATAAAATGATACGGGCCCATGAGGCCTTCCCCGCAGCCCTGGGACTGCCACCTCCCTAGTGCTATGTATAAAATTAGTGCATGGAGGCCTACAATGCCTACCCCGCGGCCACAACCTCCTTGGGAAATTCTTTACAGTATATGTGCGTATTGCCCTGGGGACCGCCACCTCCTCAGGTCAAATGTTGTATTAATGTGGGGGGGGGACCTCACCAAGGCAAAATATGACATAGATATGGTTGTAAGGTAAACACAAGGAAAGGAGTAGCACACGGATCAAAAAACTGAGGATTAATTTCAGATTACGCAACTTGAAAAGGAGTGCACAATCTACCCTTCCACGCTACAAATGTGGGGTGGCCACGTGGCCTCCCAACCCTGGCCACTGCCCTGGGTCAAAATATGAAATTAATGACGGGGATGCCCCAGGGACAATCACCTCCCCAGTGCTAAAGTGAAAAATGCAGTGGACCCCGTGAAGGAAAATCAGTGGGTCCGGTGGGGGAACCAGCAACTCCAGGGACCACCTCCTCCCTAGGGCTGTGTCCTGCAATAGAGGGGGGCATGCAGCCCCCTCCTGGAGTCAAAGATGGCCCTAGGATCTGCCACTCTCCAGGGCTGTTTCCTGGCATGTACTGGGGTGCCCACCCCAGGACATAGCTGTTTGCAATGGCTTGGTGGAAGCTTTACTCCTCCTGCCCAGCTATAGAAAACTATGCTCACTTTGAGGAATCAAGGGTATTGAAAATGCTCTCACTTGCTGAAAGCGAGCGCAATTGATTTGACAGAGAGTGAGCTGCATGTTAGCAGCTCCATTTGTGTCAAAGCAATGACGACTACTGCAGGAGGTGGAGAGTTGGCAGGGAGCATGGGGGCCTTGAGGCTCTCCCCGTAGTCACCAGCACTAGAAAATAGGTGCTCTGGGTGGGACCAGGGCGATACAAAAGGGGATGATGGACGGAGCGTTTGAGCAAATGAAACACTCACCCCCAGTCAACTGATCTGGGTTTAATCCATCACCATTCTTTAGCTCACTCAGCCACCCCAGTTCAGACATGGCCATATGCAAATCAGTCTGACCCTGTGCCTCATGGGAACAGTCCAGCCCGAACTGCCAAGCCATTTCTTCCCTTGACCGGAAACAAGAATCCTGGGACCGGTTTCGGATTCATAATCCTCATCAGCCAGGCTATCTTGAATCCAGTGGCCAAGTGAGCAAGGGACTCACGTCTGAGCTTACCCTGCCAACTTAGGGCGAACAAATCGATACAAAAGGGGATGATGGACGGAGCGTTTGAGCAAATCAAACACTCACCCCCTGTCAACTGATCTGGGTTTAATCCATCACCATTCTTTAGCTCACTCAGCCACCCCAGTTCAGACATGGCCATATGCAAATCAGTCTGACCCTGTGCCTCATGGGAACAGTCCAGCCCGAACTGCCAAGCCATTTCTTCCCTGGACCGGAAACAAGCATCCTGGGACCGGTTTCGGATTCATAATCCACATCAGCCAGGCTATCTTGAATCCAGTGGCCAAGTGAGCAAGGGACTCACGTCTGAGCATACCCTGCCAACTTAGGGCGAACAAAGCGATACAAAAGGGGATGATGGACGGAGCGTTTGAGCAAATCAAACACTCACCCCCAGTCAAGTGATCTGGGTTTAATCCATCACCATTCTTTAGCTCACTCAGCCACCCCAGTTCAGACATGGCCATATGCAAATCAGTCTGACCCTGTGCCTCATGGGAACAGTCCAGCCCGAACTGCCAAGCCATTTCTTCCCTGGACCGGAAACAAGCATCCTGGGACCGGTTTCGGATTCATAATCCCCATCAGCCAGGCTATCTTGAATCCAGAGGCCAAGTGAGCAAGGGACTCACGTCTGAGCACTTTGCCACTTGCTCACTTTGCCACTGGATTCAAGCAAGCCGGGCTGAAGACGGCTGTAATGCCAGAAACCGGTCCTCGGAAGCTTGTTTCCGGTCCTGGGAAGGCATGGCTTGGCAGTTCGGGCTGGACTGTTCCCATGAGGCACAGGGTCAGACTGATTTGCATATAGCCATGTCTGAACTCGGGTGGCAGAGTAGGCTAAAGAACGGTGATGGATTAAACCCAGATCTTTTGACTGGGTGTGAGTGTTTGATTGGTTCAGATGCTCCGTCCATTACCACCCCCTTTTGTACCGCTTTTGGCCGCCATTAGTGTGGCAGGGTATGCTCAGATGTGAGTCCCTTGCTCACTTTGCCACTGGATTCAAGCAAGCCGGGCTGAAGACGGCTGTAATGCCAGAAACCGGTCCTCGGAAGCTTGTTTCCGGTCCAGGGAAGGCATGGCTTAGCAGTTCGGGCTGGACTGTTCCCATGAGGCACAGGGTCAGACTGATTTGCATATAGCCATGTCTGAACTGGGGTGGCAGAGTAGGCTAAAGAACGGTGATGGATTAAACTCAGATCTTTTGACTGGGTGTTAGTGTTTGATTGGTTCAGATGCTCCGTCCATTACCACCCCCTTTTGTACCGCTGGGTGGGACCAGGGCACCTACACTAGAGGCCGGACAATTATAATAAGAGACCAGGACCCCAGGGATGGGGTCCCTGGAGCTATAATTGGCCCGGGAGGGGTGTCATCCTCCCTTTTTGTTAAAATAAATACATAATTAAATAAAAAGGCCAGGCCCCAGGGGTCCCTGGGGCCAAAATCGGCCTGGGGCAGGGGGCTGCGCTGTCCCCTCCCCAATTCAAAATAGGACGGGCACTGGGGGATGTGGTCTTGGGGCCAAAATTGGCCCAGAGAAGGTGGGCCACATGGCCTCACTCCTGGAATACATGAAAAAATTCAAGACTGGGAGGTCACCAGGGGCCCGCCCCCTTTCTTCAGCACTCTGCAAATGCAACTCCTGGTGCACTGTTGGTTGGGGATGTAATCCTCTTGGCTGTTGAGGGTCCTTGGGGCCAACAAGACCTTCTGAAACCTCCTGTTGGTCCCACACAGTGGGATTGCTAAGAGGTTGTCGGAGGCCACCCCTCTTCCACCACCACTCTGCAAACATGACTACTAGTTATAAAACCCTAGAAATTCATTAAAGAAAACCAAAGGTTACAGGGGTGTTCCAGTTAGTAATTAGCATTTAATAAACCTTAGTAATTCACTGAAAAAAACGACGGTTACAAGAACATTATAGTCAGACGCAGGTTTCCCTCATACAAAACCAGTGAAATTCAGCAGTTATAGTTGGCTGAGCTAACTAGAACTTAGTTGGCTGAGCTAACTAGAACTTGCGCCTCCACAAAGCACTTCTTATGACCTCACATGCTGAATTTCACTGGTTGTGTAAAAAGGAAATCTGAGCCTAACTATAACATGCCTGTGACCTTTGCTTTTTCAGTGGAAATATATATATATACATACACATTACCTAATAGCAGTCGCCAGTAGGTAGTTATGGTAAGGACCCAGTTTCATTAGGAAAAGATTTTTTAGATTTGCAAATATCTTTGGAGCCTTTTGACAAAGCATTTTTTTTTAAAAACAATGGTGTAAATCAATTCAGTAGTACCTGAGAAATTCAAAAATAAAAAATATCGATATCTGGTGGCCAGGGAGGATTTGTGAACCCTCCTGAGCACGAGCTTCATTCTGAGTGGCTGCCAACACACCAAACCTAGAAGTGTTGGCAGCCATCTTCTGACTTAGTAAAACTGACTCACAAAAAAAGGAGAAAAAACATTACAAAATAAGAAAAGGGGGCAGGGTAGAAACACTCTGAAGCCCTAGACTTGATCAGGGGGTCCATGGGCTCAGAAAAACATTATTTAAGATATTTTCAGTGGGATTCATGGTGGATGCCCAAATCCGCCAGAAATCGTTTTTTTTAAATAAAGCATGGGCTCCTGTGCTTCTTTTCTTTATGCCTCCGGGAGGGTCAGGTACCGGGGCAATGTTTTATTATGATGCGGGGGCCTGTGCAGCCCCGGGGACCGCCACCTCCCTGTTATGCTATGTTATCCGGTATTTATAAAGTATGCGGCTACTCCCGGGAGTGTCCCGGCGCTAAGTAAAAAGACCACATAACGGCATACAGAACATTCCCCCACAACAGAAATCAAAGCTGGAAGAGCCATGTTTTCAGATTCCTCCTGAAAGTAAGGAGGTCCGGTATCTGTCTAAGAGAGAGGGGTAGGCCATTCCACAGCCGAGAGGCCACTGCTTGAAAGGATCTTCCCCCTACCCGGGAGAGCAGGACCTTCGGAGTTGAGATCAAAAGCTGAGCAGGGGACCTCAAGGTACTCTGCGGTATATAAAGTTGAAATCTTTCCCTATGGTAGGGGGCTCTAATCTCTTAAAACGCTTTAAAAACCAAGACTAATGCTTTAAAATGGATTCTTTTCCGCACCAGAAGCCAATGTAGGGAGGATAGAAGCTGAGTCATGTGAGTCCTAGGTCCTGTCAAAAAGATGGCCCTTGCCGCCACATTTTGGATCATCTGCAATCGGACAAGTAAGTTCTTCGGGAGGCCCAGATACAGGGAGTTACCGTAGTCCAGTCTCGACACACCCAGGGCCTGGACCACTGTTTTCCTTTAAGAGACTGAGAGCAGGGGGACAAAATTCCTCCGGCATTCTCATCACCCCGAATCAAACCCCAGCCACCGTTTGGACTTGAGCCTTCATAGAAATGGCAGCATCCAATTAAACCCCCAGATTTTTCACAATGGTAACTGAAGACGAGAGGGGAGACATGTCCTGCAGCCACTAGGTATGCTAAGTTATATACGGACGCAGACCAAAGAAGATAACCAATTGAAGTGTAACTCTGAAAAGTCAGAGATTATGTCTGAGACAGGAAAAAACTTCAGAGAGGCAGATGTTAATCAAATTTCTATTAAACTTGACACCCTTCTCGCACATGAACAACAGTTGAGTGTCATCCGCATACAACACTATTTTGGCACCGTATTTCTCGGCGCGCAGGGCAAGAGGGGCCATTTACAAGTTGAACAGAGTTGGGCTCAAAATTTAGCCCTGTGGATCCCTGACATTCATGGGAGGGATTGCCGTGGCAAATGGTGGAGACCAGATAGTTTTTGAGTGGGTATTTAAGAAGGACATGAACCATCTCAATACTGTGCCTCCGATACTGCCCTCCATGAGTCTTTGCAGTAATCTATTGTGGGGCATGATATCGATGGCAGCGGAGAGGTCTAACAACCACAAGACCGCATTACCTCCTCTATCCAGCGTAGCTTTTATTATTTCAGCAACTTGTAGCAGGACCGTTTCCGTGCTGAAATTAGCTCTGAAACCTGACCAGGTGCTAGAGATGGTTGACCTCCACGTAATTCGTGGAGGCTTCATTGACATATTTCTCCAAGACCTTGGAGAAGAAAGGCAGGAGGGATATAGGCCTGTAGTTACTGGCGACCTCGGGGTCCGCCATAGGTTTCTTTAATAGCTGGAGAATTTTGGTGTGTTTCCAAGTTTGCGGCATGTTAATCACTTCTGCAATGGAAGACTTTTGCTGGACATGGATCTGATGGTGAGCCAGACTTTAGAGTTTTCATGAGTGCCAGGGATTACTCCAAAGTAATCACAGGAAACTTCGTAAGGGAGGAATCAGTATGGAGACACATGTCAGGGGGTGGACCGATGGCTGCCTCTTAACCTGGCAGCTGAGCGTCGTCCTGAATGTTGTTAATTTTGTCGTGGAAAAAACAAGCTATACGACTGGTCCAGTCGCTCGTGGGAACAAATGGGCGACTAATTGTTGTAGGAGAGGAGAAACGTTTAACAATATTGGAAAGTTCGCTACTTTTATTGCCCACCTGATCATTTTTTGTAGAGAAGAAGAGTTTCTTTTCCTCACAGACTTTCCTGCAATGGTCTTTCAACCCTTGTTTATAGATGGATTTATTAGTGGGTCTATAGATCCTCCGCCACACTCTTTCAAGGTGTTTAGACACACTTTTACTTTCCCTTAGTGCTTCCATAAACCAAGGGACAGAAACTCGGATAGATTTAGCTGCCCTCGTGGAGGGGGGGCAGGTTCAAGGGCCCAGAGTTGTAGCCAATCCTCTAGGGACTGCACATCCTGTTCGAGATTGCCACCTAGGGGAATCAGGAGTTGACTCAGGGCGCACTGTATTGCCTCTGGCAAGATCAAATGAAAGGGCCTAAAACTGCTGCTGACGCAGGTTTTGCCCTGTAATTTATTTATTTTATTTATTTAGGCGTTTTGTTAAGCGCTAAATTACCCGTGGGTGTCTCGGCGCTGAGTGAGAGGACTGGTCCATAACGAGTTATTGCGTGAACAGCCAGGATTTTATCTGTCTGCGGAAAAGGAGAAGAGATGGGGAGGCTTTGATATGCGGTGGAAGACTGTTCCATAGTTTAGTAGTGGTAACTATGAAGGATCTGTCTCCCCAGGAGACTTTCTTAGTCCTGGGAACCTGCATGAGTCCAGCAGATGAGGATCGTAGGGATCTAGCAGGTTTGTAAGGACAAAAGGAATCTTTCAAATACGCTGGACCTTGATCGTGAATTGCCTTGTAGGCAATGCAGAGAGCCTTAAACTTATTTGAGGCCGGTCTGACTCCCTACATACTTTAAAACCTATCAAATGGTCTTCTGACCAGGTTAAAGCGAGAGGGGCATCTATTTCGATCCATTTCGATGAAAAATCCTGGTCCAGTGTGTGCCCTTTTTCATGGGTGTGGAGAAAGACATATGGGGTTAGATTAAGAATGTCAAGGGATTCACACAACCTCATGGACTCAGGTTCCATGGACTTATCCATGTGGATATTAAAACCAGCAGGACCAGAAAATATCTGTATTTAGCAGCTATGGGAGAGATAGCTTGGCTATAGACTCCAAAAATGTTGCCAGTCCTGGAGGGCATAGATTACTACCCCGCGATGGACTGATGGGCCGAGACGGTTAGAAGGAAGCCCAAGCTCTCGGCCCCCTCTATCTCCATGATCGATAAAGGCACACAGCAGACCGAACTCCTGAAGATTAAGGCTACACCTCCACCTCTCTCCATCGGACGGTCCTTCCTTAGGATCTGATAACCCTGGGGAATCGCGCTAGCAATAGTGGGGAGGGAGGCTTCAGTTAGCCATGTTTCTGTTAGAAACATCAGATAAGGGGTGGAATTGGCTAACAAATCATACATTAGAAGTTCATGTTTGTTCAGTAGGAAAGCCTTCAAGTAGTTACCTGTACCACCCAGCTGAATTCTATGTATGCCAGTATTGGGTTTTACATTGCGCCCTCCCTGGGGCTTTAATAGTGTGCGGGGGCATGCGGGGGTACTGCCGCCTCCCCATAGCTTTACTTTGAATAGGGGGGGGGCCTCGCTGGCCCCTGAAGCACCGGAAACTGCCACCTCCCAGGGTTCCAATTAAATTATATAAGTGTGGGGGGGCTCCTGCCCCTACCCACTCTGCCCCGGGGCCCACCACCTCCCCGGGGCACTATTTCTTTTAATACGGGGTCCATTACAGACCCCAGCTCGGGGATCACCACCTCCCAGGGGCTGCATACATGTTTGGAGGGTGCCCTTCATGGTCTTGGGGACTGTCACCCCCCAGGTCCGGCTCCAGCAATGTCCCAGTGTGCCAGCCCTTGGGACATAGCAGATTGCAATGGTGCATTGCAAAAACTGCTTCGTTTCATGGGAGCAAGAGCAGGAAACCTGCTGTCGCTTCTACGAAGCGAAGCAAATTGCTTTTGGACAAGGGGAGCTGCATGTCAGCAGCTCCCCTTGTCCAAAAGCAATGCCGGCTCCTGCAGGAGAAGGGGTGCCGGCTGGAACTGCAGGGGCATTGGGGCTCCCCCGCAGCCTCCAACATGAGGTAGGCTCCAGGAAATGGGGTCCCCAGGGCCATAATTGCCCTCAGGAGGAGGACCACGTGGCCCCCCACCTAAATAAAAAATCAAGGATGGCCATGGCACCAGGGGATGGGCTCCTCAAGGCTATAATTGGCCTCAAGATGGGGGCCATGCAGCCCCCTCCAAAAGAAAAAAATCAAGGCTGTTCAGGCCCCCGGAGATTGGGTCCCCGGGGCCAAAAGTGGCCCAGGGAAGGGGGGCCACACAGCCCCCTCCCATATAAATGATTTAAAAGAAAAAAAACTAGGCCAGGCCCGGGTGATGGGGTCCTGGGGCCAATAGGGGCCCAGGGAAGGAGGCCCCCTTTCTGTACAAATAATAAAAAAACTAAACAAGGCCATGCCTTGGGGGATTGGGTCCCTGGGCCGAAATCTGACTCAGATTTTTAAATTAAAGTTAAAAAAAATGGGTCAGGCTCTGGGGGATAGAGTCCCCATGTCCCAAAAATACTAAAAGTAGGGGTGCCACACAGCCCCCCTTCTAAAAATAAAGAAAAAAAACCTGGCATCTCACCAGAGGCCCGCCCCCTCCCTGCACCACTCTGCACATGCACCCCCTGGTGTGTTCTGGGCTGGGGGATTAAGTCCCCTTCAATGCTAAGGGTGCTTAGGGTCCAACTAGCCCAACAGGTATCTCCAGGAAGCCCCACACAGTGGGTTTGCTGAGAGGTGGTCTGAGACCACGCCTCTTATTACACCACTCTGCAAACGCGCTTCTTGGCATGCTCCTGGTAGTGTGATGAGGTCCTCTTGTGTCCTGAGGACTTCAGGACTGAAGCGGACTTCATCCACCAAGTAGCCGTGCGCCAGGCGGCACGGTTGCAGAGTGGTGAAAAAAGGGGGCAGCCTTGCACCACTCTTAGCAATCCAGCTGTGTGGGGCTTACTAGAGGTAACAGGAGGGCTAGTTGGCCCCAGGAACCCTCAGGAGACAAGGGGACTTCATCCCCCAACCAAGAGCGCACCAGGAGGCACGTTTGCAGAGTGGTGGACAAAGGGGGTGTGGCCTGTGTACACCTCTCAGCAATCCCACTGTGTGGGGCTTACTGGAGGTAACAGGTAGGCTAGTTGGCCCCTAAGAACCCTCAGCAGCAAAGTAGACTTTAATCCCCATTCAAGAGTGCACCAGGGAGCGCGTTTGCAGAGTGGTGGGGGAAGGGGGCATTGCCTGCTATGAGAACTTAGCAATGCTGCTGTGTGGGACTTACTGGAGGTAATAGGAGGGGTAGTTGGCCCCCAAGGTTGTGCTTTGAGGCCAACTACCCCTCCTGTTACCTCCACTAAGTCCCACACAGTGGGATTGCTAGGTTCTCAGGAGGTCTTTGGTGTCCACACGCCCCTTCATCCACCACTCTGCAAACACCTGTCCTGGCACAGTACTCGTTGGGGGGTGAAGTCCACTTTACTGATGAGGGACTTTGGGGCCCAAGAAGCTCTCCTGGTACCTCCTGTAAGTCCTGCACAGCGGAATTCCTGAGCGCTGGTTGAAGGCCCAGCCCCCTTTCTTCACCACTCTGGAAACGCCACTACCTGTTAAAGAAGCATTTGTAATGTAATAGGTAGGTCTCGCATTTGCAAGACTCAGAGCTATTGGCGTTGTATTTTTTTTTAATTTTTAATTTTTATTTTATTGTTTTCTTGCAAGGAAATACAGCAATACATAAGTAAAAAAGAATCCAACTTAAATGCATACGACTTACAAAACTGAAAAAAATTCAAACAGTATGATTAAATCCAGTCATGAATGGGTGCCCACATTTTCTCCCCCAAAGCTCTTCTTTTAATCCCTTTTAACTTGTAAATAGCAGACTCGGTATTATACATAAACAATAGTTTTTCACGCCAAGTAAAAAATGAAGGAGGATCTGAATTAATCCACTCCCTGGTAATACAAGCTCTGGCTACCGCCATACATATAAATAAGAAATAAGATACTGGCTTTGATCTAAAAGAAATATGCTCGATACCCAATAACACCATCTCTGTGGTTAACGTAATATCACATTTAAGAACAACAGAAAGAAAGCTTTCCATTTGTTGAAAAAACACCCTTAATTTGGGACAAGAAAAAAACATGTGCAAGTCATCAGCTGCGTATAACCCACAACGACTGCAATTCGTTCCAGTGGTCGTACTCCACTTAGCAACCTTACTTGGAGTATAATAAAGGTTATGTATGCACATAAAATGCTGAGATTTCATCATCCCTGTAATCAAGCAGTCTGAAGCACACTTAATGGAAAACAAAACATCAATACCAGGGATACCTAATTTATTAGCCCATTTCGATTGACACTGTTCCATATCGTCCCCACATGAATCAGGCTTAAATAAAGATAACCTATACGGGCTTTTTTCTGTAAAAGTTCAAATAAAGGAATTTTAATCATTCTAGCTGAAGTGGTAAAGTAGTAACTCTGTAAGAAACTTCGGAGCGGAAGGAATTTAAAAAAAACATTTCTTGCCAAAGAAAAGTTGTTCTCTAGTTCCTGAAATGAAACAATTTGGCCATTAAAAAATAGATCGCCCAAATATCGTAATCCTTTCTGCTCCCACCTATAAGTCGTTAAATCACAAAAAATAGCTGGCAAAAGACCAGACGAGCCTAGGGGGGTATAGAAATTTAATTTGGATAAGCCAAGATGCTTTCGTACTTTTTGTCAGGCTCCAAAAGCTGCCTTCAACGTCTTATATTTTGTTTTTTATGGTAACTGGGCTCAACAACCTTAAGGAAACTACCTTTCACCTTCTCACCCATAATCATCTCAAATATCGTTGGCGTTTGACAAAGGGGTATATTTACTCTATCTCCCACTATGAGAGGGCTGATAAATTGAAGTGCAGCCGCTAAATAATAAAATAAGAAATAAGGGACATTCCATCCCCCACACTCATTGCTATTGGCGTTGTAAATGTAAACGTTTTTTACTAATGTTTTTTGCAGTGGAAAGGATGTACGTTGTGTGTAGTGGCATTATGTGGTATGTTGGGTAGTGAAATTATATGGATAGAAAGTATGTGGTATTTAGTGCATAGGAACTATGTAGAGTGGAATTATGTGTTATGGAGAGTAATTATGTGGTATGGTAGTCTGTGTTGTGGAGTGGTAACCTCAGGTTTAGTATTACTTGTTTCCACAGGAGCAAAACTATGAGATCAATGAGACAGAAAAAAGAAGGAATCACTGAGGAGCACTTCTGGACCTAGTCAGAGGTTTGAGCAGGGCCACTAGAATCATGCGACTGGCTGCACGGAGTTTTGTATAATTTTACATTTTCCGCATTAGCCACACAATCCATCATCTGCTGCCTAATCTACAGATTTTAACAAAAAAAGCATTGTTTCTAGCTCAAACGGCTCAAACTTTACCAAACATGCAGCAACAAGTGTTAGTGTAGTGGAAGGTCCTTTGCAAACCTAGAATGCTCACCTGTTACTTATTGCGAAATGTGGGTGTTAAATTGGTACTTATCTTGCTTCTTTCTGTGCCTCCCTTGCCTCTTTCTGCATTTCTGTTGCGTTGCTTCTTTCTGCACTTTTCTTTCTTTTTCTGCACTTCTCTTGCCTCTTTCTGCAAATCATATATGCACCTCGTTTGCTTCTTTCTGCACCTCTCTTGCCTCTTTCTGTACCTCACTTACCTCTTTCTGCACCTCTCTTGCCCCTTTCTGCACCTCTATTGCCTCCTTCTGTACCCCTATTCCTGCACCTCTGTTCCTTCTTTCTGCACTTCTTTTGTTGCTTTCTGCACCTCTCTTGCTTCTTTCTGCACCTATCTTGCCACTTTCTCTACCCCTGTTCCCCCTTTCTGCATCTCTGCTGCTTCTTTCTGCACTTCTCTTGCATCTTTCTGCACTTATGGTCCCTTCTTTCTGCAACCTTTGTGCCTCTTTCTGCACCGCTCTTCTCTCTTTCTGTACCCCTCTTGCCTCTTTCTGTACCTCTGTTCCTTCTTTCTGCACTTCTTTTGTTTCCTTTTGCAACTCTCTTGCTTCTTTCTGCATGCCTCTCGCTTCTCTCTACACACCCCCTCGCACCTCTTTCACACCCCTCTTGCCTCTTTCTGCACCTGTGTTTCTTATTTCTGTACTTCTTTTGTTTCTTTCTGTACCTCTATTGTTTCATTCTGTATCCCTCTTGCCTCTATCTCAGCCCCACTTCCCCCTTTATGCAGCTCTGTTGCTTCTTTCTGCACTTCTTTTGTCTCATTTTCCACCCCTCTTCCTTTTTTTTTATCCTGTTGCTTTCTACACCTCTTGCTTCTTTATGCACCCCTCGTGCCTCTTTCACACCCCTCTTCCCGCAACCCACTTGCTTCTTTCTGCACTTCTTCCTTTTCTTTCTGCACCTGTCATTTCGTTTTGCACCCCTTTTGCCTCTTTCTGCATCCGTCTTCCCTCCTTCTGCACCCCTCTTGCCTCTTTCTGCACCTCTGGTCCTTCTTTCTGTACTTCTGTTTCTTTTTGTAGCTCTCTTGCTTCTTTTTGCACCCCTTGCCTCTTTCTCCACTCATACACCCTCTTTCTGCACCCCTGGTGCCTCTTTCTCCACCTCTGTTCTTTCTTTCTGTACTTCGTTTGTTTCTTTCTGCACTCCTCTTCCCTCTTTTTGCACCCCTCTTGCCTCTTTCTGTACCTCTGTTGCTTCTTTCTGCACTCATCTTGCTTCTTTCTGTACTCCTCATGCCTCTTTCATACTCTTCTTCCCTCTTTCTGCACCCTTATTGCTTCATTCTGCACCCTTATTGCTTCTTTCTTCACCTCTGTTCCTTCCTTCTGCACTTCTGTTCTTTCTTTCTGTACCTCTCACTTCTTTGCATCTCCTTTGCCTCTTTCTGCACCCCTCCTACCTCTTTCAGCACCTCTTTTCCTTCTTTTTGTACTTCTTTTGTTCATTTTTGCACTCCCTTGCCTCTTTCTCTACCCCTATATTCCCTTTTTTAGGTCTACCTAAGCCATCGCTTTAGCGATGCTTGGGCGAGATATCAAGTAAAGGGCATTCAAAAGTGCTCACAAAGTGCGGATAGGGTACGGTGCATGTGCGCCGGGCGAGCGCACCATTTGTCCGCCTGCTGATCACTTTTGCGGCCGCTTTGATGTTCTCAGTGAGCCGCGCGGCCACTGAGAACATCAAAGCGGCCGCGAAAGTGATCACCATTTGCCACCACCTCCAGTATCCCATTTCCTGCTTGTTTTTATGGCCTTTAATTCAGGTTTGCTTCTCTAACAGTGAGGTGCTGCCTACAGTGACTGCCACTAGACCTGTTTGTGTATTCCTTTATATCCACTACTGCTGAAAGATCTCTATTTCTGCTTTTTATCTGCCACGCCATGGTGCCCACTTGTTCATGTTGTTGGGCGATGGAAGTCTATAATGGAGGCAGTAAAAACGGTGCCAGTGTACTAACAGCACAATTGCACTTATTGCGGCAAACCAAACGTTTTGCAGTAGCACGCTGAGAGTTAATTTGAAGAAAAACGATTCTGCCTTACCTTTTGTGTTGGACATGAAGTTTCAACTGTTTTTTTAAAACTGATTAATGTTTATCTCGTGTAGGCAGCTTCCAAGTTGTAAGTTCCCCCGTATCACCACCCCACGTCCAGCTTTGTTTGCAGATATATGTCTTAAATCCCTGTGGCAAGTGGTCACACCTTGATACACATTCCGAACCACATTTACACATGTACCGTGGATACCAAGGTCACACAGCATGCTGGTTTTAATTCACTCATGCATCACCATCCTTGTCAGAGAAATGCAACAAGGACACATTAGGCCATGAACTGATGAGTAATTGCATTTGCAAGTGCTTTGAGTAAGACGCAGAATGTGGAAACGTTAGGGAATGTTTAATAATAACCTTTTAGCAGCTAGGGCTTAGCTTTTAACGCAGATGCTCTGCGGGACTTTTAACAGGTTGTTACCAATAAGTTGGTGCCGGATTTCCAAATATTCCTATCTTTTAAACTAAGACGTATCTATATTTGAATAAAGTAGTTGTCCAAGTGTTTTTACTTACTATGAATGCTTTCCGTTGAGCCTACGCTGCGCCCTTTGTGTACAAATGCATGTATGACTTAGTATTTGCATTTGTTTCAGAAAGCAAACAGTTATCATGCTGTTGATTAAGTCCCTCACCCATAACAACAAAAATTATAAAAAGTAACTACTAAAAACCGACACACCATTATCTTGCTATTCATGTGTAAATTGTACAGTTAGCGTCCAATAAGGAGATTGCCGGGTCTCAAGATAGCAGGTGCTTGTCTCTTAATGCTGCCAGAACGTGTATTAAACTACGTATTTTATCCAAATCCAACTCAGTGCCACATAATTACACGCCACATAAATACACTGCACTCAATGCAACATACACTCCAAATACCACTCAGTGCCACATAATTACACACCACATAATTACACTGCACTCAATGCAACATACACTCCAAATGCCACTCAGTGCCACCTAATTACACGCCACATAATTACACTGCACTCAATGCAACATACACTCCAAATACCACTCAGTGCCACATAATTACACACCACATAATTACACTGCACTCATTGCAAAGTACACTCCAAATACCACTCAGTGCCACATAATTACACGCCACATAATTACACTTTACTGAAAGCAACACACACTCCACACAATCGCCACTCAGTGCCACATAATGATATGCTACATAATTACACTGCACTCAATGCAACATACAGTCCAAACAATACCACTCAGTGCCACATAATTACACGCCACACAATTACAGTCTACTGAATACAACATACGCTCCACACAATACCACTCAGTGCCACATAATTATATGGTACATAATTACACTACGCTCAATGCAACATACACTCCAAATACCACTCAGTGCCACATAATTACACGCCACATAATTAAACTGCACTCAATGCAACATACACTCCAAATACCACTCAGTGCCACATAAGTACATGCCATATAATTAAACTGCACTCAAAGCAACATACACCGCAAATAACACTCAGTGCTACATAATTATACGTCACATAATTACACTGCACTCAATGCAAAATACACTTCAATACCGCTGAGTGCCACATAATTACACGCCACATAATTACACTGCACTCAATGCAATATGCACTCAGTGCCACATAGTTACACACCACATAATTACACTGCACTCAATGCAACATACACTCCAAATCCCACTCAGTGCCACATAAATACACGCCACAAAATTACACAGCACACAATGCAAAATACAATCCAAATACCACTCAGTGCCACATAATTACACACCACATAATTACTCTACTGAATGCAACACACACTAAACACAATACCACTCAGTGCCGCATAATTATATGCTACATAATTACACTGCAATCAATGCAACATACACTCCAAACAATACCACTCAGTGCCACATAATTACACGCCACACAATTACACTCTAATGAATACAACATACACTCCAAATACCACTCAGTGCCACATAATTACACGCCACATAAGTAAACTGCACGCAATGCAACATACACTCCAAATACCACTCACTGCCACATAATTATACGCCACATAATTACACTGCACTCAATTCAACATACACTTCAAGCACCACTGAGTGCCACATAATTACAAGCCACATAATTACACTGCACTCAATGCAACATACACTCCAAATCCCACTGAGTGCCACATAATTACAAGCCACATAATTACACTGCACTCAATGCAACATACACTCCAAATCCCACTCAGTACCACATAATTACAAGCCACATAACTACACTGCACTCAATGCAACATACACTCTGAATACCACTCAGTGCCACATCATTACACGCCACATGATTACATTGCACTCAATGCAACATACACTCCAAATACCACTCGGTACCACATAGTTACATGCCACATAATTACACTGCACTCAATGCAACATGCACCCCAAATACCACTCAATGCCACATAGTTTCACGCCACATATTTACGCTGCACTCAATGCAACATACACTCCAAATACCACTCAGTGCCACATAATTACACGCCACATTCAATGCAACATAGACTTCAAATACCACGGAGTGCCACATAATTGCACGGCACATAATTACAATGCACTCCATGCACAATACACTCAGTGCCACATAGTTACATGCCACATAATTACACTGCACTGAATGTAAAACACACTCCACACGATACCACTCAGTGCCACATAATTATATGCAACATAATTACACTGCACTCAATGCAACATGCACTCCAAATACCACTCAGTGCCACATAGTTTCACGCCACATAATTATGCTGCACTCAATGCAACATACACTCCAAATACCACTCAGTGCCACATAATTACACGCTACATAATTACCATGCATTCAATGCAACATAGACTTCAAATACCACGGAGTGCCACATAATTGCACGCCACATAATTACAATGCACTCCATGCAACATACACTCAGTGCCACATAGTTACACGCCACATAATTACACTGCACTCATTGCAACATACACTCCAAATCCCACTCAGTGCCACATAATTTCACGCCACATAATTACACTCTACTGAATGTAAAACACACTCCACACAATACCACTCAGTGCCACATAATTATATGCAACATAATTACACTGCACTCAATGCAACATACACTCCCAACAATACCACTTAGTTCCACATAAGTACACACCACACAATTACACTCTACTGAATACAACATACACTCCACACAATACCACTCAGTGCCACATAATTATATGCTACATAATTACACTACGCTGAACGCACCATACACTCCAAATACCACTCAGTGCCACATAATTACACACCACATAAATACACTGCACTCAATGCAACATACACTCCAAATACCACTCAGTGCCACATAATTACACACCACATAATTACACTGCACTCATTGCAAAGTACACTCCAAATACCACTCAGTGCCACATAATTACACACCACATAATTACACTGCACTCAATGCAACATACACTCCAAATGCCACTCAGTGCCACCTAATTACACGCCACATAATTACACTGCACTCAATGCAACATACACTCCAAATACCACTCAGTGCCACATAATTACACTGCACTCATTGCAAAGTACACTCCAAATACCACTCAGTGCCACATAATTACACGCCACATAATTACACTTTACTGAAAGCAACACACACTCCACACAATCGCCACTCAGTGCCACATAATGATATGCTACATAATTACACTGCACTCAATACAACATACAGTCCAAACAATACCACTCAGTGCCACATAATTACACGCCACACAATTACAGTCTACTGAATACAACATACGCTCCACACAATACCACTCAGTGCCACATAATTATATGGTACATAATTACACTGCGCTCAATGCAACATACACTCCAAATACCACTCAGTGCCACATAATTACACGCCACATAATTAAACTGCACTCAATGCAACATACACTCCAAATACCACTCAGTGCCACATAAGTACATGCCATATAATTAAACTGCACTCAAAGCAACATACACCGCAAATAACACTCAGTGCTACATAATTATACGTCACATAAT
The DNA here is from genome assembly GCF_964261635.1 of Lissotriton helveticus. NCBI lineage: Eukaryota > Metazoa > Chordata > Amphibia > Caudata > Salamandridae > Lissotriton > Lissotriton helveticus. Next base: position 445,456,559 of record NC_136068.1, read on the forward strand.
TACACTGCACTCAATGCAAAATACACTTCAAATACCGCTGAGTGCCACATAATTACACGCCACATAATTACACTGCACTCAATGCAATATGCACTCAGTGCCACATAGTTACACACCACATAATTACACTGCACTCAATGCAACATACACTCCAAATCCCACTCAGTGCCACATAAATACACGCCACAAAATTACACAGCACACAATGCAAAATACACTCCAAATACCACTCAGTGCCACATAATTGCACATCACATAATTACTCTACTGAATGCAACACACACTAAACACAATACCACTCAGTGCCGCATAATTATATGCTACATAATTACACTGCACTCAATGCAACATACACTCCAAACAATACCACTCAGTGCCACATAATTACACGCCACACAATTACACTCTAATGAATACAACATACACTCCAAATACCACTCAGTGCCACATAATTACACGCCACATAAGTAAACTGCACGCAATGCAACATACACTCCAAATACCACTCACTGCCACATAATTATACGCCACATAATTACACTGCACTCAATTCAACATACACTTCAAGCACCACTGAGTGCCACATAATTACAAGCCACATAATTACACTGCACTCAATGCAACATACACTCCAAATCCCACTGAGTGCCACATAATTACAAGCCACATAATTACACTGCACTCAATGCAACATACACTCCAAATCCCACTCAGTGCCACATAATTACCAGCCACATAACTACACTGCACTCAATGCAACATACACTCTGAATACCACTCAGTGCCACATCATTACACGCCACATGATTACATTGCACTCAATGCAACATACACTCCAAATACCACTCGGTACCACATAGTTACACGCCACATAATTACACTGCACTCAATGCAACATGCACCCCAAATACCACTCAATGCCACATAGTTTCACGCCACATAATTACGCTGCACTCAATGCAACATACACTCCAAATACCACTCAGTGCCACATAATTACACGCCACATTCAATGCAACATAGACTTCAAATACCACGGAGTGCCACATAATTGCACGGCACATAATTACAATGCACTCTATGCACAATACACTCAGTGCCACATAGTTACATGCCACATAATTACACTGCACTGAATGTAAAACACACTCCACATGATACCACTCAGTGCCACATAATTATATGCAACATAATTACACTGCACTCAATGCAACATGCACTCCAAATACCACTCAGTGCCACATAGTTTCACGCCACATAATTATGCTGCACTCAATGCAACATACACTCCAAATACCACTCAGTGCCACATAATTACACGCTACATAATTACCATGCATTCAATGCAACATAGACTTCAAATACCATGGAGTGCCACATAATTGCACGCCACATAATTACAATGCACTCCATGCAACATACACTCAGTGCCACATAGTTACACGCCACATAATTACACTGCACTCATTGCAACATACACTCCAAATCCCACTCAGTGCCACATAATTTCACGCCACATAATTACACTCTACTGAATGTAAAACACACTCCACACAATACCACTCAGTGCCACATAATTATATGCAACATAATTACACTGCACTCAATGCAACATACACTCCAAACAATACCACTTAGTTCCACATAAGTACACGCCACACAATTACACTCTACTGAATACAACATACACTCCACGCAATACCACTCAGTGCCACATAATTATATGCTACATAATTACACTACGCTGAACGCACCATACACTCCAAATACCACTCAGTGCCACATAATTACACACCACATAATTACACTGCACTCGATGCAACATACGCTCCCAATATCACTCAGTGCCACATAGTTTCACGCCACGTAATTACACTGCACTCAATGCAACATACACTCCAAATACCACTCAGTGCCACATTATTACACGTCACATAATTACACTGCATTCAATGCAACATAGACTTCAAATACCACTGAGAGCCACATATTTACACGCCACATAATTACACTGCACTCAATGCTACATACACTCAGTGCCACATAGTTACAGGCCACATACTTACACTGCACTCAATGCAACATACACTCCAAATCCCACTCAGTGTCACATAATTTCACGCCACATAATTACACTCTACTGAATGCAAAACACACCCCACTCAATACCACTCAGTGCCACATAATTATATGCTACATAATTACACTGCGCTCAACGCACTATACACTCCAAATACCACTCAATGCCACATAATTACATGCCACATAATTACACTGTACTCAATGCAACATACACTCCAAATACCACTCAGTGCCACATAATTACACACCACATAATTACTCAACTGAATGCAACACACACTCCACACAATACCACTCAGTGCCGCATAATTATATGCTACATAATTACACTGCACTCAATGCAACATACACTCCAAACAATACCACTCAGTGCCACATAATTACACGCCACACAATTACACTCTAATGAATACAACATGCACTCCAAATACCACTCAGTGCCATACAATTACATGCCACATAAGTACACTGCACTCAATGCAACATACACTCCAAATACCACTCACTGCCACATAATTATACGCCACATAATTTCACTGTACTCAATGCAACATACACTCCAAGCACCACTGAGTGCCACATATTTACAAGACACATAATTACACTGCACTCACTGCAACATACACTCCAAATCCCACTCAGTGCCACATAATTACAAGCCACATAACTAAACTGCACTCAATGCAACATACACTCCAAATACCACTCAGTGCCACATCATTACACGCCACATGATTACACTGCACTCAATGCAACATACACTCCAAATACTACTCAGTGCCACATAGTTACACGCCACATAATTACACTGCACTCAATGCAACATGCACTCCAAATACCACTCAGTGCCTCATAGTTACACGCCACATAATTACGCAGCACTCAATGCAACATATACTCCAAATACCACTCAGTGACATATAATTACACGCCACATAATTACACTGCACTCAATGCAACATACACTCCAAATACCACTCAGTGCCACATAATTACACAGCACTCAATGCAACATACACTCCAAATACCACTCAGTGCCCTATAGTTATATGCAACATAATTACACTGCACCCAATGCAACATACACTCCAAATACCACTCAGTGCCACATGATTACACACCAAATAATTACACTGCACTCAATGCAATATATACTCCACGCAATACCGCTCAGTGGCACATAAGTATATGCTACATAATTACACTCCAAACAATACCACTCAGTGCACACCACACAATTACACTCTACTGAATACAACATACACTCCACACAATACCACTCAGTGCCACATGATTATATGCTACATAATTACACTGCGCTCAACGCACTATACACTCCAAATACCACTCAATGCCACATAATTACATGCCACATAATTACACTGCACTCAATGCAACATACACTCCAAACACCACTCAGTGCCACATAATTACACACCACATAATTACTCTACTGAATGCAACACACACTCCACACAATACCACTCAGTGCCTGATAATTATATGCTACATAATTACACTGCACTCAATGCAACATACACTCCAAACAATACCACTCAGTGCCACATAATTACACGCCACACAATTACACTCTAATGAATACAACATACACTCCAAATACCACTCTGTGCCACATAATTACAAGCCACATAACTACACTGCACTCAATGCAACATACACTCCAAATACCACCACATAATTATACGCCACATAATTGCACTGTACTCAATGCAACATACACTCCAAGCACCACTGAGTGCCACATATTTACAAGACACATAATTACACTGCACTCAATGCAACATACACTCCAAATCCCACTCAGTGCCACATAATTACAAGCCACATAACTACACTGCACTCAATGCAACATACACTCCAAATACCACTCAGTGCCACATCATTACAGGCCACATGATTACACTGCACTCAATGCAACATACACTCCAAATACTACTCAGTGCCACATAGTTACACGCCACATAATTACACTGCACTCAATGCAACACGCACTCCAAATACCACTCAGTGCCACATAGTTACACGCCACATAATTACGCAGCACTCAATGCAACATATACTCCAAATACCACTCAGTGACACATAATTACACGCCACATAATTACACTGCACTCAATGCAACATGCACTCCAAATACCACTCAGTGCCACATAATTACACAGCACTCAATGCAACATACACTCCAAATACCACTCAGTGCCCTATAGTTATATGCAACATAATTACACTGCAACCAATGCAACATACACCCCAAATACCACTCAGTGCCACATGATTACACATCAAATAATTACACTGCACTCAATGCAACATATACTCCACACAATACCACTCAGTGGCACATAATTATATGCTACATAATTACACTGCACTCAATGCAACACACACTCCAAACAATACCACTCAGTACACACCACACAATTACACTCTACTGAATACAACATACACTCCACACAATACCACTCAGTGCCACATAATTATATGCTACATAATTACACTGCACTCAATGCAACATACACTCCAAATACCACTCAGTGCCACATAATTACACACCACATAACTACACAGCACTCAATGTAAAATGCACTCCACACCATGACACAATTTCACTAAGCATAATTTCATAGAACACCACACTTCCAGGCCATACAATTCAACTCCACACATTTCCAATTACACACGAAACAACATATTTCAACTCCAAAACTCCACAATCCACAACGTACCTCCAATCCACACCATATAGTGTCACCATCTGAGCACCAAACATCATTCACCTCCACCATTTTGCATTAGCGCACCAACTAAGCATCACGTCAGTCTGCCCTTGGAATCTGGCATCTGTTGACTCTCCCCTAGTGTCTGTCCGCTGCTCGTGTTCTAATTAAATTACTGTTTTCAAACATCCACTCCCCCGTTATTTATGTCCCGCTCCCCCATAACAAAAAAATTATAACAAACAAGCAGGAGAACAGGCAGGAAGTAGTTGCAAGCAGTGCAAGCACAAAAAAAGTAGAAGACCATTTTCATGTTAAAATCTTTTTTAATCAGGTTTTTCAGTTACATATAATGTTGCCTTTGTTTGTTTTTCCTTTGCCTGTGTCTCTCGACAGGATTTGCTTCTGTCAATCAATCAATAAATCGGTCATTTGTTAAGTGCACTACATACCCGCGAGGGTCTCAAGGCGCTGAGGGGGGAGGTGGGGGCCGCTACTGATTGAACAGCCAGGTCTTTAGTGTCCTCCTGAAGGTCAGCAGGTCTTGGGTCTGTTGTAGACTCAGTGGGAGGGTGTTCCATGTCTTGGAGGCGAGGTGGGAGAAGGATCTCCCACCGGTGGTTGTTCTTCGGATGCGTGGGACGGTGGCTAGTGAGAGGTCGGCAGAGCGTAGCTGGCGGTTGGGGATGTAGAAGGAGAGCCCTCTCTGTCTGGTAAATTAGGTTATTTTAGTATGCTGGTTTTCCAAGTAGTGTTAATGTTTGCCCATTAGCAGGAGATGCTTGCTTTTGCATCTGAAAGGCTATCTCTGCCCTCTCACCCATGGGACTGTTTAACCTGTGCCTGCTTACAAGAAAAAAAGTCAGAAGGCCAAGAAGTAAATTTTATTTAGCATTTCACTACCGCGCTTTGGGACCATGGCATTAGATCCAAACATCTATGTTGTAAGTCTTGCCTAGGCAGTGCTTGCGCTGTCTCTTCGAGACCTGCTGTATTCAGGTATGGACTTTAAACTCCACCCATTTTCTGCACATCTTTTCAATTGGCTCCTGTTACTGTCATTTGTAAATGGTGGCCTTTGTTTTGTTAATAGGCTTAGTAATCCCTCCTTAGTACCTCCTTTTCTCACGTTATAACCTCCCATGAGGGCTGTCCTGCTTACATGTGTTGTTACTTTGTATGTTTTATTTAGTCTGTGAGCACTATTTTCTTACATGACTTTATTCTACATCCTGTTGCAGGCACGACACACTCTCCTGCAACTTTGACTTTTCTTTTTGCAGTGCAGCATGCTGTGTTTGGACTTTAACAACAGTACGACTTTTCATTTGCTGTGCATGGCTCACCCAAGTCTATTTTTGCAACATTGTCTTTTTTTTAGGTCGAGCCTAGGCAGCGCCTGCGTTGCTCTGCGAGGCATGCTGTATTCGGGTATGGGCCACTAAAGTCAATGGTACTTGCAATACATTTATTAAATTCATAACAAATAGTTGTATAAGCAATTGGTTGCACACAGGAAGGAGAGAAGGTTTACGGTTAGTGGTAGGGCTGGGTAGTGAGAAGGGTAAATCATGGAAATACAGATGAGTATAATTGGATTCTTTGAAACATTACTGGTACTCAAAACCAGTATCAGAAGACCTGTCCGAAGTAGAACACTTATTTACATGTAATCTGTAAAATACTCTTGCACCGAATGCATTTTCTGGTGTACAATACGTGGGACACGAGTACAGGTCTTGTGTAATGGAGGGCATCGACGTTTCGACTCGACTGATGCGTAGAGGGAAGTTTGGGCCTCAGCTGCGAGTCTTCATCAGGACGGTAAAGGGCAACCTAGGGGTAAAAATGTAAATTAGAGGGGGCGCTGTGTGTGGGGTCAGAATGTGGTGAGCAATCTAAAAGTTACTGACCTAATCCTGGTGCCAAGCCTGGCTACTCAGGTGTGCTGTCAAATTGCCGAAAACCATGGCTCAATGTTGCCAAAGTTCATGATAGAAGGGGGTGTCCAAAGGTTACAGCGCCATTAGGAAGGAACCGTCATCCGATTGTGATTAAATCACTCCTCTGTGGAGAAGAGATTAAAATGTCAGCTCGTTGGCTGGCAAACAGGTGCAAAATATACTAGTTCCGTGTGAGAGTCAAGTTGACTCTCCTCCTAATTTAAGATCAATTGTGTGACTCTAAAATAAGGAAAACGTGTACTATATACAAGGGCAGCGTGTTTTTAAGTACAAAAAATTACCTCCCACACGCTGACAAGGCATCTGTGCACTACCCTCGTCCAAATGGGGAATTGTCAGTTGAGACTCCCACATTGGCGAATAAAACAAGGATAGAGGTGGGGGATGTAGTAACCCTCTAAGGTGATGTGCCCGCACCGAGGACGACACTGGCGAGACGGTGCGCATAAAAATAATAATACTAATAAAAATAAAACCCGGGTCTGTCAATACCTGAAAGTTTTTGGTCAGCGGCTCAATCCGTGTTGCTCCTACGAGTAAGAAACAGAGACTGAGGGCATGCCGCGCCAGTAGTTAAATGTGTTGGGCGGCCGTGCAAGATGTGCACATTGGGGAACCGCCGTGCGGTGTGCGTCCTATGCCTGCAGTGGCATAAGGGGCATTCGGGCATGCGCGCTGGTGTCCATAGCAACAGGGATCGAGTCTCAGGTTCTACCTGTCACTTATCGTACGGGAGAGGTCTGCACAAAGTGTACCATGTGCAATAATGTACAGGAGTGTGAGGAGGTTGATGTGTAAGCTGCCTATATACAATCTGCAGAGTAACTCATAGTTCATGAGTAAAACACTGGCAATAATTACATACAGTGATAAAGACCGTAGATCGTGTGAATGTTTCTACGTGCAATCATGAACAGTAGTGTGGGAGTTATTATGTAAACTGCCTAGTTACAATCTGCAGTGTCACTATTGGTTCCAGAATGAAGCACAGTCAATATATACATACAATGACAATGTCCGTGGAACGTGTGGCCGTTCTAAATTTAGTCCAGTAAGGAGAACCGAATTATCCAACCTCATAGAACCACCACAAGTTATTTGCAGTAATTGATGTGCATCATAAAGAGAGAAAAAAAAAGAAAAGAAAAATACATGTATTACTGGACACTGTGTACAAAAAACAATAAGTCGGTACCAATGCAGTTGGCCCATATTGCAATATAACCATGCACAAAATAGGAACATTGAGTGATACACATGTATGCCCATACAAGATGATCATGATGTGGTGTGTCGTCTAAGAGTATGAGGTGCCTAGCTGATGCGCAGAGTTGCTGCTTGACAAGCTATCTCTTCGTACTCATCCCTTGTTTATTGTGTTAAAAGTGTGAATCCATTTGCACTCTCGGTAATTGAGATTGTATGAGGTCCCACCTCCCCTTTGGTAAATGCGGACCTTCTCGATCACCCACCATCTCAGGTTAACTGCACTATGTTCAAATTTCCATGATTTACCCTTCTCACTACCCAGCACTACCACTTCCCTTAAACCTTCAACTATTTGTTTTGAATTTAATAAATGTATTGCAAGTACCATTGACTTTAGTGGCGCTTTCCTGTGGTTTGCATTTCATGCATTTTGTAATTACAGTATGGGTTACATACATGAGAATTATTCAGGAGGTATGTAGTACCAGTGTTGTAGTATTACACACAACACAAGATTGCCTCTATTTCGAATTTATTTATACCAATTAGTCACGGACTACCTTTGTATTCCCGTATTGTACCCAGGTTCGGTTTGACTTATTGGGTTACCCCATTATCTATAATGGGTATTCGGGTATGGAATTGAATCTTCTCCCCCTCCCCACCCATATTTTCAATTGCCAGCTTTGACTCGTGAATTTTGACTTGTGGTTTGTTAATAGGCTTATCAGTCCCTCCTTAGTACCTCCATGTCTTCAGGTGTAACCTCCCATAAGGACTGGACCTTTTACTGTGTCCTTACTGTATAGCTTGCATTAGTCCTTGGGAAGAACTCTTTGCTTAATTAATCTAAAGTGCACTGATGGGACGCCAGCTTCAGCAATGCAGGCTGTTTTTTTTGTTTTGGTATTTGAAGCGTGCTTTCACGTAATATATAACTTTTAAATATGCCCCCTCACCCCCCGTTGCATGGACGCTTGGCGAAGCGGGCGCTGTGTTAATTCGAGAAATCTATAGAAGCTTCCTACATTGTTCCCTCTCCCTCCTCCATCCATGCCCTTTGCATGGCTTGTTTTAATTTCTCTCCCTACCTCCCACACCCCCAACACTGCATGCCCGCCTCTCAAAGAGATAACTGTTTATTCATAATTTAAATTGCTAGATCCTGGGCAGGAGATTAAATGTTTTGCCAAAAATTAAAGAATGTTGAGCCTCGCAGAGGCTCAAACACTAATCCCCAACTCCAGAGACAGGAGCACCGACCGCTGCACCACAACCTCTCCATCTAACAGCAGCATGATAACAAGCATTTGTAATGCAATAGGTCCCACATTTGGTAGAGTTTAAGCTATTGGCATTGTAAATGACAATGCCTTTTGTTCATGTTTTAAAAATCAACACATAAAGGCATTCACATTTACAATGCCAATAGCTCAAACTCTTGTAAATGTGAGGCCTATTGCATTGCAAATGCTTGTCTTTATCTTCACCCCTGTTGCCTCTTTGTGTACCTTTGTTCCTTCTTTGTGTACTTCTTTTGTTTCTTGCTGTATATCTCTTGCTTCTTTCTGCACCACTCGTGCCTCTTTCTGCATCCCTCTTTTTGTACCCCTCTTGCCTCTTTCTGCACCTCTGTTGCTTCTTTCTGCACCTCAGTTGCTTCTTTCTGTACCACTCATACTTCTCTCTGCACCCCTCTTCCTTCTTTCTGCATCCCTCTTGTCTCATTCTGCACCTCTCTTGCCACTTTCTTCACCCCTTTTCCTCCTTTATGCATCTCTGTTGGTTCTCTCTGCACTTCTGTTGTTGATTTCTGCACCTCTCTTGCTTCCTTTTGCATCCCTCGTGCCTCTTTCTGCACCCTTCTTCCGTCTTTATGTACCCTTCTTGCCGTTTTCTGCACCTCTGTTGCTTCTTTCAGCACACCTCTTGCTTCTTTCTACACCTCTCTTCTTCTTTCTGCACATGTCCTACCTATGTAGGCATAGTTATGAATTAGCATTTGAAAAACCTTAGAAATTCACTGAAAAAGTGGAGCAAGATGGAGTCAGCGTGAGTGCTTGCGCTGCTCGGCTGCTCACGCAAGACGCGTGCATGATCAGCTAGCTGTCCTGCGCCACGGAGGGATGCCGGTCTATTGGACATACAGAACACTTTGGATGCTAAGGCTGAGGAGAACGCTGCGGACATTCTCGTGGGGCCACGATTCCCCTCACATATATTCTGGGCTTGACATCGACAACGTGGTATTTTGTAAAGCCTGTTTTTATATTTTCTTAATCCTGCTTCCTTGGAACTACAGCCTTTCCCGATCCTACACAGAACGAGTGAATGGACACGAGGCTTTTTATAAAACTTTTCTACCCCCCGTTCTGACCTCACTGGATCCACAGGTCTGGACATTTTTAGTGGCAACTGTGGCCGTGATTTTGACTTTCCCGCATCAGTCTCTGGCTTCTTTCGCCCCCAGCTCTCCTGTTACCTCATTGCTAACCCTCACCTCAGCCTCCAGATCCAGTCCAGGCATGAGCGCTCGTGGACCACGAAAGGGGGGAAAACCAAAGATGCCCTCGAAAAATAAGGATCCTGCCGTGAGCGAAGGAGCTGCAAGCTTAAAACAAGAGGTTAGTGCCAGCAAAAAAACGAACATGGGTAAAACAGGGGGGGCGAGAGTCAGTAAAGATAATAAGGACAGCAAAGATACAGGGCTGCATGCACTCCCCCTGGCTAAAATGTTTATGGGAGCTAAAAAATAGTTTTTCCAACACCAGCTCTAACCTTAAACCCATTGCTGGGAAACCTCCTTCAGACATTCACAGACCCAGCCCCCAGCAGGAGGACCCCACGGGGGAAGCTATTTCTACTAGTATTGACACTAGCAACAATGATCTCTCTACTGCACTATTGGAACCTGAATCTGCTCCTACTCGAGAGACTCTCCCCTGCGCACTTGATAACGATCATGCTAAGGGGGACTTTGGGAGTACGGCACTTCAAGACAGGCCTACCCAGGCGCTTCCCATCACTCAAAAACCAGATTCCAACAAGAAATTCTTCAATGGCATCCCTGGTATTCCTCTCGCTCCCTCTGAATCTGAAGTGGCAGACACAAAGGAGGTTATTCAGGGTCTAGTTGTTTCCCCTGGTGCACAGAACCCTTGGACACCCGAGAGAGGGCCCGAGCATTTTTTTTCGGTCTCAGATAGCATGCCTAGCTCTTCTGGTGAGGGTGGGACCGAAGACAACACCAGTGAAGGAGATAGAGAAGGAGATAGCGAAGCTTCCCGTAATATGTCTGGTAACAATACTGGCACAGTTTTGCGCTCCAAGAAACCCAAAAGCAAGAGTAAATGGCGCAGTCAGCTGAAATGGGATTACTCTGACTCCCAATTGTCTTACCAGCTGGAGGAGACCGATGCCAACTCAACGCAGTGGGGTAGCTCAAAAAGCTTGCATGTAGACACTACTGAACCCTCCTTAGCCTCCATATTAGCCTCCATCAAAGAATTCCAGGAGGAAGTGCAGGCTGATAGTCGCACTTCCAAAACCGCGGCCATGAAATTGCAGGGCGGCTTTAGGCGGCTGAATAAAACGTGTACGGACATCAGTGACCGGGTTAGCATGGTGGAAACCCAAACAGAGCACCTTAAAACCAAAGCTGGTGCCTCTAAACAGCAGACCGAGTACAACACCACCTGCCTTATAGATCTATTGGCGAAGATGGAGGACCAGCAAAATCGACAATGCAGGAATAACCTCCGCCTGCTTGGCATCCCGAGGGGAAAGAAAGGGACGATCCCAGACGATTTATTGTCAAGCTGTTACAGGACTCCTTTCCGGAACACCAGGGCTGGGACCGAGAGGTGCAGAGGGCACACCGTTTCCCATTCCACCAGAAACAGCAAAACAGCAGCGGAAGCGCAACGGGAGGACATCCAAGAGTGTTTCTGGTATACTTTGGAAACTTTCTTCTCCGGCAGTTAATATATGACCAGGCTCACCCTAACACTAAGAAAGGTGCCAATGGAATCACGTTCTTCACCAAGCCAGATTTTTGCCACCAGACAGTGGAACGGAGATGGCGCTTGAGGCAACTGATTTCTCCCTTCCAGCAACAGGGCGCTGAAGTCTATTTAATTAACCCTGCCAGGCTCAAAGTAAACCTCAACGAGACTACTAAGGTCTTTCTCTCCGAGATAAAAGCTGGCGAATACCTGGAAGAGGTGAAAAACAAGAAAAGCAGCTGTTAGCCAAGGAAGCAGATGGGGCAAATGGCTGAAATATGACAGACCTCCTCCTCTTTTTTTCCTTCCCCTAGGATTTTTGTCATTTGATTTTGCTAAATTTTCTTTATTTTCCGTTGGATTTAACGTACCATTGATTAGATATATATTCCTTTCTTTTTTTTTTCTCTCTCTCTCTATTTATTCTATTTTGCTTGGCACATATGGTTACCTTCCCCTTGTTTATCATGAGAAAACCGAGACTTTGAAACTTTGAGACTCTGAGACTTTAGTTAGTTTTAACTATGTTGTTTTTCTCTTCTGGGGCTGTTTCCTTTTCCAATAGGGCCACTAGCCGATCTTAAGATCTAATTGAATATTCTATTGCGTGGTTGACAGCCGGGGCTCATGTGTTGACTCCATCATTCAGGCTTTTCCTGATTGCGCAAAGATGGGGTGGGTGGGGAGGGTGGGGAGGGTGGAGTGGGGGGATGGGGGCAGGGTGGGGTGGGCGGGACGGGAATTTCAAGAAACAACTCGGGCGTAGAAGCTCTAAGGGCACTTTGTCTAAATTTACACACATGGGCATTTACTAACATGATTTATTTTCCTTATTATTTTAGATGACTAATATTGATTCACTGCGAATAGTCTCTGTTAACATCTGTGGGCTAAACGAACTCCCAAAAAGGCAAAATGTGGCCCAAGGACTACGGTCCCTTGGGGAAATATTAACTGCTTACAAGAAACCCATATCGAAGGTTCACAAAAACACTTGTTAGATACATTAGGGTTTAAGTCCGTTGGGGCAACTACACAGGATACTAAAACTAAAGGGGTCAGAATTTTGATGGATAGAAGGCTCCCTATCAACACCCCCAGGTCCAAATCTGATTCACTTGGTAGATGGGTCATCACTGAGTTCCAGCTTCCTAATAATGTTTCCTTCACCCTCTGCTCCATATACAGAAGTAATGCTGATGATCCAGGGGTTTTTAACTCAGTCTCATGCGAACAGGCACACTGGCCTACTCCCATCATTCTATGTGGAGACTTTAACATTCACTCACCTGGTAATTGGGAGGCTGACAAGAAATGGAGATATAAAGGAAGGAAGCCTCGGGTCTTTCAGGCCCTTTTCAACCTTGCTCAGACACACAGATTGCGCGATATCTGGGCCAACTTAAACCCCACCCAACCCGGATACACGTTCTTTTCGACACCGTACCAAACACTACTTTGACTAGATTATTTCTTCGTTTCATCTTCAACCGCTAATAACTGTACAATTGATATCGCACCTCGCTTTATGTCTGACCATAACCCTCTTATTCTTAACATCAAGGGATTTGGGAAATGGAAGGCGACGCCTAAATGGAGCTTTGAGAAAGCACTTTTATATGACATTAACTACCAAACACATATGCAGGGATGGCTTCAGGAATTCCAGGAAATAAATGTTGACTCCGCATCCTTAAGAATTGTCTGGGACACTTTAAAAGCAGGGATCAGGGGCGAAACTCTAAGGTTCTCTGTGTGCAAGAATAAAAAAGAGAAACTTTTAATTGGCAAGCTACAGGATAAACTTAGGGCAGCAGAAATTAAACTTACCCAATTGATTCAAGCAGGACAAGACACTAAAGCTGTCCAAAATGAAGTTGTCCTTGCTAAAGCTAAAATAGGGATAGTCTTTTCTGAAAAAACAGCAGCTAAGTCGGCAAGTGCGCGGGAAAAGAACTACGAATGTAGTGACAGTATAGGACATCACCTAGCCGTCAGGACCAGACAACAAACCACTAGTAGCGAAATCCACGCAATAAAACTCCCCTCTGGATCTGAGACCAAAGACCCTAACTCCATACTGAAGGGATTCCAGGACTTTTACACCAAGTTGTACACAGAAGAAAATCCCCAAGCCACTGCAGCAATTGAGAGTGAGATTACTACCTACCTCAATGAGATCGATCTTAAGCAGCTCACCCCCGACAATAGTGAGATACTAGACCTTCCCCCAACTTGAGAGGAAATCCTGGAATCCCTATCAAGTTTACCTGATGGGAAAGCTTCAGGCCTGGATGGTATCCGGGTGGAGTTCTATAAGATCTTTGCACCCCAAATTAAAACAACTTTTTTGGGGGTAGTAACTTCCATCTTCAACGGGGGCCCCCCTCCTGCTTCTTGGTCGAACGCCAGAATAGCCATAGTCCCAAAAAAAGATAATTCTCCTTTAGAGATGAGCTCCTACAGGCCTATCACCCTTATCAATTGTGACTGCAAAATTTTCTCCAAAATATTGGTGTCCATAATCTCCCTTGTAGTTTAGTCATTAGTGTCGAATGGCAACATGGCTTTATTCCAAAGAAGGGGACAACAGAACACGTCAGGAGGGTCATCACTCCGCCAAGCAGACGGAGACCCGATGTCACTAACATTGCTAGATGCTGAAAAAGCATTTGACTGGGTCTCCTGGCAATTCCTGTGGGCCGTTATGAGCAAGATGGGATTTGGAGCAAAGCTCATACAGGTGGTGCAGACGCTCTATTACAAACCCACGGCTTGTGTATCTATAAACGGGCAACTCACTGGCCAATTTAACATCTCTCAGGGTTCCAGACAGAGCTGTCCCTGCTCCCCTCTGCTGTTTGCCCTTTACCTTGACCCTTTTATTAAACAAATCGAAAGAAATACTGACATCCTACCAGTTAGGTTTCAGGGTACCACCGTTAAAATCTTGAGCTATGCGGTTGACTTGGCTATCACCTCCCCCGACCCCGTCAGCACCATACAGGCCCTAGAAAGGGAGGCTCAAAAATGTGGGAGATTATCCGGATATGCCCTGAACAAAACCAAAACACAAATCATAATAAACAACCAATTCACCTGGGCAGACAATAGGGTAGAACCAAAGGCTAAATATCTTGGGGTTTGCATCTCATCTAATTTGGACGAAATTGTTACAGATAATTTAACACCTCTTGCTGTCCACACCAAGAAAGCACTAAAACAAATTGACAATCTACATTTAACACTCGTGAGCCGATGCAACGTCATAAAAATGACATACTTTCCTAAACATCTTTATTTTTTCCACACTATTCCCCTGGAATTTAGCAAAGCAAATTTGCTCAATTTCCAACAAATTTTCACACAGCTATTACTTCCAAAAGAACGGGGAGGTTGGTCTTTCCCAACATCATACTATATTACTGGGCCTCAGTGTGGCAGTACAGTTCTAAACTAGTGAGGGAACCACCCCTTCTTCCTGCACTCGGACCTCCTTCGCCCTTTCAACTTCTGCTGGGTGAACAGCACTGAGGATGCCTACTCCGTGAGATGTCTTTTGGATACTACAAGCGCGTGCATTTCAAGACTCTAACAAATTCCTATAAAGTCTTCTGCAACATCCGTAGAACCTTCGGGCTGGGCAGATTTAACTACTATTCTCCCACTCTTAATAACAATAACCTACCGGCCATCCTTGGAAAATTCTACTTTTCCGATTGGTATAAGGCTGGCATTACAAAACTAGGGGATCTGATCACCGATGAGGGAGTCAAACCCTTTTCTAATCTGCAAGCTACGTTCAGCTTAAAAACCCTAGACGCCTTTAAGTATCTTTCTATTCACAATTTTCTTTCTCGAAAAGTTGGGGGTACTAGTGGGTTTTAAGGAAGAGGAGCTTCTTAACAAACTGCGTAACATGCCGACCCCCCCCGATTGGCTTTTATATATAATCTCCTTAACAGGCAAACTCCTGACGATCTACATATCATTGCAGACGAATGGCATGCTAAACTGGATTCTCCACATAGAATTTTTTATAACTCTCTAGCACTTTCACAAAAAGTTTTACTTTCAGCCAAACTGCAGGCGCAACATTTTAAAACAATCTTCTCTCTATATATTACACCTAGCAGGATCGCCAAGTGGGGAGTAGGCAATGGGTCACTATGTCCTCGCTGCTCTGACTTCGGCTCCAATTCAATACATATCTTTGCAACTTGCCCAAAACTGGCCCCAACACTTTGCCGCATACAGGAATTGTTAAGCAAAATCACTAATCAGCCTATCTTACTGAACCCTACTGTTATTTTATTGGGGACCCAGTCTGAATCTCTTAGGATTAAAAGGGACGGGCTAGTTTTTATTTCCATGACTGTCTGGAGGTTATGTGTTGCCTCCGCTTGGTTGGATGCTGATCCTCCTACTTTTGCTCACTGGCTGGCTAGACTAGTGGCCAGATTTCATCTGGGAAAAGCGGTCTATGCCAAAAGAGGGCGTAAAAGTCAGAAAAAGGGTATGGAGGTGTGGGAAAAACTATCCTCGTGGCTGGAGCAGTCAGGACACTAGGGAAAATCTCTTTCTCAATTGACTCTCTCTCTTTTGTTCTTCTCCTAACGGAGCTCTCCTTTTCTTTTTTTTCTCTTCTTGCTTGGTTCCATCTTCCAGCCTGATAGGTTTGTGTCATCTAGCTTTTTACCTTCTCTACTCTGGCCCTCTCTCTTTATTTTTCATAACTATCTTTGCTCTTTTCTTTCTTTTTTCTCTCGGTACGCACCCGTCACTTTGATTTAATTCTTTGTTGTTTCCTCTGGGGGAGGGGAGGGGGGGGGACGAAATTGTCATATCTATGTAATTTTGCTACTTTTGAAAAAAAAAAACTTCACTGAAAAAAACGAAGGTTTCATTGAAGTTATAGTTAGGAATTAGCATTTGCAAAACCTTTGAAATTCACTGAAAAACCATAGGTTTCAGGGACCTAGAAATTAGCATAAAAAACCTTAGAAATTCACTGAAAAAAAACAGTTTTCAGGGACGTTATAGTTAGTTGGACATTTCACTCATACACAACCAGAGAAATTCAGTCATATAGTTAGTTGAACAAACTATAACTTGCGCCCCCTCAATGCACTGCTGATGACTTCATATATTATATCACTCATGAAATGGTCAATGACATCACCTATGACAATTACTGTGGACACCTCAAATTAAATCACTGAAATAGCGATATATATATATATATATACGCATGTGTGATCAAGGCTCTCCAGAGCCGAAAGGCGTAATGGCCGATCGAGCTTGGGGAAAATAAACAGATTCTGTGCACTAAGTTGTGATCCGTGCTCCATCTCTTTAAGAATTGCAGCCACTGGTGCAGTGGAGATTTCAGGATATACATATATATATACGCACGTGCACGCACACACACTTTTGTTTTCAAGTTCTGGTCAGTTAATCCGTTAGTGTTTAATTTTCTTGCAGCTTTTGTCATTTTTGGAGTATTAAGCTGATAAATGTATGCACCTTTTATATTGTTTATTTAATTATTTGTGTGATTTAATTGGTTATGTTTGTTTATAGTTAAATTCTATTAGTTACGTTTTGCTTCAATTTTATTTCTGTTATGTTGTCCTATGACGAACGCTAAGCTATATTATAATGTTAAAAATGTAGTTTGATTGTTTTGAATTTTACATATATATTAATATTGTGATTTTCCAATACATTATTGTAGTTGTAATTTTTTTAATTTCTTTTATGTATTGAGTTATATTTTTATTTGCAGTGATTTCTATTTGTTTGGGTGATTTACCATATTTATTGTTAAAATTTGTATGTTTAATGTTTATTTTAATGCTTTGTTTAACATAAGAACAAGTAATTTTTGTTTATTAATAATAATAATAATAATGTAAGTTTCTTTAAGCAATATTGTAGTTTATATCGTTTAGGTGATAGTTTTTTACCATATACATGTTTATTTAAAGATAACAATGTTTTTGGTTCTAATATTTTAGGTTTCGATATTAGTAAAAACAATATTTTGTAAACAGCGATATTTGTGTTCTCAATAATATTTAAGTATATGAAGGCAGTTTTAATATTAAGTTTCCAATATTTTTGTATATCAGTAGTGAGTGCCTTGATATTCTTTTATTAAACCAGTTAAAAGTAAGGGGTATATTTTGTTCTACTGACAATAGGTGGGTGCACAGGGATTCACATTACAAGCAGTGTGATATGTAGTGCAAGTATGCTGTTGTACACTGATGTATTTCACCAGGAAAAACCTGGTAAAATGTATTCAGAATTAAAATGTCTGGGAAGAAGGTAAACATGCAAATTTTGATGCAAACAATACAGTCTTAATATCATATCTACGTTCCAGGGCAGAAACTCATGATAGTAGGTACTTAGCTTACTGAACACGGTAAATATCCCAAATACCAGCACAGTGGACCAAGTATTGAGGGATGCATGATCCTAAAAAAACGCTGCTGTATGTGGTGTTTGTTGACCTATGTTCTGCCTTTGACAATGTTCTTAAATACTTTGTCTGGAGTGTGTTGCATAATATGGGAATCCAACCTGCCCTTTTTAATATTCTGATAAAACTGTATCATAATAATTAATTATGCCACAGTGCGCTGAGTCACATCAGGGAAAAACATAAGTCCCATTATGGTGAATAAAGGTGTGGTGAAGGCACACTTACCTGCTTGTCTTTTTCCTGTATATTAACAAGGTGATTGATTTTGGAAGCACCAAGATGTATAGCATCTCGGTGGTTCCCAAATCTCAATCTTAATCTTCCCAGACAATGCTTTATTAGTTTCAAATCTGTCTATTGGCCTCCAGAACCTCTTAGATACATTTAATGAGTATTTAAACATCTGTCTGTTAATGCCTCTAAAACAAGTTGATGGTTTTCAAGCCCTGATAGGGGTTTGAGAATGCCTTCCTCCTGGACAATTCACCTTTGGAACTAATCAAAGATTTTGAATGTCTAGGAATAAAACATTGATGAAACCTAAATTGGAGAAACCACATCATGAGGTCAATGAGTTTCATGGCTCAGGACCAAGGTGAAAAGGGTGCTTTGCTATGAAGCATGGTGGTCCAATGGTCTCCTCTGCTTTGGGAGTGAACAGAAGCTCAGTGCCAAAATGCATCCTTTATGGCGTGAACATTTAGAGTTATTACAGTGAGACTCCTCAGGTTTTTATACTACTTCTGTGTCCACCAACTTGTACACTAAACATCCCTCTGTTGATGGACTTTGGTATTATGAGCATATCTTTAGCCAGGATTGGACAACTCCTTTATTGGGTGAGGGTGTGGGGGAAGTCTAACTCAAGCCACTGCATGACTAATGTTATGTGCTTACTGAGGGGCAGGTCATTAGACGTCTGCAAAATGGTGACTGAGGGGCAGACTAAAAAAAAAAGCTAAAAAATATCCCCTAATATTAGACATTTCTTGATGAAGTCGAGCCTGCCCTATTGTAGGTCCTGAGGTGTTTTACCCCTAGGCATATTCATGTTTAAGTGGGGTCTCCACTGCCAATCACCATACGTTCTATTTTCTTTGCCCCAACATGGTTAAGACAGAAATACCAAAGAACTAGAAATAGTGTCTGGGAGTCAAATATGCCAAACCAGAATCTACTTTGTAAACAACCAAAAACCATATGGTGTGGTAATTGTAGTGACTATGTGTCTTACTGTGCACTAATTCTCCTATTTGGAAAAAAGTGCCCATCAGTTCCCGCCTGAGTCCGCCCTAGATCATCTGGGCTCTCCTTACCCAGGAGAAAATGTGGTGTTACTACCTGTTTGGCAATGGTAGTATAACTTTAGAATATTTCTAAAGTATGTTGTGGGGACTGTCAAGATGTTGTTAAGCGGGTAACCAAATTACAGTTCCAAAGTAAATGTGAAAAAAAGTGATGTTAAAATTAGGTAACTATTGAGTGGATGCATGTATTTATTCAATTCCCTCAAAGATCCCAATATTAAAATGTGAATAAACAAACAGATTTAACAAAATATCTGTTATTCAGTATGGTCAACATGTTTCAGCATGTGTGATGTATTTTATCACTGCTTTCTTCAGGACCTAGTTCTTCATGGCTACTGTCTGAATAAAGGAAAAATATCACCTGTATATTTTCACTTTTGTTCTGTCTTCTCCACTGTTATTGGTGAACAAAAAAACAAATATATGTGCAATTGTGAAAACAAAGTAGAAAATTAGAAAGGCGAAAGATCTTAAGCTCATATTAGGGCTAAGACAACATTTACGTATGAGATTGGTTAATTAGTCACCATATCTTGTCATTCAGAAAGCAGAATTGCTATTTTTCTTACCTAGAATTATTGGAGGAAAAGCATCACCCCACCTGGCCGCTGCTCAGGTATGAGGAGCACCGCACTAGTAAAAACACAGAATATGACGTTTGAGTTCGCACAGATAATGTGCGCGTGTTGGCACAATCTCATTTACTTGTAAGTAGATATCACTATCTTGTGTTCATAGGAACTCTCGTAGTTGGCCTGTGCATAATTGACTATGTGTACAGGAGTACATATGCAGATATATACACACACACGCCTGTTCAATTATACAAAATCGGGCGTGTCAAGATAAATAAAGTTGATGCCCTTGTCAAGGCATTCAATTCGCAGACAAGTTGTTTAATTGTTGTAACCACCCAGGACAAATATCGTGTTCCCAGCCAGAAAACATAGATATTATTTATGAATAGTTTGGTTTGAGAATGGTTTTACGCACCAAAAGGCACATGTCAGTGAGCGTGTCATAAAGATATTTTATATTATATGCACGTTGCATGTCTCACGAGTGCTGTTTGTATTGTCAAAAAGACTTGGTAATAGAGGCAGATGTGTTTTTCATGTTAACATCTTAAAAGGCACTAGGTAGATATATTACATTTTTATGGCACCATTACTCTGCAATGTATATGCTCTAGTATATATAATATAATAAGACAGAAATACACTTATTATTTCAATCTCCTTTGTACAATTCAAAGAGGGAAAGTGACTAGCAAAATTTATGAGAAATGGAGTTATTAGTAATCCGCATCAGCTTTTAGAAACGTGAAATGGATACATCCATTAAAGCTGTTTGTGTTTATGTATGACTGTGTTAATTTATACAGTTTTATCCAAATGTTTTAAGCTTGTTTATGGGTTTGTTATTCTAGGAAACGTAACTGCAAAAAAATCCAGAAATGTTGCTTAACTCAGAGTTAGGCAATATGAAAGAAAGTTCTCTGAACCTATTCGCCATGTACTATACACTCTCTTTTGTCTCTATGTTCAGGCATCGTCGGAGACTGGAAGAACAATTTTACTGTTGCTCAGAATGAGAAATTTGATGAGGAGTTTGAGAGGCAGATGTTGGGGACAACCCTGCGCTTTCGTACCTCCATCTGAGTGTGGCCATATCTCTCCTGTTACAGGGATTACATTTCTTCTCTATTATAGTTTTCCTTTTTTACTAGGTATCTTATTGAGATTGAGGTTTAAACATGTTTTTGAGTAAGATGACCAAATCTCACGGATATGTTTATTTTGGTTAAACATTGTTGTTCTGTAGTCTGCACTACTAGTTTCAGGAAAATATACTAGAAAACAATACCCTTGCTATATTTTGTGCTCGTAAGAGAAGACAGTTACCCAGACTAAGCAAAGCTGTTTTTCATCTCTGTCAGAATGAGAAGGCCAGTGATTATTAGTTAAATAGCTTCCCTTTTGAATTCAGGTAAGAGGCACTTCATTTAAGAGTTATCATAGATGCTGCAGAGAATTGTGAATGAGATACAGTTCTGCATGCCCGGCACAGTCTAAGAAGGACAATAACTGCATTGGTAGAGGTGTGTAGGCTTGCACACTAAGACTGAGTGCATTCGTTAATGCACTGAATCCGGCATTATGAGACATGACACCAAAGTATGGGGTTGGATCATCACAACTGGGCCTTGCAGAAGGGTACTCCCACCATGCTCTCGCCTATGTAGAAGCATGAGTAATAGATAGGATTAATATTTGGGAATAATCAACATGTTTGAATTATTTGTGTTTTCCACCATTCTCATCATGCTTATATCAATGACGTGTCTTATATGTCTAATAATCACATTTGTTTTACTTACAAGGATTGCATCATTTCAATAAACATTTGAAAATGTATTAATGTCTCTTCTCTTTGTGAAACCTTGGGCATGCAAAAGTGACAAGCGAAAGCTTTAGATCTGTTTCTGAAGTGGTCATGTGAGAGGTTGCAGACAGCATCTATAACCCTGAAGATTTAGCAGTTTAGATGCAGTACTGTGAGCTAGCCGAACCAACATTTGCTGATGATATAAGATTACTCAGTCCCTGTATTATGAAGTTGTGCTGATTCAATCCACAGTCCAACTAAATTTGGAATTTTGTAATGTGGCACCACCAACGTTTGATTTGATATGTATTTAATGGGTCTCCAGAGTAGTTTCTTGAGTGTGCCCAAGGGTCCATTAGTGCCTTTATAAGGAGACATCCGTGGTAATAAGGGTTTATCCTCCTCAGGTTTAATAGGAAGCACCTATTTGTTTCAGTAGGCTGCTCAAGCTTGGTTTTCTAAAAGGATAGTCCCCATTAGGGTTTCCTTTCTTTGATATCCATTCATTATTATGGTAGCACAACCAGTAAATAATGCTGTTAATTGTAAACCAGCATTAACTTCTCAGTTAAATATATATGAGCTTGCCAATGGCGGTGGAGAGCTTACTTTTGTGGTTGAAGCCCACAAACTATGTAGATGTGAAATGTTTTTTATTCCTGGGATGCTTTTCCTGCAGTCAATATCTTTTCACAGACATTTCACACATATACTGAGGCTGCAGTTCCAGCTGCTTACAGACTTTGAGTATTTAGAAATACAATGACATATCAGGAACATCGGAATTGGTTCCACGGTGACCTATCAAATGCCCATCGGAATGCAAGACCGTAATGAAGGAGCGATCTTTCTGGTCTTAGCAGGCTATATACCATTTCCAAATGCAAATCATTTAACATGGTCAGAAACACATGCTCTCTTTAATCATTTGGTGAAGCTGTCTCTACATCTGATGCAGTTCATAATGTGTACATTAAATGCTTCCCCAGCAAGGGTTTTTCAAAGCTGGACCACACAGATGGTTGTGCCTGCAATTAGTCTGGTTATCATTAATACTATTATGGGTAAATTCTCAGCCAAAAGTGATGGTATTGTGTTTTGGATAGCACAAACAATTTTTGGTTTGAGGCGGGTTTTCCCCATTTGGGACCTCAAGATAAGTTTAGAATCATCACTATGTGTCTTCCACATGGTAAGGTTCCTCCTGTTGAGGAGTATACATGGGGTGCTGTATTTGCATGCACTACACTCTTACTTATGGTACTCCATCAATTACTGTTTTGCCTGAATTGCCTAAACAGATTCAGACTGAACATGGAGCAGCCCCTGCCCTGGATTTGGGGATGAAACTAATTGGCAACTTTGCCACTGTGTCCTGAATTATTTTAAGTAATATTTGGGGGAGGAATATTCTTTGATGGAACACCAACAGCTCGCTATAGTTCCCAGGGTAGATCAGGAACGCAAGCTCCCTTAAATAATTTCTGAAACCTATACATCACTAGGTCGAGATAGTTAGGGAACTATGGCTAATAAGCCACTAATTAAAGGCAAATCAGAAATTGATAATACCAAGCAAACACCGGAATCTTCTAAAAACCACTGGGATAACAAGAAAGAAAAGTCTGTAACTAAAACACTGACTGGATCTCCGCAAATAGAGTCTTCCGAGACACATTACATGTTATGTTACCATGATAACATTAAAACACCTGATAGGTATCACATACTTCTTGTTCCATGCAGGACTCTATAAACAACCGGTCAGAGCGAGGGGGTCAAGGTGATCGCAGACAGGAGGAGTATGTAAAATAACAGACAGACTCACAACACTCCTCTGAAGTCGGCATAAAAAAACAATACACACTTCTACAGCAAGAAGCACAATTTAAAAGAAAAAGTGGTTAGAATTTCCATTATTAATGCCACAAATGCTCAGAATTCTTCTTCAGAACAAGGTGTGGGTGAAAACTCTTTTCGAAAGGGCAGCAGGGGTCACAATAGCTCATCAGACTCTTCAGATTTCTGTTGCCAAGACCAACTAATGAATATGTACAAGTTGAAACTCCTGATCAGCAGCTTAGCCATCTATATTGAATTTACGATTTAGACATCCAAATTAAAGGCAACATACTGCATACTATTAAAGTAATATATTGCCTGAATTCGATTACTGAATACAGCATTCTCTGTGTTGAGATTGATGACCACTGGAATTTGTTAAGAAAGTTTCACAAAGGGAGGATGTAATAATGCCTTCCATTTCCGTTCTTGTTCTGGAGGAGGTAAAAGCCGCAAATGCTGAAGAATGGGCTGTTGCGCAGGCCACAGCTTTATACCATAATATAGCGGGTTGGGATAACGACTCGCCTTATGTAATAACTATAAGGTCCAGAACACATGTGTAAACACAATATCCTATTAAACCTATAACTAAATGTCTGATTAGGGAGATTCTATCATAATTAGAACACCAAGGTATGATTGACCCTTGAGTCTCCCGTATGAATAATTAATTATTTTCAGTGCTTAAACCTAATCATTTATTGTATAGTCTTGGACTATCGACACATAAGCAGTCACACACAAACTTGTGCTGTGAAAAATTCCCACATCACAGGCTTGATAAATAATATAGTTTGTAAGAAATACAAAACTACATTTAACATTTTTCATGTTTTTTCTGTCAAAATGAGGTCACCTGAAAGTCGGTATTAGACTGCTTTCTTCATGTTGGGAGCAGAATGTCAGTTCTGTCGACTCCCAAGGGGCTAATAAGAACAGTCCAGGTCTGTATGGTGCCCGAGTAATGTAAATTTTGCAAGATATTGACAGTGCCGTTCGCAGTGGCTGCTTTTTGGGCCCTGGTGTTATTGGGACTATCTGGACTTTGTTTCACTGCTGGCAAAGGTTGCCTGTGATTCCTGCTGTTTTTGGAGGACTAACGGGACGGGACTGCGAGGGCCAGCAGCCCCATAACTCGGCGCAGCTATGCGCCTCTTCCCGCCCCTACCTGCCTGCTGCTACATAACATCTCACGGCCCCGCTTCGCGGGAGCCGTTCGCAGTGGCTGCTTTTTGGACCCTGGTGTTATTGGGACTAACGGGACTTTGTTTCACTGCTGTCAAAAGTTGCCTGTGGATCCTGCTGTTTTCGGAGGACTAACAGGTCGGGACTGCGAGGACCAGCAGCCCCGTAACTCAGCGCAGCTGTGTGCCTCTTCCCGCCCCTACCTGCCTGCTGCTACATAACATCTCACGGCCCCCGCTTCGCGGGAGCCGTTCGGAGTGGCTGCTTTTTGGACCCCGGTGTAGTCTCTGAGGCGAAAAGCCGGGGACTTAGGCAAACAATTTCTTCTTGACTGCATTATCGCACTGCCATAAAGAGTAACATTTATGTGTCAGCACTACTTGTTTTTCAAAAACGTAATTTAAAAAAAAAAACGATCTCTATTTTTTAATCCTACTTACTGCTCCTATTCTGTGTGGGAAAAGCTCCTCCATGCTGCCGATTCAGGGCTCCTGGACGCGAGATTTAATTGCGGGCGCCTTTTTGGGTGAGTGAGGTCGGAGTGCTAGTCTCTCGCCAGCCCACTCAACCCAACCTACAAAAGCACCCAGACCGCAACGACCTTCGACTAAGGTAGTAGTCTCTGAGGTGGAAAGCCGGGGACTTAGGCAAACATTTTCTTCTTTACTGGATTATCGCGCTGCCATAAAGAGTAACATTTATGTGTCAGCACTACTTGTTTTTAAAAAACGTAATTTAAAAAAAAAAACTATCTCTATTTTTTAATCCTACTTACTGCTCCTATTCTGTGTGGGAAAAGCTCCTCCAGGCTGCCGATTCAGGGCTCCTGGACGCGAGATTTCATCGCGGGTGCCATTTTGGGTGAGTGAGGTCGGAGTGCTAGTCTCTCGCCAGCCCACTCAACCCCAACCTACAAAATGCTACACCCCTTCCGGGCGCGCAGCGGACGCGCCGATGGCGCACCGGAGGCGCGCCAGAGGCAAGCCCGTCTGCGCCCGTCCGCGCCAGGCCGGGCCCAGTTCCCAGCACCATCCCCAGTAGTGCTGCATATCCAGCTGTCTTCACAAGGGAGGCTCTTATCCGACTTAGACAGACCCCTCAGCTGAGCTGCTCCCACACCATCTCTATGCTGAATCCACCCACACATTGCCCATCATGTCCCTTCCAATTTGTGGGACCCGAGCACCATCTTTCTACATGGGCCCCAGTCAATATGGCTCTACTTAACTGCCGTTCGCTGACCAAAACGCCCCAGAAATAAACATGTTTTTACAAGACTACCACCTGGAGGTCTTGTTCCTCACAGAGACAAGGCTATTAGCTGAATGCAACCCAGATATTGCGCAAGCCTTGCCCCCGGGTTATTCGATACAGCGCCTTGACAGACCAGCAGGGAAGGGAGGTGGAATTGCCTTGATATATCAAGACCACTTTTCCTGCCGCTTTACTGACTGCCCAATCTCCGACAGTGAAAACGCGCTGTTCTCGGTTGAAATTTACCCTTGGAAATCTCTCTGCGGCATTCTGGTATACAGACCACCGGGCCCCCAAGGTCGCTTCTCAAGTTCTCTTCTGGAAGCCGCTCTGGCATTAGCCAGCACTTCTTCTAACTTTATCATTTTCGGCGATTTAAGCCTTCATTTTGATAACCCCAATGATAAAGGAGCTTCAGAACTACAACTTGACCTCGCAGCCTACCAACTCCACCTTCTTAGCGACCAACCTACCCATAAAAAGGGCCACCTTCATGACCCCCTATTCTCTAACATCCCCAATCTAAAATTGCAAAACCCCATACCCTTACCATGGACAGACCATTTCTTAATCTGCTTCCGTTGGCACCTGCCAGCCCCACACCGGCCAAAACTACCCTACCCCTTCTTGAACGTCGTTAGTCGAAATTGGATACAGAAGAATGGAGCCACCTCTTGGAATGCTCTGTGCCACCTCACGACACCCTCACCCACGCAGCAGACATCAAGTTCTCTGCATGGATCGAAAACTCCCTCGATTCAATCCTCCCCAAGACCCCGATCCAGATCTCCAGGGGTAAGCCGAAATCCCCATGGTTTAACCATGAGCTCTGCTTACTAAAAAAGCTCTGTAAAAAACATGAAAGAGCCTGGAGGAAAGAATTTGCTCCCCCAAAAAAGAAAGACTACAGCTGCGCCATCCTCATCTACAAAAAAGCTCTCAAATCCGCTCAAGCAGCTTTCTTTGAGGAAAAAATTAGAACTTCCTCTAATCCATGCAAAGAAACGTTTTGTATAATTAACAAACTTTTAAAAACACCAGACCCCCCCGTCTGTTGACCCGTCCAAGGACCGTTGTAATGAATTTGCAGAATTTTTCGATGTGAAAATTCAAAACATTTTAAAATCTCTCTCCCCCCTCACTGAAGACACTTCTCCCGATCCTCTGCCCCCCACTCAGTTGCAACCCGGCTTAGGTCTTAACGCCTTTTCCCTCGCTACGGAAGACAACCTTCTCCCTATTTTCTCATCCATCAAAAGTGGTTCTCCATGTGACCCAGCCCCTCCCCATATTCTCAAATCAGTCATACCAACTATCCTTCCACCTCTGGTCCAACTCATAAACACTTCCCTTACCCAAGGCATTGTGCCCCCAGGCTGGAAAAAGTCCATTGTGAAGCCCCTTCTGAAAAAGTCACATCTCGACCCAACAGACTTGGGCAACTACCGCCCCATCTCCCTTCTGCCTTTAGTGAGCAAAATGGCTGAAAAGTTTGTTAACAAGCAGCTCTCAACCTATTTGGAACATACCCAACCTCCTTCACCCTTCCCAAACTGGCTTCCGCCCAGGTCAGGGTACGGAGACCGCCATAATGGCGGTCGTGGAAGAAGCGCGCAAAATTTTAGACTCAGGAGGATCAGTGGCAGTGATGCTCCTGGATCTAAGCGCGGCGTTCGATACCGTCAACCACCACATTCTGATCCATAGGCTAAGGGCACTAGGTATCTCAGGGTCTGCATTAGCGTGCTTGGAATCCTTCCTTCACAACCGATCCTTCCAAATTTGGGAGGGATCCTCTAACTCACACTCCACTCCTTTACTCTGTGGCGTCCCCCAGGGCTCCTCTCTGAGCCCTACCCTTTTTAATGCCTATATGTCACCCCTCCAGGAAACAGTATCCCCGTATGAACTCAAGCTAGTGACGTATGCCGATGACTCGCAGCTTGTAGTATCTCTCAGCCACCCTGACCGCTCCCCTGACAACCTCCATTCTTGCCTCTGTGACATCTCACGCTGGATGGACCGGTCCCATCTCAGGCTCAACGCCGAGAAAACGGAGATCATGTTACTAGGTAACCCAACCCACTTTAAGTCAAACTCGCTGTGGCCTCCCTGCATGGGTGAAGCCCCAACCCCTAAATACTCCATTAAGAGTTTGGGCATATGGCTGGACCAGGATCTTTCGTTCACAACCCAGGCTAGGAAATCAGCAGGCGCATGCTGTGGCATCCTTAGGACTACTCGTAAAATCCTGCCTCTGTTTCCCCAAGACACTAGGAAACTCATCATCCAGAGTCTTTTAATATCCAGACTCGACTACGGTAATGCCTTGTATCTTGGCGCCCCTAAAAAAGTAATTGCCAAACTTCAGGGCGTACAAAACTCAACAGCTAGGCTGTTAACAGGCACTACTCGTAGGAGCTCAGCAAAACCAGCCCTTAGGCTACTTCATTGGCTCCCGGTGCAAGAACGGGTCAACTTTAAGACGCTCTGTCTGACCCATAAAATCCTCCACAACAACGGCCCTCCTATTCTTAAACACTGGATCAGACATCTTGAAACCAATAGAAATCTGCGCTCCGCTCATCTTCATCTGGCATATGTACCCAGGATCAAAAAGGCCCGCTCAGGAGGTCGCCTTTTCTCCTTTATCGCTCCCAAACTGTGGAACTCTCTCCCCCTCACTCTGCGAGCGGAACCAAACCATCTCACGTTCCGCAAGAGTCTGAAAACCTGGCTCTTTCCCTGTTTTGTTTTTCTTCCCCTCTCTATTACCTGTCATCAGCACTGGGACACTCAAGGGCAGCCATGCGCTTTTTAAATCCCTTTTTCATTTTCATTTCATTGGGACTATCGGGACTTTGTTTCACTGCTGGCAAAGATTCCCTGTGGATCCTGCTGTTTTCGGAGAACTAACGGGACAGGACTGCGAGGACCAGAAGCCCCGTAACTCAGCGCAGCTGTGTGCCTCTTCCCGCCCCCACCTGCCTGCTGCTACATAACGTCTCACGGCCCCGGCTTCGCAGGAGCCATTCGCAGTGGCTGCTTTTTGGACCCGGGTGTTCTTGGGACTATCGGTGCTTTGTTTCACTGCTGGCAAAGGTTGCCTGTGGATCCTGCTGTTTTCGGAGGACTAACGGGATGGGACTGCGAGGACCAGCAACCCCGTAACTCAGCGCAGCTGTGTGCCTCTTCCTGCCCCTACCTACCTGCTGCTACATTACATCTCACGGCCCCCGCTTCGCGGGAGCCGTTCGCAGTGCCTGCTTTTTGGACCCTGGTGTTATTGGGACCATCGGGACTTTCTTTCACTGCTGGCAAAGGTTGCCTGTGGATTCTGCTGTTTTCGGAGGACTAACGGGACAGGACTGCGAGGACCAGAAGCCCCGTAACTCAGCGCAGCTGTGTGCCTCTTCCCGCCCCCACCTGCCTGTTGCTACATAACGTCTCACGGCCCCGGCTTCGCGGGAGCCATTCGCAGTGGCTGCTTTTTGGACCCCGGTGTTCTTGGGACTATCGGGACTTTGTTTCACTGCTGGCAAAGGTTGCCTGTGGATCCTGCTGTTTTCAGAGGACTAACGGGATGGGACTGCGAGGACCAGCAGACCCGTAACTCAGCGCAGCTGTGTGCCTCTTCCCGCCCCTACCTGCCTGCTGCTACATAACATCTTAAGGCCCCCGCTTCGCGGGAGCCGTTCGCAGTGGCTGCTTTTTGGAACCTGGTGTTATTGGGACTATCGGGACTTTGTTTGACTGCTGGCAAAGGTTGCCTGTGGATCCTGCTGTTTTCAGAGGACTAACGGGACGGGACTGCGAGGACCAGCAGCCCCGTAACTCAGCGCAGCTGTGTGCCTCTTCCCGCCCCCTACCTGTACGCATTTAATAGTGTGGCCCAACCGCTGCCCGGTACGCGGGCGTGCGCCGGGAGAAGCCCGGGACAAGGGCGGGGCCGTCTAAGGCCGTCCTAGGCTGTTTGAGGCTGGGCTGGGCCACCCCCTAACGTGACTTGAGATTTATACTTATTGTTTCTTAGCTATTTCATGTACGTCTGATTTGAACAATTTTGTACTACTGTCATAGTTGTCCTTGAAGCATTAGCTTAAACAAAGTCTTTTAGCGCTCAAGGAAATGGCGTCAAGATCTGGGAAGGGGAGGAAGGTAATGCCGGCCCCTACTTGTGGGACGGTTACTGGGACTCTAGATCAATTTATAACTAGAGCGGCGGTAGTACTAGAAGGTGAAATAGCCCTTACGGAAAGGCGACTATCACTAGAACCTTTGTATTCAAAGAGATCGTCGTTGGGTAACATCATGACAGCAAAAACCCCAGAATTGTTACGTACCTCAACATCAAATGGTGACACTCGACTGGAACTGAGTGATGGGTCGGCCGGGTCTGTACTTCAAACTATGGCTAATATCACGAGAGAAAGTATTTCTTCAACAGACAATGGACCCGCAGAGATAAGTACCCCTAACGCCCAAATTGATACATTAACTAAAAAACAACCAATAGGTCCAGCGCTAACCGGTAAATGTAAGCGAGGGAGGGTGCACATAAGGGGAGATGTCCAAAAGTAAGTAAGACCACTAATAAGGGGGGAAATCCTATTCTATTTTCATACCCAATAATAAACAACAATGCCTTCGAAGCGACTTTCCCTAATATCACAAATTCCGGAAGGCTTCATAGAACAAGTAGAGCAGATCATGAAGTCTTTAATACTACCACTGATTGAAAGGATAAACATAATAAATGAGAGCCTGGGGAAACTAGAACGGGTTGCCACAAATAATACGCACACATTGGAAACACTTGAGTCTAGTGTGCGGAATTTAGGCGTTGCATCAAAAGCTAGAACAGCAAACGGGCCTAACACTAACCCTTCAGAAATAGCCCCATTAACAGCTGTTACAGTGAACGGGGCGCAAAGAGATAATCGAAACGAGATTAGGAAAGGGACAGAGATGACAACACCAATTTCCCAGGAAGTAGTAAAAAAAATCCGTTGGGGAACTCGGAAAGAATACTGTAACATTAACACGGTCTGGGGAAAAAATGAATCGAGGTAATGGCATAAGGAGCTCAGATAAAGAAAAAACAACGCTCCCTTGTATTAACTTCCCACCTGAATCGGCCCCTTATACGATCATACTAGCCGGGGTACCTGAGACTCACAATGGTAAAATAGAAACTCATAGTGAATTGAAAAATAAGGTTAGCTTCTGGCTTAATAAAAATAGACCACTCCCGGGTAACGTTAAAGCAGATATTTTATTTGTGCGTAGGGTGAGCTGGATAGGCCATAGAGTGAAGGAGCTAAGTGGTGACTGTATTATTTTCAATTTCAGAGACACGCGGGCGGTTAGATATATTTCTGACTGGCAAGACCATAGAGGTGATGGTGGTATCCAAAGTCTTGATCTGAATTACTTTTACCCACGTTTTTCTTTTAATTTATTTTTATTTTAAGGTTTTGTAGAGCGCGTAGTAACCCTCGAGCATCCCAGCGCTAGAACCAGAACTCAGGAGTGGAAAGGGTCGGAAGGGGGTCGGGGTTTAAGGGAAGAGAAAGGTCTTCAGAGCCTTCCTGAATTGGAGAAGATTAGGTTCAGTTCTCAATCTCCGGGGAAGGTTGTTCCAGTGTTTGGCCGTATGGACCGAGAAGCGACGTCCTCCGGACCGGGCTTTTTTGACTCTGGGGACAGTAATGAAGTTCTCTCCGCTTGAACGGAGGGCCCTGCTCGCCTTGTAAGGGATGATGAGATCCTTGAGTAGGGGAGGGCCTTTGTCATGAAGAGTCTTATGGGCCAGACAAAGGGCCTTGAAAACAACCCTTTCTCTGACTGGAAGCCAATGCAGGAGCTTCAAGGCTGGCTTTGCTGAGGATCTGGCGGGGGTATCGGTAAGTAGGCGGGCTGCGGAGTTTTGAATTTTCTGCAGGGTGTTGAGTGTGGCTTCGGGGGCACCCAGGTAGATTGCATTGCAGTAGTCCAGTCTTGCCAGAATGAGGCCCTGAATCAGCAGTTTCTTGGATGCGGCTGGAAGCAGGGGGAAGACCTTTCTGCAGGCCCTGAGGAGTCCAAAGCAGATTCCTGCTGTTTTTTTGGCTTGTGACCTGAAGCTCAGGTCTTTTTCGAGCCATATGCCCAGGCTCTTGACCTCCTCCTTCGGTGTAGGGGGGTCACCTAGACAGACGGGCCAGATGTCAGGTGGCAGGGAGGGCCCTTTATGTCCGAGCAGCAGAATCTCGGTCTTGGACCCATTTAGTTTCAGTGCTGAGAGGTTCATCCAGTTGTGGATTTCCGTGAGACAACTGCGAAGGTCAGAGGGAGATTGGTGCGGGTGTGAGAGGGTTACCACCAGCTGGGTGTCGTCGGCGTAGTTGATAATTGAGACGCCGAAAGGGTTGACCAGTTTCTCCAGCGGGGACATATACACGTTGAATAACGTTGGGCTCAGTGAGGAGCCCTGCGGTACTCCACAACGGAGGGGGATTGCGGGGGAGTGGCTGTCATTCTCCCAGACTTGAAAGGAGCGTCCATCTAGGAAAGATTTTAGCCACTTCAAGGCCATGCCCCTTACTCCGATGTCTCCCAGTCGTTGGATTAGGGTGTGGTGGCTCACAGTGTCGAAGGCCGCACTGAGGTCCAGGAGGATCACTGCCACTGATCCTCCTGTGTCCAGAATGCTTCTGGCCTTCTCCACTGCTGCCAGGAGGGCGGTGTCAGTGCCCTGGCCTGGGCGAAACCCTGTCTGGGAAGTCCCGAGTAAGTTGTTGCTCTCAAGGAATAGTGATAGTTTTTTCTTCACTAGCTTCTCCGTGATCTTACTGTTTCCTGGGAGGAGGGAGATGGGTCTGTAGTTGGCTAGGTCCAGGGGGTCTAGGGAGGGTTTCTTTAAAAGGCCTTTGACCACTGCAGCTTTCCAGCTAGGAGGGACTAGGCCCTGCGAGAGGGAGGAATTGATGAGGGACGTAAGGGGGGGATGATGGTGCTGGTCACCATTTTCAGAAAACGGAGAGGGGCGGGATCGCGAGGAGAGCCACTTTTAATTGTAGCCAGCGTCGTGGCTACCTCTTCTGTAGATACTGGGCCGAAGGTATCAAGACAGGGTGTGGTGCCATCAGGGGAGTGGGAACAGTGAAGTGGAGATTTGGAGGGCTCCCCGCCTAAGTTGTCAACCGCGTGAGGGGGAAGGGCCGCGAGAATTTTTGGGATTTTTACGTCGAAGAAGGTGGCAAGTTTAGTACATTTGCTTTCCGCAGCTTTGGGATCCAAAGGTTTTGCTGGGGGGTCTGGGGCCTGGAGGAGTTCTTTAAGAACGGCAAAGGTTTCGTGTACCGAGCAGGAGGCATTTTTGATTCTATCTTCGTAGTAATATGCCCTTTATTCCACAAAATGCGAGAGTAATGCAGCAAAGAGATCTAACCTTTGTTTATAATAGTGACTTTGGCATTCCCTTGTTTAACCGCTATGACACGCTCCAGGGATTGGAAGGGGTGGACTGACTGGAGATTAGTACATATTCTGAAAAACTGGACACTACCGTTGTAAATAAAAGCCTGAACCAGGATAAATTTACTTCAATAGCCCAAAACACGAGGGTGGAACAGGGCACATGCATAGGGGAATCCAATAAACAATGTGCAGAAATGTTGATTAATGGTGGTAATGGATTAAATATATTAATACCCGAGGTTACAGATAATTCTGGTTCTGCCAGTTTAGTGGATCCTGAAAAAAGGAAAAGTACTTGGCCAATATTGTTTTGGAATATAGCGGGTCTAAAAAGTAAAACATCTAATAGCAATTGGGTTTATTTGGTTAATATGTACGATATTGTAAGTCTACAAGAGACCTGGACACTAGAGGCTATACATTTATGTGGCTTCAAAACTTTCCATTCCTCAGCAATTAGCTCATTACATGGGAGGGCTAAAGGGGGACATTGTACTTATGTGTCAAACCAACTTAAGTACCGTAGGATAGAAATGGTTTTTGACAAGAGGCACTATCACATAATTAGGATAGCAACTGACCCACATCTCCATGTGATTATAGATAATTTCTATAACAATAAACCGGCGGAAACCATGGAAGAAACACTCATAACCCTGGGAAAAAACATTAAATGTCTACTTGAAGGAAGTGTAAAAGCAGCCTGCATTATATGGGGCGGGGATTTTAACTGCACTCCGTGTAAACGTGGGGAAAATGTTACTTGTGGTCTAATGCTGGACAAGGATCATTTAGATAGTTAGATAGTTCCCACAGGTAGTGTGTCATTTTGAACACAATACCTGTGGGAACTATCGAAATGATCTAATATTTGCATTTGATCTGGGCTTTGTCAATAGAATTGGTCGCACTGATGTTCCATTTCGTCCAACGTTTAATGGGAGAGGTGCTTACACTATTATAGATTTTGTATTAATTTCAGTTAGTTATGGCGGAGAGGTCCAGGAGTTTAAAACTTTAGACAACCCCTTAAGTGATCACTTCCCCTTTAGCCTGCAGATTGTAAAGTTTACCAATGATAAGCCCAAAACACGTGCACTAAGTGCGTACATAAATGATATTGCCCTGAGTCGGCAGAACGGCTACTCCCTAAAATGGATTAAAGTTGTACCGGATGATTTTCTGACACGACTGATAAAAAAATGCATCCCTAGTTTTAAAGCATGTTTAGACGAAGTAGTAGTTATTACAAATTTTAGGACTATTGTTGAAAATATAAAAAATAGTCTCTGGGTGGAGACAAAAATGTTTAAGGAGAAATTACCGAGCTGGTTTGATACAGTTTGTACTAAGAGTTACTCTAAACTTAAGCTCACCTTAAATGCCTCGACAAGAGATACTAACCTTGTTAAAGTACTAAGGAAAGACTATAAGAGATCCCTAAAAACAAGAA
Source organism: Lissotriton helveticus (assembly GCF_964261635.1). Classification (NCBI taxonomy): domain Eukaryota; kingdom Metazoa; phylum Chordata; class Amphibia; order Caudata; family Salamandridae; genus Lissotriton; species Lissotriton helveticus. Next base: position 445,491,945 of record NC_136068.1, read on the forward strand.
GGACATTATTAAAAAAGGAAGCCTGGGTAGCATTGTGCGAGGCCTCACAGAATAAAGATTCGGCAGCATTCTGGAAGATTGTAAATTCGCCTCTTTTTTCTGATAAAGCCAAGGCTAGAGTGGAAATTGCCATCCCTGAAAATGAGTGGGTTAGACACTTTGAAGAACTGTATCGAGCGGAGAGTGATCAAGACCAACCTTATAGCCAGGATCATGTGAGGACTGATATGCCACAGACCAGAATCTTGATAGAACTAGATATCACTCTAAATGAAGTAAAAGCGAGCATAAAAGATAGTGCAGGAGGTAAAGCGCCTGGCCCCTCTGGCGTTCCAGTCGATCTTTATAAGAGCAACATGGATCTTTGGGGCCCGCTGCTTACCCAGGTCTTTAACGCAACCTGCTCCAATGGCTTGCTGCGTTCATGGTGTGAGTCAACTATTGTTCCTATATTTAAAAAGGGCGATAGATCCAGCTGCCAATGCTACCGTCCCATTTCATTACTTGACTCTACCAATAAGATTTTTGGTCGAGTAATTCTAACTAGGCTGCAACTTTGGGCCGAAGATCATTCTATAATTAGTGAACTCCAGTACGGCTTTAGGAAGTGTCTGGGCACGATTGACCATTGCCTCAACCTGCATATACTCTTAGAAAAATAGGCTAAAGCTAAGAGTGGCCATATGTTTTTAACCTTTGTTGACTTGACGTCTGCTTTCGACTGCATCACCCACTCTAAGCTATGGCTGGTGCTACAGAATTTAGGGGTAGATATAAACATAATTAATTACCTTAGGGAACTCTATGCAGGGGCTACTGCCCAAGTTAGATATGGGAAAAATGGAGAGTGTACTGATCTTTTCAGTGTTGCGAGAGGAGTGCGGCAAGGCTGCGTCCTTGCTCCTTATCTCTTCACGGTCTATATTAATGACCTGGAAATAGTACTACTAGAGGAGTGTAGGGACATGCCGCTTGTCGGCAGAAGATCTGTCCCGGCCCTCTTATATGCTGATGATGCGGTCCTGATGGCCAGGACACTACTGGCCATGCAAAAGATGGTTAATACCTTTACAGCTTATATGTCTAATCTAAACTTGAAGCTAAATTGCACCAAAACATTTAGTATGACTTACGGCCGCAGGCAACAAAAAAAGGAAAAACCAATATATGTTGGTCAAAAACCTCTTGAGCACGCCCCTACTTTCCCATACCTCGGCGTATTATTCGACCAAACTGGTCGATGGAATGATACGATTCAAACTAGGTGCTTATTGTTTTGTGAATCTATTGCCGTGCTGAAATCCTTTAGTAATAGGATGGGCACGAAACCACTTAGGGAGTTTTTAACTGTCTATAGAGCAACTTGCGTGTCAATTGCCACTTATGGTGCTGGATTATGGGGACACGTAAATGTAAAACCATTTCAGACAGTGGAGAAAATATTCTTGAGATTCCTCTTAGCAGTCCCAGAAGGTACATCAACTTATGCTTGCCACGCTGAGCTGGGGGAGCCCTACCTAGAAGATATAATCAGGGTTGCTCCTGTTCTTTTGTGGCATAGGGTATGGACGACGGAGGAATGTGCCTTTAATCGTTCTATTTTTAGGAATGGAATGAGTCTAGAGAATTGGGGCAAGTTGAGGTGGTTAAGCAATGTAACGACTTTTTTGTCAAACATAAGTCACCTGGAATATTATGAGGATCCCTCAACTATGAATCATGTCTCCAGGAAAACCCTCAAAGATATATGTATGAGGTTTTTGTGCAACCAAAGAATTAGTACAGAAATGTCGAAGAAAACTGTGGCCGCACATCAACTAGTTATGACCTCAGAGTATATGCAACCCTATATTATATTACCCATGAGTGTTTTTGGAAGATTTTTATTGACGCGCTTTACATTTAATTTGCTTTTTAGATCTGTTAGCTTTCCTGGTATGAATATTTGGTGTAAACAACTCATTAAGTGCCCCTGTGATGATCTGTCTGAACAGTCAGACATTCACATTCTATTTTTCAGTAGATTTTACACAAATCCCAGAAAAAGATGGATTGTCCCTTTACTAAAGATTATGGATTATAACCAGTGCCACCCTGCTTTCCTAGAATTACAACGGCTTGATAATGTTTTAACAGTTGCATCTTTGTCTGTATATTTTAAAACTGTTTTTAAATTCCGGAAATCGATTATTTGAATGAATTACAACTAGAACAAGCAAATTTTTTAAAATTTAATTGTAATCTTATTGTGTTTTTTACTGTACTTTCATGGTTGTTTTTCTTTTAATAACCGAATAAAGTTTAAAACTGCACTGACTCAGAAGCATTGTCTTTCGATGATGACATTTATATCATGGACAAGGATTTAAATGCCCATTTGGCCAGAGTGGATTAAATTATTCTGAGATTTGCTGAATATGGGTATAAATGTAATTTTTAAAAACCTAAAATTGCATTTCTATGTGTTTTGCTTTTACGATATGAGTTATTGAATGAAGGCAAGTCTGGCACCACATTTCTTAGAGAAATGTGTTCCATTGCAAACGCCTAATTGCTAATGCTTAAAACAGCTTCTACCACTTTTGGGATTTCTGAATTTTGGTAGTTCATACATGCCAGATTATGCACAATAGACTTCTGTGTGATTTTAATCTGTCCTGAATTTTCTGATACAAATTGAACTGCTGAACATACTTGTATTCTCCAGAATTTACAGGCAGATATCCTTGAGTTTAAACATTTACATACACGTGTTACGTCTACTAATTTAGTGATCCGTATAATTCCGGGTTCCTGTGGTTACACACATGTTTATTTCATGAAGGAGAAACAGTGCTGATTGCTTATAAATAACATTTAAATTCTGATGCGAAAATGAGTTTTGCATCAGCTGAAAAACATTTGACTGCAGTTCAAATGGCGGTACTGAAGGAACATCTATTCGATCACAGGAGATGTATAATTGTTATGTCTCCTGTTCTATCCCTAGAGGCCATTACAGATGCCAGCATTCCAAATACGAACACCTTGCATCCAAAATGGATCCAGCGAGCCTCTTCCTTGACAGCTACTGATGTAGAATATATTTTCAACCCTAATTTGGAATATGTCTAATATGAACAGGAATCTGCATATCGTGGACGACGCCCTACAAGCGCTAGACAGAAATCAAGCATGCCTATTGATTCTTCTAGACCTGTCTTCTGCATTTGACACGGTAAATCATGAAATGCTGACGACCAGGCTACAAGAAAGGATGGGCTTGTCGGGAAATGTGCTGAAATGGTTTAAATCTTTCCTGCAGAATAGGACTCAACGTTTCCTGGTCAATCAAGCAACCTCTTCCCCTTGTCCTACTGCCGTCGGTGTCCCACAAGGTTCAACATTATCCCCAGATCTATTCAACTTGTATGTTGAACCCTTCGGGAATCACAGATACCCTATCACATGTATGCAGATGACACGCAAATATACATAAAGATCGCCTCCCTTGCTGACATTGACCTAATGAACAAGACACTAAAGAGAGCTCTACAATGGTTAACTACGAACCATCTGAAACTAAATGCCCATAAAACTGAATTCCTGTTAATTTCACAGATGAAGAACCGGCCTGAGGTAAAGGAATTGACGAAACTGGTGACCGCGCTGGACTGCACCCCGACCCTAGTCAATTCAGCAAAATCACTGGGAATTACCCTAGATGAGAATCTGAACATGAAAGACCACATAAACTCAATGGCCAAGAGCGCCCGCTTCCATCTGAACTATTTAAGAAAACTGAAACCGTACATCTCAAAGGCGGACCTAAAACTGGCTGTACAATCCCTAGTTATTTCAAGGATCGAATACGGTTGCACCACGTTAGCGGGTCTACCGAAAACATCCACAGCACCACTAAAAGCCTGTCTCAATGCAGCGGCAAGACTGATCACGGGATCGAGGAAATTCGATCACATATCCCCTCACCTCAAAACACTAAACTGGCTACCCTATGAGGCCAGAATCCAAATGAAGATGGCCTGTATTACCCACCGAGCAGTTCACTGCAACACGCCGAGATACCTGGCCAAGAAAATTAAGCTATCGGGAGGCAACAGACCAACTAGAAGCGTCAACGAATTGCTACTGAGGCCAGCCTTTTTCCGGAAGAAAAAGACCTACGACCGAGCGTTCTCAGGAGCCGCCCCCAGAGTCTGGAACGCAATACCTCCGAACATCAGGAAGATTCAAAATCTGATAACATTCAAACGCGAACTGAAGAACCACATGATGAGCAAATACCTTTCATAGAGTAGCGTACAGATTATTGATGAGAACATCTACGCCAAAGAGAGAAGGCCTCAACCTAAACTTCCTGAAGATCAATTATCTGCCAACTGACTGATTTCATGTTTAAACCTTGGCCACACACTTTACTACTACCTCAAACCTATGTGATCCGATATCGATAATCTCTCAGATAATACTATATACGCTCTACCTCATTATGTTTTATTGCCCAGGATCCTGGTTACATGGCAACACTCCTTACTCCTTAATGCTATTTATACATGTTATTTGCACTGTTATACTATATAACCATACCTCACCCACCTCCTACTACTAACTGGATGGGCGAAAGAACTCTTACTTATAATCTCCCTTACAGCTTATCCTATCATTTTATATGTCATATATATCTGTTGTTACAATTGCCTCCATAATGTCTGTAATTTATCCCTTACAACTTATCTCAGTGTCTTATACGTCATATATATCTGTTGTTACAATTGCCTTCATAATGTCTGTTTTTATATTACATGTGAAGCGCTCTGATACCCACGGGTCTTGTCCGCGCTATACAAAACTCTATAAATAAAATAAATAAATAAAATAAATACCCCATGTTTAGTGAAATTTTGTCTCCTGATGAATACGCTTTCATAATCTATACTGATGGTTCAGCCGAGTAGGAGGTTGCTACACATTGCAAATACTCAGCTGCGTGTGCTGCAGTTAAGGTGTCATAAATTATGGAGTTTTTCAGTCACAAAGAACATATACAGAAACTCTGGGTGACTGTACCTCTCAGTTAGCTGAAATGAAAGCTTTGGTCGTGGCTTTGCAGAATATGGATTCAGAATTCCCCACACTACAACTACTATGAGGGTTGTCACTCTAACTCGAACCACGATGCTAGACAGCTTTTACCCCTTCTCACTTTTCGGCCATCTAACCACTGATGTACACTAGTCCCACAGCATTCCTGTTCTCGAGTATTGCTAAAGTGAGATTGAACTGTCCATCACTACCATGAGGCCTTGTCACTCCAACTCTAACCAAGATGCTAGACAACTTTTGCCGCTTCTGACTTGTCAGCCATCTTAATACTGATCTGGCTAGCACCACCCCAGTCACAGAGGAGCCAGGATCCAGTGGGAGGGGACAATCTGTGCCAATGACAAAGGGCCAGGGGGTATGAATTGTAGGACAGTAAATATGGGCCCCCAAAGTGAGCCTACTGAGGACATGGACACCCAGGCCACCATCACCCAAGTCCTGGGAGTCTTCCTAGACTATATCAAAAACAATGGGAGAGTAAGGGTTTCTCCACAAATGTGGAGGGAGGTACTCCTGGTCCCCTGGACCAATTATAAATAAACAAAAAGGAGGAGTATCACCACAGGACCGGGAGGTGGCCCTACTGGAGAGTCTTCAAAAATGTCCCCATCTCCAGTACGCCTAGTCTTCCTAGACTCCCAAACTATAAGGGGCCAGGTTTTGACCGAAATCCGGTAAAAGAAGGAGCTGCATTGGGACACACACCAAGAGGTGGCCAGCATCCACACGGAGGTGGCTGGCATCAGCACCAAAGTGGCCGGCCTCCACACCAAGGTGGCCTCCCTGATTGGTGTGTGGTGGGACCCGTCCGAGCGAGGGAATGACCATGGAAACTGCCAGGAGCTCAGAATGGCAAGACACTCACCACTGCCAGGAAGAAACCTTGCCCCTAATGTCGTTCTGTGTGTGCTACGCATTCACTTTGACTTATCATGCTCACTTTTCCATATCTGATGGGAGGAGGATGTTGGACTTTGGACTCCAGAATAAATGGACTATACTACAATGGTTTCAACCACCATGACTTAAGACTGACAATTTTGTTGTCACAATTTAAATGTACTTGATTTCTTGGGCTTATTCACTCAAATGAAAACACACTTCACCAAAGCATGGTCTCTTGATGTAATTTTCACATATAACATTGTGAATGCACTACTATGTGAACTTTGCAATGTCACAATTAGAGACTTCTGGAAGATATGTTATCTATAAAAAAAACTGGATTACTACCATGTCACAATACATACATACAGACAAGGGTCTGGGCTTCTTTATTCCATAGTTCAAATTATAGGCTGACGTGATGTCAGACACATAGTAAATAATACATGTTTCAGTTATACTGGGTCAATGATCAGATAGTCACTTGCATATTCCCACAACATGGAATGATGGGATACATCTGACAATATCCCTCACAATAAACAACAACAAATTAGGTCTACAACTCAGCTGGAGCCCTTTCACCCATCTCACAAAAGGAATTCTACATCAATTTACCAAAAAACATGTTAGGACAACAGTTTCAGACCACTGTTTTTTTTAATTCAGTGTTGCTTGTATCTGGTGGAATGTCACAAACAAATGTCAGTGATGTGCTACTAGCAATTTTGCCTACAATGAGGAGACAGAGCAACAGCTACATCCAGATCATAGACAACGAGGAATTAGCCAATGTGAAGGCTGGATAGTATGATTTTAGCACAACACAACATTGTGTTGGCTCAGATGATGGCACACTCATCGCATTAGGACTAAAGCACCACAAGAAACAAGTCCAATGAAAGCCATGTAACTTCGATCCTAACACTGTGCAAGCTGTCTCGGGGCCGGCTTTGTATACCCTAACTCTGACACAGATTCCCAGGAAGATTATGTGTCCTCTTTTTTACCGCTGAACAGCCTCATAAAGCTGCTAAAGTCACAACTTTGAAATGTCCAAATGAAGATGACATGGTGAAGGTACCTAAAACAGACCAACTCCAAGAGATTAACTAAGAAATTATACATATAACACACATCACATTGTTAACGTCTATTGAACACAGTCCAAAACAACATTTACAGCTGAAACAAGCTACACTTACAATGCCAACACCTTTTCCCAGATCCTTCCAGAGCCGTATATTACTAGTATGTAGCATTAACATCCTCCTCACAACATCACAACAACATTTGCAAGAATGGTCAAAGTCATCGCCTCTCGCACCATATTAACACTCAGGAGAAGAAGTTCTGGATGAGATCCTGACGCAAGTCAGCTCCATCATCACTACTATCATCATCTTAATTTAGCATTTCAGAGTACCCTCCTGGTGTTTCTCCATGGCCAGCATTCTCTGCGATGTAAGGGATGTTCCGTCACAGGGCAATGCTGTTGAGCATGCAGCAGGTCATAGTGATCTTGCACACCTTCCCCAGTAATTAGATGAGTCTCCAGACATCTGAATCTGGCTTTCTGGAGCCCAAAATCACACTCCCCTGTCTGCTGTGTTCTTCCATAGACCTCATTAAAGCTGACTTCTCCAGGCGTAGGATTCCTCAGAGGTGCCAACAACCATGGCTGATTATGATACGCTTAATCTCCTAAATGGAAGATAGACAGAAGGGAAAAATGTAGTTTCACCCACAGATTATACTACCTGACATGTCCCTCACAAAGTTAGGGTAGATCACAGATACCTACAAGCTAGGCCCTCTCGGTAGTAGTTGTGACTTTAGGCTAAGGTATGACACTGTTCCGCAGTATTAAGGAATCATGTGCAGATCCTGGAAACTGGGCACAGATGTTTGAGATGTACAAACCCAGTAAGCAGACATCTTGCACATTGACAGAATGGAATTGCTTCCTGATGCGGTAGACTTGCTCCCTGTCTTGTGGTGGCACTAAGGCAACATGGGTGCCACCAATAGATCCAGTTACATGTGGGATGTGAGAAAATCATAGAAATCTACCTTTACAGTGGGTAAACCCTGACATCTGTCAACTAGGATGTAGCTTCCCACTGTTCTCAAAAGTGCTGCCAACTCCTCAGTGAGGACCTGGCTGAACAGGTTGTAACATACCACCTGAAATAGCACAACTGAATTAAAATGAGCCTGTGGCCAAACAATGCAAAACTGAGATGTATTTAACTAGTGATGGTATTGATGCAGGATTATTGAGGTGAGGAGTAGGTCAGGCCGCAACTGATTACATAGATCCACATTTGTTTGTCGATTCAAATGGAACCATTGGATGACATGTAACTCTCCTGTGATGTATAGGTCTGGAAATGGGTGGTACCCTGGTGGCTGGCGTCTCCTCTCTTTCCCAGGGTGCCTATGTGAGGAGTAATGCAAACATTTATATTGGTCAGAGTGTGCAGAGAAACATGTGAAGAGTAAGGCTAAAGTCATGTGTCTGAACAGCAATGCTTCATGAAGCAGTACACGTTTTACATCATCGTAGGCAGATCTTGAACAACCAACTGTCTTCCCCAAGCTGACCTTCACAGGTCTGTAACAGAACTGTGCATATCATCAAATCAAAAGTTTCTGATTCCCTCTTTAGTGAACGTAGCATAACACAGATGAAGGTTCATACAAGACATGTAATGGGAAAGGAGCATTTAAAAAGTAAACATGTTTGCTGGCATTTGTGGTGGTACACTCGAGTGTCACAATTAGAGCCTCAACAACCAGTAACATACCGTCACCAATATGGTCTATACAACAGCTAACATAGCGGAAGCCTTACCTCTCCTATAGAACAAATGCTATATTCAGCTGCCGCCGGTCATCCAGCGTGCATTGGGTGGTTCACTCTACAGTGGACACAGCCATAGGCTAACATTGGGAAATGTGACTGCTGCAGACCAATGGCTGTGTGCGTCTGTGATCATGACCGAGTATGTGATTTGAAAACAAACTCACTTGTCTACTGACACTGCTGGAATTAACGCCTCCTCTACATCAGCTACTGTGTGCCACCTCTGGGAGCAACCATGGTAGGTAGGCCCTGCAGATGAGAGCGAGGGGGCCCCTACGTTAACACCAGATAAGCTGGAGACACTGGTTGGAGAAGTCTTTTCCCTCTATGGCCAGCTCTATGGCTTACCAGAGGAGCAAGTAACTACCTGCATGATGCTTGAAGACATATGAAAGCTCCTCCTTGCCATGTCCCTAGGCTACTATGTGCCGCTGAGTCCCAGAGTGAAATCAGACAATTTTATTAGGATGTATTGTCCCTACTTAGGTCAAACATGTGATGGCTCATGGTGCTCTATACTTTGTTGACAATAAACTCCATATTGATGTTGAAGTAGCCCTTGCAATGTGCAATGCACATATAATTGCATGCTAAAGTGTAATGTTACCTTTTGTGAGTTTCACATCATGGGTGGTTCCCTTTCATGGGTGCTAGGGCTCTGCCTCCTGCCTTTTTCTTCCCAACAAATCTATATACACAATTCTTTATATTTGTCTAACAGCTTTAAAAAATAGAGATACAAGCTGCCGTCAAACTCACCTAAGCTTGCTTGCGTATCAATCTCCATTGTTGATTTCATACATTTGCCTGGCTGATGCCTCACACAGTCCTGAGACCTGTGATGTCATCAGCAGGGCAACACCATTGCCTTGTGGGCTGAGCTCCACACCCAGAAGACCATGTAATGCAGTTAGCCCTGGGCGCATCAGCCTGAAGCCTTGCATCTCCAAGGGCAGTCCTGCCAAGCGTCACGCAACACGTGTGACGCCCACGCATTTCAGTGCGGTGATCCGCATCACCGCACTGAAACGAAATGTCACGCATTACCGTGACCTGCCAGGCGAGCCAACCGGCACCTGTCACACTGTGCCCGTGAACCGTGGCTCTCTGCTGCTTGAGGTACCGCCTGTGTCCCAAACAGTATTACAGCAGACTGCGCCACAGCTCTCTGAGAGCCGGCGCTACAAATGTATCGAGTTGCACCTCTGTCTGCCAGGAAAGCTGGGATCAAATCCGGATGTGCGGTACTCCCGCGTCACGTCCGGCCGCCAATAGGAATTTAGTACCGTTGGCGCTCATCATGGCAGCACGCACAGGCAGCAGGCCGGGCTGGCCGCAGGAGGGGGTCCCGACCCGTCCGGCCCCATGGAGGCTGGCTGGTTTTGAGTAAATCTGGGCGCAGCGCTGCCTGCAGTGTTCACACAGAGAGGTGTGTGGCTCAGCTGCAGTATATTTAAAAATCATTCACAATTGACCCCGGACTGTTCGGAGTTCGGCAGCGGAGACTTTTGTCATTGGACTCTGAACGCTTAACTGGCCGGCCGCGGATCCCCGAGAGGCTCACTGAATAATTATGGCTGCTGGCGAATACAGTTCCGAACCGGAGCTTTGCCCGGCCAAGTGAGTTCTGCAGTCACTGACATCCCAACATGGAGTAACACCGATTGCAGCGGGACTGGTACAGGCAGAATCATGGCTGCCCTGCTTTCCCCGTTCATCAAATAACCGCACTAAGGGCTTCAAGTCATTTAGGGAGTGGAGTCTCAGCTACGCCACCCTTTCACAGTTTGTAACAGGGTGGGGTGAATGCAGTGAGGCTAGCTGACCACACCCTGTGACGAATTGTGAAAGGGTGTGGTTTACAAATGCAAACTGGAAGCTGAGTACTGCACAAAGTCGTAGCGAACCAGTGCAGGCTTTGATTATGCTCAATGTGCACCCTCTAGTGCTGAGCTTCCCGCTCTCAAACGTGCTGCCATTTCAGAATTTCAGAATGGATAAATGCTGCAGGAGTGCAAACTGCAGAGTAAAGCCAAGCCGGTGCGCTACGTGTAATGTGATGTCGGACACTCAAGTATATGACTTGTTTGTAATGGGGTATTCAAGCGCTCTGAATCCAAAGTGCTTCATTTACTTTTCCACAGCTGCTGTGTTTTATCGCTTGGGAGTACGTTCGCTGTCCCACTGTGTCCTCTGAATGTGCATTTTTTATTACAGTCACAGTTTATCTTACAAAAAGGGAAGAAAATTAAATAACGCTCATCTTTAACTAAGAAGTGATTGATAAAATGGTGATTCGCATAAATCTGGTTTAAAAGGTTAAGCCCAATTTGTCATTGTGCATATTTTACTACTTTTTATGAGAGCTAGTAGCAGTTTAAGAAAGAAAAAGAAACGTCACTGTCAATTGTATCTCCACCCTTCAAAAGCCTACCCCTTCTCAACCCACCTCCATAGGCTCCAAAGGAAAGCCCTATGTTCTAACTTTACCTTACCTCTACCATATCCAATCCCCCCCTCCCAAAGTCAACCCAACCCCTCCCAATATAACCCCAGCCCTCTGAAATAACATCATTGAGGTCCACCCACTAGATGCCCCTGTCTGGGAAGGTTTCCCTGGCAGTTTGGAAGACATGAGTTCTGCCATTACTTTCCTGTTTATTAGGTGTTCATATATAGTTAGTGTTGTGTGAGTACAGTTGTTTGTTTGATCCCCAATTGCTGATCTAATTGAAGTATGTAGCATGATGTGAGCTTGGAGCCAGTGCTGGAGTTAGACAGGACAAGGCTACATGTTGGATGGATGTATATGTGGGTTGAAAGCCAGATGGGGCAGACATTGCATTGAGTGACATGTTGTGGTAAGTATTTCAGCATGGCCTGGCCCCTGTCAATGTCATTTAGTTTGTCCTTCGGACTATGAGGTAGGTTGGGTATGTTTTAGGTGTGTTTTTTAGTTAGAGATTTGTGTATCTACACATGGAGCGTGTCAACTTGCCATACATTTGTGTAGTTATACAAGGGCATGTCTCTGTTTTGCAGTGTTAACCATAACGCTACTTTAGCTAGATGTGTGCCACATGCTTTAAGTGCTGTGTTTGCTTTCATAAGTTGCACTTACTCATTGGCCACCACATGCCTGGCACTTGTTTATTCTAGTGGTTGTCCCTGGTATACTTTAGTTCCAAGGTCCAGTGCACATGGAGTTTGTCAGACATGTGCAAAATGTAGTGTGACCCAGGGCTCCAGCCTTTGAGGTTTCTCCCTGATAGGGGTATAGAAATCCTGCAGAGTGTTTACATTGTGCCCTTGAAATATTTCTCACGCTGTATCTATATAATACCATTGACTGACAATGGCTTTCCATATGGGTGATGTATGTGAGTCCCCTCCAGAGTTGTAGCAGAGAAAGTGTGTTTCATTTTAAGGATACATCCATACTGATGTTTCTTTGTCCTCACAACAGGATCTGGGATGTGTGTAAAATGAGTGTGTCACATTCACTATAGCATATTGGTCAGAGTTAAAATCACAAGGCCTCATGGTGGTTGGTCATCAGTTCAATATCACTTTAGCAACACTTGAGAAATAGTAAGCTGCATGACTAGTGTAGATATTTGGTTACATGGCAAACTAGGGAGAAAGGGCAAAAGAAGTGAGGGCTCTTGGTCATATTTACAATCACAAGGCCTCATGGTCATTGCAGTCAGTAAAATGTCACTTGAGCAACACTTGAGAAATGGTAACCTGCATCCCTGGTGAAGACCAGTAGTGACATGGCAGACAAGTGTGAAAGGGCAAAGGTTGCGTGACAGAGATTATTAGGTGTGATATTGATGAGGAGGTGGTGTTGTGGAAAACATATTAATGGACACACCACTGTCAATATATATAATTTGGGGCATTTTGTTTTCAGGAGTGTGGCCATTATCGAACTTACCTGCCACTCGGGAGAGCTTTGACGACTGCTGCTAGCCGCACCCGCTTCGCGGGTGCCGCGTCGCTGCTTCGGGTGAGAGGAGATCACTGCTTGGACTGGGTTGCTGCCTGCCACCTCGGGCGGAGAGGAAGCGGAGCGCGCTGTGGATGCTAGCATGGACTCGCTGTTCCAGGAGTCCCTGCGCTGATTGCTAACACCTGCTCCAGCGTTCTGCACACAGCCCCGCCCACCGGCACCTACACGCATCAAAAGCTTTGACCTGTCCCTTCGCATTTGGGCATTTTGTTTCCAGGAGTGTGGCCATTATCGAATTTACCTGCCGCTCGGGAGAGCTTTGTTTAGTGCTGCTAGCCGCACCCGCTTCGCGGGTGCCACATCGCTGCTTCGGGTGAGAGGAGATCACTGCTTGGACTGGGTTGCTGCCTGCCACCTCAGGCGGAGAGGAAGTGGAGCGCGCTGTGGATGCTAGCAGGGACTCGCTGTTCCAGGAGTCCCTGCGCTGATTGCTAACACCTGCTCCAGCGCTCTGCACACAGCCCCACCCACCGGCACCTACACGCATCAACAGCTTTGACCTGTCCCTTCGCATTTGGGCGTTTTGTTTCCAGGAGTGTGGCCATTATCGAACTTACCTGCCGCTCTGGAGAGCTTTGTGGACTGTTGCTAGCAGCACCCGCTTCGCGGGTGCTGCGTCGCTGCTTCGGGTGAGAGAAGATCACTGCTTGGACTGGGTTGCTGCCTGCCACCTCGGGCGGAGAGGAAGCGGAGCGCGCTGTGGATGCTAGCAGGGCCTCCCTGTTCCAGGAGTCCCTGCGCTGATTGCTAACACCTGCTCCAGCGCTCTGCACACAACCCCGCCCACCGGCACCTACACGTGGTATATAGTAACCACAACCATCCGCTGCGCGGGAGCGCGCTGGAGTATCCCGGGAGAAGCCCGGGACAAGGGCGGGACGCTCTGTGGCCGTCCGTGGCCAGCCATGGCTGGGCTGGGCCACCCCCTTTGACTGCACGTATACCAAAGTAAGATATCACGTAGGAATCGAAAGTCCATCCATTGTCATCATTTGTCCATTGTGCCAAATTTACAGTGTAAAATCTGAATAATATTTTGAGCCTAGGATGGAAATCGTCAGTGGTAGGTTCTGTTAGAGGGACCCTAGATGCTTTTATTACAAGGGCTGCATCTGTTTTAGAAAAAGAAATACTACTAGCTGAGAGACGAATATCCTCAGAATGGCAGAGCAAACGATCATCCTTGGGGGCTATTCAGTCAGCTAGAACACCCACACTTAACCAGCACTAGTAACGATCGAGTAAATGACATAGGTATCCCCCCGCAGCTTCAAGATCTTTCAGCTCGAACAGTGACTCATCGGGATACATCTATTTCTGATACCAGTCTAGATACTCGATTAGAACCATCTTTTGAAGAGTCACTACTCGTCATTCCTAGTAACCCCATTCCTGCGAAGATTACTAGTATTAAACCATCAGGGGCAGGCACTTCCTGTTCAAAAAGAAGGCGCGAAGCACAGGGGAAATCGGGCAAAAACCAGAAGGGCTGTCATGAGTCCAACAAAACCCAAAAGTCCAAATGTAAGTGAGGACAACAGGGCTCTTCGTTCATACACTCTCAGCAAATACCAATGAATAACATCGAGCATTTGATTAAATCTATGCTTTTACCTTTAGTTGAGATGGTCAAGCGAATAAATGTACAACTAAAGGCCATCACTGACATTGGAACAACTAATTCCAATCTACTTAAAGAACTGTTACCCAAGAGACCTCCGACAATTACTCCTGAGACTAGGATAGTGCCCACAGTAACTGAAAATGAACCCGGTAGTAGTAAGTTGCATCAAACTGCTCATGATAATCCCACAGGTATTCAGCCTCAGAACATAGCTTTAGAGCCCACTAAACCTAACGATCTACCAGAAAGTGGGCATCTAAACGAGAAAGTTCAAGGGAAGCAGGTTAATATGCAGAGGAGTCCTAATAAGAACAAACAAGCCTTGGGACCTGCAAATCATATCGATCTTCCACCTGAGGCAGAACCCCTTGTTATTGTATTAACTGGAGTACCTGAGTTGCCACCAGGGAAATTCGAAAACTACCAGATTCTTAAGAACAAAGCCATGTATTGGCTAAGAACAAACAGACCTCTGCCCGCACATCTTGATGGTGACATTTTAAACGTTAGAAGGTTAGCTTGGATAGGGAGGAGACCGAAGGATATCCCAGGGGATATAATAGTTATGAATTTTAGAGATCGTAGGGTGATAAATTACATCCGTGACTGGTTCTCTGATGGTTACGAGGGAGGTATTTCAACCAGAGACCTAAACTACTTCTACCCGAAAGCTCTAATTGATAACCCTTGGAGACGTAGGAACCTAAATTCTCGGACGTATCTGCCCCCAGTGTTTAACTTCCCCACTTCTAATCGTTTCTCTTCTTCAATGGGGATGGAGGGGGTTGATTGACAGTCATCCAGGAGTGATAAGTCTTTAAGTGACCATGAGCCTCTTTCATCCCAAGTTGAGAGGGTAGTAAGTGAGGAAAGAATTGACACAGGTTCAAACAGTGTTACCAGAGGGGTGGATAATTGCGTGAACATGCATACGGCCGATACCATCTCCCTTCATTCTGCTCCTGCTCCAGACACAAAATCAAAGTACACCCAAGTACGGAAACATCAAAAAGTGATTCTCCCTGCTTTAGAGAGCACAGTAATTGCCAAGATTTAAACATTATTTCCTGGAATATCGCAGGGCTAAACAGAAACCTGCTGGATCCTACATGGCACGCATTTGTTGGAATGAATGACATTATACTTTTACAAGAGGCCTGGATGTTAGAATGCCCCCATAGGTTAGGCTATAAAACTTACTGGGTGGGGGCGACTCCTTCAGTAAAAGGAAGATCATCTGGAGGATTGGCTATATGGGTCAGTGTGTCCTTGCAAATCGTGATTACCTCTTTAGATATTACATCTCCAGATATACTGGGCTTAAAACTAAAGGCCAAAGATGATAAAGTTACATATCTCTTTAACGTATACAACAGACCTTCTCCAAAAAATGGCCCATCATTAGTCATCGATTAGTTGGACAGAGTCCTTAAATCCTTAGGCCATGGCCCAAGTATATTTATAGCGGGTGACTTCAATTGTAAGTATGAGCCAGTCCTTGGCTTTCGTGATTTGATGGAGTCCCAAGACCAAGCGTATAATATACCATCTCTGGCTAGCGAAAAGGAGGTGAAGTGCACAGCAGCTGTGACTCGGCTCCTGGGCTTAACTCTGACACATAGTCTTAGATCATGTAATGGGCGTCTTCCATCTGACAGACCAAAAGTCCATACTTTTCGTAGAAACATCTCACAAAGTTATATAGACTATATGATGGTGTCACTAAGCTGTTGGTGTTTCCTCCGTGACTTTAAAATAATTTCTAGAACAGAGAGTGATCATCTACTATTGAGTTTGAGGGCCTCTATAGAACTTTTTTCTATAGCAGATTTTGAAAAAACGAATTATGACCCCTCAGATGATCAAATCATGTTAAATAGGAATGATTGTGCAGTTAAATGGCCATATATCTTGGAGGATAAAAAAGCAATGACGAAAATCTATTCAATCTTTTCAGATATTGTATCTTCGTATATCAAGAGCAATGCCCCGCCTCTTATGTTGACGGAAACTCATGGTAGGGTCGTAGAAGCTTTAGGCCCAATATTAAGCAAAACAATACAAAGAAAGAAGGGTGAAATAACAGAAAGGGTCAATCATGGTAAACCATGGTTTAACAAGGATTGCCGAGCAGCAAATATGAGTTAATAAAAGCAATAAAAAGTAACAATTCTGTTAAAACCAGAGCAAACAGGTTTGCCTACAACCAAACAATGGTTGTTGCCAAGAGAGCCTGGGATGAGGAGATATGGGCAGGTCTTCTAAATGCCGCTAAGGAAAAGGATCAAGCAGGATTCTGGAATTTATTTACAAAAGGCAATAGGACAGGCTGTAAATTCCGAGACCTCTATTTGGACGAGGTCACCTGGGTTAACCATTTCTCTGGCCTCTTCTCGGAATCCAACACAGAACTTACTATTGACCACTTCGATCTGACGGACGAAATGATTGAGCTAGCAAAGGCTGCCAAGTTATACTTTTCATTAAAAGAAACTAATTATGTTCTAGGTACAATAAAATCTGGTAAGGCTCCGGGTCCCGACAGAATTCCAGGTGACCTTTTAAAACATGACTTAATAATCTGGGTTCCGTATACGGGGGTTCCTGAACTGATGCCAGGCCAATATGAGGACTACAGGAGCCTTAAAAATAAATCCATCTATTGGTTAAAAACAAACAGACCCCTCCCACCAAACATTAATGGAGAGATACTATACGTGAGAAGGACAAAAGGGTTGGGTGTGAGACCGAAGGACATTAGTGGAGACATAATAATAATTAACTTCAAAGATCACAGGGTTATGAACTGCCTAGATGACTGGTACCAGGAAAATGGAAATCTGGGCATACAGATCCGGTAATTACATTATTTTTTTCCCAGGTCGCTGATATTACCCCAACATCAAGTTAAACCCCTACATCAGAGACAGCAAGAGGCTACCGCCCCATCTCGTTAATCGATAACACTTTGAAAGTTTTGGGGAGGGTTATCTTTAAAAGGATTAGAACCTGGGCGGGTGAGAGTAAGATTCTACACCCCAGCCAGCTTGGTTTCCGTAGCAATGTTGGCACGGTGGAACAATGCCTGAACTTGAGTCTGATTATGGCAAAATATAACATTGCTAAAAAATCCCCTCTATATTTTGGTTTTATGGACTTAAGTTCTGCATTTGATTTTGTTAACCATTCCCGCCTCTGGTCCACCCTTCTTAATTATGGTTTAGATGATTATTTGGTCCACTTTTTAGCTTTTTTGCACAGTGATTTAAGAGCACGAGTGCGTATTAACCAATATGGCGAAGTCTCTGACGACATCAGGATTGGTAGGGGGGTCAGACAGGGGTGTGTGCTGGCCCCCCTCCTTTTTATTCTCTATATAAACAATCTGAGCTGCTGGTTGAGTACTTCCACACATGATGTCCCCCATGTAAATGGAGTCCCCATACCAACACTCCTTTACGCTGACGATGCAGTCCTAATGGGCCGCACACCGAAGGCACTTCGCTCTTTAATTTCAGGCTTTGTTCATTTTATGGCAGACCTTGGTCTGACCACTAATTTTAAAAAATCTTTGATCATGAGCTGTGGCCCTAAAAAATATAAAATTTCTGAGATTAAATCAGGGTCAAATGTTCTGAAAAGTACTTGTACTTTTCCCTATCTGGGGTTGCTATTTTCGAATACTGGTTCGTGGCAACCACATGTATCTTACGCTAGGAATAAGTTGGGTAAAGCCATAAATTGTGTCACTTCTTTGAGACAACCCAACTATGTTGATGTGATTACACCACTAGTAAAGATTTACCAAACCCAATGCATCCCAACTGGTACCTATGGCGCCGAGGTTTGGGGTTATACAAATTGCACCCATATCCAAATCGAAGAAAATAGGTTCTGCCGGAAGGTGCTGGGTGGGGTTATTTGTTCCCCTCACTATATATGTCACAGTGAACTAAAAATCTCATATATAGAAGACTTTGTAAAATCTAGACCAGCACTCTTCTGGCTAAAGATATGGATTAACCCGGCAGCCACCCTCACCCGTGACATAATCTTGGACTGTTTAAAGTGTGATAGGGCACACTGTATACCATGGCTAAAAGCTGTAAAAGATTGCCTTGATAGCGTAGGACATGGTTTTTTGTTTACATCACCCAGTTTAATAAATCGGACTCATAAAACCATTATTCATAGGGCACTATATCAGCTGTATAGAGACGAGCGTGAGAGGAAGAACCTGTCAAAGTGTACTATCATGAAATACAAGGGTTATTTTGAACCTCACTCTAAAAATCCAGGTCCCCCACATAGGTATTTATGTTTACACCTTGGCAGATGGAATAGGAGGTTATTGTTTCGCTTTCGAGATGGGAGTATAGTAAATTTACTAAACTTCCCTCTGGGCTACAACAAACATTTAGAAACCTTGTATTGCCCATGTAACCCCAATATGAAACAGAGCCTTATGCACTTTTTGTTTTTCTGTGGTTTTTATAAAAATCTCTCCGCTCATTATTTAATGCCCTATTGTAGAAAACACAATTTGTCTAGTTTTAGAACTGCATTGAGGTCCTTTTTATCACTGGGATCAGATGAAGTAATACTCAGAGTGAGTTGCTTCCTCAAAGCTGCCGTCCGTTCACGAGCCACTTTACACATTGATGTATAACATCTGCACATGTGCTCTTTTTGCACTTTGTAATTTTATTTTGTAAATTTTTGCATTTTGCACATTACTTATGTGGACCTATTAATGATGCTGATAACATTTATCCTTTTTAATTATGTTTTTAGAAATCACTTTTTAATTGTGTAAAGGTTGTTGCTTTTAAAAAGGAGGGATACTTTGTATGTTGATGTGAAATTGACTGACTGGCCTTTTGTCTTTTAGCCAGCTGATATATTACTGTACTGTACTGTTTTGATTGAATTTGTCGCACTTTTATGGATGTTTTTATTCCGAATAAAGATCTTTTGACTTGACTTGACTTGACAGCAAGAGGCTTATCATTACCCATTTCCTGTAGTAAACAGATACCACGCTCTTTCAGGACTAGATGGTTTAGACTGACGCACCCAGGGTGACCTCCGTGAGGCAAATTCTCTGCTTCAAACACACTTTACAGGTGAACAATTAATAGTTGCTACCCAACTTACTAGTAATATGAGGGAAACCAATGACGTCTCTCCTCAAAGAACTAGCACTGAATTTATGTCAGTGCCGCTAAGTGATCCATCATCTCCAACCATTACTGAAAATCCTGGTACCATAATCACCTGGAATGTAGCGGGTCTTGCTGCAAAAATTAATGATACCAGTTGGCAATCGATAACAATGACCCATTCTATTATAGCCCTCCAGGAAACATGGGCAACTGAAGAATCCCACTTACTGGGATATAAAACTATTTTTACCCCTGCTGTACCTAGCAAAAGAGGAAGACACAAGGGAGGCTTGTCCCTGTATTTATCAATTACCACTGGCCCAACCGTTCTTAAAAGCTTTACAGATAGTAGTTATTATCAAATCTTAATCTCAACTTGGGGCTCTCAAAAAAACTTGGTTATAGTAAACTTTTACAGCAATATCCCCATAACACAAGTAGAGAATGTTATTAAAAAATTATCAGCTACCCTTAGTAACATCGAAGAAAGCTTATCAGGAGACATGGCCCTTATGTGGGTAAGAGATTTTAATTGCTCCCTATGTCCGAGGAGCCTACAGGGTGTGTGCGGTCTGGAGGATGAAAATCAAGGGGTGCTGAACCATTTTTCTCATACTAAATTAGGGGACCTGCTAAATAATATACTGGGAGATTACTCCTTAGCTTTCATTAATGAAGTTTGTACCCCTCCGAAAATATTTAGTCCCACTTTCAATGGCAGAGGGGCAAAATCAATTATTGATTTTACACTCCTTTCTTCCCGTTATGCTGCATTGGTTACTAACTGGGAGACTGTCCTTACTGGTGTGATTGACCATTACCCCATTTCAGTAACTTTTAACTTTGATCTGGATAAGCCATCTCAAAATCACTTCTCAAAGTACGATTTGAATCCCATTCTTGGGCAACAAAATGGGTTTTGCATTAAATGGGAGAAGGTAATCCCAGAAAATTTTATAAAAAGTTTGATTACTAGCTCCAAACAGGAAATTAATACTTGTTTGTCACCAGAAGAAGATCCAACTTCTGTGCTTGAATCTTTTGATAAAATCTGTTCATCCATTAAACAGCTCTTGGTGAGAACCCCTCGTAATGTGGTTAAGGGCTCCCCTGGGTGGTTTGATGCAAATTGCACTAGGGCACTCTCTGCTCTCAAAAAAGCCCTGCATTCTACTCTCTCAACTAGACTACAGATCCAATCTGCAAGGCGCAGGTATCGCACTGCCTTGGCTAACAGAAAGAAAGAGCTGAAATCCCAAGCTTGGTCTGCTCTCCATGTAGAGTCTGAGCTAAAGGATAATGTTTCCTTCTGGAAGGCTGTAAATGCACCGTTTTATCGAGATCATCAGGGCCCTCGGATAGATAATGCCATCGGCACAGGAATGGGTGAATCATTTCCAGGCCCTCTATAGCATTTCAGCCCCCCTAGAAGACTTCTCTCACACAAGAACTGTATCAGAAAAAACGTGTACTCCCTTTCCATTAGACATACAATTTGAGATTGAGGAGGTCTACAAAGCACTAAGGGAAAGTCCTGCGGCTAAAGCCCCTGGACCAGATTGTGTTCCCATTGATGTTTTTAGAAATCTCCCTGATCTCTGGGCGCCAATACTTACTACAGTACTAAATTGTTCAAACAAAATTGGCTTTATTAGGACCTGGCAGGAGGCAGTTCTGGTTCCTGTATATAAAAAGGGGGACAGGAATGATCCTGTCTGCTATCGGCCCATCTCGCTTTTAGATGGCCTCATGAAGATAGCGGGCAGGATCATTCTTGCCCGTATACAGGATTGGTTGGAGGAGCATGATGTTCTATCCACCCTACAATACGGGTTCAGGAGAGGGAGAGGGACAATAGAGCAAGGCTTAAACCTTTCTCTAATAACTTCTAAATATATACATGCCCAAAAAAATAATTTATATGTAACATTCGTAGACCTTAGTTCTGCGTTCGATTGCGTAAGGCATGACACCTTGTGGCAAACTCTAATGGACATCGGGCTGGATAATAGGATACTTACTTTTATTAGAGAACTTTACTCCGGGGCTGGTGCACGCGTAAGATATGGCAGAAGAGGGGAATGCTCAGACTTTTTTCCTATTCGTAGAGGAGTAAGGCAGGGGTGCATTCTCGCTCCCCTGCTTTTTAATTTATATATTAACGATGTGGGTTCCTTTCTCACAGAACAATATTATGATTACCCAGTAGTAAAAGGAAAACCCATTCCAATTCTCCTCTATGCCGATGATGCAGCTATTCTCTCACAGACAAGGATGGGACTCCAAAAGGCAGTACAGACTTTTTCACATTATATGAGGGCTAGGGGGCTACATGTAAATGTTTCTAAGACATTTACCATGTCATGTGGACCAAATAAATGTAGAGCACCTTGTCTGATTACCTTGGATGATAGGCTTGTGGAGCTAGCGGATATATTTTGCTACCTGGGAGTGCACTTTGATAGACAGTGTACATGGAAGCCCGCGGTAAATGCGAGGGCTTTAGCTTTTAATAGAGCAACGGGTGCACTCTCAACTTTTGCTAAAAAGCTAGGGTCCTGGCCAGGAAGGGAGCTTCTGCAAATATTCAAAGCCAAATGTGTCTCAACAGGTACCTACGAGGCGGGTTTATGGGGATCACAGCCTGTGGAGGCCATTCAACGTATCGAGAACAGGTTTCTACGATACTTACTGGCCGTCCCAATGAGCACATCTACATATGTGCTGCATGCTGAAGTTGCCCTGCACTACATCTCGGACATTATAAAACTGGCGCTGATTCTACTCTGGCACAATGTCTGGACTAATCCTGCCATAGAATTTAATAGAACTATTATAGAGGACTGCTTGGCCTGTGATGGGGCAAAACATATCAAATGGTTCCCCTACATCAAAAATCTTGCATGTGAAATAGGCCATCCTGAATACTTTTCAAACCCAACTACTATGGAGCTTAAAAAAATCTCTATTAGAACATCTGGAAATGAAAAGATGGGATGAAGAAAGGACCAAGATAACTGTCATAAGCCACGATGATGTCACATTGCACAGGGACATTCAGTTGTATCTCGTATTAGACCAACCTTTTTACTACCGTAGGCTTTTAACATGTTTCCGTTTGGAACCTTTCTATAGATTAGTAACTCTGCCTCGATGTAATGATTGGTCGAGAGAAAAAAGAATTTGTCCCTGTGATGAGCTGTCATTTCAATCGAATATTCATTGTAACCTTTTCTGCACCCTCTATAGTCATCCTAGGCGGCAAATTCTGAAACCTCTCTTCTTATCCTGGGGTCTAAGAAAATCAAGAGAAGCATATAACAAGTTAAGGACATTGGATGATCACTACACTATAAATACTGTAACCCTGTACCTGAGAGCAATACTTAGATTGAGAAGGTCTATTATAATTGATTAGCCCTAGTTTCTACCAATGTATTAGTTTTAACCTCTTAAATAGTTTGAATGTACTCTCTGTATTCTTAAATGTTTTTAATAATTTTCAATTGTACAGTATAATTAGAGTTTTAATTATTAGTGTAAATGATATCATTTTTAATTTGTGATTTTATTGTCTATGCTTTTATGAATTTGTTTACACAATTCGAATAAAGCTTTTGAAAAAAAAAAAATAGAAATGCATATCTTATTTTTCTGCCCGGCTTACCAATATTCGAGGAAAAGATGGATCAAACCTTTATGTAACATCCTTAATTTAAGACACTGCAGACAGGCAGAACGGATTCTGCAATCAGACACTACTCAATTGGTTGTATTCTGAGTGTCTAGGTTTCTTATGAACGTAATGTTCCTTAGAGCCAAAAATGGTTTAAAATTGTAATTGCAACAGCGCATTGTTTAAACTGATACATGGAGGTAATAAGGTTACTTAATTTCTCTTTCCCAAAACGCACCATGTCATTCATTTTTATAATATTATATTGGAGTATTCCAGTAGCGATTGACCGATTGTATAATAATATTTTAAATTTTATGGAATGCATATTTTTAAATACCCCTGTTATTTTTATACATATAAATAATTATTGTATTTTTTTATATACAAATGATTTTATCTGTAAATTATTGATGAAATGTGGAAATAACACCCCCCTCTCTCCTATTTGGCATAATTGTTAAGATTGTTTAACCATTGTAATCCTTGTGATGATGATTTTAAAAAAAAATAATTACTGTGATGCATTTTTTTATCTTATGTACTTTCATGGTCCATAGTAGACCGAAATAAAGTTTCTGAATGAATGTATATAATTTGCAAACACATGTCCATTTATGTACAGTGTGCCTGTGCAGTACCAATGTTTTGGCTTTTAACGGCATACTACAGATGTGTTTAGGATGATTGTTAAGAAATAGTATTGTAAACAAGAGGACCCAGGAGCTATGTTTAAGCAGGTCCTTCACATAATCTCCAAGGGGATAATGTGTTACAAAGGAGTGTGCAGTTCCTAGGGGAAACGGAGGGGAAAGGTAGGTCCTCACACACCCTTGAGGATGTCATGCTTCATCATAGGGCCTGCTCCTCATTGGGCCGGGGCTGCAATGCCCGATGGGCACCCGTGAGCGGGGCTCTTTAGAGGAGATGGGGCTATCAAGATTGGTGGTATGTCTACGAAGATTGCACTCCTAAAACAACAAACAGAAGATTTAGAAAATAGGAATAGGCGCAATAATCTCCAAATTTATTGTATACAGCAAGGTGCGGAGGGATCTGACAAGCTTGCATTTCTTGGAGTCCACAATCCTAAGCTGGTAGGTCTTTAAGAAGGAACACCCCTCAACATACAACATGCTCACCGTATCGGTCCTAAATCTAAGAATGCCCAAGCACTGGTTGCCCTAGAGGAATAATTGTTCTATTTCTAGAGTATACTATATTGTTTATGGTGGTATCGGCGGCTAAACAAAGCAAACAGATACTATGGTCCGATCAGAGAGCTTTTATTTCTCAAGATGTATCACGTGCAACTGCTCCCCATTGGAAGGAGTTTTTATCCTTGCGTCCTATTCTACGATCTATGAATGAGAGATATGGACTTGTGCACCCATGCTTCTTTAAAATCACATATAAGGAACAAACTTTCTCTTTCAACAGAACAAATGATCTGAGGAAATTTATTCTCCAACACAAGGGTGAATCAATGAATCTTGGGAAAGCCTGAATTCTTTATTCAACGTCGCCCAGATTATTCTATGCATATGCTTTTTAGTCCTTGTTTTTTAATTGAATTTGCTTATTCTCAAAGAGTCAAATATGTTGTCATTAGATAGAATGTTCATGGTTAACGATGTTTGTGATATTGTTGATATACTTAATCAATTCGCCCACTGGTTTTACCTCACTATTTATTTATTCCTCTCTAAAGTAGTCTATTGTCTAATCCGGATTTCCTTCTTTGGTGTGTTGTCTCCCAAACACCTCCCTTCCTAGGTATCCTGTTTCCATATTATCCTCTTGTCTTGGTGAGTTATACTCAATGGTCATTTATGTACAATGAACCCCTGTTCTTGTCTTATCTGTATTGTTGCTTTATTGGACCTAGTTACATTATTAGCTGCTGTGCTGTTTTTTATTGTATTTTCATTCCCCTCTTTTTCTATTTAAATTCTTGGTTTCTCTCTCTAATAACAATAGTTTCCATCGCTATGGCTATTTAATTTATTTCAACTTTTGCCTGCTGTCTGTCTTCGGATTTGCGCTTCTCCATCCTTCCATCATATTTTTCTCACCCTTGATGTGTCTTACTTTCCTCATGACTGAAGCTTACTGACTTTTTGTCATCTCTACTGCCTACCTTAGCGTAGTTGTCCTTTTCTATGTTCCCATTTCATTTTCTTCCTTTTCTTTTTTTTCTTTCTTTTATTTCTTCCCCTTTTTTGGTTCCATTATGCATCATAGATCTTCAACTATAAATGTTAGATTATTGTTTAAGTCATTTGCATTCAGATGGTTTGTTGTCCCAGTTTACTTTTACAGATACAATGTTATATTACATATGTTAACATACTACAATGGTGAATTCCCTTAAGATTATTTCTTGGAATGTCAAGAACTTGCGTAACCCTATTAAAAAACAGTGAGTTCTTACCGACTTAGCAAGACTTAAATGAAATATTGCACTGTTACAAGAGATGCATTTACTTGCCAAAGATTTAAAATCATTACATGAAAACTGGGTGGGTCAGGTTTTCTGTTCCCCAGCCCTTCACCATAAAAACGGAGTTATTATACTGGTTCACAAATCTCTTCCCTTGCTAATAAAAAAGGAGGAAAGTGATATGGAGAGTGGATGGGTTTTAATACATGCCACTAGTCAGTCATCATACGCCTGTTTCTATTCTTAATATTTATGGTCCTAATGGCATTGATGTACAATTTTGGGAACAAATGTCAGTTGTTTTACACTCATGTTGTGATGCAAATGTATTGGTAGGTGGTGATTTTAATCAGATTGTAGACCCTTTCTAAGATAGAAAATCTCAAGTTAAATATGTTCCTAATAAAATGCAGAAAACCTATATATGCAGTATCCATTGCAGAGGATTAATTGATGCATGGAGACTATATTCTCCAGATACATTGGAATACATATTTTATTCACCTACTCATGAATTCCACTCCAGAATTGATTACCTATTTCTTTCACCCTCCCTAGTACTTCTCTCACACGTGATGAGATTGGGTCAGTATTAATTTCGGATCATGCACCAGACTAGACTTAGACTTACTACCTGAGACTTCTAAAGCTAATTGATGGCGTTTCAACAATAGCTTTCCGAAGAACAAAGAATTTGTACAGAATTTTGGATGTTTCCTACATGAGTTTTTTCTGCCTAATTTCACACCGGATATCTCATTTCACAGTGTTTAGGATGCCTTTAAGGCTTCTGCTCGAGGACATATAGTTAAATATGTCATGGCCCAAAAAAAAAGTCAATGAAGAATCCACATTATTGCTTCAATCTGTTAAACAATTAGAACATGAGTTTTTTTCCCACTAAAAATGTTCTCCAGCGTTTATTGAATGCTAAATTTGATTAATAGAAAATCAACAGAGGAAGCTGCTGGAACACTGTTAAAAAATGAATTCCAAGTTCTATCGTGGGCGGAATAAAGCCGGCAAACGACTTGCCAGTTACCTGAAAGCTAAATTTCAAAAGTCTAAAATAGTAAAGATTATAGATGAAAGTGGGACTCCTCATGTTAAAGACAGACATTTTGAAGTATTTTTCTGTCTATTATACTAATCTTTACACACCAGATCACTTTCCCACAGATGAGGCATTGGATTCCTATTTTCATTCTCTCCCACTAAGACAGCAACAGACACAGGGCCTTTCCTTTTTAGAAGAGCCTTTTTCAATTTCTGAATTAAAATCTGCCCTTAATGCATTACCCAAAGAGAAAGCACCGGGTCCAGACGGTTTTTCTGTTGAATTTTACTCATGTTTTTCATATCTTTTACTCCCACATCTACTTGCTTTATATCCGTGTTTTCTCTCACATGATGAAGCTAAGGGGACTTTTTTGGAGGCTATGTTTGTTTGATTCCTAAAAAAGATAAAGATCTCTCCTCATGTGCTATTTATAGACCTATCTCTCTTAATAATTTAGATTGCAAACTTTTTGTCAAGTTACTATCAATTAGAATCTCTCCTCTAATTCCCGATATGGTCGAATTTGAACAGATGGGATTTGTTAAGGGCAGGCACATGACCGATAATTTGAGGTTGTTTCTAGATATTTTACATATGGCCTCCATTAACAATACACCTATGGCTGCTGTAAATTTAGATGCCGAAAAGGCTTTTGACCGTATCAATTGGAAATTTATGATGTGACCTTTAAAATGGCATGGCTTCAGGCCAACTTTTAAAAAATATACAGCTGTATTGCATTCCTCCCCAATGACATCTGTTTTTTTTAAATGGTACTCAATCTTCATATTTTCCTCTTTCACAGGGTACTAGACAGGGGTGTCCTTGATCTCCTTTGCTTTTTATTTTATCCCTTAAACACTTTTTACACACACTTAAGAAGTTCCTTATCATTTCAGGGCTTTCGACAAAGACAATGAGATTAAATTCTCAGCATATACCGGCATTTACTAATCTTTTATCTACTTATTCGAAACTATCTGGATTTAAATTAAACTTTTCAAAATCTGAGGTACTTCCTCTTAACAAGTATTGTCGGAAAGTTATGTTCGATGGCACAAGGCTCAAGTGGTCTTCACAATTAATGAAATGTTGAGGAATTAAATATTCTCCTTCCTTAACAAAGACAATTCAGATAAATGTAGAAGATGTTCACCATAAAATTCTTCAAATGACAGAGAAATGGTCTTCTTTATCTTTGTCTTGGTGGGGAAGATTGGCCACCATAAAGATGATGTTTTTACCGGTTATTAATTTTTACTTGTCCATGTTGCCTATTAAACTTCCTTTAACACTTTTTAAGTTATTAAATGAATCCCTTACTACGGTGCAGAACAGGAATATCGACAGAGAAATATCGTGGGACATTAATATCGACGCAAAAATATTGTGGGGAAGAAATATCGACAACAAAAATATAGTTGACAAGGATATCGACTGACAGGTACATAATATCGATTACAAAAATATTGTTGTAATAAATATCGTTTACAAAAATATAGTTGACAAAAATATTGATTTATTTATAATGTTATGTATTTTAGTGTTTTAAGGAGAATTGTTTGTCATTTTATTATGTTTTAGAATTTATTAGTTCTTAATTTATTTTAAGTTCTGAGATTTTAGTTTGATTAATAATAGTTGAATAATTAGTTGGTAATTAATTTCAATTAGGCAATTAATTATGTTAATTGTTTAATTTTAGGTGTGTGTAGTGGTGTTTATATGTGTAAATGGTGAGAAGGGTAGTAAGTAATTTATGTTTTATTGATTAATTAAATATTTTTAAATTAATTATCATTAATGAATTATTAATTGTAATAGTGCAATTCATTTTAGGTGTGTGTTGTGGTGTTTATGTGTAAATGGTGTGAATGGTAGTAAGTAATTCATTTTATATTGATTAATTAAATAATACATTAATTAGTCATTGTTAAATGTAATTGTGTAATTAATTTTAGGTGTGTGTTGTGGATATTATAGTGTTAAATATTGTGTAATTAATTATTTTTTATTATATTTGGTAATAATAATATATTTAAATGTATATATTAATTATGTTAATATTGGAAATTACATTTAATAAAAATGCAGATTTCGTTTTTTATTGTTTTGGGATCCAGCGCTTTCCCTACTGTTGCACTAACTGGAGTGGGAATAGTAATTTTTACCCACCCTCTATCCAATGCTTTCCCTACTGTTGCACTCATTAGAGTGGGAATAGTAAATGTTACCCATCCGCTATCCAGCGCTTTCCCAACTGTTGCATTCACTGGATTGGGAATAGTAATCTTTACCCCTACGCTTTCCAACGCTTTCCCTACTGTTGCACTCACTAGTGTGGGATTAGTAATTTTTACCCCTCTGCTATCCAACGCTTTCCCTACTGTTGCACTCACTGGAGTTGTAATAGTAATATTTACCTCTCCGCTATCCAGCGCTTTCCCTACTGTTGCACTCACTGGAGTGGGAATAGTAATTTTTACCCCCTCGCTATCCAGGGTTTTAACTACTATTTTTTTTATTTTGTTATTAAATGTATGTATTATTCTTTTTTAAATAGCCAGAGCTGCAGATTTACAGAAGGGAAATACCTTTTGGACAGCTGTTAAAGACCTACGCTCCTCTGGACAGCTCATGACCCCGATCAGTTGCACCATCACAGGTGAAGCATGGGTGAATCATTTTAACGCCATCTATGCGGCGCCCCATTCGGAGCGGGCTTCATTGTCCTTCTGCCACCCACCAAGGGTTGATATAACTTTATCTGAGGTAGAAGATGGCATTAACCAGAGCGTGGGGAATAAGGCACCGGGCCCTGATGGCTTACCCATTGATATCATCAAACTGAATCCAGATGTCTGGGCTCCGCTCCTTTTAAATGTTTTTAACAATCTTACTGTTGCTCCCCTCCCTTGCACTGGGTCAACAAGCATTATCGTCCCTATTTATAAAAAGGGAGATCGTTCTCAACCAAGCTGTTACAGGCCCATCTCCCTCATCGATAATACGCTAAAAATTCTTGGCAGGATCTTATATAATAAGATTCTGTGCTGGACTGAGGACAATGGCATCTTGGAACGCTGCCAATTAGGTTTCCGCAATAGGGTCGGAACCATTAAGCAGTGTCTCAATCTAAACCTAATTCTGGGGAAATGCAATATTGCACGCAGATCGCCAGTCTATCTCGCCTTCATGGACCTGTCCCCTGTGTTCGATTTTGTCAATAAATCGAAACTCTGGACAGCCCTCTTGAATTACGGCTTAGACGAGCCCCTTGTGCACTTCCTGGCTAACTTGCACAAAGATTTGAACGCTTGTGTCAGAATTGGCCAGGGGGGCGAAGTAACAAATACTTTTAAAGTCCAAATAGGGGTTAGACAAGGATGTGTTTTAGCCCCGCTCCTTTTTATTATTTATATTAATGGTCTTCATAAAACCCTTATCCCTCTTTCCTACGATGTCCCGAAAATTATGGGCAATTACCTCCCCGTTCTGCTCTACGCAGATGATGCGGTCCTTATGGGCTGCACTCCGAATGCTTTACGCATCCTGGTGAAGGGATTTGTCGATTATATGGAGTCTCTCGACTTAAAAACCAACTTCAAGAAATCCTTTATTATGTCTTGTGGCCCTCATAAACGACAGTTAGGTAGTATTTCGGTAGGCGCAGACAAACTGTGGTCCACTAATAGTTTTCCTTATTTAGGGTGGTCTTTGCTGTGAATAACTCCTGGACTGAGCACATTGCTCACTCCAGAGGTAGGTTCTCAAAGGCTATCAACTCAATCCTTAGCCTACCCTGCTCTAAACACACTTGTACTTTATCTGCTATCTTAAAAATTTATAAAGCCCAGTGTACCCCCGTTGCCACTTATGGCGCGCAGGTCTGGGGTGTGGCCAAGTGTGGACCCATACAATTGGAAGAGAATAGATTCCTCATGAAGATGCTCTGTGTCCCTATCTCTACTACACAATATGTTTGTCACAAGGTGCTAAATTTGAATTTCATTGACCAGTCCCCCCCCCGTCTAAAGAAAATTCTAACCCCCCGCCAAAAACCAAGAACGACCCTCCCCTGGATGGAGAGAAATCACACACGAAACGAAAATTACAGTTCATAAACCTCCCCCCAGAAGCCTCTCCTTATACCGTAATTATGGCAGGGGTGCCTGAACTTAATCCCCCCACATTTGAATCAGTCACCTCACTTAAGAACAAAGTGATAAACTGGCTCTCGGTCAATAGACCACTTCCAAGAGGAACAGCGAGCGACATAGCCACGACCAGGAGAGTAGCTTGGGTGGGGCATACCAGGAAATCCATAAGAGGAGATTGCATTCAGGTTTCTTTTAGAGACCCCAATTCAGCTGCATACATCTGCTCCTATGTTTCGGATGAGGACTTTGGCAGTATTATACAAACACTTCCACTTGCCTTCTTTTACCCCTCCGATTCATACAGCTCTGAGGATCCAAGATGGGGGCATCATCAGGACCTATTGGAGGGCTGGGAAAACTGCCCCAGGGAGACAAATAATTATCCGCCATACAGGGAAAGATCTAGAGAGTACTTCCCTAGCAGGGGGGGTGAGGCTGGTTGGGGAAGTACAACCTCGAGGAGGGAGACAAATAATTATCCGCCACATAGGGAAAGAACCAGAGAGTATTTCCCTAGTGCTGGGGATGAGGCGGGCTGGGAAACTGTCACCAGAAGGAGGAGGGGGGATGGCGAATACAAGAGGGGAATTCCCGGGCCATATAGAACCCATTACCCTGCTTATTTACCCATACAGAATCGCTACAGCAGTTTAGATCTGGTAGATTGACAGGAGGTTGATCCGGGGAATGTTACTTGTGCAACTGCCCCTCTGGGAAGTCTCCCTTCTCAAGACCAATCACCTGCTACTATTACATCTAAAATCCCCGATTTAGATCTTGGGGCAGGTAGCATAGTTGAACTTAGCCCGACCTCAAGCGGGTTGTACCCCTCCCCATCACTGGCTACTAAACTACTGGGTAAGAACCGACTTATCTTAGAGCCTAGGGTATACCCTGAGTTCACTGACACCAACATGGTTCCTATTAGTACTCCACACAATAAATCGACAGTTATTACAACTATTTCTTGGAATGTGGCAGGGCTCTCCAACAAGTTGGATTGTCCTGAATGGGGTTCCTACATTAGATCTAAAAACCTATTACTCTTCCAAGAAACATGGGCGCGTGAAGATATAGAATTACCAGGGTTTGCGTCCTTCTTTAAAGCAGCCAAATGGGGGGGCAGGGGCAGGCCATCCGGGGGACTAATGATAGCGGTAGCAACGGACCTAGGCTGCCAAGCTACCTACTCAGAGACTGCTTCGGACGATTTGCTGGCTGTCCTACTTGAATGGCCTGACTCTAAGAAGCTATTATTGATTAATATTTATTCAAGGCCGACACAGATGCATAAAGAGTCGAGTACTGTGGACGAGTTAGCTAGTTTTCTAGAGGGAGTTCCACCTGAACTTGCTTGTTTGATTGGGGGCGATTTCAACTCCCATTATGAACCTCTGCCTGGACTACGTGATGGTCCATCGTTAGATGAAGATTCTTGTTGGTTTATACCTGAGACGGTGGCTCCTCCCCCAAGGGCTTGGACTCCTCTAGCCCTGCAGATAAATGCATTTACGCTCAACTTTGGTTTCAGGGCGTGCAATGGCCGATGTCAATCGGATATACCGAGTAATCCTACCTACAATAAAGTTGGTAGTGAGTCCAGACTCGATTATATCATGGTCAAAACTTTCATGTGGCCTGCAATAGTTGATTTTAAAGTTTGCCCAAGAACAGATAGTGACCATAACCCCTTGGAAGTGTTATATTCACTCACTGGGAGGGAGGACACTTCGCAGGGATCGGGCAATGAAAAGATGGGCCTCCTACTTGAAAATAACCGTAGGAAAGTGAAGTGGGAGAAGTTGGCGAATAGCACAGATAGTATACCCCGCATATATGAAAGGTTAACTCCCCTGCTTGAAAAAGCCTTCTATTTAGGAACCAAGGTCCAAGATGAAGACACCAGAGGAGAACTAGCACAAATACATAATAGTATTATTGTCTCTTTAGAACAAGATTTGTTTAAAACCACAGGGAAAAGGAACGCCCACAAGCCGAAAACCTCCTGGTATAATGCCACGTGTAGGGAGGCTAAGGCCCACTTGTTAGCTGCTATCAAGGGACACCTTAGCAAGGAAGAAATCCGCGCTAGGAGGAAAAGGTACAAATCCCTTCTAGTGAACGCGAGGGCGGAATGGGACTCCGATTACTGGGAGAATCTCATGAAAGCATTAGCATTTAGAGACTCCCGAAAATTTTGGTGCATAGTGGCGAATGGCACGGAGGACCTATCGTCTGCAATTGAGCCCAATATTGCCCCCTCTGTATGGCAGGCCCACTTTGAAGCACTGTACGCAGAGGGCAGTTGGGAATTAAACAGTGTCAGAGCTGCAACCATGTCATGCCCCCCGGATATTCCCATTACTGAGAAGGAGGTGAGGGATGCCATTAAAGGGCTAGCTCCAGGAAAAGCACCGGGCCTGGACGGGGTCCCAGGGGACCTGTTTAAACAGGAACCAGGGATATGGGCTCCGTACCTGACCTTAATATTCAATGCCATTTGGGGGGGGATGATGGTGCCTGATACTTGGAGGGGAGCAGAGGTGGTCCCAATTTATAAAAAGGGATCCCCCCTGCTCCCTTCCAACTATCGGCCAATCAGCCTGATTGACACATCACAGAAACTCTTCGGCAGACTGATCCTGAATCGTCTGCAGGCGTGGACTGAAGAGATGAACATCCTATCTCAGTATCAGGCAGGATTCAGGGAGGGAGTATCTACCATAGACCAAATCTTTAGGCTGCACCTTCTCTATTGGAGAACAGCGGTAATCGAGGGCGGAAGTTTATATACCATCTTTGTAGACTTACGTGCCGCCTTCGATTTAGTTCCCAGAGCAAGGTTGTGGAAAGTCTTGGAAGAACTGAAGGTCCCTGCGGATATATTGGCAATCCTGATGAGACTTCATTCCAACAATTATGCCCGCGTAAGATGTGGCAAAGGTGGCCAACTAACCGAAAGGTTCCCCGTTCGCAGGGGTGTGAGACAGGGGTGCGTGCTCGCACCTACCCTGTTTTGCATCTTTGTGAACGGGGTTGTCGCCCACCTTAATGGGATTGCCAATTCCGATGCTCCAAAGTTGACCGGCAACAGGGTGCCTGCTATTATGTTTGCAGACGACACCCTGTTGCTGTCTAAATCCCCGATGGGGATCCAACGCATCTTGGATGGTTTCCTGGATTTTTGCTCTGACCGGGGATTGGAAATAAACCCACAAAAAACAAAGTTTATGATTTTAAATCCCAAATCCCGAAAACGAACACCACCTATGTTAGGCACTGCCCAATTAGAAAGAGTGCATAATATTGAATACTTGGGGATCACTATAAATGAACATCTAACTTGGACGCCGCATCAGGCCCGAGTGACCATCAAACTGGCACAGTTGGCGGGTGGCACTCTGCGCCTGGCAAACAAATCATGTTATCGTCCATTTACCCCAATTATTCATATATACAAAACACAAGCACGAGCGGGGGTTACATATGGGGGTGAGCTGTGGGGTCATATCCGATATCCAAAGCTACAGACAACTGAAAATAAATTTCTGAGACAGGTAGCTGCCCTCCCCCAGAGCACTCCTTTGCTGCCCCTTAGATTAGATCTGGGAATAAAACCTATTACAGAGGAGCTAGGACTCAAACCCCTAATTTTTTGGAGGCGATTGTGGAGCAGCCCAGATCTCGTTCACTATAGGGAGGAATTACAGGATTTCCTCGAACTACGGAATACAAGGAAGATTCCGTGGTTAATGTATGTGAAAGGGAGGCTCGATGAATTGGGCTACCCGGAATTGTGGACAGACCCCTTAAACTCATGTACCAGGATTCCAAAAAAGGTCATTGCGAGTGCTTATTATGCTTTGATGTTGACTAGAACAATTAATGACACTCGAGAAGGGTCCTTGACAAACTTATTTTTGAAAGTGAAAGACTCATATTCCCTCGAAAAAACTTTAGACGAGATAGCTCCTCCATTAACGAGGAAACTGTTCCTACAGTGGCGTTATGGATGCCTCCCACTAGCTTCATTTACAGCATCCTGGAAATCGTGCTCCACTGTAGTATCCTGCCCAATGTGTGCACATCCAAAGGAGGATGATATGCATGCTGTTTTCTTCTGTAAGGGTTACGAGCGGAGCAGGAAATACTGGCTAGTACCATTGCTCAGGAACATGGGATTTAGATCACACCAAACCGCCTATAGAGTTTTAAAAACAGATCTTTCTGCTGCTGTGGTTTTTGCAATTTCAAAATTTTTAACATCACTCTGGTTTATCCGCAGCCGAGCTATGAAAAGACTGGTATAATGCTCCCTATCACTTGATTTGTATCTACTGTCTTATATGTATTTTAATTAAATCATTTTTAACTGTTGGATCACTCTGGTTTAATAAGTTTTTAACTGTATATATTGATATGTATCTTTTATGATCAGTGATCGAAATAAAGATTTTTGAAATGAAATGAATTTCATTGAGGACTTCATTTGTGCTCGCCCTGCCCTGCTTTGGCTTTCTATTTGGAAGAACCCGGCGGCATCACTTACCAGGGATATTATTACTGACTGTCGGAACTGTGACAAATGTCTGGATATTCCCTGGCTCTCTGGAGTGTATTTTTTTTTTTTTAAATCTGTTTATTAGCAGGATAGGTAGAGCAAGTATACAGTATCATCAGCATAGTACCCAAATACGAGTAAAACAGCTCCATCGGGCTCAGCAACAGTGCGAATATCATACATTTTTAGAACTTTCATAGCGTTGTCAGGCAATCAAACAATCCCATAAGAACTAAAGAAATCCCACCCTCCACCCACAGGAAAGGTCCCTCCCCAGTCACTCCCATCAAACTTATGTACACAGTAGTTAGTACCAGGGCGCCCCCAACAGGCAGAACAATTCTAAGATGCCTATGTTTGCATTTTACACAACTAGACAGTGGTATAAGCATCAGTAGCACGAGGTAACCTGTGTCACAATTCAGTGCAACATGGTCGTGCGAGGTCCATGGAGGTCCATCAACAGCCACACGCAGTACAGATTATAGCATTGAAATATCAGACTCTTCATCACTCCCTGCCTCTAACCTCCCTAGTATAGTAAACCAATCTAATGAGATCGGAGTTTTTCTGAGGCCTCTGTGTTCTTCGCGTTGTAGTGCCGCACCTTCTGCTTTGCCACACCGTAACATTTCCGCTTTCCACAAATCAGGGTCAGGTGGCTTGAGAGACTTCCACCTCATCGTGATGGCACGCTTCGCAAGCAGCACCGCTATATCAGCAAAACGTGCCGCCACGCTTCTCTTACGCGCCGCACGACCCAACCCCAGGAGCGTGCATTCCATGGTGAGTGGCTGCATCAATGCACCTGCGTTCGTAAGTGTGTCATTAACAGTAGTCCAGAAATAACCCAACTTGGGGCAACTCCACAACATATGTGTCAGTGACGCATCATCCAAAGCACATCTAGGGCAGGTGTCAGCGGCGTTGGGAAACATAGAATGTAAACGGTGTGGTGTTAGGTAAGCCCTATGCAGGACCATTAGTTGGATGAATTTAAATTTAGGGTTTCTAGCTACCTTTTTGGGGAATTGAAGGATCCTCTCCCATTCCTTGTCTCGTAATGGCCTCCCTATATCCCTTTCCCACTTGGTCTTGAGAGGTGACAATGAAACCGCTCTTCCCGCTCTGATGCTAGCTGTGAGCCATTTTGTTAGATGACTTCCCGATCCCATGAGGTATTGCATCGTCAGCAAGGGGTTCGTGGGTGGTTCCACCCCCCCAGGCGCCCACTGTCCCAGTACGTAGCGTCGGATACTAGCATGCATAAGGAACGAACCCCTGGGTATGTCATGCGCGGACCTGAGGTCATCAAACGACAACATCCGCCCCTCAGCAAAAAGGTCTCCTACATGCGCCACACCTGCGTCATGCCAGTGCATTAGTTTTCGTGTCGTGAGCGGTCCTGACCCCAATGGTAATCCCAGTAGTGGAATCGTGGGGGCGTAAGATGACAGAGGGGTCGTGTATCTCACCGCTCTTCGCCAGTATAGTACTGCAAGTCGGAGAAGCGGCGGGGCATCTCTCGCTATTTCCGAGCGGGGAAGGAGTAGGACATGTATTCTCCCCTTAGTGCGATCATCATCTACCATGATAATCTCATGGAGGTTCCTACCAGCAAGCCAGTAGGCCAGCCACTGCAGTTGACATGCAAAGTTGTAGGCCCTAAAGTCTGGTACTCCCATACCACCCGCACTAGTTGCGAGTTGCAGTTTAGCGAGGCCTATGCGCCTCCGCCCTCGCCCCCATATGAGTTCTGTAAGGAGCGTGTCAAGCATTTTAAACGTCGCGGCAGGGATCAGGAACGGTAAATTTGTAAAATAGTAGATGAGACGGGGAAGCATCACCATCTTGGAGATGGCAATCCTGCCAGCCACTGAGAGAGGGAGTGACAACCAGAACTGTATCTGTGATTTTATGGTCCTCATAGCCCTCCCAAGGTTGCCGTCAACCATCATGTCAGCCTCCCTGTAAACCTGTATTCCGAGGTATCGGAAGGTAGTATCTGCTATTTGAAACGTATGTGGTTCAAAGAGTAGCGGTGTAGTTAAGGCAGAGGCGGCAAAGGTAAACCCGTAGGACTTAGGCTCGCTTATGGTGAGGCCAGATAATGATCGAAAGTCCTCAAATATAGTAGGGATAGGGTCCAGATCGCCTCCTAGGTTATGCAGGTATAGGATAATATCGTCAGCATAGGCGGACACTATATGTATTGTGTCACCCCTCTTAATACCACGGTGGGGGGCCACAGTCCTTAGTTTACAGAGTAGTGGTTCGAGCGCTAGAATGAAGAGGAGCGGGGAGAGGGGGCAACCCTGTCTCGTGCCCCTTGCAATAGCTATGGGATCCGAGATGTATCTGGACGTGCGCACCCGGGCCGTGGGGCGTGTGTATAGCAGTTGGACCCACGCTATGTACTCCTGAGGGATACCAAATTTCGCGAACACAGCGAACATGTAATCCCATCTGAGGGAATCAAAAGCCTGCTTCAGGTCCAGGGATATGCATCCCTCCGAGCCTAGGTCCGTCTGGTCTCGCAGCATCAGCTGGGCCAACCGTCTAAGATTCATGGCCGTGTTCCTGCCCGGCACAAAGCCGCACTGATCAGGATGAATCAAATGTGGTATGTATTGTGCCAGTCTTGTCGCTAGAATTTTACTCAGTATCTTGTAATCGGTGTTAAGTAAAGATAAGGGTCTGTAGCTGGCAAGGTGCAGCCCGTCCTTACCCGGCTTTAAGAGGGAGGTAATCAAAGCCTGGAGGGAGGACTGCGGCAAGCAGGCAGTCCGTAGCGCTTCCAAATAAAGGGTATGGAGACGCGGGGCAAACAGATCCATAAATGCGGTATAGAATTCGGCCGGTAAGCCGTCCGTCCCAGGGGTTTTGTTTCCGGGGAGGGCACGCATCGCCTGTCTAATTTCCGCGATAGAGATAGTACGCTTTAGATCGTCGCGTTGCCTGTCAGTGAGTTTGGGCAGCTCCAAGTCTCGCATGAAACCCTCGAATGCGGTGTGTGAGAGGCAGTCGTGGGGGCCGTAGAGCGTGACATAATAGTCCTTGAACGCGGCGTTGATCCCTGCTTGTGTTGGAACTAGTATGTTGTCCTGGTCCAGAACTTCTAAGATGGGATGGTGTATTGGGGAGTAACGTAAGATACGGGCCAGCAGTGCACCCGCCCTATCTGCCTGCCTGTGTTGTCTCATTGTGTAGCCCCTGTAGTCCAACAATCTCAAGTCTTCTAGTAGTTCAGCGTGTTTTACATGTGCATCTTGCAGCGGCGTGAAATGTGTGTGCGTGCCCGCGGCCTCACATTCCAGGGCTGCCAGTCTACCCTCTACATCTTTCAGATCTGCAACGACTGCTCTCCTCATGCCCACTTTAGTGGCCATCGCTTCCCCCCTGATGTAAACTTTAAAGGCGTCCCATTCCACTTGTCGGGAGCTGGCAGTGTCAGTGTTTGTGGCAAAATAACCCTCAATGGCATCTGCCATAGTGGATTTGAAGACCGTGTCCTCCAGTAGCTCTGTAGGTAATCTCCAGGTCGGGATAGGGGTCGTCTGACGACCCCATTGCCAGGTCAGTTCAACTGGGTTGTGATCAGATAGGGTCTTTCCCATGTGCTGGGCTTGAATAACCGACCCTAGTAAGGAACGGGAGCAGAAAATTCGGTCTATCCTGGTGTGGAGGCTGTGGGTGGGGGAGAAAAAGGTATATTCTCTGTCTTGTGGATGCATACATCGCCATGTGTCTGCTAGGTCCCATCCCTCCGCCCATTGTGTCAGTGCATCTGCCTG
This sequence comes from Lissotriton helveticus, assembly GCF_964261635.1. Taxonomy (NCBI): domain Eukaryota; kingdom Metazoa; phylum Chordata; class Amphibia; order Caudata; family Salamandridae; genus Lissotriton; species Lissotriton helveticus. The sequence goes on from NC_136068.1 coordinate 445,531,300, forward strand.
TCGCCTGCTTTCCGTGGCATGTAGTGGAGGGTGCGACCTGTCCAGAGCAACATCCAACACAGCGTTGAAATCCCCTCCCACCACCCATTGATAGTCCGCCCAATCCGCAATGACCCTGTTGACAGCAATCAAAAAATCAGGCTGACCCGAGTTCGGTGAGTACACACAGCCAAGCACGACAGTAGCCCCATCCAGTAATCCCCTCACTAAGACATATCTACCCTCCTTGTCAATTCGTTGCTCCAGTGGCTTAAAGGGAACAGAATTACGGAGCCAAATAGCAGCCCCTCTAGAGAAAGCAGAATAGGACGTAGCAAAAAACTGGCCTTTCCACTTCTTATGTAATTTCAAACTCTCAGCACAGTTCAGGTGGGTCTCTTGTAGGCAGGCCATCATGACGCCCCTTCGGTTCAGCTGTGCGAGTATCCTGTGCCGCTTATGAACTGAGCCCATGCCCCGCACGTTCCAGGTGCACAAACTATAAACATTAAGTGGTCCCATGTCCGGTCGTGTAGTGCATTAGAAATGTGTATGTGGGCGCACGCGCCTGGTACTTCTTCTTGCATAGGAGGAGTGTCAAACAAATAATCAGTCCCTGAATACTAAGGTCCCCAGGCCAACGGGCTCGAGGTCCTAACCATGATGCCCAACAGGGGCAAAAGTCAAACAGTTCCATGTGCCTGCGGTGGGGGGCGCAGACTGCTATCGCCGTACCTGTGCTGGCCTGTGGTGGCATGGCGGCCCTTAGTTAAGCAATCCCTTGAGCAGCCCACCGAGTGCAATGAATAATACAGTCTATACGTTACCACCTGGAGTGCGGGCATGATGGCGATGTTAAAATTCTTCTGCTGTCTGCGTCGTGATCTTTGGGAAGAGTTGTACGCTGCTCACTGACCCCGAAGCCTCAGTGCGTGTGCCGGAGTTGCTAATCAGGTCACTAGATGTGCCCGCATCATGGGCGGCGAGCGCCTCCTTTGTTAGTTGCAGCACTGGTGTGGGGCCCTCTGGATGGATCGTAGCGGCCGCATCCGTCGGTGATGTTCTCTGCGGCGGGGCTTGTCGAGCTTCCGATGTGGTGCTTTGCCGATCTGAGGGAGTCTTGTTGCCTTTCCCCTTGTTGGCCAGGAAAGGGTTCTGGGAGGCTGGCGGAGTTAACGTCACTTCCATCCACTCGGCCACTTCTTCTGTCGAGTCAAAGAAGTATGATTTGTTACTGTGCAGTACCTTAAGGCGTGCAGGGAATAGAAGGGCATACTTTAAGTCTCTCTCACGCAACTTGCGTTTCACCCCAGGAAGGTGGATCTGGCCCGTTGGACCGTGGGCATGAAGTCAGGATATATGGAGATATTTTTGTCTTCATAGCGGATCGGCGCCTTCTCCCGGGCCACACGTAGCACAGTGTCTCGGTCCTTGTAGTGGAGGAGGCGCGCGATCAAAGGGCGTGGGGGCGCTCCTGGCTGCGGTGGTTTGGACGGCATCCTGTGTGCCCTCTCCACGCTGTACAGTGCGGTGAGGTCCTGTGGTCCCACTAGTTGACGGAGCCAGTCTTCCACAAATTGGGTGGGGTTCCTCCCCTCGCTGCGTTCTGGAATGCCCAAGATGCAGACGTTATTGCGGCGGGCACGTCCTTCCGCATCATCCACCTTGTCCCATAGCTGCCGTAACTGTTTTTCTACGCCTTCCAGTTTTGTAGAGTGCTCTGTTTGTTGGGGTATGAGGTCATTCATGTGCAAGTTTCTGTTCGGAGACCCTCTCTGCAAGTTTATTGTGGTCCGCACGAAGCAATGAAAGACCCGTCGCCATATTGTCTATACGCGTTTCCAGTGCCTCCCTTGTGGCTCGTATTTCGTTGAGGATAAGATCTAGTTTGGCGTCCTGGGACTCTTTCCCAGTCGGTGGGATGACGTCCATGTTCGAGGAGGAAAGAGGGTCCTCTGATCCGGTGGACTGCATGTCCGCCGATGCACCAGGGTCCTGGGTTCTGCCCCTGTGTCGTCCCATCGACCTAGTATGCAGGGCGGTGCTGGGGTGGTCGCGTTTCCGTCCGCCGATGACAGGTCCCCAGGGCACTGCGCTGTGCGCCGTGGATCCCCACGTGGTCACTGAAATCCCAGCGGAGAAGGCGTTAGGAGGGGTGCCCCCAGGTGTCGGACAGGGTCAAGCGTGGTGCAGAAGAGGTGGTAGCGTGGCTGTAGGTGTCGTGAGGACGCCTCGTCCCTACCTCGGATCCTCATCTCCTCAGCTGCTCCCCACTGAGCCTCTGCCGCTCAGGGCGTAGGCAAGATGGCGCCTGCGTCGCTTCTCCAGCACGAAGGCCCGCCGGGCCGCCATCGATGGCACACGCAGTCACAGCAGGGCCCAGGTCCCTAGTGTCCCCCATTCAGCCTACTCATCGATCCCAGAAGCTTGCCGCTGGCGCCCCCTCAGTATTCCAGAAGGCGCAGCGCAGACCGGCGCTTCTCTGGTTACAGGTCGGGTATTCGGGGCAGTGTGGGTCTCGGTTGTCCGCCGGCGATGTAGGAGCCGGTCTGGGGGGTGCAGGATGAGCCGCCGGTCCTCCGGCTGCAATGTGTATAGGTCCGTGCCCTGGCGCCCCAGCGGTCACTGCTGCTCTCCCAGATCGTAGGCGGCACCCGATGAGGTCCGCGCGCAATTACTGCCCACCGCTCACTTGCCGCAGGTCCGGGCGAAAGGTTGGGGTGGTTGCATTAAGGGTAAACAGGATCAATAGCGAGTATAACAGGGCGAAAGACGGAGCTACTGCGCTACACTTCCGCCATGCACGGGTCTTGGCCACGCCCCCTCTCTCTGGAGTGTATAATAGTCTCTGTAGCATTAATTATGGGAATGTTTTTACTAAGCATATTGTAGATAATCTCCCACACAAAAATGAAATAAGAAATGCTCTATACACACTGTATGACGAAGAAAGATCAAACCGGGAATCTCTTAAGATCACTGTTTCTACATATCTGGCTTTTGATTTTTTAACTTCGCCTATGCCTCACTATCTGACACTTCCGATGAGCCATTGGGTGCGGGGATTATTATTCCGCCTAAGGGCAGGCTCAATTAAATTTGCACTTTGTTTCTCCCTTGGCCATCAGAAAGAATTTGATTCCTTGCCTTGCCCGTGTGATGGCTTGAGTGGTCAATCTGTGTTGCATTTTTTATTCTTTTGTAAATTTTATATAAAATATATTAAATGGTTTTTAACTTCGTATTTTAAAAAACTTAAACCTATTAGCTTGGAAAATGCATATCTAATGATATTAACTATGGATAACGATCAACTCATATTTCGCACTAGCACTTTTTTTGCGTACAGCCGTCCGAGCTAGACAGACTATGCTTGACCTATGAACTTGTATGTATTATGTGAATTTATGATGCTTCTTTTAACTGTTTTGTGATTTTTTTATGTACTTGTACTTTTATGGATACTTTGTTATCCGAATAAAGTTCTTATTGAATTGAAATAGTTTAATGTGTTAATGAAATATAGAATATTTTATTTTATTTTTAATTATTTATATGTGGTTATTGTATTTTTAGATAAATAAAAAAGTTTATAAATTAAATAAAGATAATAGTTAATAAAATGTATTTAAGTAAATATATGTATATGTACACATTTTTATGTGTTTATAATTAAATTAAGTTTATTTGTTATAATTAGTTAAAATATATATTACATTTAATTTATTTTGTTAAAAATATTAATATTATTTATTTAATTTTATTTAAGTGTTGTTATTTTTTAAAGTCAATATTTTTTACATCTATATTTTTTACATCAATATTTCTGAGTCAATATTATTGTACTTACCTGTTTAAGTATAGGGAGTCCAGATTTTTGTTATCGATATTTTTACATCAATATTTTTATAATCGATATTTATTACATCGATATTTAAACATGGAACCTCTTACTACATGTTTATGGTTGAGAGGGAGGAAACATTTCTTTAGCATCTCTTTCTAAACCCAAAGAATTGGATGGCGTTAGTTTTCCAAACTTTCAACAATATCATACTGTTTTTTTTTTTAAAACAAGTTCTACAATATGTTAAGGGAACTGACTCTTCACCTAACAATATTGGGCGTAGACTGGAGGATTCACTTTCATCACCTTTTCCTTTTTCTTCTGTACCATGTTTTTTGAAACATCCTAGAGCTGTTACCGCTCCAATTATTAAACACTTTATTATAGTATCATCCCCTATTTTTATAAAGCCAATGTCCCAGGTACAAGAATTCCTAGAATCCTCTATCAGGCACAACAAATCTCTCAAAATGTTGAATCGCACTACTTTTTGGAGGACATAGGTTCTTAAAGGAATCATTCAGATCAAACAATGTGTGATATGATTCCTCTTCCTTTTTCAGAAACTCATACTAAATTTAATCTTCCCTCTGCAGATGCCATCAAGTATGAGTCTCTCAAAAATGTTCTCTTACAGGTAATTCTATACTCAATCGATCACAACTACATGCATGTTCCTTACCTCATGACCCTATTGCATTTTCATCATCGCCTAAAGCATCATACATATCTTCAACATTCTTACTTTTTAAGAATTTGAGGTTCAATTTGGAGTAAAATACACTGCACCTCACTTAAGGCCAGCACTACACAGACCCTTTACTACTTTTTTAATAGATAACCTATAAGCCCACTTTCCTTGCAAAAATATAGTCCAAATCCATTGAATATGTGTTGGTCTTGTAAAACCCTCACAGGCACACATTTACATGTTTTTCCACTGCCCACCGACCACTGCTGTCTGGTTGCAGGTTTGTAGAACTATTTCCGCTATTTGTTCCATTTACTTTATTCACTTGAGTTTTATTAAGCGCTGGCTAGACCCGTAGGTATCGGAGCGCTTTACATGAGGAGAGTTACATAGGTTACAAGATTACACATTGTTACAGAAGGTACATCAATTACAAGTTACATCCTTTGGATCATTGCATGTAGAAGGGTAAGGGGGTAATGTAAATGGGTGACGGGGAGGGAGATTAAGCGGGGCATAGGTACACAGATAAACAAAGCAGGCAGGGGGAGAGAGATTCAGGGGAGAGAGGAAAGGAATAGGGGAGGCAAGCAAAGAAAGAAGGAGGGAAGAGGTGGGGGAGGGGGTAGGAGACACAGCAAGGAGACGAGGAAGTAACTGTGTCTGATATCCTGCTGGGTGGGAGACGGCTCCCTGCGGTAAAGGGATCATTACCAGTCTTCCATTATCTGTGATTCTCTTGTCATGATGGACTCTCTCAGCGGGGTCGCTGAGACTCCAGGGTATAGATGCTGGATCCCTCCCCTACAAGGGGAGAGAAGTGCTTTGGTCAAAGGCACACTTAGAAGAATGAAGGAGTGTCCGACTTCCGGCATGGTAGGAGACGGTTCCCAGAGGTAAGGAGATCAATCCCAATCCTTCACTATGTGTGACTCCCTTGTCGCTATGGACTCTCTCTGAAGGGTCTCTGAAATTCCAGGGCAAAAAATACTGGATCCATCCTCAACAAGGGGAGTAGGAGTGCTTAGGACAAGGGCATAATTATGGGGGCCAATTTAGGGAGTCAGACTGGTAGGGTTCCAAAGGTTACAAGTTACACATTATTACAGAAGGTGCGTCAATTACAAGTTACTTCCGTTGGTTCATGGTGTGTAGAAGGGTAAGGGGGTAATGTAAAAGGGTGACGGGGAGGGAGAATAAGTGGAGTATAGGCACAGGGATAAACAAAGCAGGCAGGGGATATATATATATATATATATATATATATATATATATATATATATATATATATATATATATATATATATATATATATATATATATATTCACTGAAAAAAACATAGGTTTCATGCCTGATATAGTTAGGAGTTAGCATTTAAAAAACCTTAGAAATTCACTGAAAAAATTGTAGATTTTAGGGGTGTTATAGTTAGCTGGACATTTCACTCATACAAAACCATTGAAATTCCTCCGATATAGTTAGTTGTACTAACTATATCTCGTGCGCCCGCAATCCACTGCTGATGATGTCACATATTACATCATTCATGACATGGTCAGTGACATCACTGATGACATCTCAAATGACATCACTGATGACATCATCCAGTGAATGTGGTTTGCTTTGTTATTTAAATATGCATTATATACAGCAATTTGCATTGAAGAATGAGTGGATATATAAATATAAATATCTGGATGGAGAATTTAGTAGCAGTGTGATTGACTGTTTACTTGACTAATTTAAAGTGTCTCTCTAAATATATTGGATAGTGACTAAACTGTGTGAACATCTGTATCACTTTGTCAGTTGTTGTAAAAACTACTTCTCCAGTTGGTTACTAGCTATTTGAAAGTCTATATTAGTTATTGATTAGTTAACTAAGTATTTGTATGGGAAAGTGAATGTGTGTGTGGTTCGGTGGGAGGTGTGTGACTGCCCAACAAAGTAGAAAAATAAAAGGCAATGTATGTGTCAGTTGTTGTTTATAAATAAGTATACGTAAGACTCACTGATTGTATGCGTGACTGTATAGATAACTGTATACTTGTAATAGTGATTTTATAACACACTAAGTATAATTTACTATCTATATGAATAGATAAAGTGGTGTTTGTATAAGTGTATAGCTAAGTAAATGTAAGTATGATCCATTTTTTGCATAAGTAAATAGGATGACTTTATAAGTGAATAGGATGTGTGCTGGTGTGTAATGTCGATATAGGTGTATAAGTATATTTGATAGTGTTCTATTGATCAATGACTGCATGTATGAATGAATCTGTAGGTAAGTGATTAGATGTGTGTATAGATCTAGGAATCACTGAGTGGTTTTTTAGAAACTTGTATCGGTGTGTCAGTGGATTTAAATATGGTACTCTGTATTTTACAGTGAGTGACGAAAGGTTATACTAGTGTATGATGAGGTGTATCGTCACGTGGATGATGTAATCAGTGATGTCATTTGAAATGTCATCAGTGATGTCACTGACCATGTCATGAATGATGTAATATGTGAAATCATCAGCAGTGGATCGCGGGCGCGCGATATACAGTTAGTACAACTAACTCGGAGGAATTTCAATGGTTTTGTATGAGTGAAATGTCCAGCTAACTATAACACCCCTAAAATCTACAGTTTTTTCAGTGAATTTCTAAGGTTTTTTAAATGCTAATTCCTAACTATATCAGGCCTGAAACCTATGGTTTTTTCAGTGAATTTCAAAGGTTTTTTAAATGCTAATTCCTAACTATATCAGGCCTGAAACCTATGTTTTTTTCAGTGAATTTCAAAGGTTTTTTAAATGCTAATTCCTAACTATATCAGGCCTGAAACATATGTTTTTTTCAGTGAATTTGAATTTTAAATGCTAATTCCTAATCATGATGTGTGTGAAACCTATGTTTTTTCGGTGAATGTCTAAGGTTTTTTTCAATGCTAATTCCTAATTATGACGTGTGTGAAATCTATGTTTTTTCAGTGATTTTACAAAGTTTTTTAAGTGCTAATTCCTAAATATAACGTGTGTAAAACCTATGGTTTTTTCAGTGAATTTCCAAGGTTTTTAAAATGCTAATTTCTGTATCAATTTTTATATTTTTTATATATTTATTTTCCAACTAACTACCTTTGTATATTGTAATACATTGACTGTATCCTGTAATATGCAACAGCACAGCTAGTTTTTATGATTTGGATAAAGTTAAACAGTATAGTCTACATCTTCAAACAAAATATAAACAGTCAAATTTGTCAATTAATTTTTTTTTTCAACGTGCGGGCAACGTGCGCGCACCTTCAGAGACCCCCTGAGAAGGCCTAGGGGGTTAGGGAGTCTCTACCCTGCCCCCTTTTCACTTTCTCCACTATTGTTTTTGACTCAGTTCTGCCTCGAGGCTGCACGCAACGTGCGCGCACCTCGCGATTTTTTTTTTAAATGTTAGTCTCTTCCCTGCCTCCTTTTCACGTTTTTAAAAGTTTTTACGAAAATCGGGTAAACCGTCAATTATATGCGACGGTCGCGCAACGTGCACGCATGCGTGCGCACACTTTGCCTGCACGTAAAGTCATGTGACATGAAAACAACACTTTTGATTGGTTTATAGTAGTTTCTTTTCTAGAATCTAGAAAAACCCCACCCACTTCCCTCACTATCTCTTTTGGTTTCCTGAGAGAAGGAGCTCTGCTTTATTCCAGCTTTTTTCATATCAAAATGGCAGAACAGCAGCCACAGGATTCTTCTGAGTTTGTGTGTGAGTAACTCTATAGATGAGTGTCCGTGTGTAAAAAGATGTATAGGTGTATGAGTACCTATGATGAGTGAGTATATGTATGAGTGCCCATATAGAACTGTTAGTGAATGACTGGATGTGTATGTAGATTTTGGAATTACTGAATAGGTTGTTCTAACTGGAATTGGTATCTCCATTTTTTGGAAAATTTTAGTTTCTATTTTTGAATGTGTGTATCAAGGGTTATATTATGCTGAGAGGAGGTCTGCCACTCTTTCACAAGGATGATGTCATCAGTGATGTCCTTTGAGATGTCATCAGTGATGTCACTGACCATGCATTGAATGATGTAACATGTGACATCATCAGCAGTGGATTGCGGGCACGCGAGTTATAGTGAGTACAACTAACTATAGCGGGGGAATTTGAAAGGTTTTTTAAATGGTAATTCCTAACTATAACGTGGCTGAAACCTATGTTTTTTTCAGTGAATTTCAATGGTTTTGTAAATGAAAATCTTTAAATGTATTAATTGTTATATTTTTTATACTGATTTACTACATTATTTTAAATTATTTATTTTTAGATATTTTATTTTTTAAATTACATTACATATTTTTAATATGAATTGGAAAAAAAAGTTTTTATACCTCTCTGCAACGCAGCCCCCTGACTCATTTGCAGAGAGGGAACTAATTCCCCCTGCATACTGGGGGTCACTGGGGGCCAACTAGCCCACCAGGAATCTCCAGTATTCCCCAGGGGGCTGCATTGCAGAGAGGTGTAATGAGGCCGCACCCTTTTTTACACCTCTCTGCAGTGCAGCCCCCGGGCGCGTTTGCAGAGGGGGAACTAATTCCCCTTGCATAATGGGGGTCTCTGAAGGGCCAACTAGCCCACATGGAACCTCCAGTATGCGCCAGGGGGCTACATTGCAGAGAGGTGTAATGAGGCTATGCCCCTTTTTACACCTCTCTGCAACGCAGCCACCTGGCACGTTTGCAGAGGGGGAACTAATTCCCCTTGCATACTGGGGGTCCCTGGGGGCCAACTAGCCCACCTGGAACCTCCAGTATGCGCCAGGGGGCTGCATTGCAGAGAGGTGTAATGAGGCTATGCCCCTTTTTACACCTCTCTGCAACGCAGCCCCCTGGTGCGTTTACAGAGGGGGAACTAATTCCCCTTGCATACTGGGGGTCCCTGGGGGCCAACTAGCCCACCTGGAACCTCCAGTATGCGCCAGGGGGCTGCATTGCAGAGAGGTGTAATGAGGCTATGCCCCTTTTTACACCTCTCTGCAACGCAGCCCCCTGGTGCGTTTGCAGAAGGGAAACTAATTCCCCTTGCATACTGGGGGTCCCTGGGGGCCAACTAGCCATCCTGGAACCTTCAGTATGCGCCAGGGGGCTGCATTGCAGAGAGGTGTAATGAGGCTATGCCCCTTTTTACACCTCTCTGCAACGCAGCCCCCTGGAACGTTTGCAGAGTGAAAACTAATTCCCCTTGCATACTGGGGGTCCCTGGGGGGCAACTAGCCCACCAGGAGCCTCCAGTATGCGCCAGGGGGCTGCGTTGCTTTGCCCCGGGGGACGGCGGTCCCCGGGGCAGTGTGGGGGGGGGGATTGGGGCCCCCCACACTTTATCACTATGCCCCGCGATTTGGTCCCCCCGGGGGGTAATTTGAAAAAAAAAAACGGGTTTTTAAAAACATTTTTGGGGCCTTGGGGGTCCTTGTGGGACCACCTGGGCAGGCCTAGGGGGTCAGGATGTTTCAACCCTGCCCCCTTTTTGTGTTCTACACGCTTGTTTTTCTGATTTCTTGTGCCTCGGCCTACCGAGCACAAGATGGCTGCCAACACTTCCTGGTTTGAAGTGTTGAAAGCCAATGAGCATGCAGCTCGTGCTGATTGGCTGCCACTGTCTGTCAACACTCCAAAACAGAAATTGTTGGCAGCCATCTTGTGCCTCGGTAGACTGAGGCACAAGAAAGCAGAACAACAAACGTGTAGAACTAAAGAAGAGGGCAAGGTAGAAGCACCCTGACCCCCTAGGCCTGCACAGGGGGTCCCACAAGGACTCCCAAGGCCCCCCAAAATTTTTTGGGGAAAAAAATCACGGGGTACGCGTATGGTACTCTTACGGTACGCGTACGGTGCACGCACGGCGCACGCATATATTTTTTCTCTTTTGATTTTCTCAGGAACTACTGGAGGGATTTACACCATTAAGCAAAAGCGTGATCTGCGAATCAGACTCTACCATTTTGCCAAATTTCTTGTAATTCCGTTCAGCCGTTGGGGCTGTAGCCGTGTCTAAACGTCCTATGGAAAATGACATGGGGAAAACACGTTTTGGGGCCCCCCTTTTTTCTCAGCCCCCACTTGACGAATCCCCCCAAACCTTTCAGGGAAGGAGCAGAGCGGAGCGGGCCATCTTCTTTGAGAAATTCAGGAAGATTCATCAACCGGCGCCAAAGTTATTCCAAATAGAATGTTTTGGATTTCCTATGGAAACTAGGTCCTAACTATATCTACCTACTGGCGACCGCCAGTAGGTAATATATATATATATATATATGTATATATATATATATATATATATATATATATATATATATATATATATATATATATATATATATATATATATACATATATATATATATATATATATTTTTTTTTATTTTTTTTTTGCACAAAGGACGCCGCACACAGCAACTTCTTTTTATCAATTTATTTCAGTGCCCAGTCTAACACCAACGCGTTTCAGCCTGACGGCCTTGCTCACGGTATAAAAAGAAGTTGCTGTGTGCGGCGTCCTTTGTGCAAAAAATTGTCTTTTTGGCCATTGGTCTGGCCCCACGCCAGCACCCGCTGTGGAGCGATCCTGTGAGCAGACCACATTGTTTGAAAATATATATATATATATATATATATATATATATATATATATATATATATATATATATATATATATATATATTCATTGAAAAAACACTAGTTTTCACATGTTATAGTTAGCTGAACATTTCTCTCATACAAAACCTTTCAAATTCCTCCGTTATAGTTAGCTCAGCTAACTATAACTTGCGCGCCCGCAATGCACTGCTGATGACGTCACATATAACATCACTCATGACATGGTCAGTGACATCACTCATGACATCACTGATGACATCTCAATGACATCACTGATGACATCATCCACTGAATGTGTGTCCTTCTGAAAAATAAATATTTTTATATATGTATATCTAAAGGTCGATGGAAGAATAAATGGGTAAATAAGTGTCTAAATGGATGTTTTTTTGTAAATTTCATTGTATAACTGACTTATTAAGTGTATCTTAGTGAATACATGTATTAACGAGTAATGTTTAAATATGTAAATATCTGTATCAGTGTCTCACTTTGTGTATAAGTGGCTGCATGGGTTGGTGAGTAGCTACATGAGTGTGTATATGGCTTATTAGTTGGTTTTTTGAGTATCAGTATGAGTGTCTGTATGGTTCGGTGGGGGATATTACTTAGCGTATAGATGCATGAATGACTGACTCACTGTTTGTATGTGTTTTGAAGACATCGTCGAGGGAGCAGAGAGAGGTCATCTACCTAAGCTGTCTTTTCCTACTTGGAGGTCACTGGGGGCGCGAAGAGGAGGACGCGCCTAACGCCCATAAGGACTCGAAGTCCCAGGAGTCCCTGCCTGCCTGCCCACACCTGTACCTGCATTGGTGCCTGAGCTCCTCCTACTGCTCACAGACGCTTTAAAACCTCGCCGCACCTGCTTCGTGGGTGCCGCATCGTCGAGGGAGCAGAGAGAGGTCATCTGCCTATGCTGTCTTTTCCTACTTGGAGGTCACTGGGGGCGCGAAGAGGAGGATGTGCCTAACGCCCATAAGGACTCGAAGTCCCAGGAGTCCCTGCCTGCCTGCCCACACCTGTACCTGCGTTGGTGCCTGAGCTCCTCCTACTGCTTACGGATGCTTTAAAACCTCGCTGCACCCGCTTCGCGGGTGCAGCATCGTCGAGGAAACAGAGAGAGGTCATCTGCCTAAGCTGTCTTTTCCTATTTAGAGGTCACTGGGGGCGCGAAGAGGAGGACGCGCCTAATGCCCATAAGGACTCAAGGTCCCAGGAGTCCCTGCCTGCCTGCCCACACCTGTACCTGCGTTGGTGCCTGAGCTCCTCCTACTGCTCACGGACGCTTTAAAACCTCGCCGCACCTGCTTCGTGGGTGCCGCATCGTCGAGGGAGCAGAGAGAGGTCATCTGCCTATGCTGTCTTTTCCTACTTGGAGGTCACTGGGGGCGCGAAGAGGAGGATGTGCCTAACGCCCATAAGGACTCGAAGTCCCAGGAGTCCCTGCCTGCCTGCCCACACCTGTACCTGCGTTGGTGCCTGAGCTCCTCCTACTGCTTACGGATGCTTTAAAACCTCGCTGCACCCGCTTCGCGGGTGCTGCATCGTTGAGGGAGCAGAGAGAGGTAATCTGCCTAAGCTATCTTTTCCTACTTGGAGGTCACTGGGGGCACGAAGAGGAGGACGCGCCTAACGCCCATAATTTTCGTCACGAGTAAGAGTAAGGTAGGGGATAGGGTGGTGAATGCCCTGATGACTTTTTAATAAGAGCTGAATCGGTTTTAATTCACGAGATGGAGGCCACTGAGTGCAGACTCTTGCTAGACCCGGTTCCTTCAAGGGGGGGATCATTACCCAGTGCACAGAGACCAGTCATCCAGTTGACCCCCGAAGTAGCTTTATTATATGACCCCTCCTTATCAAGGTCTCTAAGCCAGCCGCCAAATAACCCAGAGCTGAACTCTCCACAGTTGCAGAATAATGTCGGTAGTCCGGCTAGGATCATGACAAGAGGGAAGAAGGCCTTAGGGGGTACAAACATAGAAGCACTAAACAAGAAAAGGAAGGGGGGTGGGGGGAAAAAGCATAAGCCCCCGACAGGTACTCGTGGACCGAGTGGGGCATTTGTTTTTGGTAACCCAAGTACAACGTCGCCTGGTATTCCCAATACGGCTTCCTCTAACCCCCTGCTGAATAGAAGCAATCTATGTGCCCTACTAAAGGAACAAATAGCAGCTCTCCTTGATCCATTTCTGAAAAGATTAGACTCAGTTGATTCCTGACTATCTAAGATTGTAGAAGCCCTGTCTCGCCTGCCACAAGTTCCCCCAGTACAGCCCTATATACAGACATTAGGAAGGGATATTCCAGCCGGAGCGGGTGACTTTCCAAGGGTACATGGTGGTGTGATAGTGAACGACCAGATAACGGTGGGTGGGATGCAATCAGCAGGGAACGCTAGTAGGGCATCTAACATTGGTTCCAGCAAGGACAAGTCTATGCCCCATCGGCAGCCTCCGGGGACTGAGGGGATTTGGGGGCAGGACAAAAATAGTAATAACAATGGGCCAGATAATCTCACAATCCTTGATCTCCCACCTGAAGCAACCCCCTACATAGTCATTCTAGCGAATGTCCTCACCCTTCCTTTGGGGTCCCGTGAGCATTGGTCAACACTTAAAAACAAGGCCCTCCACTTTTTGAACAAGAAGACCGACATTGGGGATGACTTATTTCTTGAATTTAATATGGTTAGACGTATAAAATGGGTTGGCCACTCTACTAAAAGTATGCCAGGCGATTGCGTGGTATTAAGCTTTAAGTCATCTGCTCTGGTCCGCCATATCCATGAGATGGCTGCCCATTTCCCATTTAGTGCATCTGACATTAGAATTCTTCCACTTGGCTTTTTCTACAAACATCATAGGATGCCTAGTTCCAGGGACTCCCGAGCATTACAGGGTGGGTGCACCTGGTCTGCTCCACCCATTCAGTACAATAATCGATTTGAGGTTTTTTCCTCACTCGAAGAAATTGACTGACTGGGAATAGATGATCAGGAGGGTCCAGTGTGTGGTGTCAAGATGGGGGGTGAAGTTGCCTTTCTATCGACAGGCTGCCCTCCCCAAGTGGTCATGGAAGAACAATCTCCTACTCCTTCCCCAGTGCAAACAGTGCCTGAAGACTGCCCACTGGTGGCGGTAGCTGCTAACGGGTGTGGTGATCCAGGACCGCTGAGGGAATATATGGTTATCTCATCATGTAATATAGCGGGCCTTGCATCTAAAATACTTTCCGATGAGTGGATATCTTATATTGAAGGTGCAGACATTGGGCATTTCAAGAAACATGGTCATTAGCTGACCTGTTTCATGTTGGATATTTGAACTTTTCCAAACCGGCTGTGAGGGGGCCTAGGGGGAGGCCTATGGGTTGTTTTACTTGTTGGGTTAGGCAAGCTGAGGGTATAACTGTGGAAGAGGTTTGCATAGATTTCCCAGATATACTGATCATAAGGGTCAGATCAGCAAATGGCCTTGATTTATTAATGTATAATGTATATGCTAGGAGGCAAGCGGGCGGTAGGAGCTCAGAGGTTATTACGGCTTTAGAGTCCCACCAGACCCAAGGAGCACACAAGGCTAATATAATCATTGCAGGAGATTTTAATACCTGCTTCGAACCCTTAGACTCCGAGGATGGCAGACTCAGTGATGAGGTAGATGCACTCTGGGGGGTACCGCAACTGGATCTCCCGTCCATTAAAAAATGGACAAAGGCAGCACTCCAAGTAAAAGGGCTGTGCTTAGAACGGGGCCTAAGGAGAGTTCATGGCAGGACTAAGTCTGATGCCATGGGTGCGGTGACCTTTGATAATGGGCGCTCCAAAACCCGTATTAACTACATTCTTGTGAATGTGGAGACTTGGTTTCTTGTCCTGGATATGGTAGTCCAATCTCGCCTCAAAAGTGACCATAATCCCCTGGTCCTTAAATCGAATGTGAGGAGTTTCCGGGCCACAGTGACAAGGGAGGATGACAATCGCCCCAATCAATTAACCATTGCGAACGATTTGAGAAGGGTTCAGGGCACAGATGCATGAATGACTCACTGTTTTGAAGACAGCATGTGTGCAGGACTGCACAGGTGGATGAATGTGTGTATGGGTGTGCTAGTGAGTGAATGACTGTCTCAATAGTGTCTTTATGACTAAGTACATATGTGGTTTTAGTCGACAGGAATAAGTAAGCGATTAGGGCATTAGTATCAGGATCCTTAGCAAAACTTCTTGAATGTGACTCCCAAGAGGACCTAAACGTCAAACTAGATGGGATCCACAATAAGCTTTTAAACGGGTTGAAAAAGTTCTTTATGAACGCCAAACCAGCTAGGAAGATCTGTCAACTTAAGCCCAACTCTTGGTATAATGACTTGTGTAGGTCAGCACATAAAGCTTTAGTGGTAGCCATTAAATCTAGGAACCACTTTAATATCCAGCAGTGTAGAGCATGTTACAAGTCAACTCTAAGAAAGGCGAAGAAAGACTGGGATGAGGAACGTTGGCATTGCCTGCTATTAGCATGCAATGGTAGGAATATGACCCAGTTTTGGGATCTTATCAAATGGGGGAATGGACAGAGGTCGATCACCTCGAACAACAACGTTGACCCACAACACTGGGTCGCCTTCTTTGAAGCCCAGTTTCAGCTGGACTCGGGATGCATAGTTCCTGTCCCGCACATTACCATAGATGCTCCCCTGGTGGTTAATACTAAAGAGGTGGAGGCAGTTTTGAAGCTCATCCCTAGTGGCAAGGCACCAGGGCCCGACTGTATCCCAGCTGACTTATATAAGCAGGATCCTGATCTTTGGATCCCATATATAACAAACCTAATCAACTCGATAGCGGGGGGCTCCAATTCCTGCATCTTGGTCGGGTGCGGAAATCATTCCGATTTAGACCCATTAGCCTCATCGATGCAATGCAAAAGATAGTAGCATCAGTGCTATTGGGAAGGAGTCAGGGCTGGATGTTAGAAACTGACATATTATCCCCCCTTCAGGCAGGGTTCCGGCCCCATATGGGGACTCTGGATCAAGCTTTTCGTTTTGCCCTGCTCTATTGGAAGGAGGTCCTTTTGGGTAGGGGAATGATCTTCGCTGCTTTTGTGGATTTAAAGTCCGCTTTTGATCTTGTCCCCAGATCTAAACTGTGGGAAGTTTTACTAGGACTGGGGATGCCCAAGGAGTTAGTCGCCCTTGTGGTGAGACTTCACAAATCCACTTATGCACAGGTTCGATGGGGGAAACCTGGTGAAGTTACAGAGAGATTCGAGGTGGGGAAAGGTGTCCGCCAAGGGTGTGTGTTGGCTCATACACTGTTTTCATTATTCATCAACGATGTAGTGCAGTACTTTGCTAACCACCCTACGGATGCGCTTATGCTAGCTGGCCAAAGGGTGCCCTTGCTCATGTTTGCAGATGAGACCTTGATATTATCAAAGACGAGGCAGGGGCTACAGTTAGCACTGACTCGCTTTGAGGAGTTTTGCTGCGACCACAGGCTTGTAGTTAATGTAGAGAAGACTACATTTATGGTTCTTCATGGGTCCAGGTCTGTCAAAGCAAGAGTCTTCATGAGCGGTAGATTCAGAAAAGGGGGTGGTGATGGACAGAGTGCCTGAATTAAGCAGACCACTCTTACCCAGTCCAAAGATCAGGGCTTGATCCATCACCGTTTTTTAGCTCACTGCACCATCCCAGCTCAGAACTTGGCTATATGCAAATTAGTCTGTTCCTGTCCCAGTGCATGATGGGAACAGGGCAAACCAAACTACCAAGCCAATTCTTATACTGGGAAGGAAACAAGCTTCCGGGGACCGGTTTCTGCCATTTCAGGCGTCGTCGGCCCGGCTTGCTTGAATCCTGATGGTGCAATGAGCAAGGGACTCACATCTGAGTATACCCTTCCACGCTTATGGTGGACAAAATGATTCAGAAAAGGGGGTGGTGATGAACAGAGTGCCTGAATTAAGCAGACCACTCTTACCCAGTCCAAAGATCAGGGCTTGATCCATCACCGTTTTTTAGCTCACTGCACCATCCCAGCTCAGAACTTGGCTATATGCAAATTAGTCTGTTCCTGTCCCAGTGCATGATGGGAACAGGGCAAACCAAACTACCAAGCCAATTCTTATACTGGGAAGGAAACAAGCTTCCGGGGACCGGTTTCTGCCATTTCAGGCGTCGTCGGCCCGGCTGGCTTGAATCCTGATGGTGCAATGAGCAAGGGACTCACATCTGAGTATACCCTTCCACGCTTATGGTGGACAAAATGATTCAGAAAAGGGGGTGGTGATGAACAGAGTGCCTTGCTCACTGCTCCATCAGGATTCAAGCAAGCCGGGCCGACGAGGCTGAAATGCCAGAAACCGGTCCCCGGTAGCTTGTATCCTTTCTGGTGAAGAATTGGCTTGGTAGTTTGGTCTGCCCTGTTCCCATGATGCACTGGGCCAGGGACAGACTAATTTGCATATAGCCAGGTTCTGAGCTGGGATGGGGCAGTGAGCTAAATAACGGTGATGGATCAAGCCCTGATCTTTGGACTGGGTAAGAGTGGTCTGCTTAATTCAGACACTCTGTTCATCACCACCCCCTTTTCTGAATCGTTTTTGGCCACTCTAGGTGTGGCAGGGTATACTCAGACATGAGTCCCTTGCTCACTGCTCCATCAGGATTCAAGCAAGCCGGGCCGACGAGGCTGAAATGCCAGAAACCGGTCCCCGGTAGCTTGTATCCTTTCTGGTGAAGAATTGGCTTGGTAGTTTGGTCTGCCCTGTTCCCATGATGCACTGGGCCAGGGACAGACTAATTTGCATATAGCAAGGTTCTGAGCTGGGATGGGGCAGTGAGCTAAATAACGGTGATGGATCAAGCCCTGATCTTTGGACTGGGTAAGAGTGGTCTGCTTAATTCAGACACTCTGTTCATCACCACCCCCTTTTCTGAATCGTTTTTGGCCACAATAGGTGTGGCAGGGTATACTCAGACATGAGTCCCTTGCTCACTGCTCCATCAGGATTCAAGCAAGCCGGGCCGACGAGGCTGAAATGCCAGAAACCAGTCCCCGGTAGCTTGTATCCTTTCTGGTGAAGAATTGGCTTGGTAGTTTGGTCTGCCCTGTTCCCATGATGCACTGGGCCAGGGACAGACTAATTTGCATATAGCCAGGTTCTGAGCTGGGATGGGGCAGTGAGCTAAATAACGGTGATGGATCAAGCCCTGATCTTTGGACTGGGTAAGAGTGGTCTGCTTAATTCAGACACTCTGTTCATCACCACCCCCTTTTCTGAATCGTTTTTGGCCACTATATGTGTGGCAGGGTATACTCAGACATGAGTCCCTTGCTCACTGCTCCATCAGGATTCAAGCAAGCCGGGCCGACGAGGCTGAAATGCCAGAAACCGGTTTCCGGTAGCTTGTATCCTTTCTGGTGAAGAATTGGCTTGGTAGTTTGGTCTGCCCTGTTCCCATGATGCACTGGGCCAGGGACAGACTAATTTGCATATAGCCAGGTTCTGAGCTGGGATGGGGCAGTGAGCTAAATAACGGTGATGAATCACGCCCTGATCTTTGGACTGGGTAAGAGTGGTCTGCTTAATTCAGACACTCTGTTCATCACCACCCCCTTTTCTGAATCGTTTTTGGCCACTATAGGTGTGGCAGGGTATACTCAGACATGAGTCCCTTGCTCACTGCTCCATCAGGATTCAAGCAAGCCGGGCCGACGAGGCTGAAATGCCAGAAACCGGTCCCCTGTAGCTTGTATCCTTTCTGGTGAAGAATTGGCTTGGTAGTTTGGTCTGCCCTGGTCCCATGATGCACTGGGCCAGGGACAGACTAATTTGCATATAGCCAGGTTCTGAGCTGGGATGGGGCAGTGAGCTAAATAACGGTGATGGATCAACCCCTGATCTTTGGACTGGGTAAGAGTGGTCTGCTTAATTCGGACACTCGGTTCATCACCACCCCCTTTTCTGAATCGTTTTTGGCCACTATAGGTGTGGCAGGGTATACTCAGACATGAGTCCCTTGCTCACTGCTCCATCAGGATTCAAGCAAGCCGGGCCGACGAGGCTGAAATGCCAGAAACCGGTCCCCGGTAGCTTGTATCCTTTCTGGTGAAGAATTGGCTTGGTAGTTTGGTCTGCCCTGTTCCCATGATGCACTGGGCCAGGGACAGACTAATTTGCATATAGCCAGGTTCTGAGCTGGGATGGGGCAGTGAGCTAAATAACGGTGATGGATCAAGCCCTGATCTTTGGACTGGGTAAGAGTGGTCTGCTTAATTCAGACACTCTGTTCATCACCACCCCCTTTTCTGAATCGTTTTTGGCCACTATAGGTGTGGCAGGGTATACTCAGACATGAGTCACTTGCTCACTGCTCCATCAGGATTCAAGCAAGTCGGGCCGACGAGGCTGAAATGCCAGAAACCGGTCCCCGGTAGCTTGTATCCTTTCTGGTGAAGAATTGGCTTGGTAGTTTAGTCTGCCCTGTTCCCATGATGCACTGGGCCAGGGACAGACTAATTTGCATATAGCCAGGTTCTGAGCTGGGATGGGGCAGTGAGCTAAATAACGGTGATGGATCAAGCCCTGATCTTTGGACTGGGTAAGAGTGGTCTGCTTAATTCAGACACTCTGTTCATCACCACCCACTTTTCTGAATCGTTCATGAGCGGTAGACTCTTGGAGCAGACCGATGTCTTCACTTATTTAGGTGTTACCTTTGGCGATAAACTGAGCTGGAAACCCCAAGTTAAGATCCTCGCCCTGAAACACTTACAACTAGCAGGAGCTCTGATTAAGGAACATAGGGTTTCTCTTTCTAAGCCTATAGCTCCAGCTGTTAAAATTTACACCACTAAAATCATCCCGCCATTTTATATGGTGCTGAAATCTGGGGATTCTGTAATCAGACCCAACTATCAACAGCCCAGAAAAAAATTAATGAGAATGGTTGTGGGCCTGCCTCAATCTACTCCCCGTATACCACTCCTTTTAGATCTTGGTTGCCAAGCAATCGAGGATACTGCACGGTACAGGCCCCTGGCATTCTGGAGAAGGCTTTGGATCATGCCAGAATTACATTTATTTGCTAGGGGTCTGACAGAAGTAAGGGAATTGAACCGTTCGCATAAGATTTCTTGGCTGAATGGTATCAAATCCCTGCTTATTGATATGGGGATGAGAGATCTATGGGACAGTCCAGAATCAGCGGTTTTTCCATCCAAAGAAATATATAGAGCAGCGTACTGGAATCTAATCAAAACCAGGAGGTACTCCGCCCTGTCTAGTTCTCCCTTGTCTAGAGAGTTTTTTGAGTTTAAACCCAGATATCGCAAGCTCTATCATCAGTTTAGAGTTGAGACACTCCCGCTTAGGAAGTTTTCATGTAAATGGCTACCAGGAACCAGTGACAAATGCCCATCCTGCCCGGACTGCAGAGAAGATATTGATCATTTTCTATATGTGTGCCCGGCTTATCAACTACCCAGATGCCTGTGGCTCAAACCAATATGTAGAACCCTCGGAACGAGCTCTGCGCTGTTTGCTAAAAGGTTATTGAAAACTGGTTGCAATGATATTGCCGTTATAGGTGTATCTAAGTTCCTGAGTTGGGCATGGGTTTTGAGGGAGAAAAATGGGGGGTCCCAATAGCTATATGTTGATTTTGCGGGGTTCGCTATTTCACAGAAAATGGAATTTCATGTGTTTCCCCTTTCTGTATTTTAGACTGTGTAAAGTCTTGTGCGTATGAAATATTTAATCCTGTCTTAATGAATTGTATCTTAAATTGCAAATATAGGTATTTATATTTTTAATGTATCTTAATTTGTGAAGACAGTTTTTAATGAGCATTAATGGTATTTTATTGTATTTTGTAATTAACTGACTGTCCTGTCTTTTAAGATGAAAATCGCAATAAAGACTTTTTTTAATTGAAAAATTGAATTGAATACATGTATTAGCGAGTAATGTTTAAATATGTAAATATCTGTATCAGTGTCTCACTTTGTGTATAAGTGGCTGCATGGGTTGGTGAGAAGCTACACGAGTGTCTATATGGGTTATTTGTTGTTTTTTTGAGTATCAGAATGAGTGTCTGTATGGTTCGGTTGCGGGTATTCCTTAGGGCACAGATGCATGAATGACTGACTCACTGTTTGTATGTGCTTTGAAGACATCATGTGTACAGGACTGTATGGGTGGATAAGTGTGTGTATGGGTGTGTTAGTGAGTGAATGACTGTCTCAATAGTGTCTTTATGACTAAGTACTGCACGGGTAGATCAATCAATCAATCAATCATAACATTTGTATAGCGCGCTACTCACCCGGAAGGGTCTCAAGGCGCTTGGGGGAAGGGGGGTGCTACTGCTCGAACAGCCAGGTCTTGAGTTGTCTTCTGAAGGCGAGGTGGTCCTTGGTCAGCCGAAGGTGGATGGAGAGGGAGTTCCATGTCTTGGCCGCCAGGTAGGAGAAGGATCTGCCTCCGGCGGTGGCTCTTCGGATGCGTGGTACGACGGCGAGGGCGAGGCTAGCGGACCGTAGCTGGCGGGTGTGCGTGTGGAAAGTCAAGCGGTCGTAGAGGTACTTGGGGCCCAGGTCGTGGAGAGACTTATGTGCGTGGGTGAGGAGACTGAACGTGATCCTCTTGTTGACGGGGAGCCAGTGCAGGTTCCTCAGGTGGCCGGAGATGTGGCTGCATCGAGGGATGTCCAGGATGAGTCGGGCGGAGGCGTTCTGGATGCGTTGTAGTCTTTTCTGCAGCTTGGCTGTGGTTCTGGCGTAGAGGGTGTTTCCGTAGTCCAGCCGGCTGGTGACGAGGGCCTGGGTGACCGTCTTCCTGGTTTCGATCGTGATCCATCGGAAGATCTTGCGGAGCATGCGGAGGGTGTGAAAGCATGAAGAGGAGACGGCGTTGACTTGTCTGGTCATCGAGAGGGAGGATTCCAGGATGAAGCCCAGGTTGTGGGCGTGGTCTGTCGGCTTGGGGGCGGTGCCCAGGGCTGGGGGCCACCAGGAGTCGTCCCAGGCAGAGGGTGATGGTCCAAGGATGAGGACTTCCGTCTTGTCTGAGTTCAGTTTCAAGCGGCTGTTCTTCATCCACTCGGCGAGGTTTTTCATCCATTTGTGGAGGCTGGTTCTGGCGGTGTCGGGGTCTCTGGTGAGGGAGAGGATCAGCTGGGTGTCGTCGGCGTAGGAGATGATGTTGAGGTTGTGTTGGCGTGCGATGGCTGCGAGAGGTCTCAAGTAGACGTTGAAGAGGGTGGGGCTGAGTGATGATCCTTGCGGGACGCCGCAGATGACTTCGGTGGCCTCGGAACGAAACGGGGGGAGGTGGACTCTCTGTGTTCTTCCGACGAGGAACGAGGTGATCCACTTCAATACCATCTCTTGGATGCCGGTGTTGCTGAGGCGTTGGACTAGGGTGCGGTGGTAGACCGTGTCAAACGCGGCGGAGAGATCCAGGAGGATGAGTGCCGCTGTTTCCCCGTTGTCTAGAAGGGCTCGGATGTCGTCGGTGGCTGCGATGAGGGCGGTTTCGGTGCTGTGGTTTGCTCTGAAGCCGGACTGCGAGGGGTCGAGGGATCCATTTGTCTCGAGGAAGGCGGCAAGCTGTCTGTTGGTGATCTTCTCGATGACTTTGGCCGGAAAAGGGAGGAGCGAGATGGGGCGGAAGTTTTTGAGGTCGGTGGGGTCCGCTGTTGGTTTCTTCAGTAGGGCGCTGAGCTCGGCATGCTTCCAGCTCTCCGGGAAGGTGGCGGTGTCAAAGGAGGTGTTGATGACGTCTCGGAGTTGGGGTGCGATGGTGGAGTCGGCCTTGTTGAAGACGTGGTGGGGGCAGGGGGCAGTCGGAGATCCGAAGTGGATGGTGTTCATCGTGCAGGCTGTGTCTTCGGTGGTCACTGCGGTCCAGGTGCGGAGGGTGGCGGTGGGGTGCGTTGGTTCGGCGGTTGGGTGTGAGGAAGGTACGCCAAAGCTGTTGTGGATGTCGGCAATCTTGCGGTGGAAGAATGAGGCGAGGGAGTCGCAGAGATCTTGTGACGGGGTGATGTCGTTGTTGCCGGTGCTGGGGTTGGAGAACTCCTTGACGATGCTGAAGAGTTCCTTGCTGTCGTGGGCGTTGTTGTCCAGTCGATCCTTTAGTGATTTCTTCTTGGTGGTGCGGATGAGCTGGTGGTGCTTGCGGGTCACGTGTTTGAGGGCGGTCATGTTGTCAGTGGTCCGGTCGAGGAGCCAGGCTTTCTCAAGGGTGCGGCAGTTCTTCTTGGACTCCTTGAGTTCGTCGGTGAACCAGGGGGCCTTCTTGCTTCTGGGATTGCTGGGAGGGTTCTTCATTGGTGCGAGGTCGTCAGCGCAGGCGGTCAGCCACTGTGTGAAGTTGCGGGCTGCTTCGTTGGGGTCCGGTGTGCTGGCAGGTGGGTTCTGGCTGAGGGAGGTGGTGAGCTGGTCGGTGGTGATCTTGCTCCAGCTTCTGTGAGGAACCTGTTGTGGGTGGTGGTGGGTAGTGGTTTTTCTGAAGCTGAAGTGGACGCAGCTGTGGTCGGTCCAGTGAAGTCCGGTGGAGTGGCTGAAGGCGATGTGCTTGGTGGCTGAGAAGATGGGGTCAAGCGTGTGGCCGGCGTAGTGGGTGGGGGTGTTGGCCAGTTGCTTGAGTCCGAGGTTGGCGAGGTTGTCCAGCAGGGCGGCGGTGTTGCGGTCCTTGATGTTCTCCAGGTGGAAGTTGAGGTCCCCTAGGAGGATGTAGTCGGCAGAGGGGAGGGCGTGTGGGCTGATGAAGTCCGTGATGTCTTCGCTGAATTGTGTGCGTGGTCCCGGGGGTCTGTAGATGAGGGTGCCTCTGAGGGTCGTCTTTGGGTCGGTGTGAATCTGGAAGTAGAGGTGTTCGGCTGCGGAGAGGGTGTCGTTGGAGTCGGTCGTGATGCGGATGGTGTTCTTGTGGACGATGGCGATGCCTCCCCCAGTCTGGTTGACGCGGTCCCTCCTGATGATTTTGTATCCATTCAGGATGGCGATGGCGATGTCGGGGGCAGAGGAGGCGTTCATCCATGTTTCCGTGAGGAACGCGACGTCTGGTGATGTAGTGTCGAGCAGGTTCCAGAGTTCGACGGCGTGTCTGTGGGCGGAGCGGGTGTTGAGCAGGATGCACTTGAGGTCGCTGCTGGGGTTCGGCTTGGCGGGCGCGGTGCATGTTCGGAGGCAGGTGAACTTGCAGGTTGTGCAGGTGAAGGGTCCGTGGAAGCGTTTCGGGGCGGCTCGGCAGCAGGAGGGGTTCCGGCCGGCATTGAGTGCGTTGAGGGGGGCAGTGTCGTACGTCTGTCGGGTCGTCTTGCGTCGGTGAGGGCCAGGGGTCCTGGCGCTGGGCGCGGTCCGGGCGCGGACGGGCACGGACGGGCGCAGACGGGCTTGCCTTTGGCGCGCCTTCGGCGCACAATCGGCGCGCGTGACCGCTGTGCGTTCGCGTGGATGTCATAAGAGAGGAGCTGGGAGGGAGGAACAGCTAAGTGGAGGGAGCGGGGCGGCGAATGGGCAGGAGGGGGGCGGGGCCGCAGGGAGTCAGCGGCGGGAAAACGGAGTTCGAGGGCAGCTCAGCGGTGGCTGGGTCGTCTGGGGGCGAGACAACAGAAACAAAACAGAGGCACGATAAAAATAAAACGAAGGGCTAGAGTGAGCAAGCAGATCAGAGGCACAAGGAAAGCACAAGGAAAGGAAAGTAAAGCGAAGGACAAGGGTGAGCAAACAAACAGGGGCACAAAGCAATCCAAAACGAAGGGCAAGAGCCCAAGGCAAGGGTGAGCAAACAAACAGGGACACAAGGCAAACCAAAACGGAGGGCAAGAGCCCAAGGCCAGGCGGGCAGCAGCGAGGCAGAAGCAGTGGTGAGTGGGGGCGACCTCGCCTGATTACAGGCTCGGCGGTGGCTCCCTGCGCCTGGGCACAATCCCCTTAAGAGAGGAGCCGGGAGGGAGGAGCAGCTGGGTGGAGGGAGCGGGGCGGCGAATGGGCAGGAGGGGGGCGGGGCCGCAGGGAGTCAGCGGCGGGAAAACGGAGGTTCGAGGGCGGCTCAGCGGCGGCTGGGTCGTCTGGGGGCGAGACAACAGAAACAAAACAGAGGCACGATAAAAATAAAACGGAGGGCTAGAGTGAGCAAGCAGATCAGAGGCACAAGAAAAGCACAAGGAAAGGAAAGTAAAGCGAAGGACAAGGTGAGAAAACAAACAGGGGCACAAAGCAAACCAAAATGAAGGGCAAGAGCCCAAGGCAAGGGTGAGCAAACAAACAGGGGCACAAGGCAAACCAAAACAGAGGGCAAGAGCCCAAGGCCAGGCGGGCAGCAGCGAGGCAGAAGCAGTGGTGAGTAGGGGCGACCTCGCCTGATTACAGGCTCGGCGGTCGCTCCCTGCGCCTGGGCACGATCCCCTTAAGAGAGGAGCCGGGAAGGAGGAGCAGCTGGGTGGAGGGAGCGGGGCGGCGAATGGGCAGGAGGGGGGCGGGGCCGCAGAGAGTCAGCGGCGGGAAAACAGAGGTTCGAGGGCGGCTCAGCGGCGGCTGGGTCGTCTGGGGGCGAGACAACAGAAACAAAACAGAGGCACGATAAAAATAAAACAAAGGGCTAGAGTGAGCAAGCAGATCAGAGGCACAAGGAAAGCACAAGGAAAGGAAAGTAAAGCGAAGGACAAGGGTGAGCAAACAAACAGGGGCACAAAGCAAACCAAAACGAAGGGCAAGAGCCCAAGCCAAGGGTGAGCAAACAAACAGGGGCACAAGGCAAACCAAAACAGGGGGCAAGAGCCCAAGGCCAGGCGGGCAGCAGCGAGGCAGAAGCAGTGGTGAGTGGGGGCGACCTCGCCTGATTACAGGCTCGGCGGTCGCTCCCTGCGCCTGGGCACGATCCCCTTAAGAGAGGAGCCGGGAGGGAGGAGCAGCTGGGTGGAGGGAGCGGGGCGGCGAATGGGCAGGAGGGGGGCGGGCCGCAGGGAGTCAGCGGCGGGAAAACTGAGGTTCGAGGGCGGCTCAGCGGCGGCTGGGTCATCTGGGGCGAGACAACAGAAACAAAACAGAGGCACGATAAAAATAAAACGAAGGGCTAGAGTGAGCAAGCAGATCAGAGGCACAAGGAAAGCACAAGGAAAGGAAAGGAAAGCGAAGGACAAGGGTGAGCAAACAAACAGGGGCACAAAGCAAACCAAAACGAAGGGCAAGAGCCCAAGGCAAGGGTGAGCAAACAAACAGGGGCACAAGGCAAACCAAATCGGAGGCCAAGAGCCCAAGGCCAGGCGGGTAGCAGCGAGGCAGAAGCAGTGGTGAGTGGGGGCGACCTCGCCTGATTACAGGCTCGGCTGTCGCGGCGGATGAATGTGTGTATGGGTGTGCTAGTGAGTGAATGACTGTCTCAATAGTGTCTTTATGACTAAGTACATATGTTTTAAACATGTGTGAGTATCGATGTATATAAGTAAGGATATATGGCAGTGACAAATTCAAAAAATTCCTGTATAAATAAGTATGTATTTCTATCACTGATTGTTTAAGAGAGTATGTGTACATTTCTATAAAAGTAAGTGTGGTGGTGTGTGTATAGCTGTATATGCAAACAAATTGATGTTTGATAGTTTATTTGCATATGTGAGTATGTGTGTGAGTAACTGTATGAATGAGTGTCGGTGTGTAACAGTATTTATAAGTATATGAGTACATAGGATGAGTGAGTACATGTATAAGTGACTATATAGAACTGTGGGTGAATGAGTGCATGGGTATGTAGATGGTGGAATTACTGAATAGGTGGTTGGTAAGTGGTATTGGTATCTCCATTTAAAAAAAAAAACATGTACCTTCTATTTCTGAAGGTGTGTATCAAAGGTTATATTACGCCAAAAAGAGGTCTGCCATTGTTTCACAAGGATGATATCATCAGTGATGTCATCAGTGATGTCATTTGAGATGTCATCAGTGATGTCATGAGTGATGTCACTGACCATGTCATGAGTGATGTTATATGTGACGTCATCAGCAGTGCATTGCGGGTGTGCAAGTTATAGTTAGCTGAGCTAACTATAACGGAGGAATTTCAAAGGTTTTGTATGAGAGAAATGTTAAGGTAACTGTTATCCGGATACGTCCTCAGGATCAGCGTGATGCAAAAGATAGGCCACCTCCTGATCTATCCCAACCCTGAATGCTATAATAGCCAAAGGTAAGGAAGGATCAGACGGGGGCAATAAAGCCCGCGGGGAAGGGGAGGGAACAGCAGGGAGGGAGATCTGAAACGACAAAAGAAAAGGAAGGTAAGAACCCCTTCTTCTGTTTTGTTTCATACACAATAACCAAAACAATAAATGCTAGATACTCTGACCATAGACCTATATACCTGTAAATAATAAAGAACAGCAGGTCTCATGGGAAGATAAGTCTCTTCACCCTTATCCACTTCAGTATATACAGGGACCACGCCAACCACACCTGTGAACACAAACACACTTTTCTTGAATACACTCATATACCAGTGATTGAATGAACCAACATATATATATAGATTGCGTACGTACCCCCTTCTCATTAAACAGCGCGTAAAAGGGGGCTTCTTGATAGTGGGGCGTAGCCAAGGTTACTGTCTGCGTATAAAACACATAATGCTGGGTTAACGTCACCCTGGATAAACTCTATAACACAGTACCTTGTGGATTCTCTGGCTAGTGGCACTAAGAACTGAACAGTGAACGTTTTTCACCCACTTGACTTTTCAATCCGTGCTCCAGATAAACCCAATGAAGAAACCCCATCCGGGGTGGCAAGACGCCGAGCTTCCAAAACAACTGACAGGATGGTTACCAAGCCTGGTAACGACGGTGGGTATTTGTAGAGGTTTCGTCCTCCGCATGAGCCTTGGAACGCGGCTCCCCAACGGAGGGCAAAAGAAGCAACAGCCCACTTGTAGGTGAGTATCACGGCTCGCGCTCCCCACAGAAGCAGAGGCGCTACAAACACAGCAGATTCCAAACGTTGAACTTGCGCTCTCCAAGGAAGCAGAGGCGCATAACATGCAGCGGTACCAAACGGGTTAAAGACCTAACCCTTCTCAAAGCAAAACAATCGTCCTCCGCATGAGCCAAGCTGGCTCCCCAACGGAGGGCAATTCGGAGATGTGGAAATTAATCAGACAGCCGTCTGATTGCAAAACAGATGAGTACAAGGCGGATCGGCAGGAAAACAGGAACATCCACAGGCAAGCAAAAACAATCCTGGAAGAACCACGAATATCCGACGCCCTCTACAGGTAGCAGGTCTCCTTTATCACTTCCTGCTTCCTCTTGGAATTCTGGGAGATGTAGTCCCATGCATGTCAGCGGCGCTCAGCGGGAGTATGACAGTACATCCCCCTCCTCACGAAGAGCGCCGCAATGGGCCAGGACGCATCGGATACTTCCTGTGATACCGAGCAACCAGACGAGGCGCATGCACTCCAGAAGCCGGCTCCCACGTATTGTCCTCCGGACCATATCCTTTCCAGGAGACCAAATAACGAAGACCACGACCATGCCACCTCGAGTCCACGATGTCCTCCACCTCATATCAAATCCGCCCATAACTGCCAAAGGCGGAGGAAGACGACGCACAGAGGAAACCGACGGTTTCAGCAAGGACACGTGGAACACCGGATGCATCCGCAGGTGTCTCGGGAGTCTCAGCCTCATCGCCACCGGATTGATACAACGTTCAATGGGATACGGTCCGATGTAGCGAGGATTGAATACACTATGTTTGCGGAATCTGATATTCCGAGTAGACAGCCACACCAGATCACCCACTTGACACAATGGCCCAGGACGGCGATGTTTATCCGCTGTACGTTTATATGCTGCCTTGGAAGCAACGAGATTTCCCTGTGCCCGTGCCAGAGTCTCCTTGATGTGAACAACCCTCCTCGCCGCCTCGGGCACCTTCTCCTCACACACAGGATGGAGAAAAGGAAGGAATCGAGGATGACGACCATAAGTACAGTAAAAAGGGGACACCTGAGTGGAGCTGTGAGTAGCGTTGTTATATGCCACTTCCTCCAACCATAGATAGTCCACCCAGTTCTCCTTTCCTTGATCCACATAGCATCTCAGGAATTGCTTCAATGACTGATTCAGACGTTCCGTCTGTCCATCCGTCTGCGGATGGAAGCTGGTGGACAACGCTGTCTGGATATGCAAAGACGAGCACCAAGTCTTCCAGAACTGCGCTGTGAACTGAGCGCCCCTGTCCGAGACGATGACAGACGGCAACCCATGCAAACGCACCACGTGGACCATCAGTAGGTGAGCAACTTGTCCTGCGGTAGGGACTTGAGGGCAAGCGATGAAATGACCCAGTTTCGTCACATAGTCAATCACCACCATGATGGCGGTACACCCCTGGTCTCTAGGAAGGCCCACCACAAAATCCATAGAAATCCGATCTCAAGGCACATGAGGCGTGGGCAATGGCTGGAGGAGCCCCGCCGGACGACGGTGATCAGCCTTGACCATCGCACAGACCACACACTTGGACACCCAGGATGCTACGTCCTTCCGTAAAGACGGCCACCAACACCTCCGATTGATGTAATCCACAGTCTTTTCCACCCCTAGATGACCCGCACTGGGGGAACAATGACACCATTCGTACACCTGTTTCCTAAGAGGCACGGTAGGGATCAAAAGCCGACCCTTATGCACCGGAAAGCCATCCAGTATCTTCCATTCAACGTGGCTCCGCAACCAAGACCTCCAATAGAATGTATTCACCCCTTTCCGTACCCCTTCCAGAAAGGCATCGGGCTGAATGGAACACAAACTCTGTGCTGGCGTGATTATGGCCCGTTCCTCTCTAGCTTCCTGATCACGTAAGGAGGATTGGCGAGTCAAAGCGTCCGCCTTTCTGTTGGCCACCCCAGGTCTGTACGTGATAGCGAAATGGAACTCCGAAAAGAAAAGCATCCACCGAAGTTGTCTGGGAGTAAGATGTCTGGCAGCGGTCATATACTGTAGGTTGCGGTGGTCTGTATATACCGTGACAAGATGTTTGGCCCCCATCAACAGATGCCTCCATTCCGTGAATGCCACCTTTATCGCAAGCAGTTCTTTTTCGGTGATACAATAATTGCACTCAGCCCCGTTCAGTTTCTTAGACATGTACGCCACAGGATGCAGCTGGCCCGTTTGATCGTGTCTCTGAGACAACACTGCTCCCAACGCTACACTCGAGGCATCCGCCTCCACAATGAAGGGCTTATCCAGGTTAGGATGAGCGAGCACCGGAGCAGAAACAAACGCCTCCTTCAAACTTTCAAACGCTTCCTGGGCAGCAGAATCCCACACACAAGGTTGTGCCTTTCGTAGTAAGCGAGTGATGGGGGTCACCACTCTGGAGAACTGATGAATAAAGCGCCTGTAGAAATTGGCGAAGCCTATGAAGCATTGCACATCCTTCGCATTCCTAGGAACAGGCCACTCCTTGACAGCCTTGATCTTTCTCTCTGCCATTTCCTGTCCCTGGGGGCTGAGCATGACACCCAAGAACTCGACTGTGGACACATGAAAGTCGCACTTGCTCAATTTGCAATACAGATTGTTTTCTCTCAGGATGGATAATACTCTTTGCACATGACTTACATGAGCCTCCTCCGACTCCGAGTAGATGAGAATGTCATTAATGTACACAATGACGTATCGGTCCAATATCTCCCTCAAAACGTCATTCAGGAAATATTGGAACGCCGCAGGGGTGTTGCAAAGTCCGAACGGCATTACTGTATACTCGAAGAGCCCATACCTGGTCTTAAAAGCGGTCTTCCATTCGTCCCCCTTCCTCATTCTTACCAGATGATAAGCACCCTTTAGATCTAGCTTGGTGTAGATGACCGCAGTCTTGACTTGTTCTAGTAACACGCTGATCAATGGAAGGGGGTACCGGTTCTTTACTGTCACAGCATTCAAGGCCCTAAAGTCTATGCACGCTCTCAGCTCCCCGTTGGCCTTCGGTATAAAGAAGAGAGGCGATGCCGCAGGGGACATGGATGGACGTATGAACCCAAGTGCCAACAACTTATCCAAATACTCTCTCAAATGCGCGTTTTCAGTTTCAGTCAGTGCATACAACCTTCCACAAGGAACCACTGCCCCAGGGACCAGATCTATTTGACAATCATATTGCCTATGTGGGGGGAGTGTCTCTGCTTGCACTTCATCAAAAACGCTCGCATACTCCTGGTATACCTCAGGCAAACATACCTCTTTTTCTGCAGCAGTAGCCACGAATTCGATACAGGATAATGCCGCCAAAGGTCTTTCAGTCCTTTCATAACAGTTGTCTTTACAATATGGGGACTCTAGCGTTATGATGCCACCCGCCCAATCAATGACCGGATTATGCTTCTTAAGCCATGGAATACCCAGGATAACACCATACTGAGGGGCCTTGATGATACTGAACTGTATGTTCTCTCTATGATCCCCGTATCTCATTTCCATTTCACTGGTATGATGCCCAACAGGACCTAAATCCAGCCGTCTACCGTCCACTGCATACACCACGTCCTGAGTCTTTCTGGGAATCAACACTATTCCGGCTCTCCTTGCTTCGGACGAATCCATGAACATACCTGTAGCACCTGAATCTATCATGGCGTGCACAGGGGTCCACCTAGTCTGTACCATCAGCAATACCTCAATAAACAAATGCTGCGCTCCTACAATATTCTTATACAGTGAAGGGATATATGTCTGACTCCAAGGAACCCCTTCATCCACCCCAGAGCCTTCTAGTTTTCCGCCGGTCTCTCGACCGCGGAGGAAACACCCTTGAAATTGCGAAATCTGGAAATCTAGGTTTCACCGGACATTCCCTTACGAAATGTCCTTTCTTCCCACAATATAAACATAACCCTTGCTTACGCCTCGATTCCTTCTCGGTGGTGGAAAGAGCTGCCCGAACAGCCCCTACATCCATGGGTTCAGCCGCATGCGTTGTATCCTTGTCCACCGGCTTTGAAGCCCCGGATAAAGGAACTGTTCTTCCCTGCAACTTAGGATCCCCCTTGCGGTCCCTCATTCTATGGTCAAGACGTAAAACAAGATTGATAAGATCCTCGCAAGTGGCTGGCTGAGGGTCTATCTGGGCGATAATATCTTTCATATCTTCCCTTAAACCTTGATGAAACAGAGAGGCTTGTTTGGCATCAGGCCACTTCGTCTCTGTAACAAGTCTCCGAAAGGAGTTTAGGTACGTCAACACATCCTGATTCCCTTGACGCAACTGCAGCAACTCCCTATCCGCAGCATATGAGTCCGCCCTCCGGTCGAAGACCTTAAGGAACTCATCTTTAAATGCTTCCCAGTCATGAATAACCGGGTTGTCTCTTTGGAGCAGGGGCACTGCCCATTGGGCCGCATCCCCGGCCAAGTACGAAATCAAGAAAGCCACCTTGGCTTGATTAGTGGGGAAGGAGCGAGGTTTGCATGTAAAATGCAACAGAAAACTTGGACTGACCCTGCATCACCCTTGAACCGTTCCGGATTAGCCAGAGGAACCGTGGCAGGCATTTCCACTACCACTGGGCTGGATGCAGCGGGACTGGAAGTCCCCGCATTGAATGGATTTCTCTGGAGCGCATCCACTCTATTGCGCAGTTCCGTGGTTTCCTGTCTAGAGGAGAGCAGTTCAGACTGCACCACTACAAGGGCCGCTAATACGTCATCTAACGTAGCCATCCTTCACACCCGCTGAACAGGAGGACGTGAATTCTTGGGTCGGATATTCTGTTATCCGGATACGTCCTCAGGATCAGCGTGATGCAAAAGATAGGCCACCTCCTGATCTATCCCAACCCTGAATGCTATAATAGCCAAAGGGTAAGGAAGGATCAGACGGGGGCAA
Source organism: Lissotriton helveticus (assembly GCF_964261635.1). Lineage (NCBI taxonomy): Eukaryota > Metazoa > Chordata > Amphibia > Caudata > Salamandridae > Lissotriton > Lissotriton helveticus. The sequence goes on from NC_136068.1 coordinate 445,564,381, forward strand.
TAAAGCCCGCGGGGAAGGGGAGGGAACAGCAGGGAGGGAGATCTGAAACGACAAAAGAAAAGGAAGGTAAGAACCCCTTCTTCTGTTTTGTTTCATACACAATAACCAAAACAATAAATGCTAGATACTCTGACCATAGACCTATATACCTGTAAATAATAAAGAACAGCAGGTCTCATGGGAAGATAAGTCTCTTCACCCTTATCCACTTCAGTATATACAGGGACCACGCCAACCACACCTGTGAACACAAACACACTTTTCTTGAATACACTCATATACCAGTGATTGAATGAACCAACATATATATATAGATTGCGTACGTACCCCCTTCTCATTAAACAGCGCGTAAAAGGGGGCTTCTTGATAGTGGGGCGTAGCCAAGGTTACTGTCTGCGTATAAAACACATAATGCTGGGTTAACGTCACCCTGGATAAACTCTATAACACAGTACCTTGTGGATTCTCTGGCTAGTGGCACTAAGAACTGAACAGTGAACGTTTTTCACCCACTTGACTTTTCAATCCGTGCTCCAGATAAACCCAATGAAGAAACCCCATCCGGGGTGGCAAGACGCCGAGCTTCCAAAACAACTGACAGGATGGTTACCAAGCCTGGTAACGACGGTGGGTATTTGTAGAGGTTTCGTCCTCCGCATGAGCCTTGGAACGCGGCTCCCCAACGGAGGGCAAAAGAAGCAACAGCCCACTTGTAGGTGAGTATCACGGCTCGCGCTCCCCACAGAAGCAGAGGCGCTACAAACACAGCAGATTCCAAACGTTGAACTTGCGCTCTCCAAGGAAGCAGAGGCGCATAACATGCAGCGGTACCAAACGGGTTAAAGACCTAACCCTTCTCAAAGCAAAACAATCGTCCTCCGCATGAGCCAAGCTGGCTCCCCAACGGAGGGCAATTCGGAGATGTGGAAATTAATCAGACAGCCGTCTGATTGCAAAACAGATGAGTACAAGGCGGATCGGCAGGAAAACAGGAACATCCACAGGCAAGCAAAAACAATCCTGGAAGAACGACGAATATCCGACGCCCTCTACAGATTGCAGGTCTCCTTTATCACTTCCTGCTTCCTCTTGGAATTCTGGGAGATGTAGTCCCATGCATGTCAGCGGCGCTCAGCGGGAGTATGACAGTAACTATAACGTGTGAAAACTAGGGTTTTTTCAATGAATTTGCATGGTTTTTTAAATGCTAATTCCTAACTATAACGTTTGTGAAACCTATGGTTTTTTCAGTGAATTTCAAAGGTTTTGTAAATGATAAGTTATAAATGTATTAATTATTATGTCTCTTTTTACACTAATTTCTTATATTTTTAATATAAATATTTATATGTATTGAATTTTTTAGATTATATTTCATATTATTATTATAAAATAATAACAAAACTAAATTGCAAAGTAATTTTTGGATTTATTATTGCTTGACTTCGGTTGCAAGTATAACACAACTCCAGCAATGCTCTGGGGCCCTATGCTCACAAAGCTGGATCAATCCTTACACCTGCTTCAAACATGTGCAAGGTTTTGATGCAGCATAAGCTCAAAAGTGACTGAACGAAATGTTATACATTTCACTCAGTCACTTTTAGGAGGCGTTGCTGCACCCCCTTCTGCACAGGAAAGCCTCTTCTGCCGCAGGGCTTTACAATGTAATGCACCCTCCAAAAGCGTAACATTGTTAATAGCACACACCATGGCACATCTTTTGCACTACCGCTGCGTCACAAAAATGACGCAACGGCTGTGTAAAAGAGGCACAAGGGGCATATGTTGCATTCAAGTGCTTCGCACATACTACAGTATACTATAGGTGAACACCTTATAGATTTATGCTGTAGCACTTCCTTATAGCTCTGCACTTTCACATTCTCCATACACTAGTAATATATTCATTCATTCATTTATAAACTACACATTCATTCTGACAAACTTTTACACACTAACATAGAAATATAGTTCTTTCTTTGACCAGTGAAGGTAGTTCTAAAAAGAACAGTTTTTTTTGTTTTGTATTTTTTTTGTGTTTTCTCTACAAATTCCAACCGGAACAAAAGAATGAAAAAAGAACAACTAATGTCGAGGACAGCAATGATCCTGTATCCTGCGTTTTCTCAGATCGATAGACTGTTTCACATAACACAAAAGTTTATCGCAATAAATGCAAAGAAATTTAACTTTAGCAAAGTCAGAATCAATATGTGGGTGTGGACTGCTTGCTGAAAATACTGCCGCAGATGATGTGCTTGGTGTAGCAGCAGGTGGGTTCTCGTAGAACCTCCGTCTTTCAGACCCTCAAAGGCATGATTATGGGTCTTGAGGAACCTATGAGGCGTAAGGGGGATGTCCTCTTACCATGCCTTCTCTTTGCTTAACGTGAGGTGCCACAGAAGTCCCTAGGGTTCAGCCCCTTTGAACTTCTCAGTGAGAGGACCTCTGAGTTTGGTCAAGGAAGGCTGGGAGCAATCTCTAAGGAAACCTCCCCAGGATGTATATAGCTACATGATGGCCTTCAGGAACCAGACTAGGTGATTCAGACAACTCGCTAAGGCGAATCTGGAAGCCAAATAAACAAAAAGATTCTATCAAAGGGTGCTGGTGATAGATTTTAATTTTTGGGTTTTAAGTTTTGGTGAATGTTAAGGTGTGGTGATTATGGCTCTCTCTCAGATTGGTGAGATGAAGGCACTATGTGCTTTTAAAATACCCCTCACACACTAAGAATCCCCTTAGTGTCATGCTTCATCATTGGGGTCTTCCCGTCCCTCTACGGGGCGGGGCGTGCTACGACCTACGAGTTGCGCGGGAGCACTGTTGTTGTGACGAAAGGCTATGTGTTGGTGCAGTGTGGGTGATAACAGTGAGGTGTAGGGACCTATTTGTGTGAGTAAAAATATTAAAAATTCCCTGGCTAGTAGAAAAAAAGATGTATTCGCTTCTCTGGCTGGGAATGTTAAAAAGGGGTTGTGTGGTAGAGCTATTAGCTAGCTACCAGGTCGACATGTTTCACAGGCAGTCCCCTACTGCCTGCTCATCAGGACCTCTGATGGTCCCTACTGAATGGTACTCAGTTCTAAAGTTTGCCTAGCGTCCTACAAACTGGTAGGAAAAATAAGCTATTGGTTTGAGCTTCAGGGCATGAGTTGGCCCTAGGTGAAGCGAAATAAAATTCCAAAAAAAGTATATTTGAAAATACTGACACAGTGGTCTCTGTAAGAAAAAAGGGAAAAAAAGGAGAAAACTATAAACACATACATATGTGGCACATAGTTCACACCGTTCTTATTTTTTCGTGTTACCATCTTTTGTGAGGTAACTATTTACAATCATGTATACATTTGAAATGTATTGGAAAAAGCATTAGTGCAGCGATTTCTTTCCAATGGTTGTTTGCTCCTTCTTTGGAGCCTCTCAATTGCATAAATAAACACATAATCTCGACAAACACCCACACACAAATAACTCAATGCTTAAACGAAGGCACCCGTAAAAAGAGTGTCCTGGAACAAGGAATTTTGCGATCGGATTACTCGTTTTCGGAGTTGCGATTGCAATTGAAAGACGGATCAAAAGGACACATAGATATACATACTTTCCAGGTCTTAGTTGCATGCCTCATGAGCCGGCAAAAACGAGGGTTTTCAACACGGTCAACTGAAAGAGTAAATAAAGCCGCACCCTCCCATCAATTGCGTTATTCAAATGTTCGTTTTTACCTAATTTCTTGCGAAGACCAGATTTTACAGACTTCTGGTTGAAGTCTCCTACTTACGTTACCGCTTACGGACACTGCCTTAATCCCACCCTCGTGCCGCTCCGAGGAACCATCAGCTTTGCGCAGTTCTCATCTTTTAAAAGAGAGCTGCTTTTGCAATGTCATCACTCTGTGGTAGCTTCAAAAACTAGCGCGCTAACCCAAAATGGCCGCTTGACGCGGAACACTTCCTGGTTCTTTAGCAATGTCAACACTCTGTGGTCGCTTTTAACACTAGCGCGCTAACCCAAAATGGCCGCTAGACGCGGAACACTTCCTGGTTTGGGCATTGTCGGCTAGTATTTCTTTTGTTTCCATTGTCCACATAACAAAAGAATTCTTTTTATTATAGAATTTTGGTCTAACTTCGTGGGTATTTCTATTGATGCTGTATTTCGTAAATGTTATGAAAGGTATTACATTCCAGAAATTCAAGTAGACTCCGGCATAATTTCGGAGGGGTTGTATTGACAGAGATTGTGGTCAATATTTTTCAACACGTTCAGGTTGACAAATATGTATTTTCTTCTTTTAGTTTTACTTCACCAATGGGTGTGGTACAGATCCCATAATGGAGTTTGTTACTGATTTGTCACGTTCTTTATATGCAGTAGAATCTGGTATGGTATAGACCGTCATATTCGACCCCAAGGTATGTCATCGTTCAGGCCGTTCTTTTGGGACTTGATGCGGAACACCCACCTCTGTTCTTTTTCTAGGAGGTGTTCCTCTCTTGCAACTGATTCGATTATCGTCTATGAAATGTCTTCCGGTTTGTGGCCAATCTCTAGGAAATGGTTGGTTAGTTTTGTACTGGATTTTTTGCACCTAATGGTACTTTTGTGCTCTCCTATCCTTATTTTTATGGCCCGACTGGTCATGTCCACATATTCTAGGTTACATGGGCACTTGATGAGATACACGACATTTGAGCTGTTGCAGTTGCTAAAGCTTCTCTGTTCCCAAGTGGTGCCATCATTAAAGGACAGTGTAATGCTTTTTTTGGTCAGACAGCAGACCTTACAGTTGCCACAGGGGTAGTGACCTTGTGCGAAAAATGGGTTCCTTACAAAATTGGTTCGATCGGTTTTTGGTCTTGTATGTACCAGTAAATCTCTTATACTCTGCGCTTTTTTATGTGAGAAGATAGGCTTTGGTAGTTCAAGATTTCCACTGTTCAAGATCCTCCAGTTCCTATTGATGATCTTGGTCACCTGATTAGAGCTTGTGTTAAACGTGGTTACACAGATCGGTCTCTGCTCTTCCTCTTTCTGAATTTTCTCCTCAAGAAGGCTTTCTCTGCAGTTATTCCTTGCTCGTTTGTATGCTTGGTCAATGATTCTTTTGGGGTATTGGCGTGTTTCCAGTTTTTTCCGTAGGTCTTTGGATTGGAGTTTGAAATTGCTGATCTCTGTGCAGTTCCTTCGTAGTCGAAGGAACTGACCATAGGGCAGATTGTCTCGCAAATGCTTTGGGTGAAAACTCTGGTACATTAACAAACAGTTTTTTGAAGTGCTTTTAAAGTGTGTAGTGGTCATCAGCCTACCATCTTTAGGAAAGATGTTTAAATCCAGGAATACCAGATTACTGTTCGAGGTAGTGCTAGTGAACTTAACGAAATCATCTTGTAAGTTCAACCATGTTAAGAACTGTTTTGAGGTTCTTTCATCTCCATCCCAGATGATCAGGATATCATCGATGTACCTCTTCCAGGTTATGATGTTGTTCCTGAAAGGGTTTCTTTGGTTCAGTATTCTGGTGACCTCCAGGCGGTGTACATAGAGACCAGCTATGCTGGGAGCAAATGTGCTCCCCATGCTCGTGTAGAGACTCTCTACGTCACAGCTAATTAAAAGCTGGGTGTTGGGATCAAAAGTCTGGTCTTCAAGTAGGTTCAACACATCTTTTGTGTCCTTTAGGTATGTGGATGTCCGTTGGACCATCGGTCTTAAGAATGCGTCTGCAAATTTGGAGACAGGTTCCAGAATCGATCCGATCCCCGAGACTATCGGGCGTCCTGGTGGGTTTTGTAGGCTTTTGTGGATCTTTGGCAATGTGTATAGGTAGGGAATCTTGGGATTTTTTTAACATAAGAATTCCCCTTCCTTTTTCGAGATCCAGTCATGGGCCAAAACTTCCTCCACCATTGTGTTTATCTTTGTCCTTATTTTTTTGGTCGGGTCTTCTCGTAGGATCTCATAATTTCTTCGATCTCTCAGAAGTCACATGCATTAATTGTCATATTGTTCCTTGCTCTGTATTACCGTTGCACCCCCCTTATCTGCTGGTTTTATCACCATTTCTTTGTTGTTGCTCAGTTCATGCAGAGCTGTTCGTTCTTCTCTGGTGACATTTTGATAGACTTTTTTGTTCTTAGGGTTCAGTTCTTCGAGCTCTTTCATAACAGCCTTTTCAAATGCAAGTAGTTCTATGGGTAATGTGTTATCCATCGGGATGAAGTTGGATCTCGGTTTTAGTGCTGTATCTCCTTGGTTTTGGTTCTCCTCTTTATCCTTTAAGAACACTTGGAGTTTCAGGCGTCTCATAAACTCTTTTATTTCCTTACATAGATGGAACTTGTCCAAATTAGCTGTGGGAACGTATCCAAGTCCCTTCTCCAATACTTTCTTCAGCGGTTCAGATAGTTCAATGTCTGTGAGGTTTACCACTAGGCTTATTTCTTCGATGCCCCTGTCATGCTCCTCGTGGATACTCTCGGGGGTTCCTCCGCTGTGGTGTCCCAGTGTACGTTTGTTCCTCTTCTGTTCCTTCCTTTGTTTCGTCCCTGGCGCGCCCCTAAAAAAGATGGCGTATGGTCAAAATATCCATAGTCTTGCTGTTGGTAACCCCAAGGTGGAAAAGGCCCCTGTGGGTGCTGGACCATATCTTTGCTGCGGGTACATCATCTGGGTAGGGTAGTTGTTCCATCCTCTCGTGCCTCGGTAGTTTGGTCGTCGGAAGTTTCTTCCTCTGCCTTGTTGCCTAGGACTTCTGTTCCTACTGGAATCTGAGCTATTGGATCCAGTCTCAGATGATTCATCATCAGTGGTATTATCACGAGATGGTTTATAGTCATCTTTGATGTATGGATAGATTCTTTCCTTGGTCCATCTGCTCGTATCCTTCTTAAGTTTCTCGTATTTGCTTTGTTTGAGAGATGTTTCAAATTCATTTAGTGTCTTATTTAGTTCGTCTAGGTATTTCTTCAGATTGGCAGGAGATTCATAATTCTTTAATCGTACCTCAATCGTTTGTATCTCTACTTTCAGGTCTGACGCCAATCTACTTGCAGTCTTTATTATCAACACAATCCAATCTGGTGTACATCGCCACGAGATTTGGGACCAGTCAATTTTGAAAGTTTTATCATCCAAAAATATGAAAGGTTCGTTGCGGACAATGAGGCCAGAAGGAGCAGTTTTGACTTTGAGGTACTCAGACATTAGTAACCCATGAATTGCTGTCTTGATTTGGGTTCTTCTTAATTCTTCCAACTCGTCCCAATCATTGTTTTTTGTGGAAGGGCCTCCGCAGTTCAGACCTTCGAAGGTCCCTAGGGTTGCCATTAGGTTAGAAATGTCATCCTCTGTGAATGCGAGGCCCAGGTCGGCCATCTTTAGAGTTCAGATGGTATGTTCGTTCACTTGTATCCGTCCACTCGTCGGACGCCTATCAAAAGCAGAGTCATGTTGTGTGTTTCAAGAAAAAGTGTCTTTTAAACTTCCGCAGCTGTGCGCTGCCACGAACTCCAAAACACAAAAGGAAGTACAGAGGAATTGATAGAATCGCCCTCCTTACAGATCCAAATAAACAAAAAGATTCTATCAAAGGGTGCTGGTGATAGATTTTAATTTTTGGGTTTTAAGTTTTGGTGAATGTTAAGGTGTGGTGATTATGGCTCTCTCTCAGATTGGTGAGACGAAGGCACAATAAGCTTTTAAAATACCCCTCACACACTAAGAATCCCCTTAGTGTCATGCTTCATCATTGGGGTCTTCCCGTCCCTCTACGGGGCGGGGCGTGCTACGTTGCGCGGGAGCACTGTTGTTGTGACGAAAGGCTATGTGTTGGTGCAGTGTGGGTGATAACAGTGAGGTGTAGGGACCTATTTGTGTGAGTAAAAATAAAGCGCGCTAGTTTTTGAAGCTACCACAGAGTGATGACATTGCAAAAGCAGCTCTCTTTTAAAAGATGAGAACTGCGCGAAGCTGATGGTTCCTCGGAGCGGCACGAGGGTGGGATTAAGACAGTATCCGTAAGCGGTAACGTAAGTAGGAGACTTCGACCAGAAGTCTGTAAAATCTGGTCTTCGCAAGAAATGAGGTAAAAACGAACATTTGAATAACGCAATTGATGGGAGGGTGCGGCTTTATTTACTCTTTCAGTTGACCGCGTTGAAAACCCTCATTTTTGCTGGCTCAGGAGGCATGCAACTAAGACCTGGAAAGTATGTATATCTCTTTTTCCTTTTGATCCGTCTTTCAATTGCAATCGCAACTCCGAAAACAAGTAATCCGATCGCAAAATTCCTTGTTCCAGGACACTCTTTTTACAGGTGCCTTCATTTAAGCATTGAGTTATTTGTGTGTGTGTGTTTGTTGAGATTCTGTGTTTATTTTTGCAATTGAGAGGCTCCAAAGAAGGAGCAAACAACCATTGGAAAGAAATCGCTGCACTAATGCTTTTTCCAATACATTTCAAATGTATACATGATTGTAAATAGTTACCTCACAAAAGATGGTAACACGAAAAAATAAGAACGGTGTGAACTATGTGCCACATATGTATGTGTTTATAGTTTTCTCCTTTTTTCCCCTTTTTTCTTACAGAGACCACTGTGTCAGTATTTTCAAATATACTTTTTTTGGAATTTTATTTCGCTTCACCTAGGGCCAACTCATGCCCTGAAGCTCAAACCGATAGCTTATTTTTGCTACCAGTCTGTAGGACGCTAGGCAAACTTTAGAACTGAGTACCATTCAGTAGGGACCATCAGAGGTCCTGATGAGCAGGCAGTAGGGTACTGCCTGTGAAACATGTCGACCTGGTAGCTAGCCAATAGCTCTACCACACAACCCCTTTTTAACATTTCCAGCCAGAGAAGCGAATAAATCTTTTTTTCTACTAGCCAGGGAATTTTTAATATTTTTACTCACACAAATAGGTCCCTACACCTCACTGTTATCACCCACACTGCACCAACACTTAGCCTTTCGTCACAACAACAGTGCTCCCGCGCAATACGTTAATGACTGTCCCGGCGTCCCAACCTGCTATCTTTGACGCCTTCGAGGAAATGTCGGGGTTGCGGGTGAACTGGGCCAAATCAGGGGTCTACTCCTTCAACCCGAATGTTCCGGAATACGACATACGTATAGGGGGTGAGAGATTGCAGTGGTGCCCTCCCACGTTCAGATACCTTGGGATACACATTTACAGGGACCCTACAGATGTTTTGGAAGGAAACCTGCTAAGAGCAATTGCCTCTATCCGAGCACAGGTTGGGTTCTGGAAGATACTGCCTCTGAATGTTCCGAGCCGCATCGCCCTTGCGAAAATGGTAGTCCTACTGAGGCTGCTGTACTACTTTGCGAATATACCAACTTATGTCCCTGTCCGGGTGTTGCGAGACCTCGAAGCCCTGTTGCGTGACCTGATTTGGAATAAGGGTCGGCCACGGGTTGCCTTGACTAAACTATACATGCCCACTGCAGAGGGCGGCCTAGCTGTTCCCAAGATGGAACTTTACTACTTAGCAGCGCAAATGCAATGGGTGTCGGGCTGGCTCGGTGGTAAGAAACTGGGAGACACGGCCACGGACACCACAGTTTGGTCACTATTACAAATACACGTATTGTTTCATCCATTGACACGGACTCCCCGGCCATCACAGCTGCTGCTAGCGGTAGCGCACAGGTGCTTCCTCCGTTGTTTATGCCTGACCCGAGAGACGATACCTTACGCGCCGATACTGCCGTTACTGGGTACCCCGACAACGGCAGGGACTCTGACCGCTGCACAGTTGGGTAACTGGACCACCGCAGAAGTGGATTCGCTGGGCGACCTCTACTCTAACGGCGTTCTCCTATCCTTTGCGGATCTCGTGAGGGAAGGGACACGTCCCTCCCTGCCGGGCAGTTTCTATTACACGCCTCCCTCATTCAAGCAATGACTGCTGCTTGGGGAGACATGTCTGACAAACCACCGACCCACCTCTTTCTGCAATATCTTCATGTCATGAGCAATGGCACACACATAATACATTGGTTAGCGCAGGCACCCGACGACTACACAGCTGAGAGAGAAGTGGGCGACAGACAGGGGGAAGGACTGGACGGACAAGGAGTGGGCTGTAATACTGGCTGGCCCGGTGAACATCCCCCGCTTCAAAATCATACAGCTTTACATACTGCACCGCGCATATCTCACCCCGGACAAGATTAATAAGTATTTTTCGATCACAGATACTGCCTGCGGACGCTGCTCCCAACTAGGCGCAGACCTCCTTCACATGCTCTGGCTCTGTCCTACCCTCCAACAGTATTGGGATGGGGTGATCATGATGCTCCGACATTGCACCAAGGAACAGGTGCCAAGCACGTGGGAGGCTTGCATACCAGGATTGTATAAGCGTACACGACTAAACAAAGTACAGACCAGGTACTGGGATCTTGGACTAATCACGGCCAAGAGACTGCTGACCAAGCGGTGGAAGGCTGCCACACCCCCACACATCCGACACTGGAGCCTGTCGCTGACGAATTGGGTGCGGGCAGAGAGCTCTGTCCTGCGACGTGAAGAGACGGCAGGGCTCAGAAAATGTCCTATTGCACAACACTGGGATGACATCCTACAGTCCTTTCTGCAGAAATGCATAGACCAAGGGATCACGTAAAGACCTGTATACTGCACCCCCCTCCGCTCCCAATACCGGAACCTGTGAGCCCCACACAATGCGCCGTCTGTCTCCCGCATGACCACTGTGCTCTACCCACAATCCGACACATATCTGGCTGTTTCACACAGGCGATTGTCTAGCGACCCCAGGCATGCGCCGACATGCGCAGCGCTGCAACATAGGCCCGAATCCTGTGAGATCGCGCCGGACTGACGGACCGGGGGACCCTACAGACCCCCCCTGAACCCTTGACACACATAGGACCTGACCTCCTCCACCCTCCCCCCCACCCGGTTTCCCACCTGCTCGCCTCATAGGACACGACTGACTCACTAGCTCCACACCCCCTCCTCCTGACAATATGGCTATCTCTGCCCCTATCCACCCTTACCTGCCTTTTCTGTATCTTATGTTACTGTTTTATAGTTCATTAATGATCTAGTTCTATTTCCTTTTAGACCGTGCCCATACCGATACAACTCTGCATTTCACACTTTATATAGCCTTCGGCCGTCACAGCTAGGGCCTAGACGCATTATCTATGTGTCGCGATCAATGGCGGTCACCTTCGTCAGGGTGGGCGAGCAAGGCGACCACGTGCTCCCAACACGCTTGGACACTGTGCAACCTGGTCACTCATTCATGTAACACCATGCCCACTTGAAGGCCGACCCACATTGATACCCCTCCCAATGACGCACGACAGACATGGTGGCCTCGACCGAAATTGAAACCTTTGATGAGTGCCAGCCAAATATCATAAATCTGACCTCATAAACTATATATAGAAAACTGAGTGGACCACACACTTTTGTCACGCCGAATGATTACATGATTACATGAATGCACAATGTCGTGAAATGTTAACATGCGCTGCCGAACCCCAGGGTTGTCGGCCTTGAAGCTGTGTTCACTTATCGTATCTACTGCAATGCTTCATTCCTCGCAGCTGACCCGGCTGGGTTGTAGGCTAGATGCTGTGTACACTGTATGTTGGACAATAAAGGTCATTTAAAAAAAAAAAAACAGTGTTCCCGCGCAACTCGTAGGTCGTAGCACGCCCCGCCCCGTACAGGGACGGGAAGACCCCAATGATGAAGCATGACACTAAGGGGATTCTTAGTGTGTGAGGGGTATTTTAAAAGCACATAATGCCTTCGTCTCACCAATCTGAGAGAGAGCCATAATCACCACACCTTAACATTCACCAAAACTTAAAACCCCAAAATTAAAATCTATCACCAGCACCCTTTCATAGAATCTTTTTGTTTATTTGGATCTGTAAGGAGGGCGATTCTATCAATTCCTCTGTACTTCCTTTTGTGTTTTGGAGAATCTGGAAGCCAGCCAGGAGGAGATGAAGCGGTGGTATGACCCGAATGCCACTCTAGTTGAGCGTTAGCCTGGTCAGAAAGTGTGGGTCATGGCCCAAGTGGAGCCCTGTGCGCTCCAGGATAAGTGGACTGGATCATTTGAGGTGGTGGTGCGCAAGAGTCCTGTCACCTACTTGATGGACTTGCAGTATCCAAGGAACCCTTTGCGGGTCCTACATGTCAACCGCCTGAAGCCCCACTTAGAGAGGTCCGAAGTGGGCATGCTCCGAGCAATAGCTGCTGGAATGGAGGAGGAGACTGAGCCTCTTCCTGACCTCCTGGCTTCAACAGAGCAAGATGGGTCAGTGGACGGTGTGAACCTTTCTTCCACCCTAACCCCTGAGCATCAGAATGACTGTCACCAGTTGCTGGTACAGTTTTCTGACCTGTTCTCCCTGATTCCCAGTGTCACTGATTGGTGCATCCATAATGTAGACACTGGGGACTGTCCTTATGTTAAGCACAAAACTTACAGAGTGACTGACAGGGTGGGAGTTTGCATAAAGGAGGAGGTATCCCAGATGCTTGCGTTAGGGGCGATTGAGTCCTCTAACAGTCCTTGGGCCAGCCCAGTGGTCTTGGTCCCAAAGGCTGCCGCAACTAGTGTCACGCTAGGACTGCGGTTCTGTGTGGACTACCGAGGACTCAATTCAGTTACCAGAAATGATGCGCACCCCATTCCCAGAGCTGATGAGGTCATTGATCAGTTATGGGCTGCCCGGTACCTCAGCACGTTTGATTTGACGTCTTGGTACTGGCAGATCGCTTTGACTGATGGGGCAAAGGAGAGGTCAGCATTCTCCACACAAGATGGGCACTAACAATCCCGGGTAATGCCCTTTGGGATGAGAAATGCCCCTGCCACCTTTCAGAGGTTGGTCAACCAGGTGTTGACTGGACTGGAAGAGTTCAGTGCCGCCTAGCTGGATGATATTGCAGTGTTCAGCGCCAGTTGGGAAGAAGATTTGCATCACCTCTGGGAAGTGTTGATGACACTGCGGAGAGCAGGCCTCACGATCAAGGTGAGGAAGTGCCAGATCGGGCAGGGTTCCGTTGTGTACTCGGGACACCAGGTTGGGAGTGGCCAGGTTGCGCCCCTACTACCCAAGATTGAAACCATCCTGGCTTTGGAACTCCCCAAGACCCAGACAGAAGTGAGAGCCTTTTTAGGACTCACTGGGTACTGCAGGAGGTTTGTCAAGGGGTATGGCAGCATTGTTGCACCCTTGACAGAGCTGACTTCTAGGAAGCAGCCCAAGAAAGTGAACTGGACTGACACCTGTCAGAAAACTTTTGATGCCTGCAGACCCAACTTCTCAAAAGAGTTTATTGTCCAAACAGACGCTTCAGAGCATGGTGTGGAGGCTGTTCTGTCACAGATGAATGAGGAGGGCCTAGGCCAACCTGTAGTCTTCATTAGTAGGAGGTTACTTCCACAGGAACAGAGGTGGAGTGCGATTGACCTTGAGGCATTTGCAGTGGTCTAAGCACTGAAGATGTTAACACCATACTTGTTTGGGACTCACTTCCGGGTTCAGACCACAGGCCCCTCAGATGGTTGAGGCAGATAAGGGGTAAGAATCCAAAGCTGTTGAGGTGGTCCATTTCCCTAGAGGGGATGGACTTCACGGTGGAACACCGCCCTGGTACAGAACACACCAATGCTGATGGTCTGTCCCAGATTTTTCCGCCTTAGTGATCAGAACTCCCAAGAGGTAGGGTAGTTCTCCCCACATTTCAGCTGGAGGGGACACATGTTAGACCTGGCACCATTGGCGTGGGTCTCCCTTCCATTTTTTTGTTGTTGTTGCCTCTTATGTTTTTGCTGGTTTTAGATGCTTAGGGCACAGTGTCACTGCTATTCAGTGCCACAGTGCATTGCTCCCCATGTTAACTTGATGTATGGGGGGGCGTGGCTTATGCCCGATTGTGATGGCCGCGGTTCTGTAGCTCTCAGGAGGACGGGGAGGTAAACCGGCCCGACGTTCCTGTCCCTGCTACAGAAGACGCATGAAAACCGAGGGCATGTTGTAGGAAGGTCTCCAGCTGCCTTCTGCTCCGGACTTGGGACCCTGCTGAGCATAATTGCTACTTAATTTGCAAGTGAGTGTCTGTGGCGTTGCCGGATTAATGGCCACCATTTTATAACTACCACTGATGGAGCGAGTCTCCTAGCGGTCTCTTCTACGGACCTGAGCGGCTTTCCTTGCTATTGTCGCAGCGCTTATGGAGGCTCGTTTTTCTTGGTCTTTTGCAACCTCTGCACGTCTCTGCGTGGGATACCACTTCATTGTGCCTTTACTACAATATTTGCTCCTCATGTCGGAATGCCGCCATTTTGTCAGCCGTGTGTAACGAACTGCTTCATTATCTCTGACTAGATTTTAAACGGCTTCAACTGGTATTATTAACCTCGCATGCATGTTTTTCTCCACAAGGCATTTGAGTGAGCTGTTTTGATTTTCTTCCCTTGTGCTTGCTGTTTAAACGACGTTATGCTTTTTGCTGTTGCTTTGTACAATTTTAAAGCTCTATTTACTGATTCTTCTGCTCATGTTGGATCTTACTGTGCTTGTAAAATGGGTTTTTGTGGGCTCAGGGTCCTCAGTTGCTGCTAATATTACAGGCTTTATGTTACTGCATGCTTATAGGATCTGAGCTCATGTTCTACCTTATTCATGTTATATGCAGTTATGATGCCAGCACGATTTGATAAGCCACTGGCTTTGTTAAATGTACTTACCTTTGCTTCATGCTTGTTTTTTGCAGACTTGACCCCACATATCCTTGCATTTACGTATTTTGCATTTTGCAGCTCTGTACTCTTAGGATTGTTGGTCCATTTTTTTAAGTAAGTTCAGAGACCTTCATTACCCTCCTTGCATATTGTATGCTTCTGCTCTTTTTAGTCAGATAACGTTGATTTGTTCCCACATATCTTATAGTTTTGACTTTTACACATTTTGTATGGGGAGACTATCTAAGGACCTACGCAAACCTTCCACCACTGCTAAGAAATTCTTAGTTCCGGCCCGCTCTGAGGAGTGGACTTTAGGACGGGGCACTCGACAGGGATGCCCCCTGTCGCCGCTCCTATTTGCCCTGGCAATAGAGCCCTTGGCGGTCTCTATTTGCACGGAGATGGAGCAGTGGGGTATAACGGTGTGAACGTGATTTCCCTCTACGCAGACGACTTATGGAGGAGAATATGTCCTTCCGGGACTAGCGGGACGGCGGATGCGAGACCCTGGCGTACCTTTACCCAGACGACTCCTTCGTGTCCTTTGAGAGGGCCGCGGAAGCCTTTGACCTGCGTGGGGGACAGTACCTGCACTATAGGGGACTCCAGGAGATGGCTAGGGCAACCTGGCCCCAGTTCCCAGAGGCGCCCCCGTTAACCCACACCCTCAACATTCTTCTTTCCTGTGGCAGGGGGAAGCGGCTGATCACATTACTGTATTCAGCCATGCGACGTGTTTCCGCTCCACTGGTCGCGCCGTCTTGGGCGGCCTGGGAGGCTCACCTGGGGATTGCTCTGGAGCCGGGACAACGTAAGCGTATTGGGCTCCTGACTCGGAAAGTGTCGTGCAATGCGCGGTTTAAGCTGATTCACTTTAATTTTGTGCATCGCACTTACATGACCATGGTCTCCCTGAACCGTATCTCTGCGGATCGGCCAGACACGTGCCCTAGGTGTGGGGCGAGAAGAGCTGGGTTTCTGCACTTAGCCTGGGAGTGCCCGCGGGTCGGTAGCTTCTGGACGGAGGTAGTGGAGTGCATTGGCCGTGTCACGGGCCTCCGGATTGCCCTGACTCCGCTTCATTGTCTCTTGGCCCTGGTCCCCAAGCCCAAAAAGAGGAATTTGTCATATAAGCTGCTTCAGTTGCTGCTGGTGTTGGCAAGGCGGCGCGTGGCTATTACTTGGATGGGGCAGAGGGCCCCTGAGATGTCCCTGTGGCTTCGTGATGTTAGGGAATGGTCCTTGGCTGAGGAAACACATATGCAGCGCACGCGCCGAGATGAGAGGCTCCAGGAGGACTTGTTAGCATGGAGAATGATGTGTGCTGAGGGGTTGGCCTGTGATGACTCGGATGCCACCAGTGCTGACCTGTTTACCCCCGAGGAGTCGGGCTCCGAGGAGGATGCGGTGGGAGGCGGGCGGAAGGACCTGATTCAGGGTAGTGCCCTATTGGACGCATGCGAATGTTCCGTATTGTATTAATTTGTGATTTGCTTTGACTACCAGCGGTCTGCTTATGATTGTGATTGTGATGTCTGTACCCAAATGGGCCATGAGGAGGTAACCAAACTATTTATTTGTATTCTCTTAGCGATGCCAAGTATGGGGGGGGATTGTTTTGTTGGACTGTGGTTTTCTTGGACAGCGGCAGCTGGGTCGTCTGGGGCGAGAAAACAGAAACAAAACAGAGGCACGATAAAAATAAAACGAAGGGCTAGAGTGAGCAAGCAGATCAGAGGCACAAGGAAAGCACAAGGAAAGGAAATTAAAGCGAAGGACAAGGGTGAGCAAACAAACAGGGGCACAAAGCAAACCAAAACGAAGGGCAAGAGCCCAAGGCAAGGGTGAGCAAACAAACAGGGGCACAAGGCAAACCAAAACGGAGGGCAAGAGCCCAAGGCCAGGCGGGCAGCAGCGAGGCAGAAGCAGTGGTGAGTGGGGCCGACCTCGCCTGATTACAGGCTCGGCGGTCGCTCCCTGCGCCTGGGCACGATCACCTTAAGAGAGGAGCCGGGAGGGAGGAGCAGCTGGGTGGAGGGAGCGGGGCGGCGAATGGGCAGGAGGGGGGCGGGGCCGCAGGGAGTCAGCGGCGGAAAAACGGAGGTTCGAGGGCGGCTCAGCGGCGGCTGGGTCGTCTGGGGGCGAGACAACAGAAACAAAACAGAGGCACGATAAAAATAAAACGAAGGGCTAGAGTGAGCAAGCAGTTCAGAGGCACAAGGAAAGCACAAGGAAAGGAAAGTAAAGCGAAGGACAAGGGTGAGCAAACAAACAGGGGCACAAAGCAAACCAAAACGAAGGGCGAGAGCCCAAGGCAAGGGTGAGCAAACAAACAGGGGCACAAGGCAAACCAAAACGGAAGGCAAGAGCCCAAGGCCAGGCGGGCAGCAGCGAGGCAGAAGCAGTGGTGAGTGGGGGCGACCTCGCCTGATTACAGGCTCGGCGGTCGCGGCGGATGAATGTGTGTATGGGTGTGCTAGTGAGTGAATGACTGTCTCAATAGTGTCTTTATGACTAAGTACATATATTTTAAACATGTGTGAGTATCGATGTATATAAGTAAGGATATATGGCAGTGACAAATTCAAAAAATTCCTGTATAAATAAGTATGTATTTCTATCACTGATTGTTTAAGAGAGTATGTGTACATTTCCATAAAAGTAAGTGTGGTGGTGTGTGTATAGCTGTATATGCAAACAAATTGATGTTTGATAGTTTATTTGCATATGTGAGTATGTGTGTGAGTAAATGTATGAATGAGTGTCGGTGTGTAACAGTATTTATAAGTATATGAGTACATATGATGAGTGAGTACATGTATAAGTGACTATATAGAACTGTTGGTGAATGAGTGCATGGGTATGTAGATGGTGGAATTACTGAATAGGTTGTTGGTAAGTGGTATTGGTATCTCCATAAAAAAAAAAAATGTACTTTCTATTTCTGAAGGTGTGTATCAAAGGTTATATTACGCCAAAAAGAGGTCTGCCATTGTTTCACAAGGATGATATCATCAGTGATGTCATCAGTGATGTCATTTGAGATGTCATCAGTGATGTCATTTGAGATGTCATCAGTGATGTCATGAGTGATGTCACTGACCATGTCATGAGTGATGTTATATGTGACGTCATCAGCAGTGCATTGCGGGCGCGCAAGTTATAGTTAGCTGAGCTAACTATAACGGAGGAATTTCAAAGGTTTTGTATGAGAGAAATGTTAAGGTAACTATAACGTGTGAAAACTAGGGTTTTTTCAATGAATTTGCATGGTTTTTTAAATGCTAATTCCTAACTATAACGTTTGTGAAACCTATGGTTTTTTCAGTGAATTGCAAAGGTTTTGTAAATGATAAGTTATAAATGTATTAATTATTATGTCTTTCTTTTTACACTAATTTCTTATATTTTTAATATAAATATTTATATGTATTTAATTTTTTAGATTATATTTCATATTCTTATTATAAAATAATAACAAAACTAAATTGCAAAGTAATTTTGGGATTTATTATTGCTTGACTTCGGTTGCAAGTATAACACAACTCCAGCAATGCTCTGGGGTCCTATGCTCACAAAGCTGGATCAATCCTTACACCTGCTTCAAACATGTGCAAGGTTTTGATGCAGCATAAGCTCAAAAGTGACTGAACGAAATATTATACATTTCACTCAGTCACTTTTAGGAGGCGTTGCTGCACCCCCTTCTGCAAAGGAAAGCCTCTTCTGCCGCAGGGCTTTACAATGTAATGCAACCTCCAAAAGTGTCACATTGTTAATAGCACACACCATGGCACATCTTTTGCACCACCGCTGCGTCACAAAAATGACGCAACGGCTGGGTAAAAGAGGCACAAGGGGATTGTAAATCCGCCCCTAACACATACAAATTCACCCAGGCAGTTTCACCAGCACCGCAAATTGAAGCATAGACTTCTAACATATTTATGTACATATGTTACATTCAAGTGCTTTGCAAATACTACAGTATACTATAGGTGAACACCTTATAGATTTATGCTGCATCACTTCCTTATAGCTCTGCACTTTCACATTCTCCTTACACTAGTAATATATTCATTCATTCATTTATGAACTACACATTCATTCTGACAAACTTTTACACACTAACATAGAAATATAAGGCATAAGGCCCGATGTAGGTAATTCTTATTTACCACTTCTTAAATACCGAATTTTACTGATTCGGTATTTAAGAAGTGGTAAATATGAAGGGGGGAGATGTAGGTATTTCCAGATGTGTAAATACCGAATCTTTAAGATTCGGAATTTACCGAATCTGGAAATACCGAATCGGTATTTCCTATTGATTCCTATGGGCTGTGAAGCCCATAGGAATCAATGGGCAATACGGATTCTGTAATTACAGAATCGGTAAATACCTAATTTCTCAAGGGTGCAGGGGGTGTCACTTTGACACCCTCTGGCCCCCCAAAACAGGCTCGGGTGCCATGTGGCAGGCATACATGCCCCAAGGGCAGGTCTGCCTGCCATATGGCAGAGGCGTGCATGCACACATGTGCATGCACACCGGAATCGGTATTTTACCATCAAATTGGATTTGATGGTAAAATACCGATATTGTAAGGCTTGTGGGACTCAGAAGAGTCCCACTTACATCTCAAATTTACCGAATCGGTAAAAATACCGATTCTGTATTTTACAGAATAGGTAAATTTACCGATCGGTAAATTTACCAATTCTGTAAAATTAAGGGCCCTACATACCATTTCCGATTTTCGGCCGTTACCGACCGACCTACATCTGGCCCATAGTTCTTTCTTTGACCAGTGAAGGTAGTTCTAAAAAGAACAGTTTTTTTTGTTGTATTTTTTGTGTTTTAATCTACAAATTCCAACTGGAACAAAAGAATGAAAAAAGAACAACTAATGTCGAGGACAGCAATGATCCTGTATCCTGCGTTTTCTCAGATCGATAGACTGTTTCCCATAACACAAAAGTTTATCGCAATAAATGCAAAGAAATTTAACTTTAGCAAAGTCAGAATCAATATGTGGGTGTGGACTGCTTGCTGAAAATACTGCCGCAGATGATGTGCTTGGTGTAGCAGCAGATGAGTTCTCGTAGTACCTCCGTCTTTCAGACCCTCAAAGGCATGATTATGGGTCTTGAGGAACCTATGAGGCGTAAGGGGGATGTCCTCTTACCATGCCTTCTCTTTGCTTAACGTGAGGTGCCACAGAAGTCCCTAGGGTTCAGCCCCTTTGAACTTCTCAGTGAGAGGACCTCTGAGTTTGGTCAAGGAAGGCTGGGAGCAATCTCCAAGGAAACCTCCCCAGGATGTATATAGCTACATGATGGCCTTCAGGAACTAGACTAGGTGATTCAGACAACTCGCTCAGGCGAATCTGGAAGCCAGCCAGGAGGAGATGAAGCGGTGGTATGACCCGAATGCCACTCTAGTTGAGCGTTAGCCTGGTCAGAAAGTGTGGGTCATGGCCCAAGTGGAGCCCTGTGCGCTCCAGGATAAGTGGACTGGATCATTTGAGGTGGTGGTGCGCAAGTGTCCTGTCACCTACTTGATGGACTTGCAGTCTCCAAGGAACCCTTTGCGGGTCCTACATGTCAAACGCCTGAAGCCCCACTTAGAGAAGTCCGAAGTGGGCATGCTCCGAGCAATAGTTGCTGGAATGGAGGAGGAGACTGAGCCTCTTCCTGACCTCCTGGCTTCAACAGAGCAAGATGGGTCAGTGGATGGTGTGAACCTTTCTTCCACCCTGACCCTTGAGCATCAGAATGACTGTCACCAGTTGCTGGTACAGTTTTCTGACCTGTTCTCCCTGATTCCCGGTGTCACTGATTGGTGCATCCATAATGTAGACACTGGGGACTGTCCTTATGTTAAGCACAAAACTTACAGAGTGACTGACAGGGTGGGAGTTTGCATCAAGGAGGAGGTATCCCAGATGCTTGCGTTAGGGGCGATTGAGTCCTCTAACAGTCCTTGGGCCAGCCCAGTGGTCTTGGTCCCAAAGGCTGCCGCAACTAGTGTCACGCTAGGACTGCGGTTCTGTGTGGACTACCGAGGACTCAATTCAGTTACCAGAAATGATGCGCACCCCATTCCCAGAGCTGATGAGGTCATTGATCAGTTATGGGCTGCCCGGTACCTCAGCACATTTGATTTGACGTCTTGGTACTGGCAGATCGCTTTGACTGATGGGGCAAAGGAGAGGTCAGCATTCTCCACACAAGATGGGCACTAACAATTCCGGGTAATGCCCTTTGGGATGAGAAATGCCCCTGCCACCTTTCAGAGGTTGGTCAACCAGGTGTTGACTGGACTGGAAGAGTTCAGTGCCGCCTAGCTGGATGATATTGCAGTGTTCAGCGCCAGTCGGGAAGAAGATTTGCATCACCTCTGGGAAGTGTTGATGACACTGCGGAGAACAGGGCTCACGATCAAGGTGAGGAAGTGCCAGATCGGGCAGGGTTCCGTTGTGTACTCGCGACACCAGGTTGGGAGTGGCCAGGTTGCGCCCCTACTACCTAAAATTGAAACCATCCTGGCTTTGGAACTCCCCAAGACCCAGACAGAAGTGAGAGCCTTTTTAGGACTCACTGGGTACTGCAGGAGGTTTGTCAAGGGGTATGGCAGCATTGTTGCACCCTTGACAGAGCTGACTTCTAGGAAGCAGCCCAAGAAAGTGAACTGGACTGACACCTGTCAGAAAGCTTTTGATGCCTGCAGACCCAACTTCTCAAAAGAGTTTATTGTCCAAACACACGCTTCAGAGCATGGTGTGGAGGCTGTTCTGTCACAGATGAATGAGGAGGGCCTAGGCCAACCTGTAGCCTTCATTAGTAGGAGGTTACTTCCACGGGAACAGAGGTGGAGTGCGATTGACCTTGAGGCATTTGCTGTGGTCTGGGCACTGAAGATGTTGACACCATACTTGTTTGGGACTCACTTCCGGGTTCAGACCACAGGCCCCTCAGATGGTTGAGGCAGATAAGGGGTAAGAATCCAAAGCTGTTGAGGTGGTCCATTTCCCTAGAGGGGATGGACTTCACGGTGGAACACCGCCCTGGTACAGAACACACCAATGCTGATGGTCTGTCCAGATTTTTCCGCCTTAGTGATCAGAACTCCCAAGAGGTAGGGTAGTTCTCCCCACATTTCAGCTGGAGGGGACACATGTTAGACCTGGCACCATTGGCGTGGGTCTCCCTTCCATTTTTTTTGTTGTTGCCTCTTATGTTTTTGCTGGTTTTAGATGCTTAGGGCACTGTGTCACTGCTATTCAGTGCCACAGTGCATTGCTCCCCATGTTAACTTGATGTATGGGGGGGCGTGGCTTACGCCCGATGGTGATAGCCGCGGTTCCGTAGCTCTCAGGAGGACGGGGAGGTAAACCGGCCCGACGTTCCTGTCCCTGCTACAGAAGACGCATGAAAACCGAGGGCATGTTGTAGGAAGGTCTCCTGCTGCCTTCTGCTCCGGACTTGGGACCCTGCTGAGCATAATTGCTACTTAATTCGCAAGTGAGTGTCTGTGGCGTTGCCGTATTAATGGCCGCCATTTTATAACTACCGCTGACAGAGCGAGTCTCCTAGCGGTCTCTTCTACGGACCTGAGCGGCTTTCCTTGCTATTGTCGCAGCGCTTATGGAGGCTCGTTTTTCTTGGTCTTTTGCAACCTCTGCACGTCTCTGCGTGGGATACCACTTCATTGTGCCTTTACTACAATATTTGCTCCTCATGTCGGAATGCCGCCATTTTGTCAGCCGTGTGTAACGAACTGCTTCATTATCTCTGGCTAGATTTTAAACGGCTTCAACTTGTATTATTAACCTCGCATGCATGTTTTTCTCCACAAGGCATTTGTGTGAGCTGTTTTTATTTTCTTCCCTTGTGCTTGCTGTTTAAACGACGTTATGCTTTTTGCTGTTGCCTTGTACAATTTTAAAGCTCTATTTACTGATTCTTCTGCTCATGTTGGATCTTACTGTTGCTTGTAAAATGGGTTTTTGTGGGCTCAGGGTCCTCAGTTGCTGCTAATATTACAGGCTTTATGTTACTGCATGCTTATAGGATCTGAGCTCATGTTCTACCTTATTCATGTTATATGCAGTTATGATGCCAGCATGATTTGATAAGCCACTGGCTTTGTTAAATGTACTTACCTTTGCTTCATGCTTGTTTTTTGCAGACTTGACCCCACATATCCTTGCATTTACGTATTTTGCATTTTGCAGCTCTGTACTCTTAGGATTGTTGGTCCATTTTTTTAAGTAAGTTCAGAGACCTTCATTACCCTCCTTGCATATTGTATGCTTCTGCTCTTTTTAGTCAGATAACGTTGATTTGTTCCCACATATCTTATAGTTTTGACTTTTACACCTTTTGTATGGGGAGACTATCTAAGGACCTACGCAAACCTTCCACCACTGCTAAGAAATTCTTTTTTCCGGCCCGCTCTGAGGAGTGGACTTTAGGACGGGGCACTCGACAGGGATGCCCCCTGTCACCGCTCCTATTTGCCCTGGCAATAGAGCCCTTGGCGGTCTCTATTCGCACGGAGATGGAGCAGTGGGGTATAACGGTGGGAGATACTGTGAACGTGATTTCCCTCTACGCAGACGACTTATGGAGGAGAATATGTCCTTCCGGGGCTAGCGGGACGGCGGATGCGAGACCCTGGCGTACCTTTACACAGACGACTCCTTCGCGTCCTTTGACAGAGCCGCGGAAGCCTTTGACCTGCGCGGGGGACAGTACCTGCACTATAGGGGACTCCAGGAGATGGCTAGGGCGACCTGGCCCCAGTTCCCAGAGGCATCCCCGTTGACCCACATCCTCAACATTCTTCTTTCCTGTGGCAGGGGGAAGCGGCTGATCACATTACTGTACTCAGCCATGCGACGTGATTCCGCTCCGCTGGTCGCGCCGTCTTGGGCGGCCTGGGAGGCGCACCTGGGGATTGCTCTGGAGCCGGGACAACGTAAGCGTATTGGGCTCCTGACTCGGAAAGTGTTGTGCAATGCGCGGTTTAAGCTGATTCACTTTAATTTTGTGCATCGCACTTACATGAACCCGGTCTCCCTGAACCGTATCTCTGCGGATCGGCCAGACACCTGCCCTAGGTGTGGGGCGAGAAGAGCTGGGTTTCTGCACTTAGCCTGGGAGTGCCCGCGGGTCGGAAGCTTCTGGACGGAGGTAGTGGAGTGCATTGGCCGTGTCACGGGCCTCCGGATTGCTCCGACTCCGCTTCATTGTCTCTTGGCCCTGGTCCCCAATCCCAAAAAGAGGAATTTGTCATATAAGCTGCTTCAGTTGCTGCTGGTGTTGGCAAGGCGGCGCATGGCTATTACTTGGATGGGGCAGAGGGCCCCTGAGATGTCCCTGTGGCTTCGTGATGTTAGGCAATGGTCCTTGGCTGAGGAAAAACATATGCAGCGCACGCGCCGAGATGAGAGGCTCCAGGAGGACTTGTTAGCATGGAGAATGATGTGTGCTGAGGGGTTGGCCTGTGATGACTCGGATGCCACCAGTGCTGACGTGTTTACCCCCGAGGAGTCAGGCTCAGAGGAGGATGCGGTTGGAGGCTGGCGGAAGGACCTGATTCAGGGTAGTGCCCCATTGGACGCATGCAAATGTTCCGTATTGTATTAATTTGTGATTTGCTTTGACTACCAGCGGTCTGCTTATGATTGTGATGTCTGTACCCAAATGGGCCATGAGGCGGTAACCAAACTATTTATTTGTATTCTCTTAGCGATGCCAAGTATGGGGGGGGGATTGTTTTGTTGGACTGTGGTTTTCTTGGACAGCGGCGGCTGGGTCGTCTGGGGGCGAGACAACCGAAACAAAACAGAGGCACGATAAAAATAAAATGAAGGGCTAGAGTGAGCAAGCAGATCAGAGGCACAAGGAAAGCACAAGGAAAGGAAAGTAAAGCGAAGGACAAGGGTGAGCAAACAAACAGGGGCACAAAGCAAACCAAAACGAAGGGCAAGAGCCCAAGGCAAGGGTGAGCAAACAAACAGGGGCACAAGGCAAACCAAAACGGAGGGCAAGAGCCCAAGGCCAGGCGGGCAGCAGCAAGGCAGAAGCAGTGGTGAGTGGGGCCGACCTCGCCTGATTACAGGCTCGGCGGTCGCTCCCTGCGCCTGGGCACGATCCCCTTAAGAGAGGAGCCGGGAGGGAGGAGCAGCTGGGTGGAGGGAGAGGGGCTGCGAATGGGCAGGAGGGGGGCAGGGCCGCAGGGAGTCAGCGGCGGGAAAACGGAGGTTCGAGGGCGGCTCAGCGGCGGCTGGGTCGTCTGGGGCGAGACAACAGAAACAAAACAGAGGCACGATAAAAATAAAACGAAGGGCTAGAGTGAGCAAGCAGTTCAGAGGCACAAGGAAAGCACAAGGAAAGCACAAGGAAAGGAAAGTAAAGCGAAGGACAAGGGTGAGCAAACAAACAGGGGCACAAAGCAAACCAAAGCGAAGGGCAAGAGCCCAAGGCAAGGGTGAGCAAACAAACAGGGGCACAAGGCAAACCAAAACGGAAGGCAAGAGCCCAAGGCCAGGCGGGCAGCAGCGAGGCAGAAGCAGTGGTGAGTGGGGGCGACCTCGCCTGATTACAGGTTCGGCGGTCGCGGCGGATGAATGTGTGTATGGGTGTGCTAGTGAGTGAATGACTGTCTCAATAGTGTCTTTATGACTAAGTACATATGTTTTAAACATGTGTGAGTATCGATGTATATAAGTAAGGATATATGGCAGTGACAAATTCAAAAAATTCCTGTATAAATAAGTATGTATTTCTATCACTGATTGTTTAAGAGAGTATGTGTACATTTCCATAAAAGTAAGTGTGGTGGTGTGTGTATAGCTGTATATGCAAACAAATTGATGTTTGATAGTTTATTTGCATATGTGAGTATGTGTTTGAGTAACTGTATGAATTAGTGTCGGTGTGTAACAGTATTTATAAGTATATGAGTACATATGACGAGTGAGTACATGTATAAGTGACTATATAGAACTGTTGGTGAATGAGTGCATGGGTATGTAGATGGTGGAATTACTGAATAGGTTGTTGGTAAGTGGTATTGGTATCTCCATTTAAAAAAAAAATGTACTTTCTATTTCTGAAGGTGTATCAAAGGTTATATTACGCCAAAAAGAGGTCTGCCATTGTTTCACAAGGATGATATCATCAGTGATGTCATCAGTGATGTCATTTGAGATGTCATCAGTGATGTCATTTGAGATGTCATCAGTGATGTCATGAGTGATGTCACTGACCATGTCATGAGTGATGTTATATGTGACGTCATCAGCAGTGCATTGCGGGCGCGCAAGTTATAGTTAGCTGAGCTAACTATAACGGAGGAATTTCAAAGGTTTTGTATGAGAGAAATGTTAAGATAACTATAACGTGTGAAAACTAGGGTTTTTTCAATGAATTTGCATGTTTTTTTAAATGCTAATTCCTAACTATAACGTTTGTGAAACCTATGGTTTTTTCAGTGAATTTCAAAGGTTTTGTAAATGATAAGTTATAAATGTATTAATTATTATGTCTTTCTTTTTACACTAATTTCTTATATTTTTAATATAAATATTTATATGTATTTAATTTTTTAGATTATATTTCATATTCTTATTATAAAATAATAACAAAACTAAATTGCAAAGTAATTTTGGGATTTATTATTGCTTGACATCGGTTGCAAGTATAACACAACTCCAGCAATGCTCTGGGGTCCTATGCTCACAAAACTGGATCAATCCTTACACCTGCTTCAAACATGTGCAAGGTTTTGATGCAGCATAAGCTCAAAAGTGACTGAACGAAATATTATACATTTCACTCAGTCACTTTTAGGAGGCGTTGCTGCACCCCCTTCTGCACAGGAAAGCCTCTTCTGCCGCAGGGCTTTACAATGTAATGCAACCTCCAAAAGCGTCACATTGTTAATAGCACACACCATGGCACATCTTTTGCACCACCGCTGCGTCACAAAAATGACGCAACGGCTGGGTAAAAGAGGCACAAGGGGATTGTAAATCCGCCCCTAACACATACAAATTCACCCAGGCAGTTTCACCAGCAGCACACTTTGAAGCATAGACTTCTAACATATTTATGTACATATGTTACATTCAAGTGCTTCGCACATACTACAGTATACTATAGGTGAACACCTTATAGATTTATGCTGTAGCACTTCCTTATAGCTCTGCACTTTCACATTCTCCTTACACTAGTAATATATTCATTCATTCATTTATGAACTACACATTCATTCTGACAAACTTTTACACACTAACATAGAAATAGGCACGATGTAGGTAATTCTTATTTACCACTTCTTAAATACCAAATTTTACCGATGCGGTATTTAAGAAGTGGTAAATATGAAGGGGGAGATGTAGGTATTTCTAGATGTGTAAATACCGAATCTTTAAGATTCAGAATATACCGAATCTGGAGATACCGAATCGGTATTTCCTATTGATTCCTATGGGCTGTGAAGCTGTAAATACCGAATTTCTCAAGGGTGCAGGGGGTGTCACTTTGACACCCTCTGGCCCCCCAAAACAGGCTCGGGTGCCATGTGGCAGGCATACATGCCCCAAGGGCAGGTCTGCCTGTCATATGGCAGAGGTGTGCATGCACACATGTGCATGCACACCGGAATCGGTATTTTACCATCAAATTGGATTTGATGGTAAAATACCGATATTGTAAGGCTTGTGGGACTCAGAAGAGTCCCACCTACATCTCAAATTTACCGAATCGGTAAAATTACCGATTCGGTATTTTACAGAATTGGTAAATTTACCAATTCTGTAAAATTAAGGGCCCTACATACCATTTCTGAAATACCGGTCGGTAACGTCCGAAAATACCGATTTTCGGCCGTTACCGACCGACCTACATCTGGCCCATAGATCTTTCTTTGACCAGTGAAGGTAGTTCTAAAAAGAACAGTTTTTTTTGTTTTGTATTTTTTGTGTTTTAATCTACAAATTCCAACTGGAACAAAAGAATGAAAAAAGAACAACTAATGTCGAGGACAGCAATGATCCTGTATCCTGCATTTTCTCAGATCGATAGACTGTTTCCCATAACACAAAAGTTTATCGCAATAAATGCAAAGAAATTTAACTTTAGCAAAGTCAGAATCAATATGTGGGTGTGGACTGCTTGCTGAAAATACTGCCGCAGATGATGTGCTTGGTGTAGCAGCAGGTGAGTTCTCGTAGTACCTCCGTCTTTCAGACCCTCAAAGGCATGATTATGGGTCTTGAGGAACCTATGAGGCGCAAGGGGGATGTCCTCTTACCATGCCTTCTCTTTGCTTAACGTGAGGTGCCACAGAAGTCCCTAGGGTTCAGCCCCTTTGAACTTCTCAGTGAGAGGACCTCTGAGTTTGGTCAAGGAAGGCTGGGAGCAATCTCCAAGGAAACCTCCCCAGGATGTATATAGCTACATGATAGCATTCAGGAACCAGACTAGGTGATTCAGACAACTCGCTCAGGCGAATCTGGAAGCCAGCCAGGAGGAGATGAAGCGGTGGTATGACCCGAATGCCACTCTAGTTGAGCGTTAGCCTGGTCAGAAAGTGTGGGTCATGGCCCAAGTGGAGCCCTGTGCGCTCCAGGATAAGTGGACTGGATCATTTGAGGTGGTGGTGCGCAAGAGTCCTGTCACCTACTTGATGGACTTGCAGTCTCCAAGGAACCCTTTGCGGGTCCTACATGTCAAACGCCTGAAGCCCCACTTAGAGAGGTCCGAAGTGGGCATGCTCCGAGCAATAGCTGCTGGAATGAAGGAGGAGACTGAGCCTCTTCCTGACCTCCTGGCTTCAACAGAGCAAGATGGGTCAGTGGACGGTGTGAACCTTTCTTCCACCCTGACCCCTGAGCATCAGAATGACTGTCACCAGTTGCTGGTACAGTTTTCTGCCCTGTTCTCCCTGATTCCCAGTGTCACTGATTGGTGCATCCATAATGTAGACACTGGGGACTGTCCTTATGTTAAGCACAAAACTTACAGAGTGACTGACAGGGTGGGAGTTTGCATCAAGGAGGAGGTATCCCAGATGCTTGCGTTAGGGGCGATTGAGTCCTCTAACAGTCCTTGGGCCAGCCCAGTGGTCTTGGTCCCAAAGGCTGCCGCAACTAGTGTCACGCTAGGACTGCGGTTCTGTGTGGACTACCGAGGACTCAATTCAGTTACCAGAAATGATGCGCACCCCATTCCCAGAGCTGATGAGGTCATTGATCAGTTATGGGCTGCCCGGTACCTCAGCACGTTTGATTTGACATCTTGGTACTGGCAGATCGCTTTGACTGATGGGGCAAAGGAGAGGTCAGCATTCTCCACACAAGATGGGCACTAACAATTCCGGGTAATGCCCTTTGGGATGAGAAATGCCCCTGCCACCTTTCAGAGGTTGGTCAACCAGGTGTTGACTGGACTGGAAGAGTTCAGTGCCGCCTAGCTGGATGATATTGCAGAGTTCAGCGCCAGTCGGGAAGAAGATTTGCATCACCTCTGGGAAGTGTTGATGACACTGCGGAGAGCAGGCCTCACGATCAAGGTGAGGAAGTGCCAGATCGGGCAGGGTTCCGTTGTGTACTTGCGACACCAGGTTGGGAGTGGCCAGGTTGCGCCCCTTCTACCTAAAATTGAAACCATCCTGGCTTTGGAACTCCCCAAGACCCAGACAGAAGTGAGAGCCTTTTTAGGACTCACTGGGTACTGCAGGAGGTTTGTCAAGGGGTATGGCAGTGTAGTGTAGTTCCTATTTTCCCAATAGGCTCTGCGCATTGGAATAGTACCTACAGCAGTAAAGGCCTAGGCCAGACGTTAACTAGGTCTACTACTGTCGATACTAGACTTAATTTTTGGGTTTGCCAGCTAAGCTCAGAGTTCGCTAGAAACTTTCTCGAATGTTCAAGGAAGGATTAACTCCCCTGATTAGACAAGAAGGGATTTAGTTTCTGACAACCATAGAACATGACAACTTTGCTCTCCCCTAATCAAGAGTCA
The DNA here is from genome assembly GCF_964261635.1 of Lissotriton helveticus. Classification (NCBI taxonomy): domain Eukaryota; kingdom Metazoa; phylum Chordata; class Amphibia; order Caudata; family Salamandridae; genus Lissotriton; species Lissotriton helveticus. Next base: position 445,594,203 of record NC_136068.1, read on the forward strand.
ATCTCAAGAGTCGTGTGAGCTCAAGGCAATTATTTTACTCAGTCAGTACGTGCATTCTTAGTCTCATCAGAATGTAGAGAAAAGGAAGAGACGGGCGTGTTCAATAAAAAGATGTTATTTATTGATCAGTCTCTTTTCTCGTACAAGAGAAATGGATCGATATTATTGCGATACTTATAGTTAAGTAAAGTGCATACATTAGAAGCAATAGTATAAAATAATACTGTAAAAACATTGATATGGTTTCTGAGCCATATGATGTTTAAAATGATTAAAATATATTTACATACACATATACATTTGACTAAACGTGCTCAACTGGTGTTTCTAAATACGCCTACCCCGTGTACCTGACCTAAGTCTAATGCGTGGGCGGGAATAGAAAGTTACAGTTTAAGTTAAGTTTGTTTTTGCCAAGTGAATAACTAAAGAATTCTCTAGGAGGGGTTATTCAGTTCTGTACCTGGAATTTAGGATGAATGAGGAATGGTATCTCTTTCTCTGCTCTCGATATTCCAGGCTGCCTGCGAGGGCTACCCGGAAGCGCCGGTGCTGGGTCTCTCGGCTTGAGATAGCAGCGCGTCTCTCAGCGCGTCAGGAAGGCGGGGCTGCTGCCTGCGGGGTCTGCTTCTGCTCTCGGCTTCGGCAAGTATGGCTGCTCCGTCTTGTCACCACGCGTGTGTTTTGCATAGGGCAAGATCGGCAATATTTATACCTTAAAGGTGCCGGGATTGACGTAAGGATGGACATAGGTACGTCAATAAAGATGTCATACGACTTGCTCGTTAGCACATTCTTTACTAAAGTTCTCTGTGAAATCAAAACAATGGCCGCACGGATTATCCAGGTTGTCATAGGTTTGATTTGTTATGAGAACGTCGTATGCCTTATCAGGGGCTGGAGGAATATCGCTTGTCTAATTAGATCTCAAGCGTTATGACCTAATCAGATAACACGTTCCTGTGCCGTAGTGTGACTGCGTCAGATAACGGTATCTGCATCATGGGGAATTTCTTGCCTCATGGGCTGACTGTTAGTTAACTAGCTAGGTAGTTTAACCAGAATAGTGTCAGGAATAGGGGGATCGATTCAGAACCTATAGAAATACACGACACCCACTCCACGCTAACTATGGTCATATCTACTAATCTATGCATAGTATAACATAGTACAACATACTATAGAGTATAGTGTATACCTTACCACCCCAAAATACATAAATGCATTTTGAAATTTTCAAATATACTGAAAAATTGCAGTCATATATATCGTATGCACTTAAGCTATGAATCAAATGCAAAAGTAAACACGCATTGTTATGCATTATTGTTTGTTGGTATATGAGAAATACACATGAAATGGCTCTTAATATGGCTATACAGAAAAAAAGTCGAAACCATTTCATCACATAAAATATATTGTGAACATACCAGTGGGCAGCTAAAGTCTATATAAAGTCTATAAAGAATCTAAAAAAATAGAAATCTTAGTTCTCTAGGAATAGTTTCTTACTTTAAGCAGAAGATCAGTGTCCCGGGAAAAAATATATAGAAGAATATTTTAGGGGCTTGCTGAAAAAAGTTGCTGTCCGTGAACTGGATTGTAATTGTTCATGTGACTTTATTATTAAAGTTGAAGGCCGAATTCAGGGAACGCCGCGTGCGAGTTTACTCAAAAGTCTCTATTTCTGTTCCGGAGAGAACATCATATCATTCAGGCTTTCGAAAAAACTGTCAACAGCTTCATGGGAAAGTTCCACTAAGTCGGAAATAGGGGTAACCATGCATTCGTGCGCATGATTGTCTCCATTGACATTCTGATTTGCATTGCTGACAGAAGGTCGTACCTGTTCGATGCTGCTTTCATCTTGAACTTCACTACTCTTCAATCGCAGTGGTGAAGATTCCAGGAATGCCGTCATCAGAATTGGCAGCCTTTGAGGGCAGCACAGTGCGTGAACCTTGGTAGGAACCAACAGTGTATCTGCATCCACTGGCGCATCCGATTGTAGCGTCAGACAGGTGTCTAACACGCATTCTTCTCCGCATAGCAGACACCTTAGTACAGGTAAAACACACCTTTGCCACATTGGTCGAAATGATAGAAACCAAGTCATGTTTAGGTCTCTAAGCCGGGAGAGTCCCAGGATTTTTGATATCCGGTCCCGGTATCCAATGGCTAGGATCGTATCTTCCATTGTCGTGAGATTTTGTTCTGTGACATGGGTTGCCATAACGAAAAATAAGGACCAGGAATAGGATTCCTGCAATTAGTCCTAGGATCAGGGGAAGTCCGCCAAAAATCGAATGGACGAAGTCTGGAAAAATACCCAGTATGGCTTTGAATGGTGTTAATGCCATCGAAAATACTGTCTTAAATACCTTTGAGACCCCTGTGGTATCAGAAATATTTAAGATTTCGCTCAGGATTTCCGCGAAATGTACGGGGGAATTGGTTGATAATAATGTATGTATCTCTGCAGTCGTCCTTGCGACTTGTAGATCATACGTTTCTTTAGATGACGTGAGCCTTGTAGGCGTCTGAAGAAGCACTGTTTTCATTCTGCTTAAAGTGTCTATTCGAATAGAAGTAATTTTCAGACCGGGCCATGCCCTTGCCTCCCTGTCTGGAAAGGAGCTGGGGAACAAAGAACGTCCACAGCACTTGACCTTCGCCGTCGTAGTGACGAGATAAGGAGTCCCGGGCATAAGACTACAGCATCTGCGGTCTACAATAAGAATGTAACTCCCATTATAGAGTCTTTGAAAGAATGGTTCTATTTCAGTTGCAGGTGCGCCTTGCTGGTGACATGAAAGGTTGTATGAATTCCCTTCACAGGCTCCGTGCAAACTAATACCGTTACACAGAAGCGTGCCGCTCAGTGACATAGCACAATTGTTGCCACTAAGAAACACTTTCTGTCCTTTGTTACTGACACATGCATGTGAATAGGGCAGGTTCCAAGTTGTTTTAAGGTACCCTTTTCCCAATTTCTCGTACATGCCAGCCTGTATATATTTTTGGCAGTATTGAAACCTGAAGGTTGAGATTGGAATATTTATGATTCCGTGTATTATCCATTCACTGACAGGTCGTTCTGACATTGTCATTGGTAATCTTTCTAGTTTTTCAATGCTCAAGATTGTATAATCAGCACCCTTCTGCGCCATACCGATTTGTCTATCAGTAAGGTTAAAGATTTGGAATAGTGACGTTGTGTTGATTAAACGCCAAGGCACATAGCCTGAACGCAGATTTTGTAACATCCAACCAAGCTGTACAATAGAACGCAATTGTGACTGACCATGTTGTAATAACAGTAAGTCTTGCGATAATATATCGATTGCTGAAGACACAATGCTGTCCAATGAAAAAATTCTGGAGGACAGAGTCATTAACCCATTGTCCACTACAGAAAGTGATTTTTCCAAATTAATACGGTCAATTTCCCGTATTCTTTCTGCTGTCTCAATTTGAGTAACCTTCCAGGCCTCATTGTATGCTGCATATACAGAGGCTGCTATGAAACGCTTATGACGCTGTTTGCGTGGTCCCAGTATGAAATCACGCAAGTCAGCACCATCAGTAAGTAAAGTTAGGTGTTGCTTAATTTCAGGCAGTGTGGAATACTGTAGCCATTGGAGGCATAATTTGCCCACACTGTAGGTTGTTATTATCCCTGGGTGATGTCTTTGAGGATATCTAGGGTCTGGCCTGGTCATTTTGAAACCCTGTGTTTTATTCAGGAATCTATCTTGACAGTTATTTGTATCTGTGGGCCAGATCAACCATTGTTTCCAATCAGGATGTGTTCTGTTTTGGTTAAGTATCTGGTTAATGTCTATTTCTTCATCTGTATCAGAGTTATTGCTAAACATTGTTGGCTTTGGAATAGACAGGTTATTTAAATCTTTGATTTTTGCTAGGCCAAGACAGGTCGTTTGTTGGACGGTGTCATTTAAAAATATCATTTGTTCTGGGATCATGCAGGCTCTAAACAAAGCTTCTAAACCCTGTACTTGCCATTCTTTTGTACCCCAAACACTTTTCAAATCAACATGTTTGTCCCAATAATCAAATCCAAAAGTATTCATTTTTTCAAAGAAAGAATCTGAATATATCAATTTTGTGTTGGTTATCATGGTTTTCATCCCTGTCTTGTTTGACAATTTGTAATAAAATGTTTCAGCATTAGTTATGTTAAAACCTGAAAAATATGAATATTTGTCATATACGGTTCTAGAGCTCCCTTTTGGAGGTGTAGCACAATGTTCCCATTGATTATAACTTAAAACATTTCTAGGTTGTGCAGATTTATGCAAGAAATGGTTACCATAGTGGTTATAGCAATACATACTATCATAATTTGTAGAACCCTGCAAATAATCATGTTTTGTAAATTTAGCAGACATTACTAAGTCAGACATCATATTGTTAATACTTTCAAAGTCCCAATCATCAGCAAATGAGTTTGGTTTTGCAAAGTCACTCAAAGAGATCTTGATTTGGTGTGGATATTTCAGGATCTCGACCGGACCATAAATTTCATAGTCAGTGTTGTCCCAGGCTACCCCACCAGGTATTGGAATTGCTGTGAAGTTGGCTGAAGAAAGTTCTGAAGAAAGTTCTCGTTTCTCGACGTGTGAAGATGTGTGTGGTTTGAGGACCAAGTTGATGTTCTGACTTGCTGTGTCCATTTTAGCATATTTTCCCTCAATGAAGCGTCCCAAGGTAAATACCATGATGAGCCAAAGTATGAGGATAAATGCACCAAAACCCACCCAAAATTCAATCCATGGAGAAATCAGATATGTTTCTTTTAGTTGTTTCAAAAGCTCCTTTGCTTTGTCTTTAAAGGATTTTGATGATGGCTGTGTCTTTTGTTCGCTGAAGCCTTCAGAGGAATCATCGAAGTTGATGAAGTAACCGGATGCAGTTCTGTCAATTGTTCCAATTGGTTCAGGATTTTTGTTTCTTGCATTTTCACTTGGTACTTCTGTATAGATTGGTGTGTCTCTACTAAATGTCTTTATTTGGGTTTTCAGAGGTCTAAGTTCTATTGCATTGTTGCATAGTCCTTGTTGTTCTTCTGTAGGCGTTTCGAATGTGATGAGCCTCTTTGTTAGGACCTCTGTACTGGTAGCAAACCTTGGTGTTCTGCTACTTATTGGGAGTCCACTTGGCCTACTGTTTGTTATCGGCCACATGTTGTGGTTTTACCAGGTCGATGGATACAACTCGGTTCTCCTTTTTTCCAGCAAGTGGCGGTAGTACAACTGATCTTGTCCCGTTGACAGACAAGACAGGAACTGCTTTTCTGTAAGAAGGCCCAAATTCCTTCTTTACCGCGATCTTTTCCCTGACTAGATCCCCGACTTTTGGAATCCAGACAGGTCTTGCTGGGACAGGTGGTGAATCTTCAGTGGTTGTTGGCTGTTGTTTCAACTGTATGTTGCTCAGGTCTTTTCTTGTTTTGTTTAAGTCCTGCAAAATAGCCAAACGGTCTTTGACATCAAAGGTTTTTTCTGTTACCACTGAAGTCTGACTATCAAGGTCAGAGATCAACATCCTAGTTCCGAATAATAATTCGTACGGACTGAATCCCTTCAGAGAATTTCTTGGCAAGTTATTTAGACTACGTTGGACACTTATTAGATGTTTGACCCACCCAGCTCCCGAACCTAATATCCTTTCTATTATAGATTGCTTTCTGTCTTGGTTTTTTCTTTACACCATCCCATACCCTCAGGAAGGAAGTGAGAAGATTCCCGCTGGGCTGTGCTCATTTGGCCATTCCTTCCCCCCCCAGGCTGGATTGCCTGAGAAAAAGAAAAATTGGTCGAACGTAGCATGCTCTTAGCGTATATGCCATTTAGACTCGCAAATCTTGTATAACAGTCCGGACGTCAGCCGAGTGCTGTGGATCTACATTATAAGTGGAACTAGCCTGTGTATGTTAATCGCAAGCCATTCTTTTTGCTGGTAATATTATCTGCCTTGATACGACGAGGTATTAAACTGCTTCTCTCCCCACTGCGATCTCTGTTACAGTTTGGGCAGTTTTTTACAAACATGGTGTAGTGCAGGCTCATGCCTGGCCACCAGTACCGTGATTGTAATTCTTCCAGAGAATCTTTTAATTTAAGGTGTCTGTGACCCTCGCCCATGTGTGCGTCTGCGATTAACAAGTTTCTCCTGTCCATGTTTGGAATCACTCTATCCCCCACTCCAGGGATTCGAGCAAAAGGGACGGAGTTTGCATCGATTATGTATGTATAATTGAGTGGATAGTTGATCGGTAACGCTGAGCAGTCGCCTTTTGATGAAGTTTTCACCGCCAGCAATGTTTCGCCGTCAATGTATTTTAATGTACGCTTTTTTCGATCTACGGGAGCCGATTTAGTGGCTGCCGCTGCGGCTGTCTCAGCCAATGAATTCCCCACAACGTGAACGCCATCACGTTGATGACTCAGTGAGTGAGTCACGTGAGTCTTTGGTAGTTCTTTCTTCAAAAGAGCTACTTGTTCCCAGAGAAGTCTCTGCTTTATTGGTGCACCTGTGTCATCTTTGTAACCGTTCTGAATCCATGTCTGCAAATCCTTGTTATATGCTTTGACGCAGAAATATGAATCTGACACTATAAGTGTCGGGAATTCGCGATCCGCATTATCTAGCGCCATTTTCAAAGCTAATATTTCAGTTTGTAGTTCTGAATTAGTTTCTACTGAGTGTGATTTTGTTAATAGAGGTCTTAGTTTACCTCCGTGCCACACTTCTTTTGTAATCTCACATGTGGGATTGTATGCATGTTCTCCTCAAACGGAGGGTTGAGCATGTCCGTCTGTATAGATTACACAGGCGTAATGTCTTAGAGGCAGAATGTCGATTGGCAGAGGATACGTTTTTTCATATTTTAGATTTTTTAATTCTTCTAGTTCTGGATCAAAGAAGTAGTATACTTTGTCCGTTGTGATTGAATTTACCCATTGCAACCAATCTGGATCCAATGTTGTTGTTGGTAAATTACACGGTGTTGTTAATGCCTCGAAGGCTGATTCAGCTGTTCTGACTGTGATATGTCTACCATCAGCTATGTCTTTCTCTCTAGCTATTGCGGTTTGAACTGCTTGAACCATTTTTCCTTTGTTGCTGAATCTCTGTTCAGCTTTTGTGTACAAATGTGATTTGAATGCAATTGGTACCTTTTCTCCCTCATTAGAGGTCAGGTATGTGTATCCGCATTTCCCTGGGATAACTCGGATCACAAGGTTGCGTGTATTATCACGGGTTTCTAATTTTGTTTTAATTAGCATGTCTGTTTGTAAGGATCTCAAAATTTCTGTGTGTGTTTGAGTCCAACTGGATCTTTTAAAGTCTGGTTTAATTAGATCGTAAAGGGGCTTGACCCTTTCTGCGTAATTAGCAATGTAAGTTCTTCCGAAATTTAGGAAGCCTAGAATTGACTGTAGGTTTTTTAGTGTTTTAGGAGCTTGGATTACGGCACATTTCTCTAGGAAATTGTCTGCCAGGCTTTTGCCTTCACTTGATAACTCATATCCTAAGAATAGGACCGTCAGATGGGCAATTCTGGACTTTTTGAAGTTGAATTTGTAACCCTCTGCAGCGAAACCAAGTATTATGGTGTTCACTCTTTTCAAGTGAGTTTCCAAGTCATCATCTGTTAAGTAAATGTCATCGACATAAGATAATGCTTCATCATCATATTGTTGTAGTAATTCTGTTACTCTCGCTGAGAATACCCCCGGGCTATTCTTGTACCCCTGGGCTAACCGACAGAATTGTTTTTGAGTGCCATTTACTGAGAATGCAGTTAAATATCTGCTCTCTGGTGCTATGTTTTGACAAAAGAATCCGTTGGAGATGTCCAAGGTTGTTTTGTATTTTTTGCGCACTATGTTATTCATTAGTGCAGCACTGTGTGAGTTTTGTACTGCAAAAGTTTTGCAACATGTGTTAAGGTGTCGGTAATCCAAAACTAGACGGTACGAATTGTCTGGTTTGGAGACCGGAAACAAAGGATTGTTCATTTGTGAGGTGCAAGTTTCAATCACCCCTTGGTATTCTAGCTGATCTAGTATTTCATTTACTTGTTTTTTAGCTTCTTGCTTAATTGGGTACTGCCTTTGTGCAGTTGGTTGTGATTTTAACTGGACTTTGTGAGGAGGAGAATCCTCATCCCATCCTACATGATTTTTATATAAAGCAGGTGCTAAGGCCACTGCCCACTTTCTAGCAAGTGTGTATTTTTTATGAATCGGTATTTGATTCGAGAAGGCAGGCATAATTACTTCTTCGCCATGAGGGCACTCCCTGACAAACTCCGGTGGCCAGTCTTTTTCAGCTAGAAGGATGTCATAGCCTTTGGATAGGTTATCCCAAAATAGTCCCCTTATTTTCCTAGTCTTATCTCCCTCTATACGTAATGTTATCTCGTATATTTTGTGGGGCTTGCTAACTCTGGTATCTGCAGTTTCCACTTGAAGGTATTCATTCGTGTCCACTGTCTCCAGATGATTCATAAGGACTTTGCGAGCTATGCTCACCTCTGCTGCGCTGTCTAGCATTGTCTGAGCCCACTCTCCGTTTTTCAATTGTGTCCTCAGTATTCTCGGCATTGTTAACTACCTTGATACTGGCTACCTTCTTTTTTGGAAATTGTGATTTATTTTTCAGTTGAGCAGGTTCCTTGTCTTTGGACTTGGCGTGCTCTTCTGATCGTCCTCTTCTTTCCGATTTCTGCGAGGAATTCTGAAAAGATTGAGAGGGACGTGTATCAATGTCTTGATATCTATCAGGTTTTTTAATATTATCCCTATTTCTAAGGTTATATCTATTCCCAGAGGGTTCACTCTGAGGTGACCTTTGTCTCGGGTTTGGAGATTTCTCTCTTCGCCTAGGAGACCTTCCTCTGGACTGGAATTTCTTTTCTTTTGGATTGGATTGTTTGTTTCCATCCCAGTTCTTTTTTGGTGAATTATTATTATTAAAAAATATTTTTTCTGGACTTGTAGTCAGTTGCGGTTTTACTGGTATTCCACCTAGACTATCTCTGCCTAGTTCTTCATAGGATTTTTCTATGATTCTGGCAATTTCAGCTGGTTGGTCTGCTATATCTGTCTCTTTTAACCTCTGGCGGATCGCCACGTTTGCTGCTTCACCTTTTATGTTGGCTAGTAATATAGCCGAGACCTGCTTGAAGTCCTTCAGTAATTTCATACCAAGAGTTAAAGCAGGTTCTGGACCGTATTCATCTTGAATTTGTTTTAGCACATCTGGTATCACCGAAATGGATGGGACACCGTGCGTTTTTGTGTAGATGGAAGCAAAGACTGTACCCCAAGTGTCACAGTCCTCAATGTGTGGTGCGATTCCCATTGGGAGACATATAGTCAGAATCCTGTGTTTTTCTAGCGGGGTGGTGTCAGGAAACACCGCCTCTATTTGGGTGATTTTCTGTGCCAACCAGAATGGTATCTGTTCCCGTTTAGCTGGAACCTTACCTAGGCAGGATTGGATGTTCTGTGGTGTAATTTTATTTGTGTTCCCCTGGTGAGAGGTCAGCTGTGGTAGTTTAATCGCTGGCTGAATTGTAGAAGTCCGCATTACATACTGAACTAATTGTCTGTGAATTTTTAGTAGTTGTTTTAGCTGTATTAATAGCTCTGGTGCAGGCATCTCGTCGATGTCTGGATGTGGTGTGTATCCGGCTAAGACCGGCCACGTTGCTCCTGGTCTTCCTAAAGGACCGAGCCTTGTAATGTGATTATTATGTTTTAGGGCGCCATCAAATAAGAGCAAATGCTCTTGGAATTTGAGTGGTACTTCCACCTCCTCGAAAGGAGTGTACGTTTCTGGAGGAACCTCTATTTTGTAATAGTGGAAGTACTTTGTTACAGCATTTGCTGCTGGAAAATGTATCCATGTATAGTATACCTCTGTCTGCCGATATTCGTGTGCCTCGATTACGAATATGACTGTGCCACCTCTAGGTGTCAGTCCATTTTCTATAAGTTTTAAGGTTATAGATCTCCTTTTGGCGACCGGAATGAGTATTATATCCGCGTCCGCATCTAGTGCAGCATTATCAGCTGCTGCTATTTCAGCCGCTAATCTAACTGCTTCTCTTTCTCCATCACTGTCTCCCATTTTACAGACAGGATGGTATTATGTTTATTTGCAGATCAGGTTTCTTTATGGAAACAGAGATTAGGTGCACAATATTTTGGAACTGTTTTATCCTTCAACGTTGACTATACCAAGAACCATACATAGGAGTTCCCTCCTGCGAGGTTTTGGAGGATTTTATAACCTTTCACCCACTCCAGACGTCTTTGGAGTATTTGGGAAAAGGGGTCTGAGTGAGAAAGCACGACTGAGTTACTCTAAATGTCTTACGTTAGTTTTATCGCCCTTTCCAAACGCGTTGGGCGCCATGTAGTGTAGTTCCTATTTTCCCAATAGGCTCTGCGCATTGGAATAGTACCTACAGCAGTAAAGGCCTAGGCCAGACGTTAACTAGGTCTACTACTGTTGATACTAGACTTAATTTTTGGGTTTGCCAGCTAAGCTCAGAGTTCGCTAGAAACTTTCTCGAATGTTCAAGGAAGGATTAACTCCCCTGATTAGACAAGAAGGGATTTAGTTTCTGACAACCATAGAACATGACAACTTTGCTCTCCCCTAATCAAGAGTCAATCTCAAGAGTCGTGTGAGCACAAGGCAATTATTTTACTCAGTCAGTACGTGCATTCTTAGTCTCATCAGAATGTAGAGAAAAGGAAGAGACGGGCGTGTTCAATAAAAAGATGTTATTTATTGATCAGTCTCTTTTCTCGTACAAGAGAAATGGATCGATATTATTGCGATACTTATAGTTAAGTAAAGTGCATACATTAGAAGCAATAGTATAAAATAATACTGTAAAAACATTGATATGGTTTCTGAGCCATATGATGTTTAAAATGATTAAAATATATTTACATACACATATACATTTGACTAAACGTGCTCAACTGGTGTTTCTAAATACGCCTACCCCGTGTACCTGACCTAAGTCTAATGCGTGGGCGGGAATAGAAAGTTACAGTTTAAGTTAAGTTTGTTTTTGCCAAGTGAATAACTAAAGAATTCTCTAGGAGGGGTTATTCAGTTCTGTACCTGGAATTTAGGATGAATGAGGAATGGTATCTCTTTCTCTGCTCTCGATATTCCAGGCTGCCTGCGAGGGCTACCCGGAAGCGCCGGTGCTGGGTCTCTCGGCTTGAGATAGCAGCGCGTCTCTCAGCGCGTCAGGAAGGCAGGGCTGCTGCCTGCGGGGTCTGCTTCTGCTCTCGGCTTCGGCAAGTATGGCTGCTCCGTCTTGTCACCACGCGTGTGTTTTGCATAGGGCAAGATCGGCAATATTTATACCTTAAAGGTGCCGGGATTGACGTAAGGATGGACATAGGTACGTCAATAAAGATGTCATACGACTTGCTCGTTAGCACATTCTTTACTAAAGTTCTCTGTGAAATCAAAACAATGGCCGCACGGATTATCCAGGTTGTCATAGGTTTGATTTGTTATGAGAACGTCGTATGCCTTATCAGGGGCTGGAGGAATATCGCTTGTCTAATTAGATCTCAAGCGTTATGACCTAATCAGATAACACGTTCCTGTGCCGTAGTGTGACTGCGTCAGATAACGGTATCTGCATCATGGGGAATTTCTTGCCTCATGGGCTGACTGTTAGTTAACTAGCTAGGTAGTTTAACCAGAATAGGGTCAGGAATAGGGGGATCGATTCAGAACCTATAGAAATACACGACAGCAGCATTGTTGCACCCTTGACAGAGCTGACTTCTAGGAAGCAGCCCAAGAAAGTGAACTGGACTGACACCTGTTAGAAAGCTTTTGATGCCTGCAGACCCAACTTCTCAAAAGAGTTTATTGTCCAAACACACGCTTCAGAGCATGGTGTGGAGGCTGTTCTGTCACAGATGAATGAGGAGGGCCTAGGTCAACCTGTAGCCTTCATTAGTAGGAGGTTACTTCCACGGGAACAGAGGTGGAGTGCGATTGACCTTGAGGCATTTGCTGTGGTCTGGGCACTGAAGATGTTGACACCATACTTGTTTGGGACTCACTTCCGGGTTCAGACCACAGGCCCCTCAGATGGTTGAGGCAGATAAGGGGTAAGAATTCAAAGCTGTTGAGGTGGTCCATTTCCCTAGAGGGGATGGACTTCACGGTGGAACACCGCCCTGGTACAGAACACACCAATGCTGATGGTCTGTCCAGATTTTTCCGCCTTAGTGATCAGAACTCCCAAGAGGTAGGGTAGTTCTCCGCACATTTCAGCTGGAGGGGACACATGTTAGACCTGGCACCATTGGCGTGGGTCTCCCTTCCATTTTTTTTTGTTGTTGCCTCTTATGTTTTTGCTGGTTTTAGATGCTTAGGGCACTGTGTCACTGCTATTCAGTGCCACAGTGCATTGCTCCCCATGTTAACTTGATGTATGGGGGGGCGTGGCTTATGCCCGATGGTGAAAGCCACGGTTCCGTAGCTCTCAGGAGGACGGGGAGGTAAACCGGCCCGACGTTTCTGTCCCTGCTACAGAAGACGCATGAAAACCGAGCGCATGTTGTAGGAAGGTCTCCTGCTGCCTTCTGCTCCGGACTTGGGACCCTGCTGAGCATAATTGCTACTTAATTCGCAAGTGAGTGTCTTGTGGCGTTGCCGGATTAATGGCCGCCATTTTATAACTACCGCTGACGGAGCGAGTCTCCTAGCGGTCTCTTCTACGGACCTGAGCGGCTTTCCTTGCTATTGTCGCAGCGCTTATGGAGGCTCGTTTTTCTTGGTCTTTTGCAACCTCTGCACGTCTCTGCGTGGGATACCACTTCATTGTGCCTTTACTACAATATTTGCTACTCATATCGGAATGCCGCCATTTTGTCAGCCGTGTGTAACGAACAGCTTCGTTATCTCTGACTAGATTTTAAACCACTTCAACTGGTATTATTAACCTCGCATGCATGTTTTTCTCCCCAAGGCATTTGAGTGAGCTGTTTTGATTTTCTTCCCTTGTGCTTGCTGTTTAAACGACGTTATGCTTTTTGCTGTTGCTTTGTACAATTTTAAAGCTCTATTTACTGATTCTTCTGCTCATGTTGGATCTTACTGTTGCTTGTAAAATGGGTTTTTGTGGGCTCAGGGTCCTCAGTTGCTGCTAATATTACAGGCTTTATGTTACTGCATGCTTATAGGATCTGAGCTCATGTTCTACCTTATTCATGTTATATGCAGTTATGATGCCAGCATGATTTGATAAGCCACTGGCTTTGTTAAATGTACTTACCTTTGCTTCATGCTTGTTTTTTGCAGACTTGACCCCACATATCCTTGCATTTACGTATTTTGCATTTTGCAGCTCTGTACTCTTAGGATTGTTGGTCCATTTTTTTTAAGTAAGTTCAGAGACCTTCATTACCCTCCTTGCATATTGTATGCTTCTGTTCTTTTTAGTCAGATAACGTTGATTTGTTCCCACATATCTTATAGTTTTGACTTTTACACCTTTTGTATGGGGAGACTATCTAAGGACCTACGCAAACCTTCCACCACTGCTAAGAAATTCTTAGTTCCGGCCGCTCTGAGGAGTGGACTTTAGGACGGGGCACTCGACAGGGATGCCCCCTGTCGCCGCTCCTATTCGCCCTGGCAATAGAGCCCTTGGCAGTCTCTATTCGCACGGAGATGGAGCAGTGGGGTATCACGGTGGGAGATACTGTGAACGTGATTTCCCTCTACCCAGACGACTTATGGAGGAGAATATGTCCTTCCGGGACTAGCGGGACGGCGGATGCGAGACCCTGGCGTACCTTTACCCAGACGACTCCTTCGTGTCCTTTGAGAGGGCAGCGGAAGCCTTTGACCTGCGTGGGGGACAGTACCTGCACTATAGGGGACTCCAGGAGATGGCTAGGGCGACCTGGCCCCAGTTCCCAGAGGCGCCCCCGTTGACCCACACCCTCAACATTCTTCTTTCCTGTGGCAGGGGGAAGTGGCTGATCACATTACTGTACTCAGCCATGCAACGTGATTCCGCTCCGCCGGTCGCGCCGTCTTGGGCGGCCTGGGAGGCGCACCTGGGGATTGCTCTGGAGCCGGGACAACGTAAGCGTATTGGGCTCCTGACTCGGAAAGTGTTGTGCAATGCGCGGTTTAAGCTGATTCACTTTAATTTTGTGCATCGCACTTACATGACCCCGTTCTCCCTGAACCGTATCTCTGCGGATCGGCCAGACACCTGCCCTAGGTGTGGGGCGAGAAGAGCTGGGTTTCTGCACTTAGCCTGGGAGTGCCCGCGGGTCGGTAGCTTCTGGACGGAGGTAGTGGAGTGCATTGGCCGTGTCACGGACCTCCGGATTGCCCTGACTCCGCTTCATTGTCTCTTGGCCCTGGTCCCCAAGCCCAAAAAGAGAAATTTGTCATATAAGCTGCTTCAGTTGCTGCTGGTGTTGGCAAGGCGGCGCGTGGCTATTACTTGGATGGGGCAGAGGGCCCCTGAGTTGTCCCTGTGGCTTCGAGATGTTAGGGAATGGTCCTTGGCTGAGGAAACACATATGCAGCGCACGCGCCGAGATGAGAGGCTCCAGGAGGACTTGTTAGCATGGAGAATGATGTGTGCTGAGGGGTTGGCCTGTGATGACTCGGATGCCACCAGTGCTGACCTGTTTACCCCCGAGGAGTCGGGCTCCGAGCAGGATGCGGTGGGAGTTGGGCGGAAGGACCTGATCCAGGGTAGTGCCCTATTGGACGCATGCGAATGTTCCGTATTGTATTAATTTGTGATTTGCTTTGACTACCAGCGGTCTGCTTATGATTGTGATTGTGATGTCTGTACCCAAATGGGCCATGAGGAGGTAACCGAACTATTTATTCGTATTCTCTTAGCGATGCCAAGTATGGGGGGGGATTGTTTTGTTGGACTGTGGTTTTCTTGGACAGCGGCGGCTGGGTCGTCTGGGGGCGAGACAACAGAAACAAAACAGAGGCACGATAAAAAAAAAACGAAGGGCTAGAGTGAGCAAGCAGATCAGAGGCACAAGGAAAGCACAAGGAAAGGAAAGTAAAGCGAAGGACAAGGGTGAGCAAACAAACAGGGGCACAAAGCAAACCAAAATGGAGGGCAAGAGCCCAAGGCCAGGCGGGCAGCAGCGAGGCAGAAGCAGTGGTGAGTGGGGGCGACCTCGCCTGATTACAGGCTCGGCGGTCGCTCCCTGCGCCTGGGCACGATCCCCTTAAGAGAGGAGCCGGGAGGGAGGAGCAGCTGGGTGGAGGGAGCGGGGCAGCGAATGGGCAGGAGGGGGGCGGGGCCGCAGGGAGTCAGCGGCGGAAAAACGGAGGTTCGAGGGCTGCTCAGCGGCGGCTGGGTCGTCTGGGGGCGAGACAACAGAAACACAACAGAGGCACGATAAAAATAAAACAAAGGGCTAGAGTGAGCAAGCAGATCAGAGGCACAAGGAAAGCACAAGGAAAGTAAAGTAAAGCGAAGGACAAGGGAGAGCAAACAAACAGGGGCACAAAGCAAACCAAAACGAAGGGTAAGAGCCCAAGGCAAGGGTGAGCAAACAAACAGGGGCACAAGGCAAACCAAAACGGAGGGCAAGAGCCCAAGGCCAGGCGGGCAGCAGCGAGGCAGAAGCAGTGGTGAGTGGGGGCGACCTCTCCTGATTACAGGCTCGGCGGTCGCTCCCTGCGCCTGGGCACGATCCCCTTAAGAGAGGAGCCGGGAGGGAGGAACAGCTGGGTGGAGGGAGCGGGGCGGCGAATGGGCAGGAGGGGGGCGGGGCCGCAGGGAGTCAGCGGCGGGAAAACAGAGGTTCGAGGGCGGCTCAGCGGCGGCTGGGTCGTCTGGGGGCGAGACAACAGAAACAAAATAGAGGCACGATAAAAATAAAACAAAGGGCTAGAGTGAGCAAGCAGGTCAGAGGCACAAGGAAAGCACAAGGAAAGGAAAGTAAAACGAAGGACAAGGGTGAGCAAACAAACAGGGGCACAAAGCAAACAAAAACGAAGGGCAAGAGCACAAGGCAAGGGTGAGCAAACAAATAGGGGCACAAGGCAAACCAAAACGGAGGGCAAGAGCCCAAGGCCAGGCGGGCAGCAGCGAGGCAGAAGCAGTGGTGAGTGGGGGCGACCTCGCCTGATTACAGGCTCGGCGGTCGCGGCGGTTGAATGTGTGTATGGGTGTGCTAGTGAGTGAATGACTGTCTCAATAGTGTCTTTATGACTAAGTACATATGTTTTAAACATGTGTGAGTATCGATGTATATAAGTAAGGATATATGGCAGTGACAAATTTAAAAAATTCCTGTATAAATAAGTATGTATTTCTATCACTGATTGTTTAAGAGAGTATGTGTACATTTCTATAAAAGTAAGTGTGGTGGTGTGTGTATAGCTGTATATGCAAACAAATTGATGTTTGATAGTTTATTTGCATATGTGAGTATGTGTGTGAGTAACTGTATGAATGAGTTTCGGTGTGTAACAGTATTTATAAGTATATGAGTACATATGATGAGTGAGTACATGTATAAGTGACTATATAGAACTGTTGGTGAATGAGTGCATGGGTATGTAGATGGTGGAATTACTGAATAGGTTGTTGGTAAGTGGAATTGGTATCTCCATTTTTAAAAACAAAATTTACTTTCTATTTCTGAAGGTGTGTATCAAAGGTTATATTACGCCAAAAAGAGGTCTGCCATTGTTTCACAAGGATGATATCATCAGTGATGTCATCAGTGATGTCATTTGAGATGTCACCAGTGATGTCATGAGTGATGTCACTGACCATGTCATGAGTGATGTTATATGTGACGTCATCAGCAGTGCATTGCGGGCGCGCAAGTTATAGTTAGCTGAGCTAACTATAACGGAGGAATTTCAAAGGTTTTGTATGAGAGAAATGTTAAGGTAACTATAACGTGTGAAAACTAGGGTTTTTTCAATGAATTTGCATGGTTTTTAAATGCTAATTCCTAACTATAACGTTTGTGAAACCTATTGTTTTTTCAGTGAATTTCAAAGGTTTTGTAAATGATAAGTTATAAATGTATTATTTATTATGTCTTTGTTTTTACACTAATTTCTTATATTTTTAATATAAATATTTATATGTATTTAATTTCTTAGATTATATTTCATATTATTATTATAAAATAATAACAAAACTAAATTGCAAAGTAATTTTGGATTTATTATTGCTTGACTTCGGTTGCAAGTATAACACAACTCCAGCAAATGCTCTGGGGCCCTATGCTCACAAAGCTGGATCAATCCTTACACCTGCTTCAAACATGTGCAAGGTTTTGATGCAGCATAAGCTCAAAAGTGACTGAACGAAATGTTATACATTTCACTCAGTCACTTTTAGGAGGCGTTGCTGCACCCCCTTCTGCACAGGAAAGCCTCTTCTGCCGCAGGGCTTTACAATGTAATGCACCCTCCAAAAGCGTCACATTGTTAATAGCACACACCATGGCACATCTTTTGCACCACCGCTGCGTCACAAAAATGACGCAACGGCTGTGTAAAAGAGGCACAAGGGGATTGTAAATCCGCCCCTAACATATACAAATTCACCCAGGCAGTTTCACCAGCAGCGCAAATTGAAGCATAGACTTCTAACATATTTATGTACATATGTTACATTCAAGTGCTTCGCACATACTACAGTATACTATAGGTGAACACCTCATAGATTTATGCTGTAGCACTTCCTTATAGCTCTGCACTTTCACATTCTCCATACACTAGTAATATATTCATTCATTCATTTATGAACTACACATTCATTCTGACAAACTTTTACACACTAACATAAAAATATAGTTCTTTCTTTGACCAGTGAAGGTAGTTCTAAAAAGAACAGTAGTTTTTTTTGTTTTGTATTTTTTTTGTGTTTTCTCTACAAATTCCAACCGGAACAAAAGAATGAAAAAAGAACAACTAATGTCGAGGACAGCAATGATCCTGTATCCTGCGTTTTCTCAGATCGATAGACTGTTTCCCATAACACAAAAGTTTATCGCAATAAATGCAAAGAGATTTAACTTTAGCGAAGTCAGAATCAATATGTGGGTGTGGACTTCTTGCTGAAAATACTGCCGCAGATGATGTGCTTGGTGTAGCAGCAGTTGGGTTCTCGTAGAACCTCCGTCTTTCAGACCCTCAAAGGCATGATTATGGGTCTTGAGGAACCTATGAGGCGTAAGAGGGATGTCCTCTTACCATGCCTTCTCTTTGCTTAACGTGAGGTGCCACAGAAGTCCCTAGGGTTCAGCCCCTTTGAACTTCTCAGTGAGAGGACCTCTGAGTTTGGTCAAGGAAGGCTGGGAGCAATCTCCAAGGAAACCTCCCCAGGATGTATATAGCTACATGATGGCCTTCAGGAACCAGACTAGGTGATTCAGACAACTCGCTCAGGCGAATCTGGAAGCCAGCCAGGAGGAGATGAAGCGGTGGTATGACCCGAATGCCACTCTGGTTGAGCGTTAGCCTGGTCAGAAAGTGTGGGTCATGGCCCAAGTGGAGCCCTGTGCGCTCCAGGATAAGTGGTCTGGATCATTTGAGGTGGTGGTGCGCAAGAGTCCTGTCACCTACTTGATGGACTTGCAGTCTCCAAGGAACCCTTTGCAGGTCCTACATGTCAACCGCCTGAAGCCCCACTTAGAGAGGTCCGAAGTGGGCATGCTCCGAGCAATAGCTGCTGGAATGGAGGAGGAGACTGAGCCTCTTCCTTACCTCCTGGCTTCAACAGAGCAAGATGGGTCAGTGGACGGTGTGAACCTTTCTTCCACCCTGACCCCTGAGCATCAGAATGACTGTCACCAGTTGCTGGTACAGTTTTCTGACCTGTTCTCCCTGATTCCCAGTGTCACTGATTGGTGCATCCATAATGTAGACACTGGGGACAGTCCTTATGTTAAGCACAAAACTTACAGAGTGACTGACAGGGTGGGAGTTTGCATCAAGGAGGAGGTATCCCAGATGCTTGCGTTAGGGGCCATTGAGTCCTCTAACAGTCCTTGGGCCAGCCCAGTGGTCTTGGTCCCAAAGGCTGCCGCAACTGGTGTCACGCTAGGACTGCGGTTCTGTGTGGACTACCGAGGACTCAATTCAGTTACCAGAAATGATGCGCACCCCATTCCCAGAGCTGATGAGGTCATTGATCAGTTATGGGCTGCCCAGTACCTCAGCACGTTTGATTTGACGTCTGGGTACTGGCAGGTCGCTTTGACTGATGGGGCAAAGGAGAGGTCAGCATTCTCCACACAAGATGGGCACTAACAATTCCAGGTAATGCCCTTTGGGATGAGAAATGCCCCTGCCACGTTTCAGAGGTTGGTCAACCAGGTGTTGACTGGACTGGAAGAGTTCAGTGCCACCTAGCTGGATGATATTGCAGTGTTCAGCGCCAGTCGGGAAGAAGATTTGCATCACCTATGGGAAGTGTTGATGACACTGCGGAGAGCTGGCCTCACGATCAAGGTGAGGAAGTGCCAGATCGGGCAAGGTTCCGTTGTGTACTCGGGACACCAGGTTGGGAGTGGGCAGGCTGCGCCCCTACTACCCAAGATTGAAACCATCCTGGCTTTGGAACTCCCCAAGACCCAGACAGAAGTGAGAGCCTTTTTAGGACTCACTGGGTACTGCAGGAGGTTTGTCAAGGGTATGGAAGCATTGTTACACCCTTGACAGACCTGACTTCTAGGAAGCAGCCCAAGAAAGTGAACTGGACTGACACCTGTCAGAAAGCTTTTGATGCCTGCAGACCCAACTTCTCAAAAGAGTTTATTGTCCAAACAGACGCTTCAGAGCATGGTGTGGAGGCTGTTCTGTCACAGATGAATGAGGAGGGCCTAGGCCAACCTGTAGCCTTCATTAGTAGGAGGTTACTTCCACGGGAACAGAGGTGGAGTGCGATTGACCTTGAGGCATTTGCTGTGGTCTGGGCACTGAAGATGTTGACACAATACTTGTTTGGGACTCACTTCCAGGTTCAGACCACAGGCCCCTCAGATGGTTGAGGCAGATAAGGGGTAAGAATCCAAAGCTGTTGAGGTGGTCCATTTCCCTAGAGGGGATGGACTTCACGGTGGAACACCGCCCTGGTACAGAACACACCAATGCTGATGGTCTGTCCAGATTTTCCGCCTTAGTGATCAGAATGCCCAAGAGGTAGGGTAGTTCTCCCCACATTTCAGCTGGAGGGGACACATGTTAGACCTGGCACCATTGGCGTGGGTCTCCCTTCCATTTTTTTTTGTTGTTGCCTCTTATGTTTTGGCTGGTTTTAGATGCTTAGGGCACTGTGTCACTGCTATTCAGTGCCACAGTGCATTGCTCCCCATGTTAACTTGATTTATGGGGGGGCGTGGCTTACGCCCGATGGTGATGGCCGCGGTTCCGTAGCTCTCAGGAGGACGGGGAGGTAAACCGTCCCGACGTTCCTGTCCCTGCTACAGAAGACGCATGAAAACCGAGGGCATGTTGTAGGAAAGTCTCCTGCTGCCTTCTGCTCCGGACTTGGGACCCTGCTGAGCATAATTGCTACTTAATTCGCAAGTGAGTGTCTGTGGGGTTGCCGGATTAATGGCCGCCATTTTATAACTACCGCTGACGGAGCGAGTCTCCTAGCGGTCTCTTCTACGGACCTGAGCGGCTTTCCTTGCTATTGTCGCAGCGCTTACGGAGGCTCGTTTTTCTTGGTCTTTTGCAACCTCTGCACGTCTCTGCGTGGGATACCACTTCATTGTGCCTTTACTACAATATTTGCTCCTCATATCGGAATGCCGCCATTTTGTCAGCTGTGTGTAACGAACTGCTTCATTATCTCTGACTAGATTTTAGACCACTTCAACTGGTATTATTAACCTCGCATGCATGTTTTTCTCCACAAGGCATTTGAGTGAGCTGTTTTGATTTTCTTCCCTTGTGCTTGCTGTTTAAACGACGTTATGCTTTTTGCTGTTGCTTTGTACAATTTTAAAGCTCTATTTACTGATTCTTCTGCTCATGTTGGATCTTACTGTTGCTTGTAAAATGGGTTTTTGTGGGCTCAGGGTCCTCAGTTGCTACTAATATTACAGGCTTTATGTTACTGCATGCTTATAGGATCTGAGCTCATGTTCTACCTTATTCATGTTATATGCAGTTATGATGCCAGCATGATTTGATAAGCCACTGGCTTTGTTAAATGTACTTACCTTTGTTTCATGCTTGTTTTTTGCAGACTTGACCCCACATATCCTTGCATTTACGTATTTTGCATTTTGCAGCTCTGTACTCTTAGGATTGTTGGTCCATTTTTTAAAGTAAGTTCAGAGACCTTCATTACCCTCCTTGCATATTGTATGCTTCTGATCTTTTTAGTCAGATAACGTTGATTTGTTCCCACATATCTTATAGTTTTGACTTTTACACCTTTTGTATGGGGAGACTATCTAAGGACCTACTCAAACCTTCCACCACTGCTAAGAAATTCTTAGCTCCGGCCCGCTCTGAGGAGTGGACTTTAGGACGGGGCACTCGACAGGGATGCCCCCTGTCGCCGCTCCTATTCGCCCTGGCAATAGAGCCCTTGGCGGTCTCTATTCGCACGGAGATGGAGCAGTGGGGTATCACGGTGGGAGATACTGTGAACGTGATTTCCCTCTATGCAGACGACTTATGGAGGAGAATATGTCCTTCCGGGACGGCGGATGCGAGACCCTGGCGTACCTTTACCCAGACGACTCCTTCGTGTCCTTTGAGAGGGCCGCGGAAGCCTTTGGCCTGCGTGGGGGACAGTACCTGCACTATAGGGGACTCCAGGAGATGGCTAGGGCGACCTGGCCCCAGTTCCCAGAGGCGCCCCCGTTGACCCACAGCCTCAACATTCTTCTTTCCTGTGGCAGGGGGAAGCGGCTGATCACATTACTGTACTCAGCCATGCGACGTGATTCCGCTCCGCCGGTTGCGCCGTCTTGGGCGGCCTGGGAGGCGCACCTGGGGATTGCTCTGGGGCCGGGACAACGTAAGCGTATTGGGCTCCTGACTCGGAAAGTGTCGTGCAATGCGCGGTTTAAGCTGATTCACTTTAATTTTGTGCATCGCACTTACATGACCCCGGTCTCCCTGAACCGTATCTCTGCGGATCGGCCAGACACCTGCCCTAGGTGTAGGGCGAGAAGAACTGGGTTTCTGCACTTAGCCTGGGAGTGCCAGCGGGTCGGTAGCTTCTGGACGGAGGTAGTGGAATGCATTGGCCGTGTCCCGGGCCTCCGGATTGCCCTGACTCCGCTTCATTGTCTCTTGGCCCTGGTCCCCAAGCCCAAAAAGAGGAATTTGTCATATAAGCTGCTTCAGTTGCTGCTGGTGTTGGCAAGGCGGCACGTGGCTATTACTTGGATGGGGCAGAGGGCCCCTGAGTTGTCCCTGTGGCTTCTTGATGTTAGGGAATGGTCCTTGGCTGAGGAAACACATATGCAGCGCACGCGCCGAGATGAGAGGCTCCAGGAGGACTTGTTAGCATGGAGAATGATGTGTGCTGAGGGGTTGGCCTGTGATGACTCGGATGCCACCAGTGCTGACCTGTTTACCCCAGAGGAGTCGGGCTCCGAGGAGGATGCGGTGGGAGGCGGGCGGAAGGACCTGATCCAGGGTAGTGCCCTATTGGACGCATGCGAATGTTCGGTATTGTATTAATTTGTGATTTGCTTTGACTACCAGCGGTCTGCTTATGATTGTGATTGTGATGTCTGTACCCAAATGGGCCATGAGGAGGTCACCAAACTATTTATTCGTATTCTCTTAGCGATGCCAAGTATGGGGGGGATTGTTTTGTTGGACTGTGGTTTTCTTGAAAACGCGAATTATAAAGGAAAAAGAGAGACGGGATTGGCGGAAGTCGAGGGTGGGGGGGAAAAACAAAACAGCGGATACTGGCAATGCACCTATATTTCATGCAAACGTTTCTGTTTCTATATGTTGGTATTTTCCGGTTAACGCCGCCTGGCCCCCGGGCTGTAGGCTACATGGCTGTCTTACCCTGTATGATCAGTTTGCTCATTTCTCAATTATTAGTGCCTAGAAGTAGACTTACCTGATTGTACTACCGATCTGCTTTCTGCAATAAAAACATTTTTCAAAAAAAAGAAATTCTTAGTTCATACGGGCTCCCGTTATCAGTGTTTAGGGATGGAGGACTTACCTAAGCTTGTTTCCTTCCCAGTACAAGAATTGGCTTGGTAGTTTGGTTTGCCCTGTTCCCATCATGCACTGGGACAGGAACAGACTAATTTGCATATAGCCAAGTTCTGAGCTGGGATGGTGCAGTGAGCTAAAAAACGGTGATGGATCAAGCCCTGATCTTTGGACTGGGTAAGAGTGGTCTGCTTAATTCAGGCACTCTGTTCATCACCACCCCCTTTTCTGAATCATTTTACCTAATGCCCCATCCTCAAAGGATTCTGCATCCTCAACTTCATCAACGCCTGCCACCAAAAAAGGCACAATCAAAAGATTAAAGAAAGATCCTCCTTCGCCTTCTTCACAGACGTCTTCATCCACTACAATTGACATTATATTAGATGAATTGAGGGCTTTGCGTCCCTTTATCGAAGAGACCGGATCACTGAAATAGTATCGACTACCAAAATATTGACTACCCAAAATATCGACGAGAAAATATCTACAACCAAAATATCGAGTTTGTATGTACAAACAGGTAAGTACAAAAATATCGAGTACAAAATATCGTTAACAAAAATATAGTTGTAAAAAATATCGACTTTAATAAAAACAATGTTTAATTACATTAATATAAAAAATTAATTACTAAAATATAATTAACAATACTTAAAATAACTTTTAATAATTAAATAATTAATGAAAGTAAAAAAATTATATTTTTTAATCATATTTCTTAAAACATATATATATATAGTAACAAAATGTAATTAAATAATAGCCAATATTATTAACGTACAAATACAAAGGAGTAAAAATTACTATTCCCACTGCAAAGAGTGCAACAGTGGATATATGACGTTACAACGCAACTTTTACAACGCACTACCATTACAACGTAAGTATTGGTAAGTATATAATATTTTTTTTTTATTTAAATTATTTAAAATTATTTAAATATAATTTAATTTAAATTCATTAAATTAAATTAATGTACATTTAATTTTACTTTATTTTTTCACTGTACCCCTGTACCCCTGTACCCCAAAACTGACCCTGAACCCTAAAAAAACCCTTTACCCAAAAACCCAAAACTGACCCTGAACCCTAAAAATACCCCTTTACCCAAAAACTAAAAACTGACCCTGAACACTAAAAATACCCCTTTACCCAAAAACTAAAAACTGACCCTGAACCCTAAAAATACCCCTTTACCCAAAACTGACCCTGAACCCTAAAAATACCCCTTTACCCAAAAACTAAAAACTGACCCTGAACCCTAAAAATATCCCTTTACCCAAAAACTAAAAACTGACCCTGAACCCTTAAAATACCCCTTTACCCAAAAACTAAAAACTGACACTGAACCCTAAAAATACCCCTTTACCCAAAAACTAAAAACTGACCCTGAACCCTTAAAATACCCCTTTACCCAAAAACTAAAAGCTGACCCTGAACCCTAAAAATACCCCTTTACCCAAAAACTAGAAACTGACCCTGAACCCTTAAAATACCCCTTTACCCAAAAACTAAAAACTGACCCAGAACCCTAAAAATACCCCTTTACCCAAAAACTAAAAACTGACCCTGAACCCTAAAAATACCCCTTTACCCAAAAACTAAAAACTGACCCTGAACCCTAAAAATACCCCTTTACCCAAAAACTAAAAACTGACCCTGAACCCTAAAAATACCCCTTTAATTTAACATAATTAGCAATTAATCAATTAAATTAAATTAATTACCAATTACATTTTAATTAATTAACAAATATTATTTAATTACCAATTAATTAAATATTACTACCAATTAATACATTTACATATTTAATAAATAATAATTAAATTACTTCCCACCCTATTCCCCTATAAACCCACAACCCGCTACAGGAAATACATTATTTTAATTTACATAATTAGCAATTAATCAATTAAATTAAATTAATTACCAATTAAATTTTAAATAATTAACATATAATATTTAATTACCAATTAATTAATTATTACTACCAATTAATACATTTACATATTTAATTAATTATAATTAAATTACTTCCCACCCTATTCCCCTATAAACCCACAACCCGCTACAGAATAAAATTACACAATAATTTAAAAAAAATCATTAATTAAAAATAATTATAACATAAAATGACACTTTTCACACATATTATAACATAAAAACACTATAAATAATTACATATTATATAAAAAAAGATATTTTTTACTTTCGATATTATTTACAGTCGATATTACTTCACTTACCTTAAAAACGATATTTTGGCTGTCGATATTCTGTCCTTTCGATATTTTCTCCAAACGATATTTAAAACTCGATATTTTGTCCATTCGATATTGTGGAGTCGATATTATGTCTGTGCACCGAAGAGACCAAATCTACACTCCAACAACTTTCGGACAAATGGCTCTCTGTGGATGAACGGATCACTGTGCTTGAGTATAATGTTGCCTCATTGGAATCCTCTGTATCCAAAGTTGACCCAGTGTGTTCACAAGTTTCGCTTTTACATAAACAGATCGAAAATTTGGAAAATAGGAGTAGGCGGAATAACCTACGCCTTTACGGCCTTGTGGAAGGTTTGAAGGGATCTGATCCCATCGCCTACTTTAAATCCTTCTTGCCAAAACTTCTTCATCTGCCAGAAGGTACTAATCTCAATATCCAAAGGGCACATCGCCTAGGATCAATTAGAGGCGCGTCTTCTGTTGCAACAATGAGGAAACCGAGAGGGATCATCATGTATTTCCTCGAGTACACTGACTTACTCACAGTCCTATCTGCAGCGAGAGCTATGAATCATATCACATGGTCTGGTCATCCTTTATTCTTTTCACAGGATTATGCTAAATCAACAGCAGATCGCTTTAAGGAGTTCTTGTCCCTTCGACCACAACTGCGTTCCTTGGGAGCACAATATGGGTTGTTTCACCCCTGCCTTTTTAAAGTGACTATCAATAATAAGACCACCACGTATGATGATGACCCACTGAAGTTGAAAAGTTTTCTCTACTCGCATTCTAATGATACGATGGATACTGCTTATGCTTCAGGTTCTAAGTAACTTTTTGTCAATGCAGCGGTTTTGCCTCTTTGTTCT
Organism: Lissotriton helveticus; assembly: GCF_964261635.1. NCBI lineage: Eukaryota > Metazoa > Chordata > Amphibia > Caudata > Salamandridae > Lissotriton > Lissotriton helveticus. The sequence continues at coordinate 445,620,568 of NC_136068.1, forward strand.
GTAGTTACTATATATGATGGTTGCTTATGTTTTACAGTATATATAACATGTTATATTAATTATTGTTCAGTTTAATCTTACCATCCTTTTTTCTCACACAGATCCTTTTCCTGCTCGTCAAGCTCATTCCTTATGTTTTTGAGGTTCGTCAGGTCCTATCCCTCCCTTCGTCTTCCCTTTTGAGCTATGGTCGCGCCATTGTCCATGTGGCCTTCACCCTCCCACCCTTTGTTTGTTCCAGATGTTATGTAAGTTTTTTGTCTTTCCCTTTTTCCTAGTGTTTTTTGCTATTTGTTTCTCTTTCTGGTTTCATATACCCTTGCACATTCTTCTTTGCCCTCTTTCTTACTCAGTTCAGTTGGACTTATCAACTGTTTTTTTCCCACCTCCTGTTCTATTTCAGTTTCCTTTCTGTATTTTCTCTGAGACATCTGTTTTCTTTTCCTTACTTGGCAACTCCTTTTCATAACTGGTTGATGGTGTACTATTACTCTTCTTTTTTCTTAGTTTTTTTTAGAATGGATTCTGGTGTACTTTTACGTTCTTCTCATATGTTCTTTTCCAAGTTTAACTTTCTTCTGCTATTTATCTCTCTTTCTTTTAATTTTCTTTCTTTTTCTTTCTTTCTTGCTTTCTTGGTTTCCTTTCAAATTCTTCTTCCGAATAATTGTTAACTGGCATGTATTGCACTTCACTTCCTGTTTATCATGGTTATATCCTATTTGGTTTCCGCTGTGTTCTTCTTTAGTTCACATGTGCATGACCTTTTCATTTTTTCCTTCTGTAATCCATGACTGGATTTTAATGATCAGTGTCCTTAATGTTATTATATGCCTCTGACAATTGTTTCATGGAACGTTAGAGGTCTTCATTCCCCAATTAAACGTCAAAGAGTATTATCCCACCTTGCTAAACTTAACGCTGATATAGCTTGTCTACAGGAATCTCATCTTTCTGCTGAAGAGTCTACTAAATTAAAAACAGGTTGGGTGGGGGAGGTTTATTTTTCCCCAGTTGATGGCAAACGCAATGGTGTCGTGATATTGTTTCGTAAGTCTCTTCCTGTCAAATTTGTCACAAGCAGCACTGATCAATTAGGTAGATGGGTCTTGGTGAACTTTACCTTGGATAAGGTTCCTATATCCATATTAAACATTTATGCCCCAGTGACTGGAGATGCCTCTTTCTGGTCCTCCTTGGCCCCATATATCACACAACATTATACTGATAATTTCCTTCTAGTTGGGGACTGTAACGAGGTTCTTGACCCATTCCTAGACAGACAATCATCCACTGCTTACATTCCCCATATGTCACACAAATCTTTCACGCAACTCATTCATCAATATAAACTAATTGATGCCTGGAGACTATGCAACCCTACTTTACGAGAATATTCTTTCTTTTCCCCACCTCATCACACTCAATCAAGACTGGATTATTTTTTTGTTTCGCATCATCTCTCCCAATCCCTCATTTCTTCTGATATTGGATCCATTTTAATTTCTGATCACGCGCCAGTTTCCATATCTTTGGATGTTCTCTGTAAACCAAAATCCGCTAAGAAGTGGCGCTTTAACAATTCTCTCCTCCTTGATTCTGCTTTTATCTCTTCTTTTACTTCTTTTTTTCATGAGTACTTCCTTCCGAATCAATCTGACGAGATTCAATTTCCGGTAGTATGGGACGCTTTTAAAGCTTCAGCTAGAGATTTTATAATTCAATACATCTCTCGTAAACGAAGGATAGTGCAGCAAACCACTGTAGTGGGAATTCCGTTCTCCTACAGAACTGTGCATAGAGATTTGGAACCTCGGCGAATTAGGGTGGCCCAAAATTCACCTCAGTACCCAAAATCCCCTTACCAGGCTAGCTACAGTGTCTCACTGGTCATATCAAACTCCCAATGTTTAGACAAACCAAAACATGAACTTACGATACCTCAGGTCACGTGGAACACATGAGCACTCTTTCGTAATACAATCATTTCAAACCAGAACGTGGAGTAAATGAGGAAATGTGCACATTTGAAATATTTATTTACTAATGCTGTCTTCTCAAACGCAGTATCTTAGATAATATAAGGAAACATATTATCAGAAGCAAAGTTGTCAGCATAGTTACTAGTCCATAGAAAGCAAAAGGTGACAGCATGCTAAAACACTGTAATGAATAAGGGTTAACAACACCTAATTCTCACCCTCCCTAACTAGCATATTATATTAATATCTAAGAAGGTCTCTTTGGGTTTTAGCAGGCCGGCCCCATACATCAAGATCCTAGTATGAAGAGATCACATCAACTTCCACCAGCTCTCTGCATGCATACCGCATCAAGTGTGTATGTGTGCTCTAAGCGAAGCAATATAAAACGCGCCTAAAACCAGAATTTGGCAGGAGCTGCACTTATGTTATGTCTATGAAGGTGCAGAGATCAGATCTCACAACAATTCTGTGTCGAGTTATCCTTGAAGTTTCAGCACTCTCTGTACAGACATAGTTTACTAAGCAAAGCTGATATCAGAGCAATAACATATTATTCTCATGTAAATCACAACGCTCTTCTAGGTTGAAAGCTAAGTGAATGAATGAATGAAACGAATGAAACGGATCTTATCTTGCGCAAACTTAGCCCGGAAGGGCGTCAAGGCGCCTAAATCAGAAAATAGCAACTAAGCCCCCCAACAGTACACGCTACAGCATTCTCTCATTGGTAGGCCCTCTTAAAAAGGCAAGTTTTGAGAGCCTTTTTAAATGACTCAATTGTGGGAAGAGTTTTTATTTCGAGCGGAATCGGATTCCAGAGCTGCGGGGCAACCACAGAGAAAGCTCTGGCTCCCCATCTGGCTAGTTTGAAACGCGGAACAACAAGTTGACAGAGTCCCGCGGAACGAAGGTCTCGTGTAGGAACATAGCACGTAAGGAGAGAGCCAATAGCACTGGAAGAGCCTTCTGTCACAGCTCTGAAGGCCAAACACAGAATTTTAAAGAAGATTCTGTGCTGGACAGGTAGCCAGTGGAGTTCTTTCCTGGCTGCAGTAGCGGAGGAGGTTTTAGGAAGGGCCAGGACAAAGCGAGCTGCAGCGTTCTGCACAACCTGCAGTCAATGTAAAAGGCTTTTATTGGCTTCCATATAAAGAGAGTTACAATAGTCTAACCTTGATCCTACCAAGGCAACTGCAACCTGTTTACGTGCCTGGGGGGAAAGATACCCACGGATTTTGTTGAGTATCCTAATCAGACCCCAGCAGGTGGCCACGGTCCTGTTGACTTGAAGGGAAAGGGAAAGCGAGGTGTCGAAAATGACGCCCAGGTTTCTGGCAGATTGGGAGGGGGTGGGGCAGATGCCAAGAGAAGGTGGCCACCACTCATCTGACCAAACATCTTGGTCCTTCCCAAAAATCAACACCTCTGTCTTTTCGCCGTTCAGTTTCAGGGAATTTATAGTCATCCAGTCTGCCACATACTGCATGCATACCCTGAAACAGGCGGCAGATGTCGTGACAGAAGAGTGAGCCAGTGACACCATAATCTGTGTGTCATCTGCATAGGAGACCACCTCCATCCCCTGCGATCTTACTAGTCTTGCCAGGGGAGCCACATAAATGTTAAACAGGGTCGGACTTAAAGCCGACCCTTGTGGCACCCCACACTGCAGTGACTTAGCAGGGGAGAGGTGGTTCCCAAGCATCACTCTCTGCTCCCTTTCCAACAAAAAGGAGTTGAGGAGACTCAAGGCCGGTCCCGTGACAACAGCTTCCCTAAGCCGAGATGTAAGTCAACAATTATGTGTCGTGTGCAGAAGCAGCAAAAGGAAAAATGGCGTTTAAACATTTAATAAGCTCATGCTAACTTAACACAGTATATAGATAAGCAGTAACTATATGACACCCCCCCATGATCCGAGCACGGATAAGATAAGATAAGATAAGATAAGATAAGGGCCTCCTCATGAAAGCAGAGTTCAAGAACGATGAGCAATATTTATAATTTAAAAATCGATGGGAAATTTTTTTTCATGAATTAATTCAAAAAGAAATCCAAAATGTCAATGCTTTGTTCACTTTTGCTCATGCCAATAGGTCTGGGAGGTGAAAAATTCAAGCAAAATTAGCAAAAAGTTATGTCAGTAGAAAACAAGGGGCCTAATCCGAAACTTGGAAAGATTTTAGGGCAAGACCGAATATGCAAAATATGCAGCAACAGCCTCCAACATGAAATCACCGTCTTCATCCGAAAACAGTTCAGCCATCCAATTTAACAGTGGGAAAGAACATACGTGCTCTTCTAGTACCGGAGCCTCTATCACCATCAGAGGACAGCTCGGTGGGTTCTCAAGAAAGCTATGTGCCAAGAAATCTTGCGCTGCTTCGAGTATGTTCCAATGACCCATTAGTCCATGTATTGCTGCCAAGGCCATAATCCTTTCGCCAATACAAACCAACTCGTGAGTAACGACGGGACCCATTAGCTGATTAAAATCGACGTCAGGAGAAACCGCCTTGCAGAGACACAAATCAAGGGCCCAGTCGAAATCGCAGCTGAGGCATTGAAACACAGGCTGGACACATGTAAAATAGGAAAATCGAAACGATAATCCATATGCCGTGCATAAAGCCGCAAGCGGCAAAGTGCCATAATATTCAAGCATCCTGTTGCGAAACAGTGCCAGGAGGGGCTGCATGGCTTCTTGCACAGGAAGGGCATCCATGTTTAATGAAACAAAAGATCACCAGAACGCCTGCCGCCAGTGCCAGTAAAACCGGGAATCCACCAAACAGACTGGAAAAAATAGAATGGAAGAAAGCAGGAATGACCCCAAATATTTTCTCAAATGAAGTCACAAGACCACTGCTAACTATTTTAAAAAAATGCGCCAGCCCAGTCGTGGAGGACGCGTTAAAGATTGAATGAACTAGTTCGCTGAAATGCAACGGCAAATCAGTATTTAAAAGGGCCTGAACTTCTGTGCGGGTGTTAGCTATGTGAAGCAAAAATGTTTCTCGAGCCGAACTCAAGGCCACTTCTTTTTGGGACAAAAGAGCTCTTATTCTACTCATGCCATTGAACTCCGCTGTCAAGGTTGGGATGCGCGGCCAGATGGAAACATCCCCTTTCCCATGCGGGGGTGGTTAAAGTACATTTTTGCAACACACCACACGCCCTGATACAGTTACCACATAAGCAACACCTTTAATTAACCCACAACAATCTTCATTATTTAAAAGTAAATAACTACCGTTTGCCAATAAAGTAAAAGTGGGAATGATTGCTGGAACTGGTGTGCCTTTCAAAACACAGGCTAAATTTGGCCGGTCCTGATTACAAGAACCGTGCAATTGAATGTGTCTACACATTAAGGAGTGATCTGGTGTCTCTGTACACTCCTCCCCATTCAGATAAACCTCTTGTCTGTCTTTCAAACAGCTATAAGTAAATGGGAGGGACCAGACTTCATGAAGAAGTGCATTACCTAATGGTTCATAATGACCTATAGCAACATATCGCATACAATTTGTAAATTTATATAAAGCAAATGGCAACGTTATTAAACCTTGGATAAGCCACGTTGCAGCAGTGGCCTCTGCCACAGAGAAAGGCAAGGATTCTAACCTTTCAATATGTAACATTGAAAAATACGCATCGCGCATGGAAAGCAAGCGCTGCTTGTCAGTTAAATTAAAAGGGGCAAAGAGAGAGGACACATTCATGTAGGTCCATGGCACCTTGCCAGACTTCAGCGTCTGTAGGGTCCACGCAAATTGCATGATAGAACGCAACTGATTTTGACCATGGTACAATACAGACACCTCATCCTGCACAATATCCACGACAGAGGACACAATATTATCTAACGTGTAAATGCGGGAAGAAAGCATGTTAATACTATTATCGACTACTGCAAGCACTTTTTCTAGATTAGCTTGATCAATAGCTCTAAGGCGTGTCGCCGCCTCAATCTGTGATGTCTTCCAGATTTCATTGTAAATAGCATATATACATCTTTTTGATCTACCACTAGCCGGGCCTTTTATGAAATCATTTAAATCTACATCTTCATTCAGCTTGGAGAGATGCAGTTTAACTGCAGCTAATGTAGAATGTTTTAGCCAGTTTTGACATAATTTGCCCACTGAATAAGTAGTGACTGAATGGCCAGTTTCAAAACATGGATCAGGTCTGACCTGTCTTAAGCCATCAGATAAACCCAAAAAACGGTGCTGGCAAGAAGCAGCACTCCTGTGCCACATCAGCCAACCTTTAGGATCCATACTGGATATGTTAAAGGATAAATTTAGCAAAAGGGTCTGCAAGTCCCTAATGGAAATTTCAGTAAAATTATTCCAGCCAGAATATTCTTCTGACTCAGGGATGGTAGGAGTATTTAATTTTTTAGAAGTAGCCAATCCAAAGCATGTTGTCTGTGAAATAGAGGAATTTAAAAACAACATTTGATTCGGGATGAGACAAGCACGGTGCAAAGCCTCAGTGCCTTGTACCTGCCAGTATTTAGATCCCCAAACAGATTTAAGGTCAATAGTTTCCTTCCACAATTCGTAGCCGCCAACAGCCAGCTGATCAAGAAAGGACTTCGAGTACAATAATTTGGTATCGGTAAGTGTAACCTTGGACATAGGCTTCTGTGTCATTTTAAAATAAAAGGACTCGGGATTAGACTGATTGAAGTCGGTAAAATAAGTGTACTTTTTCAAAAAAGTACTTGAACTGCCTTGTTTAGGAGCTGGGCAATGCTCTCATTGTGTATAATTTACAGTATTCCTTCTGGAAGTAGTTTTATGTAAGAAGTGATTGCCAAAATTTTGAAAGCAAAACAAATCACCATAATTAGCAGATTCTAAGTACAAATCTTCAGCATCAAAGGCAGCATAGTATTTCAAATCAGAAAACAAAGTCTCTACGGCCTGAACATCCCAATCATCAGAACGTATGTTTTGTTTCACTACATCCCCCATGTTAACTCTAAGCACATTAGGGACATTAACAACCTCTGTAGGGCTATGAATTTGAAATCAAACTGCATCCCACACAATCCCATCTAGGACAGGCCAAGCAGTGATATTAACACATGTGAAGTCTCTTTTCAGTCTGTGTGCAGAATGTGACGAGGAAAGGGGGGCCAAAGTTCCATTGAGATGACGGATGCATGTTCTTTCCTCGACATAGTGTCCATTGACAATTCGAAAAAAATAAAACACAAAACCAATTGACATAAAAAGGTCAATTGAAAAAAGCACCAGCCAAATATATGTCCAAGGGGGAATCAAAAAATGTTGTTTAAATAAGCTGGCATAAACTGCAAACCGTGAGGGCTTCTTTGAGGCATTGGAAACAGTGTCAAAAGAAAATCTGGATTCTGTGGCCAAACGTGGTTGCAGGTCAGGCATAGATACGTCAGTGGGGTAAGTGTAATCAATGTCATCATGATCTGTACCAGGCAAAGTAATAATAATAATATAATAATAAAGTGGATTTATAACAGCGCGATTGCTGCCCTGAGGCGTCCAAGCGCTAGAAAAGGAACCAGGTGAGAGGGTGAGAAAGGTTATGAGCCTGATAGGGGGGGGAAGACTGAGTTAAAAATTAGACAGAATTAAATAAGTGTGTTTTTAATTGTTTTCGGAAAGGGCCAAGGTCAGGATTGGATCTCAAATGGATCGGGAGGGTGTTCCAGATCTTGGCGGCATTGAAGGCAAACGTCCTTCCACCCGATCTAGTCCTTTTGACTCTGGGGACAGTTGCCATGAAAGCCCGGCTAGAGCGCAAGTCTCTACCCGGATGATACTGACTTACTAGACCACGGGTGATAGGGGGTCCCGAATCCCAAAAAGCCTGATGAGCAATACACATTGCTTTAAAGATGACTCTCTTACGTACCGGGAGCCAGTGAAGGTTGGTCAGTGCCGATTTGACTGACAGTCTGCGGGGGATCTGCAGCAGAGTCCGGGCAGCACAGTTCTGTACCAGCTGTAGTCTCTTTAAGGTATACTCTGGTGCACCCAAATACAGGGCATTGTTGGAATCCAATCGTGACTGTATCACGCCCTGTATGGCCATCTGCTTTGCCTCCATTGGGAGCAAAGGAAGAACTTTCTTCAATGTCCTGAGCAGTCCAAAGCAGATGGCTGAGAGCTTTGTGGCCTGGGTGTTGAGTGAGAGACTCCTGTCTAGCCATACCCCTAGGCTTTTGATGTTATCCTTTGGGGTCGGGGAGGGGCCTAGACAGGTGGGCCACAGTGAGTTAAAGAGAGTGGGGTCCGCAGGGCCCAGGAGCATAAGCTCCGTTTTGTCACCATTAAGTTTTAATGATGACCGAGTCATCCAAGACTTCACCTCCTACAGACATCCGGTTAGTCCTCCCGAGCGTGGCTGGAGAGCCGCCTGCGCTAATGAGACCACCAACTGGGTATCGTCCGCATAGGATATGATCTTAACTCCATACGGACGAACTACCTCAGCCAGTGGCCTCATATAGATATTAAAAAGCGCGGGGCTTAGAGAGGAGCCCTGCGGGACTCCGCATTTCAGAGGCATGCTAGAGGACACTGTCTGTCCATCGAACACTTGGAATGACCTATTGCTCAGAAATGATTTTAACCAGAGCCACGCCTTGTCCACAATGCCGACGTTCGAGAGACGGTTCAGTAGGGTGACATGACTGACCGTGTCGAACGCCGCACTGAGATCAAGGAGGATCACTGCCACTGATCCTCCTTGATCTAGAATTTTCCTGGACTCCTCGATGACCATTAGGAGGGCGGGCTCTGTTCCATGTTTAGGCCTAAACCCTGTCTGGGTGGTGTCGAGCAGCTGGTTATCTTCAAGGAAGCTAACCAGCTGAAGATTGACATACCTCTCCAAGATCTTGCTCACCCAGGGAAGCAGGGAAATCGGACGATAGTTCCCAAAGTCCGATGGTTCCAGATTGGGCTTCTTTAGCAGCGCTCGGACCATTGCCCGTTTCCAAGCAGGAGGGACAATGCCCGAGGCGATGGAGGCATTTAGCATGTTCCTAATGGTTGGAAGGACAGTCTGAGAAACCAGCATCATGGCATCAGGAGGTGCCGGATCAGATGGGGATCCAGATTTCACTTTCCGAGCCATGGACTCTAAAACTTCGAGATCCATGCAAGGGAAGTGGCCGAGCCGGGGTGGAGGAACTGGAGCAGGGTCTACCGCTTTGGTTTTATCCTGAATTAGCGGAGGGGGGGGGGGGGTGAGAGTGCAAGGGAAGGAGGCATATATTTTATTAACTTTAGCTGCAAAAAATTCAGCCAAGTCATTGCACTGGGAAACAGATTTTTCCTTCAAGGCACTTGGAGGAGGGAGTTGTGTGAGTTTTTGCAGGGTTTGAAAGATTTCCCTAGGTTTAGATTTTGCAGCTAGAATTTTATCTGAAAAGTACGCTGCCTGGGCGGCTTTTAATTCCTTTTTATCTCCTCTCGATATCGGGTCTTTTCCCCCATGGAGTAGTCTAAGCTCCATTTTCTTTCAGTTTTTCGGCATTGGCGCTTTTTATTCCTGAGGGCCTCCGAATACCATGGAGCTGTTTTAAGGAGGCGTTTTACCGTTAATTTCTTAAGAGGAAGGATGGTTTCGAGAGAATGTAGGATCCAGTTTTCATAGGCCTGGTTCGCCAGACATGGATCCTCGTTGTTAGGGGGAAGTTCTTTCATAAGTCTGTTATTCCATTCCTCTGTAGGTATCCGTGCCCATGATCTGGCATGTATTATCGATGGTTTTACCGGGCCAGATTTCTGGGTGGACCAGGTGAAGGGCACCAAAGAGTGGTCGGTCCACGGGAGGGGGAACGGGGGCTCAACCACAAGTTCCTCGCAGTTGCTGAACACTGGATCTAACAGGTGACCCTTCACGTGGGTCGATGTTTTTACTCGTTGGCTAAGTTGCAACGCAGCCAGGTCATCGGCTAAGATAGAGGCCGTGGGATCCAGCAGTGAATTGAAGTGAAAATTGAGGTCGCCCAACACGGTATAGTTAGCAGAGGTACTAACGTGTGGCGCCATAATTAGTGGTAAGAGATTATGAAATTGTTTAGGGGGGCCAGGTGGGCGATATATCAATGTACCCGAAAAACAATGATTGGGAGAGAACTTCAGCGCAAAGGCAAGGCTCTCACAGTCTGGAATAATTTCAGGGATGAGTCTGCAGTGGTATTGATCTTTAAATATAATTGCTAGCCCTCCCCCTCTACCCTCCGGACGATCTTGTCGGATGATTTGAAAGCCCGAGGGGAGGGAGGTTACAACAGCAGGGTCGGAGTCGGGCGTCAGCCATGTTTCAGATAGAAACACTGCGTCCGGTGAACGCTCTTCAAGTAAAAAAGAAATTTCTACCTTATGTTTTGGCAGGGATCTGCAGTTTAGTGAAAATATACGGTATTCCTGCTTCGGCGTTTTGATCTGCCACCGGTTGAAAGGAACATTGCCATTTGGACAAATGGCAGGTAGGGACATAACCTCATAGCGATGCAATTCACAGATCGGTCCAGATGGCCTCATGCCATGGAGAGCATCCGCGCTGTAGGCCATGAACTATTTGGCATATGATGTAGGGGGCGTGGCCCCTGGCCCAGACTCGGCGCGGACGAGCGCAGACGAGCTTGCCTTATGCGCGCCTTCGGCGCGCAATCGTCGCGTTCCTGTATAGACACATGATATATAGAGGCAGGAGGGACGAAAATATGGGCGTGGCCTGGCCAGATGGGCGTGGCCTGTGTCCTGGTCAATGGCGGCAGGGAGAACAGAAACAAACCCTCGCCAGCGGCAGCTTTCTACTCAGCTGTCAAGGAAATTCGTGTCAGGCGCGAGGTGCTCAGGGGGTGAGTGCAGGTTTAAAAAACACAAACACAATTCAATACTTTGTTTTAAAAAGCGATTAGCTCTACTCCCGGCTCAAGCCTCAGGAGGTTCCAATTTTATACAGGCGGCGCTTGCAGTCAGCGCGCACTATATAGTGATGTTTACGAAGGGTGGGCGTGGCCTGGCCAGATGGGCGTGGCCTGTGTCCTGGTCAATGGCGGCAGGGAGAACAGAAACAAACCCTCGCCAACGGCAGCTTTCTACTCAGCTGTCAAGGAAATTCGTGTCAGGCGCGAGGTGCTCAGGGGGTGAGTGCAGGTTTAAAAAACACAAACACAATTCAATACTTTGTTTTAAAAAGCGATTAGCTCTACTCCCGGCTCAAGCCTCAGGAGGTTCCAATTTTATACAGGCGGCGCTTGCAGTCAGCGTGCACTATATAGTGATGTTTACGAAGGGTGGGCGTGGCCTGGCCAGATGGGCGTGGCCTGTGTCCTGGTCAATGGCGGCAGGGAGAACAGAAACAAACCCTCACCAGCGGCAGCTTTCTACTCAGCTGTCAAGGAAATTCGTGTCAGGCGCGAGGTGCTCAGGGGGTGAGTGCAGGTTTAAAAAAACACAAACACAATTCAATACTTTGTTTTAAAAAGCGATTAGCTCTACTCCCGGCTCAAGCCTCAGGAGGTTCCAATTTTATACAGGCAGCGCTTGCAGTCAGCGCACACTATATAGTGATGTTTACGAAGGGTGGGCGTGGCCTGGCAAGATGGGCGTGGCCTGTGTCCTTTTCAATGGCGGCAGGGAGAACAGAAACAAACCCTCGCCAACGGCAGCTTTCTACTCAGCTGTCAAGGAAATTCGTGTCAGGCGCAAGGTGCATAGGGGGTGAGTGCAGGTTTAAAAAACACAAACACAATTCAATACTTTGTTTTAAAAAGCGATTACCTCTACTCCCGGCTCAAGCCTCAGGAGGTTCCAATTTTATACAGGCGGCGCATGCAGTCAGCGCGCACTATATAGTGATGTTTACGAAGGGTGGGCGTGGCCTGGCCAGATGGGCGTGGCCTGTGTCCTGGTCAATGGCGGCAGGGAGAACAGAAACAAACCCTCGCCAGCGGCAGCTTTCTACTCAGCTGTCAAGGAAATTCGTGTCAGGCGTGAGGTGCTCAGGGGGTGAGTGCAGGTTTAAAAAAACACAAACACAATTCAATACTTTGTTTTAAAAAGCGATTAGCTCTACTCCCGGCTCAAGCCTCAGGAGGTTCCAATTTTATACAATTTTATAAAGTACTTAATAAAGGACTGGAAATTGCAGGCAACTCGAGGGCCACTTCAGGTTCAGCATTAGAAGCAGTGGCCAAAACAGAATTTCTCACAATGGAAGGACAGGAGACTGCCGGTGTCATGCTAAGAAGAATCGGCCACTCTGTGTATCTTGACATTGTCAATTGAGATAAACCTGTTCCTTCCTTACGACCTGGAAGCGGAGGTAAAATGACTGTTCTTGAGCCCTTCACTCCAAGGACTGGAACCGGAGCTCGATAGGAAGGTCCAAATTCTTTCTTGTTATCGATCTTCTCTCGAACCATTTCTCCAACTTGGGGTAGCCAGCCAACTACTGGGATCTGCAATGCATCATCCGATGTGGAGGGCAAATGTTCCTTTGCAAGACTGTCTCTGGTCTTTTGTAGATCCTGTAAAACATTGCAATGTTCATCTACATCAAAGGTTGTGGCGCGAGCCACGCAGGCTAGACCATCAAGGTCAGGGACGTACATCTTGATGCCAAAGAGCATTTCGTATGGGGTCCGCCCACCCAGAGACCTTCTAGGGAGATTATTAAGTGCACGCTGCACGCTATTGAGGTGGGCTAGCCAGTTTCTGCCAGTGCCTATAACTCGAGCTGTCAATGATTGCTTTAAGTCACGGTTCATTCGCTCCACTACACTATTACCCTCAGGTCTGTAGGGAGACGAAAACTTGACTTGGACCCCCATCGAAGTCATGGCATCCTTGTACGCCCTAGAGGCGAAAGCCGGACCCTGATCCGAATGGAAGGTACCACAGGCAAAAATCCCTACAAAGACACGCAAATCTCTTATGACAGTCCGTGAATCAGCGCTGCGATGGGGCCACACCCACACAAAGCATGTGCATGAATCAACTGCTACTAAGATGTACTTATACGCAGTATCAGAGGAAAAAGGACTGCAGTGATCTAAATAAACACAACCTAGCGGTTTATTAGATATGTACAACTGTGTCTGTGGCGGACGCGCAGCAGTCGAAGGTTTAATCTGCTGGCAAATGTCACATTGAAGGACATAGTCTCGCATCTATTTGTACAGTCCCCGCCACCAGAAACGTTGTTGTAATTGAGCTACAGTGGCCGAGATGCCCGCATGCGCAGATGCCACACCTTCATGCGCCACTGTAATCAAGCTAGCTCTGCGATCTGAGTTGGGAATCAAACATTCACCAACTTCAGGAATTTTCAAAAAAGGAACCTTTTCGGGACTTAAGTGGTATGTGTACTTCGAAGGGAACCCCATAGGATGGTTACCTCCTTCTCAGTGGCAGCAACAGCCGCCAAGATGTCAACATCAATCTTACTTTTGGACCGTTTAACTGCCGCAACTAAATACGTAGACACCGCTGAATTCGCCGCTTCATCAGCAAGCGAGTTACCGACAGCGTGAACTCCCACACGCTGATGGTCGAGAGTATGAATCACAAAAACGAGAGGCAACTTAGACTTAAGCTCAGCCACTCGAACCCAGATCATCTTGTGTTTTATTGTGCTACCCTTGGAATCACGAAAATCATTCTGAATCCAAAAGAACAAGTTTTCATTGTAAGACTGTACACAGTAGTAAGAATCACTCACAATAAGAGTAGTCACACTAGGATCAGCGTACTCCAACGCTAGTAAGAGAGCACGAAGCTCTGCCAATTGTGCGGTGCAGTCCCCTAGAGTCTGCGCGTGCACTACTCTGGACTTGAACTCATCGTTCACCATGGCACCAACCACAATGGCGCATGCGGAAACGTAGGCGTGTTTAGAGCCATGCGCAACCTGCGCCGAACCATCAGTGTAAATGATGCAATGGAAATCCTCCAAAGGTCGCATAGCTAGAGGAGCAGTGTTAGAACTGGCTATTTCTGGTAGGCTAAGGCTGATGCCAAAGCCAGGCAGAAACCACCATTCTAGTCAGGGCAAGGGAGTCACACGCAAAGATAACCCCTGCTCACCCCCTGAGTATCTTGGCACGAGCAGTAAGGCTAAACACGGAGGCAATGTGTAAAGCATTTGCGCAAGCACACAACAGCAAGAACATCCTAGGCACACCACAAAAGGAACTCCACACACGGTTATGTAAAAATAACTTCTGTATTGTCAAAACACATTAGATAGAAATCACACATGTACATTGTGCCAACAGGCACGGGCAATATTCACAAGGGATTATGTACAGGACAGGGCCACATGGACCACTGTCAGAATCAACACTTTTAGAACTTAGAATACTGTCAGAAATAGCACTTTGTAGATCATAGAAAATAGGATATAAAATCACTGTAACACAAATTAGCAAGTATAGCACACAACCAGTAACTACTGGTAACAGGTAAGTACCACCTACGCAACCCTAACCACCTTAGGAGAATGTCACGCAGGGGACCAGGACCTCACTAGGACCACCTGTACTGGAAAGAACAACCATCTAAGAATAAAATACATTCAGGGGTATCAGCAAGAACACATTACACATGATGCATCAAAACACATTCAGAGGTGCAGGGAAGGAAAACACATGATGCCTAAAACATTCAGAGGTGTGAGAACAAGGCACATGATGCATCAAAAACACATTCAGAGGTGCAAGGACAAGGAAGACACATGATGCATAAAAACATTCAGGGGTGCCAGAACACAACTCAATAGCGCAAAAACACATGATGCCTAAAAACATTCAGAGGTGTGAGAACAAGGCACATGATGCATCAAAAACACATTCAGAGGTGCAAGGACAAGGAAGACACATGATGCATAAAAACATTCAGGGGTGCCAGAACACAACTCAATAGCGCAAAAACACATGATGCCTAAAAACATTCAGAGGTGCAGGAATAACACATGATGCATGAAAACACATTCAGAGGTGCAATAAAACTACATAATTGCGCAAAACTACATAAGCCACCACCTGTGGCAGTCCCTAGGCCAACTGGCCTTGATGGTGCTAAGACGCCCTGTGTCCCAATGTCAGGGGCCTAAACGTGGCAGCTGCTCACAAATTGCTGGGCAGCTGAGGACAATCCCGAGCGCCCAAACGGTGCAGCTGCCCACTAATTGCTGGGCAGCTGGGATGCAAAACTGCAGCAGGGCCTTCACTGGCGCTCAAGACAAACTGTGCTGCAGGGGTTGGAGCCACACATGCTCTGGCATTAACTGGGGCCTTGTTGGAGCGCACAGGCTCAGTAAATAACTTTGCCCCCACTGGGCTCTAAACATCAGAATGGTCCTCAAGAGCCTCGGGGCTCTGAATCACAGGATGGCACTCAAGAGCCTCTCTGGCTCGAAGAAAGAATGCCCCTGAACGATGGAGTCCCTCTCACAGGACTCTGAATCAAAGAACAAATGGGGCGCTGTGGGCCTCGGGACCCCCATGGGCCCTGCAAACACATATGGCCCAGTCAGAGCCACACAGGCTCTCTAAACAGTTGAAGTGCCCCCAAAACTGGAGCCACGCACGGGCTCTGTAACTAATTAATAAGACGTGGGGGCGACCCACCGCCACTCGGGGCCGCCCACGATGCACCAACACTGTTGGAGTGGCCCGCTGCCAAGTAGGGCACTCTAAGAACCAACACCCCCGAGCCCTCTCCTTACCGGGCTCCAGCGCGGGGAATTCTCTTCCCCATGTGTAGGGGACACAGGCGGCGGTCGTTGCGGGGCTCTCTCACCCACGAGAGCCCCATCTTCTCTGCACGCTCATCTTCACCCGGTCCCCCATCTCGGGACCGGGACTTCAAGAGGGGGGGAAGCCAGCGAGTCTCCAGGCTGCCGCCTCTGTGCACCTTGTCATCCACGGCGGGGGCCAGGCACCGGCAATGTGCCTCGGGCCCCCGACTGCTGCCATCACCACACTTGCGGGGCTCTCCCAGCTCACGGGAGCCCCGCACCTCCTACTTCAATTCCGGGCTGTTCCCCACGGTGGCGGCGGCGTGTTCGGGACTTCCCTCTATAAACCGGAAGTCCCACCCGCCGTCAGGCACCTCGCCGCCTGACTTCCGCTTTCGACTCGGGCCGCCGCAGTGATTACTTTTCCCTGCAGTACCAAGGGGTAGCTACCCTCGGTTTGACAAATAAACAGCGGGGTTGGGCACCCGCTGTGATTACAGCCAAAGTCGCGGGGTGGGCACCTGTGCGCTAAAAATAAAAATAATCGGCCACATAATGCAGGGTGGGCACCTGTATTTCACACCATGAAAATAGGCGGCCTTGACGGGGGGATCCACAGAAAGCAGCCACAAGCTGCAACGGCACACATAGAAGGGCTCTCTAAGCGCCAGAGGAAAGTCACCAGCCTTCTCTTCCAAAAAACGCTCACAGGGCGCTTAGGCCACAAAAAGCCTGGGCAAAAGCAAGAAAAAGTTCCCAGAAGTCTGCAAGCAGGGGTCCACAGGCAAAGGTCCCTAGGGAAAGTCCATCAGTCCCCAAGTCCCTCAGGTGTCCAGGACCTCAGCAGTCCAGGACATAAGGTGGAGCACAGCAGCTCCCAGAAAAGGAGGGTCCATCAGGTATCCAGGGGCTGGGCAGGGCCCAGGGATTCCCCTGGGCCCAAGCAGCAGCACGCCCCTGGCAGGATTCAAGTTAGGAACAAGAACATTTTGGAAGGGGACACAGCCCCTTTTTATACAGAGAAATCCTTTGTCTAGCAGGGTGCAGCCAGTGTGAGAACCAGCTAGAACTGGTTATAGGGAATTCCTTTCACTGGCCAGGCTAGGGACATCAGACGCACCCCAGGGGGTGGAGCCAGCATTGTGTGGGGAAAACCCAGCCTCACTCAGGACCCTCAGACCAGACAGTCAATCCACAAGCAGGCCCAGGCTCACTCCTCCCCTCACATCAGCATGCTAAACACTCCATTCACCACCGGGGCAGACCCTCCCAGACTCTTGGAGCCAGGCTCACCAGCCAGCCTCAGCCAATCACACGCCAGACACAAATTACACAAATATGCCAACTTCTAAAAGTGGCACTTCTATACTAGACACAATCATGCCGCATATACCATTGCGCAGCATTCAATCTCACGAGTTTGCACATACCAAACTCGACCCTGCACTTCCCACACATCAGGAACTACCATGGGCATACATATTCCCCATTCATTCCTATGGGAGGGCAGGTCACTCACCACACATACACAGAGAGCTCACACACTTTACACTGTACCACAGTGAAAAAGTGTGCCAAGGCCTAAAATCACCAACACCAGGTTCCAGAAACAGGCTAGGAAAAAAGCAAAAAGTTTCGGGGTGACCCTGCCAAAAAGGGCCAGGTCCAACAAGCAGGATGAACGAATTCATACTGCAAGTACTCCTGCGACCGTAATGAGGCGTCAAAAATAAACGTGACATCCGTGGACGTCAAGGAAGCAGCCCATTGAATCCACCGAGGGTGCAAAGCTTTTGAATTCGGTACACTGGCTTTCTTCACTGCCTCCAAATGAGGACAGGGTGTAACAACCAACATGCGTTTTCCTTGTGACAGGGCACGTTCCTTAAGAATCGCCATCTGTACAGCTGTTAAAACTTTCTCCACAGTGGAAAACCGCATTTCAGCCGAAGTGTACAAGTGTGACTTGTAAGCAATAGGTACCGTATCTCCTTCATTAAAAGTGAGGTACGTGAAACCCACCGTCCCAGGAATAATCCTTATCACCAGGTTAATGTGGTTATCACAAGTCAGTAAGAATTTAGAAGCGAGCAGATCAGCCTGCAAGGATTGCAAGATGGCTGAGTGCTCAGGCAGCCAGCATGATTTGGAAAAAGTTGGTTGTATCAAAGCATACAAAGGCTTGATACGCTGGGCATATTCCGGAATGTAAGTTCTCCCGAAATTAAAAAAAACCCAGTAAAGACTGTAATTTCTTCAGTGTTGTAGGAGCGCGCAATTGAGCGCATTTCTCCAAGAAGTGAGGAGCCAAACCTCTACTTTCACTGTTGAGCTCATAGCCCAGGAACAACACTGTGTACTCTGCAATGTGCGATTTCGCAAAGTTAAATTTGTAACCCATGTATGCAAAGTTACAATTGATGGAGTTAACACGACACAGATGCTCCCAAATTTCGTCGTCTGTGAGATATATGTCATCCACATACGAGCATGCATCTGGATCGATCCGCTCTAAAAGAGAGACAATGCGAGCGATAAAAATCCCAGGACTATTCTTATAGCCCATTGGGAGACGCCGAAATTGTATTTGGACCCCGGCGCAAGTAAAGCTGGTCCATTGGGAGCTAAAACTATCCAATCTATGGGCATAAAAACCGTTGGAAATGTCAAGCGTGGTCTTAAAACGCTTACGCACAAGACTATCCACTAGGGCAGAGCCGTGAGTATTCTGTACTGCACAGTTACGGCAATGCGAGTTTAAATGCCGGTAATCCAATACCAAACGATATGACCCGTCAGGCTTGGTCACAGTAAAAAGAGGGTTATTCATCGGTGACACACATGTTTCAATAACTCCCTGATATTCCAATTGTTCAAGGATTGCCGCGACGGAAGCCTTGGCTTCACGCCGTATGGGATATTGAGGTTGAGGCTGCGGCTGAGACCATAAAGGAATCTCGTGGCATGGGGACAATTTATCCCAACCACATTGGTTACGGTACAGAGCCGGTGCTAGAGCCATAGCCCACTCTTCTGCAAAATGCAGCGCATCCTCTTTCGAGACTGTGTTCACGAAACTTGGGAGGATTACCTCCTCCCCTCGCGGTTCTGCAAGCACAAAAGGTGGGGGCCAGTCAGCCTCCGAAAGCAAAATGTCATACGAAGACGAAAGATTTTCCGAAAATACCCCTTTGATGGTACGTTGTATGTCACCTTCGATTAACAGGACAATTTCATAAAGTCTAATCAGGGCAGCAACTCTTGTATCAGCTGTTTCTATCACAACATAAATATCAGTCGCTGTCACCTTCAGTAGCGGACGCAGGGCCTCTCTCACAATGGTAATCTCCGCCGCGCTGTCCAGCAAAGTCAGAGCCCATGTCAGATTCCGAAGCCGCGTTCTCACTATCTGTGGCATATCGATGCGCTGTTAAAGCCGCAACTTTCTTTTTGGCAAACTGCGGTCTCTTCGGCGTTGAGCCGTCCTGCTTTCCTGTACCGTCTGTCTGGCGGGGCTGGTCACGTCCTTGCTGACCACCCCGACCACATCTGCCTCCTCCACCACCGGTCTTCAGGGCCGATGAGTCCTAAAAAGGAACGAGGAGAGCGTTGATCAGAAACCTGAGATCGATCAGGTGATTTAATCGTCGCGCAAGTCATAAACACATTCTGTTTGCGCAGGCATTGGAGACGCAGGGCGAGACTCTTGTGTCTGCTGTTGTTGCTGTTGCTTACCCTGTTTCTGTTTTTTAGGCCAATTTTGTTTTTTGGACTTGGGCTGAACTTCCGTTTCTGAAGTCTGCCCTTGGGGTTGCTTCTTCTCTTTGACAGAAAAAGGCTTTAGACCCTTGCTATTGCGACCCACTTTTCAATAAGCAGCCACAATAATCCTTGCTAACTGCCTGGGTTTATCGGCATCGGAAATCGCCTCCAAAGCATTAGCCACCTGAAAGTTCACTGCATCCCCCTTGACATTAGCAAGAATGAGATCGCAAACTATATCAAAGGAGCCACACAGGCGCATACCCAATTCAACCGCTGCCTCCGGTCCGTGATTATCTTGAACACGTTTAATGATCGTAGGCAGGACAGCCATAGACGGAGTGCCGTAACACCTCGCATAGACCGCCGCAAAGGTTTTTCCCCAGGTCTCACAGTCAACGAGTTCGGGGGCCAAATCCTTCGGTAAACTAATTGTTAAGATTCTATATTTATCACCAGGAGTTGTATTAGGAAATACTGCTTCCAGCTGGTCAAATTTCTCGGCAAGCCAGAAAGGAAAATCATCCTTTTCCTGGGGACGCTTACCCATCACTGCATTGACCATCACAGGACTGAGCTTCAAACTGCCCTGTCCCGCTGGAAGAGCCGGACCCCCGGGGGGCCCACCCGGGAGATGACGACCTATGTATTGCACTAATGCACGAATCACGGCAATAGAAACTACATGTAGTCTACGAACCTCCGCCAAGGTACAATTGCCGTGTTGAGGATGAGGAGTAAATCCAGCCAGAACAGGCCAATTCGTGCCTGGAAAGGACAAAGGACCTAACCTCGGAGCGGTTAAAGAATGGGGTAGGGCGCCACCAAACCAAACTCGATGCTGCCAATGATCAATAGGTATTTCCAGTGCCCTGTACGGAGTATATTCATTCGCACAGGTGAAGGAGTGTAAGTGTGGAACACATTCGAATTAGCGTCCACAGCCGGAAATGTCACCCACGAATAAAAGAGTTCGTATGGGTAAGCTGCATCCGCACTCACCACCAAAATCACAGCCAAGCCGTCAACGGGAACATTGAAAGTCTGCAAATGATTGCGCACCGCAATGCGACTAAGCTGCGGAATGTCCACAGGCTGAGCCATGACTGCACAGGAACTTAGAAAAACAAAGTACACTTTGTAGCACAACTGGGTAGTAATTCAAGGAAACCGTTTTAGAAAGATTCAAGCTTGAAAAGACCTATTTTAAAAATAGGTAGGTTTTGTCCGACACCACCGTTTTCCGGAAACGACAGTGAAGGGGTTAAGGTTTGAATGATATACTACTCGAGTGTCATGATATAAGACCACCAACGAATGGGCGCCATGTAGCGGGAATTCCGTTCTCCTACAGAACTGTGCATAGAGATTTGGAACCTCGGCGAATTAGGGTGGCCCACAACTCACCTCAGTACCCTAAATCCCCTTACCAGGCTAGCTACAGTGTCTCATTGGTCATATCAAACTCCCAATGTTTAGACAAACCAGAACATGAACTTACGATACCTCAGGTCACGTGGAACACATGAGCACTCTTTCGTTATACAATCATTTCAAACCAGAACGTGGAGTAAATGAGGAAACGTACACATTTGAAATATTTATTTACTAATGCCGTCTTCTCAAACGCAGTATCTTAGATAATACAAGGAAACATATTATCAGAAGCAAAGTTATCAGCATAGTTACTAGTCCATAGAAAGCAAAAGGTGACAGCATGCTAAAATACTGTAATGAATAAGGGTTAACAACACCTAATTCTCACCCTCCCTAACTAGCATATTATATTAATATCTAAGAAGGTCTCTTTGGGTTTTAGCAGGGCGGCCCCATACCTCAAGATCCTAGTATGAAGAGATCACATCAACTTCCACCAGCTCTCTGCATGCGAACCGCATCAAGTGTGTATGTGTGCTCTAAGCGAAGCAATATAAAACACGCCTAAAGCCAGAATTTGGCAGGAGCTGCACTTATGTTATGTCTATGAAGGTGCGGAGATCAGACCTCACAACAATTCTGTGTCGAGTTATCCTTGAAGTTTCAGCACTCTCTGTACAGACATAGTTTACTAAACAAAGCTTATATCAGAGCAATAACATATTATTATCATGTAAATCACAACGCTCTTCTAGGTTGAAAGCTAAGTCAACAATTATGTGTCGTGAGCAGAAGCAGCAAAGGGAAAAATGGCGTTTAAACATTTAATAAGCTCATGCTAACTTAACACAGTATATAGATAAGCAGTAACTATATGACATCACCAAGGATCTCTTTTCCAAAATTAAACGTTTAGAACACGCATATTATACTTCGATATCCAAAGAGTGTTTGAGTGAACTTATTGACACAAAACTTAAATTTAATAAAGATACCACGAACAACGCTTCTAATTTTTTGCTAAAGTCTAGTGCCAAATTCTACGGTGGTCAAAATAGAGCTGGGAAATTGTTGGCTAATTACTTAAAAGCTAACCAAAACCGGGTCAACATAGATACCATTCATGGTCGGGATGGTTCACTTAAACATAAAGACAACGACGTGTTGCAGGAGTTTCATCACTTTTATGAGTCACTTTATTCCTCTGAATCAACTGCTTCTGAAGATTCTATCTCTCAGTTCCTCTCTAAGATTCAATCTCCTTTCATTTTACCCCCAGATCTTTCTCCATTGGAAACAGATATAACCAAACAGAGCTCTCTCGAGCATTGCAAACTTTGAAACATGGGAAAGCCCCGGGCCCAGATGCTTTCACAGTTGAATTCTTCTCTCACTTTTCCAAATTGCTTATTCCCAAACTACATATTCTGATCTCTACTTTTCTCGCTTCCGGTGCAGCCTCTGGCACTTTTTCTGATGCTCTTATTTGTATTCTTCCCAAGCCAGGTAAGGACCCGCAGCATTGTAAAAACTATCGTCCAATATCTCTGGTGAATATTGATTATAAAATCTTCTCGAAAGCGCTGGCCTTACGTTTGGAATCCCATTTACCTGAACTTCTAGGCAAGGAGCAGTCTGGTTTTGTTAAAGGCAGATTTCTTACAGACAATACTAGATTCTTTTTTGATATCCTCTCTAAAACCTCGCATTCATCTTATTCTATTGCAGCCATTGCTCTAGATGCTGAGAAATCTTTTGATAGAGTCGAATGGCTGTATCTTTTCCAGACCCTGAAGTGGTTTGGCTTTGGCCCAAAAATATCCACATTGATTTCACTCTTATATTCTCACCCGAGGGCGGCTATTTCGACAAATGGCGGCTTATCCTCTTACTTTTCTCTTAAAACAGGAGTCAGGCAAGGCTGTCCTCTCTCCCCTTTCTTGTTTGACCTTGCCCTAGAGCCTTTACTACTAAGAATTCACCAGAACAATGACATCCATGGTTTCACCTTCCAGCAATCTAACATCAAGATGGCTGCATACGCTGATGATGTCCTGTTTTTGTCCCAACCCAGTTCTTCCCTTCCTGCATTCTTAACTGAGGTGGACTCCTTTGCTCACGTATCCGGATACAAATTAAACAGGGACAAATGCGAGATTTTACCCCTCACGAAATTTACTCTTAAAAATGATTTCTCTGCTTCGGGCTTTTCGTGGAATATCGAGTCTATTAAATACTTGGGACTTAATTTCACGGCATCTCTTAAGGGAACAGTTGCTCGATGTTTAGATGATTGTATTAAAAAATTAACTACCCTTACCTCCAAATGGCACCCTCTTTATCTGTCCTGGTGGGGGAGATTGGATACAATACTTACAACAAAGGGGTCTGAGAGAATATTAACGACCAAAGTGCTACAGCCCTCTATCTTCAATACTACCAACAACAAGGTAGCACTTGGTCTCTATCTCCAAAGGGAATGAATTAAGTAAAGGTGTGAGTGGATTACCTACAAAGTCGTTCACTGGGCACTTTCAGACCACTGGTAGTGTTCCCATCAGGCAACCGACCTGTACCGCCCTTCATCATTTGGGACAGACATCATAAAGCACACTGGAAGTGGCCCAGTGTGCGATCACGCACAAATGTGCTAAAGTTGTTCTCTATATCCAAACGATTAGCTTTATCACTGAGTAGGTATCAGGGGGTTGCTAACAACCAGTGCAAAATGAATTAAACAGATTAATTAAATCTATACGGTGATGGTGCTATTAAAAAAGGGTAGAGGAAGGAAAACAGTTTAATAGGGACCTTCCTTTCCCAACATTAAAAACAGTGGAAAAAGGTAGCATCAACAAATAACTACCTTGACAGTTATTATGGTCATGGTCGACATGTTTCTGCAGTGTTACCTTGGGCCCAGAGGTCACCTACTGCTTCATCAGGACCTAGTGATTCTACTGCTTGTAGTGAGAATGACATAAAAAAAGTGTAAACAATATCACCTTAAGTTCTCCTGGATTGTGGAATTCCCGGATTTCATATGGTAACACACACACCAATATGCAAAAAATAAAAGAGAAAACACATTTAGCTATTTTGTCACATCTTGCTACAAAATAATCACAGCTCTATATAGTAGCTATGGCTAACGTCATTATAGTAATGTCAACATCCACATATCCCATTCTCGCTTCGCGAGTCATGCGAGAGCAGAATGACTTCTGGTCTGATACACTCACCAATTATTTCGGAGAGTAACGCCCCACCTCACCCGGCACCAGCGCAGGTTTCAAGGAGCCCCGCTCTGTGGAAAATAATAAATGGATAAACGGACAAAGGCAGGAGGGTCAGAGGAAGCACCCAGACGCGAGGGCAACCGCTGTGTAATTATCAAAGAGCTTTATCAAGCAGTCTCGAGGAAAATCATTATCGCGGTTAGTATAGCTCGAGACTGTATCCATTGAACAGTTGTACTCTAACTGCACTGCGCAACCTATTGGATCATCGCGCTCGATTAAAAATCGTTCCATGTACATGAACCATCAGTAGGTTCACTACAAGAGTGGCGTCTGTGTAGAACCGCCATTACTCTAAATCATTCACCCAGGTCGCTTACCTGCCCGTCGGTACTCCAGACGTCCTTCTGGGCTGTCTGTGGGAGGTGCCGAACGGGCAGGAAGTGCCGGTATTTACGGATGTTGTGTTTCCTGATTTCTCCGTGTGGCGCCCTGACGTCATCGAGGCGCGCCTAACACTCATGGGGATTGTAGTTCGGGGGGGATGTAATTGGTTAAAAACCAGCGCATAGCGCGAATCGATATCTTACAGTCGAGGTTTTATGTGCTATCCTCCCAGAATCCAAAAACAGATTCGTTTATGTAAACACATCGTCCTCCAATAAAAGCTCAGAGAACAGAACTTAGTACTGTAGCTTTGGAAAAACATGATTTGCGTATATCTAGTCTGGTCAATACACAATATCATTGTATGAAAACTTATCAACATGACTCTAACGTGTGGGTGAATCAATCGTCTCATGATCTATATGTATGCATGCCTTAGATTCAGAGCAAGGGTACATTCTTCATGATCGTGAGATCTTTTTATCAAGACAGTCAGGAAATAAGGACTCATAAAGATTTTATAGAGACATCCACGGAATGTCTTCGTTCAATCCTTCTTTGTCCGTCCGAAGCTTGTGTACCCATTTCTGTTCACGTCTGAACAGGAACATCTTTGTATCAGTAATGTGTGTGGGTATCAGGGGTTGTTCTAGCACTGTCCAGTGTAGATCATTCGGCGTGTGCCTAACTTGCAGGAAATGATTAGTAAGTCTTGTTGACTGCCTGGAACACCGGATGGAGCTTTTGTGTTCGGTGATACGTGTCTTTACCCTACGAGTCGTCATGCCCACATACCTTTTCTGGCATGGGCATGTGATCAGATAGATTAGATTAGAGCTATTACAAGTGGTGAATCTGCGTTGTTCCCATGGGCGATCTGTACCAATATCTATTGTCTGTGATCTGGTGGTGTTGGGACATACTGCGCAATTACCACAGGGGTGATGCCCGGTAGCTGCCGGCATATCCCACAAGGTACCCAGTGCCCTTGGTAAGTCATCTTTATGCCGGGTATGCACAAGTTTGTCCTTTAGACTTTGCCCCCTCTTGAACGCAAAAAGAGGAATCTGGATGCCATCTGTTCCCGTATTCAGAATACTCCAATGTTTTTTCACTATTCGTTGAATACTGTTAGACTGAGTCGTAAAAGTACTCACAAATGTCATGCGATCTTGTTTGGATTTAGGTAGTGAAACCTCCAATAACCCCTCCCGGTTATTATTTGAGGCTCACTTCTTAGATCTACGAACTAGATGTCTAGGGTATTCTTTATGCAAAAGATCTTGTTCTAAACTTCCTGCATGGTGTTCGAAGCTGTCTCTTGTGGAACAATTCCTCTGAATCCGCAAAAATTGCCCGAAGGGCAGATTATCCCTCAAGGACTTTGGGTGACAGCTATTGTAATTCAATAGTGAGTTCCGTGCCATAGGTTTACGGTAGAGTTCGGACGCCAACCCCGTTGGAGTAGACGTTATAAGTAGGTCCAGGAAGGGCAAGTGTGTCCTATTGTATTCAATGGTGAACTTCAGGAACTGATTCCTGCCGTTCAACCATTCATGGAAAGCAGCTAGTTCTGTCTCGCTCCCTCTCCATATCACCAGGACATCATCTATATACCGTTTCCACAGACGTAGTTTGTCTGTGAAAAGGTTGGTCTCAGAGAAGATGTAATCTAATTCGAACCTGTGGACGTATAGATTTGCTAGGGACGGGGCAAAAATACTGCCCATACTGGTCCCGCTTACTTGCAAATAGAGTGAATCCTCATAGCGAAAAAAGTTTTCAGTCATCGCTAGGTTAGCCAATGACATTATCAGTCTTACAGGTGTGATAGAATCCAGTTGTCTCTCTGTAAGAAGTGCCTCCACCACCTCTAGTGTTTCTAACTGGGGGATCGAGGTGTAGAGACTCTCTACGTCAAATGACACCAAGATGTCTGTGCTCCCATCGAAGTCGATGTCAGGTAGGAGCCTCAGTACATCATTGGTGTCCTTGAGGTAAGTCGGCATTTCGCTCACCATTGGTTTAAGAAATACATCCACGAATGTTGATAATGGTTCTAATAACGAGCCGATCCCTGAGATAATAGGGCGGCCAGGGGGTGGTCGTTGTGGCTTGTGTATTTTGGGTAAATGGTAGAAATAGGGAACTCTAGGATTCTCAGTGCATAGAAATTGTCCTTCTTTGGCGGTTATCCAGCCCTCACTCAGGGCTTCTTCCACAATGTGCTTGATCTCTCTGGTCAATCTCTCAGTGGGATCTATTGATAGTTTGCGATATGCTCCGATGTTATTGAGTTGGCGTAGGCACTCTGTCTGATAAGCATCTGCATCAAGCAGCACAATCGCCCCGCCTTTGTCCGCCGGTTTAATAACCACGGACTGATTATTGGACAAGCTCGTAATAGCCTCTTGTTCCCTTCTCGAGAGATTGTGGAAAGGTCTATGATCTTTTAGGAAAAGTTTTTTCAGGTCAGCATCCACCTCTTCCTCAAAGGTCAGCACCTTTGCCGGGAGACCTATGGTTGTAGGGTTAAAAGTGGAAGGTCTTTGGAGACCTGTATTCACCACTCTTGTTGTTATCTCTCCGGGACTTTGTTGTTTTTGGGCAAAAAAATTGTGTAGCCTAATTTTTCTATATAGTTTGCCCATTTCTATCTGGGTGACAAAAGGATCACTTTTATTGGTAGAAACAATACCAAGGCCCTTGTTGAGTACCTGTTCTTCAATTGTAGTGAGCTGGTATGAGCTGAGATTGATCACAGTGTTGGTCCTGTCGACGTCTCCACTTGGTCTTGGCCAATAACCTTCCCGCTCCTCAAACCCATTGTTTGGGGGGGTAAGTTCCAACGTACCTGGCCCTGTTGGGCTGTCCGTTGTCGGCCCCGTGTTCTCCGGCCAGATCCTAAAAAAGGCTGTTGGTTATAGGTTTGGAAAGATTGGTTTGGATCATAAAGTCCCATTGGGGGGTACTGGGGGAATGATGGAGGTCCCCAGGGGGACGGTTGCCACCATGGTGGGGGCCCGATAGGCGGCCCGAATTGTTGGCCATAGCCTCTCCAGTTTCTCCTGTTGTTCCCTCGCTCTCTACCTCTCTGTGGTCCTGAGGTACCACCTTGGTTGGAAGTGTCCGAATCGCTTGATCCATTATCCGAACCCGAAGTGCCATAGTAGGAGCCTCCTTTATGAGTGCTCTTATTGAGTACTGGTGGGGAGTAGTCGTCACTCGTGTATGGATATATCCTGGTCATACTAAAATTGGCCAGATCCTTTTTAAACTTTTCTAATTTAGTAAACAAGATCGAATCACGAAACTCTTTACTCGTCTTGTTGCCTTCATCTTGTTTCTTAGAGAATGCCTTGCTTGTTGAAATAGTGGCCTTAATTTGACCTTCTAAGGTTTGAATTTCCACGAGAATCTTATCTGCTGTTTTTTTTGCTGTTTTGATGATTAACACCAACCAGTCGCGGGTGCATCTCCACGCTATCAGATACCAATCTCTCAAGAAATCCTTATCATCCAGAAACAGTCGTGGTGCGTTATTCACTACGAGCCCTGTTGGGGCACAATTCCCACGCAGGTATTCTGCCATTATTGTCCCATGCACACATACTCTTGCCTGGTTCTTCTTTAGTACGAGGACTTTTGTCCAGCCTTCATCAGTATTAGCTGATGTCGTAGGTAGGAGATCTACAATACTCGGATTCTCTAACAGAATACTTTGTATTTCGTCCTCATCGAATGCTAAGCCAAGATTGGTAGCCATCGTGCCTAAATCGGGAATTATTTATAGTGGTTCCCCGTCGCTACTATTATGCCTCAACTCTAACTCGTTCTGCCTGTGTTATTGTTAGTCATGAAAACCCATGTACTAATGAAAAAATGAGAAGAAAAGAAAGGAAAGAGGTAAATACTTAAAGACCCGTAGCCTACCAGCTACTCTCATAACAATACTTACAACAAAGGGGTCTGAGGGAATATTAATGACCAAAGTGCTACAGCCCTCTATCTTCAATACTACCAACAACAAGGTAGCACTTGGTCTCTATCTCCAAAGGGAATGAATTAAGTAAAGGTGTGAGCACTTTGGTCGTTAATATTCCCTCAGACCCCTTTGTTGTAAGTATTGTTATGAGAGTAGCTGGTAGGCTACGGGTCTTTAAG
Source organism: Lissotriton helveticus (assembly GCF_964261635.1). NCBI lineage: Eukaryota > Metazoa > Chordata > Amphibia > Caudata > Salamandridae > Lissotriton > Lissotriton helveticus. The sequence goes on from NC_136068.1 coordinate 445,649,240, forward strand.
TATTTACCTCTTTCCTTTCTTTTCTTCTCATTTTTTCATTAGTACATGGGTTTTCATGACTAACAATAACACAGGCAGAACGAGTTAGAGTTGAGGCATAATAGTAGCGACGGGGAACCACTATAAATAATTCCCGATTTAGGCACGATGGCTACCAATCTTGGCTTAGCATTCGATGAGGACGAAATACAAAGTATTCTGTTAGAGAATCCGAGTATTGTAGATCTCCTACCTACGACATCAGCTAATACTGATGAAGGCTGGACAAAAGTCCTCGTACTAAAGAAGAACCAGGCAAGAGTATGTGTGCATGGGACAATAATGGCAGAATACCTGCGTGGGAATTGTGCCCCAACAGGGCTCGTAGTGAATAACGCACCACGACTGTTTCTGGATGATAAGGATTTCTTGAGAGATCGGTATCTGATAGCGTGGAGATGCACCCGCGACTGGTTGGTGTTAATCATCAAAACAGCAAAAAAAACAGCAGATAAGATTCTCGTGGAAATTCAAACCTTAGAAGGTCAAATTAAGGCCACTATTTCAACAAGCAAGGCATTCTCTAAGAAACAAGATGAAGGCAACAAGACGAGTAAAGAGTTTCGTGATTCGATCTTGTTTACTAAATTAGAAAAGTTTAAAAAAGATCTGGCCAATTTTAGTATGACCAGGATATATCCATACACGAGTGACGACTACTCCCCACCAGTACTCAATAAGAGCACTCATAAAGGAGGCTCCTACTATGGCACTTCGGGTTCGGATAATGGATCAAGCGATTCGGACACTTCCAACCAAGGTGGTACCTCAGGACCACAGAGAGGTAGAGGGCGAGGGAACAACAGGAGAAACTGGAGAGGCTATGGCCAACAATTCTGGCCGCCTATCGGGCCCCTACCATGGTGGCAACCGTCCCCCTGCGGACCTCCATCATTCCCCCAGTACCCCCCAATGGGACTTTATGATCCAAACCAATCTTTCCAAACCTATAACCAACAGCCTTTTTTAGGATCTGGCCGGAGAACACGGGGCCGACAACGGACAGCCCAACAGGGCCAGGTACGTTGGAACTTACCCCCCCCAAACAATGGGTTTGAGGAGCGGGAAGGTTATTGGCCAAGACCAAGTGGAGACGTCGACAGGACCAACACTGTGATCAATCTCAGCTCGTACCAGCTCACTACAATTGAAGAACAGGTACTCAACAAGGGCCTTGGTTTTGTTTCTACCAATAAAAGTGATCCTTTTGTCACCCAGATAGAAATGGGCAAACTCTATAGAAAAATTAGGCTACACTATTTTTTTGCCCAAAAACAACAAAGTCCCGGAGAGATAACAACGAGAGTGGTGAATACAGGTCTCCAAAGACCTTCCACTTTTAACCCTACAACCATAGGTATCCCGGCAAAGGTGCTGACCTTTGAGGAAGCGGTGGATGCTGACCTGAAAAAACTTTTCCTAAAAGAACATAGACCTTTCCACAATCTCTCGAGAAGGGAACAAGAGGCTATTACGAGCTTGTCCAATAATCAGTCCGTGGTTATTAAACCGGCGGACAAAGGCGGGGCGATTGTGCTGCTTGATGCAGATGCTTATCAGACAGAGTGCCTACGCCAACTCAATAACATCGGAGCATATCGCAAGCTATCAATAGATCCCACTGAGAGATTGACCAGAGAGATCAAGCACATTGTGGAAGAAGCCCTGAGTGAGGGCTGGATAACCGCCAAAGAAGGACAATTTCTATGCACTGAGAATCCTAGAGTTCCCTATTTCTACCATTTACCCAAAATACACAAGCCACAACGACCACCCCCGGGCCGCCCTATTATCTCAGGGATCGGCTCGTTATTAGAACCATTATCAACATTCGTGGATGTATTTCTTAAACCAATGGTGAGCAAAATGCCGACTTACCTCAAGGACACCAATGATGTACTGAGGCTCCTACCTGACATCGACTTCGATGGGAGCACAGACATCTTGGTGTCATTTGACGTAGAGAGTCTCTACACCTCGATCCCCCAGTTAGAAACACTAGAGGTGGTGGAGGCACTTCTTACAGAGAGACAACTGGATTCTATCACACCTGTAAGACTGATAATGTCATTGGCTAACCTAGCGATGACTGAAAACTTTTTTCGCTATGAGGATTCACTCTATTTGCAAGTAAGCGGGACCAGTATGGGCAGTATTTTTGCCCCGTCCCTAGCAAATCTATACGTCCACAGGTTCGAATTAGATTACATCTTCTCTGAGACCAACCCTTTCACAGACAAACTACGTCTGTGGAAACGGTATATAGATGATGTCCTGGTGATATGGAGAGGGAGCGAGACAGAACTAGCTGCTTTCCATGAATGGTTGAACGGCAGGAACCAGTTCCTGAAGTTCACCATTGAATACAATAGGACACACTTGCCCTTCCTGGACCTACTTATAACGTCTACACCAACGGGGTTGGCGTCCGAACTCTACCGTAAACCTATGGCACGGATTTCACTATTGAATTACAATAGCTGTCACCCAAAGTCCTTGAGGGATAATCTGCCCTTCGGGCAATTTTTGCGGATTCAGAGGAATTGTTCCACAAGAGACAGCTTCGAACACCATGCAGGAAGTTTAGAACAAGATCTTTTGCATAAAGAATACCCTAGACATCTAGTTTGTAGATCTAAGAAATGAGCCTCAAATAATAACCGGGAGGGGTTATTGGAGGTTTCACTACCTAAATCCAAACAAGATCGCATGACATTTGTGAGTACTTTTACGACTCAGTCTAACATTATTCAACGAATAGTGAAAAAACATTGGAGTATTCTGAATACGGGAACAGATGGCATCCAGATTCCTCTTTTTGCGTTCAAGAGGGGGCAAAGTCTAAAGGACAAACTTGTGTATACCCGGACTAAAGATGACTTACCAAGGGCACTGGGTACCTTGTGGGATATGCCGGCAGCTACCGGGCATCACCCCTGTGGTAATTGCGCAGTATGTCCCAACACCACCAGATCACAGACAATAGATATTGGTACAGATCGCCCATGGGAACAACGCAGATTCACCACTTGTAATAGCTCTAATCTAATCTATCTGATCACATGCCCATGCCAGAAAAGGTATGTGGGCATGACGACTCGTAGGGTAAAGACACGTATCACCGAACACAAAAGCTCCATCCGGTGTTCCAGGCAGTCAACAAGACTTACTAATCATTTCCTGCAAGTTAGGCACACGCCGAATGATCTACACTGGACAGTGCTAGAACAACCCCTGATACCCACACACATTACTGATACAAAGATGTTCCTGTTCAGACGTGAACAGAAATGGGTACACAAGCTTCGGACGGATAAAGAAGGATTGAACGAAGACATTCCGTGCATGTCTCTATAAAATCTTTATGAGTCCTTATTTCCTGACTGTCTTGATAAAAAGATCTCACGATCATGAAGAATGTACCCTTGCTCTGAATCTAAGGCATGCATACATATAGATCATGAGACGATTGATTCACCCACACGTTAGAGTCATGTTGATAAGTTTTCATACAATGATATTGTGTATTGACCAGACTAGATATACGCAAATCATGTTTTTCCAAAGCTACAGTACTAAGTTCCGTTCTCTGAGCTTTTATTGGAGGACGATGTGTTTACATAAACAAATCTGTTTTTGGATTCTGGGAGGATAGCACATAAAACCTCGACTGTAAGATATCGATTCGCGCTATGCGCTGGTTTTTAACCAATTACATCCCCCGAACTACAATCCCCATGAGTGTTAGGCGCGCCTCGATGACGTCAGGGCGCCACACGGAGAAATCAGGAAACACAACATCCGTAAATACCGGCACTTCCTGCCCGTTCGGCACCTCCCACAGACAGCCCAGAAGGACGTCTGGAGTACCGACGGGCAGGTAAGCGACCTGGGTGAATGATTTAGAGTAATGGCGGTTCTACACAGACGCCACTCTTGTAGTGAACCTACTGATGGTTCATGTACATGGAACGATTTTTAATCGAGCGCGATGATCCAATAGGTTGCGCAGTGCAGTTAGAGTACAACTGTTCAATGGATACAGTCTCGAGCTATACTAACCGCGATAATGATTTTCCTCGAGACTGCTTGATAAAGCTCTTTGATAATTACACAGCGGTTGCCCTCGCGTCTGGGTGCTTCCTCTGACCCTCCTGCCTTTGTCCGTTTATCCATTTATTATTTTCCACAGAGCGGGGCTCCTTGAAACCTGCGCTGGTGCCGGGTGAGGTGTGGCGTTACTCTCCGAAATAATTGGTGAGTGTATCAGACCAGAAGTCATTCTGCTCTCGCATGACTCGCGAAGCGAGAATGGGATATGTGGATGTTGACATTACTATAATGACGTTAGCCATAGATACTATATAGAGCTGTGATTATTTTGTAGCAAGATGTGACAAAATAGCTAAATGTGTTTTCTCTTTTATTTTTTGCATATTGGTGTGTGTGTTACCATATGAAATCCGGGAATTCCACAATCCAGGAGAGCTTAAGGTGATATTGTTTACACTTTTTTTATGTCATTCTCACTACAAGCAGTAGAATCACTAGGTCCTGATGAAGCAGTATGTGACCTCTGGGCCCAAGGTAACACTGCAGAAACATGTCGACCATGACCATAATAACTGTCAAGGTAGTTATTTGTTGATGCTACCTTTTTCCACTGTTTTTAATGTTGGGAAAGGAAGGTCCCTATTAAACTGTTTTCCTTCCTCTACCCTTTTTTAATAGCACCATCACCGTTTAGATTTAATTAATCTGTTTAATTCATTTTGCACTGCTTGTTAGCAACCCCCTGATACCTACTCAGTGATAAAGCTAATCGTTTGGATATAGAGAACAACTTTAGCACATTTGTGCGTGATCGCACACTGGGCCACTTCCAGTGTGCTTTATGATGTCTGTCCCAAATGATGAAGGGCGGTACAGGTCGGTTGCCTGATGGGAACACTACCAGTGGTCTGAAAGTGCCCAGTGAACGACTTTGTAGGTAATCCACTCACACCTTTACTTAATTCATTCCCTTTGGAGATAGAGACCAAGTGCTACCTTGTTGTTGGAGATTGGATACAATCAAGATGATGCTCTCTCCTATCGTCCTCTTTACCATCTCCAACATTCCATTTTCTATTCCCTCAAAATATTTTAAGAAAATTAATTCTATTCTCTCTACCTTTTTATGGGGTCACAAAAAGTCTTGCATGTCCTTGACCAAACTGATGCGTCCTAAGTTAGAGGGTGGGGTGAACTTTCCTAACTTCTCTTTATATCATAAATCTTTCCTGCTACATCAAGTGTCCAGGTCGATTTTGGATTCCTCCTCCTTGTCTCCGCTTTGGTTGGACCTAGAGCGTTCTTTCATCTCTCCCTTTTCTTTTAAAGAATATCTTATGTTTTCTCGAAAACCACAATTTATATCTACCCCTATTCTCAAGCATACGTCCAAGATTCTCCCAAGTTTGCCTATCCCATCCTTTTTCGAGCAACCTATTTGGCATAATATTTCTATCCTAATTAATAATAGACCCATCTTTTGGAAGGCATGGAGATCTCATGATCTCATATGGGTTCATCAATTATATCATCATGGTCAATTCCTTTCCTTTTCATCAGCTGTCTCTTCCTTCAATTTTCCTCCTTCTTTTCGTACTAAATATGCCCTGTTCATCACTGCTCTTCAAGATGCTCATGCTGTATACCTTGCTTCTCCTTCTCTTGTTTATCCACAACCTTCCAGTATGCCTTTATTATACTCTCTACTCCTCAAAAAACAGAGCTTCCAAAATGTATGCTTTTCTTTTGACTTCTTCTTCGTCCCGTATTAAAACTAAGACGGAGGATAAGTGGGAAGAGGATTTCCATGTCTCCTGGCCCATTGATATTTGGGATAACATTTGGTTGAAGTTGCACAAATCGTCTAGAGCTGCTAATGCAACTCAGACACTATTTTTTATTTACAATCGCTTATTACTTTCACCACTCACTCTCAGCAAACAGTTTCCAGACTCCACAGATTTATGTTGGTCCTGTTCAGCGCCACATGCAGACCTTTTCCACTTGCTTTTTGATTGCCCCCTAGTCCGCACTTTTTGGGTGCAGGTATGGTCCCAGATAAATAAATAAAAAATTCCACACATCCCTTATCTGTTTCACATATTTTCTTGGGGAGCGTATCTCCTATTTGGAGTCAGTGCACATTGCATACAAGGATAATTGATCTATTGCTAGCAGTAGCTTTCCAACAAATCACCAAAAATTGGAAAGATTTCACCAAATTATCATATCAGGCTTGGTGGTATGCTGTCTGCTATAACCACAGATTGGATACGGCCTTTGTTTACCCACTGACCCTGGCGACAAAAAGAAAGGAACTGCGGGATCCTGTTACCTCCATGTTTAACGATAGTGCTCGAAGCTCTTTGCCATTATCTCCCTTGCAGCAGGAGGTTCCCAAACCTCCTTGAACGCCTCTTGACTGTTCCATATTGCTCCATATGCTTCATGTATCATATTCTACTTCTGTATTTTACAAATTGTATATTTCATATTACTGTTTTCAATTTCCTGAATGGTTTATTGGTATACATTTTGATACTTCTCAGTCATGCTTACAGTTTACTACCTAATTTCAGCAGTTTTCCCTTTTATTTCCCCTTTTTCCTCAATCTTATGTAGCATTTCTCTTGATCTATTGTGCTTACTTTGTCTGAAATTACTTTAATAAAAACTCTTTTGAACTTAAAAAAAAACTTGATGTATGGATTAGTGACTCCATGATTGGCTTATTTGGTTTACTTGTCAGACCCTAGTACAGTGCACTGCGGGTGCCCATGGCTTATAAATCAAATGCTGCTGGTGGGCTTTCAGCACTGATTTTGCCACCCACCGGAGCATCTTGTAACGTGTGTCTCATGCCTGTCGCTGCAGAGCCTGTGTGCAGTCTGGTACTGCCATGTTGACTTGGCAGGTGCACTCAGTTGCCAGTACCCAAACCTTCCCTTTTCCACATATCAGACACACCTAAGGTAGGCCCAAGGGCAGGGTGCATTGTAGGTAAAAGGTAGGACATTCCCTGATGTGTGTGCCATGTCCTAATAGTGAATTACAGCCATTTTTGTTTTTCACTATTGCAGGGCTACCTGCTCCCATAGGCCAGAATGGGCAGTTGATTATAACAACCTATAATCCTAACTGGAGGTTGAAATTAAAAAAAGAAATAGACCCTTACTTGGACTTCAGCAGTAGCTGCAGGTTATAGCACAGCACGGAATAAACAAGAGCTTGCTGTCGACTGGCATCCTAAATGCACGCAGTCCACCTTAAGGGGTATAGCATGTGGTGCCCCAGCTGGTCGCTGCCACTCAAAACATATCACCGAGCCTGCACTAACCCTACCAATAACTAACCAACTCTGAGAAAATCTGCACACTTACAAAACGGACTCGTACTGTGCGACAAGCGATTCTAGTTAGATTAGTGTTGTTATTAGGCCCCACACAGTACACAAATTCGGAATTGGGCCTTATTATCCAAGGATGTGGGTCTTCCTGTCCCAGTATGCAAGTTATTGTCTTTATGTATTAGCACTGGTGCTCATGTCTCTAGATCCCAGTCTTAAGCCAACAAATGTACCTGACATTAGAACTGTGTACTGAAGTCCGTCTGTAGAGTTTTGTCCCAGAGTCACTTTGTTTCCTGAAGCCTTGTTGGTGTATTTCCCATCTCTGAGTATGTTTTAAATTAAGACAGAATGTTGTGGGTGAATAGGTTATTGGTAACAAGCATTGTGAATGTCCGTCGATCGGGGTTATTACTGAAAGTGCCTCTTCTGTCAGTGGTGAGTCTAGGCCCTCAGATTACTGATTGTGCATGCACTCATCCTTGTACTACTTCATCCGTGTGCGCACTCAGGGGCATATTATCAAGGGGGTTTATATCTTTTTTGGCTTTAAAAGCCAAGAAAGCGGAGATAAAATTATCTCCCTATTACCTAGCTGTCGCTAACACCAGTTAGCGACAGCTAGTAGGAGATAGCGACCATCTTGGGCCCCACTTTGCATGTCAGTGATATTTATCACTAATGACATGCAAAGTGGGCGTGCCAAGATGTTAGCGACTGGAAACAGTCGCTAACATCGCTATCTCCTATTATCAACTTATGGAGATATTCGCGCTAAGCGCGAATATCTCCAAAAGCTAACACCTGACCTGAGCAGTTCTTAGCCATGTTATCCAATGGGAGGTGGATAACATGGCTAAGAGCATTAACTCGATAATGCATGAATATCGCTGACTTTTCAGCGATATTCATGCATTGCGGCCGATTTTTATACCGATTTGCGATAAACCTTGGTAATACCAAGGTTTATTTGCGATAAAAATCGCCGCAGCTCAGCGGTAAATTTTTGTCTCTAACCAAGCAATAGCGATAATTATCGCTATTGCTTGGTAATATGCCCCTCAGACTCATTCTTGCATTTCCCCATGAACCCACCTACAGCAAAGCACACACACAGACTCAACAAACGTGCAAAATAAATTAAATGAATAAAAGTAGAAACACGCAATACATACTGACTGAGGCAGGCATATGCTTGCAATAAGATCAAGTAAAATAAAAAAGTGAAACAGCAGACGACAATCTTAAATTAGCGATGTGCATAGTGTATACGAGATTTAATGATAATCCACCCTTAAACACCTATTGGCTCTAACATATGCCTTTCACAATAAGTACTCCGGACTGCTGCATTTGGAATACATTTTCATAATAAACAGACAAGACGTACATCATTTACATACCTTTTACCAATCAGACCTATCACCATAACCAACTAGGGACACCAGTACAGTTGGCAAAACAATACAGAACCTTGACCAGGACTAGCACAGCGCATATGTGGGTGGCGCCTAAAGTCCTCTCTCAGAACTGCTTCGTAAAGCTCTCATTTGTGTTTACAGTCCGGAGAGAGCTGTGCTGTCAAGCCAGAACTAATAACAACCATTGGCCTAGCCAATAGGTCTCGCCTTTGGGACCTGCTGCATAACTACATACTTATAAGGTCCCAAAGGCGAGCGCTATTGGCTATGCCAATGCTTGTTTTGTTAGATTTTAGCTAAAGATTTTGTTCTGCAGTGCCCGCCCAGCAGTGGATGTGTCTCCCCCAGATTCGCTTATACTTGTTCAAAAAGACATGGGGGCAGATTTACGTTAACTGGCGCATCCCCAGGGATGCGCCAGTTAATGTGCGCCACAATGCGCCACAGCTCCGCCACCCATGGTGCGCCGCATTTACAATGTGGCGCACCATGGTGCAAGGTAGGGAAGATGCGTGACGCATCTTTCGACGTACGGGCGGTGCATTGCTGGAGTCATGTCGCAAGTGCGACATGACTCCTGCAATGCACAGGAATCTTGTAGATTTCACTGAGTCACTTTCCAGGGGCGTTCCTGCGACGGAACGCCCCCCCTCTGCACCGGAACGCCTACATGAAACCTGACGCAGGTTTCATGTGGCGCAGGGCCTTACACCGTGACGCATCTCCATAGATGCGTCACGTTGTAAATGCCTCGTAGGGATGCGCCACGTTTACGGCGCCTTGCGTGACGCAACAGCGGCGTAAACGTGGCGCAAGGGCCTCATAAATCATAAACTCATAAATCTGCCCCATGGCGTTTGTGAAAGCGTTGGCTGTATTAATTTCTGTATTTCGGCATGTGTTACTTTTCACTGCATCCTCGCAATGTGATACTCTTTCTGTATGACTCATAACAAACAGAGGCAGGAGAGTCAGTTGTGTGACCTTGCATGCTTACACGGTGGAAGACTGTAAAAGAATGCTCTGGCCGCCCTGCTGCTATAAAGGACATTTTGCTGGGTGGGATTGGTCTACTGGTGTTGGGCGTTGCTTGCTGATATAGCTCCGACCTTTGTTCGTTGTTACAGTTGGACAGGTGCCAGGAAGGGATCGCAGCAAAAGTTATCTGCTTCAAATAGTCTGAACAAGGTGCAGAGACCGCTCAAGTCCCTGACCTCCCTTCTAGCTCCTGGGATTCAGACTCCATCGTTGGGAAGGGGCTAGTAGCCTGATTTTCGAAGGCTGACCACCAACAGAGTCTTTGGCAGAACACTTGAAGGGCAATCTGTGGTGAAGCACACACTTCAGAGGTAGGTGTTTTTTTATTCCTGTGCCATAGTTGCTTTTTGCTGAAGTAAGCACCTCGAGACAGTATTCATTCCTTTCTTTCCTCATTTGACTTTTCCATCTTTCTGGGGTGGGCTGCAGCTGTCAGGCCGTTTGAACCTCTTGGTGGTTCCACTGATGGCACCTTTTGAAGGTGATCTCAGTACCTGGTTTTTCTAGGGTTTTGAGAGACCTGTGAGGTGATGGAATGGACTATTGGCATGGTTTCTTCAATGTCCATTTTGTGTTCTTGGTTGACAAGTGTTTGCATCTTGATTTGCAGTATGGAGAACATCGACCACTTATTGCGCCGGAAGCTGGTGCTGCTGCAGGGGGTGCCTATGCTTAGTTTTACAGCTGACAACTGGCCAGAGATAGAAGCAACCCAGGCCAGGCCTGATGACCTGATCATCGCCACCTACCCCAAGGCAGGTGAGTCTCTCTTGGGTCTCAAACCCTAAGAGGAGGGCAGCGTTGATCTCCTATTTCATAGCATGTAAGATTCACTTGTGCCGTCAAAGTCCACACCGTTATGCACTAAATGCTGCAGTGAGTCAAAAAACATCATTCTAGCTCCCAAAGCAGGACACACCAGGTCCATTCCAAAAGCACCAACTCTGGGATTCAGAGGTACCGGTTAGCTATCCCATGGGCCATGCCTTGCCCTTACTGATCTGAAACACAACCCATTAGAAGGGAGTCCTGATGAGGGTATTTTTTTTGTTCCTAAGGGACTACCTGGATCAGTGAAATTGTGGACATGATCTACAACAACGGTGATACTGAAAAATGCAAACGCGACTCCATCCATGTCCGTGTGGCCTTCATTGAAGTTACCTTTCCGGGACTCCCAACAGGTGAGGTTGCACGCGTATAGATCAGCTGGCGGAAGGAAGATGGCGGGGGATCTCGGAAGATCCACAGTCTCAAAGAAAGGGCAATAGATGAGGTGTGGAAGTGTCCCAGATAACAAGCTGTACAGAAGCACTGGTTTTACAATACTTAAAGGGGAGTGGGTGGAACAGATTGAAAGCATTTTGCAAGTTATTATGTCCCCATCACCTGTTTCTATACAGTAGGCCTCGCGTATTCTACCTGTTAGTCAGGGGCTTACTTGTACATCTGGATGCATCTTCTCAACATCTTTTAAAATGGTCTTATATGGGAATACCCAAGCTGGATTTGGGTCGGAGATAAACTGCGGATCATCAGATGTTTGGTGTGCATTGCAGTTAGGAGTGCCTACACTCATGGCTGACAATGGCAGACCTAAATACAATTAAACTCGGCACAGCCCTGGGGTACCGTCCTTGCCTTCACATTTTCAGACTCTTAAGAAAACAAACTTTAGGATGACGTGGGGCTTAATGACAGGATTAAGGACATTGCCAGTGAATCCATGATTCTGTTTGAATTCAAGAATTTCAGCACTGACGTTTTCTTACGTGACCACATTTTTATTTTAGGGGTGCAGCAATTGAATGTTATGAAACCGCCACGCCTGGGGAAGACTCATCTTCCAGCCCAGCTCCTGCCGAAGTCCTTCTGGGACAAAAAGAGCAAGGTAACCCATGCCAGGGGTCAACAGTAGAATGGTAGAGTAACAGGCAACAAGATGGGGTCACTGCTGGTCAAGACAGCAACATGGGTGGGCAGCGAATTAGCTATTAGCATCACCCACAGAAAAAGAGCAGCAATAAAGTGGGCAACCAAGGGGGCATTTAGTGTGTTGGAAATGGGTATGGCCTGGCTAGATGGACCTAGGTGATAATTATGCGTAGTAAAATAGGCTGGTGTGATATGTCTATTGTTCTTATCTGTAAAAAACTGGCCAGACTGGTTATTTGTAAAAAAAAATGATGGGCAGACTGAGTTGCGGTCTTGTAGCCTTATGTGCAAATAATGAGGCAGAATGAATGGTCCTGGATATTTTATCTTCTAGATAATGGGCAGATTGAATTACCTTTTCATGGGTGACTGAATTAATTCTTTCCCTTCTCATCTGTAAATGTGCAGAGTGCAAGTGCCCCGTGACGACTAATATTTGTAAGAAATAAACAAAGTATTTGGTATATCATTTTCTATATGTAGAGGTTGGTCACATGACTTGAGATGGTATTTAATGTACAAGCTGGCCTTAACCATCTGATCTACAAAAGGAGAATGACTAGGAGGCTGGCATTTCTTATTGCTGGAAGTAGGGAGACCTAATTTGTGTAGTAATTTTGCAAACAAGCAAAATGTTATTTATGTAGGGATTGTAGTACATAGAATACGAAAACATTTTTATTGAAGGGGCTGCAGGCGTGGCAGTATGAGCTATGTTTGAGCAGCTGTCTCTTACCGGCTTCTACTCCACGTGCTCCTTGATTAAAGATATTATCTCTGTGCAGTGAGCTGCCAGCCTCCCCACAAGGAACCCTTCCCTTCCCCGCAGGATGGAGTTAATCAGGGCCGCACAGGGTTCGTATAAATAGACCTTACAAAAAACAGTCAGTACAGCTAAATCATGAGCTTGAATAAAGTTCCCCATTTTTTTCTCAAATTGTCTAAATGTTGCCAGTGCTTAATTTGTGCTGGTGCTTTCCGGTGCTTAGCACCAGCACTTATTTATCAGGGCCGGGTCTACATAACACCACTTGTCTGCAATTCTGCACGTCATATGGTAATGTGAATGTGGCGTATGCGTAGCCGTAGACTAGACAGTATATAATTATATTACTTCACTGACTCAGCACATCACATACTGGTCCAGACCGTCCGATTCATAATTTATTTATTGAATGAATGAATCCAATATGCAGATCAGATTGATTCAGTCATGAGTGACGGTCACGTGGTGCATTTTGAATTTGCTTCCATTAGTTAGGCGGCGGCCCTTGCCCGTGGGCGGAACACTGATTGGGCAGAGGGCTGGATTTGGTTCTGCGGGTAAGGGCTGTGCGGCAGGAAGCACACGTAGATTTTTTTCAAAATGCCACGCCCGGCACACCCGCACGCACCGGTACCCGGCACAAGTCATCAGCGGTTGAGGCAGCACTGGGTTAAGGGGGATAGCCCAGCCCGATGACGTTGTAGTGAAGGCATCAGTTGCAGCAGCCTGGCCTAGGCCACCTATTGCATATAAAGGCAGGCAGGCCAGTACCCGGCCGCTCACCACCACCAGGGCAGTAACTGTGAGTAACAGCCATAATATAATAAGCCATTATCAACGCAGTTATTTTTTTGGTGGGTCATGGACTTGTGGGTGAAGTGAAGTGATGGTCACCGGCGTCGGCGTGATAGCTCTGGTTCCTGCTCGGCTCCACATGAAATCTGGGTGTTAAGTAAGTTAAAGCGGCCGGGTGGCCCTGCAGGGCACCGACCCCTGCCCTCCTTCTTATGGCCTTTTCCTGTCCTGGCCCGGGCTGGGCAGTGGCATTGTACTGGTCAGATGCCCAGTGCGCGGTGCCGCAGGCATGATTTGCTCAGGGCAGGTCTTGGACTCGTCATTAACCCTGGGCAAAGCACTACGCTATGCTCGCGTAGTTTGCGAACTTTCCGCTACTTCACACCACACAAACTGCATGTAGCACAGTGCAAACGCGCGTAGCGTAGTGCAGCGGTCATTTTTTGCTTGCTCGTGGTCCTCAACGTCAAGTTGGTGACCGCGAGCAAGCAAAATGACATCCCGGTAAGACTTTTTCCACGTTTGTGATCAGCAACATCAAGTGGCCGATCACGAGCGTGGAAAATAAACCTCCCAGCGAGATTCTCAATGCGGGGAGGTCAGGTTTCTCATTGCGAGTGGTCGCGTATGCTCACAACCGCTCACGATGAGAAACTACCAGTCCGCGTTGAGAAAGCTGCCGCTCGAGTAAAAATCTACTCGAGCGGCAGAAAACTACAGCTCGCACTGTGCAAGATGCCGTTTTCAATGGTTGCACAGTTCTGGATGCTTGTCCGCACTGTGCAATCATTGAAAACGGCATCTTGCACAGTGCGAACAGGATACTACGCAGTTTGCGTAGCGCTACGCATAGCTCGCGTATTGCGAAGTGTAGCTGCGCGTAGCGCTACTTCGCAAACTGCGCCGAGGGTTACCCGTCACTCGGTGGTTCACTCACTTCACAGTTCACTTCATGTGCATGTAGTGAACTGTGAAGTGAGTGAACCACCGAGTGAGGAGTCCAAGGCCTGCTTGAGCAATCATGCCTCTGGCTCCGGGCACCGTGTGCCAGTACAATGCCACTGCCCGGCCCGGGCCAGTAGGAGAAGACTGTATGAAGGGTCAGTGTTCAATCTTACCTCTTGTGTTTCCGGCCATCTCCATAGTCTTTGACATAAATCCAACGTCTAGTTTTAAAGTAATGATCTTTTTGGAGTTACTCACTGGTCCAATGTCTGTGATTCTCCTATCCCGGATTGTCCAATGTCATTTAATCTCTCTTGGTTCCTTGTGGTTCATCTGCCACAATGTCTTATTTGGTGCATTACATACATTGACCCTGTCCAACAATGCGCACAAGTAACATACGTAGCAGTTGACAGTGGTGGCTGGTGACATTTGAAAGTGGTGAGCCGTATCATTATTGTTGTACTGCACTGCATATGATGTTTTTTTAAGTGCTTTTCCTTCCTAGTCACGCACTAGGAAGGAAAGCACTTAAAAACATCATATGGACCAGACTAGTGCCCCTTCAAATCAAAGAGCTAAAGCCCGGGTGGAGGTCCCTTGAACACAAAATAAGATGCAGACTCTGCAACTATAAATATGAATCTCTGCTACACATGATTTGTTGCTGTCCAGCGATGCTTTTGCCCCCACAGATCTTTTTAAAACAAATTTGGCTACGACACGGGGTTCGAACAGTAAAAGAAGCCGTTTTGGTACTTTTCTCCTGTACTCTTCCAACGGACTTGGCCAGGTTTGGGAAATACATGGCCGAGCTTCGAAACAGGCTTATGGAAGACGAGGGGTTAGGCAAGATGAAAGCCAATTCGGTTCAATAACCTAACTTGCCCCACTAATCTGACGGAGAATATATCTTTTTAATAATTAAAAATGTTAAATTACACAAGAATCTTAGGAAAAAGGACGCACTGATAGATTCTTGCTGTTTTCACCAATGTACAGATACATATACTTATATATTTATTGTCTTTTTATACACTGTTTTGAGAGTGTTGCATAAAAATGTCTTCTTTTAGAATTGCTGTTTTTTTTAACCTTCTTTTAACTGGCATGCAGGATGTATTGCAAATTGTTTTAAGTAACTGTGCAATATAAATAAATAATTAATTAATTCATTCATTCATTCATTCATTGTCCTGCACTGCGAACAACCTACGGGGGGGTTTGGAGGTTCGCTGCCTCAATAAAATTTGGAAAAAAGAGTGGACAAACAGTGCATTTCTAAGCACATTTGAGGAAGCAGTAAGGTTAATAAAGCAATTAGTGCTGGGCCTAATAAACACAGATCAGTCACTGCACCTCCCCTCCCCTCACTTCACACAGCTTTGCTCTAGTACCTTCACCCAGCGCCACAGAGACCCTTGCTCACCCACAGGTGTACACACACTTCTCTACAGGGGATTGCCAAGTAGACAGACAAAATACACAACTAACAAGCAGACACATCTCAGTCTTGAAACTGTAAAGCAGAGACACCCAAACGGATCTTATAATATGAGTTATAATGCAGACAAATAGTCAGACACTCAGCCTCCCCCCCCCTTCCATCTCAAATGTTCAAGCTTGTACCTCTGAAACACCACTCTGCAATCTAAAAGCCAGGAAGTAGTCAGGGATATGAGGCATTAAAATATGATTAAATAAATACAACCATTACTTTTGCATCATCATATTGCACGTTTTATAAAAGGGTGCACTGTTAAACAGTCAATACAGGTACAACCCCTTAAGTCTGCCTATTTCCTGCCCATTCTCTGCTACAGGGTTATACCAAATCACTCCACAAACACTGGCAAATATGAAACATTATGCGATTGTATCAGGATCACACCTTGCATCAATGGGGAACTGAGATGGATTTGATGTACAACTTGTTGCAAATAGCAAACGTACTTTGTACAACAACACAGGTGCACAAAGTAAAAATCCTCTCAAGGACCACGGTTAGAGATTTTATAAGGGTAAGTACTGCAATGCTAAATCAGTTTAAAATTACATTCCTATCAAGGAACCATAGCAGTGCCAGATAAAAGTGATAAAATAGGTGTTGTTAAACTGGTTTACTGAATAATCAATCCCGACAGAATGGAAACCGAATGCGCAGAGCTTAAGCATGAGCACAGCAAAAAACCTCATCAATAATACATTAGCAAATATTTCACAGACCCTGGAACAAGACATTTGTTAAATGCCCTCATAAGGAGGCCTGCCTTTTATGAAGTGTTGCTTTTAAGTTAAAGAATCACGACTGCTCTGATGAGGTTAAAATGTCCAAGGCAGATGTGGAAATACTGACTCTGACCTCAGCACACCAGCTTGCATAAATCAATACAACAGATAACAAGCATTAGAAATGCAATCGGGCTCGGATTTATTTGAGTTTGAGCTAATGGCATTGTAATGCCAATGTATTGTTGCTATGTGTTATGGAGTGTGTTCATGTGGTGTGTACTGCCAGTGATCTCCTTGTGAGTGTGAGAATATTGCACCGTTACTGCCTGTGATGTCCTTCTTGTGAGTGTGAGAAGCTTGCACCTCTGCTGCCTGTGGTCTCCTTGTGAGTGTAAGAAGCTTGCACTGCTGCTGCCTGTGATGTCGTTCTTGTGAGTGGGAGAAGATTACACCTCAGCTGCCTGTGGTCTCCTTGTGATTGTAAGAAGCTTGCACAGCTGCTGCCTGTGATGTCCTACTCACTACTCTACTCACTACTCTACTCACTACTCTGCACTCACTACTCACTACTCTACTCACTACTCTACTCACTACTCTGCACTCACTACACACTACTCACTACTCACTACTCTGCACTCACTACTCACTACTCACTACTCACTACTCACTACTCTACTCACTACTCTACTCACTACTCACTACTCTACTCACTACTCTCCACTCACTACTCTACTCACTACTCACTACTCTACTCACTATTCTAATCACTACTCACTACTCTACTCACTACTCACTTCTCTACTCACTACTCTGCACTCACTACTTTACTCACTACTCTACTCTACTCACCTCACTACTCTACTCACTACTCTACTCACTACTCTACTCACTACCCTGCACTTACTACTCACTACTCTGCACTTACTACTCACTACTCTATTCACTACTCACTACTCTACTCACTACTCACTACTCACTACTCACTACTCTACTCACTACTCACTACTCTACTCACTACTCTACTCACTACTCACTACTCTACTCACTACTCTTCTCACTACATGAAAGGCATAACCAACATTGCAGTGTTGGTCCTCCAAACTCAAAAGTTCTTTCTCATGTAGCATTGCTGTGTGCCCACTGTTTAACCCATGTGTTTCTTTTAGGCTATCGACGTCTCTGACAGTGGCTACCTATTAGTTAATTATTTGGATATTAAGTTATTTGACAATCCCCTATGTTGCAGGACTGCCTTTACGCTTCCACTGAATCCCCACGTTACGGGAGCAATGCCTTAATTACATGTATTTTAGCAACATTATAGCCATACATGTAGTAAATGTATAGATGTTACAGCTATATATACTCTATAGCCAGATATACTGCGTAGTTTGTTATAAACATATGTGGAATGCAGTCAGATATTATAGTAAAGATGCAAGCACATATAGCTCTACATGCAGTAAAGACCTACATCAAAGCTAATGGTATAGTAAATATATACAATTAACTGTAGCCAGATATATGATAACGGGATAAAGCGCGGTTAAGCATCCAATAAAGGCATGCCTGCAGTGTAGACGGGCTTACACTATAGAGAGATACGCAGTATAGAAATAAACTATAGCTAAACACGCCCTAGACATGCAGATGTAGCATGGCTGCTATTAAACAGACATACAGCCCTGACAACTAGTGGGATTGTGTGTGCCAATGGTGCAGACAGATGCGCACCATGCAGCCAGGCCACGTCAGAGACGTGTGCACGAACACACCGACGTCTGAGTGTTTGCATTGTAGCACAGGTACACTCTCGGCTGCCTTAAAAACAGCAGGCAGACAGAACGGCTGACATGGAGCTCTGACAAGGGGGAAATAGCACGGGTACCCCATGGGGTGGGTGGCAGGGAGGGAGGCAGATAACAAACAGGCAAACGGAGGTACTGACTGACCTGCAGGTCTGCGGGGATACATACTAGCACCGATACACTTGGAGGTGGGGGCAGGGAGGTATATACAACGCATGTAGACAGACGGACTGACTGACGTGCACGGTGGACGGATTTAAAAAACACGCATACAATGACAGGGATGTTGACATAAAACAAGCAGACGGACAGACTGACAGCTGACGTGGAGCTCTGGCGGAGACGGATATTAGCTCAGGTACAACGAGGGTTGGGGGAGGTGCATATAACCCAAGCAGGCAGGCAGACGAACTGACTGACTGACGTGGAGCTCTGGCGGAGATGAAACGGGACAGATGGAGCGAGATCTCTGGTAGTTTGTCGGTCTGCTCTTACGCTCATGTAAATACCTTGCTCCAGGCTCCTGTGCGTCTCGCGGCGCCTCGCTTCTCCCGCTCTCGTTGACCAGCCACGGTCTCTGACTGAAATCCGGCCCCATCTTCAACCCTCGGCAGACTGCGGAGGCGCGGGCAGCCCATCTCTGCCGGAGACGATGCCACCCGCCGCCCCTCCGTCCCCTCTATTACAAATTCCCGGAGGTAATTCTGATTTTTAAAGGGGGAACTTTATTCACAAGTTTATGGGCCTTCCCTCTTGCTTGTGGTTTCTGACTTTAAAGGGTTCTCGTCTGAACCTTCACGTGCAGAGCCTGAGGGCTGGCCGAGAATCTTCCTTCAGCCCGCCACTGAGCCTGGACAGCCACAGGCCTGCAGTGAGCCAGACGCCCCTCGCCCTGTCTGTCTCACGACAGCGCAGATGTACACAGGGAAAGGCCGCTGCTGTAGCGTACAGTAGCAGGCGTGACCAGTAATAACGAAAGAGATCTTAAATAGAAAAAACGGCCACCATTTCCTTATCTACCGAAAGAATTGCCACCCTCTCCCGTCCCCACACCAGGCCATTCACCAAGTGCAGAAAATTAAATACATTTGAGATCTAAAGACATGTCACTAAGACATAGGTTAGATTCTTCTATAATCGAAATGCAGACATCGCCTGAGGACACTCGCTATGCCTGTGTGCACGTGAGGAGGACGCGTGCCCGACAAACGCAGTGCTCGATGGTGAACGCGCGCACACCATCTGGAATGCATTACACGGCCACCCTGACAGCTCCTAATTGATATTTATGGACGGCCGTGCGCGAAACCGCCGAGAATATGCCAACATGGACGCCTAATGCCCTATGGCATCAAGACTACTACAAAAACAGCACCACGACGACCAATCAACATTCAGATAAGAAAAAACTAAGGAATGTGTCTTTCTGGAGGCCCTAAAGACTCTTTTTTTTTTCTAATGCATAAGAGCTCAGAAGCTCCGCCCCACTTCGTGGTGACGTAGGCCCGAGCCCTAAAAACCACAAGCAGCCGCTTTCAGGTACCAGTACAAAAGGCAGCAGTACAATTTGTGTGACTGGTTTGTCTGAGTGTAAGCTGTGATCGCTCACTGATGCATTAGTGCACCCAACCCATTCTTACAGTCTGTGGAAGCAAACTTCACATGTCCAACCAAAAGAAAGGTAAGACGTAAGAGAAACTGATGCAAATGAAACTCTGCACATTGTTCATTAAAAATATATATCTATTTGGTAAGCGGTTGTGTGAGGGAGACACTGCTGAATCAGTGTGAGAGTAAACGTTATCTTTCACTCACTGGTCATATCTGTCTGCCCAGGCAGTCTGCCTACTTACCAACTCACACACCAGCATGGCCACTCCTCTGTTTATCCATCCATCCAACAGCGCATCCATCCTTCAACCTGATCCCACAAATCCAACTATCTATCCTGCCACTCGCCCTCCTGTCCCTTCACCCACCCATCCATCTATCCGTTCGTCCACCCACCCATCCATCCACCAAGAAACCCCGTCCATCCATCCATCCATCCATTAATCACCCATCCAGTAACCTCATCCGTTTGGACATCCGTTCGTCCGTCTATCCATCCATCCAGTAACCCCATCCATGAATCCATCCAGCAACCCCGTCATCCACCCCTCCATCCATCCATCCAGCCATCCATCCATCCAGCAACACCGTCTTTCAATTCATGCATCTAGTAAAACGATAAATCCATTCACTTGTATACATTAACCAGCTTGCCCTCCATACTCAGTAACAACAATCTCAGCTGCATGCTGTGCGGAAAGTGGAAAGTGTATCTTTGAACGAAGTTTCACAGAGAATTCTCCTATCAGGGGGTCACCCTTACAACAACAGTAAGTGCATCAATTTATTAATGTGATATGGCTGCACTAATGAACAAGGTCAAAGCAGAACTTTGCATTTCTGGTACACTTCCACTGTTAATATGAAGGAGAGAGCTAGTGTGTTGGCTGAATAACTTTTCAAGACTCTCATTATATAACTCACACAAATATACCCTCTGTCAGTCTCTTTTGCAGGGTACATGTCCCTAACACATTCATCTTATTCAACTTCATCTTTAATTGGAATCAAAATACAACTTTTGTGCAGAGCATAATAGAGGTGCGTGAACTACTGAAGGCTCGATCCGGTTTCTGGCTCTAGCTCAGCCTGAGGGCAGTTCTGGCTTGCAATACTCGGGAGGGTGGGGGGGGAGCGGGGGTGTCACGCGGGGTAGTTTTAAAATAAACATTTTTTCAAACTTACCGGGACCGCGTCGCCTCTGCTCCGGGGTCCCGTTGGCGCCTACAGGAACAGCCGCGTCACTGCTGGCAATCCCTCTCAGCCAATACTGGTGCTGCTCCAGCAGCGCCAGGATTGGCTTAGCGGGGATACTCACCGCTCGCCTGTCCATTAGAAGACCGAGGTTTCAGCTTTTGATGCGCAGCCGCCAGCCGGAACGGACACCAGTGCGCATGACTGGGCTGGTCAGAAAAATTTGCAGAGCTTCAGCAGTCATGCGCACTTGTGCTGCTGCCTGCCCCTGGTCTTCACTCTGACAATGCATGTCAGTCAACATGACACCGGACAGCCTACCCACTTTAGACTCTGAAAGGGGTGGGCGGTCCGATGTCATGCTGACTGACACGATTGTCAGTTCTCCTTCGGCGTCTCTGAACTGGAGTAAACTGAGAGTTTACTTAAATTCAGAGACGCCGAGGGAGCTGCGGGCGCGGGCGGCTTGTGGGGCAACGCCCCAGTGCCCTAATGGACACACCGCCACTGGCAGCTGATTCTATATGTGCTGCCTCACCACTCCAAGAGCATTCTTTAGCCATACTTGTAAAGATTATATGTATCGGGCATCCTCACCCAGCATATATTCTCTTGCCCTCATCTAGTTATTCCAAGATTACTTTTGGTAATCCTAGTTACTCCTAGCCCCATAGCCCTTATCTCAGTTTTTTCGAATGAGTATTATCATTAAGCAATCTAGCCCTTCCCAAGGCCTCTTACCCTTCGTTACTATCGGGCCTTGTCAAAAGACCCCACATTGACCCCACATTCGGACAGACCAAGGATCACACACTGCTGCAAAAACTAGCGAATTCATTCCAGACACAAACGGAATTCCCGGACGGCAACACAAAGTCTAGAGATGAACGCCTCTTTATCCAGAACCCGTACGGTTTAGAAGAATTGAGAATCGCCCATGTCGCTGCCATGCACATGTCAATGAAGGAAACTTCTTGCACGTTTTCTCTAGAAGCAAGATGCTCTTCCTTGAATTACCCCTCGCTAGGCAGGAGAGGTGCAAGCCCAGCAGGAACCACCACGGCAGCTCAGTTCCTGTCTGTCCAAGACATGAAAAATCCAGTAGGGATTGGAGATGGATGGATGAGCCACGTTCCCTACCCTGGGTAAGGGGGGGAGGGGAGGAGGAGGGGGGGCTAGGCAGGCCCAGCCTTTTTTTTATAAGCAACACGTGGCTCCTTTCCGGAAGATGTTCTTGGTCATTAGGAAGCTCTGTCAAGAGGAAAGGGGACTTAGGAGGGTGGGAGGGGGAATTCCCTTCACCCAAATGACATTCACAGGTGGAAGGCTGTGCACCCACTTTATTCAGTGGGCTCAATGTGTACACACTTGTCTACCACACGATAAAACAGTCAATCCTGCTCAAAGTAAAAACTGCAAATTCGAGAAACTGGGAAAATATTACCACGATCACACTCCAATGAAGAAATGTATTTGCCTAAAACAAATTATGAACAAAAGGAGAGGACTCTGGAGTTAATCCGAATACCTGCTAATTATTCTGTACGTGTTTCCTTCATGTTCTTTTGCTGTCTGTGCCATTACTGAAGAGTACCGACCATATGCAAATCAGTCTCATTCCCACCCCAAGAAATGACAGTCCGCTTGTAAATGAGAGCACAAATATTCAAACATTTCATCCAGCATAGCCTTTCTAAGAGTCACCCTGAGGGGCAAGGGTGTGGCCCACACATGGACCCAAGCAATATCTCATCAATGTGGCCCAAAAGGGCGAAAATACGTTTGGGACTCCTTGATCCCTTCTAGAGGAGATGAGGCCTAGCAGCAGTGCTTAATTTGAACCGGTGGCTTCTGGTGCTCAGTCCTAGCACCAGTGCTTTTCACGAGCACCAGTTAAGGACACATTCATTTACAGGAGATTAGGTGGATTGACCAGAAGCACAATAGGCTGGCTCCCCAGCTCTGAAGTCAGCAGCTCTGGCCATCACGGCACTTCCTCTCCCCGTTTTCTTGGTTAGTTGTTGGTTCTGTTTTAGGCAGCACTAACAGAAGAAATGGACTGGGGCTAGCTGCCTCCTGACGACAACCCTGGTACTTATTTGTGTGCAAATTAACCACTGGTTGGCACGGATGCTATCAGTAATCCAGCGGGCCATTAGCCTCTCTGGTCTGATGGGCCATTAACCTGTCAAGGTACCTCACAGACTCAGCTGATCATCAGCTCGCTACCAAGAGCTAAGTGCAGGGGACTTTGCCTCATTTGACACACCTGCGGTAGAGCTGAGGCTGCAATGCACACCGCACAATCAGCTCAGTTAAAGAGATTAGCAGACAAAAGTCTAAAATAAGATGAAGGTTCTTACCCTCGAGAGTAAGTTTATTATTTCTTGCAGTAAAAAACAAATGAAAATTAGCAAAGCTAATGGGTTTTGTATTTGTAAGGTTTATCACACAGTGCAAACATCAAAGCTATTGTGTTTGCCAATGCTTGTGTACCCAGCAGCTCTGTGGAGCAAGCGCAGAGAACGGGCGTGCATATTCCAATTGAATGTTTCAATGAACTTCATTTTGCTAACTTTCGTTGCCTCACAGCGCCTCACAGTATTCGAATCAACATTGTCGGAGTCGGCCTTCTCTTAACGGTCACACCAGACCTTTTGCCTTTACCCCTCCTTTTTTGCTGAATTTCTTTTTGTTTTTGACATTAGATCCTTGTGCACTTAAATACTGCTAACCAGTGCTAAAGTGCTCGTACTCTCTCGTTTAAATAGGGTAAAATTGGCTTACAACTAGGGCTCCCGGTTTTATGGTATTTATTTTTTTAACATTTCCGTCTGTATTTATCCATATTTATTTTTTGGTCATTTTTTCAGTATTTATCCATATTTATTTTGTCGTGAGCAAAAAAAAGACCATGTAGCTAGTATTTATTCACACTTATTTAGGCAGGACACTCTCTCTCCTAACGCTTATCTTTATAGTACGGGCGCCAAACACATTTAGAATGCAATAGGTCTCACATTTGCGAGAGTTTAAGCTATTGGCATTGTAAATGACAATGCCTTTTATTTTGGTTTTAAAAACAAGCCATAAATAAAAGGCATTGTCATTTACAATGCCAAATGTAAATGTAAATGTAAATGTAGATTGTGCTTATATAGCGCACGGCTACCCGCAGTGGGTGTCCCGGCGCTTGCTTAGGGAACCCTTCCTGATATTCCCTTGTGAGATAGCAGGGTATCCACAAGGTGAAAGTCAGGCATCCCGCCGCGAGGGGCCGTTGTGGAGATTAAGCAAGCTATTGCCCAGAGTCGCAGAGTGTGAACCCGTGAGTCAAGGAGGCACCGGGGCGAGAATTATCGAGTCCGTGGAATTTTTAGTCCAAGACCCGCCGAGGCGGGGAATTGAACCCTGGTCCAGGACCGATCTCAGCTTCCGGGTCTGCCGCCTCTAACCCCTGAGCCACACTTCTCCCCAATAGCGCAAACTTTCGTAAATGAAAGACCTATTGCATTGCAAATGCTTGTTCAATTGGACACAGGACTGTGAGCAGACAGATAACTGCTGGGAATGTGGCCTACTATCCTTCGCTACACACTGGTGTAATGGTCAATGCTATCCCAGTAGCCATGGGAGAGATATGATGCAAGGAGAACCTGACCTGAAGCACCCTGTGAAATCATACTGTATTCCAGCCACAGTCTCAGCAAGCCAGACAGGCATATTCTGAACCCGAATAAGAATCCCTGAGAGCATTTCATCTTTTTCGTGAAACGGAAACCATTCACCCTTGTAGCAGACCACCTTTCTCTGCTTTTAATCTGCAGAAATCCTACAACGAAACTTCCCCTCTGCCTACAGGGCTAGAAATAATTCACAGGTTCCACTTGGCAAATAACTACACCGCACTCTCAGTGGCAGAAATTTCCTGAAAAATACCCGAGCTATGTAGTCAAGCCGGTCAAACCCCATGCACTCAGCAAGGACGTGTTAATGCAAGCATCGATGAGTGGCCCAGCACAGCAAGCAGCCTCTCCGCTCCTGGACCATTAGCAGTAGGGGACTCAAGTTCTTCAGGCACCCACGGACAGGACTGGCCAGCAGCCGCAATGGACTCATTGTGAGAGAACACACATCTCCTACAACCTCAGGCTGGGGAGCAAGGCGAGCCCCCCCGTGAAGTGATTAGCTTTGTGCATTTGTTTTCCCTTCATTTTTTTTAAGTGTGCATCCCGCCCCACCTCTGCTCCCACCAGGACAGCTCCAAGCCAGGATACTTAAACAAAAGGAGGCGCTAATGGCCTCTTAACATCGACCTTTGTATTCATTCAGCTGAAATCCGATAAGCCCTCTCCCTGCTTGTGCTCGGACAGACTTGTCTTCGAGACCGATTTATTGTAATTTTTCCGTTTTTACATATAAATGCAGACAAAGGAAAAATATTTTTCCGTCTGTATTTATATGTAAAAATCAGTTTAAACGGAAAACCGGAAGCCTTACTTACAACCAATGGGCACATTTAATTTACTTAGAAGCCCCTAGTAAAATGGTACTACATGTACCCTGGACTTGAAAATGAAATGCTACTCGAGGGCCTGCAGCATTTATTGTGACATCCACTTAAGTTTAAACATGCCTCAGGCTCCCCCACTGCACCCTATCTGCAGTTTTTTTAATCTGCGTATTAGAGACAGCAAAATAACCCTTTTGCCAAGCTGAAAACTCTCTTTTTAAAAAAATTAGGTCACCCTTGGTTTAGACCCTAAACAGCCCATAGGACCGGGTGCATGGTATTTAAAAAAGTCGAAAATGTACTTTTAAGTTTTACATGCCCGGTTAGTGAAAAAATCTCGAATTTGTTTTTTACTGCTGTGATGCCTACATCTTGTATAGGATAACATTGGGCTATCTTATTACATTTAAAAAGTGATAACTTTTGTTTAGGAGCACGTGGAAAGTACATGTTTGGTGCCCAAGGATTTATTTTACAACGTCTTTAATGGTAAAGTTAGATTTTAAGTCACAATTCTGAAAATGCTACTTTTAGAGAGTTGACATTTTCTGTACTAACCATTTGGGGAGTGAAGTCTGTTTCCTGGGGCACATAACTAGGTGCAATTGGCCTGCGGGTATGCCTCCCGGGCAGTCACACAATAAATAGACTAGGTGTAGACAGGATGGGCCATCCAAGCAGAATGACGGGATGGAGCTGTACACAATCCCGCTTCAAAGACACTGCCTAAGCTCATACACAAAGAACTTCATATTAGCCTATTGTGATTGCAGACAGTCTGTGATCAGGGCAGGGAGGCAGGAAATTCCATGCACTTCTGTGGGGGTAAAAACTCCAGAAGTTTCTTTTACTTCAACACAGGCATCAGGTATAAAATTAGGACCCTCTGACCCAATCTTCAGTTCACTTCTGGACCTTTGGAAGGACTCTCAAGGGAATGCCCTCCTGCCTGTGGCTTGTTGTGTATGTCATAGAACTGCCCTGCTGCACCAAGAGAACTGCCCTGTGGCCTGAAGCCTGTCCAGTGCCCTTGGAGGCATGACCAGCTGCTTGAAACCAGTTTTCCTGCTTGATACCAAGATTTCTAGAGTGACTCCAAAGGGTAGTTGGCTAGCTTTCTGATCAGAGCCTCAGGGACAGAAAAGGCTCCAAGCGTCCTGAATCTGCAATGGACCAAGACGTTCCCTCCAGTCCAGGACCCTTGGAAGTGGACTGGAGGGAAAACCTAAATCCAAAACTTGAGCTTTAAAAAATGTTCAGCCAAAAAGTGCTATGAGAACCGAGAGGAGACAGGGACCCTACCTGTTTGCCAATCCACCCAAGGTGCATCGCTGGTTGTCATGACATCGTGGTAGTTCTTCACACAGCAGCAATTCCAGTTCAGCAGTTCCTCACATAAAGGGTATATAGCCTCATGGAGCCCTCATTGTCCACAGCCTGCAGTTGTGTCCTATTGGAAATTTTTGACTTCCATAAAAAAAAAGCCAAGATACAGGGGTCTTTATAAGCAAGTCATTCAGCTCAGCAAGTCACCTTGCTATACTGCACTGCTTGACAGGGAAAGGGCAGGAATATGGAATATTTAAAAGAATATAGCACATTCCTACCTTTGCACTTGCTCTGGCACCATTTTAGCTGCCTAGCGCCAATGCAGGCACCCATGCAAAACAGTGGAAGGGTCCCTGCGTTGTAATGAGGATTGTTTTTGTGCAGGAAGGGGCACCTTCCCGCACTAAAACCATACCCTGAGGCATTTTCCAAATGCAGCACACATAGAGGAAGTAACGAGCAGAAATAAAGATATTTCTCCTTGTTACACCGCACCTTGGAGGGTGTAGTATTTTGGCACATTCTCACATTTACCACATTTTGTAACTCTGTGAATGTGTCAAAATACATGGCTGTTACATGGGAAGCGGCGCACTTTTCACAAGCTCCCGTGGGGTGCACTGTTTAAACACAATATTTACATTCAATGTTTGTACTCAACTTCGTACATCAAATTATCTAAAAAAACTTGATATCCATGCAACTGTCGATTGTTGCCACAGAAACAGTTAACAACAAGATTCAAATATTCAAAGACGTCATGTTTTTTAATGACATTTTTCTTTTCTTGTTTGTTCTTCTTAAGTACATTACATCATGTACATGGATTCATCATAACATCATGTTCAAGCAATCCCAATGCATTTCGGTATTAAAATACCTTCGTCAGGGGAGTACTGAACTATTGAGACGGTGGTCGGCCACTCTGTATGCGATGTAATGGATTCCTGTCTGTCTCCGAGGCCTTAAGTGGCCCTGTGGACCCCATCCCCCTGGGGCCAGATACAATTATTTTAGGGGAGGGTGTGGGTGGCCCCACCTGTCCAAGCCTAAGTGAACCGCTGGGCCCCATTCCCTGGGGCCAAAGAATAATAATAGGGGAGGAGGGCACGTGCCCCCCTCCCCAAGCCTTAATAAGCCTGGGCCAAAAACAGTTATTTTTTAGGAGGGGCATGTTACCCCCCCCCTCCAAGAGCCCAAATAGGCCCCGGGGACCCCATTCCCTGAAGCCAACTACTAATAATAGGGGAGGGGGCACGTAGCCCCACTCCCTGAGCCTTAAGAGGTCACAGAGACCGCATACACCAGGCACGACCACTAATAATATGGGAGGTGACACATGGCCTCTAGCTTTAAGAGGGCCCAGGAATCCTATCCCGTGGGCCCATTTCTATTACTAAGCAAAGAGGAGCCATTTTACACTCTCCCCGAGTCCTAATAGGACCTAGGAACCCAATCCCCGGGGTCCATTGCGATTATTAAAGGGGTGAGTGGCCACACGGCTCCTCCTCCTCAAGCCTTAATAGACATGGGGACCCCATTCCCTGGGGGGCAAATTCTATTATTAGGGGAACGGGGCATACCGCATCATTGCTGTGGCGGCCCCAACCAGCTCTCCACATGGTGTGCTCCTGCCCAGAGGGTGGAGCTGTTGTTGTATGCTCCCTCTGAGCGAGAGCAGGATCTGTTTCCCTGCCCATAGGCTGGCTGCAGACTTGCCTTTTCTGCCTGCATTCATGTTTTCTCCCGCCCGGCAGGTGATTTAAAAAGGATCCCGCCAGGTGGGAGCAAACCTATGTTTCCCTGTGCTAGTGTAGGCAGGGAAATTACTCTGTCCCAAGAGTGAATTCCCTGGGACAGAGTAATTGAGCTGGCCCCAGGCATGGAATCCTCCCGCCTTTAAGATTCAGGAAAGGGGGCTGCGCTGCACTGTATTTAGTGTGAATCCATTCAGTAGGTTTAAAGAAATTATGAATCAAAACTATTTGTATATCTGGGCAGTTGAGTTTGTAAGACTCTCTCAAAAAATTGAACGCTTTGATTGGCCTAGCCTAGGGAGCTTTTTTTCCCTTGGGACTTCTCGCTTTCACAGGCGTGACACTCCAAGGGGAGCGATTACTCTGAGTAGCTGCTTGCAACATCAATGCTTTTACTCTAAAGGGACTCTTGCGGGAGTGCCATTTTATACATAGATCATTCTGATTGGTCCAAGGAGCTTTATTTCCCTTGTGCCATCTAGCAGGAGCGAGCGCTCTGATTGGCTGCCAGCGACATGAGAAACTTTTTGATGGCAGCCATTAGAGGTCTCGAGGACTTAGTCCCCTACGCTGAGTTTATTTAAAACAAAGATGTAAGCGGGGAGGAATACCCTGCATACCTTGCTTTTGTGAGGGATCATCCTGGGGTCAAAATAAAAATAAAAAGGAAAACACCATTAAGTATTTAAAAAAACAATTTGACCTTGTGGGCCAGGTCCTGGGTGTCTGTATTTTTCAATATTTGGGGAGGGGGCAGGAATGGGACCCCACTATCCGAGCCACTCTGAGGGCCCATCCCCTGAGCACAAATTGATTTTAAAGAAGAGAAGTGCATGGAGCCCACCTCCATGAGTCTCTATTAGGCCCCAGGGACTCCATCCCCCAGGACTGAATATTAAAAATAGGGAATGGGATTATTTTTATTTTATTTTTTATTCTAAAGGTTTTATATAGCGCTGGCTAGACCTGGAGGTATCAGAGCGCTTTACATGAGAATCAGAACATAGTTGCAGGTTACATCATTACAAAGGTTACACAGTTATTAGAGCTTGGCAAACATAGTTACATGTACGGTCGAGACAAAACAAAAAGACATATACGTAAGTGAAAAAGCAGGCAAGGGGAGAGATTCAGGGGAGGGGGTAGGAGCAGGGGAAGAAGACAGAGAATGGAGGAGGGAAAGAGGAGGGGAGGGTGAGAGACACAGCATGGAAAGAGGAAGGGGAGGGTGACAGGGACACAAACCGGTAGACGAGTCGAAGCTGCGTCCAAAGTCCAGTAAGGTGTGATCCCTGGGGAGGTAGTATCTTTTCCCCATCCCTGTTGCAAGAGGCTCCCTATAGGCAGTGGACTCTCTCAGAGGGGTCTCTGAGACTCCAAAGCCTACATACTGGATCCTTCCCCAAAAAGGGGAGAGGGAGTGCTTTGGCAAGGGGTGCCATACCATCCCTCTAATGTTAATGGGTCCCTTGGCTCTTTGGACTCTCTCAGCGGATTCGCTGAGACTCCAGAGTATAAATATTGGATCTCTCCCCAACAAAGGGAGAAGGAGTGCTTAGTCAAAGGGCAAAGAAGGACAGGGGGCTAGGCGGTGTGGCGGGCAAGGGGAAAGATTCAGGTGAGAGGGGATAGGAGCAAAGGAAGTAGACAAAGAAAGAAAGAGTACTAAATGGGAACAGACAGCATCAGTTAGGGGGCTCTTGCACTATTTACATGTTTAAAAGTTCTAGTTGCTGGGGATTTTATAAACCTCCGCGGAATAATCCCGGGATGGCGCTAATTGAGGAAATAAGAACAAACATTGAGATTGTACCAAGTCTCTATAGCATGAGCTCAACCCACTGACCTATCTTACTAATACTTGGTGATGACTGTAGGCTCCCGCCCAAAGTAGGTTGTGCCGGGCACCCCCAGGGGTCAGAGATGGCAAATATGAAACAGGGGGCGGCCGATGCCTCCCCCCCTCCGATCCCCGATTGTTTCTGGGTGGTGGAAGACTGCTAGTGCGTAGGTCCAGCGTGGGTGGCCATTTTAGGGCCAGGCATAGTCTAGAGTTTATGGAGCATCTGGGTGCATGTACGGATGCGTCGGCACCTCTCTGGGGGCAGCGGACGTCTCTGGGTACAGCAGCCTACCTCCTCAGGGTTATCAGAGTGCTCCGGTGGAGGGCTGCAACATTCCACTCTCTTAGAATCAGCCGCGAAGTCCAGCGGGTGCCATTTTGGAGTCAGGCGTCTGTGAGCAATCAATGGCGCCAGAAACCAGGTTAGTGGTATCACCAGTTCCCCTTGCCCGCTGATCTCTGGTGGTGGACAGCTGCCATCTTGTTTCTAGGGCCGGGACCGATAGCCATGAATGGCGAGTAAAATACAACCAAGTCCCAGGCCCATCCTCCTACGCCACCAGCTCCCATGTGCAGCTTCTCCCCAGGGCGTCTTTTTCTCCTCCCTCACTGATCCCCAGCAACTTAACGCATCGTTGGGAAATGGGTCCCAATCTTAGACGGCCATCATAGCTACGAACGACCCCATTCCTGGGTGCACCCAGCCGTCGGCCCGGCACGCACCCCGGGTCTCCTCTCTCCTCAGGCCACTGTTTGGGGGCAGTGAGTTCCGCCCAGGGCTAAATCACGGGCCTGCCAGCAATCACCGCAGGTTCCGGTTTTCTGGCTGAAGTAGAGGGGCGAGTGCCCCCTCCCCTAAAAAAAAGGCCAAAGGAGATAAGGTACAAAGGGCCCTAAGTGGCAAGGGAAGAGGGCCGTGCCCCACCTTTACGTATTAAAAAAATAGGCCCCACGGGCTGGGATCCCCATGGCCAGAAGTGGCTCAAGGAGGGGGGCGGTGCGCTCCCCCCTTAATAAAAATGAAAGGCCCCAGGGATGGGGTCTACTAGACTGTAAAGGCCCAGGTACGGGAGCCTGAGCGCTCCCCTTCCCAATAACTAAAATAAAACAAATGTTCCCGTTGAGCACCAGGACAACAAAATGAATAATTAATGAGCGGCAGGAGCAACTCATTTATTATTCACTGATTTTTCTTGAACCACCCTATAATGCCTTATAACAGCTTTTTTGTTTATTATTTGTTAAGCTTAGTGGGGCACTAGGGAGAGCACTAATTTGTGTTTCTTTAATGTTGTGGGGGGCTGCAGGCAGTAAAGCAGCCCCCAAGCGACATAAAAAAAACAGTAAGTCTCCTGGGTCTTTAAGCCATGACCCCATGAGAGCTTACCATATTGTTTTAAAGCACTCCTAGGTGGATCTTTATGCTCTCTAGATGGAGTGCAGGGCCCTCTTGTGGTAGTTTTTTTAATGCATTTTATGGGCAAAAAAATGTTAAAAGAAATACTTAGAGACATGTTGATGTTTATTTTTTTTAAAACCAAAAAAACAATATGTAAACAATATGTTTATGACACACATCCAAGGTTCAAGCTTGATACCAAAACCTATTACTCATTGGTCACACCTCACCCCACACTCAGCTGACTATGACCCACAAATGGAGTCGCTACTTACTCAGCCATCAGAAACTGCTTTGGGCATTGCAAGTGTTTGGAAAGCATTATGTAATTTGATCTCACAAACCAAACATCTTTTGAAGAGGTATCATACATCAGTGATTGGGTTTAAGGCCTTCTTGAAGCTTTACAGGTCCTGTTATGTCAGGAAAAGTCTCCAACCACACTATTCTAGCAATCTCTGTGTTTTACTAATCAAGGGGCATATTAGCAAGGGCTAGCAATATAATTATCGCCGCTTTAGAGTCCGTTTTCGGGCGATAAACGGAGATAATTATATTGCAATATCATCAAGGACACGCTAGTGCGTGTTTCTTTGATGTAGAGCCCGTTTTTTCACAGCCTCGCCTCGCATCGCTAATGAGATGCAAAAAAGGCGTGGCTGTGAAAACAACACATTAATATATCGCGAAGGCAGCTTAGCGATATTAACAAGGAGGTGCAGCGATAAAAAAAATTCGCTACATCGGCGTTAACGCTGGCATTTAACGTCTGTTAAATTCCAGACTAAGGTATACTAATAATTGTAGGTGGATTATGCTGATACGACCACAGGGTCGTATCAGCAATGTTATCGCTGTTTTCCATGGAACATCGATGGAAAACCAGCGATGTTCCATGGTAAACACCGCTATCGCTGAAATATTATCGCCATAGCCTTATGTATTGTTAATATAGAGTTATCATGGCGATCATTTTCAGCGATAGCCGGCGATAATATTTCTACCGCTGTGTGGGGCCAGCAATATTTATCGCTGGCCCTTGTTAATATGCCCCCATATGCTTACTCTAATCCCTAGGACTAAGCATTACAAAGTAGCAGTTCACTCCTACTCTTACCTTGATTTCAAGATTTGGAATCTTCGGCCTAGTTCTATTCATCTATTCACCTACTTTCAGAAATTCCAAAAAACACCTTAAAAATGTGCTCCTTCATCAGTGATAGACATTCTTTAACTCTTTTCTGCAGGATTCATCAGGACTGTTCGTACTCAAAATAAAACACAAATTCAATAAAATGAATACAAAAATACAATTCAAATGGTTGAGCTATAGGCCAGCAAATAATGGTATAATGAAAATGATCCCTACCTTCCAGTATGGGAAAGCAACAGAGGTGCAGAAAGAGACAAGAGAGGTGCAGAAAGAGAGAGGTGGGTTGCAGAAAGAGGCAAGAGGGGTGCAGAAAGAGAGCTGCAGAAGGAAGCATGTGATATGCAGAAAGAACCAACAGATGGGCAAAAAGTGGCAAGAGAGGTGCATAAAAAGGCAGGAGAAGTGGAGAAAGAGGCAAGAGAGCTACATAAAGAGGGAAGAGGGGTTCAGAAACAGGCAAGAGGGGTGCAGAAATAGGCACGTGGGTTCAGAATGAGGCAGGAGAAGTGCAGAATGAAGCAGCAGAGGTGTAGAAGGAGGCTAGATAACTGCTGAAAGAGGTGAGAGAGGTGTAAAAAGAGGCAAGATGGGTGCAGAAATAGGCATGTGAGGTGTAGAAAGAGGCAGAAGTGTAGAAATATGTAAGAGAGGTGCACAAATCGGCAAGAGATGTGCAAAAAGAGGGAAGAGGGGTGCAGAAAGTGGCAAGAGAACTGCAGAAAGAGGCAAGAGAGGTGTAGAAAGAGGCAAGAGAGGTGACAAAGGGAAAAGAGGTGCAGAATGAGGGAAGAGATGTGCAGAAAGGTGAGGCACAGGAAGAAGCAAGAGAACTGAAGTGAAATTGAAGAGGGGTCCAGAAAGAAGGAACAGGGGTGCAGAAAGACGCAATAGAGATGCGGAAAGAGGGAGGTGGGTTGCATATAGTGGCAAGAGGGGGGGCAGAAAGAAGCAAGATAGGTGCAGAAAGAAACAAGATAGGTGCAGAAAGAAGCAAGAGAAGTGCGGGGAGAACCAACAGAGGTGCAGAAAGAGGCAAGAGGGGTGAATAAAGAGGGAATAGATATACAGAAAGAGGCAAGAGGGGTGCAGATATAAGCAAGTAAGGTACAGAAAGTTACAAGAGTGGTGCAGAAAGAGGCAAGATAGGTACAGAAAGCTGCAGAAGGAAGCAGGAGAAATGCAGAAAGAACTAACAGATGTGCAGAAAGAGGCACGAGGGGTACAGAAAGAAGCAACAAAGGTGTAGAAAGCGGCAAGAGAAGTGCAGAAAGAGTAAGAGAGGCACAGAAAAAGGCAAAAGAGGTATATAATGATAGAAGGGAGGTGAACAAAGAGGGAACAAGGGTGCAGAAAGAAGCAAGAGGGATACAGAAAGAATGAAGAAAAGTGCAGAAAGAAGCAATAGAACTGCAGAAATAACAAACATGGATTCAGAAAGAGGCAAGGGGGGTGCAGAAAGAAGGAAGAGAACTGCACAAAGAGGATGAAAGTCACAGGAAGAAGCAGGGAACTGAAGGAAGAGGGGTGCAGAAAGAAGAACAGGGGTGCGGAAAGAGGCAATAGAGGTACAGAAGGAGGGAAGTGGGTTGAGGACAGGGGCAAGAGGTGGGCAGAAAGAATCAAGATAGGTGCAGAAAGAAGCAAGAGAAGTACGGAAAGAACCTACAGAGGCGCAGAAAGAGGCAAGAGTGGTGCATAAAGAGGCAATAGAGATGCAGAAAGAAGCAAGAAGGGTGCATAAAGAGGCACGAGAGGTGCAGAAAGAGGCAAGGGATGTGCACAAAGAAGCAACAGTAGTTCAGAAAGACGCAAGAGAGGTATAAAGAGAGCCAAGAGAGGTGAAGAGAGTGGGTGCAGAAAGAGGTAAGAGGGGTGCAGAAAGAAGTAAGAGGCCTGCAGAAAGCGGTAAGATGGGTGCAGAAAGAGACAAGATGGGTGTAGCAAGAAGAAAGAGAGATACACAAATATGCAAGAGAACTGCCGAAAGAACCAACGTAGATTCAGAAAGAGGCAAGAGGGATGCGCAGAAACAGAAAGAAAGGCACAGGAAGGAGCAGGAGAACTGAAGAAAGATGCAGGAAGAAGCAAAAGAAGTGCAGAAAAAAACAACAGAGGAGCAGAAAGAGGCAAGAGAATTCCAGAAAGAGGCAAGAGAACTACACAAAGAGGTATAGGAAGTGACAGGAGATGTACAGAAAGAGTAAAGAAGGAATGGGAAGGAGTAGGAGAACTGAAGAAAGATGGAGGGGAGGAGCAGAAAGAAGGAACAGGGGTACAGAGAGAGGCAAGTGGGTTGCAGAAAGAAGCAAGAAGGCGGCAGAAAGAAGCAAGAAAGGTGCAGAAAAAAACAAGGAAAGTGCGGAAAGAACTAACAGAGGTGCATAAATAAGTAAGAGGGGTGTAAAAAGAGGCGACAGAGGTGAAGAAAGACACAAGAGGGGTGCAGAAATAGGCATGTGAGGTACAGAAAGCGGACTGAGAAGTGCAGAAAGAAGCAGTAGAGGTGTAGAAACAGGCAAGATAACTGCAGAAGGAGGTAAGAGAAGTGCAGAAACAGGCAACAGAAGTGCAGAAAGATACAAGAAAGTTGAAAAATAGGCAAGAGAGATGCAGAAAGAGGGAAGAGGGGTGTAGAAAGAAGCAAGGAGGTGCAGAAAGAAGCAAGACAGCTGCAGAAGGAAGCACGATAAATGCAGAAAGGAGAAACAGATATGCAGAAAGAGGCAAGAGAAGTGCAGCAAGAAGCAACAGTGGTGCAGAAAGAGGCAAGAGAAGTGCAGAAAGAAGCAATAGAGTTGTAAAAAGAGGCAAGAGAAGGGCAGAAAGAGATAAGAGAGGTACAGAAAGAAGCAAAAGAGGTGCAGAAGCAAGTAACAAGAGTGTAGAAAGAGGCAAGAGAGGTGTAGAAAGAAGGAAGAGTGTTGCAGAAAGAGGCAAGAGGGGTACAGAAGGAAGCAACTGAGGAGCAGAAAGATGCAGGAGAAGTGCAGAACGAAGCAACAGAGGTGCAGAAGGAGGCAGGATAACTAAAGAAAAAGGCGAGAAAGGTGCGGAAAGATGCAGAAGTAGTGCAGAAAGATGTAAGAGAAGTGCACAAAGAGGTAAGAGAGGTGCAGAAAGAGGAAGAGAGGCTCAGAAATAGAAAGAAATCTGTTGAAAGGGGCATGAGTGGTGCAGAAAGAGGCAGGAGAAGTGCAGAAAGAAGCAACAGAGTTCCAGAAAGAGGCAAAAGAAGTGCAGAAAGAGGCAAGAGAAGTGCAGAAAGAGGTAAGAGAGGTACATAAAGAGACAAAAAAGGTGCAGAAAGATGGAAGAGAGGTGCATAAAGAGGGAACAGGAGTGCAGAAAGAGGCAACAGGCGTGCCAAAAGAGGAAAGTGGGTTGCAGAAAGAGGCAAGAGGGGTACAGAAAGAGAGCTACAGAAGGAAGCAAGAGAAGTGCAGAAGGAACCAATAGATGGGCAAAAAGAGGCATGAGGGGTGCAGAAAGAAGCAACAGAGGTGCAGAAAGAGGCAAGAGAAGTGCAGAAAGAAGCAATAGAGGTGCAGAAAGAGGCAGGAGAAGTGCAGAAAGAGGCAAGAGAGCTGCAGAAAGAGGGAAGAGGAATACAGAAAGAATCAAGAGGGGTGCATAAATATGCCAGTGAGGTGCAAAAAGAAGTAAGAGAAGTGAAGGACGAAGAAACAGGTATAGAAGGAGGTAGGATAACTGCCGAAAGAGGCAGTAGAGGTGCAGAAAGAGGCAAGAGGGGGTACAGAAATAGGCAAGTGAGGTGTAGAAAGAGGCAGGAGAAATTCAGAAAGAAGCAACAGAGGTGCAGAAAGAGGCCCGGTAACTGCAGAAGGGGGCAATAGAGATGCTGAAAGAGGCAAGACAAGTGTAAAATAAAGCAACAGAGGTGCAGAAAGAGGCAAGACAGGTGCAAAATAAAGCAACAGAGGTGCAGAAAGAGGAAAGAGGGGTACAGAAAGAGGAAAGAGAAGTGCACAAGGAAACAACAGAGGAGCAGAAGGAGGCAAGAGAACTGCGGACGAGGCTATAGAAGTGTAGGAAGAGGCAAGAGAGGTGCAGAAAAAGGGGAACAGGAGTGCAGAAAGAGGCCAGAGAGGTGCAGAAGGAGGAAAGTGGGTTGCAGAAAGAGGAAAGAGGTGTGAAGAAAGAGAGCTGCAGAAGGAAGCAAGAGAAGTGCAGAAGGAACCAACAGATGGGCAAAAATAGGCATGAGGGGTGCAGAAAGAAGCAACAGAGATACAGAAAGCAATAGCGGTGATGAAAGAGGCAGGAGATGTGCAGGAAGAGGCAAGAGAGCTGCAGAAAGAGGGAAGAGGGTTGCAGAATGAAGCAAGAGGGGTGCAGAAATAGGCAAGTGAGGTGCAGAAAGAGGTTGGAGAATTGCAGAACAAAGCAACAGAGGTGTAGAAGGAGGCAGGATAACTGCAGAAAGAGGTGAGAGGGGTGTAGAAAGAGGCAAGAGGGGTGCAGAAAGAAGCAACAGAGGTGTAGAAACAAGCAAGATAACTGCAAAAGGAGACAATAGGGGTACAGAAAGAAACAACAAAAGGGCAGAAATATCTAAGAGAGGGGAAAAAAGAGGTGTGCCAAGAACCAACAGAGGTGCAGAAAGAGGCAAGTTGGGTGTAAAATTAAGCAACAGAGGTGCAAAAAGAGGCAAGAGAAGTGCAGAAAGAGGCAAGAGAAGTACAGAAGGAAGCAACAGAGGAGCAGGAAAAGGCAAGAGAAGTGCAGAACGAAGCAATAGGGGAGCAGAAAGAGGCAAGAGAAGTGCAGAAAGAAGCAATAGGGGTTCTGAAAGAGGCAGGAGAGGTGCAGAAAGAGGCAAAAGAGCTACAGAAAGAGGGAAGCGGGTACAGAAATAAGCAAGAAGGGTGCAGAAATAGGCAAGTGGGGAGCAGAAAGAGGTTGGGGAAATTCAGAATAAAGCAACAGAGGTGTAGAAGGAGGGAGGATAACTGCAGAAAGAGGTGAGAGAGGTGCAGAAAGAGGCAATAAGGGTGCAGAAATAGGCAAGTGAGGTGCAGAAAGAAGTTGGAGAAGTGCAGAATGAAGCAACAGAGGTGTAGAAGGAGGCAGGATAACTGAAGAAAGAGGTGAGAGATGTGCAGGAAGAGGCAAGAGGAGTGCAGAATTAGGCAAGTGGAGTGCAGAAAGAGGCAAGAGAAGTGCAGAAATAAGCAACAGAGGTGCAGAATGAGGCAAGAAAACTAAAGAAGGAGGCAATAGAGGTACAGAAAGAGGCAACAAAGGGCATAAATATGTAAAAGAGGTGATGCGCAAAGCGAATAGCCTGAGAGGGCCCCTGATGATTAGTCACTACTAAACCTGCAGGGCGAGGGGCTGAGTAACCAGATTGAAGTGGTCCACCCCAAGGAAGGAAGGTGTTCCCACTTGCCTTTTGCCATTGTGTAATCGTGGGGGTTGTGCGGGCCGAAATAACAGGCGTGGAGGCCGTATATAGTGAGCAATGTCTTTGCAGTTTTTATTAAGGTACACAAGGTAGGATCTGGGCAGATGTAGAAGCAGAGGGTAGAGATGAAGGTGGTCTTCCGGGTGGTCGTCGTAGGGTGAGTGAAGGTCCGGGTAGGGTCTTGCTGGACGCCTCGGGGTTAAGGATGATCCTTTCTCTCTCTCTCTCTCTCTCTGCTGGTCCGGTGGTCCTCGGAGTCAAAGGGAGAGAGAACAGGGTGGTTAGTCCTCACACACAGGACTAGCAGTGGCCTGTTACCGACACCAGGATTGTGTTGAGGGCAAGACGAGAGTGGGGGAGGGGACGGTAGGGAGGAAGATGGGAGAGAATACAAGCGGGAAGGAGGAAGGTGTACAGGGTGAGGACTCCGGTGAGGGGATCAGTACTCTAAGTGATTCGGGTCGTGATATATACTTATATACAGTGCTCTCAGAGGTGCTATACGGTGAGGGGTTACGCTATTCACAAAAATGTACAGGTCTGCCTGGGAGCCAGGAGACAGGGTACTCACATGCCCCGCTGTAACTCTCCTTTGAGTTACGGCCGCTCTCCAGCGTCCTCCACCGGACTCCACCAGTCCTCCATCCAGATTTCGTCTTCTTCTCCTTCTTCGCCGTTCTGGGTCACCGGGTCGCCGCCGTCCGTCTTCTGCCACGAGTCGGACTCTCTGACAACACCGCTGCGTGCTCTTCCGGCTTTTTCCTCTTCCGACGTCGGGTAGAGGGAGGGACTTCCGGGGTCACTCGGGAGTCCTTCCGGTTTCACCTCCTTCCGGTTTGGATCCTGTAATGAGGGAGAAACAAATGGAGTCCGGGTTGCCAGGGACGCCGCCGGAGCGGTCCGCGAGGCTCGGGACCTCGAGGGAAGCGACGGGTCACTCAAGGTAGGGACCGCCTTCCGTTCACATCCCCTTCCCCTAGCTGTCCTTCTTGTACAGGGTGCAGGAGTTACAGGGGGAGGGTATCGGGACAGGTAGTCGGTGTTGCCCTGTTCAACGCCTTTCCGGTGCAAAGTCTTGAATCTATAGGGTTGAAGGGACAAGAACCAACGTAACACACAGTCGTTATGTCCTTTGTTGCGGGCCATCCATTCCAATGGAGCGTGATCGGTATACAGGACGAATTCACGTCCATCCAGATAGTAGCGGAGGCTTTCTATGGCCCATTTGATGGCCAACGCCTCTTTTTCCACCACCGCGTAGTTCATCTCCCTTGGAAACAGCTTTCGGCTTAGAAAAAGGATGGGCCGTTCGTCGCCGTTGTGGTCCCTCTGGGACAGAACAGCCCCCAGACCCTGACCTGAAGCATCGATCTGAAGGATAAACGGCAGGTTATAGTCCGGGCTGATAAGCACAGGACCGGATAACAAGGACTGTTTGAGGAGGTGGAAAGCACGTAACATCCGGGAGTCCGGGTGCTTCAGTACGTCTCCGGTCTTTGTTGTCTTTTTCAAGAGATCAGTGAGTGGGGCCGCTGTCTGTGAAAAGCCAGGGATAAATCTCCTGTAATACCCCAAGAGACCAAGAAATGCACGTAGTTCTTTTCGTGTTTTTGGAAAGGGGATCGACTGGATGGCTGTGATTTTATTGTTCTGGGGACGGATCACTCCCTCTCCTAACAGATAGCCCAGGTACTTGACCGTTTGGGCAGCAAGGGTGGTTTTTGCGGGGTTAATGCTGAACCCTTAAGAACCCAGGGAGGAGATGACTTCTTGTAGGTGATACAGGTGTTGGGGCCAGTCATCGCTGTAGATGATTATATCATCCAAATAGGCTCCCGCCTACCGTGAATGTGGTTGTAGGACGTGATTCATGGCTCTTTAGAAAGTAGCGGGAGCACCGTGAAGGCCGAAGGGCATCATGGTGAACTGATATAGTCCATCGGGGGTAGAAAAGGCTGTCTTCTTCTTATCCTCTTCCTTCGAGGGGATCTGCCAGTACCCCTTACAGAGATCCAGCGTACTGATATACTTCGCTTCCCTATCCGTTCAATCATCTCGTCAACACGAGGGAGGGGGTACGTATCGAAGGAGGAGATTTTATTCACCTCCCGAAAGTCAATGCAAAACCTGATAGAACCGTCCGGTTTTGGGACCAAGACAATGGGAGAGTTCCAACTACTGATGGACGGCTCTATAACCCCCAGGCGCATCATCTGTACTATCTTTTCTTGGATGACGGCTCTATGGGCTTCAGGGACTCGATAGGGTCGTTGACGTACCGTCTTTCCGGGTTCGGTTGTGATGGCATGTTCGATTACAGAGGTGCGACCCGGGTAGGAGGAGAAGATCTTTTGTAGAGATCTCAAGGATGACCGCAGTTCTTGTCTTAGGGTTTCGGGCAGATCCGGATCCATGCATACCTCATAGGACAAAACTGATTTGGGTTCTGTACCAACCATTAGAGGACCGACCCAGGCCTTCAGTAGGTTTACATGGTAAATCTGGGAGACATGTCTGTTAGGGTCTGTTTCAACCTCGTAGGTGACCGGCGTTACTTGTCGAAGGACAGAAAACGGGCCCTGCCATTGGCCCAGTAACTTGTGATCCGAGGAAGGGAGCAGGAGAAGAACAAGGTCACCGGGGCCAAAAGACCGTGGTTTGATGCCTTTATCGTATTGGTGTTTTGGCTAGTTTGTGCTGTTACCATGTTTTGCCTTACAATGTCTCGGATTTGCCCCAAATGCGTCTTGAGGTTTTCTACATACTCGGGGAGAGGCCGGGTTCGGTCCGGTTCGGCCTCCCAGACCTCTTTGGCCATATCCAACAGGGTCCGTGGGGGTCGCCCATATAATAGCTCATAGGGCGAGTATCCTGTGCTGCTCTGTACCTTGCAGCGGATCACAAACAATGCTAGGGGTAGCATTTCCTCCCACCTCCTGCTCTCAAGAGCCAACAACTTCTTCAGGGTAGTCTTTAGAGTAGCGTTGTATCGCTCAACCAGCCCATCCGTCTGGGGGTGGTAAGCCGAGGTCCTTATCTGCTTGATACCCAGTCTGGAATACACCTGTCTCATAAGGGTGGACACAAAAGGAGTCCCCTGGTCGGTCAGGATTTCTCTAGGGAAGCCCACCCTAGAGAAAATCGAGATCAGGGCTTTGGCTATGTTCTGGGTTGTGGGTTGTCTTAGGGGTACAGCTTCCGGAAAACGGGTGGCGTAATCTACCAGCACCAATGCGTATCGACACCCGCTTCTGGAGGGCAGCAGGGGGCCTATGATGTCCATCCCTACTCTGCTAAAGGGTATGTCGATAAGGGGTAGAGGCTGTAGCGGTACTCTGGGAGGTCGATACCTGCTATTCTTTTGACACACCGGACATGCACGGCAGTACAGTTTTATTTGTTGGTATACGCCTGGCCAATAGAATTTGTCCAAGATGGCCTGTCCTGTCTTCTCGTCACTAAAGTGGCCTCCTAGCAGATGACTGTGGGCGAGGAACAATACCTTGTCCCTGAAGGGTCCCGGGATTATCAGCTGTGGTGTTTGTTGTGTACCTCCCTTCCTGTATAAAAGGCCATTCTTTTTAAAGAAATAGGGACCTACGTGTAAAGGGTCTTCATTGTCCAATGCCCGTCCCCAGGCGTCTTGGAGGACGGGATCCTCCTGTTGGGCAGCACGGAATTCCCTGTCGGTTTCCCAGGGGTGTTCTTCCACTCGGACCGGAAAGACAGTGGCATGGTTCCTCTTCTCTTTTTTCTTTTGGGTTTTTGTTTTGTGGGGTTTGTCTGGGACATCTTGACCGGGTTGATCATGTGGAAACGGGGCTTCCAACCACCACCTTTCTAGAGAGTCGGTGGTCTTATGGAGAAGACGGGGTAATCCAGGGTAGTCGCTTCCCAGTATTACTTGCTCTGGGAGGTTAGGAATAAGGCCCACGGTCAGTGTGGTACCCAGATCCGTAGGGTGTTGAACCTGAACCCGGGCAGTGGGGTATAGTTTGGTGTCGCCATGAACACACTGGATGGCGACGGTACCGGTCACTGGTCCCACCGGGTTTGGCATCTCCTGTGGACGGAGTACACTTTGTCTGCAGCCCGTATCTGCAAGGGCTAGAATAGGGTGTCCGTCGATCCGTACCGGGCAGTGGAATCTAGGAGGGTTCGGTTCCGCAGCAATGCATACAAAGTTCCGGGCGAGGCCCACCTCCATTGGTTCGTCTCTCTGGGGACACACTCGGGCGATGTGTCCATATCCCCCACAATGATAGCACTGAGGACCGGGTGGGGGTGCCCTTGTCGTAACAGGATACGGGAACAAAGGGAGTGGCTCCGGTTTCTTAGGTTGTGGAGGTCTCGGTGGTCGGGTCAGGTTGTGTGACTGGGGCCGGTGAGAATGTTCCTCCTTGGGCCTCTGAAAGTCTTGGGCGCGGCTGTAGGCGCTGGCGATCTCTACCGCGCTATCCAATGTGAGACGGGCGTGTTGGCGAACCCATTTTTGGGTAGTAGGATGCAGTGAAGCCAGAAACTGCTCCAAATAAATTTTGGAGAGGATATCTTCCTTTGTGGCGGAGGCAGATCGCAACCAGCGGTCTGCCAGATCCCGGATGCGGAAGGACAATGCTCTTGGTGTTTCTTGTGGTCCTTCTTTTGCTTGGCGTAGCTTCACCCTGTAGGTCTCATCGTCTATGCCTAGACGCTCCAGGATACAGGTTTTGATGTCTGCATACGGCGTTTGGCCTTGTACATTGGCCTGTTGGTACGCAGCCTGTAGTTCGCCGGTAAGCAGTGGACCTAGATAGTGTCCCCAGCGATCAGGGGGCCAGGCAGCGGCTTGGGCCAACCGTTCAAAATTAGTAAAAAAGAAGTCCGGGTCTTCTCCCGTGACGTACTTTTGAAGAACCACGGAGGGGAGGGAGGTGACAGGTCTTTGGTGGCCTAGTACGTCCGTGAGTTTATCCATGGCTTGGTCCTGGGCCGCCCCTTGCCCCTTCAATACGTCATGCAACTGGCCTCGGTCGTCCTCTGCGGTCTTGAGGAACTGCTCCATCATCTTCCCCAGCTGTTCCTGGGTCTCGGCGAGCTTCTTTACCGCGGCCTCCATGCTTCCGGGCAATCCCACTTCTGACACCAACTGTAATCGTGGGGGTTGTGCGGGCTGAAATAACAGGCGTGGAGGCCGTATATAGTGAGCAATGTCTTTGCAGTTTTTATTAAGGTACACAAGGTAGGATCTGGGCAGATGTAGAAGCAGAGGGTAGAGATGAAGGTGGTCTTCCGGGTGGTCGTCGTAGGGTGAGTGAAGGTCCGGGTAGGGTCTTGCTGGACGCCTCGGGTTAAGGATGATCCTTCCTCTCTCTGTCTCTCTCTGCTGGTCTGGTGGTCCTCGGAGTCAAAGGGAGAGAGAACAGGGCAGTTAGTCCTCACACACAGGACTAGCAGTGGCCTGTTACCGACACCAGGATTGTGTTGAGGGCAAGACGAGAGTGGGGGAGGGGACGGTAGGGAGGAAGATGGGAGAGAATACAAGCGGGAAGGAGGAAGGTGTACAGGGTGAGGACTCCGGTGAGGGGATCAGTACTCTAAGTGATTCGGGTCGTGATATATACTTATATACAGTGCTCTCAGAGGTGCTATACAGTGAGGGGTTACGCTATTCACAAAAATTTACAGGTCCGCCTGGGAGCGAGACAGGGTACTCACATGCCCCGCCGTAACTCCCCTTTGAGTTACGGCCGCTCTCCAGCGTCCTCCACCGGACTCCACCAGTCCTCCGTCCAGATTTCGTCTTCTTTGCCTTCTTCGCCGTTCTGGGTCACCGGGTCGCCGCCGTCCGTCTTCTGCCACGAGTCGGACTCTCTGACAACACCGCTGCGTGCTCTTCCGGCTTTTTCCTCTTCCGACGTCGGGTAGAGGGAGGGACTTCCGGGGTCACTCGGGAGTCCTTCCGGTTTCACCTCCTTCCGGTTTGGATCCTGTAATGAGGGAGAAACAAATGGAGTCCGGGACCTCGAGGGAAGCGACGGGTCACTCAAGGTAGGGACCGCCTTC
This sequence comes from Lissotriton helveticus, assembly GCF_964261635.1. Classification (NCBI taxonomy): domain Eukaryota; kingdom Metazoa; phylum Chordata; class Amphibia; order Caudata; family Salamandridae; genus Lissotriton; species Lissotriton helveticus. The sequence continues at coordinate 445,693,887 of NC_136068.1, forward strand.
CGTTCACACATAGCCATAGCCTGAAGAATGCTCAGTAGCTTCCCTTGGAGGAGTGATAAAATGGGTCTGCCGGCAGAGGAACTGAGGAGGAGGAGGGGGACTACACCTCCCATCATCCCCAGCGAGCAGGCCGCTGATCCACGGGGCAAAGGCCGTCAATACCCGGAGGAGGCTGTGCTGGGCTGGGCCCACCTCTGACAACCAATATCCCCCAAGGTAAAGTCTTCAACTCTGTTATTTATTACCATCACCATCATCACTACCCGTACTATCACAGGGCGCACGTCATTTGATAGAACCCTAGCAGAAGGATGAGTAAACGAGAGGGCCTGAGTGCCCAAGTGAGCAGTAGTATCGTGGGGACACTTGACTCTTTTTTAACCAGGGCAACATCAGTTTTGGAGCATGAGATCGAACTGATGGATCGTCGTCTATCATTGGAGCCCTTTAACCACAAAAAGATCCTCATTGGGGGGATACCGCACCACAACATGTTAGATGGATCAGGGCCAAGTGAAATGGCTATGATCAGAGACACAATACAGGACCTACACCTCATGATTCTGTTTTGCCGGCTGTCTCACAAAGAGCTTCCACTAGGGTGGCGGCCATGAAAAAACCTATGGCAAACAGCACTGAAAATGTGGCAAAGAGAAATAGGGGTGTGGGCCCACAAGACTGAAACCAGAGAAAGACCTGAGATCAAACAAAAATGTGAGGGAGATAATAATGGAATCAACAGATTGTGATCCAGGGGGTTCGGAAACACAAAATACTGCCCCATGCCCCCTGACGAATTAAGGCTTTGTGGCAGAGACTAGAGACACTGGTTTCCACAGTACTCAGCCCTGTTGTTTTAAGACTAAGTGCAGAAAGAGGCAAGAGAAGTGCAGAAGGAAGCAACAGAGGAACAGAAAGAGACAAGAGTACTGCAGACGAGGCAAGAGAAGGGCAGAAAGAGGCAAGAGAGCTATCGAAAGTTGGAAGAAGGGTACAGAAAGAGGCAAGAGGGGTGCAAAAAGAATGAAGAGAGGTGCAGAAAGAAGCAAGAGAACTGTAGAAAGAGCAACCATACATTCAGAAAGAGGCAAGGGAGGTGCAAAAAGAAGCAAAAGAACTGCACAAAGTGGAAGAGAGGTGCAGAAAGAGGGAAGACAACTGCAGAAAGAGGATGAAATGCACAGGAAGAAGCAGGGAACTGAAGAAAGAGGGCAAAGGGATACAGAAAGAAGGAACAGGGATGCAGAAAGAGGCAACAAACATGCAGAAATATGTAAGAGAGGTACAAAAAGAGGCAAGAGAGGTGCAGAAAGAGGGAAGAGGGGTGCAGAAAGAGGCAAGAGGCCTGCAGAAAGAAGCAAGAGAGGTGCAGAAAGAAGCAAGGGAAGTGCACCAAGAACCAGCAGAGGTGCAGAAAGAGGGAAGACGAGTGCAAAATGAAGCAACAGAGCTACAGAAAGAGGCAGGATAACTGCAGAAGGAGGCAATAGAGGTGCAGAAAGAGGCGATAAAAGGCCATAAATATGTAAGAGAGGTGAAAAAGAGGCAAAAGTGGTGAAGATAGATGTAGAAAGAGGCATGAGGGGTGCAGAAAGAAGAAAGAGAGATGCGGAAAGAAGCAGGAGAAGTGCATCAAAAACCAAGAGAGGTACAGAAAGAGGCTAGGCGGGTGTAAAATGATGCAACAGAGGTACAGAAAGAGGAAAGAGAAGTGCAGAAAGAGGAAAGAGAAGTGCAAAAGAAAGCAACAGAGGAGCAGAAAGAGACAAGAGAACTGCAGACGAGGCAAGAGAAGTGTAAAAAGAGGCAAGAGAGGAGCTGAAAGGGAGAAGAAGGGTACAGAAAGAGGCAAGAGGGGTGCAGAAAAAGACAAGAGAGGTGCAGAAAGAAGCAAAAGAACTGCAGAAAGAACCAACATACATTCCGAAAGAAGCATGACAGCTACAGAAGGAAGTAAGAGAAACGCAGAAAGGAGAAACAGATATACAGAAAGAGGCAAGAGAAGTGCAGCAAGAAGCAACAGTGGTGCAGAAAGAGGCAAGAGAAGTGCAGAAAGAAGCGATAGAGTTGTAAAAAGAGGCAAGAGAAGGGCAGAAACAGATAAGAGAGGTACAGAAAGAAGCAAAAGAGGTGCAGAAACACAGAACAAGAGTGTAGAAAGAGGTAAGAGAGGTGTAGAAAGAAGGAAGTGGGTTGCAGAAAGAGGCAAGAGGGGTACAGAAGGAAGCAACTGAGGAGCAGAAAGAGGCAGGAGAAGTGCAGAACAAAGCAACAGAGGTGCAGAAGGAGGCAGGATAACTAAAGAAATATGCGAGAAAGGTGCAGAAAGATGCAGAAGTAATGCAGAAAGATGTAAGAGAAGTGCCCAAAGAGGTAAGAGAGGTGCAGAAAGAGGAAGAGAGGCTCATAAATAGAAAGAAAGCTGTTGAAAGGGGCATGAGTGGTGTAGAAAGAGGAAGGAGAAGTGCAGAAAGAAGCCACATAGATTCAGAAAGAGGCAAGGAAGATGCAGAAAGAAGCAAGAGGACTGCACAAAGAGGTAAAAATGTACAGAATGAGGGAAGAGATGTGCAGAAAGAAGGAACAGGGATGCAGAAAGAGGCAATACAGGGGCAGAAAGAGGGAAGTGGGTTGAGGAAAGAGCAAGAGGTGAGCAGAAAGAATCAAGATAAGTGCTGAAAAAAGCAAGAGAAGTGCGGAAAGAACCTACAGAGGTGCAGAAAGAGGCAAGAGGGGTGCATAACGAGGCAATAGAGATGCAGAAAGAGGCAAGAGGGGTGCTGAAATAGGCAGGTGAGGTGCTGAAAGAGGCAAAAGAGGTGCACAAAGAAGCAAGAGAAGTGCTGCAAGAACCAGCAGATGTGCAGAAAGAGGTAAGACGGATGCAGAAAGAAGCAACAGAGGTGCAGAAAAAGGCAGGAGAAGTGCAGAACGAAGAAACAGAGGTGCAGACGGAGGTTGCGGAAATAGGCGAGAGAGGTGCTGAAAGATTCACAAGAAGTGCAAAAAGATGTAAGAGAAGTGTAACAAGAGGCAAGAGAGGTACAGAAAGGGACAAGAGAGGTACAGAAAGAGGCAAGAGGGATGCAAAAAGAAGCAAGAGAGGTGCAGAAAGAAGCAAGAGAAGTGCAGAAAGAACCAACAGAGGTACAGAAAGAGGCATGACGGGTGCAAAAAGAAGCAACAGATGTACAGAAACAGGCAAGAGAATTGTATAAGGAATCAACAGAGGTACAGAAAGAGGCAAGAGAGGTGCAGAAATAGGGAAGAGGGTTACAGAAGGAGGCAAGAGGCTTGCAGAAAGAAGTAAGGGAGGTACAGAAAGAGGCAAGAGATGTGCAGAAAGAAGCAACAGAAGTACAGAAAGTGGCAAGAAGTGTACGGAAAGAAGCAACAGAGGTGCAGAAAAAGGCAGGAGAAGTGCAGAGCGAAGCAACAGAGGTGCAGAAGGAAGCTGCAGAAATAGGCGCGAGAGGTGCAGAAAGACACACAAGAAGTACTGAAAGATGTAAGAGAAGTTCAAAAAGAGGCAAGAGATGTGCAGAAACAGGCTAGAGAGGTGCAGAAAGAGGCAATAGGAGTGCAAAAAGAAGCAGCAGATGTGCAGAAAGAAGCAAGAAAAGTGCAGAAGGAAGCAACAGAGGTGCAGAAAGAGGCAAGAGAGGTGCAGAAAAAAGCAAGAAAAGTGCATAAATAACCAACAGAGGTGCAGAAAGAGGCAAGACGGGTGTACAAAGAAGCAGCAGGTGTGAAGAAAGAAGCAAGAAAAGTGCAGAAGGAAGCAACAGAGGTGCAGAAAGAAGCAAGAGAAGTGCTTAAATAACCAACAGAGGTGCAGAAAGAGGCAAGACGGGTGCACAAAGAAGCAGCAGATGTGCACAAAGAAGCAAGAAAAGTGCAGAAGGAAGCAACAGAGGTACAGAAAGAGGCAAGAGAGGTGCAGAAATAGGGAAGAGGGTTGCAGAAAGAGGCAAGAGAGGTACAGAAAAAGGCAAGAGATGAGCAAAAAGAAGACAGAAGCAAGACAGGTGCAAAGAGAGGCAAGGGTGGTGCAGAAAGAGGTAAGGGCTGCAGAAAGAGTGAAGATGGGTGCAGAAAGTAGCAAGTTTGGTGCAGAAAGATGTAAGAGGGGTGCAGAAAGAGGTAAGAGGGGTACAGAAATAGACAAGAAGAGTACAGAAAGAAGGAAGATAGATGTAGAAAGAAGCAAGAGAACTGCACAAAGAGCCAACATACATTCAGAAAGAGGCAAGGGAGGTGCAGAAAGAAGCAAAAGAACTGCAGAAAGAGAAAGAAAGGTGCAGAAAGAGGGAAGAGACGTGCAGAAAGAGGGTGAAAGGCACAGGAAGAAGCAGGGAACTGAATAAAGAGAGGAGAAGGGTGCAGAAAGAAGGAACAGGGATGCAGAAAGAGGCAATAGAGGTGCAGAAAGAGGGAAGTGGGTTGAGGAAAGGGGCAAGAGGTGAGCAGAAAGAATCAAGATAAGTGCTAAAAGAAGCAAGAGAAGTGCGGAAAGGACCTACAGAGGTGCAGAAAGAGGTAAGAGGGGTGCATAAAGAGGCAATAGAGATGCAGAAAGAGGCAAAAGGGGTGCATAAATAGGCAGGTGAGGTACAGAAAGAGGCAAGAGAGGTACAGAAAGACGCAAGAGAAGAGCAGAAAGAACCAGCAGATGTGCAGAAAGAGGCAAGACGGGTGCAGAAAGAAGCAACAGAGGTGCAGAAAAAGACAGGAGAAGTGCAGAACGAAGCAACAGAGGTGCAGAAGAAGGTTGCAGAAATATGCGAGAGAGGTGCAGAAAGATACACACGAAGTGCAGAAAGATGTAAGAGAGTGTAAAAATTGGCAAGAGAGGCACAGAAAGAGACTAGAGAGGTACAGAGAGAGGCAAGATGGATGCAAAAAGAAGCAAGAGAGGTGCAGAAAGAGGCAAGATGGGTGCACAAAGAAGCAACAGATGTACAGAAAGAGGCAAGAGAAGTGCAGAAACATGCAAGAGAATTGCATAAGGAAGCAACAGAGGTTCAGAAAGAGGCAAGAGAGGTGCAGAAATAGGGAAGATGGTTGCAGAAAGAGGCAAGAGGCTTGCAGAAAGAGGTAAGGCAGGTGCAGAAAAGGCAAGAGATGTGCAGAAAGAAGCAACAGAAGTGCAGAAACACACAAGAGAGACGCAAAGAGAGGCAAGACAGGTGCAGAAAGAAGTGTGTAGAAAGAGGTAAGAGGGGTGCAGAAAGAGGGAAGATGGGTGCAGAACATAGCTAGAGGGGTGCAGAAATAGGCAAGTGTAGTACAGAAAGAAGGAAGAGGGGTGCAGGAAGAGGTACGAGGGGTACAGAAAGAGACAAGAAGAGTGTAGAAAGAAGGAAGATAGGTGCAGAAGGAAGCAAGAGAACTGCAGAAAGAGACAAGAGGGGTACAGAAAGCGCTGCAGAAAGATGCTAAAAGAAGCAAAAGAAGTGCAGAAAGAGGCAAGAAAAGTGCAGAAAGAGACAAAAGAAGTGCAAAAAGGAGAAAGAGGACTGCAGAAAGAAGCAAGAGAGGTGTAGAAAGAGGCAAGAGATATATAGAAAGATTGAAGATGTGCAGAAAGAGGCAAGCGAAGTGCAGAAGGAAGCAGCCGATGTGCAGAAAGAGGCAAGACGGGTGCAGAAAGAACCAACAGAGGTGCAGAAAAAGGCAGGAGAAGTGCAGAACGAAGCAACAGAGGTGCAGAAGAAGGTTGCAGAAATATGCAAGAGAGGTGCAGAAAGATACACAAGAAGTGCAGGAAGATGTAAGTGAGTGTAAAAAGAGGCAAGAGAGGCACAGAAAGAGGCTAAAGAGGTACAGAAAGAGGCAAGATGGATGCAAAAAGAAGCAATAGAGGTACAGAAAGAAGCAAGAGAAGTGCAGAAAGAACCAACAGAGGTACAGAAAGAGGCAAGACGGGTTCACAAAGAAGCAACAGATGTACAGAAAGAGGCATGACAAGTGCAGAAACATGCAAGAGAATTGCATAAGGAAGCAACAGAGGTGCAGAAAGAGGCAAGAGAGGTGCAGAAATAGGGAAGATGGTTGCAGAAAGAGGCAAGAGGCTTGCATAAAGAGGTAAGGCAGGTGCGGAAAAGGCAAGAGATGTGCAGAAAAAAGCAACGGAAGTGCAGAAACACCCAAGAGAGGCGTAAAGAGAGGCAAGACAGGTGCAGAAAGAAGTGTGTAGAAAGAGGTACGAGGGGTGCAGAAGGAGGGAAGATGGGTGCGGAACGTAGCTAGAGGGGTGCAGACATAGGCAAGTGTGGTACAGAAAGAAGGAAGAGGGGTGCAGGAAGAGATACGAGGGGTACAGAAAGAGACAAGAAGAGTGCAGAAAGAAGGAAGATAGGTGCAGAAGGAAGCAAGAGAACTGCAGAAAGAGACAAGAGGGGTACAGAAAGAGCTGCAAAAAGATGCTAAAAGAAGCAAAAGAAGTGCAGAAAGAACCAACAGAGGTGCAGAAAGAGGCAAGAAAAGTGCAGAAAGAGGCAAAAGAAGTGCAGATGGAAGCAAAAGAGGTGCAGAAAGGAGAAAGAGGACTGCAGAAAGAAGCATGAGAGGTGTAGAAAGAGGCAAGAGATATATATATAAAGATTGAAGATGTGCAAAAACAGGCAAGAGAAGTGCAGAAGGAAGCAGCAGAGGTGCAGAAAGAAGCAAGAGAGGTGCAGAAAGAAGCAAGAGAAGTGCAGAAAGAACCAGCAGATGTGCAGAAAGAGGCAAGACGGGTGCAGAAAGAAGCAACAGAGGTGCAGAAAAAGGCAGGAGAAGTGCAGAACGAAGCAACAGAGGTGCAGAAGGAGGTTGCAGAAATATTCGAGAGAGGTGCAGAAAGATACATAAGAAGTGCAGAAAGATGTAAGAGAGTGTAAAAAGAGGCAAGAGGGGCACAGAAAGAGACTAAAGAGGTACAGAAAGAGGCAAGATGGATGCATAAAGAAGCAATAGAGGTGCAGAAAGAAGCCAGAGAAGTGCAGAAAGAACCAACAGAGGTACAGAAAGAGGCAAGACGGGTGCGCAAAGAAGCAACAGATGTACAGAAAGAGGCAAGACAAGTACAGAAACATGCAAGAGAATTGCATAAGGAAGCAACAGAGGTGCAGAAAGAGGCAAGAGAGGTGCAGAAATAGGGAAGAAGGTTGCAGAAAGATGCAAGAGGCTTGCAGAAAGAGGTAAGGCAGGTGCAGAAAAGGCAAGAGATGTGCAGAAAGGAACAGAAGTGCAGAAACACACAAGAGAGGCGCAAAGAGAGGCAAGACAGGTGCAGAAAGAAGTGTGTAGAAAGAGGTAAGAGGGGTGCAGAAGGAGGGAAGATGGGCACGGTGTTCCGACTCCTGGAGACGGCGGCCGAGGTACAGGCTCTCCTCTCCCTGCCAAGTGTGAGCCCTACGGCGGCTGTCGGTGGGCGGAGCTACTGGAGAGAGATTGAAGAGGAGTTTCGTGGAGACTCCGCGAAGCAGAGTTGGAGGCGAGCTACTCGGATATCGGCAGCACTCACAGGCAGGAAACGCCGAAGTGAACCTATGGCGCCTAAAACTGCAACAGGGGCTAAGGGAGCTGCAAAGAAAAAGAACACAGTCAACTACCCTATTCTGGAAGCAGTGGGAGCAGCAGGAACAGAGGTTGAGGCACAGTTGAAAGAGCAAACCCCCAAGCAGGACACGGAGCGGACCAAGAAGACTAAATTAATAACAGTTAAGACCCGCCAGGCTACAGCCTCTATCGTGGAGATTTTCAACAGAAGTGGCAAGGAGAAGGGGTCTAAGACTACAGAGACTACAGAGGCAATGAGCATGGGAGATCAGACGGATTGTACAGGTGAGACTGTAACTACTGGCTGTACAGACCACTCCCCACAGGCCACAGATATAAATCCAAATGCCCTGATAAAAGACAATGCTCCCATAACCCTGGTATTGGCAGGTCAAGAAGTGAATTGTGACACGGACAGTACAGAGGCGATAATGACGGGGGGTGATGGCGCTAACGACCCGAAGGGAGATGCCCAAGTACAGGGTGAAGTCGACTCGACTCCAGATTCAAAACAAGGGATCCCATCTCCATCGCAACCCGCTGTAGTAAATATGGCCACGCTGCCCCCAGAAGACCCGTCACAAAATATTGAAATGGGAAACATCAGGGTTGGGCTGGATCAAGAGACGGATCGAGAGAAGGCTTTGAGCGAATGCTTCTTCTCAGTGTCTGATGGGGCAGACTGGTTACAGGAGGAGGAGGAACGTAGCTCCTCCATGGGCGATAGTAATATGGAATCAGAGAGTGACCCAGAGCAGGAGCTCCCTGTAACAACAGTTAAAACAACCGCCTTAGTTAAGACACAGGTACATCCTCACGGGGGGTTAAGCTGAGACTATTCATCTACTATGCCATTACGGGGCAGCCCCAGCTTAGAAACAGCCCAACTTTCGCTGCTGGAAGTCATCCATCAGGAGATCATAGAGCACAGAGAGGTAACAAGGCAGTCGCAAGTCCTAGGCAGCCATGAGAAAGATGCAAGGCGTCGTGAGGAAACTATCCAAGGCATGCACCAACGTAGGTGACAGAGTGTCAAATTTGGAAGAGAGGGTGGTCTCAACTGAGGCGGAGGTCGCAGCAGCCACAAGCAAGGTCGAGTCCCATTGTGCCCAAGTAACAGACATTCAATGGAAGCTGGAGGATATGGAGAACTGGCTCAGGAGGAATAATCTTAGGATCCTTGGCATCCCTGAAGGGTCAGAAGGCTCCGACGTAAGAACTTATGTCATCAAACTCTTTGAGCAAGCGTTCCCGTAGCTATCTAGCTGGAGTTGGTCAGGAGAAATTCAGAGGGCACATCGCACTCCTTTTAAAATCCGCCGTAATGCTAAGGAAGGGGACAAACCTAGGGCAATCCTGATCTTCTTGGGTAACTTTATACTGAGGCAGACCATCGCTGAAAAAGCAAGACCAGATGCAAAGAGAACTGTTGATGGGTTGTCCTTTTTTTTAGAACAGATTACTGCCACACCACAGTTGAGAACATAACCATAAAGAAGATGAGATACGTTGGCTAATTCTGGAGAAAATTGACTGTAAAACTGAGCTAAATTCCGAATCAGTTAGGAAACACAGAGAAGTATATTGGATTTTTACGTTGGATACACATATTCATGGTTTAAACTTAGAAATCCCATGGGATGAAGCAATACTGTATAATAACTAAACAGCACCATCTTCATTCTTGCAGTAGATACTGTGTTCCCTTAAGACACTATGTATATGACATAGCTATGACTAGAATATAATCTGTAGTTGTGATGTTCTTAGTTTTTTGTCTGATTAATTTCATTTGAGTATTTTATTTTATTTACATCACCTCTAATACGAGGCTCTTGAATCCGTCCGGTATGTCCTCTATATTCATGTGCGGTCACCTACACTGTGGGAAGGCAGTTCTTTCAGCTCTATACCCATTCCAATATGGCCGCCGCCGACCAAAAATCATTAGAGGTATCACAAATACACTGTTCTGACTTTATTCTAGCAGTATCTATAACCTGCATGGCAGTGTAGGTGAGATGCTATTCTAGGTATAGAAACAGCTCGAATAAGGCCGCCTCCGACAATCATTTGTCTGAGGCTATATAACTAGACTAGATATTTCAGCAACCTGTGAATCCTTTCCACACACAGCGCTGACTGCAACATTATCTGTAGCCATGATGCATTTAAGTATTCATCTTGTTTATTTCTTGTGAACACATTTTTCTTTCCTCATTATATTAAATGCTAGAGTTTCTGAACCTTTTCTATATGTACTTCGTATTCATATGGGATTTATTACACTGTGGGCGAACTGTTATCCCAGATAACAACCATCTCCAATATGGCCACTGACAAAGGAAATGCGCTTGAGTGAATTTTTTCACAGCAAGCTGACAGCCATGTGACCTATCGGCGGCATCCTTTAAATGCCGGGCGTGTGAGCTTTACTTGTTTGGCCACTATCAGTTTTGGTGGACCGTTACGTATTTGTGAGCCTTGTGAGGTTTTGTGGAGCTGCCTGCATCAGTTTGTTCTTTTATCGGTAAGTCGTGCAACAGAGACAAACTTTATATTTAGAGGCCATATGAGGCTCTATGTAGTTATCAGGTCGTAGCACGTAAAAAGCAGTTGTTGGGCTGTTTAGTCCCAACCAATATCCTAAAACATTCATGTACTTTTCAGCATGTTTACGCGATAGTCCGTCTTTATCAGGTAGCCTCCCTCTGAGCTAATACAACTGGCAGTACGCTACCTATGCGTTGGCTGGCATTAAGTTTCATCTATAATGATCTGCAGCATATCGTATGCTTAAATATGCGTTGGCCGGCATTAGGTTTCATCTATAATGATCTGCAGCATTTCGTATACTTAAATATGTCTGTTTTTTTACATGCATCCAATCAGTAGCATGCTACTGATATTACTTATGTTTAGCAATGGACTATATTTAACAACATTTATATCTCTTCATTCTTGGTTCAACTCTAGCTGCTGCATGGGTTTTAGATATGTAGGCACGTTATTAGCCATTTTACTGTCTAATTTAAACTATTTAGAAAATATAAAGAATAGCACTAGCTCCCAATAGTGCAGTATAGTCATCATACTAACAATAGAGATTGTACACATTCTCAGTAGGTCTAAGTAATTACAGTATACATTATACAGAGACTCCGCTTAGATCTGTTTTTCTTCCAGAATGCCAAACAGGCTATGGCACCCTATGGATTAGCAGCTCGTCCATTGGACTAGGACCGTGTTTTAGGAGGTATTTGCTTTCCCTTTATGGTTACTATGTGTCTATATGTTGGATCTTTTTTTCATAGTCGACAATGTGTAGTATCAGTTTTTTAATGCCTTTTTCGTGGTTCCTCTTCCTGTTGACAGCACGCTTTTAGGGAAGCAGATGTTGGGAGGGATCATGAATCACAAATCGTTCTAGTCATCACATCAATCAGGTAGTGTTATCATTTTTTCATGCACTATCATTATTTGGTAGTGAGCTTGCTTATATACATTAGATTATTCATGGCTATGTTTGGTGTTTCTCTCTTTCTACTGCTATCAACCTGGTACACACAGCTTTGAATATTCAACACATAGAGAACATTTTGGACTCCTACTTGGACCTAGCAAAACTGTGTTAAATTGAATACTGGTTGTATTACTGGCAAGCCACTACACACTTGTCCTGTCAATAGCTATGTGCCTTTTCTGGTCTTTTCTCTCAATAGATGAATAAACTAATTACACATCTTATGAAGTGCTTTTTGCAGTATATGAGTATTGCATATCCTGTTCTCCCTTCTTCAGGATCTGGTTTTATGTGCATCTGCTAATTACAATTTTATACTGTGACCTATACCGATCACAAGTGGGACAAATCATTAGCTCAGACACGCTTGCCTGTTGGTAAGTCTACCTACAATCTAATCAACATGAGAAGTTTAGTGTATCTAGAGGGGTTGTTATTCCTGTAAGACTTCCAATCTAAGATATAGGCATTTTTTACAGGTGCTGCTCTAATACAAAAAAAGAAGGTACTTGTCAGTAGAATTTGAGGTCCTCTTTGTCTTCCTTTTTCCTCTGTCTTTTACACTATTTTATACAGTTTTTTCATCTATTTAGCTTCTACAATTATGCACTTATAATGCTCTCAACTTTAAGATTGAAACTTTTTTTCATCAGGCTCCTCCTTATATAGAATAGAAGTGAACAAGATAAAATTATTCTGTTGTTTAAGGATATAAATATCGCACTAAAATTGCTATGTAAATAGTAGTGGCACTAAGTGCTGTATAAAAATATATGGTTATGATATTCAATTGTCTTTGCAGAACATACTATTTGGAGGTGGAACTCCTGAGAAAGGCAGTAGTCTGCCGAAACGCGCGTTGAGAGACAACTTGGAAACCACCCAAAAATCATATGTTCAAATGAAATCTTGTCTTCTTGTCTACATCCTGTATAGTTGGTTAATAATTTGCACTGTCATCAAGGGAATTGAATTTGGAAATATCAATCGAATAAGTATGAATGCATGAAGGATGATTGAAGCTAGTATGTTTCATAAATCAAATCTCTGTGTAGATCTATAAAAACCATTTTATGATTTTTTTTACATTATCATACATAATAAAATAAATGTTTTTGTATTTTTCTAAATACTAGTGTCACTATTTATATTTTACATGTTCTGAGTTTTCTATAAAGTTGAAGTTGCCCTAGATTATTTACAGTTTGTATTTCCCTGTCTAGGTGAACTTCACGTTAGTACCAGGAGGCCCCTCATCTTTGCGATCCCTGCCTAAACACCATGCTGAGGTGTTCAACCTCATCCAGGATCAAACACCTGAGGTCCTCATTCTAACGGAAACCTGCCTTTCCGAGGTCTCTGTGGCTATACCAGCACTTGCCCTGCCCACGGCATATGCTATACACAGTCTAAACTGAATTGGGGGGAGAGGTGGTGGTATCGCGATCATCTATAAATCAGTCCACTCTTGCAGTATATCTCCTCAAGACCTCCCGGACTGTGAGAGTGCATTAATTAAAATCACACTGAGCGCAAACTTTACCTTCTCTGGCCTCCTGATCTACCGTCCACCTGGCCCTTCCAAAACCTTTAGAGAAGTTTTGGTAAATACTATCACAGTACTAGCTCTTCAGACCGCCAATTTTAACCTTATCGGTGATTTGAACCTTCACCTAGAGATGCAAGAGTCCCCAGAGATTCATAGCTTTTTAGGGGACCTAGCAGCCTGCCAACTGACCCAATCGGCCCCCGGCGTTATGCATAGAGCTGGACATCTCCTTGACCCCATTTTTTCCAACCTTGAGTCACTGGAAGTCTTAGTTCTGCTCCCCATGATCATGGTCAGATCACTTTCTCCTCCCAATGCGGCTAACGATAGCTGGCCCCACGCCTCAGCCAAACTAATATCCCTCACTGAAACAGCCCTGGCATAAATTTAACCAAGAAGCCCTCCTCACAGCCTTGAGTACAAAGCCACTAGAAAGATCCAATAACATGGAAGAGGCGGATGCACTCTACCAAAGGTGGATTACCCAAGTACTAGACACCTGCATTCCTCTTAAACTCACTCACTCTAAGAGCTCCCGGGCTAACGCCTGGTTCAACGAAGATCTGACCCTAGCCAGGAAGAACTGTAAGATCCTGGAAAGCAGATGGAGGTGTTCATACGACTCCCAGGCTAAAACACAGTATAGAACAGCCATCAAATCCTACCACAAACTAGTACACAAAACCAGGACAGCCCCTACTCCAGCTTGATCATCACAAGTACCAATCGCAGCAAAACCATATTCTCTCTTCTGAAGGATTTGGTCACCTTCCCTTTAGAATCAGGCAGTATTATATCTTCCAGCCAGCACTGTGAAGAGCTGGCAAATTTTTTTACGGAGAAGGTCGAAGGCATCTACCACAATTTCGACCTTGGCACAACTCCTAGTGCCATCGGGAAGAATACATATACTGGCCCTGAGATTTTCCCTCTTACATCCCTTCCCAGTATCCACCCGAATGACTTGGAGAGATTAGTGGTCAAAATTAAATCAGGATCCCCAGACGACCCCCTTAAACCGGCCGCTTTCAGGAAAATTCAATAGGGCCTACTACCTGAGTGTCTGGAGCTGCTCAATCTATCCCTCTCCTTAGCGGTGGTGCCAAAATCGTGGAAGCATGAAAAAGTGGTTCCCCTACTTAAAAAAACAACACTTGACCCTTCCAAGACAGAAAACTATTGTCAAATTTCACTGCTTCCATTTCTTTCCAAAATTCTGGAAGCACATGTGAATTCAACGCTAACTCACTTTCTGGAAGTCAATCATATACCAGATAGCTCCCAGAACGGTTTCCAATCACAATACAGTACCGAGTCTGCACTGTTGGCTGTTGCAGAACAACTCAAATTCGCTTTGGATGCCGGCAGAACCTCAGCCTTGGTACTGTTGGATCTCAGTGCGGCATTCGATACGCTCTCCCATGAAATCCTGCTCCACCGTCTGGAGGAGATAGGGATTGGTAATAAAGCCTTCTTGCGGTTTTCCTCCTTTTTGACCGACCAGACATTTCAAGTGACAGCTCCACCTTTTGCATCTCTTGTCCACCCACTCCGCTGCAGGTTCCTCAGGGCTCAGCACTGAGCCCTACAGTCTTTAAGAAATATATGAGCCCTTTGGCACGGATGGCCAAAGCACGAGGAATTTCCCTGGTGTCATACGCTGACGACACCCAACTGGTGATTACCCTATCTAACAATCCTAGTCAAGATAGAGCAAAATTTAAGGAAGATATCTCAGCTATCGCAGAGTGGATGACAGCACACTTCCTGCAATTGAACTCTGCCAAATATGAGATCCTTCTGATTGGCAAAGACTCCCACCTTTGGAATAATGAATGGTGGCCCCCGGGCCTTGGCGCTCCTCCTGCTCCTAAACCCGCTGTGAAAGTTCTGGGTTTTATGCTTGATAAAGATCCTAATTTTGAGTTGCATGCCAAGTCAGTGGCCGGGAGTGTTTTAGACTACTACGTGGCCTCAACCAGATTCTTGGTCTATTTGACGCCCAAACGCGCCAGTTGATTATTCAAGCTTCCATACAGGCCCAATTGGACTACTGTAATGTTTGGGCTCTAATAAATCTGTGCTGAACCGACTACAGCGGGTTCAAAAAGCTGCAGCACGCACCATCTTTGCCCTCCCCAAGTACAGCCATGCTTCAAATCTCCTCCACCACTTGCATTGGCTGCCCCTTGAACACCGTGTTTGCTTCAAGGAGCTCTGTATCACACACAAGATAGTGACAGGGATCAGCCCAGACATTCTTGGGAATCTTTGCACCCTATACTCCCCACCGCGAGCACTGCGCTCGGCCAACTTGCTTCTTGCAGGAATTCCACGCATATGTAGGTCCAGATCTGGCGGCCACTCTTTTAGACGTCTGGCCCTGGCATTATGGAACTCCCTTCCCCTACACATTTGCCGCAATCCTGATCACCAGGCCTTCAGACGACTTGAGAAGACCTGGCTCCTTTCTCAGCTCTAACCATTGGTTTGCTCCCTGCTTAGTGTTGCTCCAGCTCTGGAACGCCTCTTTGCTGAGGCAGCCATGCGCTCTACAAGTATTTTAATCTAATCTTATCAAATCTAAATGGACACCACATCAGTTTAGAAAAATAAAGTATCTTTATCTAAACTAAACAAGACCAAAACTACAAAAATCTAACATACAAAAACTCAGTTGAATATCTTTAAAAAGGTTGTTGCAAAAATAAACTTGTAGATGATCAAATGCGACACTCAATCTCAAAGTACCTGGGATGCGTCACGCAAAACAACCAAAAGAGGTGCAAAGAAGGTAATGCGTTGGTTCTTCCTGTGCACCGGTTCTGATGCAACAAGATGGCACCTTGATGCGTTGCAATGATCCGGTGCGATGCAACAAAATGGCGTCTTCGTAGCGATGCGACATGGTAGAGGCGATGCGTGCGTGCCCGACGGCCGTGCGGCAAACTCAGTGGGTTTCTGAGCCGCTACAGGCCCTGCAACTCTTTCCCGGTGATGCGATGACGCCCTCGGTGATGGTGACACGCTTCTCCGGTGTTGTGGTGGCAATCAGCGGCGGCGCGCTTCCTCAGCGATGTGACGGCCCTGCGACACGCTCCTCCGGTGATGCGACGGCAACCTCTGTGCTGTGGCATGCTCCTCCGGTGATGCGACGGCGAACAGCGGCAGCGGTACACACTTCCCCGATGATGCGACAGTGGCTGCTGTGATGGCATCTGGTTTCTCTCTTTTTGCGTCGCGCTTCCAGCTCCCAATAGCAAAAAGGCCTCACACACAGTTACAGGGCCTCCTGGCAGACTGGAACTCCCAGCAACGAAGTTCAGGGAGTTGGTGGTGAAGTCTTTTTGTGCCTAGGACTTCAGAAAGAGGAGGCCAGCTCTTCTCAGGCCCTTGGAGACTTTTCTTCAGAGGGACACTGCACACAGCAAACATCCTTCTTTAAGCAGGAGACACAGCACACAGCAAAGTCCTTTAGATCTTTCCTTAGTAGAAACAGCAAACTTCAAGACCACCCCAGACACACAGCAAGGGTAGCATTTCTCCTCAGTCTCTTCAGGTGATCTTCTTTGGCAGGGATTCCTCTTGAACACGAAGTAGTCTAAAGTTCAGGGGTTTCAGCTCTCATATTTATACCCCAAAAGTCTTTGCTCTCCATGTGTAAGGGTCCTGGATCCAGTCCAAACCAGTACTGGGGGCACTCTGCCAGTGCACATCTTCTTCCTTCGTGAGTGTGGGCCAGGGCCATCAGACACACTGCTGGAGGTGGAGCCAGCATTGTGGAAAGCAGGCACAGCCCTATTCAGGCACAGGTACTACTTCTTCCACCACTCCAAATGCAGATAGGTCTATTCAACCTAGTGCTGACTCACCCAGACTCCTGGAGCCACCCCCTGTCACTCTCAAACCAGACAGTCAATCCACAAATGGGCAGAGGCATACAGAAAGGTTGAACAAGAAAATAAGCACTTTTTAAAAGTGCTATTTTCAAACACTGAATTTAAAAACCATCTTTCCTAAAAGATGTGTTATTAAATTCTGAGTTCAGGCATACCAGGTTCCAAATTTCTATCTTGCTCCTATGGGAAGATATGCAGGTAAACATGTTACAGCATTCCCCATTCTGTACTATGTCAAGATAGCCTTTCAGTAGTGAAAAACGAAACTGGCAGTATTTCACTATCAGGACATGTTACCCACACTAGTACATGTTCTACCTTTCACATACACTGCACTCTGCCCAGGGGGGTACAGTGGGCATACCATATGGGTATCCAATGTGTAAGAAAAGGGAAGGGTCAGGCCTGTCAAGTGTGTACACTGGCTTGGACAACATGGCAGTTAACAAACTGAGCACAGGCACTGCAGTAGCAGGCCTGAGACACCATTTTAGGGCTACTCATGTGGGTGGCACAATCAGTGCTGCAGGCCCACTAGTAGCATTTGAATCACCAGCCCTGGCACACTCAGTGCACTTTACTAGGGACCTCTGGTAAAACAACTATGCCAATCATGGATAACCAATCACAATAACAATTTAACCAGGGAGCACTTGCACTTTGGCACTGATCAGCAGTGGCAAAGTGCCCAAAGTATCTACACCAGCAAAAACGAATTTCAGCACAGTGTCAAAAAATACAGGAGGTAGTGGCAAAAAGTCAGTGGAAAACCATGCCAAGGATGCCAGGTCTAACAATAGGTTAATGAATGAAAAGTATAGAAAAAGCTAAAAGGAACTAAAGCAAAATGGAAATACACAGAAAGAAAGGTGGGTAGAATGAAGGAAATTTTACAATTTCAGAATTAAGTCAGAAGGAGCAAATCCCTGAAGGACTGCTGAAATCACGTGCCTCACTCTCTCACTCAGAGATACTTGAGACATTGTTCAAAGTGGGGGGTATTTTATTTGTATGACTATATGCCCTGCTCTCACCTTTCCCACGAGCTATGCTCTTGTGGA
Organism: Lissotriton helveticus; assembly: GCF_964261635.1. Lineage (NCBI taxonomy): Eukaryota > Metazoa > Chordata > Amphibia > Caudata > Salamandridae > Lissotriton > Lissotriton helveticus. Next base: position 445,711,464 of record NC_136068.1, read on the forward strand.
TTAGGGGTTTTAGAGCCAGAGAAACTTGTCAGAGAAACTCTTACATATGAAGGTGATGTCACAAAGCCACGCCCTCAACGCCACAATCAGTGGGGACACATGTTAGACACTTTAAACTGAGTTAGAGTTCGCTATGGGTTATTCCCAAGTAAAGTAGATGAGTAAGAATTATCATCAAAATAGTAAGCACCTCGGCAACTAAATATAACGAGTGAAATGCAACTACGATTGCACATCCCTAACCTTTAATAAGAAAATCTAATTGTATTACATTTAACTGGTTTGCAGCTACATATTTTTGTTTCAAATTATTTCATATAAAGCCCCGTCCCCCACGTACTTGCATCCCGAAGGCCTGAAATCAGATCCCCGGTTTTCAGTATCTGTCACCAACAATCAGTCAGCCTGCTTGCCCATGCCAATTTCAGGGTGTTTTATTCCAATTTCATGCACTAGAGTCCATGAAGCAAAGGGTAACGCTGACGCGTCTGCCATCCTGTTGCTTCGAAGGACAACAGGAGATACTATTTTTAGTTGATTAGGTAACATATATGCGCTACTGCATTGTACCTTTTTAATGCCACCAGCATGGAACTTCCACAAGGTCAACTTGTAAGTAGATTTCTAGGTACTATGGGATGCTGGAGATATTGGTAAAATTCATCTCTAGCTATTGATACATGAGCAGCAAAAAATTGCCATAATTAGCATATACAATTTTTGTCACTAAGAATTGAAGCTAAAAAGCCCACCTTATTGAACGCTAGAATTTTGTAGCCTTAGTACTTCTGTCATGCACTCGGATCCATTCAGAGCACACCCAAAGACCACTGTAACATGCATCAAAGTCTGTGACGTGTAACCTTATCAAACAATGAGGTAAGTGTGCCACATATTAGACTACGAGGAGGACAAAGAAACAACAGTGGCAAGGGAAGATACGCCAAATTAGACACATGTTACTTTAATATGGATTCATCTAAAGGATAGGGACCCTGCTCGCCCTTCTGATTATTTTTCCATATATAATTAATCCAGGAAGACCTGCAACCTGAAGTAAAAACGGGCCAGAGAAAGATAACTACTAACGAGAGTGATGTAGGTCAGAGGGAGTCTTTAAAGCTGACCTAGGGCAGCTTCAGAATTTAGGAAGGAATGTCTGGTTTCGTAATTTTCTGGCTTCTATTAATGCACTGGAGAATTTTTCAGAGTCTGCTCCTAACCTTATGTTCTTCTCCTCTCTCATAATGCCACAGATAATCTATGTGGCACGCAACGCCAAGGATTCAGCTGTGTCCTACTTCCATTTCTACAAGATGGCGAAGGCGCATCCAGAGCCTGGCACATGGCCAGAGTACCTGGAAACGTTTATGGCTGGAGATGGTGAGAAGCGAAGCAAGGGACAGTGTGGCAGGATCTTAGCTTTCGCACATATAATCTATTGATGTTAGTATTTACTGTCACCAGCAGTATAGTAAGGAAGTACATTTTGACTATGTTGTCATAAACTGAACACTTGGAATAGCCTAAGATCCCTCTCCACGTATGTAAAAGGGCTAAACATGTAATGCAAGACTTCCATTACTGCCTATGTATCACAGACATTCCCCATCACTTCCGCCATTTACTAATGGCGCCTCTGACTGCCTCTACCCCCAGCAGCCCATGTAACACCCCTGCGCTACCGGCTGGCACCGCCACTGTTGCCTACACACCAATAAACTGTAGCAGCCTGACCCCTCTCTTCACACACAGATGCTGCCCGTGTGCGATAAACTGCCCCTCCCCTCCCCGTGCCACCCTTGTAATAACTATATCCCATAGGAAAAACCTAAAACCTTTGGCTGTAGTGGGAATACAATACTAGTCGATGCATCTCTCTGCTTTTGACCTTACCGTTTCCGTTCTCATACAGGGCACTCGCTGCAGACTGGCCTTTTCCACTGTTCTTTATGTGCTGTCTATATGCCATAGTCTGACCTCTTCTGCTGCTGCCAGTGTGCGTCCCACATCCTGTCAGGTGACTATTGATGTGCTAATTGGATGGCCACCTCCACCATCACCAATGTGGCAGGTGTATCCAGCATCACCTTCCTCTTTTCCATATCTCTCACTACAGGGCATGGACGGTGAGAGTTGAAATCCCCTACACAACTCCGTCGATTGCATTTTCCATATTCCACTTATATGGAGGCAGCTGAACTCACCTGAAAAGGTCCCATCATGTCCCACATCAACACGGCAACTTCTGGAGGTGACAGTCACACTCTTATATTTAGGATCAGATGGCAGGTTTTGACAACGTAGTGTGTAGGCTCCAGGAATACTCACAAGGCAATTAACGAGTCAGTCTTATACCTAATTATTTTTTAAATAACCTTGTTTAGGTGAGGAACCTAAAAATGGAAAAAACCTTTCTCCTTTGAAAATCTTTGGTGGCTAACATGAAAATCCAGGGGCAGTCATGTTGATATTTAGGGCCATATGTAGGTAGCCCCATTACGATCGCAAATGCTGAAATTCGCCGAATTTCAGCGTTTGCAATCGCAATTTGGGCAGTGTGCTATGTAGCACACAAAGAGCCACACGCAAAATAAGGAATCGCAAAATTTGCGATTCCTTATTTTGTGATTGCATTTAAGGAATTGCAAATTGCGATTCCTTAAATGCAATGTAGAAAGCACCCAAGTTGTGCGAATTGTGGCTTAAGGAATCGCAAAATACCACCAACTTCAGGTTGGTGGTAAATTGTGATTTGTGGGTCACATACATGCCCTTAGGGCATGTATGTGGGTCACATGTGCACACATGTAAATTTCAGGGGTGCAACAGGGTGTCCTAGTGACACCCTGGCAACCCTGAAATTGCATTCCCAATTTGCGATTCTCTAATAGAGAATCGCAAATTGAGAAGGTCTTCCAATTCATTCCTATAGGCCTTCTAGCCCCTAGGAATGAGTGAGAAGGTATTCCTTATTTGCGAATCTCAATTTGTGATTCGCAAATAAGGAATAATTGGGATTCGCAAAATAAAATTCTAATCGTACCTACATTTCTTTTTGCGATTCTCTAATTGCAATTCCCAAAAAAAAGCGCAATTTGAGAATCGCTAAACAAAAATTACCTACATATGGCCCTTAGTCGTGGTGCCAATATGAGGCTTTGCATGTGTGTAAGCAAATTATTTGGAGTCACATTTGAGTTCAGGTAGGCTAGGAATAATAATAGGGTCCCACATTTTCGGTCAAGTGTATCCTTTCCAAGTAGCTCTAAAGTCGATGAAAACCTCATAAATGTTGGGCTAGTTGTATTCATATTCAAGGACCAGTAGAATCAAAATGTCACCCTTTAAGAGCACTTCTGCCTTGCCTTATATTTGCATATTTCTTGTCTGCATACATTCCCGTGCCTCATGTTTCTTCTTTGGCTTTGCCTGATTTGTACTGCCACTTTACCATAATAGCTCCAGTTTGTCTCTGCCTGCCCCTCATGATCTGTATCCAGAATGGCGAGTTACTCCTGGGGCTGCTGGTACATGGGTAGTGGGTGTGTTCAGTTTCTTTACAGAGGGCATTGCCTAGAAGATGTATTTACAACCGCCTGAAACTTACAAAAAGGTGTGCAGAATTAGATCAGATTCTCTACCATGCCTCTTACATTAGTATGAGTAAAAGGAGGACTTACACCTGCAAGGCTGTTAGAGGGGCTGGCCAGTTGGGTGTTTAGTAAAACCCCCTAAAGCCTGGCCTGCCTTTGTTACATTCTGTATTGTGTTTCATCTTCACCCCAAATGTAATTATGAGTTGTTGTCACTGTCTTGTGTTCTTATTGTATGCTTTTTTTGTGCTAGTGATTTTGTTGTTAATTTTCTAACAGTCACCTCCCCTTAAAACCTAGTGGCATTTGGCTCCTGGTACGACCATGTGAAAGGCTGGTGGGAGAAGGCCCGGGACCACCCCATACTCTACCTGTTCTATGAGGATATGAAGGAGGTGAGTGCTCCAGGATACAGGCTGCCATCTTGAATCCTACTTATGACACCAGTGAGATTTTAATGCAGAGTTTTCTGTCTCATTAACGGAAATAAGGGAGACTATTTTGGTATATTAGAACATAGTTTTGGTGCCATGAAAGAAACACATGAACAGTGGAAAAATTGTCAACTAGAAATTATATTTCCCAACACCAGCCCTAGTGCCACTGAAGAATGGAGAGAGCCTGGCATCTGACAGATCTTGTTCCTGTCATTTATGGAACTCAATCACAGTTGTCCAGCCGGTCACGCCCACTTTGCTTATGATGAACAAACGAGCCAGCATGACATGACCATCAATTCCATCCCATAGGAAAAAATGAATGGCCACCAAGTCAACTTTCATCCTCTCTGGCGGCAATTCAGAGCTTGGTTCTATAGATGCTATTAACTGAAATCTGCTATTAAGTCTTTCACTCCCCCTCCTAGAATCTTTTACATATTTATGTTCCCACTTGTATCCTACTCTCTACTTCTTCTGTGCCATATTCCTTTACACACTAGTCCTCTTCACTTCTAATTAGGTGTGTCTTGACAGCATGGATGCCTGAAAGATGAATTGTACCCAATGTGCAGAGAGTAGGCTTTAGGTCAGCCCCGTCAGTTATCATCTGCAGTAGCGTACACCTCTCACGTAATGGCATTGGCTGTTCGGTGTATCATTGCACCTCCTAGGAAGTGCTTTCCATGTATTTCAAAGGGTCTTTTTGACATCTGAAAAGTACACTCAGCCCTGCCAAAAGTCACACATATAATGTATTTAGTCTGAAGACCCATATTACCTCAAATAATGAATCAGCCGATGCAGAACTCTGACAGCAGAATCTTAAATGTATATTTATTCACTTCTTTGCATTCAAGACGATATGTCATTGCTCACTGCATGTGGCCAAACATAAGTACCCACTGTGGTTAAGGCCAATCATAATCGCACAAAGGACTCAGTCTCTCGGCCCAGCTGGACAACAGAAGGGCACAACAGGACCTCTGAACTTAGGTAGATCCTGCCTTGTAATTTTTTTATCAACTTCATTGTAATTGTCTTTTAAATGTCTTTGATGTATGACCCCCACCTGTTCGAAAGCTTTCCTTGTGAGACTGTCACATTGTACATTCCTATGGACATTGTCTGGTAAAGTAGCATTGTTGTAGCTGTTCTCTCTATACCAACAAACACTACCTCCCACTAAAGTCCAGTCTGTCTGCCTCAATCGAATGCATCAAGCGAAAGTGCTACCTGTAGCACCTGATGAAACCTGTTGTATCATTTCCTCAGTAGGACCTGTGATAGGTCCTGGTCCCTGCTGGATGGTTCACGCTCCACTAATGCTGGTGGCACTCAGGTGCAGATCCCAGTTTTCTGCATCCAACGGCTGGAGCTGAAGATTCAGGGCTGAAAAGATTAAGAGGGGAAAGGCAGGACAGCTGCTGTTCTTACAGCATCCATTTCAGGACATCCGCATTCCTCACTTCTCATCCCTACTTCTTATCCCTATTTGTCATCCATCATCCGTATTTCTCATCCACAATTTCTACTTCTCTCCCATCATCACTACTTCTCATCCATCATCCATCATCACTACTTCTAATCCATCATCCCTACTTGTCATCCCTACATCGTATCAATTATCCCTACTTCTCTTCCACCATCCCTACTTCTCATCCTCATCCTTGATTCTCATGCCTACTTCTAAACCATCATGCCTACTTGTTATCCATTATCCCTATTTCTCTTTCATCATCCCTACTTCTCATCCCTCACCACTGCGTCTTACCACTACTTCTCAGCCAAATCCCTACTTCTCAGCCATCATCCCTAACTTTCAGGGGCGTGGCTTGAGTTCTGATGTGAGCAGTAGCTGACCTCGGAGCTCCTCCGTGGCCGCCCTCTAAAATCATTTATCCTGTGCCTTAAATGGGGGCTCCATTAAAGTAACTGGATGCAGACCAGCGGGTGCCTAACTGGCGACTAGGTGGGATGCTGACACGGACGGAAAGGGGCACAAAACAAGGGGTTTTTCCCTCCTGCTGGCATCTGCCTGAATGCGGCACAAAATGGCGGAGCTGACACCGGGCAAAGTGATCGGCAATTATTGCGAGTGAGTGCCCCGGGACTGCTGCTGTTTGAGTGCGCTAGCGGCTGGAAGGTGATAGCGCTCTTCCTGGGCATCGGTTGCGGCTGGGAGCAGTTAGAGAGAGCACACAATACTTGGCCAGTCGGCAGTGTTTGCCTGAACTTAAGATGGCGGCAGGCGGGACATTGCACACAATATGAAAAGGCCCTCTATATTCGAGTCTATGCAGGTCCAGCGGAGCTAACTGGAGATGATAGGGGTACTGTGAGGCTACGGGACTGGTGCCCGGTGATAATACCATGAAGGAGCTGAGGTGGGCCAGATGAGAGGCGCTATGGCTGCGTGTGTCACCTGTGAGGAGGAAAGAACGCAAAGCGCACGAAAGGCCTGGAGTCTGGTGACAGTCTCTGAATGCCTGTGGCCATACTGGGAGATCTGAGGAGAGGACTTCTGGGGCCTCGTATGGCCCCATGAATGCTGAGGGACAAGGCACAGGGGGGCTGCAGGTGGGCCCTGGACATGCTACACCTGAGCTCCTCTGGCCTGCATGCTACCTGGGAGAGCGCATTGCTGTTTAGATACGGAGGCCTGCGTGGGGGTCTGCACTACTGACGGTGTGAAGGCCTAGTGCTGCCGAAAGTGAAGACCCGAGCTGCAGCTGAGGTCGAGGATCCCCAACTCCAGGTACATAGAAGTGTCCTGATGACATGACCGAACACGCTCTGCACCACTGAGGCAAACAGAGTCCTGCCCACACGCGGAGAGGTCGAGTTAGGCCTTTGACTGCGCTATTTCTGTATACCGACGGGGTGGTTGCACTGGAAGGGTCTGCTCCCCGTTAATTTGAGACTTTGAGGGACTCTGCGGGACTACAATTGGAACTATCGCAAGATGAGGTCAGTGGATCAACGGATTACTGGTGAGACCTGGGTGGCCCTGTCTTGGTGGTGGGAGTGCAGATACTACGCCGCCTATTTGGGGAAGGAGAGTCCCGTCAGCCCCCTTTCTGCTGCTGGCTTCTGTGGATCACAGACTCCGAGATGGGCAGGGTGTCCTGAAAAAAGGGTTTTGAGGTCCTGCGGATGGGGGAGACAGAATAACATACAGACGACGAAGATACTGTCACTGGCGGGCAAGGGTCTGGACAACCCGGAGACTAGGAGATATTATGCAAGCCATTGTCGCTTCGCGAGAGGCGCTGGAGGCGAGGATGGCTGCCATTGGATCGGATCTCACTTTATTGAAAGACGATCATCGAAAGCTCAAAGAGAGAGTGGCGACCAACAAAACTAACCTGAAAGAGGTACCTGACGTAGTAGCCAACCTTCAAGCCTCACTGAAGGAAGTGGTGACTAGGGTCAAAGTACTGTAAATGAGAGCCGAGGACAGTGAAGGGCATTCAATACGCAACAACCTCCGAATCTTGGGAGTCCCGGAGCGTGAGGAGGGACCTGACGCAGAGACCCATCTCCCCGTTGAGCATCAGCAGGAACGTGACAAAGCGGTGCGGGCGGTGGCGCGCATCAGCCAAGGTGAAGTCGGCCGGCCAGCATTGGCACGAATAATGAACTGACTGGGGTGAAGAGCTCTGGATCGAGCAGTGTGCTGGGACTTTCTGATACCGAGCTACCGGCTGTTACTTCACAGAAGGCGGATGGGTTGTTTGGGTGAGTTGTCTGCAGTGGGGTAGGAGCCTCAAGATGATAAGCTGTTAACCGTGACATTGAAATATAAGGGCCCGATTGCTGCACTACAAAGGGAATCCACACCAGATGCGGGGACCTGATGGGTACTTTAGTCATAAGGCGGGGGGGCGGGGAGGGCTCCGAGGCCATCGATGCGGGTTACACCCCACCTTCTTTCTTTGGTTCTTTGTATGATTCTCTTGGTTTGGATGGGGGCCTGTTCTTGTGTGGCTGTCCTGGGGTTTGGGAGATGGGAAAAGTTTGCCGTTAGGTATGGGGGGGTCAGACATGTCACTATGGGGGCCATTGGGGGTCAGGAACTTGACTTAGAGCCATGGGAGCCGTAGGAATAAAAATTATGTCCTGGAACGTACGGGGGATGCACACCATGGTACGGCGGCACAAAATTCATGCCTACCTGGTGAGGAGAGGGGTACAAATTGCTCTCCTCCAGGAAACCCACTTGACGAAATCAGAAGGAGTGGCGCTACAGCGTGGCTGGAGAGGGCAGGTGTTTAACACCACATATTCGGCCTATGCAAGAGGGACCTTGGTGTGGTGTTAGGCAGATTATAGATCCCGATGGCCAATTCACGGTAGTCACGGATCAACTTGATGGCCGGGATGACACATTGGGAAGCAAATATGCTCCTAATATTGAACAACCAGCTTTCTTGGCGCAGTTATCGCAGAAATGGCGATGGTGCTGTCGGGCCCCATACTCCTGGGGGGAGACTTCAATTGCATCACCAATATTGCCTTAAACCGCTCTCACCCTCCGCTCCCTGACGCATCTACCCATAGAATTGCTGAAGCCCGACGGGACTGGCAAAGGCACTGGGGTCTGACTGACACTTGGCGGGCCCATCACCCGGGGGTACGAGACTACACTTATTTTATAGATATGCATGAGTTGCACGTCCTCTTGGATGCTATCCTTTGCCTGATGTACATATGATGATTGTGTTGAGTGAGTACTTGGGAAGGATGACATCTGATCCCAACCCGTTACTAGTGTCCTTGAATTGGGTTTGGGTACGGTCCACCATCCCTAGCTGGCGTCTCAGCCCGGAGGCACTGGAAGACCAGGTCTTCAGAACCACCATAAGTACTGCTATTGAGGAATACTTTCAACACAATGCCAACACATCCACTAGTCTGCACAACGAGTGGGATGCATTCAAAGCAGTGATTCGGGGGCGTTGGAGTACGAAAAACCCTGCAGAGCAATGTACAGAGGGCGGAGCAATGGTTAATATATATAGAAAAGGAACGATCTGGGCGAGAGGACAAGCAGGAGGAACATCTGACAGCTAGAGAGGAGGTAGCGATGCAAATAGAGCGACGCAGATGTCATGATCATAGGGCATATGCGGCACATGCACACGCTGAGAGGGATAAATCTGGGGCATTATTGGCTTGGCTGGCTAATCCAGTGCGCAGAGGGACACCGATTGACATTTAAAAGGCCGACGATAGTCTTGAGTGGCCATATCTGCTTGGGGTCTTGAGGGCTTTTGGCCTGGGTGAGGGGTTCGTGGCCTGGACGAAGATTTTATATAGCCGCTCGACGGCTAGGGTCCGAACGGGGGGCGTGATTTCTGAAGCATGCAGGGTGGGCAGGGGGACAAGGCAGGGATGTCCACTGTCTCCCCTCCAGTTCGCCCTGGCCGTCGAGCCATTGGCTGTTCAGGCCCGGTCGGGACATTACTATGGGGGTTTGGATGGGATGGGTCAGACCCATTACATTGCTTTGTATGCAGATGATCTTTTAATGTTCCTCGCCAATGCTGCTGGGGAGTTACAGGGTGCCCGTGAATTGCTGGCTAGACCAGGGTGAATGGCGGGGCTCAAAGTTAACTGGAACAAGACATGCCTTTTTCCGGTGCGTGGAAGCAGAACTGACCCGCCAGATGGGAAAGCAGTTGCTTGCCTTATTTAGGCGTCAGAATTTATCATGAGCCCTCTGACTTATTCGAGGACAATGTGGGGCGCGCATTGAGTACCACCAGAAGTAATTTGGATTTTTGGGGAACCTTGCCTTTGTCAGTAATGGGGAGAGTGGCGTTGTTAAAAATGGTCACCCTGCCCCGTCTACTCTACTATTTTGGAGCGTTACCACTTTGGATCCCCGTAAAATACTTTGCCCAGCTGAATACGATGGTTACGGGTTTTTTTGTGGGGCTCAGGGCAGCGCAGAGTGGAGCTGAGCACTATGATGCGCCCTAGACGGGATGGGGGGTGTGGAAAAGTAAATTTTGCCATGTTCTGTGTCCCTACGTGTCCTCCATCTTATGTTATGTGTGCATGATTAAATATGCATATGTATCCCCCATGTTTGATTAAAGACGCAATTACAGTTGTGTCCATCTTTAGTATGCCAGTTTCCAGTTCTCGTGAAAGCTACGAGTATCAGGCCTATGTAAAGTTACGTTGCCACGTTTCCCAGTGTGCACGTTATTTCATTGTAAAGTCCCCGTTTCTAGGCCTCAAAAGGGCCCGGACACCAGATTCAGCTCCTGTCTCCTGAGCCTCGCTGAGGAGCGATACAGCCCCCACCTGTATCCTCGACCCTTCACTTACTTCCTGCCTCGCAGTGCCCGGCTCGGCCTGGCTCTGCCTACGAGTCTGCCAAGAGTATGTTATGATTCTAGTTATCAGTCCAGCCCTCCTTCTCTGCATTCCTAAGCTACTGAATCGCATCAATAGTTTCCGTCATTGTCTAGCCTTTACGTCTCCATGTAAGAGAAATACTGCATTTAATGGTCATTTAATATTCTTCATCACGCACTACATGTGGAATAATGCATGCATCAGTCTTAGAGTCTGTTAGCCTTTACCCCGATAACTTTTGGATTCTATCAACATGTTCTCTAAACATCAGATACTAGATACTGTTTAGGTACATGTCGCCCTGACTCTCCAGACTTCAGTCTCTACTCCTAGCACAGAGTTCATAGCCCCCAGCTTCTCCTAGTAACACGTCATTGTCAGTTTGCGCGCACCATTAGGTTAGAGGTCCGGGCTCCTTAGGTAGCCCCCTCCATGTTTCCGCCCCATTTATGACATATTCTGTTACGTTTGCATCACATGTCTATGTATACGCCCCTGTTACACCCATTTTCACCCTTATCTTTCGCGACTGCTATTGACCACACCCACTGCTCCGCCTACTGTAATTCATTGTAATGTAACTGTTTTAGTATATATATTTGTGCACTGTTATTAAATGTTGTGCCGATTCTGATCCTGCCCCCGGCAGCGCTGCCATCCTGTTCCCGTGCAGGTTGTCCTGTTCCTGTCCTTTATGCTGTATTAAACCTGCAAACTCCTACTACCTCGAATCTTGACTCTTATTTATTGAGCTATCTGTTATTGCTATGTCCAGTAAAACCTAGATCCGGTATTATTTATTCATATACCACATAATGGCGCCCGAACAGGGACTTGCCCTTTCCCCACGCGCCGGTGAAGCCACGCGTGCTCCCTGACCCTCTGCAGCCGTGACGGAACCATACCGTGCACGTGCAGATATTTCTGCTTCAAGTATCCCTCAGGCCCACGGAGGAGACGGAGGTGGCGGTCCAGCATCCAGACGAGGCGGTGGAGGAACGCGGCGAGTCCCGACCAGAGCCCAAGCCGAGAGTCCAAGGTCCGAGGTATCCGGAGGCCCACCCGTAACAGAAGTTCGAAGTTCGTCCGTCCGGCGTCGAAGCAGTCCAGTCCAGTCCGAGGCCTTCCGTTCTTGCTGCTCGGTGAGTACCATTGCTGGGGTAGTATCTAGACAGGGTCAATCTAATTGACTCTGGTCCGTGGGTTGGTGGTACACAGACCCAAAACGAAGTGTCCACTTCGGTGGATGCGGGTCCTGACGTGTCTCTTTATGAGACCGGTAAGTTTCGTACTGTTTCAGCGGTGCATCTAGTTTCTGTTCTAGTCAGTTCTGTTCTCGAGAAAATTCATGTATTCTGTTTTCAGTATTCCAGGTAGTATTCTGTTCGAACTGTTATTTTAAATATTCTTCATGTATTTTAATGTCGTGGTATGAATGTGAAGTAATTATCGTGTTCATTGTGTATTGTATTGTGTCTAGATTACAGTTCAGTCATGCCCTTATTCTCGAAATTACGTCAGTTAAAAACTAGAAAAGGTCTGCTAGAAGCAGCAGTTCCTGTCCCGCCTAGGGACAGTCCAGGTCATTTTATGTATCAGAAGCATGGCATAAGTGCCATATTATATCTAGATTTATGGGTAGAGTATACCAAACAGTTAGAGGAAAAGTATAGATGGCCTGTATCAGGCACATGGGATGCCGAGTGCATCATGCGAGTAGAAGAAGCATTATGGAAAAAGAAAGCCAGACAGTCACAGAAAGATGCCATCGAGTTATGGCGCAAAGAATCTCATAAAAGAACCGAAAAAGAAATCAGAAAGTCAGAACTAAGTAGAGAATCCTTAGAACGAGCCCAAGAAAGGGAACTAATCGAGATAGGTGAACGAGTTAAAACAGAACAGTCAGACAGACAGAGGAATGCCCTTATTAAGGGTATGTATCCTCTTCTTGCCGAGGGCTTGCCAAAAGCGACCCCGGAGGCATCCAGTAATTTTCCGCCACCACTAGTTCCGACTAAGCTACGTCACAAACCGACCGCAGCTGATATTTTCATCTCGTCCTATTTGGACGACACAGTCCCGGAATATGCAAATCCTGTTCCGCCAGTCCCTGTAAATCAGGCAATTCCTGCTCCCCCAGACACCGGGGCACCTCTTGCAGTACCTGCTACGGTACCCCCGGTCCAGCCTACATTACAATTTCCCGCCGCGCTGGTACGAAGAGTATCAGTCGACGATTCCGGTTTAGGGGCCGCAGGAGGAGGTCCTCCTGGTACCCCGCCACCGCACCAACGTAGAACGTTGGCCGAGTTACATGAATGTGCGTTACAGCGTACGCCCAAATTTAAGTCCGTTGCAGAAATCCGACGAGCTCTCACTGAATGCCGCTATGATCCAGTTGCAGGTGATGATAGTACAGTAATATATTCCATCCGTGTAAGACGGGTGACCGGGTATTTAGACACCCTACCAGATATGAAAGGAGATCTAGACAGAATATATCGTTTCATCCGTACAGGGGATGATCCAGAAAGTATTGGCGAAGCCATGTCTCAAAGGAAAGCTGAGATCCAGCTCATGATATTAAAGTTTCTGATTAATTGTCTAATAAGAGAACAAGATTCGCCGACTAAAGATCAGGCCGAAATGAAAATCTTGACAAGGTGGAGTGATAATATAGCCGAGGGTAAACACAAGACTATCAGTAGTATAGAGAGTATGTACAAGAAAATTCGTAAGGAAATACTAAAGTTACACGAACAACGTAAAGCAGCACAAGTAAGCGAGAAAGAAAATGACTCTACCGAAGAGGTAGAGGACGAGAATCCCACTAGAATAGCGTATGTAGGAAAATCTAGATTTCCAGATCGCCATTTGCGCCTAGAACACAAGTCAGTTTTACATCATCTAGCACCAGAACAAGGTTCTCTGGAACAAGTATTTCAAGCTACCGATCATATTCTGAAATCACGAATCGGTTACAGTGAGTTAAGTACTATGCATGAACAAGAACTAGCCCGATCAGCAGTCCGATGGATTACTGATTCTACCACTTTTCCAGACGAAATAGTGGCACAAATGTTTCTGAAACTGCCCCCAGCCGAGCAGCGACTGGTGGGTATGTATATGATCCAGCACCTCATTACATTGTATGAGGGTCAACATTCTGATCCAGGTCCGTTACACGATGTCCTGAACGAGTTACTCCAGTATAGATGGAAAGGTTTAGGTACCGATTTAATTAGTGTCATTCTAGAACAGCGTCACAAATATAGTATGTTTTTGAACCCGCATTTTGTTCATGTCTCACCTCCAGAAAGTAAACCGTTTTACATAGACAGACAGAATCCGTTACGAGAAGTACACCCAGTTAGGACAACAGATGGTGAAATGCAACGAGTGTTTGTTTACACTCCGATTACAAAGATGGAACTCTTAGAGATGAAAAAGTTAATTCCCTGTCATGATAAAGATCCAGCAGGGTTCCACCGAGAATTAAAAGACATGCTCCGTATGGGAGAATACACGTATCCAGATATAATTAAAATGTTAAAAGTCCTGTTGCCCGCAGGGGTATACGAAAAACTCAAAGAAAAAGATTGGGAGGTGGGAGAGAAAAAGATCGATTGGGCAGTTCTCGAAGCTGAAGACAAGACACGAGTACCAGGTACCGGTCTAGGAGAGAAATGTAAAGAATTACCAGAACTGTTAATACAAGTTTTGCCAAGATTATTAGCCACTAAAAAGGAAGACTGGGATGCAATCTCAGCCTGTAAACAGAAACAAGACGAAGACACTAGTGATTTTTATTCTAGATTTGAAAAATGTTTTAGTATAAACAGTGGCCTCAAGACAAGTAGCGAGTCATACCCTCATCTTTTTGTTACTAAATTAGTCGAGAATTCAAGTCCACAAGTTAAGAATCGAGTTTTGAAAGTCGAAAGTACCTGGCAAGCTAATACCCCGTCCCAGATGTTACAGATGCTCCAATACCACCAGAATAGAATCAGAGAAGAGCAAGATCATGAAAGAAAACGTATGAAAGACACGAAAATGAAAGTACTAGTTGCACAATCTATTCCTCAAGACAGTCAGAAGAGGGGTCCGAATCAAGCCAGTCATCCTACAGCTCCCGTTAAAGGGACATGCAATTATTGTAAACAGCCAGGTCATTTCATAAACGAGTGTGCAGTTCTGAAACACAATATAGCTACCGGTAAAACTAAAGAAAGACCACGTCCGCCTAGACAAGAACAAGTTTCACAGACTTCTCAGCCACAGAATGCACAACAGACAGTTCCAGTACCGCAGCCTATTGCTGCAACACAGCATGTTACACAGCAGATGTACCAGTATGCGCAGTCTGAGTATCCAGAATATCAACCGTATTCATGAAACAGCCTAGAGAGGGAGGTAGGCTTGCCTCTCATCGAGATACCTGTAGATCAAGAGGGTCCCTATGTTCATAGTCAAGTATTAGGGAAAGACAGAAAGTTTTTGATTGATACAGGGGCAAGTAGGACCACCATCAGTCACGCCGAAGTTCCAGGGGCTCCGCTCTCAGGCTCAAGAAATGTTTCCCTTGGATTTTCAGGAAAGCCTATTGTAAATGAGATATCTCAGCCAGTTACTCTAGAAGTAGGTCCATTGTCCCGCACTACTGATCTGTTACTTACGAAGTCATGTCCAGAAAATCTGTTAGGCATTAAGACACTGAAAGAATTAGGTGCAGTCATATGCTGCTCCCCAGAGGGAATACGACTGTTCCTACGTGACTTCAAGGGTCACTATGTATTACGAGATTTTGATCCGAGATTGTCCAATGTTCCGCAGCATCTATGGGCACAAGGTCCAACTGATGTTGGCTATATGCAAATCACACCCCATCGTGTGACTCTCAAGCCAGGTGTAGTGTTGCCACGAATCAGACAGTACAGACTGCCACCTGAGGCTGTAACAGCCTTATCCAAAATTATTGATGAGCTCATGGCTCAAGGAGTAGTTGTAGAAACTGACTCCAATGTATGTAATTCTCCGATCATTCCAGTCATGAAACGTACTGATCCAAATGCACCCCCAGTATATCGATTAGTGATTGATCTCCGAGAGCTTAATAAATTTATTATTCCCCAGTACCCAGTTGTCCCAGATATCTCTTCCCTATTGACAGCCATTGATTCTGAAGCCTCATTTTTTACAGTCATAGACCTCAAGAACGCGTTCTTTAGTGTCCCCATTCATCCAGACAGCCAGTTCCTTTTCGGTTTTTGTTTAAATGGAAGGAGCTATATGTTCACACGCGCTCCTCAAGGTTTCACAGAAAGTCCTAGTATTTACAGTCAAGCACTTAAGAGACAACTAGACAATATTCACATGCCAACTGACACTGCCCTGCTCCAGTATGTCGATGACCTACTGATCACAGCCCGTTCTGAACGTGCTTGCGAGCGAGCATCCCTTACAGTCTTGTATTTCCTTGCCGAGATTGGGCACAAGGTGTCCCCTTCTAAGCTTCAATTCTGTGTCCAGCAAGTGATCTACTTAGGCCACTTACTGTCCAAGAGGGGTAGGCAGTTGACACCCGACCGTATCCAGTTAATAGCGAGTCTTCCTCAGCCCAAGACCCAGAAGGAGGTACGTGCTTTTATTGGCCTCACTTCTTACTGCAGACAATGGATTCCTCAGTATGCATTTCTAGCTAAACCACTGATACAGTTAACGACACAGGAGGCAGCCGTATCGACTGTCCTCCCTTGGACATCTGAACACACATTTAGTTTTAATGAGTTAAAGAAGGCTCTATGCCAAGCTCCAGTTCTAGCAACACCGAACTACAGTAAGCCTTTTACACTTTTTGTCACTGAACGCGAAGGTACAGCATTATCTGTTCTCACACAAGATCAAGCAGGACAATACAAGCCCTGTGCTTATTTTTTGAGCACACTAGATCCTGTAGCCCAGGCTCTGCCTGCGTGCCTCAAGTCAGTTGCAGCCACAGCACTAGCTATCAGACAAAGTGATTCCATAGTATTAGGACATTCCTTGACAGTACAAGTCCCACACTCCGTGGAAGTTCTTTTAAACCGAACACAGACTCAGCACTTGACAATTGCACGTTTAACAGGTTATGAATTGACACTGTTCCAGCCACACATAGAAATCAGACGCTGCAACGTTTTAAATCCTGCTACACTGTTACCGTCAGTTACTTCAAATCCTGCCACACACGACTGTGTGGAAGTAGTTAATATTATGACTAAGCCAAGACAAGATCTGACAGATATTCCATTACCAGATCCCGACCTGACACTTTATGTGGATGGTTCATGTATGAGAACAAGTACAGGAGAACTAGTAGCCGCGTATGCAGTGACTACTGACACTGAAGTTATTGAAACACATCGTATTGACACCCTGTCTGCTCAAGCCGCAGAGCTAGTTGCTCTGACACAAGCCTGCATACACGCCAAGAACCTGAAAGTTAATGTTTACACAGATTCACGTTACGCATTTGGAGTCGTACACGACTTCGGAGTGCTCTGGCAGGAGAGAGGTTTTATGACTTCTCATGGAACCAAGATTCAGCATGGTCTCCTTATTCAAGCTCTGTTAGATGCCATACACTTACCGACATCCATTGCTATCATGAAATGCAAAGCACATACGAAAGTTACTGACACTATTTCTCAAGGTAATGATCTAGCAGATCGCACAGCCAAGCTTACAGCACAGACACCAGACATTCCAGTTAATAAGACACCGACATACACTCCAGATCTGACTACCTGTATGACAGTTAAGGACCCCACTCAAGATGTCATAGATATCCAGTTACATGCTACTCCCGATGAAATCAAGAAATGGTCCGAACAAGGAGGGGTCCAGACAGATCAGGGATGGGTAACGAAGGGTAAAGCCACATGGTTTCTCCCCGACTCCATGGTTCAAGTCATTATCAATACCGCACATAGTCCAGCACATTTAGGAGAAAAAGCTATGTTAGACAGTATCCAGAACATTTGGTTCAACAAGCATTTACGAGCTGCAGCCAAGCAGAAAGTCCGTACCTGTATGATATGTTGTCAGTTTAATCCAGGTAAAAGTGTCCCGGTGGAACAAGGTGGATTCCAGCCCCCTGACCACCCTTTTGAAGTCCTCCAGATGGATTATATTCAGATGGAGCGATGTCGAGGTTTCAAGTATGTTCTTGTAGTTGTATGCGCTTTGTCCAGATGGACAGAAGCATATCCAGTACCAGATTACACAGCCGCGACCACTGCCAAGCAGTTGGTTCGTGAATTCTTCCCCCGCTACGGACTCCCTAGAGTCGTATATTCTGACAACGGCCAGCCATTCTCATCCGAGTTGATGAAACATGTTTCCCTTTTGTTAGGGTACCAGTGGAAGTTCCATTGTGTACGCCATCCAGAAGCAGCCGGTCTCGTAGAGAGACATAATCAGACCCTGAAAATCCGAATTTCAAAAGTATGTAAAGAGAAAGGTGTGGACTGGCTAGTAGCTCTGCCAGTTGCCTTGTTTTATATGCGCATGGTCGCACATTCCAGATCAGGTCTGTCCCCTTATGAGGTCGTATTCGGCCGCCCCCCTAACATGTGGGGTACACCTAGACCTCGAAGTATTACCGATGTTTCAAGTAATATGCTGAGAGATTACCTAGCTTCCTTGATGTCTGCCCTCAACTCTTGTCGTTCACAGGTTGCTGCCGCATTTCCAGACAATACCGAGGTGGCACCGCATGAAATCGTTCCCGGATGCATGGTTTTGGTCAGGAACTTTGATCGTTCAAGTCCGCTGGAGCCTCGCTGGAAGGAACCCCGACAGGTCCTCCTGGCCACCCGTACTGCCGTCAAGCTGGAAGGCAGGAAGGGCTGGGTCCACCTGTCACATGTGAAAAGATTTTTTGGATTGAAACCTGTTTCAAAGAACATTTCCGAGGATCTTAAAGACTGCCAAAGTACTATTCTTAAGGACTGTCCCGCAAAAGACATTGCTACGAACCCTTCCCTGTTAGAGAAAACTCCACAACAGGAGTATAAGCTTAAACTAAGGTCTAGTAAAATAAGTCAGCCAGTTTGATTGTCTAAGTCCTCCCCTAGGTGAAACGGTTAGACCGGTTTCTGACATGTATATAATAGACCCCCACAGAGAGAGAGTTAGTGAGAACTCTAGAAGTTGCACTATTATTTTATGTTTTCTGCTATATTTCAGCATTATAATTTCCTGCACCAGTTATGCATTTTATTTGTATTTTTCAGTTTCTCATGTAAATAAGTCTGCTAATGTTACAGTAGAGCATACGTTTAGTGATCTGCCTCCTCATGAACTCTCTTATCGTTTTGCTATGCGTAATAATTCTTTTATCCGCATGTTACATTATTCACACCAGACCAACAATGCCACAAATTGTTGGGTGTGTGGTCGACTCCCCCCTTTCCAGACACCGAAGGGAGTTCTGCCACTCTTTCCTTATCCATTTTCACATAATGGTTCGTGTGGAGCATGGTCCACGTTAACGTCATCCTCAACAGATATGTCTTTTCTGAACAGTACATGTTTCCCAGACAAGCAAGGTCTTCCCCACAGAACAGGGTTAGATCTAGAGAATGAAGTTTATAATCTAGGTAATTATTCTTCGAATTTCATGGTCCTGAATGTTCAGTCTGATTCTACTCCAGACTTACCTGCTATTTCAGTACTACCAGTCAAAGGTGAATTATGTGTCCGAAATAATGGTTCCGTACATGTAGGCCATAGTGATTGTACTACTATTGTCAAGTATAGTGACAGTAGGAAATCTATTTTCAAAGCTTCACGTCATTCCTATTTTGTTTGTGGTCAGACCGCGTATGTTCGTCTGCCCCTAGATTGGGAGGGAACATGTTACATTGCCTTCCTACTGCCACCAGTTTTCCTAGCCCCACCTGACTATCATAGGAATTCCCACCTAGTACATACTAGACACAAGAGAAATTTCCCGATTGTCGATTATACTGAAACTGCTCTAGAACAATACATAGATATCAATAAAGGTGTCTTCCCCTACTTAGGTACTGTCGTGAATAGTAAACTGATACGTAGATTAACCAGAACATTTGAAGCAGTAGTGATTGAGACTACTTCTGCTCTAGGTAACTTAACCGAAGAACAATCCTTTATGAGAATTGTCGTGCTCCAGAATCGTCTCGTCCTTGACGTCATACTGGCCGATAGGGGCGGGGCCTGTAGAGTCATTGGATCTAGTTGCTGCATTTTCATTCCTAATAACGCACCGTCTGTTTATTCAGCTATTACCAGACTCCATAAAATTGCCCATATGTTACACCAAGATCCAGGCACCTGGACATGGTCCGGTTGGTTCTGGAATACAATTTCCGCATGGGGATGGAAAGTATTGTCATTTCTAGGTATTGCAGTAGCGATCATATTCAGTTGCTGCCTCTGTTTACAATGTGGCCCTGCGATTTGCGGCATTTGTGCTACATCTTGTATTCCTAGTCCCAAGTCCCGTCCTAAATCCCGTTCCAAGAAAACTCGAGACGAGCAAATGATACTGTATGAAATGATAGATGGTATCATGAATATTGATGTTTCCTGATGGAAACGTAGTGACAAGGAGGGAATGTGGAAAAGTAAATTTTGCCATGTTCTGTGTCCCTACGTGTCCTCCATCTTATGTTATGTGTGCATGATTAAATATGCATATGTATCCCCCATGTTTGATTAAAGACGCAATTACAGTTGTGTCCATCTTTAGTATGCCAGTTTCCAGTTCTCGTGAAAGCTACGAGTATCAGGCCTATGTAAAGTTACGTTGCCACGTTTCCCAGTGTGCACGTTATTTCATTGTAAAGTCCCCGTTTCTAGGCCTCAAAAGGGCCCGGACACCAGATTCAGCTCCTGTCTCCTGAGCCTCGCTGAGGAGCGATACAGCCCCCACCTGTATCCTCGACCCTTCACTTACTTCCTGCCTCGCAGTGCCCGGCTCGGCCTGGCTCTGCCTACGAGTCTGCCAAGAGTATGTTATGATTCTAGTTATCAGTCCAGCCCTCCTTCTCTGCATTCCTAAGCTACTGAATCGCATCAATAGTTTCCGTCATTGTCTAGCCTTTACGTCTCCATGTAAGAGAAATACTGCATTTAATGGTCATTTAATATTCTTCATCACGCACTACATGTGGAATAATGCATGCATCAGTCTTAGAGTCTGTTAGCCTTTACCCCGATAACTTTTGGATTCTATCAACATGTTCTCTAAACATCAGATACTAGATACTGTTTAGGTACATGTCGCCCTGACTCTCCAGACTTCAGTCTCTACTCCTAGCACAGAGTTCATAGCCCCCAGCTTCTCCTAGTAACACGTCATTGTCAGTTTGCGCGCACCATTAGGTTAGAGGTCCCGGCTCCTTAGGTAGCCCCCTCCATGTTTCCGCCCCATTTATGACATATTCTGTTACGTTTGCATCACATGTCTATGTATACGCCCCTGTTACACCCATTTTCACCCTTATCTTTCGCGACTGCTATTGACCACACCCACTGCTCCGCCTACTGTAATTCATTGTAATGTAACTGTTTTAGTATATATATTTGTGCACTGTTATTAAATGTTGTGCCGATTCTGATCCTGCCCCCGGCAGCGCTGCCATCCTGTTCCCGTGCAGGTTGTCCTGTTCCTGTCCTTTATGCTGTATTAAACCTGCAAACTCCTACTACCTCGAATCTTGACTCTTATTTATTGAGCTATCTGTTATTGCTATGTCCAGTAAAACCTAGATCCGGTATTATTTATTTATATACCACAGGGGTTAGCGGCTCCCGATTTTGAGGCATATTATAACGTGGACCAATTTCAATGGTACGCACGGTGGATGGCGGGAAAGCTGAGGGAAGAGGAGAACCAGAGGGGTATGGACCCGAACCTTTGCCAGCTCGCTCCGACTCTCCTTCAGCTGCCACTTCGTGAGGGAGAGGTACCGAAGGACCTGTGGGTGGTGCGCCAATGCTGGAATCGCGCCAATAGAAGACTTGGGATGAGGCCATCATATGCACCTGAGATCCCATTGTGGCTCTGTGAGGTGCTACCATACAGAGGGGATTGGCAACAGTTGCGAGACTGGGAAGAACTGGGGATTTCCAGTCTCGGGGACCTCTATGAAGAGGGAATCTTCATTAGCATATATTTAACAAGGACCCCCTGAGTACACGGAAGTGAGGTTCCTAGACCAGGGAAAAATAAACAATTGGTATGTAACAATCTAGGCAACCCAGGAGATAATAATTGGAAGGGAACTGAGCTACAACGTTAGTTTTTGTTAAAAAATTCCACAGTTTATTCAGAATTGACAAAACACATACAATGTCACATTTTAAAATTAATATCAACAATAACGAATTTTACACAGTAAAAGAATCAGAACATCATATAAAAAAATCGAATTATATGTAGGGGTACATGTAAAGTAAAAAAGTGAGAGAGAGTGTGTCAAGATATTTCTCTACGCGCGTTTCGGCGAACCAGCGCCTTCTTCTGGAGCAGCCACGAAAATTTCTAAAAGGAAAATTATATACAAGGAAAATTATACATAATATCAAGTTTATTCTTTAAAACATGGTTTAAGAAATGCAGTTTACAAAGTCTCAGATTGTACTTTCCTATTTACATTAGTCATAATATTTTGACATATCCACATTTTTGATTTCGTTTCCTTGCTTTACTGGCATCGACAAAATTGAAAGGCATATGATTGAATAATAACGAATACGGGGACCTCTAGTCAGAAGAAGCCAACGAATACTATTGTGGAGCCATGCGATTCTCTAGAGACCTTTTGCGAGTTTGCAGAGTGTATAATTAATCTTTATGCAGTGATTCCAACTATAGCATACACTTACAAGAATTGATGTTATGTAGGTGTATGGGGTATACTATAGTTTCTTTGTTTCTATGATTAGTGGTTCCAACAGTCAGAATCCAGGAGCTTTAAAAAGAATATATAATAGGAAGTTCCTAGATCCGGTTATGAATGAACTTCTAAGTTTCGTAAGATAATAGGATGCATCTAATAATTGTAAGACACTTACATGGAGACGAAGGATAATATGTAAAGCCCGATGGCTACATCTGGTTCTAAGTGAGAGGTTTTACTCTCCTATTTTCTGGAGATAAATGAACTTCTAAGTTTCGTAAGATAATAAGATGCATCTAATAATTGTAAGGCACTTACATGAAGACGAAGGATAATATGTAAAGCACGATGGCTGGATCTGGTTCTAAGTGAGAGGTTTTACTCTCCTAGTTTTTGGAGATAACACTGTAGACCAAAAAAAAGGGGGAACAAGGTACTGTTGTATACAAGTCAATAATTAGTGTCTCGATATCAAGGCATTTATAATGATGATTTTTACCTAGTTCAATTTGTGTCCTGGATAGATTTCCAAGTTCAGTCTTTGCTAGTTGATGCTTTTAGGTCATAGTTCTTTAGTTTTATATTTCCTACGAACATAAATTTTGGAGTTTAGGAATTTATTTTAACCAAATGTGTGTAGAATTCACGTTTTCTTTACACATTATCGAGTGAAGTCAGTAAATTACCTGAAAAGTTTAACAGAATATCATTTAATCCCGCCGACCGGAATCTATGAATCACTTGGGCCAAGGGTGGGCTTGGTGACTCGGTACTACGATAACGAAATCCTCGTGATGTGGGGATCTTGTTGGAGGTAATCTCCTGTGCGTTGAAGCTGGGAGGCAGGAGCGGGGAGGCCAATGGGAGTGCTGGGGGGCGGGCCACATGGAGGCAGCAGCAGGAAGGCCGGGAAGGAGGGCGTGGGGGGCGGGGGAAGACGTCGGCAGAAGGGGCACCAGGAAGCGGCAATCAGCGGGTCTGCAGGTGACGAGTGGCGGTGTAGGGGAGACCTGCCTGCAAGCAGGGTTAAAGGTCGCTCCCGAACACCGTCGCTCGGCCTGTATTTAGAAGAGGCCTGGGACGAAGGAGCAGCTAGGAGACGGGAGCGGGGAGGCCAATGGGAGTGCTGGGGGCGGGCCGCAGGGAGGCAGCGGCGGGAAGGCCGGGTAGGGGGTGTGGGGGGCGGGGTGAAGATGGCGGCAGAAGGGGCACCATCAAGCGGCAATCAGCTGGTCTGCAGGTGATGAGTGGCGGTGTGGGGGCGACCTGCCTCCTTCACACCTCCCCCTGGCAGGAACAGCAACCCTTGGCGGTGAGTCTCAAATGCTGTCACCTTGTGATGTGCTGATTTGGCAGCTCCAACTAGTAGAGATGCACACCCCGCTGTCCAGACCCCACTTTTGGTGGTAGGACAGGTGTGAAAATTAGTAATCAAAGTAGGAGTGTCCACCTCACCTGGCACACCCGTAGGGTCTCCAGGACCTGAGGTGAACCCCTCTCTTAGAAATTCTCCACCTTGAATTGGAGAATTAGGCCCAATAGGAACAGGGATGTGCCCCTCTTCCCAAAGGAAGGTAGCACCCAAAGGGTGTGGTCATCCTAAGGGACAGTAGCTGTTTGGCTGCGGCCCCTCGACCCCAGTAATGTTTTAGATTTGGTATTTAAGGGCTCCCCTGAACCTTGTTCCTCATATTCAGTGGACCAAAGAAGAAGATGGAATAAGACCACTGTCGGACCAGGAACAGAATCGCTGCAGACAGAACCTGGCAAGAACCCCACCACCTTTAGCCATCTCAACAACTGGGCCTGCTGTCTTTCCTGAAACCCTGCCAGGACTCCAAGAAACTCCGGAGACATCCTTGCCTTCAATCAATCTACAAGAACCTCCCTTTGAGCTAGAGGCTCTAGTTCCCGGCGTCCACCGGAACAAGAACCGCAGTAGCTGAGGACCGACACTGGTGTCAACATGACTCACTACTGCTAAAAGAACTGCAAGATCGCAGCGGTAGTGGACAGACACTTGTGTGAATGTGATTCTGCCCTGCCAGAAGAAAGCACCCCTGCCGGATTGCCCCCACAACCTAGAGGGATACTCTTGGCCCAAAGAGCCAAGCTGATCACAGTTTCATTCCCGAGAGCCAGTACCCCCTCTAAGCGGGCCTGTCGGCCTCCTCCTGGCCGCCTGCTCAACTGCTGCCTCTCCGAGGTGGGCCAACCTCTGCGGAACTTCTCAAACTTGTGCGCATCTCCATTCCCAAGACCGTGACTGCTGGGCTGGTGGTGCTTCCCTTCAGCCTACGGTAACTCGCTGACAATGACTGCGACGGTCCCAGCATTGGTGGATTACTGCCTCCCATTTACCCCTATTGCTCTCCGCCAACTGTGAAAGGAGGACAACATTGCCTGTATCGACTGCCGCAGCATAAATATTGAACTACGCACCTTTTCGGATACCCCCAGTCTCCATTAACTCGCCAATGGCTCAGCAAACTCTGCACCCGACTGCCCAAGTGCAGCTGATGGTGCAGTGCCCACTCTAAACTGACCCTTACCCTGGTCCAGCCTAAAAAAAAAACAAAGACGGGAAAAGTAAGTTGTGTACTTACCTGCTGATGCATAACCCTGTTTCCCTTCCTTAGGATTGCATTGCAATTTCTGGATTAGCTACAACTGTCTATATTGTGCCAGTACTATCTGATACTATTTCAGATTGACAATAACAAAAATATTTCCAAGACAATAAAATAGTCCTACTGCCTTTTTTAAAGTACTACTTACCTGTAACTGAGTTCAACTTGGTTCCTAAAATAAAGGTAACTAAAGTAATATTGTTGCAAAACAGTAGTCTGGTGTTAGTCATTGAGTGCTTGTTCCCGTCCTCTATGAGTATGTACAACAAGTACATTCGCACTACCCTTTGATAGGCTTAACTTCTCAGCATAGCTACCACTAAATTGAGAGTAAGGTGTTATTCACTTTAACCTCTGCCATAGCATTGGGGACTCAGTGGAGTCTGCGCACACTATACCTCTTTTTGGTATAGTATATACAGAGCCGTCTTCCTGAAAAAACACTTAAATAAAAATGAAATTCTGTACACCCTTGAATTCAATTAAACCATCTGCATAGTGTTCAATGAGAAGGCTGTTTTTTTCCACAGCTATAACAAAATAATGCAGCCCTCTCTTAAGTCTGATTAGCTGGTGCCAACCAATCAGTGTGAAGGTGTGCTTCACAACATTGAAAGTGTGATGGTATGACTGAGGGATGAGGAATGAGAAATAGGGATGGAGTATGATGTATGAGAAGTAGGGATGAGACATAAGGATGATGTATGAGAAGTAGGAATGATGGATGATTCATAAAAGGTATGAATACGAGATAGGGATGATGAGTGATGGATTAGAAGTATGAGTGATTAATGAGAAGTAAGGACGATGTATGAGAAGTAGGGATGATGGATGAGAAGTAGGGATGATGAATGATGGGTGAGAAGTAGGGATAATGGATGATGCATGTAAAGTAAGGAAGATGGATGGGAAGTAGATATGAGAAGTAGGGATGATGGATAAGAAGTAGGGATAAGGTATGATAGATGGGAGTATGGACTATGGATGAGAAGTGGGGTGATGGACAAGAAGTTGGGATGGGAAGTAAGAATGATGCAGTAGATGTACCATGAATAGGTGACCATTCACTACCCATACTCTAATACGCTGATGAGGCGGTTCTGCGGTTCTGCTTGCCCACACACCCATAAGCTTCCAGAAACTGCTTGGTTATTTTTAACGGGTTTATGGAGGGACAGGGTCTTAAAATAAACCAGTCTAAATCCTATACGAAGATATTCGGACCCTGAAACATTAAATCCAGATTTTTTAGCATGGGGGTCTACGCCCCGTTTTTAATTATCTGGGGATTACTTTTAGTTCTAACTGAAGCTGGAAGGCACATATTCCAATAAAAAAAAAACTGGAATAAATATAGAAGCCATTTTCCGTTTTTCAAGGATACAAAAAACATTGCCAGAGATGATCACTTCATGTAAAACAAAATGCATCTCAGCTGCTAATTATGGACGGGAATAGGGGCATATTGAAAACAGCTTCATACACAGGCTGCTGGCAGTCCCATAAAATGTAGCACGTTTCTGTCATGAAGAAGTGGGCCTTTCATCTTTAGAGGACCAGATAAATGTGGCGCCACTTTGATTTGGTTGAAATGTTGGCTGATTCCTGAGACGGGTTTGACAAGACAATGTATACATGAGTGTTTGTATCTTCAAAACATGTCCAAGATACCATGGTTGACATATATAAAAACATGGTTTGATAATTTAGGCCTCCAGGAAATGTTCACTTAATCTTCATTAATTAATGGGCATGCAAAAGACACAGTGAAGTTGCGATTTCAGGAACTTTATATCAACGAAAGATTATGTAAGATATTGAACATGAAGCCTGAGAAAGCTGATATCCCCATTGTGCCATTTAAAAGCCGTGAACCATACTTCTGCTGGATTGAAAACCCTTTTAATAAGTTGCTTTTAACTGTTTTTAGACTTAATCTTATACATTCAAAGTGGCCTTCCCCATTCAATGTACCTGGCACCTCGATTTGCGACCATGTCATTGCAATTATGTATCCAAACAATGCACATTTCACTTTATCCTGTTTTGTCACCTGTATGTATGCCCAGGATCTGTTTTCCTAAATCCTTTACTACACCAAGCTGGTTTTAAAAATGATTTGCCCACTATGACATTTTTACAAAGGCTATTCTCTTTCGAGATATGCACTGGAATATTGAATTTTATTAAGGGTGCCTTTGAAAATAAGCAACCGTAATGAACAGCAAACTTTTAAAACAAATCCTTTTATCTTTATGCACCAGTTTCTATTGCTCTGTTTTTTAAGATTGTAATGAGATGTAGTTTTAAAATATTTTGACATTTTATTGCATTTGTCCCATGTATGCACGTATTTTATCAATGTAAACTTTAGTGACGTTTTTAAGTGTTGAAAAAAGATTTGATTGGATTGAGAAGTAGGGATGATGGATGAGAAGTATTAATGAGAAGTGGGGATCATGGATGAGAAGTATTGATGAGAATCAGGGATGATGTTGACACTTTTATTTATTTTCTTAAAAATGCCGTGGATTTTCGGAATAGTACCAATGGAGGCACTGCTGCTCCCAGAATGCACTGGTAGAGTTTGTGCGGAGTCCTGGACTGGAGCAGAAGTTAACGTTGACTCAGCGCTGTCGTTTTGAGTGTTTGGAATCGCTGGTGGTGTAACGACTCCTCGACTCTGAGCCGTGTCCTGAGCAGCTGCAGCTGTCACCGCTCGAGTCTTGGGCTTCGGTTGCTTCGGCATCCTGTAGCAAGGATTGCTATCTACTGCCGTTTGTGAGCGGGTGTGACGGAGCCCAGCTGGGCTACTCAGTTTGCTACTGCCGCTGACGGAGCGCCGCTCAGAATTTTCGCAGGGCTCCGGCACGCTGGCTCCCCTCACTGACCGGCGCCGCCAAGCTGCAAAAAGCGAACGCTGGAGATTCCTGTAGAGGTCCCGCCACATCCCCGGCACACCGGTGGGTAAAGTAGATGTAGATAGTGGCGAGTCCACTGCCACTGCTCCTCACATGGACGTCCTTGCGTCAAGGGGTAATCCTGGAACAGCCCAAACACCCCGAGCGGCTCGTAACCCAACAACAATTGATCTCGACCAGCTACCACTCAGCAAATCTTTGCAGTCCTATACAGGCTAACTCTTGAACCACCAAGCAGGTATCTAAGGACGGATCTCTATTGGCTTTATCTTTAAACCAAGGAAAAGAAAGCGGTACTATAACTATCTCTGTTGATGGCGCCATTCCATCCGCACAGCAGCCACAGCCACAGCCGGAGGGGGTTCCACCCTCCGATATCCTGCTGCAAGAATCATTAGAATCAGTAGAGATTACAGAAGCAATCAATTTACGAGAAGAAGTGGAATCCACCGACTCGGCTGGACAATTCTATTCGATGTCGGATTTATCGAATGCACTGGAAGCTGGTAGCTGCTATGGAGATGGAGACGGAGAGGGAGGCGGTGATTGGGGGGACGAAGAGAGCGGGAAGAGTGTACATAGCTCCCCCCAGGATTCTGACTTTGACTGTGATAAATCTTCGGAGCGACAAGACTGGGGTGATGAGGAGCATACGGTTCTCACAGTCCATGGTCCCTCCATTGAGCTGTCTCCTACCCCCCTGTTATTAACTTCTGAGACTTCCTCGGTACCTGAAATAACTTTAAATACTTTATATCAAGTTATGCTTCAGCATCGCGAAGAGACTAGAACTGAGAACTTACGCACACAAGGCGCAGTTCGTCGTCTTCAAAATAATCTTCGCCGAGTTGGTAAAACTTGTAATGAAGTCTCAGCTAGAGTGGTAGAAGCAGAAGCTCGGATCTCAGCAATTGAGGATTCGATGACCCACCAGAACAAACAGTTGTCATCGTTAGAGGGGTTAAAAGAGGAGATCAACTGGAAGCTTGTGGATCTTGAAAATAGGTCACGTAGGAATAACCTACGTATCCTAGGTATTCCTACAACTAGTGAAGGGGGAGATATTAGAAAATTCGTAGTAGATCTTTTTACTGAGGCCTTTCCAGAGCTTACTCAATGGAAATTGGATATAGAACTTCAAAGGGTTCATAGATTTCCCTTTCAAAAGAGTGTCAGAAGCGATTCCAATGCTAAGCCTAGAGCTATCCTCATTTGTTTAAACAACTTTCTTGCAAGAGAAGCTATCTGTGATCTAGCTAGGCCAGACAGGAAGCGTAGGGGGAAAGGCTTGGAGTTCTTTGTCCGTCCTGATTATTGCCATTCTACTGTACAACTTAGATGGCAGTTCCGACAGATGATTCCACTCTTTCAAGCAAAGGGAGCCCAGGCTTTTCTCCTTAACCCCGCTAAACTGAAGGTTATATTCAAAGAGAGAACACACTTTCTAACTTCAGAGGGGGTAGCCAAAGAATTACTCACATCAATGTGATTAGAGATTAAGTTAGACTTCATTCTTTGAGGCTTGTTTTTCTCGGGATATTTAGCTGTAATGATCTCTTTCTGTTTTGTATTTCTCATCCATTAATTCACTTTTTTATTAGATAATGGAGGGTATAGACAATTGGTTTCTTTAGTGTAGTTTAGTGTAGTTTAGTGGCGAGACACACTAGCTGCATCTCACATTACCATCACGATGAGGGACTTTTTAGTCCCTTTGCCTCCTCTGGGGAGGGGGAGGGGGTGGGGTGGGGTTCTGAGGGTGGGAAGGGGGTTGGTAGGGTGCGAGACTGATCAGGTGAAGAAAAAATTTCATAAAGTTATAGCAGAGATTATATTGTTTGGTGTGCCAGTCTATTTAAACATGAATATGAAACTTATCCATGCGACATATGGCCCAGGGGAAGGCCAATGATCCCCTTTCCTTACTTGAATAAGAAATCCGCCAAAACTGTAACTAGCGCACGTTACCCCCTAGGCTTGAATATTGTTCTTTTGCCTCTTTGGTGTGTTTGGACGGCGACATGTTGCGTAGCCGACCTTTTGGTATCTATTACTGTTTTGCATTGTTTGGACATTCTGCTCTTTTTCCCACCCTTACTCTCGGAGAATTGCCTACATCCTTTCTTTATGTGATGATGCCTATGTCTGATTTGAGTGGGGGGGGGGCCGGGGGTCTTGTGGAGGCTCTCGCCTGGGGGATGGGTCGTGGGTGAGGCGGGTTTTTCTTTCCACAACAGTGAGTATGGCTGAGATCAGGATATGCACATTGAATGTAAGAGGCATGCACACACCGTCAAGACGTTACCAAATTTATTCTTATTTAAAGCGTCACAAATTTCATGTAGCATTGCTACAGGAAACACACTTAAATAAAACAGAGGTGCACGCACTGCGCCGCAGACGGCACGGTCAACTTTACGCCACGGAGTACTCCAACTATGCCCGCAGGACACTCATGTGGATCCGGCCGGGCACCCCGTGGGCGGTCATAGACACACGGATAGATTCAGAGGGTAGATATGTGATAGACCGAGGCAGGCTCGATGGACACCCAGTGGTACTTGCCTCTTTATACTCCCCAAACACCGACCAGGGCGGCTTCTTTGATAGCCTCTCCACGACATTGGCGTCCTGGCATGGAATCCAATGGATTCTTGGGGGTGACTACAATTGCGTCCTGGATGTAAATCTAGACAGGTCTACCGTACCCCCGACCACTGCCCAGACACACACCACCACGAAAGCCCTCCTCAACTGGGCCTTGCAATGGGATCTACACGACGCATGGAGGGCGCGCAACCCCACAACACGAACATATTCCTACTGGTCAGGTGCGCATGCGCTACATGTACGCTTAGATAGATACATGGTCTCCACTGACCTTCTCCCGTTGGTCAAAGACACGCAATATATGGGCCGCACACACTCAGATCATAATCCCCACACGCTGGTCATTGCTTGGGACAACCCACACCCACCTATTCCCACCTGGCGCCTCCAACCGGATCTCTTACTAGACGTGACCTTCCGCGACTCCCTAATCACACAGACCGCTCAATACTTTGAGTTCAACGCTGGCACGGCGTCCTCTCCCCAAACCGAATGGGATGCTTTCAAGGTGGTGACCCGGGGACTCTGCTTGGGTACACAGGGACACATACGGCGACAACTTGAAAGCGACCTGACGCGACTGGAGACCGAACTACTGGATCTTGAGCATGCTGTGGGGGGGATGCGAGCGCTCGACTGACGGAAGCCATGGCGGAACATGACCGCCTGCTAGACCGTTTGCGTAACGTCAACTTCGCGTCGCACTCCGCCCACGTCCACAGACAGGGTGATAGACCTGGCAAACTGTTGGCCTGGCTAATTTCGCGGGAGGATCGCTCGACCCCCATATCAGCAGTACAGGCGGAGGACGGTAGTTTACTCTACTCCCAACGTCAAATACACGAGGCATTCACAGATCACTACTCAGGGCTGTACCGCTCCCGGCTCCGTGTCCCACTGGCTGCCATAACTGAATATCTCTCTACCGTACAACTGCCCACCCTTACGACTGAACAGCAGGATGACCTCGGAGCACTGCTGGACTCCGAGGAGCTTCGTGACACCATCTTTAACCTCTCGAATGGCAAGTCTCCAGGACCGGATGGCTTGCCAGCTGAATTCTATAAGGCCGCCTCGGACATCCTTATTCCCCACCTGGTGAAGATGTACACTGCGGCTACGGATGACTTCTCTTTACCCCCGACACTTAATGAGGCTACCCTCGTATCTCTACTCAAACCCGACAGGGATAGCGAACGGATGGGATCCTACCGCCCTTTAGCACTCCTCAACACAGACTATAAAATCCTCGCCTCCGCGCTTGCTCGCAGATTAGCCCCTATGGTTCCCGCACTGGTACACCACGACAAAAACGGGTTTGTGCCGACGCGGCACACGTCTCACAACATCCGCCACCTATTCCGCATACAAGAATACGCCACACGACAGTGGCCACACGCCGGATGCCTGGTGCTAGACCTAGAGAAGGCATTTGACTCGGTGGAATGGCCTTACCTACGAGCGGTCATGGACAAATTCGAACTAGGGGACGACTATCTGACTATGGTTGGACTCTTATACCGCAGACCCACAGTCCACGTCCGTACTGGGGTGCTGCTCTCTGACCCTATCTGTGTGCGGAGAGGTACCAGGCAGGACTGCCCCCTATCGCCCTTGCTGTTCTCCTTAGCTGTGGAACCCCTAGCTGCGACACTCAGGTCCCAAGGGGCGGAGTGGGGTATACCGATGGCGGATGGACTTCATGTGGTGTCATTATATGCTGACGACCTCCTTTTATATGTCAAAGACCTAAGTGATGTTCCAGCGTCCCTTACTGACATATTCAGCACTTTTGAGGAAATGTCGGGATTGAAGGTGAATTGGACCAAAACAGGGGCCTACTCCTTTAACCCGAATGTTCCCGGGAGTGAGATACGCATCGGGGGCGACAAAGTGAAGTGGTATCCCACGACGTTCAGATACCTTGGGATACACATTTACCGTGACCCCACGGATATATTGGAGGGGAACCTGATGCGAGCGATCGCATCCACCCGATCACAGGCTGGGTTCTGGAAAACGCTGCCACTGAACGTTCCTAGTCGTATAGCCCTAACGAAGATGATAGTCCTGCCGCGGCTACTGTACTACTTTGCAAATATTCCATCCTATGTCCCTACCCGGGTGTTTCGAGACCTTGAGGCCCTGCTACGTGACCTGATCTGGAATAAGGGCAGGCCGCGAGTTGCATTGACGAAACTTTACATGCCCACTGAAGCGGGAGGACTAGCTGTTCCTAACATGGAGTTATATTACCTAGCGGCGCAAATGCAACGGGTTTTGGGATGGCTAGGTGGTAAAAGCCTGGGAGACACAGCCACGGACACCGTTATCTGGTCCCAGTTGCAAATCCACATATTGTTCCATCCACTGGCCCGGACTCCCCGTCCACCACAACTACTACTCGCAGTGGCGCGCAGATGCTTCCTCCATTGTTTGCGTCTGACCCGAGCGACAATACCATATGCCCCGATACGCCCACTATTAGGCACTCCGACTACGGCAGGGACCTTAACAGCTATAAAGCTGGACAATTGGACCACTGCGGGGGTGGAAACATTGGGGGATCTATACTCTGATGGTGCCCTCCTCCCCTTCGCCAATCTCGTGGAAGACACATCTCTTCCAGCTGGACAGTTTCTATTACACGCATCCCTCATCCATACGCTGACTGCCGCTTGGGGGACATATCTGGCGAGTTACCCACACATCACTTTATACAGTACCTTCATGTCATGAGTAATGGCACACACATAATTCATTGGCTAGCACAAGCACTCCTTCTTCATACTCATCCCACAACCGTTCAACTGAGAGAGAGGTGGGCGACAGACAGAGGAAGGGACTGAACGGACAAAGAGTGGGTTATGATCCTGGCTGGCCCAGTGAACAACCCCCACACATCCGACACTGGAGCCTGTCGCTAGTGAACTGGGCAGGAGCGGAGAGCACTGTCCTGCGGCGAGAAGAGACAGCGGGTCTTAGGAAATTTCCAATCGCACAACACTGGGATGACATCCTACAATCCTTTCAGCAGAAATATGTGGAACAAGGGATCACGTGAAGAAATATAGACTGCCCCCCTTCCCCTCCCTGTACTACTCAATACGAAGCATATATACTGCTCCGATCACTGCCTACACGGCCACCATACCTTGCCCAACACGAACTGCATAACTGGCTGTTCCGCGATGGTGGGTGTTTTGCCCCTCCCACACCCACATCCCCGCGCACACCACCGTAACAGGGGGTCCTGCCACTGACTGCCTCTCACGAGGCATTATACTACTTCACCCGACGCGCCCTTATAGTGATGATCCCCCCTAGTGCACTTGACATGCAGGCGAATTACCCCCCTACGGTCTCCTGCCTACCCACCAACTTTACATGCCCACTGAAGCGGGAGGACTAGCTGTTCCTAACATGGAGTTATATTACCTAGCGGCGCAAATGCAACGGGTTTTGGGATGGCTAGGTGGTAAAAGCCTGGGAGACACAGCCACGGACACCGTTATCTGGTCCCAGTTGCAAATCCACATATTGTTCCATCCACTGGCCCGGACTCCCCGTCCACCACAACTACTACTCGCAGTGGCGCGCAGATGCTTCCTCCATTGTTTGCGTCTGACCCGAGCGACAATACCATATGCCCCGATACTCCCACTATTAGGCACTCCGACTACGGCAGGGACCTTAACAGCTATAAAGCTGGACAATTGGACCACTGCGGGGTGGAAACATTGGGGGATCTATACTCTGATGGTGCCCTCCTCCCCTTCGCCGATCTCGTGGAAGACACATCTCTTCCAGCTGGACAGTTTCTATTACACGCATCCCTCATCCATACGCTGACTGCCGCTTGGGGGACATATCTGGCGAGTTACCCACACATCACTTTATACAGTACCTTCATGTCATGAGTAATGGCACACACATAATTCATTGGCTAGCACAAGCACTCCTTCTTCATACTCATCCCACAACCGTTCAACTGAGAGAGAGGTGGGCGACAGACAGAGGAAGGGACTGAACGGACAAAGAGTGGGTTATGATCCTGGCTGGCCCAGTGAACAACCCCCACACATCCGACACTGGAGCCTGTCGCTAGTGAACTGGGCAGGAGCAGAGAGCACTGTCCTGCGGCGAGAAGAGACAGCGGGTCTTAGGAAATTTCCAATCGCACAACACTGGGATGACATCCTACAATCCTTTCAGCAGAAATATGTGGAACAAGGGATCACGTGAAGAAATATAGACTGCCCCCCCTTCCCCTCCCTGTACTACTCAATACGAAGCATATATACTGCTCCGATCGCTGCCTACACGGCCACCATACCTTGCCCAACACGAACTGCATAACTGGCTGTTCCGCGATGGTGGGTGTTTTGCCCCTCCCACGCCCACATCCCCGCGCACACCACCGTAACAGGGGGTCCTGCCACTGACTGCCTCTCACGAGGCATTATACTACTTCACCCGACGCGCCCTTATAGTGATGATCCCCCCTAGTGCACTTGACATGCAGGCGAATTACCCCCCTACGGTCTCCTGCCTACCCACCCACTGGTCCACTACCGGCACATTGGCACCGCACTTCCCTCCTCGAACACATGGCTATCTCTACCCCCATCCCCCTACCTTTCCTTTGTATTTCTTGTGTTACTGTTTTGTAGTTTATTGGCCTTCTGGTCCTATCTCCCTTTGGACCAAGCCCATGCAAATTGCTCAATGCACTCACTACACCATGAAGCCTTCGGAAATAGCTGCCATGGCCTAGGTGTTTTTCACCTGAGTGCCAACACAGATATTAGACACTCTCATCAATGTGGATGAGCTACGTGGATACACGCTCACCAACACACTTGGACGCTGAGCAGCCTCATCCCTCAATTATATTGCACCACGCCCGCTTGAAAGACGAAATTAACCGACACTCTTTCTTGTGATTCACACGTGTCATAGTGGGCTCTGCCTCACCTGAAGACGCTGATGAGTGCCAGCTTAACACTGTAACTTTAAGTTCGCATACAAAATGAGAAACACCCTATAGACCCGTACTTTCACAACACCGAATGATTGTATGATTGTGAAGTATTGTAGCCAACTGACATACGCTGCCGAACCCCAGGGTTGTCGGCCTTAAGGCTGTGTTCCTCTGATACGCTTAATGCAATACTCCTTGCTCGCGGCTGGCCCGGCTAGGTTGTAAGCTGAATGCTGTGTACCATACATGTTGAATAATAAAGGTCTTAAAAAAAAAAAAAAAAATGAAACTTATCCATAGAGGGCAGTTGTTGATATACTCTATCGGAGATAAGAGAGAATTATGTGTAGCATATCTCATCCTAATGATTTTGTCACTTATGTTTGCGAAGATCTCATTAAAATGAAATGACGGGGAAATTGAGGATTTGTTCATGGAATTTGTGTGGGCTAAATAACAAAAAGAAGAGGGGGTATGTGCACAGATGATACAGTCTATGTGTATAGATCTGTTATGTATACAAGAGTCGCATTTGACTTGGAATTCTCGGCATTGCTTTAATGATCTAGGTATGCACTTATTGGCTTGTACACATCAAGGAACTACCACAAAGGGGGTGGCGATCCTCATCAATCAATCAATCAATCAAATCATTTGTATAGCGCACTACTCACCCGGAGGGTCTCAAGGCGCTGGGGGGGGGGGGGGTCCGCTCCTGCTCGAACAGCCAGGTCTTGAGCTGCTTCCTGAAGGCCAGGTGGTCTTGGGTCAGGCGGAGGTGAGTCGGGAGGGAGTTCCAAGTCTTGGCGGCCAGGTAGGAGAAGGACCTTCCTCCCGTGGTGGCTCTTCGGATGCGGGGGACGGCGGCGAGGGCGTGGCTGGTCGATCGAAGCTGGCGTTTGGGAGCGTAGAAGTTGAGGCAGCTGTTGAGGTATCCTGGGCCTTGGTTGTGTAGGGCTTTGTGTGCGTGGGTGAGGAGCCGGAAGGTGATTCTCTTGTTGACCGGGAGCCAGTGCAGGTCTCTCAGGTGTCCGGAGATGTGGCTGCGGCGGGGGATGTCCAGGATGAGTCGTGCTGAGGTGTTCTGGATCCGCTGGAGTTTCTTCTGGAGTTTTGCGGTGGTTCCGGCGTAGAGGGAGTTGCCGTAGTCCAGACGGCTGGTGACGAGGGCTTGGGTGACCGTCTTCCTGGTCTCGGTGGGGATCCATCGGAAGATCTTGCGTAGCATGCGTCATCAGAAGAGGGATAGGATTTCTTACGCGCAGCAAGGCTGATTCATATGGTAGATGGGTTATTTTGGAACTCAATATCGATAGTAAAATCTACACTATTTGCTCAGTCTACGCTCCCAATACAGACGATCCTGAAATATTGAATTTCTTAAGCCTTGAGCTTGCGCAGTGGCCATCTCCCTTGATACTTTGTGGCGATTTTAATATTCATCTGTATGGGGGCCTGGATATCTACAGCAGTGCCGACTATACAGGCTTAAAGAAAAAATCTTTTAGAACTTTAAAAGGCTTAATAAAAGAATATGGTCTGTCTGACGTAGCATTTATAAAGAATCCTATTTTACCTGATTATACTTTTTATTCTGCACCGCATCATAAGATGGTGCGGTTGGACTATTTTTTCATTAATACTTCTCTCATTGATAATATTGTATATCAGACATTTCCCTGCATAATATCGATCATAATCCCATCATGATAGAACTAAAAATTGACTCCAGTGTTAGTCTCAAGCAGTGGTCATTTGATCGGAAACTACTGGCGGATTCAAAATATATAGAACACATGGGCAAGTGGATCACAGAATTTTTTTAATTTAACAGAGGTAGCGCCCCCCCTAAAGTCGTATGGGATACTTTTAAAGCGGGGGTGAGAGGCGAGACCTTATCATATTCAATCAACAAACAGAAATTGAATCGTGATAAAATGGTTCTTTTATATAATGCTGTCTGAGAGTGGGAAGAGAAACTGATATCTGCTATTAGGAATAACCAGAACATTGAAGTTATTAAATCCTCATTAGCCATTCATAAAGCCAAACTTTATGAAGTCTTTGCAGCCAAACTGGCAGAACAATCTGCAGTTATGAGGGCACAGATATTCGAAATGGGGGAACAAACCGGGAAAGTTTTGGCAAAAAAGACGAGACAAAAAGTAGCATCAAATTTTATTGGGTCAATTAAAGATGAGACTGGTCAGATACATACCAAACCTGATAAAATTCTAGACGTCTTTCGACAATTTTATAGCAAGCTATATGCTCAAGATACTCTAGATTACTCTAGTGATTTATTTTTTAACTTTATTCTTAATGATAATGTGGCCAAACTTTCTTTAGAACAGACCCAGTTTTTAGATTTGGATATTACCTGGGAAGAGATAAACTCTGCGATACTATCTCTGGCCATCGGTAAAGCTATGGGACCAGATGGGATTCCACTAGAATTTTATCGAATGTTTAGAAACGTGTTAAAACAAGACATGTTGGCCACATTCTTGGATGCACAGAAAGGTGATACTCCCCCTTCGTGGGGTGAATCGATCATTATGGCATTTATTAAAAAGGATAAACATTCCTCTGATCCGGCCTCTTATAGGCCGATATCACTGATAAATGCGATAGTAAAGCCTTTTCTAAAATTCTAGCAACACGGCTGTCATCAATAATTTCTAATATAGTATTGCGATGGCAACATGGGTTTATACCCAAACGTGACACCACGGACCACGTCCGTCGAGTAATTGCTCTGTTGGACTGGGCTGAAGGTTCAAATACACCGGTGGGGGTTACCCTTTTAGACGCCGAAAAGACGTTTGATCGAGTGGCCTGGCCTTATCTTTGGGATTTACTATTATTTAAGGGGTTTGGACCAGGTATGATGAAGGCACTGAAAGCGTTGTATAATACACCTAACTCATCTATTAAAATTGGATTAAACAAGTCTACTTCGTTTTCCATCTGCCGAGGGACTAGGCAGGGGTGTCCGGTCTCCCCGTTGCTCTTCGCAATTTATATTGATGTTTTTCTAAATAAACTAAACTATGCGCACAATATAACACCGGTGGTGGCGGACGGCATTCACTACAGGGCACTGGCATATGCTGACGATGTGGTTGTTCTCACCACGGATATAGCTAAAGCAATCCCAAAGATAGAAGATCTGGCCAATCAGTTTGGTGCCTTCTCGGGTTATAAATTAAATATGGCCAAGACACAAATCCTATTCACCGGCGACAACCCCCCACCTCTTCCTAATATAGTTCCCATTGCAACATATTTGGGTATCAAGATCACAACACCAGTTTCACAAATCCCTGAAATAAACATTTTACCCACGATAAAAAAGTCTGAAACTTTACTTGAGGGTATTAATCATCTACACTTGTCCCTATATGGCAGAAACAATGTTATGAAGATGATGATTTTGCCGAAATGTTTATATTTATTTCGTTGTATTCCTTTGGAGTTTCCCCCTCCCATTTTTAAACAGTTAGAGAAAATGACAGGAAGATTTCTTTGGGGGTATAAACGACACCGAAGAGCCTACTAAAAAATGATAATACCAAAGGATAGGGGGGGCTGGGGCATCCCATATTTTTTCTATTATTATTTATCATCAGTGCTTCAATTCATCTCCCCTTTAATCATTAGTGACAAGGCCCCGATATTTGATTCCCATTCCCCATCCATATATGAACTGGTTCTAGGAGTAGAGGCTAAGGGTTGCCTATTAAAATTTATTGAGCCCAGCTACTATAAAAGAACTAAATTTAAGATTCTTAAACCTGCTTTTAGGGCTTGGAAATCCATCAAACGAATTGTTGACATCCCAAGAATTACGAGATACACTCCTCTGCTCTCTCTTCATATTTTCCCATTTGCGGGTACAGATAATATTATGAAAAGATGGCGCAACCTTGATATCACACAGCTTAGTGATCTTTTACAGGATAATAAACTGTTATCATTTACAGAACTTCAAATTAAATTCAAACTAACGAATGCTGATCACTTTAAATATTTACAGTGGCATAGTTATTTTAATACATTAACGGTGCAAGAACGCACATCGCTACAACAAATTCCTTTGATTGACTCCATGTATCAAAGAAGAAAGATTGGCTATTTTTATAATCTGTTGTTGTCCTTACATCCAGATGATTTATCTTTCAGACAACAACTTTGGGCTGAGAAACTGGGACTAGACTCCATTAAGATGGAGGAATCCATACATCTGGCCAATTCTATTCTGGTTTCCGGAAGGAGTAGAACACAGCATTATATGGTGTTGTACAATCTCTATTATACGCCAGCCAAAATCTCAAAATGGGGGTCTTCACTAGGCACTGCTTGTAGTAGATGTGGTTTGCATGCGGCGGACGTGGTGCATATGTTTTTTCTATGTCCACATCTAAGCAGAATTTTATCAGAAATTCAACATTTTCTTTCTTTGATATTTGGAACTCCCATAATACTCACATCAGAGCTCGTATTGTTTGGAGTCTCTTCTACATTTATAATAGATAATCATAAAAAGCTGTTATTTATCTCTGTTGGGGTCTTTCGTTCATGTGTGACTCAAGACTGGATTCGTCCAGACCCACCTTCTTTCTCTGCTTGGAGAGGGCGGCTTCTGGCAAGGTATATCCTAGAACGTGCCATTTATAAAACGAAAGGGCGTAAAAGAAGGGCAATGGGAATACAAATCTGGGAACCTATAGAGCGATGGATGGAGGGGGTAGTGGGGCAGTAGCTTACTTAGTCATTTTTTTTCTTGAGTTCTTATTCACAGTGTTGTTTTCTCAATGTATATTTATGATTGGATGTTTGTTGTATATGTGAAATATTCTCTGCTGCTTTCTTTTTTTTGTACTAAACTTGTGTGTAACCTGATCACTCGCAAAGAAAACTATCAAAATAAAAAAAATTAAAAAAAAGAGAAGCAGGGATGATGGATGAGAAGTATTGGTGAGAAGAAGGAATGAAAAGTAGGGATGATGGAAGAAAAGTAGGAATGATGGATAAAAAGTAGGTATGAGTAGTGAGTAATGAGGATGTCCTAAAATGGATGCTGTGTGTGTTCTACACATCATGTGCGCCGACTGCTGCCCAAGTTCCAAATCTTTCAGACTACAGAACTAGAGTAGTGGTGCATTTCCTTTTCAGGTCATTTGTGATCAATAAATAATTTGGTTATAAATGCTAGCATTGTACGCTTGCATGCAAATAGGGTGTCATAATAAAAAAAGACTAGCTGCATGCCTAACCACAAATTGACATTGTTGTGTTTTTGGTGGTGCAGATTTGGCCACAAAGTCAGCAGCAGTTATCAAAGCCTAGAATGGACTATATTTATGGTTAGTGATTTTTTACCAGCTAATGATTTTTAAAGCAGTAGTAAATATGTTGTCCAAGGCTCCCCTTCCCACTTCTTCTTAAGGTAAAGGGAAAGATGTAGCAAGATGAGCGACACTTTAATCTATTTCTTGCTTTTTAGCCAACTTCCTCATAGGCGCGTTCCTACTGATAAACAACAAACCCCCAGAATGCAAAGTTGCTGTTGTCTAAAAAGCCAGTACCAGCTGATAGTTCCACCCATTGAGGTGACTTGCCAGCTATGCAGGATGGCAGTTCATCTGCATTGTCATGACCTAATACTGCTTCACCAGTAGCCAATATTGATGTTCAACTTCCTGCAGAACAAGTGGGTTTTTACTAGTTCTGATAAATCCTTAGATTCTTAAAAGAATAGCTAAAAGGTTGGGGGAACACCATTCAATCTTTGTTCCTAATTCAATTCGTTTACTCCCTTGCACGAATATATGTTTGGGAGGGGCCGAAGAGGCTGCATATAAACCCACGATTAAGCTGGCTAGTGGATGTGTCTTTTGTGATTGAAACTTTTGATCAGTCTGTCTTTTTAGACAACAACCCTTTGTAGTCTGGGACTTGTTGTTCCTATTGGATGAACTGACAGTTACCACCTGACTGTACAGTTGGCCGTCAGATTTATTGCGCGTGATCACTTTTGTCATATTAGTATCACTAAAGATGTTTCTAAGGCTGTACTGTACATTACACCTTTTCTGCTGCAGCTGTTCCCCACCAATCACCAGTGTAAATGTAATGAACCATGTGTCAGACTTGTGCTGACTGGGCCATCCATTCATATCATATGTAAATAACACTGTTTATCATGTGACCGCACTAAAATTGAACATCTGGTTGCGTTAGTGCATTTCATTAGGAGAAGTATTTTTTAAATACTGTAAACGCACTTTAAGAATAGGCAATAAGACGTAAAAAAGATGTATGCACATTAAACTTAAAATCTGTGGTTTATTATTTTAGTGTCCCTCGATTTAAAGTCTTTATGTCATATCAAAACTGTAGTCTGTTTTGTTTTTGATTTAAGCTGAACAAGAACAATGCTGTAAGTATCAGAACAAGCAAAATAGAAAGCATTTTTCCCACATTACACCTAAAATGGATGACTAAATTTACTGACGACCATGATTTTTTTCTCCAGTTTCTGGTGATTAATCTCCCAGCAATATTTTAGCATGCTTTGCTGAATAACACAATTTCCGTGCCTGCTTCTCAGGATCCAAGACGTGAGGTCCTGAAAGTGCTGCGCTTCCTGGAGCGGGAAGTCTCAGATGAAGTTCTGGAGAAAATTTTGCACCACACATCCTTCCAAGAGATGAAGAACAACCCCATGGCAAACTATAGAGCCGTACCGAACGAACTCATGGACCAAAATGTGTCTCCTTTCATGAGAAAAGGTAAGACAATTCAATGTCTAACCAAACCTCAAAGCAGCAGGGCAAAAAAGATGTACTGACCCACGGTTACCAGTAAATCTGGGATGTGGGCTTACCGGGCCATTCTGAGGTAGTCAAACCGAAATGATGAATAACAACAGGAGTTTCTGGGCTTATTCTCACCTGTTTTTCCTCATTCCTGCACATTCCACCTGTTTCTAGCAGTTGATAAGTCTATGGGGAAAATGGGATTTGTGGTTTCTTCGAAACCTAGTATTTCCCATTTTCAGCCCATAACTCCTTTTGGCTGGACTATGTGGAACTTTAAACAACACAGAAAGAAGTTGTATGTCAGAATATCGTTGTCAATATTAGTTCATGATGTAAATATTGTGCCCTAAATATCGTTTAGAAAAATATAGCCCCATTGTAGAAAGATAATATTAGAAAACT
The DNA here is from genome assembly GCF_964261635.1 of Lissotriton helveticus. NCBI lineage: Eukaryota > Metazoa > Chordata > Amphibia > Caudata > Salamandridae > Lissotriton > Lissotriton helveticus. Next base: position 445,754,173 of record NC_136068.1, read on the forward strand.
ATTATATTTACGATGTGTATGATACAAAATTTCCATCAGAGAGCATACCCAGAAGAATGGCCAAAAAGTTGTTATTCTAGTGAACCCCCTCGATTGTCCTAGAAAACATATGAATATGACTTAATTGCCTCTTGCGTCACCAAGTATGTGAGGAAGCCCTGTCAAATAACTTCATTGAACGCATAACTGGAAGTCATGCACCGCTAAGACCATATGTGCGATGATCTGGTGCATAAGATGGATGCAATGCATACAAACCACAATGGGAAGTAGGCGTGGGCTGTGTTACAGAAGGACTGGGGGATTTTATTTGCATAATATAAAAGATTCTCTAGGTATGCCGCATGTTTAGGTGGAGAGCTGCTCCTGCTTATGGAGTGCATATAAAACACCACAACACTTTTTGCGAGTTTATGGTCCCTCTTAGAGGGTGCTCGGACTGGCCTATAAAATGACCCGGCAGTGCCTTAAGGGCTGGTCTAACAAGTCAGTATGTGGACAGTTTATTTTACTTTGCTGTTTGTGGGCCTGGTTTATGGTCTGGTGGGCTGGTATTTACTGTCAATTTCCCTGATATTACCACAAGCATTGCCTGCTGCAATCTCAATGTAGTATATTGTATATGCATTTATGCTTTTCCCATGTTGCTTTGCCCTTAGCTGCTCAGCCAGTGTGAATGTGCTGCATGGAATGTTGGAGTGGTGATGATGAATTGAATGTTTGGGTGCCTGTGAGATAAAGTGTGTCAGTTGCAGTATGGCTCGAGCAGCAAGCCGACTGCTCCTGGTGGGGCTGCTGTTCATGGATTTACCAACTTGCAACTAAGACTGAATAAATAAGCTAAAGCAACACTTCGGCTACTTGATCTTCATAACCACACTCAAATGCATGCAGTCTCCCATACCTAGCCAAACACCTATGCAATGCATCTGTACAAGTCCTGGACTGCCCTGACATGCAAATGTGGGCCATTCTTTTATCTATCTGATTCCCTAATAAGTGTCACTTTTATTTTGGTGCCCGAGCTTATTTTTGTCCCAGTCCAACCCTGTCTGAGAGCAGTGCAAAAATACCGCAGAAGCCTTTGGAACAGGGAGTACAAAGTAACGTTGTATTGTCCATTGACTGTCTTTCCACACAGGGATTTCCGGAGACTGGAAGAACATGTTCACGGTTGCCCAGAATGAGACGTTTGATGACGATTATGAGCTGAAAATGGCAGGGAGCACGCTGCGATTCCGGACAGAGATATGAGGGCCACATGCAGCACTCCTCCAACCTTATTTTGAATAGATATTGATCCAGGGACTTGAAATATTTTTTAGCTTAAATCCGAAAGAATAATAAAATATTTCTCTTATTAAATGTCTAATCGCCCTCCTAGTTACTGTTTACCTCATATACATTTCTTTCCATTTCCCCAGGTCTTCAACATTATGCCAAAGGAGATGTTCTTTTCACACAAGAAAACCATTTGCAGATACATTTCATTTTTGAGTTAAAGGTGCCAGGTATCCGATTTACTGCTGTAGAAAATTACCAAACAGTATTATTTTGAATTCCTTTTTACATGTGCCCTGACAGTGCAATTGTGGAACTTATTTTCTGTTATCAATTTTTTAAATATACATAGAGTAGGTTTTGGCTCCACCCACAGGAGTATTTCCCTCCTAACTCATCATGTTGGAGTTCTTGCTTTGCAATGCGTGAGGAACAATTTTTTCACTACAAAATCACTCCGAATTATCACACATTACATTGTTTATTTCATAGATGTACTGTATACAGAAAACAATAATTTTTGTTATGTTTTTTCATTGCTGCACACGTTTTAAAATGAATTAGTGAGGACACAAATGCAAGCCAGAACAATTGCTAATGCTTGTTATTCTTCATTTCTACATGTCTACTGCCTGCTTGTACACTTCCAAATATTGTTTATTTAAAAAAAACTCCTGAAAATATTCATCAAAGACTAAGTACATGACAACTTTAGTTACATGGGCAAGCACAGTCAATAAAAGCCATTCACAGTTAGAGATGCATAAAGAAGAGTGTTGGCGGTATAAGCCAAATATTTGCTTGTGTGTCATATGTCAATGGCATAACGCAAAATGGTGGAGCCCACCTGCGGAATGTGTCCCCCCAGGGCTGCATGCAGGGTCCTTTGTTACACCCCTGCATGTGTGCCCTCTGGTGCAGACCGAGCCTGGCTCCGTGTCTCCTGCCAAGAATAAGAACTTACTGAACCCAAATGCTATGAAGGAGTCCCCTTGTCATAGGCCAGCATATGATGGTTTTGGCTCAACATGAATGTAGTCGGATACATTTATTCTTAAGATCTATGAAATTTAAAAAATGGGTGTGGGGAGAGCAGAATTGTGTTGTGTGTTGCTTAGTTTATAGTTCCCCTGGTCGACTCCCATCGTTTAGTATACAGGCCAGGGCCCTCTTATTGTGGTTGGGTTCGTACAACTTCAACCAGAACCTAGGAGAGAAATGTGATCCGAAAGAGTGAGAGAAGAAGGGGGTTATGAGGGATTGCTGCTGGCAAGGAAACAGTGCAAACAAAGGAAACTAACATTATTTTTTTTTGGTAATGTACTGGTACTTAGGTGATCTAAATAGTTGTACTACTGAACATCGAGCCCAAGAATATCGACATACAAGAATATCGTGGCCAGAATATCGAGGGATAAAAGGTATACAACCTTTACAACAAAACTTTTACAACGAACTACCATTACAACGCAAATTTTACAACGCAAACTATTACAACGCATTGCGCTGGGGGGCGCTCTAGGATAGGGAATAGGTTAATTTACTATCCAATAACCTTCCCTAGTGTCCACGGGTACTGGAGTTGGAATAGTAAATTAAACTATTCACTATCCAACACCCAAAAGCGCTATGCGTTGTAATGGACTGCGATGTAAAAACCGCGTTGTAAAGGCAGGCGTTGTAACAGCCTGCGTTGTAACGTCATACATCCGGGATAAAATATCAAATCTAAGTGCATACGGAAATTATAGTTTGATTATTCCTAACCTCAAAGCAGCATGCCAAAGCAGCATGCCTCGATATCTTGGATTCGATATTCAGTGTGCACACCGTTCTAAATGACACAATATTGCACCTTTCTAAAAAAAAAAAAAGAATTCTGCCAAACCCCACAACTAGAAGTATTTTTATAAATCATTTTTCCGACTCCGTTGGTACTGTGCACTTGTGTACACCTTCATGGAAGCCATGGTTCAGCATATCCTCAAACCTTTTAGGACCTTATTTATGAAAACTGTTGCATCGCTGCGTGAAAACAAGGATACAACAGTTTTCACTGAGCCCTCCTGTGACATGATAGATGCATCATATTTACTGTATGACGCATCAAGTAGCAAGGAGTCACAGTTACGTCAGTATTTATGATGTAGGCGCAGTAATGATGCATTGCTGGAGTATGTCACAAAAGTGACGCAACTCCAGCAATCTGGCCTTACACATTGGGCAAGCCCCATGTGAAAAGCCCTGTATCAGTCTTACTCCTACTGTGATTTTGACACAGTGGCGTCTGAGAAGTGGCGAATTAAAATCTGATAGATTTCACTGCGCCACTTCTACAAGGCTTTTTAAGTGGAAACGCCCACCCTGCATACATTATACCTGACGCAGGTATAATGTATGCAGGGCTTTACAAAGTGATGCATCTGCTTAGATGCGTCACTTTGTAAATAGGGGGCAACATGGCGCATTTTTTGTGGCACTAGTGCCTCACAAAAAGTGACATAACGACGGTGCAAAAGTGTTGCAAGGCCTCATAAATAAGGCCCTCGGTTTTGTAGTTGTGTGTGTGCGTGTGTGTGTTTGTGTGTGTGCGTGCGTGCGTGTGTGTGTGTGTGTGTACACTTGAATGTAACAAGAACAACAAAGCAAATTGAAATAGAGATACTATTTTGCTGGAATGGCTACAGTGGCTTATAGGAGGGGCTTCAACTGTGCCTTAGACACCCCTCTTAACTGCACCCTTTCCCCATATCGCGAACACCCGCCACTTCCACTGCACAAGCATTATACATTTGGCTCCAACACTGGCACTTAACTGACATCAGGTGATATCGCAACCCAAAAACGAAGGTGCCCCACACCAATTAAATGTCCGCAATGATAGAATCATTGGCTCACTCTCTTTACTCCCAACCATATTCAGCACAGACTATTTGGGTCAAACTCAGACCACAACCCTTAAACTCTACAATTTGCTTGAGACACATACCCCTCTCCCATCCTTAGCTGGCGCCTACAACCTTCACTTCGAGAAGACCCACCCTTTTGTGCTTCCCTTGATGCAGAGATCACCGAATACATCAACAATGACAGCAACACGCCCTCCACTAAATTGATAGAATGGGATGCTTTTAAGGTTACAATATGGGGACAAAGTCTTGGGACACAATAGTCCATATGTCAAACACTTGACAGAGGCATATCAACACTTGAACTAACTCTCAAAAACAAAGCCATCCAACATTTCAGTGGCATGTCCTGACTAACAGAAGCCAGACTGGAAGACTCCGCCCAGCTGGAAAGACTGCGCTGCCTTGGGTGCATAAAAGGAGAATGCCTGTTGCCTTGTTTTTCCCTTTATTGCATGTATATGTCCCCTGCCTGTGATGTCCTGGCTGTGGGCGGGCTAAGCACCCCCAGAAGTGGTTATCTTGTAAGCCTTATAGCCAGAGGTGTTGATTATAATGGCTTTGCAGATGATGCAGCTAATTTTGAAGATGGTGTCAGCTCAGCTGGCAGGGAGTCAAACCCCATTCCGGAACCATGAGACAGACAAGGGGTACTGAACCCCAACCATGGTGGATGAGGTCTTTTGCCACATGTGTCCTGCGGGGCTGTCCTACCATGACTTTGCAAATTGGCCTAAGTGCAACCCTTTCCACAGTTGATTTTTAGGGTAGTGAAGATGAGATGTCACAAACTTCTCATGGAGGTAGTGTGGGGGGCAAGACCTCAGAACTCAACTATCAACCAATTGACACAACGAGGTATTCTACAGCCCAGTGCTTGTCTTTATGTTAAGGAAATCGCTATTAATATCACATCACAACTAAATACTGTACTATTTAATGAATAAAACATCCAGGATTGTAGATTTCTGAATTTGATCATGATGTGCTTCAACCTCTTCCATTCCAATAAGCCTTCTCTTTTTCCCCTAGGGCCAAGAGTAACACTGTTATCATCACACACTTTCTATAGGTCTGGGCACGAATAGGCTCAGGTGCAGTTAGGTTGTTTTCAATAGACATCTAGGTTTACCAACAGTTTAATATTTCTTTATTACCAAAATAATAGTCTCATGCAGGTGTGATGGATTGGCCAGTCCGTCTTCGCATGTCACATTCCCTGGCAGGTTAAGCCCCACAGTTTAGCTGTAAGAATGTTTTCCACAATCTGGGTGTGTCTTTGTTGTAGCCACACTATCTCTTCTTTGCAGCTTGTAATCTTTGATGGGGGGCCAGAGTTGCTGGCTTCTGGGTGGCCTCAGAAGACAGACATGGGGAGGCTGGCCTTTACGGTAGTGCCTGGCTCAGTAACCTTCAAAGTCAGCTATGGGCAGGCTCTCATGGGGTTATTTGACCCTCTAGCCTGAATCTTCTGTGGTGATCTCTTGGGCAGGGCTATTCCCAGGCCTGATCAGGCTCTCGCTGGCCGTGACACAATCTTATACTCCTTGCCAGTACCAGTAGCACCAGAAGAACAAATCAGAAGTCAGTTGCCAGCTGACTTGACACAGCTCACTAGAATAACTGCATATAAAGGTCAGGGAGATCCTATCACGGCACAGGGCTTCTCCTAGTGCACTCTGTTGGGTGTTCCACTTGTAAAGCCGTACAACCCTGTTGGGTGTTCCACTTTCTGGGTCCTCCTTACTGGTAATCATTTTAGGCACCTCCTCATAGATAATATCCTCTTCTGGAGACAAGCACTCTCTTTCCATCCCTAACAGGCAGGCAGGATTCTAGGCAGACCCTCAGCCTCTCTAACAGAAACTGCAGGCTTGAGGTGATGTCTCCTTAGGTTGTACGGCTTTACAACGCGTGCTTTTACACCGCGTGCCGTTACAACGTGGTTTTTTCAACGCAAGTCGTTACCACGACTTGCGTTGGAGGGGTGCGGACTTAGGATTTTTTTAATTTACTATTCTAACACCAGCCTACGTACAGTAGGGAAGGTGTTGGATAGTAAATTAAACAATTCCTTGTCCTGCAGCGCCCTCCAGCGCAAGTCGTGGTAACGACTTGTATTGAAGAAACCGCGTTGTAACGGCATGCGGTGTAACAGCCACGTCGTAAAGGCTATTCCCCGTCTCCTTACCTCTAGGAGACTGTCTGTTAGGCTGACACCAGCCCTGGTTACACAGCAGCTCTTTGAATACACTGCAGAACACTTCTTCTTTGATCATTAAGAGCTTGGGAATCTGCTGAATCCCTTTCTGGGAGGAAATATTTCTGTTTCTTTAATAGAGATAGCTGGTACCAGCCATCTTTTTTTCTTGGCAATGTGTTCTTTGAGATTGAGGTCAGTGTCAAGGATAAATATGAGAGACAGGCATTGAGTGAAAGTTGGGTTCAAATCCTTTTTAAGTCATGTCAGTTAGCCAGATTTGGACGAGTTGTTGCATGCTGTTTTTTGGCGAATGGTAGGAATTGTGTCTTGTCTAGGGTGAGCTTTAAGCAAATGCTGGATAATCAGGCCAGGATGAGGTGTAGGAGGTGTTTGTGGAATTGAATATCCGGATTGGAGGAGCCTTTCACATTGATGTGTATGTTGTTGACATATTGGTGAATGTTAATGCTATTAATAGTGAATAGAGCACCAAAGGGCTCCATGTGGAGCTTGATGACAAAATGGAACTAAATGGAACCCTGCATGACACCACAGGTAGTAAATATGTTCTGGGACATGTAGGCACCCATGGGAGCAAACTGGTTTTGGTTGAATATATAGAAGTATCAGTGAAGGACATTGCCAGTGAATCTCATTCAAGATTTCGGGTGTTGTTGAGGATGAGATGATCGACAGTCTCAAAGGGAGCTGAGAGGTCTAGCAATATAAGGAAGAAGGGGTTCAATTTGTCTGTGTTCAGGACGACATAATCTATGATATGGAAAGTATATATCTCTGTGCTGCAAAGTGAACTAAAATCGATTTGTAGGCGTGCAGGAGACGATTGGTATTAATGTGATCTTGAAGTCACCCATAGAATGTTTTTTCATTGATCATGCCTATGCCTATGAAGGGTATGTGAATGATGGGTGAGTTGAAGTAAAAAATATTGTCCCAGGCTTGGAAGCTTACCAAACCCACTACATACTTCACACAGGTACTATGCCACAGCTGTGTTTCTACTATCAGAACTGTTTCCCATTTAACCCATAGCAACGCCTTGTACCAACAGTGCATTGAAATTGCTGAGGCTGGGGGAAGTCCTTGTCATTGGAAGCTGCCGTTCAGTAGGATGAGTATTCTGTATTTTTTGGGCAATGTCGTTCCAGTTCGACACTTGGGTCTTCACTACATGTCTGTGACCATTTGTTGATAGGAAGTAGCTGGCTTGCCCAATAGTACAGGTGAATATCTGCCACAGCAAGGTCTCCATTATTGGGGGACAAAGCACACTGTGTGCAATACGCTTCTGTCCACACACCCAGAGGAGGGGTTTGCTTGGGGAGGGGATTTAAAAATAGAAATAAAACTTACTTTACAGGGTCCCGCGCCGCCCCTGCTCCTGGCTGAGTCCTGTGTTTTCCAGCAGGAAGCAGGCAGCCTGCCTCTTCTAAGCCAATTACAACACTGCATGGCAGCATTGTAATTGGTGGGGACAGCGCCCAGCCACGCATCTATGGGGAGGCAATTTTCTGTATGCAACATACATAGAGAAAATGTAGAGAGCGCATGACTGGTTTGGCCGGTCCCAGAGGACCGACCAAACAGTCTGGGTCCACAGCATTGGGCAAGCCACTCCTCCTGACCTGCCCGCCGCCAACCAGGCATGCCCTTCTGCTTTCTCTCAGTGAGAGAAGCAGAAATATAAAATGGTATTTAAAATACCATTTTATGTTTCTGCTTCTCGCACTGCGAGAAAGCAGTGAGGCAACGCTCCTCTGCCCTAATGGAGGAGCCTCCCCTGCTACTTAGGTAGATTTCGGTCTATTGATATTCAGACCCAATGCATCACCAAATATTCCCAACATTTAAGTCAGTCTATATATAGTAGTCATATAGTTTACAGACAAAAAGGAGGACATCGTTGGCATAAAGCCATGTCCTGTCCTACCTATTAGTTGCCCAGTGGAACCTTTGTAATTGTGCATCTCACCGAAACAATTCCACCAAGGGTTCATTAGTAAGGGCAAAGAGAAGGGGCGACAGGAGACAGCGCTGTCTGGTACTACATTCAATCAAGTAGGGAAAGCACATGACTGTTTACTCTCACTCATGCCAGAGATCCTTATGAAATGAAATGAAATGAAATGAAAATAGCTCTTTTATAGCGCATGGCTACCCGGAGGCATCCCAGCGCTTGCAGCTACAACCAGAAAAAGATCAGAAGTAGACAGGGTCAGAAATCGTTCGTTTATAGGGAAGAGCCAAGTCTTTATCTTCTTACGAAAAGAAAGGTAATTGGGCTCCTGTCGAAGAGGATGGGGCAGGGAGTTCCACAACTTTGAGGTGTTATAAGAAAAAAGGCGACCGCCCGTGCGAGCCTTATTGATTCTACTGACTCGTGCCAGGTTACGGTCGTTGGAACGGAGGTTTCTGGAGGTTTTGTGTGGTTTGATCAGATTGGCAAGAATGGGGGGGCCTTTGCCCTGCAGATTTTTATGGGCAATACAAAGGGCTTTGAAAAGTACCCGTTCTTTTACAGGTAACCGATGGAGTGATCTCAGCGCCGGCTTGGCTGAGGAGCGATGGTTAGTGCTCATCAGCAATCTAGCGGCAGAGTTCTGCACCACCTGTAGTTTCTGGATTACAGAGACCGGGGCTCCCAGGTAGAGCGCGTTCCGGTAATCCAGCCTCGACAGAATCAAGGCTTGGACCAGGATTTTTTTGGCTCCGTCAGGAAGTTGAGGGAGGATTTTGCGTATGGATTTAAGTAAGCCAAAGCAGGTGGCCGCGGTTTTTCTGGCTTGTACCTTAAATGTGAGATCATCATCGTGCCAGAAGCCCAGGCTCTTGATCGCGCTTTTTGGAGTCGGACTGGCACCCATAGAGGGGGGCCAAAGCGTAGGGAAATTGAATGATGCCTTCCTGCCCAGTAACATCAATTCAGTCTTTTGATTATTAAGTTTTTAACTGGGACAAGCCCATCCACTTTGATACCTCTTCAAGACAGTTACTCAGACTCGTGTGGGACAGATCAGCCTGATTAAGAGAGACCACGAGCTGAGTATCATCAGCATAGCTGATTAGTTCGATTCTGTGAGGGGCCACTATCTCAGCCAAGGGGGACATGTACACATTAAAAAGTGTGGGGCTGAGGGAAGAGCCCTGTGGAACCCCACACTGCAGGGGTAATGGCGAGGAGTGGCAGTCTCCTTCAAATACTTTAAAATACCTCTCACAAAGAAAGGATTTAAGCCAAGAGAGAGCTTTTCCCGAGACTCCGATTTCGTTTAGGCGGGCTAGAAGGATACGGTGGCTTACCATATCAAACACGGCGCTAAGGTCTAGGAGGATGATGGCCACATTGCCACCTGTGTCCAGGATCCTCCTAGACTCTTCCACCACCTTCAGGAGTGCCGTCTCCGTCCCTTGGCCCGGTCGGAAGCCTGTTTGAGAGGGATGGAGTAGATTGGAGGCTTCCAGAAATGAAGACAGTTGCTGGTTTATACATTTTTCTGCCAGTTTACTAATGCCCGGGGGGAGGGAAATGGGACAGTAGTTGGATAGGTCTCCGGGGTCAAGGTTGGGTTTTTTTAACAGCGGTTTGACCATGGCCATTTTCCAGTCCAGAGGGACTGTGCCTGTATCGATCGAGGTGTTGATCAAGTTGATAACTGGAGACTCCATGATAGGCAGGACTAGCTTCAAGATGTTAATAGGGACAGGATCAAGGGGGGAGCCACTTTTAATTGAATTAAGGAGGGGGGTAACAAGTCCTTATGGAGCGGAACGAAAGAAGAGAGTTCGGGGGTGGAGTCTTGAAAGGGGGGTTTAAGTAGCGGGGGAGAATCGGGGTTGGTGATAGGTGGGAGGACCAGAAGAATGTTTTGAATTTTAGTGTGGAAGAAGAGTGCCAGTTCTTCACAGCGCGGACCAGCTGCTTGTGTGGCCAAAGGGGGATCAGGGGGTTTCAGCAGACTTTTGACAATTGTGAAGATCTCTTTCGATGAGTTGGGGGATGCAATGATTTTCTCGGCGTAGAATGCTATTTTTGTGGCCTTTTGCGCCGCTTTATAGGCTTTGATGGAGGCTCTATATTTAGTTTTTGTCTCTGGATCAAAGTCTTTCCTCCATAATCTCTCCTCTTTTTGGCAGCTCTGTTTGAGTTTTCAGAGCTCTGGACTAAACCAAGGATGATTGATAGATCCCCTTTTTTGGATTACGGATTTCCTGGGTAGGGTAGCGTCCAATGAGTTCTCTATCCACTGGTTGAACTCTGAATTTGCTATATTGATGTCCGGATTAGCGGGCGGTAAAGTGATCCTTAGTGCTTCCGACCATTCGTTTATCTTGAGTTTGGACCAGTGTCTTGTCTGTTTAGTGCTAAAAGGTTTGGCCGGGGCTGGGAGAGGGACATTCCAGGTAAAAGGTATGATGAAGTGGTCAGACCATGGGATGGGGTTCGGGTGAAGGGTAGTTAGGTCGGTGATGTTGGAAAAAATAGGATTTGCTCATATCTCTGAAAAAGGGAGCCTATGTTCATACATTTGAGCAAGGACATCATGAAGGGTCAGTGAATGGAGTCAAATGCCTTTTCAAAATCTATAAAGAGCAGCGCTTGACATTCCTCTATGACTTCAGAACACACAGCCTCCTAAGATCATGAGTGCTGTGGCCAGGCATGAAGCTGTTTTGATATTTATTAATCATGGGCCAGATGTACAACAATTGCATTTTGCGTCTCACAAATTGCGCCGCTTTGCGTGTCGCAAAATGCAATGTACAACAGTGTCTCAGACACTGTTTGTGATTCCCTTTCGGTTTGCAAATTGCATGTCTAATCAATATTCATGAGGCAAGCGCAATTTGCAACCCCATTGGGAATGGCTAGCACTCCCAGGGATGGTGGCCTGCTGGGGTCAGCAGACTACCATGTTTGTCACTGCTTTTTCAATAAAGCAGATCTGTTTTTTTTGCTGCAGCCCATTTCCCTTAAAGGAAAACAGGATGCATTTAAAAAAGAAAAATGAAACTTCTCAGTTTAATTTTTTAAGGGCAGGCAGTGGTCCCTGGGACTACTGCCTGCTCTTAAAAAATATTTACGCACACACTCACAACGGGGAAGGGATCTCCTGGGGACCTCATCCCATTTGCAAGTGGTTTACCACCTACTTGAAGTAAGTGGTAAACTGCAAGTGTTTTGCTACCGCAAATGCGGTCGTAAAACAACAGTATATGGCATGTTGACTCGCTATTAGGAAGGGACGCCCCTTCCTAATAGCAAGAGTCGCAAATGCTATTTTGCAAGTCAGTGACTCGCAAAATAGCATTTGTACATGACTGGAACCTTTTTTGCGGTAAAAAATGAGCCAATCTCCCGTTTGCAGCCACAAAAAAGGGTTGTACATCTGCCCCCATGTTTCTTGTCATGTTAACCAGCCTGTTCACCAGAAGATTGGCATATATTTTAGTTTCAATGTTTATCAAAGATTAGGCTGTATGACAATCCGCAGTCCCAGGGGGGCTCGTCAGATTTAAAGAGCACAGATATAGTTTTGTCTCTCAAATCATAGGGCAAAGAACCAAGTTGGTGGACCTCCTCATACATTTTCAACATGGGAGGGGATAGGTGTGAAGCATATTTTTTTAAAGGCTTCAGCAGGGAACCCATACCCGTACTCGGAGGTTATGCATCAAATCTCACCTATACTTACCAGGTCATCTAGTGCCCTGCTTCCCTCCACAGAGAAGTGGAAGACCATCAAGTCCTAAACAATGGGTAAATATCAACCAGCCCGTAGAGAGAATACTGCTGAATATAAGGACTTACAGTAAGCCACAAATTCCTGCGCAATTCCTGTCGTAATGAAAGTCCCAGCTGATCAAGTCAGAGCTGCATCATTTTGTCAGTAGTGGAGGATATTCGTTCAACTTGTAAACCCCAGATCTTGTCCTTGAGACTTCCAATCTATTTGTTTCTATGTTTCTTAGCACCTGTTTGAAAGGAGATAGCTTGTCCCATATCTCTGCCTTCAGGGCTTCCCATAAAATGAGGGAGGTGCAACACAGTTCCTTTTAAGAGTAAAATAACCAAATATCTGTGTCCTGAGATGGTACCCACATTCAGCATCACAGCATCAGAAAGCCACTAGGTGCTTAGCCTGCACTCACCATCCGGACGTCCACCAGGGAGGCTGAAGGAAGCCAAAAGCTTGGTGTGATCAGTTAGAGCCAGATGTAAATTGCAGATTGTTTTTAGGAATCTAAGGTCAGTAGCTGGCATGAGACGTAGTCAATCTTCGATGAGGATATGTGAGAGTAAGAGTAAACATACATTCTAGGCAGAGGGTTGCTGCAAGTGCCAAGAGTCAGACAGACCCATTGACATGGATCGGGTAGAGAGGCAAATAGTCCTGTTGGGTGTTGCTGTACTCTGGACATCTACCAGCTGGTCAATTACAGATTTGAAGTCCCCTCCAACAACAGTTGTTCCCAAAGGGAGCTGAGTCAGTGGGGTATAACCGCCCCCAAAGTGCTTTTCGTCAGTGCAGGGGGCATATATACAGAAATGACAGACCCTCTATTCTCCCATGGAGAACCCTCAAGTGCTGTGTATCTCAATATCCTTGTTGTACAAATGTGTGAAGTGTCATCGGAACTGCTTGTTTTCCTGTATCATTGTACCTCTAGTATTATGAGTGTAACCAGAGTGAAAGTCTTTGAGGTATCCATATGGGGGCAGCAGGTGTGTCTCTTGCTGTATTATTTTTTTCTCGATATATTGAAACACACCCTCTCTCTTGACCTTGTCATTCAGGCTATTTACATTCCAAGACAGTAATTTAAAGTTTTATGTGAATGTATAATGATGTCTCTAACAAAAATAAAAAGAGTATTAAGGTAGCTGTGGAGTGTCATACAACTAGAAACCTAAAACAAAAATGACAAAACATAATAACAATTATAGCGCTCCCCCAACCTATATTTCCAAGCATGAAGCATTTGTCGCTCTTCCCCCGCTTGAAAATTCTATATACAGGTAATGGAACACACAATGCAGATCAAAGGATATTGTTTAGTGACCCAGTTACTAATACACAATTTGGAGTCACCAAAAGACATACCTGATACAGTGCTTCTTATAAGATGATCAAACATAAGAGAGTCCAGAGAGGAAGAGAAGGAGGCTCTAGGGGCACCTAGATGAAGGATCCTTTGGTCAATTATTTGGAAGGGCAACATCAGAAAGTGAGGCTCTCTCACTGCCACTGTTATCTTCTCTACCCAGCTACTGCACGGATGAGTTTAATGCCCCTCGTGCATTTGACAGTCCATGCCTTTAAGCAATCCAATACCTTCCTTTGCGGGGCAGTGCACCACTCCTGGACATTACCTCACCCAAAGGGCTGGATTCTGTGAGAGGACATCTTGGCTGCCACATCTCAGACCAATCCCAACTCTCCTTCAGAGATTCAAACAATGGGCCTTCCCCTTCATGGTTAACCTTAATTGTAGCCAGAAACAGTAACATGTGTGTTCGCAGCAATGATTATAATTTTTGCTTAACATCCGAGAAGGATCGTCTTATCCGTTGGAACTGTATCTGCTAATCAGGATAGATAAAGAGCCCATGACCAAGCCGAGCTTGAGACGGGATTACTGATGGATACCACCATGTCTCTGCCAGCATAATTCAGAAGGTGGGCAATTATGGGCTGGATTGGGGCCATGGGAAGCCAAGGATCAAAAAGATTGCTGAGCTCATTCCATTATAAAATATGGAGACAATTTCTCAGGGGGCACCCGGGATTTCAACCACGCATTCAGAAAGAGTACTTGGTTAGACCCCTTAGCACCCTCTGCAATCCCTACAAAGCAAAGGCTGCTCCTACGTGACCAACCCTCTACATCTTCAACCCAGAGTTCGAACTGACTCACCACTTCCTTGAGTCGACCCACATCAGCACTCAGGACTTGAAATAGTCCTCCGTTGTTGGAATTTTTGTTTCAGTTTCAGTAACTCAATCTGCCATTTTCAAGTCTTGCCTGAGGAGACCAACCTCTTCACCTACTCCACCAATCTGTACCTCCAAGGCGTTGTATATTGCCCAAAAGATCTGTTGAGGAGTGATTTGTGATTTGACATGCTCAGAGGGTGGGGCGTTGTAATCAGAGTGTAGCTTGCCCTTCATAGATTTAGTAAATTTAGTAGTTCTGTTTTTTTGAGGTGCCGCCACAATCTGGGAATTCCCAATTTTTGGCACTTGGGCCAGACATAGATGCAGCATCCGATCAAATGTGGAGACTCCCCCTAACATCAGTTCAAGAAAAAACCCCGGCTACACAGCAAGAAGAGGTGGGATGGGGGAATGAGGGAGGGGACCAAGGGGAAAACTCAATCAGAGCAGGAGAAAGCCACCCATAGCTTCACACTAATGTTCAGTGGGTTGCAGGATTGCGGGAGCTGATCTATAAGAAGTGAGAGGAGGACCCTGTACCCTGTGATCCAGAACATATGAAGGTCTCTCGTATGCACTGCCCAGGACTCACCCAGACCTGTCTTCAATTTCCATTTGGCTAAATCTGAGTGCTTCTTTATCTGAAGGTGCTAACTAGTGCAGAGACTCTGCAGAAAATTTCACCAAGAAGGAAAGGGTGGGGCACTCCCTCACAACACTGGCAGTCGTGGGCCGCTCGGTCCTGTAAAGAAATGATCCATTAGTTAAACAGTCCCTCTGTGTCTATGGAGCGGTGCAGGCTGAACAGTTCCAATTAGCGGCTCTCTCGCCACAGCCGCAGTCCACATCCAGATGACCTATCTCCCAGGGTTGGCTGCAGCTGCACCAGATGCCCACAGATTTTCAGAGGGGCCGATCATGATGTGCAAGTTCTAGGTTCTGGGCTGTCCACCTCAAAGGTCCTGGATGGCGCAGGCCGCTGACTTCCTACCCCAGGACTTTGTCGTCTGTCCTAGGTGTGGAAAGGACAATCTGATCATCGCTCTCCTAAGCCATCAAAACAATCCGCCGGTACCCCAACAGCTGGCTCAGAAGTGAAAGGACTCGGGACTCAGGTGAAGGTCGGTGGAGCATTCAGCATGGCATGCACTAAAACCCTCTGTAGCAATGGTTGAGCCACCAGCCCACTCCAGCCCACCCATTCTACAGCCGCAAAACACCTCTTCCTTTCATGTCAAGGCCAAGTCCAGAGACAAAAAAGGAGCAGGGCACACAGGGTTGCTCATGGGGTGTAATAAGGGGGAAAAGTAATTATTAGGTCGGACAGATGATTAAAGATAGCGCATCAGTCCACAGAGTGAATCTACAGTGCATCCACCATCTTGAGCAGCAAGCCAGGCTTCCCCCGCATCAGGTTTGTTTTGAGAGCTGCTGGGAAGATTCCTTGAAAAAAGAAGACATTGATAATGGTGATTAGCGGTGAGAGAGCTTCTCTGGAAAGAGCTTTAATGCATTAGGATGCTGAAACAACACATTCATAGCACTAGGGTTTAATGGAGTTGAAGATACAAGTGCGACCAGTAAAAGGCGGGAGTTTAAAGGATGTGGGATGCAGCTTGAATGGGTTAGTGTCAGAATAGAAGCAGTTTCCTCATTGTACTATGAGTTCTGTATTTTTCACTGATGAAGAAGTCAATAGTATTGCATTTATTTGTGGGGTGTGTTGGACCTGTCAGTCTTCCGCCAAATCTTTTGCCTTCACCCCTCCTATTTTTCTGAATTTGTTTTTGTTGGCCTCATGAATCTGTGCACTTTACCCCTGATAACCAGTTCTAAAGTGCTTGTGCTCACTTCCTAAAACATGATAAAATTGGCATATACCCGATTGGCATATTTAATTTACTTGTAAGTCCCTAGTAAAGTGGCATTCCTTCTAGGCAGGGCAGGTAAATTAAATGCTACTAGGGGCCTGCAGCACCATTTGTGCCACCTACTTAAGTAGCCCCTTAAAACAGGTCCCAGTTCTGCCATTACAGGCTGTATGAAGTCTTAAACTGCCAATTCCACTTGACAAAATAACCATTTTCAAGGCCTTAAATTCCCATTTTTAAATCCTATAAGTCACCCCTAAAGTAGGCCCTTGACAGTCCATAAGACAGGGTGCATTGTAATTAAATAGTACTTTTAAGTTTAACATGCCCTGGAACTGAAAAACTCACAAATACATTTTTCACTACTGCAAGGCCTACCTCTCCCATAGGATAACAGTGGGGGCATATGTACAAGGACTGGCGAAAACTACTGCTAACGCTAGTTAGCGGCAGTTTTCTTACCGCTGTGTACCACTGAAAACTATCTCCTTGTTAGGAACGAATGTACAAGACTCCGCTACATGGCGATAGCTTCAGGGATCAGCGTTGAAAACTGCAGCTAACATGAGTGTCATGGCAATAGGAATTCCGGAGTTAGCGGGTGAAAACCAACAAAAGGCACATTAGCGGCAAAAAAACGAACTTTAGTCAGTCCAACGTTAGTTTTTTTGCCCTCTAATGGAAAAATAGCCTATCAGTCAACCTCCAATAGAAAATAGGCAAAAGAAACAATGAAATGCAGAATGGAGCTGCCAGGGCCAAGTGCAACACACATCAACAACCCCCTCAAGCCACCCAACATCCAGGATAACCTGGAGGCCTCGCTGGACCTGCATCTGGAGCCTAGATGCCTCCTTGGACCTGCGTCTGGAGCCTGGATGCCTCCCTGGACCTGCGTCTGGAGCCTGAATGCCTTGCTGGGCCTGCGCCTGGAGCCTGGATGCCTCGCTGGACCTGCATCTGGAGCCTGGATGCCTCGCTGGACCTACATCTGGAGCCTGGATGCCTTGCTGGGCCTGCGTCCAGAGCCTGGATGACAACCTGGACCTGCGTCTGGAGCCTGGATGCCTCGCTGGGACTGCGCCTGGAGCTTGGATGCCTCGCTGGACCTGCATCTGGAGCCTGTATGCCTCGCTGGACCAGCATCTGGAACCTGGATGCCTTGCTGGACCTGAGTCTGGATGCGTTGCTGGACCTGCGTCTGGAGCCTGGAGTGGGATGCAGAGGAGCTGTTGAGTCAATGAGCCATGGCGGTAGACATTGAGGTGCGGCGTTGGCCCGTACCAGGTGGTGAAGTCTGGCCGGTCGCATGGAGGCATGTTGCTGACCTGTGTGAGAAGACCGCCTTGCGCCCCTTGGAGCTGTGAATGGTAGAGGCGCTCCTGCGCACCAATGTTGGATGGTCTGCATTGCATACTATGATCCACCACTACACCGGGGTGCACGGAGAGGATTACCAACCGTGGGCACACCTCTCTGCATCACAGGCCGGATGAGGTTGCACTGACCGGACGCGGTGGAGGGTGAAACCCCTGAGCTGCGCCAAACTTGTGTTGCGGGAGCGCTGCAAGTTCACGCCTAAGGAGGCCCTGCTGCATCAACTGCATCGGGAGGTTCAATAGCGGACATGGTGGCAACTGCTGTACCCACGCTTGTGAAATCCCAACTAGCTGAGGCTCCTGCTGGCTGAGTCACAGATTTGAAGAGAGCTCAGCACATTGCACCACGGCGTCAATGTCCAGGTAAGGAGAAGGTGGAACACGTAGCGAAGGAGGTCCGGGGGTAAAGTCACCCAGGCCTAGCACCTGTAGATGACGCACCACCAGTGTCAGCTCATCCTCTATGGCTGAAGAGCTTCGCCCCACTGCTTCCAAACAGTGCAAGAAGAGGAACAATCATCACATGATAATAACTTCCGGATGTTATCGTGCCATGTTTCCTTTGCAGGTGGGAGGGTGGGTAGGGCTGCTCCACTCACGGTGCAGGGAAGTGGCGGAGTGGCATGCCCACTCAAGTGAGCAGTGACTGGTTGGTTGGCCCGCTCATGCCCCACAAAGGTCATGCGCACTGTCCTGTTCGCAATGCAGGCTGCATTACAGCCTGCATGGAGAACATTCTTACACCTCCAGCGCCTGGCTGAATGCCTCATCCCGGCACCAATGACCAATCCCAACGCTGCATTGCTGCGTTGTGATTGGCTTAGGGGAGTGAGCATGGCTGCCTACCTTCTTTCCCTGGTAGCAGACTCAGGAGAGCAGGAGCAATGAAGACACGGGACCCGGCCTCAAGGTAAGATTTCTCAAATCTAAAAATGCACAACACCCGCTCAGAAACCCCCCTCGCATCCACGCCAATCCAGTGTTCTTTCTGGCGTTTCTTACCTCCCAGGTGTCCAGTCCCCCCTCCGCTGCACTTGTTGATGGCGACTGCTGTGCGGCCATGCGCAGTGGGTGTACTACTGGTGTGCCAAAGGTATATATGGAGTTACGAGCCATACCATTATATCGCACTCCATTACAATGCATACTAATACTAGGCTGATTGCAACACTAGGGAAGGTGTTGGATTGCGGAGATGTGAACATTACTATTCCCACTTCATTGAGTGCAACCCTAAGACTAACCTTTGCACCCCAAAGCAAACCCTGAACCCTAAATTTCATCTTTGAGCCCCCAAAACAAACCATAAAAATCATATTTGACCCGAATGCACACCCCAATTTTCATGATTGACCCCAAAACATACCCCAAATTTCAAATTGTACCCCATACATCCCACAATTCATCTCCGACACCCGAAACCCATACCCACCCTAAAAATCAAAATACCCCATTACTGACCTCACAATGCATTGTAAGGGAATCAATCAATCAGGATACTTGTAAAGCGCGCTACTTACCTGTGAGGATCTCAAGGCACTAGGGTAGGGGGGTGCCGCTACTGCTCGAAGAGGTACTAAAGGGGGTGGTGATGGACGGAGCATCTGAACCAATCAAACACTCTCACCCAGCCAACAGATCTGAGTTTAATCCATCACCGTTCTTTAGCCCACTCTGCCACTCCAGTTCAGACATGGCCATATAAAAATCAGTCTGACCCTGTGCCTCATGGGAACAGTACAGTCCGAACTGCCAAGCCATGCCTTCCCTGGACCAGAAACAAGCTTCCTAGGACCGGTTTCTGGCATTTCAGCTATCTTCAGCCAGGCTTGCTTGAATCCAGTGACAAAGTGAGCAAGGGACTCACGTCTGAGCATACCCTGCCAACTTATGGCGAACAAAGCGGTACATAAGGGGGTGGTGTAGGACGAAGCATCTGAACCAATCAAACACTCACACCCAGTCAACAGATCTGGGTTTAATCCATCACCGTTCTTTAGCCCACTCTGCCATCCCAGTTCAGACATGGCCATATGCAAATCAGTCTGACCCTGTGCCTCATGGGAACAGTCCAGCCCGAACTGCCAAGCCATGCCTTTCCTGGACCGGAAACAAGCTTCCTAGGACCGGTTTCTGGCATTTCAGCCGTCTTCAGCCAGGCTTGCTTGAATCCAGTGGCAAAGTGAGCAAGGGACTAACGTCTGAGCATACCCTGCCAACTTATGGCGAACAAAGCGGTACAAAAGAGGGTGGTGATGGACGGAGCATCTGAACCAATCAAACACTCACACCCAGAGAACAGATCTGGGTTTAATCTATCACCGTTCTTTAGCCCACTCTGCCTCCCCAGTTCAGACATGGCCATATGCAAATCAGTCTGACCCTGTGCCTCATGGGAACAGTCCGCCCGAACTGCCAAGCCATGCCTTCCCTGGACCGGAAACAAGCTTCCTAGGACCGGTTTCTGGCATTTCAGCCGTCTTCAGCCAGGCTTGCTTGAATCCAGTGGCAAAGTGACCAAGGGACTCACGTCTGAGCATACCCTGCCAACTTATGGCAAACAAAGCGGTACAAAAGGGGGTGGTGATGGACGGAGCATATGAACCAATCAAACACTCACACCCAGTCAACAGATCTGGGTTTAATCCATCACCGTACTTTAGCCCACTCTGCCACCCCAGTTCAGACATGGCCATATGCAAATCAGTCTGACTCTGTGCCTCATGGGAACAGTCCAGCCCGAACTGCCAAGCCATGCCTTCCCTGGACCGGAAACAAGCTTCCTAGGACCAGTTTCTGGCTGATGTTTCGCCATTGTCAAGTTGGCGCCTGATGTCGTCAGTGGCGGCGATGAAGGCTGTCTCGGTGCTGTGGTTTCGTCTGAACCTGGACTGGGACGGGTCCAAGATGTTGTTGTCTTCCAGGTGGCGGGCCAGTTGCATGTTGATGATTTTCTCGATGACCTTCGCCGGGAACGGGAGCAGGGAGATCGGCCAGAAGTTCTTGAGGTCCTTGGGGTCCGCCTTGGGCTTCTTGAGGAGAGTGTTGGTTTCGGCGTGCTTCCAGCTTTCCGGGAATGTCGCTGTTTCGAGGGAGATGTTGATGAACTTCCATAGTTGGGGTGCGATGGCAGTGTCTGCTTTGTTGAATGCGTGGTGTGGGCACGGGTCAGACGGAAATCCTGAGTGGAGTTCATGACCTTGCGTGTCTTGTTGTCGTTGACGTTGGACCATGAGGTCAGGTGGTTGGCGCAGGTGGTGTTCACCGGGGAGGTGGGGTCTGGCGTAGTCGGGGCGGTCGTGGTGTTGAAGCTGTCATGGATGTCAGCGATCTTGCGGTGGAAGAAGATAGCTAGTGAGTCCCACAGTTCTTGTGAGGGTGGTATGTCGTTGGCGTTGGCGTTGGCGCTGGGGTTGGAGAGTTCCTTTACGATGCTGAAGAGTTCTTTGCTGTCGTGTGCGTTGTTATCTAGGCGATCTTTGAAAGAGGATCTCTTGGCTAGTCTGATGAGGTGGTGATGTCTGCGGGTGGCGTCCTTGTGGGCTGCGTGGTTGTCCGGTGTGCGTTCGTGGAGGCATATCTTCTCCAGTTTCCGGCATACGCGTTTGGAGGTCTGGAGCTAGTCGGTGAACCAGGTGGCTCTCTTGCTGGAGGGGTTGTTGGAGGGTTTCTTCAGCAGGGCGAGGGTGTTGGCGCAGTCGTCGATCCACTGTCCGAGGTTGCGGGCTGCGGTTTCTGGGTTGGTGGGGTCGGTGGGTGGGTTCTGGGCGAGGGTGGTGATCAGCTGGTCTTCGGTGACTTTGCTCCAGCAGCGGCGGGGCAGCTGTTGGGTGCGGTGGTGCATGGTTGGTTTCTTGAAGGTGAAGTGGATGCAGCGGTGATCGGTCCAGTAGAGTTCGGTGGTTTGGTTGAAGGCCACGTGGGTGCCTGTGGAGAAGACGGGGTCCAGCTTGTGGCCGGCAGCATGGGTGGGTGTGGGGATGAGCTGTTTAAGGCAGAGGTTGGCGAGGTTGTCGATCAGGGTGGCGGATTTGGCATCGTTGATGTTCTCAAGGTGGAAGTTCAGGTCCCCGAGGAGGATGTAGTCCATGGAGGCAAGTGCGTGGGTCCTGGTGAGGTCGGCAATGGAGTCGCTGAACTGAGCTCGGTGTCCGGGGGGTCTGTAGATGGGTGTTCCACTGAGGGTGGTGTTGGGGTCGGTGTGGATCCGGAAGTGCAGGTGTTTGGCGGTGTTGAGGGTGTCGTCTGCATGGGTGGCGAACTTGAGGGTAGACTTGTGGATGATGGCAATTCCTCCTCTGATTCCATTGGCGCGATCCCTGCGGGTGATCTTGTAGCCGTCCGGGATGGCTATGGAGATGTCGGGCACCGAGGAGTCGTTCCACCAGGTCTCAGTCAGGAAGGCCACGTCTGGGGCATAGGTGTTGAGCAGATTCCAGAGCTCGACGGCATGTTTGCGTGCGGAGCGGGTGTGGAGGAGTATGCAGCGGAGATGGTTGGGTCCAGTCCTTGGAGGTTTGGTGGCTGTGTTGCAGGTGAAGCTGCAGGTGTGGCAAGAGAAAGGTCCGTGAGTCCAGGTGTGGTTTCGGCCGGCGTTGAGTGTGTGAAGGGTGCTGGTGTTGTAGCGGAGGCTGGTGTTGTGGCATTAGCGGGGTCCAGGGGTTCCGGCGCTGGGCGCGGTCCAGGCGTGGACCGGTGCAGACGGGCTTGCCTTTGGCGCGCCTTCGGCACACCAGCGGCGTGGCGGCTGCGCAGCCTCCTTAAGAGGTGGAGAGGGAGGGAGGAGCAGCTGGGAGGCGGGAGCGGGGTGGCCAATGGAGAGGCAGGGGGGCGGGGCCGCAGGGATGCAGCGGCGGGAGGAGTGTGGACAGCTGGAAAACGGGGAGAGAGGGTAGCAGAATCATGGAAAATGGCCAGAGAATGCAGGCAGCAGAATCAGGCATTGGAGCAGCTGGCAGCCGTGTGGTGGCATGGGGAGTTACCTGCCTGTGAGCCGGATCAGAGAAATGCGATGTGAAGGCACCTGCATTGTTGGATTTGCGTTCTAAAGGCATTACGATGTAATGCCTGCATTGTAATGGATGTCTACTCTGCCAAAGGAAAGCCAAAGGCAAGCCCATCTGCGTCTGTCTGCCTCTGGACCACGCTCCACACCAAGGACCCTTCCTCTTAGACACTCCACCCCTATGGCGCCAGCATCCTCCCCGCCATCAACCCTGGAAGCCACATCGCCTACCAGAACTAACATCTGCTCCAGAACGGACATCGCCATCGCCATCACTGATGGCTACTAAATCACCCGCAAGGACCACCCCAACCGCCCACGAGGAGGCATTGCCAGCACCTACAGAAGCACAATCCGACTGACCACACAATCTAATGACCCAATGGTGACCATGGAGCATCTCAACTTCAAGATCCAGACCAACCCCAACCCCATCCTCTTCGGCACCCTCATCTGCAGGCCCCCCCAGGCCATGGCCAACCATTCTCCAATACAATTGTATTCCCATCCACCGACAACATCCTACTCGGAGAACTCAAGATCCACCTGGACAATCCCAGTGACCAGAACACTACCCCCTCCTGGGGTAGCTGCGCAACAACAGGCTCAAGCAACTAGTCACCACCGCAAGCCACATAGCAGGACGTGCGGTCGAGCACGTCTCCTCCACCATCGGGACCTTAACTACAACCAAAGCACTGGAATCTCCTGTACTAACCATCATTGTATACATCATGTCTTCACCATGCCCACCATACACATCCGCCATCATCGCCCCCTCGCAGCTGGATCAAGGTCACCGAAGTACATCTTGTCAACTCTCTCAGCACCACCACTCCACCAACGCATAAAGACTATGACACCGCAGCGCGCAACCGCCACCGATGGAGCTCCAACTGCGCTGATGCCTGGGCACCCCTCAAGAACGGCACAGCGTCAGTACCTTACACCTGCATGATGGCAGGTGTAAGGGTGACCCAGTGCCACTGGTATAGGCTGGCCCCAGTCATTGCTGGAGTTGCGTCATGGTTGTGACACGACTGCAGCAAGGGGTGACTCTAGCGCAGAGAGATACGCCAGGATTCCAGACGTATCTGTCATTACTTCATCATGGAGCGCTGTCCAGTTAATACAGAGCATCCGTGGTGTCGCAAGAAGGGGGTAGTGAAAAGTGTTGCAATGCTGTCTTGTCGCAGCGCTGCAACACTTTTCATGAGTGAGGCCCAGGAATGCGCACTATCTTATTGATGGTGCGCAGTCCTGCCCTGTAGTTTTATTGCAGGGCAGCGCAGCAACATTGCTTGCAGCGCGGTCCAGCAACAAAACCTGCTGAAATTAGGGCCCCAAGGGTTGTCTCCATTTTTAGGACCATCAACTTTCTGGTCTTACAAAACTACCTCTGGCTGCAGTTAGAGGCAGTTTTTTTGGTCCTCCAAACTTAAGGAATCCCTTTGTAAATATCGCTATGTGGGGTTAGCGGCCATTTTTGCACGGGAACGCCTCCCTTGCATGTCATTATCGCTAATATCAGTGACGATCTTTATAATAGAGGTTTTTGCTGGAAAACTGCTGCTAACAGAGGTTAGCAGCAGCTTTTACATAAGGCGATAAAAATCTTGCAGCAAAACCGTGGAAAAAGTGCCGCTAATGCGGCGTTAACTCCTTGTATATATGCCTCTGGGTTTCTTTATTACATTTAATAAATGCTAGCGTTTGATTGTGGGCAAGTAAAAAAGTAATCTTCGGTGTCTGAGGAATTGTAATTTAAATCTCTCTTCAATGATAAGTTGGATTTTAAGTCACAATTTTGAAACTGCCACTTTTAGAACATTGGCATTTTCATATCCTAACCATGTGGTGCATGCGGCCTGTTCTTGGGTCAAGTGACTGAGTGTAGTTGGCAGTTGGCCTTTGGGTATTCCTTCCAGACAGCCACACATTATATAGAATAAAAGGACTAGGTGTGCCTGAATGGGCCAGCACAGGCGATATGGGGGTGGGGTGGAGCTGTGAACAGCCCCACTTGCACTTCAAAAGGTTGTGCCCTGTTCTCATACAAAGAACTTCACACTAACCTGTAGACAGGCTGGGCCTGGGCAGGTAGGCAGGAAACTCCAGACACAGTCTTTAGGAGAAGCCTCAAGTAGTTTACCCCACTTCAAAGGAGGCACCAAGTGTAAAAATAGAACTCTCAGGCCCACTCTTCAGTTAACTCCTGGTCCTGCGGAAGGACTCTCAGAAGACTGCCTGCAGCTGTGGCCTGCTGTATACTTCTAAAGCCCCTGAAGTCTGCCCTGCTGCTTTAGCCTTGCTCTTCTACTTGAACCCAGGGCTTACAGAGTGACTCCAAGGGCTAGTTGGCCCTTTGAGTTACCCCTGATTAGAGCCTCAGGGATAGAAAAGGATACAACCATCTTGAACCCACACCTGGACCGTGCCTGAGTAAGTCCTGGCCCTCCAAGTGGTGCCTTACTAGTCCTGGACCCTGTGGAAAAGTAAATTTTGCCATGTTCTGTGTCCCTACGCCCCATCCATCATATGTTTTGTGTGCATGACCAATATGCATATGTTATTCCCCATTTCTGATTAATGACGCAATTATAGTTGTGTCCACCTCTGGTATGTTAATTTCCAGTCCTCGTGAATACTACGAATATCAGGCCTATGTAAGTAATGTTGCCACGTTTCTCAGTGTGCACGTTATTCAATTATAAAGTCCCCGTTTCTAGGCCTCAAAAGGGCCCGGACCACAGATTCAGCTCCTGTCTCCTGAAAGCCTCGCTGAGGAGCGATACAGCCCCCACCTGTATCCTCGACCTTTCACTTACTTCCTGCCTAGCAGTGCCCGGTGCAGCCCGGCTCTGCCTCTGAGTCTGCCAAAAGTATGTTATAGTTCCTGCTATCAGTTCAGTCCTCCTCTTCTGCATTCCTAAGCTACTGAACTGCATCAATAGTTTCCGTCATTGTCTAGTCTTCTCGTCTCCATGTTAGAGAAATACTGTATTTAATGGTCATTTTATATTCTTCACGCACTACATGTAGAATAATGCATGGTCCAGTCTTAGAGTCAAGTTAGCTTTTCCCCTCATGACTTCTAGTTCATATCAACATGTTCCCTAAACATTAGATACCAGATAGGATTAGGTACATGTCGCTCCGACCCTCCAGACTCTAGTCTCTGCTCCTAGCACAGAGTTCGTAGCCCCCAGCTTCTCCTAGTAACACGTCATTGCCAGTTTTCGCGCACCATTAGGTTAGAGGTCCCGGCTCCTTAGGTAGCCCCCTCCTATGTGTCCGCCCATTCATGACATATTCTGTTACGTTTGCATCACATGTCTACGTATACTCCCAGTTACACCCACTTTTACTGTTATCTTTCGCGACTGTTACACGTCACGCCTTCTACTCCACCCACTGTTACGCCTACTGCAATGTAATGCTATGTGTTCGCGCTATGTATATATGTTCCTGCATTGTTATTGAATGTTAGCGCGCTCATCCCAGACCTAGCCCCAGCAGCTGCTGGGCATCTTTTTCCCCTACTAGGTCCCAGTTGTCCTGCTGGGCCCTGTCATTCTGCTCATCCTATGCAGGTTGTCCTGATCCTGTCCTTATGCTGTAATAAACCTGCAGAAACTCCCACTACCTCGAATCTTGACTCTTATTTATTGAGCTATCTGTTATTCATTCAAGCATTCAAAAATAGGGTATTATTTATTTATTTACCACATAATGGCGCCCGAACAGGGACTTGCCCTTTCCCCACGCGTCGGTGAAGCCACGCCGACCCCCTGACCCCCTGCAGTCGTGACGGAACTCTTCTGGCCAAGTGCAGATATTTCTGCTTCAAGTATCCCTCAGGCCCACGGAGGAGACGGAGGAGGCGGTCCAGCATCCGAACGAGACGGTGGAGGAACGCGGCGAGTCCCGACCAGAGCCCAAGCCGAGAGTCCAAGGTCCGAGGTATCCGGAGGTCCACCCGTAACTGAAGTCCGAAGTCCGAAGTTCGTCGTCGTAGTCCAGTCCCGTCCGAGGCCTTCCGTTCCGTGCTGCCCGGTGAGTACCATTGCTGGGGTAG
The DNA here is from genome assembly GCF_964261635.1 of Lissotriton helveticus. Classification (NCBI taxonomy): domain Eukaryota; kingdom Metazoa; phylum Chordata; class Amphibia; order Caudata; family Salamandridae; genus Lissotriton; species Lissotriton helveticus. Next base: position 445,780,857 of record NC_136068.1, read on the forward strand.
TGTCTAGACAGGGTCAGTCTAAATTGACTCTGGTCCGTGGGTTGGTGGTACCCAAGCCCGCAAACGAAGTGTTCACCTAGGTGGATGCGGGTCTTGATGTGTTCCTTTATGGGACCGGTATGTTCCGTACTGTTACAGCAGTGCATCCAGTAACTCTAGTCTGTTCCGTTCTCGAGAATTCTGTTCTGTTTCTGTTTTCAGTATTTTTCAGGTAGTATTCTGTTCGAACTGTTATTTATGATGTTGTTTAATGTATTTTCAATGTCGTGGTATGCCTGAATTGTTTTCCCAATTGTTATTGTTTTTCGTATATTGTATTGTGTTCCGATTCAAGTTTAGAATGCCGCTCTTTTCCAAGTTACGTCAGTTAAAAACTAGAAAGGGTCTGCTGGAAGCAGCAGTTCCTGTTCCGCCTAGGGACAGTCCAGGTCACTTTATGTATCAGAAACATGGCATAAGCGCCATATTGTATCTAGATTTATGGGTAGAGTATACCAAACAGTTAGAAGAAAAGTATAGATGGCCCGTATCGGGTACATGGGATGCCGAATGTATCATGCGAGTAGAAGAAGTATTATGGAAAAAGAAAGCCAGACAGTCACAGAAAGATGCCATCGAGTTATGGCGTAAGGAAGCGCATAGAAGAACGGAAAAGGAAGTCAGAAAGTCAGAGTTAAGTAGAGAATCCCAAGAACGAGCCCAAGAAAGAGAATTAATCGAGATAGGTGAACAAGTCAAAGTCGAACAGTCAGACAGACAGAGGCATGCCCTTATTAAGGGTATGTATCCTCTTCTTGCCGAGGGCTTGCAAAAAGCGACCCCAGAGGCATCCAGTAATTTGCCGCCACCATTAGTTCCGACCAAGCTACGTCACAAACCGACCGCAGCTGATATTTTTATTTCATCCTATCTGGATGACACAGTCCCCGAATATGCCAATCCTGTTCGCGCTCCGCCTGTCCCTGTAAATCAGGCACTTCCCGCTCTTCCAGGCACCGGAGTACCTGTTACGGTACCCCCGGGTCAGCCAGCCATACAAGTTCAGCCCACGTTACAATTACCGACCCTGCAAGCACGAAGAATGTCAGTCGACGATTCTAGTCTAGGGGCCGCAGGAGGAGGTCCTCCTCAAACCCCGCCGCCACACAAGCGTTTATCAGCACTTGAATTACATGCTCAAGCATCACAGCGTACTCCCAAGAGTAATAAGTCTGTCGCAGAAATCAGGCAAGCCCTTAACGAATGTAGTTATGATCCAGTCCCGGGCGAAAATACTATGGTTTTATATTCTTTACGTGTAAGAAGAGTGACCGAGTATCTAGTCACCTTGCCGAATATGAAAGAAGATCTAGACAGAATATATCGTTTCATCCGTACAGGGGATGATCCAGAAAGTATTGGCGAGATTATGTCTCAAAGGAAAGTCGAGATTCAGCTCATGATATTAAAGTTCCTGATCAATTGTCTAATAAGAGAACAAGATTACCCGACTAAAGATCCCGCCGACATGAGAATCCTAACAAGGTGGAGTGATAATATAGCCGAGGGTAAGCACAAGACCATTAGTGCTATGGAAAGTATGTACAAGAAAATTCGTAAAGAAATAATAAAGTTACACGAACAGCGTAAAGCAGCACAAGTAAGCGAGAAAGAAAGTGCCTCTGATCCTGAAGAGGAAGACGAGAATCCCGTCAGAATAGCGTATGTAGGAAAATCCAGATTTCCAGATCGCCATTTACGTCCAGAACCTAAGTCTATTTTTCATCATCCAGCACGAGAGCCGCGCTCTCTAGAACAAGTATTTCAAGCTACCGATCACATTCTGAAATCACGAGTCGGTTATAGCGAACTAAGTACTATGCACGAACAAGAACTAGCCCGATCAGCAGTCCGATGGATTACTGATTCTACCACTTTTCCAGACGAAATAGTGGCACAAATGTTTCTGAAACTGCCCCCAGCCGAGCAACGACTGGTGGGTACGTATATGATCCAGCACCTCATTACCCTGTATGAGGGTCAACATTCTGATCCAGGCCCGTTACATGATATCCTGAACGAGTTACTCCAGTATAGATGGAGAGGTCTAGGTACTGATTTAATTAGTGTCATTCTAGAACAGCGCCACAAGTATAGAACGTTCCTGAACCCGCATTTTGTTCATGTCTCACCCCCAGAAAGTAAACCGTTTTACATAGACAGACAGAATCCGCTACGAGAAGTCCACCCAGTCCAAGGGGCGGGTGGCGACATGCAACGAGTGTTTGTATACACTCCGATATCAAAGATGGAACTCCTCGAGATGAAGAAATTAATTCCCTGTCATGACAAAGATCCAGCAGGGTTCCATAGAGAATTAAAAGATATGCTCCGTATGGGAGAATACACTTACCCAGATATCATTAAAATGTTAAAGGTTCTGCTACCCGCAGGGGTGTATGAAAAGTTAAAGGAAAAAGAATGGGAGGTGGGAGAGAAAAAGATCGATTGGACAGCTCTAGGAGCTGAAGACAAGGCACGAGTACCAGGTACCGGTCTTGGAGATAAATGTAAAGAATTACCAGAATTATTGATTCAAGTTTTGCCAAGATTATTGACAACTAGGAAAGAAGACTGGGATGCAATCTCAGCCTGTAAACAGAAACAAGAAGAAGATATTAGTGATTTTTATTCTAGATTCGAGAAATGTTTCAGTATTAACAGTGGTCTCAAGACAAGTAGTGAGTCATACCCTCATCTTTTCGTTACCAAATTAGTCGAGAATTCAAGTCCACAAATTAAAAACCGAGTTTTGAAAGTCGAAAGCACCTGGCAAGCAAATACTCCGTCCCAGATGCTCCAGATGCTCCAGTATCACCAGAATAGAATCAGAGAAGAGCAAGAACACGAAAGAAAACGTATGAAAGACACGAAAATGAAAGTGCTAGTTGCACAATCTATTCCTCAAGACAGTCAGAAGAGGGGTCCGATTCAAGCCAGTCATCCTGCAGCTCCCGTTAAAGGGAACTGCAATTATTGTAAACAGCCAGGTCATTTTATAAACGAGTGTGCAGTTCTGAAACATAATATAGCTACTGGTAAGACTAAAGAAAGACCACGTCCGCCTAGACAAGAACAAGTTTCACAGACTCCTCAGTCACAGAATGCACAACAGACAGTTACAGTACCGCAGCCTATTGCTGCAACACAGCACGTTACATCGCAGATGTACCAGTATGCACAGTCCGAGTATCCAGAATACCAGTCATATTCATGAAACAGCCTAGAGAGGGAGGTAGGCTTGCCTCTCATCGAGATACCTGTAGACCAAGAAGGTCCCTATGTTCATAGTCAAGTATTAGGGAAAGACAGAAAATTTCTGATCGATACAGGGGCAAGTAGGACCACAATTAGTCATGCCGAAGTTCCAGGGGCTCCGCTCTCAGGCTCAAGAAATGTTTCCCTTGGATTTTCAGGAAAACCCATCGTTAATGAGATTTCAAAGCCAGTTACTCTAGAAGTAGGTCCATTGTCCCGTACTACTGATCTGTTACTTACTAAGTCATGTCCAGAGAATCTGTTAGGTATTAAGACACTGAAAGAGTTAGGTGCAGTTATTTGCTGTTCCCCAGAGGGAATACGTCTGTTCCTACGTGACTTTAAGGGTCACTATGTATTACGAGATTTTGATTCAAGATTGTCTAATGTTCCGCAGCATTTATGGGCGCAAGGTCCAACTGATGTAGGTTACATGCAAATCACACCCTATCGTGTGACTCTCAAGCCAGGTGTAGTGTTACCCCGAATCAGACAGTACAGATTGCCACCTGAGGCTGTAGCAGCCTTATCCAAAATTATTGACGAGCTCATGGCTCAAGGAGTAGTTGTAGAAACTGACTCCAATGTATGCAATTCCCCGATCATTCCAGTCATGAAACGCACTGATCCGAATGCACCCCCAGTATATCGATTAGTGATTGATTTACGAGAGCTTAATAAATGTATAATTCCTCAGTACCCAGTTGTCCCAGACATTTCTTCCCTGTTAACAGCCATTGATTCCGAAGTCATGTTTTTCACTGTTATTGACCTCAAAAATGCATTTTTTAGTGTTCCAATTCATCCAGACAGCCAGTTTCTTTTCGGATTTTGTTTAAATGGAAGGAGCTATATGTTTACACGCGCTCCTCAAGGTTTCACAGAAAGTCCTAGTATTTACAGTCAAGCACTCAAGAGACAACTAGACAACATTCACATGCCAACTGACACTGCCCTGCTCCAGTATGTCGATGATCTACTGATCACAGCCCGTTCTGAACGTGCTTGCGAGCGAGCATCACTTACAGTTCTGTATTTTCTGGCCGAGATGGGGCACAAAGTGTCACCTTCGAAGCTTCAATTCTGTGTCCAGCAAGTGGTATACTTAGGACACTTGCTGTCCAAGAGGGGTAGGCAGTTGACACCCGACCGTATCCAGTTAATAGCGAGTCTTCCCCAGCCCAGAACCCAGAAGGAGGTACGTGCTTTTATCGGCCTTACTTCTTATTGTAGACAATGGATTCCCCAGTATGCATTCCTAGCCAAGCCACTGATACAGTTAACGACACAGGAGGCAGCCGTATCGACTGTCCTCCCTTGGACGTCTGACCATACACTTAGTTTCAACGAGTTAAAGAAAGCCCTATGTCAAGCTCCAGTTCTAGCTACACCGAACTACAGTAAGCCTTTTACACTTTTCGTTACAGAACGCGAAGGTACAGCATTATCTGTTCTCACACAAGATCAAGCAGGTCAATACAAGCCCTGTGCTTATTTTTCGAGCACATTAGATCCAGTCGCCCAGGCGTTACCTGCGTGCCTCAAGTCAGTTGCAGCCACAGCACTAGCTATCAGACAAAGTGATTCCATAGTTTTAGGACATTCTCTGACAGTACAAGTTCCACATTCAGTAGAAGTTCTTTTAAACCGAACACAAACTCAGCACTTGACAATTGCACGTTTAACAGGTTATGAATTGACACTGTTCCAGCCACACATAGAAATTAGACGCTGCAACGTCCTGAATCCTGCTACATTGTTACCATCAGTTAGTTCAAATCCAGACACACATGATTGTGTGGAAGTAGTTAACATTACGACAAAGCCAAGACAAGATCTGACAGACATTCCGTTACTAGATCCTGACCTGACACTTTATGTGGATGGTTCATGTATGAGAACTAGTACAGGAGAACTAGTCGCCGCGTATGCAGTGACTACTGACACTGAGGTTATTGAAACACACCGTATTGATACCCTGTCCGCTCAAGCAGCAGAGCTAGTCGCTCTGACACAAGCCTGTATACACGCCAAGAACCTGAAAGTTAATGTTTACACAGATTCACGTTACGCATTCGGAGTTGTACACGACTTCGGAGTGCTCTGGCAGGAGAGAGGTTTTATGACTTCTCATGGAACCAAGATTCAGCATGGTCTCCTTATTCAAGCCCTGTTAGATGCCATACATTTACCGACATCTATTGCTATCATGAAGTGCAAAGCACATACGAAAGTCACAGACATTATTTCCCAAGGTAATGATCTAGCAGACCGTACAGCCAAGCTTACAGCACAGACACCAGACATTCCAGTTAATCAGACACAGACACATACTCCAGATCTGATTACATGCATGACAGTTAAGGACCCTACTCAAGATGTCATAGATATCCAGTTACATGCTACTCCCGATGAAATCAAGAAATGGTCTGTACAAGGAGGGGTCCAGACAGATCAAGGATGGTTAACGAAGGGTAGAGCCACATGGTTTCTCCCCGATTCTATGGTTCAAGTCATTATCAATACCGCACATAGTCCAGCACATTTAGGAGAAAAAGCTATGTTAGACAGTATCCAGAACATTTGGTTCAACAAGCATTTACGAGCTGCAGCCAAGCAGAAAGTCCGTACCTGTATGATATGTTGTCAGTTTAATCCAGGTAAAAGTGTCCCGGTGGAACAAGGTGGTTTCCAGCCCCCTGACCACCCTTTTGAGGTCCTCCAGATGGATTATATTCAGATGGAGCGATGTCGAGGTTTCAAGTATGTCCTTGTAGTAGTATGCGCTTTGTCCAGGTGGACGGAAGCATATCCAGTCCCAGATTACACAGCTGCGACCACTGCCAAGCAGTTGGTTCGTGAATTTTTCCCTAGATACGGACTCCCTAGAGTCGTATATTCTGATAACGGTCAGCCATTTTCATCCGAACTCATGAGACACGTTTCCCTGTTGTTAGGGTACCAGTGGAAATTTCATTGTGTACGCCATCCAGAAGCAGCTGGACTAGTAGAAAGACATAATCAGACTCTGAAAATCCGTATAGCAAAAATCTGTAAAGACAAAGGTGTAGACTGGTTAGTAGCTTTGCCAGTCGCTCTGTTTTACATGCGTATGGTCGCACATTCCAGATCAGGTCTGTCCCCGTATGAGGTCGTTTTCGGCCGCCCCCCTAACATGTGGGGTACTCCTAGACCCCGAAGTATCACCGATGTTTCATGTAATATGCTGACAGATTACCTAGCTTCCTTGATGTCTGCCCTCAACTCATGTCGTTCACAGGTTGCCGCCGCATTTCCAGACAATACCGAGGTGGCACCGCACGAGATCGTTTCAGGATCGTTGGTGATGATCCGCAACTTTGACAGATCAAGTCCGCTGGAACCACGTTGGAAGGAGCCACGTCAAGTCCTCTTGACCACCCGAACTGCCGTCAAGTTAGAAGGCAGGAAGGGGTGGGTCCACCTTTCTCACGTAAAACTTTTCAAAGGACCAAAACAAATCTTCAAAGACATTGCCAAGAACATTTCCCAGGATTCGAAGGATTGCCAGAACATTGTTTTAAAGGACTGTCCCGCACCAGACTTTGTTACAACCCCTCCCTTGTTAGAGAAAACTCCGCAACAGGAGTATAAGTTAAAGCTCAGGTCTAATAAGTCAGCCAGTTTGATTGTATAAGTCCTCCCCTAGGTGAAACGGTTAGACTGTTTCTGACATGTATAAAATAGACCCCCATAGTGAGAGAGTCAGTCGCAGTTCACTTCATTGCATCGTTTTTCTGAGTTTCATATTATTTCTCAGCCTAATGATTTCCTGCACCAGCTACGCATTTTTTCTGTATTTACCAGTTCCTCATGTAAATATGTCTGTTAATGCTACAGTAGAGCACACGTTTAGTGATCTGCCTCCTCACGAATATGCATACCGCCTTGCCATGCGTAATAACACATTCATCCGTATGTTACATTATTCACACCAGACCAGCAATGCCACTAATTGTTGGGTGTGTGGTCGACTCCCCCCTTTCCAGACATCGAAGGGAGTTCTGCCACTCTTTCCTTATCCATTCTCACACAATGGTTCGTGTGGAGCATGGTCCACGTTAACGTCATCCTCAACAGATATGTCTTTTCTTAACAGTACATGTTTTCCAGACAAGCAAGGTTTTCCCCACAGAACAGGTTTAGATTTAGAAAATGAGGTATATAATTTAGGAAATTATTCGTCGAATTTCATGGTCCTGAATGTTCAGTCTGATACTACTCCAGACTCACCTGCTATTTCAGTACTACCAGTTAAAGGCGAATTATGTGTCCGTAGTTATGGTTCTGTACATATAGGTCATAGTGAATGTACTACTGTTATCCAGTATAGTGACAGTAGGAAATCTATTTTTAAAGCTTCACGTCATTCTTATTTTGTTTGTGGTCAAACTGCATATGTCCGTCTGCCCCTCGATTGGGAGGGAACCTGTTACATTGCCTTCCTACTGCCACCTGTTTTCCTAGCCCCACCTGATTATCATAGGAATTCTTTCTTAGTACACACTAGACCTAGAAGGGAGTCCCCAATTGTCGATCAAACTGAAACTACTCTAGAACAGTATACAGATTTCAATAAAGGTTTCTTCTTCTTCATAGGACCTGTCCAGAATAGTAAACTGATCCGTAGGTTAACAAGAACCCTTGAAGCTGTAGTAAATGAGACTGCCTCTGCTCTAGGTAACTTAACCGAAGAACAATCTGCTATGAGATTTGTCGTTTTGCAAAATCGTCTCGTCCTTGACGTCATACTGGCCGATAGGGGCGGGGCCTGTAGAATTCTCGGATCTAGTTGTTGCATTTTTATTCCAAATAACGCGCCGTCTGTTTATTCAGCTATAACCAGACTCCATAAAATTGCCCATCTGTTACACCAAGATCCAGGCACCTGGACATGGTCCGGTTGGTTCTGGAATGTAATTTCCGCATGGGGATGGAAAGTCCTGTCCTTCCTAGGTATTGCAGTAGCGATCATATTTAGCTGCTGCCTCTGTGTACAATGTGGCCCTGCGATTTGCAGCATGTGTGCTACCTCTTGTATCCCTAGTCCCAAGCCCCGTTCTAAATCCCGTTCCAAGACAATTCGAGACGAGCAAATGGTACTGTATGAAATGATAGACGGTATCATGAATATTGATGTTTCCTGATGTAAACGTAGTGACAAGGAGGGAATGTGGAAAAGTAAATTTTGCCATGTTCTGTGTCCCTACGCCCCATCCATCATATGTTTTGTGTGCATGACCAATATGCATATGTTATTCCCCATTTCTGATTAATGACGCAATTATAGTTGTGTCCACCTCTGGTATGTTAATTTCCAGTCCTCGTGAATACTACGAATATCAGGCCTATGTAAGTAATGTTGCCACGTTTCTCAGTGTGCACGTTATTCAATTATAAAGTCCCCGTTTCTAGGCCTCAAAAGGGCCCGGACCACAGATTCAGCTCCTGTCTCCTGAAAGCCTCGCTGAGGAGCGATACAGCCCCCACCTGTATCCTCGACCTTTCACTTACTTCCTGCCTAGCAGTGCCCGGTGCAGCCCGGCTCTGCCTCTGAGTCTGCCAAAAGTATGTTATAGTTCCTGCTATCAGTTCAGTCCTCCTCTTCTGCATTCCTAAGCTACTGAACTGCATCAATAGTTTCCGTCATTGTCTAGTCTTCTCGTCTCCATGTTAGAGAAATACTGTATTTAATGGTCATTTTATATTCTTCACGCACTACATGTAGAATAATGCATGGTCCAGTCTTAGAGTCAAGTTAGCTTTTCCCCTCATGACTTCTAGTTCATATCAACATGTTCCCTAAACATTAGATACCAGATAGGATTAGGTACATGTCGCTCCGACCCTCCAGACTCTAGTCTCTGCTCCTAGCACAGAGTTCGTAGCCCCCAGCTTCTCCTAGTAACACGTCATTGCCAGTTTTCGCGCACCATTAGGTTAGAGGTCCCGGCTCCTTAGGTAGCCCCCTCCTATGTGTCCGCCCATTCATGACATATTCTGTTACGTTTGCATCACATGTCTACGTATACTCCCAGTTACACCCACTTTTACTGTTATCTTTCGCGACTGTTACACGTCACGCCTTCTACTCCACCCACTGTTACGCCTACTGCAATGTAATGCTATGTGTTCGCGCTATGTATATATGTTCCTGCATTGTTATTGAATGTTAGCGCGCTCATCCCAGACCTAGCCCCAGCAGCTGCTGGGCATCTTTTTCCCCTACTAAGTCCCAGTTGTCCTGCTGGGCCCTGTCATTCTGCTCATCCTATGCAGGTTGTCCTGATCCTGTCCTTATGCTGTAATAAACCTGCAGAAACTCCCACTACCTCGAATCTTGACTCTTATTTATTGAGCTATCTGTTATTCATTCAAGCATTCAAAAATAGGGTATTATTTATTTATTTACCACAACCCTGAAAAGTGGTGCTAAAGGTTCCCTGAGAACTGAAAAGAGACTGGGGCCTACCAGCCCAAGGTGCATCGCCGATCAGCCTGACTTTGCGGCAGCTCCCTTTGTGTTTTTCTCTGCAGCAGCAAATCCTGTTCAGCGGCTCCTTGCAGAGGCTGACCTCAAGGAGATCCTTAAGGAGGCAGATTTCTCAGTCAATACCGTGGTGGCCAAGAAGACATCCTAATGGACTCTCAAAAAGTTGGTAGGGTTCCCACCAGAAGAAAATGGGAGGTGGTAGAAATAAAAAAGAGTTCTCTCAACGCCCCCAACATAGTTCACAAGGGAAAGGGGCCCAGCCCCAATCCAACCACGAGAAACATTGGTTTGTTGTAGACAAGAATACATGAAAACTCAAGTTTGGTGCTGAAAGGGGGGTCACAGAGAGCAGAGTCCCACGGGTTGGCCAGTATAACGCTTGGGGAGGAGCCGTCCCCATTTAGTATGGGGTAAACAGCTACGGTTAAACTAGTGTCCCTGGCTGACAAACAGATGGTGCCTAAAGCCCACATGCCTTCCAATACTTTAATATATAGGCAGTGGGTCACCATCAATGGGCAGAGGGTGTAGGCCCTGAGGGACACAGGAACGGATATGACTGTGTTAAAGTGTCATCTGATGTCCTCAGAGTAGGTGATACCCAATATATTCCACCAGGTTGTAGTAGCAGACAATTGTGAGAGTTCCTACCCAGTGGCTCTGAGTCCCTTTGAGTGTGTGGGGGGGTCTTAAGTTCTTTTAAGGCAGCTGTGAGCCCTGCCACACCTGTGAATTGTCTGTTAGTCAATGACTTAGAGCACACTGCATGGAAGGAAGTGGAACTCAAACCACACCTGGAGATGTTAGGGTTGCTGAGTGGGTCTGCAAGACCACACAGTCCATGGCGCCCAAGGAAGTAGTCAAGGAATCCTGAATAAAGGGTCCAGGCAGCTGCCAAGAAAGGAAAGGACAGGGGGCATGGGTAACCAGCCCCTGAAACTTCAACAGTACATACAGATGGGACACACAGCCTATTGGGGAGGACATTGGCTCCTTGGGAGACCTGCCGGAGCTTGCATGATGGAAAGCTTAGGGTGGGCTCACCAGGGAGGAGTTGTGTAAGGCACAATGGGAGTGCCGAATGCTAGAGGGCTTGGAGTGACAAGCTGAGGCCTAGGCAACTTGTGACACCTTTGGAGATCACCTCATCTACTGGAAGAATAAACTCCTGTATAGTGAGACTAAGGTACCTGTGCATGGAGTAACACCTGTGTTGGTGGTTCCCTAGTGCCACAGGGCCTTTCAACTGGAACTGGTTCATGATATCCCCTGGCAGAGCTTCTGGGGCAGGCCAAGACCTTGTGTGTACCCACTTCTATTGGCCACAGATAAAGACAATCTCAGATACATTCTGCACGATATGTCTCAGCTGCCAGGCCAGTGTAAAACCACAGAAAAGGTTCACGGCTCCCCAGAATCCCTAATTTGCCGTTGGCACCTGTCAGAAAGTAGGTTTCTGTTTCAGAAACACCCCCCCCCTCCAATTTTTGCCAGACTACTGATGCACTTTGACTTGATGTGCCCATGGGTCCCTGCCAATCAGGTTCCCAGGCCCTGTGTTCTTTCCCCAAAACTAACCCAATTGGCATCTCTGGCCACTGGTCAGCTCCAGGAAATGGTACCACAGGTACCCAAGGCACTGGGACCAGGGAAGACCTCTAAAGGCTCCAGCACTTATTGTGCCACCCTTAAATGCCTTGTACATTTACACACACACTACATTTGCAGCCTGCGTGTTTTGATGCGGAACAAACTGAAGAGTCGACATGGCTCTCTGTGTGCCATGCCTGCAACCCACTCCCCTGGCTTAGATAAGTTTCCCCTCTAGCTGGGTGCCTTATACCAGTAGTGAGGGACAGGTGCATGCGCCCTGTACCCCTACAGTGTATAAGTCCATTCCTAGACATTGTAAGTGCAGTCCTGCCATTAAGAGTATATGGCACTGGGAGCTTGTCATTACGAACTCCACAGCACCATAATGGCTATACTGAAAACTCATCAAACCCACACTGATGCCAGTGTGGAATTTAATGAAAAATGCACACAGAGGCCATCTAAGAGATGCCCCCTGAAAAATGACCAGCCTCTGGTAAGTTCCCTGACTGGTACACACCTGCCTGCCACCACAAGATATGTTTCTGGACCCCTAGGGTGGGAGCCTTCGCTCCCTGAGCCCAGAAACAAAGTCTTTCCTGGGCGGAGGTGTTCACACTTCCCCCAGGCCAGGAAGAGCCATCTGTGGCAAGGGAGCTTCAAAGGCCTGGCAGCCTTTGTAATGCAACCCCCAGTCTCTCCCGCTATCAGGAGCAGGCCCCCTTCCTGTCTCCCCCCCTTTTTGGTGGGAAGATAGGTGGGAAAATCTAGCCGGCCCAGAAGGTGTGCTCACTTCTGCCAACTCCACCCCTCGGGGCGGGGGGTGAAGTGAAACCCTCTCTTCAGTGCCTGCCATCTTCCAGATGGCAGGCACTCCCCAATCAGGATTAGGGATTGTGCTCACTCCCCCACGTGGGGTGAGCACACCGAGGGTGCAGTCACCTTCAGGTCAGTAGCCCATTGGCTACTGACCTCCAGATCACTAAAACACACCCTAATTAGAGTATTTCCCGCAACCTAAGAAGGTAAAGGATGAAAAAAGATGCCCAGCAGAGGAGACTGTAGAGACCAACTGACTTGACCCCAGCCCCACCGACCCGTCTGCAGTTTCCAGAGATCCTGCGCCAAAAATCATCTTGTCCTGCAGTCAGTGACCTCCAGAACCCTTGGGAGGACTGACTGCCTTCAACAAAGACCGGATCTCCTGTGACCAGCAGCTCTGTTCAAAAGAAACACCAAACAAAGACTCAGAGTCTGTTGAGGAAAAAGAAACCCGACTCCTGGAACCATCACTGTACTCGTCGCCTACAGCCCAAGTTCAAGTGGCCCACTGGTCCTGGCGAGGTCCCACAGCACTCCAGAGTCTGAGTCCACTGTGGGTTGACCACTTCAGGATTCCCCGACGTCGTCTGCAGCCTCTGCACGGAGACCCTCCCCAAACGCGAGTGACCCGGTAAGGTGAAATCCGACCTCAAAAGACATTGCTGCATCCAGCTGCCCTGGGCCCTGGAGAAAGGCATCCTAGACCCTCCAACTTACCTGCCCAGCTGTTGGTTCCTCCCGGAAGTCTCCCTGGACCAATCCTGCAGCTAAACACCAAAAACGAAACTTCCCATTGAAAACAACAGGGCACCTGATGCCAAAACATCACCCTGCACCCAGCTGCTACTGTGCCCCTGTGGGTGCACTTTGTGTGCTAAACCGTATCCCCCTTTCCCCTGAGCCTAACATCAGGAGCTTGGCTCTCACAACCTTGTGGCCTGCTTGCAAGCAGCCAACAACTGGAGGCCCCCTATCCCTCATTGGATAACATTGGGCCTCAGCACTCTCTACCAGGCTGCCCTAGTGCTGCTGAGGGTGTAACTAGAGTGCATCCTTGACCCTGGGGGACCCCTGAGTCTACCCCAGACCCTCAACTCCCACTACCAAATACTTACCTCAAAATCGATAACACTATTTTCCTCCATAGGATAACATTGACTGTTTTTCTTGGAAAAGTTTTTAAGTGTGGAGTTTGAAAACCTAAAGATATTCTTTAAAATTGTACTATTTAACCAAAAGGATTTTATTCACCTGTTTACAGAAAATGTCCCAGAGTAGAATCCAGCAAAAAACACAGTTGATGGACAGAATGTAGAACAATGTCATACATTGACCCCAGTACAAGGATCTGGGCCTAAATCCATCGTTTTTTTGCACTCCACACCACCCTGGGTTAGACACTGGCTATATGCAAATCAGCTCTGACCCTGTGCCTCATGGGAACAGTCCAGTCCGAACTACCAAGCCATGTCTTTCCCAGACCGGAATCAAGCATCCAAGGACCGGTTTCTGGCTATCAGCCTTCATCAGCCTGGATAGCTTGACTCCAGTGGTGTGGAGAGCCTGGGACTCACGTCTGAGCATACCCAGCCCACTCGGGGTGAAAATTGCAAAAAACACAGTTGATGGACAGAATGTAGAACAATGTCATACATTCACCCCAGTACAAGGATCTGGGCCTAAATCCATCGGTTTTTTTGCACTCCACACCACCCTGGGTTAGACACTGGCTATATGCAAATCAGCTCTCACCCTGTGCCTCATGGGCACAGTCCAGTCCGAACTACCAAGCCATGTCTTTCCCAGACCGGAATCAAGCATCCAAGGACCGGTTTCTGGCTATCAGCCTTCATCAGCCTGGATAGCTTGACTCCAGTGGTGTGGAGAGCCTGGGACTCACGTCTGAGCATACCCAGCCCACTCGGGGTGAGAATTGCAAAAAACACAGTTGATGGACAGAATGTAAAACAATCAATCAATCAATCAATCAATCAATCACAGCATTTGTATAGCGCACTACTCACCCGGAGGGTCTCAAGGCGCTAGGGGAGAAGGGGTCCGCTACTGCTCGAACAGCCAGGTCTTGAGCTGCTTCCTGAAGGCGAGGTGGTCCTGGGTCAGGCAGATGTGGGTCGGGAGGGAGTTCCAGGTCTTGGCGGCGAGGTAGGAGAAGGACCTTCCCCCTGTGGTGGCTCTTCGGATGCGGGGGACGGCGGCGAGGGCGTGGCTGGTCGATCGAAGCTGGCGTTTGGGAGCGTAGAAGTTGAGGCGGCTGTTGAGGTATCCTGGGCCTTGGTTGTGCAGGGCTTTGTGTGCGTGGGTGAGGAGACGGAAGGTGATTCGCTTGTTGACCAGGAGCCAGTGCAGGTCTCTCAGGTGTCCGGAGATGTGGCTGCGGCGGGGGATGTCCGGGATGAGTCGTGCTGAGGCGTTCTGGATCCGCTGGAGTCTCTTCTGGAGTTTGGCGGTGGTTCCGGCGTAGAGGGCGTTGCCGTAGTCCAGGCGGCTGGTGACGAGGGCCTGGGTGACCGTCTTCCTGGTCTTGGTGGGGATCCACCGGAAGATCTTGCGTAGCATGCGTAGGATATTGAAGCACGATGAGGAGACGGCGTTGACTTGTCTGGTCATGGTGAGGGAGGAGTCCAGGATGAAGCCCAGGTTGCGTGCGTGGTCTGTTGGTTTGGGTGCGCTGCCTAGGGCGGGGGGCCACCAGGAGTTGTCCCAGGCGGAGGGTGAGGATCCCAAGATGAGGACTTCCGTCTTGTCAGAGTTCAGTTTCAGGCGGCTGTTCTTCATCCATTCGGCTACCTCTTTCATCCCTTCGTGTAGGTTGGCTCTGGCGGTGGCGGGGTCGTTGGTGAGGGAGAGGATCAGCTGGGTGTCGTCAGCGTAGGAGATGATGTTGAGGTTGTGCTGGCGTGCGATGGCTGCGAGGGGACTCATGTAGACGTTGAAGAGGGTTGGGCTGAGCGAGGAGCCTTGAGGGACGCCGCAGATGACTTCGGTGGCTTCTGATCTGAACGGGGGGAGGCGGACTCTCTGTGTCCTTCCGGCGAGGAAGGAGATGATCCACTCCAGTGCCTTCTCCTGGATTCCGACGTTGCTGAGGCGCTGTACTAGCGTGCGGTGGCAGACTGTGTCGAAGGCCGCGGAGAGGTCTAGGAGGATGAGGGCCGCTGTTTCTCCGTTGTCGAGCAGGGCTCGGATGTCATCAGCCTGGATAGCTTGACTCCAGTGGTGTGGAGAGCCTGGGACTCACGTCTGAGCATACCCAGCCCACTCGGGGTCAGAGCTGATATGCATATAGCCAGTGTCTGTGTTGTGGAGTGCAAAAAAACGATGGATTTAGGCCCAGATCCTTGTACTGGGGTGAATGTATGACATTGTTCTACATTCTGTCCATCAACTGTGTTTTTTGCAATTTTCACCCCGAGTGGGCTGGGTATGCTCAGACGTGAGTCCCAGGCTCTCCACACCACTGGAGTCAAGCTATCCAGGCTGAATGAAGGCTGATAGCCAGAAACCGGTCCTTGGATGCTTGATTCCGGTCTGGGAAAGACATGGCTTGGTAGTTCGGACTGGACTGTTCCCATGAGGCACAGGGTCAGAGCTGATTTGCATATAGCCAGTGTCTAACCCAGGGTGTTGTGGAGTGCAAAAAAATGATGGATTTAGGCCCAGATCCTTGTACTGGGGTGAATGTATGACATTGTTCTACATTCTGTCCATCAACTGTGTTTTTTGCAATTTTCACCCCGAGTGGGCTGGGTATGCTCAGACGTGAGTCCCAGGCTCTCCACACCACTGGAGTCAAGCTATCCAGGCTGAATGAAGGCTGATAGCCAGAAACCGGTCCTTGGATGCTTGATTCCGGTCTGGGAATGACATGGCTTGGTAGTTCGGACTGGACTGTTCCCATGAGGCACAGGGTCAGAGCTGATTTGCATATAGCCAGTGTCTAACCCAGGGTGTTGTGGAGTGCAAAAAAACGATGGATTTAGGCCCAGATCCTTGTACTGGGGTGAATGTATGACATTGTTCTACATTCTGTCCATCAACTGTGTTTTTTGCAATTTTCACCCCGAGTGGGCTGGGTATGCTCAGACGTGAGTCCCAGGCTCTCCACACCACTGGAGTCAAGCTATCCAGGCTGAATGAAGGCTGATAGCCAGAAACCGGTCCTTGGATGCTTGATTCCGGTCTGGGAAAGACATGGCTTGGTAGTTCGGACTGGACTGTTCCCATGAGGCACAGGGTCAGAGCTGATTTGCATATAGCCAGTGTCTAACCCAGGGTGTTGTGGAGTGCAAAAAAACGATGGATTTAGGCCCAGATCCTTGTACTGGGGTGAATGTATGACATTGTTCTACATTCTGTCCATCAACTGTGTTTTTTGCAATTTTCACCCCGAGTGGGCTGGGTATGCTCAGACGTGAGTCCCAGGCTCTCCACACCACTGGAGTCAAGCTATCCAGGCTGAATGAAGGCTGATAGCCAGAAACCGGTACTTGGATGCTTGATTCCGGTATGGGAAAGACATGGCTTGGTAGTTCGGACTGGACTGTTCCCATGAGGCACAGGGTCAGAGCTGATTTGCATATAGCCAGTGTCTAACCCAGGGTGTTGTGGAGTGCAAAAAAACAATGAATTTAGGCCCAGATCCTTGTACTGGGGTGAATGTATGACATTGTTCTACATTCTGTCCTTCAACTGTGTTTTTTGCATTTTTCCCCCCGAGTGGGCTGGGTATGCTCAGACGTGAGTCCCAGGCTCTCCACACCACTGGAGTCAAGCTATCCAGGCTGAATGAAGGCTGATAGCCAGAAACCGGTCCTTGGATGCTTGATTCCGGTCTGGGAAAGACATGGCTTGGTAGTTCGGACTGGACTGTTCCCATGAGGCACAGGGTCAGAGCTGATTTGCATATAGCCAGTGTCTAACCCAGGGTGTTGTGGAGTGCAAAAAAACGATGGATTTAGGCCCAGATCCTTGTACTGGGGTGAATGTATGACATTGTTCTACATTCTGTCCATCAACTGTGTTTTTTGCCAGAGTTGAATCCAGGCATACTATTGTGAGTAAGAAAAGTAATCTAAAATGCAACTTACCTGGTGTTTTACTGAAACGCCCATTCAAGTCTATGTACTATATTTACAAAGTATTGAATTTCTCTGCATCCATCCTGTAAGTCAAACAACGTGCATATAGAATTTCAATTCAAACTGTTCAGAAACTACATTGCTACTGTAAAGTATTTATTGCATACCTGTGCCAAGCTTGCTTGGTTCTAGAAAATAAAATAACTAAAAGAATTTTTTTTATACAAAAACAATTGGTCTGAAGTTCAGTCTTTGAGTGTGTGAATTCATTTGCTGGCTGAGTATGTACAACAAATGCTTAACACTGTCCTTTGATACTGCCTTACTGCTCGACCACACTGTCACAAATAGAGAGTGAGGTGCTATAACTTTACCTGTGCCTACCTTTGGGGTTCCACTGGACTCTGTCCAAACTATACCTCATTTTGGTATAGTATATACAGAGACCGCTTCCTACAGCACCCCATTTGAAAGGGTGAACATTGACTTTGTTGGACACTTGGACCCCAGAAGTGCCTTAGGCAACAGATTCAGCCTGATTTTGGTGGACCATGCCATTAGATACTCAGAGGTCATCTCTCTGAGGTCTGTAACTGTACCAGCAGTGGCTAGGGCCCTGATGAGGATTTTTACTTGAGTGGGGTACCCCAAGGAAGTGGTGTCTGACAGTGACACCAACTTCATGTCTGAATATTTGAGGTCCACATGGGATGAGTGGGGGGTAACCTACAAGTTCTCCACACCCTATCATCTTCCAACCAATGGGCTTGTTGAAAGATTCACCGAGGCCCTGAAAGGCATGATTATGGTTCTACATGAGTCCATGAATTGGAAGTGGGAGGTTATCTTCCCATGCCTCCTCTTTGCCTATAGGGGAAGTACCAAAGAAGAAACTTGGGTGTGAACTTCTCTTTGGTCTATGGCCACCATGTTAAGGGACCTCTCAGCCTGATTGAGGAGGAGTAGCAACAAACTCCCGAGAACACCTCCAAGACATAGTTAGTTATATGCTATCCCTCAGCAACCACAAAAAATCCAGAAGATGACTTCTGACAATGGAGAAGTAATCCAGGAGGTCATGAAACTCTGCTATCACCAGAAGGCCTCTCTGGTAGATTATCAGCCTGGCCAGAAAGTATGAAATGAAACCAGTGGAACCCAGGGCCCTTCAAGACTGTTGGACAGGGTCTCGTGAAGGAGAGAATGGGGAGGCTACCTACTTGGTGGACTTCAGGACACCCCGGCAACCCTTAAGTGTACTCCATATAAATCGTCTCAAGTCACACTATGAGAGGTCTGAGCTCACCATGCTCCTGGTGACAGATGATGGAGTAGAGGAGAGTGATCTTTTCCTTAACCTCCTCTCCGCCAAAGAGAAAGATGAGTTAGTGGAAGGTGTCCCTGTCCCCAGATCAGCCGTGGAACTGTCATTAGTTGCTGGTACAGTTTGCTTCCCTGTTCTCCCTCTCGGGCTTATATACTAGTGTACCCATGACTTAAACACTAGAGACAGTATGCCTGTAAAGAACCACATTTTCAGGCTGTCAGACAAAGGGCAAGTGTTAAGGAGGAAGTGTTTAAAATGTCGGAGTTGAGAAAGATTGAGCACTCCAATATTCCCTGGTTCCAGCCCAGTGGTGCTGGTCCCCAAAGCCGCCCAACAGGCACCACCCGAGAACTCAAGTTCTGTGAGAGCTACAGGAGGTTCAAGTCAGTCAAGTTCAAGTTCAAATTCGCTTTATTCGGTTAAAAATTTTTAAAACCATCAAAGCACATACAGAATTTCATCATAGATTGTCAGAATTCATATCACAAATAACACAACAGTTTACAAAAATAAAAAAGTGCTTGCCAATTAACAAAGACATGTACAATATCAAACTTATGTTACTAAAATCGTTTAAAAAATTCCCAGGGTCAACTAGGTAAATGTCACATTGTAAACACATTCTACTGTGAAACAGGCTGGTCAATAAAACTGGCACAAAAAGATGGTTATGGTAGCAGTATTTTCTTGCGGCATCTCACCCCCCCTATAATATAACTTGCCACCCCAAAACAGACCACAGCGGACCTGAGCATTTGTAAGTAGGCCAACGCTGGTCTTGCCTGCTTAAAGTTACAGCCTCTAAACAACGGCAGGATACATTTCTTTCGCTGTAATTTATAGAACTTACAAAAAAGGATCATGTGCAGAACATTTTGCTCCGAATTACTGTCACATGGACATGGGCCCAAGGTCCCACTTATGGCGAGACCCAAGGGGAAAGACAACAACCATGGTAACATGTTGTGTTTAAACCTTTGCAAGACAAACAGATGGAACGGCTTGCTTATAAATGTAAGATATGGTTGAATCTCTCTTCCTGTACTTAACGTAACAAACTTTCTAACAGATGGTTTCGCCAATTCCTCCTCTTCCCTCTGAGCCATCACTTTGCTTAAAAATTGGTGTTTTATATTCTTTATAGCAATTTTACTTAGGGCCCTGGGTTTTGTAAATAGATCCAAACTACCCATTTTCTCCATTTGTGTTTTAATGTAATGGATCCATGGTATAGCCATGGCCTTATCTAGGGTCAGACAATCCTGAATGATTAGTTGATTTAAGTTAGGGGCTTCCTGCGCCCAAATTCTTAACCACCCTAGTAGCGGCGCAACAGCTATTTGGTCAGAAATATAACCTGCCCCCAAGTCTTCATGCACATTAAAAGTAGCTGCGGATTGTGGTAACGATAACATTTTTCTAAGAAAGACATTTTCTGACCTTTGGATCTCACTTGAATCAGTGTAGCCCCACACCTCACTCCATATCACACCATGGGCAAACATTTGGCATTATAGATCTTCATAATGGCCGGTACAGGCTTACAGCCTAAGCGTTTTGCAAAGCCTAACAAGGCCCCTGTCGCCCTTGCCAGTGTGTTCTTTTTCAGGGAGCGTTGCGTTGCCCACGATCTATTATCATCAAATACAATACCCAAGTAGGGGAAGGTAGGGACTTTCATGAGGAACTGCCCTTTACAGAAAAAAGGTGCCTTTTCGCCCGCCCACCACCTAGTGACATAACCTGCGATTTTTTAAAATTGGTTTTCAAATCCAAGGAATCCATAAAATTATTAAAACTGTCTAGAAGTGATTGCAACTAAGCATGGGCGTAAAATCCGCTCCGCTCGCGGATTTTTCGGATTTTCGGCAAATCCGCAATCCGCGAACGCTCGCGAATTTGTCGAAAATCCGTGAATCCGCTCGCGGCGGATTTTTTGCTTGGTTGCGGCGCGCGGCGTGGTGCACGGCGTTCACTTTCCGTCATTTTAGCGTTTGCCGAGTTGTTTTTCTTTGCGAGTGACGCGCCATTTTAGATCTTGCTGCGTGTTCCCGCGGGAGTTTGTCGCCCGCGAATACGTACTCGCGGCTTGCCACCTTGCACAGCACACCTCGCGAGAGTTCGCAATTGCGAACACGTAGTTGCGGCGGAAAGGAACAATCTCGCACTTGCGAAATAGAGATTTTGCAATTTCGCACAAGAAAATCACCAGCAAACAGGATAAACCTTCAGAAAATTATGATTTTTATCAGAATCACTCCTCAGGTTGACATTTGCATGGCCTTTTTTTTTTGCAAGGAGTCCATTTTGGGGGGGGGGGGGAAGGAAGTGCCCCACAGTCTCCAACTTCCTGTTCCTGTCCAGCAGGCTCCTCCCAGTGCTTTGTCCATCTCCTGGTCACTTTCATTTGGATCTGGAGCTGGAAGGATTACTTTTTGTGGGTGCTGCTGGATATTTGGATTTGAGGCCTTTTTGACTGTCTTTGGATCACTTTTGGATTAGAAATCAACTTTCACAAGTAAGTTTGTTTGGGGCATTACAGTTGCTGCAAGTAAAATTTTTGAACTTTTTCAGAACATTAAATAAATTATATTGTGGGTAGCCACAGTATCCAGTAGGACCAGGGTTAGTTAGGGGTGCATGATACAACTGTTTTGTTGAATTTAAACACCATTTAGGCCATGGATGGGCTGGGATTGTGCTGATTTTTGTCTTTTTTTTGGGACTGCTGGTGGGGCCCTTTGCCCAGGGGTGGTGAGTGTTGCATGGGCCTAGTCTTTCTGTGGGGTGTCTTCTTAAATTTAAACATAATTGAGGCCATGGATGGGCTGGGATTGTGCTTATTTTATTGTTTTTTGTCGTTTTTGGGGGGCTGCTGGTGTGGCCTTTTGCCCAGGGGTGGTGGGTGGTGCATGGACTGAGTGTGCCTGTGGTGTGGTCTCACTCTCTTTAATGTAAACATCATGGATGGCATTGGATTGTGGTGATTTCTGGCTGTTTTTCTGTTTTTTGGGGGTGTACTGTTGATGTGGACTGGCCATGTGGGTGGTGGTGGTGGCCATCTTGAGTGCTGGCTGCTACAGGCAACATGTGCTTGGGGTGTAAGGGGCCTTTTTGAGGAGAGGCAGTGTCTGAGGCCTGCACTTATTTTGCCTACTTTTCATCCATTATGCCCAGGGGTAGTGAGTGTTGCATGGGCCTAGTGTGTTTTTGAGGGGTGTCTTCTTGAATTTAAACACCATTGAGGCCATGGATGGGCTGGGATTGTGCTGATTTTATTGTTTTTTGTCGTTTTTTTGGGCCTGCTGGTGGGGCCCTTTGCCCAGGGGTGGTGAGTGTTGCATGGGCCTAGTCTTTCTGTGGGGTGTCTTCTTGAATTTAAACATAATAGAGGCCATGGATGGGCTGGGATTGTGCTTATTTTATTGTTTTTTGTCGTTTTTGGGGGGCTGCTGGTGTGGCCTTTTGCCCAGGGGTGGTGGTGCATGGACTGAGTGTGCCTGTGGTGTGGTCTCACTCTCTTTAATGTAAACATCATGGATGGCATTGGATTGTGGTGATTTCTGGCTGTTTTTCTGTTTTTTGGGGGTGTACTGTTGATGTGGACTGGCCATGTGGGTGGTGGTGGTGGCCATCTTGAGTGCTGGCTGGTACAGGCAACATGTGCCTGGGGTGTAAGGGGCCATTTTGAGGAGAGGCAGTGTCTGAGGCCTGCACTTATTTTGCCTACTTTTCATCCATTATGCCCAGGGGTAGTGAGTGTTGCATGGGCCTAGTGTTTCTGAGGGGTGTCTTCTTGAATTTAAACACCATTGAGGCCATGGATGGGCTGGGATTGTGCTGATTTTATTGTTTTTTGTCGTTTTTTTGGGCCTGCTGGTGGGGCCCTTTGCCCAGGGGTGGTGAGTGTTGCATGGGCCTAGTCTTTCTGTGGGGTGTCTTCTTGAATTTAAACATAATTGAGGCCATGGATGGGCTGGGATTGGGCTTATTTTATTGTTTTTTGTCGTTTTTGGGGGGCTGCTGGTGTGGCCTTTTGCCCAGGGGTGGTGGGTGGTGCATGGACTGAGTGTGCCTGTGGTGTGGTCTCACTCTCTTTAATGTAAACATCATGGATGGCGTTGGATTGTGGTGATTTCTGGCTGTTTTTCTGTTTTTTGGGGGTGTACTGTTGATGTGGACTGGCCATGTGGGTGGTGGTGGTGGCCATCTTGAGTGCTGGCTGGTACAGGCAACATGTGCCTGGGGTGTAAGGGGCCATTTTGAGGAGAGGCAGTGTCTGAGGCCTGCACTTATTTTGCCTACTTTTCATCCATTATGCCCAGGGGTAGTGAGTGTTGCATGGGCCTAGTGTTTCTGAGGGGTGTCTTCTTGAATTTAAACACCATTGAGGCCATGGATGGGCTGGGATTGTGCTGATTTTATTGTTTTTTGTAGTTTTTTTGGGCCTGCTGGTGGGGCCCTTTGCCCAGGGTGGTGAGTGTTGCATGGGCCTAGTCTTTCTGTGGGGTGTCTTCTTGAATTTAAACATAATTGAGGCCATGGATGGGCTGGGATTGTGCTTATTTTATTGTTTTTTGTCGTTTTTGGGGGGCTGCTGGTGGGGCCCTTTGCCCAGGGGTGGTGAGTGTTGCATGGGCCTAGTCTTTCTGTGGGGTGTCTTCTTGAATTTAAACATAATAGAGGCCATGGATGGGCTGGGATTGTGCTTATTTTATTGTTTTTTGTCGTTTTTGGGGGGCTGCTGGTGTGGCCTTTTGCCCAGGGGTGGTGGTGCATGGACTGAGTGTGCCTGTGGTGTGGTCTCACTCTCTTTAATGTAAACATCATGGATGGCGTTGGATTGTGGTGATTTCTGGCTGTTTTTCTGTTTTTTGGGGGTGTACTGTTGATGTGGACTGGCCATGTGGGTGGTGGTGGTGGCCATCTTGAGTGCTGGCTGGTACAGGCAACATGTGCCTGGGGTGTAAGGGGCCATTTTGAGGAGAGGCAGTGTCTGAGGCCTGCACTTATTTTGCCTACTTTTCATCCATTATGCCCAGGGGTAGTGAGTGTTGCATACTTGCATGTCCGTAGTCTTTCTGTGGGGTGTCTTCAATGTAAACATCAAGGATGGCATGGGATTGTGCTCATTTTTCTGTGTTTTGTCGAATTTTTGGGGTGTATAACTGAACTGATGTTCCTCTGTCTTCCATTGCTTTTAGGTGCACAAGAAGACTCAAGAGAACCACCAGTGCCAGGAAGAAGTCCTGCAGCGGTGTGTGCAGCATAACGTCACGCGACGTCACGTCTGGACACAGAACCCTCTGCAACTCGTGCAACTGCTGCCTGCTGACCTGCTCTGAAGAGGATGGCCCCAAAAAAAGTAGCCCGTAGCTCCTCTAGCAAGAAAGGTGCCAGTAAGGAGCAGAAGAAGCAAGTTACCAAGGAGACTGGTGTGCCGCCCGCCCCTTTTTTTGGGAGTAAAAAAAAAAGTATGCCTGCAGCAGCAGCAGCGGGATCTGCTGGGGACCAAGCTGGCAGCACCCCCCCCCGCTCCATTGGGCTCAGTGCCACCACCACCACCACGCCAACTTAAGTCCAAGCCCTTGAGTGCTGCAGAGGCAGCCAGTATAGTTCTTCAATTACCATCGACCAGTGATGTTGGCTCATCGCAAGAAAGCAGCAGCAATGTCCCTCAATCAACACAGGTTGTTGTAGCTCATCTGACGAGTGTTGAACAACCACAGCCGCAACAACAATCACATGTGCAAGTACAAGCCCAAGTACATGTGGAAGGAGAGGCAGCGCAAGGAGATGCGCAAGCAGAGGTGCATGGAGGGTCACAAGTGCCCACAATAGTTGTTCCTCCCGAAGTAGGGGCACATCAGGAAATCGACAATCAAGGCGAGGTATCATTTGAGGAAGCCACTCCTCCTGCTGATCCTTCATTGTCTTCCACAACCCTAGCAAGGAAGAGATCAAGGGTGGTGTCTACATCCTCTTCAAGCACACCTCCTTCTGATGATACGGATCAAACTTGGGAACCAGCACCACAGCCGTCTGAGAGTGAGGCACACCATGATCCAACAAAGGTACTTAAGCGTAAAAGGAAGCTCGTCCAAAGTCTCAGACTTATGGAGTGTGATGAGGCTCAACAAGAAGTGGCGGATACTGCTGCTGATGAAGACTCTGCCAACGACGACCCAGTCATCATAAAGGTCACTGCAGCCCCAGCGGGCATGCAGCAAACAGACATTTTGACCCTAGCCCGAAGAGCTGCTGCGCGTGATGATGATGATGATGATGTTGTCGATGAGGAGGCAGTGGAAACACCACAATCATTGGAGTTAAGTAGTACACCAACTCGTCCCGCTTCCATATTTCTTTCTGGCAAGAAGAGACCTGCGTCAACCTCGACCTTAATTAGTGGCGGTGAAAGTGGAAAACGTAAAAAAGTTGGGCAATCCAGATCCTCCACTTCATCTGGCATTAGCTTCATGACCACCACCACCAGTATCGCCGCCTCCTCCAGGTCCCACAGACACTTCAAGTCCCCAGTTTGGGACTTCTTTACTGTTTGTCCCAAAAATCCAAAGTTTGCCATTTGTACCCTTTGTAAGCTTGCAGTTAGTCGTGGTAAGTCAGGTACCAACTATGGTACCGGCGGCCAGAGTGGTCATCTTGAGAGAAAGCACGCTGTCCAATGGTTTGCGCACCTAGCTGCGATCAAGAAAGGCCAAAATCAAGGAAACGTTGATGTTTCATCTGATGTTGACGAGCAGGAAGAAGACGTGTCAAACACTTCCCTTACACCCAGTACCCCTGTCAGCAGCACACCCAATGTGAGGCACACTAAGAGTGTTGGAGCGAGTGAGACACCAACGCACAAAAGTTCACCAGCGAGCAAAATTGGGTCAACGAAGTCATTATCAGCCCGTAAATGCTTGGTCCAGGCCAACATTAGAACAATGCTTACTTCAGACGTGCCATATGAACGCAACCACCCACTGACGCGTCTGTATAACACTAAGCTGGCTAAAATGCTAGCTGTGGACCTTCTACCTTTTTCTTTTGTAGAAGCGGTAGGTTTTCTTGAATTAGTTGCAACGCTCTGCCCTAAATGGAAGGTTCCGAGCCGGTTCTATTTTGCCAGAGTTGCGGTTCCAGCACTACATGAAGATGTGCTGCAGGCGATTGGGGCAGCTTTGCAGAAGAGTGCTGTTCACACAATACATCTGACAACAGACATGTGGACCAGTGGCCCAGGCGATGATTACATGTGCATCACTGCACACTGGGTCTCTTTTTCAGGTGTTATAGCAAAGCTAAACGCAGGTGTTGACCCGGACCAAGTTTTCAAAGCTGCTCGGAAACATGCAACACTAGCCATGTTTGGCTTGGAGAAAAGTCACACAGCAGAAAACCTTTTGGAAGAGTTTGACAAAAAGGTCTTGACAATGCTATCCCCCCTAAAACGCAAGATTGGTTATGTTTCCACGGATAATGGCGCCAATGTAGTTAAGGCCATGTTCCTTGGTGACCATGTTAGAGTGCCGTGTTTGGCGCACTGTATCAACCTGGTAGTTCAAAAATTCTTGAGTGATAAAGAGAGTCCAGCGTTCGAGGTAATGGCCACCTGCCGCAAAATGTGCAACCATTTCAGCCATTCTTTTAAGGCCCGGAAGCATCTGCGGAGACTGCTACTTCAACGTGGAATGCCAGTGAAAGCACTCATCCAGGAGGTGGCAACACGTTGGAACTCAACCTTCTACATGCTTGAGCGTCTGCATGAGCAGTATACGATACTCGATCACTATTTCTTGACAGAGGCTACATCTCAGAAGGAGGACCTGCGGATGAGTAAGGCGCAATGGGACATAGTTAAAAGCCTGACAGACATGCTTCGTCCTTTTGAGTTCTTCACGCGTGCAGTCAGCCAGGAGGACTGTAATTTGGGAAAAGCTATCCCATTGTTGTGCATACTGGAGCACCAACTGATGGCGGTTTCTTCTGAGTTTGCAAAAGATGAAAAAAAAAAAACCATTTCATTTTGTCTGAGAAATTATTACATCGCC
Source organism: Lissotriton helveticus (assembly GCF_964261635.1). NCBI lineage: Eukaryota > Metazoa > Chordata > Amphibia > Caudata > Salamandridae > Lissotriton > Lissotriton helveticus. The sequence goes on from NC_136068.1 coordinate 445,807,584, forward strand.
TACGTGGTGATGAACGTCTTCAAAACATCAACTCAGATCAGCATTACATTTGTGCTACTATTCTGGATCCACGCTACAAAAAGGCGCTGGCAGACAACGCATTCTTTCCTTTCGCTGATGCAGATGTTCAAAAGTACAAACATTGGTTAGCCTGGTCAGCCAAGAGGTTTGAAAAAGAACGGCAGGTTATTGAAGGAGAAGCCAGTACATCAGCATCAGCATCAGCAGGCCATCCGCAGTCACAAGAATCCACTTCTGCACCTGTGGCTGGGGCACAAGTGACCTCTCAGCCGTTAAAGACACCGGCAACTGGATCATCTGCACCACACACAATGACAACACTAACAGTGGCTGGGGAGGAGGATTGGCTAAGTTTGATGGGGTATGGTTCTCGAAAAAATGTCACAGGCACAGCAAAAAGTAAGCAAAGTGGAGGAACAGTTGATGACCTTGAGTCGATGGTGCAGGACTATCTGAATGACTCAACAGAGGTCTTCCTTAATGATGAGCCATTGCAGTATTGGCATGGCAAAAAACAATTGTGGCCACAGCTCTTCAACCTGGCTATAAACTATTTGTCTTGCCCACTCGCAAGTGTGTCTTCTGAACGTGTTTTCAGTGCTGCTGGTGGCATTGTAACTCCCAAACGGAGCCGCCTCTCGCCCAAAAATGTGGAGCGGCTGACAATGATCAAGATGAATCAGCACCTCATACCACCAGATTACAAAGTACGAGAAAGCACGCCGCATGAAGACGAGGAGGACAGCAACGTAGATGAGGGGATTTTTTCTCTGTTCGGTGCCACTGACCTCATCCAGCCTGAATTCGCAGAGTATGATGACGAAATCTTGTTCTTATTCCCTGACACCGAGCCCTGAAAATGAGACAATCAATCAAGAACTTTCTTTTTCGTCCTTATTCACTTTTATTCCTGTGTGCTTTGTGTCTCTCTTTCTTTGTTTTGCACAGTTAATTTAATTCAAACTTTAATCACCTAATCCCAAAAACAAGACCATCATCAGAACTGTCTTCACTTGTTTGCTTATTGATTTGAAGGTGCCGCAGTCTACATTCCTCAGGTTCACAAGTTCTGAAGAACATGCTCCTCTATCCTCCTCCTCCAGACTGCGATTTCCCTCCAAGCAGAGTGCTGGATTACGCACAATGAAGAAAGACTCAGCACTTGTGGGGGTGTTGTACTTCTTTGCGGGTGAGTTGACGGTTTTGGGCCCATTGCTGTGAAGCTCTAATAATGGACAAAAGTGTTTTGGACCAAATATGAGGTGGAAATTTCTTGCCGTTTTTGCTGACTTGCTTGCCTTTGAGGTGCTCTTTGGCGGGGTTCCGGGGGTTTGTGTGTAATTTTTGGTGTCTGTCGAAGCACTGCTGCGACAGTCTAATCTTGATTGCATTTGCTTTTCAGGAAATCCGTGGTGGAAAACAGGAGTTATGATGATTGATGATGATGACCTAGCTGAACAGCGCCGCATTTGGAACGAAGGCCGAGAGATAATGTAAGTATGAGATTTAGCTTTTTCGCTGTTTGGGGGTGTTGTCGGGTGTTTTTTTGCGGGTGGGTTGGCGCCGGCGGGTCTTGCCTGGAGCATTCCTGGGAAGGTCTAATACCGGATAGAAGTGTTTTGGACAAAATCTATAAGGAACAGCCTTTTTTTGCCATTTCTTCAGACATCTTGCTCAATGTAGCGTTTTGGGGGGCTTCCTGCTGTTCGTGGGTGGGTTGCGGCCGGGGTCTCTGTCGAAGCACTGCTGCGACAGTCTAATCTTGATTGCATTTGCTTTTCAGGAAATCCGTGGTGGAAAACAGGAGTTATGATGATTGATGATGATGACGACCTAGCTGCACAGCGCCGCGTTTGGACCGAAGGCCGAGAGACATTGTAAGTATGAGATTTAGCTTTTTCGCCGTTTGGGGGTGTTGTGTCGGGTGTTTTTTTGCGGGTGGGTTGGCGGGTCTTGCCTGGGGCATTCCTGGGAAGGTCTAATACCGGATACAAGTGTTTTGGACAAAATCCATAAGGAACAGCCTTTTTTTTGCCATTTCTTCAGACATCTTGCTCAATGTAGCGTTTTGGGGGGCTTCCTGCTGTTCGTGGGTGGGTTGCGGCCGGGGTCTCTGTCGAAGCACTGCTGCGACAGTCTAATCTTGATTGCATTTGCTTTTCAGGAAATCCGTGGTGGAAAACAGGAGTTATGATGATTGATGATGACCTAGCTGCACAGCGCGTTACTTTGGACCGAAGGCCGAGAGATATTGTAAGTATGAGATTTAGCTTTTTCGCTGTTTGGGGGTGTTGTCGCGTGTTTTTTTGCGGGTGGGTTGGCGGGTCTTGGCTGGGGCATTCCTGGGAAGGTCTAATGCCGGATAGAAGTGTTTTGGACAAAATCCTTAAGGAAAAGCCTTTTTTTTGCCATTTCTTCAGACATCTTGCTCAATGTAGCGTTTTGGGGGGCTTCCTGCTGTTCGTGGGTGGGTTGCGGCCGGGGTCTCTGTCGAAGCACTGCTGCGACAGTCTAATCTTGATTGCATTTGCTTTTCAGGAAATCCGTGGTGGAAAACAGGAGTTATGATGATTGATGATGATGACGACCTAGCTGCACAGCGCCGCGTTTGGACCGAAGGCCGAGAGACATTGTAAGTATGAGATTTAGCTTTTTCGCTGTTTGGTGGTGTTGTGTCGGGTGTTTTTTTGCGGGTGGGTTGGCGGGTCTTGCCTGGGGCATTCCTGGGAAGGTCTAATACCGGCTAGAAGTTTGTTGGACAAAATCCATAAGGAAACACCAGTTTTGGCACTTTTTGTAAGTTAGGGTTCGTTAGGGTTAGCCCTAGCAGCAGGATTGCATGTGTTTAGGGGGGTTCTATTGCAACGCGGTTCTGTTGTTGTAGAGCACTGTTGGAGCGATGCTGGCTATGGATACTTTTGCTTGCAGGCAAGTGGTTTGAATACAATCCACGGTCTGTATTTGGGCCTACTGTTACTTTCAAAGTACGTTTTGTAACCATTTTTCTGCTAGGCATCGTTTTTGGAGATATGATTGGGTTCTTCTACATTTTTGCGACTGGCTTTAGTAAGGGTCTTGGTGGGAGCATTGCTGGGAAGGTCAAATTTTGTTCTAAAACACAGTAGTACACCCACCTTGAGGGGAAAGATCCGCTATAATATTTTGGCCATACTTATTGATCCTTAAAAAGGTGACTCAGACAGAGCACGCAATTTCAAAAATATTGTACTGTCTATTAGGGAAATCAAAGTGTCACTTTTTGAACCACACAGCGTACATACCTTTTATTTATTTATCAGTGGTATTGTAATAGCACTTCCTGTTTTCCGTTCAATAATTACAGGCCGGGTTTCAGTCAACATCCGCCAGGCAGGCAGTGGACAGGGTGTCTCTTCTGTCAGTGGTCACCACCACATTGATGGACGAAGCGTCAGCTGGAATGGAGGAGTGCCGCCAATAAGAGGAATTGTTTGCTGCATGCAACTTACTTACCAATTTCAACAGGACAACTCCAACAACATACGCAATACAGATACAGTATCCATTGTTGTCTTTTATTCTATGAGTGTGACTGCATGTGCTTACCTTTAGTTTGTAACCAAAGATTGTCTGTAAACTCTGTATCTTCAATTATTGTTTGTCCATGCTCTGCTTTTTTTTTCTTCTCTCAACAAAACCTACCCAAAAAGAAACCCCCATTCCCATCCATTTTACAAACCCTAACCCTCTTCCCCCGGGCTGTGTTGTTTTGCTTGATGTCTGACTAAAATGACATCAATAATTCCACACACTTGCTGGGGAGGATAAGGTGATAGCAGCAACAGGCTGGTGAAGGAATACGAGGATATCTTCTAGACTTACTCAGCTTCAGTACTATATCTTCTAGTAGTAGTAGCCAATGTCAAATAAATTCAACGCAAGTACTAGTTATACTTGCAAGCAAATACTTTACCATTTGTTAGGCTACATTATGGCACTGTTCTAGTGTACTGTCACCTGCTATTTTCTCGATCGTACCGTAACCGTTGTAATGCTACAGTAAGGAGGACAAACAAGGTTTCGTTTTCTTTTTTTCCATAGGCATGCAACTGCCACTGTGTCACACCACTAGTACCACCGCAATGAGGAAATGTCACCCGCCCAGGATTGACAACGTTAATCCCCATTTCACCTGGAGCCAGCCCTGGGCCTAGCCCTAATTTCTAACACAAATTACAGGTAAGATAAGCGTTTGGTGGGAGGTAGTATAATGGAGTATTATTTCGGAGTAGACAAGAGATTGACGGTTGTACTACTAAAGTCCTACGACTGTTCAGGAAAACAAAGTTACTGTTACACCCCCGCCCCCCACCCACCAGACTGAAAAGCAGTAAAAAACAGGTATGGTCAGATAAAGTTGAAAAATATATTTATTTAGCCCTAACAAAATAATCTCCCTCACCCACCCTAACCCCAACGATTGTCTCTGAAACGTCCCAAAACGATCCCAACTCCCAAATCCCACCCCCCAAAAGTCTATAAAAAAAGGGCAAGGGACACTCCACTACTGGAGGGTGCTGGTGCTGGTGCATGATGCGGCATGGGCATCATACTCCTTGCGGAGGGTGGCAAGCTCGGAGCGGAGGCCCTTAACCAAGTTCTTATACCTCAGGACCTCCTGCTCCAGGTTGGACATGCGAACTCGTAGGCGGCGTTGGCGTTCCTTGCAGCTCCTGTGGGGGGCAGCTGGTATTTCGGTTGCTTGGCGGTGGCGGTCGGCTTTCTTAGCCCGGCTCGGTCCCGCTGGCTTAGTCACGGAGGAGGATGCAGTGGTCACAGTCGAAGATGTTGCCCCGCTCGACTGCGTGTCCTCCTCCTCCTCCAGGGCCACCAGCCGCCGATACTCGGCGACTGTGGCCTCCAGCCTCCGTTGCCGGGCCAATCTAGCCTGCTCCCTCCTTGTTGTTGATTTGGAAGGAGCAACTATATGAAGAAAGAAAGACATAGTCTGTAACCAATGCTCCTTATTAATAACACAAAGTGATTGAGCCGAAAGTTGGGTCACAGAGTACAAGTAGCAAATTGAAAGCACAGTACATAACTATTGAGGACAGTATCTATGTAACCTCCCACTTCTGCATCCTTGCTCTAACAGTAGTGGTAGTTTAATGAACTAATTCTACGACCACTATGGACTTCCATTACAGTCGACTATGACAGTACACCAGTCTTATTCTTCTTCTTCTCTCTTGTTTAGGGAAATGGGTACGTTATCTTATGCAAGCCGGCAGAATGACATGGACACAGCACAGTGAAGTTGCACCCGAGAAAAAAAGTTGCACACCATGATGATGGAGACAGACTTGCGTTACTGTACCGGTCCAGTACATGCAGGTGGTGAAGCTATTACTTTTCTATTACGGGTGGCACTGAGAATACTCTGTTACAAGGGCTACTGCTTAATTAATTTACCTTTCACCCTACAGTGCAAATGAGTACTAGAAAAGGAAACTGAAGAAGCTAACTAATTTGATTATCTATCACTTCACATGGGACGTATTTAATGACAGATGAGATGACTTTAGGTGCTTTGCTTAATATTGAGTGAACAGTGATACACCCACACATGAATGACGTACTACAAGTAAACTAAAGTTATTAAGAGAGGTACGGAGTGTCCACCGTAATAACCAGATATATGCTGTGAATGCAAACGCAATACAAAGTACTGCTACTATTCATGGTAGTATTGGACACATTTACAATTTCTTTTCCTTGCCTTCCCTGCACTGGGACGGACGTGCGGGTGCGGTGGTACATGCTCTTCAAGGTAACACTTACTTCACCTGGCGACCATCTACTCTCTCTAGATACACATGTGCTATGTAAGAGTCAGAGAATACCATGCTCCAGGCATCCATTCAGTCAAAGTATACGCACACATACAGTTTCTGTTTCACCCACCCAGGCTGCTGTCCTTCCACCCATCCTTGCTTCATCATTGACCCAGCCATGCACCATACCATATTCTTTCCTTCCCAGCCACCTCTGGGTCCAAGCAAACACATATCGTTCTTCTTTGCCAGCCATCATACAAGTTCGCGTCCCACTTACTTACACCCTTCTTTCGCTTTTCGTTCATCCCATCCATCACGTTCGTCTAAGAACTTATTGGGTTTCTTCTCACCAAAAACTTCACAGCTAAGTCGAAGTACATTTCGAGGAGGCTACTACCTGGTTGATTTGTAATTGTAATACACCCGTGCAGAAAGCACACTATGCAGTCTTCAATCTCAATAAGTAAGGAATATATAGCTTACCTGTTTCCGCCACCACCGTTTGATCCCCCACAGGAACGGCCACCAGCTATTCTAACGCCGCCTCCTCCCCAGAGGCCTCCGAGTCCAAGTCCAACACAGCCACCTCCGCGCTGGCCCCGTCACCAGATGTTACACCTACAAAGTACATTTAAGAATGTTAGAATACACCACTCACTACTATATAATATTTGGTCTAGGAGAAATGTTAAAAAAACAGAATACAATGTAATAATTTGTGACTGTCTACTCCATAGTAAAAATGTCCCATTTTCCAGGGAAGGCTGTTGTCTTGCTGCACTTTTATGCACAACTGATGAATGCTTGCTTTTGATTTTTAACACGCACCACTTTTTCTCCTAACAGACAGAAGCTTGACTCCTGAGTCCTAAGAACACGACCAGGATCAAGTTCAAACTAGGTGAGAGTTCGGCTCGACCACAAGAAATGTGTCCAATTAATCGTCAGCACTAACCACTTTTCCGTTTACAGTTAAATAGTTTTATGACAAAGTAGATTTTAATAAATGTGTTTACTTTTAATAAAGCTTTTACACTTAAATAGACTCTGTGGTTTTTGTTCCTCTAGACTAGAGTGGATGAGCTAAAGGTTTTGGAATTTTTGCAAGCATGAGTGCCTCTGACACTTCTTGACTGTGCTGTGACTCCGTACTACTCTCTTGTCCTGCGTACGATAATCTAGAGATCATTGGGGATCTATAATCGGTGACTTCGGGAGCTGAATGACTCTGCCACACTATCTAGTCAGTAAGGAGACAGTGCATAGAGGTATTGCTGAATATAATGGGAGTCCAATGGAATTGCCAAATGTCCAATCTTAGTTAGCTACACAGACAGACTAATAAGAATAGTCTAGTAATACCACAGGGAGTCATATTCGAGGCAGGATAAGAATTTATATCCAGTCTACAAGAAGATCAAAGACGATTTAGAAAAAATCGAATGAGGAACGCTAGGAAAAAATAGGTACTGTTTATTAAAATGTAAACTTACTGGGGCCAGCAAAGGAGCCCTCGCCTGCCCGATCCTGGCCTGCATCCTCAGCACCCTCCTCCTGTGTCCTCTTGCCCTTGGGGGGAGCTGATGTACAACATGAAAGAAAGAAAAACCAGAAAACATGGATGAGATTTTTCAACCAAATCAAACATTTGAAAAGAACAATAACAACATATTTTGGAAAAATAGCAAATAGATAGACAACTATTCCACGGGATCTATCTCATGTGGTATACTACGTTATTCGTATTGCCTGATTTGCGGAACGTTGACTTAGAAAGTTCCTATGTAACTCAAAAAACAGACTACTAAAGAGGTTTGCCTAGGCCTGGCACTGCAGGCAGCAGTGCGCAACACGTGACAGACAAAGTCCATCCTCCTTGCAGATCAGTGAATACTCAAACTATCAATCCACCCGCCACCACCGCCACTATTTCTTCTGATAGCCATGTGACTGTCTAAAGGAAGGACTGGACTTCAGTCTGTTGGGGCTGATTTATAAGTCCCTTGCGGAAGTTGCGGCTGATTTTCCTCCATTGTTGCGTGCCTTTTCTGACGCAGCGGCAGAACAAAAGACTCGCCATGGTGTTGGTGCGGCGTATATATAAAAAAAAAAAACACATATGGGCATATGGGCGATGCATCACGTTGTAAAGCCCTGCGCCATCAGGGGGCGTTCCGGCGCAAGGGAGGGCGTACCTGCGCAGGAACGAATCCTAAAAGTGGCTGAGGGAAATCTACAAGATGTCAATCAGTCACTTTTAGGACAATGATGCATGACTCAAACCCTGCGCGCTTGAAGCCGACGTACGGCTTGATGCATCATTGGGGAGATAGGGTACCCCAGAGCATTGCTGGAGCTGCGCCATCGTTGGCACGCAACTCCAGCAATGCGCTGCCTTTACGGCACAGATGCGTAAGGCTTCTGTGACGTTTTGGGCCAATGGGTGGTGGTGGCATGGCACACAATTACTGCCGCATCCCTGCTACTTTGCAGGGATGCGCCGGTAATTGAAAATATGACCCTTACTGTCTAGCATTACGCAGTTCTTTTCTTTACAGTACACTCATACATAATTTCTCAGGCCAATGAAATGCTTCTGAACACAACATACAAAACAAAGAAGCATAGTAGCAAGCAAGGCTACTGAGAAGGAGAGCAGTGCACCTGAAAATGAAATGCATAGAAGATTTTGAAATATAATTTACCTCAATGTAATCGGCAGCATTATTGCTCTTGGTAAAGAACAAAGATTTGCAAATAACAGAGCAGGATAAAACAGAGTAGTAAATGTACTACTACTACTACTCACCAAGCCCGGGGACCTCTACGCCGAGCGCGTCCAGCAAGTCCCGCTCCCGGTCCATGACATCGGTCCAGCGGTGGGTGGCCTGGTTATATGTGCGCCGGACCCCAGAGATCTTGTACATGGCCCGGCACACCTTCTCCCACCGCTGGCGGCGCTCCCGGATGCCATAGCCGGTCGCGATCTTGCCGCCTCCCAGGATCGTCTTGGGGAGGCGGCGCTGGACGTGGAAGATCAGTGCCGCCACTTCCTCCGCGCTGAAGATCTCCCTCGGGACCACTTGCTCCCCCCTTAAACGCCCGCACGGGAGCCGGGCACGGGGTGCGGGACCCTTCCCCTTCTCAGGGTGCTTCCCGGCTCCCTTTACCATGGTCTGGGCAGAAATAAACTTAAATGATAAAGAAGAAATAGAATAGTGAAGAAGAAAAGAAAAGAGTTTAAAAAAGTAGTTTAAAAGTAACTAAAAGCTGCAGAAAACACAAAAATATAGAGCTAGAAAAATAGAGGGTTAGATAATAAGTAAAATTAGATCAAAAAAACTTCAAACAAGCAAAGGATGGCAGAGATTGAGAGAGGATAGAGAAAGCATGCCCAGAACCATAGCAATGAATGAGAAACAAGATGGCCGCGCCCGTTCACGACCGCGTGGGTAAGTTCGCGCGAGATTTTCCTTGCGAGTACGCGCGAAATTGTACTAGCGAGCAGCACACTTTGCGAGATTACACATAGCGGGCGGAAACGGAATTACGTCACGCCAACAAGATGGCCGCGCCCGTGTACGACCGATAGGGTAACTTGGCAAACGTATAGCTAGAAGCGCCTCGCGAACACGCGCAAGATCACGCGAACATACACGTCGCAACAAAAACAATTTTGTATTCGCACGTATTCGCGGCTTCCGAAATCGATCTCGCACGGATTCGCGCCCCAAAAAACGCGCGAAATTGCAGAAAAAACGATTTTAGCTAAACTGAAAGCAATGAGCAGGTGCAAAAGTTCAAACTTAACATTAGTAACATTCAAGGTAGTGCTTCCTGATGGGCCCCTCCAGAGTTTGCAACTATTCTATGACCCTGCTATGACCCAAACAGCAGGCTCATAGAATAGCACCATAAAGGTCCTGTGAAAAAAAAATTTCACTGCAACAAAAAGCAAATTACAGATAAGGAAGGAAGCAGGTGCCAGCCAGACTGGAACTTTCAAAATTACTGACACATTAATGAAACACAAATTAATTGATGGCAGTTGAAGAAGGGCAGGTGTGCTTGCTTTTTTCAACCACCATAATCTACAGTGATAAATAAACCTAATAGGTGCCAGTGAGGATGTACTAGAGGGTGGCATGGGTGTCCCAGAGGGTGGCAGTGGTGAAACAGAGGGTGCTGTGAACCTGTGATGATAAACCAGACGTAGAAACAACATAGTCGCGGCCGTTGCAAGCCGAAAAGTAAGTTCGCAATTGCGAACTTGTCCCAAAATCGGCGCGAACACGCGCCAACACAAAAAACGGAAAAATCCGCAAATCCGCTAGAGTTCGCGGATCTTCGCGGATTGCGAATCCGTAAATACGCAAGTTCGCGGATTGCCAATCCGCAAAATCCGCCCATGCTTAATTGCAACCCTCTGGCCGGCCTGGCTATCAGCACAGTATCATCTGCATATAGTAATGCCGGAATCTTTTTGTGACCCACTCTCGGAATGTCCAATCACGATGAAATTAAGGCATCCCCCAAGTTATTTATATAGAGTGTGAACAGCAAGGGTGCAAGAATGCACCCTTGCCTGACCCCTCGCTTTAAGGGCCAGGAATCCATCAGATTCCCATTCTCGCTATAACGGACAGCTGCACTTGTGCCACTATGGATGGCCGCTAAAAAAGATATCAAAGCAGGGTCCAGACCCATGTCAAATAGGGAAGTCCACAATTTCTGATGATTTACAAGGTCGAAAGCAGTGGACAAATCCATAAAAGCTAGATGAATGTCCCCCTGCTTAGCGACCGTGTACTTCCCTATTACAAGGTGTAGGTTTAGGCATTGGTTTGAGAACGGTCTATAGCCAAGTAGAAGTACAAGATCTATTAAACAGTATGTGAAACAACCACAATTCAATATTATAGTAGTAGCGTCCAATAGTATGTAGACTCACCACCCAAAGGGATGGATGGATTGTTTGATTTATTTATTCAAAAATTGATATAAATATTTTATCATTTTATGTATACATTTCTGATATGACTGATTTACAATTCATGAACATCTAAATTTTAAAAAAATGCCTTCCAATTCGTATCCCCCCTTTTTGGTCTTAACCCCGCAATGTTCCATGACAGGCTTGCCAACTTATTGTCGGCCACCATGGGGCTTGAGACCTTAAAATTGTGAGTCTCTACTGACGATACGTAATTTCCTGCTAAAACCGGGACCCCGTTTTCCCCTGTGGGGATCGTGGTTAAATCTCCGTAACCTGTGGCCTCTCTATTAACTGTATGACTTGGGGCTGACTTATTTCTCAGAATACCCCCTTCACTAGTCAGAAAAGTTAAAGCTCTATCGCTAATTTCTATATCTGTCGGGTTAGATCTTGAAGTGATGCTGACAATAGGCTCCCGTGTACTTATTTCTCAGGGGTTACATTCCATATAAATTTGGTGCTCTTGCTTGGGGAGGGTGCAATATTGCTCTGTTCCCTCCCCCCCTTTTTGAGACTTAATACAAGTTACTGGCGTAGGCAGTCAATCGACCATTTCCAGCGGGCTAAACCTATTGTGTAGTGGTAGGTAGTTCTTTAAGTATTGAGGCCCCTGTCTAAAACCCCCCATCCTAGCCTGTCCTCGTCCATGACCCACATGTGACCAACCTCCCCCAATGTCCGAGTGAGAGGGTGGTTGAAAAAAGTACGATAGTGATCTAGCTTCTATCGATGTCCCTAGATTAGGGTTGAAGTTGTTCTACTCCCATGAGCAAATGTACTCCACCGTGCGGGGATCATTAAAATTAACCAAAACACAGTCTCCCGCGATTGTTTTCGGTATGTACCCCACCCAGGGAACCCTTCGCACCATCAAGATGTTACTTCGCATATAGGTAGGTAGCGATCTGTTAACATTGAACCAATGCACTACTTTATTTTTCAGGCAATTAAATGGTTTGGGGCTATGGTTTTTCAATTCAGGCACTCCCGTTAGCATTATAACATACGGGCTCGATTGTGGAGGCAATAATGCTGGTTTCGGCCGCCTTGAGGTTTCTTCAAAGGCATCCCTCACCACCGCTTTAGGCTGTGATAAAAGTGGCATAGCTACTTTGCCCATAAAACTAGCGGTATCTAGCGAGGGTATGGTATCTTTTACTACATTGGGGAGGGTTGCGCTGGGTTGTGCCGCTACCTGCGTATCAATCTGTGTAGACTGCCCAACGGGAGCCACAATTATTTGTGGGGTACCAGTTGAGGTTTTTTAGACTCCCCCCCCTTACAACTCTTTACCTCTAGCTCCAACCTTGTTAACTGTTTTTCTATACCAATAAGCCTCTCCTCCAAGGGAGCAAGTAAGGATTTGAATAGGGACGCAAAATGATTTAGGGATAAGTCCTCAACCAATCCTTCTGAGCCTGATCCACCCTGGGTATTGTTGATATGATTAGCTATGCTAACTCCTTGTATGTTGTCCCCCAGTAATATCAGCAAGCATGCCCCCCTCCAAGCTAGGTAGTTGATTAGTAGAAACGACTACTTGCTTTGAGGCGGCAGGTATAACAGTTTGATCCGTACCCTTAGTGGTTTTAGATTTTTTGCTGTTTACAGCAACAGGCGCTGGCGCCTTCCTTTTTGGTAATGCCTCTTCCTTTTTTCCTCTTAGCTGCCTAATATTTTCTGCGATTTGGGGACTGGCCACTGCAGCCTCTAGTACCACTTTCTCCGCTTCTAAATCTATTGGCGGCTCCACTGTTGTATGTAAAGTAGGAGCAGGCAGGGAGCAAAACGAACCCTGCGAGCTCGGAGGACTGTGCATGAGGACCTCTAAGTCCATGGTATTTGCCCTTTTGGTTACTTCCGGCGTAAGGGCATTTGCCAGGTGACCCATAGAGGACCTTTTTGCAAACGCAAGATCCTGTGACACCCTCCTTTCTATCAAAATATTCCCCTGGTCTATAACAGAGTTTGTTCGTGTAATAAATTATCTAGGGTGCCTAATAACAATGGGCCGTCGACAGTCTTATTTCTTTTCTCCCGGGCAGGCATAATTACAGATGTAAATATGACCTTGGCACACTTACTGCAATGTCAGTAGCCCTACAGAGAGCAATATGCAGAAGGTCAGGAGTTAGAGGGAGGGCCAGTCCAGTCTCTTCCGGCCTCTAACGGGCTACAACGGGCCCGCCCTTGGCCCGGGCTTAGCCCGCGCCTAGCCCGCGCGCGGTCCCGCGATGCGGGGGCTCTCCTTGTATTTGAGCACCTCCAGGCGCGAGATTGCGGGTGGCAGCTTCTGGTTCAGGCACAAGGGACGCTGGGATTCGTAGTCCCCCTCCGCACAGCGGCCGTGATTGAATGGCGGCGGCGGGAGGGAGACGAGCAGTGGCTGTCCCCGAGTTCGGGGGAAGTATGCAGGTAACGGTGGTCTCCTTGACAAAGTATCGGCCCCAAGAACAACTGGCTCCCAAATTAGACTCGCCCGCTCCGCCGGGGCTCTGCTTGTATTTGAGCGCCTCCAGGCACGAGATTGCGGGTGGCAGCTTCCGGTTCAGGCACAAGGGACGCTGGGATTCGTAGTCCCCCTCCGCACAACGGCCGCGATTGAATGGTGGCGGTGGGAGGGAGACGAGCAGCGGCTGTGCCCGAGTTCGGGGGAAGTATGCAGGTAAGGGTGGTCTCCTTGACAAAGTATCGGCCCCAAGAACAACTGGCTCCCAAATTAGACTCGCCCGCTCCGCCGGGGCTCTGCTTGTATTTGAGCGCCTCCAGGCACGAGATTGCGGGTGGCAGCTTCTGGTTTAGGAACAAGGGACGCTGGGATTCGTAGTCCCCCTCCGCACAGCGGCGTCGATTGAATGGCGGCGGCGGGAGGGAGACGAGCAGAGGCTGTGCCCGAGTTCGGGGGAAGTATGCAGTTAAGGGTGGTCTCCTTGACAAAGTATCGGCCCCGAGAACAACTGGTTTCCAAATTAGACTCGACCGCTCCGCCGGGGCTCTGCTTGTATTTGAGCGCCTCCAGGCGCGAGATTGCGGGTGGCAGCTTCCGGTTCAGGCACAAGGGACGCTGGGATTCGTAGTCCCCCTCCGCACAGCGGGCGCGATTGAATGGTGGTGGCGGGAGGGAGACGAGCAGCAGCTGTGCCCGAGTTCGGGGGAAGTATGCAGGAAAGGGTGGTCTCCTTGACAAAGTATCGGCCCCAAGAACAACTGTCTCCCAAATTAGACTCGCCCGCTCCGCCGGGACTCTGCTTGTATTTAAGCGCCTCCAGGCGCGAGATTGCGGGTGGCAGCTTCCGGTTCAGGCACAAGGGACGCTGGGATTCGTAGTCCCCCTCCGCACAGCGGCCGCGATTGAATGGCGGCGGCGGGAGGGAGATGAGCAGCGGCTGTGCCTGAGTTCGGGGGAAGTATGTAGGTAAGGGTGGTCTCCTTGACAAAGTATCGGCCCCAAGAACAACTGGCTCCCAAATTAGACTCGCCCGCTCCGCCGGGGCTCTGCTTGTATTTGAGCGCCTCCAGGCGCGAGATTGCGGGTGGCAGCTTCCGGTTCAGGCACAAGGGATGCTGGGATTCGTAGTCCCCCTCCGCACAGCGGCCACGATTGAATGGCGGCGGCGGGAGGGAGACGAGCAGCGGCTGTGCCCGAGTTCGGGGGAAGTATGCAGGTAAGGGTGGTCTCCTTGACAAAGTATCGGCCCAAAGAACAACTGGCTCCCAAATTAGACTCGCCCGCTCCGCTGGGGCTCTGCTTGTATTTGAGCGCCTCCAGGCGCGAGATTGTGGGTGGCAGCTTCCGGTTCAGGCACAAGGGACGCTGGGATTCGTAGTCCCCCTCCGCACAGCGGCCGCGATTGAATGGCGGCGGCGGGAGGGAGATGAGTAGCGGCTGTGCCCGAGTTCGGGAGAAGTATGCAGTTAAGGGTGGTCTCCTTGACAAAGTATCGGCCCAAGAACAACTGGCTCCCAAATTAGACTCGCTCGCTCCGCCGGGGCTCTGCTTGTATTTGAGCGCCTCCAGGCGCGAGATTGCGGGTGGCAGCTTCCGGTTCAGGCACAAGGGACGCTGGGATTCGTAGTCCCCCTCCGCACAGCGGCCGCGCTTGAATGGCGGCGGCGGGAGGGAGACGAGCAGCGGCTGTGCCCGAGTTCGGGGGAAGTATGCAGGTAAGGGTGGTCTCCTTGACAAAGTATTGGCCCCAAGAACAACTGGCTCCCAAATTAGACTCGCCCGCTCCGCCGGGGCTCTGCTTGTATTTGAGCGCCTCCAGGCGCGAGATTGCGGGTGGCAGCTTCCGGTTCAGGCACAAGGGACACTGGGATTCGTAGTCCCCCTCTGCACAGCGGCCGCGATTGAATGGCGGCGGGGGGAGGGAGACGAGCAGCGGCTGTGCCCGAGTTTGGGGGAAGTATGCAGGTAAGGGTGGTCTCCTTGACAACGTATCGGCCCCAAGAACAACTGGCTCCCAAATAAGACTAATGCCCACCCATCTCCGAGCAGATGAGCTCATAGGCTGGTTGTGGGTTGCCAAGTTCCTGAGCACTTTTGACCGCATTTCAGGATATTGGCCGATTGTCCTAACTGAGGCGGCAAAAGAGAGGTGAGCCTCCTCTACCCAGAGATCCTCTTCCAGCTTAGGGTAATGCCCTTTAGATTCAAGAAGGGCCCTTCTACCTTCCAAAGGTTGGAAAACAAAGTCCTAGCTGGATTGGACGCCTACTTAGCCAGGCTGGATGCTGCTTACTTAGATGGCATAGCTCTCTACAGTAGCCTTTGGGAGGATAAGAGATTTATTATGGGATATGACACCTTTGTTGTCCCCTTAACTGAGCTGACTTCTAAGAAGCAGCCTAGGAAGGTGATCTGGAAAGAGGCCTGCCTGAAAGCCTTTGACACCCTTAAACAGGCCCTGTGGGTCATGTTATCACAGTTAAATGAGGAGGGCCTAGACTGACTTATAGCCTTCATAAGTAAGAGGTTACATCCCGGGGAACGGAGGTGAAGTGCTATTAAAAGAGAAGCTTTAGATGTGGTCAAACCACTGAAGAAGCTGAGAACACACCTGTTTGGCACTCACTTCCATTTTCAGACAGACCACAAGCCCTTCAGATGGCTTATGTAAATGAAGGGGTGAGAATCCCAAACTGTTGTGGTGGTCCATTTCCCTACAGGAATGGAGTATATGTTGAACATCGTCCTGGGTCAGACCACTACCGTGATGATGGTTGGTTCATGTTCCTCCACCTTAATGTTGAGAACTCCATGGAGGTTGGTAATTATCCCCACCTTCAGCTGGCGAGGACACATTTTAGACCTTTCAGCCTAAGGTAGCCTTTCCCAAACGTTTGCCTTCAACCCTCCTATTTGTCTGGATTTGCTTTGTTGGCCTTAGGAGTAAGACTGTGTACTTTACCCCTGCTAACCAGTGCTAAAGTGCTTGTGCTCACTCCCTAAAACATGGGAAAACTGGTCTGCCATTGAAGCCTGTGTGCCAGTTTAAACTGCTACTTTTACTTGGCAAAATAACCTCTTTGCCAGGCCTAAAACTCCTTTTTATTTTTTAAAACATAGATGTTATCCCTAAAGTACGCCCTAACAGCCCTTAGATGCGAAAGGAACAACTGATGGACAAAATGATGAACAATGCAAACATTCACCCCCAGTCACAAAGATCTGGGTTTAAATCCATCATTCTTTTGCTCACCACGCCACCCCAGTTTAGACCCAGCCATACGCAAATCAGTCTTTACCCTGTTCTTTATGGAAACAGTCCAGCCCGAACTGCCAAGCCAGGTCCTCCCTGGACTGGAAACAAGGATCCAGGGACCGGTTTTGGGGCATCACTCCTTATCAGCCAGACTAGCTTAAATTCAGCGGTGCAGTGAGCACGGGACCCACATCTGGGCATACCCTTCCAACTTAGGGAAACAAATGCAAAAGGAACAGCCCATAAGGCAGGTAGCATTGTAATTAAATAGTTGGGCATATACTTTTAAGTTTTACATGCCCTAGTAGGGAAAAAAATCACAAATTCATTTTTCACAACTGTGGGGCCTACCTCTCCCCTAAGATAACATTTAGATACCCTTTTACATTTAATAAGTGCTAACTTTTGATTGTGAGCCAGAAGGAAAGTCATGTGAATGTCCGAGAAGTACACAGGTGCACGATAGTCCAAATACAAAGCTTGGTACTTAGATCATTTTTGACCAAAAATTGCCCGAAAACTGAGTGGAGACCTATTTGCTTGTTAATTCACCCACGGTGAATTACCCGTCGGCCAGACTTTGCTGCAGCTCCCCAATGTTCTTCTCTGCAGCAGCAAATCATGTTTAGCAACTCCTCGAAGAAGGGAAATCCAGCTTCATGCGGCTCCGTTGGCCTCAGCCTGAAGCTTCAGTTCCTGGACACGTTCGACTTCCTAAAATAAGAATAAGTCCGAATGTAGGAATCTTCATTACGATTTCATCCAGCAGCTCCCCGATGACACCTCCTCCTCCTCGGACACCATCAGCTGCTTACCTCTGTTGAACTTAAACAGCTCAGACATTTTTCTGTAAAATTTATTCTAAAACCGAAGGGAATCCAAGACCAGGCCTAATCCACTTTGTGTATCCAAACCACACTCCATTGTGGTTGGCCATAACTTTCAACTTTGCCCCAATCTTGTGAGAGTAGATATCCGTGGTTCGCCCTTTGATGTACAAGCTCTATTTTTCACTTTAAACTTAAATCATAACTCTGGTTCTACTGCTTTTAGTTGTGTTGTTTTGGTGTCAAATACTCCATTTAAATGTACTCTACTTTTCTAAATTGATGTGGATTTCACTTTGATACTGTTTAAGTGCTGCATAAGTACTTTACACATTGCCTCCAAGTTAAACCTGACTACTTTTGTGCCAAGCTACCAAAGGGTTAAGCACAGGTTAATGTTGAGGCTTTTGTGGTTCTGTCTGAAAGGGATTGTGGCTGTTGCTTGAGAAGGGCTCACACCCTTCTCAACCAACAACCACATTTCTAACTGGGTGTGCCTTTGGAAAGGTCTGTCAGAGGGTTGATGCATTGTTTGGAGAGCGTTCTGCTTCTATTGGCAGCTTCATTGAGGCTTTTAGTTTAGTGTATTCCTTGTTTTTGACTATTGTGATGAGTTGTCAGCATTCTGCTTAGAGACACTTCAGTAGTGTAAAGCCATCAGGGTTTTGTTTTTTTCCATTTTGTTTTCATGTCTGTGGTTGGAATGTTTGTTGTTCATGATGGCTTTGAAATAGCAGGGTGCTGGAGGGTTTAGCTTGCCCTTGTATAATTTAGTTGGAGAATGGGTGCTCCTATGGTTTTCCACAAATGTGTTGAAGCTGTTTAGAGAAGTGTGGCATTAGATCTGCAGGAAGAAGGCAAGAGATGAGTTTGAGCTTTAGGTTGTTGATGGAGAAATCGTTGAAGATTTTGAAGGCTTGTTGTTCTCTTTTAGGCTGATCTTAGTGTGTTGGTAGGAAATTTAACAGAGTAATGGGTATGGTGAGGTGGTTTGTCTAATCCAAGAGGTTTGCTTTGGATGATTGAGGATGTTGAGAAGTCAAGATCGAGTTTTTGACCTATTTAGTGCAATGGATGGGTGACATCTTGAACCACTGTGAGTGTGTCAATGAGGTTGTTGAGAGTGTCTCCTTTTTTCATGTTTAAGTTGTCTGGGAGTTGGAGATGTTTGCATTTGGTGGTGTAGGCATTTCACAATGGAGGAGTTGGTACAAAATTAATATATGAAGCCATTGCTGTGTCTGGAGGTCTCTAGATAATGTGGAAAGTGGTGGATTGAGTTGCAGAGAGAAAGGGAAGTGGTATGAAAGGAGCTTCATGGGGGTGGGCCAAGTTTATTTGCTTTCCCAGGGTAGAAGACCAGCTGTATGTATGAACTACACAGAGGCCTCTTCCATACCTATGCTTGCACTGTGCACACTGTAGCCTGTAGGTTTGGGATGGAAGAACATGTTTGCTTGAAGGATTAGACCCTCATGCAATAACTGCATAGAGGGTTCCCATAGAAGATGACTACAAATTTCCACAGGAGCCTAGCCATTGTGATTCAAGGAATACTAATGAAATTGTAGGCTTTTAGAATTTTTAGTTGGCCGATGGTTCAAAAGAAAGACCCTTGGAGCCTGAGGAATGAGAGACAGATCCCAGTAACAAGCCAGAGAGTTGACCTAGGTCTAGCTAAAATTAAGTCATTAATCCAGCAGCAAGCCAACTAGAATAATGGGTTCAATACCCCCTCAGGGTTCCCTGACAACCCATATAACTGCCAGCTGGGCCCTCAGCTGAGAAGCTGCAAAGCCGAGCTTAAAGCCATTCCTGAGTAAATACAAGATCGGAAAGGAATCGATGGCCAGAACAGCACACCAAGAAGAAGAAAAAAACACAACTTCCAAGGATAGGCCCATATGCAATAAACCTAGGAATTCAGCAACCAGGCAATTGCTGAGCATAACTTATTGGAGGCCTTTTCTGAGGTATCAGAGGTAAAAATAGAGTCCAACTTAGAAAAACCTATAGAAGCTGGAAGCAGAAATCATGACCTGCAAGGTCAGAGTAGAGCCATCAGAATGACACAAAACCCTCCCTGTTGAACTTCTGCAAGATTATGGGAGCGGGGTGAAAGTGTAAGGCAAACATCAGACCTCCTGAAACAGAAGTCAGAGTGTGTGCTTGCAAATGTTTTTGCAACAGTCGATGGAGGCACAGACAGAGTGGCAGTGGAGTTCAACCCAAGAGTAAAGGGACCCACTGAACATCTTGGATTTATATGCTTCTTTGGTTCTCTTGTCTTTTTATGCAAGTCTTGGACACTTGATAGTCCATGTGGACCAGGAAAGCTTTTCCATTAAACTGTGATGGTTAAAAAGTGGATCACTATCTAAATAGCTTTTACCTTTCTGTTGGACCTGGGGTTACCAGTCCACCTAGGGTAGGCTGGCACAAGTGGTAAGGACTATTCTCTCAGAGACATTTGTGTTGTGATTGCGTCACACTTTTCACAGCAACCCAGCGCCCATCCACTAAAAATGACACCACACCAGATTAGAAAAATATGGAATGCTTTACAAAAATTTCTCAAGTTATCTTATTATGTAAGTCAAGAATTGTTTAAATACATTAAGCACATCCACATTTGATTACCTGCATCAATAAGCATACGACATTATATTTAGTATCAGCACTGGGTTTTCTAGGGGAGAATGAATTCAGTAATTCACTTAATGCTTTATATTTCAGGCAATACTTTTTGTGATTCAAATCAACCCTAGCAGGAAAAATATTCTACTTCACTTTAAAGAAGCAAGTTTGCACATTACCACCGTCTGGAGACCATTTATGAATCTCTTTTCTAGTAACATTAGATTATACCAAGACACAGCAGTAGTCAGTATAATTCACTCCTGGTAAAATAAGAACAGGCATCAATTTTCATCTTAAACATGCAATAGAACTGGTCATATGAATTGTTCTAGATTTTGGTTTAACTTTAGAGGAAAGCCAGCAATAGTTCTAGGACTGGTAAGTCTCAATATAGTGGTCCTGTTACTCGAGCTCCCTTGGCTACACAACAGTGTTTACTCAGATTCCAGAGATCAGACCGCCCACTAGGCCCTAAATCGTTCTCTCTGGGGTTATGTCCCGCACCAGCCCCCAGACCCCTGCTTACTTGTGGCCTTAGGGCTATTCGTTTTCGTTTCAGTCGACTCAGGCAGCTGGAATTAACTGAGCCACACCTACAGCTTTAAGGTGTAGCGTCTACTCCCTCGCAGACACGGCTGTCTCACACTCTGGGCCTGTGCGGGGAAAGTACGCTCTTGTGATGATGCAGCCGCCTTTGTTCTGGCCCGACCGAACGTCAAGGCCAACACTTTGCCTCCTTGAGAGCCGCGCTCCACTGGGCCTACGCGGTGAATCAGCGGCCGCACTGCCGCGCCGCCGCCTCCTCAGCGCAGCCGTCAGGTTCCTCTTCAGACCTGCGCGTTGTCAGAGACGCTTCACCGCTGCTCCGCCCCCTCTGCGCCGCCGAGTCCCCCACCGCGACTGCGCTGCAGTCAGACGCCTCAGTGACAGGCCACAACGCCGGCGCGCCTCCAATCCCGATGCCGTGAGACGGGCAATTCCCCCACTTCAGCGGATCCTCCCACCACCTGCCCCCGAAAGGAGGGAAGAGGGGGCGACCTCGGTGCAGCGCTTCCGCTCACAGGTGAGAGGGGACAGGCCAGGGCAGGAGTGAGTTCGTGAAGGAACTAGGGGGGAGAAAAGGGTGTCGGACTCTCACCGTCTCCCCCAGAGGTTGCCAAAGTTCTCAGTCAGCTCTTCCTCCCGATGGGGTAATTTAACTGATCGGTCCGCTTGACGTGAGCCTCAGCAGTCTCTTGTGTCCACCCAGTGAAAGGGTCAGTCCCTTTTATACTACGAGGACTCTCAGTCAGAGTTTAAAAGGAGAAAAGTTCGGGTAAGGCCAGATCTATGGTTAGAAGGGGGGATGACAGAAATAAGCGAGCAACCCTCTAGAGAAGTCAACCCTCTCAATGTTCTAACCCCCCCTGACACCACAGCCTGCACTCCCACCAACTCCTTGCTGAACAAAATGGCCGCAAAGGTTCTGGCCTTATATTCCCTAGGTCCAGTTCACCAGAATGGGCCAGAAGGTTCTAGATTCCTCCCAGTGTAATCCTATGGCTCAGGTCCCTGAGGTAAAAATGTGGCAGTTACCAGCCACCATTTTGTGTCTCTGTATACACTACTTCTGAAAAGTGCGACAAGGCCTCAAAAAGTTATGGAATAAGATAGCACCTAACCCCAAGAACAACACCAAAAAGTCAAGTGGACATAAAAATGAAAGGAGTTGGAAGGCAAAAAGGGGACAAAAATAAATAAATAAATAGGAGGGACCACCCAAAGGGCTGACAGGTCTAACACGCGTTTCCCCCAGCTGAAAGTGGGGAGAGCTACCCAATCCCTTGGGAGTTCTCATCACTAAGGTGGAAATACCTGGAGAGACTGTCTGCATTGGCATGGTCCACTCCAGGCCGATGTTCCTCCCTGTAGGGAGATGGACCATCTCAACAGCTTGGGATTCTCCCCCTTCATTTGCATCAGCCAACGAAGGGGGCGGTGGTCAGTCTGAACCAGGAAGTGCAAGCCAAACAGGTATGGTCGCAACTTCTTCAGAGCCCATACCACCGCAAAGGCTTCCCGCTCAATTGCACTCCACTTCTGTTCCCGGGGAAGCAGTCTCCTAGACAAGAAGACAACAGGTTGATCCAGACCCTCTCCATTGAGTTGCGATAACACTGCCCCAATGCCATGCTCTGATGCGTCCGTTTGGACAATGAATTCCTTGGAAAAATCATGGGCCCTTAGGACTGGAGCTGCACACATTGCCTGTTTCAAAGTGTCAAAGGCTTTCTGACAAGCCTCTGTCCAGACTACCCGTCGGGGTTGCTTCTTGGAAGTAAGTTCAGTTAACCACTTGGATGCTAAGGTGTTTTATGGCTTTGAATGTAATTTCCATTGAAGTCAATGGAAACTCCATGACGAGCTGGGCTCGTCATGAGCGTCGAAGGGGTTAAAGGTGCCACAATTGTGCCATACCCTTTTACAAAGCGACGGTAGTAACCTGTGAGGCCCAGGAAAGCTCGGACCTCGGTTTGAGTCTTGGGGGGCTCCCAGGCCATGATAGCCTCAATCTTCGCCTGGAGGGGCTGCACCGTTCCCCTGCCCACCAAGTGGCCTACGTACACCACAGACCCCTGCCGATTTGGCATTTACTGGCTTTGATTGTCAAGCCAGCCTGTTTCAGGGCCTGGAGAACAGATTGCAGATGACTCAAATGGTCCGCCCAGCTGCTGCTAAAGACGGCAATGTCATCCAGATAAGCAGCGGAGAAGGCCTCCATCCCGGAGAGGACCTGGTTCACCAGCCGCTGAAAGGTAGCAGGAGCGCTCTTGAGCCCAAAGGGCATTACACAGAACTGGTAGTGGCCCTCAGGCGTGGAGAAGGCTGACCTTTCCTTTGCTCCATCTGTAAGGGAGATCTGCCAGTACCCGGAAGTGAGGTCAAAGGTACTCAGGTATTGGGCAGCTCCCAGCCGGTCAATAAGTTCATCCGCCCTAGGGATCGGATGAGCATCAGTTTTGGTCACTGAATTCAGTCCCCGGTAATCCACACAGAACCTTAGTTCTGGAGTGGTGCCCGGTGGGGCAGCTTTTGGTACCAGAACCACCGGACTGGACCAGGGGCTACTCGAAGGTTCAATTACTCCTAGCTCCAGCATTTTACTGACTTCACTGTGGAGGCTGGCCTTCACCTTATCTGACAGCCCGTAGGTCTTAGACTTCACTGGTGGGCTGTCTCCTGTGTGCACATCATGGGTACACAGGTGGGTCCTTCCCGGGATAAGGGAGAACAGTGAGGAGTACTGCTCCAGGATCTGGCGGCAGTCCTCCCGCTGTTCAGGAGTTAGGGATGGGGAGAGATTCACTCCCTCCACCGACCCATCCTTTTCCTGAGATGAAAATAGATCAGGGAGAGGCTCACTCTCCTCTTCCTCTGCTCCATTGGTCACCATCATTAAAATGACCTCGGGAATCTCATGGTGGGGTTTGAGGCGATTAGCATGGAGCACCCGCAGGGGCTGCCTGGGGGTCTTAAGATCCACTAAGTAGGTGGACTTGCCCTTCTTCTCAATCACCTCAAAGGGGCCTGTCCAGCGATCCTGTAGGGCGCTCAACTCTCCAGGTTCCATCACCCACACTTTCTGGCCAGGCTCCAACTCCACAGGGTGAGCATTGTGGTCATACCACTCCTTCATCACTGGTTGGCTGGCTTCCAAGTTGTCGGAAGCTTGCTTCCACAAATTAGCCATTTGGCTCCGGAAGGCCAGCATGTAGCTCACCACATCCTGGGGAAGCTTCCTGGGAGTCTTTTCCCATCTGTCTTTCACCAGGCTGAGAGGTCCGCGCACAGGGTGCCCATACAGGAGTTCGAAGGGGCTGAAGCCCACTCCCTTCTGTGGCACTTCCCTGTAGGAAAACAACAAACAGGGTAGGAGGATGTCCCATTTCCTCCGCAGGCTCTCAGGCAGACTTCGGATCATGCCTTTCAAGGTTTTGTTGAACCTTTCCACTAAACCATTGGTCTGTGGGTGGTAAGGAGTGGTGAACCGGTAGGTAACCCCACACTCCTTCCACATAGCCCGCATATAAGCTGACATGAAGTTGGTCCCCCTGTCGGACACAACTTCCTTGGGGAAACCCACTCGGGTAAAGATCCCCATCAGGGCCCTAGCCACTGCAGGTGTAGTAATGATCCTCAGAGGAATTGCCTCTGGGTATTGTGTGGCGTGATCCACCAGAACCAGGATGAACCTGTGACCAGCTGAAGTTGGTGGATCCAATGGCCCCACAATGTCGATGCCCACCCTTTCAAAGGGGGTGTTAACGACAGGAAGTGGTTCCAGGGGAGCTTTCAGCTTCACCCCTGTTTTTCCACTGGCTTGGCAAGACACACATGTCCGGCAGTAAGTGTCGAACGCCACCTTCATCTGAGGCCAATAAAAGTGGGGGACAAGCCGGGCAAAGTTCTTGTCCTGACCCAAGTGTCCTGCCAAGAGTATCTCATGAGCCAGTTCTAAAAGAAAGGCTCGGTAACGTTGAGGGACAACCAAGGCCCGTGACGAACCGTGGTCTGGTGCCTTGGGTTCACTGTAGAGGAGACCATCCTCCCAGTAAATATGGTAGTTTCCCGTAATGTTACCCGCTGCCTGGGCTGCGGCCTGTCGCCTCAGTCTCTCAAGGGTAGGGCACTCCATCTGGCCCTTACAAAACTCCTCCCTGGTAGGCCCTCCTTCCACATACCACTCGGCAGGAATAGGTAGGTTCTCCAGGGAGACCACCTCCCCCTCCGCGGACTCCTGGTCCACCACCGCAGGTGGCCTATCCATCTCACGGGGCGTGGATGCCGGGGCAGGCTTCTCCTGCCCCGAATCTTTCCCTTTCTGGCAGCTGGCTGTGCCTTTGTTCCAGGCTCCAGCCCAAGCGAACTCCCCCTCCGGGTAGTCGCAGACCTTGTGCTGACACAGGCCCAGTCAGGTGTTCCCAGCATCTCAGAATGAGTCCGGTATTCCACCTCTTTCCAAGCATTGGGCTCCATATCATTTCCCAACAGACAATCAACTGGCACGGCAAGGCTTACGGCAACTCGAAGTGAACCTTCAACCCCTTCCCACTCAAAGGGAATCTCGGCCACGGGGTAGTGGCCCAATCTGCCGTCAGCCATCGCGGCGGGGTGGAGTACCTGTGGAATCACCTGCTCTGGAGACACCAGTTGACTCATTACCATAGTCATACTGGCTCCTGTGTCTCTCAGAGCCTCCCCTCTTTGGCCATTGATGGTGACCCACTGCCCATACTTAGTAGTATTTGAGGGCACCTGGATCTTAGGAACCATCTCCCAATCTCCCAGGGACACTAAGGAGACACCCGCCCACTCCCCCCCTTATCTAAGGGCAACTCCTCCCCGAGCACTACACTAGCTACTCCCGGGGCTTTTCCTCCAGTGGGAGGGGGTGGTCTCTTTGGGCACTTGACATCACCTTTATAGTGCCCAACCCCACCACACTCATAGCAGCGGACAACCCTTGGCTGCTTACTATGGTCAGGATGAGGGTTTCTTGGCGGGTTAGCCTTGGGAATGAATCCTGTTCCCTTTCCCTGGAAACTGTTTTGGGGGCCTCTTGAGAACTCCCTCTTTTTATCCTCCCCCTCTTTCTTCTGGGGAGCGCCCTGTCCGGTTTTTTTGGGAATCCCCTCCAGTCCCCTTTGAGGACACCCGGGTACTAGCCCAGATGCCCGCCTCCTCAGCAAGCTTCCGGGGGCTGGTCAGCTTGCTGTCCACCAGGTGTTGTCGCAGCTCGGGAAAACATTTCTCGAGTAGGTGCTCCTTGAGGATAAGATCATACATCCCCTTGTAGTCCCTCACTTCGCTGCCTTGCACCCAACCCTCTAGGGCCTTCTTTGCATAGTCCAGGAAATCCGCCCAATTCTGTGTGCCCAGTTTGTGGCTGCTCCTAAATTTCTGTCGGTATTGTTCTGAAGTCAGCCCAAACTTTTTTATCAGCGCCACTTTCATGGTGGGGTAGTGGGTTTGCTAACCCTGCTCTAGGGCCAAAAGTGTATCCCTTCCTGCAGGAGGCATGTATTTATACAAGCCACCCCCCCAGTGTTTTTCCAATATCCCATGGGCTCTTAAGCAGACCTCATAGGCAGCCAGCCACTTTGCAATGTCATCCCCTGCGCTGTGGCTGGCGACTATGTCCTTTGGCAAATAGGGTCTGGGTTCCCTGGTTGTGTCTTTGGATTCGCTGCCACCAGTAGGAGTACTGGGAGTCCCTATTTGTAGGGCCTTGAGATCTAGCTCCTTGAGACACAATTCATGAGCCAACCTCTTTTCCTCCCTCTCCTTCTCTAACCTGGCTAACTCCCATTTTAACTGCCGTTCTTCTCTCCTGTCAGCTAATTCGGCTTCGGTCAAGCGTCTTTCAGAGACACTGCTGCCCTCCCTTGAAAGTGTCCTAGGACCTGTTAGTAGGTTCCCCTCTCCAGGTTGGTACAGTCCATCCACTTCGATGACAGTGTCCCGGTCCCCCTCTTCCTCCTCCCCATCTGGGTGAACTGCCACCCACGCTCTCAAGCTGGTTTGGAGTTCCCCCTTTTTAGCACCACGCTTGAAAAACATCCCCTTACTTTGGCAAAATTCCCTGAGTTGGGCCACAGTGTAGGTCTTCAACTCATCCAATTCAAATTCCATCTTGCCAACAGGGTCTCTATCAATCACTTGGAAGAAGACAAGAAAGGCGATAATTAAAAGCTACCTCCACCCACCACCAGGAGTACATTTGGAAAAGCAAAAATTATTAATTAGGGAGTCCGCTAGGAGAAAACTCCAGGTGTAGGCATGTGGTGCACACCGCGTTACTGCTAAGTGGACGCAAGCACAAGCTCTGATCCCACCGCTGAACACCAATATCTTGGACCTGGGGTTACCAGTCCACCTAGGGTAGCCTGGCACAAGTGGTAAGGACTATTCTCAGAGACATTTGTGTTGTGATTGGGTCACACTTTTCACAGCAACCCAGCACCCATCCACTAAAAATGACACCACACCAGATTAGAAAAATATGGAATGCTTTATAAAAATTTCTCAAGTTATCTTATTATGTCAGTCAAGAATTGTTTAAATACATTAAGCACATCCACATTTGATTACCTGCATCAACTGTGTGCCCAGTTTGTGGCTGCTCCTAAATTCCTGTCGGTATTTTTCTGAAGTCAGCCCAAACTTTTTTATCAGCGATACTTTCATGGTGGGGTAGTGGGTCTGCTAACCCTGCTCTAGGGCCAAAAGTGTATCCCTTCCTGCAGGAGGCATGTATTTATACAAGCCACCCCCCCAGTGTTTTTCCAATATCCCATGGGCTCTTAAGCAGACCTCATAGGCAGCCAGCCACTTTGCGATGTCATCCCCTGCGCTGTAGCTGGCGACTATGTCCTTTGGCAAATAGGGTCTGGGTTCCCTGGTTGTGTCTTTGGATTCGCTGCTACCAGTAGGAGTACTGGGAGTCACTATTTGTAGGGCCTTGAGATCTAGCTCCTTGAGACACAATTCATGAGCCAACCTCTTTTCCTCCCTCTCCTTTTCTAACCTGGCTAACTCCCATTTTAACTGCCGTTCTTCTCTCCTGTCAGCTAATTGGGCTTCGGTCAAGCTTCTTTCAGAGACACTGCTGCCCTCCCTTGAAAGTGTCCTAGGACCTGTTAGTAGGTTCCCCTCTCCAGGTTGGTACAGTCCATCCACTTCGATGACAGTGTCCTGGTCCCCCTCTTCCTCCTCCCCATCTGGGTGAACTGCCACCCACGCTCTCAAGCTGGTTTGGAGTTCCCCCTTTTTAGCACCACGCTTGAAAAACATCCCCTTACTTTCGCAAAATTCCCTGAGTTGGGCCACAGTGTAGGTCTTCAACTCTTCCAATTCAAATTCCATCTTGCCAACAGGGTCTCTATCAATCACTTGGAAGAAGACAAGAAGGCGATAATTAAAAGCTACCTCCACCCACCACCAGGAGTACATTTGGAAAAGCAAAAATTATTAATTAGGGAGTCCGCTAGGAGAAAACTCCAGGTGTAGGCATGTGGTGCACACCGCGTTACTGCTAAGTGGACGCCAGCACAAGCTCTGATCCCACCGCTGAACACCAATATCTTGGACCTGGGGTTACCAGTCCACCTAGGGTAGCCTGGCACAAGTGGTAAGGACTATTCTCAGAGACATTTGTGTTGTGATTGGGTCACACTTTTCACAGCAACCCAGCACCCATCCACTAAAAATGACACCACACCAGATTAGAAAAATATGGAATGCTTTATAAAAATTTCTCAAGTTATCTCATTATGTCAGTCAAGAATTGTTTAAATACATTAAGCACGTCCACATTTGATTACCTGCATCAACTGTGTGCCCAGTTTGTGGCTGCTCCTAAATTCCTGTCGGTATTTTTCTGAAGTCAGCCCAAACTTTTTTATCAGCGACACTTTCATGGTGGGGTAGTGGGTCTGCTAACCCTGCTCTAGGGCCAAAAGTGTATCCCTTCCTGCAGGAGGC
Source organism: Lissotriton helveticus (assembly GCF_964261635.1). Taxonomy (NCBI): domain Eukaryota; kingdom Metazoa; phylum Chordata; class Amphibia; order Caudata; family Salamandridae; genus Lissotriton; species Lissotriton helveticus. The sequence continues at coordinate 445,836,112 of NC_136068.1, forward strand.
ATGTATTTATACAAGCCACCCCCCCAGTGTTTTTCCAATATCCCATGGGCTCTTAAGCAGACCTCATAGGCAGCCAGCCACTTTGCAATGTCATCCCCTGCGCTGTAGCTGGCGACTATGTCCTTTGGCAAATAGGGTCTGGGTTCCCTGGTTGTGTCTTTGGATTCGCTGCCACCAGTAGGAGTACTGGGAGTCCCTATTTGTAGGGCCTTGAGATCTAGCTCCTTGAGACACAATTCATGAGCCAACCTCTTTTCCTCCCTCTCCTTCTCTAACCTGGCTAACTCCCATTTTAACTGCCGTTCTTCTCTCCTGTCAGCTAATTCGGCTTCGGTCAAGCTTCTTTCAGAGACACTGCTGCCCTCCCTTGAAAGTGTCCTAGGACCTGTTAGTAGGTTCCCCTCTCCAGGTTGGTACAGTCCATCCACTTCGATGACAGTGTCCCGGTCCCCCTCTTCCTCCTCCCCATCTGGGTGAACTGCCACCCGTGCTCTCAAGCTGGTTTGGAGTTCCCCCTTTTTAGCACCACGCTTGAAAAACACCCCCTTACTTTGGCAAAATTCCCTGAGTTGGGCCACAGTGTAGGTCTCCAACTCTTCCAATTCAAATTCCATCTTGCCAACAGGGTCTCTATCAATCACTTGGAAGAAGACAAGAAAGGCGATAATTAAAAGCTACCTCCACCCACCACCAGGAGTACATTTGGAAAAGCAAAAATTATTAATTAGGGAGTCCGCTAGGAGAAAACTCCAGGTGTAGGCATGTGGTGCACACCGCGTTACTGCTAAGTGGACGCAAGCACAAGCTCTGATCCCACCGCTGAACACCAATATGTTGGACCTGGGGTTACCAGTCCACCTAGGGTAACCTGGCACAAGTGGTAAGGACTATTCTCAGAGACATTTGTGTTGTGATTGCGTCACACTTTTCACAGCAACCCAGCGCCCATCCACTAAAAATGACACCACACCAGATTAGAAAAATATGGAATGCTTTATAAAAATTTCTCAAGTTATCTTATTATGTCAGTCAAGAATTGTTTAAATACATTAAGCACATCCACATTTGATTACCTGCATCAATAAGCATACGCCATTACATTTAGTACCAGCACTGGGTTTTCTAGGGGAGAATGAATTCAGTAATTCACTTAATGCTTTATATTTCAGGCAATACTTTTTGTGATTCAAATCAACCCTAGCAGGAAAAACATTCTACTTCACTTTAAAGAAGCAAGTTTGCACATTACCACCGTCTGGAGACCATTTATGAATCTCTTTTCTAGTAACAATAGATTATGCCAAGACACAGCAGTAGTCAGTATAATTCACTCCTGGTAAAATAAGAACAGGCATCAATTTTAATCTTAAACATGCAATAGAACTGTTCATATGAATTGTTCTAGCTTTTGGTTTAACTTTAGAGGAAAGCCAGCAATAGTTCTAGGACTGGTAAGTCTCAATATAGTGGTCCTGTCACTCGAGCTCCCTTGGCTACACGACAGTGTTTACTCAGATTCTAGAGATCAGACCGCCCACTAGGCCCTAAATCGTTCTCTCAGGGGTTATGTCCCGCACCAGCCCCCAGACCCCTGCTTACTTGTGGCCTTAGGGCTATTCGTTTTCGTTTCAGTCGACTCAGGCAGCTGGAATTAACTGAGCCACACCCACAGCTTTAAGGTGTAGTGTCTACTCCCTCGCAGACACGGCCGTCTCACACTCTGGGCCTGTGCGGGGAAAGTACGCTCTTGTGATGATGCAGCCGCCTTTGTTCTGGCCCGACCGAATGTCAAGGCCAACACTTTGCCTCCTTGAAAGCCGCGCTCCACTGGGCCTGCGCAGGGAATCAGCGGCCGCACTGCCGCGCCGCCGCCTCCTCAGCGCAGCCATCAGGTTCCTCTTCAGACCTGCGCGTTGTCAGAGACTCTTCACCGCTGCTCCACCCCCTCTGCGCCGCCGAGTCCCCCACCGCGACTGCGCTGCAGTCAGACGCCTCAGTGACAGGCCAAAACGCCGGCGCGCCTCCAATCCCGATGCCGTGAGACGGGCAATTCCCCCACTTCAGCGGATCCTCGCATCACCCGCCCCCGAAAGGAGGGAAGAGGGGGCGACCTCGGTGCAGCGCTTCCGCTCACAGGTGAGAGGGGACAGGCCAGGGCAGGAGTGAGTTCGTGAAGGAACCAGGGGGGAGAAAAGGGTGTCGGACTCTCACCATCTCCCCCAGAGGTTGCCAAAGTTCTCAGTCAGCTCTTCCTCCCGATGGGGTAATTTAACTGATCGGTCCGCTTGACGTGAGCCCCAGCAGTCTCTTGTGTCCACCCAGTGAAAGGGTCAGTACCTTTTTTACTACGAGGACTCTCAGTCAGAGTTTAAAAGGAGAAAAGTTTGGGTAAGGCCAGATCTATGGTTAGAAGGGGGGATGACAGAAATAAGGGAGCCACCCTCTAGAGAAGTCAACCCTCTCAATGTTCTAACCCCCCCTGACGCCACAGCCTGCACTCCCACCAACTCCTTGCTGAACAAAATGGCCGCAAAGGTTCTGGCCTTATATACCCTAGGTCCAGTTCACCAGAATGGGCCAGAAGGTTCTAGATTCCTCCCAGTGTAATCCTATGGCTCAGGTCCCTGAGGTAAAAATGTGGCAGTTACCAGCCACCATTTTGTGTCTCTGTATACACTACTTCTGAAAAGTGCGACAAGGCCTCAAAAAGTTATGGAATAAGATAGCACCTAACCCCAAGAACAACATCAAAAAGTCAAGTGGACATAAAAATGAAAGGAGTTGGAAGGCAAAAAGGGGACAAAAATAAATAAATAAATAGGAGGGACCACCCAAAGGGCTGACAGGTCTAACACTTTCCCTCTAACCGAATTCAGTCATACTAAGTACAGCTACTCACCTGTGAGGGTCTCAAAGCTCTTGGGGGGTGTGGGGAGGGGATTGCAGGTCCGACTGGGCATGGTAGTTCATTCAAAGAGCCCGATCTTAAGATCCTTCCTGAATTGTGTCAGAGATGAGGAGAGCCTGAGTTGGAGAGGCATGATAGTCCACGATTTGGCGGCGAGGTAGGAGAAGGGTCTTGCAGATTCAAGGGACTGTGGCGAGGGCCAGTTGGGCATGTGTCTGGTGGGTACGTGGAGTGAGAGGCGGTGGTTCAGGTATGCTGGTCCAGTGTTGTGGAGGAATTTGTAGGAGTGTGTGAGGAGCTTGAACGTGACTCTTTTATTGACAGGAAGCCAATGGAGTTCTCACAGGTGTTCACAAGACGTGGCTGTAGGGGGTGTTGAGGGCCAGTCTGGCTGCAGGGTTCTGCACGTTCTGAAGTTCTATTGTATATCAGCCTTCTGGAGAGATCACAGACAATTAACTGAGTACATCCAAACCTTTGATGCTGTCATCTATTCTTGTTGTTGTTGTTGTAATACTTTATTCAATATTGTCATATCATAAAAGTACATACATTCTAAAAAGAGCATATTTGATAAAAATGTACGATTCATGTAATAAAAAACAATAAAATATTATTTACAATGATAAGAACAATTTGATGACAATACTAAAGTACAACAGTATTAAAATAAATATAAGTTGATTTACAGTATATATAAAATCTATACTTTGTTAGCATTTAACATCCTAGTGCGGATAAGCCAGGTGCATGATAGATATTTTGCCACTCCGCATACAGTAAGAAGGGATATTGTATCAGTTGTAAGGATACGTAGGGCAACCCGGAAATCTCTGACCCCCAACTCTATACAAACTGGTTTCAACCATCTCAGCCTAGCCCTCTTATAAGCCATACAGCCAAACAAGAAATGGGGTAAGGATTCTGATTTACACGGGCAACAAGGGCAAGTGCTGTTTAAGACCCTTGATCCTTTCCATCTTTCTGCGAATTTATTGAGGGGTAATGTCCCATACCTCATTTTTAGGAAGACCAATCTATCTCTTGGTGTTCTAATGAAGTCCAAAAACGGTTTCAACTTTCTGCTTGGCTTGTGTTCTAAGAACTGTGTGGTTAGTGATCCCCATTTCAGGTTCTTCTGTTCCATCACATCTACCCACTCCCAATACATTTTCTTGATTACTTGCTTTGGGGGGGGGGGGACTGAGAGGTCCAGAATTCAGCCAAGCCCAGTTTCATAACCATTTGTCTCAGTTTATTTACCCACTGTATTTTATTCGCACTGTTCAGGGCAATCAGTTCATCCATCACCAAGGCATAGTTTGCTAGCTTTGGGGTCCTCCTCAGGCGCACCCAAAACAGCAAGGGGCGAAGGTTAACTATATCTAGGATGGAGTGTTTGCCCATGTCATGGAAAAGGGGTTTCAGCGGAGTTGAAGTAGGAAGGGAGACTAGGTCCCTTATGAATTTGTTCTCTGCTCTTACCAATTCTGGGACATTTTCACAACCCCAGAGTTCAGCCCCATAGGTCACAGAGGGCAACGCCCTCCCCTCATAAACAGCAAGAGCCGGGGCGATAGGTCTACTGACTGACATTCGCTGGCTCCTTAGAATGGCACCTGAGACTCTCTTGAGGTTTAGCAGCATCTTGGCCACATGGGAATCCCACTTCATTCTGCTATTGATTCTGATTCCCAGGTAGTCAAAATCCTCAACCACCTCAAGAGGTGTCCCATTAAGAATGATGTTAATTTTCTTTGCTTTTTTGGAGCGGGGCAACACCATCAGCTTGGTTTTGGTCATGTTAATGGTCAACCCACGTTCGTGGCAGAACAGGCTAAATCTATCCAGTAATTTTTGTGGTCCAGATGGGGTTTTGGCCAACAGGAGGGTGTCGTCCGCGAAGAGGAGAGTTGGTGTTTTCTCCCCTGCCAGGACTGGGGCATCGGCACTGCACTCCCTCAGATGGTCTGCCACCCCATTGATAAAGAGGGAGAACAATGTCGGGGCCATCACGCAGCCCTGGCGTACGCCCCTGTTCACAGACACCCTCCCTGTTAGCTGACCCTGTCTCCCCCATCTAATCCTAGCATAGCTATCCTCATGGAGTTTAACTATAATCTCCAGGAGGTAACGAGGGAACCCCATATCCTGCAATACACTCCAGAGTTTGTCACGAGGTACCAAGTCAAACGCACTTTTGAGGTCTATAAAGGCCAAGTAGAGATTCCCCTTCATACTAGTTACTGTTTTCCAATATATTGCCCAGAACCTAAAAACCTGGTCCATTGTACCCATGTTTTTACGAAAGCCCGCCTGGAAGTGGGAAAGTATATTCCCCATCTCTAACCATCTGTCCATTCTATTTACAATGACCCTGCCAACTACTTTCTGCATAGCGTCGATTAAACTAATCGGCCTGTAGTTGGCAGGGTCCTCCCTATCACCTTTCTTATGTATGGTGACCACTTCCGCACCCTTCCAAGAGTCGGGTACAGAATGACCACTGAGGATTAAATTCATGAGGGGGGCAATAAAATCCGACCATAACTTGGGATCATGTATATATAAATCACCCGGTAGCCCATCCGGGCCTGCCATTTATGCGGGGGTTATATTCCTAATAGCATCAAGAACTTCCCGGGTTTAAAGGGTTCTATGGACACAGACCCCTTATTACCATGGTTATTTTGTGTCCTATCAGATGGGCCTGCCTCATCTTCACCACAATACAAATTTGTGAAGTGTGAGTGCCATTGCTGTTCAGTTATGTGGTTGGCGAGGGGCTCCATACCTGTTCTGTCTAATTTGTTTATCAGGTTCCAAAACAAAGTTGGGTTTTTTAAGCTGGCTGCGACCTTAAGTTCCTGCCAATATTCCTCCTCCCAGTTCCTCTTGGCCCTTTTGATACACAAATTGTATTCCCTTCTAGCCAACCGTACATCTGTAGTATCCTTTTTTCTAATAGCATTTGCTATGGCCCTTCTCCTTTCCCTACATTGTGCCGTATACCATGGGGTGCTGGCTTTTACTGGATTCTTCCTTTTTAATCCCCCTGTATTTTTTATTGTGAAAAAGGAGCCAATTTTCTTCATTAGGGTATTGTAGGAGTCTTTTTGATTGGTGTGGTGGACACAGATTTTAGATACAAGTTCCCTGGTTTCTAATTCCACCAGATCTTTGATACAAAGTAAACTGTCTTCTTGACACGACACCCTGTTCCATTTAAGCCTGCGATTGCAGTTGGATGGGACTAATTCTTTTGTTATCATTAATGGATCATCTGAGGATTCCCTCTCCACCCCCCATTTTATTTCCATACAAAGCGGGTTGTGATCGCTATCCTGCGACTGTATGATTTCCATATCAATTAGTCTATTCCAAGAGCCAATGTCAAGCAGAATATAATCAATTTGGGATGGACAACTAAGTTTATTGTAGGTATTTGCACCATTAGGGTCCAAGATTGTCCTACCGTTCAGGGCACGTAAGTTATATTCTATTGTTAGGGCATTTAATTGGATCGCTCTTGGAGTCCACTTTTTGATTGGGGCTAAGGTCAAAGGGATAGACTTTTTACAATCGTCTTCATTCATGTCCACAATATCATCAGCACTTAGGGGTTCGTAGGTACAGTTAAAGTCTCCCCCTATGATGACACTCGACAGTGAAGGAATATCTGCCAGTGCTCCCTCAAGTAAGGCTATGGTGGATGAGGTTTGGCCTCCCGGGGACCCTCGGGCATACACATTAAACAGCTCAAAAGAGCTTATCGAATGGTTGCCCTTAACAGAGATATACAGTATATCCTGCGATGGCAAAGAGTGAACAGTAACCTCCAGATTAAGCGCTACTTTAATCCAAACATGTAAACTCCCCGAAGGTCGACCTCTCCCTGTACTAACAGTCAGAATAAAGTGGGTAGAATATCCACATTTATATTGGGGGATATGCTCCATGTTTCTTGAAACATGCAGATATCAAACATATCTATGAATTCACTCCATTCAGGATTTGACATATTTTTCTGGAGGCCCGCTATATTCCAAGAAATCAGTTTAATTGTTTTCGTGTTTGGATCAGTATTGCTGGTGATTATATCTGAAGCTATTCCTCCTACAGCTGTAGTTAGGGACCCATCAACGATGGGCACTTCATTAGGACTTCCATCCCTAGGTGGAGTAGCCTCATCATCAGCCGCCCTGCCCTCGTTATCTATAATGTTTGCAGAGTAGTTGATCTGATGCTCAGGATTTTGTGTATCATATTTTTGGGTTGCACTATTCAAACGATCACCCTTCGGTGGTCAATCTATATGGTTAAGGCCTGATTGATCCTCGGGCCTATAGTTAAACCATAGTGGTGTCGATCTAATTTGAATATTGCAATTCCTGGGGGGGCAAGTCCTATACTCCAAGGCTACTAAGTTCTCAGCAATTGTTTGGTTACCCAACACGATCTCAATACAATCTGTTGCCGAGCTGGGCAAGGAAAGTCTTTTAACATTAATCATGTCCTCCCTAATAACTGACCTGCACCCTCTGACATGACGAAGCCAATGAATGGCCTTGTTGCGTGAGGAATCACTATTCTCATAATTACTGGTAGTTTCCCGCTTAGTAACCCCAGTCATGTAAACAGTGCCACAGGGGAATTTTGCCGCTCTGCTCCCAGTGGATAGTCTATCCCTATCTCCATAATGAGTGTCGTGCCCCTGCAGGTCCCTATGTTGTAATGTTGGGTCCCTCTTTTTTGCTACTGTGGGGATTGAGCTTGAAGTGTTGTGCCTAGCTGTGGTTTTAGCAAGAGGTGATTGGGCTGGATGCATAGTGCGTAATACTCCTGCGGTTTTGCCTACTGACAATTGGGCAGTTCGTAGTATACGTTTAGATGATGCCACCTCTGCAGTCTGAATTATTGGGGTCAATCGTGAAGTGGGAGCTTTCACAGGGTTTGGTACTGGCACTGAGTGTGGGGAGATTACTTTATGTGGAGCCTTCCATTTTATAAGGTCCGTCATCATTTCCTTAATTTGGGCTATGTCCCTTTCTAGGCTTTTTACTTTTCCCATTAGCCTATGATTAAAGTTCAAGCATCTAGAACATCCATCTGGACTATTCCTATCCTTCATATCCTCCCCCAACCTTTGCGTTAAAACCTCACCTATTTTCCTTGACTCCCCTTCCAACACCGCAAATCGATTGGTACAAGTAATACCCACTTCCTTTTCTATGTGGCACGGGGACCTATCTGTGTTCTCATTTGGCATTTCAGTGATAGCATTAACAATTACCCCTTTATGTGCCTCTATAACATTTACCTCTATGGGGTTAGGGGAGTTAGAGTGTGTATTATCAAGTAAACACTTAGATTTTGAGTTTTTAGTGAAGATAGCTGGGATGACTTTACTCTTTCTATGCAATAGACTTTCCACCAAAGGGTCAGTAGTATCCACATTACTTGAGGCAGTAGCAGTCAATAAGATATTCTCACAATCTTCGACAATAGTTTCAATATTTGACATTACACAGTTAGTAGCGGCATGTGATAATTTCTTAGACTTCTTTTTTTTTGTTTATTGTAGTAACAGGGGCTCCCACCCTCTTCATGGCCTTTCTTTTTCCCATGCTGATATGGTGATATTTTAAGAAGGAAGGGGCTGGTTAAGCACTCTCAAAGATGGTCCTTTAATGGTTATTCAACCGAGAAGTGATCACAGTACCTTAATTATTTCTGGTGTACAACCAAGTCACTCGTTAGAGGGGGGGGCCCTGCCCTGCCTCGGTCTGCCTAGGACGGCCGCAGACTGCCCCGCCCTTGTCCCGGGCTTCTCCTGCGCGCGTCCCGCGACGCGAGGGCTCTGCTCAGAGTTTGTAGCGCCTCCAGGCGCGTGATTGGCTGCAGGCGGCTGATGACACTGCCGCTGGGGAGTCTGGGGGAGGTAGTCCTCTCCTCCGCTCGGCGGACGCTGTGGAGGAATAGCGGCGGCAGGAGTGAGAGTCTGATGGCAACAAGGGGTCAGGAAGCTGTTGACAGCAAAGGTTTGTCCCGCAAAATGGTTGGTACAACCCCCATCTATTCTCAAGACTATTGAGAGAGAAGAACGGAGTTCCAGTACCCCTCTTGAGACTGTACTCCTAAACCCACCAGTGCAAGGAGTTCAAAGTGTAGCACCCAGCATTCCAGTTCATTGTGAACCCATGGTTTTAGGTGTAACCTGGCCTGTAGTTTCACAAATACACATACAAACATAGTCGTATAGGACTGCAGCCATTGGAGAGCATGAGCCATCTGACATCAAAGAACATTGTGCAATGCAATCTGATCTCCAGCGTTGGTGCCAGATGAACAACACTTGACTCATCACTCATCTCTATTGAGAGGGCTACTTTGAATTATCTCTGCACATGAAAGGGAGAAAATCTGATTCCTTATGTTCAGCCGCCGGAACAGGATTGTGCAGACTGTTTCTGTATATTCCAGAGCCAGTGGGAGAGATGGAGTGTGAACACACCAATGGTCCACATATGACTGTACTTTAACACCCCTGAAAAGTAGGGGGCTCTCAAGGTGAATTGCAACATGAAAACTGAATGGGAAGATTTCAATCCAAACAACAGAACTCAGAATTGTAAATGCCCAGAGGAGACAGCATAGCAGAAGTTCATGTGGTCAATGGGTATCAACTGAACATAGGAGTAGGCATCCTGCAGATTGCATTCTGTCCACATTCACCCTGTTGAGTGTCAAGGCACCAAATAACAGATTGTTATTGTTACCCAGCTCGATGGTACTAATTTTATCACTCTCATAATGATTACAGGCTGAGTGGACCTACTTGAATTCAAATCTGTGATCTGAAGGTGAAGCACAGTTTTCCTGCAGTGGATGCTTTAGTCCACTAGGCCATCAGACCCAGTTTAGATCTGTAATGGAGATGTGTTAGAGAGGCCTCTAAGTACAGCAATATAACTAGTCCCTTTTTACTTTTGTCTTGCACTCTACTAAAAAACTTGTGTCTCTCTAAGACTACATTACTTTTCTGACCAAAATGTTCTTCTAATTTCCTGAATTGCGACCTGGTGGACATCAAATTGTTCTTCATCATCTTCATCATAATTTTCATCAGGGTCAGCGGGGTACTCATACATTTTTCATTGTGTAATAGTATGTGTTGCTTCCTGTAAGGTGAGAATGTTTCACCACCAATGGATAATAAATATGACTCAAACTGCTTCACTCACTTCTTCCATTGTAATGTATGATCCTTCTATGTCATTTAGGAAGGTTAGAGGTTGACTTATGTTTGCTGCTCATGCTTCCTTAGTAAAGTAACAATTGAACTAGGTGTTGACCCAAAATAGGAATGTATTTTGTGATAAAATAAATCTTCTCCCTGAGAAACTATTTATATCATCACTTCTTTGCATAAACTTACACTCAACTATTGTACCATTTGGACCTATATTAATGAAGTACAGACACTTACAAGGTAACCTACATAAGCACTTTCCAAAATGGACTAAGATTTGTAATACTCAGCAGCCTACCTACAAACTGTTTCTATGTTTAGAAAAACTAGAAGGAAGCAAACTCTGTCAGGAGGCGGTTCCGAAAAGAGCAGTTAATTCACTGGAAATCACTAAATACTGAAAGCTGGAAGTCCTGCACCACGTACACTGTAAGAAAAGTCTCTTCCTGTAGTTACACACATATGCTGCTAGAATAATAGATCCGAGGGACAGTTTCCATTAACCCCTTCGCTGCTAGGTCTTTCCCCCACTGTGCTAAGCCTTTTTTAGCTATTTGGGGTAGTTCGCGCTTAGGCCCCTGTAACTTTTTGACCACATAAGGTATCCACACCACATTTGTGTCCTTTCATTCCAACATCATGGGGATTTTAAAGTTACCCAGGGTTTGTTCATTTCCCTGGAGGTGATCCAGAAATTAGCCAAAAAACAGCTACATTTCTTTTGGGGGGAAAATGGGGAAAAAGTGCTGCAGATGAAAGCATCTGTTTTTTCCCTGCAAATGGTATCAACAAAGGGTTTGTGGTGCTGAAATCACCATCTTCCTAGCTTTCAGAGACTGACAGACTTTTGTCAGAGAACCTAAATCTTTTACACAGTTTTTGCATTTTACGGGGACATAGCCTATTTTTGCTACTTTTTGTGCTTTCAACCTCCTTCCAGATAGTGGTATAAATTGGTGTGAAAGGAATAATGGATGCTGGAAAGCTAGTTATTTCAGAAAAGATGACAAAACTCTGAATTCAGAAAGGAGTCATTTGTGTAGATCATTCAAGGTTTATTTTATAGAAACTAACAGTTAAAAAAAAGAAAATTTGAAAATGAGTTGAAAAAAAAGGCCATTTGTACCAACGTTTTCCCATGTAACTTCTTCTAAGCATGAAAGATTTTTTAGAGCAATGAATTGTTACATCCCCTGGTCCTTTCTGGTTGTGGGGATATATAGGACTTTTAGGTTCCGCAAGAGCCCGACTAATCCAGAGCCAATAACTGAGAAGCGTCTTGCAATGTTTTTTTAAGGTGTACCGCTATATAGCAATTCATTTGGGAAAATATAAACAGTAAAAAATGGGTATGAAAGACACCTATGTATTTCTGAAATGCTAAAAAAGTATAGAGTTTAGAAACAGTAGTTATTTGCACATATTCGAAATTGTGGGTACCCCTACTCGCATGTCAATTATAAGACATTTTTCAAAGGGACTTCTTTTTTACACATTGTCTTACGTTTGGAAGGTAGAAATACATGAAATGTCAATAGGTATTAACAGTTGCTCTATAATTCTGTGTTTTCCTAAGTCTCCCGATACAAATGGGTAGGCCTAGTGGCCGCGGCAGGAAACGGCCCAAAATACAACATGGACACTCCACATTTTTACAGTGAAAACAGACCCTTTTTTTGCAACAGGCCTAGCTGTGGATTTTAAACTCAAGCTCTGCCGGCACCTAGGGAAACGTAGCAAACCTACACATTTTTTTAAGCTAGACACCCAGAGCAATCCAGGATGGGGTGACTTGTATGGCTCTCACCAACTTCTGTTACCCAGACTCTCCTGCAAACCTCAAACTTTGTCCAAAAACACATTTTCCTCACATTTCTGTGTTGGAAAGTCTGGAATCTGCGTGGATCCACAAAATTCCACCCACCCTGCATGTCCCAAAGCCTTCCGAGAAAAATGGTACCTCACTTGTATGGGTAGGCCTAATAACCGCAACAGGAAATGGCCCAAAACGCAACGTGGACACACCACATTTTTACAGTGAAAACTGACCCTTTTTTGCAAAGTGCCTAGCTGTAGATTTTGCACCCTAGCTCTACCGGCACCTAGGTAAAGCTAGTAAACGTATACATTTTTGAAAACTAGACACCCAGGAAAATCCAGGATGCACCAACATGTCTGGCTCTCTCCAGGTTCTGTTATACAGAATCCATTGCAAACCTCAAACTTTGTAAAAAAACAACATATTTTCCTCACAGTTCTGTGATGGAAAGTTCTGGAATCTTCATGGATCCACAAAATTCCACTATCCTGCATTCCCAAAAGTCTTCTGATAAAAATGGTACCTCACTCGTGTGGGTGGTGCCAAGTGCCCACGGCAGGGACGGTCCCAAAACGTATTGAAGAGACTTCAAAATGACCAATCACAAAACAACCTGGTTTTGCAAAGGGGTCACCTGGGTTTTTGGCCCCAGGCTCGGCGGCAATCTTGGGAAACTACCAAACCCACACATTTCTGAAAACTAAACACCCAAGGGGAGTCTAGCAAGGTGTGGCTTCTGTGGGCTTCCTAACTTTTTCCTACCCAGAATCCCCTGCACCTCTAAAATGTTGATGAAAAAAACACATTTCTGTGTGAGAAAGTTGTGGGAACACCGGGCTGACACAAATTGCCTTCCACCCAGCGTTCCCCCAGGTCTCCCAATAAAAATGGTACCTTACTTGTGTGGGTGGCCCAATACCTGCGACAGGCAAGTGCCCAAAACTTATTGAGGAGACATCAAAATGACCTATCACAAAACAACCGTGTTTTGCAAGGGGGGTCATCTAAGTTTTGGGCCTCGGACTCGGCGGCCATCTTGGGAAACTTTCAAACCCACACCTTTCTGAAAACTTGACACCCAGGGGAGTCCAGTGAGGTATGGCTTGCGTGGACCCCTCAATGTTTTCCTACCCAGTATCTCCTGCAAATCTCAAATTATGCCGGAAAAGTCACTTTTTTCTCAAATTTCTGTGAGGGAAAGTTGTGGGATCACTGGGCTGACACAAATTTCCTCCCACCCAGCATTCCCCCAGGTCTCTCAATAAAAGCAGAACCTCACTTGTGTGGGTGGCCCAAGTAGCCATGACAGGCAAGGGCCCAAAACATATTGAGGAGACATCAAAATGACCTATCACAAAACAACCTGGTTTTGCAAGGTGGGTGCCCTGGGTTTTTGGCTGTGGGCTCGGCAGCTATCTTGGCAAACTACCAAACCCACGTATTTCTGGAAGCTAGACACCCGGGGGAGTCCAGAGAGGTATGGCTGCATGGACTCCCCAACGTTTTCCTACCCAGAATCCCCTGCAAACCTCAAATGTAGCTAAAAAAACCCACATTCTTCACATATTTTGGTGTGGGGTCAGTGTGTCGCACAAATGTCCTACCTCAAAGCATTCCCTGCAGACTCTCACTCAAGTACAATAATACATCACTTGTGTGGGTGTCCAAAGCAGAATTGGCAAAAAAAAATTAGTTTTTTAAATGTAGAGCTCAGAATTTGCTCTGCTATACCCTTAATCCCTGTGTGTTTGGCTCTTCCCAGTCACCGGCCCTTGCCCACCCACCCAAGTGAGGTATCATTTGACTCAGGAGACTGGGGGGAATGCTGTGGGGTAGAACATTTGTTCGGCATGGTGATCCAATGCAAAAATCTGAGAAAAATCTGTTGTTTTTCAGCACAATTTGAGGTTTGCAGGGGATTCTGGGTAGGAAAACGTTGGGGGATCCAGACAAGCCATACGTCCCTGGACTTCCCCGGGTTTCTAGTTTTCAGAAATGTGTGGGTTTAGTAGCTTTCCCTAGATGGCCGCCGAGGCCATGGCCAAAAACCGAGGAGACCCCCCCTGCAAAACCTGATCGTTTTGTGATTGGTAATTTTGATATTTCCCCAATACGTTTTGGACACATGCCTGTTGTAAGTACTTGGCCCACCCACACGAGTGAGGTACCATTTTTATCGGGAGAGCTGTGGAACGATGGGTGGAAGGAAATTTGTTTCAGCCCGGTGATCCTACAACGTTTCCACACAGAAATTTGAGAAAACTTGAATTTAATTTTTTTCAGCAAAATTCAAGGTTTGAAGGGGATTCTGGGTAGGGAAACACTGGGGGTTCCACATAAGCCATACCTCCTTGGATTCCCCCAGGTCTCTAGTTTTCAAAAATGTGTTTGTTGGGTAGGTTTCCCTATATGGCCGCTAAGCCCAAAAACCCAGGTGATCCCACTTGCAAAACCAGATCGTTTTGTCATAGGTCATTTTGCCTGTCGCGAGTACCTGGCCCAACCACAGGAGTGAGGTACCATTTTTATCAGGAGACCTGGGAGAACGTGAGGTGGAAGGAAATTTGTGCCAGCCCAGTGATAACACAACTTTTCCACACAGAAATTTGGAAAAAAATGTGATTTGTTATCACAATTTGAGGTTTGCTGGGGGTTCTGGGTAGGAAACCTTTAGGGGGCACATGCAAACCATACCTCCCTCGACTTGGTAGGTTTCTCTAGATGGCTGCCAACCCCAGGACCAAAAACGCAGATGCCTCTTATCTATCAGAAAATGAACTGGTTTTGCAAGGGTGGCACCTGCGTTTTTGGTCCTGCGCTCGGGGGCCATCTGGGGAAACCTAACAAACCTAGACATTTTTGAAAACAAGACACCCATGGGACTTCAGGGAAGTATGGCTTGCATCGATTCCCAAATGTTTTCCTACCTAGAATCCCCTACATGGAGGAGGCAAGAGGGTTAGTTAAGTCTGTACTTCAACATAATGTTGCATGTATTAACTTGCATTGGTTACTCTCTTCTCTGCGCCTACTTTGACTTTAATGCATTTAGAATTACTTATTGCACCATGGTGGGCAATGGGCAAAATGCTCATGCACACTCATGTTCACACACACAAGCATGCATGCACACACACACACACTTTCAAAGTCATGCAAATGTGTATACGAAGACACTCACTTACAAACACACAGGGCCTCATTTACGAGGCCTTTGCGTCAGTTTTGCGCTGCTGTTGCGTCACTTTTTGTGACGCATCGGCGGCGTAAAACATGCCTCCTGTTGCGCACTACTACCAAAATGACGCATCTAAGCAGATGCGTCACTTTGTAAACCCCTGCGCTACATTATACCTGCGTCAGGTATAATGTATGCAGGGGGGCGTTCCCCCGCAAAAAGCCTCGTAGAAGTGACATCTATGAGATTTCACTGCGTCACTTCTAGGACGCCGTTGCGTCAAAATCTTGCACCTGCCTCACAGCAGGCATAAGACTGACGCAAGCCCTTTCACATGGGGCTTGCCCCATGTGAAAGGATGCATTGCTGGAGTTGCGTCACTTTTGTGACACGCTCCAGCAATGCGTCACTTTTGCGCTTACAGATACGTCAGAAATACTGACGTATCTGTAACTCCTTGCGACATGATGCGTCATACTGTAAATATGACGCATCAGGTATGTCGCAAGGAGTGCGCACTGAGAAGTGACGCATCGCTGCTTTCACGCAGCGATGCGTCATTTCTCATAAATGAGGCCCATAGTATTTAAGGTAGTTGAGGTTTTTTTCACACTTAGGGGCCCATTATGATGTTGGACGGATTGCCCCCGCCAGGCTGGCGGTAGCCACCACCAGCCTGGCGGGGGCAATCCGCCCGACATCCACACTCGTTTCCCCCCTGCCATATTAGTATGGCGGGGGGACCTCGGCGGACGGAAATACCGTCCGCCGCTTTTCCGCCCCGGTCGCCTTGCGACCGGGGCGGAAAAGGAATGATATGGTGGCGGCGTCTATCAGACACCGCCAGCCATATTATGATGGTTGTCTTTAGGTGCCTTTCCGCGGTGGCGATGCCGCCACAGGAAGGCATGCGGCTTCACTCTAGGGGCCCCCTGCGGGCCCCCAGAGTGAAGTATAGGTGGGGGGTGCACATGGGGGGGTACCTGTGGTACCCCCCTTCATTTGCTTTAACAAAGCGGCAGGCACCGCACGGTGCCTGCCGCTTTGTTAATGCAAATGCTGAAATGCATTTTTAGCATTGTGGCGGGCGGTGCAGAGAGCACCGCCCACCACAATGCTAAAAATGCAACGGGGGTCCCGTGGGGGGTATTAGGATGTGCCCGCTACAGTGGGGGGCACATCCTAATACCCCCCACGGGACCCCCGCCCTTATGGCGGGCGGTCCCGAATACTGACAGGATGGCGGGCGGACAAAGTCCGCACGTCATCCTAATGACCCCTAAATGTCCACTGCCAGGGGGTGCAACTCCCCTCCTATGCATTTTAAGATCCATACATTTTTTAACAGCGTGGGTTACAGGCGCGCAACACAAAAAGGGCTTCAGCTCCCCCCGTTGTGTGTCTCAACCCGGGGCTGGTGCAGCTCGAATTGCTGTGGGCTCCGCTGGGCAGTGTCTGCAGTCTTATGTCCGGCACGCTCGAGTTGTTCACAGGTCTTCAAAGACCATTTGCATATTTACATACCTTTGTAAACTGGTTACTGAGGCTGTGTTTTTTTCTCGTTCCAGTACTCCTGGGCCCCCCACTTTGCCTTACATTTGTATCTCACATTTACTGCTGTAGTGTGCAAATGCATTTCATAAAAAGAAATACAAAGTAGGGTTGACAAAAGAAAAATGCCAGCCATGTGTTTAAAGAGTCTGCAAAGACCTTGTCTTGACACGAAATAGGGTCACAAATAAAGTATGTTTTAATTTGTAATGTTACTTTCTTAATTATCAGTCGTGAATCATTCAGGCAGCCTAAGAACACAATGAAAAGTGCTTTCTATTTATATTTGCTGTTCGAAGTATGCACAGTTAAGTGCTGAAAATACGGCTTTAGCTGACTGGTTATTTTTGTACCGTCTGTGACATCAAAATAATGAGCTATCAATCTTAATTATAGGACTGGAAGTTTGTTGCAGAACTGCACATTATTTATTTCCTCCACCTTCGATCCCTGATTAATGTCATAATAGCAATCGTTTAACTTATATCTGGAACCCTACGCCTCGTCATAACTTAAAGTGTCTGGGAATGCACTCTGCACTCAGACAAAGGTCCAATGGCTGCCTAGGAAGGTCTGCTGGGCCGCTGGCACCCCGCAGGCTTGGTTGATTGTATAGTTGTGTATTTTTGTTCTCCCAAGGAGGTTACATTTATTATTTGTAGTTTAATGGATGTCAAACATTTTATCTGGGCTGGGGATTTTAATATTAGCAAAGTACCTAAACACCGTGGATATTTAAAAGTTAATGGGAAAAAGTTGTCACGTTTCCTTAATAATATATATGGGGAGGCAAACTATGAGATTATCTTTAAATATAACTTAGAGATATTAGAACATTATTATGAGCCAGGTGAGATACCTGTATCCACCTTTTGAAGGGAGCAGTCATAATTCCATCATTGATCATATCCTAGTTACTGAAAATGGAATGTATATGGTGGCGTCTTTTGAAGCTACCCAAAGCTCTTTTAGCGATCACCGCCGCTATCAGTGTTTTTCAAATTAAAACTTCTTGCATTGACAGACCACAACTTGCGAATGACATAGAAATGCAGGCTAATAATGGTATAAGCCTTAAATGGTTGAATGTGAATAAATCTATCCTTTTAGAAAGAATTTTAAAGGAACATTTTATCTATTTCAATATATGCAGTGAATGGGACACTTTCCCCTCTTCACTCATAGTTGCCTTCTGCAAATTGATGGTAGAAATAGTGGGCAAGTTGAGACTTCCAAATAGGCGCGTGGATAAGATGAATAAGAAGTGGGTTGATCAAATTTGCACAGTTGCTAATAGGAATTTGAGGAAATCATTGAACGAAATGCCAAGACATAAGGATAGAATGATTAATTTGAGAGCTGCTTATAAACAAGCCCTTATAAAAAGGAGAAAAGGGATGTAAGACAGCGCCTAGACCAATCTCATACAGGAAGATAGTTTGGAAAACTATAAATTAGTCATTTCTTAAAGACCCTGCAGTCCCTAGGGTAAAAGCTCATGTACAGCAGGAGGTTGAATAAAACATTATGAAGGGATATTTGATCCCAATGCTGCCCCCATAGAGCTACCACCCACAGGGGTGTATCAAGTAGGACCTGTCCAATTCATTCCTATAACCATAGATGAGGTAGTTACTGCATTGAATTAGGGTCTGATTCTGATGCGGTTAGGAAAGCATTCCCACCTAGAGCCTGATTCTGATGCGGTTAGGAAGGCCTCCTAATGGCATTTGCTCCTTCCAATTCGGATCGGGAAACGTGTCTTCCCGACCAGGGCCCAATTATGATGCGGTTAGGAACATATGCTCCCATTGAAGTCAATAGGAGTCCAACCAAAGCGGATCTGGAAGCATCCGAATGCATCCTACTCCGTCGGTCGGACTCTCCCGATCTGAGTGGGTCGGAAACCATTTCCAAACCGATTTGGTCGGGAAGCTTTCCAACCCGCATCACAATCAGGCCCTAAGTCTGCCCTTGCAAAGGCACCTGACCCCAACAGGGTTCCAATAGATATTTTTAAGTTGTATGATACTCTTTGGGTCCCAATTTTTAATGCAAATGTGTAATGTTGCACTGAGTTATTTTCTCCCAGCTGCTTGGACTGAAAGCATTATTCTCTGTTTTTAAACAAGAATTTACAATGCAATAGATCTCACATTTACACAAATTTGAGCCATTCACATTGTAAATGACAATGTCTTTTATTTGTTTTGGTTTTTAAAACAAATAAAAGGCATTGTCATTTGCAATGCTAATAGATTAAACTCTCGCAAATGTGAGTCCTATTGCATTGCAAATGCTTGTTAGTGTTTCCGGCGGTGGCAAATTTGGGGCTGGCTAAATAAGAAGGAAATGCGGTCCTTTGATATGAAGAAAAAATAAGACATCAGAACTGACTGTGCAGCATTCAGAACGAAATGAACAAAGGATTCTATATGGAGCGTTCCCTCAATCAAAACGAATGCCTTCCATCTCGTACTCGTCTGTGGTTTATGGTTACTCATTCGTGAAAACTGTGGAATGTAGCCACACAGTGATTAGTAATAAATGAAACATTTGTGCACTTAAAGCAGTATGCACAGCCACTGCTTTTTTTGAGAAATTCCTGAATGTTGGGGAAGCAAACGATATGTAGTACAAAAGAGACCACATTCAAGGGCTTGATAAGCAAATGCATTGGATAAGTTAAGCAACATAGAATGCCTTGAAAGTCCCGTAAGTAGCACAAGGAAAGAAACTGATTCAGCACGAAAAAAGATTCTTATATCTCTAAAAAATTTGAAAATCAAAATGCCACCGTTTACTGGGCGTTGGAGGACAAATACATGATACAACGTAACACTCAAATGTAGTAACAATTCATAAAAGCAGGGCAAAAATAAAGTTACTAGCCATTTTAACCATCAGATTCAGAAAAGATACAGTGCACACTTATCTGCTCTCTAGTCCTGCCCTGCACGAGAATGCCGCCCACCAAGTCCAGAGCGAACCTCTGGGAGACAGACTGAGCTCGTGCACAACCAGAGCTTCCAGAACGGTGAGCAAGGGAAAGTGAAAGTGCGCCGTGCGCGCGTTGTGCTGAAAGCGTGAGCCATACGCGTGCACATCGCCAGTCCTCTGTACACACGTGCACATATCCTGTCCCCCTTCGGCCAAGAAACCGACAACAATAGACCTCACCGAGGTGATGCAGCGCATGCGCTGCGCCGCTAGGCGACACCTAAAAAGGGGATAGGAGAGACCCAAGATGTTATTGTCCAATATCTCTCCTGGATTTTACTGCTAAATTAATTGGCAGAATCCTCCAGGAACAGTTAAGGAAAAGGGGTGACTGAGAATTATATTCTCACGAATTTGCAATATGGGTTCAGAAAAGGCATTGGTACAATGGAACAATGTGTTCATTTCCACCTGTTTTATTAATAAATACATAGTAGCGAAAGTAGGCCATATATATTTATGCTTCACAGACTTAAGCAGTGCTTTTGATTGATTTACTGAACCACACTAAGCTATGGAAGACATTGGAACAATTAGGTGCACAAGCTGGGATATTTACACTATTGTCTCAATTGTATGCCGGTCTGACCACCCAAGTGCGCTATGTATCCAAGGGAGCATGTACTTCCTGACACAGGATACGGCAGGGGGTGTACTCGCCCCCCTGTTGTTCTCTTTATATATTATATATCAATGAGGAGGATGAGGTATTGCAGAATGTGAAGGCTGATGCACCCAGGCATAAAAAACAGCCAATTCCAATCCTCCTGTACGGGGATGATGCTGTTCTGGGTTTTAGTACTGCTAACAGGCTACAGCTTGTAATTGATACTTTTGTCTCATACATGGAGGAAAAGGACATGAAAGTGAACTCAAAGAAAATGTTCACTATGATATGTGGTAAAGGAAAGGCCAAGAAACGGGTAAATCATATTAAAAGGGAGGGCTTGGCTGAAACACAAAATTACATATTTAGGAATAAATGTTGATAGCAGCGGGAACTGGGGGACACATCGGAAAATAGGAACATTTTTATTTTTGAGATCGATATAAGCACTTTTCAGATTTTATGCTAAAATAGGTCATTAGCCAATGAGAGAATTATTTATCCTGTGTAGAAGTAAGTGCCTCCCCAGTATTTCCCATGGGGCTCCGCTGTGGAGTTGGACACATTGTGACCTCTTACAGTCAGAATAAATATTTTTCTAAATACACTCTTGACAGTCCCAAAACCAACCTTCTCTTTTGTTACACAAAACGAAGTGTTAGCACCATTCTTAGAAGGTGCTATACAGATCATCCCTGTCTTATTCTGGCATAGTTTATGGTGCAAAACAGATATGAAGTTCACTAAAGAATCGATAAAAGACTGGTTGACGCTTGAATATAGAGACAGAATCGCATGGTTGACCTATATTAAAAGCCTCTTAAAACAGTAAATAATAATATTAGTATTGTGGACCGAATCAGTACCTTGTGATACAGCAAGAAAGAACTAACAACTATTTTAATGAGGAAGAGGAAGGTCAACAGGGATATGCGTGAGAGCAGTGAGCAATCCGTGCATAGTTACTGTTTAAGCCCCATAAAAATGGCACTCAAAGTTGTTTATTAACTGTGTAGAACATTCAACATAGATTCTAACTTACGAGATTACGTCTTGGCACTTGGCACTTTCAGGTTGCCTTTCTAAAAATGGGAGTGTGGTCAAAGATGCTTCCTAGGTGCCGGTCTGAAGGCAAATCCAATCAATCTACTATGAATTTTATTTTGTAGATTTTATAAGGATTTAAGTTAGCGATTTTTACGACAACTGTTTAGCACGGGTAATTATATATATTACAAGGAAGCTTTTAAATATATTTGTGCTTTAGATAGTATGGGTATGTGCTACCGGATCTCCTCTTTTATTACAACTGCCATACTCAGAAGGAAATGTCTTTCACATTTAGAAATATTACCTTATGAGGCTGAGTCATGAAATATTTTAGAAATTAACTGAGATAATTTTGGGTCTCTTTGTTAAAGATGAGATGAGAATACTGTTAAGAAGTATTCTATGATTTTTAGTACAATACAAATAATGTTTTATAAGTATTGGTACTCCTGTGTTAAAATTATATGGATTCATTGTGTACTGTTATTAAGGTATTTGTCATGTATGTTGAATGATTTTATCTCTGCGACTCTTTTATGGATATTATTTATCTGAATAACGATTTTATTTTGTTATGTTACTTAATTTAAAGTACTTTAATAGTTAAAAATATAAATAAATATAAATCAATTTATAATTATTTATATTTTTACTTTTTTTGATAATTGAATTTAAAAATAGTGTACTATTTTTGTATGTATGCATACATTTTAACATTCATTTATATGTATTTATCTTTTTTACCTTTTTTAAATTTCTTAATTTAATGTAAGATTATTTCTTATAGGATTTTATTTTTAAGTCCAATACGGGATTAATGTTTACCAGGGCTGGTTTTGGGCCACATTTCAGGCCTGGCAGCCCAAAGCATAGTTTCCTTTGACCCTTCAGAGCATGATTTGGACTCACAAACAGTTTGTGAAGAGGTTAAGTCACATATACAGCTGGATAAAAGAGATTGAGGGCCAAGGACAAAAAACATGTTGAGCTTGATAAAAATAGTTCTAATATTGTAGGCGCTTCGGGCACGTATACTGAGGGGCTTATTTATGAGAGGCTTGCACCACCGGCGCGTTACTGTTTTTTGATGCTCCGGCACCGAAAGTCTCTCAATCATATCTATGAGGTGACACAAAGCCACTTTGCGTAATTTTGCATGGCCTCGTAGATATGGAGTAAGACAAAACAGCGCAAGTTGCTGAGTTGCCTTACACTGCACCAGGGAGGTGTTCCATGGGCATTGTGGTGGGCTTTCCCAGGCAACACTCATGGATTTTGACATTGCCCAGATGTACTTAATCACATGAACCTGGGTAAGAGTTAAAACCTTATGCTTCCTCAGGACAGCCATAAGGCCTGCAACTGAGGCACCCTTGCACCATGGTGCAAGAGTGCCTCCGTTGGTGCTAGGCAGCAAATTGTGCAGGGGGAAAGCACAGGCATGCACTGTATTTCATAAATACAGTGTATTCCTGTCCTTTCACATTGGCATAGGGCAACACAGCAAAAAAGACTTGTGGCACTGCCCTTCACCAACTACTCAAAATGTAGTCCAAAGTGTTTAAAACCTTAATACACCGGGTAGAGAATGAGAGGAGATTAGGCAGGAATGCACACAGTGTGAGGTGCTTGGGAACACGGACAGTGTGAGCAGCTAGGGTGCACAGGCAGTGTGAGGAGTGCAGGTTTACAGATAAACAGTCTGAAGAGGTTAGGAACATTGACAGGCAGAAAGAGAAGCATCGACCCATCGACAGATCTGTAAGGAACATGGATAGACAGTGGAGAGCTTGGGGCTTATAGATAGACTTGGGGCCTGTAAACAAACAGTAGTAGAAGCTTGAGGCCTGGACAAACACAGGAGCGGCCAGTATGCTGGAAGAGCAGGGGCAGGAGGGGAGGAACGGGCACGAGGGGTCGTGGGGTGAATACAAATAACATTAAAAAAACTTACCTGCAGCCATCCCCCTCACGCTCTTCTGCTTCTCTCCACTTCTTCAGAGGGCGCAGGCTCCCAGAATGCCCTACTGCCAATCCTGAAGCTGCTCTTGTGCAGGAGAGCAGCTTCAGGATTGGCGTGAGTCCCCTCAATTTGAGTTCTAGGACAGACAGTGAGACAGCCAGCTGCGTTGCTGGGTTGGAGAGAGCTTTCACTGCGCATGATGGTTTGGCCGGCCTGAAACAGCCAGCCAAACCATCATGCACAGTGATGGGAGTGCACTACCACTCCTTGCAGTGCCTGTCACCACCAGGCCCCACCCCCAAGACTTGGCAGGAAAGAAAAATAATACTAGTGTTGTTTTATTTTTACTTTCCTGCCTTTTCTTTGAGGGGGAGGGCGATGATCCTCTGCCATAGTGGAGGAGCCACCCCTGGACAGACAATGCAAGGAGTGTAGGAACAGAGGCAGGTAGGAGAAGGTGTTTTTTCATACAGTAAGGGGAAGATGCCTGACCACACTCTCAGAATGAGGAGCTTTGGGACAGAGCAGGTTAGGTTCTTAGGCTCATGGGCAGACGGTTCAAGGGGCCTGGGCTCATGCACAGGCCGAGGCAGTGGTAGAAGCTTGAGCAAAAGTAAACAGCGTGGTACAAACACAGTCACAGCAAGGTTGGTGCACATTAGTGACAGGGAACAATATTTAGGATGAATCTTTTTAGGGGGATTCAGTGTACCTATGGGATACCTGTGACATCAGTCTATCATTAAAGACATAATAAAATACCCCTCTTGGTGGCAGATCAGTAGAGAGTGATTGGATGTCCTGTTAACTGAGTGCTCACATGTTAAACATGCTTGTTATCCCATTTGTGACCTCTGTTCTACAATGCAGTGCAAGCCAGTCAATCATTGACAGTCTGAGGCCATCAGTCTTATTTTAAATGCAAACTGTGCTTAGGGTTGCTCCATCTTCATCTTAAAACTGATCCTCACTTCTCTCACTTGTGAGAACTATTAGGACTTGAACCTTCTATTCTGTTACATGTGGATCGCTCTGTATCTGTGTACCCAGCCTCACACTCAGAGTCTGAGCCCTCAGTATTACACTCCTGAGAACTCTCAGGGTCTAAGGCCTCAGTCTCACACATTTGAGAACTCTCAGGGTCTAAGGCCTCAATCTCACAGAAGTGACAACTCACAGGGTCTGAGCCCCAGTATCACACACATGAAAACTCTCAGGGTCTATGCCCTCAGTCCCACCAACGTGAGAACTTACAGGGTCTAAGGCCTCAGTCTCATACACCTGAGAACTCTCAGGTCTAAGGCCTCAGTCTCACACACTTGAGGACTCTCACAGTCTAAGACCTCAGTCTCACACTTGTGAGGACTCTCAAGGTATGAGCTTCAGTATCACACATCTGAGAAATCTCATGGTCGAAAGCCTCAGTCTCACAAATGTGAGGAGTCCTTAGTCTCAAGAAAGTTGAAACTCTTAGGGTTTGAACACCTAGGGACCTATTCACAAACTGCATTGTGTAGTGCGTTTATTAGTACTACAATAGCAATACTAGTGTAATGCAAAATGCTTTTCACTAATCTACATGATGAAGTCTACGCCTCTGACTCTCCTCTCAATGTGCTGAGATCTCCGTCCTCAATTGTGGAGATTACCCACACATGTAGATACAAGTTTTAGTAGTAAATGTAGGAATGATGGGACAGTGGCTGGAAAATTGGGAATTTTATGAATAAATGGAGGGGTTTAGGGAGGAGTAAGGAGGGGTTAATGAAGAGTCAGGGAGTGTTCTAGGGAGAGAAAGGTACCCATATACAAAAGAGTAAGTCCATTGCTATTCACAAACTGCACTTCTATAGTAATACAACCAAAAAGGTCCCACAGCAGTTGTAATTCTACTCCAGCTCAGAGCTGGAGTAAGTCCTGCACCACATATGCCTAACAACCGGTACTGCAAAACCCTCCAATAAAGAAATGTAGCTAGGGACCTAAAATTAATTATACTCATGTAGATTTATTCATGTGTAAAGTTACCTTTATAAATTCCCCCTCTCCTCATTGTCAAACAATTGAAAACTCCCAAGATCTGAGTTTCTAGTCTAATTCACATCCCGAGTGTGACCCCTGGGCTAAAACATGAGGGATATGCCTGTCTCTTACCTGCTACCCTGTACAGGTCCCCCATGTGTTTGACTGGATGTCAGGCTATATGTGGGGCTAGGAATGCCCCCTGCATAGTAAATGGTCATGTACCCTGACCCTGAGTTTCAGACTGCATGTGAAACTAGCACCCTGACATTTATTTTGGACCTGGCAGCACACTAATCTAGCTTCTGCATAGAGGACCCGGCCTATTCTTTGTAACAAAAGATCCAGAACCAGTTATGGAACCTGAAGGGGTGCACCAAGCATGCTACATAGTGGGCGCTGGACTATTTTCTAATCCAATGCTGGATTTTAAGTGAGAGGGTGCCCCTGCATGAGCAGAGCCCCTCTTTAGCTTTCGGAACCTATTTTTCAGGGTTGTCCGTGATGCAGCCAACCATATATATTTAAGTACATTATAACCTTGTGGCAAATGCTAACTTTAAAACGGCTGCTTAGAAACATGTTGTGTTTGGTGTCAAACACCTTGGAATCATACCTCCACATCAGTAACTGGTGTGGGAGGTATGATTCTTCCCTTCTAGGGGGACTTATGTGAAACACCGATATATCCGGTACATCCGGTATCAGCTTTCTCGACCTGGCATCACAAAATGGATGCTGCCAACCACAGACACGAGTCTGCCCTCCTGCTGGTGAGCCAAGCTCAAGCAGGGGAAGGCTTGACAATAGGTTTCCTGTCACAGGGAGGTGTGGCCACCTCCCAGACAGGATTTAGT
This sequence comes from Lissotriton helveticus, assembly GCF_964261635.1. Classification (NCBI taxonomy): domain Eukaryota; kingdom Metazoa; phylum Chordata; class Amphibia; order Caudata; family Salamandridae; genus Lissotriton; species Lissotriton helveticus. The sequence goes on from NC_136068.1 coordinate 445,862,319, forward strand.
GTATTAGGGCTGGATGGGTGCACTCTGAGAGTGTTTGAAAGTCTGCACTGGGGCACATTTGGTGTACCTGTGCACAGTCCAGTTCAAACCGGTTGCAGAAGCCATTTGCTCCTGCTCTGGCGTGAAACTAGACAAAGGATATGGGTGTAGCCACCCCTCTGTCCTGACCCCCCCATAGGTGGGTCCCCAGAGTTTGTCCCACCCCTTTCTTGGGTACAAAGTAGGAACGCTGACTACAGGATTTAGATTATACCTCGACTAAACTGTGCTACAGAAACCAAGTACTTCGACAATCCTACACTACGCTGGATGACTGAAGAATCACCTTTGGAGTAAAGGAGTTACTCCCCGTCAGCAGCAGGTACCTAAACACAATGGACTGGTTTGCATCTCCCAAGCTCCTGAGGACTACGAAGATTTCTGCAACACAGGAGGTGGGTTCCTGAGGTCTCTGAGGTTGATCTGCTCTCTCAGAAATTCTGAGACCAGTATCTGTCGTGGGAACCATGCAACCCGAACCCCTCTGTGCCGTGTACTTTTGCAGCAGCATATGTTTTTTGGAGATCCCTGAGGCTGTGCTTTAGGTTACTTGTAGTCCTGACCCTGAGCAGTATTTCCACTGAGTATTTCCGGCCTACACTCCACTGTTGTTCCGTGGGCTGGTATTTCGTGATTCAGCTCGAAGTCCCTTCGTGATCCCTGGTCCGCTGGCCTGTGGGTCCCTGTCAAGGTAACTTTGACTTTCCTTGGGCTTTCCTGGTTTCTCAAGATGTGCCCTGACTCTCCATTGCTTGGAGAGTCCAGAGGACCTTGCTGGTCCTCATCGTAGCTTGTTTCCTCTGCCTGCCTGCGTGGGTTGCAGTTGCCAATTCTTGTTGGTGTTTGATCCAAACACTGACCCCCCAGCACTCGACATCCTTCATAGGAAATCTCACCTCCGGACTTTGCTCATTGTCGACATCTCCTGGTCACCGTGACTGCAGAGCAAGCATCCTATCTTCTCACCTGAAGCACCCAACATTGGTTGGCATTCGTCTACTGAGCCCCTGGTCACCCTGAAGTGACCCAACCTCTTTCCCCTCTGGTTTCACATTCTTCTTACCTCAGATCCAGGCTTGGATTCCACCGGACACTTTTCATCTTCCCGGCAGCAGCATTTCTTAGCATCACGCCATATAAAATGAGGAAGGTTTCCAACACCACTTGACCCCTATACACCTGGCTCCTCTGGGATAGGTAACACGGGTATCTGTGTACTCTCCAGGGTGCTGGCCTTAGAACCTTCCATGTCCCAAAGGGTTTGCTTAAAGTCCTCTACGAAGTGCCCTTAAACTCTAAGTTTCCAACCGCGACTTTCCAATAGGGTTGCACAGAGCTCGCGCCTGTGTTCACACACTGCACCCATCCTCCGTTGGTCCCCTGTTTCACTACTTTGGGTGGTTCCTTGGGGTCCCAGCGATTCTACATGTTCTAACCACTGTGTTTAGTTAAGTCGTAGTTGTTATACCACTTTCTTAGTATATGGTTTGGTCTCCTCCTGGAGCCCGCTGTGTATTGTGCTATTTACTGGTGTGCTTTGTGCTCTAATCTCATAAAGAGGTTAGTAGAGAGTGTTTAGTAATAAATACATATATTTTGGTCATTCAGGAGGTTCTGATCTGGTAAACAAGCTTTTTAACATTCCTTCGCGACTTAGCCTGAAGGCTGCTCTCCATATCTACCACTACGATAGCTTTCAATAAAGGTTGTCTTTAACCTAATCATCAATAAGGGTCATTTGGACTGGTGCAAGCTGCCCACTATAATTAGTGGACAGCATATACCAGGCCAAATTTTCACACAAACTACCTCAAACACCTCAGCTGGGGACTAGTATCTCCTGTTTGACTTGTTTCCCTCCGAATAGGGTCCAACACATTGTTTCTCTTACCAGAGTCTCAGACATGCTCAAACACTTATGGTCTTGCATCGGAATCTAACACACAAGAACTCTGCAGGTCTGAGTCTCTAACCACTTGAAAGTTTTGCCTGAGTCTCAGGTTGATGATGTGCTGGGAAAATATGCATCCTTTGCACCGTTAATCGCAATCTCTTTCTTGGCAGCCTACCTTGTGATCTGTTCTAGCTGACCCAGTGTCAATACCTTTACCCTTTACTCACCTCCTTGGCAATTGGGAAGCCTTTAGCATCTGTATATTTCACCAGGAGCACATCTCTCAGGAATTGCTGCAGCACTGATCTCTGATTGATTCCAGCCTACACAGCAAAGCTTAGGATGTGAATCTTTTTTGCCTATATTTAATTTTCAAATGCTCCACCCTGAACTCCAATTTACTATGAATGCAAAAGTATCATTCTTAAATTTTGAGTATCTCTGGTTGGTTTCTTCCTCTGTGAACAGTATTTTCTCTATGGAAAGATGAAGTCATCGACTTATACTCTCCCTGGATGCAATGCATCTAACTTGTTGCTTCATCCTCCACTATTTTGTTAATTTTGAACATTCACATTCATCCAGCCCACAAGAAAAAGGGAACTGACTACTGCACTTATCCACTTGCCAACATAATACTGTCTGGGGAGTTTAATATGAATTTATTGCAAGCTCAAGAGAAAAACATAGTAGGTTACATACAGGCATTGCAGGGCAACATAACTAGACGTTACACTTTGGCCAAGATAAGACTGGAATTCTGATAAAAAAAATGAGATTCCAATAAGACAAGGGCCCGTGTCAAATATCATTGGTGAATGAGTGCAGCGGAAGAAAGCTCTTTAGCCCATTTTTGTTGGCTGGAGGTTTAAAAGAAATCCAGGTTGAGAAAGTCAGTATATCCAGTTTTAGAACAATCTCTTGCGGATTTAAAGTTAGAGGACGCTTGGCTCACAATATCAGCCTATTCATTGTTTGAACAAATATCTAACAAAGCCATCATTGGACAATCCAAGTTAACAGGCAAAGCATATTTGGCCTTTAAAAACAATGTGTTGGTGGTGATGCCAGCATACAAATCTCTAAAACCTCAACCATATCTGCTAGAACACTTTTCAAACAAAAAAGTTGAATCTGATTCTAATTAGACTGGGGGCTTATCCACCTTAAGACCTTAGCCCAAAATGGAATTGGTCCTATCTCTCTATGGAATGCCGCCTTTGTGGACATGGAGGTGAGTCACTACTCCACCAATTATCCATCTGTCCGGCACTATTAAATATTCTGAACACTCTTTTATGGCCAACACTGAAGTGAGAACAAATAAGGACTTGCAGAGCTGTCATCATAAAATGCTTAGGAGGCTCTACAGTCCAACTGGAATGCAAGGTGATAATGTTTCTGAGCCTAGCGGCAAATGAATTAGACATAAGTTACAGATGAATTGAACTTGTCTTTTCAGGACCACCTTGTTCATTCAAATTCAAATTCTGCAGCTCATATGACTACAGAACCAGCACTTCATTTACAAATTATTAAAGTATGCTTGTTTGCCTATTGTTTAACCCACATTCATTAGAAGCCCGCTTTTTCCAGTATGGCTGGTCATCATATGCCCAAATGAAATCAATGAAAACTGTTTTAATATTATTTTTAACATATATTTAAACGAGTTTATTGTAATTTTCAAACCATAACAATTGTTTGATATTTTATGTATTCTGGTGGCTAGTGCCGCCCTTTTATGATTGTAAATGAAATCAAATAAAAGTATTTCACCATTGGTACTCTATTGGAGCCATAATATAACAGTAAGAGCTGCCTTCCTCCTTTGTTTCTGCAAAACGACCCTTGATCTCCTCCTGGTACATTCAAGCAAAAGCGAGTTGCATATAAATCATCTGGGTTGATCGCTTAAGGTTTTTGAAGGTAGACATTTCACCGTGTCTCTCTGTGTGAGGCTCATCCACAAGCATGAAAACAGGCCATTATCCTCTCCTATGTTCTCTCGGCTGCACTCTGGGTGTAAAAATGTCTTTCTTGAGTTCAAACCCATGCTGCTTAATCTCTTTAGTTCCCAGGACTGATCTACAATTTCAGGTTCGGGGGTTACTCTCTTCGACATTGAACACTGGAAAATCACAGGACCCGATACCTAGCTCCACCCTGCAAACTATCATTCACAAAGTCAATGCCACACTGCAGCAGCCTCTCCATTCCTCCCTCGAGCATTTGTGTTTCTCAGAGGATAACCATACTCATTGTGAGCTCTATGTGATTCCACTCCACTTAGAAACGCCGACAGGTCACAGTCCCTCCGCATTCACCTTAATTTTTCCTGGGGAACACACCATCTCAGTTATTTCTGGAGCTCAACTTTGCATAGGAGTATGCCAGCAAGCCACCCAGTGAATCCGGCTCTAGCTCCATATGGTTCAACATGGCCTGAAACTTGAACCATGGCCAGCCTCTGTTGCAGCGGGCATGGAGTTTGCACCGTGTATATTGTTGGCGCAAACTCAAAAACAAGCTGTGCTCAAGCGGATTGACCTTTTTTGCCGGGCTGAGGTCTACCATCAACAGATCAGCAATACATCAATAACAGTGCCCCCAAAGGATGGCACAAAGTAGTAGATTTGTAAATCACAAAGGTTTATTAACAAATTAACAAAGTTACAAACTCAAATCCTTGAAATAGTCTTAAATCAATAACCATCATGTAAATGTGTTTTTGTATAATTTACATTGTTTCAAAATAACAAATACAAAGACAGACTATTTAAAGTTGCTATAAGCAAATCAAGCGAGTTTCAGTTTCGTCTGAAGGGAAATTCCCTAGCATGCTAAACTAAAAGGACACCAGGAAATGCATGAGAGACGTCAAGTAGAATGGGTAAACAAGTAAAGCCACTAAAAGGCAGAATCAACTAGGAGTCAGTCAGGCAAAGAAAGACTGGATCTGCTCAGGAGTCTCCTCTGAGCAGGAGAAAACTAAGGTGTCTGATCTAAGAGATGAAAAGTGAATCTGAATCTAACTAGCTCAGCAATGCACAATTAAATCATACAATCTGACAATTCGCGATGAGATGGCTTCACCCTTCTTCCCAGCCATTGCACAATGGAATAGTTCCTCTGCACGGCCTTCAAGAGACTTCTTGCAGCAGGATGATACATCATGGTCAGCTTCTCCAAGGCACAAGAGTGGAGAGTTAGTATTTGCTTTTTATAGACCACGTTCAAATTAACAATCTTCGGAGAAAAAAACACAATTGTAACATTTTAATTAATTCAAGTCAAAGAAAGCTTTATTCGACTGATTTTTTAACAGTCATAAAAGCACATAAAAAGACAGTAAAACATGTTATCACAGTAATAAACAATTCTAAAAACAATACTCTTGTAGAAACATTAAAATGTCAAATGTTATTGAAGCAACAGCCGTAGAATCATAAAAACATCAAAAAGGCTCTTTATGTTTAGTCTTCATTTGTTAAATATGACTTCCTTTGGAAGAGTACCTTCTTAAGAAACATAGCTATGCCCCAAGCAGTTTGTTCGTTCTCCTCCATCTGAAGTGTAATTAATGCAGGGCGGCATTGCCGCAATCCCTGTGATTTTAAAAACAGTAAAATGCATGCTTTCCTCAACATGACATAAAATTTACAAAATAAAACCAAATGGATTGTGGACTGGGTAGAAAGATTGTCACACGGACAGAGAGGCAGCTCCCGTGACCATTCATTAGTTTGTGGGAGGGTCACGAGCCTGTGGACAATATTCAATCTAAACCAGGTTAATAGCCGTCTGTCAAAATTACCCGGTACAAATGTGAGGTAAGGTTCCATATGTGTAGCAGTTATAATTAGCTGATGTTGCCTTACAGTGGGTTTTAGGATTTCTCCTGCCATTCTTACTATGCCCAATGATTCAAGACATTCCCTTTTTAAGGCCTTTCTGAAAATTGCCTGTAAGGCAGTAGGGTCAGTAAAGTATTCTGGATGCCCAATATCCTTCATAAAATCACAGATATTATTTAATCCAGTTTCCCTATTTAGCTTTGGCTGATCCTTTGACCAGATCCTTTGCCATAAGAGGACTGGTTCTACTTTAATAAGGTCTGACATGTAGGGAAGACCTAATTCTTCATGGCAGGCAAAAGAGGGAGCACTAGGTGGTACCGATAGTAAATATCTTAAAAAAGAGTTTTCAACAATTTGTATGGGAAGGATATTAGCCAAGCCCCATACTCCCGCCCCATACATTGCATTAGCGGTGCACTTGGCCTTAAAGATTTGAACAAGCTCGGCTGGGAGCTTCCTACCTAACTTTCTTGAGAAGGACACCACTGCAGCTGTACTCTTGATGAATTACAGTTTTTTTGCGAGAATAGCTTGTACCCACGAGTCCTTTTGGTTAAATAAAATACCTAGGCAGGAAAAGCTTTTTGTCTGAGCTAGTTTTTGACCATCCATAAACATAGTTTTCATTCTTTGTACCCCATGGCCACAGCTCATCGTAAAAGTCTTGGAGATATAAGTGCTTAGCCCCAAATCTTTCATTAAAACTATCTAGAACCTTCTGTAGACCTACTTGGGTTCTATACATTAAAAGTGCGTCATCCGCATAAAGGAGCGCAGGAATGGGACGTCCATTCACGGTAGGGAAATCTTGGTTATTCATAAGGAGGGTTTGGCACATACCATTAGTGTAAAATTAAAAGGAAGGGGACCAGGACACAGCCTTGCCGCACCCCCTTCTTAACAGGGAAAGCGGGAGTGAGCTCACCTGCCAACCCAAAATGCACCCTCGATGCATCTTTGTACAGATACCTCAAAAAGAAAATTATATGGGGATCAACCCCGACTGCTCCAAGGACCTCCAAAAGTCTGTCATGTCTTACTGAGTCAAAGGCCGTGGTGAGGTCAACGAAGTAAGGACAGGTGTAGGCTCTGCTCGATGGTCCCCAGGCCTTCTTTTAAACCGTTTTGGATGTCTGAAAGAATGAGTTTTTTTCCTCCCAGGCTTGCAGATGTTCCAGAATAACCCGTCCTACAACCATAACCATCGAGTCTATTCAGGAGATCGGCCTATAGCATATTATTCACTCAAATTACAGCAGCCCAGCTCCTGAAACGAGAGAACGAGAGAAAGAACACAGACGTGAAAAGTACATTTTTGTGTTACCTTGAGTCATTCAAACTGAGGCCTACATTAACCATGCCTGACATAATGTGAAAATCACACTTGATGTATTTGTATATGATGTACAGAATTATATATATGTTAAGCACAACAAAAAGTGGTGACAAAGCATCACCAATTTCCACCTCTGATGACTTGGAGAGTCATCGCACCATACATTTATAAGTCCCCGTGTGGCTGATTTTCAAAAGACTTCGGAGACCCATCAGCACCAGGGGAAAGGCATCAGTCCACTTCAGCGACATGGACACACACCTTTTAGCAAGTCAGGACTGCATTGTCCCGTTGATCTGTTCAAAGGTACCAGGCGACTCAGGCCTGTAACTATATTGGTACCCCTGATCCACTTGCAGATCTACACACATAATTCGCATCACGTCAGTCTTGAAGAGAATCCCACAATCTGACTGAGGAGAAACTGGTAGTCAGAAACTAGGGATCATGTACCTCAATAACAGCTTGGCCACAGTGAGATTGGCATTCCTTCCAGTCAGGTACTACTCCACCAAATTTAAAAACATGCACACCACTACTAAGACATAGCGGAGCCCATTGCATATGGATAGCTCAACAAAATCAAGATTCATGCAATTGAAAGGAAAACCAGATCCCCTTTCTTGGCTCTTAGTTACCATAGTTCTTCTGCCCGCATTCAACTACTGGCAGGAGACACTTCAGTGATACAAATTCTGGGCAATGACATGGAAACTGTGATTATACCCGTTGGTCTTAAAAAAAATCACCATCTATTTCTCCCTATATGGGTTGTAGCATGAAAATACCTAGCCATTGCAGACAATATAGGGTCTAGAAAGACAGGTCTCCCATCTGTTGAAACCCAGACCTCCTGATTCTGTATACACCCTGCTCTGTCCCACCCCTCTGTTCCTCTTTCTGGGACTTTCTCCTGCAAACTCTTGATCTTTTCCCACATATCAGCAACAGTTAACAAAAGGCTCGTAGCAACATCATTCATTTTTAGAACTATTTGAATTGTCTCTTTTTTTCAAGTTTCAAAGTGTTTTTATTTATTTTTAAGCAAAACATTAGCATTTCTGTTAGCCAGTCCCAGTTTATACAACACTGTCCTGAGACATTACAACACATTTCCTCAGCTAACCCCACATGACGTTATTTACTGAAAACTAGAGAAAGGGTGACAGAAAAAGGCAGGAAAGAAAGGGGTGAAAGAAGAACATGGAGCCAGTCTCTGAGAGTTACATATCCCTTTAATCACTTGTTAATCTGACATACAACTAGCATATTTGTGAAGAAATTGGAAAACATGTGGAGCCATAGTAGTTGTGCACGGTTACAAACACTTGTCCGTACATATGGGGAACCAGGGTAAGTTTCGCCGACATGTCTTATTTTGATGGGGGTTCATAAAAGTCTAGGTACGTGTCGAGGGATTTCCTCATCCCTCTGGAGGCTGGTCTCCAGGGTGAGTTCTATATTGCAATGTTGTCTGCTCCTCTGAGATGCATGATCCAGTTAAACCAGCCTTTGCATGAAGTCTTACTTGTGTCTTTCCAATTGGCTAGGGCCATTTTCACTGCTGCGGTAAGTAGTAGATATAGTAGGTCCTTATCGTGATCTGATCTCAGTTCAACGGTCATAAATGCAGTGGTGAGGGAGGAAAATTCTTATGTTAGCATATAGCCCAGCAGCCTATTTATAAAACCAAAGATTTTCTCCCAGAATGTTTTGAGTGTTGGGCATTGAAAGATAAGATGTGCTAGACACCCCTTTTCCTTGTTACAGTTCCCTCATAATGCGTCCTCTCTGAGACCTAATGAGAATAAGCGTGCAGGGGTCCAAAAAGCCTCATGGACTAGCCAAAATTTTGTTTGAGAGGGCACTGGGGAGATTTTATTGCGTAAGGCAGAGGACCATAGTGTGGCCAGCTCTTTTTCATTACATGTGGTTTTAGTTTGATTTTCCCAATAGGTAATTGTCTTGTCATTAAGTTTAGAGGATTTTGGGCGGAGGAGTTTGTAGAGGTGTGAGACCTGGTGCCCTAATTTATTAATCTTTGACACATATAGGGAGATTGACGGTTGTGAGGTGGATAGTTTGGTTTTGGTCAAGGCCGCTCTTATTTTTTTTAAAGTTATAGAATTCAATGTCAGTTAGGTTATGCCTTGACTTCAGGTCTGTGAAAGTAACAGGGTATGCACCGTTTTCTAATTGGTAAGGGTGGTAGATACCTTTCTCAATCCATGTATTGAAGGCTAGGCTTTTCCCCTTGTACAGAATCTTGCCATTGGCCCAGAGTGATTCCATCTAAGAACCCTTGATGCTATTCTCCAGTTTCTTATCTATCTTCAGTAGTGCAATTTTTGTGTTTTTGTAAATAGACTTGGAGGTGTGGTGGTGTCTATTTGCTGTTAGAAGAGCTAGAGGGTTCAGATTGTTCAGGATGGCTCTCTCTACCTGAAGCCAAGCCGATGACTAGTCGGTAGGGGTGATCTCCAGTATGACCCTTGTTCTGCCAGAAACGCTAATGGGAATATTCTGAAGTCTGGTAGTTTTACCCCTCCTTGGTTTTTCTCTAGTCTTAATTTTTTTATGCTTATCCGTGCTTTCTTCCCTCGCCAGAGGAATTTAGAGATTGGGATATCTACTTTGCAGTGAAAATCATCTGTGAGGAGGAGTGGGATCATCCTGATCAGGTAGTTAATCATTGGGGTGATCAGTTTATATTCTGCCCCACCACGTTATGAATTTTGGAGACCAGGAGTCCAGAAGTTTCTTGATCTTTTCTAGTAGTAGTTTGTCATTGTGAATTAGTGTATCAATTAGGTCACTCCCAAAATGTATACCTAGATATTTGATAAACCCTGTTTGCCAGGCTAGGCCCGACCCTCCCCCCAGAATATCCCTGGTGCAGTGAATATTTAGTGGTTTGCATTCTGACTTGTCCCTGTTTAGCTTGTACCCTGAGAGCCCGGAGTATTCTGCTATTGTATCCATCAGGGCCTTGATTGAAGCCTTCGGTTGTTCCGTTACTATTAGTATGTCTTCAGAATAGGCGGCAAGTTTTATCTCAACGCCATTAATATCACCATTAAGATGCCCTGAAGGCGACTGGCAGAGGCACAATAATTGAAATTAAGTCAAAAATAAACAAAAATATAAACGTGAGGATGACACAGCTTTAGCAGGAGATTAAAAGGTTAGAAACGGCCCATGCTAGGTCCATACAAGATAGCAAACTCCTAGCAGAACTAACAAAAAAAAGTACGAATACAGCAAAATCCTGAGTGATAGAGTGGGACTGTGGTTTAATAAATACAAGGCCCTTAACCTATGTGAAGCCAATAACGCAGGGAAACTGCTTGCCTGCTACCTAAAACAAAAACGCAAACAGTTTACCGTCTCATCCATCACAGACTCAAACAACAAAACCCATGCTAGACACAAAGACATCCTCAAGACCTTGAGTGCTATCAAGAACTCTACAAAAACGATCAGACCCCGTACTTAGAGGAATACACAAAATACCTCAACAGACTAGGGTTACCACAGCTAAGCCGTGAGGATACACTTAGATTAGGTCAAGAAATTAACGATACCGAGATTGAGTTGGCGGTCAAAGCACTGAAAGAAAACAAAAACCCCCGGGCCGGATGGGTTCACAGCCGCCTTCTACAAGACCTTCTTAAAACAGTTGAAACCTACCATGAAACAGGTCTTTAACCACTGTGCATCTAGAGGGACTGTGTCAAAATCCATGTCGGAAGCCAACATAAATGTCATTCCAAAGGACGGTAAAGACCAACTGTCACCCAAAAACTACAGACCCATATCCTTTATTAATGTGGACTGTAAAATATGCACTAAGATTTTGGCAGTCAGACTCAATTCTGCCCTACCCAAACTAATAAGCAACTCCCAGGTGGGAATCCTATGCACTTGTATGTCTAATGACAATACCCAACTTCTCTGCCATATATTAGAACATACAGCCACAAAATCAGAACCGGAAGTAGCTATTACCCTAGATGCAGAGAAGGCCTTTGATAGGGTTTCCTGGGCCTTCCTGTAGTGCTGCATGCCATCTTTCAACTTAAGGGAAGGATTTATACGGATGGTGATGGCCCTGTATGGGGAGCTAACAGCCCATATTGGCGTTAATGGATCACTTTCTGAACCCTTTACACTACAACAAGGTACAAGACAGAATTGCCCACTGTCCCTCTCTCTATTCTTACTGGCACTGCAACCCCTTATCCGGGACATCAAGCTAAACATGAATATTTGAATAGTCTCTACTCAGTGTGCAAGACCTAAGAGCGCAGTATCTGGCCATCTCATGTGAATAGCGGTTGCTATCAGTCACAAATTACATCCACTGTTGTGTCCTGAACATTTCACAACTGCTATTTTATCACTGGGCAATTGTAGAGCATCAAGTTTGTGAAACCCCTCTGGGATCACAATACTCCAAAATCGTCTATCATGTTAAACTCGTATTGACTGTCAGTGTAGATGGTGACTCTTAAGTTGTTAGAGACACTATAGGAAGAGTGATCAATTCAACTACCTGTTTGGAGGTTACATTGCACAAATAGGAAGCTTCCATTAGACCTTCTAGGGTGCAGACAGCATAGGCGTCTTTCAGAACTCCTTATCTATGTCTTAATCAAGAGACATCTACAAACAACATACAATTGGGCTTCTTCCAGAGGGACGTCTCGAATGATGGCTCTTTGCTTGGTTCACAATTCCGTAATGTCAAGACAATCATGGTCAACTCCATTATTATTTTCAGCAGTGTCAGGCATAGGTAACAGTGTAGCAGAGACAATTGCACCTCTGTAGAGTGATCTTGTCTGCAGCAAGTATTAACTGTTTGTACACGGTCAGTCTACTTTGTGTCATACGTTGTGTTTTTGAATGTATGACATTACAACACATACATTTACAACGCATGCACTTACAACTCAGTTTTTACATCGCAACATCCACTACCACACATTCCATTACATCGCATGACACTACATCGCATTTTAAAAAACTACCTTTACAACGCATTTAATTACATCGCATACTACCTTTACAACGCAAACCATTACAACGCGTACCATTACATTGCATTTAAGGTAAGTGTTGGATACTGTAGGGGTTAAAAATTACTATTCTAATTCCAATGGTATGCTTTGTAATGGTATGTTTTGTAATGCCTGCGTTGTAGTGACATGCGATGTAGTGTCATGCGTTGTAATGGTATGCATTGTAATGCCTTCGTTGTAGTGTCATGCGTTGTAAAGGGTGTTGCAATGTAATGACTGCGTTGTAAGTGTAGTGCAATGTAATGGTTGCGTTGTAAAGGTTGTTTCCCTGTCTTTTTGTGCAGGTGAGGAAAATCTCAACAGAATGAAGAGCCATAACCGTGAATGGATAGCCCATCACTATTCCTTCACATGCTGAAGACTGACACCAGCTGTGGCTACTGTCTTTAGGCAACCCATCAAGTCTGCTGCTACTGGTTCAAGAGGGCAGAAAAGTAGACAATAGGGTGCTTAGAATTGCCATAGGTCTATGTTAACACATAAAGGGTGTACCCATTTAATTCACTGCAGTACAAAATTTAGAAAGTGTTGCAATCGGCCATTCCTAGAGCTGGAGCATGGCAGAGATATTATCAACAGCTCGAGGAAGGCAATTATGCTTTTGTTGTCCCAAGGTTGTGGATCAGACACATGTTTGTGTGTAACAGCAAATATAAATACAGACCATTTAAAGTTGTCATAAGCAAATCGAGCAAGTTTCAGTTTCCCCTGAAGAGAAACTTCCTAACATACTAAGCTGTAAGGAAACCATAGAAGGTGTCAGCAAGTAAAGTCTCTAAAATTCAGAATAAAATAAAGATTCAATCAGGCAAAGAAAGAATGGATTTTCTCAGGAGTCTAACTGAGCATAATGTGGAAAAGTAAATTTTGCCATGTTCTGTGTCCCTACGCCTCATCCATCATATGTTATGTGTGCATGACCAATATGCATATGTTATTCCCCATGTCCGATTAATGACGCAATTCCAGTTGTGTCCACCTCTAGTATGTTAGTTTCCAGTCCTCGTGAATACTACGAATATCAGGCCTATGTAAAGTAATGTTGCCACGTTTCCCAGTGTGCACGTTATTCCATTATAAAGTCCCCGTTTCCAGGCCTCAAAAGGGCCCGGACCACAGATTCAGCTCCTGTCTCCTGAAAGCCTCGCTGAGGAGCAATACAGCCCCCACCTGTATCCTCGACCCTTCACTTACTTCCTGCCTCGCAGTGCCCGGTGCAGCCCGGCTCTGCCTCTGAGTCTGCCAAAAGTATGTTATAGTTCCAGTTATCAGTTCAGTCCTCCTCTCTGCATTCCTAAGCTACTGAACTGCATCAATAGTTTCCGTCATTGTCTAGCCTACTCGTCTCCACGTTAGAGAAATACTGTATTAATGGTCATTTAATATTCTTCATCACGCACTACATGTAGAATAATGCATGGTCCAGTCTTAGAATCAAGTTAGCTTTTCCCCTCATGACTTCTAGTTTATATCAACATGTTCCCTAAACATCAGATACCAGATAGGGTTTAGGTACATGTCGCTCCGACCCTCCAGACTTTAGTCTCTGCTCCTAGCACAGAGTTCGTAGCCCCCAGCTTCTCCTAGTAACACGTCATTGCCAGTTTTCGCGCACCATTAGGTTAGAGGTCCCGGCTCTTTAGGTAGCCCCCTCCAAAGTTTCCGCCCATTCATGACATATTCTGTTACGTTTGCATCACATGTCTAAGTATACTCCCAGTTACACCCACTTTTACTGTTATCTCTCGCGACTGCTACGCGTCACGCCTTTCTGCTCCACCCACTGCTACGCCTACTGCAATGTAATGCTATGTGTTCGCGCTATGTATATATGCCTGTGTTTTGTTATTGAATGTTAGCGCGCTCATCCCAGACCTAGCCCCAGCAGCTGCTGGGCCTCTTTTCCCCTGTTGGGCCCCAGTTGTCCTGCTGGGCCCTGTCATTCTGTTCCTATGCAGGTTGTCCTGATCCTGTCCTTATGCTGTAATAAACCTGCAGAAACTCCTACTACCTCGAATCTTGACTCTTATTTATTGAGCTATCTGTTATGCTATAAGTCTAGTCAAAAATAGGGTATTATTTATTTATTTACCACATAATGGCGCCCGAATAGGGACTTGCCCTTTCCCCACGCGTCGGTGAAGCCACGCCGACCCCCTGACCCTCTGCAGTCGTGACGGAACTCTTCTGCGCAGTGGCAGATATTTCTGCTCAAGTATCCCTCAGGCCCACGGAGGAGACGGAGGAGGCGGTCCAGCATCCGAACGAGACGGTGGAGGAACGCGGCGAGTCCCGACCAGAGCCCAAGCCGAGAGTCCAAGGTCCGAGGTATCCGGAGGCCCACCTGTAACTGAAGTCCGAAGTCCGAAGTTCGTCGTCCGTCGTCCAGTCCAGTCCGAGGCCTTCCGTTCCGTGCTGCCCGGTGAGTACCATTGCTGGGGTAGTATCTAGACAGGACCAATCTAAATTGACTCCTGGTCCGTGGGTTGGTGGTGCCCAGACTCACAAACGAAGTGTTCACCTAGGTGGATACGGGTCTTGATGTGTCCCTTTATGGGACCGGTATGTTCCGTACTGTTACAGCAGTGCATCCAGTGACTCTAGTCTGTTCCGTTCTCGGGAAAATCTGTTCTATTTCTGTTCTCAGTATTCCAGGTAATATTCTGTTCGAACTGTTATTTATAATGTTCTTCATGTAATTTACTGTTGTGGTATGAGTGCGATGTGATTTCGTGTTTTTATTGTGTATTGTATTTTTGTCCAGATTACAGTTCAGTCATGCCTATATTTTCCAAGTTACGTCAGTTAAAAACTAGAAAAGGTTTATTAGAGGAAGCAGTTCCTGTCCCGCCTAGGGACAGTCCAGGTCACTTTATGTATCAGAAACATGGCATAAGCGCCATATTATATCTAGATTTATGGGTAGGGTATACCAAACAGTTAGAAGAAAAGTATAGATGGCCCGTATCGGGTACATGGGATGCCGAATGTATCATGCGAGTAGAAGAAGCATTATGGAAAAAGAAAGCCAGACAGTCACAGAAAGATGCCATCGAGTTATGGCGTAAAGAAGCTCATAGAAGAACGGAAAAGGAAGTCAGAAAGTCAGAATTAAGTAGAGAATCCCAAGAACGAGCCCAAGAAAGAGAATTAATCGAGATAGGTGAACGAGTCAAAGCCGAACAGTCAGACAGACAGAGGCATGCCCTCATTAAGGGTATGTATCCTCTCCTTGCCGAAGGTTTGCCAAAAGCGACCCCAGAGGCATCTAGTAATTTCCCGCCACCATTAATTCCGACCAAGCTACGTCACAAACCGACCGCAGCTGATATTTTTATTTCGTCCTATTTGGACGACACAGTCCCCGAATATGCAAATCTTGTTCGCGCTCCGCTAGTCCCTGTAAATCAGGCACTTCCCGCTCCTCCAGACACCGGAGTACCTGTTATGGTACCCCCGGTCCAGCCTACAGTTCCATTTCCCACTCTGCCAGGACGTAGAGCCTCAGTAGACGACTCCAGTTTAGGGGCCGCAGGAGGAGCTACTCCTCAAACCCCGCCGCCACACAAGCGTTTATCGGCACTCGAATTACATGCTCAAGCATCACAGCGTACTCCTAAAAGTAATAAGTCTGTTACAGAAATCAGGCAAGCCCTTAACGAATGTGTTTATGATCCAGTTCCAGGCGAATATACTATGGTTTTATATTCCTTACGTGTAAGGAGAGTGACCGAGTATCTAGTCACCTTACCGAATATGAAAGAAGATCTAGACAGAATATATCGTTTCATCCGTACAGGGGATGATCCAGAAAGTATTGGCGAGATTATGTCTCAAAGGAAAGCCGAGATTCAGCTCATGATATTAAAGTTCCTGATCAATTGTCTAATAAGAGAACAAGATTACCCGTCTAAAGATCCCGCCGAAATGAGAATCCTGACAAGGTGGAGTGATAATATAGCCGAGGGTAAGCACAAGACCGTCGGTGCCATGGAGAGTATGTACAAGAAAATCCGTAAAGAAATAGTAAGGTTACACGAACAGCGTAAAGCAGCACAAGTAAGCGAGAAAGAAAGTATCTCTGATCCTGAAGAGGAAGAGAACGAGAATCCCGCCAGAATAGCGTATGTCGGAAAATCCAGATTTCCAGATCGCCATTTACGTCTAGAACCCAAGTCTATTTTTCATCTAGCACCAGAACAAGGTTCTCTAGAACAAGTATTTCAAGCTACCGATCACATTCTGAAATCACGAGTCGGTTACAGTGAGTTAAGTACCATGCATGAACAGGAACTAGCCCGATCAGCAGTCCGATGGATTACTGATTCTACCACTTTTCCAGACGAAATAGTGGCACAAATGTTTCTGAAATTGCCCCCAGCCGAGCAGCGACTGGTGGGTATGTATATGATCCAGTACCTCATTACTCTGTATGAGGGTCAACACTCTGATCCAGGCCCGTTGCACGATGTCCTGAACGAGTTACTCCAGTATAGATGGAGAGGTCTAGGTACCGATTTAATAAGTGTCATTCTAGAACAGCGCCACAAGTATAGAACGTTCCTGAACCCGCATTTTGTTCATGTCTCACCCCCAGAAAGTAAACCATTCTACATAGACAGACAGAATCCGTTACGAGAAGTCCACCCAGTCCAAGGGGCGGGTGGCGTAATGCAACGAGTGTTTGTATACACTCCGATTTCAAAGATGGAACTTCTTGAAATGAAGAAATTAATTCCCTGTCATGACAAAGATCCAGCAGGGTTCCATAGAGAATTAAAAGACATGCTCCGTATGGGAGAATACACTTACCCAGATATTATTAAAATGTTAAAGGTCCTGTTACCCGCAGGGGTGTATGAAAAGTTAAAGGAAAAAGAATGGGAGGTGGGAGAGAAAAAGATCGATTGGGCAGCTCTAGAAGCTGAAGACAAGGCACGAGTACCAGGTACCGGTCTTGGAGATAAGTGTAAAGAATTACCAGAATTACTGATTCAAGTTTTACCCAGATTATTGACAACTAGGAAAGAAGACTGGGATGCAATCTCAGCCTGTAAACAGAAACAAGATGAAGACATTAGTGATTTTTATTCTAGATTTGAAAAATGTTTCAGTATTAACAGTGGTCTCAAGACAAGTAGTGAGTCATACCCTCATCTTTTCGTTACCAAATTAGTCGAGAATTCAAGTCCACAAATTAAAAATCGAGTCTTGAAAGTCGAAAGCACCTGGCAAGCAAATACTCCGTCCCAGATGCTCCAGATGCTCCAGTACCACCAGAATAGAATCAGAGAAGAGCAAGAACACGAGAGAAAACGTATGAAAGACACGAAAATGAAAGTGCTAGTTGCACAATCTGTTCCTCAAGACAGTCAGAAGAAAGGTCCGAATCAAGCCAGTCATCCTGCAGCTCCCGTTAGAGGGAACTGCAATTATTGTAAACAGCCAGGTCATTTTATAAACGAGTGTGCAGTTCTGAAACACAACATAGCTACTGGTAAGACTAAAGAAAGACCACGTCCGCCTAGACAAGAACAAGTTTCACAGATTTCTCAGCCACAGAATGCACAACAGACAGTTACAGTACCGCAGCCTATTGCTGCAACACAGCATGTCACATCACAGATGTACCAGTATGCACAGTCTGAGTATCCAGAGTACCAGTCATATTCATGAAACAGCCTAGAGAGGGAGGTAGGCTTGCCTCTCATCGAGATACCTGTAGATCAAGAAGGTCCCTATGTTCACAGTCAAGTATTAGGGAAAGATAGAAAGTTTTTGATCGATACAGGGGCAAGTAGGACCACAATTAGTCATGCCGAAGTTCCAGGGGCTCCGCTCTCAGGCTCAAGAAATGTTTCCCTTGGATTTTCAGGAAAACCAATAGTTAATGAAATATCTAAGCCAGTTACTCTAGAAGTAGGTCCATTGTCCCGTACTACTGATCTGTTACTTACTAAGTCATGTCCAGAAAATCTGTTAGGCATCAAGACACTGAAAGAATTAGGTGCAGTTATTTGCTGTTCCCCAGAGGGAATACGTCTGTTCCTACTTTAAGGGTCACTATGTATTACGAGATTTTGATTCAAGATTGTCTAAAGTTCCGCAGCATTTATGGGCACAAGGTCCAACTGATGTAGGTTACATGCAAATCACACCCCATCGTGTGACTCTCAAGCCAGGTGTAGTGTTACCACGAATCAGGCAGTACAGATTGCCACCTGAGGCTGTAGCAGCCTTATCCAAAATTATTGACGAGCTCATGGCTCAAGGAGTGGTTGTAGAAACTGACTCCAATATATGTAATTCTCCGATCATTCCAGTCATGAAACGTACTGATCCAAATGCACCCCCAGTATATCGATTAGTGATTGATTTACGAGAGCTTAATAAATGTATTATTCCTCAGTACCCAGTTGTCCCAGATATTTCTTCCCTGTTAACAGCCATTGATTCCGAAGCCATGTTTTTCACTGTCATAGACCTTAAGAATGCATTTTTTAGTGTTCCAATTCATCCAGACAGTCAGTTTCTTTTCGGATTCTGTTTAAATGGAAGGAGCTATATGTTTACACGCGCTCCTCAAGGTTTCACAGAAAGTCCTAGTATTTACAGTCAGGCACTCAAGAGACAACTAGACAACATTCACATGCCAACTGACACTGCCCTGCTCCAGTATGTCGATGATCTACTGATCACAGCCCGTTCTGAACGTGCTTGCGAGCGAGCATCACTTACAGTTCTGTATTTTCTAGCCGAGATGGGGCACAAGGTGTCACCTTCGAAGCTTCAATTCTGTGTCCAGCAAGTGGTATACTTAGGACACTTGCTGTCCAAGAGGGGTAGGCAGTTGACACCCGACCGTATCCAGTTAATAGCGAGTCTTCCCCAGCCCAGAACCCAGAAGGAGGTACGTGCCTTCATCGGCCTTACTTCTTATTGTAGACAATGGATTCCCCAGTATGCATTTCTAGCCAAGCCACTGATACAGTTAACGACACAGGAGGCAGCCGTATCGACTGTCCTCCCTTGGACATCTGACCATACACTTAGTTTTAACGAGTTAAAGAAAGCCCTATGTCAAGCTCCAGTTCTAGCCACGCCGAACTATAGTAAGCCTTTCACACTTTTCGTTACTGAACGGGAAGGTACAGCATTGTCTGTTCTTACACAAGATCAAGCAGGACAATACAAGCCCTGTGCTTATTTTTCTAGCACATTAGATCCAGTCGCCCAGGCGTTGCCTGCGTGCCTCAAGTCAGTTGCAGCCACAGCACTAGCTATCAGACAAAGTGATTCCATAGTTTTAGGACATTCTCTGACAGTACAAGTTCCACATTCCGTAGAAGTTCTTTTAAACCGAACACAAACTCAGCACTTGACAATTGCACGTTTAACGGGTTATGAATTAACACTGTTCCAGCCACACATAGAAATCAGACGCTGCAACGTTCTGAATCCTGCTACACTGTTACCATCAGTTAATTCAAATCCAGACCCACATGATTGTGTGGAAGTAGTTAACATTACGACAAAGCCAAGACAAGATCTGACAGATACTCCGTTATCAGACCCCGACCTGACACTGTATGTGGATGGTTCATGTATGAGAACTAGTACAGGAGAACTAGTAGCCGCGTATGCAGTGACTACTGACACTGAAGTTATTGAAACACACCGTATTGACACCCTGTCTGCTCAAGCAGCAGAGCTAGTCGCTCTGACACAAGCCTGTATACATGCCAAGAACCTGAAGGTTAATGTTTACACAGATTCACGTTACGCATTCGGAGTTGTACACGACTTCGGAGTGCTCTGGCAGGAGAGAGGTTTCATGACTTCTCATGGAACCAAGATTCAGCATGGTCTCCTTATTCAAGCCCTGTTAGATGCCATACATTTACCGACATCTATTGCTATCATGAAATGCAAAGCACATACGAAAGTTACTGACATTATTTCCCAAGGTAATGATTTAGCAGACCGCACAGCCAAGCTTACAGCACAGACTCCAGACATTCCAGTTAATCAGACACATACTCCAGATCCGACTACATGTATGACAGTTAAGGACCCTACACAAGACGTCATAGATATCCAGTTACATGCTACTCCTGAAGAAATCAAGAAGTGGTCTGAACAAGGAGGGGTCCAGACAGATCAAGGATGGTTAACGAAGGGTAGAGCCACATGGTTTCTCCCCGATTCTATGGTTCAAGTCATTATCAATACCGCACATAGTCCAGCACATTTAGGAGAAAAAGCTATGTTAGACAGTATCCAGAACATTTGGTTCAATAAGCATTTACGAGCTGCAGCCAAGCAGAAAGTCCGTACCTGTATGATATGTTGTCAGTTTAACCCAGGTAAAAGTGTCCCGGTGGAACAAGGTGGTTTCCAGCCCCCTGACCACCCTTTTGAGGTCCTCCAGATGGATTATATTCAGATGGAGCGATGTCGAGGTTTCAAGTATGTCCTTGTAGTTGTATGCGCTTTGTCCAGGTGGACAGAAGCATATCCAGTCCCAGATTACACAGCCGCGACCACTGCCAAGCAGTTGGTTCGTGAATTCTTCCCTCGTTACGGACTCCCTAGAGTCGTATATTCTGATAACGGCCAGCCATTCTCCTCAGAGTTAATGAAGCACGTTTCCCTTTTGTTAGGGTACCAGTGGAAGTTCCATTGTGTACGCCATCCTGAAGCAGCCGGTCTCGTTGAGAGACATAACCAGACTCTGAAAATCCGTATTGCAAAAGTGTGTAAAGAGAAGGGTGTGGACTGGCTAGTAGCTCTGCCAGTTGCTCTATTTTACATGCGCATGGTCGCACATTCCAGATCAGGTCTGTCCCCGTATGAGGTCGTATTCGGCCGCCCCCCTAACATGTGGGGTACTCCTAGACCCCGAAGTATTACCGATGTTTCATGTAATATGCTGACAGATTACCTAGCTTCCTTGATGTCTGCCCTCAACTCATGTCGTTCACAGGTTGCCGCCGCATTTCCAGACACTACCGAGGTGGCACCGCACGAGATCGTTCCAGGCTCCCTTGTAATGGTCCGAAATTTTGACAGATCAAGTCCGCTGGAACCACGTTGGAAGGAGCCACGTCAGGTCCTCTTGACCACCCGAACTGCCGTCAAGTTGGAAGGCAGGAAGGGGTGGGTCCACCTTTCTCATGTAAAACTTTTCAATCCATTGAAATCAGTCTCCAAGAACATTTCCAAGGATTTCCAGGATTCGAAAGATTGCCAAGACATTGTTTTAAAGGACTGTCCCGCACAAGACATTATTACAACCCCTCCCTTGTTAGAGAAAACTCCGCAGCAGGAGTATAAGCTCAAATTAAGGTCTAGTAAAATAAGTCAGTCAGTTTGATTGTATAAGTCCTCCCCTAGGTGAAACGGTTAGACTGTTTCTGACATGTATAAAATAGACCCCCATAGTGAGAGAGTCAGTCGACGTTCACTTCAATGTATCGTTTTTCTGAGTTTTATATTATTTCTCAGCATAATGATTTCTTGCACCAGCTACGCACTTTTCCTGTGTTTTCCAGTTCCTCATGTAAATATGTCTACTAATGCTACAGTAGAGCACACGTTTAGTGATCTGCCTCCTCACGAATATTCTTACCGCCTCGCTATGCGCAACAACACATTCATCCGTATGTTACATTATTCACACCAGACCAGCAATGCCACTAATTGTTGGGTGTGTGGTCGACTCCCCCCTTTCCAGACACCGAAGGGAGTTCTGCCACTCTTTCCTTATCCATTCTCACACAATGGTTCGTGTGGAGCATGGTCCACGTTAACGTCATCCTCAACAGATATGTCTTTTCTTAACAGTACATGTTTTCCAGACAAGCAAGGTTTCCCCCACAGAACAGGTTTAGATCTAGAAAACGAAGTATATAATTTAGGTAATTATTCGTCGAATTTCATGGTCCTGAATGTTCAGTCTGATACTACTCCAGACTTACCTGCTATTTCAGTACTACCTGTCAAAGGCGAATTATGTGTCCGTAGTTATGGTTCTGTACATATAGGTCATAGTGAATGTACTACTGTTATCCAGTATAGTGACAGTGGGAAATCTATTTTCAAAGCTTCACGTCATTCTTATTTTATTTGTGGTCAAACTGCATATGTCCGTCTGCCCCTCGATTGGGAGGGAACCTGTTACATTGCTTTCCTACTGCCACCTGTTTTTCTAGCCCCATCTGATTATCACAGAAACACACATCTAGTACACATTAGACATAGAAGGGAGTCCCCAATTGTCGATTATACTGAAACTACTCTAGAACAGTATACAGATTTCAATAAAGGTTTCTTCTTCTTTGTAGGACCTGTCCAGAATAGTAAACTGATCCGTAGGTTAACAAGAACCCTTGAAGCTGTAGTTAATGAGACTGCCTCTGCTCTAGGTAACCTAACCGAAGAACAATCTGCTATGAGATTTGTCGTTTTGCAAAATCGTCTCGTCCTTGACGTCATACTGGCCGATAGGGGCGGGGCCTGTAGAGTCATCGGATCTAGTTGCTGCATTTTCATTCCAAATAACGCGCCGTCTGTTTATTCAGCTATAACCAGACTCCATAAAATTGCCCATCTGTTACATCAAGATCCAGGCACCTGGACATGGTCCGGTTGGTTCTGGAATATAATTTCCGCATGGGGATGGAAAGTCCTGTCCTTTCTAGGTATTGCAGTAGCGATTATATTCAGCTGCTGCCTCTGTATACAATGTGGCCCTGCGATTTGCAGCATGTGTGCTACCTCTTGTATTCCTAGTCCCAAGCCCCGTTCTAAATCCCGTTCCAAGACAATTCGAGACGAGCAAATGGTACTGTATGAAATGATAGATGGTATCATGAAAATTGATGTTTCCTGATGGAAACGTAGTGACAAGGAGGGAATGTGGAAAAGTAAATTTTGCCATGTTCTGTGTCCCTACGCCTCATCCATCATATGTTATGTGTGCATGACCAATATGCATATGTTATTCCCCATGTCCGATTAATGACGCAATTCCAGTTGTGTCCACCTCTAGTATGTTAGTTTCCAGTCCTCGTGAATACTACGAATATCAGGCCTATGTAAAGTAATGTTGCCACGTTTCCCAGTGTGCACGTTATTCCATTATAAAGTCCCCGTTTCCAGGCCTCAAAAGGGCCCGGACCACAGATTCAGCTCCTGTCTCCTGAAAGCCTCGCTGAGGAGCAATACAGCCCCCACCTGTATCCTCGACCCTTCACTTACTTCCTGCCTCGCAGTGCCCGGTGCAGCCCGGCTCTGCCTCTGAGTCTGCCAAAAGTATGTTATAGTTCCAGTTATCAGTTCAGTCCTCCTCTCTGCATTCCTAAGCTACTGAACTGCATCAATAGTTTCCGTCATTGTCTAGCCTACTCGTCTCCACGTTAGAGAAATACTGTATTAATGGTCATTTAATATTCTTCATCACGCACTACATGTAGAATAATGCATGGTCCAGTCTTAGAATCAAGTTAGCTTTTCCCCTCATGACTTCTAGTTTATATCAACATGTTCCCTAAACATCAGATACCAGATAGGGTTTAGGTACATGTCGCTCCGACCCTCCAGACTTTAGTCTCTGCTCCTAGCACAGAGTTCGTAGCCCCCAGCTTCTCCTAGTAACACGTCATTGCCAGTTTTCGCGCACCATTAGGTTAGAGGTCCCGGCTCTTTAGGTAGCCCCCTCCAAAGTTTCCGCCCATTCATGACATATTCTGTTACGTTTGCATCACATGTCTAAGTATACTCCCAGTTACACCCACTTTTACTGTTATCTCTCGCGACTGCTACGCGTCACGCCTTTCTGCTCCACCCACTGCTACGCCTACTGCAATGTAATGCTATGTGTTCGCGCTATGTATATATGCCTGTGTTTTGTTATTGAATGTTAGCGCGCTCATCCCAGACCTAGCCCCAGCAGCTGCTGGGCCTCTTTTCCCCTGTTGGGCCCCAGTTGTCCTGCTGGGCCCTGTCATTCTGTTCCTATGCAGGTTGTCCTGATCCTGTCCTTATGCTGTAATAAACCTGCAGAAACTCCTACTACCTCGAATCTTGACTCTTATTTATTGAGCTATCTGTTATGCTATAAGTCTAGTCAAAAATAGGGTATTATTTATTTATTTACCACAATAAGCAAAATAAGGCATCTGAACTCAAGAGAGGGAAAGGAGCATCTGAATCTAATTAGCTCAGCAACGTCTAAATAAATCACATAGTTCTTGACAAAATGCAATACTTTCCACAGTTCTCAGGGAGAGGAGACCAATCAGAATTGGACATTTTGCAACAATATAGCGTTACCCTTCTTCCCATCTATTGCACAATGGAAGGTTTCAGTTGCACAACCCTCAAGAGATATCTTGTAGCAGGAGGATTTTCGCAGTCAGCTTGCCCCAGGAACAGGTGTGGAAATTTGCTATTCGCTCTCTCTGGAGTACATCAGTTAAACAATCCTCACAGAAACCAAAGCAATGGTAACATTTTAATTCACTCAAATCACTGCGGTTTAGCTACAGAAATGAGATAAAGAGAGAATGCTACAGAACTGAGAGAGAGAGTGAAAGAACACAGCAGCCAAAAGTACACTTTTGTGTTGGTGTGGATCACTCAAACCGAGGCCTACATTAGCTAAGGCTAATGGTAATGTGGAAATCACACCTGATATATTTGTATACGATGGCAATTATTTTATATATATATATATATATATATATATATATATATATATATATATATATATATATATATATATATATAATTATATATATATA
This sequence comes from Lissotriton helveticus, assembly GCF_964261635.1. Lineage (NCBI taxonomy): Eukaryota > Metazoa > Chordata > Amphibia > Caudata > Salamandridae > Lissotriton > Lissotriton helveticus. The sequence goes on from NC_136068.1 coordinate 445,887,338, forward strand.
TATATATATATATATATATATATATATATATATATGAAGAAAACGTAGGTTACCCAAAAGAAGGAGCCGCACATGAGTAGTTTGATGGCCTTTTATTGCGAAAGGCAGCAGGTACAGCACACCAAACACTTCGTGTAGAAATGCCAAAATCGTCACCAGACGCGTTTCAAACTCTGTCGAGTCCTTGATCACAGGCTATTTGGCTGGCAGGAAACAACAAGCTTTCAGTGGATCACATGGTAAAATACCCCCAAGTCCCGCCCAAGAAGGGCGTCGGCACCCATTGCCTCATGGTATCTGTAGTCCACTAGAATGCAAACCCCTGTGGGTGCTTGTTGTAAATGTTCAATTGTTAATATCCCCAGTGGGCATGGCATGCCAGCTCCCGCCGCTTATGTTCTCCACAGTAATGGCCCCCTCATTCTGGCACAGAGCTCGAGTTTGCAAGCGCTTCAGATCCGCCCAGGTTCAGGCAGCGGGGCTCCTTCGCGGCCGGATTAGCTGCGCATATGAAGAAAACGTAGGTTGCCCAAAAGAAGGAGCCGCACATGAGGAGTTTGATGCCCTTTTATTGCGGAAGCCAGCAGGTACAGCACACCAAACACTTCGTGTAGAAATGCCAAAATCGTCACCAGACGCGTTTCAAACTCTGTCGAGTCCTTGATCACATGCTATTTGGCTGGCAGGAAACAACAAGCTTTCAGTGGATCACATGGTAAAATACCCCCAAGTCCCGCCCAGGAAGGGCGTTGGCACCCATTGCCTCATGGTATCTGTAGTCCACGAGAATGCAAACCCCTGTGGGTGCTTGTTGTAAATGTTCAATTGTTAATATCCCCAGTGGGCATGGCATGCCAGCTCCCGCCGCTTATGTTCTCCGCAGTAATGGCCCCCTCATTCTGGCACAGCGCTCGAGTTTGCAAGCGCATCAGATCAGCACAGGTTCAGGCAGCGGGGCTCCTTCGCGGCCGGACTAGCCCTGCATATGAAGAAAACGTAGGTTGCCGAAAAGAAGGAGCCGCACATGAGGAGTTTGATGCCCTTTTATTGCGGAAGGCAGTAGGTACAGCACACCAAACACTTTGTGTAGAAATGCCAAAATCGTCACCAGACGCGTTTCAAACTCTGTTGAGTCCTTGATCACAGGCTGTTTGGCTGGCAGGAAACAACAAGATTTCAGTGGATCACATTGTAAAATACCCCCAAGTCCTGCCCAGGAAGGGCGTCGGCACCCAGTGCCTCATGGTATCTGTAGTCCAATAGAATGCAAACCCCTGTGGGTGCTTGTTGTAAATGTTCAATAGTTAATATCCCCAGTGGGCATCGCATGCCAACTCCCGCCGCTTATGTTCTCCGCAGTAATGGCCCCCTCATTCTGGCACAGTGCTTGAGTTTGCAAGCGCTTCAGATCCGCCCAGGTTCAGGCAGTGGGGCTCCTTCGCGGCCGGACTAGACGCGCATATGAAGAAAACTTAGGTTGCCCAAAAGAAGGAGCCGCACATGAGGAGTTTGATGTCCTTTTATAGTCGAAGGCAGCAGGTACAGCACACCAAACACTTCATGTAGAAATGCCAAAATCGGCACCAGATGCATTTCAAACTCTTGAGTCCTTAATCACAGGCTATTTGGCAGGCAGGAAACAACAAGATTTCAGTGGATCACATGGTAAAATACCCCCAAGTCCCGCCCAGGAAGGGAGTCGGCACCCATTGCCTCATGGTATCTGTAGTCCACTAGAATACAAACCCCTGTGGGTGCTTGTTGTAAATATTCAATTGCTAATATCCCCAGTGGGTATGGCATGCCAGCTCCCACCGCATATGTTCTCCGCAGTAATGGCCCCCTCATTCTGGCACAGCACTCGAGTTTGCAAGCGCTTCAGATGCACCCAGTTTCAGGCAGCGGGGCTCCTTCGCGGCCAGACTAGCCGCGCATATGAAGAAAACGTAGGTTGCCCAAAAGAAGGAGCCGCACATGAGAAGTTTGATGTCCTATTATTGAGGAAGCAGCAGGTACAGCACACCAAACACTTCGAGTAGAAATGCCAAAATCGTCACCAGACGCATTTCAAACTGTCGAGTCCTTGATCACAGGCTATTTGGCTGGCTTGAAACAACAAGCTTTCAGTGGTTCACATGGTAAAATACCCCCAAGTCCCGCCCAGGAAGGGCGTCGGCACCCATCGCCTCATGGTATCTGCAGTCCACTAGAATGCAAACCCCTGTGGGTGCTTGTTGTAAATGTTCAATTGTTAATAGCCCCAGTGGGTATGGCATGCCAGCTCCCGCCGCTTATGTTCTATGCAGTAATGGCCCCCTCATTCTGGCACAGCGCTCGAGTTTGCAAGCGCTTGAGATCCGCCCAGGTTCAGGCAGCGGGGCTCCTTCGCGACCGGACTAGCCGCGCATATGAAGAAAACGTAGGTTGCCCAAAAGAAGGAGCTGCACATGAGGAGTTTGATTTCCTTTTTTTGCGGAAGGCAGCAGGTATAGCACACCAAACACTTCGTGTAGAAATGCCAAAATCGTCACCAGACGCGTTTCAAACTCTGTCGAGTCCTTGATCACAGGCTATTTGGCTGGCAGGAAACAACAAGCTTTCAGTGGATCACAAGGTGAAATACCCCCAAGTACCGCCCAGGAAGGGTGTCGGCACCCATTGCCTCATGGTATCTGTAGTCCACTAGAATGCAAACCCCTGTAGGTGCTTGTTGTAAATGTTCAATTGTTAATATCCCCAGTGGGCATGGTATGCCAGCTCCCGCCACTTATGTTCTCCGCAGTAATGGCCCCCTCATTCTGGCACAGCGTTCGAGTTGGCAAGCGCTTCTGATCCGCCCAGGTTCAGGCGGTGGGGCTCCTTCGCGGCCGGACTAGCCGTGCATATGAAGAAAACGTAGGTTGCCCAAAAGAAGGAGCCGCACATGAGGAGTTTGATGCCCTTTTATTGCGGAAGGCAGCAGGCACAGCACACCAAACACTTCGTGTAGAAATGCCAAAATCATCACCACACGCGTTTCAAACTCTATTGAGTCCTTGATCACAGGCTATTTGGCTGGCAGGAAACATCAAGCTTTCAGTGGATCACAAGGTAAAATACCCCCAAGTCCCGCCCAGGAAGGGCGTCGGCACCCATTGCCTCATGGTATCTGTAGTCCACTAGAATGCAAACCCCTGTGGGTGCTTGTTGTAAATGTTCAATTGTTAATATCCCTAGTGGGCATGGCATGCCAGCTCCCGCCGCTTATGTTCTCCGCAGTAATGGCCCCCTCATTCTGGCACAGCGTTCGAGTTTGCAAGTACTTCAGATCCGCCCAGGTTCAGGCGGTGGGGCTCCTTCGCGGCCGGACTAGCTGCGCATATGAAGAAAACGTAGGATGCCCAAAAGAAGGAGCCGCACATGAGGAGTTTGATGCCCTTTTATTGCGGAAGGCAGCAGGTACCGCACACCAAACACTTCATGTAGAAATGCCAAAATCGTCACCAGACGCGTTTCAAACTCTGTCGAGTCCTTGATCACAGGCTATTTGGCTGGCAGGAAACAACAAGCTTTCAGTGGATCACATGATAAAATACCCTCAAGTCCCGCCCAGGAAGGGCGTCAGCACCCATTGCCTCATGGTATCTGTAGTCCACTAGAATGCAAACCCCTGTGGGTGCTTGTTGTAAATGTTCAATTGCTAATATCCCCAGTGGGTATGGCATGCCAGCTCCCACCGCATATGTTCTCCGCAGTAATGGCCCCCTCATTCTGGCACAGCACTCGAGTTTGCAAGCACTTAAGATCCGCCCAGGTTCAGTCAGCGGGGCTCCTTCGCGGCCGGAATAGCTGCGCATATGAAGAAAACGGATGTTGCCCAAAACAAGGAGCCGCACATGAGGAGTTTGATGCCCTATTATTGCGGAAGGCAGCAGGTACAGCACACCAAACACTTCGTGTAGAAATGCCAAAATCATCACCACACGCGTTTCAAACTCTATTGAGTCCTTGATCACAGGCTATTTGGCTGGCAGGAAACAATAAGCTTTCAGTGGATCACAAGGTAAAATACCCCCAAGTCCCGCCCAGGAAGGGCGTCGGCACCCATTGCCTCATGGTATCTGTAGTCCACTAGAATGCAAACCCCTGTGGGTGCTTGTTGTAAATGTTCAATTGTTAATATCCCTAGTGGGCATGGCATGCCAGCTCCCGCCGCTTATGTTCTCCGCAGTAATGGCCCCCTCATTCTGGCACAGCGTTCGAGTTTGCAAGTACTTCAGATCCGCCCAGGTTCAGGCGGTGGGGCTCCTTCGCGGCCGGACTAGCTGCACATATGAAGAAAACGTAGGATGCCCAAAAGAAGGAGCCGCACATGAGGAGTTTGATGCACTTTTATTGCGGAAGGCAGCAGGTACCGCACACCAAACACTTCATGTAGAAATGCCAAAATCGTCACCAGACGCGTTTCAAACTCTGTCGAGTCCTTGATCACAGGCTATTTGGCTGGCAGGAAACAACAAGCTTTCAGTGGATCACCGGGTAAAATACCCCCAAGTCCTGCCCAGGAAGGGTATCGGCACCCATTGCCTCATGGTATCTGTAGTCCGCTAGAATGCAAACCCCTGTGGGTGCTTGTTGTAAATGTTCAATTGTTAATATCCCCAGTGGGCATGGCATGCCAGCTCCAGCCGCTTATGTTCTCTGCAGTAATGGCACCCTCATTCTGGCACAGCGCTCGAGTTTGCAAGCGCTTCAGATCCGCCCAGGTTCAGGCAGCAGGGCTCCTTCGCGGCCGGACTAGCCGCGCATATGAAGAAAACATAGGTTGCCCAAAAGAAGGAGCCGCACATGAGGAGTTTGATGCCCTTTTATTGCAGAAACAATGGAGGAAAGCAGCTGTAATGCACTCGGTAAACTAGCTTAATAACCTAAACAATTACATTAAAAGAATCCTCAAAATCAACTGATTGCGTGCACCAAGTGAAGGCCCTGCAAGCCTTTATTGTGTGAATTAGGGAAATATCCAGATAATTACCTGGAAAACCCTGTGCACTGCTCTGGTCACTCGAGAGAGTGTAATATCTTTACAACAATTGTATGTAAAATTAAAACAACATTTTGAATAGATTCAAAAATTCACAAAAGAATAATCAGCATAAACAAAATGAAATGTTATCCATAATCTTCAGACGTTGTTTTGATTCTTATTCATTATTCTTGGAGATTGTTGCAGTGATTCACAAAATCCGAACAGAAATGCTTTACAACAGCATGAAGGGTTGAAACTAAAAATCCCAATGCATTTTGGGCTTACAAACACGCCCTTCATCAGGGGGATATGTAGGGTAATAATGCAAACTTTTACTTAGGTCTATGTACTTTACAGCGGAAAGCCAAAAGACTAACAACAAGGGTTAAGAAAGCACTTAATGGAATCCACAATGTCCACAACACAAGTGGCGAGCACCAATTCGAATGAGAACCAAAAGTGCATAAGTACCAAACCACCAAGAAAACCAGAGTCAGACGAAAAACAAATCGACAAATGTAGTAAACATGCAAAAAAACGTGCAGTCGCGTGGAAAGCTGAGAAAAAAGTGTCAGGTGTGGGTAAAAGAAGAACGAAGGGAACTTTAAATGGGTCCTTACCCAGTGGAGTATCGTAACTCAGCTCAAAGGCTGAATTGGCTGATAGATAATGGACAAAAGCCTAAACGCTGTCGGGGCGCGCAGTAGCGCGTCCGCGGTATTTAATCGGCAAACTATAATGAGAACAAAGGAACTTCAGTATAGTGAAGCACAGTAACTGGAACAAACGGAAAAAAGCATAACGCTGTAAAATTCACCCGCCAAAGTTTAAAAAAACTCAGCGTCTAGTGGCATACTCGCAGTGTAGCTTGAGCCTAACAAAATGAGGAGAGACAGCTTAGCGTGTTGAAAATCAGGTTAGCGTTGACGGGGTACAATGGTTTAACGGGCTGAAAGTACTCACTGAAAGATGAAGACAACTCGTGAGCATGAAGGCAAACAGTGGTCTACGTAGCCAAAGCGCATCAGACCGAAACGGTGAACCAGCGTATAAACGAGTGTGCAAACATAGAGAGCGGACTAAGGAGTGAGAGGGAAGAATCAAGAGAAAGGCAGCCATCTTAGAATAGGCAAAAACGGTAAAAGAAACCACCACCACAAGCTTTATGAAAAAAGAAACTGAATCACCGAAAACAATGTGATCTAGACATTGCGTACATGAGATTGAGAATAAACACAACACAACAGGGCAAACCCAGAAAAAAACAGGCGATCAGTATCTGTAGGAGAGTAGGGTCTGCTTTCCTATGGTCACCCCAATTTTTGCTTTTTGCTTCACTGGTTTTCGACCTAATGTGGCTGTGGACCTGCTAATCAGACCCACAGCCTGCTGGTCTCTCTCTAAATTCATATCCATGTACTATAGGTACGTCACCAATTTGGTACTGGACACCTTGTTAGCCCCTGTACAGTGCACTATAGGTGGACAGGGCATTGGTGCATCCAAGGCCTACCAGGGGCTGCAGCATATCTTTTGCCACCCCTGGCTGGCCATTCAAATCGACACAACTGGCTGATCACTCAGCTGGGGCAAGGTGGTGTAATCACCCCTTGCTTAGATATAGTATACCTATATCTAAACCTACACAAGTCTGACCTCCTGCTGCTGACCGAAACTTGGAAAAGGAGGCCTGGACAAAGAGTTTCCTGTCACAGGGAGGTGCTACACCACCCCAGACTGGAGATAGTGGATTGGAGCAGGGAGGGTTGAATTAAACTAAACACTGCCTGGGGCACACAATGTGTCCCATGCAAAATCCAGTCAAACCGGTTCTGGGGCACTCCAGCCCCAGCTCTGGCACGAAACTGGACAAAGGGTAAGGGGTGTAACCACCCCCTTCCCTGGTCCCGCCCATAGGAGGGACCTAGCAGGTAATCCAGCCCCTTGATTTGGAATAAAGGTAGGAGCTATGCCAATGCACCTCAGATTATCCTGACTGAAACTTATGAAACAAAACTCTGGACCCTTCGACATCCTACTCGACATAGAAGACTGAAGAATCTCCCTTGTGGTCAAGGAGTGACCACCCTGTGTAAACAGGCACCATCCAGCACCTCACTGTTTGCTTTGTTGCAGTTCCTGCCAGAACTCGAGCAACAGAGATCAACAAGACCCAGCGTTCCTGCCTTCCAACAGCTTGATTCACAGTCCCAGTGAATCGGAGACCCGTGGCGGCGACCTGAAGCATGGGGCCGGCCATCTTGGAAAAACTACGAAGTGCTAACCGTGCAGCTCCCGAGGGTCCCTCGAAACTGTGCATTGGGGTTTGACAAGCCCCAGCCCAGAGCAGCTTTTGCACTGAAGATCTCCCCTCCACACTCACCGAGTGCTGCGTGGGGCCCTTTTGTATTTTCCTGCTTGATGTGTTGGTCTGGTCGCTTGCCCGTTGGCTAGTGGCCCCAGTACCAACAAACCTTTGAATTTGCTCTGCTAGTCTGGTTGCTCCAGACTGGCCCTCGCTCCCCTGAAAAGGAGCAACCCCTCTGACCTTGCTGGTCCGAGAAAGAAGCAATCTTCCAATCCTGTGTGGGTTGCCTTTGCCGAGGCCCGTTGGCTCCAATCCGGAAGCCGACACTGCCGACAGCGAGAGCCTTTGTTGGACAGCTCGTGATTTGACCCTGGTCATCCTCGATGCCCCCGAGTCCACGTGGCAGCGGAGACAAGCTTCACGACAACCACCTGATTGCGCCCGACATTGCCTGGTTCCTTCCTGGTCACTGGCTAGTGACCCAGACTCTGTCCCCTCTGCTTTCAGGTACTCTACATCTTCGATCCACCCTTGGATCCAACCGGACTCTTCTCTCCTGGCCGCCTGCAGCATCTTCATCTCCAGGCTCCATAGAACTGCACGACGAAACCCGACACACTTTGACACCTATGCACCCGCTTCCGGTGGGTGAGGAAACTCGTGAACGCCGGTGCTCCTGTAGTGGTTTACACCTCTAGTGTCCTAGTTTAAAGAGTGGTAATTCTATTCCAGTCGGAAGACTCCTAAAACAGTAACTTTGTAACTTTTATGCACCATTGACTTTGCATTGGTGCATGCGTGTGCTTTTAGCGCTGCACCCAATTCCCGCGGGCTACTCCCGTCCTAACTGCTGTTAGTCCAGTGTAGTCCCAGCGATTCCCAAGGCTCCAGGCCTTACCACTGTTCGTAAAGTGATACTTATACCACTTTTTTGATATATGGTTTGAGTGGCCACCGGCCTCATCCATAAACGTGCAACTTTCATATGTAAAACTGTGCTTTTGTTTAAACGCTTGTGCTTCTATACTCATAAAGAGTATAGGGGATTATTCTAGTAATAAATACATATATTTTTATAATATATAACTTGTGTGGTGTCCTTTCATTTGAAATTACAGGATTGCATATGGTAAAACAGCTGGCTTCACATGCCCTCTTGAGCTTAGCCTGAAGGCTGCTTAGTCCATGCTACCATTAGGATAGCTTGTCTTTTAAGGTTGACTTACAACCACCACCATAAGGGATTGTTTGGACTGATACAAGGTGCTCACAGAATTGTGGACATCATACATCAGGCCAACTTCTCACATTGGTGTGCAGCGGTTGGGATTTGAGCTTGCTGTTGTTTTACCATTGCAATCTTTTTATCAAATTGAAAGATCACAGTAAGTACCATAGGTACATATAAACAAAGCTTACATATTTAAGTTCTACTGAACTTAGTAGTTGTAGATTAAAGGGCTTAGCACACCCTGCCTACAACTCACTAGCAAGGTACAGGAAGAAAACACTTAGTGTAGGTAAGTACATCACTTACACCTCACTAGAGTCATGTCTGGCACCGGTGAAGCTCCCAGCTCTCTACCTGTGTTGGTTGACCTTACCAAGGTAGCTTCCAGCTATGGCAAACTCAGCCACAGGGACTTGAGTGCCTTGTGCACTGCAAGGAGGCTGAAAAAGGGTCACAACGCTACCATTCCTGTCCTGATAGCCATCCTAGAGAAGGATGATCTGGAGAAAGCTAGTGCAGTTCCCCCAGGTGATTCACGAGATGGAGTGTATCGCCCAGATACTTAGAACACCACCCCAGAGGTAGAAGTAAAGTCCACATTTGTAAAGCGCACAATCACCCGTAAGGGTCTCTAGGCGCTGGGGGCCGTCGGGAAGATTAAGCGAGCTGTTGCCCAGAGTCACATGGTGCTGGGCTAATCTGCCGCCGGAGCCGGGGATCGAACCGTGGTCCCCAGATTCCAGCGTCAGTCGCCCTGGCCGCGGCGCCACACCTCTCCCCGAAGATGAGGAGGTGGACCCTGAATAAGAAGGTGAAGTGTCAGATCAGGATCAGAGGGATAACCAGGTACCAGTTGGGAGGCTTAGCCAAGTCAACTTGGACCTACATGGAAATGGAGAGGGCCAGCACCTCCCCAGATTCCATAACAGAATACTCCCAGGCAATAGAAGGGAGAGATCTCGTTCCAGGGACTCTCACCTTTCTAGTGCCTCAAGGGAATCTCAAAGGGGAATGACTTCCCCCAAAGAAAAGAGCATAAGGCCAGGATGAGAGCTGTCAAACTCCAGATAGAGAGGGAAGAGATAGCCCTGGCCCAAGCTAAACTTGCTTTAGCAAGGGAACAAAAATTGAGTGGGGTAGAACCCACTGGTGGCAGCATTATTCCCAAAGAGAAAGACAGGTCCTATGATACTAGAAACCTGACAAAGATTGTGCCCCCCTATAGGGAAGGGGATGACATCCACAAATGGATAACTGTTCTAGAGAGAGCCTGCATGGTACAGAAGGTTCCTCAAGAGCAGTGGGCAGCAATCTTATGGTACTTCTTTTCTGAGAAAGGGAGGGACAAGCTCCTCACTGTTAGACCTGAGAATGCTAAAAACTACTCTCACCTGAAGAGTGCTCTTATTGATGAGTTTGGCCTAACCACTGAGCAATACAGGTTGTTGTTCAGAGATACCCAAAAAGCTCAGACTCCGGACTGGACTGATTTTGTTGATTGTGCCACTAAGGCTCTGGAAGGTTGGTTGCAGGGAAGTAAAGTTTCAGACTATACAGGATTGTACAATCTAATAATGAGAGAACAGATCCTTAATAACTGTCGGAACCAGCTATTGCATCAACACCTTATTGACTCAGATCTGACCTCTCCCCCGCAGACAAATGGGTCAGAACAAGGGTTAAGCAGAAACCCCAGAACCATGGAGGTGATCAAAAGAAGGCAGACCAGAAGGGTGGAGGTAAGAAAGAAAAAGAAAAAGACCAAAAGTCTTCTTCAGGCCCCCAAAATTATTTTAATAAGGAGGGTGGTTCCCAGGGTGGAAACAAGAAGAAGAAGAATGATGGCCCAAAGAAACCTTGGTGCAAAAACTGTAAGTAAACTTCCCACTGGGGAAGTGAGTGCACTAAGAAAAATTCAGTCCCTACCACTGCAGCCCCTAAGGCACCTGCACCCACTAGTACAGTCAGCAGTGGAGGAACACAACCCAAGGGTATAGTGGGGTTGACTCTGGGTACTGAGATGGAGTCTGGCCTAGTCAGAGTCCCTACTCAGGCAGTTCTGCTATATGATGTGGACATGTCTGTGTCCACTCCTATGAGTCCCAATACTTTGGGCAAGTATAGACAGACACCTTTAATTAATGAGAAACTGGCTCAGGCCTACAGGGACACATGTGCCAGTGTCACTATGGTGACACCTAACTTTGTGGACCCTGGACAAAGCATACTAGGTGAGAACTACCTAGTGACCAATGCTAGCAATGCCACTACTACACATAGTGTGGCTGTTGTTCAATTCTCCTGGGGAGGGGTAACTGGCCTCAAGAAAGTTGTTGTGAGTGCAGACCTCCCAGTTGACTGTCTTTTGGGCAATGATCTCGAGGAATCCTTGTGGTCAGAAGTGGAGTATAGGACTCATGCAGAAATGCTAGGGATTTCAGCACATGTCCTTGCTGTAACCAGGTCCCAGGCCAAAAAGTGCCTACCTGAAACTGTGGTGGATCTTGAAACAATAGACCATCCACAACCCAAGAGGAAGAGCAAAAGGGTTAAGGCAGTGCCTTCCCACTTGCCCCAGGTTGAGGATCAGACCTCACAGGAGGATGATTCTGTGATCCAAGAGGAGACTGTCCTGGAAGAGCTTGAACCTGATCAGGTTGAGTTTCTGGGGACAGGGGGACCCTCAAGGGCAGATCTGGGGCAGGCTCAGTTAACTTGCCCTTCTCTTGAACCCCTCAGACAGCAAGCTGCTGCTGAGGCTGCTGGGGATGCTCAAGGTATCCATAGAGTGTATTGGGATGATGGGCTCCTTTATTCAGAGGCTAGAGACCCCAAGCCTGGTGCTACCAGGAGGTTGGATATACCTCTGCAATTTAGGGGCTTCCTTCTCACCTTGGCCCATGATATTCCCCTTGCAGGACACTTAGGCCAGAACAAGACTTGCGGCAGGCTTGTCCCTCACTTTCACTGGCCTCATATGTCAGAAGATGCCAAGGAGTTTTGTCGCTCCTGTGACACCTGTCAAGTCAGTGGCAAGTCAGGTGGTACCACAAAGGCCCCCCCCGATACCACTGCCTGTGGTGGGGGTACCCTTTGAGAGAGTGGGGAAAGATATTGTTGGTCCAATAGATCCCCCAACAGCATCTGGGCACAGATTCATCCTGGTGGTAGTGGATCATGCCACCAGGTACCCAGTGGCAATTCCCCTGAGGACCACAACAGCTCCTGTTGTGGCAAGGGCCCTACTTGGAGTATTCTCCAGAGTGGGCTTTCCAAAGGAGGTCCTTTCAGACAGAGGTACCAACTTCATGTCTGGATACCTAAAAGCAATGTGGAAAGAGTATAGAGTAAACTATAAGTTTACCACACCCTACCATCCACAGTGCAATGGGCTTGTTGAAAGGTTCAACAAGACCCTAAAGGGAATTATAAAAGGGTTACCTGAAAAGCTTAGGCGAAGATGGGACATCCTTTTACCCTGCTTGCTCTTTGCTTACAGAGAGGTCCCACAGAAGGGGGTTGGCTACAGCCCTTTTGAACTTTTGTTTGGCCACCCTGTGAGGGGTCCCATGTGTCTTGTGAAGGAAGGATGGGAGTTACCTCTCAAAAAGCCTAAGCTTGACATTGTGGACGATGTACTTGGTCTCTGCTCCAGGATGGCTGAGTACATGGAGAGAGCATCCAAAAACCTGGAGGCCAGCCAAGAACTACAGAAAGCTTGGCATGATCAAAAGGCTGTTCTGATTGAGTACCAGCCAGGGCAGAAGGTGTGGGTGTCGGAGCCAGTGGCCCCAGCAGCCCTCCAAGATAAATGGTCTGGACCTCACACCATACTGGAGAAAAAGGGAGAGTTCACCTACTTGGTGGACCTTGGCACCCCTAGGAGCCCCCACAGGGTGCTCCATGTAAACAGATTGAAGGCATATGTGGACAGGGCAGACATGGGTTTACTCATGGCTACAGATGGGGAACAGGAGGAAGAGAGTGACCCTCTCCCAGACTTTTTGTCCCAAAACCCTGATGATGGTTCAGTGGATGGAGTAGCCTTGGCAGGCAGCCTCTCTGAACAGCAGCAATGGGACTGCAGACAAGTGTTGCAGGCTCATAGACATATGTTTTCTCTTACACCCAGTCAAACTAACTGGTGCACCCATGAGGTGGACACTGGTGACAGTCTGCTTGTGAAGAATAAAATCTACAGGCAACCTGACCATGTCAGGGATTGTATAAAGGCTGAGGTGCAGAAAACGCTTGAACTTGAAGTGATTGAGCCATCAGAGAGCCCCTGGGCCAGCCCAGTAGTCCTTGTACAAAAACCTCATACCAAAGATGGAAAGAGAGAAATGAGATTTTGTGTGGACTATAGAGGTCTCAATGCTGTTACTAGGACAGATGCTCATCCTATTCCAAGGGCAGATGAGCTCATAGATAAGTTGGCTTCTGCCAAATTTCTGAGCACATTTGGTCTTACAGCTGGCTATTGGCAAATCAGGTTAGCTGAGGAGTCTAAAGCCAAAACAGCATTCTCTACCCCAGTGGACATTATCAGTTTGTGGTGATGCCCTTTGGTTTGAATAATGCACCTGCCACCTTCCAAAGGTTGGTGAATCAACTCCTTGCTGGGTTTTATGACTTTTGTGCAACATGTCTAGATGATATTGCTGTCTTTGGCTCTACCTGGGAGGATCACCTGATCCACTTGAAGAAGGTTCTGGAGGCCCTGCAAAAGGCAGGCCTGACTATCAAGGCTACCAAGTGCCAGATAGGGCAGAGCAAGGTTGTGTACCTGGGCCACCTAGTAGGTGGGGGTCAGGTTCAACCATTGGAGAGCAAGATCCAGGCCATACAGGACTTGGCTCCTCGAAATACCCAGACACAAGTCAGAGCCTTCTTGGGCCTGACTGGGTATTACAGAAAATTTGTAAAGAACTATGGGTCCATTGTGACACCAATGAAGGATCTGACATCCCAGAAGATGCCCAAAAAGGTTCAGTGGGCAGCTAGCTGTCAAAGGGCATTTGAGGACCTGAGGAAGGCCATATGCTCTGCACCAATCCTAAAGAGTCCTGACTACTCCAAAGAGTTCATAATCCAAACAGATGCTTCTGAGTTGGGGGTGGGAGTTGTGCTTTCACAACTTAATGTAGATGGTCAAGACCAGCCCATTGCTTTCATTAGCAGAAGGCTGACCCATAGGGGGAAACGTTGGTCAGCCATTGAGAGGGAGGTCTTTGCTGTGGTTTGGGCCCTTAAGAAGTTGAGACCATACTTGTTTGGCACTCACTTCCTAATTCAGACAGACCATAAGCCCCTCTTATGGCTTAATCAGATGAAGGGTGACAATCCCAAACTGCTCAGGTGGTCCATTTCCCTACAGGGGATGGACTTTACAGTGGAGCACAGACCAGGGACTGACCATGGCTATGCAGATGGTCTCTCCAGGTATTTCCACTTAGAACATGAAGACTTATCTGGTCAAGGTTAAGTTTAATGTCCCTGCATTTGGGAGGGGATTGTGTAGGAGACTAGGGTCTGCTTTCCTATGGTCACCCCAATTTTTGCTTTTTGCTTCACTGGTTTTCGACTTAATGTGGCTGTGGGCCTGCTAATCAGACCCACAGCCTGCTGTTCTCTCTCTAAATTCCTATCCATGTACTATAGGTACATCACCAATTTGGTACTGGACACCTTGTTAGCCCCTGTACAGTGCACTATAGGTGCCCAGGGCATTGGTGCATCCAAGGCCTACCAGGGGCTGCAGCATACCCCTGGCTGGCCATTCAAATCGACACAACTGGCTGATCACTCAGCTGGGGCAAGGTGGTGTAATCACCCCTTGCTTAGATATAGTATACCTATATCTAAACCTATATCTGGACACATATATACCTATAAGTCACTCCTATGGCAGGCCTTAACGATCCTGGAGGCAGAGTGCTTGGTTTTATGTGAGATGGTGCTCTAGCATGAGCTGAGCCTGTCTGCAGCGTTCTGAACCATTTCCTTACTGCTGTTCCAGGGTATTGCCATACCATATACTCTTAAGTGCATTACAATCCTCGCGGTTATTGCTAACTTTGGTTTGGCTTTATCAAAACATGTCATGTAAGGTGTCATACACTTTGGAATACTACCCCTTCGCCAGTTCTGGCGACGGGGGTAGCATTCCACCCTTCTAGAGGGACAAGGCATGTTACTTTACTTAAACGTGGTTAATCCTAACCAGAGCCTCAGCATCACAAAATGGATTCTGCTGCCCCGACACAAGTCTGACCTCCTGCTGCTCACCGAAACTTGGTAGAGGAGGCCTGGACAAAGAGTTTCCTGTCACAGGGAGGTGCTACACCACCCCAGACAGGAGATAGTGGATTGGAGCAGGGAGGGTTGAATGAAACTAGACACTGCCTGGGGCACACAAGGTGTCCCATGCAAAATCCTGTCAAACCGGTTCTGGGGCACTCCAGCCCAAGCTCTGGTGCGAAACTGGACAAAGGTAAAGGGGTGTAACCACCCCCTTCCCTGGTCCCACCCATAGGAGGGACCTAGCAGGTAATCCAGCCCATTGATTTGGAATAAAGGTAGGAGCTATGCCAATGCACCTCAGATTATCCTGACTGAAACTTATGAAACAAAACTCTGGACCCTTCGACATCCTACTCGACGTAGAAGACTGAAGAATCTCCCTTGTGGTCAAGGAGTGACCACCCTGTGTAAACAGGCACCATCCAGCACCTCACTGTTTGCTTTGTTGCAGTTCCCGCCGGAACTCGAGCGACAGAGATCAACAAGACCCAGCGTTCCTGCCTTCCAACAGCTCGATCCACAGTCCCAGCGAATCTGAGACCCGTGGCGGCGACCTGAAGCGTGGGGCCGGCCATCTTGGAAAAACTACAAAGTGCTGACCGTGCAGCTCCCGAGGCTCCCTCGAAACTGTGCATTGGGGTTTGACAAGCCCCAGCCCGAGCAGCTTTTGCACCGAAGATCTCCCCTCCACACTCACCGAGTGCTGCGTGGGGCCCTTTTGTATTTTCCTGCTTGACGCGTTGGTCTGGTCGCTTGCCCGTTGGCTAGTGGCCCCAGTACCAATGAACCTTTGAATTTGCTCTGCTAGTCTGGTTGCTCCAGACTGGCCCTCGCTCCCCTGAAAAGGAGCAACCCCTCTGACCTTGCTGGTCTGAGAAAGAAGCAATCTTCCAATCCTGTGTGGGTTGCCTTTGCCAAGGCCCGTTGGCTCCAATCCGGAAGCCGACACCGCCGACAGCGAGAGCCTTTGTTGGACAGCTCGTGATTTGACCCTGGTCATCCTCTATGCCCCCGAGTCGACGTGGCAGCAGAGACAAGCTTCATGACAACCACCTGATTGCGCCCAACATCGCCTGGTTCCTTCCTGGTTCCTTCCTGGTCACTGGCTAGTGAACCAGACTCTGTCCCCTCTGCTTTCAGGTACTCTACATCTTCGATCCACCCTTGGATCCAACCGGACTCTTCTCTCCTGGCCGCCTGCAGCATCTTCATCTCCAGGCTCCATAGAACTGCACGACGAAACCCGACACACTTTGGCACCTATGCACCCGCTTCCTGTGGGTGAGGTAACTCGTGAACGCTGGTGCTCCTGTAGTGGTTTACACCTCTAGTGTCCTAGTTTAAAGTGTGGTAGTTCTATTCCAGTCGGAAGACTCCTAAAACAGTAACTTTGTAACTTTTACGCACCATTGACTTTGCATTGGTGCAAGCGTGTGCTTTTAACGCTGCACCCGATTCCCGCGGGCTACTCCCGTCCTAACTGCTGTTAGTCCAGTGTAGTCCCAGCGATTCCCAAGGCCCCAGGCCTTACCACTGTTCATAAAGTGATACTTATACCACTTTTTTGATATATGGTTTGAGTGGCCACCGGCCTCATCCATAAACGTGCAACTTTGATATGTAAAACTGTGCTTTTGTTTAAACGCTTGTGCTTCTATACTCATAAAGAGTATAGGGGATTATTTTAGTAATAAATACATACATTGTTATAATATATAACTTGTGTGGTGTCCTTTCATTTGATATTACAGGATTGCATATGGTAAAACAGCTGGCTTCACATGCCCTCTTGAGTTTAGCCTGAAGGCTGCTTAGTCCATGCTACCATTAGGATAGCTTGTCTTTTAAGATTGACTTACAACCACCACCATAAGGGATTGTTTGGACTGATACAAGGTGCCCACAGAATTGTGGACATCATACATCAGGCCAACTTCTCACAGTATCAAATAGCGAAGTAGCAAATAAAAACATGTCAAGCAACAGGTAATGTATAGGAATAAAAATTCAATAGATAGCAAACAGTCAAACATAAATGGCTTTTGAGCAAGTGGCAAAATGACAAAGCAGCGGCATATGCATTTAGTGAAAAATCTGGAGAAAACATACCAATGCTATCAATGTGAACAAGATCCCAGAGTACATATCAATACAAAACATTACAAAAAGCAAGATAAATCAAATTTATCATTAAGCCCAGAAGGGGCCAAAGACTGCATGAACCATATCCAATGTGACTCCCGTTGAGAGAGAAATTTTGACATATCTCGATCAGGGCGGTGTTCAACTAACTCAAGAACACCAAATCTTAGTTGGGCAATGTTGTGTTTAAGAGTGTGCCAATACTGTGCTATAGGCGAACTCGCTGTGTTTGTTCTAATGCGACTCCTGTGTTCAGTAATGCGAGTGCACAAAGCTCGGTCAGTTTTGCTTACATAGTACAAATCACAAGGACATTTAATGAGGTAAACAACGTGATAATTATTACAGTTGGCATTGAACCTCAAGGGAATTGCTTTACCTGACCTAGGGTGATGTAACAATTTACCAGTGATTACATTGTTGCAATTCGAACAATTCATACACTTCATCATGCTTTTAAATGCGACTGGTGGTTTAGGTTGTGGTTTGTTCAGAATTTCCTTGAGATTATTAGATCTCTTATAGGCGCACATTGGAGGTTCAGAGAACATGCCTTTGAAATCCGGTTCAGATTGTAAAAGAATCCACCTATTCAATATGATTGATTTTAACAGTTTGGACTGAGTGGAGTACGTTGAAACAAATACTTCTCTTTGAGATGTATTGGATTTTTCAATAAGTCTTCACGAAGAAGGGAGCCGACGCCCTTCCTGGGCAGGACTTGGGGGTATTTTCGCATGTGATCCTTTGAAAGCTTGTTGTTTTCTGCCAGCCAAATAGCCTATGATCAAGGACTCGACAGAGTTTGAAACGCGTCTGGTAACAATCTTGGCATTTCTACACAAAGTGTTTGGTGTGCTGTACCTGCTGCCTTCCGTAAAAAAGGGCATCAAACTCCTCATGTGCTGCTCCTTCTTTGGGCAACCTTCGTTTTCTTCATATGCGCGTCTAGTCCGGCCGCGAAGGAGCCCCGCTGCCTGAACCAGGGTGGATCTGAAGCGCTTGCAAACTCGAGCGCTGTGCCAGAAGGGCCGTTACTGCGGAGAACATAAGCGGCGGGAGCTGGCATGCCATGCCCACTGGGGATATTAACAATTGAACATTTACAACAATCACCCACAGGGGTTTACATTCTAGTGGACTACAGATATCATGAGGCAATGGGTGCCGACGCCCTTCCTGGGCGGGACTTGGGGGTATTTTACCTTGTGATCCACTGAAAGCTTGTTGTTTCCTGCCAGCCAAATAGCCTGTGATCAAGGACTCGACAGAGTTTGAAACGCGTCTGGTGACGATTTTGGCATTTCTACACAAAGTGTTTGGTGTGCTGTACCTGCTGCCTTCCGCAATAAAAGGGCATCAAACTCCTCTTGTGCGGCTCCTTCTTTTGGGCAACCTACGTTTTTTTAAAGTATATATATATATATATATATATATATATATATATATATATATATATATATATATATATATATATATATATATATATATATATATATATATATATATATATATGTGCAAAAAAGGAGAGAACTCTGAGTAGTTCTCAAGTTTATGTGGAAAGCAGCTCCTGTTAGAGCACTGTCAACACCAGCGACACTCTACATCTGCTCACCTCAAATGTCTGTTTTTCTATCAAACTTTTTAAGCATTGGATTAGCACAGTGCTATCCATGCCGAGATAGAAAATGACAAAGTTTTTTGCCATTTATACAGCAAAGTCTTTAAGCATAGGACTAGTACAGTGCTGTCCTTGCCGAGCTGTAAAATGACAAAACCCATTTATCACTCCAGGCACAATATTACAGCTTTGAATTGGTAAAATACCAACTGAAGCCAACCTGAAATGAGTAAAAGCATATACATATATATATATATATATATATATATATATATATATATATATATATATATATATATATATATATATATATATATATATATATTAAGCGAAACGAAAAAGGGTGACAAAGTGTCACCATCTCTAAGATCTGTGATCATTCTGGGACTGAAATACTCGCCTACCCTGATTTGAAGTATATATCGTACTGTATTCTAGGGTTAGGGGTCTTGCTTGAACCATCAATCTGGTTTCAAGTCACTCTAAGGTGGGAAAACTGCTACCTTCTAAATGGTGGATGATGCCTATGAGATCCCTGACCATGGTGAACTGTGCCTCTTTGTATTGCTAGATCTCTTCGTTACCTATAAAACTACCTTTAACACTGCTGTTGTCTGAGGAATACCACCATCACCCAGATGATATTTGCTATACCCATACTGCATTGGTTGACTTTCTATTGCTCAAACCATCACCAATTCATTTATATAGTCACATCCGGAGCAAAAATGTGTCCTGTGATTTGTTGATATATAAATGACCAAACCTCCCTTCAGTGGTGATCAACCTCTCGATGGAGCCACTTAGAAGCATCTCTGCCAATCACAAAGTGAATGAATACACAGATGATACCAAGCTGTACTTGAAAGTATCATGTGTTATCTCAAATAATGCTACAATCTCATTCAAACATAGATGTTAAAGGCATACTTCAAACTAATCAATCAATGATATTGAAGAAAGGAGATACAATTGTCTAGGGTGTAACCATATAGAGATTTTTTAATAGTGTTGTACTCTAATGGTACTCAGGCTAGATATCTGAGGATCACAATGGTCACTGGACCCTTAAAGGCTGCTCTTTTGAATGCTGGGGTCATCCGAAGAGCCAGGCCTTGAGGTCCTTCCTGAAGTAGAGAATTGTAGGGACTTGCCGGAGGTGGAGAGGGAGGTCGTTCCAGGCCTTGGCTGTGAGGTAGGGACTTTCTTCCCATTCTGGTCTTGTAGATGTGTGAGATTGTGGCCAGAGAGAGGTCGGCTGATCAGAGGCGTCTCTTGGGTGCGTGGAAAGAGAGGCGGTTGTTTAGGTAGGAAGGCCTGATGTTATGGAGGGCCTTGTATGCATGAGTGAGGAGCTTGAAGGTTATTGATTTTTCGATGGGGAGCAAGTGGAGGTCACGGAGGTGTTGAGTGGTTGTGACGGGGGATGTCTAGGATCAGTCCGGCAGCAGCGTTCTGGACAGTCTGGAGTTGGCAAAGCAGTTTCTTGTGGATTCTGGCATAAAGAGCGTTGCCGTAGTCCAATCTCCTAGTGATGAAGGGGTGCACAACCATTTTTCTGGATTCAGATGGGATCCAACTGAAAGTTTTTCAGAGTATACTGAGGGTGTTGAAGCAGGCAGAGGATGCAACATTTATCTAGCGGTTAATCGTGACCGATGAGCTTAGTATAATGCTGAGGTTTCATGCGTGATCCGTAGGGGTGGGGATGTTTCCGAGGGCAGGGGGCCGTCAGGTGTCGTCCCATGGGGAGGGGGTGGAGCCAAGGAGGCAGACTTCTGTTTTCTCAGAGTTGAGTTTCAGGCAGCTCTACTTCATTCAGGTGGCAACAGCTTTCTGCTCTTTTTGGAAGCTGGCTAGATGTTGCGGCCTATGGTGCCTTTTTGGATCATTGGGCATTCACCAGAACCTGTGGTGAAGAAGGTCAATGATGGAGAAGAGGTTTTAAATATTGCATAGACCCTACTTGGGTCCTCAGGATCACCCATCCCAACCTTATTTTCCGCCACAGATACAACTACCCTCCTCTCCATCCTGGCAAAATATTTTTTGTCATCCAAGCCCATTCCAACCAAACAATTGGCAATTCCATACAAACACAGCCCCTTTTTTAGAACAAGGTCTTGGCTCATATAAAGGCAGATGGAAGAGACGTTAATCGGTTCAGTGGGTCAAAAACCCACCACGTTTGCTCACGAGAAGCATGATAAAGAACCAGACACCAACTCAGTACAACACAACTGGCATGGGTCCTGGGATGAGCAGAACAGGGAATTGGTAGTTAATGTATCTGAGCACTAGTTGACAAAGACTCAAAGAGAGGTTTTGAGCAAAGTATTTGGGGTTGTACCTACACCTAACGTGGAGTAGTGTGGCTCACTGGTTAGAGGCAGCAGGTCCGAGAGCAGAAGTTGGCCCGGGACCAGGGTTCAATTCCCGACGCGGCAGGGTCGTGGACCTTGGTCAGCGGACTCGATAATTCTCGCTTCGGTGCTTACTCTAATCAGGGGTTCCACTCGGCAACTCTGGGCATTAGCTTGCCTAATCTCCACAAAGGCCCCACCAATTCCGGGGATGCCTGGCTCCACCTTGGGGACTCCCAGCAAGGGACCATCCCCCAGGGAAAGCCAGGACGGGTTCCCCAGAGTTATACAGCGCCAGGAGACCTATGGACGGGTAGCAGTTCGCTTTACAAGCTCAAAAACATTTACAACAACAACAACAACATTTAACTTGAACATCTTTAAACTATGATACGAACTGGCCGAATGCTTCAAAAGAGAAAACTTTAAGCCATTTATTTGCAAAAATCCCATCACAATAGATGGAAAAAAAAATACTGGACTAAAAATTATGTCCAATGTTGTTACTTCCATCATATCTCAAACAAGGGCTTTCTCTCCCAAAGCTGGGAAACAGCATTTAGATCGCCCGCTTTTAGCAGATGATCTGGTATTGCTGGACTGTACCCCAATTGGTATGCAGAGGAAACTAAACATCTGTGAAGCATATAGTAAGCAGCACTAGCTCTAAATTAATCTTGAGAAGACCAAGATCCTCGTCTTGTGGAACAGAGTAAAAAAGTTCAAAGTTCACCAGGTACTAAGATACACAAGAGGTGGACCTAGTCGACCAATACATATATTTGGGCTTGGCTTTTAAGAAAAGAACCTGAAATAGGTCATGCATTGGGACTGTACTAAGCAGAAGGCACTATTTCAGGCCAACTGTTTGTCTAGATTTAACTGGAAATTTGGGGGGGTTGTCCGATATCCTATTATTGAGGGCCTATGAAGGGACGACCTCCACTTGGCCTGTATGGAGTAGGGATCTTTTCCCCTGATCCCCTCTATGAGTGGGACCGATAATAAGGGGCAGTTCTTAGAAGACTTCTATCGCTCCCTCCAGGTCCGCGGGGTCCAAGGCATAAGGAGAGAGTTCAACCTAGTCTCCTATAGTCTGCAGGCCTTCACTAGGGCCTTAAGATACTTCAATAGGCTCTTGCAGGACAATGAAGGGATCAAAGTATCCAAACTCTGCTGGGATGAGATTCAAGGTAGTGAAAGAAGGTTGGCTAAGGAAGTAAGGAATAGATTGTCCTTTATTAAGAACCTCCATTATGACTGTGGCATAATTACATCCTGGTCCCCCTAGTCAGAGCAAACAAGTTTTGAAAGAGTCTGCAGCAATGGTGACCAAGACTAATGATCTGACCAATTTGAGCAAGAAACTGTTTATCAGCTTCTCAATTTCTACTCTAGGACAGGACATTGTCTTTACATATATGATGTAGTCACCAGACCCTGGCTTACGGAAGAAAATCATAAGGGCTAGAGTGGAATATAATCCAATCCATTCATCCAGCTCATGTTGGTCCAGGGTCCACCATACAGCGGTCTTTGTTCCTGCCCTCTGAATGTAAAATGCTCTCTATTACTTATGGACTGTGTTTTTATTTCTCAAACCATATTAAGTTTTTAAGATCCTTGTTTTTTAAATAAGAAACTGTCCAAAGGAGAAAATCTAATGAGGTGTTATCAGAAATGCATTATTTAGATGTGACAGTAGGAATTGCTTGGTTTTATCGGTCTGTTACACAGAGTTTTTATTGGTGAACTGTGGTAGGAGAGGGGTGTTGGGTTGGTTAGATGGGGTTAAATAATCCATCTTACCTTTTTGATGTGTTTTTAGAATGTTTTATGGACAATTGTTTGAATAAACTTGTTTTTCTACATACCTTATGGTACTCTGGCTAGATACCTGGAGATAACAATGGTCTCTGGGCACTTAAAGTCGGTCTGGATGTTACGGCCTATGGTGCCTCTGTGGATCATTGGACCTTCACCAGAACTTGTGATGAAGAGAGTCAACAAGGAGACGAGGGAGATTTTAAATATTGACCCTACTTGGATCTTCAGAATCAACCATCCCAAACTTAATTTCCACCACAGCTACCACTACCCGCTTTCCATTTTGGCAAAACTATTTTCGTCAACCATGCCCCTTTCAGCCAAACAATTGGCAATTCCACACACATGCAGCCCCTTTTTAAGAACAATGTCTTGGCCCATATAAAGGCAAATGGAAGAGACGCTCATCGGTTTAGTGGGCCAAAGACCCACCACAAATGCTCACGAGGTTCATGACAAAAGAACAGACACTGGACAACACAATTGGCAGGGGTCCTGGGATGACTCAAACATAGAATTTGTAGTTCATTTATCTGAGCACCAGTTGACAGAGACTCAAAGAGAGGTTTGGAGCACAGGATTTGGGTTTGTACCCACACCTAGCTTGGACATCTTTAAACTACAATGCGAACTGGCCGAACATTTAAAAATATATAACTTATAACCTTTTGTGCAAAATCCCATCCTAAGGCATAGAAGAAACCAATACTGGACTAAAAAAGATATCCAGTTTTGTTACTTCCATCATCCACTCTATCTGTCAAAAATAGCACTTAGGGCACATCTTTCTTTTTATGGCCAAGTATCAAGGCAAACAACTGGATAAATCCCTGGACTTACAACAGAGTACAATATACCATGCACATGCTCTTCTCTGTCAGGACTTATTAAAAAAGCAATTTAGTTTTAGGTCACATTTGAAGAGGGGCAATTTGCGAACATGTAAAACACATGCAAATTGCATGCTCCTCTTTTGGGTGTCAGAAAATTAATTCATTCAGCTTTTACTTTTGTGGTTGTAAATCGTACTGGCATTGCTGTTCATGTGCAAAGTATGAGATTTTGCAAGTACAAATCATTTCTCTTCTCACCAGCAGCCTGTTGTACATTGGTAATCTTTTGTGATTATCAAATAGCACATTTTTGTGATTTGCTATTTGGTAATCGCAAACACCAATGTACATATGTGTCTTTGACACATTTTGTGAATCTCAGCGGGTCGCAAACAGACCTACCTCATGAATATTCATGAGGAAGGTCTCAGTTTTCGAACCATTAGGAATTGCAAAAATCACAGGTATAGTAGGCTACTTGGGTCAGCTGACTACCATGCCTGTGATTGCTTGTCAATAAAGCAATGTTTGCGTTTTTTAACTGCAGCCCGTTTTCCTTAAAGGAAAATGGGATGAGTTTTAAAAAGGAAAAGGAAAAGGAAAAGTTTTCGTTTTAATTTTTGAAGAATAAGCAGTGGTCCTTTGGACCACTGCCTGCTCTTAAACTATGTTTTTTAAAACATTCACAAAGAGGAAGGGGTCCCTTGGGGATCCCTTCCCATTTGTGAATGGGTTTCCCCCTACTTAAAGTAGGTGGGAAAATACAAATGTTTTACGATCGCATTTAGGTTGCAAAACATTCACACATACTACAGTAATTCGGTATTAGGAAAGGATGCCCTAAGCACACCCCTTCCTAATACTGAATCGCAAACCCAATTTGCAATTTGGTTATAGCATACTGAACTGCAAATTGGACCTTTACACATTAAAAATGCCTTTGTACATCTGGCCCCAGGAGTGTAGCAAGTTTAGTGGCGCGCATTGAGAGAAGAAGGTGTGAAGTCAGGGCTTTAAGTGGGATGAAAAAACTGGGGGGGGTCTCTCAAAGGGGCATGGCCGATTTAATTAGGGCATGGCTGAAAACACTAAGGGGCCTATTAGGATGGCGGACGGATCGCCACCGCCATGCAGGCGGTGCCGATCCGTCCGCCATCCTTGCCCGTCCGCCACCTATTTCCCCCTGCCATATTACAATGGCGGGGGGACCGTGGCGGATTGGAAGACCGTCCGCCGCTTTCCCGCAGCGGTCGCCTTGCGACCGCGGCGGAAAAGGTCTAATATGGTGGCGGTGTCTATCAGACACCGCCAGCCATATTAGGATGGGCTGAGGGGAAGGCCTTTCTGTGGTGACAATGCCGCCACGAAAAGGCATATGGTCCTTGCTTTGTGGGGCCTGTTGCGGGCCCCCAGGGTGAAGGGGGGTGGGGGTGCACATGGGGGGTACCTATGGTACCCCCCTGCGTTTCAGAATACAACACGGCAGGCACCGCGCGTTGCCTGTCATGTTGTGCTTTGATACGCACAACATGCATTTTTTGCATTGCGGCGGGCGGTGCTTTCAGCACCACCCGCCGCAATGTAAAAAATGCGGGATGCACCCGGCACTGTGGCAGGTGCATCCAAATTCGAGGCACGGGACATCGCCCCTGTGGCGGATGGTCCCGTCCTCTGACAGGATGGCGAACGGACTTTGTCCGTCCGCCATCCTAATTGACCCCATAGTTAGAACTCTCTGATTAGCATTATGTGCTGCCTGACTGATAATTTGATGCTTCTCTTTGTCTTTGCATCCAGATGTATAATAAATATAACAAGTAACATTACACCTACAGCAAGCCAGGACTATTGGCTTAATCAATGTTTGTTAGTTGCATATGATAAATAAGCAACAAAAATGACATCTTTGTATAAAATAGTTAAAATGCTTTATTTCTGAAATGATGAGACTGTGAAAGAACTGTAACAAGTCTCTTTAAAGATACATGAACGGCAGTGAAGGGCAGTACTGCTGTGAAATTAAGATTATTTTTTTTTGACTGGGAGAGTAAGGACGATAAAGGAGAGCCCGAAAGGGAGAACCCGGCCGACTTAAAGCCCTGGGTGAAGTATGCCCGAAGTAAACAGAGAATTTTTGACCAGCATATGGTGGATCAAGTCACATTTTTCAGACCTTTAAAGTGGTAAACACTACTTTGCCACTGATGCCGACGCTTAACTAGATGCCAGACACTGGCATCCTTTAAACCACCTCCCACCCCAACCGTTTTTTCAGGGTATTCTTTACCTTTTGAGGGTTTTTTTCTTTAAATTTGGAATCCCACTTCACTTGACGTCCATTAGACTGTCTAGTACAGCCTTTAACAACAGGCTTTTGGAGTGGTTTCTTTTGGAAGCAGTACCGACAAATGATTTATGTGAATTGGGACAGTTGAACTTGTTATATCCTTCCCTCGGTTTGTAGCTCCTCTCACAGCTGTGCTCCAAGGACCCTAGACTCGGGCTCTAGTGTGCCCAAGCAGCCATTTTACAGATTGCCTCATTAGCAAGTAATGCACTTGTTAAGTGAAATGTAGTTGCAACTGCTAGCTGTAGCATTGCACTTTCATTTTGTAAAGCCAGGGCTGGAACATTTCCTGTTTTGATTTATGGGAGGCAGCCTGCTGAGCTATTTTTCGACATCACTGCTGCTGGCTTTCTAAAACTCAGTTTCATCATAGTGAAGATATTCACACGCTATGTGAGTTGGCTTGTCCGACGTTAGTGCTATGGCTGGGGCCTCTAGATGCTTCTTCACATGCGACGTAGCTTTGGGGGGAAGGGGGTGCATGGTTTGGGACTGCCCTCCAAATTATTGCTCTGTCGGTTGCGAGGCTGCATAATCGGGTCAGCTGCTGGTAATCATGTGTTTATTTTATCACTACAACTGGACCCAGGAGTAGGGAGTACATGAGAGCACAGGCAAGACCCAGTGATCAAAGCACACATCCAGAATGAAATTGGCTTCCCCGAACCAAAGCAATGGGCCTCTTTCTGCCTATCCCTTCATTCCACTGTGCTGCTGGGGTGACTCCTCATTGACCTAACTAATGCTCATCGCTTCGCGCCTTTGTCAGCTGTCCCTGCATGCCAGTGATTTCATCTACAATTGGAATTCTGTTCCTATATGTAAAGGCCACTTAGTCCCTCCACCGCGGCAGCGGTGTGCCCCGGAAGCGCACATTGTACATTCTCTGCCAAGGTGTGGCCAAAGGGTATATAATAAATGGGTGGAGACCACTCGAGACCTTCGGCCCACCTCGTGAGCACAGTGTGTGTGTGTCTTTTTTGGAGTCACGGAAGCGCTTAGGTCCTTGCCACGCCTGCTGTACACCCTCATCAACACCCACAGTACCAGGTGACGTGCCCCCGAGCTGGATAATACTCTGCAGCCTGCGTGCTCCTCTCACACTGCCCATGTTGGATCTTAGTGCTTTGTGAAGTAAAAAACCCTCTCACTGCCCAGAGTTGCCCAAAATTATGCTCGACCCCAAAGGCATACTGACTGTCAGTATAGATACAAACAACCAGTCCCTCACTCAATTCACAAGCTCGAATAAGGGCATCTAGCTCGGCAGCTTGAGCTGACTGATAATGACCTGTGATGTCTCTACTACCGTACGCAGTGTGATAATAACGTAGGCTGCAGTCGTAGTGCCATCTGGTAACTTGAAACAAGAGCCATCGACAAATGGCTCCCGGTGTGCGTCAGATAAGGGAACATCAGTCAAATCTACCCGTCCTTTGGTCTCTTCCTCTGTTCGAAAGATGCAGTCATGTTTATCAATGTCATCACTCTCAGAAGGGAGGGGTAGTAATGTGGCTGGATTCAGAGTGGCACATCTTTTGATCGTGATGTGTTTAGCAAACAATGTCAATTCATAGCCCGTAAGAAGTGCAATGGTGAGGTGCTGTGTCTTTGTCTTATTCAAAAGCATATGAACAGCATGGGGTACCATAACTGTGAGGTCAGTATCAAGTACATGTCCGGCCGATTGTCTGATTGAGGTGGCCACAGCCGCAACCGCTCTCAGACAACTCGGGTGGGCTCTCCCGACAGGTTCAAGCATGGCAGAGAAATAAGCACACAGACTCTGCTTATCTCCAAATTTTCGTGTTAGTACAGAAAGTGCACAACCAGCCATCTTGTGAATATATCACACAAATGGCTTGCTGTAGTTAGGTGTGCCAAGCACGGGTGCAGAACAAAGCACAGTTTTCAATTGCTCAAAAGACTGCTGACAGTCAGGTGTCCAAGGCAAAGGCTCATCCACTTCTTTCATTGTTAGTGGAAGCAAAGGCTTAATTGGAAAAGAATAGTTAAGTATTCACTGCCTGCAATAGGAAGTGATACCTATACAGGGGTGCACATCCTTTTGAGTTTGTGTAATGGGCATTTTAACGATCGTACTGATACGTTCAGGGGTCAACCCCCTGCCCTCCTTCGACAGTAGGTGACCTAAATAGATGACAATACTGAAATTTAGAAAGGATCACTTTATGGCCGGCCATGATGAGCTAAATGCAACAACAATTGAATTGTACTGTCTTTACAACATTGTTCGGCATCAGAAGCAATAAGGAGGACATTTACATATTGCACCAATATATTACCTGTGGGAAGTAAAAGGGAATCAAATAGACCTTTTAATGCTTTGCTATAAATGTTCGGATTCTCTGTATAGCCCTGAGGAGCTCAACAGAATCTAAAGCTCCTACCAGCTAGGGTAAAACCAAACAGATACCCTCTATTGGGATGAATAGGAATACTAAAGAATGCATTTTTCAAATTAATAACAGAAAAGAAATTAACAGTAGGAGGATTCATTGTCAATAGTGTTGTAATATCAAGAGCCACCAGAAACTGAGGAACCACAATCTTGTTAACTTCTCGCAGGCCAATCACAAAACGATAAACATCCTCATGATCATCAGGCGAACCTGAAGGTGTTTGCTTAAGAATCAGAAGAATAGGGCCATTACAAATATTTCTTCAACTACACCTTTTTGTGTCAATTCCTGAACAATCTGTCGAAGGGCTCGTTCTCCCGTCTGAGGTATCTTATACTGAGGGATATGAGGCAAAACAGAATTGCCTTACACCTGTATTGAAACTGGTGGTATGTGCAACAGTCCTACAGCTGTATAACCCATCGCCCACAATGTGGATAGTACAGTAGCAAATTCAACAGGAAGAGGGTTAGACCATCGTCATATAAACACCATCCATGGAACAATAAATAGTAGCATGCAATTTCTTCAACAAATCCAAACCAATCAAATTTTCACCACTGTTGAACGTCAGTAAAAAACAGAAATTCTACAGTTAAAGGACCAACAGTTAATGCAAGGGGGCATGAAATGGGGCTTATGACCAGCACACTTGAAAAACCTATCGAAACATTATTGTGGCCAATCAGAGTTGCCCCAGGGACCAAATGTCGAGAAACAGAACTCTTCGTCGCATCTGTGTCTACCAAAAATTCCTTAGTCGAGCCTTGCAAATCTGCAGTGACATAAGGACCACGCTGATCTACAGGTACCAGAACTGGTCCCTTACTCTGTCCCTGGCTATCCTAGCTATTAGACATCCCTAACATCTCATCCGTATCATAATAATCATAATAATACTGCCTACTGCGAGAGTCATCAATGTAATTGGTATCAGAACAACCCTGTGAAACAGCAAGACTCAGAGCTCTTTCGGTCTCACGACCTCATCCAGGAAGACCTCATCCTCTAGGAACAGCCAACTTTAGCAAAAGCACATGGCACTCGCTATGCCAATGGCCCTCCTCCTTACAATACACACACTGATTCGGTCCCACAGTTGTTGTGGTGAGCTGTCTATCAGTGCATGGAAGATGTCTGGCGGGACCACCTCGGCCTCTCCAATTACCCCTACACACTTGCTGTAACAACACCTTCATCTTTAGTTCCTTATGCTTTTTATCAGTCTTGTCCTTCTCCTCTTGGTCACAGTGTTAGTAATGTTATGCCATATTCAAAATAGCAGAAGGGGAAGAAGTGGACCAAGTACTCTCAGATACCTGCAAACAAATTGTAATTTCAGGAAGTAGATTAGAAATAAATCTATCAACAAACAACCAAATTCCTCCCTCAACAGACATATCTTGCCCACTATAATCTAAAAATGTATCCTCAAACCGGGTAAAGAAATCAGACACACTTTCATCCTTCTTTTGTCTAAAAGCCGTCAATTTATCCCAGCTAGCCTTCTTGGGTGGGATAAGGGAGTGCATATATGTAGTAATACGAACAGGCAAAACAAGTATCTCAGCACGGGGCTTGTCATCTGGCTTCCTCTCCTGATCCCAGCCTTTAATTACATCCCATGTACCTCCCAATTCTGCAATATGATCCTGAGTATGAACCTGTCTCTAAACATCAACTGGAACTAAGATCCCAAAAAACATTTCTATATTGGCAAGAGTAATCCTAGTAATGTAATGTAATGTAATGTAATGGGGTTTTATAAAGCGCACTTCTACCCTGAGGCCTCGTAGCGCTTAGGACGGGTGGGTGAAATCAACTGTCAAAATGTGAAGTTACTGGAAAAGAAGGGTCTTCAGCCGTTTGCGGAACTTAAGTAGATCTGGTTCACTACGTAGGGTGAGGGGCAAGGAGTTCCAGCGGGAGGCGGCATTCCAAGAAAACAAGCGCCCCCCCACCTTGCTCGTTTGATTTTGCGAGTTACTGCCAGGCAGGTACCCCCAGATCGTAGGGTTCTTGGCGGGTGGTAGGGGGAGACTAGGGAGCAGACTAATGCTGGACCAGTGCGCCATACGGCTTTGTGAGCTATACACAGCGCCTTGAATTGGATCCGAGCCTGTATTGGCAGCCAATGGAGTGTTTTCAAGGCGGCTGACCCTGAATGTCTGCGAGAAAGTCCGCGCATTAGGCGAGCTGCAGAGTTCTGAGTAGAGAAAGCAGCCTGTGTAAATTCTTTATAATAGGCCATAGGTCGGGCAAATGAGCCTTAAGAGCTAAAACCTCACTCCTTTTCCACGGAGTATATACCCATTGCACTTGAAAACTGTCTGCTACAACCGGTCTAGTAATAAATCCGTGCTGGTCCAATATTGCAGGTATTTCTGGGTGATATATAGGATGAACCTCTCGTAAACCTCTCGTAAAGGATTTTCTCATGTAGTCTGCCCCTATAGGCAAATAAAGGCGCAATATTTCCAAATACTGGACCTGGCCCAGATCAGCTGCATTTACACAATCTTTTTTATTTTATTTTATTTTTTTAATTTTATTTCTATAAAGAATACAATCACAACCACTGTTACAGGGTTAGCCAAGAATGGATAATAGTTGTTTATACATTTGTGTATATCTAGCTAGCCCCAATTTTTAGGTTTTTTTGAGAGAGAAAAAGATGTAAGAGGGAAAGGACAAAAAAATTAGTGGTGAAAGAGAAAAGGAATAGGACAGGCATGGAGAGAGATACACTCTCTATACATTACATTGGCATCAGCGATACATACTGCATAACACCTGACCCACTTTCAGGATATTTGAGCCCGCATGTAGGCCCACCCGTGTTATATTAGGGAGCAAAATTATGGGGGTTCATATGAATCTAGGTAAGTGTCTAGAGCTTCCCACATCCCTCTAGAGGACGCTATCCAGGGTGAGCATTGTAGTGCAATATTGTCTGCTCCTCTGAGATACGTGACACAGTTGATCCATCCTTTGTAGCTAGTTTTACTTGAATCTTTCCAGTTGGTTGGGACCATTTTCACAGCTGCTGTCAGTAGAAGGTCCATTAGGTCCTTATCTTGTTCAGTTCTCAAGTTCGTGCGCATGAATGCCGAAGTGATGGTGGAGAATTCCATTGCTAGTTTGCACTTAAACACAACATTGATGAAATAAAAGATTTTCCCCAGAATACCTTGAGTGTTGGGAATTGGAAGATAAGGTGTGCTAGGTCCCCCTTCTCTTTTTTACAGTTCAAGATGAGTGAGTTCTCCCTGAGACCAAATGAGTGTAGTCTTTAACCCCTTCGCTGCTAGGCCTTTTGCCCTCCTGTGCTAAGCCTTTTTTTGGCTATTTGGGGTAGTGCGCGCTTAGGTCCCTGTAACTTTTTGACCACATAGGTATCCACGCCAATTTTGTGTCCTTTTCTTCCAACACCATGGGGATTCTAAAGGTACCCAGGGTTTGTGGATTCCCATGGAGGGGTCCCAGAAATTAGCCAAAATACAGCAACATTTTGTTTTTATTTCAGAAAAATGGGGAAAAAGGGCTGTGAATGAAAGCATCTGGGTTTTTCCCTGCAAATGTTATCAAAAAAGGGTTTGTGGGTCTGAAATTACAATTTTCCCAGATTTTTGGGAATGACAGTCTTTTGTCAGAAAACCAACATTTTTTACACAGTTTTGGAATTTTTCTGGGACATAGCCTATTTTTACTATTTTTAGTGCTTTCAACCTACTTCCAGTTAATGGTAAAAATGAGTATGAAAGCAATAATGGATCCTGGGAAGATATACATTTTTGAAAAGTAGACACAATTCTACATTCAGAAAGGGGTCATTTGTAGAAACTAACAGTTAAATATTGGAAACATTGAAAATTCAATGAAAAAACAGCCTTTTGTGTCACTGTTTTCACCTGTAACTTCTTGTAAATATGACAGCTCTTTCAAAGCAATATACCGTTACATCTGCTGGACCTTCCTGGTTGTAGGGATATATAGGACTTGTAGTTTCACCAAGAACCAGACGAACCCAGAGTCAAAAACTGAGTAGCAATTTGCAATGGCTTTTTATTATGTACCGGGTACATAGCAATTCTTGTGTGAAAATGTATACATGGAAAAATTGGTATGAAAGACACCTATGTATTTTTTAAATGGGTACAAATTATAGAGTTTAGAAACAGTACATATTTGCACATTTTAAAAATTGTGAATTCTCATACTAACATGGGAAATATAGGTCAAAACGACTTCTTTTTTACACAATGTCTTTCATTTGAAGGCAGAAATGCATCAAAACTCAATAGGTAATAACAGTTGCTTTACTAATCTGAATTACCCTAAGTCTCCCGATAAAAATGGTACCTCACTTGTATGGGTAGGCATAGTGGCCACGACCAGAAAGGGCTCAAAACCAAACGTGAACACACCACATTTTCACAATGAAAATGTACCCTTTTTTGCGAAGTGTGTAGCTGTCGTTTTTTAACCCTAGCTCTGCCGGAACCTAGGGAAACCTAGCAAACCTATAGATTTTTGAAAACTAGACACCCAGGGGACTCCAGATGGGGTGACTTGTCTGCCTGCCACCAGGTTCTGTTACCCAAAATACCTTGCGAACCTAAAATATTGTCAAAAAAGTCACTTTTTCCCCACATTTCTGTGGTGGAAAGATTTGGAATCTGTGTGGATGCACACATTTCTATCAACAACAAATAAAATTAAGGGGGACCCAAGGGCAATTTATTGACCAGCTCTTAATACACGCCCCAATTACATATACTACAAAAGTATTAGAGGGTCAGAATCTCAAAGGTGATTACCAAGGACAGAGGAGGTTACCAAAAAGCCAAACAAAGAGAACTATAACAACCAAGTCAGGTTTGTGTCCAGTCTCTAGCACCCATCAGTCACCACTCGGAACCGCCCTTCATCATTTGGGGCTCCGAGGACAAACACCAACCTGTTGTATGCTCCGACAGAGAAGGACTCGCCCTCCTGTGGGATAAGGATGGTTGATGTGAGTTAGATATATACTCGCAACGTGACTGTGGGGTAAAAAAAGAGTGCAGTGCTAGGGATAAGTAATACCAAGAATGATAAGAAAAGTGGGTAAAATTGGTTTGAAGAGCAGAAAATATATTTTATTAAAGTACAGCTCCTGACACCAAGGTTAAAAAATAGCCAAGACAGGGGAATTAATAAACTGTCTAGCCGTGGAACGTGGTCGACATGTTTCAGCAATTATTGGCCAAGTGGCCTTGCTTTCTTCAGGACCTAAATTTAAACGCTACTGCAAACAAAAAAAAACCCAAATGTGAGATAATATGTTCTATACAAGAAAAATACTAGAAAAATACTGGAACGATTTCATTATTAGTTTTGTATGTCACCTGAACCTTCTAGGTGTACTCGTTCCGTTACTCCTTACCAATTCAGTAAATCACTGCTGTGGTGATGTGCAGATTTCAGGGTGACTCTTACCATCTTTGCAAGGCACATAGGGACTATGTCTGGCTCTCGCTGAACATTATGAGACTTCCAGCCAGGTTTAACATCTTAGTCCAATTGAAACATTTTTTCTACATTTTTTAATGATTTGGATAGTTCGGTGTTGAGTGGCCATTCGTGATTTTTATGCAGTGCTTGTACGCATGTTTGGAGGTTAAGAGGCATGAAAATCGCATTGATCTGCCTCAGCCCAACACCATAGCTCGATGTCTATCGATGCTGGTGTTTACTAACATTCACATGACAACGTGGTGACTGCTACTGATTGGCTAGTCGACCCGGGCAGCTACCCAATCCCTTGACTCTCTATGCAGCGTCCAACCAATCATAGTGCGTCTCTTACTATCGACGCATGACGCGCCTCTTCCCTACATCACGTGGGTACTTCTGGCCAATGAACGGGCACTAATCAAAAAGAGAGTGTAAACACTCTACCGGTACCTCCCCAGACGGC
The DNA here is from genome assembly GCF_964261635.1 of Lissotriton helveticus. Classification (NCBI taxonomy): domain Eukaryota; kingdom Metazoa; phylum Chordata; class Amphibia; order Caudata; family Salamandridae; genus Lissotriton; species Lissotriton helveticus. Next base: position 445,921,706 of record NC_136068.1, read on the forward strand.
ACAGATGCCGCGTTGGAGTACCGACGGTTAGGTAAGGTGAACGCGGGAGCATTTTCCTCTTTATATTTCCTATTTTATATTACGGGGGATAATACAGTAGTCGGTATTTGCCGACTGAAACGGCGTTTGCCCACAGGGTTCAGTGCTTTGGGCTGCTGAGTGTCATGAAGCGCTGTGTCTGTCACGAGGGGTTCATTGCACATCTGCTTGCACTGCTTAAACTCTTGGCATTTTAGAAACAACGACGGAGTCACTGCAACTGACATGGCATTACTACTTGTGGTAGTAAGATTAATGATTATAGTAAGTCTGTTGAAAGCTGGCAACATACCACGAGTGGACATTTTTATGGACACTTGACTGTAGAGGCTGTGAATGGGCATGACAACGAGTATACCATTCAATAGGGTCACACTGGCACATTATCATACTCTGGTGTGCCCTAGCCTTGTACTTATACTTATACTTAGACAATTGGTCTCGGCAGCTCCTCTAGTGAATCTTCTGTTGACATTTGGATGAGTGTTTCACTTGCTTGATTTACTCACCTTTTCCAGAGCGGTGCTTCGCCTTTGTCCTGAGCCGCAGCCAGGTGGGGTGAGGTGTTTACTTCTTACTAATCAGGTAAGAGGTAGTTCGTGAAATTTGTACTTAACTCTTTCACATTCTACTTTCACGTATGACACTAGTATAATACAGTGTGTAAAGATTAAATATCCTGGATATAGATCTCACCTAAGTTAAGAATGTACAATGGTGTATAAGGTAGTTTACTGTGGTGGACAGGTGGTGGTTGCTGTGTTTATGCCATGTCTTTCTTTTTCAGTGATTTACTGAATTGGTAAGGAGTAACGGAACGAGTACACCTAGAAGGTTCAGGTGACATACAAAACTAATAATGAAATCGTTCCAGTATTTTTCTAGTATTTTTCTTGTATAGAACATATTATCTCACATTTGGGTTTTTTTTTGTTTGCAGTAGCGTTTAAATTTAGGTCCTGAAGAAAGCAAGGCCACTTGGCCAATAATTGCTGAAACATGTCGACCACGTTCCACGGCTAGACAGTTTATTAATTCCCCTGTCTTGGCTATTTTTTAACCTTGGTGTCAGGAGCTGTACTTTAATAAAATATATTTTCTGCTCTTCAAACCAATTTTACCCACTTTTCTTATCATTCTTGGTATTACTTATCCCTAGCACTGCACTCTTTTTTTACCCCACAGTCACGTTGCGAGTATATATCTAACTCACATCAACCATCCTTATCCCACAGGAGGGCGAGTCCTTCTCTGTCGGAGCATACAACAGGTTGGTGTTTGTCCTCGGAGCCCCAAATGATGAAGGGCGGTTCCGAGTGGTGACTGATGGGTGCTAGAGACTGGACACAAACCTGACTTGGTTGTTATAGTTCTCTTTGTTTGGCTTTTTGGTAACCTCCTCTGTCCTTGGTAATCACCTTTGAGATTCTGACCCTCTAATACTTTTGTAGTATATGCACACATTTCTACCCACCCTGCATTCTACAAAGTCTTACAAGAACAACGGTACCTCACTTGTGTGGGTCGGCCTAGTGCCCGCGACAGGAAACGGCGCAAAATGCAACGTGATCACACCTCAATCTCGCAGTGAAAAATGACCCTTTTTTGGCAAAGTGCCTAGCTGTAGTTTTTGTACCCTAGTTCTGCCGGCACCTAGGGAAACCTAGCAAACCTATACATTTTTTTTAAAGTAAACACCCGGGGGAATCCAGGATGGGGTGACTTGACGGCTTCCCACCAGGTTCTGTTACCCAGAATCCCTTGCAAACCTAAAATACTGTCCAAAAAAACAAATTTTCCCGACATTTCTGTGGAGGAAAGTACTGGAATCTGTGGGTAACCACAAATTTCCACCCACCCCTTGTTCCCCAAAGTCTTCTGAGAAAAATGGTACCTCACTTGTGTGGGTTGGCCTAGTGCCTGCGACAGGGAACACTACAAAACGCAATGTGGTCACACCTCAATTTCGCAGTGAAAAATTAACCTTTCTTCTCTTGGCACCCAGAGAAACCTAGCAAACCTATACATTTCTTGAAAAGTAGACACCCTGGGGAATCCAGGAGGAGTGACTTGACTGCCTCCCACCAGGTTCTGTAACCCAGAATCCCTTGCAAACCTAAAACATTATCCAAAAAAAACACCTTTTCCCCACATTTCAGTGGTGCAAAGTTCTAGAATCTGCGTGGATCCAGAAATTTCAACCCACCATGGGTTTTCCAAAGTCTTCCGAGAAAAATGGTACCTCACTTGTGTGATTCAGCCTAGCGCCTGCGACAGGAAACGGCGCAAAATGCAACCTGGTCACACCTCAATTTCGCAGTGAAAAATGACCCTTTTTATGCAAAGTGCCTAGCTGTAGTTTTTTAACCCTAGCTCTGCCGGCACCTAGGGAAACCTAGCAAACCTATAAATTTTTGAAAACTAGACACGCTGGGTAATCCAGGATCGGGTGACTTGACTGCCTCTCACCAGGGTCTGTTACCCAGAATCCCTTGCAAACCTAAACAATTGTCAAAAAAACACATTTTCCCCACATTTCTGTGGTGGAAAGATCTGGAATCTGCGTGGATACAGAAATTTCCACCCACCCTGCGTTCCCCAAATTCTTCAGAGAAAAATGGTACCTCACTTCTGTGGGTCAGCCTAGTGCCTGCAACAGGGAACGGTGCATAACGCAACGTGGTCACAACTCAATTTTGGCAGTGAAAAATTACCCTTTTTTTGCAAAGTGCCTCGCTGTAGTTTTTGAACCCTAGCTCTGCCGGCACCAAGGTAAACCTAGCAAACCTATACATTTTTGAAAACTAGACACCAAAGGAAATCCATGATGGGGTGACTTGACTGCCTTCCACTAGGTTCTCTTACCCAGAATCCCTTGCAAACCTAAACAATTGTAAAAAAAAAAACATTTTCCCCACATTTCTGTGGTGGAAAGTTCTGGAATCTACGTGATTCCGCAAATTTCCTTCCACCCCGCGTTCGCCAAAGTGTTCCAAGAAAAATTGTACTTCACTTGTGTGGGTCGGCCTAGTGCCTGCGACAGGAAACGGCGCAAAACGCAACGGGGTCACACCTCAATTTCGCAATGAAAAATGACCCCTTTTTTGCAAAGTGCCTAGCTGTAGTTTTTTAACCCTAGCTCTGCCGGCACCTAGTGACTTGACTGCCTCCTACTAGGTTCTGTTACCCAGAATCCCTTGCAAACCTAAACAATTGTCAAAAAAACACATTTTCCCCACATTTCTGTGGTGGAAAGTTCTGGAATCTGCGTGGATCAACAGATTTCCTTCCACCCCACGTTCCCCAAAGTCTTCCGAGAAAAATGCTACCTCACTTGTGTGGGTTGGCCTAGTGCATGCGACAGGAAACTGCGCAAAACGCAACGTGGTCACACCTCAATTTCGCATTGAAAAATGACCCTTTTTTTGCAAAGTGCCTAGCTGTAGTTTTTAACCCTAGCTCTGCCTGCACCTAGGGAAACCTAGCAAACCTATACATTTTTTAAACTAGACACCGAGGGGAATACAGGATGGGGTGACTTGACTGCCTCCCACAGGTTCTATTACCCAGAATCCCTTGCAAACCTAAAAAATTGACAAAAAAACACATGTTCCCAACATTTCTGTGATGGAAAGTTCTGAAATCCACGTGAATCCACAAATTTCCTTCCACCCTGCGTTCCCCAAAGTCTTCCAAGAAAAATGGTACTTTACGTGTGTGAGTCGGCCTAGTGCCTGCGACAGGAAACGGCGCAAAAGGCAACGGGGTCACACCTCAATTTCGTAATGAAAAATTACCCTTTTTTTGCAAAGTGCCTAGCTGTAGTTTTTTAACCCTAGCTCTGCCGGCACCTAGGCTTCCTTAGCAAACCCATCAATAAAGTCAAACCGAAAAACGTCTTTATCTCTTCTAGATTTGTGGGAGTCCACCGGGTAGCTCTAGAGTGGGGCCTAAGTTTGTCACAGTTGTCCCTCAAAAACTGTTCAGTATACAAATTAGTCTTCTCAACAGTCTCACCAAAAAATACATCATCCATAAATAACTGAACATACTGTATAGGCAAAAAATGTTCACTATCCACTCTACACTCTGCATCACCGCTAAAGGCAGGCAAGACCGGCTGCACCATGTTTGGATCAACCCAGAGTCCAGCACTTCCAGTGGGAAGCCTAGCAGCCTCAGGCTACAAGCCAGATGCCTCTTGCACCATCGGCACAGCAGTATCCTCCTCTAAAACAGGCACTTCATCGGCACTGAGAGAACCTTCATCATCCGATGATTCCATGTAGAGAGAAAACTCACTGCCAGAATCTTCCCCTCCCTCCTCTCCCTCAGACGCACTGTCAGTCTCATAATCCGGCTCAGAGGAAGATTCAAGAAGCATACCAACCACCTGCTGAGCAGCCATTCTACTGCTAGCCATAATGATTACTAATAAAGGTAACTTGTCAAACAAGTCAACAACAACAAACACTTTGTAAAATAAGTAATAAACAAAATGCACCTTTATCAAAAATACCTATACACTCCAAAACGATACCACTCACTTGCCAGAAGCAGCTAAACTCACCACCACGTACTCTGCACAGACACAGTTTGGATCAACAATATCCCACTAAAAAAGAAAGAGAAAAGAAAATTACACATAAGACAATGCAAAACACATCACAAAGATTTTCATGCTCAAAACACTAACTAAATGCCACTATGACACCACTTACAAACAAATTAATTCATACATTACAATATTACTCATTTGGAGTACATACAACACAAATGTTTTTCTTACCTAATAAATACAACTACACAAAACTGCAGAACAACCACTGTCGAAACCGCAAACAGAAATCAAAAGCTTTACACTAGATTTAAAAGGAGAAAAAAACATTACAATCACATATGCAAATAATGCACCAGTCCACCTGCCAGGCTAAGGGGTAGGTGGGCCTAACAGTATAAATTCAATATTCACCCCGTAAAAGGGGAGCAACCCTTGCTCTTGAGGCCACCACCCAAAACAAAAGTTAAAAAAAACTCTGGTGTCTAGTGGCTTCTGCCCACCTTGGGGACAGATGGGCCTGAACACATACTGCTACTCTGCCACTCAAAGAGGGCAGAAATGGCCACAATCATCCTCCCATAAAGGGGAACGACCCATGTCCAAGGGGCGGCTCCCCAACATAAAAATAAACCCTGGTGCCCAGTGGCCCTACAAAAAAAAAACAGCCGAACTGCCCTTCAAGGTGATACCAAAGGGGATGATGGATGGAGCGCTTGAGCAAATCTAACACTCACCCCCGTCAACTGATCTTGGTTTAATCCATCATCATTGTTTAGCTCACTACACCACCCCGGTTCAGACATGGCCATATGCAAATCAGACTGACCCTGGGCGCTTTGATTGTCCTAAGTTGGCAGCCGTGGGTCCCTTGCTCACTTTGCCACTGGACTCAAACTTACCTGGCTGATGACCGGTGATTAGCCAGAAACCGGTCCCAGGATGGTTGTTTCCGGGCCAGTGAAGATATGGCTTGGCAGTTCGGGCTGGACTGTTCCCATGAGGCACAGGGTCAGACTAATTTGCATATGGCCATGTCTGAACTGGGGTGCTGGAGTGAGCTACAGCATGATGATGGATTGAACCAACCAAAACCTAACATCATGGGCATACCAAAATGGCCCCAAAGGGGAAGTGACCCTTGCCCAAGGGGCCACTCCCCAGTACATTTATTACATTAGCCCAGTGGGCAGATAAAAAAAAAAATGCCCCCCTGGGGGCAGACAAAGGCAAAATATATGCCCCAAAAAGGGGAGTGACCCTTGCCCAAGGGGCCACTCCCCGCTAGATTTACTCAATTGGCCCAGTGTGCCAAATAATTTTTTTTAAAACTTAATCTGCCCACCCAGGGGGGAAAACAAAGCAGAAGTGATGGCCCCCAAAAGGGGAGCAACCCTTCCCTAAGGGGTCGCTCCCCAAAACAAAAACAAACATTGTCGGCTACCTAAAATGGTCCCAAATGGGAGTGACCCTTGTCCAAGGGGCCACTCCCCTTGAACAAAAGAGGCATCGAGGGAAAGGAAAACACTTTCCTTTCCCCCGATGCCTCTTTTGGTGTAATCCCCCCTCCCCAGCCCCAAAACTCACCTTTTTTCTCTGACTCGTAGGAAGCAAATGGCTTCCTGCATGTCGAAAAACAAAAGGAAATCCTGCGAGGCACGCTGACGTCATTGATGACGCGGAGGGAGGGGGGCAGGGGGAGGCAGGGGACGGTCTTTCTCTGCCTTCCTCGTAAAAAAGTTTAAGATCGCACACCCACGGGGGAGTGCCAGCGCTTCCCCCGTGGGTGGGTCTCATGATGAGCTGAGCTCGTCATGAGCACAGCGCGACTGTATGCCATGACGAGCTCAGCTCGTCATGAGCATACAAGGGGTTAATATCATATAAGATTTTAGTGGCTTCCATTCCAAATTGTGTCTGCCAAAGATTAATCAATGTAGTAGACATATGTTTTAAGGCATGTTGCTGTATAAAGGGTTCAAAATCTTGCATAACACTCCAAATATCTTCAACACTATAAAGTGCATTACGGGCCCACCACACAGCCTGTTCAGCTACTACTTGTTTTTCATCCTCCTCCACATCCGACCGCACAAACGGACCCTTTCCATCCCTGAGTTTTGTCCAATCCCTATCCTCAATCCCCCTCACTGGTTTAGCAGCATCCAAAAGTGACAGCGGATGAATAACCAAAGAAGGAGAAGCAGCTGAATAAAGGGGTATAACCATAGCCGGTTGTTGCAGCGGGGGAGGAAAAGAAGCGGGCATAGGTGTTGACACAGTAGGGGTACTAAAAGTCACAGTTGTCAAGGATGGTGAGGGCGAAGGAGGAGTGGAGGCGCCGTAACCACAGCCATCGAAACAACAACTGTGGATACAGGAAAAACCGGAGCAGACGTAACAGGTTGCTGTGGCTGTACAGGAATGATGGGATGTATCCTCTATGGGGCAGAAGGAGGCGGGGTCAGGCATCTCACAACTCTTCTACAATAGCATTATCTTCCTCCTTAGCTAAATAAGACTTATCAATGTGCAATCGAAATCTCATATTCTCACATTCAATTCCAGATTCCTGTTTTGTCTTGTCATAAGCCACAGCTTTTTGTGTTAAAGTTTGCATATTCCCTTTATGTGCATCCCTCTTTATCTGTAACCGCCTATGTTTAGCCTCCTTTTGCAAAGTTCTGAGGGCATCAAACATAGACTGTCTGCTCCTTTTCTGAAATAATTGCTTGTGTAAAAACCCAATGTTATGTTCATTAAAAGTGCCCATCAATGGCCACTGCAACTCGGCGTTGTCCTGCATATATTTGTGCCATAATAGGGCCAAGAGCATGCTTCACATACGTATCAAAATTAGGGCTGCCTTCAGAAGGCGCCGACTGAGCTTCTCCCAAATGAGCATCTGCAGAGCAACAACAACAACACAAATACAAGATTTTGCTAAAACTAGGCTTTTTAAAAAAAAAAGAAAGTTGGTTACGTTGGACCTAGAAAACTAATTGCAATCATTTTCATCAACAAGCATTAAAAATGCAATAGGTCTCGCCTTTCATTAAGTTAAAGGCATTTTCTTCGCTATACAATACCATTAGCAAAGCAAATGACTTTAACTTAATCAAAGGAGAGACTTATTGCATTTTCAATGCTTGTTTAAGTTGCCGCAGAAAACTTTCACAGCACTGTATATTCATGTGCTTGGACTCTCAAAGCGCCCATCTCCAGAAGAACAGTTTTTACAATAAAAGAAACAAATCAAGAATAGACGAAAAGACCAAAACTCATAAGGTGTATTTTGAGGTCTCGTCTGTGCAGCGCGCATGCGAAGCATAGGAAAGAGTTTTTTTAGCCATTGGTGCCCTTTTTCGCCCAAAAACCTGCACGCGTTGCATTGCTTTCAATTGGCAACAAGTGCACGTTTGGCGATTCCCTTGCGGGAGCGAGCAGCTGGCGCCATATGTTATCAATTATCGCGCCTTGCTGCGCGCTCCCGCAAGGGAATTGCGCAGGACCCCTCCTTCCTCCCCTCCCCCTCCCCCTGCTGGCGCGCGTGCTTGTGCTTGTTTAAATCAATAACAAGATGCCTACTAGGTGTGATCGGCTCCCGATCTTGCCTAATAGAACAGGTTCAACATGGTGTACTGAGCATGTAAAACCTTATGTTTCATAAACCTTGCCATGTTCACGAACAATATTTTGATGATTTAAAGAGATGAACATTAGGTAATGTCAATACTCTCAACAGCCAAGATGAATAATCACTTACTTACTTGCATTTAAAAAAACATTCCTGAGTGAACACATCTGATAAATGATACGTGTGTAAATAAAGCAGCTTCAACGAAATTATGAATTTTACCTTTTCATAAACATGCAACCTGTCTCCATTTTCACACACAATAACGAAAAATATCAATAAACAAATTGCATATAGGGTGCCCTTCTGTCTGGTTTAAGAGAGACATCTAGTGGACAAGAGAAGTAATTTAATGAAACGATTATTTTTCTCATGTGTGTCACACCATCAATACTCTCGTTTCACAAATATATTAGACAAAAGGTGAAAATAAATTAGGACTAATGTGTTGAGTGAAGGAAACATGGAACAAACTAATTTGAAGACTTGCACTGTAGAACCGGTAAAGCTGTCATGATCTACATTGTATTTAGTTAGCATCAACAAATATCTACTTACAACATTTTTTTTTCCCGAACCAAGGGGCATATTATCTAGATGTGCGTTATATAACGCACATCGCACATTTTCATATCACCGTAATTAGCGCGTAATTATCAATGCGCAACACGTAGACAAAATTAAATCCGGCGATAGTCGGCGATATGGAACATTAGCGCATGAAAACAAACGTTGTTTTCACGCGCTAATGTGTGCCTTGATAATACGGGGGGGTGGATCAGCGTTATGATACACACCCCCATGTTGTCAATGCCTTAACACCTGGTCAGAGCAGGCGTTGGGAGACCTGCGATAAACGAGTTTATCGCAGGTCTTCTTCTCCCAACGCCTGCCTTGGTAATAGGGTGTTCCCACCTCCAACCACATTTTACATGTGGTTGGACGTGGGAATGCCCACTTTGCATGTCATTAGCGATGTTTCTCGCTGACATGCAAAGTGGGCTTGAGGCAGGCGTTAGCATGCCCTTGTTAATAGGGCGCTGGAAGTATCGCCGCTTTCGCAGCACAATTCGACGAAAAAGCAGCGATACTTCAGCTTGCTAATATGCCCCCAGATTATTAAGGTTAAAATTGAATTTGACCACTAAAGGAGCTCTTTTTTAAAAAGAAAATCTGCTAACACCCTTTCTAATATCGCAAACGTGTCCTTGTTTAGTGTGCCTAAAGATTCGCTTCCTCTGTTTTTACCTCTAGCTTAGACAGCTTTAGGTTTTTAGCGAGCCCAGTGTAATATATATATTTTTTTTTTATAAAAAGGCAAATGTACACATACATTCAAGGAGCTTTGTGTTAGCCACCACTATGCACTGAATGGCCACATGGGGAAATGGTTCAGCTCACTGCAGCCAAGCACCATTTTGCCCTGTGAGTGACTACATTTCCATGATCACCTATCAAAATCTGCATAAAAAAGAACTGGACTTCAGCAGCAAGGCAAAGAAATACTTTACTATTCCTGTTCCTTTTTTTTTTGCTTTCCATTATTTGCTCTTTTAACTTGTAATGTTTAAGTTTTAATTGTGCTTTTAAACAGTGCCTTCAGTTTACAGTAATTGAAAGCCAGTAAAGTATTTTCTTTGCACCATTAACTATCACACGCAGACGCAGCTCTAATTCAAGCAAGTGTCTCATTGGACAGGAGTCAGGGCCTTGTGTCCTGCTTCTGTTTCGCCGCAGCAGAACGCACACAGGAGCAACACAGGAGCTCTCCCCAGTCCCTATCTCCAGTCAGTGTTTTTTTTGTTCAGTTTTACATAGCGCGGACCCGACTCCAAGGTATTGGAGTGCTTTACACGAGCATTAGTCACATTACACAAGGACACTTTCATGCTTTTTGCAGGCACGCATGGGGAGATTAAGGGCCAGATGTAGGTAGGCTTTTACCGGTCGGTAACGGCCGATTTCGGCCGTTACCGACCGGTAAATGGATTTTGAGATGTAGGGGGCAGAATCGATAAATTTACCGATCGGTAAATTTACCGATTCTGTAAATTACCGAATCGGTATTTTTACCGATTCGGTAAAATTGATATGTAGGTGGGACTCTTCTGAGTCCCACAAGCCTTACAGAATCGGTATTTTACCATCAAATTCAATTTGATGGTAAAATACCGATTCCGGTGTGCATGCACATGTGTGCATGCACACCTGTGCCATATGACAGGCAGACCTGCCCTTAGGGCAGGTATGCCTGCCACATGGCACCCAAACCTGTTTTGGGGGTGCTAGAGGGTGTAAAAGTGACACCCCCTGCACCCTTGTGAAATTCGGTATTTACTGATTCGGTATTTTTACCGATTCGGTAAAATTGATATGTAGGTGGGACTCTTCTGAGTCCCACAAGCCTTACAGAATCGGTATTTTACCATCAAATTCAATTTGATGGTAAAATACCGATTCCGGTGTGCATGCACATGTGTGCATGCACACCTGTGCCATATGACAGGCAGACCTGCCCTTAGGGCAGGTATGCCTGCCACATGGCACCCAAACCTGTTTTGGGGGTGCTAGAGGGTGTAAAAGTGACACCCCCTGCACCCTTGTGAAATTCGGTATTTACCGATTCGGTAAATACTGAATCGGTAATGCCCATTCATTCCTATGGGCTTCAAAGCCCATAGGAATGAATGGGCATTACCGGTCGGTATTTACCGAATCGGTAAATACCAACTTTTACAGATTCGGTAAATCCACATCTGGATTTACCTACATCTCCCTCCTTATATTTTACCAAATCATAAATACCGAATCGGTAAAATTCGGTATTTATGAGTCGGTAAAATATATTTACCTACATCTGGCTCTAGGTTATTTGTCCAGAATCACAAGATGTTGAGACGATTCGAGACTCGATCCTGGTTTCCCATCTCCAAAATTGGCAGTTTTGGCCTTTACGTCTTCTGTCTTTGGGGGAGCTAGGCAGAGTTTGGTGTTGGGCGTTTGAAGCAGGGGTAGCACTTGCAGTAAGGAAATCAAAAGGGGGGAGTGAAGAGGTGATGCCGGTGGGCACCGAGGTGGGCACGTCCTCCTCTTATCAGGGATATAAGTTAATCAAAAAGGGCCACCTCACAATGGGTGGGTGTATATCCGGATGTCATTGGAATACACCTTCTTTGTTAAAATACCCCTCACACACCAAAAGGGCCCTTGGTGTCATGCTTCATCATCGGGGTCTTCCCGTCCCGCTGCGGGGCGGGGCAGTGCTGCGACAAGCGGATACGCTGGAGCACCATTAGATGGAGGTGCTATGTGTTGGGAGTGAGTGTCAGTGGGGTCAGGAGTGATATAAGAGTGAGTCGTTAAAAAATACCTGGCCTAGTGGGAAAAAGAAATTTAATTAAACACTGGCTGGTATTATTAAAAGAAAAGTGAAGCGGAGAGATGGAGCTAATTAATGGGCTCTCTCTCCTATGTGGGTCAACATGTTTCGAGGCGCGGGCCTCTTCGTCAGGACCTAGGGGAAGATCCCCCTGTCACTCACTAGTGTTTCTCCACAGAGGTAGAAAAAGTGTATATACAGTAAAAGTGAAAAAAAGTTAAACTATGTGTGTAACTACAATTAATAATTACGACACATTTATGCTTCCACACTAATAATGTAGTATGCTTATCAATGGAGGAGTCAATGCCCCATGAGCCAGCTTGAGACAGAAGGGTAAGGTGGGGTCCCAATGGGCCCCTCGCACGCTCGTGCTTCCTCCTTTGTCTGCGCTACATCGAGGGATTTGCCCCTGTGTTCCTAGATGCCCAGGTTTTATAGTGAACACACTGATCTAACGGCGCTGCATGTTGTTGGGAACAGCGATGCTCAGGCTTGGATTTGGCTTTGCTGCGACTTTGCAAAATTGGCAACTTTGTTAACTCCTTCTGTGCTCATGACGAGCTCAGCGGTGGCGCTGTGCTCATGACGAGCTGCGCTCGTCATGACACGTGCAGCGCTCACACGTGGGGGTAATTCCACCGCTATGCTGAGCGTTCTATGAAAACGGGTGTGGTCATGACGAGCTCAGCTCGTCGTGAGCACAGCACCACCGTGCAGCGTGATGAGCCAAGCTCGTCACAAGCACTGTGGCGCTGGGCGCGCCCCCAGCGCCGCAGGGGAATTAGCGGCAAAGGTGTTAATTGCTGACGGGAGACTGGGAAACGCTGTGAGTGATGCTCTGGAACAGACTACTACAGACTGCTAAATGAAGCCAATTACAAGATTTGAGCCATTACCGGATCATCGTTTGGCAGTTGCAGAACTCCTAACCTTGTATCTACATAACGAAAAGACGGCTGAAGAAACAGTTATTGAGGCAAATAAAGACAAGGGGCGAGCTGCCGAATGTACAAGCAAAGACATCTTATGTTAAAGGATGTAAAGTCTCTGATTGACGCAACCGATGCACAGTATGCAACAGCATAGGCGACTCACGGTGATCAACATTACTAATTCCAACTGTGTGGAAAAACAAAATAAGGAGGGATTTGCCACAACAGAAAAAAACAATCTAGACAAAATGAAAAAATTGGTAGTGAAAATAATATTACCCAGAAATCAGTTTGGGAATACCTAGGATCAGTAGGGCTTTCTAGGAAAACAAGTTCCCTCTAAATAAGAGTATTCCAACTGTTAACACCTCAAATAGCCTCCCTGACAATCATAGGACTATTATTGCAACTACAGCCCAAATAAATGTTGTTCCCCAAAATTCACATTTATTTGTCACATATTCGGATAGTGACGCTGTATATGGATGAGAAGAAATAGATGAAGGACACTGAGAAGGTGTCAAGGAAACTGTGATGCCCACATGTTAAGTAAAGGAACAACACCCCTACTTTTTTACTCAACTGGCCCGTGTACATGCAGCCAGTCCCTTTTATCTGCAGGGTCATGTTGTAATGCTAGTAGATGCTTAAGGTTACTCAGTTCTATTGTTCCATGTGATTGCATTCCAGTCTCCATGGTGATGTGTCTCAGAGCCAGAATGACACTGGAGACTAGAAGTGCAGGATATGTCAGTTGGTGGTGTCTCTTGAATAAACTACCTTCTCAATTAACCAGTGCATTGCTTATTTAACACTGGCGACGATGGAATGCTTGGAAGGGACAAGCTCCTACACCACCATTTAACCCTGCAACCCACAGAACATTCTACTAGAAGTCTGGTATCTTCAAGCACTGTTGTATGTCTTCAAGCACTGAACTACGAGTTTTTCTTCGAGTGCACTGAATGACTTTCATTTGGACTTCTGTAAGTAAAAACGTTAATTCTCTCTACTTTGCTGTGCTTGTACCAAGAGTAATTGGCTTGACGTATCCTGCCATTGGATATTGTTATTACTGACTGGATATTATTATTACAGACTGGATTATTACTTATCGGCATTTGCACACATTTTGCAACACCTTTCTTTTTGGATATAAAATTGACATTTGATTCGTTAAGGCATTGGCGGTCTGTGCGCAACGCTTCTGTTGTCATTCAAGTTGTAACGGCCACACTCACCATCCTCAGTCGTGCTGTTGCCTTGGTTCGTGCGCAAGCTTCTTCATGTTGGCGTTCTTTCTTCTGCTCGCGTGTGTAGTGCGACGTGCAAATTTGAGACTTCAACAAGTCATCATCACGTCACTCATGCAACGCACGCATGCAACAGAAGATATTTTGGATTAACTTAACAACACATAGCAACGCATGTCAACTGAGCTTTCAGACGTTCACGAAGCCAACGTGGAGCCGATATCAAGTATTAAATGTGCAGACATCAATAATATACACATTGCAATCTTCGGTTGGTGTATTACTGCAGTGATACACACACTTTGGCAATTATTCTTCAGGAATCTTGTTCTTCTGTGACTCACATTATTTGTGTGTTCAACAGTGACATACACACTTTTTGGTCTCGTTTTTTTAATGTATAACTTATCTATCTTTACTTATCATATAGTAATGTATTAGTTGTAATTTTTTTTATTTGTTATTAATACAGCACTGCTCAAAATGTCTTCTACTTCCATGAGCCAACCCCCAGCCTTCCTCTCTGAAAAAGGTGAGCCTTTACTTCCATGGAAAAGATGGAAAAACGTATTTGACTCTTATTTAGTAGCAATTGGTGGTGAAATATTTTCTGCGTATAGGAAACAGAGCATACTTCTTCACAATTTAGGGGTGGAAGGTCGCAATATTTATGACAGTATTGATGAACTACCGTTTGGGGAAAGTTCTGGTCAACCTACTGACGTTTTTTTAAAATGTCTTTGAAAATGTTGGAGAATTACTTTGGTCCACGGATTAATGTTGTGCTTGAACGGCATAAATTTTTCATGAGAACACAAGAACCTACTCAGAAAGTTGGGAATTATCTGGCATCTTTAAAAACATTAGCACGTACTTGTGAATTTGGGGAACTTTCTGATTCGTAAATTTGTGATCAACTTGTAAGATGCACAAATAGTCCCAGAGTACAGGAGAAACTGTTATCGAAAAATCCTTCTCCAAAGGAAGCTACATCTATTGTGGAAGGCATAGAAAATGCTTCTGGTTGGACAAAGGAAATGAAGGAACATAGGACTTCTACCGACTGTTCGGCCACTCCCAGTAATATTCATGAAGTGTCTAGTGGTATTCAACCAATTGCAACTGGGGACAACATCTGCAAAGTTCTTCAAAATCAACAAACAAAGGCTCAATTTGATCGCAGTAAGATAAAATGCTATTGTTGTGGAAGTGTTAATCACTCCTCCAGTTTCCCTAATTGTTACGCTAAATCAGCAACGTGTCTAAAGTGTGGTATAAAAGGACATTATGCTAGAGTTTGCAAATCTTCTGGAAAGGTTGATTATCTAGAAAATGTTGAAACTGAATCTGCCAATCCACGGCTAGTTATATCCAGTGTAAGAAGTGATGGAGTGATAGACACTGATCCCATCACGATGCCAGAATGTAACATTGAAATTGGTGGTGAAGTTTTTGTGGTATTGGCAGGCTCAGGTTCTCCCTTCACTATGATTGGCAACGAGATATGGAACAAAACCTTTCCTACTGTACAGTTACTTGAACCTGATATTAACCCAGTCAGCTATGGTGGTTCTCATATTGATGTTTCAGGTTATACTGTTATGAGGATACACTTCAAAGGGAGGGAAACTGTTAGTAAGATATATGTTGCACACAGGGGGGACAGCCTATTAGGATGGAGACATCAAAAGGATTTAGGGATTATCCTTAATCCCAATGCTCTCAAACCAGCGGATCAGGTCATGTTAATTGATCAGATTTCTTCTTCTAATATATGTTTTGATGAGTTTCCGCATGTGTTTTCAGACAAACTTGGATTGCTCAAAGATTTTGAGCATCGAATTATTCTCAAAAAGAATGCCATACCGTGTGTTTACAAAAGTCAGGAAAGTCCATAACATGATGTTACCCCCTCTCAAAGCTGAGCTTGATAGGTTAAAAGAATTAAACATTATTGAAGACATTGAGTCGTCGGAGTGGTTGGCCCCAGTGGTTTTGGCCCACAAGGATGGTGGAAAGTGTATTTGCATGTGTGTGGACCTCAGAGGGTTGAATAAATGGATATGGGTAGACCGACAACCACTCCCAAATATTGCTGAAACCATCACTATGCTTGGTGGTGCCAAAGTCTTTTCAGTACTTGACTTGTCTTCGGGGTATCATCAGGTGCCTCTTCATCAAGACTCAAAACATCTGACGTCCTTTTCTAACGCCGCTGGGGGCATTTCGTTTTGTTAGAATGCCTTTTGGTTTGGCGTCGGCTGCAGCATGTTTTCAGCGAATCATGAAGTTGGTAATTGGTGAGATGTCGAATGTTATCTTTTTCCAAGATGACAATTTAGTTTGGGGCAAGGATGATTGTGATCATGATGCTGTTTTAAGAACAGTTCTGGGGAAGTTGGGCAACAAAGGTCTCACTGTGAACAAGGCTAATGTGAAATTGGAGTATCTCGGTGACTTACTTAGGCCATGTGATTTTGTGTGAAGGAATTCAACCTAAATTTGAACTGGCCAATGGTATTGTAGATGATCCTACTCCTTGTGACAAAGATCAAGTCAGATCTTTTCTTGGATTAGCAGAATTCTATGCCAACTTTATCAAAGGTTTTGCATCTGTTGTGGAACCAATCAGGAATTTATTGAAGAAAGGTTCTCATTTTGTTTGGAATGATGAGTGCAAGAATGCTTTTATGATTGTTAAGAAAACAATCAGTCAATTACCTAGTGTTGGTCATTTTGATCCTAAAATAAAACCTTTTTAACTACAGATGCCAGTTTATCTGGTCTGGGTGCTGTCCTCACTCAAAGGTATGCTGGAGAGGAGAAAGTTGTGGCATTTGCTTCACAGGCATTAAAAAAAAGCTGAAGGACAATATTCATGCATTAAAAGAGAAGCTCTTGCCATTGTCTGGGCTGTCAAACATTTCAAGTTTTATCTTTGGGGTATTCCGTTCATTGTAAGATCAGATCATCGGCCTTTGGTACAGGTGTTTTCATGTATGGAGAGTGAAAGATTGACCCCTAGACTAAAACGTTGGAGTCAAGGGTTGGAAGAATTTAATTTCCAAGTGCAATATTTGCCTGGTTCTTCCAATAAAGCTGCCGATTGTCTGTCCCGATTACCTTTGCAAAACCAAGATAATCATATGGATGTTGAAACTATCAGTGTTTCTTGGGTCAGGGAAAGTGCTATTTCTCATGAAGAATGGGAAGAAGCCAAATCTCAAGATCATACATTTCCTCTTATAAAAGAGTTGGTTATTAGAGGTTTGCCTGCACGCAGCAAGGGGTTGACTCTGATCTTATGCCCTTTTGCTCCATGAAAGATGAATTGACTGTAATATATGATGTTTTAATGATGGGTAATAGATTGATTCCTCTTATGAATTTGAGATCTAAATTGGTCAATCTTGCTTACGAAGGACATCTTGGGAGGAGTCTCACAAAGTCACGATTGCGTGAGAGATATTGGTGGCCTAATATGGACCACCAAGTTGAGTGTGTGGTCAAAGATTGGTATAAGTGCTCAACCAATGACAAATCTAAGGTTGTCAATAATGCACCTTTGTCACCGGTTGAAGTTCCCAGCCAACCTTCGTCGAAACTTGGATTAGACATAATGGGTCCTTTTGATCTTTTGTTACCTTCTGAAAGGTTTGTAATTCTATTGGTTGACTACACATCTAAATGGGTCTCCACAAAATGTGTGGGTACAGTTAACACTAAAGTTGTTTTGGATTTCTTAAAGGATGAATTTGCTTGTGAAGGGATCCCCAAGTGTCTAATTACAGACAATGGTGTGCAATTTGTTTCCATTGAGATGAAAAATTTCCTGGATGATCATGGAATTTTGCATCTCAAGACTGCACTTTATTCCCCACAAGCAAACGGTTTAGCTGAACGCATGAACCGTGTGGTTTACGGTTGCGGTCAGAGATCCTTAGATACTAAGACTCCACTTAAAGATGTTTTACGTGACACATGGTGGGTGCATCGCACCACAGTTAATCATGTCTTAAACAATTCTCCCTTCTTTTTATTGAGGGGTAGACATGCCAAGTCCAAGGTAAATCCCACATGGTTACCTGCTCAGAATATTGTTCCTTTGGAAAGAGAGGAGGTGGAGTCTAGAATTCATTCTTATCAGAATAAATACAAGGAACGTTATGATTCAAAGAATTCTACAAGATACAAACCTTGGAACATTGGTGAGTGGGTTTTGGTGAAAAAAACAAGGTTCCACAAAAAAGGTATTGCTGAATTTATGGGTCCTTTTAGGATCACTTCTATATACAGAAATGTTGTCACCATGCATATGGTTGTAAGTGGAGCATGTCAAGACTTGTAAAGTTCTCTGATGTTAAACCTTCATATTTATTGTGTTTTCATTGTGCTTCATCTTCTTCATCTTCTTCTAATTCAGGAGATGTTCAATCAAAAAGGTTTCCTCAGAGAACTCATCGTGCTCCTGCACGGTTTAAAGATTTTGTGTAATTATTTTCTGTGCTTTGTGCAAAGTTCTTGCTTATTGTTGTTCTTTTAACTCAGGTCAGTTTTGCATTTTTCTTTTTCCTTACTTTTCTGTTTCTTTTTCTCCTTGGTATAGGGGATGTGCTAGTAGATGCTTAAGGTTACTCAGTTCTATTGTTCCATGTGATTGCATTCCAGTCTCCATGGCGATGTGTCTCAGAGCTAGAATGACACTGGAGACTGGAGACTGGAAGTGCAGGATGTGTCAGTTGGTGGTGTCTCTTGAATAAACTACCTCAATTAACCAGTGTATTGCTTATTTAACAGGTCACCAGACTGGTGATGCCTATGTTGGATGGGTGTGGCATGGATGTTAGGACTGCCCCAAGGAGCGGTTGCAGCATGACTTGCAGAGGACACTACATTCCCTCACAAATTCCATAAGAAAAGATGAGGAGTCCAATCTGTATAAAGAAAACAAACTAGACACTACTGAGTCAATCAGTTTCTAGAATCAATCAGCAGGACCGCAATGGAGGTATGGACTGATGATAGCTGCAAGAGGACACCTTTGTTGCCGTCATAACTTAACCTGCGTGAGACAGGACACACATGCTGGTTCAAAGAAGTCCAAAACCTTCAGGCAGCACACCAACTGAAGTCATGTCCACAGTATGGAGTTAGTCTGCTCTGCTGATGCTCCAGGTGATTTGTGGTTGGTGTCAACAGTTCAAAAAGAGGGTGTGCCAGGAGCGTTGTCAGAGTCTATCTGAAAATGTCTATCACAAAACATACATTGGTGATGTGTTTAGCTCGCTGAAGACAGTCTTGTCATGCTACTACCTGTTGGTGGTCTCCTCTGCGAGGCCTTTCTACCTGCTGTAATCCATCAGTGAAGAGGTGTCATGTCCATCTCTTGCATTGTGGAGGTGGATGGGATGTCACAGGACTGTGTGTGTGGTCTGTGCTGGGGCTGACTGCGTACCACGCAAGGGCCACTGCAAAGCCACTGAGAAGCCACTGCCTAGACCCATCTGCAACTGCAGGACAAGACCTGCTCCTTCTACTGGGATCAGGATGCAGGCAGGGTGAGCAGGTGGTTGCTTCTTGTCTGATTCTTCAAGTAGTAATTAGAGCTTCTGGCCTGATGTCGCTGGATTCACCCTACTATGACTCTGCCAAGTATAACTCCTTCAGCACAAGACTCTCAGTGGTAGTGACAGCAAGAAGTCACAGGCTTCGAAACGTGGTAGTGTGGGGGTGCTTGAGGTCAGAGCTTAACAATAAAAAGCTGCACAATGAATAAATACCCAACCCAATGTGTGGATTTCTAGAACAAAAAGTACTGTAGTGTATATTAGAATGGAATACCAGACTAATATTGTCACATTACAATGTAGTGCCCTGGTAGCTGTTAGGCGGCTGCACCTCTATCCAGCATCTAATCATGCTCTCCTTCCTGTTTTAAGAGGTTCCTCCTCCTTAAGGATAGGTTATAAGAATAACTGTAGGTATCTCCTCTAACATGCTTGCAGGTGAGCAAAAAAATGGATTTAGGCCCAGATCTTTGTACTGGGGTGAATGTATGACATTGTTCTGCATTCCGTCCATCAATAGTTCTTTTTGCATTTATCACACTGAGTGGGATGGGTATGCTCAGACGTGAGTCCCATGCTGTCCATGCCACTGAAATCAAGCTATCCTGGCTGAAGAGGGGTGAAACCCAGAAACCGGTACTAGGATGCTTGTTTCCAGACCAGGGAGGGCCTGGCAGTTCGGGCTGGACTGTACCCTTTGAGGGCAGGGTCAAGACTGATTTGCATATGGCTGGGTTCAAACTGGAATGGCATGGTGAGGAAAAAACTATGGATTTAGGTCCAGATCTCTGTACTGGGGTGAATGTATGACATTGTTCTGCATTCTGTCCATCAATAATTCTTTTTGCAGTTAGTCTGTCACAGTTGTTTTTTTCAGGCTTTTACTATCCTTGGTGGAGCAGTCCTTTGGGAAGCCACGTGGCTTGCTTCTCATCCTAATGAAAAAAAAGATCAATGTTGGCCTCTGGCACTCCTCTTTGATAGATGTACTCTATGTAATTTTGTTTTAGATGCAGATTCTCTGCTTGGGCGTGCTGTTCGGAAACTAGGAGCTGCCTATCCCTAAGATGATAGTAATTCTATGACACGTATGGTTAGTGATAAAGTATCACAACCCTGCCAACGCACAGCTTCTCATCCTGCCTGCCCTTCTCCTGCTTCGGGGACTCGGGTGCTACCGGCATTTCCACGCTATTTGCTGGGGTGCTCTCGTGGCAGGAGCAGATCTGGTATTCCCACTTCAGCATGGTCACCAGTGACCTTCTGCGGTTTTTGAGCAGGTAGGAGTGAGGGTCCCAGGTGAAGGCGTGATCACAGTGTGAACAGTTCAGCTTCCACTGACTGATTCTCTAGGCTCAGTGCAGCCAGGCACAGGTACATCGTCTGCTTGCGGTGCGGTCAAGCAGGGGCCAAAGCTATGTTGGTGATATGGCCATGCACAGGCCAGATTTTGGCTTAGAATAACAATTCTGAGTAGGCCCCGTTGATCACAGTCTAAGTCTTCATGATTCCTACTTGGAACTACTCTGGAGAGACTGCAGGCCCACAGACACCAGGGCTACTCTTTCTGGACTGACACTACTTATGCACGGTTGGTGGGCTACTTGCCACTCAGTAAGCAGGCCTCTTGGCATGCCAGGTATACAGCTTTTTCAACAGGTCATGCAAACATGATGTCTACTCACCTCTGAAAAGCTGACAGTCAGGCAGACACCAGCTCTGGTTGCACAGCAGTACTTAGAGCACTCTCATTCTTGGCCATACAAGACTTTCGGTTGGATCTGGTTTGGAGTACTGGTGACGACAAACTACCAAAGCACAACCAAGTGTTTCCTTAAGGAAAACATTTGTTAACTACGATGGGTCCACTTGATCAGTTGATCTTAGAGTCACAGCTTTCCTTAAGAACATAGCCTTGCCATGTCTTTCTCTCACAGTTTGACATGCAGATTCCATACATCTCAATAAACAACATTCCTAAAAATCATTGCAAAGACATGGTCTAGAAGCTTTAGCTCTCATTTTTAGATGCATCTGTTGTATTCATTTAACACATTTGATGTGCACATGCTGATGTTATGTTTGCACTGCGTTCCTCATTCCATGAGAATGTTGATCATGGAATGAAGGAGTCAATGCAGTTCATATAGAGCTGTCCTGCATGTTGGATGCATTGCAGTGCTGCTGGGAATAAACTGGCTGAATTTACTTGCGTTGAATTTTACTTTGCAACATTATCTTCATCAAATAATGTATTTGAACAAAAAAGGTCTGTAATCCCTGGTATAGTGATGCTCACATTTTTAAACCATGTGATGCCCTTCAAGAGTGTTTCAGTTGACAAAGAAGTAAAGTAGCTTGAATCTCCCAGGCGTGCAACCATCACAAGTACAGCCTGGCTTTATAACCGCTCCATAGCTGGAGCAATCCTCACATATACAGAACACTGGTCCAGTCAGCTGACTCTGTAAACAGCACATCTAAGTTATCTCAAATCTACAACAAGCATTGGCATAGCCAATAGGTCTCGTGTTTGGGACCTTATAAGTGTTTAGTTATCCAGCACAATATCCTTGGTGCAACAACATCAACTGTTGCAAAGCTAAACACTTATAAGGTCCCAAAGGCGAGACGTATTGGCTATGCCAATGCTTGTTTGGTGTTGCTAATGGTGAGAGGCTATTGACTCTCTTGGTGATGGGCATCCATGTTGCTGAGGGAGGTTAATGTGCTTTAGTTTGCCATTTGCTGATCCTTTCTTTTTGTTATTAAATAGGTCTGTCCCCTCTTCTATCCTTTGTCAGTGTGCACAGGTTGTGACGTCATTGTGCCCCAATGTGTTCTGTTTGGGACAGATGCTGAGTTTGAAATGGACTCAGCACGGGTCATCACAGACCCAGGCTGGATGTGAAAGGCATTCAGAGCCTCTGAGTTATTCTTGGAAACTTCTTTCAATTAACGTGTTTCAAGATTGATCAATAGAGTGAATATATTGGAAAACGGCACAGGGATGCTATTACAGGACTGGCCTCACAGTTTTATTTTTCATCCTTCTAGTAGTATTCAATTTACATCTTTGATTTGCAATGATATTGTTATGTTATAATGTTATGGAACGTTGGTATAATCTATGGCGAGAGACCGTCCAAATTCTGTTGATACCATGTATTAGGAAATTACTTTTTTGTCTGCCTTCACATTGATGGACGTCATAACGAGCACACACTTTCCTCAGTGGGCGCCTTTTTGGCTTTTTTCCGCACCATCCACACACTGTTACAGCCACTGAATGTGATTCCAGTTTCACCAAATGGAATCAGTTAGTGCCCGTGCCCTGCCAGGCCTTGTAAATTAATCAAATGTGAGAAGTGTTTGCCTTCTTCCTCGATTGTGCTGCCTGACATTTGAAGCCAACTTTGCTCACATTCTCGGGCAGGCTCCGAGTCCTGAAGTCACATTGATGACCTGCAGTAATACAATATTCCACAACCAATCGGCGTCCTTCGTTCCACCCCTCCCCTTCAGATCATTACTAGGTCAGGCCTTGCCAAGGCCTCCAGGGTTCAGCTTGTTTAGCATAAACGGTGAAGCCAGCCAATGGAAATGAGGGGCTGGGCTTCAAGCCCTTTTCTCAAAGTCCTCTCTCACAAAATCTCATGCGGAGGTGGAGCAGCGATTTGCACTGCAACGCCACGTGAGACCTAAAAACGGTCCTCAGATCCTACCAAACTCAAACCAGAATGGTACCATATCCACAAAAGAACAAAATCAAACTCATCTGGTATGAGTAGATCAAACAAATCTATTCTCCACTGCCGACTCTTCAGACCGAACTGTCAAATCAAAGGCTTTTACCGTTTAGGACACAAGTCGATCTGACCACAGGGCGAGGCACCGTCCGGCAGGATGGAAGGGGCAGTTGCAGGCAATCAATGCTCTTCATACAGAGATCCCTGGACCGTCAGCCCGACCCAACGATAGTCTTGACCCCTCCCTGTCCACGTAGAGGGGATGGGTCATTCACCTGAAGGAGTCCCCGTTTGGGCCCCAACTGAAGGAAGTGGCCCGGTTTGCGTCCCTCGGGTCACTAATGACCACCTCTCAGCCTTCCATACAAATGAAGAGTCGGTCAGACATTAGAGAATACAAACCAATAATTGTTTATTCAGAGTACACTCAGAGCGGAGCCCAGTCTGCCCAGTCTCTAGGAGTGCTGCAGAGGCACTGAAATCAACAAGCATAGAGATACATTATGTAGATTTCGCAACTGGGCTAGAAGCCCCCCATAATGGAATTTTCCCAGCAGATGCAGCTGAACACTGAAATGCAGAGGATAAGTTTCGATTCAAATGTCGGCCACATATTATCTACTACTCAAGGTCGTTCTGCCCGTGCCTGCCATTAGGCATGTGGGAGAAGGCCTCTATCTAGTTAAAAAGGTATGCGCAAATAAGAACAGTCTATTAATTAGTAAAGCAAAACCCAACCTTGGTGAAGCGAAACTTAACAGCAGGCAGTTTCTCAGAAATAGCACAAACTAGTTTTGATCATGAGTCAAAATGGCCCCTAGAAAGAAAATGGTGCTGTGAATGCTAACTTACAAACTTACATAGGATAATACGTAAGCAGAAACATTTCTAGTCTAACAAGTAGAAAACATTTAAAGTAATCCTTTTCGGCTATTTTCCTTATTTTAGTTTGTAAAGTGTGTACCTCAGCTCTGTGTTCAGGGATGTGGTCTTTTTAATCAATACGCCTTACGTTTTGTAAGGCTTTAAGCAATGGACATTGAAACAGGTCCCTTCTGGGCCCTGTAGTCACATCCTTAACTTTTCAGGCAAGAACACTCACTGATTTCTGAATAATGAGTGTAAAAGTGTTAAGGTAACCATGTTGTTCATGCTTACATTTCACATGCTTTATTTAATCTTGCTCTCCCTGTGAGTGTTTGCTTTTTCCTGGATAAACCTTTTTTTCAGGCAGCATATTACTCTTGTCTAGTGCTAATTTGGATTGAGTCGCATCCAGTTGTTTGTAGCGGGCACAATTGGGTTGTAGCTGAAGACAGTGCGAGTTTCTCTCAGTGAGGCAGTATGGCGTTCAGTGGCAAAGAGGATGTGGCACCAAATCAACACTGCATCAGCTCAGCACCAGATGGTTTCACTCAGCACCACTTCTACATCACTCAGCAGTACCACTGCAGCATCACCTGAGCATCACTCAGCAGCACCTGAGCACCTGAGCATCACCACAACACCACCACAGCACGACCAAACCATCAGTCAGCCCCAGCACAGCACCATCTCAGCACCAGCGCAGCACCATCTTAGCACCATCTCAGCACCAGTGCAGCACCACCTCTGCACACGCGTAACACCAGCTCTGCACCAATGCAGCACCACCTCACTACTAGCGCTGTTTATGATCGTTCAACCTCCCCATAACAAAAAAGCTATGACAAACAAGCATTAGAACTGGCAGGAGGAATTTGCCAGCATTGCAAGAACACAAACACTAGAAGACTTTTTTTAATGTAAAATATTTTTAATAGGGTCATTCAGTTCTACATAACATCTTGGTTATATATAAAAGAACAAAAATGCTTTCAATGCTGTTTTATTATAACTTTTCAACAAGCTTCACAGCAGACACACTGCTCTACACCATAGCTAAATGACATTGGCAAAGCCAATAGATCTGGCTAAATACGTATAAGAACCCAAAGGCGAGACCTATGGGCTTTGCAAATACTTATTTTTATATCCACTGACACTGAGTCTCATTCCCTTCCACCAACTTCTAATGGCTTTTCATTAGCCTTTAATTGGGAAGAGGTCCGACATTGGGAGGTAATGAAATCATACAAAGGCTTTGCTTGCTTAGCATAATGTGGCAAGTAAGCACACCTGAAGTTAATAAATAAAAGCCTGAGGGGCAGTAATTTTTTTTAGCATATTTGGACATTTTAAAATAGCACACTTCTGCAGGAAGTCAGATGCCAAACCTTTACCCTAACTGGATAACTTGCATCCAATACAAATCACATTTAAATACACAGTTTTGGATTTCTTCAAATAATGTTATATCTGTACTGGGCTAACAATGTCCCTATCCTGTTCACCATAAGCAGGTGTTTATTCAAGTCTTTGTTCATAATGTACATGGCATCTATAGAAGATAGTGCATGGGGATCTTTCTTTAAGATCTCAACAATTCTTGATGCAACCAAAACAGGACACATGTAACTCATAGTCCATAGACTGCCTTGTACTGAATTCTGCTGAATGAAAAAGTGGCTAACAACTGGTTTTCAGGCACTGTGTTTTCATTTAAAAAAAACATAGGACCTACTCAGGGTATTTTTGTATTTTTTGCACTAGATTCATCATCAGTCCCATACTGTGACCATCTTGTACAGCATGAGTGCATGTATAATTATTTACATTTCTATATCCTAAAACTATTTCATATGATCCTTCAAGTTTTAATACCAGGAAAAGAGGGATGTTCAAAGTAGAACTACAAGGCACTATTATGCCTTGAGATTGTAGCTGATCTTAAATGGCTTTTATGTCGATTTTAGCTTCTGACTTCAGAGGATATTGAGCCAGCACTTGTGGCTGACTCCTTAAGGACATGACAAGTGGAACCGATGTTCGTCCCATCCAACTTGGTTTGTATACAATGTAGGAAAATGTTTTCAGTACTACCTTCTCCCATCAAGATGCATCCCTTATAAAAAAGGGAGACCAGCCATCTTCTGTAAGAACGATATCATAATGATCCCCGACGCGGCAGGATCTTGGACCAGGGTCAACTGACTCGATAATTCTCGCCTCAGTGCCTACTCTAACCAGGGAACACACTTGGCAACTCTGGGCATTAAGCTTGCCTCATCTCTACAATGGCCCCCACAGACGCCGGGGATGCCTGGTTTCACCCTGGAGATACCCAGTAAGGGACCATCTCACAGGGAAAACCAGGACGGGTTCCCCAGAGGTCTACAGCGCCAGGACACTCGGTTAGAGTAACAGTGCGCTTTACAAGTATCCCACATTTACTTTACATTTACAAACCATATCAAGATGACTTACATGTTTATCTGGCTTTTAAAACTGTATACATTTTTTATTTGGAGTCACCACCAGATGCACTTTAAAGTATAAGAGCAAACAAGCATCAGGTTAGAAGACCTGTTGCCCAAGTCTAATTTCGAAGAAGTATCTGTAGTTTGGAGGGCATGTTTCTTTGTTAGTCCAGTAACCTTTTTTTTTGTTGAGTGTTGGAGTCTGTAACTTTTTCTTCCTTCTATACCCTAATCTCAGCCTCACAATCTGATTCCCTTTTCTGCTGACATAATTGTATTTTCTGTAAAACTCAGTTAATCTTCTACTGTCATCGCTTTTACAGTAAGAGTCTTGAAAAGAATGGGAAGAATGACTATTGAGGTATTGATACTGACCGGGTTTTTTTATTCACTCCAGGTCCCTCATAATATATCTACACACGCTGGATGCCTGTGTTGAAGGAGCTCAAGTTCTTTGCTTTGAGATGTGGATTGAGGGCATGAAACCTAAGGTATCATGTCCTACAGAGGTGTAAAAATCTTAAATAATTTTAGGTAAATCCCATTAATGATCTTGAACTGAAACAGTTGCCAATCTATGGCGTACTGCCAAAACAGCAACTTCTCATGGATGTTACCAAAAATGATCAAGGAGACTGTTTCAAAATTGCCCATCAATTTTATCCCTAAATCTAGAGCTGGTGAAGCTCAGTGCTAATTTTGTACTTGTCTTAACACTACCAGTAATACCTGTTATGATGGTTTGCCATGAATAATAAATACTCAAAATACTCTTCATTAGGTGTTGCAATCATCTGCTGGAAGCACCATCCCAAGGGGAAGACACCTAATCAGAATTCTATGCTGATGTCAGGGTTTTGTGGTTCCAATGTGTGGGTCTTGCAAGGAATCCAGAATGGTACTTCACCCCCTTCTATGGACACTTTGGCCAAAGTAGAGTTTATGGTCTGATGACTGATTACCTGTTGCATATGTGTTGTAGGTCCGGAAAGAGCTGTCACAGATATTTATAAAACAGACAGTTTATGCTGTCTATAGACATTCACTAACTGATTCAACAATTATGTCATCTCTGCATGGGGCACATTTTCTGTGTCAGGATATGGCAGGTATCCAGCTAATACACTTCAAGTGGGCCCCTCATTAGTTAGAGGCTCCATTCTAACAGTCTGAACTACGTAGGGTAGTTGACCACCAAACCCTGCCTGGTGTTCCTGGTATCTGAAAGGGACTTCCGGGTCACATTAGGGTACATCATTTTCTGGTATTGGTGCAGGATTGTATGCATTAAAGTTCCTTGTGTTCGGATCTACAGGAACAATCCCCACCCATGAGTAAAACATTCCAAAATGATATGCAGCATGTGCATTTATAAAAGAATGTTACCACACCACTTTGTTAGGGACACCGCTAGCAAGGACATGTTTTGTAACTGGCGTCCTACAGTTTATTCCTATTGCTACAGAAGCTTCCTGAGGCATGTTTAATGAACAGATTCAACAAACATGAAAATCTAAATCCAGAAATAAAAAATGGGGAATTACCTTTCACAATTAAAGAGCCTGACAAACCTACTGCAAGTAGGGAGCACCTATGTAAGTTGAAGGAGTAACCAATATTACATTAGATGAAGGGGGCGCCATAGAGCCGAGCCACCAGATGGGCGCCTTTTGGTGAGTTTGAGTGGGCCGGAAAGTTTATCAGTAGACATCAGGGTTGCCGGGCACAACGAGGCAGAGAAGAGACTACCCCTTTGCAGAGGAATGGGGTGAGGATAATTATCAAATGAATGAAGCTCTGGTATCAACTCCAATGCCTCAGAGGAGTAGTGCGGCCTAGGCCTGGAGCCGTGTGGTTCAGGGCCAGAGGCAGATGACTGCAGTGTGCTGCGGGTGACACTGAGTGGCAGAATATAGTATGAGTCGCTGTTGCAGGCTGCAGAGGCCCTGAAAGAAAGATAACCTTGCTGCGGTTTCCTACATCCTTCTATGAGGTGAAAAGGGGGCAGAAGCTGGCTCTGCAAAACAGCAAGGTGACGGTCTTGTATACAAGTCCGTTGATGATTTTTGAACTGGCACTGCCTGGACTTCGGGCACTGAGGTAACTGTGCCGTACAATAGATCTGCATAGCAGAAAGAGGGTCTCTTTGCAATGGTGGCCTCCCAGAACAGTCTTGTGGTGCTGCAGGCCCGTGCTTGTTGTGGATGTACTCAGCGGTGCTGAGTAAATGAGGCATCAGATGATGGTGGGGACGCACGCAGCCCTCCTGTAGTGGCACTGTTATTGCTGAGACCCCTGTTGTTTAATTGCTTCTTGAACTGCAATTGGGGCGCACCCCTTGGGCCCTGTTCTGGGCTCACTGCAAAAGTGGGTCCTGTCCTGGAGGAACCATAGCCAGAGGTGCCGGTACAGGCACCTGCGGTGGAGTGGTAGCCCATATTGGTAGAAGTGGATTTATTACGCACCGTGGGGGAAACAAACAACAAATATGCACCTGCGGCAGCCCTGGGGGGACTGCCGGCAAGTGGAGAAGAGTTGAGACAGGGAAGGTTGCCCACTGGCATACGTTTTATTACATATCTGCAGGGGTGCGAGTTTGGTCTCCCTGGCTCTGCCTTAACTGACAAGTGGCCTAATTGTGACTCAGTTAACCCCCTCTACCTTCATCAGTATCGGCAAAACGGACACTAGACAGACAAAGCTGTACTTTGAGCAGCAGATGCTTATGCGTGGTACGGAGACCCAAATGGAGGAGTCCACCACTGTCTCAGATGCTGGTGGGGGTGATCTCCCCAGGAACCTGACAGACAGGCCATGTGCAAAGATTTTAAGCGCTCCCTCATGACTATTGATAGTAAAATTGACTCTCTGGCTGACAGATGTGATCGCTTGAAGGAGAAGGTTTCGAATCATGATGAGTGAATTAGTCAACTCCAGCAGCACACTTGTACAGTGGAAGATGATGGCAATGTGGCAAAAGAAAAGCTTTGCCATATTGAAAAGGTGCTTGAACTAATTTGCAGTAAGAATGAGGATTTAGAAGACAGGTCAAGGAGGAAAAATGTCAGGATCATGGTAGTACTGGAATCTACCGCGGTGACACGAATTGAGGATTACGCGGAGCAAATGCTTAGGCCACTGTTTGGAGTATCTTTGTGCACTGTCTGTATAGTGAAGCGGTCACACGGATCACCGGGTCAGATACTGCCACCAGGGGCTTATGCACAGCCCATTATTGCCTGGCTCCTGAATTATTGAGATAGAGACACTGTCCTCAGGCTCACCAGGGAGCAGCGCAACATGTCCTACCAAGGGAATATTGTCTCTTTCTACCCCGATTTTGCTCTCACAGTCCAGGCTGTGTGGCAAGACTTCCTTCTGGTGAAGCACTCCGTTCAAAAGACTTAAGCAAAGTACTCCCTGCTTTACCCCGCTAAGCTTCACAGTTTCCATGCTGGTATGACTGTCCATATTACAGATCCAAAAGCGGCTGCCACGTTTGCTAGGAGCCTGCCACTGGCTGGAACTGACTCAAACCCTGCCCGCAGTAATGATGACACCAGCCACACAAGTGATAATGACTGAGTGTGCTAGATTTGCCGTTTATACTATGTTCTGCTTCTGAATAAGGGCCTAGCTCTGTTGGTTCAGGTGAGTTGTGGGGTTCATTTTATAGTCTTCCCCATACTATTAATGTTGAATGTGTTCTGACATGGTGTACTCATGCTTCACCATGGCTTAACGGCAGTAAACCTCCTCTCTGTTCCGGCTACCCCGTCTGCTCTTGCAGGGAAGCGCCGGGGGCCTGGTGTTTCCCCATGGGATGATTCCTGTGTTGATATGCATTACTAGCCTTTTTGGTCTATGGCAGAGGTGGGTGGGTTGTTTTTGGCTTGTTTGAGGGGCTGAAGTGGGTGGGTGATGGAAGTTGGTGGACGTGTTTAAACCGTTGTTTTCGTTATCCTGTCCCTTTTTTCTTTCATTCACTCTTTAATTCTTTGGCTGCACTAGTTGATCTCAAGGCGCAAGGAGGGACTATGTAACTTGTGGAGCCATCATGCTGTGTGCTGAGGCTGAATACATGGCAACCCTGAACATCATTACTTGGAATACGCGAGGCCTGAATGACAGACTCAAGGCGAGGTTGGTTTTGGCATACCTGAAGCGCCATGGTGCAGATATTTGCTTTCTTCAGGAAATAAACCTGACCAAATATAGAGCTGCGCATTTGTGAGCAGGGTGGTTTGGCGAACAACATGTGGTGTGCTATTCCAATTCTCGGAGGGGGTTGCTATTCTTCTTAGGAAGGAGCTGCACTGGAGCACGCGGGTGGGTAAATGTGATCAATAGGGGCGATATGAGCTGTTGGCTGGCACCTTGGAGGGCACCCTTTTAAGCGTGTGTTGGTATATGGGCTTAACGCTGAGGACCCTGATTACTTTGCGGAACTCTGGAGACATGTGGTTGTCCTTTGACCGGGAACTGTAGTGCGGGGAGGAGAGTTCAATGTTATTTTAGATCAGCAGGATGATAGGTCAGGTGTCTCCCGCCGCCCTCACTCTCGGGGGGCCACCCTACTTTTTTCTTTAATAGCACATAATGGGTTAATAAATATCTGGAGGGCCAGGCACATGGATATCGAGGAGGGAACTTGTGTATCTTTAGCAAATTCCTCCTGGCTGAGGATTGATTACTGACTTATGTCCACAGATGTGGACACATGGGTAACAGCTGTATCCCATTCACCCAGGACCTTCTCGGACCACTATCCGGCACTTCTTGAGCTTGTTGTTACCGACTATTTGGGTTGGGCATTCACATCGCGAATCCCACCTGGAGCACTGAGGGATCAGGCATTTCAAGAGGCCAAATGCTGGATGTTAGTTGAATTCTTCAATCATAATGAGGGTACGGTGGAATCCCCTTCCGTGCTCTGGGAGGTGTGCAAATCAGTGATAAGGGGGGAATGGCAAGCAAGCTGGAATTCTTTGAGTGCTTTGCAGAGACCTTCAACAGCTTGAGAAAGAGATACAAGTTCTTGAGCGCGAGTACTATGCTACTCAGCGGCAGAATTGCTAGACAGCATACACAATCAAATAGACAAATTTGAGGAGGCTGCATTGCGCAAAACACACTATCTGGGATGCAAAGCACAAACCAGAAGATATAGTGAAGGGGATCATGGGGCAAGAATTTTGCTGACCTATTCCATAAATTCTGGGATAATGACTACATTGCTAAATTGCGCAATGACGAGCATCAGCTTGTCAGTGGCCTGGCGGCAGTGCAGAAGGAAATGCTGTCTTTTTATTCCCCTTTGTATTGTATAGCGCAGGGGTAGACCTCCCTGATTTTACTGCTTTCTGTGACTCGCTCCAATTGCTGTGACTTTTGGAAGGGCACCACCCTTCCAAAATATGTATCTTCCTTTCTTAGATGAACCCTTCACAGAGGAAGGTGATTCAAGTTATCAGGGCTCTCCCGGGCGATAAAGCTCGATGCCTGGATGGCCTGTCGACAGCTTTCTATTAGGAGTAAGCTCCCTTCTTTTACCCCACGCCTGATAAAATGTGTTCAGTGAGTCCCTGGAAAAGGGTGAATTACCCCCATTGCTTAGAGAGGCACTCCTTGTTACTAACTTGAAGCCCGATTAGGACCTACCTAATTGTGAGTCATACAGGCCCCTATCCATGATGAATGTGTATAGTAAAATTCTGGCTTTGTTAGTTGCATCGCGTCTTCTCTCACTGCTTCCCCTAATCGCTCCCCCGGATCAACCGGTATTTCACCTGGGAAGAGCTACCACGCATAATTTGTGAACTTTTTTCGTAATCCTTCAGGCATAGAGCTATAAATTGCAGTGGGGGGCATTTTTTTAGATGCCACTAAGGCATTTCATTCACTTAAATGGCCGTACTTGCTTTGCTGGCATGCTTAAGAATAAGCCCTAAATGTACCCAATTGATTGGTCTTCTTTACTCTGTCCCCACGGTGCTCTTCCGAATCAATTAAATGGTTTTACCATTGTTTAAGGTCTCTTGGGGCACTCGGCAGGGATGCCTGCTCTCTCCAATACTTTTTACCATCACTATGGGGCCCCTAGCTGCACATCTTAGACAACATCATGCTCAATGTGGCCTCGCCTTCAGCCATTGGGTTGTGCTAGTCTAAATGTATGCTGATTATGTTACATTATACATTAAGCATCCTGCTAGAAACTTGGACCCCTGATTAGGGATTTATATGAATTGTAGACCTCACCAGAATTTCTAATAATTGGGCTAAGTCAGTGGCTTTTCTACACACAGATGCCACTAAGGAGTTCTCTTCAATGGGCAAAGGAACCAATCATATATTTGTGAATGTGGTTAAGTTGGGAGATAGAAGTCCTCTGGAGATCTCACTATGGTTGCTTGATGGAATGGGTGGGGTGCTGGGTAGTTCCATGGGTGTGCCTACCGCTTTCTATGGTGGGGCTGCTAGCCATTGCTAAATCGATTACACTGCCTAAATTTCTTTATTTGTTTGACACAAACTGCTTCTGATTGTGCAGATTTATGCAGCTAGTGTTTTCTATTGTGGTGAAATTTGGAGCAGTAAGTCATCTCTTATATTACTACAGATGATTACAAAGATATAACCACTAATATCTGCAGGTGCAAGATACTTTTTCATTTACAGGCATGTTGATTGTGCATATTATGAAGCAATACTATATGTAACAAGTATAACATAAATTCTAGAAAAGCAGCACAATACTCATTGAAGATAAACATCTTGTTCTAGGTCTCCCTTCCCGCAGTACCCTCCCTAATTCCCTTCCCCCATCTTGCCACTTTGATACTGAGCAATAAAGCCTGCGTCAGAGGTGCTGGAAGGTGGGCTTCTTGAGGGTACTGCTCCTGAGGAATCCCATACAATATTACAAGTTCTGATAGAATAATGTGCCCACGAATTTGGTTCCTCCCAAGCAGTAGCTTCATGATGGCCACCTTGGATGATTTATGTGCTACATTGGGTAAGATGGAAAAAGAACTTTCCGCTGCCAGACAAGAAACGTCAGTGTTAGTACATATAGTTACTCAACTACAATCGCAATTAACGCCTGCTTCTCAATTGCACTCAGCTACTACTAGTACTCCTTCTACTTCTACCTTCTCAGTAACTGTCCCAGTATCAGGCTCATTAACTCCCCCTGAAAGATTTGCAGGAGATCCAAACCAGCTCCAAACCTTTTTAACACAAGTACAGTTACACTTCGTGGTGAAATCTATCATTCCCAGATGCTCAATCTCGTGTATCGTTTTTGATTTAGAATCTTAGTGGGGATGCCGCTATTTGGGCAGTTCATCTGGTACAATCAGACGATCTCTTACTCTATAATTGGAGTCGCTTCAACAGTGGGTTCAAAATAGTTTTCGATCAACGAAAAATTACCGGTTCAGCTGACCGTGATTTACTAGAGCTAAAGCAGGGCAATAAAGACTTGGTCCACAACATAACCCAATTTAATGGTTTAATAGCCGAAACTAATTGGCCTGAAGATAAAAGAGCTGCTTTGTAGTATCAGGGGCTATCAGGGGCTGGCTTCAAGATGAAATAAAGGATCTCATAGCTCCAATAGATCCACAACCAAGAACCTGTGAAGCACTCATAGCATTAAGTCTTCATTTAGACCATAGAGTGGCAGATCGTCGAGGAGACAGGAAAGGGTAAGAATTTAAACCTACTCTACGTCCTAAGGAAAAAACACATCCCATACCACAGGATACTAGTGAACCCATGGACATTGGAGGTATACGTAAACCACTAACACCAGAAGAAAAAGAGTCCAGTCTTGAGAAGAGTTTATGTTTATATTGTGGTAGAAAGGGACATTTTGTTAAAGACTGTCTACTAAAACCAAGCCCTACCATAATCAAAACGGGAAACTAGAAAATTTGAGGAAGAACCAGGAGACTTCCTTGAGTAATAATTCAGTCTCTTCTGATCAATCAAACGCAAACATGTTACAAATTTCAGTTCCTCATTTAATACTAAATGTCCAATTTGATTTACTCATCAAGAAAACAGAATTGCAGTGGTTATGGTGGATTCTGGGGCCAACGGCAATTTTATTGATGCTGCTTTTGCGACAAAACTAGATATACCTACCTTGCCAAAACAAAAACCAGAAATGGTTTGAGCAGTAGATGGTACACAACTAACTTCAAGGTTAATCACTCATTCCACCATTAAGCTGATCATGGCTTGTTTTACCCAAGACCAAACTCATGTGGAAGAAATATCCTTTGACATCATAGATGCCCCTCAGTTTGGTGTCATCCTCGACATGCCGTGGTTGACGGAACATAACCCAACCATAGATTGGGCTAAGAGAGGTATTACCTTTCGTTCTAAATTGTGTTAACAAGAATGTTTACATCCATGAGGAAAAATGTCTATACCTTCACCACTAACTAAAACCAAAACCAACGCTTATTTATCACTACAGCTGCAGAAAAAAACATTGAACTACCTGAGGTTTATGAAAGCTTTCAAGATGTATTTTGCGAACAGAGTGCTGAACCCCTACCACCTCACAAGAGATATGATTGTGAGATAGATCTTGAACTGGGTCAAAAATTCCATGCAGTATGATTTACCCACTTGCTGAGGAAAAAAATAAACATCTACTGGAATACTGAGATCAATATCTAAAAAATGGTTTTATAAGATCATCTAAGTCTCTCGCTGCTTTTCATCTGCTCTTTGTGCCTAGGAGTAATGGTAAATTAAGCATCGATTATAGGGCATTAAATAACAATAAAAATCGATACCCCTTGCCACTGATTTCCGTTCTCCTGGACTAAGTAAGATCTACAACAGTTTACACTAAATTAGATTTAAGAGGAGCATATCACCTTGTATGAGTTCGAGCTGGAGACGAGTGGAAAACTGCCTTTCGAAATCGCTTCAGGCTGTTTGAATATTGCGTAATGCCCTTTGGCTTATGCAACGTCCCAGCGGCGTTTCAATTCTTTATCAATGATGTTCTTCGATATTTTTTGGACAGATTTGTTATTTCCTATATTGACAATGTATTGATTTACTCAAATTCCATCACAGAAATTAAAAACATGTAAAACTCATTTAACCACTTTGTGCCAACATGGCCTTTATTGCAATTTGTCAAAATGTGAGTTTCATACATTTAAAGTGGAATTCTTAGGGTTTATAATTTCACCTCAAGGAATTACATTGGCCCTAGAACGTTACACTTAGATTGGCCAGAACCAAGTTCTGTAAAAGACATACAGCGTTTCCTAGGATATGCAATTTTTTCTTGATGCTTTCTTAAGTAGTTTTCTACCAAATCAAGTCCTTAACGAAACTATTGAGGAAAAACTTGCAATTTCAATGGACCCCTGAAGCAAGGTCAGCCTTTCAACCCTTGAAAACAGCATTCACTACGGCCCCGGTCCTGTGTCATCCTAACACTGATCAACCTTTTATCATTGAAGCAGATGTTTCTGACCAGCAATCGATGCCATTCTCTTTCAAACGGATGAACAAAGAAACCAACTACATCCAATTGCATTTCTGTCAAAGAAATTCTTATCAGCCAAAATAAATTATACAGTGGCAGTAAAGGAATTATTGGCTTTTCATCTTGCTTTTATGGAATGGTGCCATTATTTGCTAGGCGCAAAACATACCGTAACAGTTTACACAGACCATCGTAATCTTAAATTTCTATGTTGTGCCAGAGCATTAACACCTAGGCAGTTACGGTGGACATTTTGTTTTGCGAAGTTTGACTTTGTAATCAATTTTATACCTGGCGGCGCCAACAAAAAAGCAGATGCTTTACCTTGATGTGAAAAACAATGTGGAGAAACAAGAAATTCTATAACACCGCAATCCATGATTCCTCAAGATCAAATCCTAGGAACTACTGTATTAGAATGATTCTTTCAGGACATAAGACAAACCATGCCACTAAAGCAAGTTTTACAATGGCAACAAAAGGACAAAGACAGATCCATTATACAAGGATTACCCTTTCACAAGAAAAAACGTATACATCCCATCAAGAACATTACAGAAAAGATTCTGCAATGGTGTCATGCAAAACCCTTAGTTGCACACCCAAGTATTCAAAAAACTCAAGATCTTGTTCAAAGACATTTCTGGTGGCCTACATGGAGACAAGATACAACGAAGTATGTACAACACTGTGATATATGTGCCCAAGCAGAAGTAGAACATGGCTTAAGGAAAGGACTATTTCAACCTCTTCCAACTCCAACCGGTCTGAGGGAAGATATATCTATGGATTTTATTACAGTCTTGCCTAAAGATCAAGGTAAAACCACCATACTAGTGGTGGTTGACAGACTTTCAAAAATGGCTAATTTCATTGCTTGTGACAAAATACCTACTACAACTCAGTTAGTAAAGTTGTTGGTACAAAATGTGTTAAAACTACATGGTTTGCCTCATACTATAACCTCTGACTGTTGTGGCACAATTTACATCGAAAGTCTGGAAAGCATGGTGTGAAGCACTACAAATCAAAAGTAACATGTCCCCAAGTTTTCATCCCGAATAGGGTGGCCAAACAGAGCGCGTGAACCAGGTGCCTAAGCAGTACCCCCTATGTTATCTTTTTAAACAACACGGTTCTTGGGTTTATCTCCTCTGGGAAGCCAAATTAACATATAACAATTTAAAAGATGCCTCAGTAAACATGTCTACGTTTTTTGCCAATCATGGTTACCAGCCACATTATTCTCCAATAATGTTAGCACAGCCTAAAGCCTTAATCTCCAGATTGCGAGAAATGACTAGTACCATGAGAAAATTACAACAAAACGTGATGAAAGCAAAAAAAAGCTTATGAGATTTGCTGATCAAAAAAGAAAAGCAGGTCCTATACATCAAGTAGGAGATATTGTTTGGCTGTCTAAGCAAACTTTCCAATTTAAAAAGAAATATAAATTGCATCCACGGTTAATTGGAACTTTTGAAATTGAGAAATGCATTAATCCAGAAGCATTTAAACTAAAATTACCAAAATCAATGAAAATATATCCAGTATTTCATACTCCCCTATTGAAACCAGCACAAAAGAGCAACGAGTACATCCACCACCTCTAATCATAAAAATCAAGAGGAATACGAGGTACGGAGCATCATGGATTGTAAATGCATTTAAAGCAAACTGTGGTATCTAGTTTCTTGGAAAGGCTACGGACCCGAAGAAGATTCTTGGGAACCAAGTGATGCTGTCCATGCACCACGATTGATACGAAAACTTCACACACAACATCCACAGGCTCCTGCATAAAAGGAAGTGTTACTATTTTTGATGGGGTGGACTGTCATGATCCTGTCATGTCAAGCAAACAAACACCAAATCAGGTGATATGGTTGAGGAATATTTAAAACCTATTTATTTTCTTCATAATGTATTTTATTTACTCTTATTTGTATTTGCCAAGGTTTGTTATTCATATTTGTTCTTGCCAAGTGTAGTGAACAACAGTAGGTGTACACCTTTGCTTTTACCACTGCTTGTTGATGGATGATAGTCACTGACTTTTTGTCCCTCTGCAGCTCCGATAGTTTTTACCGAGAGCTGTCATCTAGAATTTTCCCGGAGCTTCCTGGATCCTTTAAATACCGATCGCACCCTGTTCTCAGTGCGGATAATTAATTGAGAACATGGATCTCGAGTAGCAACTGTCTTTAGGTTATTGGGTGAATCTGCTTACTGACGCCTTCTAGATTCTGTTTTATCTTCTTTACGTGTTGCAGGTAGGATCGTTCCTTTATTATTAGTTCCCGGGTTGGATTTCACTTAAGTTTAAAGTAGTGGCGGTTTTTCGTATTTGACGTTTTTCCTTGGCACATGTAAGTTATTTTCCAAGCAGTTCTTTTAGTATTTGGCATATAAATAGCTTCCTTGAAAGGTCAAGTTGAGTGGCCCCTGGGCATTTTCGTATGTTTAGTGAAATTAACACAAAAGAAGATGACAAACTGAAAACTGGTGATTAATAAGAATTTTTGCGCTTAGTGCTAAGCAAGAAAATTGTTAGTTTAAATACTCTTTGGCAGTAGCACAGGGAAGGAACAAGATGCTTGGTGTAAAGTGAAAGAATTACGATGTGAAGAACATTTATATTAAAGACAGAATTCAACTGTTCACCAAAGCGCACAATTAATGTTAAAGCCTCATTCTTGAATTCAGTGCATTCTTATTATAAAACAGAAAGACATTTGATGACCCAAACTGCTACTGATTGTGCACGTTTATGCAGCTAGTGTTTTCTATTGTGGTGAACTTTAAAGCAGTAAGTCATCTCTTATCCAAGGACACACTTAATGTTGAAGCCTCATTCTTGAATTCAGTGCATACTTATTATAAAACAGAAAGACATTTGATGACACAAACTGCTACTGATTGTGCACGTTTATGCAGCTAGTGTTTTCTATTGTGGTGAACTTTGGAGCAGTAAGTCATCTCTTATCCAAGCACACAAGGGGCCGATTATTATGGCGGACGGACCTGAGTCCGCCCGCCACCATAGAGCAGGAGGGAACCTCCGCATTGCCTGCGGAGTTCCCTCGTGTGCAATTAGGATGTGACCGCCACCCTGGCGGTCACATCCTCTATTTTTACCATTGCGGCTGGTGCGGCTTCAAGCTGCATCCGCCGCAATGGTAAAAATGCATACATTGCATTTGTATGCAGAAAGCGGCAGGCCCCGCCCGGTGCCTGCCGATTTCTGCATACAAATGCAGGGGGGTACCATAGGTACCCCCCATGTGCACCCCCCACCCCCCTTCACCTAGGGGGCCCGCAACGGGCCCCCGCAGTGAAGTTACACATGCTTTTCCACGGCGGAAAACCCGCCGCGGAAAAGCATTTTTTAAAGCCCATCCTAATATGGCGGACGGTGTCTGAGAGACACCGCCACCATATTAGAGCTTTTCCGCCGCGGTTGTAAGCCAACCGAGGCGGAAAAGCTGCGGACGGAAACCAGGACCCACCAGCCAACCTAATGTGGCGGTGGGTCTTTGGTGGGTCCGCTGCGCTTTTTCCGCATCCTCCGGGCCGGCGGTGGCTTCCGCCGGCCCGGAGGATGCGGAAAAACCGCAATCATAATGGGCCCCTTAATGTTGAAGCCTCATTCTTGAATTCAGTGCATACTTATTATAAAACAGAAATACATTTGATGACACAAACTGCTACTGATTGTGCACGTTTATGCAGCTAGGGTTTTCTATTGTGGTGAACTTTGGAGCAGTAAGTCATCTCTTATAATACTACAGATGGTTTCAAAGATATAACCATTAATATCTACAGGTGCAAGATACTTTTTTCTTTAACAGGTATGTTGATTGTGCATATTATGAAGCAATACTTTATGTATAACGTAATTTCTGGAAAAGCAGCACAATACTAATTGAAGAAAAACATCTTGTTCCAGGTCTCCCTCCCCGCAGTACCCTCCCTAATTCCCTTCCCCCGTCTAGCCACTTTGATACTCTGTGTAATAAAGCCTGAGTCAGAGGTGCTGGAAGGTGGGCTTCTTGAGGGTACTGCTCCTGAGGAATCCAGCACAATATTACAAGTTCTGACAGCTGGACTATGGCACACGCTCTATGCTGGAATCAACTCTCAAGTGACCAAAAGACTCCAGGCCATACAAAACTCGACAACCAGGCTCACTCACAACCCCCTATTTCGGACTCTCATCACCTGCATCTTAAAGATCTCCACTGTCTTCCGAGCCACAAAAGAGCACTCTTCAAACTCCTTGTGCAAACATACAAAGCCTAACACAAATTGGCCCCATGTATCTCAAAACTACATAAACTTCCACACATCTACCAGACACCTCCGCTCAGTCAGATTCCTACTAGCAAACATCCCAGCATACACAGAACCCAATTTGGTTGTTGTGCCTTCTCCAACCTCACACCTAAAGCCTGAACCTACCTGCCTATTCTCATCAAAGCCTCCTTCTCAGTTCTTGAATTCCCCCCATAAACAAAGACTTGGCTCTTCACCTAGCCCTTACCTTGACTCGCCCCATACAGCTCCTGTTTTAGTGCCAGAATACCCTATACAAATACACATAACATAATGTGAGTCTAAATGTTCTAATCTTAACTCCACATCTACTTAGGTTAATGATCTAATGGTAGTCGGTATTGTGAATTTAGTGCAATTGCAGTTTGACATTTTGACCATAACATTCTGAACCCCCCCCTAAACGGAGAAATGTTGTTGGGTGTTAGGGAGCAATTCCAGGGCGCGAAAGTAGAATATGCCTATAGTAATATAACCTTGATATTATCAAAGCGCTTACCATAAGATGATGTTATTTCCTGGTACTGTCAAGATTCGGCAGACAGTATGAAGTTTGCAGTGACAAGCCAAAGCCACTGCTTTAACTTGAAATGATAATTGAATGGAAATTGATTAAGAATTAAATTGTCACCGCATTTCACCCCGCACTCGCTATTTTAAACTTGACTGTTTTAAAATTGATTTCCGAATTTTAAAACACCTTGCACCCACTCTGATGGAATGTTTTTAGATTGATTTCATAATTTAGAAACATACGGGGGAACTTACTGTATTGACATCGCCTGATAGGGCTACCGCGTCCTGCTCATTATTCAAGTTTGCCCGCCCCGGTCCGACTCGGTAACCTATACCGTTGAGCGGAGGGCGGGGCAGACAAGAGCAGGACACACCCAGGGAGGCGAGCGGTTAGCGCTCCAGCTCTCCACTTGACAGGGGTATATAGCCCTCGTCGGCCCAGCGCGCAGCGGTTGCGCGCAGTGGGGGCGCCATCGACTGCGCCGAAGACCAGCCAAAGACCTGCCCGTCTGCGCCCGTCCGCGACAGGACGTGGCCGGGGGCCGGTAGCTATGACGAATCCTCCAGTCCCCCGATTAAGGTACACACTCCAAGAACTACTGAGTATATGTCATCATTCGGTAGGGAAGTGCCCCAATAAGATGGAGGACAATATAGAGGGTCCATTTACCTGTCGCCATTGCAAAACGCAATTTGACAAACTCTCAGGTCCAATATACACCCCCACGCCAGGCTCTCGAAATTATCCACCGGGAAAACCCACACCCGATGTATCTAATGCTGTTATAAATAAGACTAATAGAACAATCGTCCTTAACAACATAAACCTGCTCTGCAACATCAGGTCATTATCTAAACATGCCGTTGAAGTATGGGACCTGATTTCTGATAAAGAACCGGACCTATGCTTCCTAACGGAAACCTGGCTTAAACCCCATTTAACTCCCGTTATAACGCTGGGAATTCCAATGGGCTACAAAATTGCCAGGGTGGACCGTCCTTTGAAAATAGGAGGAGGTATAGCGATTGTACATAAGCAGGACATTAATGTCAAAATATTGGACGAAATATGCACTCCTAAATTGGAACTTATGATCTTCAATCTCCAATTCTCTAATAAAACTAGCAGAAAGGGAGCTCTAATATATCGGCCCCCTGGCCCATGTTCTAACATATCCATAGTATTGATGGAAGCATTGGCCCCTCATATATACGAAAATTCAGACTTTCTCCTATTAGGTGATTTTAACATCCATAGTGAGGTAGATAATAACTCTGAGGCGAAGACTTTTCTCGCAGACCTTAACTCACTGGGTTTAAGGCAGGTCAATAACGGACCCATCCATAATGCTGGACATACGTTAGACCTAATTTTCACAAACTCTCTTCAAATTCAATGCTCTCTCCCTTACCAAGTAGAATGGACAGACCATTATGTTTTAGAATTTTTAACTCCCCCTCCTATCCTGCACGGCCAAAAATATCCTGCTTTACCCAGTAAAAGAAGACCCTGGCATAGACTAACCCAAGAAAACGTCCGCAAAGTATACGCATCACCCAACTTAACTGGGGGCGAGAACATTAACAAAGCCCTACATGAATATGAAGAGACGCTGCTTAACACAATAGATACGATCATTCCTTTTAAATCTTTTAAACCCAAACCTGCTGCTAAACAAGAGATCTGGTTTTCAGAAAATCTAAGACTCTCGAAACAAGCCACACGGAAGCTCGAAAAGATATGGAGGACTTCACGTCTAGATAGAGACAAACTACTATACAAAGAGGCACTGAAATCATACCACAAGGACATCCGCTTAGCACGCAAAAATCATATAGCATCTCAGCTATTGGAGGCCGGCAACAATTCCAAGACACTATATCAAATCCTACTGTCCTTCACTAAACCCATAGCCTGTGAGAGTCAAGAAGTGGCCTCACAACGACTATGTGACGACATCTCCCACTTCTTTACTCAAAAAATCGATGCCATATATGATAAAATTTTACTCTCCAATTCCACATGCAGAAAGGACAATGAACCCACTGTAAACCCCGATATGCCACTCTCCCTAGAGTACTCCCTCTCTGCATTTCCCCCCATCCAGATTGAGGAAATAATGGCATTTACGTCCCAAATAAAGAGTGGCTCCCCCGCAGACATCATCCCTGCCCGGGTTATGCCTACACTAGCGACAGAATTGGGTCCTACCATCCAGGAATTAATAAACATCTCATTAAGCACGGGGCATGTCCCACGTGGATGGAAAAAGGCATTGGTCAAACCACTCCGGAAAAACACCACCATTTCCTGGAACGAGCTAAGTAATCTTAGACCAATATCTCTACTCCCCTTTCTGGGTAAAATCACAGAAAAGCATGTAAATAAACATCTGTCGAGGTATATCGAATCCGCAGGAGTGTTGGACCTTTCACAATCTGGCTTTAGGCCTAAACATAGTACGGAAACCGCTCTAATGTCAGTCGCGGACGATCTACGTTTGTACCAGGACAGAGGCTTCTCCGTTGTCCTGGTGCTGCTGGATCTGTCCGCGGCGTTTGACACCGTATCCCACTCCATCCTCATGGCCAGGCTACAGAACATCGGCCTGAAACAGGAAGCCCTTGCATGGTTGCGTAGTTTTCTAACAAACCGGACCCAGCAAGTAACTATGGGGAGTTTTCGGTCAGAGGAAGTTGAGATCTCCAAGGGGGTGCCACAGGGCTCATGTTTGAGCCCAACTCTTTTCAACATATATGTGGCACCCCTGGCCAACATCTTGAGAGCATATGGATGTATTCCTATATCCTATGCGGATGATACTCAACTCCTCTTTCCCTTCAAAAACCTTACTCCCGAAGTTAAGAACTCCTTCTCCCTGGGGATGAAAGCAGTGGCTTGCTGGATGTCTTCCAACTTCTTACAATGTAACGTTGGTAAGACGGAAGTCATGTTGTTTGGGGAGGTAAAACGACTCAGGACTCCGGACTGGTGGCCACAAGACCTTGGCCCAGTACCGGAGCGGAAACTTACTGTTAAAAATCTTGGGGTCCGTCTAGACCAGGAACTTAACCTCAAACAACATGCCAACCAGGTGGTGGGATCCTGCTTCCATATAATTGGCATGCTACGTAAAATCTTTCCCCTCCTACCAGACGAAAGTAAAAAGATGCTAGTACAGGCCTTAGTGATGAGTCGTTTAGATTATTGCAACGGTCTGCTGCTGTCTGCCAATGAGGAAGTCATGACAAGACTACAGGTGGTCCAGAACACGGCCGCCCGTTTGGTCTTGAATGCACCACCACGCACACCGTCAAAGCCCCTACTCACAAAACTTCACTGGTTACCGGTTAGACAGAGGGCAAAGTTCAAGGTATGCTGTACCATACACAAGAGTCTGAATGGTATGGGACCTGCTTATCTGGCAAACAAAT
Organism: Lissotriton helveticus; assembly: GCF_964261635.1. Lineage (NCBI taxonomy): Eukaryota > Metazoa > Chordata > Amphibia > Caudata > Salamandridae > Lissotriton > Lissotriton helveticus. The sequence goes on from NC_136068.1 coordinate 445,965,976, forward strand.
TTGTCCCTTACAACCCCTCCCGTCAACTTAGGTCGAGCGAACAAGGCCTTCTACAGGTGCCTAGAGCCAAGAAGGCTAGACAGGGTAGTAAAGCCCTCTCAGTAGCTGGCCCGTCCCTCTGGAACAGTCTCCCTAACACCCTTAGGCTCTGTAAGGACCATCTTCCTTTTAGGAAAATGTTAAAAACACTCTTATTCAGCTTCTAGATAGCCAGTGTGCTCCAGATTTCAATGAGGTAGAAGCTAAAAGCGCGGAGATACTCCTCCGGGAGTCGATGCCAGCGCGATACAAGCCCGTAAAATAAAATAAAAAATAAAAGAGAGATGGTTATTCACCAGTATGGTGAGATTAACTACCTCCAGAGTGAGTCGATGGTATTGACAAATGAAACTAGGCCAGACGTCTGGATTCTAGTACATTTTCATTGCCATAGATGATTACCTTACCTTTGCTACAGTGAACCTGTAAAAGTAGCACACCTTCCATTTATTGGTAAGTGACCGGAAGAATGTTTCTGCCTCAGAAGGTTTGGTCTGATCAATGTGGAGAAACAGTGGAACATCAACTGCATGGCTGAAATCTTGGAGTTCGGATTTGAAATCTGTGCTGTAATGGGTTTCAAGTATATTTCGAAAAGCAGGGGAATTCCTCAGGTTGAGTGAAACCTCCCTGAGTCACTTGTTAAAGCCATTCTTCTAACAATGAAATCCATGTTACGGCTGTCACACCAAATGTAACCTCCACGAGCCTCAGGATAGTGGTTGTTAATACGCTGTGTCAAACACTGCAGAATGATCTAACAGGATAGTGTCAGTGCCACCGACTACATCTGCTGTCTGTTGCAGCCCAGCTGGCAAACCGATCAGGTCCTCAGCTTGGCCTGAAGCCAGCTTGAAAGGGGTAAATGCAGGGCTGGACTGGGAACTGAAAGCAGCCCTGGCAAATGTTGCCAGACCAGCCCCCGTCCTGTACTTAGGGATCGAGTGCAGTGAGCGAGCCTGACCGCTACTAGGGGGGCTTGGGGGGGGTTCTCCCCCCAAGAAAATGTTGGAAAAAGACAGACCAAAATGGTGAATTTGACAGCACTTTTTTCATTACATATTCAATTAACTTTCAAAGCACAGTAAATAGTAGATGATGACCTTAAAGAGCACCAGGTTACCCACCCAGTCATATGTACCCATAGACATTCTTTCAGAGAGCACCAAAAATAGACACAAGTAGTGAATCAGAGAGAACAAAGGAAAAGTGAGACCAGCCCCCATATGGTGTGTAGAGAGCAAGCACAACAGTTAGTAACCACTACTAGGGCTTGCGCGAGTGGTGACATCCTGGTGACATATGTAGGAAAGGGAATATTTTTTGGCCTGGCAAAAGGTTCCAATTGCAAGGTCAAAATGGCAGTTTTACAACTGCACAGGCAGACTGTAATGACAGGCCCTGGCCTTGACACGTTTAAATAGGCTACTTACGTGGGTGGCACAATAAGTGTTACAGGCCCACTAGCAGCATTTAATTTACAGTCCCTGAGCACATATAGAACCACATATTTAGGGACTTGCAAGTAAATTAAATTTGCCAATTTTACCATGTTTAAAGGAAAGAGCGCAATCGCTTCAGCAAGGGTTAGCGGTGGTAAAGTGCACTGAGCCCTAGGAGCCTACAAAAATGGCTTTTGATGTAATAAAGCAGATCAAACCTGCATTTAATTTGGAGAAATCATATGCCGACAAGGACTTATCTAACCATGTCTCAGCAGTCAGTATGAACAATAATGTATCTAAAAACACTTTACAGGGAAGGCCTGTGGTAGAATAGTGCTACAGCTCACCATCCTTGAAGAGCATCTCCCCATGAAGTCCCAGTATCATTTTGAATGTTTAACACAGGAGAGGCCAGTTGGAAGGCCAGTTTACTTTATTGTACAGTTAATTAAAACTCACAATATAAAACGTACATCATTAAAATCGTTATAAGCTTGAAAACGCGTGTATTGTTAAAGGAAAAAAGGTATCTAAAACCGTATCGAGTTATCGTTCTCGATTACAGTGTCTATAACCCACTTGTGAAAATTAAAAGTGTGAGTCAATGTTCTCAGCTTGCTTTGGCAGGACCTTGGCAGACTATTTCTTGATTGGCGAGTTATTAGATGCCGTTGATCACTGTGCCGTGTAGTTGAGTAAGTCTTGTGGATACAATGTCAAAAAACTTTGTCAGTCTGCAATTTAACTGGACCTCTTCTGGGTTAAAGCATATCATCACGGCTTGCCTGCAGCTTTTTACACCTTTTTGATTCCAAAGTGGTCGAAATAAGGCACGCCTTATGTCTATCAGGTTAGGGCAGATACAGATTATGTGGATTAAATCCTCATTCCCTGATTTGCAAAGACGGCAAAGATGTTCGTCTGACCTCCTTTTCCATGGTGCCAAGTGAGGTAGAATTGGTAGAATTCCAAAGCGCAGGTTTAGAAATGTATCTTTTGTCTTCCGCGTGAGGCCCAATTTCAGATATTTATGCGGTTTCAGGGCATTGTAATCTTTCAGCACGACCCATCCATGTGCCCTCTTGGCCAGGGTGTCTTTATCTTCGATAGATGATATTAATTTAGTAACTTTTGTTACCACCTTTTTAAAACTGTTGTTGTCAGCTGATGACTCCCACAGGCTGGTTAGGTCCAGATATTCCAAAGAGTTTAAAAGGTATTTCTTAGCAGGTGAGTTTGATCGTATTGACAGTTCTGTCCATAGGTGAGCATTTAGGGTTCCTCGTTCCGAGCCTTTGATTTTGCGCCAGCATTTTATATAGGCGCCTCTTCTCTCTACCGTTTGTTTTTGGATGCCAAATTCGAGACGGATTTGGGCAGGAGAGACATAATTTGGCAGACGGAAGATTGCCCTTAATGCTCTGCTGATTATTTTGTCTAGGGCATTAGCGTCCTTCCCTTGCATGGGTTCGCTACCGTATCCGAGCATAGGCTGGAGGCGTGCATTAATCACCTGTAGGAGGGGGCCAAATGATCATTCAGGGAGAACTTTTTGTAGCGGCTTCATTGAGAAATGAAAGGTAGTTCCCTTCCGTGCTATAGCCTCTAGCTGGGGTTTGAACAAGCCTCTACTGTCTAGTAATACGCCAAGGTATTTATAGTTGGTAACTTGGTCCAGCCTTTGACCATCCAAGGGCCATGCCAATTTCTTTAATTTGTTGTAATTCACTGACATGACTTTAGTCTTGTTTAAGTTAATCTTCAAAGCATTTTTTATCGAAAATTGATTGGTAGTGTCCAAGAGATGTTGCAGTCCAATTGGGGAACGGCTTACCAAGACTAGGTCATCGGCATAAAGAAGGTTTCATAGCAAGATGTCTCCCAGTCTTAGCGCGTGTGAATTGGCTTTGTCCAATTCTCCAGGCAAGTCTGCGAGGAAAAGATTAAACAACATGGGAGCAAGGACGCATCCTTGTTTTAGACCTTTAGTGGTGTAAATTTGCCTGGAAAGGTGCGTCCCGCTACCAAGTTTGATCTTGACCCAGGTGTTAGTATGGAGTAGTATCAGCTGCTGCAGTAGTGGCCCCGGTATCCCCCACTTGTCTAGTTTCAACCACAGTTTGTTTCGGTCAACATGATCAAACGCTGCACTATAATCTATAAAAAATAGAAATAGTGAGCTCTTGGTTGTCTTGGCAGCGTCTGTCAGTAGGGTTAACGCCATGATATATGTGATTGTGCCCTGTACTCTGCAGAATCCAGTTTGGTTAATGGGAATGATGTGTTTTAGGGTTGCCCACGCTGTTAGTTCCTCCAGGAGGAGGCCCGCGTAGTACTTTGCCTCTGTATCAATTAGGGCGATGAGGCGATAATTATTTGGAGTACTCCTATCACCCTGTTTGTGGATCGGACTAAGTATTGATCCGCTCCAGGTTGAAGGGCACGTCGCTGTTTCCCTAACTTCCTGGAAGAGTGGCACCAGTGTCTCGCTCCAGAAGTTGGCTTCGTGCTTATACATTATTGGTGGGACTCCATTGGGCCCAGGAGCTCCTTCCGGTTTCCCTTTGGATATTTGTTTCTTAATCCTGGCTGCTGTTATTTTGTGTTTTTTATCCTCGCTGCCTAAAGGTGGTCTAAAGCTTGATGTTCCGTCTATCTCCAGCGTTGCAGAGTTGCATGATGTCTTCACCAGAACTGTGTCTTTGTTTTCGTTTGCATTTGTTCGATGATTGAATGCCATTTTCATATTGCTCTTTATGATCCTCATAGTTAGATTTTTTCCTCTAGATAAGCCCATCTCAGGAGTTTTGTCATTGAAGTGTGTTGATAGATAGTGGGCCCATTCGGGTTCGGATACATGGAAATTTATTCCTTTGTGGCTTGGACGTTGGAGGCTTTGTATTGTTTTCCAGAACCTGGCGCTGTTGTTCTGTTTAGAGTCGTGTACGATTTTTGCCCAGAGGTCCTCGTTGATTTTCCTTTTTCTTTCCCAGATTGACTTGTTGAGCCGAGTCTTTAGGGATCGCAGCTCCTCATGCAAGGGGACGTTGTTTGGTTGTTTACGGAGTTTCCTAAGGATCATAGTTAATTCCCGTTTTAGTTTTTTATCTCCTGTGTAGTTACTTTCACTGTTGTGTGGGTTGATGAGCTCGTGGTGTAGGATTTTTGCTCTGTGGCGAATTTTGTTCCGAGTTCTGCTACAAAGTCTTCCCAGGCCTCTAGTGGGTTCTTTGACAAACTTGAGATCTGATTCAGGATTGCTCTTGCATTGATTGTAAGCTCTTCTACTTTGTTAGTCTTGCACCTTATCCGTCTGACATTGGTGGTGTGCTCAGTGCCAGCAGTTTTTCTTTCTTCCAGGTCAATCCCTCTGGTACCATATAGTTCCACTTCCTGTGGTTGGTGGTCGCTTTCACCATTTACACCAATCTTGAATGAGCAAATAGCGTCAAACAGAGGGAGTGTTACGAGGGTGAAGTCGAGATGCGAAGAGGTAGATGAGGAAAAGTACGTGAATGCTGGAGGTGTGTCCTCTTCAAATCGACCATTTAATACCCTCAGATTTAGCTGCTCTAGGCCTCTTAATAGCTGACTTGAGCATCTTGTTTGCTTATTGGGAGTGGGTGCGGCTTGATTAGGAATTCCCCAAGCGATGTTAAGGTCTTGTACCATTTCGTCTTCTGATTTATCTCCGAAGAGTTGAAGATTAAAATCTCCTGCCAGGAGTAACTTCTCTATTTCCCTTTCTTCCATCAATCTTGCCACCTCATTGACCAATTCTCCCGCGCCTTTTGATCTATGCTTGGGATGTAAATATGTGTTTATTATATGCAGCTGTTGGGCAACCTGGTTTATTTTGATCGTTATTACTATTGCCTGTATGGCACTTGGAGGTGTAATTTTTGCCTTTATTGCTTCCATTTTTCCTATGGTGAGTATTGAAGCTAGCGATGCCAGACCTCCTGAGCTGTGACCATAGGACGAGTTTCTTATGACTGGATGGATTTGGGTTGAGTATCCTTGAAGAGAGAACTCTTTCTCCTCCCAGGTTTCTTGGAGCAGAATCAGGTCGAATGATTTTAGGTAGTTTAGTGTGTCTGGGTCGTCTAGTTTACTAGTCAGACCGTTTATGTTCCAAATGCATATTTTTATGTTTGGAGTGTCAGCTTTTATAGAGGTGAGGAGAGTGTTTACGGATGCATATTCTTTAACGTTCTTTTCAAGTATTGTGAGTGTTATGTGAAGCAGATTAGCAGATACGTATGTCCATTTACTTTGAGGAGTTAATAATTGGCATGTTCCATTGCCATTGTATCAGCAGCAAATAGTTACAGACCCCACCAACCATTTAGCCCAACCATTAACATGAAGAATAGGTTGTCCTCAAGGGCACGCCACTTATGTGACAATTCAATTGTGTGACAACTTGTAGGACACTTTATGACAGGCATGTGCTTTAAATGTGCATCGCATGTGCACAGCCTATTGAATCTCAAAAGAACCTGGAGGGGACTACGGAGAGTAATCCCATTTAAATGGATGAATGGATGGATGAATGAATGGATATATGGTTGAGCTTTGATGAGAGGACAAAGATGTTTGCAAAGGACATTGTTAGAGTTTGGCCCAACAGCTTTATCACAGTATATCCAAGATAAAGCCCTCACATGTTCAAAATAAAAACAGTGCACCATCATATAATATAATCGCACGGCCCATGCACATATTTGTGCTAAGCAAGGAATATCCTCCATGTTCATCACACCATCAGTGAGCTCATGATCAGATGCTGAAAGGGCGGGCATTGAGTTCGCACTGTGAGGGTTTCGAGCTGGGGCCATGCAAAACCCCTACTAACCAAAGACCATCAAACCAACCAATTGTAGAACAGGTCTGGTTGGCAAGAGCGGATTGCTTTGTTTACAATCTAGGAAAAACGATGTCCTCCTTTGTGCCCCTTGTGAAGATGATGACTGGTTTCCAAGGATATCAGAAAAAGCTATGGGCGTGGTAGAAACGTGGACAGGCTTCCAAAACCACAGGTACATCTGTGTTTCTTATTTAAGTCTGGCCTAAAGACCGCTTTAAATGACTCTGTGTTAAGCTATGGAAAGAGGCACATCAAGGACAGGTAAGAATGCACTTGCACAGGCAGTAGGCTGAGAAGGCCTTTGGTAGCCACACAGGTCATGTACAACTGTACAGTCAGCAAGCTACGATGCATACTAGTAAGTAGTGGGGTAAACTAAACAGCAGGCATGCTGCAGGTCGGAAGGAACTCATGCTATATTACAGGTATGATACAGTAGAGAGTGCTTCTATTTGGTAGAGAATATGCACAGGCAGTACCAAGTGAGGTAAATCTGGTGCGTGCATTGGGAAGAAAGAGGTAATGTAGTAAATGCTGGGCACGAACAACATTAACAAATAAATAAAACAGAATAAACCGTCCTAACAAGATACATTGATATTTTAAATTTGGAACACAATATCTGATAAATAGATGGAAAAGTAACTTTTCCAAATTCAGAGAAAGAGCCCTGAGAAAGCGGTTTTACACTTTTGTGAAACATGCGTTGGCTGTTGTCTTAAATGTCATGAACTTGTACAATGAGATGTTAAAAAAATCTATGGTCGTAACTTCAGTGTGGATAACCAGTTGTCGAACTGAACTTAATTTAAAAAGAAAAATGAATTGCATAGTATGAATTTGACATTTTTTGAACAATTTCATTACCATTATTCTGATTACTAATACTCTGGTAGCATGTGTTATAAAGTGTACATCTTATTTTCTGTTGGCATTTTGATAAATACACTGGGGGTGGCATCTAGTGTCTCACTGAGGAGCACCAGTTACAACAAGACCACTATCTCCCTAAACTGCAACTGCAAGTTTAGCTCAGATATAATAGGATGTTCTGACTCTACTACTTTGGCTATTAAACACATTTCCTATCTATGAGATGCCCCTGGCATCTTTACATTCACTCCTATTCAAGTACTTTCAGCCAGATTCAATAATCTTCATGTAGCTGTTTATCATGCTTTTTTTTAAAAACGTGTTCTTTCCCAGAAAGAAGGGCATTCTCCCGGTTACCTTTCTTTCCCTTGCTACTCTGTTTCCTAATCCTCCCTTCTACGCTTTTTACTCAGATGTCAAATTCTCCATTCTTAAACCTTTTTTGCCATTTGAATGTCCTCTTTCTTTCCTCTGCTCTCTTATCCTTTCAGTTCTTATCCTCCTTGTCTCTCCTTTTTTCTAACCCATGTTCTAAATATAATCTCCCCTCTCATTCCATTGTGTTCCTTTCTTTTCCATTTCACTCTTCCCTACCATCTCTCCATGATCACCTAAGATTCTTTACTAAATTCCTATCCTGGTTAATGCTCTCTCATTCCTCCCTCCCATACCCTTGTTCCTCCTTCCTTTCACTCCATTACTTGATTCCATCCTTCTCTCACTTATTCCTCTTGTTTCCTCTTCCTTTGACTCTCTTTCCCATCCTCAGTGACCCACTGTTGTATGGTAGAGTGCGGCACAACTGAGTTCAGGCACGGGCATCAGTGCAAACTTAGCCATCAGACCCTCTGAGGCCCGGGACCGGACCGGGTCCCATCTGATTCCCAGCCCGGGGCCTAGGCCCTTGCCCCTTAGGCCCCTTTTGCTTTCCCAGGTTCAGTAATTCAGGAGGACAGGTCATAAAACGAGGAGTGCCACATCTGTATGAAACTTGTTTCTAGTAAAGGGAATATCTACATGCTAATTCCAATAGTGTTGTTTAATTAGATGGAGGCAAAATGGAAGTGTTGATTAAAAGCTTTGCTTAGATCGAGTTTGTGGGCTGGACCTGACAAACGTATCCACTCTCTCGCAGTGGAGGAGCTCAGTGGAAGAACTGAAGGCAGTATGCTGAACCAAACAAATCATGTTTTTGCATTTAATCAGTCAGCATTAATACATCTATTTTGGAGATTTTTTAAAATAGTTATTTAGGTTTCCCAGAACTGTATAACACAAAGTCCACACTCCACAGACGTTTAACCACAGTGCACTGTAATTTCAGAGGCTCGTCTCCCCCGCCACCAACGCAATTTTTCTGCTAATGCAGGCGGAAGCAAGAAGGAACACCGCCCGCATTAAAATACCTATCACCTGTTCACCGATTAGTAGGTAAATCAGGTGCAAATGAGCGTCATTACACTACAGCAAGGTCAAGAGGAACAGCAATATTCAAGGTTAGCGTGCCGATGTCAAGTGCTACTGGAAGACGGGGATAGTTCTATGTAATAGCGAGGCGGCCCTGCCAACATAACCCGCTCCTTCTGCCGAAACTCCAATCCTTACCTCTAAACAAAGGCAATACCAGCTGGACAAAAAGGTGACCTTCCCCTCAACAATAAAGAATCAGTAGTGTGATGCAGTTTTATCTGAGAATAGAGAAAACTCTCCTTTTGTTGAGGTCACAGACTAGCTCCAGCACCAGCCTGCTGTATATAAGGACTGTAGTCCCAGATCACACCGGCATCCGTCTCTATAGAGCAGCCAACATGGCAAAGGTAAGAGCACATTTTCATTAACAATATTTGACGACAAAACCAGCCTGCCTTTAATGTATATGTTGTCAACGCGACGGGCGGAAGCATCCATAAAAGTTGTTTTCCGTATTTGCAGCATGCTACTGATTGTACATTAGGTTCTGACACCGAGTCACTAGCACAGAGGAGCCTTGTATTTGAATGAGCATTTATCATGAGATGAAAATGAGGTATGAAGCTATCACCTGATGTGGCTTTTGCTAATCCACACATCATTTATATGTTTAGGCTAAATTTTAAATGTTGAATATGGAGAAGTTAAAATTGTTGGGCGTAGGAGACCACAAATGTATAGCCCTGCTTATTGTACCCAGTCAATACTGAGGAGTTAATTATCAGTAAATAGAGCTCGACAACTAGTACACAATTTCACTCTCTTTAAACCCTCCAATCTCTCACACCACAATGCCCTGGGCCTGCACAATGCACCCTTACTTAAGTTCGACAGGAAGACAGATTCAGCGCGAGGTGATTCAATAATATGAGCACGCAGCTGTGATAATACAACTTCTGGCCGGCCCACCCCTGTTGCGACAGACAGTGCCACCGTGGCATTGGCAACCACTATCGCCTGGTTGCAACTCTCAATAGACAGTGCCTTGTGACAGAACTTGCGACCAGGCCAGAAAGAATTAAAAACAAAAGGGGTCTAAGGGGCAAGGGCCTAGGCCCAGGCCACCACCGCGGTTGAATCAGATCAGGCCAGGAGCAGGATGATTTAAGGATTGCATGCAATTTAAATGACTGGACGGTGTCCGGTCCAGTTGTAAATAGACTCACCTGCGGGCGCAGTTCAGACAGGGGGAATACAAATATGGGGTACCTCGCTCAGCCTCTTTCTCAGTCCCTTCCTGGCCTCTGAGATGCCTGGTCCGCCTCCTCGACCTCACCTCACAGAGTCACACGCACTTTTTAATGCGTGAGCCAAATACGCATGAGCATCACCAGGCCCCACAACTAACTAAAACCACTGCACGCAGACGCGGAGATGGTGACATCTGCACGCTGCGCACGTCTACGTCACTCATCATGATCAATGATCACATGGTCAGGTGTGTTTTTTTGATAAATTATAATGAGTCAAGTGTAGTAGGCTGCCTGCTGCTGCCTAAATTAAATTGAAATCGGCCGGCGGGTCACTGCTCACGTCACGGAGGGTTGTGCTTAATGCAATGTTATGTTTCACTCTTGACTTTACTTTGCACGGTCGGTTCCACATGGCCAAATTGCCCCTCAGCAACGGAACCGGCCCCCTGTCATAAAACCGGCCCCCACCCCATCCAGCCTACCGGGGGATTGCCCGGTGACCGGAATCGCCAGTCCGGCCCTGCTATTAGCTTTGCAGCAATTTGCCCTCCCTTCTTCTTTTCCCAGTTCTTCTCTCTCTCCTACTTCTTCTCATCCTATTTGCTCTCTCCTACATCCTACCCTCCTTTTCTTAAACCTCAATTTAATTTCAATGTGCTCTCCATATCCTTCATTCCTTTCACTTTCATCTATAATTGTCTTTTTGATTTCTCTTTCTTTCTCTTTTATAGCCTTATTGTTGTCATTTGATACCCCTTTTTCCCCTTGTCTCTTCCTCTGTCATGTCCCTATCGACATCTTCTTTCTAGTCTCCTTGCTATCTTTCACACCATCATTTTATTGCATTTTCTCTCTGTTCTGAATTTTGCCCATGTGCACTCCCCTTTTTCCCTTCATTATTCTTAACATTTTCTCTTTCCTCACCAGCCTGTCTCCACATCTTTGTGTCTCTGCTCTCTCACGCCTCCTGTCTCTTTTTTCACACAACTTCCTTCTCCACAGGCAAACACAAAGCTGCAGCTTTTAACTTTTGACCTTTCATCAAGCCTCAAAGTTTCCCAAAAGGCCAATAATTTCTGTGTTTTTTAAAGTCTTTAACCAAAACAAATGCATAAAAAACTTACAGCCTGATTCATCAAGCTAAATTGCACTTGCAAAGGGCAAGATTCTCAGAATCTTGCCTTTTGCGAGTGCAATTTTTGCATTTGGGATTCATCATCCCAAATGCAAAATTCGCTATTAAAGAATTCGCACATTTGTGAAGAATTGCATTTAAGGAATCTCTATTTGAGATTCCTTAAATGCAATTCATGAATCATTTTAAAATTGCGAAATTGCAATTTTGGTCCGCTATTTACCGAGAGGTCAGACCTCGTGGTAAATAGCAAAAACTTAGAAAAATGCATTTAAATGCATTTTTCTAAGTTGCATGTTACACACACACATGTCCTTTGGACATGTGTGTGCGCAACACCAATGTAGATTACATTTCAGGGGTGCTACACGGTGTCCTTTGGACACCCCTGCACCCTTGAAATCGCATCCTTATTTGCGATTAGCTAATTGCTAATCGCAAATAAGGAATAACTCCCCATTCATTCCTATGGGCCTGTAGGCCCATAGGAATGCATGGGGAGTTATTCCTTATTTGCAATTAGCAATTTGCTAATCGCAAATAAGGAACATGTAGGAATCGCAATATTTTTTGCAATTCCTATATGAATCCCGTTTTGCAAGTCCTTAATAGCGATTCCTTATGAATCGCTATTAAAGACTCGCAAAACGGGTCTTTGATGAATCAGGCTGATAGTCATTTCGCAAATGCAAGACTTATGCCCACATGCATCAAAGTCAATTGCATTCGCAAACGGTGCGAATCGCAATTTTCGGCCGTTTGCGAATGCAATTGACTAATTTGGAATGCATCATGCATTTCGCAATTTTAGGAATCGCAACCATGTTGCGATTTCTAAAATTGCGATTGCATTTAAGAAATCGCAATTTCAGATTTCTTAAATGCAATGCATGATCATTTTTTAATTGCGAATTCGCAATTTGGAAGTGGTAAAATAGCATGAAGGTGACCTTCATGCTAATTTACAGAAAACGTTCAAATATGCACAAATTGCATTTTTGAAAGTATTAATTTACACACACACATGCCCTTGGGGCATGTGTGTGTGTAAATTGCATTTGAAGTTACATTTCAGGGATGCAGGGAGGGGTTCTTTGGACCCCCCCCCTGCACCCTTGAAATTGCATTCACATTTTGCGAATCGCAATTTGAAATTCGCAAAATGTGAATGCCTTCCCATTCATTCCTATGGGCCTTTTGCCCCATAGGAATCAATGGGAAGGGTTTTCCTTAATTGCGATTCGCAAATTGTGAATCGCAATTAAGGAAAAATACAGAATCGCAAAAAAAATGCGAATTTTTAATGCATTGCAGTTTGCCATTTCTAAATTGCGATTCCTTAATTTTCGCAATTTAGGAATCGCAAACATGTGCAATGATGCATGTGGCCGTTAATGCATTGCAAATGCTTGTTCTTGTTTAAATTCCACTCACATGCGCAAACATTTTTTAAGGACAGGCAGTGGTCTCAGGGACCACTGCCTGCCCTTAAAAAATGAAAAGTAAATTAATTTTTTTAAAGCATCCCATTTTCCTTTAAGGAAAACGGGCTGCATTTAAAAAAAAAAAAACTACTTCATTTAAAAAGCAGTCACAGACATGGTGGTCTACTGAACCTAGCAGGTCACCATCCTTTGCGAGTGCGGGCCATTCCCAAAGGGTCACAAATTTCAACCTGCCTCATGAATATTGATGAGGCAGGTCATTTGTAACCTCATTAGGAATTGCAAATAATGTCTGAGACACTGTTGTACATTCCATTTTGCGAGTCGCAAATTGCAAATTGGGAGTTGCAAAACAACGTAATTTGCGACTTGCAAAATAAAAGAGTCGCACATCTGGCCCGTTGATATGTTTTGTCAATTAGACGTTTCTTTCGTAAAACTCTTACCAGATCAACAAAGTTCTCAAAGGATTACTGAAGAGTGCGTTGGTTTTCAGCATCCAACTTCAGTTGTCTGGATTGGCCCTTCATGTTCCCTGCATGACATCAGGAGAGCTCTCTCCTTCAGTAGTAAGGCTCGGCCAGCCCACCCATGTGCCATGATCCCTCCAGAGAAAGAATACCACGGCGCCATGCACAGAATCCCACAGTACACAGGTAGGCCGGTGCACTTGGAAGGCGTATGTCAGGGCACAGCTCATTACCGAGGTGATTTCTACCGATAGAAATTTGGAATACAGAGCAACACCAAAACACCATAAAGAGTGCTGTAGCGCTTGATTGCCCTTTTCTGTTAGTCTTTTCGTATTATTTTAGTAAGTATTTACAAAGTTTATTAACTTCCTATTTAAGGTATTAGCTCTCAAAGTTAGTTGTGATCAGGGTGCTGAGCACCAAAGGTCCATTGTGGTGATTGTTAAAACTGACAACGAAATCCTGAGCTTTGGCAATGTCTTAAAAATGTATACTTTTGTTGGTGTACAACCACCGGAAGTGTTATATATTTCTCTGATTATATTAGTTTCAAAATAAAATGCTGCTAGAGCTGTCAGAATCTCACAAAATGCTGCTAGAGCTGTCAGAATCTCACAAAATGCTGATAGAGCTGTCAGAATCTCACAATGAATGATGTGCACGGGGCTTGGTGTTGGAAGCGACATAACCCGTGCAGCTGAAGGATGCTGGGAAATCTTGACCAAGGGACACAAAAAGAAGGTGTAATTAAGCGAAGTGGTTCCCTCGTCCTTGTCAGAATGTGGATACGATGTTTGATTTGGGAAAATAATTCCCTATGAGCTAGTCTTCGTTCTTTTCGTTTTTGAGAAGATACTGCGCTATGGATCATCTCTCTGCATATCCAGTGCTTTGTGATAACGTGCCATGTCTGTGCACATCTAACCACATCGGGCCAAGAGCCATCTCTCTGCACATCAGATCCACTGGGACAAAGAACAATCTCTCTGCACATCTAACACTGTAGTACCAAGAACTATATCTCTGCACATTAAAATGCATAGAATCAAGAGCTGCCACTCTTCACACCTCACCCTGTGGTTCAAAGTAAAATCTTTCAACACATCTAGCCCATTGTCAACAAGACCCACCTCTGCACATCTATACTCATGTTACCAGAGGCGATCTCTTGTATGTAGGAAACTGACTTTTTACATGGTAATGGTAATGGTAAGGGCACACCATGCAAAAAGTCCAGACTACTCTTATTGGTTTACAGTGCTCACTGTAATAGCCCCAAGTGCTTTATTTGTGGTATTGTGATCGAGCAGCTCAGGCTTATCAGAAGGGAGTGCTAAGCATTTGTTGTAAACACACTGTCAATACATACTTCACATCACATACTCAATAAGAAATCAAAGACCAATTTAAGAAAATAAAGTTGTTTTTTATAGGAATATAGACACCAAGATTTTGAAATAACTTACGTACAAGTGGAGATATAGATTATTAGAGGGAAAAAGGGAAAATAGCTAAAATAACGGTTTTGAGGCATGAGCCTCGAACGCTCCAATGTTATTCTGTGGGCTATAAACACATATAGCAAACAGGTACTTGTAAACGGAGTTCAGAGGGGCACTTTGGAGTTAAGGTGCTAGGGGGGCCAAAGTACAAGGTACTACCAGCAGTTTCCCTTTACCTGTTCTGGCGTGTCCGGCTGCAGATGTGCTGATTGGGATGGTAGTCTCGACCTCTACACTGTTGAAGTCAAGGGGACTTGGGGGCAAATCCGGAGGAATCCAAAGGTCAGGGCTCAGGTTGAAGGAAGCCCTAGGCTAAGGGGATGCAGCCAAAAGTTGTGGACCTGGGCTGAGGATCTCGTATGCAGGTCGACTTGGATGGCTGGCCACTTGTGCTTGAGGCTCTCATGGTTTTCAGAATATCTGCAGAGGGGAGAAAAACAAAACAGCAGGTCCACTCTGGTCATGGGTCTCATCTGTCTTGATGTCCATCGATGTTCAGGAAGGCTTCCAAGGTAGTGGTGTCCCGGCTGAACATGAAAAAAGCCTTGGCTGGTGCAAGTTCCCTGGTACTCCGGGTATTGGGGCAAGGAAGTTCCTGGAGGGTCTAGCCTCTCAAAACTCAAGTGAGAGACGGGGCTGGCCTCCTCAATCCACAAGGAACTCCTTCTTAAGTGCTGCTCCCTCAGTGGGCCCAACGGTCAGCAACACAGAGAACCAGGCAGATGTGGTTGCCACCTTCAGATGCAGGGGAATGACACCTCCACTACAAGGGAGATGATAGCTGGTTGTTAAAGTGCAAGACAGTCTTCCAAGTGTCAGGGAGGATGCACAGCTGCAGGACGAGTTCGGTCTCTGTAATAGTTAAGGAGCAAGTAGCAAGTAAGAGTTTGGCTCCAGTTTCTATGCAGGTCCATGGTTTTCACAATGGTGTCTCTTCTTTGTCCTCTTCAGTTCCTAGGAAGTCGATCCACAGACCTGGTGTCAGGGGGACCTGCATTTTTCCCTTTAGGGGCTTTTTGGGCAGTGAGCTACCTACAACTAGGGCGACTTGGGCAAGGACTGGGAACCGGGTAGAAAAACATACACAGAAAGAGGAGTACAGCGCTGCCCAGGATCATACAAGAAGTCAGAGGAGAAAAGAAATCCAAAGGGGAAGCCTGCATGAAGGAACAAGATGGCTAAGACTCAGAAAGAAAGGGCACTCATGAGGCAATTTAGCATTCAGAAAATCTACACCCAGGACGAATGTGCAAGACATATATATGAAACAACATTAACAATAAAGGGAAGTGTGGGGTAAAGCACTCAGGAGCTCCACGCAGTAAGACTGAAGCTGAGTAAGTTTCTCACCCACAATTGCTGTTACAGATACTGACTGCAAATGCCCACATGTAGGATATGCATGCGAAGGCAGGGTCTGAGGAGCTTATACCTATGGTGATGTTATAAATGTAACTCAAAGACAATACTCACAGTGAACAAGAAACACCACCTAGGTAGTCAGCTGAGCCCACGGATCCTGGCGATCATACAGGAAAACGCAAGGCAGTAACAGCAAGGGGGTAAAACTAAACACAAGCACAAAAGACAAGGACCTAGCAAGGAGGAGTGCTTAACAGGAAAGGAAGGGAATCACAGGGCATACTTGGCAGAAAGCATGTAACAAACATACAAGGTAACAGAAGCAAGACAGCAGAATAGAAAGACAGCAAACTAGGAACTGGAACCAAAGAATTGGGAAGAAAGGTAGGGACTGGAAAGGGATATACAGAAAGGGAGACTACAAGGGTATACTAGAATAGTGCCGGTTAAGGAATCAAGAAAACCAAGTAGCATAAAAGGCAGTGCTGGGGCAGGAACAAGAATTGAGCAAAAGCTCAGGAGTCAAGTTAGCACAGCAGAAAGTGCTAGTTCGGGAAACAGGGAAATTACTATAGCCCAGGAGTCAAGGTAGTACTGCAGGCAGGACTGGTTCAAGGAAACTGGACATAGCTATAGCTCAGGAAACAAGGAGTCAAGAGAGCACTGCAAGCAGTGCAAATCAGGAACAAGAAAATAGCTCAAGCCCAGGAACAGGAACAAAGAACTATAGCTCAAGAACTCAGGAAACAAGAGCACTGCAGGCAGTGCTAATTCAGGTACAAGGAATAGCTATAGCTCAGGAACTCAGGAAACAAGGTAACACTGCAGGCAGTGCTAATTCAGGAGAAGGGAAACTGCTGCAGTTCAGGAACAAGGAATACTAAGGCTCAGGGGTCAAGGTAGCACTGCATGCAGTGCTAATTAAGGAACAAGGAAAACAGCAGGTCAGGAACAAGGCATTACTAAAGCTCAGGAAACACTGGAAACAAGAATAGCAAAAGCTCAGGGAGCACTGGAAACAACAATCGATCTCACCGGTAAACAGCTACAATGACCAACCTTGGCCTGAAGGAAGCTTAAGGCCTGAAGGGGCTTAAAAGAGCTCACAGTAATCATATGCAGCAGGTGTGAGCAGGCTAGCAGCAGCCAGCCACAGGTGAGCTCAATTCCTCCACCCATCCTTGGCCTGCAGGGGTGGAGACAAAGCAGTGAGCAGGGAATTCTGGGTAATGGAGTTTCAGGCATGAGTAGGCTGGCAAACACATCAAATTAATTGGGTATGAGAACCATCTCTCTGCACATCTCACTGCCCAGTACCAAGAATCAGCCCAGTCAAGTATAGAAAAAAGTGATGGATGAAATGCTTGAATTAATCTCAGTCACTGATAATTACTCGGGCCTCATCCCAGCCCATCTTTTTTGGCCCATTATGCCACCTTGGTTAGGACCCAGCCATATGCAAAATAATCATCTTGTTGTTGGTGCAGTTGAGGCCCTAAGTGAGAAGAGTATTGTTATTGTTATTGTTATTGTTATTGTTATTGTTATTGTTATTTCCGGTTTATATAGCGCCAACTCACCGGCAGGTCTCAAGGCGCTTATGACCGAAAGGCACAGCCCCTTATTTGGCAGGATGAGGAAAATACCAGAGTAGTTAGACTGAGCTCAACGCCTCCCTAAATAGAATTGTTTTTAGGGTTTTCCTAAAACGAAAGAGGTTACCTTCTTTACGGAGGGGCTCGGGTAGTTTGTTCCAGATTTTAGGTATCAAAACAGAGAAAGATCTCCCGCCTTTTGTGGCCAATCTGAACCGGGGGCAAACCAGCAACTGTGCATCTGAAGACCTAAGTCTTCGTTCAGGTTTGTACACCTCCAGCCGTTCCTTAATATAGGCAGGTGCTTGCCCATAGATTGCCTTATGGGCTATACATAGGCTTTTGAAATCAGACCTTTGCCTAATAGGCAGCCAATGGAGGCTCTGTAGCAACGGAGAGGCATGGGATCTTCTTGGGAGCCTGAAAATAAGTCGTGCAGCGTCATTTAGGACCACCTGCAATCTGTTGATCAGGGTTTTTGGAAGATCTAAATAGAGCGCATTTCCATAGTCCAGCCTCGAAATTATTGTAGCAGAAACTACAGTGCGAAGCATGGACCGGGAAAGAAGGGGGACTAATTTGCGCAACTGTCTGATTAGACCGGTACAGGTCCCCACTATAGAGGAAATCTGACTGACCATTGACAGTTCGCTGTCAATCTTGATACCCAGGCTTTTCATCTTATCCGCTGGTTTAGGGGTCGGACCTAGTTCCTGGGGCCAGTACAAGTCGCTCCATGGGGAGCATGTAGATGATACCACTAAAACCTCTGTTTTTTCAGGATTAATCTTCAGAAGGTTCATGGTCATCCAACTGACTATATATCTAAGAACATCCTGCGCATGATTCTGCGCCGGCACTGTGTTATCTATGCTCAATAACAACTGGGTGTCGTCAGCATAATTAAATACACAACAACCCATCTTTGCCAGGGAGTTAATTAATGGTTGCAGGTACAGGTTGAATAGGATGGGGACAGTGCGGAGCCTTGAGGGACCCCACATGTCAAGTTCCCCACCTCCGATACCTTATCCCCCAGCTGAATCCTCTGTGTCCTCCCTAACAGGAAGGATTCCAGCCACCGGTAGGCTATGTCCCGAATCCCGAAATTGGCCAGTCTATCCAAGAGCAGGGTATGGCTGACAGTATCGAACGCCGCTGATAGATCTAAAAGTATCAGGGCACTCGGCTTCTTACTGTCAGCCATCCCTCTGAGCTCATCCAGCACCGAGAGCATCACCAACTCGGTGCTGTGATGTGCACAAAACCCCACCTGCAGCTCATGGAGAAGGTGGTGTAAACTCCAGGAACGAGGCCAGGGATTTCAGCACATGTTGTTCAAGGATTTTGGACAAGAACGGGAGTTGGGAGATGGGCCTATAACTCTTCAAGGTCTTAGGATCGACTCCTGATTTCTTTATTAAAGGCTTCACTCGAGCTTCTTTGAAGCTGGCTGGTAACCACCCTGTTTCTAATGAGTTGTTCAGAAGAGAGAGGATATGGTCTTCTAAAGTAGGGCATGCTAGGCGAAAAACACTAGGGGGGCAGGGGTCCGCTGGAGATCCTGATTTGATTTTGCTCATGAGTTGATCTAGACTCATCACATCAATCAGTGGAAAATTTGAAATGTGGGCTTCCGCAGGGATCTGGGCAACCTGTGACTTGATGGATCCGGTCACGGTACCATTCCTAATATCCCGTAAGATGGTATCTACCTTCTCCAGAAAGTAGTTTTGGAAGGTGTTACAGCTAATTGTTGTTTCCATAATTTCGTTTTTTTTGCTCAATTCAGTTAATATTTTGAAAGTTTCCTTCTGGACATTTTCAGCCTGCTTTATGCGATTTTCATAGTATTTTGCTTTAGTGTCCAGGGTGAGCTTTTTATAGATGTTGAGCAAGTTTTTATATTGCTCTCGACCTTCCTCATATTTTTTCCTCCTCCAGTTTCTTTCTGCATTACGGAGCTTCTATTTATGCTCCCTCAAGTCTGGTGTAAACCATGGGGCTCCCTTTCTAGCTCCTTTAACTCTTTGTTGCTTCGCTGGTGCAATCAGATCAATTGCTCTGGTCAGACTGCACACAATGTCCCTATACTCCTGATCGACGTCAGAATTGGGGGCTATTGGTTGAACAAGTTCCGAAAGGGTTGATGTCAGAGTTTGTGAGTCAACTTTCTTCCATTGACGGACCTTCTTCATTTTAGGTGGTAATTGCATCGGCTTCGCGTTGATAGGAACGTCACAATAGATTACGTGATGATCCGACCAGATACAAGGTGAAACCCTCAGAAGAGCTACCTTGGGATCTAGAGTCCAGATAAGATCAAGGATATGTCCTTTTATATGTGTAGGGGTTTCTACCAACTGTCTAAAGCCCAGTGAGGACATGGTAGTCTCCAAGAAGCGAGCTGCTGGTTCTTTTATTTCCTTATCCCAGTGTAAGTTAAAATCTCCAGTTACTACTACATTTTTATATCGTGAACAGATATCAGATATAGTAGACATGAATAATTCATTAAAAACTGGGGTAGAGTTAGGTGGGCGATAAACTGTGAGGATCACCAGACACAGATGATCAAACATAATCTTTACTGCGAGCATGTCGGCTAAATCCACAGTTTCTGCCAGTATTTTGGTTACTATTAAGGATTTCTTAAATAGAATTGCTACTCCCCCCCCTCGGGCGTTATCAGCACTATTATGCCATACTATATCATACTCACTCAGGACGGCTGCTATGATATCAGGTAGTGAGTTGTCCCCGAGCCAGGTCTCGGAGAGGGTTAAGACGTCAATATCTTCGTCTTGGAGCAGGGTAAAGATCTCCAGATTATGTCTATGCAAAGACCGTGTACTTAAACAGGTCAACTTCAGGGAGCATAACTGGGATACAGGTCTCCCTATAGGTGGTTTTAAAATGGACATATCTTCCAGTATGGCCATAATGGCTGGGTCCAAAGACTGTCCCCCCTTATCTAGTTGATGTAGCTCTTCCGAGGAAAAGATACTCCGCCGACCAGAAGTCCAGGCCCCCGCGCCCGTCCATGCGCGGACGGGCGCAGACGGTCTGGACTCTGGCGTGACTCCGGCGTGCTCACGCTGCGCGCGAACGCTGCGCGTCAGCATGGCCGCCTTAAATACCTGTCAGTGAAACACTAGCGCGGCAACAAAGATGGCACCGCCGAGCGTCCCGTAGTTCCCCTAAGATGGCCGCCGGTGAGAAGGGGTGGAAAATGCGGTGCTTTCATCAAATTTTATCGTGCAAGTGAGTGGAATTGGCCGAGTTAAAACCAGGGGAAAATAACCAAGAAAGTAAAATGCCTAGACTAGATCCTGTGCTCACTGTGCCCCTGGAACCGAGCTATATACCTGGCTGATGAGACTTAATCAGTGTGAACCCAGTCTTGGCTTACTAGTGTTTCTGTTCAGGGAGGAATTGGCATGGCAGTTTGGGCTGGACTGTTCCCATTGGAGCAAGACTGATTTGCATATGGCTGGGTCCTAACTGAGGTGGATTTTTAGTACCAATAACTGTATCTCTGCACATCAAACTATAGAGAATCAAGAAGTACCTCTCTGCACAACTTACCATGTAGTATAAAGAACCATCTTTCTGCACCCGTAGCTCATTGAAAGCAAGCCCATATCTCTGCACACCTAACCCCACAGGACCAGAGGCCATCTCTTTCACATATGAGCTTGTGGGACCTAATGCCATCTCTGTGCAGCCCTTATCCCATGTAGCAAGAGCCTTCTCTCTGCATATTTTACCCCTTAGGAACAAGAATGTTCTATATGCATACCTACTCCTCTCGAACCATGTGCCATATCTCTACCCAGCAGACTCCATAGAGCCAAGAAGCACCTCTCGGACATCTTACCATGTGGGACCAAGAACCATCTATCTGTCAGTGCCACTTAGGACCAAAAGGCATCTCTGCATCCATAATCCGATGGAGCAAGAGCCGTCTCTTTCCATATCTGCCTCTTGGCAACAAGAACTTTCTCTGCACAGCTAAACCTTGGGACCGAGAACCATCTCAGTGCACACCTAACCCTGGGGAACCTTATGCAATCTCTCTGCACATCCAAGCCCAGGAGACCTAAAGCCATATTTCCACATTCTTAATCGCTTGGAGCTAGAGCTATTTCTGCACATTTTAGCCTTCAGTTCAAAAAACTGAATTGAACTCTTTGATTTGTTCTGGGCTAGTGGCTAGCAACTTTTTAAAAAAACATTGTGTTGCTACTCTTGAAAAACTCTTCACTGAATCCATTACAACTGGCAAACTACATGAATCTTTAGAAAGGCCCATACCCGGCCAGGCTGTCTGAGACTCAGTCATGCAATAACTTGATCTCTTCCTGGTACCTAATGGTCTCATTTACCCAGGGCCGGACTGGCGATTCCGGTCACCGGGCAATCCCCCGGTAGGCTGGATGGGGTGGGGGCCGGTTTTATGACAGGGGGCCGGTTCCGTTGCTGGGGGGCAATTTGGCCATGTGGAACCGACCATGCAAAGTAAAGTCAAGAGTGAAACATAACATTGCATTAAGCACAACCCTCCGTGACGTGAGCAGTGACCCACTGGCCGATTTCAATTTAATTTAGGCAGCAGCAGGCAGCCTACTACACTTGACTCATTATAATTTATCAAAAAAACACACCTGACCATGTGATCATTGATCATGATGAGTGACGTAGACGTGCGCAGCGTGCAGATGTTACCACCTCCGCGTCTGCGTGCAGTGGTTTTAGTTAGTTGTGGGGTCTGCTGCCTGGTGATGCTCATGCGTATTTGGCTCGCGCATTAAAAAGTGCATGTGACTCTGTGAGGCGAGGTCGAGGAGGCGGGCCAGGCATCTCAGAGGCCAGGAAGGGACTGAGAAAGAGGCTGAGCGAGGTACCCCATATTTGTATTCCCCCTGTCTGAACTGCGCCCGCAGGTGAGTCTATTTACAACTAGACCGGACACCGTCCAGTCATTTAAATTGCATGCAATCTTTAAATCATCCTGCTCCTGGCCTGATCTGATTCAACCGCGGTGGTGGCCTGGGCCTAGGCCCTTGCCCCTTAGACCCCTTTTGTTTTTAATTCTTTCTGGCCTGGTCGCAAGTTCTGTCACATGGCACTGTCTATTGAGAGTTGCAACCAGGCGATAGTGGTTGCCAATGCCACGGTGGCACTGTCTGTCACAACAGGGGTGGGCAGGCCAGAAGTTGAATTATCACAGCTGCATGCTCATATTATTGAATCACCTCACGCTGAATCTGTCTTCCTGTTGCACTTAAGTAAGGGTGCATTGTGCAGGCCCAGGGCATTGTGGCGTGAGAGATTGGAGGGTTTAAAGAGAGTGAAATTGTGTACTAGTTGTCGAGCTCTATTTACTGATAATTAACTTCTCAGTATTGACTGCGTACAATAAGCAGGGCTATACATTTGTGGTCTCCTACGCCCAACAATTTTAACTTCTCCATATTCAACATTTAAAATTTAGCCTAAACATATAAATGATGTGTGGATTAGCAAAAGCCACATCTGGTGATAGCTTCATAACTCATTTTCATCTCATGATAAATGCTCATTCAACTACAAGGCTCCTCTGTGCTAGTAACTCGGTGTCAGTACCTAATGTACAATCAGTAGCATGCTGCAAATACTGAAAACAACTTTTATGGATGCTTCCGCCCGTCGCGTTGACAACATATACATTGAAGGCGGGCTGGTTTTGTCGTCAAATATTGTTAATGAAAATGTGCTCTTACCTTTGCCATGTTGGCTGCTCTATAGAGACGGATGCCGGTGTGATCTGGGACTACAGTCCTTATATACAGCAGGCTGGTACTGGAGCTAGTCTGTGACCTCAACAAAAGGAGAGTTTTCTCTATTCTCAGATAAAACTGCATCACACTACTGATTCTTTATTGTTGAGGGGAAGGTCACCTTTTTGTCCAGCTGGTATTGCCTTTGTTTAGAGGTAAGGATTGGAGTTTCGGCAGAAGGAGCGGGTTATGTTGGCAGGGCCGCCTCGCTATTACATAGAACTATCCCCGTCTTCCAGTAGCACTTGACATCGGCACACTAACCTTGAAAATTGCTGTTCCTCTTGACCTTGCTGTAGTGTAATGACGCTCATTTGCACCTGATTTACCTACTAATCGGTGAACAGGTGATAGGTGTTTGATTGCGGGGCGGTGTTCCTTCTTGCTTCCGCCTGTATTAGCAGAAAAAGTGCGTTGGTGGCGGGGGAGACGAGCCTCTGAAATTACAGTGCACTGTGGTTAAACGTCTGTGGAGTGTGGACTTTGTGTTAGACAGTTCTGGGAAACCTAAATAACTATTTAAAAAAATCGCCAAAATAGATGTATTAATGCTGACTGATTAAATGCAAAAACATGATTTGTTTGGTTCAGCATTCTGCCTTCAGTTCTTCCACTGAGCTCCTCCACTGCGAGAGAGTGGATACGTTTGTCAGGTCCAGCCCACAAACTCGATCTAAGCAAAGCTTTTAATCAACACTTCCATTTTGCCTCCATCTAATTAAACAAAACTATTGGAATTAGCATGTAGATATTCCCTTTACTAGAAACAAGTTTCACACAGATGTGGCACTCCTCGTTTTATGACCTGTCCTCCTGAATTACTGAACCTGGGAAAGCAAAAGAGGCCTAAGGGGCAAGGGCCTAAACCCCGGGCTGGGAATCAGATGGGACCCGGTCCGGTCCCGGGCCTCAGAGGGTGTGATGGCTAAGTTTACACTGATGCCCATGCCTGAACTCAGTTGTGCCGCACTCTACCATACAACAGTGGGTCATTGAGGATGGGAAAGAGAGTCAAAGGAAGAGGAAACAAGAGGAATAAGTGAGAGAAGGATGGAATCAAGTAATGGGGTGAAAGGAAGGAGGAACAAGGGTATGGGAGGGAGGAATGAGAGAGCATTAACCAGGATAGGAATTTAGTAAAGAATCTTAGGTGATCATGGAGAGATGGTAGGGAAGAGTGAAATGGAAAAGAAAGGAACACAATGGAATGAGAGGGGAGATTATATTTAGAACATGGGTTAGAACAAAGGAGAGACAAGGAGGATAAGAACTGAAAGGATAAGAGAGCAGAGGAAAGAAAGAGGACAATCAAATGGCAAAAAGGTTTAAGAATGGAGAATTTGACATCTGAGTAAAAAGCGTAGAAGGGAGGATTAGAAAACAGAGTAGCAAGGGAAAGAAAGGTAACCGGGAGAATGCCCTTCTTTCTGGGAAAGAACACGTTTTAAAAAAAAGCATGATAAACAGCTACATGAAGATTATTGAATCTGGCTGAAAGTACTTGAATAGGAGTGAATGTAAAGATGCCAGGGGCATCTCATAGATAGGAAATGTGTTTAATAGCCAAAGTAGTAGAGTCAGAACATCCTATTATATCTGAGCTAAACTTGCAGTTGCAGTTTAGGGAGATAGTGGTCTTGTTGTAACTGGTGCTCCTCAGTGAGACACTAGATGCCACCCCCAGTGTATTTATCAAAACGCAAACAGAAAATAAGATGTACACTTTATAACACATGCTACCAGAGTATTAGTAATCAGAATAATGGTAATGAAATTGTTCAAAAAATGTCAAATTCATACTATGCAATTCATTTTTCTTTTTAAATTAAGTTCAGTTCGACAACTGGTTATCCACACTGAAGTTACGACCATAGTTTTTTTTAACATCTCATTGTACAAGTTCATGACATTTAAGACAACAGCCAACGCATGTTTCACAAAAGTGTAAAACCGCTTTCTCAGGGCTCTTTCTCTGAATTTGGAAAAGTTACTTTTCCATCTATTTATCAGATATTGTGTTCCAAATTTAAAATATCAATGTATCTTGTTAGGACGGTTTATTCTGTTTTATTTATTTGTTAATGTTTTTCGTGCCCAGCATTTACTACATTACCTCTTTCTTCCCAATGCACGCACCAGATTTACCTCACTTGGTACTGCCTGTGCATATTCTCTACCAAATAGAAGCACTCTCTACTGTATCATACCTGTAATATAGCATGAGTTCCTTCCGACCTGCAGCATGCCTGCTGTTTAGTTTACCCCGCTACTAACTAGTATGCATCGTAGCTTGCTGACTGAACAGTTGTACATGACCTGTGTGGCTACCCAAGGCCTTCTCAGCCTACTGCCTGTGCAAGTGCATTCTTACCTGTACTTGATGTGCCTCTTCCCATAGCTTAACACAGAGTCAATTAAGGCGGTCTTTAGGCCAGACTTAAATAAGAAACACAGATGTACCTGTGGTTTTGGAAGTCTGTCCACGTTTCTACCGAGCCCATAGCTTTTTCTGATATCCTTGGAAACCAGACATCATCTTCACAGGGAGCACAAAGGAGGACATCGTTTTTCCTAGATTGTAAACAAAGCAATCCGCTCTTGCCAACCAGACCTGTTCTACCATTGGTTGGTTTGATGGTCTTTGGTTAGTAGGGGTTTTGCATGGCCCCAGCTCGAAACCCTCACAGTGCGAACTCAATGCCCGCCCTTTCAGCATCTGATCATGAGCTCACTGATGGTGTGATGAACATGGAGGATATTCCTTGCTTAGCACAAATATGTGCATGGACCGTGCGATTATATTATATGATGGTGCACTGTTTTTATTTTGAACCTGTGAGGGCTTTATCTTGGATATTCTGTGATAAAGCTGTTGGGCCAAACTCTTACAATGTCCTTTGCAAACATCTTTGTCCTCTCATCAAAGCTCAACCTTATATCCATTCATTCATCCATCCATTCATCCATTTAAATGGGATTACTCTCCGTAGTCCCCTCCAGGTTCTTTTGAGATTCAAAAGGCTGTGCACATGCGATGCACATTTAAAGCACATGCCTGTCATAAAGTGTCCTACAAGTTGTCACACAATTGAATTGTCACATAAGTGGCGTGCCCTTGAGGACAACCTATTCTTCATGTTAATGTTTGGGCTAAATGGTTGGTGGGGTCTGTAACTATTTGCTGCTGATACAATGGCAATGGGACATGCCAATTATTAACTCCTCAAAGTAAATGGACATACGTATCTGCTAATCTGCTTCACATAACACTCACAATACTTGAAAAGAACGTTAAAGAATATGCATCCGTAAACTCCCTCCTCGCCTCTATAAAAGCTGACACTCCAAACATAAAAATATGCATTTGGAACATAAACGGTCTGACTAGTAAACTAGACGACCCAGACACACTAAACTACCTAAAATCATTCGACCTGATTCTGCTCCAAGAAACCTGGGAGGAGAAAGATTTCTCTCTTCAAGGATACTCAACCCAAATCCATCCAGTCATAAGAAACTCGTCCTATGGTCACAGCTCAGGAGGTCTGGCATCGCTAGCTTCAATACTCACCATAGGAAAAATGGAAGCAAAAAGGCAAAAATTACACCTCCAAGTGCCATACAGGCAATAGTAATAACGATCAAAATAAACCAGGTTGCCCAACAACTGCATATAATAAACACATATTTACATCCCAAGCATAGATCAAAAGGCGAGGGGGAATTGGTCAATGAGGTGGCAAGATTGATGGAAGAAAGGGAAATAGAGAACGTAATCCTGGCAGGAGATTTTAATCATACAGAAACAATGGGGAGAGCAAGGATAATGTTCACCAGAGTGAACAGGGAGTACTCCTGTACCCCTGAATACTAATATAGAAAAACAAATGAAGGAGTACCACCAGTGAGAATTCACAAGTTGCTGTAGGGGTGCACGGTTTCTTTTGAAAAAAGGGGAAAATCTCCTTTTATTAGAAACCCCTCACTCATCACCTAGTGATGACATGCTTCATCATCGTGGTCCACCCTAATGACCTAGCGTCATCAGGGTGTGCTTCAACACCTGATTGCAGTGGAGCAGGTTGTGAGTGATGGTGCGTGAACAAAAGGGTAAGTGTGTTAAAAATTGTCCTGGTTTTAACTGAAAAATAAAGACTTTTTATTGGTAAGCAACTGGACAATGTTAAAATCGTGGCGAGATAAAGTGAGGGCAGTGATGAGCCCGTGTATCTCTTTTATGTGTTGGGTCTACATGTTTCAACCTTGGTGGTTGTGTTGAACCAGGTTTTCATCAGGACCTAAAACCAAAATGGTGGATGGTCTGCGTCCCCTAAAAGACGCACCCGATCCTACCATATGGAACCACTGGATGGCAAAAAATGTGCCCGTGGTATATGCTCGCTCCACAGTGGGTGAGCTGTAAAAATCAAAACACCTGTAAAGGAAGTACGGACATTTGTCACATATTGATCGTATTTACAAGCCTGTAACGTAGTGCAGTGCTTCAACGTTGTGTCAGCATGCGGTCTCACCCCGTTACATGGTGAATTCAGTGGTAGCATAATACTATTAATATTACCGGTATTGCGCTCTACTCCAACATACTTCTAGTGGGAGGAGGGAAGTGATAGTGCACAATGCGGGGCGGTGAGTATTAACCGCAACTTGCACACTAGAGAAGTGCTGTGATTGTTTTCTTATTCACAACTTGCACGCAGTACATTAATTCATCACCGCGTGATTCTGACTCGCGTACTGACTAGTTTGTGCGAGGCTATATCAACTTTGGATAGTGCATGCACTGTCATAGTAAAATTGTACAACACAGGACAAAAAACGAACATGACACAGACGTTTGACAAACAAAGAAAATATAACCAAGGCTCACTCTCAGTGGAGTGTTCGTGGACTTCATGGGGCAGGGGAGGTTACCCTCGTGATTAAACGTATTCTGTAAGGGAATAGATTTTAAAGGGGCGTTATTACGAGCGCGAATGGTTTCTGAGCAGCCAAGCCCTGGTTGCGCTCGTGGCGGCGCTCGTTCGTGACAGAACATGCCCTGCGTGAAGATTAGATCTCTACTTACAGTTTTCGCCGAGGATTGTAACTTGCAACCTACTGCCTGCACCGCCCCGTTAGTAATGGGTTGGGTGTAGGCGGAAGTAAATAAACCGAGGACGAAGCCGTGATTGTCCAAAGAAATATAATAATATATATAATAAAAGGCGAGTGATTAAAGTACAGAGGCCCATGGGATGTAACTCACAGAAAATTCTACACGAAAAAGAACAACGTTGGGTCTACAGACTTTCCACTCACATCACCGGGCTTAATGATAACATCCCATGGGCCTCTGTACTTTAATTTTTCCCTACCTGTTTCCTGGCGAATATCTGCCTACTTGTGAACCCCAGATGAGCTGTCTGCTATTTTTCCATAATGTACTATTCCCATAGCCAGGCACCCCTCCAACCAGGATCAACCTTGGCATTCTTACTTTTTTGGAGCATAGCCTGAAGCCATACCACACTGTTGTTCTCACATGGGGGGTCCTTAATTTAGACTCCTCTTTGGCTCCTAATTCTATCTCCCTATAGGTCTTATACTGGCTAGGATCTTGTGATCTCGCCATTCATGATTGATATGATTGGAATTAATATTCAGTCACTCGCCTTTTATTATATATATTATTATATTTCTTTGGACAATACTATCAGTCCGTTTTCTGTTGCATTAATTATAGACTATTGTGCCCGCTTTTGCAATCATCCTCCATGCCCGCGGTTCGAACACACACTAGTGTTGCACCGCTTTGACCCTGTGGAGCCACCGTCCCTGAGCCTCAGTTTGCCGGGCTGCCGAGCACGTGATCGGGGCTTAACCACGCCCATCACGGCTTCGTCCTCGGTTTATTTACTTCCGCCTACACCCAACCCATTACTAACGGGGCGGTGCAGGCAGTAGGTTGCAAGTTACAATCCTCGGCGAAAACTGTAAGTAGAGATCTAATCTTCACGCAGGGCATGTTCTGTCACGAACGAGCGCCGCCACGAGCGCAACCAGGGCTTGGCTGCTCAGAAACCATTCGCGCTCGTAATAACGCCCCTTTAAAATCTATTCC
This sequence comes from Lissotriton helveticus, assembly GCF_964261635.1. Taxonomy (NCBI): domain Eukaryota; kingdom Metazoa; phylum Chordata; class Amphibia; order Caudata; family Salamandridae; genus Lissotriton; species Lissotriton helveticus. Next base: position 445,995,321 of record NC_136068.1, read on the forward strand.
CTTACAGAATACGTTTAATCACGAGGGTAACCTCCCCTGCCCCATGAAGTCCACGAACACTCCACTGAGAGTGAGCCTTGGTTATATTTTCTTTGTTTGTCAAACGTCTGTGTCATGTTCGTTTTTTGTCCTGTGTTGTACAATTTTACTATGACAGTGCATGCACTATCCAAAGTTGATATAGCCTCGCACAAACTAGTCAGTACGCGAGTCAGAATCACGCGGTGATGAATTAATGTACTGCGTGCAAGTTGTGAATAAGAAAACAATCACAGCACTTCTCTAGTGTGCAAGTTGCGGTTAATACTCACCGCCCCGCATTGTGCACTATCACTTCCCTCCTCCCACTAGAAGTATGTTGGAGTAGAGCGCAATACCGGTAATATTAATAGTATTATGCTACCACTGAATTCACCATGTAACGGGGTGAGACCGCATGCTGACACAACGTTGAAGCACTGCACTACGTTACAGGCTTGTAAATACGATCAATATGTGACAAATGTCCGTACTTCCTTTACAGGTGTTTTGATTTTTACAGCTCACCCACTGTGGAGCGAGCATATACCACGGGCACATTTTTTGCCATCCAGTGGTTCCATATGGTAGGATCGGGTGCGTCTTTTAGGGGACGCAGACCATCCACCATTTTGGTTTTAGGTCCTGATGAAAACCTGGTTCAACACAACCACCAAGGTTGAAACATGTAGACCCAACACATAAAAGAGATACACGGGCTCATCACTGCCCTCACTTTATCTCGCCACGATTTTAACATTGTCCAGTTGCTTACCAATAAAAAGTCTTTATTTTTCTAAGTTAAAACCAGGACAATTTTTAACACACTTACCCTTTTGTTCACGCACCATCACTCACAACCTGCTCCACTGCAATCAGGTGTTGAAGCACACCCTGATGACGCTAGGTCATTAGGGTGGACCCCGATGATGAAGCATGTCATCACTAGGTGATGAGTGAGGGGTTTCTAATAAAAGGAGATTTTCCCCTTTTTTCGAAAGAAACCGTGCACCCCTACAGCAACTTGTGAATTCTCACTGGTGGTACTCCTTCATTTGTTTTTCTATAGGAGATTTTAATCTTCAACTCTTCGGAGATAAATCAGAAGACGAAATGGTACAAGACCTTAACATCGCTTGGGGAATTCCTAATCAAGCCGCACCCACTCCCAATAAGCAAACAAGATGCTCAAGTCAGCTATTAAGAGGCCTAGAGCAGCTAAATCTGAGGGTATTAAATGGTCGATTTGAAGAGGACACACCTCCAGCATTCACGTACTTTTCCTCATCTACCTCTTCGCATCTCGACTTCACCCTCGTAACACTCCCTCTGTTTGACGCTATTTGCTCATTCAAGATCGGTGTAAATTGTGAAAGCGACCACCAACCACAGGAAGTGGAACTATACGGTACCAGAGGGATTGACCTGGAAGAAAGAAAAACTGCTGGCACTGAGCACACCACCAATCTCAGACGGATAAGGTGCAAGACTAACAAATGCAAGAGCAATCCTGAATCAGATCTCAAGTTCGTCAAAGAACCCACTAGAGGCCTGGGAAGACTTTGTAGCAGAACTCGGAACAAAATTCGCCACAGAGCAAAAATCCTACACCAGGACCTCATCAACCCACACAACAATGAAAGTAACTACACAGGAGATAAAAAAACTAAAACGGGAAATAACTATGATCCTTAGGAAACTCCGTAAACAACCAAACAACGTCCCCTTGCATGAGGAGCTGCGATCCCTAAAGACTCGGCTCAACAAGTCAATCTGGGAAAGAAAAAGGAAAATCAACGAGGACCTCTGGGCGAAAATCGTACACGACTCTAAACAGAACAACAGCGCTAGGTTCTGGAAAACAATACAAAGCCTCCAACGTCCAAGCCACAAAGGAATAAATTCCCATGTATCCGAACCCGAATGGGCCCACTATCTATCAACACACTTCAATGACAAAACTCCTGAGATGGGCTTATCTAGAGGAAAAAATCTAACTATGAGGATCATAAAGAGCAATATGAAAATGACATTCAATCATCAAACAAATGCAAACGAAAACAAAGACACAGTTCTGGTGAAGACATCATGCAACTCTGCAACGCTGGAGATAGACGGAACATCAAGCTTTAGAACACCTTTAGGCAGCAAGGATAAAAAACACAAAATAACAGCAGCCAGGATTAAGAAACAAATATCCAAAGGGAAACCGGAAGGAGCTCCTGGGCCCAATGGAGTCACACCAATAATGTATAAGCACGAAGCCAACTTCTGGAGCGAGACACTGGTGCCACTCTTCCAGGAAGTTAGGGAAACAGCGACGTGCCCTTTAACCTGGAGCGGATCAATACTTAGTCCGATCCACAAACAGGGTGATAGGAGCACTCCAAATAATTATCGCCTCATCGCCCTAATTGATACAGAGGCAAAGTACTACGCGGGCCTCCTCCTGGAGGAACTAACATCGTGGGCAACCCTAAAACACATCATTCCCATTAAGCAAACTGGATTCTGCAGAGGACAGGGCACAATCACAAATATCATGGTGTTAACCCTAATGACAGACGCTGCCAAGACAACCAAGAGCTCACTATTTCTATGTTTTATAGATTATAGTGCAGCGTTTGATCATGTTGACCGAAACAAACTCTGGTTGAAACTAGACAAGTGGGGGAAACCGGGGCCACTACTGCAGCAGCTGATACTACTCCATACTAACACCTGGGTCAAGATCAAACTTGGTAGTGGGATGCACCTTTCCAGGCAAATCAAAATCACTAAAGGTCTAAAACAAGGCTGCGTCCTTGATCCCATGTTGTTTATTCTTTTCCTCGCAGACTTGCCTGGAGAATTGGACAAAGCCAATTCACACGCGCCAAGGCTGGGAGACATCTCGCTATGAAACCTTCTTTATGCCGATGACCTAGTCTTGGTAAGCCGTTCCCCAATTGGATTGCAACATCTCTTGGACACTACCAATCAATTTTCAATTAAAAATGCTTTGAAGATTAACTTAAACAAGACTAAAGTCATGTCAGTGAATTACAACAAATTAAAGAAATTGGCATGGTCCATGGATGGTCAAAGGCTGGACCAAGTTACCAACTATAAATACCTTGGCGTATTACTAGACAGTAGAGGCTTGTTCAAACCCCAGCTAGAGGCTATAGCACGGAAGGGAACTACCTTTCATTTCTCAATGAAGCCGCTACAAAAAGTTCTCCCTGAACGATCATTTGGCCCCCTCCTACAGGTGATTAATGCACGCCTTCAGCCTATGCTCACATACGGTAGCGAACCCATGCAAGGGAAGGACGCTAATGCCCGAGACAAAATAATCAGCAGAGCATATAGGGCAATCTTCCGTCTGCCAAATTATGTCTCTCCTGCCCAAATCTGTCTCGAATTTGCCATCCAAAAACAAACGGTAGAGAGAAGAGGCGCCTATATAAAATGCTAGCGCAAAATCAAAGGCTCGTAGCGAGGAACCCTAAACGCTCACCTATGGACAGAACTGTCAATACGATCAAACTCACCTGCTAAGAAATACCTTTTAAACTCTTTGGAATATCTGGACCTAGCCAGCCTTTGGGAGTCATCAGCTGACAACAACAGTTTTAAAAAGGTGGTAACAAAAGTTACAAAATTAATATCATCTATCGAAGATAAAGACACCCTGGCCAAGAGGGCACATGGATGGGTCGTGCTGAAAGATTACAATGCCCTGAAACCGCATAAATATCTGAAATTGGGCCTCACGCGGAAGACAAAAGATACATTTCTAAACCTGCGCTTTGGAATTCTACCAATTCTACCTCACTTGGCACCATGGAAAAGGAGGCCAGACGAACATCTTTGCCGTCTTTGCAAATCAGGGAATGAGGATTTAATCCAAATAATCTGCATCTGCCCTAACCTGATAGACATAAGGCGCGCCTTATTTCGACCACTTTGGAATCAAAAAGGTGTAAAAAGCTGCAGGCAAGCCGTGATGATATGCTTCAACCCAGAAGAGGTCCAGTTAAATTGCAGACTGACAAAGTTTTTTGACATTGTATCCACAAGACTTACTCAACTACATGGCACAGTGATCAACGGCATCTAATAACTCGCCAATCAAGAAATAGTCTGCCAAGGTCCTGCCAAGCCAAAGCAAGCTGAGAACATTGACTCACACTTTTAATTTTCACAAGTGGGTTAGAGACACTGTAATCGACATCGATAACTTGATACGGTTTTATATACCTTTTTTCCTTTAACAATACACGCGTTTTCAAGCTTATAACGATTTTAATGATGTACGTTTTATATTGTGAGTTTTAATTAACTGTACAATAAAGTAAACAGGCCTTCCAACTGGCCTCTCCTGTGTTAAACATTCAAAATGATACTGGGACTTCATGGGGAGATGCTCTTCAAGGATGGTGAGCTGTAGCACTATTCTACCACAGGCCTACCCTGTAAAGTGTTTTTTAGATACATTATTGTTCATACTGACTGCTGAGACATGGTTAGATAAGTCCTTGTCGGCATATGATTTCTCCAAATTAAATGCAGGTTTGATCTGCTTTATTACATCAAAAGCCATTTTTGTAGGCTCTTAGGGCTCAGTGCACTTTACCACCGCTAACCCTTGCTGAAGCGATTGCGCTCTTTCCTTTAAACATGGTAAAATTGGCAAATTTTATTTACTTGCAAGTCCCTAAATATGTGGTTCTATATGTACTCAGGGACTGTAAATTAAATGCTGCTAGTGGGCCTGTAACACTTATTGTGCCACCCACGTAAGTAGCCTATTTAAACGTGTCATGGCCAGGGCCTGTCATTACAGTCTGCCTGTGCAGTTGTAAAACTGCCATTTTGACCTTGCAATTGGAACCTTTTTCCAGTCCTAAAAATATTCCCTTTTCCTACATATGTCACCAGGATGTCACCACTCGCGCAAGCCCTAGTAGTGGTTACTAACTGTTGTGCTTGCTCTCTACACACCATATGGGGGCTGGTCTCACTTTTCCTTTGTTCTCTCTGATTCACTACTTGTGTCTATTTTTGGTGCTCTCTGAAAGAATGTCTATGGGTACATATGACTGGGTGGGTAACCTGGTGCTCTTTAAGGTCATCATCTACTATTTACTGTGCTTTGAAAGTTGGTATAATTGAATATGTAATGAAAAAAGTGCTGTCAAATTCACCATTTTGGTCTGTCTTTTTCCAACATTTTCTTGGGGGGAGAACCCCCCCCAAGCCCCCCTAGTAGCGGTCAGGCTCGCTGACTGCACTCGATCCCTACGCACAGGACGGGGGCTGGTCTGGCAACATTTGCCAGGGCTGCTTTCAGTTCCCAGTCCAGCCCTGGCCACTAGGTCTCATATTTGGGCCCTAATGGCTTTACTAATGTTTCTAGCAATGCTGTACAGCATCCACAATGCTATGAAGCATGACTAAGAAACCCACAAAACCTGGATTGGTAAATAGAAAATAAGAAGCACTATAGTTGGGGGAGCATCACAAAGGATGTGGGAGGAGCATTATAAAGGATGTGGGTGGAGGAAGAATTATAATGGGCATAGCAGAGGTAAACAACATGGGTGGGGTGGATGGTAGGAAGCAACTTGTAAAGGCCGAGAGGTGCAACGCAATATAGAGTGCAAGGGATGGAAGCAACAAAGAATACGTTTGGGAGAAGAAACTGGAGAGACAGCATCGAGATATAGGCTGTGGCGAGCCAAACAGGTGATAAAAGCAGTGTATGTGGAGACAAATAGGAGCACAGAGTGTAGAGGGAGAGAAGTAGATGGAGGAAGAAAACCGATTACACATGCACTCTAATTTATGAAGTGCTTAACCCAAAATAAAATTGTAGCAGTGGAAAAGCAAGCAGTGGAAGGACACTTGTAAAGCATCCATGTTCCAGGGAAAGGACATACTCAAGAAGAGAAAGGAAAAGGCCACACAAGCTATTTACAGAGTATTTTTTAATTTTACATTTTAATTCTGCATTTTTAATGAGTGCATGCTTTATTAATCTGCTAATATTTAGTTCCCTAAACAGATGCGGTGCTCGCATCGGTCAGCAGCAGACAACTGGTTGAGAACCATGACTCCAATGTAATTCAAGAGTTTAACACTTCTGTGCAGAAAAACGGACCCATCGTGAAAAACAAACTAATAGAACTGTTTGTTTAAGATTTTGCTAATCCAACAATTTCCACGAACAATATCCACCTAGGAAAACACGTTCACGCGGCTTAAAAACAAAGATTGAGATGAAGATTTAGACAGTAAATCTCATTACTAGGTAACTGGATTGTCGTCCCGTACTCTAGATGTTAAAGAAATATAGAGTAGCGTTTTCTAAAAAATGAAGGATCAGCTTATAAAAGGGCACATAACGTTATTTAACACGTTAATAGTAGAGAACAGAACTGTGTTAAGTTGTACAAAAATACATTTCAGTTTAAAGATTTCCGGAATTTGCAATATGCAAGGACTCTAGCTCACTTTAAATGACAACAAGCAAACAATTCATGGACACTCTAGGCTTCAGCAAAGCTCCATGGCATTTGCAGACCGTAATACCGACAGCGTGTGTTGAGTGGCTCAGCAACCGGTGCTTTAATAATGCGTATCGATAAGAGAAATATAAGTTTCGTTATGAGGAAGAGAGCCCTGACCATGACAATATACTAGTTCTCTAACCGAATCGGCCAAATGTTCGAATGGAGCACATGTAACAGGAAATGCAGTTTTTCACAACTCATTTGAAGGCATTCAAGAAATAAGTCTAATCAATCAGTGGTCATACTCAACACAACTGACAACTAGTAAGCTTCTCTGTTTAAAAGCATTGAACACAAACATCGACCAGCTAGCTAACTTTTTTCAACTTATGAAAACAACGGGGTTGACCCTGTGTCCCTCAGAACCTGGGTGCTTAATAGTTCAAAAGAAATTGGTTCTGTCGGGTACGAACAACAATTACTTTGTCAAGGAATATCTGAGTTCTTTTTGATTTGGAACTGGAAAGAACACAACACCAACAACTCAAACACCTCTGAGAATAAAAAGAAGAAGCAATTTCTTACAGTCAATGACAAGAAAAGCCTTTATGTGACTATATATCCTGTTTATATTTTTATATAAGTCACACTCTTGCAAAAAACATTTTTCTGTATATCGACTGTCAGTATCTACAATACAGTGCAAAACAGTGAAAACAGTGAATAGTGATCACGTGACAATATATACAAAGTTAATACATTCAGATAAAATATACAAAAATACAAAAATTACAACATTCTTGTTGTGTTCTTTCCAGTTCCAAATCAAAAAGAACTCAGATATTCCTTGACAAAGTAATTGTTGTTCGTACCCGACAGAACCAATTTCTTTTTGACTTTTTTCAACAGCATTAACTGTGGAGGAAACAAATACAGAACTGAAGAGCATATCAGACCCGGCAGGATGGTAATGCACAAATAAATGCATTCATATAGGAGGTTGCTGCTCAAATATTTCCTAATCCGCAAAGTGCTCTTTAAAAACAACACACCCCTTTCCTTAACACGAATCTCAGATGATCCACTGATGATGTACTTGAACTAAGTGAAAAAAAGACGAAACATCATAAATTCATGCAAGGGATGGGAATTCAGTATGCTTGCGAAAAACCCGATTGCTTGAATCCTAAATAGTGCAAGTGCATAATTCCTAAGACTTTTTGTTTTTCCACACGCCACAAATTCTTGAATCCCAGCTTCCCCACTTGGACAATGAGTAACCCATGGCCCATCATTTTACTTCCCTGTTCCTCTTCCCTAACCAACATGTTAGAGAGCATGTTGATGTAATTCAGTAGAGGAGCTGTGCTATGCAAAAAAGGCACTTGTATTTAATGGTTAATACAAAGTAATCTTCCTTCACATTTGATACCAATTCAGGCTATATTAATAGAGAACGTGACAAACTGACTCATTTTAGGTAACTAGTGACAACATCTTCCTAAAAAGATGTATTATTAAATTCTTTAGAGTTTAGAGAGCCTTAACTCCACTTCTTTACCATAGGGGTGCCTTACATGTAAGAAAAGGGAATCGTTAGGGAAGGTTAGGGCCTGGCAAGTGGGTGCAGTTCAGAACTGCGCACAGACACTGCAGTGGCAGTCTGAGATACCTTTGCTGGGCTATTCGTTTGGGTGGCACAATCAATGCTGCAGGTCCACTAGAAGCATTTGATTTACAAGCGCTGGCACACTTAGTGTGCTTTACTAGGGTCTTACCAGTAAATATGCCAATCATGGATAACCAATTACAACCCTAATTTATACAGGGAGCACTTGCACAGTGATCAGCAGTGCCAAAGGGCCCAAAGCATCTAAGTCAGCAAAAAGGAAATCCAGCACAGCATCAAACAATACAGGAGGTAGAGGCAAAAGGTCAGGGGAACCACGCCAAGGATGCTAAGTCTAACAAAGAGCTATTTGTGGGGTGCAGTGCTATCTATTTATGTGTTTACATGATACCATGACAGTTAGTTGTTAAAGTGGTGGTGAAATACGCTCCTATGTGATATTTTTTAATATATCCTTTGTATTAGGGGTCAGAGTTCATTTGTAGGTCAGTGGTGTTGCAAAGATATTTTCTAGGTATCGTTATTTTAGTCCCTTTTCACCTTCTTGTTTATATAAGTTGCACAGTTGTAGTGTTGGTGATCTATGAAGGGGTAGTAGACCTTATTACGTTGTGTCAGTGAAAGGCTGTATCTGAGTTGGCTAGAAGAGATTGGTATTGGAAGGGTCAAACTCATATTGTCTGGTTAGTAGTGTGTGGCAGTAGTTAAGCCCACTGAATTTCACAAATGAGGCATATTTCTGAAATGTATTGCTGTATGTGGATGCTACTCCTTGGTTCTTGCGCTAGATTGTCACTCAAAGTGTTACACATTAAGTACTAAACTATCAGACATAAGCAGACTGAAAATAAAGAAATGTCACACAAAACCAAAGATAAAACCTGGCAGCTATGAGTAAAATGAAAGAAGGGATAAGGAAGGAGGATATGTACATAGCAGCCCAGTTTTCAGATTGCTTATGTGTGACATTTCCATAGGTACAGGTGGTCATGAGTGCCATACTACTATATAATGTTCGACACCTTGAGTGACACTTTCTTACCAGCAAAACCAAGCAATAAAGTCAATTTAAAGTCCTTCACATCACAAAATGTCACCTTCCAAACAATGACAAGCAGTAACCTGAATACATGGTACATTCTAACACCATTAATACACCTAAGAAGTAGCTTGACCCAACCAAGAACATCCTAACTCCAATAACAGTATCAGAAACAGCAAACCCACCCATAGTGTTCAAACCTTGCACACATCCAGCAGATCTACCCCTACTCAATGTGCTCTAAAGCTGTTTAAATCCATCAGAGCCAGCCCAGTCAGTTCAAAACTATTCTAACCCCATTGCCATCCAGTAGAAGAAGTGCGGCCCTGTCTTTTAAATGCAAAAAGAACTATTGATAGACAGTATGCAGAACAATTTCATACATTCACCCCAGTACAGAGATCTGGGCCTAAATCCATCGTTTTTTTGCTCACCATGCCATTCCAGTTTGGACCCAGCCATATGCAAATCAGTCTTGACCCTGCACCCAATGAGAACAGTCCAGCCCGAAATGCCAGGCCAGGTCCTTCCTGGACTGGAAACAAGCATCCTAGGAATGGTTTTGGGGTTTCGCCCCTCTTCAGCCAGGATAGCTTGATTCCAGTGGCATGAAGAGCACGGGACTCACGTCTGAGCATACCCGTCCCACTCGGTGAGACAAATGCAAAAAGAACTATTGATGGACAGTATGCAGAACAATTTCATACATTCACCCCAGGAAAGAGATCTGGGCCTAAATCCATCGTTTTTTTGCTCACCATGCCATTCCAGTTTCGACCCAGCCATATACAAATCAGTCTTGACCCTGCGACCAATGGGAACAGTCCAGCCCGAACTGCCAGACCAGGTCCTCCCTGGACTGGAAACAAGCATCCTAGGACCGGTTTTGGGGTTTCACCCCTCTTCAGCCGGCATAGCTTGATTCCAGTGGCATGGAGAGCATGGGACTCACGTCTGAGCATACCCGTCCCACTCGGGGAGACAAATGCAAAAAGAACTATTGATGGACAGTATGCAGAACAATTTTATACATTCACCCCAGCGCAGAGATCTGGGCCTAAGTCCATCATTTTTTTGCTCACCATGCCATTCCAGTTTGGACCCCCCCATATGCAAATCAGTAGTGACCCTGCGCCCAATGGGAACAGTCCAGCTAGAACTAACAGGCCAGGTCCTCCCTGGACTGGAAACAAGCATCCTACGACCGGTTTCAGGGTTTCACCCCTCTTCAGCCAGGATAGCTTGATTCCAGTGGCATGGAGAGCATGGGACTCACGTCTGAGCATACCCGTCCCACTCGGGGAGACAAATGCAAAAAGAACTATTAATGACAGTATGCAGAACAATTTCATACATTCACCGCAGTACAGAGATCTGGGCCTGAATCCATCGTTTTTTTGCTCACTATGTCATTCCAGTTTGGACCAAACATATGCAAATCAGTCTTGACCCTGCGCCCAATGGGAACAGTCCAGCCCGTACTGCCAGCCCAGGTCCTCCCTGGACTGGAAACAAGCATCCTAGGACCGGTTTCGCAGTTTCACCCCTCTTCAGCCAGGATAGCTGGATTCCAGTGGCATGGAGAGCACGGGACTCACGTCTCAGCATACCCGTCCCTGTCTTGTAAATGGCAGCCATTCAGGCTTCACTAAATCTTAAAATAAGAACCCCTAGGGTATTATTATCTGGGAAAGGTCGGACCACAACTAGTATATCCCAGTCTTTCTGTAACCCCATTCTCAGCCCTGTTTAATTCATCCGTGCCAAAAGTTAAAAAAAAACAGCCCAGTTACATGCTGCTAGGCTGAACTAGTGTTTTCATGCTGCAGACAGGGCTGGGGATGATGATGCAGAGCCTTGGAGTGCTACAGTACTGAAGATGAGAAAGTCCGGAACCGGTAAGGCCTGCCTGGCTTCAGATGGAACAGTGCTCCCTGTTACTGAACCTCCTGTTTCAGGCCAGAAGGAGACTGTTATGTTCTGGGCCCTAGGCCCACATACCGGATGAATGACCACACAGACACTATATTAGGGTACCGTGAACAAGCCCAGAGAACGTGCACTCGGGCTCTTTTATTTGTGGGGTCACCTGACTGGTGATGCCCGTGTTGGATGGGTGAGGGAGTGTGTGTGGGCCAGCCCTCGGGGGAGTGGCTGGCAGAAACACTAGACTGTGTCCAGCACTGCCTATTGTCTTCACGGTGGGAGGCAGAAGCCCGGCATCTGGGCACAATCAATTGGCAGTGATCAGTAAAAAACTGACTTCAGGTGTGGTCAGTGCAAATGAGCTCTACCCTACTGGGTTGCTACCCTCTTGTGTTGCACATGGACAAGGCACCACTTGGATGGCATAGTGGGTACGGCAAGAAAGACAAAACTGTTGCTCGCCACCTCAGTGTCTGCTCTCAGCCAATCCTGCAGCGTGGTCACAGAGAGGCAGGCGCCTTGCCAGTATTGCTAAAATATAAAGCAGTGCACTGCCCCTGGATCCACGTGAGAGACCAAAGCATTGGCACGTATGGCAGGTCTGGATTGTCTCTGTTCACAACAGAGAGACCACTTGGTACTCTCTCTAGCCGGGCAGGGCGGCTCGCTTCATTAAACTGCCTCAGAAACTGGGTGATTTTCCGGAACAGGGTGTGGTGTAATGTATTCAATTTTCTCAAGTTGAAAATTAAGTTTGACGAGGCAAAGAGCATGCAGCTAGGCAGCACATTGACCTTGCTGCGTAATTGTACTGCAGCCTCCCCTAATTACAGCACACATCAGAGTGGTCCCTGGGGTAGTATATTTGCCTGACTTAGGCATTTTAAAGCGGTGATGCGGACACCAGCTCTAAAATGTGTTAGTCTAACCCCTAATGCACGGTACTGGCAGCATGTGTTTAGATCCTATCTTGGAATACATTTGAACTCCTGACTCACAGGTTTCAAGTTTCCCTGGTCCATATGTGAGTAGTTAATACTGTTTTACTTAGAATTGTGGGTTTGCGAATCAGCTTTGCTCACTGGTCTATTTGGTGCTGAAGTATGAGACCCGGAACCAGGGCTGAGGATTAGTTGGTCCTTCTTATAGGAGTTATATAGTAGGTGCTCTATTTATGAACTGAATGCTATTCTAGAGTACGGTATGAAAGGGGTAGAAAGCACCTTTTGAAGTTTTTTACCAAGGAAAGGTTGTGGAAAAGCACAGTTATAACTACATATATGTTATTATTCCAGAGCTTCCTGGAACACTGCGTAATAACAACTAGTTTTTATCCAACCGATCTACGCGCTATATATACACAATTTTCCCTATTTAATGATGCACAATTCTACTAAATCGGAGGATTAGCAGAAGAATCTGGCACTTTCGGGATTCGAACTCGTGACATACAGAATACTAGGCTTGCGTTAACTCACGGAAGCCATCTTGCCAGCATAAAATATTAGTGTGAGGCAACCATCCCTCTGGTGTTCATACCTCTTCTTCCTCATCATCATCGTCATCCTTCTACGGTGGACTAGCCCCAGCCATTCGCATGGGGCCCACAGTGGGCACCTCGATCCGCATCGATGCGGTGCATTTTCCCGTTGTGTGCTGGAAAATGCAAAAACACATGTTCCATGACGAGCTGGGCTCGTCATCAGCGTAGCAGGAGGCTACCTCATGACGAGCCCAGCTCGTCATGAGCGTGGAAGCACCGTATGTTTCCTTCTAATAGAGCTCGGCTGACTTTACAAACATGGCTGCTGCATGTGAGTGAAGAAGACCAGCAATGATGGGTGTGAAGGAAAACAGGGTACAACAACCTTGTTTGGAACGTGGTGGTCATTTTATAATTTGCTAAACGGAACAGAGCATAACACTACCAATATAAAAACAAAACCAAGAAAGTTTTGGATTAGTCTTTAGAAAAGCATTACCTATGGCAAGCCAGAAACCCACACATTTAATGCATAGAGGTATAAGAAAATATGAATTTCATAATACATTAAATCTACTTGACGTTTATAGTATGTATCAGTTGCATACTTATTATTATCTTTTTAGAAATTAAACTCGAAAATGTTTAGATTTTCTATATTTTTGCAATATTAGCATTGAATTTGACACTGAGATGCTGCTTTAAGTATGGCAAAGCTCAGTATCGATAAAGTGTAGGGATCGTAGCTTCTTTCCCACTGCACTATTTTGGACAAATAAAATACTACATAGTCATTTTGAAAGTTAGTAAGTACTTTTTTCAAACTAGCATTGGCAAAGCAATAGGACTCGCATTTACGGGCGACCTATTGCATTGGAAATGGAAGTGCGGAAGGGAAAGAAGGCACGAACGGGAGTGCAGGGAGGGGCGGGGAGATAAGCTGTCATGGTCTGCGGGAGGGGGGGCAGGAGAAGAAAATTGTAGTAAAGAGGCCAGTAGCCATTGAAGGATACAAACGACGACATGGCTGTCATGAGGAGGAACTAACAAGCCTCAAACCAATCGGGAGGCAGCATTTAAGCCAAAAGCCAATGAAAAAGATTGGCGGAGAGTGGGTGGAGCTTCCACAGAGCTTCCACGCCATACTGAATACTGCATGCCTCGCAAAGCAAGCAGCACATGCGATGCAACGCTAGGCTCAACCTAAAAATGAAATGTTTCTGTTTCATTTTTGAAGAGCAGGCAGAGGTCTGTGGGACCACTGCCTGCTTCAAAAAAATATTTATGCATACCTTCCTAAAGTGGAAGGGGTCCTATGGGGACCCCTTCCTGTTTGCTAGTCACTTACCATCTACTTGAAGTAGGTAGTAAACTGTGAATGTTTTGCAACCGTAAATGCGGTCACAAAACAATTATACATACCACTCGGACTCGCTATTAGGATGGGGATGCACTTTCCACGCCCCTTCCTAATGACTCGCAAATTACATTTTGCTGGGCACCAACTCGCAAAATATAATTTGTACATATGACCACCACTTTTTACGGTCGCAAACAGGCCATTTTCGCATTTGTGACCACAAAAAAATAGTTGTACATCTGGCCCAAAGTCTCTTATCTTGTGTCTAGAACAACATTTACTGAGGATTGTTTGTTCGGTAATTCCTGACACGATTTATTAGTATATTTAACAGTCGACTTATGTCTCACTTAGGCGAATAGTATGTCATGAGCATTTTCTGGACAATAAAGGTATTACCAGTCATTACTACCAGAGAAGCAACCTGCTAGCCATCTATGGAAACATTCACATTACTCAAAATTCGTAGCAAGCTCCATGTCATGGACATTTTACTTGTAAAGGTCAAGGTGATTCTTCAATTAAGGGTGTACTACTGATATGTGATTTACTGCTGTGGGCAACATGTGTCATGGAGGTGGACAAAAAGCAACGTCAGTATTTGTTTTGGAAGGCCTCCTTGATACCCACTAGTGTTGTGTGTACCAATGTTTGTGCAAACTGAATGTGATGTTTCGCGACGTCTGTCGATGCAGGAATGCTATACTAAAGCAACAGCAGAAATCCATTTCTAGCTGATTCACGGATGAATATACAAGTTGTGTGACCACTGGTGTGACTCATGACTTGTCGAGGACACTTAAAGCATTGTGCATGCTTGATGTTTTGTGTTGCTTTCATCACAAGAGTGTACTTTCAGTGGATCTACACGTGTGCAGTAAAAGCATACAAAAAAGTGATGGATGGAATGCTTGAATTAATCTTAGCCACTGGTAATCACTTGAGGCTGCATCGTTATTCTGCACATCATGTCACCTCAGTTTGGTCCCAGCTATATGCAAATCAGTCTCCCCTAAAACAGAACACAAGCGACCCCCGACAGATATCACCCTCGTTATTAGCTCATCAGCCGGGTACAGCTAGGTTCCACAGACACGGTGTGCACAGGACCCATGTCTTCGCATACCCATCCCACTTAGGGTGACACTAAAAGCATGCAAAACACATTGGATGGAATGGTTGAATTTTCCTTAGCCACTGGGAATCACTTGGGGATCCATCCCAATCCGTTGCTTTTCTGCAAACTATGTAATCTCAGCTTGGACCCAGCTATATGCAAATCAGTCCTGAACCTGCTCCAATTGGTACAGTCCAGCCCAAACTGCCAAGCTTGGTCCTCCCTGAACCGGAACACAAGCAACCCAGGACTGGTTTCCCCTAGTTATGGACTAGAAGTGGCACGGTGAGCAACAAACAATAGGTTGGACTGCTACCACAAGGTATTGAGAGTGGTTAGGCCTATTGCAAGCAGTCTCAACTCACCTCTTGTGTGTTTTATACATGTATGCACTGGCACGAGGTAGCTTGACAGCAAGCACAATGTATAAAGACACTACTTCTGACCTGTCGGGATTTCAGGTTCCTGCTGCTATTGGTGCACTCCAGTTTTAAACGCCATACCTCGCGGAACCCGCTTCGCGGGTCCCGCAGCGCCGTGTGCATCCTTCTTGGACCTGTGGAAACTGCTGTGGGTGCGTGTCCGTGTGCAGGGCTGCGAGCGTCGGGACCGGGACTCCATATCCCAGGAGTCCTGGTAAACCCGAGCCTGTGACACCTGGCCGCTCTCCCTGCTCGCCCCGCCCCACCAACCAATTGCCTATAATACCAATTAACCTTCCCCGCGGCGCGGGAGCGTCCCGGGAGAAGCCCGGGCAAAGGGCGGGCCCTCTGTGGCCCTCCGAGGCCTGTAGAGTCTGGTCTGGGCCACAGCTCTTGGTTTTGCATACTGTTTTGAAACTTGCTTTTAGTTTAACTGTTTTGGGTCCATTTAGCGTGAGTAATATTGCTTACTTTTATATATTACTGATGGTTGCTTTGATGTGGTAATTGCTGTTGTATTCTGTATCAGCTAGTCTTTGACCCTTGGGTATAGGGATGTGTACACGGGAAACTCGAAGCAAGGCTGCGGCTGGTGCTTCTAAGCTGACGGGCACATTGGACAATTTTATTGTGCGCACAAACACTCTAATTGATGAGGGAATTGCCCTCATGGAAAGAAGAGTGTCTCAGGATCTTGCATTTGCGAGAAGATCATCTTTAGGCCTCATAGCCTCTGCTCGCACACCAAACAATACTCAATGCATTCCCCAACCAGATCTTTTCCAAGCTACACCCGTGACCCTCCCTATCACTACCAACCAATCTGTACTCCCGGTTTCTGCTCCTTTGATGCCCCCCCATGTAGCCCCTCTTACCCCTTCAATGGCGCTTTCGATAGCTATCAACGATCATGAATCAACACTCTCACAAAGAGGTTTGAGGGAGGGCGCTATTCCTAAAAGCTTCCAAACATTAAGCAAGAATAGTGCTGATCCAATAGTTATAGTTGATGGGGCAGGAATTCCCAGTGATTCAACTAGTACTTTTTGTGGGCCAGAGGTGGGGAGGGATATTGTGGTTACTATAGAAAATAATGAAGGTAGAGCTGAGGGGTATCGTGTTTCACAACCCCTATCATTGGATATCCCTGACGATACAGCCTCAACCCCAAGTTTAGCAAATCTTCTTGAAGAGAGTAGCCTGGATGAATCCTTTGATGGGGCTGAAGACAGGAACGGTATTTTTATGAGCTCTATAGCTCAGCTCATTAAATCCTTACTGTCTCCCTTGGAGTCTAGACTACAAGGCATCGAAGATCAACTGCAGGCCTTAAATCTGGAGTTAAAAGCCAGACCAAAAGTTCCTGCCAAAAAGGCAACCGGTGGACCAGCATTGGATGGCGCTAAACCACCATTGTCTAATACACAAGCTGCAGGGAAAAACCTTACCCCTCAAGTGTGTTTGTCTAAAATACCTCCAACCAAGGTTAATATAAATAGTAGTAACAAACTGCCCTCTACTGTGTCTAGTAAACCCCAGAAAGTAAACGGCCCTATTACTCCTGCCCCCAAACCTCCCATTACCCTTGATCCTAAACCTCCTTCATCCCATCCAGCGAATCTTAAAATACGCCGGAATATTAATTTGCCCCCTGATGCCCATTCCTATGTAATTGTCCTAACAGGTGTCCCCGAGCTTCCCCCCTCATCAACAGAATCGTACTGGTCTCTTAAAAACAAAGTCTGCCATTGGTTAGATAGAAACTACCCACTTCCACCCAACATTCGTAGTAATCTACTTATGGTGGAGAGAGCACCATGGGTGGGTGAGAATCAAAAAAATCTCCAGGGTGACTGTATTGTTGTTACATTTGAGGACCCGCGTACGGCGGAGTACATCCGTACTAGACCCCCATGTAACAACAACTCTCCCATTCTAGTTAAATCCCTCTCCTATTTCTATATGCTAGCAGACCATCACAGCAATAGGTGGAGCTGGTTAAGGGCTCCAAACTATATAAGAAGGGGGTTGAGAGAAGAGCCTTTTCAGGATTATAATTTACATCAGTGGGATGGGGGCGAAGAAGGAGGGTGGAGCACAGTACAAAGGAGAGCAGGTAGGCCCCCCCCTTTTGGGATTAATCAGTTTCAGGGAGAATGGTATGGCAATCAGCATAACCCACCTCCATTACCTTGTTTTAATCGTTTTAGTGCCCTGGAAGCAGTCGATTGACATTCAATTCCTGTCTCCGGCCAAGAGGTTTTGAGGGAGGAGGCAGGGTCATCACAGGCTATATCTACATTTGGAAAAAAGTTTGAAGTGTCTGTGGATAATGTGGCCACTAGTATGATTGAACTGGATTGTACCCCATTATCTACAACCATTGTAACAACTGTAGCTCTTTCTTCAATTAACATAATTTCCTGGAATATAGCAGGATTAAGGAAAAATCTTGAAAACCCGGACTGGAATGATTTTATTGATCCCTTCCATATTTGTATGTTTCAGGAAACTTGGTGTTTATCCCCACAATATAAAAATGGGTACTCCACATATTTTGTCCCAGCAGTTTCTATAGGAAAAGGCCGCCCCTCAGGGGGTTTGCTTATCTGGGTAAAGGTGAACCTGAATTGCACTGTTACTACACATAACATTCAAACCAATGACATTTTGCATATTTCTCTGAAAAGCCCATATGGGGGCATTGTCCATCTGTTCTGTGTTTATGCAAGAGGGGTACAGGGTGGTTTAATCTCACAAACGATTGAGCTGTTGGATGTAAAACTGTCAGAGCTTCCACCTAGGTCTAAAATCCTGCTGGGGGACGATTTTAATTGTACATTTGAACTTCTAGATGATAAGGATGTTTTGGGTTTAAATTCTGAGGATTGGAGACAGGCCGTACCTCCTTTAGCGTTGGCCCCTATTAAGAGGTGGACGGCCAGAGCTATACAGTTGATGCATTAGCTTTGGAGCATAATTTACGGGCACTAAACGGCCGGACAACTTCTGATCGCAATGGGGCAATGACCTATAATAGGATAGGCTGCCCATCGCAAATTGATTACATCTTTTTAGATGTTTATTCTTGGGCTAGTTTAAAAGATATGGAAGTTAGGCAGTCCTCAGATAGTGACCATAACCCATATGTATGGAAATCAATTGGGCACACGGGTTTAGTAACAAAGGGGGGTCAGAGATGGTCACGAAGGACGTTCTCCCCTCCAACTGTAACCGGAAACTGAGGTGGGATGTGATAAAATGTGAAGAGGAGAAAATTAACAGTATCAGGGATTTAGTTAAAGCAGAAATCTCCAGCCTTGCAGCGGTGGATTGGGGAGAGGTTTCTTCTTCTTCTGTGGGGCACAAATTATTGGGTCAGTATAAAAATCTTACAGATAAAATAGGAAAGTATTTCCTTAAAAACACCCAAAAGAACTCCGCGGTGGCTAACAGACCCCTGAAGGCGAACCCGTGGTATACAGCAGAATGTAGAGCCAAGAGGAAAGCCATTGGTTTAGCGATAAAACTAAAGGATCCGATGGCAGTAAAATTAGCTAGAAAGGAGTACTGTGGCTCAATTGCCTCAGCAAAGAAAAACTGGGAGGAAGACCATTGGCAGCAGCTTAAAATTGCTGCCAGTGGGAAGAACTCTACCATTTTCTGGAAACTGATTAACGCGTCAGACCGGAGGGGTGTTGACCCTATTTTAAATCATATTACTGAACAGCAATGGCACGCTCGTTTTTTAAAATTGTATTGTGATGTTGCCGATCAAACTCCCCTGCTTCCCCCAGCAGACTATAGCAATTGCAGCCCCAGTTTGGAGTTGACTGGTATTGAAATGATATTCTCCCAGCAAGAAGTTAAGAACGCTATTTTAAACATACTCCCAGGCAAAGCGGCCGGACCAGATGGTCTGCCCGGTGATCTCTTATTACATGATCCCTTTATCTGGGCAGAGTATATAGCAAGCTTAATGACTCTTATCCAGCTAGGTCATCCCGTCCCGGAATAATGGAAAGGGGCGGAGGTGATTACGATTTTTAAGAAAGGTAACAGAGAGGACCCTGTCAACTACAGACCAATTAGTTTAATTGACACTATTCAAAAGGTAGTTGGCAGGGTCATTATAAATCGAGTTGAGACATGGCTAATGGATAATGATATTCTTACCCATTTTCAGGCTGGTTTTAGGCGGAATGTTGGTGCAATGGATCAAGTCTTCCGGTTTTGTGCGGTCTATTGGAAGTCAGTATCAATTACTAAGGGCTCCTTGTATCTGGCTTTCATAGACCTGAAAACCGCGTTCAATGTTATCCCACGCGCCAAACTATGGGAGGTTTTAGAAGCCATGGGGTTTCCTAGTTCCTTGCTGCAATTGGTTATCAAACTGCATGAGGACAATTATGCAAGGATACGTTGGGGGCGCCAGGGTCAAATGACAGAGAGGGTACCAGTCAGCAGGGGGGTACGGCAGGGATGCGTGATGGCTCCGATATTGTTCTCCCTCTTTATAAATGGGGTGGTGGACCATTTGAGGGAGGACCCGGCGGATGCCCCCGTCCTTGCCGGGGAGAAAACACCGACACTTCTCTTTGCGGATGACACCCTCCTGATGTCCAAGACCCCTAAGGGTCTTCAAAAGTTGCTTGATCGTTCTTCCCTCTTTGGTAACGATCGTGGGTTAACGGTCAACACTTTGAAGACAAAGCTAATGGTTCTATCCCCAAATAGAAAGGTTAGGAAGGTTCATCTTACCCTGTGTGGATCCCCCTTAGAGGTGGTGAACGAATTGGATTACCTTGGGGTGAGGCTGTCCAACAACATGAGCTGGGATTCCCATATTTCAAAAATGGTACTAAATCTTAAAAGGGTGTCCGGTGCAATATTAAAGAATCAGCGCCTCTCTATTAGTAGACCGGTCGCCCCTGCCTTGGTAGTCTATGAAGGGAAGGCTTTAGCCTCGGCAGTTTATGGCTCCGAATTATGGGGTGCTGAAAATACTAAGGCACTGGTAACTGCAGAAAATAAGTTCATCAGAGATTTAGTCTCACTTCCAGTTTCTACCCCTTTGTTACCATTATTTTTTGATATGGGTAAAAAATCGATCTCGGACAAAGTCCAACTAAGGCCGCTGCTATTCTGGGTGCGCCTTAGAAGAACCCAGGAACTAGCCGGGTATGCCCGAGCGTTGGATGAGCTAATAACCCTAAATGTTTCTCGCCAAATTAAGTGGCTTAACAATCTTAAGGATTTAGTAATATCAATAGGCCTGGGGGAGTCCTGGGTGTCACAAGTCCCTCCTGCAAAGCAAATTGTAAAGAAATTATATTGGGAATGGGTTGAAGCTAAGATTAATAACAACTCAAACCTGGGGACTTTAACGATGAACTTTCTTGACCACAAACCCTCTATGAAGTTGGAACCATTTTGGAATTTTATCCAAGTAGCTAGAGATAGAACTTTGTTCTTGAAACTAAGATATGGCACCCTCCCCCTTAAAAAAAAGTTTGGGGAAAGGTGGAAGACCAAGGGGGGGATTGAACTAAAATGCCCAGGTTGCCAATGTCCAGAAGAATCCCTTGGCCATTTTTTATTTGCCTGTTCAGCCTACAAATCCGTTAGGGCTAAATGGTTGAAACCTGAATGCAGGGAGTTGGGTGTAAAAGACCATAGGTCAGCACTACGTATTATTTTAACCAACACTGTTTCCATGTACATTGTCTGTGGGATTGCAAAATATTTGGGGGTGCTTGGATAATACGTTCTAGACTGTTGGGTAACGCATAAAAACTTTTTAATAAGCAAGCATTGTTTTAAAACATTTTTTTACTCTGTGTTTTTTAACTTGCTATTTGCCGTTCTGGATGTAATTGTAGTACTTTGGATGGATTTTTTTTTTTTTGTATTTGTATGTTTGTACTTTTATGATAATTACCTATCGAATAAAGTATTACAAAAAAATAAAATAAAAAATAAAGACACTCTTTTGGGTTTTTCGATCAATGCCTAACAGACAGCACAACTGTTAAGTTGCAAAGACATGTTGGAAACATTCTGAAAGTTTCCCTAGGAATGCATTCCGCCCATTGCTAATCATTGGCTTTGTTTTTTGTACCTCACATTTGCTTTCTTTTTATTTGCTGGCTTTATTTGTTTTAGGCTATCCCGCATGCCTTTGTCCGTTCCTTGGAGCAAAGCCTGTTTACAACCTCTCTGACAGGCTTCTTTCATTTTCTGGTAACTATTTTTACTTTTTTGTGAGACCGTCCAGGAGTGTACAAATTTCAAGTTGTCTCCATCATATGCTAGTTCACAGCATAAAACGTGGTGTATTTCTTTGAAAAAGTTTCCTGTCTCACATCGTTCTGCTTGACTGATTCTACTTATATCTGCCACCCATGCCATAAGCACTGTAAGTAATACTGTGGGGGGGGGGGGGGGGTGCTGAAGCAAAATTCTGTGCGGGAGTTCGGAAGTGAATGAGCAATACATTTTGTTTTTGTCTTGTCACATTTCCTGCACATTCAAAGACAGAGTTCAAATGTTAGGCTCTGATTTCCCAGGGAGCTTAGTGTTTACTTTTCTTTCTCTTACTGCAAAGTGAAGGCCTTTTGTTGACACTCTTGCTAGGTACTGGGGACTGAAATGAAAGGCTATGTTCTTCTAGCACACAACAAACATTGATTACCAGTAAATGAGCTGTACAACTATTTCAGTATACATCAGAATTTGGAGTGCACAAATTAAGCATTTTATTAAAAAAAATGTAAGTGTGGTGAAAACAAATATTTGAATACAATGAAAACAAATCAATACACTAGGTGGTGTGATTTCTACACAATATGGCTTGTGCAATGTATAGTTGTATCAGTAAAATGTATGTCAGTGCTATTGCAACTGCAATAAAAAATATGTTGGCAGTGATAGCAGTGTGCTACCACACCATTAATACTCCACTCTATGGCACTCTCCTCTACTCTCAATGCCACTCTACTGCACTCTACTCTACAATGCTCTGATCTACTCCACTTAATACCACTCCATGCCCCCTCCACTCTACAACACTTCTCCATTCTACACCACTTCACTCTACACCACTCCACTCTATGCCACTCTACTCCACTATATGACACTACACTCTATACCAGTCTATGTCACTTTATTCCACTCTACGCCACTACTCCACTCTATGCCACTCCACTCTATGACACTCTACTCTACGACATTCCATTCCATTCCATTCCACTCTATGCTACTCCAATACACTACACTCTACCACAATTTAATCCACTTCACTCTATGCCAATCCACTCCACTCATATCTTAGCATTTGGGGTTGTATAGTATCTTTTACCTACATAGGTGTGAATGGTGTTTATAAGTGCTGTAATCTACGAGGAATTAATTAAAGGTATTTTATATATTAGTACTGAAAGCCTTTTATTACAAAATGACAGCAAAGCATTAATTGTCGTGGGGATGACCCGTACATTTACACAGTGTTAAGTTATCATGGGTTTATTAGGAGTTTAAATGCCATTTTTACTTTCCTGCTCTGCTTTGCACACGACACGCACTTGCGCTATTGTTTAGAGAACACTGAGTATTTTGCTTCACATGAAAATAACTTGTTTTGCTGCATTTCTAAGCTGCTTCGATAGTTTAGTCCGTACTGTTTGAGCCGAGACCGTCAAGGTTATCTTAGACACTGTGGCTGTTGTTCTAACTGATCAGCGCACGTTCTAGCCATAACATATATGCAGCTGTGGCGACCTCTGATATTGGCACGTTTAATAATGCACTGCGTAGGCATGATCACACACTTGGAAGAACATTTGTATGCTGAGAGCTTGTGCAGAATCTGATGTGATCCACTTCTGCTGAATACCAGAGGTATGGGGCCGCCTATGTAACCCTGAGATACCTTCTTTAGTTATAAAATAACCTACTAGCAAGGAAGGGTGAAATATAGGTATATTTAAACCTGTTTCCATTTAGCATTCTAACATGCTTTCTCTCTTTATATTTTATGGAATAGTAACTATGCTGACAATCTTGTTTCTAATAAAAATGTCTGCTTGTATTAGCTAAAGTGCTGCATATGAGGTCAAGGCGTTAGAAATAAATATTTCAAACTTGCTCGTGTCTTCTTTTACTTCTTGTTTTGGACTGGTATGCGAGTATAACAAAAGAGTGTTCTTGTTTTCCACATTGCCTGAGGTACCCTAAGTCGCCTGTTCTGGGTCGTCTAATCATTGGTATTTTTGCTATAGGACAAAGAGCCAATGAGACACTGATGCTAGTCTGGTAGGGGATGTTGGGTACTAAGGTGAGTTTTGGCACACCCTAATTCACTAAGGGTGTGCCACCGATGACATCCGAGCCCTGATGGACAACGGAGAAACAGCGGCCCTCATCCTCCTAGACCTCTCCGCCGCATTCGACACTGTCTGCCACCGCACCCTAGTGCAACGCCTCAGCAACGTCGGAATTCAAGAGAAGGCACTGGAATGGATCGTCTCCTTCCTCGACGGAAGAACACAGAGAGTCCGTCTACCACCGTACAAGTCAGAGGCCACCGAAGTCATCTGCGGCGTCCCTCAAGGATCCTCGCTGAGCCCCACCCTCTTCAACGTCTACATGAGCCCCCTCGCGCCCATCGCACGCCAACACAACCTGAACATCATCTCCTACGCCGATGACACCCAGCTGATCCTCTCACTGACCAATGACCCCGCCGCTTCCAGAGCCAACCTTCACGAAGGGATGAAAGCCGTAGCCGAATGGATGACGACCAGCCGCTTGAAACTCAACTCAGACAAGACGGAAGTCCTCATCCTGGGCTCCTCGCCCTCCGCCTGGGATGACTCCTGGTGGCCCCCCGCCCTGGGCTCCGCACCCACACCGACAGACCACGCACGCAACCTGAGCTTCATCCTGGACTCCTCCCTCTCCATGACCAGACAAGTCAACGCCGTCTCCTCGTCATGCTTCAACATCCTGCGCATGCTACGAAAGATCTTCCGGTGGATCCCCACCGAGACCAGGAAGACGGTCACCCAGGCCCTCGTCACCAGTCGACTGGACTACGGCAACGCCCTCTACGCCGGAACCACCGCCAAGCTCCAGAAGAGACTCCAGCGGATCCAGAACGCCTCAGCCAGACTCATCCTCGACATCCCCCGACGCAGCCACATCTCCGGACATCTGAGAGACCTGCACTGGCTCCCCGTCAACAAGAGAATCACCTTCCGTCTCCTCACCCACGCACACAAAGCCCTACACGACCAAGGCCCGAGCTACCTCAACAACCGCATCAACTTCTACGCTCCCAAACGCCACCTCCGATCAGCCAGTCACGCCCTCGCCGCCGTCCCCCGCATCCGAAGATCGACAACAGGAGGAAGGTCCTTCTCCCACCTGGCCGCCAAGACCTTGAACTCCCTCCCGACCGACCTGCGCCTGACCCAAGACCACCTTTCCTTCAGGAAGAAGCTCAAGACCTGGCTTTTCGAGCAGTAGCAGCACCACCCCCCAAGCGCCTTGAGACCCTCCGGGTAAGTAGTGCGCTATATAAATGTCCATGATTGATTGATTGATTGCACAGTTCTGCGTAGGAGCACAATCCCTGCAACATGGCGCCCAACATGGTTGGTCGTATTTACAAGACGCTTGAGTAGTGCTTATATCAGTCCATGACCCCCTCACTATTGTTTCCGGTTAACAGTGGTGATGGATAAAACCTAACTATAGTTACATAGGTCCTTTCTAACCCTGGGCGGGCAACTTCGCTACGCCCACGAAGTGGGCGTAGTGTCGCCTACTTCGCCCTTTGCAAAGTAGGCGAAGTAGGCAACACTACGCCCACTCAGTGGGCGTAGCGAAGTTGCCCGCCACCCGCCTCCCTCCCGCCCTCCCTAAATACTTATATAATGTTTTTAAAAAGAATAAACACCACTTACCTTGTTGGCTGCGTCTCCGGGGCTCCCTCCGGTAACCCCGCCGCCATCTCGGACACTAATGCGCATACGCGGCCGCCCGTGCATGCGCATTTCTCACGAGAAATGAGCATGTGCGGGCGGCCGCAAATGCGCATTAGTATCCAAGATGGCGGCGCGGTTACCAGAGGGAGCCCCGGAGACGCAGCCGACAAGGTAAGTGGTGTTTATTCTTTTTTAAAACATTATTTAAGTATTTAGGGAGGGCGGGAGGGAGGCGGGTAGTATTTAGCGAGGGCGGGAGGGAGGCGGGTGGCGCGTAGTGGGGCTACGCGAAGTGCATAGGTGGACGTAGATTTTGGTCCACTTTGCGTAGCTTCGCGTAGCCCCACTACGCCTACTACGCCCAGGCTTAGTCCTTTCTTGCTTGAATTTATCAAAAAGGTTTCCTTTTGAATTACTACCCAGTTGTGCTACATAGTATTGCATTGTACTTTTTCTTTCTGTGTCGTAATGGCTGACATTGACATACCGCAGCATAGTCGTATTGCGGTTCGCAATCATTTGCAGGCTTATAATGTCGGATTGGAGGGCACAGCAGTTATTTTGGTGGTGAGTGCTGAGGTAGCATACCCTTTTGAGATATTCTACTCATGGGTGACGTTTCCTGCAGTGGAAGCGGCTACTCAGCTGTTTCACACTTATACTCACACAGCCGTGCCCGGGGAATATGTTCCTTATAGGACAGAGGAGTTTCCGATTTCTGCATAGCAGCACCTAGTTTGGTTTAATGGCTCCCTTCCCCACAGCTTAACGGCGAGTAGATTAGGTCCTTTGTCCATTCCAGGCGCTTCTTGGCCTGTTTTGGCTGGATTTACCCGGCATCCTCGTTCGGGGACTGTCCCCGTTGCTGACTTAAGGATCCTATATAACTCTGCGATTGGGGTTATTAGGGCCCTTGTCCAATATGTCACCCGCAGTTTCCAGGGCGGGCCCCTGGTGTTGCGGCGCTTCCAGCTGGACCGAGCGGACTGAAACGTAGTCCCTTGATGTTTTTGTTTTTAAAAACGTTATTTTCCACTTTTTGCAAAATACAACAGACAAAGCCCCCCTCCCCCCACATAGGCATCATTAAAAACAGTAGTACACAGATCGATGGACTCATTATGTCACTCCACGGAATAAGACAACATCTGTAAACAAGGAAGTCCATGTGACAGAGCAGTGTATTCATCAGCACATTACGAAACACGTGAGAAATTCAGGCCAGGTCCAATGGCATGCACTCCACAGGCAAGTACTCATAGGTTTGCATCCCCCTCCCCCTCTAGGCCTGAGTCAGGTGCAGAGAATAACTCGCCACTGGTCCCCTCCGAATCAGAGTGGTACTCCGTGCCAAACCCTGCCATACACATGGTACGCCATGCCAACAGGTCATCGTGCAATTTGTCATCTTTTCTGGTGTGTTGCATGTGTGTTTCCTCAGCAAGTACCCACTCCCGTACATCTTTAAGCCAAGTGTCTACTTCAGGGGCCCTCTGTCCCATCCACGTGATAGCGACCTTGCGCCTAGCCAATACTAGCATCAACTGCAGCAACTTGTACGGAAGTTTCCTCTTCCTGGGCTTGGGTACCAATCCCAACATACAGTGTAAAGGGGACAAATCAATTCGGAGACCAGTAGTGGCCGCTATACGCCCCACGACACCCACCCAGAAGCTCCCCAGCAGCAAACATTCCCAGGCCATATGTAGAAATCCCGCCCCCCGCATCACACCTGGGGCTGTTGTCCCGCCTGTCTGTTGAGTAACGGCTCACCGTTTTCGGGGTAAGATAGGTGCGATGAAGGAAATTGAAATGAATGAGCTTGAAGCGAGCATTGGAGGACACTCACTTCGTCAAGACCCCTATACGCTTCTGCTGACCATGATCCAGGGACGTACCCAGGTTCTCCTCCCAGGCTGCCCATGATGGTGGGACGGGGGGGGCTGAATCACGTTTCATAGCCGCGTACAATAAAGTAATCAATTTATGCCCCCTGCCACAGGACAATATGATATGAAGTGTGTGGGTCATTTGAAGTGTCTATGGACACTGCGGCCAAACCGATCGCACAATGGAGCGCAGGCCCTGGTATTGAAGAAATTGCCCACCGCCGAGGCCAAAAGATTCCTCCGCCTGCTCATATCCAGGAAGCTCTCCGAGGGGTACAAGTCCGCAAGCAGCTCACAGCCCCTTCACGGAAGGACATATGGTTCTCCACTTCCACCATAGGGGCCAAGATCCAAATTGGCCACTCTCTGTGAAACGGCGCCGAGCGCAGGACCCTTTCTACGAAACGTTGCTACACGCTAGCTGTGTGCCGCACCACATATGGAAGCTCCGCCGGTACCCCCGAGCCCCGCATTAATGCCAGCTGGAGCTCCAGCACCGTGGCCCGCCCTGCCAATAATTGTGTCTCCCACACTTCAGTGTCTGCAAACCATCTGGCTGCCGGAAGGAGCTGTGCCGCGTAATAGTAGAGGTCGAAGCACGGGGCCTCCAATGCCCCCTCCTCAAAGGAGCGCACGACGGTGCTAAGGGCCACCCTGCTATGCCGTCCCGCCCACAGCAGGGAAATGAGCAGAGTATTAAGAGTTCTAAAAACCCTCGGAGGGAGGGGGCACAACGAATTCTGGAGAATATACAGCATTCTTGGCAGCGTCAGCATTTTCGCAATGGCCAGCTGCCCCATTAGTGAGAGTGGCAATGTGTTCCAAAATGTTACCGATTGACGCAGCGAAGCAAGCACTCTATCCGCGTTACAAGCGAGGGACTGATCCTCTGATGAGGTCACGTGAATGCCCAAATATCGGAAGCTGGTCCGTTCCCATCTCAACCCTGTGAGAAGTTGGCCTGATATATGATGCTCACAAGTTCTAGTGCTCACCTTGTATCAGTCCAAACAACCCTTATGGTGATTGGTTGTAAGTCAACCTTATAGACCAGCTATCCTAATGGTAGCATGGACAAAGCAGTCTTAGGCTAAACTCTTTTGGCATGTGAAGCCAGCTGTTTTACCACAATATAACCCCTTGAATACCAGATGAAAGGACACCACACAGGTTGTTATGAAAATAAACAATATATTTATTAATAACAAACACCTCTGAACTCTTTATGAGATCAGAGGGCTAAGCACATGACAATCTCTTAGGAAAAATACGTTAAGTTGCACAAAATTACAATGGTGCCCTAGGGGCACGGCAAACCATATACTAAGTAAATGGAATGTGAGAGTCGATAGAAGAAATGGAGCTGTCCAGAGGCTGCAGGAGGAAGATGTCCGGTGTAATCCAAGAGTGGATCAGGAAAGCTGAAGACCTGAAAGCAGAGGGGACAATGTTCAAAGTCACTAGCCAGTGACTGGAGTGGAACCAGGAAGGAACCAGATGTCGTCGTCGCGATCAGGTGAAGAGTGGACTCTTGACTCTGCAGCCACGTGGACCAGGAGGTGTCATCGACGACCAGGATGGAGGCACAAGCTGTCCCACGCAGGCTCTCATTGTCGGCGGTGTCTATTCCGGAATCGGCGTCAACAGGCCTTGGCCAAGGCAACCCACGCGGTGAGTGGAAAAAGCATCTGGTGCAAACTAGGAGAGTCCGGGGTGCTCCTCTTTTGGATGGGAGCAAGGGCCAGTCTGGAGCAACCAGACCAGCAGTGAAGATTTCAAGAATCGTCGTCTAGGAGGTCACTAGCCAGCTGGCAAGTGACCAGACAACGCGTCGAGCAGCAGACAAGCAGAAGGGCACCACGCAGATCTCGTGGAAGCTGGAGGGCTGAACTTCGGTGCAAGGGCTCCTCGGGGCTGGGGCTTCTCAATCCCCAAAGCACTTGGTCGAGGTTACCTCGGGTGTTGTGCTGTAAGCAAAGTGCAGGTTCTTTCAAGATGGCCGGTCCCACGTGTCTCGTCGCACCCACGGGTCTCAGCTGTGCTGCAGATGTGAGTTGGAGGTCGGAGAGGTCTGGGAATCCGGGTCTCGTTGGGCTCTGAAGTCTGGATCCTCAAGGGAAGACGACAAAGTGAAGCCGCTGGACGTTTGATGGTGCCTGCAGTTGCAGGGTGGACACTCCTTGCCCACAAGGGAGATTCTTCAGTCTTCTGTGGAGCAGAACGTCGAAGTCCAGAGTTTCTTCTTGTAAAGTTGTTCAGGATAATCTAATTTGGAATGGGACCAGCTCCTACCATTATTCTCCTAAAGGGGGCTGCACTAGTGACTAGGTCCCTCCCATGGGTGGGACCAGGAAGGGGGGTGGTTACACCCCCTATCCTTTGTCCGGTTTTCGCGCCAGAGCTGGGGCAGGGATGCCCCAGCAACTGGTTTGAACCGGTGTATGCACAGGGCACCTTGTGTGCCCCAGGCATGTCTCATTCCTTTCAGGCCTGTCCTACCCAATACACAAAATCCTGTCTGGGGTGGTGCTAGCACCTCCCAAGGCAGGAAACCCTTTGTCCAAGCCTCCCTCGCTGGAAGGACTCCCAGCAGCAGGAGGTCAGACTTGTGTCTGTGGTGGCAGCATCCATTTTGTGATGCTGAGGCTCTAGCTTAACTTTAACCGGGGTTACAGTTACATACGTGTCGTGTCCCTCTAGAAGGGTGGAATGCTACCCCCGTCGCCCGAACTGGCGAGGGGGTAGTATTCCAATTCGTATGACACCTTACTCGACATGTTTTGATAATGCTATACCAAAGTTAGCATTCAACCGCGAGGATTATAATGCACTTAAGAGTATATGGTATAGCGTTATCATGGAACAGCTATTAGGACTTGGTTCCGCAAGCTGCAGACAGGCTCAGCTCATGCTAGAGCACCATCTCACATAATTCCAAGCACTCTGCCTTCAGGATTTATAAGGCCTGCCATAGGAGTGACTGATAGGAGTATATGTGTCCATTTTGGGGTTAGATATAGGTATACTATATCTATAGCAAAGGGTGATTACACCACCTTGCCCCAGCTGTCTTAGCACCCAGTTGTGTCAGTTTTGGATGGCCAGCCAGGCGTGGCATAATACATGCTGCAGCCCCTGGTAGGCCCTGGGTACACCTATGCCCGGGGTACCTAAGGTACTCTGTACAGGGACTGATAAGGTGACTCAGTATCCAATTAGATATGTACCTAGGGTACATGGAGTCCATTTTAACAGAGAGAGCAGGAA
Source organism: Lissotriton helveticus (assembly GCF_964261635.1). Classification (NCBI taxonomy): domain Eukaryota; kingdom Metazoa; phylum Chordata; class Amphibia; order Caudata; family Salamandridae; genus Lissotriton; species Lissotriton helveticus. The sequence goes on from NC_136068.1 coordinate 446,025,964, forward strand.
GCCTGGGGTCCTGAATAGCAGGATCCCAGGCCAACTAAGTCAAAAACCAGCAAAACACTAGGCAAAAAGTTGGGGGTAACCATAGTCAGATATCCACCTTCCTGCATAACCCCCCCCCCCCCCACCCCCCAAAGGAAAGGAGATAAGGCTATCCTTGACCAGGTAAGCCTATATTGCCTAAGTGGCCATATAAGGAAGTACCAGCACTGGCATGGTTACCCCCTATCTCATGGTCCACTAAGCAATCCCTCACCCTAAGGGTATCTGAGGGTCTCCACCATAGGGAATCTCTACCTGTGGTGTGTTTTGGGCAAAGTAAAAGGCTGGTGCTGAGATGGAGTACTGAAGTGAGGCTCCACTAATGTTGGGCTCAGCTTCCTCCAATCATCATCCACCATATAGGCCTTTCTTTTCACGACTGAGTTGTGTTGAGCTCTCAGGGTCAACCTCTGGCTACCTAAAGCTGGAGGTTGGGTCCCTCTGTTTGGCTTACTGGAGGGACAGGTCAGGTCTGGGGCCCTTAGGTCCCAAGTTTGGCTGTGCCCAACAGAGTCCAACTGGGGGAGGTCCCTAACTAAGTTTAAGGGGGATCCCTCAGGAGTTTCTAACTTTTTCACCTTCCTAGGGCTGCTAGCTCTTGTGTCCCTAATCTGCTGATGGGGTTGTTCTATTGGACAGGGGGCCCTTTGGGGCTCCCTGGCCTCCTTGACCTCTGTAGCCCTAGGCTGGCTGAGGCAGGGTAGAGAGGGGCAGGTTACCTGCTCCAGACTGGGACCCACCTTGGAAGGGTCCACTGACACCAGGGGCTCTGCCAGGCTAGGCCTGACAACCTCTGGGGCAGTTTCTTCACAAGGGGTAAGATCAGTTCCCTGAGGAGGCTGATCCTTTCCTATTGTCTGGTGGGAGGGAGATTTCTCTTCCTCCTCAATGCTCTCTGTTTGTGTGGAGTGATCCATAGTTTCAGGCTTCACAACACAGGAATCATTTTGAGTTTGGGCTGTGGCCATCACAGCCCCACCAACCTTTTCAGGAAGAGACTCAGTTTGGGTATGGGCTGTTACCATCACAGCCCTGCTAGCCTTTTCAGGGAAGGAATCTATTTGAGATGGTACTGAGCCTGGCACAGCCCTCCTAACCTGTTCAGGAAGATTTACCATTTTAGAATGGGTTTCTTGCTCTACCTCAGCCCAGGCTGAGATCTCTAAATCATTCCCCAGTAGGCAATCTACAGGCAAGTTTGATGACACTGCCACTCTCTTGGGGCCAGTGACACCTCCCCGGCTGAGATTTACCACTGCCATGGGATGATTTATCTGCACTCCATCAATGTTTGTCACCTGGTATGTGGCACCAGGTGTAAGTTGCCTTGAGGGGACTAGGCTCTCAGTCACCATAGTGATGCTAGCCCCTGTATCTCTATAGGCCTCAACTTTCAGACCATTGATGAGGGGCTCCTGTCTGTATTTGCCCAACGTGTTGGGACAACCAGTGAAGTAGGCAAACCCCATACCATTTTCACAGACAAGAGTATCTGAGTTAGGGGACCTGTTTAGGCCAGAGTCCCCAGGAACTCCCAAAGTAAAACCACCCACATTCTTGGGGGCACTCCCACCACCTAGGGGATTACTACTAGTAGTAACAGGAGGCTTGGGAGTGTTACTTGGGGGTATGTTCTCCTTATTGTGGTTCTTTGGGCAACTGCTGTCAGTTTTCCAATGACCTACCTATTTGCAGGCATGGCAATAAGGTTTCTTCTGGGTAGAGGAAGTATCTTGGGACCCACCCCCATTCTTGGAGTTTTGGGGCCCTAGGGAAGTCTTCTCTGTAGATGTATCCCCACCTTTCTCTTGAGGCTTGGTAGTCTCTTTATTTTGGTCACCACCCTGATTCTTAGGCCTAATCCTGGTTCTGACCCATTTGTCTGCCCTCTTACCTAATTCTTGTGGAGAGGTCAGATCAGAGTCTACCAAGTGCTGGTGCAAAAGCTGGTTTTGACAGTTATTTAAGATTTGCTCTCTCATTATGAGATTGTACAATCCTGTGTAATTAGTAACTTTACTTCCCAATAACCAGCCCTCCAGAGCCTTAGTAGCACAATCTACAAAATCAGTCCAATCCTGAGCCTGAGTTTTCTGGGTGTCTCTGAACATTAACCTGTACTGTTCAGTTGTTAAGCCAAACCCATCAATCAGTGCAGTTTTCAAGACTTGGTAATCATTAGCATCCTCATCTCTAACAGTGAGGAGCTTATCTCTACCTTTACCTTCAAAGGAGAGCCACAATATAGCTGCCCACTGACTCTGGGGTACCTGCTGTACTTTGCAGGCTCTCTCCAAAGCAGTTATCCACTTGTGGATATCATCTCCTGTCTTATAGGAGGGCACTATTTTACTCAGGTGTCTATTATCAAAACTCCTGTCTTTATCCTTAGGGATATTGCTGCCACCAGTGGGTGCTAACGCACTCAACTGTTGCTCTCTAGCAAAGGCAAGTTTCTCTTTGGCAAGGGCAAGTTCTTCCATTTGGATCCTCAGATTAACTTCCTTCATCTTTGCTTCATGCTCTCTCATCTGAGGGGAAGTCATTCTCCTCTGAGCAGATGCATGAGAGTGCACAGATCTATTGGAGTCCCTAGAAGGAGATCTATTTCTCCTAACCCCAAAGTTAGGCCTGCTAAGGGTCAGCACTGGGGGTCCCCCAGTTCCTTCCCTATGTAGGTCTAAGTTGGCCCTTGTAAGCCTGCTGACTAAAGGTTGCCCATTGTCTGCCTCATCCTCAGATACATCCCCTTCTTCCCTATCTTCATTCTCTGCTTCAGGGAGGTTGGAGTCTGGATCACCAGGAGTACCTTCTAAGGGGGGCATGCTCCCATTTGGATTAGAGGGGCCTGGCTTAGAGGCCTTTCTAGCATCATATGTCTCTAAGAGACCTAACAGAAAAGGAGTGGTAGGGTTGGAACCCTGTTTCAATTTCCTGGAGGTACACAATTGTCTCATCTCCTGGAAACTGAGAGCTGCATATCTGGAAAGGTCCTGTGGAGGGTCACTAACCACTAGGGGAGTCTCTGAAGTCTCTCCATGGGTAGACATGCTTTCTAGTGAAGTGTAAGTGATGCACCTACCTACACTATGGGTTTTCCTACTGATCCCTTGCTAAGAGTTGTAGTCAGGGTGTGCTAGGCCCTTTCTACTACATCAGCTGGTTCAGTAGAACTCAGAGTATTTCTAAGCTTGTTATATGTACCTATAGTACCTTATGTGATCTTTCAAATGATATTTCAAGATTATATGTGGTAAAAACAACAGCAAGCTCAAATCCCACCGCTGCCACCAATGTGAGAAGTTGGCCTGATATATGATTCTCACTAGTTCTAGTGATCACCTTGTATCAGTCCAAACAACCCTTATGGTGATTGGTTGTAAGTCAACCTTATAGACCACCTATCCTAATGGTAGCATGGACAAAGCAGTCTTAGGCTAAACTCTTTTGGCATGTGAAGCTAGCTGTTTTACCACAATATAACCCCTTGAATACCAGATGAAAGGACACCACACAGGTTGTTATGAAAATAAACAATATATTTATTAATAACAAACACCTCTGAACTCTTTATGAGATCAGAGGGCTAAGCACATGACAATCTCTTAGGAAAAATACGTTAAGTTGCACAAAATTACAATGGTGCCCTAGGGGCACGGCAAACCATATACTAAGTAAATGGAATGTGAGAGTCGATAGAAAAAAATGGAGCTGTCCAGAGGCTGCAGGACCGCTGGGGCTACGCTGTCCTAACCTTAGGTAAGTAATAGGAGGCCCACGGGACGCGGGTGCAGAGTGTGAACTCACACGCAGGATGCGTAACAACGTCTATGGACAGTACAGTTCAAGTAAAAGGTAAGTATGGACAATCCTGACTAGGTAGGACTAAAACGACTGTGAATCTGGACACTAGGAGAGTCAAGCTACCCTTGAGCACCGAAATGCTCTCGTTACCTCACCCACGGGCTGCGGGTGCATAGGTGCGAAGTCGTGTCGGGTTTCTGCGCTGAAGTCAATGGAGCCTGAAAGAAAAGATGCTGCAGGCGACCAGGAGGAAGATGTCCGGTGTGATCCAAGGGTGGATCAGGAAAGCTGAATACCTGAAAGCAGAGGGGACAATGTTCAAAGTCACTAGCCAGTGACTGGAGAGGAACAAGGAAGGAACCAGATGTCGTTGTCGCGATCAGGTGAAGAGTGGACGCTTGACTCTGCAGCCACGTGGACCAGGAGGTGTCTTCGATGACCAGGATGGAGGCACGAGCTGTCCCACGCAGGCGCTCGCTGTCGGCGGTGTCTGTTCCGGAATCGGCGTCAACAGGCCTTGGTAAAGGCAACCCACGCGGTGAGTGGAAAAAGCGTCTGGTGCGGACTAGGGGAGTCCGGGGTACTCCTCTTTTGGAAGGGAGCAAGGGTCAGTCTGGAGCAACCAGACCAGCAGTGAAGATTTCAAGAATCGTCGTCTAGGAGGTCACTAGCCAGCCGGCAAGTGACCAGACAACGCGTCGAGCAGCAGACAAGCAGAAGGGCCCCACGCAGATCTCGTGGAGGCTGGAGGGCTGAACTTCGGTGCAGGGGCTGCTCGGGGCTGGAGCTTCTCAATCCCCAAAGCACTTGGTCGAGGTTACCTCGGGAGTCGTGCTGTAAGCGAAGTGCAGGTTCTTTCAAGATGGCCGGTCCCACGTGTCTCGTCGCACCCACGGGTCTCAGCTGTGCTGCAGATGTGAGTTGGAGGTTGGAGAGGTCTGTGAATCCGGGTCTCGTCGGGCTCTGAAGTTTGGATCCTCAAGGGAAGACAACAAAGTGAAGCCGCTGGATGCTTGATGGTGCCTGCAGTTGCAGGGTGGACACTCCTTGCCCACAAGGGAAATTCTTCAGTCTTCTGTGGAGCAGAACGTCGAAGTCCAGAGTTTCTTCTTGTAAAGTTGTTCAGGATAATCTAATTTGGAATGGGACCAGCTCCTACCTTTATTCTCCTAAAGGGGGCTGCACTAGTGACTAGGTCCCTCCCATGGGTGGGACCAGGAAGGGGGGTGGTTACACCCCCTATCCTTTGTCCGGTTTTCGCGCCAGAGCTGGGGCAGGATTGCCCCAGCAACTGGTTTGAACCGGTGTATTCACAGGGCACCTTGTGTGCCCCAGGCATGTCTCATTCCTTTCAGGCCTGTCCTACCCAATACACAAAATTCTGTCTGGGGTGGTGCTAGCACCTCCCAAGGCAGGAAACCCTTTGTTCAAGCCTCCCTCGCTGGAAGGACTCCCAGCAGCAGGAGGTCAGACTTGTGTCTGTGGTGGCAGCATCCATTTTGTGATGCTGAGGCTCTAGCTTAACTTTAACCGGGGTTACAGTTACATACATGTCGTGTCCCTCTAGAAGGGTGGAATGCTACCCCCGTCGCCCGAACTGGCGAGGGGGTAGTATTCCAATTCGTATGACACCTTACTCGACATGTTTTGATAATGCTATACCAAAGTTAGCATTCAACCGCGAGGATTATAATGCACTTAAGAGTATATGGTATAGCGTTATCATGGAACAGCTATTAGGACTTGGTTCCGCAAGCTGCAGACAGGCTCAGCTCATGCTAGAGCACCATCTCACATAATTCCAAGCACTCTGCCTTCAGGATTGATAAGGCCTGCCATAGGAGTGACTGATAGGAGTATATGTGTCCATTTTGGGGTTAGATATAGGTATACTATATCTATAGCAAAGGGTGATTACACCACCTTGCCCCAGCTGTCTTAGCAGCCAGTTGTGTCAGTTTTGGATGGCCAGCCAGGGGTGGCATAATACATGCTGCAGCCCCTGGTAGGCCCTGGGTACACCTATGACCTGGGTACCTAAGGTACACTATACAGGGACTGATAAGGTGACTCAGTATCCAATTAGATATGTACCTAGGGTACATGGATTCCATTTTAACAGAGAGAGCAGGAAGCCTGGGGTCCTGAATAGCAGGATCCCAGGCCAACTAAGTCAAAAACCAGCAAAACACTAGGCAAAAAGTTGGGGGTAACCATAGTCAGATATCCACCTTCCTACATAACCCCCCCCCCATAGGAAAGGAGATAAGGCTATCCTTGACCAGGTAAGCCTATATTGACTAAGTGGCCATACAAGGAAGTACCAGCACTGGTATGGTTACCCCCTATCTCATGGTCCACTAAGCAATCCCTCACCCTAAGGGTATCTGAGGGTCTCCACCATAGGGAATCTCTACCTGTGGTGTGTTTTGGCAAAATAAAAGGCTGGTGCTGAGATGGAGTACGGAAGTGAGGCTCCACTAATGTTGGGATCAGCTTCCTCCAATCATCATCCACCATATAGGCCTTTCTTTCCACGACTGAGTTGTGTTGAGCTCTCAGGGTCAACCTCTGGCTACCTAAAGCTGGAGGCTGGGTCCCTCTGTTTGGCTTACTGGAGGGACAGGTCAGGTCTGGGGCCCTTAGGTCCCAAGTTTGGCTGTGCCCAACAGAGTCCCTCCGGGGGACGTCCCTAACTAAGTTTAAGGGGGATCCCTCAGGAGTTTCTAACTTTTTCACCTTGCTAGGGCTGCTAGCTCTGGTGTCCCTAATCTGCTGATGGGGTTGTTCTATTGGACAGGGGGCCCTTTGGGGCTCCCTGGCCTCCTTGACCTCTGTAGCCCTAGGCTGGCTGAGGCAGGGTAGAGAGGGGCAGGTTACCTGCTCCAGACTGGGTCCCACCTTGGAAGGGTCCACTGACATCAGGGGCTCTGCCAGGCTAGGCCTGACTACCTCTGGTGCAGTTTCTTCACAAGGGGTAAGATCAGTTCCCTGAGGAGGCTGATCCTTTCCTATTGTCTGGTGGGAGGGAGATTTCTCTTCCTCCTCAATGCTCTCTGTTTGTGTGGAGTGATCCATAGTTTCAGGCTTCACAACACAGGAATCATTTTGAGTTTGGGCTGTGGCCATCACAGCCCCACCAATATTTTCAGGAAGGGACTCAGTTTGGGTATGGGCTGTTACCATCACAGCCCTGCTAGCCTTTTCAGGGAAGGAATCTGTTTGAGATGGGGCTGAGCCTGGCACAGCCCTCCTAACCTGTTCAGGAATATTTACCATTTTAGAATGGGTTTCTTGCTCTACCTCAGCCCAGGCTGAGATCTCTAAATCATTCCCCAGTAGGCAATCTACAGGCAAGTTTGATGACACTGCCACTCTCTTGGGGCCAGTGACACCTCCCCAGCTGAGCTTTACCACTGCCATGGGATGATTTTTCTGCACTCCATCAATGTTTGTCACCTGGTATGTGGCACCAGTTGTAAGTTGCCTTGAGGGGACTAGGCTCTCAGTCACCATAGTGATGCTAGCCCCTGTGTCTCTATAGGCCTCAACTTTCAGACCATTGATGAGGGGCCCCTGTCTGTATTTGCCCAAAGTGTTGGGACAATCAGTAAAGTAGGCAAACCCCATACCATTTTCACAGACATGAGTATGTGAGTTAGGGGACCTTGTTAGGCCAGAGTCCCCAGGAACTCCCAAAGTAAAACCACCCAAATTCTTGGGGGCACTCCCACCACCTGGGGGATTACTACTAGTAGTAACAGGAGGCTTGGGAGTGTTACTTGGGGGTATGTTCTCCTTATTGTGGTTCTTTGGGCAACTGCTGTCAGTTTTCCAATGACCTACCTGTTTGCAGGCATGGCAATAAGGTTTCTTCTGGGTAGAGGAAGTATCTTGGGACCCACCCCCATTCTTGGAGTTTTGGGGCCCTAGGGAAGTCTTCTCTGTAGATTTATCCCCACCTTTCTCTTGAGGCTTGGTAGTCTCTTTCATTTGGTCACCACCCTGATTCTTAGGCCTAATCCTGGTTCTGACCCATTTGTCTGCCCTCTTACCCAATTCTTGTGGAGAGGTCAGATCAGAGTCCACCAGGTGCTGGTGCAAAAGCTGGTTTTGACAGTTATTTAGGATTTGCTCTCTCATTATGAGATTGTACAATCCTGTGTAATTAGTAACTTTACTTCCCAATAACCAGCCTTCCAGAGCCTTAGTAGCACAATCTACAAAATCAGTCCAATCCTGAGCCTGAGTTTTCTGGGTGTCACTGAACATTAACCTGTACTGTTCAGTTGTTAAGCCAAACCCATCAATCAGTGCAGTTTTCAAGACTTGGTAATCATTAGCATCCTCATCTCTAACAGTGAGGAGCTTATCTCTACCTTTACCTTCAAAGGAGAGCCACAATATAGCTGCCCACTGCCTCTGAGGTACCTGCTGTACTTTGCAGGCTCTCTCCAAAGCAGTTATCCACTTGTGGATATCATCTCCTGTCTTATAGGAGGGCACTATTTTACTCAGGTGTCTATTATCAAAACTCCTGTCTTTATCCTTAGGGATATTGCTGCCACCAGTGGGTGCTAACCTCTCAACTGTTGCTCTCTAGCAAAGGCAAGTTTTTCTTTGGCAAGGGCAAGTTCTTCCCTTTGGATCCTCAGATTAACTTCCTTCATCTTTGCTTCATGCTCTCTCCTCTGAGGGGAAGTCATTCACCTCTGAGCAGATGCATGAGAGTGCACAGATCTATTGGAGTCCCTAGAAGGAGATCTATCTCTCCTAACCCCAAAGTTAGGCCTGCTAAGGGTCAGCACTGGGGGTCCCCCAGTTCCTTCCCTATGTAGGTCTACGTTGGCCCTTGTACGTCTGCTGACTAAAGGTTGCCCATTGTCTGCCTCATCCTCATATACATCCCCTTCTTCCCTATCTTCATTCTCTGCTTCAGGGAGGTTGGAGTCTGGATCACCAGGAGTACCTTCTAAGGGGGGCATGCTCCCATCTGGATTAGAGGGGCCTGGCTTAGAGGCCTTTCCAGCATCATATGTCTCTAAGAGACCTAACAGAAAAGTAGTGGTAGGGTTGTAACCCTGTTTCAATTTCCTGGAGGTACACAATTGTCTCATCTCCTGGAAACTGAGAGCTACATATCTGGAAAGGACCTGTGGAGGGTCACTAACCACTAGGGGAGTTTCTGAAGTCTCTCCATGGGTAGACATGCTTTCTAGTGAGGTGTAAGTGATGCACCTACCTACACTATGGGTTTTCCTACTGATCCCTTGCTAAGAGTTGTAGTCAGGGTGTGCTAGGCCCTTTCTACTACAACAGCTGGTTCAGTAGAACTCAGAGTATTTCTAAGCTTGTTATATGTACCTATAGTACCTTATGTGATCTTTCAAATGATATTTCAAGATTATATGTGGTAAAAACAACAGCAAGCTCAAATCCCACCGCTGCCACCAATGTGAGAAGTTGGCCTGATATATGATTCTCACTAGTTCTAGTGATCACCTTGTATCAGTCCAAACAACCCTTGTGGTGATTGGTTATAAGTCAACCTTATAGACCAGCTATCCTAATGGTAGCATGGACAAAGCAGTCTTAGGCTAAACTCTTTTGGCATGTGAAGCCAGCTGTTTTACCACAATATAACCCCTCGAATACCAGATGAAAGGACACCACACAGGTTGTTATGAAAATAAACAATATATTTATTAATAACAAACACCTCTGAACTCTTTATGAGATCAGAGGGCTAAGCACATGACAATCTCTTAGGAAAAATATGTTAAGTTGCACAAAATTACAATGGTGCCCTAGGGGCACGGCAAACCATATACTAAGTAAATGGAATGTGAGAGTCGATAGAAGAAATGGAGCTGTCCAGCGGCTGCAGGACCGCTGGGACTACGCTATCCTAACCTTAGGTTAGTAATAGGAGGCCCACAGGATGTGGGTGCAGAGTGTGAACTCACACGCAGGATGCGTAACAACGTCTATGGAGAGTACAGTTCAAGTAAAAGGTAAGTATGGACAATCCTGACTAGGTAGGACTAAAACGACTGTGAATCTGGACACTAGGAGAGTCAAGCTACCCTTGAGCACCAAAATGCTCTCGTTACCTCACCCACGGGCTGCGGGTGCAAAGGTGCGAAGTCGTGTCGGGTTTCTGCGCTGAAGTCAATGGAGCCTGAAAGAAAAGATGCTGCAGGCGACCAGGAGGAAGATGTCCGGGGTGATCCAAGGGTGGATCAGGAAAGCTGAATACCTGAAAGCAGAGGGGACAATGTTCAAAGTCACTAGCCAGTGACTGGAGAGGAACAAGGAAGGAACCAGATGTCGTCATCGCGATCAGGTGAAGAGTGGACGCTTGACTCTGCAGCCACGTGGACCAGGAGGTGTCTTCGATGACCAGGATGGAGGCATGAGCTGTCCCACGCAGGCGCTCGCTGTCGGCGGTGTCTGTTCCGGAATCCGCGTCAACAGGCCTTGGTAAAGGCAACCCACGCGGTGAGTGGAAAAAGCGTCTGGTGCGGACTAGGGGAGTCCGGGGTACTCCTCTTTTGGAAGGGAGCAAGGGTCAGTCTGGAGCAACCAGACCAGCAGTGAAGATTTCAAGAATCGTCGTCTAGGAGGTCACTAGCCAGCCGGCAAGTGACCAGACAACGCGTCGAGCAGCAGACAAGCAGAAGGGCCCCACGCAGATCTCATGGAGGCTGGAGGGCTGAACTTCGGTGCAGGGGCTGCTCGGGGCTGGGGCTTCTCAATCCCCAAAGCACTTGGTCGAGGTTACCTCGGGAGTCGTGCTGTAAGCGAAGTGCAGGTTCTTTCAAGATGGCCGGTCCCACGTGTCTCGTCGCACCCACGGGTCTCAGCTGTGCTGCAGATGTGAGTTGGAGGTTGGAGAGGTCTGTGAATCCGGGTCTCGTCGGGCTCTGAAGTTTGGATCCTCAAGGGAAGACAACAAAGTGAAGCCGCTGGATGCTTGATGGTGCCTGCAGTTGCAGGGTGGACACTCCTTGCCCACAAGGGAGATTCTTCAGTCTTCTGTGGAGCAGAACGTCGAAGTCCAGAGTTTCTTCTGGTAAAGTTGTTCAGGATAATCTAATTTGGAATGGGACCAGCTCCTACCTTTATTCTCCTAAAGGGGGCTGCACTAGTGACTAGGTCCCTCCCATGGGTGGGACCAGGAAGGGGGGTGGTTACACCCCCTATCCTTTGTCCGGTTTTCGCGCCAGAGCTGGGGCAGGATTGCCCCAGCAACTGGTTTGAACCGGTGTATTCACAGGGCACCTTGTGTGCCCCAGGCATGTCTCATTCCTTTCAGGCCTGTCCTACCCAATACACAAAATTCTGTCTGGGGTGGTGCTAGCACCTCCCAAGGCAGGAAACCCTTTGTTCAAGCCTCCCTCGCTGGAAGGACTCCCAGCAGCAGGAGGTCAGACTTGTGTCTGTGGTGGCAGCATCCATTTTGTGATGCTGAGGCTCTAGCTTAACTTTAACCGGGGTTACAGTTACATACATGTCGTGTCCCTCTAGAAGGGTGGAATGCTACCCCCGTCGCCCGAACTGGCGAGGGGGTAGTATTCCAATTCGTATGACACCTTACTCGACATGTTTTGATAATGCTATACCAAAGTTAGCATTCAACCGCGAGGATTATAATGCACTTAAGAGTATATGGTATAGCGTTATCATGGAACAGCTATTAGGACTTGGTTCCGCAAGCTGCAGACAGGCTCAGCTCATGCTAGAGCACCATCTCACATAATTCCAAGCACTCTGCCTTCAGGATTGATAAGGCCTGCCATAGGAGTGACTGATAGGAGTATATGTGTCCATTTTGGGGTTAGATATAGGTATACTATATCTATAGCAAAGGGTGATTACACCACCTTGCCCCAGCTGTCTTAGCAGCCAGTTGTGTCAGTTTTGGATGGCCAGCCAGGGGTGGCATAATACATGCTGCAGCCCCTGGTAGGCCCTGGGTACACCTATGCCCTGGGTACCTAAGGTACACTATACAGGGACTGATAAGGTGACTCCGTATCCAATTAGATATGTACTTAGGGTACATGGAGTCCATTTTAACAGAGAGAGCAGGAAGCCTGGGATCCTGAATAGCAGGATCCCAGGCCAACTAAGTCAAAAACCAGCAAAACACTAGGCAAAAAGTTGGGGGTAACCATAGTCAGATATCCACCTTCCTACATAACCCCCCCCCCCCCCAAAGGAAAGGAGATAAGGCTATCCTTGACCAGGTAAGCCTATATTGACTAAGTGGCCATACAAGGAAGTACCAGCACTGGCATGGTTACCCCCTATCTCATGGTCCACTAAGCAATCCCTCACCCTAAGGGTATCTGAGGGTCTCCACCATAGGGAATCTCTACCTGTGGTGTGTTTTGGCAAAATAAAAGGCTGGTGCTGAGATGGAGTACGGAAGTGAGGCTCCACTAATGTTGGGATCAGCTTCCTCCAATCATCATCCACCATATAGGCCTTTCTTTACACGACTGAGTTGTGTTGAGCTCTCAGGGTCAACCTCTGGCTACCTAAAGCTGGAGGCTGGGTCCCTCTGTTTGGCTTACTGGAGGGACAGGTCAGGTCTGGGGCCCTTAGGTCCCAAGTTTGGCTGTGCCCAACAGAGTCCCTCCGGGGGACGTCCCTAACTAAGTTTAAGGGGGATCCCTCAGGAATTTCTAACTTTTTCACCTTGCTAGGGCTGCTAGCTCTGGTGTCCCTAATCTGCTGATGGGGTTGTTCTATTGGACAGGGGGCCCTTTGGGGCTCCCTGGCCTCCTTGACCTCTGTAGCCCTAGGCTGGCTGAGGCAGGGTAGAGAGGGGCAGGTTACCTGCTCCAGACTGGGTCCCACCTTGGAAGGGTCCACTGACATCAGGGGCTCTGCCAGGCTAGGCCTGACTACCTCTGGTGCAGTTTCTTCACAAGGGGTAAGATCAGTTCCCTGAGGAGGCTGATCCTTTCCTATTGTCTGGTGGGAGGGAGATTTCTCTTCCTCCTCAATGCTCTCTGTTTGTGTGGAGTGATCCATAGTTTCAGGATTCACAACACAGGAATCATTTTGAGTTTGGGCTGTGGCCATCACAGCCCCACCAATATTTTCAGGAAGGGACTCAGTTTGGGTATGGGCTGTTCCCATCACAGCCCTGCTGGCCTTTTCAGGGAAGAAATCTGTTTGAGATGGGGCTGAGCCTGGCACAGCCCTCCTAACCTGTTCAGGAATATTTACCATTTTAGAATGGGTTTCTTGCTCTACCTCAGCCCAGGCTGAGATCTCTAAATCATTCCCCAGTAGGCAATCTACAGGCAAGTTTGATGACACTGCCACTCTCTTGGGGCCAGTGACACCTCCCCAGCTGAGATTTACCACTGCCATGGGATGATTTTTCTGCACTCCATCAATGTTTGTCACCTGGTATGTGGCACCAGTTGTAAGTTGCCTTGAGGGGACTAGGCTCTCAGTCACCATAGTGATGCTAGCCCCTGTGTCTCTATAGGCCTCAACTTTCAGACCATTGATGAGGGGCCCCTGTCTGTATTTGCCCAAAGTGTTGGGACAATCAGTAAAGTAGGCAAACCCCATACCATTTTCACAGACATGAGTATGTGAGTTAGGGGACCTTGTTAGGCCAGAGTCCCCAGGAACTCCCAAAGTAAAACCACCCAAATTCTTGGGGGCACTCCCACCACCTGGGGGATTACTACTAGTAGTAACAGGAGGCTTGGGAGTGTTACTTGGGGGTATGTTCTCCTTATTGTGGTTCTTTGGGCAACTGCTGTCAGTTTTCCAATGACCTACCTGTTTGCAGGCATGGCAATAAGGTTTCTTCTGGGTAGAGGAAGTATCTTGGGACCCACCCCCATTCTTGGAGTTTTGGGGCCCTAGGGAAGTATTCTCTGTAGATTTATCCCCACCTTTCTCTTGAGGCTTGGTAGTCTCTTTCATTTGGTCACCACCCTGATTCTTAGGCCTAATCCTGGTTCTGACCCATTTGTCTGCCCTCTTACCCAATTCTTGTGGAGAGGTCAGATCAGAGTCCACCAGGTGCTGGTGCAAAAGCTGGTTTTGACAGTTATTTAAGATTTGCTCTCTCATTATGAGATTGTACAATGCTGTGTAATTAGTAACTTTACTTCCCAATAACCAGCCCTCCAGAGCCTTAGTAGCACAATCTACAAAATCAGTCCAATCCTGAGCCTGAGTTTTCTGGGTGTCACTGAACATTAACCTGTACTGTTCAGTTGTTAAGCCAAACCCATCAATCAGTGCAGTTTTCAAGACTTGGTAATCATTAGCATCCTCATCTCTAACAGTGAGGAGCTTATCTCTACCTTTACCTTCAAAGGAGAGCCACAATATAGCTGCCCACTGACTCTGGGGTACCTGCTGTACTTTGCAGGCTCTCTCCAAAGCAGTTATCCACTTGTGGATATCATCTCCTGTCTTATAGGAGGGCACTATTTTACTCAGATGTCTATTATCAAAACTCCTGTCTTTATCCTTAGGGATATTGCTGCCACCAGTGGGTGCTAACGCACTCAACTGTTGCTCTCTAGCAAAGGCAAGTTTCTCTTTGGCAAGGGCAAGTTCTTCCATTTGGATCCTCAGATTAACTTCCTTCATCTTTGCTTCATGCTCTCTCATCTGAGGGGAAGTCATTCTCCTCTGAGCAGATGCATGAGAGTGCACAGATCTATTGGAGTCCCTAGAAGGAGATCTATCTCTCCTAACCCCAAAGTTAGGCCTGCTAAGGGTCAGCACTGGGGGTCCCCCAGTTCCTTCCCTATGTAGGTCTAAGTTGGCCCTTGTAAGCCTGCTGACTAAAGGTTGCCCATTGTCTGCCTCATCCTCAGATACATCCCCTTCTTCCCTATCTTCATTCTCTGCTTCAGGGAGGTTGGAGTCTGGATCACCAGGAGTACCTTCTAAGGGGGGCATGCTCCCATCTGGATTAGAGGGGCCTGGCTTAGAGGCCTTTCTAGCATCATATGTCTCTAAGAGACCTAACAGAAAAGGAGTGGTAGGGTTGGAACCCTGTTTCAATTTCCTGGAGGTACACAATTGTCTCATCTCCTGGAAACTGAGAGCTGCATATCTGGAAAGGTCCTGTGGAGGGTCACTAACCACTAGGGGAGTCTCTGAAGTCTCTCCATGGGTAGACATGCTTTCTAGTGAAGTGTAAGTGATGCACCTACCTACACTATGGGTTTTCCTACTGATCCCTTGCTAAGAGTTGTAGTCAGGGTGTGCTAGGCCCTTTCTTCTACAACAGCTGGTTCAGTAGAACTCAGAGTATTTCTAAGCTTGTTATATGTACCTATAGTACCTTATGTGATCTTTCAAATGATATTTCAAGATTATATGTGGTAAAAACAACAGCAAGCTCAAATCCCACCGCTGCCACCAATGTGAGAAGTTGGCCTGATATATGATTCTCACTAGTTCTAGTGATCACCTTGTATCAGTCCAAACAACCCTTATGGTGATTGGTTGTAAGTCAACCTTATAGACCACCTATCCTAATGGTAGCATGGACAAAGCAGTCTTAGGCTAAACTCTTTTGGCATGTGAAGCTAGCTGTTTTACCACAATATAACCCCTTGAATACCAGATGAAAGGACACCACACAGGTTGTTATGAAAATAAACAATATATTTATTAATAACAAACACCTCTGAACTCTTTATGAGATCAGAGGGCTAAGCACATGACAATCTCTTAGGAAAAATACGTTAAGTTGCACAAAATTACAATGGTGCCCTAGGGGCACGGCAAACCATATACTAAGTAAATGGAATGTGAGAGTCGATAGAAAAAAATGGAGCTGTCCAGAGGCTGCAGGACCGCTGGGGCTACGCTGTCCTAACCTTAGGTAAGTAATAGGAGGCCCACGGGACGCGGGTGCAGAGTGTGAACTCACACGCAGGATGCGTAACAACGTCTATGGACAGTACAGTTCAAGTAAAAGGTAAGTATGGACAATCCTGACTAGGTAGGACTAAAACGACTGTGAATCTGGACACTAGGAGAGTCAAGCTACCCTTGAGCACCGAAATGCTCTCGTTACCTCACCCACGGGCTGCGGGTGCATAGGTGCGAAGTCGTGTCGGGTTTCTGCGCTGAAGTCAATGGAGCCTGAAAGAAAAGATGCTGCAGGCGACCAGGAGGAAGATGTCCGGTGTGATCCAAGGGTGGATAAGGAAAGCTGAATACCTGAAAGCAGAGGGGACAATGTTCAAAGTCACTAGCCAGTGACTGGAGAGGAACAAGGAAGGAACCAGATGTCGTCGTCGCGATCAGGTGAAGAGTGGACGCTTGACTCTGCAGCCACGTGGACCAGGAGGTGTCTTCGATGACCAGATTGAGGCACGAGCTGTCCCACGCAGGCGCTCGCTGTCGGCGGTGTCTGTTCCGGAATCTGCGTCAACAGGCCTTGGTAAAGGCAACCCACGCGGTGAGTGGAAAAAGCGTCTGGTGCGGACTAGGGGAGTCCGGGGTACTCCTCTTTTGGAAGGGAGCAAGGGTCAGTCTGGAGCAACCAGACCAGCAGTGAAGATTTCAAGAATCGTCATCTAGGAGGTCACTAGCCAGCCGGCAAGTGACCAGACAACGCGTCGAGCAGCAGACAAGCAGAAGGGCCCCACGCAGATCTCGTGGAGGCTGGAGGGCTGAACTTCGGTGCAGGGGCTGCTCGGGGCTGGGGCTTCTCAATCCCCAAAGCACTTGGTCGAGGTTACCTCGGGAGTCGTGCTGTAAGCGAAGTGCAGGTTCTTTCAAGATGGCCGGTCCCACGTGTCTCGTCGCACCCACGGGTCTCAGCTGTGCTGCAGATGTGAGTTGGAGGTTGGAGAGGTCTGGGAATCCGGGTCTTGTCGGGCTCTGAAGTTTGGATCCTCAAGGGAAGACAACAAAGTGAAGCCGCTGGATGCTTGATGGTGCCTGCAGTTGCAGGGTGGACACTCCTTGCCCACAAGGGAAATTCTTCAGTCTTCTGTGGAGCAGAACGTCGAAGTCCAGAGTTTCTTCTT
The DNA here is from genome assembly GCF_964261635.1 of Lissotriton helveticus. Taxonomy (NCBI): domain Eukaryota; kingdom Metazoa; phylum Chordata; class Amphibia; order Caudata; family Salamandridae; genus Lissotriton; species Lissotriton helveticus. Next base: position 446,042,850 of record NC_136068.1, read on the forward strand.
GTAAAGTTGTTCAGGATAATCTAATTTGGAATGGGACCAGCTCCTACCTTTATTCTCCTAAAGGGGGCTGCACTAGTGACTAGGTCCCTCCCATGAGTGGGACCAGGAAGGGGGGTGGTTACACCCCCTATCCTTTGTCCAGTTTTCGTGCCAGAGCTGGGGCAGGATTGCCCCAGCAACTGGTTTGAACCGGTGTATTCACAGGGCACCTTGTGTGCCCCAGGCATGTCTCATTCCTTTCAGGCCTGTCCTACCCAATACACAAAATTCTGTCTGGGGTGGTGCTAGCACCTCCCAAGGCAGGAAACCCTTTGTTCAAGCCTCCCTCGCTGGAAGGACTCCCAGCAGCAGGAGGTCAGACTTGTGTCTGTGGTGGCAGCATCCATTTTGTGATGCTGAGGCTCTAGCTTAACTTTAACCGGGGTTACAGTTACATACATGTCGTGTCCCTCTAGAAGGGTGGAATGCTACCCCCGTCGCCCGAACTGGCGAGGGGGTAGTATTCCAATTCGTATGACACCTTACTCGACATGTTTTGATAATGCTATACCAAAGTTAGCATTCAACCGCGAGGATTATAATGCACTTAAGAGTATATGGTATAGCGTTATCATGGAACAGCTATTAGGACTTGGTTCCGCAAGCTGCAGACAGGCTCAGCTCATGCTAGAGCACCATCTCACATAATTCCAAGCACTCTGCCTTCAGGATTGATAAGGCCTGCCATAGGAGTGACTGATAGGAGTATATGTGTCCATTTTGGGGTTAGATATAGGTATACTATATCTATAGCAAAGGGTGATTACACCACCTTGCCCCAGCTGTCTTAGCAGCCAGTTGTGTCAGTTTTGGATGGCCATCCAGGGGTGGCATAATACATGCTGCAGCCCCTGGTAGGCCCTGGGTACACCTATGACCTGGGTACCTAAGGTACACTATACAGGGACTGATAAGGTGACTCAGTATCCAATTAGATATGTACCCAGGGTACATGGAGTCCATTTTAACAGAGAGAGCAGGAAGCCTGGGGTCCTGAATAGCAGGATCCCAGGCCAACTAAGTCAAAAACCAGCAAAACACTAGGCAAAAAGTTGGGGGTAACCATAGTCAGATATCCACCTTCCTACATAACCCCCCCCCAAAGGAAAGGAGATAAGGCTATCCTTGACCAGGTAAGCCTATATTGACTAAGTGGCCATACAAGGAAGTACCAGCACTGGTATGGTTACCCCCTATCTCATGGTCCACTAAGCAATCCCTCACCCTAAGGGTATCTGAGGGTCTCCACCATAGGGAATCTCTACCTGTGGTGTGTTTTGGCAAAATAAAAGGCTGGTGCTGAGATGGAGTACGGAAGTGAGGCTCCACTAATGTTGGGATCAGCTTCCTCCAATCATCATCCACCATATAGGCCTTTCTTTCCACGACTGAGTTGTGTTGAGCTCTCAGGGTCAACCTCTGGCTACCTAAAGCTGGAGGCTGGGTCCCTCTGTTTGGCTTACTGGAGGGACAGGTCAGGTCTGGGGCCCTTAGGTCCCAAGTTTGGCTGTGCCCAACAGAGTCCCTCCGGGGGACGTCCCTAACTAAGTTTAAGGGGGATCCCTCAGGAGTTTCTAACTTTTTCACCTTGATAGGGCTGCTAGCTCTGGTGTCCCTAATCTGCTGATGGGGTTGTTCTATTGGACAGGGGGCCCTTTGGGGCTCCCTGGCCTCCTTGACCTCTGTAGCCCTAGGCTGGCTGAGGCAGGGTAGAGAGGGGCAGGTTACCTGCTCCAGACTGGGTCCCACCTTGGAAGGGTCCACTGACATCAGGGGCTCTGCCAGGCTAGGCCTGACTACCTCTGGTGCAGTTTCTTCACAAGGGGTAAGATCAGTTCCCTGAGGAGGCTGATCCTTTCCTATTGCCTGGTGGGAGGGAGATTTCTCTTCCTCCTCAATGCTCTCTGTTTGTGTGGAGTGATCCATAGTTTCAGGCTTCACAACACAGGAATCATTTTGAGTTTGGGCTGTGGCCATCACAGCCCCACCAATATTTTCAGGAAGGGACTCAGTTTGGGTATGGGCTGTTACCATCACAGCCCTGCTAGCCTTTTCAGGGAAGGAATCTGTTTGAGATGGGGCTGAGCCTGGCACAGCCCTCCTAACCTGTTCAGGAATATTTACCATTTTAGAATGGGTTTCTTGCTCTACCTCAGCCCAGGCTGAGATCTCTAAATCATTCCCCAGTAGGCAATCTACAGGCAAGTTTGATGACACTGCCACTCTCTTGGGGCCAGTGACACCTCCCCAGCTGAGCTTTACCACTGCCATGGGATGATTTTTCTGCACTCCATCAATGTTTGTCACCTGGTATGTGGCACCAGTTGTAAGTTGCCTTGAGGGGACTAGGCTCTCAGTCACCATAGTGATGCTAGCCCCTGTGTCTCTATAGGCCTCAACTTTCAGACCATTGATGAGGGCCCCCTGTCTGTATTTGCCCAAAGTGTTGGGACAATCAGTAAAGTAGGCAAACCCCATACCATTTTCACAGACATTAGTATGTGAGTTAGGGGACCTTGTTAGGCCAGAGTCCCCAGGAACTCCCAAAGTAAAACCACCCAAATTCTTGGGGGCACTCCCACCACCTGGGGGATTACTACTAGTAGTAACAGGAGGCTTGGGAGTGTTACTTGGGGGTATGTTCTCCTTATTGTGGTTCTTTGGGCAACTGCTGTCAGTTTTCCAATGACCTACCTGTTTGCAGGCATGGCAATAAGGTTTCTTCTGGGTAGAGGAAGTATCTTGGGACCCACCCCCATTCTTGGAGTTTTGGGGCCCTAGGGAAGTCTTCTCTGTAGATGTATCCCCACCTTTCTCTTGAGGCTTGGTAGTCTCTTTCATTTGGTCACCACCCTGATTCTTAGGCCTAATCCTGGTTCTGACCCATTTGTCTGCCCTCTTACCCAATTCTTGTGGAGAGGTCAGATCAGAGTCCACCAGGTGCTGGTGCAAAAGCTGGTTTTGACAGTTATTTAAGATTTGCTCTCTCATTATGAGATTGTACAATCCTGTGTAATTAGTAACTTTACTTCCCAATAACCAGCCCTCCAGAGCCTTAGTAGCACAATCTACAAAATCAGTCCAATCCTGAGCCTGAGTTTTCTGGGTGTCACTGAACATTAACCTGTACTGTTCAGTTGTTAAGCCAAACCCATCAATCAGTGCAGTTTTCAAGACTTGGTAATCATTAGCATCCTCATCTCTAACAGTGAGGAGCTTATCTCTACCTTTACCTTCAAAGGAGAGCCACAATATAGCTGCCCACTGACTCTGAGGTACCTGCTGTACTTTGCAGGCTCTCTCCAAAGCAGTTATCCACTTGTGGATATCATCTCCTGTCTTATAGGAGGGCACTATTTTACTCAGGTGTCTATTATCAAAACTCCTGTCTTTATCCTTAGGGATATTGCTGCCACCAGTGGGTGCTAACCTCTCAACTGTTGCTCTCTAGCAAAGGCAAGTTTTTCTTTGGCAAGGGCAAGTTCTTCCCTTTGGATCCTCAGATTAACTTCCTTCATCTTTGCTTCATGCTCTCTCCTCCGAGGGGAAGTCATTCACCTCTGAGCAGATGCATGAGAGTGCACAGATCTATTGGAGTCCCTAGAAGGAGATCTATCTCTCCTAACCCCAAAGTTAGGCCTGCTAAGGGTCAGCACTGGGGGTCCCCCAGTTCCTTCCCTATGTAGGTCTAAGTTGGCCCTTGTACGTCTGCTGACTAAAGGTTGCCCATTGTCTGCCTCATCCTCAGATACATCCCCTTCTTCCCTATCTTCATTCTCTGCTTCAGGGAGGTTGGAGTCTGGATCACCAGGAGTACCTTCTAAGGGGGGCATGCTCCCATTTGGATTAGAGGGGCCTGGCTTAGAGGCCTTTCTAGCATCATATGTCTCTAAGAGACCTAACAGAAAAGTAGTGGTAGGGTTGTAACCCTGTGTTATGATCAGACTCGCGCCTCACTGTACTGACACGGAGAGCAACAACTACAGGGTCCAGAATGCTTAGCGGCATGGAGGAGGGAATAAAAGGGCCTTACTTCCTGTTTCCGATGTCGGATATTCTGATTCGTGACCCGGCTGGGTTGTGACCTGCTTCGATCGTGTGTTCTTGGTGTGGATCCGTCCGTTTTGCTGTTCTTCTTGCTGGAGTGTTGCGAACCTGGTGGGAAGCGCCTGAGAACGGAGATTCATCTTGCGCGTTCTTCGGCTTTCCGTTGGCGAGCCTTTTCCTTGGCTCATGCGGAAGGCGCTCCAGAGTTCATCTTGTGCGCTGCTCTCACTGTACCTCCGTTGGCGAGCCTTACCATCGGCTCATGCGGAGGACAGGAATTGAAGGGGCCAGCGCGACAGTAGTCTCTCCGTTTCCGTTGGCGAGCCTCCTTGCATCGGCTCTTGTGGAAACGGAATTGTTATAGCTGTGTATTATCGTAACCCTATTCCGTTGGATAGCCTTATTGCATCGGCTAATGCGGAAAGGGTTTTTTTTTCCAATTCTATTTAATCCTCTGTTGGCGAGCCTTTTTTCATCGGCTATTGCAGAGGATTAATTCGTCAGTATTGCTTCAGGAGGAGTGGCCTTGGTGGAGTTAACCTAGGCTGCATTTCTTCAACCTTTTGGAGGCTGGTTCGTGTGGCTCCAGACTACAAAGGTACTGATTGAACTTTACATCATTAGGGTGACGTAACCCATTTCCTTTATTCGTTATTTACTTGGCTGTTTAGAAGGCATGTTCATAGACCCCCACTCAATACCTGAACAAAGGGAGTTTAGGGTAGGTGGAGTTTCAGTTCTTCATTTCCATTTGTTATATGATAGCGTTGGTGTATGACATTTCATACCTTGGTTCAAATTGTGTATTACAGAAGGGAGGTCCCAGTTATTCAGACAAGGCCTGTTCTCATAAGACGAGAGGTATCTTTTGAGTATCGCAGCCTTTATTCATTTATCAGGTAGGGAACTAGTAGATGCACGTCCTTGATTATGTATCTTTGAATAAGAACATATTTCATTGTCTTTGTTCTTTGTCTTTCAGCTCTCCCTCCCTGCTGTCCCCTTCCTTTCCTTCCCGTTTGTTCCTGCAGCCCTCATCTGATCCGTCTTTAGCCCACGGCTTTAATAGCAATCTGGGTTTGGATAGATCTGAAGGGGGCCTTTTTAACTACATACTGATCCTGAGGAAACTGAGGTCAACAGAATATCCGACCCACGGTTACACATCCTCCCGGTCAGTGTGTAGGCATGGCTACCCTAGATGACGTGTTGGCTGCTCTAGTCGTAGTACAGACCGAACTCCTTTCCTCTAGACAAGAGGCCACGGAGTTGCGTAATAGATTAGACACCATACAGAAAAACCCCTTTAATGCCGGGGCTTCTGGTTCTAATCAGCCCAGTCCAGTGGTACTAGAAATACCCACAAGTGTCCCACTTGCAAATCCTGAACGTTTTAAGGGAGACGCTGGTTCTGTACAAGTGTTTTTGTCCCAAGTACTGATGCATTTTACATGCAAACCACGCTCCTTTCCCACAAACCAAAGCAAAGTAGCGTTCGTGATATCCTATTTAGCCGGGGATGCGGCACAATGGGCGGTTCCCCTGATCCAAAGGGATGACCCCCTGATGCATGATTGGGAGGCATTCCGGGATGAGTTTATCAAAGTCTTCGATAGAAGAGCCGACTCGTATACTGCCGACAAGGAGTTGTTGGAGCTTCGGCAGGGAAATCAAGATATTTTAACGTATCTGAATTCCTTTAGGAGATTAGTTACCGAGACCAAGTGGCCAGAGGCGAAATTGGCGTCCCTGTTCCATCAGGGTTTGACAGAAGACATGAAAGACATCATAGCCCAGATTGATCCCCAGCCCAAGACTTGCGAAGACTTAATTAGTCTGGCGTTACGTCTGGATCACCGTCTCAAGAATAGAAAAGGTGATCCCAAGGCCAAGTCCAGAACCATCCCGGTATCTGGCCCTACTAAATCCCCGGATAGTCCTCTCACTCCCGCTTCTGAACCCATGGAGATTGGTGCAGTACGCGCCTCTCTTACACCCACAGAAAAAGAGCAAAGACGGAAGAATGGCCTCTGCTTGTATTGCGGGAAAAAAGGTCACTTTGTTAGAGAATGTCCTATAAAGCCCAAATTCTCCAAATTTCGTCCGAATAGAGGGGTATCTGCTGCTAGTGAGAAACCGGCGGAAAACGAATAGACTCTAGGGAGCAAGAAGGAGGTTCGTGGAGTCATATTTGTATTCCTTCAATGGTAAATCCGGTGTTAAGTGCGCAACATTTGTTTCTCAACATATTATTGGTGATTAGTCAGGTGCCAGTCCCTACACGAGCTATGGTGGACTCAGGGGCCACGGGGATGTTCATAGATAAGGCTGAGGCGGAAAGGATGGGCATGTCTCTGATTCCTAAGGAGCATATTGATGAGGTATATGCTGTGGATGGGAGAAAACTAGATCTAGGTCCTGTTTGTTATCAGACTGCCGAAACTGAGATGAGGTACGGGAATCACAGCGAAAAGGTCACTTTCAGTGTCATACAAGCCCCTCAGTATGGTGTAATAATAGGATTACCCTGGTTGCAGAGGCATAACCCTGAGGTTCACTGGGGTACTAACAGCGTAACCATGAATTCACAGTACTGTAGGGAGCACTGTTTTAGTTGTACTCAGAGACCCTCTTTGGCCCTAGCTAATGGGAATAGCGTAGCAACTGCTGCTGAAAAAGATGTGGTATTGCCACACATGTACAACGAATTTCAAGACGTTTTTGATGAGGTATTGGCGGAAGGTCTCCCTCCCCATAGGCAGTATGATTGCCAGATTGATTTAATGCCCGGGGCTGTGGTGCCTTCGGGACGCCTGTATGCTTTAACTGAACCTGAGAATATCCATTTGAGACAATACTTGGACAAACTGTTGAAATTGGGGTTCATCCGCCCTTCCAAGTCCCCTGCTGCATCACCCCTCTTTTTTATTCCGAAGGCGAATGGGGAATTGAGGGCGTGTGTAGATTTCAGAGCGCTTAACGAGATCACGGTCAAGAACCGATACCCATTGCCTTTGATCAACGTCCTGTTGGAACAAGTGAAGCGTGCAAAGATATTCACTAAATTGGACTTGAAAGGGGCCTACCATTTAGTCAGGATGAGGTCGGGAGACGAATGGAAAACGGCATTTAAAACCAGGTATGGGTTATTTGAATACCTGGTTATGCCGTTTGGCCTATGCAACGCTCCCGCCGCGTTCCAGTTTTTTCTTAATGATGTGCTGCGGGAGATCATGGATCAATATGTCATCGTGTATATCGATGACATCCTGATCTATTCAGAGTCTGAGGCCCTGCACGTAGGTCATGTGAAATCTGTCCTGTCCATCCTTCGACAACACAGCTTGTACTGTAAGTTGTCAAAATGTGACTTTCATGTGTCTACCGTAGAATTTCTGGGGGTTATGCTTAGCCCTCAGGGTCAGGAAATGGCTGAGCGCAAGATACAGGCGGTTCGAGACTGGCCAGTCCCAAAGAATGTCAAGGACATCCAGGGCTTTTTGGGTTTCGCTAACTTTTATCGTCGCTTTATTGATCAGTTTTCACGAGTAGTAGCACCCATCACAAAATTGTTGCACAAGGATCAGAGGTTTGATTGGGATTCGGAAGCTCAGGCCGCCTTTGAGACCTTGAAGCAGGCGTTTGTGTCAGCACCAGTGCTTGTTCACCCTAATCCTGAGTTGCCGTTTATCGTTGAGGCAGATGCTTCAGAGGTGGCAGTAGGGGTAGTCCTGTCTCAACGCAATGAGCTGACTCGGATTATGCACCCTGTGGCATATATGTCACGGATACTTAATAAGGCTGAAAGGAATTATTGTATCGCGGAGAAGGAGCTCTTGGCGATCAAGATCGCTTTCACGGAATGGCGACACTTTTTGATGGGGGCCAGGCATAAGATAACTGTCTACTCAGATCATAGAAACTTGCAATTTATGTCAGCAGCACGCCATTTGTCCCCTAGACAGCTTCGGTGGATGCTTTTTTTTTCAGAATTCGATTTCGTTATCACCTTCCGCCCGGGGGTGGATAATCGAAAAGCGGATGCACTCACTCGCCAGTCTTCTTCGAAGACGCCTACAACGGGGAATGATACCTCCATTGTGAAACCTACACAGGTGATTGGTGCCCTCCAACCTGATGACTTTTTGCAGGGTATACTTAGAGGCGTTTCCACCGACCAATGGCGGAAGTGGTTGCACTCTCATCCGGAATGGCAATTGAGAGATGGATTCCCCGTCAATCGGGGGCGTTTGTTGATCCCAACAGAACCCCTTCGCAAACAAATGTACCTGTGGTGTCACACTTCCCCAAGTGCTGGTCATATGGGGGTAGAAAAAACATTAGATCTGATCACGCGTAAATCCTGGTGGCCTTCAGTACGGGCTGATGTAAAGAAGTGGATTTCGTTGTGTGCTGTGTGTGCTGCTGCAAAGTCGGATCATAGGCGTCCTGCTGGTCTTCTTTGTCCCATGCCCACTCCGTCAGTTCCGTGGGAAAGAATTTCCTTGGATTTTGTGGTGGGTCTGCCCAGGGACCAGGGATGTACTGCAGTGTTAGTGGTCATTGACTTTTTGACCAAGATGGGCCATTTCATCGCCTGTCCGCAGGTTCCTTCTGCTGGGCAGTTGGCACGTTTGCTGATGGTGAATATTGTGCGTTTACATGGTCTCCCTGCGGTTATAGTGTCGGACCGTGGCTCCCAGTTCACAGCTATGTTCTGGAAGTCTTGGTGTTCCTCTTTGCACATCGAAACGTCGCTGTCAACCAGCTTCCACCCTCAAACCGATGGACAAACTGAGCGTCTCAACCAGTCATTAAAACAATACCTGCGGTGTTTTGTGTCCCAAGGGAAAGACAATTGGGTGGAATATCTGTGGTTAGCTGAGGTGGCGTACAACAATGCCACGCATTCGGCCATCAAGGTGTCCCCTTTCTATGGGACGTATGGTCACCACCCTAGGTTCATGCCATTCTTGCATCCCATTCAAGAAACCTCGGTCCCTGAAGCGGCTAGGAGGATTGGGGAAATTAAGGACGTCCTTGTCAAGGTTCAGGACACTTTGAAGGCCTCGAAGGTGGCGTATAAGGCCTCAGCTGATAAGAAACGACGTCCTGGCCCTATGTATCAGATGGGTGACAGGGTATGGCTGTCAACTAAGAACTTTCGTTTTAAGAAGTACAGCGTGTTCAACCCTCGATACATTGGACCTTTCCCTATCATGAAATGTATCAATCCTGTGGCCATGAAATTACGGTTGCCTCAACATCTCCGGATCCACCCTGTGTTCCATGTCTCTTTGCTGAAACCGGCGGGGCGGATTGTCCAACGTCTGCCTCCACCTTTGGTGTTTTCCGATGGGGCGGAATATGAAGTGAGTGGTATCCTGGACTCTAAGTGGCATGGTAGAGGGTTGCGTTATTTGGTGGCATGGAAGGGATACGGACCAGAGGAGAATTCCTGGGAGCCGGCGTCTGGCGTACATGCCCCTCAGCTGGTTGCCGAGTTTCATCGCCTGCATCCTTTGAGTCCAGGTCCTGTTCGGCGCTCTAGGTGAGGGGGAATATACTGTTATGATCAGACTCGCGCCTCACTGTACTGACACGGAGAGCAACAACTACAGGGTCCAGAATGCTTAGCGGCATGGAGGAGGGAATAAAAGGGCCTTACTTCCTGTTTCCGATGTCGGATATTCTGATTCGTGACCCGGCTGGGTTGTGACCTGCTTCGATCGTGTGTTCTTGGTGTGGATCCGTCCGTTTTGCTGTTCTTCTTGCTGGAGTGTTGCGAACCTGGTGGGAAGCGCCTGAGAACGGAGATTCATCTTGCGCGTTCTTCGGCTTTCCGTTGGCGAGCCTTTTCCTTGGCTCATGCGGAAGGCGCTCCAGAGTTCATCTTGTGCGCTGCTCTCACTGTACCTCCGTTGGCGAGCCTTACCATCGGCTCATGCGGAGGACAGGAATTGAAGGGGCCAGCGCGACAGTAGTCTCTCCGTTTCCGTTGGCGAGCCTCCTTGCATCGGCTCTTGCGGAAACGGAATTGTTATAGCTGTGTATTATCGTAACCCTATTCCGTTGGATAGCCTTATTGCATCGGCTAATGCGGAAAGGGTTTTTTTTTCCAATTCTATTTAATCCTCTGTTGGCGAGCCTTTTTTCATCGGCTATTGCAGAGGATTAATTCGTCAGTATTGCTTCAGGAGGAGTGGCCTTGGTGGAGTTAACCTAGGCTGCATTTCTTCAACCTTTTGGAGGCTGGTTCGTGTGGCTCCAGACTACAAAGGTACTGATTGAACTTTACATCATTAGGGTGACGTAACCCATTTCCTTTATTCGTTATTTACTTGGCTGTTTAGAAGGCATGTTCATAGACCCCCACTCAATACCTGAACAAAGGGAGTTTAGGGTAGGTGGAGTTTCAGTTCTTCATTTCCATTTGTTATATGATAGCGTTGGTGTATGACATTTCATACCTTGGTTCAAATTGTGTATTACAGAAGGGAGGTCCCAGTTATTCAGACAAGGCCTGTTCTCATAAGACGAGAGGTATCTTTTGAGTATCGCAGCCTTTATTCATTTATCAGGTAGGGAACTAGTAGATGCACGTCCTTGATTATGTATCTTTGAATAAGAACATATTTCATTGTCTTTGTTCTTTGTCTTTCAGCTCTCCCTCCCTGCTGTCCCCTTCCTTTCCTTCCCGTTTGTTCCTGCAGCCCTCATCTGATCCGTCTTTAGCCCACGGCTTTAATAGCAATCTGGGTTTGGATAGATCTGAAGGGGGCCTTTTTAACTACATACTGATCCTGAGGAAACTGAGGTCAACACCCTGTTTCAATTTCCTGGAGGTACACAATTGTCTCATCTCCTGGAAACTGAGAGCTACATATCTGGAAAGGACCTGTGGAGGGTCACTAACCACTAGGGGAGTCTCTGAAGTCTCTCCATGGGTAGACATGCTTTCTAGTGAGGTGTAAGTGATGCACCTACCTACACTATGGGTTTTCCTACTGATCCCTTGCTAAGAGTTGTAGTCAGGGTGTGCTAGGCCCTTTCTACTACAACAGCTGGTTCAGTAGAACTCAGAGTATTTCTAAGCTTGTTATATGTACCTATAGTACCTTATGTGATCTTTCAAATGATATTTCAAGATTATATGTGGTAAAAACAACAGCAAGCTCAAATCCCACCGCTGCCACCAATGTGAGAAGTTGGCCTGATATATGATTCTCACTAGTTCTAGTGATCACCTTGTATCAGTCCAAACAACCCTTGTGGTGATTGGTTATAAGTCAACCTTATAGACCAGCTATCCTAATGGTAGCATGGACAAAGCAGTCTTAGGCTAAACTCTTTTGGCATGTGAAGCCAGCTGTTTTACCACAATATAACCCCTTGAATACCAGATGAAAGGACACCACACAGGTTGTTATGAAAATAAACAATATATTTATTAATAACAAACACCTCTGAACTCTTTATGAGATCAGAGGGCTAAGCACATGACAATCTCTTAGGAAAAATACGTTAAGTTGCACAAAATTACAATGGTGCCCTAGGGGCACGGCAAACCATATACTAAGTAAATGGAATGTGAGAGTCGATAGAAGAAATGGAGCTGTCCAGCGGCTGCAGGACCGCTGGGACTACGCTATCCTAACCTTAGGTTAGTAATAGGAGGCCCACAGGATGTGGGTGCAGAGTGTGAACTCACACGCAGGATGCGTAACAACGTCTATGGAGAGTACAGTTCAAGTAAAAGGTAAGTATGGACAATCCTGACTAGGTAGGACTAAAACGACTGTGAATCTGGACACTAGGAGAGTCAAGCTACCCTTGAGCACCGAAATGCTCTCGTTACCTCACCCACGGGCTGCGGGTGCATAGGTGCGAAGTCGTGTCGGGTTTCTGCGCTGAAGTCAATGGAGCCTGAAAGAAAAGATGCTGCAGGCGACCAGGAGGAAGATGTCCGGTGTGATCCAAGGGTGGATCAGGAAAGCTGAATACCTGAAAGCAGAGGGGACAATGTTCAAAGTCACTAGCCAGTGACTGGAGAGGAACAAGGAAGGAACCAGATGTCGTCGTCGCGATCAGGTGAAGAGTGGACGCTTGACTCTGCAGCCACGTGGACCAGGAGGTGTCTTCGATGACCAGTATGGAGGCATGAGCTGTCCCACGCAGGCGCTCGCTGTCGGCGGTGTCTGTTCCGGAATCGGCGTCAACAGGCCTTGGTAAAGGCAACCCACGCGGTGAGTGGAAAAAGCGTCTGGTGCGGACTAGGGGAGTCCGGGGTACTCCTCTTTTGGAAGGGAGCAAGGGTCAGTCTGGAGCAACCAGACCAGCAGTGAAGATTTCAAGAATCGTCGTCTAGGAGGTCACTAGCCAGCCGGCAAGTGACCAGACAACGCGTCGAGCAGCAGACAAGCAGAAGGGCCCCACGCAGATCTCATGGAGGCTGGAGGGCTGAACTTCGGTGCAGGGGCTGCTCGGGGCTGGGGCTTCTCAATCCCCAAAGCACTTGGTCGAGGTTACCTCGGGAGTCGTGCTGTAAGCGAAGTGCAGGTTCTTTCAAGATGGCCGGTCCCACGTGTCTCGTCGCACCCACGGGTCTCAGCTGTGCTGCAGATGTGAGTTGGAGGTTGGAGAGGTCTGTGAATCCGGGTCTCGTCGGGCTCTGAAGTTTGGATCCTCAAGGGAAGACAACAAAGTGAAGCCGCTGGATGCTTGATGGTGCCTGCAGTTACAGGGTGGACACTCCTTGCCCACAAGGGAGATTCTTCAGTCTTCTGTGGAGCAGAACGTCGAAGTCCAGAGTTTCTTCTGGTAAAGTTGTTCAGGATAATCTAATTTGGAATGGGACCAGCTCCTACCTTTATTCTCCTAAAGGGGGCTGCACTAGTGACTAGGTCCCTCCCATGGGTGGGACCAGGAAGGGGGGTGGTTACACCCCCTATCCTTTGTCCGGTTTTCGCGCCAGAGCTGGGGCAGGATTGCCCCAGCAACTGGTTTGAACCGGTGTATTCACAGGGCACCTTGTGTGCCCCAGGCATGTCTCATTCCTTTCAGGCCTGTCCTACCCAATACACAAAATTCTGTCTGGGGTGGTGCTAGCACCTCCCAAGGCAGGAAACCCTTTGTTCAAGCCTCCCTCGCTGGAAGGACTCCCAGCAGCAGGAGGTCAGACTTGTGTCTGTGGTGGCAGCATCCATTTTGTGATGCTGAGGCTCTAGCTTAACTTTAACCGGGGTTACAGTTACATACATGTCGTGTCCCTCTAGAAGGGTGGAATGCTACCCCCGTCGCCCGAACTGGCGAGGGGGTAGTATTCCAATTCGTATGACACCTTACTCGACATGTTTTGATAATGCTATACCAAAGTTAGCATTCAACCGCGAGGATTATAATGCACTTAAGAGTATATGGTATAGCGTTATCATGGAACAGCTATTAGGACTTGGTTCCGCAAGCTGCAGACAGGCTCAGCTCATGCTAGAGCACCATCTCACATAATTCCAAGCACTCTGCCTTCAGGATTGATAAGGCCTGCCATAGGAGTGACTGATAGGAGTATATGTGTCCATTTTGGGGTTAGATATAGGTATACTATATCTATAGCAAAGGGTGATTACACCACCTTGCCCCAGCTGTCTTAGCAGCCAGTTGTGTCAGTTTTGGATGGCCAGCCAGGGGTGGCATAATAAATGCTGCAGCCCCTGGTAGGCCCTGGGTACACCTATGCCCTGGGTACCTAAGGTACACTATACAGGGACTGATAAGGTGACTCAGTATCCAATTAGATATGTACTTAGGGTACATGGAGTCCATTTTAACAGAGAGAGCAGGAAGCCTGGGGTCCTGAATAGCAGGATCCCAGGCCAACTAAGTCAAAAACCAGCAAAACACTAGGCAAAAAGTTGGGGGTAACCATAGTCAGATATCCACCTTCCTACATAACCCCCCCCCCCCCAAAGGAAAGGAGATAAGGCTATCCTTGACCAGGTAAGCCTATATTGACTAAGTGGCCATACAAGGAAGTACCAGCACTGGCATGGTTACCCCCTATCTCATGGTCCACTAAGCAATCCCTCACCCTAAGGGTATCTGAGGGTCTCCACCATAGGGAATCTCTACCTGTGGTGTGTTTTGGCAAAATAAAAGGCTGGTGCTGAGATGGAGTACGGAAGTGAGGCTCCACTAATGTTGGGATCAGCTTCCTCCAATCATCATCCACCATATAGGCCTTTCTTTACACGACTGAGTTGTGTTGAGCTCTCAGGGTCAACCTCTGGCTACCTAAAGCTGGAGGCTGGGTCCCTCTGTTTGGCTTACTGGAGGGACAGGTCAGGTCTGGGGCCCTTAGGTCCCAAGTTTGGCTGTGCCCAACAGAGTCCCTCCGGGGGACGTCCCTAACTAAGTTTAAGGGGGATCCCTCAGGAGTTTCTAACTTTTTCACCTTGCTAGGGCTGCTAGCTCTGGTGTCCCTAATCTGCTGATGGGGTTGTTCTATTGGACAGGGGGCCCTTTGGGGCTCCCTGGCCTCCTTGACCTCTGTAGCCCTAGGCTGGCTGAGGCAGGGTAGAGAGGGGCAGGTTACCTGCTCCAGACTGGGTCCCACCTTGGAAGGGTCCACTGACATCAGGGGCTCTGCCAGGCTAGGCCTGACTACCTCTGGTGCAGTTTCTTCACAAGGGGTAAGATCAGTTCCCTGAGGAGGCTGATCCTTTTCTATTGTCTGGTGGGAGGGAGATTTCTCTTCCTCCTCAATGCTCTCTGTTTGTGTGGAGTGATCCATAGTTTCAGGCTTCACAACACAGGAATCATTTTGAGTTTGGGCTGTGGCCATCACAGCCCCACCAATATTTTCAGGAAGGGACTCAGTTTGGGTATGGGCTGTTACCATCACAGCCCTGCTAGCCTTTTCAGGGAAGAAATCTGTTTGAGATGGGGCTGAGCCTGGCACAGCCCTCCTAACCTGTTCAGGAATATTTACCATTTTAGAATGGGTTTCTTGCTCTACCTCAGCCCAGGCTGAGATCTCTAAATCATTCCCCAGTAGGCAATCTACAGGCAAGTTTGATGACACTGCCACTCTCTTGGGGCCAGTGACACCTCCCCAGCTGAGATTTACCACTGCCATGGGATGATTTTTCTGCACTCCATCAATGTTTGTCACCTGGTATGTGGCACCAGTTGTAAGTTGCCTTGAGGGGACTAGGCTCTCAGTCACCATAGTGATGCTAGCCCCTGTGTCTCTATAGGCCTCAACTTTCAGACCATTGATGAGGGGCCCCTGTCTGTATTTGCCCAAAGTGCTGGGACAATCAGTAAAGTAGGCAAACCCCATACCATTTTCACAGACATGAGTATGTGAGTTAGGGGACCTTGTTAGGCCAGAGTCCCCAGGAACTCCCAAAGTAAAACCACCCAAATTCTTGGGGGCACTCCCACCACCTGGGGGATTACTACTAGTAGTAACAGGAGGCTTGGGAGTGTTACTTGGGGGTATGTTCTCCTTATTGTGGTTCTTTGGGCAACTGCTGTCAGTTTTCCAATGACCTACCTGTTTGCAGGCATGGCAATAAGGTTTCTTCTGGGTAGAGGAAGTATCTTGGGACCCACCCCCATTCTTGGAGTTTTGGGGCCCTAGGGAAGTCTTCTCTGTAGATTTATCCCCACCTTTCTCTTGAGGCTTGGTAGTCTCTTTCATTTGGTCACCACCCTGATTCTTAGGCCTAATCCTGGTTCTGACCCATTTGTCTGCCCTCTTACCCAATTCTTGTGGAGAGGTCAGATCAGAGTCCACCAGGTGCTGGTGCAAAAGCTGGTTTTGACAGTTATTTAAGATTTGCTCTCTCATTATGAGATTGTACAATCCTGTGTAATTAGAAACTTTACTTCCCAATAACCAGCCCTCCAGAGCCTTAGTAGCACAATCTACAAAATCAGTCCAATCCTGAGCCTGAGTTTTCTGGGTGTCACTGAACATTAACCTGTACTGTTCAGTTGTTAAGCCAAACCCATCAATCAGTGCAGTTTTCAAGACTTGGTAATCATTAGCATCCTCATCTCTAACAGTGAGGAGCTTATCTCTACCTTTACCTTCAAAGGAGAGCCACAATATAGCTGCCCACTGACTCTGAGGTACCTGCTGTACTTTGCAGGCTCTCTCCAAAGCAGTTATCCACTTGTGGATATCATCTCCTGTCTTATAGGAGGGCACTATTTTACTCAGGTGTCTATTATCAAAACTCCTATCTTTATCCTTAGGGATATTGCTGCCACCAGTGGGTGCTAACCTCTCAACTGTTGCTCTCTAGCAAAGGCAAGTTTTTCTTTGGCAAGGGCAAGTTCTTCCCTTTGGATCCTCAGATTAACTTCCTTCATCTTTGCTTCATGCTCTCTCCTCTGAGGGGAAGTCATTCACCTCTGAGCAGATGCATGAGAGTGCACAGATCTATTGGAGTCCCTAGAAGGAGATCTATCTCTCCTAACCCCAAAGTTAGGCCTGCTAAGGGTCAGCACTGGGGGTCCCCCAGTTCCTTCCCTATGTAGGTCTAAGTTGGCCCTTGTACGTCTGCTGACTAAAGGTTGCCCATTGTCTGCCTCATCCTCAGATACATCCCCTTCTTCCCTATCTTCATTCTCTGCTTCAGGGAGGTTGGAGTCTGGATCACCAGGAGTACCTTCTAAGGGGGGCATGCTCCCATCTGGATTAGAGGGGCCTGGCTTAGAGGCCTTTCTAGCATCATATGTCTCTAAGAGACCTAACAGAAAAGTAGTGGTAGGGTTGTAACCCTGTTTCAATTTCCTGGAGGTACACAATTGTCTCATCTCCTGGAAACTGAGAGCTACATATCTGGAAAGGACCTGTGGAGGGTCACTAACCACTAGGGGAGTCTCTGAAGTCTCTCCATGGGTAGACATGCTTTCTAGTGAGGTGTAAGTGATGCACCTACCTACACTATGGGTTTTCCTACTGATCCCTTGCTAAGAGTTGTAGTCAGGGTGTGCTATGCCCTTTCTACTACAACAGCTGGTTCAGTAGAACTCAGAGTATTTCTAAGCTTGTTATATGTACCTATAGTACCTTATGTGCTCTTTCAAATGATATTTCAAGATTATATGTGGTAAAAACAACAGCAAGCTCAAATCCCACCGCTGCAACCAATGTGAGAAGTTGGCCTGATATATGATTCTCACTAGTTCTAGTGATCACCTTGTATCAGTCCAAACAACCCTTGTGGTGATTGGTTATAAGTCAACCTTATAGACCAGCTATCCTAATGGTAGCATGGACAAAGCAGTCTTAGGCTAAACTCTTTTGGCATGTGAAGCCAGCTGTTTTACCACAATATAACCCCTTGAATACCAGATGAAAGGACACCACACAGGTTGTTATGAAAATAAACAATATATTTATTAATAACAAACACCTCTGAACTCTTTATGAGATCAGAGGGCTAAGCACATGACAATCTCTTAGGAAAAATACGTTAAGTTGCACAAAATTACAATGGTGCCCTAGGGGCACGGCAAACCATATACTAAGTAAATGGAATGTGAGAGTCGATAGAAGAAATGGAGCTGTCCAGCGGCTGCAGGACCGCTGGGACTACGCTATCCTAACCTTAGGTTAGTAATAGGAGGCCCACAGGATGTGGGTGCAGAGTGTGAACTCACACGCAGGATGCGTAACAACGTCTATGGAGAGTACAGTTCAAGTAAAAGGTAAGTATGGACAATCCTGACTTGGTAGGACTAAAACGACTGTGAATCTGGACACTAGGAGAGTCAAGCTACCCTTGAGCACCGAAATGCTCTCCTTACCTCACCCACGGGCTGCGGGTGCATAGGTGCGAAGTCGTGTCGGGTTTCTGCGCTGAAGTCAATGGAGCCTGAAAGAAAAGATGCTGCAGGCGACCAGGAGGAAGATGTCCGGTGTGATCCAAGGGTGGATCAGGAAAGCTGAATACCTGAAAGCAGAGGGGACAATGTTCAAAGTCACTAGCCAGTGACTGGAGAGGAACAAGGAAGGAACCAGATGTCGTCGTCGCGATCAGGTGAAGAGTGGACGCTTGACTCTGCAGCCACGTGGACCAGGAGGTGTCTTCGATGACCAGGATGGAGGCATGAGCTGTCCCACGCAGGCGCTCGCTGTCGGCGGTGTCTGTTCCGGAATCGGCGTCAACAGGCCTTGGCAAAGGCAACCCACGCAGTGAGTGGAAAAAGCGTCTGGTGCGGACTAGGGGAGTCCGGGGTGCTCCTCTTTTGGAAGGGAGCAAGGGCCAGTCTGGAGCAACCAGACCAGCTGTGAAGATTTCAAGAATGGTCATCTAGGAGGTCACTAGCCAGCCGGCAAGTGACCAGACAATGCGTCGAGCAGCAGACAAGCAGAAGGGCCCCACGCAGATCTCGTGGAGGCTGGAGGACTGAACTTCGGTGCAGGGGCTGCTCGGGGCTGGGGCTTCTCAATCCCCAAAGCACTTGGTCGAGGTTACCTTGGGAGTCGTGCTGTAAGCGAAGTGCAGGTTCTTTCAAGATGGCCGGTCCCACATGTCTCGTCGCACCCACGGGTCTCAGCTGTGCTGCAGATGTGAGTTGGAGGTCGGAGAGGTCTTGGAATCTGGGTCTCGTCGGGCTCTGAAGTCTGGATCCTCAAGGGAAGACAACAAAGTGAAGCCGCTGGACGCTTGATGGTGCCTGCAGTTGCAGGGTGGACACTCCTTGCCCACAAGGGAGATTCTTCAGTCTTCTGTGGAGCAGAACGTCGAAGTCCACAGAGTTTCTTCTTGTAAAGTTGTTCAGGATAATCTAATTTGGAATGGGACCAGCTCCTACCTTTATTCTCCTAAAGGGGGCTGCACTAGTGACTAGGTTCCTCCCATGGGTGGGACCAGGAAGGGGGGTGGTTACACCCCCTATCCTTTGTCCGGTTTTCACACCAGAGTTGGGGCAGGATTGCCCCAGCAACTGGTTTGAACCGGTGTATGCACAGGGCACCTTGTGTGCCCCAGGCATGTCTCATTCCTTTCAGGCCTGTCCTACCCAATACACAAAATCCTGTCTGGGGTGGTGCTAGCACCTCCCAAAGCAGGACACCCTTTGTCCAAGCCTCCCTCGCTGGAAGGACTCCCAGCAGCAGGAGGTCAGACTTGTGTCTGTGGTGGCAGCATCCATTTTGTGATGCTGAGGCTCTAGCTTAACTTTAACCGGGGTTACAGTTACATACATGTCGTGTCCCTCTAGAAGGGTGGAATGCTACCCCCGTTGCCTGAACTGGCGAGGGGGTAGTATTCCAATTCGTATGACACCTTACTCGACATGTTTTGATAATGCTATACCAAAGTTAGCATTCAACCGCGAGGATTATAATGCACTTAAGAGTATATGGAATAGCGTTATCATGGAACAGCTATTAGGACTTGGTTCCGCAAGCTGCAGACAGGCTCAGCTCATGCTAGAGCACCATCTCACATAATTCCAAGCACTCTGTCTTCAGGATTGATAAGGCCTGCCATAGGAGTGACTGATAGGAGTATATGTGTCCATTTTGGGGTTAGATATAGGTATACTATATCTATAGCAAAGGGTGATTACACCACCTTGCCCCAGCTGTCTTAGCAGCCAGTTGTGTCAGTTTTGGATGGCCAGCCAGGGGTGGCATAATACATGCTGCAGCCCCTGGTAGGCCCTGGGTACACCTATGCCCTGGGTACCTAAGGTACACTGCACAGGGACTGATAAGGTGACTCAGTATCCAATTAGATATGTACCTATGGAACATGGAGTCTATTTTAACAGAGAGAGCAGGAAGCCTGGGATCCTGAATAGCAGGATCCCAGGCCAACTAAGTCAAAAACCAGCAAAACACTAGGCAAAAAGTTGGGGGTAACCATAGTCAGATATCCACCTTCCTACAAACCCCAGCTCCGGTAAATCCCCCATCTGTACAGAATCAAAGCCAGAAAGCGGAAAAATCAGGGATCTACTGCGATCGAGCCGCAAACCCGACGCCTCTCCAAAAGAGTCCAGGAGATGTAACAGCCGCGGAAGGGCCTCTCTAGGAGTTGTCAGGTAAAACAACGCGTCATCCGCGTAGAGCGACAGAACATTACAAGTGTCACCTACCATGATACCCCACTGCCACAGCTCAGTACGAATCTTGACCGCGAACGGCTCTATAGCCAGGGCAAAAAGCAGTGAGAGGGGGCAACCCTGTCTCGTTCCCCATCCCAGCTGCCACTCCTCCAATCTCGCACCTCCCAGGCGCACTCGGGCACAGGGGGAATTATACAAGATCGCGATTCGCGACCCAGCGAGCAAAGTTGGGACCGAAGCCCATCTTCCGGAGTACCTCCTGCAGATAGCCCCAGTTGACCGTGTTGAAACGCCTTAGCCAGATCTTTGGAGACCAACACCGTCTGCTCTTCCCTACCGCTCACCTCGTGCTGTATGTGGTTTAACCGTCTCAGGTTCATCGCTGTATTTCGACCTGGAATAAAACCGCACTGGTCTTGGTGCACTAAGTGCTCCATGTGGGGCGCCAGCCGAGTAGCCAACAGCTTGGTCAGTATTTTAACGTCCGTGTTGATCATAGTAATGGGGCGGTATGAGGAAGGGTCGTGTTTGTCCCCCCCTGGCTTAAGTATCATACAGATTTCTCCCTGAGCCATGCTCCACGGAAGAACCCCACTCTCGAAGGCTTCGAGATAGACCTGGAACAGGAGCGGAGCTAACCTATCCCGGAACTCATAATAGAATTTCGGGGGAAAGCCATCCCTCCCCGGTGATTTGGCACGCGCCAAGCGGGCTAGCGCCCCCTGTATCTCAATCAGGGACAGGCCGGAGGCCAGGTCATCACGGTCCGAGTCCGAAAAGGTCGGCATGGGCAGCCCCTGTAAATAGGGGAGATAGGTGTCGACAGAAACGGCTGGGTCTGCCTGATACACTTTCTGCAAATGGGATTGGAGAACCCCAAGGAGGGCATGCTCTGAATAAACCACTTCACCCGTCCGGTCGCGAAGGGCGACAATACGTTTGGGTGTCTGCTCCCGTTTCAGGATCCAAGCCAGAAGCCTCCCCGACTTGTCACCCTCTCGATAAAGACGCTGCCGGTATTGGCCCAGGGTGTACTTGTCCTACCTATCAAGGACATCGTGCAGCCGGGCACGAACCGCCTGTTCCTCCCGCCGCTGGGGACCACTAGGGTCGACCACCAATTGGGCCCACAGGAGAGCGTCCTCCTCCCTCTGAAGGTCGTGGAGGAACTGCTTCCGGACGCCATATGTAAGCCCCATACAGGCGCTGCGTACCACTGCCTTAAGAGCCTCCCACTTGGTGGCCAATGACACGGTTCTCTCCCCCAATTGATATCAGTATAGTCCCCAATTGCCTTATCCACACGTGCCCTGCCTACCTGGTCACGGAGGATATCCACTGGGAGCCTCCAGGCGCGAGGCCGAACCGCCCGTGACCCCCACTGAACCACACAGGTCACTGGAGAATGGTCGTACAGGAACCGTGCATGGTGCGTTACATCAACTGACAAGCTGGGCTCGGCGTTGGCCACCAAGATCCTGTCCAGGTGACTATAGGTATTGTGTGTGGGCGAAAAACAAGTGTACAGCCTCTGAGTCGGGTGTTTTAGGCACCAAATATCAACCGCCCCCACGTTGTCCATGACTTCCCTAAGCCACGCGGTCTTACGGGGTTTAGTACCCTCCCGGGGGGGGAGACCTATACAGGACCGGATCAAGGATGCAGTTAAAATCCCCGAACCAAAGCATCGGAGTCCCCGGGTCATGTATGAAAGTGTCTTGCAAAGCCCCGAAAAATGTCGGGTCATCAGTGTTGGGCGCGTATGAATTCAATATGACCGATTCCCTGCCATCTAGCTTGGCCCCGAGAAGCAGGTACCGACCCTGAATGTCCGCCTCCATATACTGCATAGCGAACTGCTCCCCCGGTGCCACCCAAATCAGAACCCCTCTAGCATAGGTAGAGAAGGACGCATGAAACAACTGCCCACGCCACTTTTTCCCCAACCTTTGTGCCCCGTCATCGACTAAGTGAGTCTCCTGCAGACAAACTATGGATATTTTATGTCTGCGGAGGAAGGAGAGGACTCCAGATCGCTTGGTGCATGTACCCAGCCCCCTCACGTTCAAAAACTTATACCCCATGGGTTTCAAAAACATCTACCCTGCCGTACCCACCCCTGTACAGAGTAAGTCCTCCCCGGAGCCCAATCTGTAATACAAGTGATGCCAAAAACATTACCCCGCAACTTCCCTTTCAAACAGCCCCCCCACCCCCCTCCCATGAGCAAAATGTCAGCAACAACTGCACGCGCCAATCTGCCCTTACCCTGCCGGTGCCAGGACGTGCACAGCCACCCCATACGCCTAACGAGGCAAACCCACTGCAAAACAAACAATGGAAAACTACCCCCCCCACCCGACTCCCCACCAGACCCATTGTTCATGCGAATAGTCCGAGTTCAACATTCTGACTCAGAACCATACACACTCATATCAGTGACCTCAATCGCGCTCCCGCCCCTCCACATGCATAGCCCCCTAACCAAAAGCAATACCCCCCCACCCTCCTTTGACGATCCGCCCCAGAGAGCCCATACATCACTGCCTTGCCGATACAAGACCACCGGACCCAATCACCCAGCAAACATGCCGCTCACTGAAATATTGAGGTCCCTCAGGAAGGAGCTCCAGCCTCTGGAGACCCGCTCTCTGCAGTCTCTGGGACCACCGGAGCCGTAAGCCTGGCGTCCTCCGCCGCGACCAGAAGAGTGTCCGGGACCAGGATGTTGTCATGTTCAAGAGAGAGCAAGGCCCCCGGATTGTCGGCCGCTTCTACCGGCTCCAAATGCAAGGCACCATCCTCGCCGACCAGGACCCTGCTGCGCTCCTGACTATCCGCCGCCTCGGAGCGACACCGACGCCTGCTGTTGCGCCTCCTGGGTAGTCGGGTTCCCAATTTCCCTCGGGGGACCCCACGCTCTCCCGGGGGTAGATCTTCTCCCCGGATCTCCAGCCATTCCCAGACTTCCGCCGGGAACTCGAAGAAGTGCGCCTGTCCCTGTGACAGGACCTTGAGCTTGGTTGGGTAATAGGAGCATGTATTGCAAGTGCATCTCCCTGAGTTTCTGCTTAACTCCCAAAAAGGACTTCCGCTGCACCTGGACTTGCTGGGTGTAATCTGGATAAATGGAAATCCTGCTGTTCTCGAACGTGAGGTTCGCCGACTCCGGTGCTGCTCGCAGGATACAATCCCTGTCACGATAGTTCAAGATTTTCTCGCTAAAAGCTCTAGGCGGGGCACCCGGCAACGTGGGACAGGTCCAATGCCCGGTGAGCCCTTTCAATAACAAAGACCTCCGAAAGACCCCTCGGGCAAAGCTGAGTACAAATCCAGTCCTCAAGGAAGCGTTCTACGTTCCCCACCTCCGCACGCTCAGGCACACCAAGGACTCGAATGTTGTTGCGACGCGCCCTTCCTTCCGCATCCTCCGCTCTCCGCTCCAGGGCTCCCGTCGTGGCAGTAAGTTGTGAGACCGTCTTCCTGAGGGAGGCCACCTCTCCCTGCAGCAGTTCGATGTTGCCCTCTGCCTCGGTCACCTTGTCCGCCACCTTCCGCAGATCGGTCCGCAACAAATTGACATCTATGGACACTGTCTCTATTTGGAGCTCCAGTGCGGAGTGGGAGCCCTGGATCACCTTCAGTAATGCCGCCCGGGAGGGCTCCCCAGGGGCATCCGCTCCCTCGTCGTGGCCCGACTGTCTCGTGAGCCGTTGAGACGGGAGTCGCTGGGTGGTGTATTGCGTTATGGTGTTGGGCTGTGTGGACCGAGACATCTTGTCCTTGCGCATCGTCAGCTCTGGGCGCAGCCCACTCGGATCCAAGAGGGGGCTACAGGGATTTTAAGCAGGAGTGTCCGAACACAGGCGGTCAGTCTACGGCGGCAAGCCCTAACCACACCATCCCCCAACTGTGTAGATCAATGCGCCCCCGAATGCCTTGGAGGCACCACGCAGCTCCGCTGTGCTAATGATCCCCACAGGTCCGCTAGGCAGGCACCTTCAGTAGGGGCGTTCAGCATCCAGGAGTAGCCGCCTCCAGTAGCTGCCAGCGCCGGCAGGGGCCAGGTCCCACTGCCCCCTGGCCCTCCGCGTATCAAGTACCTCTATGCCAGGGAAATGCTGCGGAGCCAGGGCACAACGGGGCTGCCGAACGACCAGATGTCGACCGGTAACTCAGTCCTTAAGGATCCGACTGACAGGGGACCCAGATCGTAAGTTCAAGCACTTCCAGGATCGCGCCTCGAGGCGCCCACCGTGTTTGCCCTCTCACCAGCCCGCAGCGGCCGGTCCATGGACAGCCAGGTCTCTCCCACTCCACAGGGCCACCTCCTGGGCGGACCAACCTCGGAGCAATCGTCTGGTCCGCAGTCAGGGTTACGATCTTGCCAGGCAGGCACACAGTCCAATATGCGGGGCAGGCAATACAGAGGATGGCTGGCTCCCCCAATTCACAGGCTCTGCTGGGGTACCATGCCAGCGGGGCCCCAAGGTCCCCCACAACGCCACCAGCCGCCCCGAAACAGGGAACAAGGCAAGGACCCCCGAAGGCACCTCAAGGGAGAAGAGCCTCCCACACCGTGTGGCTGGGCCGGGCGCCAAATGCCACAGGCCCCCAGATCAGGCTAGGCTCGGTCAGCTCAGGTCGCCCTTCGCCTGCAGCGTGGGATGGCACGCGCTCTCCTCAAGCCGCCCTCGACATGGGGGACGAGCGGGGAACAGGGGCCGCGGCCCCCCCTCCGGGCCGCTGACATCGGCGGCGGGATCGCTGGGCCGCCCTCACCCGAGTGCGGGGCACCGCCTCCAAAATGGCGCAGTCCTTAGTCCGGGGCCTCGCCCAGTCGCGGGCCGCCTCTCAGCATGGAAATGAAGGCCGCTCCCAACCTGGCCAGCTCCCCTCAGACGCCGGGCGCCCCTTCAGGCCGGCAGCATCCCCTGCGATGCAGTAGTCTCACAAGGGAGGAGGGCCCAGGAGATCGGGCCGGAGGCCGGGCCCGTCGCACCCGCCTCCGGAGCAGCGTGGGTTTCTGTCGGCCCCCCGCAGGCGCCTCACTGCCCCTCCTCGATCAGAGCTCTAGTTGGCCGCGGGCTCCGGTCCTTAAGCGGCCCCACCGCAGGATCTGCCAGTTCGAGTCGCCGTCGGCCCTCGAGCTCAGGGCCCCACCTCCCTCCTTACGGCAGCAGGCCCCAAGCCCCGGCCTCGCGTAGTCAGAGGCCCGGGGCACCACAGGCACGCTCGGGGGGGCCCGCCTGAATTTTCCACCCAAAGCAGCCCCAGGCATGGGCAAGCGTCCCCAAGATAAGGATGATGTGCCTTTTTGGCTTGCCGAGAAGTTTGACCAGCTGGAGGCAGTTTTTCCTAATTCTAGTCCTGTAGAAAAACACAGGATTCTTACAATTAGTTTGCCCAAAGACTTGGTACCGGAAGCCGGTGACTGCGAGTCATGAGGTAGAATTTTTGCGGCAGTGTACACAAAGTGCTTCGGCACTCCGTCAATGGCTGTCCTGCCGACGGTCATTAAGCGTGTTCAGGATGAGCACGGACCTGAGGCTGCGGTTGAATTGGAAATGAAACTCGTTGGCACTTTTGACGTAGTTTCCGATCTCGTCCTTTCTAACATCAAGGGAGATGCGGTTAACTTTCAGGTGTCTAATGCCTTACGCGATGTCCCCGATGCCGACAAACCTCGGCAGTTACCGAGAATTATTATGGCGGCTTATAAGACCATAGGCCGTAATAGTTTAGGTCTCAAGCCTTTTTCTACGAAAGAGAAGAAGCAGACTCAGGTTCCAAAGTCTGATAAGGTTGATCAGCCCAAATCTCAAAAGCAGAATTGGAGTAAAACCAAAAAACAGGGTAAACAGCAACAAAAACAGGAGTCCCGTTCCGCATCACCGGTGCCTGCGTCTACTGAGCGCGTATATGATTTGCGCGACCGCTCTACGATTAAGTCACTTGATCGATTACAGGTTCCTGATCAACGCTCTCCTCGTTCTTTACAAGACACATCAGCCTCATCGTCCGGTGGTGGAGGCGGCGGCAGAGGTCGGGGTGGCCAGCAGAGTTGCGACCAGCCCCGCCCGAAAGACGGAAAAGGCAAGCAGGACGATTCTTTACAGAAACGACCCCAGTTTCAGAGAAAGAAAGTTGCCGCTTTAACAGCGAGATATGCCACAGATAGTGAGAACGCAGCTTCGGAATCTGACATGGGCCCTGACGCTGTTGGACAGCGTGGCGGAGATTACCATAGAGTGAGAGGCCCTGCGTCCACTACTGAAGGTGACAGCGACTGACATGTTTGTTGTTGTAGAGACAGCTGACCCTAGAGTTGCTCCCCCTGACAGGCTTTATGAGATTGACCTTTTAATTGAAGGTGACATACAACGCACCATAAAAGGGGTATTTTGGGAAAATCTTACAACTACCTATGATATTTTGTTAGCAGAGGCTGACTGGCCCCCACCTTTTGTTCTCGTGGCTCCGAAAGGGGGGGAGGTAATCCTCCCTAGTTTCGTGCCCACAGTGTCGAAAGGGCATGCACTGAATTTTGCAGAAGAGTGGGCTAAGGCGCTTGTGCCAGCTTTGCACCGTACTCATTGTGGTTGGTATACATTTCCCCCTGACATGAGATTCCCTTGCGGTCTATGCCACAGCCTCAATCCCAATATCCCATGCGGCGTGAAGCGAAGGCTTCCGTGGCAGAAATCCTTGAATAATTGGAATATCAAGGAGTAATTGAAACTTGTGTGTCTCCGAGGAATAACCCACTTTTTACTGTGACCAAGCCTGATGGTTCGTACCGTTTGGTATTGGATAACTGGCATTTAAACTCACATTGCCGTACCTGTGCAGTACAGAATACCCACGGCTCTGCTTTAGTGGATGGTCTTGTGCGAAAATGGTTTAAAACCACACTCGACATATCCAATGGGTTTTTTGCCCACAATTTGTCTGGTCTCAGTTCCCAATGGACCAGTTTCACCAGCGGTGGCAAACAATGCCAATTTAGACGATTGGCCATGGGCTATAAGAATAGTCCAGGTGTGTTTGCTGCCCGTATTGTCTCTCTCTTGGAGGGAGTCGACCCAGATGCGTGTTCGTATGTGGATGACATTTATCTCACAGACAACGAAATATGGGCACATCTGTGTCGCGTTGACCGCATAATTTGTTGTTTTGCGGACTTCGGGTACAAATTCAACTTTGCAGAGTCTCATATTGCAGAGTACACAGTGTTGTTCCTGGGCTATGAGCTCAACAATGAAGGTGTAGGATTGGCTCCTCACTTCTTGGAGAAATGCGCACAGTTGTGCGCTCCGACAACTCTGAAAAAATTAGTCTTTGCTGGGATTTTAAAATTTCGGGCATACTTACATTCCCGCATATGCCCAGCGTATCAAGCCGCTGTATGCTTTGATAAAACCAACTTTTACCAAATCGTGCTGGCTGCCTGAACATTCAATCCTTTTGCAATCTTTGCAGGCTGATCTTCTAGAATCTAAATTCTTATTGACTCGTGATAACCGCACCAACCTGGTGATAAGAATCGTCCCTGGGATGGTGGGTTTCACGTACCTTACTTTTAACGAAGGTGACACAGTACCTATCGCTTACAAGTCACACTTGTACACTTCGGCTGAAATGCGGTTTTCCACAATGGAAAAAGTTTTAACAGCAGTGCAAATGGCGATTCTGAAGGAACGTGCACTGTCGCAGGGAAAACACATGTTAGTTGTTACCCTGTATCCTTCCCTAGAGGGAGTGACGAAAGCCAGTGTACCAAATTCTAAAGCTTTGCACCCCCGGTGGATACAGTGGGTGACATCATTGACATCTCCGCATGTCACCTTTGTTTTGATGCCTCCTTGCAGTCGCAGGAGTATTCACATTATGAATTTGTTCATCCTGCTCCTTTGACAATGTGTCCTTTCGAGGATTTCCATTGTATCATTTACACTGTTGGTTCTGCGCAGACGTTAGGGGACTGTACCGCCCAATTGGCAGAGCTCCGTGCTCTTCTGCTTGCATTGGAGTACGCAGATCCTGGTGTGACTACTCTTATTGTAAGTGATACTTATTACTGTGTCCAGTCTTACAATGACAAACTGTTCTTTTGGACTCGAAATGACTTTCGGGACTCCAAAGGTAGCACAATAAAACATAAAATGGTCTGGGTCCGAGTGGCTGAACTTAAAGAGTGACTGCCACTTGCGTATGTAATTCATACTCTTGGTCATCAGCGTGTCGGAGTTCATGCTGTTGGCAATAGTTTGGCCGATGAGGCCGCAAAGTCAGCAGTTTCGAAATATTTGGTTGCAGAAGTTACACGTTCCAAAAGTAAGATTGATGATGATATCTTGGCAGCAATTGCCACTACTGAGAAGGAAAGTAAATATCCTACCGGATTTCCTTCAAAGTATTCTTATCACTTAAGTCCTGATAAAGTTCCTTATGTGAAAATACCTGACGTTGGTGAAAGATTGATTCCCAACGCGGACCTCAGGCCCTCACTGATTACAGCGGCCCATGAAGGTGTTGTGTCCGCGCATGTGGGCGTTTCGGCTTCTGTTTCTCAGCTACAACAACGTTTCTGGTGGCGGGGACTGTACAAACAAACACGTGATTATGTCCTTCAATGTGACATTTGTCAGCAGATCAAGCCTTTGACTGCTGCGCGTCCGCCTCAGACACAGTTGTACATATCTAATAAACCACTTGGGTGTCTTTATTTAGATCACTGCGGTCCTTTTTCTTCTGATACTCCGTATAAGTAAATCTTAGTTGCAGTTGATTCTTGCACACGCTTTGTATGGGTGTAGCCACACCGTAGCACTGATTCGCAAACTGTCATAAGAGACTTGCGTGTCTTTGTGGGAATTTTTGCCTGTGGCACCCTCCATTCGGACCAGGGTCCAGCGTTCACCTCTAAGGCGTACAAGGATGCCATGAGTTAATTGGGGGTCCAAGTCAAGTCTCCATACCGGCCTGGGGGCAACAGTGTTGTGGAGCAAATGAACCATGATTTAAAGCAGTCTTTGACAGCCAGTGTTATAGGTACTGGCAGGAACTGGCTAGCCCATCTCAATAGCGTACAACGTGCACTTAATAATCTCCCTAGAAGGTCTCTGGGTGGGCGGACCCCATACGAAAATGTTCGTCCCGGACCTTGAGGGTCCTGACCAGGCGGCGGCTGCTGCCCCCTTTGACGTAGATGAATATTGTCATGTTTTACAGAATCTACAAGAGGCAAGAGAGAGTCTTGCAAAGGAACACTTGCCCTCCACATCTGATGCTGCGTTACAGATCCCGGTAGTTGGCTGGCTACCCCGAGTTGGAGAACTGGTCCGAGAGAAGATCGAGAACAAGAAAGAATTTGGCCCCTCTTCTGAAGAGGTTCACATATTTTACCGATTTCAATCAGTCAAATCCTAATGCGTTTTATTTTAAGTTGACAGAAAGGTCCTCTTCCAAAGTTAGACTTACCCACACTAAATTATTATATTCCAAGTCCTTTCTTGACCAATTGGCTATTGGGGGCTATGAGCTGTGGAAAGATACCATTGATCTTAAATCTGTTTGGGGTTCTAAAGCTTGGCAAGTGCAAGGCACAGAGGCTATGCATCGTGCATGTCTCATCCCGAACCATATGTTTTTTTTTATTCAACTATTTCACAAACCACCTGCTTTGGATTGGCTACAACAAAAAAAATAAATGCACCTTCTTTTACCGAATTAGAAGAGTATCCCGACCATTCCGTCACTACCTATTCAGTAGGCAAGCTGTGTCAGAATTGGCTCAAACACTCCACTTTGGAGTCAGTTAAGCTTCATTTGTCTAAACTGACTGGCGATATTGATATGAATGACTTTGTGAAAGGTCCTGCAGCTGGCAGATCCAAAAGGTGGATTTATGCTGTTTACAATGAAGTTTAGAAGCTGTCACAGATTGAGGCTGCTTCACGATTAAGAACTATTGATCAAGCTATTTTGAAAAAAGTGCTTGCAGTTGTAGATTATAGCATTAACGCGCTTTCTTCCTGCATTTACACATTAGACAATATTGTTTCATCTGTGGTTGATATTGTGTAAGAAGATGTGTCAGTTTTGTTCATGGACAAAATCAACTGCATTCCATCATGCAGTTTGCATGGACTTTGCAAACGTTGAAGGCTGGTCGAGTGCCATGAACACATCCTCCTTGTTTGCTCCTTTTAATTTGACTGAAAAACAACAGTTTATGTCAATGAAAGATGCAACGTTTTCTATGTTACATATTGAAAAGTTAGAAACTTTACCATTTTCTGTGGCCGAATACAATTCTGCTGTGTGGCTTGTTCATGGGTTAATCACACTCCCTTTCCCTCTTTTCGAATTTGA